>NC_138081.1:13998900-16398900 GCF_964212035.1 Myotis nattereri
TCCCAGGCTCTTGTCTTAGAATCCTCGCAGTTTTCCCAGAGAGGCCTTGCTGTGAAAACCCAGACAGCTACATCTCTCTGAGCCTCAGTTTCCCCTCTGTGCAAAAGGCCCGGTGTACTTTATAAGAATGGTGTCGGGATTAGGGGACCCGGTGTACATGAACTTGTCTGATAGAGAATTGCCTTACAAAATACCCCACAGCCCGACTCTGAATGGTGCATCACTAAGGTAGCCCCACATGGGAAGACCTTGGTATGACATCACCACGGGAGTGGCCTGCTGTCTCCTCTCCCAGCTTCCCACACTTCCTTCCCTTCGCTCTGTAACGGTTTGATTTCATCAGGGGTCTGAAAACTGTGCCCCCTGAGCCATGTCCTGCTGTTCTTGTATGCTCTGCGAGCTAAGAACGATTTTATAGATGAGCATATGCCATCGAGTTGAAGAAGGGAGCATGAACTTTGACCCCCAATTAAAAAATATATCCCCCCCATCCCATTCTCCTCATTAGTAGACCAATATGACAAAAATATTGGACTCAGTTGTTATTGTAACTGCAATCCCATCAGTAAACATTGGGGGGGGGCTGTTTTCTCCCTTGTTATGTAAGTCCCCCATAACATCCTCCATTTGGCCTTGGCTCACAGGGCCTAAAAGGCTTGCCTTTTGTCCCGTTGCAGGAAAAGCTCGCTGGAGCCTGCGTCCTCTGCAGTGCGGCCACTACAGAAACAAGTGGCCGTAGTTTGCCAGCCACAGACGTAGAACACTCTAAGCCCTTGGCCATTTCGGTTGGTTTGGGGGAAGGGCAAGTAAACCTCTCCTCAGGCCCCAACAAGCCAGCATTTGCTTGGTCAGTTCACTGCACTGAACTAGGCAGAATGGGAGTCGGAAGCTGATGGGGCTCCCTCCAAGGGCTCTGAGAACGAGTCAAAGTTAGCAACGCAGAGAGCCCAGCAGCAGCGATGTAAGCCCCTGGATCACACAGCACCTGCAGCAAGCGCTGCCCCTCGACTATTCGGTTACACAAGCCAATCAAGTCCCTCTGTTGTTTAAGCCACTTGAAGTGAATGTTCTAATACTTGCACAGAAAACGAAAGCATAAAACATGAGTGCCGCCCTAACCGGTTTGGCTCAGTGGATAGAGCGTCTGACTGAAGCGTCCCAGGTTCGATTCCGGTCAAGGGCATGTACCTTGGTTGCGGGCACATCCCCAGTAGGGAGTGTGCAGGAGGCAGCTGATCGATGTTTCTCTCTCATCAATGTTTCTAACTCTCTATCCCTCTCCCCTCCTCTCTATAAAAAATCAGTAAAATATATTTTTTAAAAACACACACACAAACATGAGTGCCTAATCCAAATCTGGGCATCCCAGGAAAACTTCCAAGAGGAAGTGTCATCTAAGCTGAGTCTTGGAGTCCACCCTGAAAGCAAGTGGAAGGGAAGGTATTCCAAGCAGATGACAGGAGAGGAGAGAACATAGCACCCACCACTGGTTTCCAGTGGCAGAGCTGGCAGTAGCCAGGGAAGGGGTCAGAGTTAGCAAAGGACGCCTGGCCCTGCCCGGTGGCTCAGTTGGCTGGAGCATCATCCCACACACCAGAAGGTTTCAGGTTTGATTCCTGCTCAGGGCTCATAAGGGAGGCACCCAATCGATAAGTCTCTCTTTCTCTCTCTGTGTGTGTCTCTCTCTCTCCCTTTCTCTCTAAAAATCAATAAAAACATATCCTCAGGTGAGGATTGGGGGGAAAAAATCGATGAAGAAAGGACACTTTGTACCCTAAACACCAGGCCCAGGGCCTTGAATTTGGCCCTGGGGGAACAGATCTTGGGCAAGGCATGACAAGTTCAGGTTGGCAGTTTTTTTTAATTAAAATTTTTTTGTCAATTATAGTTGACATTCAATATATTAGTTCCAGGTGTATGACATAGTAGTTATACCTACAACTCACAGAGTGGTCCTCACGGTAAGTCTAGTACCCACCTGGCATCACACGTAGTTATTACAATATAATTGGCTATATTCCCTATGCTGTGCCTTACATCCCTGGCTGTTCTGTAACTGCCGATCTGTACTTAGTCTCTTTACCTTTCCTCACCCAGTGCCCCATTCCTCTCCCATCTGGCAACCATCAGTTTGTTTTCTGTATCTATGAGTCTGTTTTGTTTGTTCCTTTATGTTATTTTTCAGATTCCACAGATAAGTGAAATCATACGGCATTTGTTTGTCTTCCTCTGCCTGACTTATCTCACTTAGCGTCAAATCCTCTAGGTTCATCCATGCTGTCGCAAATGCTAAGATTTTATTCTTTTTTTTTATAGACAAGTAATATCCCACTGCATATATGTACAACAGCTTTTTTTATCCACTCATCTATCGATGGGTACTTGAGCTGCTTCCATATCTTGGTTATTGTAAATAATACTTCAGTGAACATAGGGGTGCATATGTTCTTTTGAATTAGTGTTTTGGATTTCTGCACACAAATATACCGAAGAGGAATTGCTGGGTCATAAGGTAGTTTGACTTTTAATTTTTTGAGAAATCTCCATACTCCTTTCAATAGTGGCTGCACCAAGTCACAGCACCAACGTTGGCACTTTAGATAGCACTGTTTGACCTCTGTGGAGGATGGGCTGGAGGGAGGTGTCAGGAGGAGGTCAGGCTGGAAGAGGGCCAGCAGCTAGGAGGCTGGGGGAATACCCGGGGAGAGATCATGGGGGTCTAGCTAGATCAATGACAGTGGGTGTTGGGGTGGAGAGGAGGAAATGACTCTGAGAACTAGTTTGGAAGCCACATCTGCGGAGCTTGGTGATTGGATGTGAAGAGAAGGAATTGGGAGAACCAAAGGGTGAGTCCAAGTTTCTAAAGTGACTGGGTGGATCGTGTACCAGGCCCACCTCCACACCCTTAAAAGATGCCACCCCTGGGGAGGAAATGCAGAGCTGGGGCATGGGAGTGGAGACAGACGATGATTGGTCTGGGATATGTTGACCAGGCCACCATTGGAGGTTCACAGACATGGGGGTGGGAGCAAGGTCCAAGTCAGGGACAGTGCTGGGAGTCACCTACTCACAGATGGTCGTTAGAACCACAAGAGTAGATGGAATTGCCCAAGAGGACATGTAGCTTTTGGGAGCAATGGGTCCAGGCTGAAGCCTTGAGAACAGCAGGCATTTAAGAGGGAACGTTGGGAAATGACACAAACTCACCAAGGCACATGGAAAGGGAAAGTCAAGGAGAAGAAGGGCAGGGCGAGGGTGGCAGGCGCTGGCGCCCTGCCAGTATCTCAGCACTTACCCCTAGAGGGGAAGGTTGCTGCCTGCCAACACGGCTCTTTGCCTGGGGGTTTTTTCCTGGCCCGGGAAACACTCTTGCACCAGCTCCAGGCAAGCCAGAAGTGCTGGAGAGTTCATGTGCCTGGAAGCTGCCCTCAGCCAATGACCGGAGGGAGTCGGTGGATAAATCCCCCAGCTTCCTTGCCCTGGGTCTGGAAGCGTGCCTCACGCATCTTCCGAAGTCCCCAGCCGGACCGTGCCCCTCTTGCTCACGTGGTAGCATAACCTGCATGAAGACACTCCCTGTGCTGGCTTCCTGCCCTTCCTTCTCACTTTCTCCCTCCCCTACTGGTATTTCCTGGGACCATTTCCCAGATAAACTACTTGCACTGGAATCCTCCTCTCAGAGTCTGCGCCTGGGAGAACTTAAACTAAGAAGCAGGTTTCATGAAAACCAAACAAGTAGAAAATCGTGAGATGTTCTCTCCATGTAGCTTTTGTCTTTGGGGGATCATGTCCACCCTGCCCCATGCACCGTGCCCACCTCCACAGTCATAAAGGAGGCAGGACAATCCCTCCCCCACCTGGAGATTCTCAGCAGGGACTTTCCACATTCCCAGGCTGAGCACAGCTCACCATCAATCCTCTCCTGCCCTGGCTGGTGTGGCTCCATTGCTTGAGCGTCATCTGAGCATCATCGGGTCACTGGAAGGTCGCTGGACTGTGCAGGAGGTAACTGATTGATCGATGTTTCTCTCTCTCTCTCTCTCTCTCTCTAAAAAAAAAAATCAATAAAAACATTTAAAAAGAAAGAAAGAAAGAAATCAGAGCTTTGGCTTGAATGGTCCCGGGTTCGATTATGGGCAAGGGCACGTACCTCGGCCCAGGCCCAGGTCAGGGCATGTGCAGGAGGCAACCAATCAATGTGTTTCTCTCACATTGAAGTTTCTCTCTCTCTAAAAAAAAATTTATAAAAACTTTTTTTTTTTTAAAGAAAGAAATCAGAGCATTGGCCTGCAGACTGAAGGGTCCCAGGTTCAATTATGGACAAGGGCACGTACTTCGGTTGCAGGCTCCTCCCCGGCCCAGGCCCTGGTCAGGGCACCTGCAGAAAGCAACCAATCGATGCGTTTCTCTCACATTGATGTTTCTCTCTGTTTTCCCCCACTCCCTTCCACTCTCTCTAAAAATCAATGGGAAAATATCCTCAGGTGAGGATTAAAAAAAAGAAAAGAAAAAAAGAAAGAAACCCTCTCCTATTTGCCCCTTGGTTCCTCCTGCTTTTATAGGGGCTGCTGTGTCCCGGGAAGTCTGATCACGGTCCCTCCTTAACAGGACGTCTTGGAGAGATTGCCCTGCTCCGAGCCCGCCCGCCCCTGGTGCCCTGGCGTAGTCCTCTCCCTTCCCAGCACTCCCAATGGCTCTCACTTCTTTCCACCCGTTACATGGCCAGCCCTGTAGGTGCTCAGCGCTCTCTTTCTGTCTGTGACCCAGGGGCTGGCTGTCTGCGGGCTGGTGACTCAGAGAGGCAGGGAGGGCCTGGAGACACTCCCCTCTCCCAGTCAGAGATGCTGACCCGCCCTGCTCCTCTCCCCCAGCCTCTCAAGGCGAGAAGCCAGAGAGTGGGACTGAGCCAGGCTGGGGCGGGGCGGGGGGGGGGGGGGGGGGGGAGGGAGGGCCTGCGGGAAGCCACCTGGTAGAACAACATAGGGGAGTGGAGTGTCCGCTGTGAGCACAGGCTCTGCCCTCCCCTATGTAAGGGACTGGGTGAGTCTCAACCTCCCCAAACCTGGGACTTGTCATCTGTAAAATGAAGATAGTAACGGCCCCCACCTGACCAAGGCTGGGTTCCCCCAGAAGCAGCCCAGACCACAGGGTTGACTTAGGAAGCCCCAGGAGAGAAGTGAGGGACAGAGACAGGGAACGGAGGGAAGGCCATCGTGTGCCAGCCAGCCAGCCAGCTCCCTGAGTGGCTCAGTCTGCGGGGGAGACCCAGGAGAGCACGAGGACACACACCTGAGTTCTCCCCGCAGCGGGCCCAGGGACGAGGGGGGGGGGTACTTATACGCCAGTTCCCACCGTCATTCATGGGTGGGGGCCTTCTGAAAGGCATTCATTCCCTGACACTTCTGGCCTCCCACGCAGTGGCAGCGTGGGCTCCAGAGCCCAGAGGCCGCCCTCGGGCAAGGCCCGGCGGGCACCTGGGAGCGGAAGCCTTAGAGGTGTCAGTGGCCAGGCTGAGGGCATGGACGGGCACCCAGAGCATCCGGCATGCCAGCTCAGAGGGCAGCCAGAGGTGAAATGAGGTCACGCGTGAAGCGTGGTTAGCACAGCGCCTGGTGCACAGGGTCCTCTCTAATCAAGACCCAGCCTCTCGCCAGCCCTCAGGGGCGGGCTTAGGCACTTCCTGCCCTAACGACCATGAAGGAGGTCTTGGGAGCTGGAGGGGTCAAGAGCGGAGGGAACTAGAGGAGAGAGGCCAGGAAGAAGAGAGGGTGCAGGAGAACCGGGAAGGAGGTGGCCCGGGGCCCAGGCCGGGCGTGGAGTGTGACTCAGATCGGTGTCTGGGCACCCCAGGAAAGGTCTGAGCCCCACTCCAGGGCCCAGCCAGATGTCACATGCCATCAGGAACGGAGACACTCCCTCATCTCTCCGGAGAGCCACACCACATCCATGGCCTCTGCCAGCTGGGGCGCTGCCGCCTCCCCACACCATCACAGAAACACCAGCACAGGAGGACCACCGTGGGGCTCAGAGACACACACGGAAGTGGCTGGCACACGCTCCATTCGTGGCGGCTCTGTCCAGTGTGAGGCCACCTCGGCTTTGACTCCCTCCTTCCCACTGCACCTCACCCCCAGTGCTGGTGGCTGTGAACCCTAGCGAGGCCCTCAGGGGCCCATGGGGAAGGAACGCTCCTCCGCCTAAAAGCTCTAAAGCAGCGGTTCTCAACCTGTGGGTCGCGACCCCTTCACAGGGGTCGCCTAAGACCATCAGAAAACACATATCTAATTACATATTGTTTTTGTGATTAATCACTATGTTTTAATTATGTTCCATTTGTAACAATGAAAATACATCCTGCCTATCAGATCTTTACATGACAATTCATAACAGTAGCAACATTACAGTTATGAAGTAGCAACGAAAATAATTTTATGGTTGGGGGTCAACACCACATGAGGAGCTGTATTAAAGGGTCGCGGCATGAGGAAGGTTGAGAACCGCTGCTCTAAACAGCCCCATGACGGGCAGCAAGGGAGCAGGGAGGAGTGTAAGAGTGGGGAGCATGGCCCTCTGGGAGGAGGAGATGGCCCTAGGGAGGGAAGGTGCTGCCTTGTCCCGTGTTCTCCCCACATTCCCCCCACGTTGACCTCCAACTCTTTCCCGCCAACCATTGGAGACACAGTTATTACATAATAAGTTTTAAGACCCCCCAGCGGATACCTGCAGGGCACCAACTTGTCCTGAGGTGTCAGGCTTTCTTTTTTTCTTTTTTTTAATGTTGCTCTAAATTATCAAAGCATAAAATAAACTCAGCATGCGTTTACTGTGCACCTACTAGGCAAACCACACGATGCTGGGTGCAACAGAAAATCCCAAAATGAGTACACTTGTGGCCCCCTCTCAGTTTACTATCTGGTTGGAGAGACGGGCCTACAGGGGTTAGCAGTTAAACAATACAATGTATATAAAGTTAGGAGGTGCTTATTAAATAAAAGTCAGCGAACCAAACATTGTAGCGTCCACGTGTGTGCCACAGAGGGGAGGGGAAGAGGTGGGAGTGGGGGAGGTAGCCAAGAAATGGTGACAGCAGCTCGGACCTGCCCGGCGCCTGGCCGAGAGCCCTCCCGAGCTCCCCTCTCCCTCATGCCCCGGCCAGAACCTCATCTTTCTCCCCATCCTGCAGCTGAAGAAACGGAGATCAAGCCCCTTGCTTCAGGATTTCCGGCTTGAGAGTGGCAGAATGGCGACTTAAACCCAAGCATCTTCAGGAGGGAGGAAGACATGGGGTAACTCGCCCAGGATGCAGACCTCTGGGAGGGCGGGAGCGCTCTTCCCTCTGAGCCCGCTCCATCCTGGGCCTCTCCCTGCCCCAGGCCACCCCTTCCTGGGTGCATGGCTGGGTGCTGGGTCAGCTGTGTGTGTCCTGCTCTCTCCCTGCACGGAAATCCCTCCACGGAGGGGGTCCTGTTTGACCCAACGTGTTCTAATTAATGGAAAATTGTCCTCTGCTTGTCAGGTTATTGTTCATTTCCTGATCCTTAATGACTGATTTTCCACCAATCAGCCCTGAGTCCCGTGCCCACGACCCTGAGGACAAGGTCTGGGTCCCTAAAAGTGACTACAGAGGGGTGTGCAATCAGAGCTGGGGCACCAGGAAGGGCAGCCGGCCCCTCCCCCCCTCCCCGTGCCCTCCCCTCCCCGCCCCGTGGTGCTCTACTCAGGGCAATGGGGTAAGCTGATAAGCCTCCCCCCCAGGAGTCTGAGCCCCCCTTAGAAAGGGGGAGTCTGGAGAGTGCCTTGAAGGTTCCTGGCACAGTTCATTAAGATATCAGCCCTTAATGAAATATTTCTTTGTCTAAATCGTCATTTATCTTGGGGAACAGGGGCCTTTGTGGCAAAGGGAAAGGCTGCCCCTTTCTACCCCTCCCCCACCTCCCCCAGCACGGACCCTGGGTCTTTCTGAGTCAGAAAGATTGGGAAGCAGGGTGGGAGGAACAGCTGGGAAATAAGCTGGGGAGGGGAGGAGATTCCAGAACGGGGAACCACAGGGGAAAGGGGGGACCACTCGCCTGCAGCAGAAAGCCCTGGCAGCCCCCCTCCACCCCCCCGCTAAAGGAAACCCCACTGCAGGGTGACCACAATGGCCATCCGTCTCGGAAACAACCCAACTGTCTGTCTATCACAGGAGGCCTGGCAAAGAGACCAGACCAGGCTCACGGTGTGATCCATGCAAGGCTTCAGAAGCCTCTTCAATGAATGCCCTGGAGATTCATGCAGCAAACCTGCCTTCATCTCAGCAACCCGAAGCTGAGTAAGAAACAACAACAAAACGTAAAAGCAAGGAGCCGAAGGACCCCTTTCACTTAGCATTTCCAGATGCCCACGCAATGCCAGCTGCGTGCGAGTATAAGACTTAGTTGGGAAGGCGAACTACCAGCTTCAGGAACCGGGCTACCTTGGGAAGGGGAGGATGGAGAAGAAGAGGACGGGATAGGAAAGGACCTCAACCAGAGCCACAACCATTTTTAAGCTTTTTTATTTTTAGGCCGAAAGAAAGATGCATAAATCACAAGTGTACATGCAGCCCCATTAATTTCCACAAAGTGTGCACACCCACGTAACCAAATTAAAAACACACACAAGAACATTTCCAGGCACCCAGGAAACCCCCCATGCCCTCCCCGTCGTCACTCCCCCACCCAGAGTAGCCACTCTCCTGAGCTGTAACACCATCCATTAGTTTGACTGATTTTTGAGTTTCTGATCAATGGAATCATACTGTATGTTTTCTCAGGTGTCTGGCTTTCATGCCCAATGTTCTGGTTGTGTGATTTCTCCATGTTGCTGTGTGCGGCAATAGTGTGTTCATTCTCATTGCCAAGTACTAGCTCATATATGCAAATACCAAGATTCATTCACTTCATTCCACTGTTGAGGGCCATTGGTAATAGCACTGCTAAGAACATTCTAGTGTATGTCTTTTGGTGAACACACATATGTCTGCATTTCTGTTGGTATGTATTTAGGAGTGGGGCTGCTATGCTATGCCGATAAAGTTTTATTCCTTAACAACTAAAAAAAAGCTTTGAGGGGGGAGAAAGGTAAGAGTCAGTCAGTGAAGATGGATGGAAACAAAATATCTGGGTGAAGATGGATGGAAACAAAATATCTGGCTGTAGACCTGTAGGGGCTGTGGGAATGAGGAGATAAATGTTTCCGAACATGCACAGCCCTGTGAGCCAGGCCTGGACCTCGGGACAAGCTCACCCACTAGCTCACTTCCCCAGAGCAGGGAGGCAGCTGACCCTGGGCAAGGGCCTCTGCTTCAGAGTAGGAAGACCTGGGAACAAGAGGTGGTCCGCACCACCTCTTAGCTGTGTGACCTGCGGTGAGTTGCTTGACCTCTCTGAGCCTCAAGTTCCTCACTTATAAAATGAATAGAACCACCCTGCTGAGCAGTACATGAAGTGCCTGGCACACAGCAGGCATTTAATAAGCATAAACATATTATATGCACAATTTGAAGTTTTGTGAGGTCTACATTCCTCATTTTTAGGCGAGGAAACTGGGCTCACAAAGGGAGAATGAGTGTTTAAGGAAAGCGCTTTACGGTTCGGAGCTAGACTTTGCCCACACTTGTTCATGCATCTTCCCACCGCTCTGGGAAGCACCCTCCCAATGTTTGCAGATGAGGAAAATGAGGCTCTTCCCTGTGCTCTTAACCACAGCTCCTCGCAGGGCCCTGGTTCCTGCCACAGCCAAAGCCCCTGGCCCTGGCCCCTCTGAAGGAACAAGGACAGAAAGGGACCCCCCCCCCCCACACCCCGCCTGTTCCCAGTCCCTCCCACCTGGGGGGCCAGGGCTACTCTTTTAAACCCTCATACAGAGCTCCTGCACCAGAAGGAAGACCTTTGGACTGGCTGCTTTGATTTTGGGGTGTTTGTTTTGTCCTTTTCTTTGGTGAGGCCCCCTCACCCCCACCCACTGTGACTCACTGGGTGCTGGGAAGTGAGCTGGCCTTGAGATGAGGGGTAAACGGAAATGAGGGCCAAAGCATTCCCAGGAAATCTCTTTGGGCAAGAAGGCCCACGTGTGAGGCAAGGGGGCTGCTGCAGGGAGAGGATGGAAAAGGGCTGGCCGTGAGAGCCAGCCAGAGAAGCCCCGTGGAGGTCCCCTCCTTCATCTGCCCCTGCAGAAACCCACCTCAAGCCTCTGCAGGAAGGATGGGGAGGGGGTCCTGGTCCAGCTGGGCTCACACAAGGACCTGCCAACTCCAGGCCCGCTCCCCGCCATCCCCCCCCCCCCTCCGCCCCCTGCCAGTCCACACAAGCTGAATCCCATGGGAGCTGGCTCTCCATAGAAGATAAATCAGATCACATGACCAAGGACTTCCTTTCCCCCAAACTGTACTCCCAGGTAACCCCCAAGCAGGCTGTACTGCTTTAAAGATCTCCAGAGCTTTCCTGTCCTCACCCAAGTGGCTCTGGTTGGAATCCCTTCTCGTCACTGACCAGCTGTGTAAGCCTGGGAATGTGACTTCACCTTCTGTGCCTCAGTTTCCGCCTTTGTAAATGGAGATAATAGCCCTACCCACCTCGTAGGGTTATTGTGAGAATGAAATGAGTCCTAGGCCTGGGATGTGCTATGGCTCCAAAGTAAGACAGCTGCTATTGCTGTATCGGAAAGGACACTTTCCAATAACAGTGTCCCAATAAATGGCACTGAGAGTCCTGCCCCCAACAATTTCACAGAGAGATACCTGAAAGGTTCCAGCAGGACCCTGGTTTGCTTGTGACATCCAAGAGGGCAAATACACAGGATCTGGGCCTGGACAGGTACCACTAACATTACAACTACTATCTGCACTCAAAGCCAAGAAATGGAGCAAGTGATACAGAACAACCCACGAGGGAGGCAGCCTCCTCCCTGAAGACCCTTTTCTTCCAAGCCCCATTGGAAGGCCTTCCAGAACAAGAAATCCTCTCCCCAGGCCCCAGCACTGACACACTCTGAGCACCAATCCCTGAAGCACCCCGAGCTCACAGGCCACGGAAGCAACAAGTGTCTGCCCACCCCCACCTGCCTCAGGTGATCTGGGCCGGGAGAGCCTTCAGGAGCCACTGCCTTCCGGCCTCCACCCACAGCAGGGGCCTCCCTAGGTCCTGGGCACTCCTCCACCGTCCCTCGCCTCTCCCCACCCCAACACACAGGGCCAGATGGGAAATGTTTGGGCGGGGGAGGGTGGGAGGGAGGACGGAGATGGGCACGGGTCTCTGAGTGAGGCATCTGTTCCCAGCGCAGCCCTCCCCCTGGGATCTGGGGCCTTTCCTCACCCGGACTTCCCCCTCCCAACCCAAACACGCACCTCCGCCACCACCTCAGTCCCCTCCGTTCTCCGGGGCAAAAACATTGAGTTTTGTTTACAGTCTAATATCTCCGAAGAATTGAGTCTACTTTGCATTTCTCTAGGCCGCGTGGATCCGGCTTGGGGCCCCTTGTTCACCGGTGCGCAGAGCACTGCAAGGGAAATTCCCCTTCCGAAGAGGGAGGCAGCGATCGCCCCGGGTGGCCGTGCACAAAGCCCAGAAGAAGCCTCCCCACACCCCCGCCCCGGCTCAAGCGCCCACCCCGACCCCCACACGGCGGGGCCCGGGAGCGAGGCGAGGAGGGGCACACACCGGCCCCGGCTCCGGCCCCGACCACTCCCCGCGTGGAGCGCAGCCCGCCGGGAGCCAGTGAACCGTGTGGGAGCAGGGCTGGCCGTACCTCCAGACTCCAGAGGAGGGCTGGGGTTTGCAAAGCACGTCACAGAATTCAAGAGGCCAGGGCGAATTCCTGGGGTCTCTCCATCTCCCCCCCGCCCCCCGCCTTTTCAGGTCCACAGTCCCACGTCTTTCCCCGGTGTCCCCACTTTGCTTCCCCTAAAGTTGGGTCCACGTGGTCTCCTCTCTCTCCCGGCCGGCAGCCGGGCCCGGTGAAAGCTGCTGCACCTGCTTTAGGCGAATTATGGTAGCGCTAGAAGTTGGTCTCCCCTCCCTCCCTCCGCCGCCTGCTCGCTCGCTCCCTCCCTCCGCCCAGGCTCTCGGCGCGCTCCCTCCTTCCCCCTCCGCCCGCCTCCCCGCCTCCGCCCGCCCCGCCTGCGCACCGCCCGCTCGCAGCCACTCGCAGCCGGGCTCAGTCGCAGCCCCTCGGAGTCCGGAGCCGGTCGCCCCTGCGGACCGGACAGTGCGCCCGGCGGCCGGGACGGAGCCCCCATCCAGCGAGGAGGGCGCGGCGCAGGCGGCGGCGGCGCGGCGGGGAGGAGCCCGGGCCGGAACCAGGGCTGGGCCGGGGGCGGGGACGCCGGGGTCCCGGAGCCGCGGAGCCGGAGCAGCGAACCAGCGTCGCGGGAGGACCGGGAAGGAGGAGCGCCGCCGGAGCCAGCCGAGCTGCCCGCAAAGTGCGATGCCCCGGCGGGGCTAGGGCGCGCGGCGGCAGGCGCGGCGCGGCGCGGAGGGAGGACGCTCCGGAGCTGCGCGGCGCTGGGCGGCGCGGACGGGCAGCCCCAGCGGGCGGCGGCGGGCCCGGGCTGCGACCCGAGCGAGCCCCATGCCCCGCGCGGGCTGACGGGCCGGAGCCCGCACGGAGCGGCCGGGCCGGACAGGTAGGTGGCGGGCCGAGCCCGGGGACGAGGAGTGGGGGCTGGGCCGGCGACCAGACCAACTCCCGAGCTCGCGCACTCTCTCGCCCGCTCCCTGGCTCACTTTGTGTTTGCAAACTGCCCGCCGGAGCCGCGCCGGGAGGAGCCGGGCCCAGGCCGGCACACTTTGTTCCAGCCCGAGCCGGCTGCTCGCCCTGACCCCGCGCGGCCGCGACACCCGCCCCGGGCCGGGCCCTCGCGGCCCCGAGCTGCGTGGGGAACAGGTGGGGGCTCCGGCGCGGCGGCGGCGGCGGGGGGGGGGGCAGCCGGAGTCGGCCGGAGGGGGGGCTGGAAAGGCTACCGAGGCCCGCCCTTCCCCAAGAATCCGGGCTCCGCCCCCTCCCGGCCTGACCGCTGGGAATGGGGTGTAAGGGGGCGCGACACCCCCGCCCGCCCGGAGTCAGACAAAGAATACTTCCCGGCCCCGACTTTCCTGAGCTGGGGAGGGAAGTGGGGAAGTGAGTTCCTCCAACCTCAGCCGGCCCAGGACTCCCCACAACCGGCCGAGGCAGATGGGGGGGCCGCGGTCCCAACCTCCGCGTCGCCTCGGGTCTGGAGGGGGACTCGTGTTGCCGGGGTCGCACCTGGGAGGGTCCGGGGCCAGGCCGTCTCGCCCCATCCCTCGGTCAGCCCGGAGGTGGAGCGGAAAACTTCTGGGGACTTGAGTGCGCGTGGAGCGGGTCCTGTGATTCTGGCGCTCGTGGTGGAGCGGGGAACGGACCCGGCCCGGTACCTGCATCACCCCATTCAGGGAGAGCTCTTACCTCGCCGTGTGTGTGTGGGGGGGTGGGGGGGCAGCGTTCGGAGGCCACCCGGAAATTGCCCTGAGGCCAGCGGCACCCTCCCTCAGACTGAGGACTAGGGTCTCCTTTGGACGCCCCCCCCCCCCACACACACACCTCTCTTTGACCCTTGGTCACCCTGCTCCCGCCTTGCCGCCCCCCATCCACGTCAAACAAACTTGAGCCCCGGCCGAGCCTGTGACGCTGGGGCGCCCTGAGCGACATGGGGTCCCGGCCTCCCCGGCAAGGGGCCGTGTGATTTCGTGGGACGCGGATTCTGAGGCCGCGGCCGTCAGGGCGGCAGATTCCTCTCCTCCGACTGGGGGGACCTCGTGAACACACCGGAGCCCGCTCGGACCCTCTAGGTTGGGAGAAGAGGATATGGGATCGCGGAAAACCCGAGCTCACGGAGCACCTGGCCCGTCCCTCTGCACCCCGTCCCTCTTCCAACCCCGCTTGGCCGATTTCCGCCCTCGCTGGGCGCCTGGGGTTTAAGGCGGCTGGAGGTCACCGAGCGCCTGGCACCCCAGCTCCGGGCCTCCCTGCAGGTTGACCTCGGAGCCTGGAGCTGGAGCTGGGGTGTGTGTGGAGGAGTCCGCCCGCGTCTGGAGCTGCGCCCGCCGGTTCCCATAAAAGCCCAGGAGCGTTTTGGCCAATGCGGGATTTTACTTGCACTTCAGCACCTTCATACCACCTTCCAAAGCCCCACCTGCGTCCCCACACTGACCTGTGATGGGTCCGGGATTGAGGGCCAGGGGAGTGAAGCTTGCGGGCGAGTAAGGTTGGAGCCTGAGGTTGGGCCGGCTGCCCGCCTCTCCCACACAGAAAGAGGCGCGGGGTGCTCTCTGCGGCCTGTAGCCTGGGCAGGGTCTAGCCAGCCCCACAGGACTCGGCAGTGGAGACCACCGCACTGAGAATTTGAACCCAGAAACGCGCTTTCTTTGGAGAATGGGGACTGAACCCTGTGGACGTTGGGCATTTCAAGCTCCTGACGTTCCTCTCGAGCCATCCAGTGGGTTTAGGGGCCCCAAAGGGCAGAAGGCTGGGCTGTGCGGGCCCAGCTGGCGAAGGAGAGTCACTTGCCTCAGACAACCCCTGCCCGACTCCTTCCTGGGGAAGGGGAAGTCTGCAGGCTTGTTGCTGTTGTTTTTGTTTGTTTTAAACTTGAGAAACTTTGTCTCGGCCTGGGTTCCGGGGCTCTTTGTCACCTGGCCGGCTGGAGGGAGAGCTGAGAACTGCTACCAGCACCTGGGCACCAGTAGATCTCAGCCTTCCCAAGCCAGGCCTGTGCCTTGGGGGTGGAGGGGAGGGCTCCCATCTGGTGTGACTCCGGTTCTTGCCAATGGGGCAAGGTGGCATGGGGAGGAAATGGCACTGTGGGTGCCCCCCTACACACACACACACACACACACACACACACTCAGGACCCCACCAAGATCTGACTCACTCCTTCTGGACCCTTCAATCACTACCTTACTCTGGCCCCAGCCTTGGCACTGAGTTGTGGGAGACCATGGGAACCTTCTGGCGCTGAGTGCTGGGCCCCTGGGTGGGGTTTTCTGTCCTCGCGGTCCTGGGCAGGTTTCCCAGGAGTTATAGAGTTGGGGAACCCCTGAGCCCTGGGGGGAGAAAGGCCTGACAGCAGTGCTGGGGAATGCCAGGGCAGGGCAGGTTGGGCCCAGCTTGCAAAAGGACCTGCCCCTGTTTTGGTTTGTGTTTTTTTTTCCTGTGTAGGTGCCTTTCTTACACCTAGACACCCCCACTCACCCCCTTTCCTCTGCCTCTGGCCAGAAACTTCCTTTCTGGCTGCTGGCAGGTAGGTCCCTTCTTGCCAGGAATGTGCATATCCTGCTGGGCCCCTACTCCAAACACACCTCTTCCTTAGGAGGGGGAGGAAAGCAGGGGGACTTGGGGGGCTTCCTTTGAACCAGTAATTCCCCAAATGTTTGCTGAGCCCCTACTCTGTCTGGGCAGGTACCAGGCTGGGCACTGGAGTGCCCAAGCAGTGAAGGCTGGGGTTTGCTCTCCGGACCTCACATTGTGGGAGTAGGAGAGACAGATAAGATAGCGCATAGGGAGAGGAGGGTGGGAGCAGGGTGTCTGTTCTAGAAGAGAGGTGTGAGGTGCAAGGGGAGGGAAGGTCATCTCCCCAAGACGGCTTCCCTGCTCCGCCTCACCTGGAGCTGGCCTGGCCTTACCTGCATCCTCGCCCATCACTGCCCCCCTGCCTTGGTGGCTTTTCTGTCTCCCCAGCCGAAGTGCGGGCCCCTCCACCCTGTCCCCAAGCAGGCACAATGTCTATTTTTCTAATAGCCCAAACTGCAAAATAAGCATTTCTCCATCCAAGGAGCAGTTTCCCGTCATGATCTTCCAACTCTCCCGGCTTCCCAGACCAAGGCAGGGCAGGCACCATTTGGGACAGGATTCCGGGACTCCTTTGGCTGGAATGCCTTCCTCCCACTGGGTTCCAGAACTCACCCGGGAACCCCGGGCAAGGAACTCGGCCTCCCAGGGCAGATCATGGGTCGGAGTGGGAAAGGCTTTGGAACTTGCCGGTGGTGATGGGATTCTGGGGGACTTAGTTAAGCTCTTGGAGCCTTAAAGTAGGTCAATAATACCCAGGTAGAGCCCTTTGGGGAGTTGAATTGGAGAGCAGATGTAAAGTACCTAGCACAGTGCCTGGCACATGGTAGCTCTGACCAAGGGGTGGCTTTTATTATTAGAGTCCCAGCACTGCCAGGCCACACAATGGACCAAATACTGGAAATGCTTGCGTGCCATCCTCCATTTTATGGAGTGGGAAGAAGTATCCCCGAGAGAAGCAGCAACTTGAAGGGGGGTGCACAGCTAGTTAGTGTAAGGGCAGGGACTAAAATTTGGCGCCTCTAACCCCCAGTGTAAGAGTGGGGCTTGAGCCTCTGCTGGGGGGAGGAGGGGAGAGAGAAGGGCATGGGAGGTCCTGCTGATTTCCCCCTCCCTCCTTCACAAGCTCAGGAATGGCCCACCCCTCTGCCCTTGACCTTGGAATGTGCCGTTTTCTCCTTTCCCTGGCCTCCTAAGGTGCTGGTGGAGACAAATAAAAATGGGAGGGATAGTTCCCAGAACACAGAGGAGGACAAATAGCTGGTAGCACCACCCTCTCCAAAAAGAGAGACTTCAGTGGTTTGAAACCCTAGCTTCATCGCCTCATGGAATACACGTCTGGCAGCCAGTCTCAGATCCATTCGGTACCTACCCTTGGATGGATCATCTCGGAAAAGCAAAAAGAAGCTTCCCTTGAGCCTGGAGTTGCGGGCTCTTTCAGCATCGCCTTCCTGGATTCTCTACAGACAGGAAAATGCACAGCCCTTCCCTCTGCCCGTCCCACGCTGGGACCAGAGCAGGACGCGTCTTTACTCCAAACCTGTGGCTCGCCGTGCAGTTGTGGCGGCGGCGCTGAGCGGGCCCCACGTGGAGCCTGGACTCAGGGCACACCTGAGCTGGAAATCAAGAGCTCTCAGCACAGAAGGGGCACACTTGGCAAGGGCTGCAGGGACAGGACCATGGAGTCAGAGCTTCAGTGCCTCTGGGGAGCCATCCTGGCCTGGGCCTGGCCATGCCCTCGCTCCCCTTGCTCCACATCCCAGGACTCGCACTAACCCTCCGCGGGGGTTTTGCCTTTGCTGGACTGCCCTCTCTCCAGTGCAGCCTTGCATCTTTCCTTCCCTAGCCCTGGCCATGGCCATTGCCACGTGACCTGTGCCCCAATCCCAGCAGCTCTGCCCACCTTCCCAGGCCCCTTCCTCTGCCCAGCTAGAGCCTGCCCAGCTGGAGCCTGCCCAGCTGGACCTGAGGGTGAGGGGACCATTGGTCACGCAGGACAGGGCTCAGTGATGTTTCTCTCCCACTCGGAGTTTCTGATGGCTCCTGGGCTGTCATGCAAAGGCAGGTGGCGGGGGCGGGGGATGGCGAGATGGTGTGTTTTCCTCAGACAGTAACCAAGTGGAGTGCATTTGTTCAAGGCAGGCAGGGTTACCCAGAATTCCCACCGCAGTGCAGGAGGGACAGGTGATGAGACTTGATGGCAGGGTGGCTCAGGGAATGGAGACAAGGACTCCTCTTCATCCCACAAGCATTGTGGAGCTTCGTGTGCGCGGTGGCCCTGTGAGGGTGGCTGGCTTGAACTGGGAGAGTTGGAAACGGTTCGAGTGCCCCAGCACGCATCTTTCGGAGACTGGAGGCAGGCTCTGGTCCTGACACCTCACCTCAGCTGGACAGGATGCCTGTGATGGCCCCTGGAGAGCCCTCTGGAGGGCTGGGCTGCGTGAAGGGACACTGGAGGGTGGATGGGCGAGGGGGCTTCTGTTCGTTTCCTTCACTGGCAGCCAAGCCCACACTTCCAGGAGACCCAGGCCTAGAGAAGTTGGTCCAAAAGAGGGTAGCAGCGTGCTTCCTTCAAGGGTTCCTGGGGCAGACGTGCATTTGCACCCTGCAAGGAAAGGGCGCTTTCGGCTGGGGAGGGATGTTGGCAGTTGCAGATTTGCAGGACTCGGAGGGAGGGCAAGTGTGAGGGAGGGGCAAGCGGCGGCTGCGGTGAGCGCTGGGGGAGGAGCTTGGGGACCTCCCTGGTTTCCCGGGGCTTGCGCCTCTCTAGGTGGGAATCGTGGCGGGATGGGAGTCCGAAGGGCCCGCAGGTGTTGAGGGTGCAGTCGGTCCATACGTGAGAATCCCTCCTTTCAGAAGCCTCTGGCTTCCGGGACCTGTTCTCCCCAACTGCGCGCACTGGCTCTGGGCTGCTAGCGGGCCAGCATTTCCCTGCGCGTCAGGGCGATTGGCAGGAGCTCCTAGATCTCTGACACCTGACCCCCCCCCCCCCTGCTGCCAGGAGGAGGTGTCCTCGCAGACAGACGCACCAGTGCCGGGGTCCAGGGACGCTGGAAGAGGGGCGGCTCGGCCGGCGTGGCCTCCGCCTTGTAGCCACATGGAGGGTTCCCACCCGTGTGCGCCCTCCTCGTGCTGGGGGGTAACTTCTCGGGTGTGTGGGTTTCGGGTCTGGGACTCACCAGCGAGGGGCAAAGCGCTCTGTCCCAACTTCCTCATTCCCTCTGCGACCTTGGGCATGGCCTCTTCTCCCCGGGCCTCGCTTTCCCTAACTGTACAGTTGGTGAGGGAGCAGCCGTGCGCCCCCTCCCTGGCCGCCCCTTCCCGCAGCGAAGGTGGGGCTTCCGGGAGGAGAGACCCGAGGTCTCCGCGCTCTTCCCCTTTGTTTCACCGCGGCCGGAGCCCTCCGCTGTCCCCAGAGGGCGCGGGCGGGCGACCCCACGGCCCACGCAAGTCTCCTCCTTCCCAATTAGGCAGCGCGGCCTGATTAAAGGGGCGCTCCCCGACCCCTCCCTCCCGATCCCCATCGAAGAGATTTCCCTTCATCAGAATCTCACATCCTCCAGAAATTAATTTGATGCCTCTTGTTATCAATTAATTGAATCTCGTTGGGAGAGAGAGCTCAGCCAGGCGGCTTCGGCTCGGCCCTTGTGTGCCGCTGTGCGCTCTCCCCCCTTGCCACCAGGACAGCCTAGCTTCGCCCCCTCCCCATTTCTCATTTTCTGCCTGGCTGTTAATTTTACATCTTTTCTAATATAAAAACCACTGCTATGGGCCCCTTTTCCCAGTCGGCTTGGATGAAGACTATGGGCCGGGCACTGCCTTCCATTCACCCTTTTCTGAGCAGGGGGGGGGGGGGCTTCTTGTCCCCTGGGCCCTGTGTGATCCTTCCTTAAATCAACAAAGCCTCACCCTTTGGGAATTTGGCCATGACCCTGACCCTGAGTGCTGCAGGGGGTGCTGGTGAGAAACCTGGAGAGCAGGATTGGGGGAGGCAAGTCTGGGGACAGATTCCAAAGAGCGCCCCCCCCCCCCCCGCCTTCACATAATATACCCTCGCCCAGGAAGGGGGCACTGGAGGACAGGCTAGGGACCTGTCAGCCACCAGGATTTTTGTGAAAGTTTTGTCTTTTCTAGAGGAGACATTTAGGAGCTGTTGCCCCTACCAGGGCTGATCCCTTCAAGGGCGGGGGGAGGGCCCAGGTGTGTGGTGCCTCCTAGCTACCTAGCAGCCAGCTCAGGCGTCTGCAGAAATAAGCCCTCAGCATTTCCAAGGCCACCTGGAAGCCCAGACTCTGCCTCCCGCATGGAAGATGGAAGAGGAAGGTTCTAGAAGACATTCCAATCTTGGAGGAGATGGTGGCAGGTACAGAGTAGAACCAGGTGGTCAGCAGACTCTGAGTGAGGAACCGCGCTTTGCCAGGTCACATACCTGCCTCCTTGTTCCAATGGTGACACTGACTCTCATTTGACAGGTGAGGGAGCCAGGCCCCAAGAGGTGATCTACCTTGTCCAGGGTCACCAGCCAACTGGAACCCGCCCCCCTGGAATGCTGGCCGGAAGGGCTGAGGTCACAAATTGACTAAGTTCACCCCGTATGCCTTTACAATGGTGAATTTCACACAAATATCCCCAGTTGGCTCTTTTTTTATTTTTATTTTTTAAAAATATATTTCTTTATTGATTTCAGAGAGGAAGGGAGGAGAGAGAGATAGAAACATCAATGATGAGAGAACCATTGATCGGCTGCCTCCTGCATGCCCCCTACTGGGGATCGAGCCCGCAACCCAGGCATGTGCCCTTGACCAGAATCGAACCCGGGACCCCTCAGTCTGCAGGCCGATGCTCTATCCCAAACCCTGTCAACACCAAACCTACATTTCTGTGTGGTTACGGATAGACTAGGATGAGTGCCCCCCCCTTCTCCCGAGGCCTCCTAGGTGACCAGCCTCGCCCTTTGGTCATTACGGCTGGCCCCTCCGCCACGGAGACTTCAGCTGTTGAACGTGGGGTCTGTACAAGAGCTCGGAGGAGGCCTTTGCGGATGTCCCTGACCCAATCTGATTCTCACACAGCTTCTTAAGAACTGATGGTGTTCTCTAGTTTTTCCTGCTTTTTACCATGGAAAGAATTATAGGGCCTTGTTTCTCAAGGGGCCTGATCCAAGCTGAAACCAGCCTATCCCTGCCCAAAGGAACTCCTCTAGTCTGCCCCCACACTTATGCACTGTGAGGGGGAGGGAGACTTTGTTCTAAGGATAGAATCACAGGTTGGGGCTGGGGAAGGACCGGGCAGAAGTCAGCCTTCCAGAACTCAGCTGGGAACAGGCAGAGAGAGATGTGGAAGGACGCTGGAGCTGGCACATTCAGATGTTGATGTGTTTTGCATTCCCCTGAGTTGGTACCTAGGATCCCTGTGAAAGCCACACCTAGATAGATCATTTCGGAGACAAAGGGTTGGGCCAGACCACCTCGGGTGGGCTGAACAGAGCAGCCAGGGCCCCAGGGAGGGCCAGGCCCTGTGATCTGGCCCAGGCTGGCTGGAACACCTCCCATGTCCACAGGAGCCCCCTGGTGCCAAGGGCACCATCAGAACCAGACTCCAGATGGCCACTCAAGCCATGGGTGAGTAACCCCCTTCCCTTAACCAGCAGGCCCCCCACAAAAGACGTCACTATTTAATTAGCCATCTCTGATTAACCAAACTTGGCATTCGCCTCCTCTTGCCCTCATCTTTCCCAGCTCCGAATCAATGGCTTTGATATGCTAATTAGGGAGTAATTTAATTTCAAAAGGCCGCAATTAACAAGGGTGTTGTGGACATGCTGTAGTTAAGCGGAGTAATCTAATTTGCATTAGTAACAAGCAGGGACTAATTAGAAGCTTAATTAGACACTTAGATGGCTCTTATGTTTACTTTCTTAATGAGATGGAGTGGGATCTTTGGTTCTTTTTCTTTCTTTTTTTCTTATTGTTAATTTTTCCTTTTGGTCATTGTACTGGGAAGGAGTATTGAGGGAGGCCACCTTGCTAGGGCCTGGTAGGAGCCTTTTGGAGCTGGGGCCAGTGAAAAGTGAACTAAGTGATGAAGGTGGTGAGGAAAGGTTCAGATTCCAGGGAAATTCCAGAGTGACCACCCTCAGGGCTTTGCCACCTCTGAGGGGTGAGGAGAGCAGTGGTTTGGGAGTTGGAAGAGCGCAGGTTTCAGTTTGGCTCAGCCTTTTAGCAGCCAGGTGGCCTTGTCAAGACATCTTCAAAGTGTGGCTCCTTCTTCATCTGTCAAAGTGAGTTCCAGGTTGTGTGGAGAAGAGAGGAGGGGACAGGGTATGGGAAAGGACTGTCTAGGACTCAGAGTGGAATGACTGTTATTAGGAATAAAATATATTCACCAGTAGTGTGCTCAGGCTTCACTTCCGAATGACAGCTCAGAAGTCACCTCCTGCAGGAAGCCTTCCCAGAGTACTCCCATCCCCTCTAGGCACCCATAGACCCCCAGTGTCTATTTAACGTGATATTTTTAAAGTTTGTATGTTGTGTAGGGCAGACCTTCTCAACCCTAGCTGCACCTGAAGTTTAGAATTCTTGGAAAGCTTTTAAAACTATCCACTCCTGGGCCCCAATCTCCAAACAGTGCAATTTAATTGACCCAGGTTGGAGCATGGGTATGGGTATTTTTGTTGATGCTTGTTTGCCTGTGTATCTCTCTCCTCCACCAAATCGTAAAGCCCCCCACAGCAAGGGCTGGATTTTATTCGCCTTTCTATGCCCGAAGCCCCAGTACTCAGTATCAGTTGCAGGCAAAGGCCCCCCACCCAGCTGTGTGCCTCGTAAACTCATCCAGATTCGACAGGGTTTGTAGTGTTGGCCTTTGAGTGCCTTACGCAGGATCTGAGAATCTTCTGAAGGAGATGAGAATGGAATTAAATCTCTGAAAAGCTGAGTGGCTCGTGAGTCTTCTGGGATGTGGCCTATTGCTGAAGGGAGGGCAAAATTGGTACAAATTTTATGACATCAATTAGGGAATAAACGTATCAAGAGCCTTAACAATATGCAGTTCTGCCTTTCAAACTTATGCTAAGTAAATAGAAATGCAGTGTGTTCTGTTCGCATAAGGGTGTTTATTGCAGTCATAGCAAAGGCATAGGTAACAGTCTGGATGTCCAGCTCCAGGGGGGTGGCTAAGTAAGTTCTGGAACATGTTGCCCATTCGAGCAACTCTGTGACCACTAAAAACTGCTGCTTAGAATATTTGATGTCATGTGGAAATGGTTATGATAGTAAGTGGTGAGTGGAAAAATAGGAAAATTCAAACCACGCACCGATTCTGACCCCAGTTTCACTTTTTCAGTGTTTATATGCCAAGCCAGTGAGAGTGGACTGACTGGAAGGGGCGGGGCCCAGGGCTGGCTCCCTGGGTGGTAGAATTATGGGCACTAATTGTTTTTTTCTTTCATGTTTTTCTTCAAAAATTTCTACCAAGATGTTTTTTTACTTTTGTGATTTAAAAAAATAGTTATTTGAAACTTGGGAGAGAACCTGGGACAGACCTCGCAGGATGTGGCCCACCTACCCAGCACTGCTTGTTGTAGCCTCTGAGGCTGTCCTCACCCTGCCGCCTGCACTGAGCTCCTCAGGCCCTGAGGTTTTGTGCTGAGAAGAGGCCCTAGATCAGGCGTGGGCAAACTACGGCCCGCGGGCCGGATCCGGCCCGTTTGAAATGAATAAAACTAAAAAAAAAAAAGACCGTACCCTTTTATGTAATGATGTTTACTTTGAATTTATATTAGTTCACACAAACTCTCCATCCATGCTTTTGTTCCGGCCCTCCGGTCCAGTTTAAGAACCCATTGTGGCCCTCGAGTCAAAAAGTTTGCCCACCCCTGCCCTAGATGGTCCCTAGGTCTGGGGCAGGTAGCTCCTAGAGCAGTGGTTCTCAACCTTCTGGCCCTTTATTTAAACACAGTTCCTCATGTTGTGACCCAACCATAAAATTATTTCTGTTGCTACTTCATAACTGTAATGTTGCTACTGTTATGAATCGTCATGTAAATATCTGATCTGCAGGATGGTCTTAGGCGACCCCTGTGAAAGGGTCATTCGACCGCCAAAGGGGTCGCGACCCACAGGTTGAGAACCGCTGGTCTAGAGTGTCCTTTAGGGAGAATGTCAGGCAGCAGTGGGAGTACAGAGGAAGCGCAGGGTGTGAGCCTCTGACCCACCCCCACCCAAGGGACCATCCCAAAGTACCGAGGGCAGGGGTGGAGAGGGATGAAGCTTCTTGGGAACTCAGGGAGGGAGCCCCCTCTGTTTGGGGAGAGGTGCCTCCGGCCTGCTCAGAGAGCCAAGTAGTCCTGCGACTCATGACCCTGCTCTGGTTTGGGGTGCCATTTTGGAGCTGTAGAGACATTCTAACCCTTGGGGTCCTGCTTCATTTTCCTCGAGTGCTGAACCAAGGGCTGGGATAGTTTTTACACCAGAGCCCACGCAGAGTTGGGTCGAACAGGGTCTCCTGGGCCCCCGTATATGAGTGACTAGTCTCCCCTGCACACCTTCACACGGTGTGTTTTATTGGACACCACAGCGACCCTGAAAGGAAGGTTTATTGGTATTAGCCCCAAATGACAAATGAGGAATCCACCTGGTGACCTCACTGCTCAGCGCTCTCATCACAAAGGTAATTAGAGACCAGAGGAGGGTCAGCAGGTAGGATAGCAAGTGAGTGGCCGGCTAAGGAAGGCCAAGGCCAAGAGAGGCCCCTGCCTGAGCCCTCCCCTCACTTGGCAGCCTGAAGCCAGTGGGCCTTTGGGGCCTGAGCTCGGGGGGCGGGGGGGGGGGGTGTCTCTGGGCCTTGGGAGGCATCCTTCAGTTACTTGTAACACCAGTGCTTGTTGGTCTGAAAAGCCCGCGGCTGTATGTCCCTTGACACAAGTAAGATCTGATCCAGGATAGCGAGAAAGAAAGGAAAAGAGAGAGAAAATATATGGCAAAGTCATGCTCCATTCTCTGTGGTACCCACACGTGTGCCCTGAAAAAGTCTTGAAACTGGTGACCTCGTGTGAGAATGAAGGGCGGTTGCATATGCTGTTTCCCCTGCATTCAGTGGACTCTGCCTGGCCAGTACCTGCTTACCCTTCATTTCTAAGCGCAAATGCCATTTCCTCAAAAGAAGGCCTGCCCTGCCCCCCTCCCCCATTTAAATTAGAACCCTCTGTTTATTCTCTGTACTCATATTTGATACAATTTATTTTATTTGAGCTTATCTACTTACTGGTGTCCTTATATGTCACCTTCCCCCCCCCCCCCCCCCCCCACACACACACACACTGAAACATAAGAGGCTCCAGGACAGCAGGGCCTAGGTCCTGTTCCGTTCAGGTCTCTATACACACACAGCCTGGCACACTGTAGGTGCTTCAAGATTTGCGGGACCAGTGAATGGATGAGGGGTCATTGCTGGTGAAATACGCTCCTGGCCAGCCACTGGAGAAGAGAGAAGAATGAGTTTGTTCACAGCCCAAACTCTATTAGTGGCTAAACTTTCAAAAAGACAAATGCTAGATTTACTCAGACAAAATAAAAAGGGGCGAGGGGAATGAGACCTCATTATTACCAGTTGCCCACAGAGCATTTAGGACATTACTGCACTGGCTTTTTTAAAAAACTGATTTGGGAGAGAGAGAGAGAGAGAAAAACATTGATTTGTTGCTTCCCTTATTAATGCATTCATTGGTTGATTCTTGTATGTGCCCCCTGACCAGGGATCGAACCTGCAACCTTGGCGTATCAGGACAACACCCTGACCAACTGAGCTACCTGGCCAGGGCTGCACTGGCTTGAGTTTTGTAAGCCTGTGTAGGGCAGGGGTCCCATTTCAGTTTCCTATAGACCAGCGGTTCTCAACCTGTGGGTCGCGACCCTTTGGAGGTCGAACGACCCTTTCACAGGGGTCGCCTAAGACCATCGGAAAACACATATATAATTACATACTGTTTTTGTGATTAATCACTATGCTTTAATTATGTTCAATTTGTAACAATGAAAATACATCCTGCATATCAGATCTTTACATTACGATTCATAACAGTAGCAAAATTACAGTTATGAAGTTGCAACGAAAATAATTTTATGGTTGGGGGTCACCACAACATGAGGAACTGTATTAAAGGGTCGCGACATTAGGAAGGCTGAGAGCCGCTGCTGTAGACAGATCTTCAGGGCTTGGCTTTCTTAGGCACTCAGTCCATGGTGAATGAATGAGTGGCCTCGGAGATGAGATGGCTCATCTGGTTTCGGCCACCAGGAGGCTCATAACTAGTCAATACTCCTCGTAGCCCTATTGCCTTGGGAACTTTTTTTTTTTTTAAATATATTTTATTGATTTTTTTACAGAGAGGAAGGGAGAGGGATAGAGAGTTAGAAACATAGATGAGAGAGAAACATCAATCAGCTGCCTCCTGCACACTCCCCACTGGGGATGTGCCCGCAACCCAGGTAAAGGTACATGCCCTTGACCGGAATCGAACCTGGGACCCTTGAGTCTGCAGGCCGACGCTCTATCCACTGAGCCAAACCGGTCAGGGCACTTTTTTTTTTTTTTTTAAATGACTGTTCTCAGGCTCACTGCAGACCTATTGAGTCAGAAACTCCAGGCCTGGGGCCCCGCCGTCTGTGTTTGAACAAGCTCTCCCAGGCGACCCTGATGCGCTCAAGTTTGACGTTCTCAGGCTTAAAGTTTTAATCCATTTACTCTCCCTTCCTACCACCCCATGATAATATATTTTAAGAATCTTTATCTGTCTTTCGTGGCAGGCTGCTGCCCAATCTTTCTTGAGAAGTTGATAGGGGTGTACATTATAAATAGCTATATATCTAGTCGCGTTTTCCCCAGTATCCAGAGGAGAAAAGCGGGCTGTTAACCTGGCCCAGGTCACTCAGCAAGTAGGAGATAAAGCTGGGACCAGAGGCCGGGTTTCCAACTGCTCGTCTCACCTAGACTTTCAGGGCGCGTCCATCGATCATAGGCTTCTGAGGGCTGGACACAGTGTCTCCTTACTTCAACTCAAATCACCATCACTGCTCCGGGTACAGGTAACCGGTAGTCACACCCTCACCCTCCAAGCTTCCCAAAGAACTGCGGGTGCGCCCCCTCCAGGGGCGCGCATGCACGTGCGCCCTGCTAGGCTCAGCCCCCAGAGCAGCGCTGGGGGCTGCCCCGCCCCCTCCTTCGCGGTAAACTCCGGGCATCCATCAGTCTGTTAATTGCACTAATTAGAGATCGCGGAGGTGTTAATTGGAAAACCCTGGTATTGTGCCTGTTTGGGGAAGAAACCGTCAATAAAAATTAATTGATGAGTTGGCTGGGCCGGCAGCGCTGGTTCGCAGCGAGGCGCCGGGTGTCGTGGCAAATGTTAGGGCTCAGACTAAGCGATTGTTAATTAAAAAGCTACGGTAATTAATACTCTCTTACACCATATGGGCCCGCGGAAAAGGCACAAAGGTTTCTCCACGTGTAGGACTCCCCATCCTTTTCCCCCTCCCCCGAAAGCACCCTGGCCCTTGGGTCCTCCCTTTGGTCCCAAGGCAGGTGGAGTTTGTCACTTCCGCCAGGGAGGGGACTGGGCGACCCAGAGGAGTTCCGAGGCGTCCCCCACGGTGCACCTTACAGGGTTCTTAGAAGGGCCAGGAGCCTCTGGGGAAGTGGGAGCCCCCAGCGGCCCGCAGACTCCCCCAGAGCGGAAGAGGCCGCTGCGGCTTTGACCCAGCTTCCTTCCTTCTGAAGGCCAGGCTCAAGGCCCTGGGGTGCCCTGGCTCCCGAAGGGGAACCCGGAGAGATGGGAGACTTGGACCTGCCTAAGGGCAGGATCAGAGCCCCAGACGGAAACCCTAGGTCACCTGAAATAACTCGCGGGCAGCTGCTCTTCTGTCCCAAGCGTGGTTGCAAGAGGGGTCTGGGAAGGCTGGAGTGGGGAGTGAGGGCTTCCGTGTATTGAGCCCTAGAAAGACCTCCCAATCCCCCATGTACACGTTGTATAAAGGAAGAAAGAACAGCCATTAACTTGGGAAAGGCAGTGACTTGCCCAGAGTCCTACATCAGGCCCCTGAAACCAGGTAGTCCAGTTCCCAGGGCTTCTCTCCTCTCTGTGGGTGTTCAGCTGCTGTTTGCCCAGGAAATGCGTGACTGGGGGAGGAGCGTGTGGACAGAGGTGGAAGAGCAGAGTGAAGGGAGGAGGGGACTCATGCAGGGTGCCCCCCTTACCGGGGCAGGAAGCTCAAGTCTGCTCTCGCCTTTTGAGACTAGCTGTAACTCAGATGAACCCTCACTGGCTCCCTCCAGCCACTAGAACAGTCTGGCTTCATGCCCACGTGCTGGGCCAGGGAATTAAGAGACCGTCAAGACCACCTCTCCACGTAGAGATGGGGAAGCGGAGGCCCAGAGGAGGAGGGAGGCAGTGTGCACAGCTGGCTGTGGCCGAGCTCAGGCTGCCTGACACCCAGGCCCCTGCCTTCTCCTCTAGCCAGGGTCCAGGTTCTCACGGACACGCTTCCTCCGCTACACCCCACATTCTTGTAGTTGCAGGGCATGGATATCAAGTCTTACCTCCAGCACCCCACCCACCCCAACCCTAGCAGGCTGGGCCCCAGGCACCGGAGCTGCTCACCCACAGTGCAAGGAACACCCCATTGCTATTGCAACACCCCGTGGAGAGGTGAGCTGGAGGCTTGAGGCCAACGGTGTGCTCATCCTCAGAGGGCGGGCGTCGCAGGGCAGAGGTGAGCGTTCCGACGCCTGGGAGCACCAGCCTTGCTGGTTTCAGTGGGTGTAGGTGGGCCGGCTGGCTGGAGCGTGGAAAGAAGTGAAGTTCCCAGGAGGGGGGCAGAGCGTGCCCCGTGGGAATTAATGCCATTCATATACCCCGCGGAAATGACTTTTCAATGCATATAATCTCAAGCATGCAAATGAGAGGCTTGCTTCACCCTGTTTAATATGAATGATTGGCCCTTGAATAGCTATTATTACACGCCACATTGCAGCAATTACGTTGTTCACTGGGTGTCACTATGCCCCCCCGCCCCCCCACATTAAAAAAAAAAAAAACCAGAAAAGAAAGGGACACCTCTGTTTGCATCCTCTTTACTTTCTCTCCCTTTCTCCAAACTTGCTGTCTGGTCTACAACTTTATGGTGTGTGTGTGTGTGTGTGTATTAAAAGGGGGGCACTCATTCTTACCCCAGGAAAGTAACTGCTGGATTCTCTTTCCTTTCTCCTGTGCACACACACCCCTGAGGCTCTGGTCTTTGTCCCCTGGGGCCCAGGAGTTCTCAGATCTCAGAGAAGCTAAGCTTGGAATCAGGGCAGGCAGCTGCTCTCCACCCCCCCCCCCCCCCGGCAGGGCCAGTGTTGGGGGAGAGGGAGACTAGAGTATGCCCTTGCTGTCTCCCACCCCCCTCTTGTAGCTGGGGCCCAGGCCCGAGTGGGGGAAGGCGCTCTGCAGGCTGCCGGGAGGGATCAGGGTGGGTGGTTGGGGAAAGGGGGCCTGGAGCCCTGTGCTCTGGCGGGTGGAGGATGGCGCCCACCCCATCCATCATTTGGCGGCCACTGGCCCTCTGGCTGACACGGCCATTAAGGCCTGAGACCGAGTGCTCAATCTCTTCCGAACCATCGCCCCCAACCTCGCCCTCTCCCTCGCCCCTGGCCCAGCTCCTCTGGCCCCAAGAGTGGGAGCAGCAGCTGGGGTGGGGACACACAAGAGAAATGCACAGACACAGGACACTCCAGCAGCACAGGTTCACATAGGAAGCCACACGGAGACGCCTAGAGTCACAGAGGGAGGGGGGCCTTACGAGCAGTGATGTGGGTGGCACGTGAACTGGTGGGCTCCCCAGGGACCCTTAGCAGCTCCCTGTCCTGCCCCCCAGGACCCTCACTTCAACTGGTTTTGCTTCCAGCAGGGATAAAACCGAGCACGTGGCCCTCTGAGGGGGAAAGGATTCTCCTCGTGGTGCAAGGAGAGAATTTGGGGGCAGGAGAGAGAGGCTTCTGGGAGCTGCATTTTGAGGAGGAACTAGGGAAATAATCCAACCTTTTCCAGTAGTTTCTCTAATTTGCTACCTGCAGGGCCTCTTGGGTTCGGGAAACCATGTGGTTGTGGGGGTCTGCTTAGGCCAAAAGGGAGGGCAGAACACTGGCTGACTTTCACAGGCCCCACTAGCTGCTCCTGTGGCTTCTGCCCCTTGACCTCTGTGTGACCTGGGCCAAGTCTGTGACCTCTCTGAGCCTCAGGGTCTTCACCTTACAAATAGGGCTGGCGAAGAGGGGGGTGATGGGAGCTTACCTGCTAGGTGGTTTGTATGTGCTGTTTTATTTACTCCTTACAGGACTCTAGGAAACGGAGTTTTAGGGGGTTTAAGACGAGTGTGGAAGCCCTGGCCGGTGTGGCTTGGTTGAGTGTCGTCCTGTGCACCGAAAGGCCACCAGTTCGATTTCTGGTCAGCGCCCATGCCCACATGGTGGGTTCAGTCCCCGATCGGGGCTCATGCAGGAGGCAGTTGGTCAGTGCTCCTCTCTCACATTGATGTTTCTCTCTTTCTCCTGTTCCCTTCCGTTCTCTCTCCTTCTCCCTTCCTCTCTCTCTGAAATCAATAAAAACATCTTTAAAAAAAAAAAAAGACAGGTTGAGGCCCTAGCCGGTTTGGCTCAGTGAATTGAGCGTTGGTCTGCCGACCAAAGGGTCCCCGGTTCAATTCCGATCAAGGGCACATGCCCGGGTTGCGGACTCGATCCCCAGTAGGGGGCCTGCAGGAGGCAGCCCATCATTGATGTTTCTATCTCTCTTCCTTCCTCTCTGAAATCAATAAAATATATATCTATCTTTTAAAAGGATGTGTTGAAGATCAGTGGTGGATACCAGCCATCTCCTGTTTCACTAAAATCCATGTGCCTCTCAAGCAAACTTTGGGGGTAGTTGGAGACACCCCAGACTTTGAGAACAGCTCTGCCTGTTCAGGTTCCCCATCGCAGGGTGGGTGCAGGCCCCCGAGGTAGTGGGGCCTCCACAAGTTGCAGAAGGAAGTCCAGGCCTCCTCCTCCTCCTCCTCACTGCCCTTGACCCTCTCTCTTTCTGGGAGGCAGTTGGAGTGGGAAAATGAAGGTATGGAATTCAGGCCTGGACCCTTTGCCTCTGTGAATCCCCGAACTCTGGACCCTCCGCTTTCCCATCTGTCCGGTCAGGATGGTAAACACTCTCACAGTCTTGTGATGAGGAATCATGGTGCCTGTGGAGACAGTGTTACTGAGGAGTGGGAGGTCTACTTTTGGCCAGACCCTCGCCTGCCAGCCTTAGAAGGAAAGGCGGGGAAGTGGACCCTGGCTGCCTCCACTGCACAGCTCCAAGCTGAGTCTGGCTCCCAGTAGGTGCTGGGCAAATGGCAGCCTTTCTGTTGTGGAGCAGATCTTGATGAGAACCTCAGTGCCCTCGGGAAAAGACTCGGGAGGCCCCTGCCCCGGGGAACTCCCTGCCTCCCTGCCCCGGGGAACTCCCCGTCCACAAGCACAATGGCCATTACAGGTGTTTGTGCCAAAGGAGGAGGGGAGATAGTGAGTCCCCATGAATAGCTCATCTGCTTTTAAGTTCTTGCAGAATCCTCGCCCCTTCCTCCCATCCCCCCATGCCCTGGCCAGGAGGGAGAGGCCGGAATAGGTTTGGGGGGCAGCATCTCCCCCCTGCTCTGTAGAGGTCTTCTGGAAGTCAAGTTGAGAAAGAGTTTGGGGAGAAGGGGGCAGCTGCAGTCTGGAGCTGCCCCTTATCCCAGCCTAGGGGAAGGGTGACACTGGGAGAGGTTGCACCCCTAGAGGGGTCCCAGGAGCAGCCCCCAGAAAGTTGAGGAGGAGGTGCCCCAGGCCTGGGGTGGGGTGTTAGGTGGGGCTGTTGAGGGACATGGTTGCTGCCCAGGGTAGAATCCACACCTGCCCTACCCACTGAGCCCCTCCTCCGTCTCTCCTCCCGCTCCAGGTCCCGCTAGAGCGACATGATGGTGGAATCTGCCTCGGAGACAATCAGGTCAGCTCCCTCTGGTCAGAACGGCGTGGGCAGCCTCTCCGGGCAGGCCGATGGCAGCGGCGGTGCCGGGGCTGCAGGCGCTGCTGGAGGCGGTGCGGGCAGGGACGCAGCTGCGGGCGCTGACAGCAACGGCGAGATGAGCCCGGCGGATCTGCTGCACTTCCAGCAGCAACAGGTAGGAGCTGGCGCCTCTCCTCGGCCCCGGGGACAGGGAGGGGGCACGCCAGGCCTCTTCCCACTCCATCCTGGCCGCTGGTGCCACTGCTCCGGGCCGGGCAGCCTCCCTTTAACAGTCTTGGGAAGGTCCGGCTCCCAGGGACTCAATCCCTCTGCGCCCTCCGTGCTCGTGGCCACCTTAGCCAAGGGAGAGCGAGCTTCCCAGAGAAAGAAGTAGACTCGGGGTCCTGAGATCATAGCGCTTCGGACAGTCTCAGAAATGCCCACCGGGACGGACTAGGGAAGCAGGCCTGAGTGTGCATCCTGGGTGGGCGGGCACCGGGGCCCTCCTGCCACTGGCTAAGCTAACAGGGTTGGGGAGAAGACCCTCCCTTTAGAAGTGTGTCCACTGGGGAGAGGGGGCTGGGCACATAGGGGTATCTCCGCTTTATTTGTGTTGTAAAATAACCCGCCCGCACCCCCAATGTCTGCTTGGGCCCCTGACTCAAGCTGTGAAGAGATCAAACTTCCAGACACCAGAGGCCAGAGCAGCTGGGAAAAGGCCAAGAGCCAGAGGCAAAGGCACGCCTCCATTTTTAGGGCTCAGACTGGGCACCCCTGTCTGTATCCACTTTCCCTCTTCCCCTCCGTCATTCCCACTCTGAAGTGCAGAGTTCAGGAGTTCAAGACCAGCCTTTCTGTGGATAGAGAGGCCCGAGGGTGGGGAGCCTGGTTGGGCGATGACAGAACGGGGGCCCCGGGTCCCAGCCCCACCCGGGAAACGGGGAGAATCGTGCTTGACAAGTTCACGAGAACCGGCCCAGCCAGCCCAGCCTGGAGAGCCTCCTCTTACTTGACTCCCTGCTTCTCGAATCACTGCTGGTGGCACTGGCCCTTAGGGGCTCTGCTGGGAATAAGGAAAATTCAGGTCCTGCCTGCCCCTCCCCACCAGCTCCCACCCCTGCCTGATGGCCTTAGGTGCGTGCCTGCCGGGATGTGTGTACCTTGCCCTCATGCTGGCTCCCAGGTTCACCGTGGGGCTCCTCCTCCCACTCCACAGCCTCTAGGGGGCCCTTTCCCCCCACATGCCCGGGAGCCGGAGGTCAGCCTGGAGCAGCCTGGTCAGACGTTGGGCGCCCTGCACGGAGCCGGTCAGCCAGCACTGACACAGGAATGAGACAAACCCGGGTTCAGTCCGAGCCTGCCCCTTCGTGTGACCTTTGCCAAGTCCTGGGCCTCCCCGAGCCGTGGCTTCCTTGGGCTGTGAGGATCAGATGCAGTTTAGGTGTGAAACCCCCGTCCCCAGGGGCTGCGTGCATGGGAACAGAACTAATGGCTTTAAAAATCACTTCCTCTCACAAGCAGCGGGGGGCTGGAGTGGAAGGGCTGGCCTCCATTCGGCCTCCATTCCCCGGGGAGATGGGCCTTGGGAGTGTCCTGGCATCTCCCCAGCCTTCCTAAGCAGGATCTCTGGGGGAAAGACTCAGTGCCTGTGCCATCTACTGGGGACAGAGGTCAAAGGGCAAAATCCCACCCTCTACCAAAATAATGACAGAACACACCCCACCACCAGGGCCACCCACTCTGTATGGCCAGCTTCCCCTCCCGCTCTTCTACGCAGAATGGGGGCTGAGGGGTGGGCAGGAGAAACGCTGAAACTGGGAATGTCTTTTAAAACGTATTTAAAGTGAAGAGTGAGCACAGAAACCGGGTGGCGGGGAGATGCGTGGGGTGGGGAAGCGCTGTGTGTGCTGATCAGGTTTCTCCGCGCTGCACACGCATGTTTCACCCTCACTGCTCCATGTTCCAGTTATTCCTGTTTGTTTTGGGGAATATCCCAAAGTCCTGGAAAATCCTGTATCTGTTTCACAAATAAACTGGGGTGGAGACTTGGAGGCAGGCGGAGGGCTGTTTTATGCATTTGGGCTCACTACGGGCGTAGTGCCTGGGGCCAAGGAAAATATTTGAGACTTAAAAAGGTTTTGTTGGCTCCAAACTATGAAAAGAGACCTGCAAAATTAAAAATCCAAAATGTGCAATTAAATAAGATCCGTCTGTAGGCCCTGCTCCCACCCCCCAATATATGAGTGAGGTGTGGGGGGAGTTTCAGGGGTAACACTTTCTGGCCCCCCCACAACAAATGTTCCGATTTGTGGGCTAAACCAACCATAGGAAAGAGAGCCTGGCCCAGTGGGCTCCTCCTCCCTCTGTCCCAACCAGGAAGTCCTTCAAGGACAAACAAATACCTGTGTCTCTCATTGGTTGCGTCCTTCAGTCATCTGCGGGGGGAGTGGATATTATTATTCCCATTTCACAGGTGAGAGGGCAGCAAGAGGCGGCACTGACTTGTCCCTGCGGCCTGGGAAAGGCTGCAGCAGGACCCGGGCCTCCCAGTTCCTAGTTCAGGGTTCAGCACAGCCCCCTTTTTGCTCCTGCCACGCACACAGTCCGCTGTAGGAGAGGGAGGGAGCAAGGCCTGCAGCATAGTAGGTGCTAAATAAACGTCTACTGATGCATGATCGAGAGCACTCCATTCTCAACCTAAACGGTCTCTGAAAACAAACAAACAGAAGCAACACTGTCCACTGGCCCTAAGTAGCCACTCCAGAGGAAGGAGGTTAGGGGGGGGGGTGTCTGTGGGCGTTGACCGGTCTGTCCTCTTTCCCTCTGTCCTTCTGTCTGTTGGTCCCTGTCCCTCCGCTCTGGGTAAACAAACCCTGGAAATGCAAGCTTGGCCTTTGGGAATAATGAGTTGACAGAGGAGAGAGAGAGAGATAAACAGGGCGAGTCAGAAGTCAGACTGGTGACAGGACTTTAAGCTGAAACAAACAGTGCTGAAGAGGGCAGCCACGTCACTTCGGAATAAGAGCAGACGCCTGTTTCCATGCAACAGCAGGCCGGAGCTTGTTTAAACAGAGGCCCTGGGTGCAGGGGGGTGACATAGCTTGGCTGCCAGGCCCCTCGGATGGAGAGAGGGTCCCTGGCTGGCTGCCCCATTGCAGCAGTCACGGCCCCAGCTTCCCCCTCCCCTCTCCCCCCTCCCCCCTCCCAACACCCTTATTGGTGAGTGACAGAGCCATGCCCCGTCCACTCTGCCCTTAGTCTCCAGTCTCACTCTCGTGAGGAAAGGGCGTGGGGAGTGTGGTAGGCCTGGTGCACGCATTCCTTCCGCAGACATGCATTGCGCCTGAGTCTGCACGGGGGACCCTGCCGGCCAGCTGGAGTTGGTGATCCCCCAGCTGCTGCTAAAGAATACTCTGGGCCTAGCAGACGTGCCAGCTGCCTATCAGTCCTCTTCCTTCACCTAGGCAGGCCTTCCTCCCCTCCCCCCACCCCCACCCCGTGGTTCCCTTGCATGGCTTTTTTCTTGCAGATTGCCCTTGCGGCGTGAAAATGTTAATAATGTTCATACGGGGACTGCACAGATACCTCTGGTGGGGAGCAGGAAGACCTGGGAGAGTGTGTGCCAGCGTTTGGGAGGTGGCAGGCCTGGGGAGGTCTTGGGGGCCAGACTGGGCACTCTGGCCCAGGCGAGCAGGACTTGGGGCAGGAGCGCTGAGCAGGCCCAGTGGAGGCCGGCGGAGCTGCTGGCCGCCGCACTGAAAGGCGTCCTGGGCCTCCAGAGCCGCACTCCTATTGTCCTCAGGTTGTGGGGGTGACAGGTCAGCGAGGGTCACAGGAGGGTTGCTTAGCGTCTGGGAACTCCCACTGCAGTTGCTGTGGCAACCGGGGCCAAATCCCACCCTGTGCACATCCTGTGGGGAGATTCAAAAGGGTTGGGGCTGGGGGGAGCTGCACTTTAATGGGCTTTTAACTCACCCCCCTCCAAAGAGATGGGGGGTGTCAGGGAATTGGGCAGGGGGAAAACGAAGAATGGAAGAGATTTCTGTTTTCCTTCTCCATCTGGCTCTCCTCTGCCCAAGCTACTTAGGGGGGTGGGGCGGGTAGGGGAGGCCTCAGAGGTGAATTAGCTCCCCCCACCTCACACACACTGTCTACAGTTGTCTTTTTAGGTCTGGGGCCCACTTTTTCAGTTTGTGGGACTCCCACCCTCATGCCAGATGCTGCTCTTTCGAATGTGGTCCTACACCTTTCCTTTCCGTTTCTTTCCTTCCCATGGAACAGTCCCTTCCCCAGGAGGTGCTGAGGGCCTGGGGGGAGTGTTGGGGCCCAGACTCCCCAGAGGGGAGATTAGAAACTTCATGTCAGTGAAGTCCCCTACCCTCTGGGCAGCTGCAGGGTCATGCTTAGAAAGTGCTCCTCCCTGCTCTGCCCCGGAATAGGGGGGAATAGGGGGCAGGTGAGTGAGGGGCTGGGCTTCGAGAGGACCAGCACGGGGAGAGCTGTAACCCTCCCCCCCTTCTTGTACCATCCTGGGTTACTCAGCCAATGACACTGTTTCCTGTGTCTGCCTCCCAGTCCAAGGAAAAGGGAGGTCCCCCTAGTAGGGAGCTCCAGTGAGGGGGCAGGTAGAAGAGAGGGCCCAAGGCTGGGAAAGGGTTCCCAGGCCCCTGCTCTTTTGGGACCAGAAAAGTCAACCACTCTACCAGCCTCCCTTCCGGTATGACTTTTCTCTCCTCCCTCACCCCCTTTCACGCCAACGTTTTTTATCCTTACTGGTCAGGAGTTTGGGGCCGGGGAAGCGGGGATGGATGTCTCCCCTTCTGAGGGTGAAGGTTGACCTGGGGAGGACCGCACTCGAAAGCACCCTCTCCGTGGGTAGTTTTCTCCTAGGGGAGCAGGTCTATTCTGAGAAGGGAATGGTGTGTCCCCTACAGCCCCTCTCCAAACCCTACCCCTGCAGAAGTGGCCAGTGTGAGGGCAGGAGCCGAGCTCATGGTGGCTCTGAACCCAGACTTCCTTACACCCCACTTCCTGAGGACTCCACAGACAGCACCACCATCTGGGGGTGCAGGGCTCCCTGCCACCACCGCCCATGCTCAGGCCCTGCCGCTTCCAGCACCCACACCAGCTGGTCTCGGTCCAGAGGAGCTGCATGGGTCGCCCTGGTGGCCCTGGGTGCTAAGGCCCCCACTGGGGGCGCAGGGCAGGGAGAGGGAAAGGGGCCTCTCGGAAGAGCGCCCTCCCCCTTTCAGTGCTGTGGGGTCCATGGTGTGTTCTCATCTCCCGGTGGCACGGCCCTGCCCGAGGAGGCGTTTCCGGGGCCTGGCGGGGAAGGGGCCCTGCAAGCAGGCTGCACCCAGACCTCGCCTCTCCCACCCACGTGGGCCTGTCGGTATCTATGCGTTGCTGGTTTTCATTTTAATGGTTCTAATTTGAGAATGCGCCAATGTCATTTTTACGAGGTTGGTGTAAAAAAAATTTACAGCCTTTTCCAAAAAGCTTTTTTTTTTTTTCCAAGGGAAAAAGGTGTAGAATCACTTCGGGGGTTTTATGGTCTGCACTCCCCCACTCTCTGCCCCCCTCCTCTGTGTAATTTCATTTTTATGTCTCTTTGCTGGAGGACAAAGCCTGGCTGGTGGAGGACCTGGGTCTCCCCATGGTCAGTACTCTTCCTGGTTGGGACTACTGACCTCTGACCTTTCTCCCCGCACCCTTTGCCTCTACTCTGGTTCCCTCCACTCTCTGTTCCCTGGAGGAGTTGCATTTCAGTGAGTGAATGGAGAGATGTTTCTTGTTTAATTCAAATCACCAAGTACATATTAGGCACCGACGGTTTACTAACTGCAGGTTAGGAAATTCTATCACTTCCTTAGTTCCTTATATTCGCTTGCTTAAAATCCTCCAGCAATTTTTCCTCGGGTAGAATTAAATAAAAGACCATTGTCCCTGCCTGGCCAGAGTAGCTCAGTTAATCGAGCGTCATCCTGTGCCCCAAAAGGTCACCAGTTCTATTCCTGGTCAGGGCATATGCCTGGGTTTCGAGTTCGATCCCCAGTCAGTCGGTCGGGGCACTTGGTGGTGGGGGCGGGGACAGCCGAAGTTTCTCTCTTTCTCTCTCTTCTTCCCTTCCTTCCTCTCTGTAGGCACGTCCTTGGGTGAGGATTAAAAAAACACACCATTGTCCCTGTGTGATCTGGCCCCTCCCTGCTCATCTCTGGGACTTTCTGTCAGGCCGTTTGGCTCAGCCACACTGACCATGCATGAGGTACCTCCAAGCTCATTCCACCTCAGGACTTGCACCAGCTCCTCCCTGCACCGTGCACTCTCTCCCGGGAGAGTTGCCTCCTCATTCTCAATGGCTCCTCACAGCGGCCTTCCCTGGCCACACAGTCCAGGAGCCAGCCAGCCTCGGTGCCGCGCACCACCATCTCATGGCTCGCTCGCTTCGTGTTAGTGTCTGTCTCCCCCCATGGGAATGGAGCCCCTTAAAGCAAACACCATGCGCCCACAGTGTCTAGGACCAGTGCCCTCTGGGGCTTCATAAATATTTGCTGAGTGACTGATAAGTGAATAGAATGTTATACTGTGGCCCTGGGGGGACAGGTTTGGGATGGGCCAGCACCCCAAACACCTTCCGGATGCCCCTCCCCTAAATCTAGCCAGACCCCAGTTGAATTATCAAGACAATTAGATCCCAATTTTGCCAAAGTTAGCTGGGTGCAGACAAAAGAAGTGTTTGGGGTTTGTTTATTTTGGCTACACCTCACCACACTCCAAATTAAACCAGAATTTGTTGTGGGGGGAAGGGGTCCTCCATCCTGTCTGGCCAGCTCTTGGCTGCAGAGCCCCATGTCGGACCCAGGGGGTCCAGGGCCTGTGTGACTCTGGGCATGTCACTGCCCTGGCCGTCCATTTCCTCGTCTGTCACGGGAGCTAGGTCAGCGCTTCGTAAACCTTTTCGCTTGAGATCTACAGTGAGAACTACGTTTTACTTGGACGCCCAGCAAACACATTGTCACGAAACAATGTTCATGCTCACCCAGTAGCTCTAATTTTTAAAAAGTATATGTGTGCGTGCATTTTCCCCTCATTTTTTGACCCACTACATTGATATGACGACCCACCATTCGATCATGACCAGCGGTTTGGGCAACACTGGCCCAGATTCCCTCTAACGCGCCCAGCTCTCCAGGCTGCGGTTTGTGCTTCTGCCTCTCCATTCTCAGAGCTCAGCCCTTCGAGCCTATCTCCGTGAGCACCAGCCAACTCCCGCCCTCCTAAACACACCGCAGTGGGACTGGGACCCTGCACAGAGCCGCAGTCCTTCAGCCTCGCGAACAGCCCTGCACCTGGCTTCCGCAGAGAGCTACCCCCCCCCCCCCCCACGAATTCTCAGAGGCAGAAATGAGGGGGTGGTCTCCTACTGGAGATGGCAGACCCTCCTGTCTCAAGACTTGTTTTTCTTTTCATAGCAGCTCCCTGTGGCCCTCAGAGCTCTAGCTTCGTTCCCTTCCATCCCAGCCGCCCTCCCTGGATGCCATCCGTTATAAGCCATTTGTTCCTAATTGTGGAGATCCTGCTAATGACTTCTGAATGGGCGACGGGGGGAGGAGAGTTCAGCTTCATTAGCGAGACGGAGTTCTTAGCTTGAGGGGAAATGGGGGTGGCGTAGGCTGGAAGCGGGTTTGGTTAGCTAGTCCTTCAGGGTGGCAGAGGACAAATGACCAGGAGCTGCCTGGGAAGGCAAAAGATAAATTAAGTGACAATGAGTTAATGTCCGTTTGGGACCCGCTGGGTGCCAGGCACTGTGCTAAGTACTCCATGTTCATTGTCTCATACACTCTTCACAGCAACCCTGTGCGCTAAGTACAGGGTTATCCCAATGTTGCAGAGCAAGAGTGGGGTTCAGAGAGGACAAGTGACTTAGCCGAGGTCACTCAGTATGTGGGGGAGCCAGGATCTGGGTGCAGATCTCTGACCGGGGTCCATGCACCCGATAGACCAGCGGTTCTCAACCTGTGGGTCGCGACCCCTTTGGGGGTCGAACAACCCTTTCACAGGGGTCACCTAAGACCATCAGAAAACACATATATATTACATATTGTTTTTGTGATTAATCACTATGCTTTAATTATGTTCAATTTGTAACAATGAAAATACATCCTGCATGTCAGATATTTACATTACGATTCATCACAGTAGCAACATTACAGTTACGAAGTAGCAACGAAAATAATTTTATGGTTGGGGGTCACCACAACATGAGGAGCTGTATTAAAGGGCCGCGGCATGAGGAAGGTTGAGAACCGCTGCAATAGACCATCTTGCCTCCTAGGGGGACACTAGAGCTAACTCCCAAACCACAGAACTGGGCGTATGGTCTGCAGTCCAGGGGGTGGAGGCAGGAGAAAAATGAGGTTTAAGAAGCCAAATGGCTCCCAGTTTCTTATCTTTTTCTTTTTTACTTACTGATTTTATTTATGCGCTCGTGGGTTGATGCTTGTATGTGCCCTGACCCGGGATGGAACCCATCACCTTGGCATATGGGGACAATGCTCTCACCAGCTGAACTACCTTGCCAGGGCCATGGCTCCCAGCTTCTGCCCTGAGCCCCCTCTTCCTCCTTTTTCCCAGATTTTCCACCATGGCTTCTCCCTGGTGTGGCATTCTAAATGCCTCTTCCCGCCCGAGGCCAGGTCCCGGTATCCATGGCCCCAGGGAAGGGAAACAAGCCCCCCTTGCTCCTAGAGCAGTGGTTCTCAACCTTCCTAATGCCGCCACCCTTTAATACATGTTGTGGTGACCCCCAATTCATTGTTACAAACTGAACATAATTAAAGCATAGTGATTAATCACAAAAACAATATGTAATTATATATGTGTTTTCCGATGGACTTAGGCGACCCCTGTGAAAGGGTCGTTCGACCCCCAAAGGGGTCGCGACCCACAGGTTGAGAGCCGCTGTCCTAGAGATTCCTTTCTTGGTCTTCCCTCCCCACCTCAACCAGCTTCCCCTCCCCTTCACACCCAGACCACTGAAACACTAGCCTGGCTGGGGGAGGGGACGCTGATTCTCAGGCCTCACCAGACTGACTGCGGGAGATCCCAGGGCCCCTCTGGGGGTGGGGGCTGGGCAGGCAGAGGTGTTTGGACTCTGCTTCCTGGCGGTGGGACCTTGGGTTTCAGTTTCCTTGTCTGCAGGGGAGACAGTGACACCCGCCCTGCCCAGCTCAAGGTTGTGGAGCTTCAGCTAAATGTTCGGAGAAGGGCTTTGAAACCACCAGTCCCTGTCCAAATGCCAGCTCCTAAGCTCCATGTCAGCTGTGCCTGCCTCCCACGTTCAGCCTGAACTAAAGTGACTTTCACCAGCGTTTCTGCCGTGCGCGGGAGCCTGGGCTCACAGATACAGCGGGCACCTGTGCTTCAGGGAGGCTGCACCCTGGTCGGCATCATCAGAGGCAGCGGGGCTGACCCTAGTGGTTTGACTTGGTGGATAGAGTGTTGGCCTGCAGACCGAAGGGTCCCAGGTTGGATTCCAGTCAAGGGCACATATGGTTGCAGGCTCCTCCCCGGCCCAGCCCTGGCCCTGGTCAGGGAACGTGCAGGAAGCAACCAATTGATGTGTTTCATCGATGTTTCTGTCTTTCCCTCTCTTTCCCACTCTCTCTAAAATCAGTGAAAAAATATCCTTGAGTGAGGATTTAAAAAAAAAAAAAGGTGGGGAAAGTGGGGCTGGATCTGTTGTGTGGGTGCCTTCATTTCCCACGTCCCTAGGAGGTGGGCAGGCCAGTGATGAATCAGACCCCAGTGCCAGCAGCCAGTGTGGACGCCGACCCCTGTGCATCAGGGTGGGTGTGACTTGGGTGGGGTTTTACAGAGTCTCAGTCCTACGGATCCCCCGGGTGGCTGCCTGGAGGAGGGTGTCCTGGTGGAGGTCTGGGCGTGTGCTGAGGACAGTGGCAGAAGCGGAGCAGTAGTGGGTGCCCTGAGCCGGCTATGACATGTCCCAGCCACCAAGGGAGGGCAGCTTGGACCCAAGCCCGGGGTCTGCCCATGACCCCCACACCTGCCTGGGTGCCTGCAGGTGATGTTTAGGTGGTATCCAGATCACCCTAACCTGGGTCAGGGCACATGACACACATCACCTTGTGTAGGTCACCATCGCCTCGCCACCTCCAATCGCAGGGGGGCCATGAACATGAGGGAAGGAAGGAAAGAAAGAATGAATGAGGAAAGGAAGGAAGGAAAGAGTGAATGAGTGAAATGTCTGGAGGAGTTCCGGCCCGATGACCTGAGGGCCTCTCCTACTGCCCCCAACACAATCGACGTTCTGCCCCGGGAATGGCTAGGTTCCCCCGACTCGCAGGGTCACTCTGCTCGGCGGTGTGCGGGTCACTGTGCTCGGGACACCCTCCAGGACCCCGGCCAGTGCCTCCACCTTCCCAGGCTTCCCCAGGCAGAGGCCCTCTCTGGGCCCTGGGCCCAGGGCCACCTCCTCTTCAGCCTCTGACAGGCAGCTGTCGTCACAGCACCCAGCTGGCAGCCCTGGGCTGGGCCATGTGCTGTGTCTGTCTCCAGCGTCTAGCATGGTCCCTGGCACACAGCTGGCGCTCAGTAATGGGAAGGAAGAGGGAGAATCAGGAGGACCCCCTTGGCCAGGCCTCCGTCTAAATGGGAGGCCCTGGGGAAGAAAGGCCCTGAGTGCGAGGGGGCCGGAGGGGGAGTGAAGGGCCTGTCACAGGGCCGGCTCGCAGGAATGAGATTGCAAGCCCATGCCATTTTTTCCTGTAAATCTTGTAATTTCATGCTCCAGGGGACCACAGAGTAAGAGAGTCAGTGGGGAGTAAATCCAACTCCCTGGCCACTCCCCCTACCAGGAGACCGAGTGAGTCTCTCCAACTTCCCCTGGGAACCCCTCCCCGGACCGGGGTGCCCGGGCTTCCTGGGAGCTCCTCTGAGCCATCCTCTTCCCCCACCTTGTCCCTGGACCCCTCTACCCTCCACCTTTGAAGGACAAAGAGCATTTGTCCAACCTATGGCATTAGAGCTGGAGGGGTCTAACAGCAAGGCCTGCAGGGGCAGGGGCTCCTCCCTGATGGTCCGTGGCCCCTCCCTTCCTCTCCCTGCCCTGCCCGAACCCCTTTCACAGCCTCAGGGAGCCTTTGCCCCGGGTTTCAGAAGTGACTCCTGAAGAGACGAAACCCCAGGCCAGGAGCCCCGGTGTGAGGTCCAGGGAAGAGACAGGTGCGGGAGGCCGGACCTGGGGGGCGGTTGAGGAGCAGGCCTGTCTGAACCCCAGGTTTGCTGGGGGACACACCCCCATAGATACACCAGTGAATTTTGATGCCATCCTAAGGTAAACTGGGGTTCAGCCTCGGGGGCGGCTCCGCGCTGGCTGCAGGATGAAAGGCTGCGAGGGGGTGTACATGTGCTTGGTGCACAGCGGCCGCCAGGGAAGTGTTTGCGGAGGGGCCTGTGCGTATGCGTGTGGCCCTGTCCCCCTCGGGGCCTTGTCTTTCGGTGCTAGTGCTGGGGTAGGAGAGTGAGGACCGACAGGTGTGTGTGTGTGTGTGCAGGGGTGAGTGAGCCACAGGTGGGCACGTGTCAGTGAAGAGGTGCGCCGGGCACGAGGCTGTGTGGGAGAGGCTGAAGGCGGTGAGGGAGGGAACTGAGAGATTCATGAGAAGCGAAGGGGCAAACACTTGGCGAATGCCAACAAAGGAAAGCAGTCCTTTAATTCCCCTCGCACTCCCGCGCTGGGCAGTGTCCCAGTTTTGCAGAGCAGGAGCCTGAAACGCAGAAATGGAACAACTTGTCCAAGGTTACACCGCTGCTAATCGCACTGGGATTCTAACCCAGGTCTGCCTGACACAGCGGCTCTGGCTCCCCAGGAGGCAGACAGGCTTTGTGCTCCTGGAATGTGATTTGGGACAGGTCCCCAATCCCTTGCCTCTGAGATCCCACTGACCCCGGAGTGGGGGGATGCAGGGCCTCGCTGACCTTACGAAGAACTTCTCCCTGACCCCTCACTCTGCCACCCGACCTCTCAGAGCCCATCCACCCATGTCCCAGGCCCACGGCTGGCCGAGCTGCTCCTCCTGTAAATGCCACACACTTCCCACGCCCGTGACTCTGCTGGCTCAGAGTCCACAAGCCACCATGGCCTCCAAGCGCTGACCACAGTCAGTGTAACTCGCTGGCATTTCAAAACCCACTTCAGGACTTGAATTCCCTCAGCGCCACAAGGCCCTGCACCTAGACCCCCCGGACTCAGAAAGCTGGGGGTTCTGACCCAAGTGAATGCTACCCCCTTGGCCCCTGGACCCAGCACATAGGAACGCAGTTGATCTTGGAGCCAGGCCTCCTGGCCTCCAGTCCTGTCTGACACCTCCTAGCTGTGTGATCTTGGGCAGGTTCCTTAACCTCCTGGAGACTGTTCCCTCATCTGCAAAATAGGGCTGATCCGACATCCCTACCTCACAGCCTCGCAGGAGAGAATTAGATGCAAGCTTGCCTGTGACGGAGAGCAGAGTGCGCCGCCCCAGAATATGCCACTTCGGCCTATTGATTATTTTAGGCTGGTTCACTTTAAGAAACAGCAGCCCCGGGAGAAGTTCTGAAAACCAAGTACCGTCTGTGAGGCCTTGGGCACCTGTGAGGGCATCTCCCTTTGTGAGGATGCGTCCCTCGCTGCACCAGGCCTGCCCTCGCTGTCAGGACAGAAGGCCTGGGCTTCAGTCTGTGCAGCCACCTTCCCCCGTTCACTGTGCTTTTCCTGGTAGCCTCCTAGCTGACTCCACCCCCAACATCACCTTTTGTCCTTAGCTGAAGGAGGTATTGAAGGTGATGGCGAGTTATGTTTCTGGGTCTCTCCCCTGATACAGGGAGCATACGTGTTATTAAACTGTAATGTTTTTCTCCTGCTAATCTGCCTGGTGTTAATTTGCTTATTAGTCCAGCCAGAAGAACTTGAAGGGAATAGCTTACCTTCCAGACACCTGTGAAGTGCCTGACGCGTAGTAGATGCTTAACAAATAGTACCTATGATTCATGCCCTGATCTACCTACCCCCTTGTTTGACCACGAGGGCAGCAAACCTCACCAGGTTCCAGAGTGAGTCCCTGCAGACTCGGATCCCTCGGTGACTCCTATCTGTATACTTACCCCCAAGCCCAAGTGGACCCCGCGAGCCTCTGTCTTTCACCCCCGGGACTCTAACCTTACCCTGACCGCCTGCCCTTTACTGCCCCGCACTCTCCCTGAATCCTGGGTCCCATGGACCGGACCGCACGGACCTGCAGCCCACAGGCAGGTCGGGCACACTCACTCGCAGGTCGGGCACACTCACTCGCCCTGTCTTGCAGGCTCTCCAGGTAGCCCGGCAGTTCCTGCTGCAGCAAGCCTCAGGCCTGAGCTCCCCTGGGAACAATGACAGCAAGCAGTCAGCCTCTGCGGTGCAGGTGAGGAGGAGGGCATCCCTCTGGGCTGGGCTGCGCCGGGCAGGGCAGGGCAGGGCAGGGCAGGGCTGGGCCTGGTAGGGCTGGGCTGGGCAGGGCAGGGCTGGGCAGGGCAGGGCTGGGCTGGGCAGGGCAGGGCAGGGCTGGGCTGGGCAGGGCAGGGCAGGGCCGGGCAGGGCCGGGCTGGGGCCAGGTCAGAGGGTGGGCTTGGCAAACAAGGCCAGCAAGCTGCAGCTGCCCCAAGGGAAATGCTGGGCAGCGTGAAGAAACTTGCACTTTCTGTCTCACCTCCACCTGATCCCAGGCCTGCCTCTGCTTGGCCTCTTGTCTGCGTGTGAGCCTGCGCCCAGATCTGTCTCTGTCCCTCTGTGCAGGCTTCCTCTCCCTTGGCCTCAGGGTCACTGCTCAGGTTCTGTTTTCTCTATCTCGGTGTGGTCACTCGGCCTGTCCCTGCTACTCCCTTCCCAGGCTCTCTCAGTTGCTGAGGTCACCACGTCTGCCCTCCAATCTCTCACCCACCAGCTCTCTCAGTCAGTCTCCCCGTGTTTCCTGTCTCTTGATGTCTCTCTGTCTCTTTTGTTTTCCTTTGCACAATCTGCCCTTTTCCCCCCTCTCCCTTCCCCCAACCTGCTGGCCCATCTGGCTGTGTGGGGGAGGGGAGGTCTGTTGGGGGTGGGCGGGCGTAAGCCAGGCCTTCTGTTTACCTTTTGTGTCACAAAGAACTTGGGAGAATCTCGCCGTCTGATTCCGGGGTGGGTCACTGCTCGGGCAGCCTGGTCTCCAGCCCCCCCCCCCCCCGCCCCCCGCCCAGCAACCAAGCTTTTTCGCTCCCCCCACCCCTCCCTACAGCAGCGGGGGAGGCTTGGAATTGGGGAGAGGATTAAGCGAGGCTTTGAAAGGAAGTTTATCTAAGGGAGGAAGGCTGAACTCGATCCTGAGCACGCAGCTCTGGAGTATGGGGGGCGGGGTGCTGAGGGAAGGAGGGAAGTGAGGGGGGCAGGATGGAGGATGGGGTGCAGGGTGCTGGGAGAAGGACCCAGGACTGGGTTTTATGTAAAACAAGTTAATGTTCAGAAAGTGCTTTGAAGAAGTTCAGTGTGCCTGACAGTTGTGGGGCCTTAGCTGGGCCCTGTTTTAAAAGTATTCAATCTGATGAGACTGCCCTCAAGGGGGAGGAGTTGGGCAAAGAGGGGTTGGCCTGGGTTGCTGGGGACACCACCTGGAAAGCCAATATTGGCGAGGAAAAGCTCTCAGGCCTGGGTGGTGTCAGGACTAGGTCTCTTTGAATTAGGGACACCCCCCCCCCCAACTCCCAGCGTCTGAAGTGGTTGTTCTTAATCCTCCCCACCTTGGGCCCAGCTCGTACCCCTTCTGAGAACAAGGAAAGGTAGGCTGAAGGGCCGGCTGAGAAAGGCGGAGCTTCCCTTGAGTGGGAGGGACTGAGGTCGGGCACAGGGAGGACTTTGCGGTGTAGGAGTAGGAGAGCTGAAATAATGAGAAAGGGGGGCTCTGGCATCACCCCCCTCCCTAAAATGAGAGAAGTCCCTGGATGTCCTAGAATGAGAAGCAGAGGTTTTGGTCAGAGGGACAGGTGAAATGATTCTCAGGCCTTCTCTCTCGCCTCCTTGCTCCCAATGATGGATCAGTTCACTCATTCAGCAAGCACATAGTGCTTCCTAAACTAGCAGCTGGTACCTACAGAGGCTTACCCTGGGGCAGACACAGCGTGCTTGGAAACTGGGGCCCAGAGAAGTTAAGTAACTTGCCCAACGTCACAGAGCTAATAAGGGGCAGAGCTAGGGGTTGAACCCAAACAACTAGCTCCAGAACCCACACTTCAATGCCTACACCGTGACACTGCCGTGTGCTTAGCACAGTAGTAACACGAACAGTCCACAGGGTCGGAGCCCTTGCCCGAGGGTTCTCTGGGCGCAGGGCGTGGCCGTTCTTGGGCCGAGTCTGAACTTCCCAGGAGCCTCGAGCCCTGGCTGTTGATCTTGCTCCTCCTCTACCCCTGATGCCTTCCAGGTTCACAATCTCTAAGGAGGGGGGCCTTCTGTTCCCTGTGGGGTCCAGGGCCTAGAAATAGCTTTTCTGTGGGGGATTAGGGGAGAGTGAGTAGAAACATGCATTTTGCTGGTTTGGAGCTTGACTGAAATGAAGGGTGATGAAGGGAGGTCCATGGCAGCCCCTCTCCCGGCTCCACCAGACACTGTCCTGCTCCCCAACTCAAGGTGGGATCCCCTGCACACCTCCCCTCCCAGCCACGCCCACCAGCCCTCTCCCAGGCCAGCTTCAGACAAGTTTCCAAAACCATATGAGGTCTCCAGCTCGTGCCCAGGCCTGGACGCCAGGCAGGAAGAGGTCAGTCTCAGGGGCAGCACAGGTAGCTGGGAGTTTGGGCAGATGGGCGGCCAAGGTCAGGTCCCCCAGCTCTGCCAGCCTGTCTCATCCTCTCAGCCCCCTAAGGCTCACCCTCCTGGCATTTCTAGAAGTTCTTCTGTCCCACCACCATCTTTTTTGCGGTAATTCAGCCCAGAGCTAGTCTGAGGACTTCCTTCTGGTCATACGCAGGGGAATTTAACCTAGACCCGTGGTCGGCAAGCCGTGGCTCGCGAGCCACATGCGGCACTTTGGCCCCTTGAGTGTGGCTCTTCCACAAAATACCACGTGCGGGCGCACACGTACAGTGCGATTGAAACTTCATGGCCCATGCGCAGAAGTTGGTATTTTGTGGAAGAGCCACACTGAAGGGGCCAAAGAGCCACATGTGGCTCTCGAGCTGCAGTTTGCCGACCACTGACCTAGACTAAGCTCTGGCCTAGTCTCCAAATCACCCAGGGACCCCAGATCCCATACTTCAAAGGTTGAGTTTGGGTCCTTGATTGGCACCAAATGGCATCCATCCCAACTCCCAGCCCCCAGGTGCGCTTCCCTGTGTCTCCATTATGCGTCCAGCCCAGCACACTGTGATCATGGTGGGTGGAGGGCTCTGGGGGGAGCAGGGCCCCGGGGGGGGGGGGGGGGCGCTGGAGGCAGCTGTCTGCAGTCAGCCCAGCCCGGAGTCCCACTGCCAGGCTTTAGTAAACATGCAGCCACCCTGACCACGCTCCAGCCTGTGACTCATGGCTGTGCTGAGCTGACTGGCCCACAGTGGCCGTCCTGACACATCCTCGCCTGCTGAGTGGTCAGTGGGGACCCAGGGGAGCTCCAACTCAGTGCTCAGAACCCCAAGGGGTGTGACGGGAGGTGGATGGGTCAGCCAGTTGAGGGGATCCGTTTGTGGCTCCCGCCTTGCTGGCCTTTCCTGACCCTCTTGGGCCACCTTAGAGACAAGTACGCAGAAGGTAATCCATCCTGAACTATCTCTGCAGCCACCTCTCCAGCCAGCAGCTCGGCCACGTGGCAGGACGGCAGGGCCTGGGGAGGCCTTCCCAGGTCATCTCTTCCACTCCCCGGCCTCCATGTAGGAAAGCCCCAAGGAGGGAAATGCCACATCCTTTCTTGCATGCTGCTCGCCGTGACTCACTCCTGGTGCCTGGAAAGATCTGGGTGTCTGCTCTCAGCCTCCCCCGCTGGGTGCAGCTCTCGCTGTGAGGAGAATGGGAGGCTCATTGCGTTTGTCCTAAGCGACCCCGGCCGCCCAGTGCCCTCTGGGGCCGTTGGTACCTAAGATGCAATAGTGGAGAAGGGAGAGGGAAAGGAGACCAGAAAAGAGGGGAAAAGGGAAATTCAGAATGTGGTTTTTTTAAGTAGTTGGTTTTACAATTGTATAGAATTTAATGACATCCAAACCCTTTTACCTACCCCTTCTGCCCTGGTCCCTTGAGGCAGGGCAGGTGGTTTAACTTCTCCAGGCCTCAGGTTTCTCATCTGTAAAATGGTGATGACGATGGTACCCTCCTCCCAGGCAGGGCTGCTGTGAAGATTCAGGGAGATCCTGCTCATTAAGGGCTTAGCCAAGTGCCTGGCACCTAATCCACAGTCAACCACAGCCTCTGTGTAGTCCTGTGAGGCGGGGCAGGCAGGTGTTCCGATCCCAGGGAGAGGACGGAGCAAGCGAGGCTTGGCGATTTCTAAGGACAGTCAGTGTCAGAGACCAGAACCTACCTAGGCCACCTGACGCAGAGCTCTCGGACTCTGAGCTCCATACCACCGTGTCCCAGGGGAGGGGGAACGAAAGGCCAGGTGAGCAGCCCAGCTGCCTGGGGGTTACACAGGGGCTGGCTCTGCAGGGGGGTGGGTCCGGGCCACTGCCCGCCCCTCCCCAGGCCCCTCCGAGAGTGAGGACCAGGGCACCCCCGCAGCCTGGCTGCGGAGTCTCCCGTGATACAGTGTGAAGAGGGAGGTGGGCCTTGGGGATCTCAGCCCCGTCACGTTCGGTTTCCACACAGCCTCTGCAGTGCTCCTCAAGCCCTGCTCCAGGGTGGGGCAGGCCGTGTGGATGTGGAGGCCCCGGGAGCCGTGGCGTACACACACCTGGGCTTGCATCCCGTCCTGCCACTTAAGGCTCCTTTGTAGACGCCCCTGGAGCCTCCCTTCCCACAGGATGGCCCTGGCTAAAGAGCAGGTGGTGCCTCTCCAGGGATGTCCGCAGAGATGGCTGGGGGAAGGGGGAAAGCCCAGGGCTGGGCGCACCACTCGAGCTGGGGGCAACGGGACTTCCCATGCCCCCTGATTGACTGCACCCCCTGGTTGCTCCCCTGCTTGGGGATTCCCTAATGGGTGGCTTGAGGCTGAGTCCTACCCCTGCCCCAGGGATCCCAAAAGGAACGGACTCCTCCTCCCCTGACCCTCCCATGGGACTAGGGGGAGGTGACAGGGCCATGAGCCCCCTGGGGACCTAACCTGTCACATGTTGCCCAAGACAGGTCCTTGCAGGACTCTCCCTGCCCAGGCCACCCTGTACCCCTCCCTTCCCGCCACAGGCTGGCAGAGGGGCCTGCAATCTGCCAGGACAGGTATTTCGGCTCAGGGAGCAAACCCCTAGTGAGGACCTGCTGTGTGCTGGGCCCTCTGCGAGGCCTGGGGTGGGAGATGGAGAAGAGCCTTGGCACTTCCAGCGTGATGGGGAGGTAGATCGCGGGCAGGGCACCTGTCCTGCTGAAACGGCTTTAAGAAAAGCCAGTGCTGCAACTTGGGCCTCCCTGGCTGTGACTCCACCAGCCTGGGGGGTTCAGGGCAGGTAGGGCTGGGTAAAGAATGTCGTTACTGCTTTTCCCTGCACCCTTCCCTGTGGCTAGGTTCTCTGGGCGTCCCAGGGAGGCCTCACCCAGGGCAGGGGGCAGAAAGCTGCTCCACTCTGAGAACCCGACATGTTCTGGCGGGAAGGAGTCACCTGGTATAATCCAATCCCCGTTTGACATTTGAGGAGACTGACACGCCAGAGAGGGCAAGTGGCTTGCTGGGGGTCACACAGCAAGTTCAGTGCAGAGCTAGGGGGAGGAGCCTGCCCCCTAACCGCTGCCTGGGCTTCTTGCCCCCCCCCCGGCCCCCCCCCCCCCAAGACAAACTGCTGCGACACACCGAGGGTGGCGCCCTCTGGGCTCTGTGTGTGCCCTCTGCACAGGTGTGCTGGAGGCTGTGACGTGTACGTGCCAGAGCCCAGGGCTCCTGCCACGCGGGCCACCTTTTGAATCCTCCCCAGGCTGCAGCCTGCCCTCCTGGCCAGGCCCACCTCACAGTGTCGCGGGAGAGAGAGCAGAGCTGGGAGTGGCGCGCTGGGCCTCCCACGCCTGGGTTCTACCCACCGTGTCTCGGGTCTCACCATCCTGCACCTGAGTTAGCGCGTTCACCAGGCGGCCGTGGCCAGCACACCGGGTGCCAGGCTTTCTTCCGAGTGTTAACTCATTAGTCCAGCGACAACCTTACGAGGCAGGCGCTGTCGCCGCCTCCATTGCACAAACAAGGAAACGGGGAGCCAGCCACTGTCCACAGACACCCAGCTACTGGGTGGCATCTCCCTCTGGAGCCGCTCTGCCGTACTGGGGGTGGGGCCTGGGTGCCTGCCCTCCCTGGAGTGGGGTGAGGTGAGCAGGCTCACAGGGTGCAATCCCACAGGTGCCCGTGTCGGTGGCCATGATGTCGCCACAGATGCTCACTCCGCAGCAGATGCAGCAGATCCTGTCGCCCCCACAGCTGCAGGCCTTGCTCCAGCAGCAGCAGGCGCTCATGCTGCAGCAGGTGAGTCTAGCCCTCGCCCCAGGGCAGCTGAGAAGTGGAGGCCGGTGCCCCCTCCTCCCCCCCACCCCCACCCCCAGGACTGTTTACTACCAACATCACGGAGTGGCAGAGACCAGAGAGACTGCTCAGGCCGGACTGATCTGCATTCCTCCAGGGCAGTGGGGGAGGTCAGAGGTCAGGCCTCTCAGAGAGCAGTGCCTTGGCCCACCTGCCTCCGGAACCCCTGGGAAGGCAAAGTGCTGGAACATCCTGGCTCCTAGCACCCTGACTTATTCAGGGGACCCACCCAGAGGCAGGGCGGGCTGGGCAGTGCAGGTTGAAGCTTCCCCTCTCCCTTCCACACTCACGGGGCCTCTCAGCAGAAGTCTCCCTGCCGGGCCCCGGGTCCCACTGCCCCAGGAAGGCTCCCCACTCCTGCCTGCAGGAGCCGCCACCGGGCTGGGGTTGCTCTGGGTCAGCAGCCGCTGCCCCTGCTAATGCACTCTCCCCGCCTCCCACCCGCAGCTGCAGGAATATTACAAGAAGCAGCAGGAACAGCTCCACTTGCAGCTCCTCACCCAGCAGCAGGCTGGGAAGCAGCAGCCCAAAGAGGTAAGGGCTGAGGCAGGGCCCTGCCCATCGCCCGCAGCCCAGGCCGCCCTGGCCGGAGGCGGGAGGCCCCAGGTGTTCCGAGGGAAGTGCCTGGTGGGCGCGGTGCAAAAGTCAGAAAAAGCCTGGGGAGCAGGGCAGGGGCTCACAGTCCTCCATCGCCCCTCATCCCCACTCGGTCCTCCCCCTGCCTGGTGTTGTTGGTTAATGAGAACAGGAAGTCAGCCCTGTGCCGTCTCTGCACATGCATGTAGACACGTGTAAGAGTGTCACATGGTCCACACGCATGATCAGTTGCCTGGCTGTCATGCCCTCTTCCTGCCCACTTGTCTCTTCTTGACCCAGCACCTGAGGCCTCCTCTCTGGTCCTGAGAATCATTTAGTTGCTCAGCAAACCACCTGCCCCTGCCCCCTAGCCTCAGCCCCACCCCAACTTCTGTTCCTTCTTGTAAGAGCCGGCTCTGCTCCCTCCTTAGAGCTCTCCAGCTGACACCCCTGCCCCGTCTGGGCACCAGGGCCTCCATAGCAGGCCCTGCTGCCCTGTCCTCCTTGTCCCAGACATGTGTCTCCCTCTTGCTGGCCACACCACAACCAGGTTCTGAGCTGCCTCTTCCCAGAAGGCTGTCCTGCTGAAGTCCAGTCAGCCCCCCAGGCTTCAGCTCCCCTCAGGGGCCTTGTAATTGCTCATTCTTCGCATTACCTCCAGGCTGGGTTTACTGCCCAGCCAGCCCCCACCCCCAGGGCAGGCAGGCAGGCAGGCAGGCAGGGGCACGGTCCCTGCCTCCCAAGCACCCCGGATGGGCTTGGAACACTTGCTGACAGCCTGGCTTGTCAGTGCCTGTGTGAAAAACTGACTGTGAGGGGGGAAGAGAGCGAGAGAGCCCTTGCCTGTGCCCCCAGCAGCAGGGCTATGACTGTTCCCTGAGCCTGGGTCCTACTGACCAGCTGATGCTGATCTTTCAAAGTCCTGTCAGACTCTGTGATTCCCTGTATCTAAGAAGCCAGAGAGGAGGTGGAGGGGAGAAGGCCCCTCCTCGTGATCAGAAGGGGGGCACCCCGGGCATGTGGGAAGGGTGCCTGCCAGGCAGGAGTGGCCCCTGGAGTCTGACAGGCTCATCGATCATTGTGATGAGAGCGCCCCCCCCCCCCCAGGCGCGCACAGCTGCGGTGCGGGAGCTGGAGCAGGCGCTTAAGCAGCAGAAGGAGGGAGGCGGGAGCAGGGAGGCGTCGTGCTGCGTGGCTGGGTCTGGCTGTGTTTGCGCGCCTGCGTGCGTGCGTGCATGCGTGTGTTTACTGCGAGCAGGCATGCAGCCCTATGGAAGCTGGGCCGGGAGCAGAGACGCCGCGGCCTCAGACACTGCACCCACAGCCCCGGGGGCTGAGAGGCCCTGGGAGGGGGTGACCGTCGGGTGGGGGCCAGAGGGTGCACCAGAGGCTGATGGCACCCCTCTCTGCGCACCCCCTCGGGCCCCCCACCAGGCTCTGGGGAACAAGCAGCTGGCCTTCCAGCAGCAGCTCCTGCAAATGCAACAGCTGCAGCAGCAGCACCTGCTCAACCTGCAGAGACAGGGGCTGGTCAGCCTGCAGCCCAGCCAAGCCTCGGGGCCCCTCCAGACCCTTCCACAAGGTGAGTGGCTCCCCCTCCCTCCCCCCCCCAAGCCCTGCCCGCAGCCCTCAGTGCACCCAAGGGCTGGCATCACCGGCTCCCAGGGGTGAGATGGAAAGGCTCCTGTGTCCCTGAGGCCCTGCCCCCTCTCCCCGCTCTCTCCCACAGCAGCCGTGTGCCCAACAGACCTGCCCCAGCTGTGGAAGGGTGAGGGTGCCCCCGGGCAGCCCGCTGAGGACAGTGTCAAGCAGGAGGGGCTGGACCTCACTGGCACGGCCACCACCGCTACCTCGTTTGCCGCCCCCCCCAAAGTCTCACCCCCGCTCTCCCACCACACCTTGCCCAATGGACAGCCCACTGTGCTCACACCTCGGAGAGACAGGTATTGGGACGTTAGGGAGGGGTGCTGCCGACCGGACACCCCCGGGCCCCCGGGGATGGCATACAGTGTGGGGGCAGGGAGGGAGGGGCGCCCAGGGACCTGGGAGTGTATCTCTCTCCCAGGACACACAGAATTGTGCTAGGTTTCTGGGAAACCTGTGTTAAGGACAGACATGCCACCAGCAGGGGAGCTGGAGCTGGGCTGCTGGCGTCTTCAGGGTCCCTGACCACTACCTTCGTCCCCTCCCCTAGCTCCTCCCATGAGGAGACCCCTGGTTCCCACCCTCTCTATGGGCACGGAGAGTGCAAGTGGCCTGGCTGTGAGACCCTGTGTGAAGACCTGGGCCAGTTTATCAAGTAGGTGTCACCCTGCTCTCCTTCCCGCCCCACCCCCGGCCCTCCCCCTCCCAAGGAGCCTTTCCACAGGGTCCCTCCCCCAGCCTGCCGCCTAGCCTTCAGCCACCAGCTGTCCTGCTGTGCTCCCCCAGGGGGACCTAGTTCCTCTGCCCTCATCACATATTTCCTCTTCTCCTACCCTCCTGCCCAGCCTGAATCCCCAGCTTCCCACCTTGTCCCACACTGCACAGCCCAGCAGGGGGGCGGGGGGAGGGAGAAGGAGAGGACTTCCCCCCCACCTCCCCCAGCTTCAGCCCCCAAGAGTGATGGCCCAGTGACAGGCCTGGCCGGTGGACAGGCAGGGCAGGAGGCAGACAGGCGGCTGGCAGCAGGCGGCCAGCTGCCACAGCCGTGCCAGGCTCTGTCACTGACTGATTAACTCCACTGTCTCCCAGACCCTTGCAGCATCAGGGTCAAACAAATTGTTTTCACGCTTCGTCAGAGGTTTACTTAATTAGTTCATTTGCAATTAGATCTCTCTGTAGCTGGGATTTTAGCAAAGACATCAAAGGAGGGTGATGAGAAGGCGGCTTCCTCCTCTGCCCCATTTCCCCCACCCCCTTCCCTTCTTTGTATCTCTGGGTCTGTCTGCTTTCCAGGCTGTGGGCGGGCTGGGAGGATGGGATGGGAGGGTGGTGATAGAAGGAAGCCCAGGGCCAACTCTCTCTTCTCCACCCCCTGAAGACACCTCAACACGGAGCACGCCCTGGACGACCGGAGCACGGCCCAGTGCCGGGTGCAGATGCAGGTGGTGCAGCAGCTGGAGATCCAGGTGCGGCCGAGGCTGCGAGGGACGTGGACTCGGGGCTCCTGCCCTCCCCACCCATAGCACTGGCTTTCCAGGCGGGGGGGGGGGGGGGGGGGCGGGGCGGAGTCTTACGGAGGAGTCCCGTGGTCAGAGTCAGCGTCTTTTATTTTCTAGGCCCTAGTTACCATGGTTCTGAGGTGAGGGCAGCTGGATTCTGAGGGGTGAACCAGGGTCAGGCTGGGACCCCTCTGCTGGGAGGTCCAGAAAAGAGACTCACGCCAGTAAACACGAAAATCACATTCCTAGCTGGCACATGGAGCACTGGCGTTGTGCTGTCCTAAATGCACCGCCTGGATAACTCAGTCCCCTGAACAGGCTTGCGTGGTGGGTACTATTGTTATCCCCACTTCACAGGCACAGAGAGGCGAAGCAACTCGCCCCTGGCCACGCAGCAGCAGGCGGCACAGCCGGGAGTAGCACCGCGCCAGCCTGGCTCCCGAGCCTGAGCTCCGTAGCACAAGAGGCTCCTCCGGCCAGGCCGCCAGGCAGCCAATCAATATTGACCCGCTTCCCTCGGGCACAGGGCAGAGGCCCCTGTGTGAGATGCGGTTGTGAAAGATCTATTGAACTTATGAATGGGGGTGAATGAATCATTCATCCGTCCCTGTGTCTCCATTCAGTGCAGGAGGACCCTCTCACACACAAGTGCCACAGAACTTGGGTGTTGTTCAGCCACAGCCTCTGCCCTCGTTGGGAGAAAAGGCGTGTGCTGTTAGGAGGAGGGCCCCTGCCTGTTGGTGCGCCGGAGCCTGGGACACGCAGTCTGGAGGAGAAGCGAGGAGGGCTTCATGGAGCAGGCGGTCCCTGTCCTGGCCTTGAGGGTGTGAGGGGCCAGAGAGGCAGGGCCAGAGGGAGCTGGGATGCTGAGGCTGGGAGGCGAGTGGTGGTGGGAATAGGGGCTTCCTGGGAAGTCCGGTGGAATGTGGAGGAGGCAAAGGGCCTGGCTGCCTCCAGGCGCAGCCCCTGCTCACCCCCGGCCTCTCCACCCTCCACAGCTGGCCAAGGAGAGCGAGCGGCTGCAGGCCATGATGGCCCACCTGCACATGCGGCCCTCCGAGCCCAAGCCCTTCAGTCAACCAGTGAGTGGCCTCCCCTTCCCGCGCCCTCGCGGAACCCTCCAGCCCTCCAGCCCCGGCCCTCTGGAGCCCCACCCGCCAAGCCGGTCTCAGCACCTGCCCCATTGCTCACAGCTGAACCCAGTGTCCGGCTCCTCCTCATTCTCCAAGGTGACCGTCTCTGCAGCAGACTCGTTCCCAGATGGCCTCGTGCACCCCCCCACCTCAGCTGCTGCCCCTGTCACCCCCCTAAGGCCTCCAGGCCTGGGTTCTGCCTCCCTGCACAGCGGGGGTCCCGCCCGCCGGAGGAGCAGCGACAAGTTCTGCTCCCCCATCTCCTCAGGTAAAGGCTGTGGGAGTAGCATTCTCCTCCAGGCTGGGCCCCCCAAATGGCTACCTTATCCTCTGCCTGTCTCCCCCAGAGCTGGCGCAGAATCATGAGTTCTACAAGAACGCAGACGTCCGGCCCCCCTTCACCTACGCCTCCCTCATCCGCCAGGTGAGCAGGGAAGGTGGCCAGAGGGGATGGGGAATGGCACTCAGGCAGTACCAGGCCTCGGGTCCCAGCCTCCAGGAGGATCCTGGGCCAGGGACGTAACTGTCCCTCTCGGGGCTGTCCCCTCCTGCTCACCCACGTTTCCCTCCTCAGCTGCAGGTCCCACATATATGCTGGTCACGCGACCACCTCTCTGGGGGCACACATGTTTTTTTGCTACTGATGCCCGCTGTGTTCATTCTCTCGTCTCCATGTACACACACTCCATGAGACTATTTCCTAACAGACTATGGTCACTCTTAGTCGGCTTCCTGTCTCTCTCTCTCTCTCTCTCTCTCTCTCTCTCTCTCTCTCTCTCTCTCTCTCACACACACATACACACACACTCACCATCTCAGAGAGTGCCCTTTGCCCAAATCTGGATAAATTCCAAACAGCCCCCACCCCTAGCTGTCTCTCCCGAGAAGACTGCTTTTGTTCCCCCTCCGGCAGGGGCCTAGCAGCCATTTCCCTGCAGAGAAACCCATGTGCCCCTCGCACCAGGGCGTAGCTCTTGAGGCTTGTGCGTCTTTGTGGCTGGGCTGTAACCAGCCAGCCCTGCTCGGCCCCAGGAGCATCATCACCCGTCCCAGCCACAGACTTCGCGGCGAGTCTCTCCTCTGTCTTGGTGAGTCAGCAGCCAGGCAGAGGAGAGAGATCCCAGCGGGGAGAACACAAGCCTGGGACCCTTCGAGGCCCAGGCTGAGGGTCTCTTTGCTCCTTCCTTGCCCACAGGCCATTCTGGAAACCCCCGACAGGCAGCTGACCCTGAATGAGATCTATAACTGGTTCACCAGGATGTTCGCCTATTTCCGGAGAAACACTGCCACCTGGAAGGTGAGGCCTGCCCCTCACCTGGCCCAGGGCCCCAGGCACCCCTGACATCACACCCCTTTGGGACTCAGACTGCCTAACAGCCCCCGTGGAGAGGGGCTCCAGCTGGGCCACGTGCCCCCCACCCGCCTCTTCAGGGCCATGATGTTCTTTAACTGCCTCCTAATGACGCCTCCCTCTAGCCTTGTGCTGCCTTCTTTCTGGGGAGAAACCCTCCTCTTCAGAGTGCTTCTTCGGTGGTGCCTGCGCCTGGTAGGGAGGCCTGGGTTACATTCACAGGAGACCCTAAGGGTCCGGATACCTTGGCTAAAGGCACGTGCTGTGCAGCTCAGGATGGAGTGGGGGTGAGAGGGGTGCCAGCCCGGCCCAGACACGTGGGTGGAATGAGACCCATGGTGTATATACACTGGGGCACAGACACAGGCAGCCACACACTCTCCCCAGCTCTGCCATCAGCTGCAGGGAGATAATTGTCTCCATCCAATTAGTCATTTCAACACCTTCACCTCATAAGAGTTTTCCTGAGGGACCAGAGGCAGGCAAGGGAGGGACCCTAGAAAAATAGGACACTGAGCTGTGGGCTGAGCTGCTAAGCTGTTTGTTTCTCTATAGCCAAGGTGGTCTGTGTGCCTGTGAGCGTGTGTGTGAGCGTGTATGTGTGTGTGTGTGTGTGTGTGTGAGCCTGTGTGTGTGTATGTGTGTGAGTCTGTGTGTATGTGTGTCTCTGTATGTATGTGTGTGAGCCTCTGTGTGTGTATGTCTGTGTGTATCTCTCTGTGTGTGAGCGTGTATGTGTGTGTGTGTATGTGTGTGAGTCTGTGTATGTGTGAGTCTGTGTGTATATGTGTGTGTCTCTCTGTGTGTATGTATGTGTGTGAGTCTGTGTGTGTGTATGTGTGTCTCTGTATGTATGTGTGTGAGCCTCTGTGTGTGTATGTCTGTGTGTATCTCTCTGTGTGTGAGCGTGTATGTGTGTGTATGTATGTGTGTGAGTCTGTGTATGTGTGAGTCTGTGTATATGTGTGTCTCTGTGTGTGTATGTATGTGTGTGAGTCTGTGTGTGTATGTGTGTCTCTGTATGTATGCGTGTGAGCCTCTGTGTGTATGTGTGTATCTGTGTGAGCATGTGTGTGTGTGTATGTGTGTGAGTCTCTGTGTATGTGTGAGTCTGTGTGTGTGTATGTGTGTCTCTGTATGTATGCGTGTGAGCCTCTGTGTGTGTGTATGTGTGTATCTGTGTGAGCATGTATGTGTGTGTGTGTATGTGTGTGAGTCTCTGTGTATGTGTGAGTCTGTGTTTATGTGTGAGTCTGTGTGTGTATGTATGTGTGTGAGTCTCTGTGTGTATATGTGTGTGTATATGTGTGTATGTATGTGTGTGAGCCTCTGTGTGTGTATGTCTGTGTGTGTCTCTGTGTGTGAGCATGTATGTGTGTATGTATGTGTGCCTGTGTGTATGTGTGTGAGTCTGTGTGTATATGTGTGTCTCTTTGTGTGTATGCGTGTGTGTGAGCCTCTGTGTGTGTGTATGTGTGTGAGTCTGTGTGTGTGTGTGAGAGTGAGTCTGTGTGTGTGAGTCTGTGTGAGCCTGTGTGTGTGTGTGTGTGTGTCTGATGGGTGAGAAGATTCGGGTCTTTGCAGCAGAGAGGTGGGGGGTGGGGGAAGGAGAGAGGAGTGCTGAATCCTATGGGGAAGTTGAGACACCTGAGGAGTCAGTCCCGCATAACCTTACTTGGATCCCTGGCTCTTGGGTCCCCCTGCTGGCCAGTGCAGAAACTGCAGCTACACAGGCTACCTCCCCCTGTCCCACCGGGTTTCAACAAGTGTCACTAAGCCCCTCCCGCCCAGTGCCCAGGACTGGGTGGGGTCTGCACAGCGCCCAGCCTTCTCTGCTCTGGGAGGGTGCTCAGTGCAACCGGAGATACTGATCTTCCGTCCCCATGCCAGTTCCCAAAGCCTGGGTGAGAAGCTACGAGGCTGTGATTGGCTGCGAGTGATGTCATTTCCTGCCAACCAGAGTCCTGCCCTCTCTCTCAGCCAGCAGGGCCTTCCTGGGGCCCTCCCAGGGCAGTCTCCAACCTCCAGGCCAGCTGGATATGGGGTTTTCTCGATGGTAGAGTCCTATGCGGTTCATTACATTATTACTAGTGCTTACTTTAATGTTGCGTGTTGACCCTTTGCCTTTAGGGGTGACAGTGTAGAGCCTCATTTCCATGAGACAGTCCTTCCTTGGGGACAGAGCACCCTCCCCGCTCCCCTCTTTTTCCTGTTTCCTCTTAACTGTACCACCTCACTGCAATTTTCACGCTCCTTTCTTGAGCTCGGAGGGGGGGGGGGGGGGACTGGTTGAGGCGACTTCCTTAAACTACTTGATGTCTGTCACGTAGCCACCGTCCCCCATACCCCGCCTCCCATGGCCTTTCATGCCACCTCCCACCTGTTACCCATCTCAGTGGCGTGTCTCTCGCCAGAGCCTTCCTCTCCTTCTCCCCTCACCCAGCCCAAGTCCCAGTAGAAAGCTGACTGGGTGGGTGACCCTCCCGTTAGCCGGGCTCTGCTGCCACTCCTGCTGCTGCTCCCGCCACTTGGGGCACGGCCTGTGCCCTCCTCGTCTCAGCTTGAGGTCCACTGTGACCTCCGGCTTCATTCATGTTACTTGGGAAATGCACCCTGTCTACACCCAACTCTTTCCCTCCCACCTCCACTGTCCACCCGTTTCTCTCCCCTGGCCGTCCCTCCTCCTCTCAATTCTGTCAGCTTCCTTTCCTCCTTCCTCCTTCACCCCTCTGGCCCCCTCCTGAGATGCTGTCCACTTCAGACCAGGGCAGAAGGGTCGGGAGCCGGCGTGGGCCAGGCCAGCTGCCGTTCATCGGGGACAGAGCTGCCATCTGCCAAGCTGATGGTGCTCTCCAGCCCTCCCCCTGTGTCCGTCCCCTTCCAGGGCCGTGTTGTGGACTCGTCCCTTTGTTTACGCAGCCCCCGCCAGACCCCTTAAATTGCCGTTAATGTTTCAGCGTAACGAATTAGTCTCTCGTCACGAATCAGGCTTCGAAATGAGGGAAAAAAGCCCCGGTGAGGCCATCCTCGGAAATTGGGGTCATTCTCATTTGCAAAGCGGAGGATCCGAGCCCCGTAATGCGGGCAAATTTATTCCAAGGCAGGAGCCCCGGCGTGATTAGGCCCTTTGTAATTATCGCTCCGAGAGATTCCACTCCAGCCGCCCGCCTCCCTCGTGGATTAGCAAGCGAGTCGGAAAAATACACAGGATTTAATTAGAGGCAAATTAAAATTGGTAATGAAATCGGGCCAGTTGCAAGTGGCAAGAGTTGGAAGGGAGAGAGGGAGAGGGGCTCTCCAGGGGCACAGGCTGCCCGCCCTGCCTGCGCTCTTCCGCATTTAGAAATGTAAAGAGGAGACAAGATGGGGACAGGGGGGAGGACAGGTAACAGGCTGGGACGGCTGGGGGGGCGGGGTGTGTGACGCTGAGACAGAGGAGTGCAGGGACAGGACAGGGATGTGGGTCGGGGAGGCGGTGGATGAGGGCCCTAGCCCAGGCTCCCAGGGTTGGGGGGGGGCAGGGAATTGGGCCGAGCACCCCCACCTTCACCCAAATGTCCTACAAACCAGATGACCTCAATTCCAGAAGTTACTCCTGCCAGGAGGAGGTGGGAGTGACAAGGTGACTTTTCCTCTTTCCTCTCCTCCTCCTGCCTTACAGCAGCTAAGCCCACGCCCGTCTTTCTCCCTGTTTGTGTCAGCGGGTGTGTTATTAGGCCTCTGCTGTATGCCTCGCGCTGTCAACCAGCTGTCTGCTCCGAGGCACAGCCCCATGCCTTGGCTCCCACCTGCCCAGAGGCGGGGAGCGGCCGCAGCGACAGTTCCCGAGTTATTCCCAAAACTCCTAAGAGCTGAATGGGATTCTGTGGGCACCTGAGGGGAGGCGTCCAGGCTCACTAAGCAACCACTGCCAGAGCGCGACCTGTTGACAGTCAGAAGCCCCTAGTAACAGCCACTGACTCATGATGATGATGGGAGAACAAAGTGTTACTAACTGCATCGCCTGTAGTTGGTGGACAGAGTTTTCCAGAACTTGGCGGGAAGCAGGGAGGCAGATAATGGAATGGGTTGTGGGCAGGGAAGACACTGGGAGCCCCTGGCTCGAAGGGGAGGGGCCTTCCATCCCCTGTGGCAGGTCTCCTCTCACCCGTCCCTCCCCTGCTGGTCCCTGGGCGAGGGCAGGTGGGGCAAGGACTGTCCTTTGTGTGCTCACCTGAGCACCCGCCCCTTGTCCCTGCACCCCCAGAACGCCGTGCGGCACAACCTCAGCCTGCACAAGTGCTTCGTGCGTGTGGAGAACGTCAAGGGCGCCGTGTGGACCGTGGACGAGCGGGAGTATCAGAAGCGGAGACCGCCAAAGATGACGGGGTACGTGGGCCGGCCCTGTGCGGGCACTCCCACCAGGCTGTGACCACCCCTTGCCTCCCCAGTGCACCAAATCCTTCCCACGTCGGGGGTGAGGGGGGGACGAGGAGTGCAGGAGCTCATGGGAGACCGGAATCTGGAAGTGACTGGTGATTAGAAAGAGGACGTTTATGTCTTATTCTGCCCTTACTTCTGCCTGAGAGAAGGGCCCGAGGGGCATGGCCAGAGCTGGGACGTGGGCAGATGCCAGTCAGTGTGGCCATTGGTGAGGCGGCTGCCATCCCCGGAGCCACTCTCCCCCATCTTATGGCAGGAGGAGCCAACCCCACCTCTTCATCTCACAGGAAAGGAGGCCCAGAGAGGGCACGGGGCTGGGGGAGGTCACACAGCAGATCCATGGCAGAGCCGCGTCTCTGACCTCCCATCTTTGATCTTCTCCACTGCACAGCAGTTTCAGTGGAAACTGAGGAACTGGGAGGTGGGGGTCGAAACCTCCCCCTCGGGCTTCCCTTCCAGCACCAGAGGCCTTCTCCCCACCCAGACACCCCACAGGGGCCACCTGTTGCCTGTGCCTTTTGGCCCCAAGACCAGGGTGGGGAGGGAGAGAGGTCCGAGGCAAATTAGATGGATCTCTGCGTGGGTCCTGCTCCCCTCAAAGAATCCTTCTCCCGGGACAAGAACCTCTCCGCCCCCAGGCGGCTGTGGGGGCTGGGGCAGCGTTGGACCGGGAAGAGGGAAGAGGAGCTATACCCTTCTGAGTGCCCCACATGCCAGCCACGCTCGGTATCTTCATGTCTCAGTACCCACTTGGAGTCAGGGGACCTGGGTTCAAATCACTTCTCCCCGCTGTGTGACCTTGGGCCACCTCCTTAACCTCTCTGAGACGCTCTGTAAACGGGGGGGGGGGGGTGGGGGGGGGCGGGGGTAATCGTGGAAGAGACCCAGCGTGGAGTCATCGCTTCCCTGACCAGCTCCCGAGCACCTTCCCGGGCAGAGAGCCTTTGGTTTGGAGCGTGTGGCGCCTGGCTGAGCACATGACTCACTAGATGTGCCGAAGCTCAGGGTGGCGGGAAGGTGTGGATTTTACAAATACAGGCCTGTCGAGGCTACAGCCTGTACCTTCCCGGACATGGGAAAATCTAGACCAGAGAGAAAAGGGGCTGGGACGGCAGTGTGTAATGGGCACCGGGAGGGGTCCCTGTTCCACTCACCAGCTCGGGGGCCTGCTCCGGAGCCTCTGAAGCCCAGCCCTGCCCTGCGCGGGGGCTGCCGGTACCTGCCGGGCCCGGTCAGCGTGAGGACTGAGTACGTGGGGCGCACGGGCTCCGTAGACGGAGCTGCAGGACAGCGATGGGACCTCGGTCAGGGTCGAGGTGTGCGTGCGGAGCAGGCGAGTGAATGAACCCAACGCTGGTCTCTCCTGCAGGAGCCCCACCCTGGTGAAGAACATGATCTCCGGCCTCAGCTACGGAGCACTTAACGCCAGCTACCAGGTGACCGGGTCCTCCCAGAGCCCGCCTGCTGCCCTGTCCCCTCCGGCCCCCATTTCCCTTCCGCACACACTGGCCGGAGGGAGACCTTCCTCCACCCTCCCTGCGGGCCTCTCTAGGGAGAGGGGAGGAGGGAGAGAAGGGGTAAGACTACCCTGAGTGGCCCAAACCCAGACCCTCTGCCCACCCCCCTCAGCCGCGTGGGGCGGGGCCTGGGAGAGCAGGGAGTGTGGGGGCATCACCAGGGTCTCCCTCCGTAGCTTGTCAATCAGGAGGTTGTCTGTCTCCCTGAGAGGGGCCAAGCCAGGCCCAGACCACAGGAAAGCGGGGAGGGAGGAGGGCAGGGTCAGAGCTCAGCTGCGGGAGGTATGTGGCATGGGAGGGGCGGGGGGAGCCGGGGTGCTGCCAGTCTAGATCAGCCCGTGGGGCCAGCTCTGACACAGGCTTCTGAGGCCCTGTGGGGGTGAGGAAGTGACAGCATCCTGCTGAGTGCAGCCCACTAACAGGGCCACCCTGTGCCCTGCAGGCTGCCCTGGCCGAGAGCAGCTTCCCCCTCCTCAACAGCCCTGGCATGCTGAACCCCGGCTCCGCCAGCAGCCTCCTGCCCCTCAGCCATGACGACGGGGGTGCCCCCGGGGAGCCGCTCCCCAGCAATGGCAGCAGCACCCCACCTCGCCTCTCCCCACCCCAGTACAGGTGAGCACACAGCGTGGACCCCACCCCAGGGCCCATAGAGGTCAGGGAGGGAGCCTGCTCCCTGCAGGTGGGACCAGGTCTTGTCCCCCACGGGGCCTCTCCTTTCCTGTTGGCCCTCTGCTTCCCCTCCTCTCTCCTCCTACCCCCCCCCCAATCCCCTACATCCTCTCCCCCCTCTCCCTCTCCCTTATTCTCTTCTCTCCCTTTCCTTTGACACCCATCCCAGTGGCTCAGGGGTGGGGAAGAGCTGTGGACAGCCCGCTGTGCCCTAAAATTCTGGGTGAGTTTTCGGGGGGAGGAGGGGAAGGCCACCAGGTGCCCACACGGTCCCTCTGCCACAGCCACCAGGTGCAGGTGAAAGAGGAGCCCGCAGAGGCCGAGGAGGACAGGAGGCCCGGACCCCCGCTGGGACCCCCCAACCCCAGCGCCGCAGGGCCTGCCGAAGACAGGGACCTGGAGGAGGAGCTGCCTGGAGAGGAGCTCTCCTAAGGGCCTCGAGGGGCAGGCAGGCGGGGTGAGACCCTTCCTGGAACCCAGGCCCCTCTTACCCCCACTCCACAGCCCTGCCCAGACCTCCAGGCACTTCCAGGACTCAGATGGGGGTTGGGCCAGCAACTCCCAATGTGGCCTGACTGACAGACAGAGGGCAGGGACGTCCCGCCCCCCCACCCCCCAGGGGAAACAGACCCCTGATCTGGGACTGAAGAGGACACGGAGGGCCCAGGCCCCTCCTCACACCCTCCCCGCCACCAGCAGCAGCAGCAGCGCCCTCCTCCCCCACCAGCTCTCCTGACAGGGCCTGCAGCGCCACGGAGACCCGCAGGCGGGGCGAGCCACCCCCAGACCCAGGGCCCCTCGCACCTGGCTCTGGCGGCGTCCTTCTAGCCAGAGGCCCGCACTTCCCTCATCTGTGCTCCCCCCACCTTCTCCATACTGTGAAGAAAAACTTCTCCACCCTGATGCCCACCCGCCCTGGCTGGGGCGGAGGAACTGAAGTTGCCAACCACCCCCCCCCCACCCCGAAGAAACCAGCCCCTCGCACGCCCACCCAGAGCCACAGCTGGGCCCCTGGGAGCAGGGCCGCTGGCTGTAGCCCCTCCTCCCGACCTGAACTGGGACCCAGGCTGACTGGCCTCTGCCCGTTGCTGGCCGCCCGCCCGCCATCCAGGGAGCACAGGAAGAGGCCCCGGAGCCCGGGGGACTTCTGGACGCGGGGCCCAGGAAGGGAGCCCAGCCATCCTGGAGGCTGGCTTCGGGGCTGACGTGGTGCCGGCCGCCTGTCACGGGACTGACTGGTGGGGTTAGTTTGGCGGCTGCTGGGACCCAGCAGGTCACCCCGCCCCAGCCTCCAGGGCCCCATTGCAGCCCCCCCCCTCGCCCGCCCTCGGCACCCCTCCCCTTCCCCCCAGTTAAACGGATGACCAAAGACCTTTCTTATGCCAGAAGCAAAAACCAAAACTTTTTGTTGGCTTTTTCCTTTGTCGCCTCCTCCATCCTTGCTCCTCCGCCCCCGCCCCCGCCCGGCCCCAGGCTGGGAGCCTCCCTCCACTTAAGTTATTGTTTTAAACCAAAGTTTACAGTGTCTGTTGGTGGCCAAGACCCTCTCCCTCCACCCCTTCCCCGCCCACCCTGAGGACCCTGGGGCTGGGCAGGGGCTGGGGCCCTGCTCCCCTCCCCTCTGCTCATGCCCGGCCTGGGAGAAGGAGAGGGCAGGGGGGAGGAGGGCCACGGCAGCCCGCATCCCCTCGGGCACTGGGCACCAGGACTGCCTCCTGGGGGCTCTCCAGACCCCTCTTTAGGACCAAGTCCCCGTCCCACTGGGAGTGTGGATTCCAGCCGAGGAGCTGGAAAACGTGACACTCCCCACAGACCCCCTATGGGGGTCCCCGACGGAGGCCGCGGACTGGGTGTGCTGGACGCTCGCCACACCCAGGCCAGGCCCCTTTGCTGAGAAGACTCCTTGGACTATTCCCCAAGAAACCCCCACATGCACCCCTTCACAGCACCCCTCCCGACAGGCAGGGGCCCGCCGCCCCCGCCCCGTGTACTCCCCACCTGTGTTTCGTTTGACCAGCACAGAAATATTAAACGTCCTCTATACACCGGGCCCTTGTGTGTCGCCAGGTGAGGGGGGCATTCAAGTGGGGAGTTTCTCTGCTCTGGGGGGCAGAGGGCACCGGCCGGACACCAGGGGCCCAGCGCGGGCTTGGGCGCGGGCACCAGCCAGCCACCTGACCGCGGGGGGGGGGGGGCCCTGCCCCCGCCTCCACGCCCCAGCTGGGCATCCCAGGGTTTTCTTTCCAGCCAGATGCTCCGTCATTCTCTTCTCCCAAAGTCACTCTCCCCCAGTGGCTTCCCAGGTTTGAAATGCAAGCTCCTGCCGAGTGCAGCCTGGAGTCCCGCCTCCGCACCTTCCTCTGGGCGCTGCCCTTGGAGACATCCGCCCGGCGCCCAGGCGTCAGCCATGGCTTCGTGGAGGCTGCCTGGTGTCGTGTGTGGGGTGGCACTGAGCTGCGGGTGGGGTGGTTGGATGCGTGCGTGCCCGTGTGTGCAGAGTCGGTGCTGGTGGGCGGGCGCAGGGTCGGGAAAGGGGTTATTCTGACCGTGGAAAGGGGGCCCTGGGCAGTTGGGGGAGAGAAGGAAAAGGCATCGTTCAAGCTGCTGAAACCAAAGGTGAGTACTGACACCCCAAGGTAGGGTCCCCTGCACCTCTGTCAGGCAGCGCCCAGGAAGGAGCGTGCAGTGTGCCCTTGGGAAATGGGGGGGTTCGTGGCGCTGCCCCCCACACCGTTGAAAACCCACGTGTAACTTGACCCCCGAACCTCAGTCATCCCCAGGTGCCCGCAGGTAGTGGTCCAGGCGCCTCACGGATGTTAAAGTCCATGGATGCTCACGCCCCACGTGTACAGTGACGTAGAACAGCACCCCGTGCGCGCAGCCCGCCCCTGCATCCGCGTTTGGCCGAATCCATGGGTGCACAGGAGGGCCACCTGGGTGCCGAGACACGAATGAGTCGAGTTCAAACCTGTGTTCCTCCAGGGTCAGCTGTGCCCGGGGAGGTGGGGAGGGCGGAGGAAGGATGTGGAGAAAGAGCTGGAACCACTCGCCTTCCCACAAATCACCAAATTGCTGGAACTTTCCAAAAGTCAAAGTTGGGGAGAAGTGGGGCAGGACAGGGGCGACCTCTGTCCCAGGCCTGTCTTGTCCTCTCCACCAGCTTCAGCTTCAGGCCCTCTCACTCCCCTCCTAACTGTCTCACCCCATCCCCTCTGCCTCCACCCGGCCCTGAGCCTCTGGGCACTGCCTGGAGCCCCCTAGAGAGGACATCTCTGACATCCCAACATCTGGGCTAAAAGGAGCTTCATCCCGGGGCCTCCGAGTCCCCGCCCGCTGCAGCCAGCCCCCCAAACACCAAGGCAGCACCGCTGTGCAGTGCTCTGCCTCCGTGGAGGCTGCCGGCCCTGCACATGCAACTGGCTGCGTGCATCCTGGACAGCGGCATTCTCCACAATGTGATGCAGCCATCACCCCGCTTTCACGGCGACTGCCCCTCCCCTCCGGGGCCCACAAGCCCCCTGGCAAGCCCCAGAGCATCCAGGCTCCCAGCTCCCTAACTCCACCCTGGAAGAATGGCCGCTCCGCAGGCTGGCCGCAGAGACTAAGGGAGGAAGGAGGCTGCCCTCAGCCTCACTCGGGACAGTTCTCCCCGCAGTCTAACTGCAGTTTCTCCTGCTCCAACTAGAGTTTGTATTTTGATTTTTTATTCCTCCCAAGTGCCTGGTCGGTGCATTGGGACGCGGGTGAAGGTCTCTGCTGGGCTTTGGCAGAAGAGAGGGTCTTGCAATATAAGACACAGGAGCCTGCTGTGGGCCACACTCTGAGCGTAGGGGCTTGCAGACAATTTTCTTACTGACCCGACAGGTTCTATGAGGGGCACGGCCCCCATACTACCTTCTAAATAACTCCCCCCCTCTCCACTCACGCTTTGCTGTCCGGAAGTTCTGCATGCTGTCTAGCCTCCCTCCTCCCTACTGTTATCCGCAGCTATTGGGGTAATCTGCAGGCACACCAGGGCACACAGGCTGTGGCTGGCCGCTTGTCCTGCCGTTAGCATTTCTGCCCTGAGGGGGAGAGGGAAGCTATCTTAGGAACGAACTATCCTCAGGTTGGAAAAAAAGGGGGGGGGGGCGGGGGGAGTACTCCAAGCAGACATTTCGAGGGTGAGACGGTAGCACACTGGGCTCTGTATTGGGCAGAAATCCCCTTTCCCTCGCTTTCAGAAAGCTCTTCCCTCCGAATGGTGCCCACCCTCGCCCAAGGCCTTCTGCCAACAGCCAGCAGAGGGCGCTCTAGACAAAGCCGACCTAGTGCTTCTCCTTTGGACCAACTTGCCCAACGGGAGGATGGGGTGGGGGCGGAGGTGTGGGAGGAGGGGCTCAGCTTGCCAGGAGAACAGCAGCCCTTCGACCCCACGTCCCAGAACGCAGCCTCTATCCCAGGGCAGAAATGGCTCCTCTCTCGGGGCTCCCCAGACCCCTCCACCTTGTGACCTATGAAGCATCCTACACAGAAGCAGGAGGAGGGGAGGGAGGGGGTGTCTGCCGGGAAGCCGCTCTGGAGCCGCGTGCGTGCGCTGGGCACAGCGAGGGGCTCCTAAGGGCCTGCGATGGTAGTAATTACACTTAACGAGCGTTTATGGTGGACCAGACACTAGTCTAGAAGCGTCACAGTCCATCGGATCCTCACAGCTCTGAGTTAGATCCTGTTATTATCCCCATTTTACAGACGAGGAGGCAGACCGGGATCAAAGCGCTCACAGGTGACGCCTTCAGGGGGAGAAGCTATGGGTGTCCGGTGGGAAGGAGGAGGGCGGCTCCTAGGGCACCACTCTGGCCTCCCCCATCTCTTTTTCGGAGACTCCCAGTGGGGAAACAGGCACAGAGCACCTCCGAGCCAGGAGTCGGGCCCTGGCTTCAGGTCCCCGCTGCCGTCTCCTCCAGGCAGACGGAGGTAAGTTGGGGCTTAGAATAGTCACGGGGGGACAGAGCTGGAGAAAAAAGGCTGAGACACCCTATAAAAATAATCAAACGGCCTTCTGATGGAAAAGGGAGTCAGGGCAGGGAAGACAAAGAGGCCCTTGTGTGAGGGGAAGTCACAGCGACTGCACGCACACACACACTCACACGCACACACCTGGGCACCGGCAGACACACGGGCACACACAGGCTGCTACTCAGCTATGTTTACGCCCAGAGGTCCACCGAGGGCAGGGGCTCATACCACATGTACCACAGCGACACCCCATCACGCAGGCCCCGGCCCCTCCACACCTGCAGTCTGTCTCCACCTCAGGATCAAAAGTTCAGAAAAACAGCCCCTCCTGAGAAGGTGATGCTGGTGGCAGCCACGGCTGAAAGGCCCTCTGTCCCAGGCAAGAGGGGCTGGGTGAGGTGGGGGGGGGGGGGCGGCAGCCTTTGGAAGATGGGCTGGATTCACAGGACAGCATAGAGGTGGCCTGAGCACGAGTCCTCCGGGGCTCCTGGACCAGACTAGGAGGCTCCTCCCAGGAGGGCCCAGGGCCCCTCCTGATCGCGGACCTGGAACCACCATACCGGCTGCTCCCTGGGCTCAGGAGAGGCCGAGTGCAGGGTGGGAGAGAAGGGTGCTGTGGGGAGAATAGTCCCCGTGGCACACTGGGCCTGCGGGGGCCAGTTAGGTGACTACTGGGGTCGTCCAGGTGACAGATGATAACATCCTAGATAGGGAACTTGCTTTGGAGAATTATACCAGAAGCTTTTTTTGAGTAACTGAGTAGAAAATGGGACTAGGTGGCTGCATGAGAGAAGAGGGGTCAAGAATCACAGCAACTGGAGAATCCTAAATGCCTATTCCTAGGAGAACACATAGTCACAAAAATATTTACATATACAGTCGCACCCCAAGAAGCACATTTTTACAATGGAATGTTGTACTGCTGAGAAAATGAACACACAGGAGCTACTTGTATCAGCAGGTGAACTTGAGGGGGCGGGGGGAAACGAAGGGAAGAAGGATACATAGAGAGTGTCGCCATTTACATAATGCCCGAGAACTCGCATAATGATGCCACGTATCTTGTAAGGGCACATACACATGTAGCAAACGTTTAAAGGATTTGTAGGAGTGGTCAATGACCACCTCAGGATGGGGCTGCCTCTGGGGGGAGAGGGGATACGATAGGGAAGCGTGAGGGGCTTTGAGTCCATCAATATGGTTCATTCTTGAACTGGGTGGTGGGAACACTTGAGCTGGGTGGTGGGGACACTTGAGCTGGGTGGTGAGAACACTTGAGCTGGGTGGTGGGAACACTTGAACTGGGTGGTGGGGACACTTGAGCTGGGTGGTGGGGACACTTGAGCTGGGTGGTGAGAACACAGGGGTTCATTCTATACCCTGTACTTTTTTGGGCTGGAATATTTCATTTAGAAACAAAAGAATGGCCCCAAGTTTTGGGTCCTGGGCCACTGGAAGCATCTGACCCTCTAGTCCTTTGGGGTTCCAGACAGGACCAAGGAAGAGGCCATATGTTAGACTGGGCTGCAGGGGAGACATGGAGCTGCTCTGTGCAGAGGGGCAGGAGAGCACATCTGGGCCCACATCTGGTCGTGGGCAAGAGGCATGGCCGCGGAGGAAGGCGGAGATGGTCAGTGGGCAAGGAGGAAGGAGAACCGCAGACAGGTGGTCCCGAGGCCGAGGCTGGGGGTCTGCAGTGACGGGTGCAGGTTCATAGAATTCAAGGCCTGGGAGACCCCAGCAGCAGCAGCAGGGACTTGACAACGGCGGCCTTGGCACCCAGGGACTTGGCACCCAGGACGGAATGGTTTCTAAGCGAGCGAGAGGGAGGGAGTGGTGAGCTGAGGCGCCAGCATGTGGAGTGGAAATGGGAGCTTGGTGACCCCTCTTTCAATGAGTTTAGTAGCAAAGGGAGAGGAAGGACCCCAGAAGAGGAGGGGAGGGGGGCACGGCCATGGAATGTTAAGGACAGGTTTTATTATTAATTTTCTCAGCTATGATGATTTTGTGTACTTTTCATATAAATTGGCGGGGCGGGGGCAGTTGGAGAGGGGAGAGGGCAGAGGAGGCTCAAGCTGTAAGCTCCTGGGTGTGTGTGTGTGTGTGTGTGAGTGTGTGTGAGTGTGTGTGTGTGTGAGTGTGTGTGTGTGAGTGTGTGTGTGTGAGTGTGTGTGTGTGAGTGTGTGTGTGTGTGTGTGAGTGTGTGTGTGAGTGTGTGTGTGAGTGTGTGTGAGTGTGTGTGTGTGAGTGTGTGTGTGTGTGAGTGTGTGTGTGAGTGTGTGTGTGTGAGTGTGTGTGTGTGTGAGTGTGTGTGAGTGTGTGTGTGTGTATGTGTGTGAGCATGTCCTGCCTCCTTCATCTGACTAGGCGTTTCTCACACCCCTTCTTCCTTATTATCAACCCCAGGACTCAGGCTCCAGCTGCTTGGGTAGAGGGGTGAGGACCCCCCATGGGAGGGGGAGTCTGGAGAAGGTCATGGAATGCACATCTGGGGAAGTGGGGAGAGGAAAGGAGAGGAGAGGAGAGGAAAGGAGAGGAGAGGAGAGGAGAGGAGAGGAGAGGAGTGGGAATCCCATCCAGGAGCAGAGGCCCTCAGGGAGGAGGAGGCAGGACCCACAGCAGCACAGACAGTGGCTCCGAACAGGCACGGCGTGGACCAGGAGGTGAGCAGGAGGCGGAAGTGGGAGGGAGGACGGGCTCCCTCCATCTAACTCCTGCGTCCTCTTCCTCCAGCTTCCTGCTTCCCGCTTCCCAAGGAATCCTTGGCTGTAGTTGACTGTCCCAGAGGCCTTGCCCACAGCCACTCTGGTCCTCGCTGTCACGCCTGCACCACCAGCACCCTGGCCTGACCCCAGGCCCAGCTTTGATCCCTCATTTTGCTTCCATCACAGTCACCCAAACTAGCCCATTTCTCTTCCCCTGCCCGGAGTGTATGTGGTCAAGCTCAAACCTTTATTGAGCACCTACTGTACACCCAGGCTGGTGCTGGGTGCTATGGGGAATGATGAAAGCAGTTGCTAGGCACAGGCCTTGCCTCAGGGGCATATGGACAGTTAGTAAGTACACTGATGGGTAAAGAAAATAATCAATCAATAAATCAATCAATCAAGATAAGGCCACATGCAAAAGAACATACTCTTTCTTTAGCTGCACCTTGATACAGAGAAGGCCCCTCTATGACACTTCCAGGGTGTTTAATTATTAAAAAGATCTTCCTATAAAACTTGTCCATACAGTGCTAATGAAGGCAGCAGCATGGAAAGGGACAGACACCCACAAATAGTGAAGTACAGGCGACCCTGAACAATGCAGGGATAGGGATGCCCACCCTTTGAACAGTTGAAAATCTGTGCACAACTTTGACTCTCGCTAGAACCCAACTCCAGTCATCCCTCTGTATCTGGGGGGTGGGGGGGTGGTGGTCCTAGGGTCCCTCACAAACACAAAATGCAAGGATGCTCCATCCCTTCCTATCTCTCTATATAAAAGGCTGATACGCAAAGTGTCCCCTCAGGAGTTTGACCAGGAGACCGGGGATTCGACCGCTCCCTATGACACGTGCTGACCACCAGGGGGTGGCGCGGAACATGGCAGGTGACCAGCAGCAGCAGCAGGGCACTGAGGGAGTGAGGGAAGGAGAAGGTGGGGAGGCAGGGAACCTGATGGGCCCAGATCGCTGGCCGGGTCTAGGGACCATACCCGTGCACAAATTTCACGCACCGGGCCTCTAGTTATAAAATATGGCATAACAATGCATACAGTCAGCAATTGCATCTGCCGTTGGCTGAATCCATGGATGTGAAACCTGAGGATACAGAGATCCAACTGTCTATTTATTGAAAAAAATCCAGACCCGCTCAGTTCAAGCCCATGTTGTTCAAGGGTCAACTGAATAAGCATAAAGTCAATCATTCATACACCCCAAATTTATTGAGAACTCACTGCATACAAGTCACCTGAATGTACAAGATGGATAAGACACAGTCCCTCCCCAAAGAGAGACAAGTAGGGACGCAGAAAAGTGACAACACAGCATTCCATTTGCAGCTGGGAACCTAGGTGAGGGTGTGTGCAGGTCCCTGGGGTAACAGGGAAGCTTCCATCGGAGGCAGCAGGGCAGGGGGTGCGTGGCAGGGGGGACCACGGGGAAGGACAGTGTGCCCAGTGCCTGTGCCCAGTGGCAGTGGCAGGAGAATGGCCGGAGAGGCAGGCTGGAGTCATGCTCTGGAAACTTGCCTGCCAGCTCAGAATGTTGGACATTTCACGCTAGACAAAATATTTTGAGCAGTGAATGACATGACTGGCCGGTTTCGTTTCCTTTTTCATGAGATGTTTTGCAGGTTAGAAGTGAAGGGGGGAAGCTGAAGGGCTGTGAACAGGACGAAGGGAAATGGGAGGGACGCCGGAAAGAAAGGAGGCTGGTTCCACAATCAGAGGCAAGAGAAACAAAGGTGCGCAGGGGACCCCATGGTGTTCACGTCAGTAACAGAGTCCGGAAGCCAGGGGAGCCATCAGGGCGGAAAGAGCAGGAGCCTGTGTGGTGGTAGAAGGTGAGGGACTGGTCTCCATCAGGTCGAATCTGAGGCAACAGAAAATCCAATTGGAGCAGCTTCTAATTAAAGGTGGCGGGTTGAGCTCACGGACCTCCCTCCTAAAGCCCTGACAGTGGCGCATCAATGCGGGTTCATCGGCTGTAACAAACGCACACTCTGGTGGGGGTGCTGGCCCTGGGAGGGGGTGAGCGTGGGGGCAGGGTGCATATGAGAACTCTCTGTACATTCTGCTTCTGTAGTTTTGCTGAGAACCTAAAACTGCTTTAAAAAATAAAGTGTTGTGTGTTTTTAAGCAAACTGGCTAACAGTCAGTTTCAGGAGCAGTTAGTCCCCCAGATCCCCTCCCACCCTGTGCAGGCAGGTCCCTCCCGGGAGGGGCAAGCCAGACGGTCTGAGAGCGGGGGATCTGGAATTGAGGCAGGGGCACCCAGGGGCTTAGCGGACAGACTCTGACATCAGGGTTTCTAATGGCCAGGGACAGACATACACCGACAGCATCTAATACGAAAAACAGAGATCAAAGCAAACAGATGAGAGCAACTTGGAGGACACTGCTATGCAGGGAGAGAAAACTTTTTAAAGAAGCACTTATACACAGAGAAATATGGTATTGCCCCCATGAAATAAGAATTATATGCTATAAAAGTGAACATTCAGACAACGAAATAAGGTCTTAGAAATAAAATAGCGGTTCTCAACCTTTGGGGGTCGAACGACCCTTTCACAGGAGTCACCTAAGACCATCGGAAAACACATATATAATTACATATTGTTTTTGTGATTAATCACTATGCTTTAATTATGTTCAATGTATAACAATGAAAATACACCCTGCATATCAGATATTTACATGACGATTCATAACAGTAGCAAAATTACAGTTATGAAGTAGCAACGAAAATAACTTTATGGTTGGGGGTCACCACAACATGAGGAACTGTATTAAAGGGTCGCGGCATTAGGAAGGTTGAGAACCACTGAAATAAAAAATAAAACAGACGTGAAAATTAAACAGGAAGACTGGAAATTAAAGACATCTTCCCAAAACGACAGCAAACAAAGCCACAACAAAGGAAAACCAAGAAGATAATGTAACTAGAAGACCAGTTCAGGAGGACCAACATCGGAATAACAGGAGACCTAGAAAGAGAGAAAACCCCTAAAAAAGTAATTCAAGAGCATTTTCCAGGACTGATGGACATAAGTTTCCAAACCAAATGGGCCAGAGAGTCTATAAAAATGTACCCTCACCAAAGCATACCATCCTGGAACGTCAGAGCCCTGGAGACAAAGAGAAGGTCCTACAAACTTCCAGCAAGAAAAACAAGCCACATGAAAGGATCGTAACTCAAAATAGCATTGGTTGTTCAACAACACTGTGGTAGAACATAGTGGAGCATTGCCTTTGAAGTGCTAAGAGACAATTATTTCCAACCTACAATTCCATACCCTACCAAACTATGAGTTACATGTAGGATGAAAACATATTAAGACATGAAAATTTTCCCAAAGCTGCAACTGCCATTCACCATCTCTCACAGTGGAGATGTGTTCCCCCAAAACAAGAACAAGGAAGCAGAAGAACCGTGTAAGAGAGAGATTGGGGACCCACACCAGGAAGAGAGAGCAGCCAGGTCTGCCCGGAGAAGTCAAGAGCTCTGGGCGAGACTTCTGGAGATGAAATGTGTAGAATACCTAAAATGTGGGGGTTGAATCACTACTGGGTAAATGGAAAACTAAGCAATTAAAAAAAAAAAAGCAAATAAAGAATAAAATGTTGATTTGGTTCAGTGGATAGAGCGTCAGCCTGCGGACTGAAGGGTCCTGGGTTTGATTCTGGTCAAGGGCACATGCCTGGGTTGCCCTTGACCAGTAGGGAGCGTGCAGGAGGCAGCCCCCAGTAGGGGGCGTGCAGGAGGCAGCCAATAAATGATTCTCTCTCATCATTGATGTTTCTCTCTCTCTCTCCCTCTCCCTTTCCCTCTGAAATCAATAAAACTATATTTTTTTAAAAAGAAGGGGGAAAAAGAATAAAATGTTGAAAGAAAAGAAATAATACTATACTTCATGGTTTAGCTATAGGTAACATTTAGTCATAATAATGAAGACACTGACTTCCCATCTAACCAAGAGGATGCTGTAACCATATTGGGAGACTGGGGAGATGCAAAGGAGTGGCTGGGGAAAAGTTATGATGGCGGGGTGCAGGTTAAAGAGAATTCAGCCTACATCTTACAGGGCGAGAACTTAATTGATGGCACACAAAGCTGGGAAACCAACAAAGGAGTGATGCCCGTCTCTTTTCGGCAGCTATGGCGCTAAAACTCAAAGGCATCGTGGATGAGAATTGTGAGTGTCTGTGCCTGGGGATGGGCAGCCTGGCAGGGAGGCTAGGAGGCTTTGGTAGAACTTGGTGATTCTCTCAGCCACAGGCAGGCAGCCCTCTGTGCTACAGTTCTGTGCACATCCGTCTGCCCGACTTCCTGGGACAGGGACCAGGTCCCCTTCCGCTCGTGGCCCCAGCACCGTCAGGCAGCCGGCCCTCAGTTGCGTGTTTGTGGATCGAATCGTAGCTTCAAGCTGGGAGGGAACTCCCATCGGACATGCCACTCCAGGGGTGAGAAATGGAAGCCACGGGGAGGAAAGGACATGTCCCCGCGCCCAGGTGGCGAGTGGCAGCGCCAGGGCGATGCGGTCAGCTTCTGGGTTCTCTGTCCCTTGCTCCTCCAACTCCGGGGCTGCCTTCTTAGCCGCACAGAAGTGACAGTTGTGGGAGCCGAGCAGCTCTCTTGGGAAGCGGATCTGAAACAGAGGGACAAGCAGAGGCAAGACAACCCATTCAGAAGAAGGTGTCCGAGAGGTGGGTGTGGCGCTGCCCGAGCAGAGAGAGCAGGGTCTCCCCGAGGAGGACGGGGCCACGCCGGACCCACCAGAGGCCCCGCTGGAGCTCAGAGGACACGCGCACACCCACGGCTGCCCCACCACAGGCCGCTCCGGGCACGCTTCCCCCGCCTTCTGCGAGCGAAGCCGTCAGAAGGGGTGCTCACTGCTGCCCTCCAAGCACCAGCCCGTGGTCCACAGTCAGCGGACACTGAGTTGCTGCTGGGTCCCTATCGCCGGTGGGTTTTGAGAAACGTGGCTTTCGGCTCAGGCGCCTCCAGAGAAGAAAGGTGGACCGGAGGCGACACCCAAGACTCCTCTGCTATTTTCTTTTCTTTTTAAAAAAACATTATTTTATTGATTTCAGAGAGGAAGGGGGAGGGAGAGAGAGAAACATCAATGATGAGAGAGAATCATCGATCAGCTGCCTCCTGCACGCCCCCACGGAGGATCGAGCCTGCAACCCGGGCATGTGCTCTGACTGGGAATCGAACCGGTGACCGGTTGGTTCCTGGGTCGACACTCAACCACTGAGTCACACCTGGCCAGGCTCCTCTGCTATTTCATCATCGATTTCCCCTCTCCTCTGTCCCAGGCCACTGTGCCAGAATCGTCTCTTCTCTTCCCAGGCCTCCAAAGGAATGCCCACCTGGGCATCAGTAAGCGCATGCAACAGATGGCCGGAGGGGCCTCATCCAGCGTGGGCTTGGCAAGGACACCCTGCTCCCCACGCCTGAGGGATACGCGTGTCGTTAACGGGCCACCTTGTCCTTCCCTCCCACCCACCAGGGACAGCGCCCAGCATCCCGGAGGGAGGAGGAGTTCGGGTTTAGCTTGGGATGGGAGCGGAGTGTTCGGCAGGAGGGAGCAGTGAGCTCAAGAGAAAGAAACAGGTGATGTTCTCTCCAAGAGTCCGATGTGATCCCTGAGCCCATGGATCCCAGCTCTGTGCCAGGGAAGTGCCCAACGTGGGCAGCCCTGTGACCCTCACCGCATGGGCACTGAGCGGCAGGAGGCTGGCCACATGGGTCCCCAGGTTGGCGAGCGGACGAGCTAGGACAGTGGTCGGCAAACTGCGGCTCACGAGCCACATGCGGCTCTTTGGTCCCTTGAGTGTGGCTCTTCCACAAAATACCGACTTCTGCGCATGGGCCACAAAGTTTCAATCGCACTGTACGTGCACGCCCGCACGTGGTATTTTGTGGAAGAGCCACACTCAAGGGGCCAAAGGCTTGTGAGCCGCGGTTTGCCGACCACGGAGCTAGGAGACCTTTTCAGATGTAATAGCCAGTTGGGACCACGTGGAGTCTGGTGGGGTCTCGGGCAGGGCAGGGCCTGGGTCTGCCTGGGTCAGAGAGCTCCCGGCCGGCTGGCTGGCAGGACCTTTGCTCCTACAGCCTCCCCCAGTGCAGACCCTGGTCCCTCATGCATCCTGCACTTGGCCTCCTGGCCTGCCAGGCTCCTGCCAGGCTCCTGGGATGGTCCTCTGGGGGCATGAGGTGGGCAGAACCATTCTCCCCTCCCTCCCCTCCCTCACAGGATCACATGCCCGTCCCAGTCCCCTTGTCCTGCCCATCTTGGAGTCAGACAGACTTAGGTCTAAATCCAGGCCCCAGCACTTTCTCGCTGTGAGACTGTGGGCAAGGTGATGTCACCCTCTGAGCTTGGGTTTTCTCATCTGTAAAATGGAACTAAAAGTAGCCTTTCCAGGGACGTTGTGAGGATTAAATAAACAACACGTGTAAAGCCCCGAGCAATGTTTGGCACGTGTTTCAGTCGTCTGTGGCCGTGTAAAAACCACCCCAAACTTAGCGACTTACAGCAGCAGCTACTTAGCGCGTCTCCCGCTCTGGGGGCTCCGCTGGGCACCCTCTGCGCCCTGAGGCGGGGCCGAGGTCACACTCTTGGCAGCATTCCGCGGGCAGTTCAGCTGGGGCGCGGGGATGGGTGGGCGCTGGCTGGACCTCTTTGTCCAGCGGGTGGGCCTCTTGCTCGGTAGGTAGGCCGGGGCGCGGAGGGAGTCCAGGCAGAAGCGCTCCGTTAACGCGGAGACTGGAACTGGCAGGGCCCCACTGCTGTGCGTTCTCCAGTCAAAGGAGTCCAAGGCCAGCCCAGAGCAAGGGCGGGGAAACACCCCCATCTCGGGTGGGAGGAGCGACAGGGAGCACGCGGGGAGAAGCAGTGACCCAGCACCTAACGTCAGGTCAGCGGTAGATGGAGAACGGCCGACCGCCTTGGCGTCGGGCCCAGAGCAGTTTCCCAGACAACGGAGGCTGCACCCCCGGGATCCTGGAGATGACTCGGTGGACCTCGGGCAAAAAATAATCTTGCGTTTTGAATTCTTTTTCAATCCTTCGATATCATCAAATAGAGAGCGCTCAGCATACGGCCAGCCTGCCTCTAACACTCGCCCTCTTTGGCAGGAGCCGTGTCTGGCAGGCAACCCTGCAGCAGCTACTCACATAACGTGGTTTTGTCCAAGGCCCTTTTGTTTTCATATGGATGAGGGGGAATCGATTCCTGGCCAGGGGCACCGTCTGTGAGGACTTTGAACTTTCTCCCCAGGTCTGCACTGGGGAGAATTCAGAGACGAAGGCAGAGGGAGAGAGAGAGAGAGAGAAACATCAATGATGAGAGAGCATCATTAACTGGCTGCCTCTTGCATGCCCACACTGGGGATCGAGCTCACAACCCGGGCATGTGCCCTGGCCTGGAATTGAACCATGACCTCCTGGTTCATATGTCGCTGCTCAATCGCTGAGCCACGCTGGCTGGGTAAGACAGGCATTGAGGGGAATTGGGTGTCTACATTGTCCACATCTGAGTGAGTGTGGGTGTGTGAGTGCGCCCGAGATGGAGGGCGTCCTGTCCAGGGTCCCCTCCTCGCCCCTGAGCTGCTGAGAGAGGCTCCGGCCACCTGGGACCCTGAACTGGAATAAGCGGGTTGGGAAATAATTATCTTGTTTGTTTATATTAATGTTTCTTACATGTATGTATACTCGCATTTATTTCAATATTTAATATTAAAACTGTTGTGGGTCTTTATTTAGAAGTTTGGTGATATTTTTGGGACCAGAAATATGCCATAGGAGCTTAACTCTTGTTTATATCAACTGGACTACGGTAAAATTGGTGTCCTCTTACTTCGTCTCGCTTAAAGTCACAGTTTCCAATAACCCAAAGATGACGTTAGTATCTAGCCCCCTACTAGGTCTGCTAGAATGGAGCGTATAGCTTTGTCTCCCCTGCATTTATTTTTAAGATTGCCAAGTGACCCTGGCCTTCCGTTCCGGAAGGAAACAGGGCGGGGCTGAAGTACAGACAGCCAGCTGAACAGAGGGAGGGGCCAGAACCCAGGGACTCTGAGCCCCAGGCTACGAGCTCTCTCCTGATAACCCCACCGCAGTGAGGCTGCTGTCCACAGGGAAAGCCGGCCCCAGCCGCCCACCACCCGAATCTGTGCTCCCTACCTCCTCCACCATCACTTTCCTCCTCACAGTAAACGCCCTCCCCACAGGGGTTCCTTAACATCCTCATGGCCTCTTTCAGAAGCTTCTCAGTGCTTTACTCGTCCCCCAACCTTTCCCCTGTCTACAGCCAGGCAGTGTGGTGCAGTGGGAAGCGCTTGGGGCCTTGGGGCAGACCACCTGGGTAGGACTCGGGTCTGTCACCTATCAGACACAGCCCCAGGCTTCTTGTTTGTGTCTCAGGGCAAGAGGGCAAATGAGGCCCCCAAATCCCATATCCTGATAGTTAAAAGTTACAAATAAAGCTAACAAACCGTCGCCTAAAGTAAGTTCCAGCTTCCAAGGCTGACAAATATACCTTCCTTATAACCAAAAAAATATGTGTTTGTGTATGTGTGTATGCTGAGCATGTGCGCAGAGCTACGCTATTTCTATGATGAAAGAGAAAAATATAAAAACCACTGGATTTAATTAACATTGCACATGTATGGGGGTTCTGTTGATGGTCTGTCAATGTCTGGATGAATAATTAATTTTAAAAATCCAGAATTTGCCAGACTGGCATGGCTCAGTGGTTGAGCATTGATCTGTGAACCAGAAGGTCATGGTTCAATTCCCCGTCAGGGCACATAACCACGTTGAAGGCTTAATACCCATTGGGGAACATGCTGGCGGCAGCCAATCAATGATTCTCTCTCATCATTGATTGTTTCTATCTCTCCCTCTCTGAAACCAATAAAAATACTTTTAAAATCCACAATTCATGAATTCTTATATATTTATTCTATCACATTTCTTTTTCTTGCTCTCATTTCATTAAAATCACCAATTATCTATCTACATATATATAAAAGCCTAAGCAACCATTATGACCAAACAACCCGAATGACCGGAAAGGGAACAACTGGTCAACCAGTCGCTATGACGCGCACTGACCACCAGGGGGCAGACACTCAATGAAGGAGATGCCTCCTGGTGGTCAGTGTGCTCTCACAGGGGGAACGCCACTCAGCCAGAAGCCGGGCTCACGGCTGGTGAGCGCAGCTGCTGCAGCGGAAGCCTCTCCAGACTCTGCGGCAGTGCTACCGAGCTGCGGCAGGCAGGCAGGCGCTCTGGGCTGGGATGAGCACGAGCGGTATGGCACTGGCTCGGGCTCCTCCCTGGCCACCTGCCACTTGGCACACTGCTACATCCCTCGGGGGATGTCCGACTGCTGGTTTAAACCGACAGTCGGACATCCAGAAAGGGGTCCCGGATAGCGAGAAGGTGCAGCCACACTAAGGGACCGCCCCCCACCGTGCATGAATCCATGCACTGGGCCTCTAGTGTTTTTATAATCAAGATTTCCATGTAATTGCCTTATTGACAAATAAATGATATGAAAGCTTAAAAATAAAATGTGCCCGGCCGGCGTGGCTCAGGGGTTGAGCATGAACCTATGAACCAGGAAGTCACAGTTCAATTCCTGGTTAGGGCATGTGCCTGAGTTGTGGAGTCAGCCCCAATAGGGGGCGAGCAAGAGGCAACCAATCAATGATTTTCTCTCATCATTGATTTTCTATCTCTCTCTCCCTTCCTCTCTGAAATAAATAAAAAATATATTTAAGTAGCTGAACCGGTTTGGCTCAGTGGATAGAGCGTCAGCCTGCGGACTCAAGGGTCCCAGGTTCGATTCCGGTCAAGGGCATGTACCTTGGTTGCGGGCACATCCCCAGTGGAGGGCGTGCAGGAGGCAGCTAATCGATGTTTCTCTCATCGATGTTTCTAACTCTCTATCCCTCTCCCTTCTTCTCTGTAAAAAATCAATAAAATATATTAAATATATATATATATATATTTAAGTATATATATATTTATGTTCAAAGTGTAAAATTTTAGTATATTTTATTATAAATGCATTTTTAAGGTAAAGCAAAAAAATTTAATTATTTAGATTCATTTACATTTTCTTTTTAAAAATATTCAACATTATCTATTAAAATTTAAAAGGAAAAAATACAAATTATAATTGATAAATACCAATTGGTTGTTTGTCTATACATGAATAGCTCACTCATTTTATAGTACAGTGGTTCTCAACCTTCCTAATGCCGCGACCCTTTAATACAGTTCCTCATGTTGTGATGACTCCCAACCATAAAATTATTTTCGTTGCTACTTCATAACTGTAATTTTGCTACTGTGAACAATATGCAATATATATGTATTTTCTGATGGTCTTAGGCGAGCCCTGTGAAAGGGTCGTTCGACCCCCAAAGGGGTCGCGACCCACAGGTTGAGAACCGCTGTTATAGTAAGTCTTGAAATCAGGTAGCATAAGTGCTTCTGCTCCCTACGTCTTTTCAAATTTACTTTGTCTATTCCAGATCCCAGTTTTTCTGTCTAAAGAAGACTCTAGTCTGAAAAAGGCTCTAGGTTGCTTTCATTTTTCTGTAAGATATTTCCAGCAAATATTTAATTTTCCCTCTATTGAATGTTTCCTTCATTTCCTCTTAGCACTTTCCCCTCTCCATTGTCTGATGGCTTGCACAGTTTCTCATGAGAAATATGTTGTCACTTTTTTTGTTGTTTATTTGTTTGTTCATCTTATGAGATGCGTCTTTTTTCTCTGGCTGCTTATACAGTTTTCCCTTCATTACGGCTTTTCAACAATTTGATTATAATGTGATTTTATGTGGTTTTCATTATGTTTCTGATGCCTGGGTTCATTTAGCCTTATGTCTCTGTTGTTTTTAACTAACAAACCTTGAATTTGGAAAATTTTTGACCATTATTTCTTCAATTTAATTTTTTATCCCCCTACCCCAACCTGAGTCTCCAATTACTTTTGTGTTAGTTAGATTGCTTGATATTACCTCAAATGACACTGATGTTCTATTTATTATCCCTCATCTTATTTTCTGTCTGGACTTCATTTTCTTTGTTTTGTTTTGTCTTGTTTTTCAAATATATTTTTATTGATTTCAGAGAGGAAGGGAGAGGGAGAGAGAGATAGAAACATCAATGATGAGAGAGAATCATTGACCGGCTGCCTCTGCCATGCCCTCTACCGAGGATCCAGCCCTCAACCTGGGCATGTGCCCTTAACCGGAATCGAACCCAGGACCCTGCAGTCCGAAGGCAACGCTTTATCCACTGGGCTTCATTTTGGATGGTTTTTATTGCTATGTCTTCAAATTCCTGATCATTTCTTGTACATTGTTTTATTTGCTCTTAATCACATCCCATGTATTTTTCTTTTGAGATGCTGTAGTTTTCACTTTTGGCAATCACATGTGGATTTTTTAATACATTCTATTTCTCTCCTCATAATGTTCATGTGTTGCTCTACCTTCTTAAATATATGAGGCAAATGGAGTACATTTATATTACCTTTCAATGTCCTCTGTTAATTTCTTCATCTATTCATTTCCAGGTCTGAATCTGTTTTTGTTGTTAATCCTCTCCTCGATGATATTTTTCCCATTGATTTTTTTTTTTTTTTTTAGAGAGAGTCAATGGGAGGGGGAGAGATAGAGAAACATCGATGTGAGAGAGACACATCAATTGGTTGCTCCCTGCATGCACCCCTACCGGCGTTGGGGAACCTGCAACCAAGGTACATGTCCTTGACCGGGAATTGAATCCTAAACCCTTTGGTCCATGGGCCAACGTGCTAACCATTGAGCAACAGGCCAGGGCTGTTCATTTATTTTCAGATGATTTTCATCACATTGAGGAACCTTCCTTCTATTCCTAGTTTTGTGAAAGTTTTTATTAGGAATACATGTTGAAACGGTTATATGGTTTTTCTCTTTTAGTTTGTTCATATGGCAAATTAAATTGATTGGTTTTCAAACATGAAACCAACTTTGCATTACCCAGATGAAACCCACTTGGTCAGGTTGTATTGTCCTTATGTTGCTGGGTTTGCTAAAATCCCGTTTCTAATTTTTGCACCTATGCTCCTGAGGGATACTGGTCTGTAGTTTGACGGGAGGCTACACACTGCGAATTTTCCGTTGTTTGGTGTTGGCGTTTGTCGCATTCCTTTAAGTAGGGTTGGACTGTGTTCTGACACATAGTTAAAATACTTGGAATAAAACGTATTTTTGAGGCTTGCTTGAAAGGTTTTTCAGAACAGACACAGAGTAGCTGTTAGTCTACGGTTAATTTAGACCTCTCCCAAGGCAGCAGCCTTCTGGGGACTGTCCCCAATACCCCACGTATTATGAGGTCTTTCCACTCTGCCTGTTGGGAGCACAAACTAATCCCAGGCCTGTGTGAGCCGCAGGCGCTGCTCTGCTTAGAGGCTCTTCCCCTCGCCTTCCTTTCATGTGTGTGCAAATCAGTACCGGGCCAGGGACGCCAGGAGACGCTTTTGCAGATCCCTGGATGTATGTTCAGCTCCCCCTCCCTGGAACGCTGCCCTGCGAATTCTAGCACCTTGGCCTCTTGAACTCCAAATCTGTCTTCTCAATCAGCGAGACATCCAGGCTCAGTTTGGATCCTCCTCCCTGCTGCAGCCTGGAATCCGCCCCCGGCAGTGAGCTGGGGTAATTACAGGGCTCACCTCATTTGTTTCCCTTTTCTAAGGATCATCGTCCTCGGGAGCTGCCTTTGTCCCAAGTCTGAAAATCATGGTTTCATACATTTTGTCTGGAGTCCCGGCTTTTTAAGGCAGCAGAGGAAATCTAGTCGCTATTACTTCACGGCGGAGAGAAACGAAAGTCTTGCTTTGTTAATAAAAGTATTTTGTGTGGCTGTGCCAGGCAGAGCCTTCGAAAATGCAGACCCCGGGTCGGAGGCCCCTGTGCCTACGTCTGAGAGCGGTACTAACGAGACGTGTTCCTCTGGGCCACCTGCTAATCCCCTCTACGCCTGTGTTTTCCTTCCTGTCCATCCGAGGGGACAATAATGGCACTGACCCTAAGGCGTGTTGTGAGAAATGGGTACGATGTCCCACTCTTAGGGCCTAACAGTGCCCGGCACACAGTGAGTGGGTGTTCAGTAAATGCTCAGAAAGGGGGCATCCAGGCCACCCAACTCCGGCTCCCTTCGCCTCTCCCCACCTTTGCTTAGGGAGGGGGTCTCCTTTTTTTCTGAAGCTGTCATAGCCCCTGGCTGATGAGGCAAAAAGAGTTCCTCTTTTTTTGGCCATATTTTCTCTTCATTCCTTTCTTCCCCCTGATTTTCCAGCTTCTCTCCCTTTCCCAGACTCTCTCCTCTCAGACTAAGACACATTTCTGTCTCCTGCCTCCTAAACACAAACACACACAAGCCTTCCCTCCCGGCTACCTCCCCCTGGAGCGCCCCTCCTCGGGCTCCACTTCCTTCTCCTGCCAAATTTCCTGAAAGAGGGCTCTGTGCTCTCAGCCTCCTGCCGCTCACCTCGTGCTCACCCTCTCCACACCCTGCCCCGCTCACAGCCTGCCCCTCACAGCGGGCGCCACCGGCTACATCCAGGGCTGCTTCTCAGTCCTTGCTCTCCGCACAGTCCCTGACGCTGGATGAACCCGCTGCTTGGGGTCTCGATGATTCTATCCAAAATGGGCTCGAGACCTGGACAAGCAGAGTCCCCGACAGAACAAGACGCTCATGGGGCCAAAGAAATAGACCCCCCCAGAGCACGTAGCCTGTCTGCTAGAGCAAGCTCCAGGCACCCAGTATCTGGGACTCCTTTGCCCAAGCCCCCTAGGCCCACTTCCAGGGCCTGCAGGACTTGGTTTGTGCACTGGAGGCTGAAGCATGAGTGAGTGGTGTGTGCGCCCTGGGCACTGACTGGGCAGTGCTTGCAGGTGGAGAGCATAGACAGAGCATGGGCGTGTGGTTGGGATGCACATGCGCGTTAGTAGGAAACACCCTTTCTCTGCAGGATGAGCCGAGAGTGAAAAGCAAGCGCGCAGGCTGTGAGCGGGCGTTGCTGTGTCCTTCCAGCCCCGTGCGCCTTCATGATGAGCTGGATTCTGCCCTCTGGGCTCCCCTGCCAGCTCTCCCACCACGTCTCCCGGCTCCTTCACTGACTGCTCCCTCCCCCTCCTCCTGAGGAAGGCTCCCCAGGAACCAGGCTCAGGCCTCCAGCTCTCCCTCCTCTGGGCCTGCCTCCCAGGACACTCACAGCATCCACGCACCCGCCTCCTGCTCTGGATGGGAGAAGGGGACGGCCCTGGAGAGGAGAAGGGGACTCAGGATCATCCGGGTGGGCCCATCTCATCACGCACATCTTACACGTGGAGAAACGTTCCCGGTTGGAGGCACAGGGAGAAGGTGCGACGTGGAGACAGAAGGCCAGGGAGATGGCAACGTAAAGACTTCACCAGCCGGGCAGCTGTGAGGAGGGAGGGAGGGGCCGTGGGTTCCAGAAAGGCCCAGCTCTGCCAGCACCTGGAGTTTAGCCCGCGAGACCTGCATTGGCCCCTGACCTGTAGGCCTCTGACCCCCCTCAGGGAGGGCCGCCCAGTCCCCGTGGTGTCCTGAGCACAGAGCTGGCACCCACTGGGGCGCCATCATTGTTTGCTGAATGACAAAGGGAATGAGCTCGCTCATTGCTCCCGTGGTCTGCATCAGGGGCAAGGAGCCTCCCGCCCGCCCAGGCGTCTAAGGCCCTGGGAATGATTTGGTCTGGCCCTGCCCAGGCATTAGGGGTGAGTTAATTAAACGTTTGACCAAATAGAGCAGGCTACTTTCTAAGTTGATAATGTTGTATGGCCCATGAGTGATGTTATAAATATCCTAATGGCCCTGGGCAGAAAAAAGGTTCCCCTCCCCTGGTCTAAATCCACCCTGTTAAGCCCCCACCCCCAGTTAGTAAACAGGAATGTCCGCTTGAGGACTATATTTCCACCCCCAGCCCTGGTAGATGTATTAGTTTCCTGTTGCTGCTGTAACAAACTACACCACCAGCAACTTTAAACAATGCAAATGGATTATATCATAGTTCTGCAGGCCAGGGCCCAACAGGGGTCTCACGGGGCTAACCTCAAGGTGCTGGCAGGGCTGGGCCTCTCTGGAACCCACGGCCCCTCCCTCCCTCTTCACAGCTGCCTGCAGGCGGAGTCCTCACGCTGCCATCTCCCTGGCCTTCTTCTGTCGCCATGTTGCACCTTCTCCCTGGGCCTCCAACCCTGAAGGTTTCTCCAGTTCAAGGATCTGCGTGATTAGGCTCCCTGGGTGATGCAGAGTCCCTTCTCCTCCCCAGGACCATCCCCTTGATCACATCGGCCAGCGCCCACTTGGCATGGAAGGCAACGTCCGTGAGTGGCCAGGCATCGCTGGGGTGGCGTTGTTACCCTGCCTACCCCGGTGTACGCCAGGTGAGTCTCCGGTGTGGGGGCGGCCCAATGTCCCTGCAGTCTCCCCATCATCGTCCTCACAGCAGACCATTAGGTGGACGCCGACCCCATGCCAGGCACTGGTTAAGGGCGTGGCATTTCCAATGTATTCGGTCTTCACAACACCCGTGCTCGGCTCCCACTCCTGGCGTGTGACTTCCTTCCGAAGAGCACAGTCAGAACGGAGGTGGTGAGTTCACACTCGAGAAGCCTGGCAAATGCCGCCAGGCGGTCAAGGTCAACGTCGACAGCCATAACTCATGTTGATCGGACGTGCTAGCGACAGGATGTGCTGTGAAGGGCAGGTTACCCCATGATCTCCCTCCCCAAAATCCATAACCCCAGTCCAAACCTGAGGAACACATCAGACAGGTTCCAACAAAGGGGCATCCTACCATATACCTGAGCAGTACTCCCCAAAACCGTCAAGGTCATTCAGAGGAGACGAAGGGGCTCTGGCCAGTGTGTTCAGTGGTTAGAGCACCGCCCTGTGCATGGGAGGGCTGTGGGTTCGACTTCCGGTCAAAGGCCCATATCTGGGTTGTGAGTTCACTCCCCTCCGCCGGTTGGGGCACGTGTGGGAGGCAGCCAGTCGATGTGTCTCTCTCACACTGATGTTTCTCTCCCCCTCACTCTCTCTGAAAAGCAATGGAAAAAATATCCTCAGGTGAGGATTAACAGGGGGAAAAAAAGAAAAGAATAAGGGGACATGAACTAAATGTAATGCGCTGTCCTGGATGGGATCCTGGCACAGAAAACAAACTTAGCTAAAAACTAAGGAAATCTGGGTAAACTGTGGGCTTTCGTTAGTAATAATGTATCAATATTGGCAATAATGTATCGATAATGTATCAATACTGATTACAACAAATGTTAATAGGGAAAACGGGTCGTGACATATGGGAAACCTGTACTATCTTGTCAACTTTTCTGTAAATCCAAAACCTTTCTAAGAAATAAAGTCTATTATAAAAATAAATAAAATGATAAGCAACTTAATAAAACTCTACAAGCTAGGTGCTATTGTTCTCCCTGTTTTACGGACCAGGAAACGAGGCACAAGGTGGAACTTGTCCTGTAGATGGTGGACGCAAGACTTGAATCCAGGATTCTGGCTGGAAGTCCATGTTCTTCACCAACATGCTTTTTGCTTCCCTGGGGCTGTCCAAACGCCCCCCAGGGCAGGACCTGCCTCCTCCCTCAGACCAGGGCCGGATTGTGTCTCTCTCCCTTGAGGGGTAGGGGCTGTATTTTCTGTCTCCTGGTCCCTGGGCAGCGTAAAGAGATCTCCTGCATTTTGTGGCTGGATCAGTGCTGTTTCAACCAGGAGGCTTTTGCCTCCCCCACTCACCCACCCAGGGGACACTCAGCAATGTCTGGAGACATTTTTGCTTGTCCCAACTGGGGGGATGCGACTGGCATCCTACAAATCTCAGGAAAGCGCCCCCCTCAAAAAAATAATTACCCGGCCCTCAAAATGCCAGTAGCTCCCAGGTTGAGAAACCCTGGGGTAGACCCTATTTCTAACACGCTCTCATTTTTCTCATCAGGACAGTCATGTGTGTCTAGCCATGTGCACCAATGTTGGGTTTGGGAATTCTGGTCCCTGTAAGTACAGCAGTGACTCTGCGGCGGAGACTGCACCCCAGCAAACAGAGCAGGGAGGGCGGCCTCCCTCCTGTCTCTTCCAGCCCGGCCTCGGTTGCCTAGACTACCTGACCTCCATCGTGGCCTTTTGGCAGAGCCACTAGGATGTCCTATGTCCTGGGCAGAAGACAGTTACCAGCCCTGCCCTGGCTGGTTTGGCTCAGTGGATAGAGCATCAGTCTGCGGACTGAAGGGTCCCAGGTCCGATTCCAGTCAAGGGCACATGCCCAGGTTGAGGGCTCTATCCCCAGTAGGGGGCGTGGAAGAGGCAGTCAGTCAATGATTCTCTCATCATTGATGTTTCTCTCTCTTTCTCCTTCTTCCTCTCTGAAATCAAGAAAAATATATTTTTTAAAAAACTTAAAAAAAAAATAAAGGGAAGTCACCAGCCCTGCGAAGGTCACAGCTGAGTCATCCCTTCTGGCCTCAGCTCCATGGGTGCAGGAGACATGAAAGAGACACCCATCCACATCACGCTGGTGGTTTCTCCGGGCAGCCAGACCGGGAGGTGTGGCAGGGGCGGGCGGCTGCCGATTCAGCCCTGGCCTTGCCCAGCGCCTTCCTGAGGCTACCAGATGGGCATGTCAAGGCAGCTGGGCTCCTCTGGGCAAGTCAGGGCTTTCTTGGACCTTGGTGTCTTTGCTTGTCAAAAGCAGAGAACACTCGATTTGCAAGAGGACAAAGTAGTCAGTCAGAACATTTTTATTGAGCGCTGACTCAGGCCCGGGTTCCTGGTGCTGGACAGACAGCACCCTGTCTGCTGGTGAGAGGAGACAGAAAATACACTGGTCAACAGTGACTATTTCTGTGGGCTCTGCGGTGGCTACTGTGGCAGGCGGGTCCCTGCCTGCTGGCTCAGCTTCCTCCGTCCCTTGTGTGTCCCGCAGGTGCCGGAAGCCTGAAAACTATATTTCCCAAACTCCAGTTCCGTCCTGCCAATGGGAGGAGCCGATGAGAGATGGGAAGGCAAGAGGGCGGAGGAAGCAAAAGGCTTTATCTGCTTCTGCAGCGGTGGGCCCCTGCCCCTGGGCAAGGTGCTTTCACAGCCTCAGTGGGCATGCAGGTTCCTTGGCTGCTGCTCAGCGGCAGCTGTGCCAGCTGCTCAACACCGGTGTGGGCTGTGGGTTGCAGCCCAGGGGTGGCAGCAGCTGCCAGCCTCTGAGCATCGCCTCCTCCCTCCCAAGACATTTGTCACCAGGTCCCTGTGTCAGACCTCTTCTACTCCAAGCACTGAGGACAGTTTCTGCTTTCCTGATTGGATACGCACTGATCCAGATGGTGTTCAATGAGGTGATAAATGTGAAAATGCTTCGCTTCTTTTTCTAAAACTTCTTTATTAGTTTTAGAGAGGGGAGCGGAGAGAGAAGCATCGATTTGTTGTTCCACTAAGTGATGCATTCATTGGTTGATTCTTTATGTGCCCTGACCGGGATCGAACCCACAGCCTTGGCTCATCGGGACAACGCTCCGACCCACTGAGCTACCCGACCAGGGCCACTTGGCTTCTTATGACTGCGAGACCCAAAGCAGACAGGAAATCCCAAACCCAGTTCTCAGTGATTTTCGCCCTCAGTGGGAATCTGACGTCATCCCACCCGTCAGCGTGACTGCTTTAGGCCAGAGCACCTGTCATCCCAATAGGAATCCACAGGCATCTTCAGCGACCAGGATACACACACACACACACGCACACACACGCACACACGCACACCCTGGCCAATATCCTCCCCCATTTCCACCACCTTCTCATCGTCATCACCCATGGTCCTGTTTTATTCTCTCGGCGACTCAGAAGCACTTTCTGAATATCCGACTCAGTTCCACTCTCTGTACTTTCCAACTTTGTTCCTTCAATAATGTCAGATTGTCCTCAAAAACCTGTAGGCTCGCCCTAGCCGGTTTGGCACAGTGGATAGAGCATCAGCCTGCAGACTAAAGGGTCCCGGGTTTGATTCCGGTCAAGGGCACATGCCCAGGATGTGGGCTCCATCCCCAGTAGGGGTGTCCAGGAGGCAGCCAATCAATGATTCTCTCTCATCACTGATGTTTCTATCTCTGTCTCCCTCTCCCTTCCTCTCTGAAATCAATAAAAGTACATATTTAAAAAATAACAAAAAACCCCTGTAGACTCAGCAAATAAAGTCAGCTAGTTATGCCAACATAAACTTTAAAAACACACACACACCTATAGACTCAGAACAGGGCCACAGAGGTGGATAAAATTCTCTCTCCCCACCTCCAAATGCCACTCCATGCAAATACCTGAAATTCTACCCCTGGAATTTCAGCTTAAGGCAAATAATCTTAAATGAGGCCTCTTGGCAGTCCATAAATCTCCCAAACCTGAATTGGAAAAACTATGTTTATTTGAGGGTGGGTTTTGGGAAAAGTGATCATATCTCCCATCAGATGGTCAGAGAAAATGGGATCCAGGAAAAGCTTTAAGCAGTAGGTTAAAGCAAAGCTGTCTGTCATCTATAATAATAAAAACATAATGTGCTAATTAGACCGGACGTCCTTCCGCCACGGGATCCAGGCAGCCGCCTCAGCTGAGAAGACATCCTCTTGTACAAATTTCGTGCATCAGGCCTCTAGTCATATATATGCCTCCAGGAAGAGCAGTACATCATTGCTTCCAATGTGGGGTTAAGAAAGAGACACCAATTTATACGAACTTCTATTTATATAGGACTCATTCATATTTACTTTTGTCTCACCTTCCCACATTTTACATTGATGTATATTTATTATGTACATTATATTTTAACACAATAGCACAGGTATATAATTTATAAGTAAATAGACATAAATTGGGATTGATGTTCAATTTTTAAAAATCCTCACCCAAAGATATGTTCTTATTGATTTTTTATATTTTTTAGAGAGAGAGAGAAATATTGATCGGTTGCCTCCCATATGCTCCCCAACTGGGGATTGAACCCAAAACCTAGGTATGTGCCCGGACCAGAAATCAAATCTACTACGTTTTGGTGCTCGCCCCAATACTCTAACCCCTGAGCCAGGGCTGATGTTCAATTTTTAAAAATTGATATAGGTGCCGTGTCAAAACAGTTTGGAGGAAGCAGGACTTGAACAGACACTTGTACACTCATGTCATTGAGGCATTATTCTCAATTACCAAAAGGCAGAAACAACTCAAGTGTCCATCAACAGGTAAATGGGTCTTTAAAATGTGGAATAGCCATACAATGGAATATTATCTATACTAATAAAAGGGTAATATGCTAATTAGACCAGATAGACCGGATGTCTTCCGGACGTCCTTCTGGACAAAGCTGCAGCGGCTGCAAGGGCCGAGGTGCGCGAGAGGTGGCAGCGTGGCCCAGTCCAGCACCACGGCCCCTTCCACAGAGGCTGCCACAGAGGCAACGGCACAGACCTGGTTTTGGCGCCATGCCTCCACAGGGGCTGGACAGGGTGCGACTTGCTGTGCCTCAACCTCCCACAGCCCCTCCCCCAGCCGGCCTGGCCCCAGATTGCCCCCCACCCACCAGTGGATGGGGGGCAGAGCCCAGCGCTAAGAAGCGAGGGCTGAGTGCTGGCAGCAGCAGTGGGGTGATGGGCCCTGTCACATCCCGTAGAGGGAGGCCAGACTGGAGCTTAGGCCCGCTCCCTGGGGATTTCCAAAATGTGAGGGGGGCAGACCAAGCTGAGGGACCCCCACCCCAGTGCATGAATCTTCGTGCACCAGGTCTCTAGTCTATATATATAAAAGCCTAAGCAACCATTATGACTGGTCGACCAGTTGCTAGGATGTGCACTGACTCAATGCAGGAGCTGCCCCCTGGTGGTCAGTGCACCCCACAGCCAACCTCCCATGGCTGACCAACCTCCCATGGTCCCTCCCCCAGGCTGGGACTGGCAAGATGGCCCCAATTGACCCTGATCACCGGCCAGGCCAAGGGACACCACCCGTGCATGAATTCATGCACTGGGCCTCTAGTCCTATCTAATAAAAGAGAAACATGGTAATTAGCGTACGACCGCTACCCTTCCCATTGGCTAATCAGGGTGATATGCAAATTAACTGCCAGCCAAGATGGCGGCCGGCAGCCAGGCAGTTTGAAACTAACTTGAGGCTTGCTTGCTTCAGTGACAGAGGAAACCAACATTCCCCGCCTGCCTTGCCGGCCTCTGAGCCTGCAGTTTGAAACATTGTAACAAATATAGAAGCTAAACAAAACCCCAGAAACCTGCTTTCAGCAAGCCGGGATCTCAGAGCTGGAGTTATACATTGTTTCGATTATAGAACCCAAACAAACCAGATACCTGCTTTCAGCTGCAGAGGCCTCAGAGCTGGAGCCAGAGCTAAAGCTGGCCCAGAATTTAAAAAGAAAAGAAAAAAAGGAGCAGTTGGGAGCTTCAGCCCTCAGCCCCTCACCCAGACTGGCCAGGCACCCCAGTGGGGACCCCCACCCTGATCCAGGACACCCTTCAGGGCAAACCAGCCGGCACCCACCCGTGCACCAGGCCTCTACCCTATATAGTTAAAGGGTATTATGCCTCCCGGCACCGGGATCAGCGTGACAGGGGGCATCGCCCAAACCCCCTGATCACCCTGCGGCTCTGTGTGTGACAGGGTGCGACGCCCTAAACCACCCCCACCCCCACGGGCCCTGCTCTGTGTGTGATAGAGGGCAGAGCCCCAACCCCCTGATGGGCCCTGCTCTGTGTGTGACAGGGTACAGAGCCCCAACCCCCTGATGGGCCCTGCTCTGTGCATGACAGGGGGTGGCACCGCAACCTCCCCATCGACCCTGCCTTGAGTGTGACAGGGGACGGTGCCCCAACCCCCCAATCGGCCCTACCCTGAGCGTGACTGAGGGTGGCATCACAACCTCCCGATCGCCCTGCTCTGTGCATGACAGGGGGCGGCGCCCCAACTCCCCAATCGGCCCTGCTCTGAGCCCGACCAAGGGCTGCACCTAGGGATTGGGCCTGCCCTCTGCCACCCGGGAGCAGGCCTAAACCAGCAGGTCATTATCTCCCGAGGGGTCCCAGACTGCGAGAGGGCACAGGCTGGGCTGAGGGACCCCCCTCCCCCCCCCCCCCGAGTGCACAAATTTTTGTGCACCGGGCCTCTAGTATAGATATAAAAGCCTAAGCAACTAACCAACTGGCCGACCCTCTCGCAATCCAGGACCCCTGGAGGGATGTCAGAGAGCTGGTTTTGGCCCAATCCCCGCAGGCCAGGCTGAGGGACACCACCAGTGCATGCATCTGTGCACCAAGCCTAGTTCAACCATAAAAGAAATGAAGTTGGCCTTGGCTGGTATGGCTCAGTTGTTGACCCATACAACAGAGGGTGGTGGGTTCGATCCCCAGGTCAGGGCACGTACAGGGGGCAACTGATTGATGCTTCTCTCTCTCTCTCCCTTCCTCTTTCTCTAAAATCAATAAAAACATATCTCCAGGTGAGGATTAAAAAGGAATGAAGTTCCAATTCATGCTACAACATGTGTGAACCTTGAAAACATTATGCAGAGTGAAATAAGCCAGACACAAAAGGACAAATGCTGTATTCCACTTTCAGTACATGAATATCTAGAACAGTGGTTCTCAACCTTCCTCATGCCGCGACCCTTTAATACAGTCCCTCATGTTGTGGTGACGCCCAATTTCATTGTTACAAACTGAACATAATTAAAGCATAGTGATTGATCACAAAAGCAATATGTAATTATATATGTGTTTTCCGATGGTCTTAGGCGACCCCTGTGAAAGGGTCGTCCGACTCCCAAAGGGGTCACAGGTTGAGAACCGCTCATCTAGAATAAGCAAATTCAGAAATAGAATGTTGATTAGAAGTTAGCAGAGGCTGCAGCGAGGGAGGAATAGGGAGTGCTATGGGTTGAATTGTGCCCCCCGCCCCACCAAAAGATAAGCATGAGGACATTTATATGTGATTAATAGTTCAGATTTTATTAACTTATGTCGGGAAGAAGGGGAAGAGATACCCTGGGGGTGGAGGATCAGTGAGCACCTGAGCCCCTCCCTCCCACCAGGCAAGATGGTGCTGCAGGGAAGCCTGTGGAGGGCTGTGGAGCTTGAGCAAGTGGCTTGACCTCTCTGTGCTTCGGTTTTCTCCGCTGTGAAATCAGGGAAATATGGGTATTTAGTATTGCAAATATTTTTAATATTATAAATATTAAACTGTTTAATTCCGTGGTCAGCAAACTGCGGCTCACAAGCCACATGCGTCTCTTTGGCCCCTTGAGTGTGGCTCTTCCTAAGCCTTAGGAGTGCCCTAATTAAGTTAATAACAATGTACTACCCATATAGTTTAAGTTTAAAAAATTTGGCTCTCAAAAGAAATTTCAATCATTGTACTGTTGATATTTGGCTCTGTTGACTAATGAGTTTGCCGACCACTAGGTTAATTCACAGGAAGGGCTGTGAACTGCGCCTGCTGCATAGCTAGCACTGGCTAAGGCAGTGATGGTGAACCTATGACACACGTCTCAGAGGTGACACGCGAACTCATTTTTTTGGTTGATTTTTCTTTGTTAAATGGCATTTAAATATATAAAATAAATACCAAAAATATAAGTCTTTGTTTTACTATGGTTGCAAAGATCAAAAAATTTCTATATGTGACACGGCACCAGAGTTAAGTTAGGGTTTTTCAAAATGCTGACACGCCGAGCTCAAAAGGTTCGCCATCGCTGGGCTAAGGGCTTGTGCATCAGATTCGCAGTAACAGACACACCCTCTGATGCTCGCTGGCTGCTGGGTGAGCAGGCGGGCGGGAAGCGTCGGGCCAGCGAGCCCCTGATGTTGTACCGGGTTCTCACTCAGTTGTACCCCAACAGAGAGGTGGGAACTATCCTCTCAGGCTTACACAGAACTGAGCAAAGAGTGTTCAAAGGAGGTGCCCGGAATCACACAGTTAGGTGGAAGTGACTGAGCCAGGATGCAAATTGGCTCACCAGGGCACCAAACCAAGCCCCACTCTTTCCACTGTCCTCTGCCAAAGGTCCTGGTACCCCAATTACCAGGGAGACAGAGGAGGGGTGCAGAGGGCCATGCCTCCGTCTTTGGCAGCCAGCTTGGAGGTGGGGGACACATGAAGAGCAGCACAGTCCTCTGTACCTGGGGAAGGCTGTATGGGGGGGTTGGATACTGCACTGGGCCTCAGAAGATGTGGTACAAGTCCCAGGGCACCCACTATTAGTTGTATGGCCCCGCAAGTCACTTCACCTCACTGTGCCTCAGTTTCCTCATCTGTAAAATGGGGATAATAACTGTGTGGGCAGTAAAGGAAGCAACAAATCTAGAAATATGTAAGCCAAAGGCTGGCATATGGGGCATATCCAACTCCAGTTACCAAATGCGACCCACCACAGTCATCCCCCATCTGCAGGAGCAGGAGAGAGGGATAGGCTCAGGCCTGGGCTCAGAGCTCCCCTCACCCCATCATGTCTTTCCTTCAGAAAGGGGGGATTAGTGGCTGTCAGGGAGGGAGTCGTGAGGGAGTTGGAGGTTCTCAGTCCCTACCCAGCAGCCGCCCCCCACTGCACACACACACACACACACACACACACACACACACACACCCTTCTATACAGCCCTCTGCAGGAAGGTTGCTCCACAGCATGCTGTCGGACTTTCTCCAGGATAAGGCGGAGACCACAGCTGTGGTCCAGCTGCAGAACCCAGCCCGGCCGACTGGCCCCATGCCAGAGACAGGAAGCCAGGAAGAGCTGGACATGCCTGCTGGACGCCGGGGCTGGAGCAGGGCCAGTCTGCTGAGCGCGCTGTGTGGAAGGGACTGTACAGGAGGACCGTGCAGGCTCACGGTCACCCTTGGTGCCTAGAGCCGTGGTCGGCAAACTGCGGCTCTCGAGCCACATGCGGCTCTTTGGCCCCTTGAGTGTGGCTCTTCCTAAGCCTTAGGAGTACCCTAATTAAGTTAATAACAATCTACCTACCCATATAGTTTAAGTTTAAAAAATTTGGCTCTCAAAAGAAATTTCAATCGTTGTACTGTTGATATTTGGCTCTGTTGACTAATGAGTTTGCCAACCACTGGCCTAGAGGGCCCCGGGGTGGGGGATGGTAAGAGCACTGGCGCGGGGCGGGGGGGGGGGGGGGGGCGGGGTCTGGAAACCCAGGATTCAGGAGGCTGGTGCCATGCATTAGCCCCTTCCCCTCTCTGGCCCCTCGTTCCCCCATATGTGACCCTGGAAATACTTATTGAGCTCCTTGTGGCAGACACAATTCTAGGGGCTGCACCAGCAGGTAAGGCAAAGTCCCTCCTCTCCTGGAGCTTTCCGCCCACCAATGAACAGGTAAATAGGAAATGTGGGGATGAGGCATATGGAGAGTAACCCAGTGGTGTGAAGGGACAGAGAGTGAGGGGTCTGGGATGGCCTCTCCGAGGAGGTGACATAAACAGAGGCCATAAGGAACGGAGGAGGGCCCACAGGAATATCTAGGGGAAGCACATGTTGGGCAGGGGAAGAGCCAGTGCAAAGGCCCTGTGGCAAGCAACTGAGGCAAATGGAAAAAAACAAACGCAGGAAGCAGCAGGGCTGGGAGGAAATGAGGGAGGGAGGTAAAGGCCGAGGCAGGCAGAGCCCAGCCCGCGGAGCTTGAAGGCCATAGTAGAGACTGCATTCTACTCTGATCAATGGACCCCGGGAAAGCTAGGCCAGACCCGGGTACAGAGCCCACCCAGTGCTGTGTGTGTGGTGGGGGGCAAACTCCAACCTCTGCTCATTTACCCTGGGGTCCTGGCCAGGTCCTGTAGGCGGAGAGTAACAGGCCAGGCACTAGGAAGAGGTGCATAAGGCCTAGTGAGCGAGACAATCGGCTCAGGTGTAAAACTTAGGGGGGCATTAAAAAAAAAAGTCGATCAGTAAGATAAACGATTTTCCTGCAATATACCTAAAAATCAACATTAATACAAAAGAATCCATGATGAACAAAATGCCAACCTTTTAAATAACAGGATCTAACCCAGAACTTGCATGATCCTATCTCACTGAGCTCACCCTGAACTCGACCCTGGTTCCAATAAAACTTTATTTGTACAAATAGGTGGCTGACTGGCAGGGCTGTGATTCGCTGATTTGGTGTTTTAGTTTTAGATTACAGTGTTATGTATCTTGGCACCCTCCTAGATTTTGCACCCTGGTGAGTGCCCCCTTTCCTCACTTATCCAGGACCTGAGTCCTGGTCCCGGATAACCATGGAATGATTGGGTTCCACATTGAGGGCCCTGGTGTTCACGCCTCCTGAGGCTCCCAGAGGTGAAGGGACTTTCCCAAGAGCGGGAATCTGAACTGGATACTTATGTCAAAGTCCACTGCCTGGCCGTCACACCCCACCATGCTCTCTCCTGGAGTGCTGACTTGAATGAGTGTTGATTTTTTTAAAGCTTTGTTGTTGTTGTTAATCCTCACCTGAGGATATTTTCTCCATTGAGTTTTAGAGAGAAGGGAAGGGAAGGAGGAAGGGGGAAAGGGAGAGAGAAGGAGAGGGGGAAGGAGGGAGGGAGGGAGGGAGGAAGGGAGGGAGAGAGAGAGAAAGAGAGAGAGAGAGAGAGAGAGAGAGAGAGAGAGAGAGAGAGAGAGAGAGAAACATTGGTGTTAGAGAGACACATCAATTGGCTGCCTCCTGAAGTTACCTATGGAGGAAGGGGGCGGGGGGATTGAACCTGCAACCCATGTACCTTGACTAGGAATCGAACCCACCGCCCTTTGGTGTACAGGCCAACGCTCTAACCGCCACACCAGCCAGGGCTATTTTTAAAAACTTTTATTCAAGTGTAATCTTGACACACAAAAAGCACATGTAGCTTAAACGTTCAATTTGCTGAGTTTTCACAATCTGAGCACACTTGTATAACCAGCATGTGGGATTAAATTTAAAGCATATTTTACGTTTCTAACAACCCAGACGTATTAGTTTGTACTGGGCCAGATTCAGAGGACTCTGAGCTCAAGCAGGCGACTTCAGACGGTAAGGCTGGGGCCCCGGGCTGATCCGGAGTTTAGGGTCCCTGGGTACAGACTGAGAAGGGGGCGGGGTGTAGCGCTCGGGTCTGTGGTCCGGGAGGGGGCAGAGAGAGGCGGTGGGGGCTGCCCCGGAGACAGGGTGCACCCCTTACCCTGCACCCCACTCTGGGCGGCGGGTGAGGCCCAGCCCCGGGCCCAGGTGAGCCTAAGCTGGTAAGAATGCAGCAGTGGCCAAGCCCGGGCGCGGGCGCGTCCCGGTGACTCAGCCCTTGCCAGGAAGGGGGAGTCCGCCCCATCTCCAGGGCTCCCAGACAGCAGCCGGATCGGATCGGGGCTGGCTCCCGGGCGCCAGGCTAAGCCCCCGCAGCAGGCAGCCCGGCCCCGGGAGCTGGACCCCGCCTCCCGGCCCGGGACCCCTCTTCGGGCTGCAGCCGCCAGGGCTCCTCGCGGGACGCGGGCCCGGGTGGCGAGAGCGCGGCGGGCGCCGCGGGGCCCCGGCGATCTTGGCCCAGACGGCGCCGCGAGGACCTCCGAGCGCCGTAAGTAGCGACTGCGCGGGCCGGGGAAGTCCCTCGCTCGGCCCCGCGTCCCAGCCCCGGCGGCCGCGGGACGGGGCGAGCTGGCCTGGCGCCGCCGCCGCCTCCCTAATTGCTCGCTGGCCTCTCGGTGCGGGGCCCGGACGCGGCTCGGAGGCGGCCGGTTGGCGTGGCGGGGACGCTGTCACCTCGCGGGCGCGCCCAGCCCCCAGCCCTCCCCCCCCCCCCCCACCGCGGCCGCAGGGTCGGGGCCGGGGTCCCGGGGTCGCGCGGAGGGTCCCTGAGCCCCCTTGGGCTGCTGTCGGCGGCTTCCTTCCTACCCCCGCGGCCCTGAGGAAGGGCCCAGCTCACAATTCCAGATGTGCCCCGCTGCCCGGCCTGGAAGGGCCCTTCTCTCCCCTTCCCCGCGCCCCCACACCTCGGAAGGCCCCGGGTTCCCGTCCGGAGCTGAAAGAAAGGCTGAGCTCGGAGAAGCGCGCTTTGCCTCCAAAGTTGGTTTCCTGACAGGTTCCCACGCGCAGCTGGCGGGGGTGGGCGGGTTGGGGATGCTCAGAGCTGCTAGAGGACCTGGGGGGGGGGGGCCTCGCCACTGACCCCTGGGGACAACCTCTGCGGTGGGCACGGCCTCTGCGAGCCCCCGACCCTGGCGCCCGGCTCAGGGTCCCCAGGGGCGGAGGGGGCGGGCAGAGGGTGTCCGGGGAGCGTGACCGCTCCCATCTTTGGGCAAGGAGATCTGGAGGCCACGAGGACCATTTAGCCCAAGTGGCTGCAGTCATATCTCTCTCTCTCTCTCTCTCTCTCTCCCTCTCTCTCTCTCTCTCTCTCTCTCTCATTCTCCGGACTTTGCGCAAACTTTTGCAGAGTTTAGGACAGGCGTAGGGGAACGCGCAGCCCCTCGGGGCGCTGGGTCTGGGGGGCGGAGATTTGGGGAGACGGGCCCAGCTCTGCCAGCGCCGAAGAAACGCGTGGAGCCAGCTTCCTGTGGGGGCTCGGGCCGCGCGCCCCGCGGACAGACGCGTCCGGCCGACCGCGCGGGGGCAGGGACGCGGCGGGGGCGGGGTGGGGGCGGGGGCGGGCCGGGAGCGCTGGGTCCGCGAGGAGGGGGCGGGGAGAGGGTGGGCCGGGGAGGAAGGGAGGCGCGAGGCCAGCGGGGAAGGCGGGAGGGGGCTGGAGGGAGGAGAGGAGGAAGGAAGGGGGCGCGCGGCGCGAGCTGGCGCCGAAATGGGGGAGCGGCGCGAGTGAAGAGGGGAGGGGGCGCGGGGCGGGCACCGGGAGCGGCGCGGCCCCTCGGCGGGGGCGCCCTGGGCAGGCGCGCATGGCAGGCCCGGCGCCGTGATCCCGGACGGACGGGCGAGAGCGGAGCGCGCAGCTTGCACGAGTAAGTTCGTCGGTGGCCGAACCGGACGGAGGAGGCGCTCGCCGGGGCCGGATCGCCGCTGCCAGTCCCCCTCCCGGCACGCGCAGCGGGGGAAGGTCGGCCCCACCCGCTGAGCCCTGTTTTTCCGCAGGTCCCGGGCCGATGTCCCAGGTGAGTGGCCAGCACTCCCCTCATTGCGACGCTCCCCATGAAGCCCCCAGCGCAGCCGCCGGCCCAGGTACGTTGCGGGGGAGTGGGGTGGGGTGGGGGGAGGGAGGCTGGACCGGAGCGCGGTGGGAGGCTCCGTGGTGGGGAGGTGCAATTCTCCCCCCTTCTCCCTGAGACACGAGGAGATGGTTTCGGGGAGCTTTAGTGGAAGTGGGGGCGAGGGGTCCGGCTATCCGGGATGGGGTCCAAAACGAGTGGAGTGCTGGGGTGATGGGGGCAGGGCCCCAACGCAGCCGGGGCTGTGCCAAGTTGGCTCTAACTCCCCTCACTCCCAGCACCAGACACACACACACACACACACACACACACACACACACACACACACTGCAGGCCGTCGGTCTGCCTGGGGTTTGTGTCCCAGCCGTCTCTGCCCAGTGTGTAAATATTTATGGGGGCCCCAGGCGAGGGTGGGGGTGTCTGAGTCTTTCTCCCCTTCCCTTCCCCCAACCCAACCAGAGCCCAGAGCTTCCCGAAAACTTTTGTCTGCCTAAAGCGGCCGCAGGACCGGCCCTCCCCTTCTTGCCATCTGTCTTGCTCGCCTTCCTCCCGGCCCGGCCCGGGCCTGGCCAGTCCCCTTTGCTCCTACCCTGCACACACACACACACACACACACACACACACACACACACCTTCTCCCAGCTCACAGCGTCTGTGACCTCCCCGGGTTCCTGCAGGAGCCTCCCTGCCCAGGGAGGTTTGAGACTCCCTGAGTGTGGGAGCCCCATGGGCTGTGGCTCTCAGCCCCCCCCCCCCCGCCCCCATCACCGTACAGATGTGAGCAGAGGCTCCCAGTGGAACACAGGGTCAGAAGTCGGGAACTTGTGGGATCTGTTCAGGGCAGAGGGCTGGGGTGCAGGAATATAAGCCCAGATTGCATGACTTCAATCCCAGCTCTAAGTGAGTCTAATTCATTTGCCTCTCTCTCTCTCTCTCTCTCTCTCTCTCACACACACACACACACACACACACACACACACACACCCCACTCTCCCTTTCTCCCCCTTTGAGTAATGATGGTCTGGTCCTGGACCTCTGACACGAACTCCCGGCCTGGCCTTGGACAAGTTCCTTCCCCTCTGGCCTCAGTCTCCACATCCGCCCATAGGAGCCTGTCTGCCTGCTGGGGGGCCTGTCCCAGCTCCCCAGGTCTGCCCAGTGAAACCATGGCACTCTGCCCCCCGCCCTGCCAGGCCATGGAGGTGGGGGCCTCCTAGAACAGAGCGAGGACAAGCGGGGGATATCTGGCCAGGGGCCAGCTCACGAATGACACTAATGTTCCCGCTGCACGCGCCCCCCATAATCCTCAGATTCCCTCCTCTCTGTGGGCCCCTGGAGCAGGGGCTTCTGGGGAATAAGCTCTTCCAAGAACTGGGCTCCTTCAGGCTGGAGCGGGCTGGAGCCAGGGGCCCGGAAGGCTTTCTGGGGGCTGGGAACCTTCTCTCTCCTTCCCAGCTTCCCTCACCCCTCCTCTCTTTCTCAGCCTCCTTCTCTCCTATCCTCCCACTCCCTGCTTTCTTCCTCTGCTTATCTGTTTTCTCTGCCACCCCCCCCCGCACCCCCCAGTGCCTCTTTCCAAGATCCGCTCCCTGTGCGACCCACCCACTCTCAGTCCCGAAGGGAGAAGAGGGGCTAAAAGGCCAGGGGGACCCCTGGGAGGGTTGAGCCTGGGGCTGTAACTTGAGGCCCCCAGCACCCCAGCGAGCCCCCTCCCCAGGCTGGGCTGAGCCAGACAATGTGGCTTTCATAACCGGAGGAGGCCTGGCTCTGCCGCCCTGGGAGCATGAGGCTGCTGCCCAGGAAGCCCAAACCGCAGGAGACCCAGCCAAAACCCCACAGACGCCTGAATCCGAGACCAGAATCCCCCACGCTCCCTGCTGAGCCCTGACAGCACAGCAAGGCCAGGGTGCTGCCCCCGGGGGCCCTGCTGGCGGGACAGCCAGGGAACAAGTCAGCCCTCCCTCAGCGGAGTCAGATGAAAATGGGGTGAAGGAGCCTCAGGGCAGCTCTGGTTGGGGCAGGTGGCCAAGCCCCCACACCCTTGGCGCCCCCAGTGGCTTCTCCCCACCCACCCCTTGAGAGCCCCAGAACCTGGCTCCCTAACCCACAGCAGATTTCTGCCCAGCACTGGGGCGTCACATTCCTGCTCTTGGTTCTAAATTGAATTTCCTGGGGAATTGGAGCCTTCAGACCTAAAATAAAACCAACCCAACCCAGCCCAACTGGCCAGCTCAGGCCCTCTCCAGTCCTCAGCCGGGTGGCCTGGGATTGTGACCAGGGTGTCACAACTAGGCATCAAGAGAGTCCACGTTCTCGCCTTCTTGGGGTTCAGAGCCAGTCACCACCCGCAGTCCTCACTGTCTCCTTCTCTCTCCTTCCCTGGCCTGGGCGATTCCAAGCTCCAGAGCTCAGTCCTCACCAACAGACCTTGCTGAGTCCCCCCTGCAGTGGTGCGAGATGAACAGTGACACTACTGCCAAGCAGAGCCAGGGAGGCTGCTGGTGGGGGGTGGGGGGGAGAGGTTTGAGGGGCCAGGACTCCACTACCAGGTTATAGTGAACAGCAGGGGTGCTGAGTGCTGAGTTCTCAGTAAGTGGGACAGTTGGCTCGGGGCTCAGGGAAGGCCCTGGAGGAAGAGATGACGCTGGAGCTGGGATATGGAGGGTGGGTTGGATTGTGGGGTGGAAGAAAGGAACAATCTAAGCCTGAGGGGATGGGTCAGAAGGCCTGAGTCCATGGAGAGGTCAGTGTGCCTGGAACATGCAATCCTTGTCCATTGCTTATTGAAGGTCTAGAGCAGCCGTGGGCAAACTACGGCCCGCGGGCCGGATCCGGCCGTTTGAAATGAATAAAACTAAAAAAAAAAAAGACCCTACCGTTTTATGTAATGATGTTTACTTTGAATTTATATTAGTTCACACAAACACTCCATCCATGCTTTTGTTCCGGCCCTCCGGTCCAGTTTAAGAACCCATTGTGGCCCTCGAGTCAAAAAGTTTGCCCACCCCTGGTCTAGAATCTAGTCTCTAGACTGAGGCCTTGAATGCCAGGCCAGGGAGAGGCTGGAGTTCTGAGCAGAGCAGATCCTGGCCCTCTCTGCAGAGACGGTCAGAGCTCCCAGGGAGAAGCCCAGACCCACAAAGCCCGTGGAGAAGGCTGGGTGTGCAGGGCCTGGCTTTGCAGCTCCAGAACTGGGGCCCTGTGTCACTCCCCAGCCTTGGAGCGAACCCATCCCGCCTGGAAGAGGCCCCCCATTTCTTCTCAGTCCAGGAGCACCCTCTCAACTTGGTGGACAGCAGGCGGAGGGAGCCCACAGGTTCCCTGCTGAGATGGTGGGTCTCTCACGCTACCCTTTTGGGCTGATGGATTTAAACATGATTTTCCCACCCTCTTCTCGGCTGTCTCTCCAGAGCTCAGGGCGTGGACCAGCGCCTTATCCTGTGTTAGGAATGAACGTGTGACAGGCAACGGGGCTGTTGCCTTTCTGTACTTCCTGCTTGTACATGGGGACCCTGAGGAGTGCAGGGCTGGGGGCTTCTGCTCATTAGAAAGAGGTGGCCCTCTGCTCAGATGCAGCAGGTATGCAGCTGGCTGAGCCGATGGCACCTCCAGGAAGCCGGGCACAACTAGGGTCTTCAGCCCACCCCTGCCCCTTGGCAGGCGCCTTTAAGCAGAACATGAGTTGCACATGCACAGGCCTTCGCTGGCCACCCTTGCCTCCAGCCCACTCTGCATTTCTACCCTCTAGGGGACATCCTTCGGGCGTTTTCCTCAGAGATGCTCTCCCCTTGGGGGCTGGACAGCAGAGCCCCACAGTCACAAGAAGGAAAACTGGGCTCTTCCCACCTCGTGATGGTTGGGCACTTGGGCTTCGCCTCGTGTCTGGCTTTTTTGCCCCGTGTGCCCTGGCGAGGGCTGTTTCTTGGTCCAGCATCTTGGCCTCAGGCCCTCTGGGCAGCATCTGATTCTCGAATCAGGTCTTCCTGCCGCTTCTCTTCCTTCTCATTCTGCCTTTGGTTCTCCGGGCACTCAGCTGCTCCCCTCCGCTGCCCCTCCGGACCCAGGAGAGCTGTCCCTTTGTTTCCAGGCCAAGGTGCCTGAACTGGATTCTCTCTCCTGGTTATGTGAGGAGGGCAGGTGGGGGGCCGGGGGGTGGAAGTGCTCCTGAATGGCCCACAGGCCAGGACGCTGCCGAGCCTCTCATTGCCCTCTGAACCCCTGAGATCAGCGTTAGGAGCCCCCGTCACACACAGGGCAACCCAAGTCCTGGTAACGTGCCCGAACTGGTACCTGGGGAAACCAGGGCGTGGATCTTACGGCTTCTCGCTCAGAAGTCTTCCTTTTACCACAGGGAGCATCAACCTCCCCGTTCAAGGCCAGAGGCCGGAGCCGGCAGGCCCCTTCTTTCCAGGGAATTAGGACCCAAGCCCTGCTCCCCGCCTTCACGCACAACCTGGGCCTCAGCCCTGAACGTCTCGTCTGAGCTGCTGCAGCCATGCTCAGGGCGAGGAGAGGCCCATCGAGCAGGCAGCCTCTCCTCCCTCGTGTCATCGCCACTCGCCTTCCCCACCCCGTCCCAGGTCCCAGCCTTGTGACCTTCCAGAAGCCATCTGACCTCTCTTTCCTTACTCAGGGTGAGGGGGTTCTCAACGGCCCAGAGTGGGTAGGGCTGGACGGAGCCCATCCCGTCTCCGCGGAGCAGCAGGGGCCACCATGAGGGGTTCCCAACACATGACTCTGGTGTCCCCCAGAAGTCACTGGCGCCCCAGCCCCTTCCGCCTCTGGCCCTGACTCCTGGCTCCAGGCTCCTGGCTCCAGGCAGGGCCTGTGTTTCCCTGGGCAGCAGTGAGAGTGAGCGTGCTCTCTGTACTCCCCCCTGGGGCCTCCGGGGCCTGGCCCCCTGGTCATAGGAGACCAGGGTCTTGGAAACAAGAATTGCTCAGGGCTCTCTGAAGGTCAAGAGCCATAGGGGGATGCTCAGGGCCCAGGGAGGCGGCTGAGCCCCTGAGAGTCCCCCCCTCCCCTCTCCCCGAACCTGCGTGCCCAACCTTCATTATCGCCCTCCCCTCTTTCCCCCGCTCCTTTTGGAGACAGCTCAGAGAGGTGCCCCATATGGTGCCCCAGTGTTCCTCACCGTTGGTCTGTTTCTATTGCCAAGACTAGGTTTTGCCGCTCTCTCTGTCCCTCTGGGGCCTCTCTCTCGGCCTCTGTGATGTGTGTTCGCGTGGCTGTATTTTACTTTCTGGGGTTCACCGCCCATTCCTTCCATCTTTCTCTGTCTCCCCGAGTCCCTCTCCTCTCCCTGTGCCCTTTCGGTTTGTGTCCCTCTGAGCCTCTTGTTTCTATGTCTCCCTGCCCCCCATTTGGCATGTGGGGCACCCTCTCGAGGCCCCCGTCTTCCCACTGCACAGCCTGAGGTCTGCGGAGGCTCAGGCTGCACCCTGCACCCTGTAATTGCCCAGTCTGCTCCTTGGCCCCGTGACCCTGCCTTCACCCCCCTGCGCCCTACCTCCCGCAGGCCTTCCCACACCCTGTGAGAACTAGGGCCCCTTTCTGACTCCCCCCTCCACCGCCCATCCCCCCAACCTTTCCCCGGGCCCAGGGGCCCAGTCCTGCCGCCTGGGGAGCTGCCGCCTGGGGAGCTGTGGGTTTGAAGGTGGCTCCCTTCCTTCCTTCCGCCCACCGTGCAGAGGGCTGAGCCGGTGACTGTAATTACATGTGGCTGCAGCCGCCTCTTCCCGCCCTCTCAGCCTCTCCCTGTCGCTCCTGCCCCTCCAATCCAGGCCTCAGCCTTCCCCGCACCCTAGGTTTTCTCGAACTCTTTCTCTGGCTGTCTTCCTCTCTCTGACCCAATTTCTCACTGTCTGTCTCCCTCTCGCTCAGCCTGTATCGCGCTCCCTTCTCCGTCGCCTCTGCCTCTGACCCTGTCTTATCTCTCTCCCCATCGCTACTCTTGCTCTGTGGCTGAGTCTCCCTCCTGTCGCAGGCTGCCTGTCACTGGGTTTCTGGGGCTCTCCCCTTCCGTGCCCAATCCCCGCCTTCTGCTGCTCTATCTCTGCTTCTACCTGTCACTGTCCCTTTGATTCCTTCTCTCTCGCGGTCACTCCTGGTGCCTGTCCCTATCTCTCCATCGCTGACCACCTGGCTGTTCTCTCCTGCACTGTTTCTCCTCCTTCTCCTGACACCACACATACACGCATGCACACACATGCACAGGCACACACGAGCACACGCTCACACACCCTTGCTCACTCACGCGCTGTGGTTTGGGAGTCTATTTTGGAGTCTGGCACTGTTGCCAGGTAGGGTAAAGGCTGGGTAACTGTACAAAGAGACCAAGAATGAGGGCTCACAGCAATCCGGGCTGCAGGGAGGGGACCAGGGCTGGGCACACAGGAGGGCAACGGGAAACACCTCGCTCGTCTGCTTTTTCCCCAGCCCAGTCCCCATCGCCCCTGCCTGGGCTGGAGGCAGGAGCAGGACCCACTCACCCTGTGGAGGCAGTGCTAGAAGAGGGCTCCCTGGAGGAGGAGGCACCCCCCATGCCTCAAGGCAATGGCCCTGGGGCCCCCCAGGCCCTGGACAGCACTGACCTCGACATCCCCACAGAAGCTGTGACACGTGAGTCCTAGGGGGCCGGGGAGTTGGGGTGGCAACTCGAAGGGGGATGCAGTGAGGAATGCAGTCCAGACGGGCTGGCAGAACTGCAGTGGGTGCTCTTGGGAACCTGGCACAGAGCCGGGCCTGGAGGGTGGGCAGTGGAGACGTGCATGGCACAGTCACTGTCCTTTCTGTCTAGGAAGATCTCCACGCACAGGAAGGTTAGTATAACATTAGTTCAAAATGAGTGTGCACAGGCGAAGGACCTCAGGAACCCGGAACATGGTGCAGGACAAGAGAGTCTGGGGCTCAGGGACCAGGGAGGGGCAGCCAGAGCCCAGCGCAGCACTAGCCTTCAGCGTATCCAGGGCGAAAGGAAGGAGAGAAGCCCCCGGTTGATCTGGGCAGAAAGGAGCAAAATTCCGTCTCGTTCCCAGGCTTGGTTTGAGGTCTCCAAGGAGGTTCTGGGAGGAAGAGCATTCTCCATCTTCACCCTCGAGCAGGGGAGAGGGGCAGCCAGAACTGATTTGTAATTACTACTAAGATGCCCAAATCTACAGGCACAGTTGCACTTTCCAACTTTCTTTCCCTGAATGATCCCAAGTGCTGTCCAGCCTGCTGTTGTCAAGCAGCAGCTTGGCTATTGTCAAGCCCATTTTACAGACCAGCAAACTGAAGCGCAGAGAACCACTCACCCTGGACGTAAGCTGGGGGACTCAGGTCTCCTGATCCAGTGCTCTTTCCTGGGCCTGCCCGCCCGGCTGGCACGCTGAGCCGGGAGCCGCCGCTGCCAGGCAGGGCATCTGGGGCGAAGTTGGACTCCCTGGAAGTCAGGGTTGCTCAATCCCGCTCGCACACCGCCCTCAGCCCCCCAAACATGCCCGCCAGCAGCATTGAGGGAAAGAGGTCAGCACGGTGGCCAGTCTGGGTGGGAGTTGGACAGTCACTCCTGTGTCTATGGCCCTGAGTGTTTGCTCTGTGACTCAGTCCCCCTGGTCACTCCACTGCTCTGGCCACAGGCAAGCTCTGTGTCTGCCCACACCCCCCAGGGCCCTCAGCTCACCACACATGCCCGCCCTCTGGTCCCTGTGCCATGTTTAGGCAGCAGGGCAGGGGGCACTGAGGCCGGCCAAGGATTCAGCTCAGTCACCCCCATGGGGCCAGGAGGTGGGGGCATGATGATTCAGGCCTGGCCACTTCCCTTACCCCTGTTTACCCAGATGCAGGCACCAGCCGCGCCTCAGGGCGGAAGGCTTCCAGCGCCGAGCCTCTCCAGAGCCCGGTCTCCCATCCCCCCAGACTCCCCACCTTTCTGCTCCTTTCTCCCAACCTCCACCCCCTCCCCCTCCCTCTCCTAGAGGAGGACTCTTGGCGAGTTTTATCCTCCAGGGCCTCAGTTTTGCCATCTGTGAAATGGGGCTAATAATAGGTTTCTCCTGATACTCAAAGACATCCCTACACATAAAGCTCTTAGCACTGTGCCTGGCACCAGTCACCGCTCAAAGCATGCCAACCACTAGCTATGAGCATAATTACGGATGGATGTGCTAGAAGCAGCTTGTTCCCCAGTCCCTCGCCTCCCAATCTCTGCCCCCTCCTTGCCTGTGGCCTGTGAGCTTCAGCTTCAGCTTCTAGGCTGGTCCACCTCTGACAGGAGCTGTGGGCCTTGGACAAGTTACTGTACCTCTCTGGGACTCAGTTTCCTCGTCCGTAAGGGAGGATACAGCCCAGGGGCAATACCCAGAGGATCCAGCAAGAGGGTAATTAGCAGGTCAAGGGCTTAGCTAGTGGCCGACAAGCAGTAAGTGCTCCGTGGTGTGGCTACTGCCATTCCCAGAATGCCCAGCCCCTCGCCAGGCACTGAGGCTGCCTTCCCTTCTCCGTCTCCAGCCCCCCCCCCACCCCCCCGACCCCCGTCTCCTCCTACCACAGTTCAAACACAGGCCAGGCCGGGAGGGAGTTGGGGGACCAGGCCCCAGCACCTGAGAGTTGGAAGCTCCCCATGTTTACAGAGGCCCTCGGGCCCATGGGTCCTGCCCGGGTCCTGCCCTGAGGGCTCCCAGTGCTAGGGCCCCTTCTCAGCCCCCGCCCCCGACACACAGCTGCCCTCATGGCTTATGAACAGCACTGCCTTTCAGGTGAGCAGACCTGAGTGGGTGAGGGAAGAACTGGGTGTCTGGGGGGCTCTCTGGGGCCAGCTTCCCTGCACCTCGCTGATAAAGCTGAAGTCTAGTCCCTCAGCCTGCGAAGGGGACTCAGGGGCTCCCGGCCTCAGGGGTCTCCCCGCTGGCTTCCCTCTTCCCTTCTTCTCTCCCTCCTCACCCAGACCCCAAGGCCCCTCAGCAAACTCTCGCCAGCCACCCCACAGAGGCCGACAGGGCAGGGCATGGAGGAGAGGAGATGGAGGGGCTGCTGCGAGGAGCCCCCGAATTCCAGACCAGGCCTGCATCTCCAAACAGATGTTTCTAATAACTCACCCAGCGGAGAAGGGCAAAAACAGCTGGGGGCTTGGCAGAGGCGGAGGGAAGGTTAACTACTTCACTGCTGTCCTCCCGCCCCAGCCAGACTGTCCCGGTCCCTCCCCCAACCGCCGCCTCTCCTGCCCACATCCCAGGACCCCGAGTCAGGAGAACGGATGTCACGTCGGGAGGAGTGGGTCCAGCACTCTGAGCCCCCCTTGGACCTCTCACTTCCGGAATGAGCACCGGCCCGGGAGTCCGGAGCCAGGCTCCACGCTGCTGCTATTTCCTGGTGGGCCTCTGGGCAAGTCAGTTCTGCTCTCTGGCCTCAGTTTCCTCATCTGCAGGATACACATCTGGCCGGTGAACTGTGGGGTACATGAGGACAAAGCAGGCAGGAGGGGAACGCAGCCTGGCTCCCAACTCCATCCCCCTTTCTCGTCATCTCTCCAGGCCAGCCTCAGGGGAACCCCTTGGGCTGCACCCCACTACTGGCGAATGGCTCTGGCCACCCCTTGGAGCTGGGCGGCGCCAGGTGGGCGGGGAATGGTGCCCTGGGTGGCCCCAAGGCCCACCGGAAGCTGCAGGCTCACCCATCTCTCGCCAGCCAGGGCAGCAAGAAGAGCAAGGGCAGCACCAAATCCGCTGCCTCCCAGATCCCTCTCCAGGCACAGGAAGGTGAGTACCCACCTCTCCCTCGAGGGGCCTCCAAAGCCGGTTCCTCAAGGCGTGACCCAGGGACCAGCAGCAGTGTCTTCACCAGGCTCCTGGGTACCAGTCTCGGCCCCAGACCAGGGCCGCTGGATCTGAGCCTCTGGGTGGGGCAGGAGCCGGGGTCTAATAAGCCCTCCAGGGAGTCTGATGCAAGACTCAAGTCTGAGAACTTTGCAAAGGTGGTTGGAGGCAAATGTGCCTTCTCAAGGCCAACCCCTTCCCACCCCTGCTCTCCCAGAGTTTCTGTTACAAGGAACGGAGCCAGGTGGCCTAATCCAGCTTAAGCCGTCCCGTTTCTGGAAACAGAAATTTTCCTCGAGGAGTGGACCATCTGTTTAGTGAGAGCAGACAGAACACCTGGCAGAATAGAACGGTGCACCATTTAGACGCTTGATTGGGGAGGTCGGCAGGGGCTACAAGGTGCAGTGGGAGGTCAGGACCCTGGATACACCAGCCATTGTCCTTGCAACACCCAGGCCTTCTGCAGGGCCACGCTGGGCAAGCAACTGCCCCCCCTCCTCCCCCAACACCAGTTCAGCGTGAGTCCCAGCTGCCTGTAGCTTAGTGGTGCTTGACCTTTACCCCAGGCTTTTTAAGTGATTCCTGTCCATGTTGCGGGACTCTGCCCTCGTTCTCTGCAAACAGGACTCAGCGCACACATTTGCACATACGTATTCATAAACCTCCCCACCTCGCAGAGCAGATTCCGCCCAGTTAATTTATGAAAGAGGTATTCATTCATCACAGTGTAGTGGGCACTGCTGTGAACCAGGCTCTGTGCTATGTGCTGGGTACCCAGTCCATGGCCTCATGAGCTCTCATGAGAGAGACACAGCAGGGAATCACCACACGGTGTGATAAATCGTGATGAAGCCACACACAGGGGATTAGGGAGCCCAGGGGACACCCACTCCAGCCCAGAAAGCCAGGGAGGGGAGTCTAGGAAGGCCCTGGAGGAGTCTGAGCAAGGCTTAAAGGTTGAGAAGGAGGATCTAGTGAGGGATTTAGCAAAGAGGTGAGAAATGGCTGGAGTGGCTAGATTATGAAGTTCAAGGTGAGGAATGGTGGGAGGCGAGGCTCCAGGCCAGGCCAGGGCCAGGAGGCGGGGATGCCTTGTAAACCATGCCCAGTGGACTTCGATTATCGATTATTTATCGATTATCGGGAGGACAGTAGGAAGCCACTGAGGGTTTCAAGCAAGGTGGTGACCTCATCAGAGTTGCATTGGAAGAGAACGCCCTTCTTCAGTTTGCAGATAGCTTGCAGGGTTCCAGCTGTACCAGACCCCACTCCCCCTCACAGGAAAGGGCCAGGAGAGTCAGACCCTCCGGGGCAGTGTGAGACTCCCACAGGACCAGCAGCCTGTGCCAGGGGCTCACCTGCTCAGGGGATGTGGACACTCTGCCCCTTGGCCTGGCCCCTGGCAGGGGTGCCAGCTCAGCATCCTGGCAGCACACTGGGCGCTTCAGAGTGCAGACACCAGAGCCAGCCTGCCTGGGTTCAGGTCCCAGCACCACCACTGACCAGCTGGGTGCCCAGGAGCGGGCTCCTGCGTTAATTCACTTACCGTGTATTTACTCAGCACCCACCATGTGTCCAGCACTGTTCTGGGGACAAAGATGCCTGCCCCCGTGGAGCGCACAGCTTAGTGGGAGGGAAAGCTGTGTAGTGCGGTGGAAAGTGACAAGTCCTACCGGGGCCAGGTGAAGGAGGCCAGGGCAAGGGGGTGGGGGTGCCGGAATGGGGGTGCTGAGGCGGGGCGGGCAGGTTGCATTATTAAAGAGGGTGGCATTGGGGCCCTGAAGGAGGAGAGGGAATGAGCACCAGGGTTTATCTGGGGCCAGAGCATTCCAGGTTGGGGGTGGGGCGGGGGAGTAGTGCCTGCTGGAGGAGGAGCAGGCTGTGTGGCCACAGCAGGGACACAGGGGACAGAGTGGGGGAGTGAACCCAATCATGTGGACCCATGGGGGCCATTCTGAGCTTCTTAGCTTTTACTCTCAGTGAGGCAGAAGCCACGGGAGGGTTCTGAGCACAGGGGGGACAGAGGGACAGAATCCCATCAAAGTATTTAAGGGCCCCTGGTGTGTGGGGTGTAGATGGCTGGAGGGAGAGTCAAAGGCGGGGAGTGGAGAAGCAGCTGCCCTGGCAGAGATTAGCAGCGTGGGAGGATTCTGGCCACACACACACACACACACACACACACACACATATATATATATATATATATATATATATATATAATTTTATATTTTTATTGATTTCAGAGAGGAGGGAGAGGGAGAGAGAAATAGGAACATTAGTGATGAGAGAGAATCATTGATTGGCTGCCTCCTGCATGCCCCACACTGGGGATGGAGCCTACAACCCGGGCATGTTCCCTGACTGGGAATCAAACCGGAACTGTGACCCCCGCCCCTTCCCTCTTGGTTCATAGATTGAGGCTCAACCACTGAGCCATGCTGCCTGGGCTCTGGCGATATTTTGAAGTGATTTCTCTGCCTCGGTTTCTTGATCTGTAGAGTGGGGTTAATAGTAGTCCCACCTCATGGAGTTGTGCAAGTTTAAACGAGTTTAATTCATGCCCAGCACTTAGGACAGTCATCAGTCTGTGCCCGTTGGGTAAGTGACTAAGGAGGGTTGAGAGCTCAGGACCCGGACGCCTGGCAGACCCCCCACGCCAGCTGACCGGGTGGGTGGGGGTCAGCCACTCTCTGTGCCTAAGCAGGCTCCTCACAGCCCCACTTCCCGGAGCCACTGGTTGCTCCAGCTTAATCGCTGCCGGGCACTGAGCGCTCACCCCCACCCGCCCTCCCGCGCCCCCCGCAGACTGCTGCGTGCACTGCATCCTGTCCTGCCTGTTCTGCGAGTTCCTGACGCTGTGCAACATCGTCCTGGACTGCGCCACGTGCGGCTCCTGCAGCTCCGAGGACTCGTGCCTCTGCTGCTGCTGCTGCGGCTCCGGCGAGTGCGCCGACTGCGACCTGCCCTGCGACCTGGACTGCGGCATCCTGGACGCCTGCTGCGAGTCGGCCGACTGCCTGGAGATCTGCATGGAGTGCTGCGGGCTCTGCTTCTCCTCCTGACCGCCCGGGCCGTCGCTCCCCGCTGATCGGCCCCCTCCCGTCCCGTCCTCCCTCCCCCGCCCGTGACCGCCCAGAACCCCGGCCCAGTGAGGGGGGCGCTCCGGGGACCACCTCAGCCCCGGGAGCTGGGCCCGGGGCGCAGAGCCCGTCCTCCCGGTCCGGGACCTGGCGGCGAGGGGTTAGGGTGGGGTCCGCTCGGGGACGGCGGCGCGGAACACTGTGAACGCCGGGGGAGGGCAGGGGCGTGGGGGGCGGGCTGTGCGCCCCTCTACCTCTCCCTGCCCCCGGCGCCCGCCTCCCGCTGCGCCCAGGCTGAGAGCGCAGCAAAATGTGAAAAGAGGCGCCCACCCCGCCCTCAGCCAGCCCCTCCCTGCTCCTCTTTCCTGGGCTTTGGGGGTGGGGGTGGGGTGACCCATACAGTGACCCCAGCGCGCAGAGCTGGGCTCGGACCTGGGCGGGGTGGGAGGGGGAAGGGTATAGAAAAGACTGGAAGGGGAGAGAGGGGATGGAGGGAGGGTCTGTTCTATTTGTCGCTGTAAATAAAGGTATTTGTCATCTCCGATTCCCTGGGGGCTCTAAGTAACATCCAGGGACCACGACTCTGAAAAGCAAACACTCCCCACACCCCTAGGAAGCGCCGGTTGAGGCTTGGGGGAGGGGGGGGGCTTTCCTTCTTCCCTCCCTCTTCTTGCTTCTCAGTTAAGGAAGGGCGAAATGGGTACCACCTCCCCACCATTATTCCCTGTTCCCTCCAAAGGGAAGGGAGGTCCGGAAAGGGAAGAGTTAACCCTTGGCATCGACTTAGCAGATGTGTCCAGCCTCCTGCGGACTCCAGCCATTCCCAGCCTTGGCTCCAACTCCAAGGGTGGCACCTATGTCTGTGGCAGAGCCATGTCCAGGGGAGGGGCGACCCTGGGCCCAGCACAGCCTGAGCTTGCCCTGGGCTGCACTGGGAGGCTTGGGTGGGGGTCACGGCCCAGTTCAGTCACCTCCAAAAAGAAACTGGACTGGCAGGGGCCTCCCAGGCAAGTGTGCAGAGCCCTTGGCGTGCAGGGCAGGGGCAGGCCTAAGGACTGCAGGTCCCCCTGGGGCAGGGGACGCTGACAGCGGGATTGCCGGCTGGACGGAGCCTCTCCCACCCCATCCCAGACCTGAGGAAGCCAGAGGGACCCGGGGTGAGAGAAAGGATGTCTCGTGGCTGGACTTGGATGGTCTCGAGGAGAAGCCATGGCTGAGGAAGGCCTTGGAAAGTGGGGATCTCAGGGGACATTGGTGGCCACTGCTTCCAGAAACAGTCTGCAGTGGTCTGGAAGGACAGAGGGAGCTCAGAAAAAGGGCCAAATGAAATCGTAATGCTCTTAAGGAATGTCATAGGGGGGAGTAGCCTGGCCTTGGCAGGGGCTGCAGTTGCAGCAGCAGGAGGAAATGTGAGGCGGAGAGAGGGCCTCCACCCACCCCCACATCTCTCCCGCCATCCCACTCCCCACACCCCACACCCCACCCTCCACCCCCGCCCCCTCCCGCCCCCACGCACATGAACACAGGCTCCCTGACCTCTGGGACCACATAGGAAACTCAGGACACAGAGAAAGCGCCCTGCAGGGTCGCGCAGTCAGGACCGAAGCCAGGAGAGAAGCCCATCTTCTCGGGTCTCCGTGTTTGTTTCTCTGTGTATTCGTTTGTGCTTAGTTATTCCATGCCCGAGGTCCAAAGGGTCAAAAGTCTGATCTGTGCATAAACGAGCATGTGCACATATTGCTTTTTTTACAAACATGTCAGCATCCTATACACACAGTCGTGTTCTGTTCTATGTCTTAACCACGGGTCTCAGAATCCTTCTCATCAGGAGCTTCGCTGAGGGATGAGCTACAATCCAGTTACATCTCCAGCTCAGCCCCTTCCACTGACTCCCCCTTTGTAAACAGGGTTTCCAACATGTCCTTTTGCACGAGCGAGCGCTAGTGAGTCTATTCCTGAACGTGGCAGTGCTGGGCCTCAGGTGTGTGCCTTGTGACTGACAGGATGCCCGGTGGCCCTGGGTGAGGTGTGCCAGTCTGTTCCCAGGGCCTCAGGGAGCGGCCACTCCCCTGGGCTGCTGTGGCTCTTTGTCCTGAGCACAGACAATGGTGGGAGGGCTCAAGCTCAGGTCTTCTTCCCCCAGGCTGGCTGGCGTCTGAGGAACTCAGGGAAGCCAGAGGGCCAAGGGTGTGTGTGTTGGGGGCGAGGGGGGGGGGCGTGCTCCGGACCAGCCAGAGGTCTGGTCCAGGTGGGCAGGAAGGCCCCCTCCCTGGCCTCTCCCCTCCGTGGGGGCAGGAAGAGGCGCCTCTGCAATCCAAATAGTGATTTCCTGCTGCAGCTCCCGCCAGGCTGTTTTCTTTAGGACCATGGCTGAAACCAGAGAGGCTGGGCCGGTGGGGGCGGGACGGGCAGGATTTAGCCAGCCTCCCCCCAGCACACACACACACACACACACACACTCACTCACTCACTCTCACACACATATTCACACAGTCTTTCACTCACACACACATTCACTTACATATACACGGACTCCCCTTAGAGTCACTACTCACATACATTCCACAAAGTGTGACACACACACACACACACACACACGCACGCACACACACACGCACACACACACGCCCTCACACACTTCACATTTCAGCGCCGGCAACTACCGCCAGCCCTGGGCAGCCTGGGTGGTGCCCTGAGCCTGAGTTCACTCCCCTCGCCCAGGCTGCCCGCCTTCCCCGACACCCCCATCTCACCCAGGAGGCCCTCATAGCTGCTGGGAAGCAGATGGCATTTGTCTTAGAGGCCACCCACCCACGCAAGGCTGCCGAGACATCCTTCCAGGGCAAGCCTGAGCTCCAGACCCTTCCCCTCCACTCCTCGGCCCTTCTCCGCCGACTCCCAGTCTCTGCTCTTCAACCAGCCAGTTCCAGCCCTGGCTCTGCTGTGGGCCCCAGGGAAGGCCTTGCCCTCTCTGGGCCGCAGTTTCCTCACATGTGCAGTGGACGGCAGTGAGACTGGGAACCTGGCTGCCTCTCTGGTTCTCCTTCATCTGTGGAGCAGCAGACCCACCCCTTTTGCCCAAGAGACTTCTTGAGGGGCCCCCTTCATGTCTAACCCGAACAGGCATTAATCACCACACGTGTGGGAGGAGAAATGGCGAGGCCAAATTGAGTTGTTCCTGGCCTGGACTGCCTGTGCCACTGGGGACCTTGTGGGCCAAACCCAAGGGCTGTTGCCCACGACAGCGTGTAGCTGAGCCAGGGGCCGGCTTGTGAGGGGGGTGGTCAGCCCTCCCCTCAGCATCCATAGCCTCCATCAGCTTCTGCCTGGGCTCTGGCACATTTCACTGCATTCTCCGTGCCCCTACCCAGAGCTGGGCAAAGCCAGCTTCAGGCCCTGCTGCCCCCTGGCTCCAGAGCTGCCGGGGATGGGATCCCTCTTAGTAGCCGGAAGCGGGGTTGCCTGCAGCCAGCCATGCCTGGGGCCTTTGCCAGTCCCCACCTCCCCCCACCCCCCAGGGATATGAGGCAGCAGCGGGGGCCTGAGGGTTGCTCCCCAAGGCCCTCCGGACACTGGCTGGGCAGTGGGAAAGCAGAGTGGGCAGGGAGCTCTCAGGACTGGCCCAGCGCAAGGAGGGATGGGGAAGCAGGGACAGGAACCTCGGGCCACACGGGGCAGCAGAGGGGACAGGGGTCACAGACCTCCCCCGTCACCTCCATGTTTATGCTCCTTCCCACATTTTGACTTTCCTAGGATTAAGGAGACACAGCACAGATGGTACCAATGGCCACAGCCCTCCTGTTGCCCCTCCATCCCCTCACCTTCCACCTCCTCCAGAGGAAAGACCCCTCTCCCGCCTTCCTTGACCCTCACCTAGTTTTACGTCCTCTCCCTGCCAGCCCTGGGGGTGCCTCTCTCTGGGTGACAGCCTCATCCCTTTACACTGCAGACAGGTGTGTGGTGGGGGTCAAATGCTGGGCCTACCTGGCGTTTCTCAGGTGGCACCTCAGGGGGTCCAGGGAAGGTGCTAAGGCTCATCCCTGGGCCAGTCCCCGGGTCAGAGAATTAGCCCGGCCGGTGTGGCTCATGGTTGAGCATTGGCCCAGGAACCAAGAGCTCGCTGGTTCCATTCCCTGTCAGGGCACATGCCAGGGTTGTAGGCTGGATCCCCAGCAGGGGGTGTGCAGGAGGCAGCCAATTGATGATGTTTCTATCTCTCTGCCCCTCTCCTCTTTCTCTCTCTAAAAATATATATTTTTAAAAAGAGAGGGAAGTAGAGATTGAAGGTGGACGGGAGATGGAGTGAGATGAGGAGAGGAGGTGAAGAGACAAGGAGGCAGGTGGGACAACGCAGACAAAGCGTCCCTAAGCCCTGGAGACAGCAAAGCAGAGCAGGGGGCTGGGGCACATGTCCCTCGCTCCTCCCAAGGTCGCCTGCAGAGGGCTGAGGGGGCCGTGTGCCCGCAGCCAGGTCCCTTCCAGGCCAGAGCCTCTGCAGCCGCACCGGGCAGCTCGGCATTAATTAGGGGCCCGGCTAATGGCTCGGAAGATTGGCCAGTTCCAGGGACGCTGCTGAATAGACACCTCGGTGAGATTTATTCCTAATTATCTCATTTGTCTCCCCCCATTACTCTTTATGGCTGGGATTTATGGGGCCATTAATGGGGCCCGGGCCAGGCCAGGAGAAGTGTGAGCCTTGAGATACTTCATAATAATAACAATAACAACGCTCACCCTGGCCAGATTAATGGGGGATTTGCCTTCTTGCCCTCTCCACCCCTTGTCCTTGGGACCCCAGATACCGGCTGCCCACACGTCCCTGTCCCTTCTGGGACCCTGGTTCTCAGCTCCAGGCCCTCAGCCACCTGTGGCGTCCGAGCTGTGGCCCCTCTGCCCCCATCCACCCCAGGCATCCTCATTGGGGCCACTGACTGGGAGCTTCTAGGTCAGTGGTTCTCAACCTGTGGGTCGCGACCCCTTTGGCGGTCAAATGACCCTTTCACAGGGGTCGCCTAAGACCATCGGAAAACACATATATAATTACATATTGTTTTTGTGATCAATCACTATGCTTTAATTATGTTCAATTTGTAACAATGAAATTGGGGGTCACCACAACATGAGGAACTGTATTAAAGGGTCGCGGCATGAGGAAGGTTGAGAACCACTGCTCTAGGTGATGATGTGGGGCTATGCATTCCAACAGTGACACCTCTGGGACAGGCCTGGACAGTCATTGATGCTTTTGGGGGCAAACAGCAGAAAACCCCGGTAAAGGTGGCTTAATCTGCAAGGACATGGATCGCCCCCTTAACAAGAAGTGAGAGGTGGGCGACTCCGAGCCAACGGGGAGGTCAAAGGTGTCATCCCCCTGCTCTGTCCTCCTCAGCATGTGGGCCATGCCGGCCCTCCTGGTCACAACGTGGCTGCTGCAGCCCAGGCGTCAGGCACACACACAGGAATAGAACAAAAGGGCCGTGGGATAGAGAGGCCTTCTCCACCTGCTCCTGTTACTAGGGGGGCAGGGGGGGCAGGAGGGGGCCTTTCCAGAGCTCCTAGCAGGTCTGCTCACACCTCTGTCCAGACTGGTCGCATGTGGCCTTAGGCTGGGCTCCCCAGGGCGGACCTTAGACAAGGCTCTGAGTGCAAATGAGTTTGTTCAGGACAGGATTCCAGGGAACAGTGTCAGGGAGAGGGGGGAAGACTGGGAGGGAGGGCAGCCAGTAAAGGGCCTGTCACCAAATCGGTTACTACGGAGGTGACGGCCCCCAATCCTGGCGCCTCTGGGGAGCTAAGGTGTTTTATACACAAACCTTCTGTGCCTGGCTGAGGGCTGTTCCCAACGGAGTGTCCACCTTCCAGCACTCGCTGCCTGACTGGGCGCTGGTGGGAGCAAGGGATGGGATGCCCGCAGGGACTGGTGGAGCTTTCCCTGGCGAGGCCGCGGGGCAGCGGGCCCTTCACGCAGCGAGGGTTTGCAGTGATGGCGGCCAGACCAGGCGTGACTCGCTGTTGGGCAGGGCGAAAGGGGCTGGCTGTCTGGGAGGCCACCAGGGTCTGCCACCGCCTTCCCCACCGCCTCCCTAGGCCACCCTCTGGACTCTGCCACCAGGACCAGTCACAGGGCCCAAGCAGCTTCAACATCTGGGTGAGGAGAACGTGGGGACAAATCCACAGCGCGAAGGCGAGTTTCAGCTCAGTCCTGGGGAGGGGTCACCTCTGCCGCTCCACCTGCTCAGCTAGGAGGAGAGCAAGCGATGCCCTTCCCGACGCTTCCCAGGGCCACAGGCTGCGCTCCCTCCTCCGACCCCCCCCTCAGGCGTCCAGCTGCCTGTACGGAGACAGGACCCACCCACCTCACGAGGGAACTGGGCACCAGGAACCCCGGTATCCACCGCTGGGGGTGGCCATTGATGCATCTCCTTTGGCAGAATCTGCTAATGTGGATAGATGCACAGCACGCACCCCAGCGATTCCCTGCTCCTTACGCTTGGAACAGGCACGTGTGCACGCTGCTCCACACGGCACAGGCGGGAATGGCCACAGCAACGTCACTCATAACCCCCCAGTGGAAGCCCAGCTGGCCGTTGATGGCAGATGGACGAACCGATCGTGCGACCCCAGGATGGGATTTTACCCGGCAGTGAGAATGAACCGTGTGTAACCACACACAGCAACACGGATAAATCTCAAACCCAGAGCTGAGTAGCAAAGCCAGACACAAACTACAAGGACAGGAGCACCCAGCCAGGGTGCCGGTGGCCAGGCAGTCACCCGTCGTCCCCGTGGGCGCAGGGCTGGGCGGGGCCTGCAGGACTTCCGGGCGTGGTGCCCGCCGGCTTCTGCATCTGGGCGCTGCCTGGATAAACGCTCTCAGCGGGCGCAATGCCCTGAGCTGAACGGTCACGACATGTGCAACTGACGTGCAAACGCTGCACTTGAAGAAGAGGATGTACCTACTCCTGACTCACACGTGAGGATGGGCAGGAAGCAGGCGTTACCCAATCCTGCCCCGTGTTCCATATAAGAACAAACCCAGGCTCCGGGGGGCCATGACGTTGCCTCCGGAGCTCCCCGGTCTGGTTAGCGGCCTGGCTGGGTGGGGGAGCAGCCCTCGGCATGCCTGGGTCATCACGCTTTCTTTCACATCACCCCCCGAGCGACCGCATGTGCCCTGAGGAGGACAGAAGGCTTGGAGGCCTGTGAGGCCGGGCCTCCCTCTGAGGCCCTCCCTCCTCGGGCTCACACGGAGCCTGTTACACGGGGGAGCACACATGTGCAGCCTAAGCCCTCATGGGCAGCACTTCCAGGAAATGAGAGTCACGTGGTGGGAGAGAAGGTCCCGCCAGAAAGAAGAGAAAACTGATATTTAGGGAATAAATGCTGTATTTGTTACCTGTCACTATGCAACAACAAAACACACAAATCGTATAGCGGCAAGCAATGCACGTTGACTCTTGCACAGTTTCCGTGGGTCAGGAGCGTGGCCGTGGCTGGGCGGGCGGGGCTGGTTCAGGGTCACCGGTGAGGCTGGCTGCAGTCAGGATGCCGGCCAGGGCTTAGGTCATCCGCAAGCCTGATGGGCCGGCGGCTCTGCTCCCAGGTTGGCTCCCTCCCGGCTGGCAAGTCCGCGCTCTCCTTCCTGTTCTTTCCCGTTTGCTGCCGAGAGTGTGGACGCCACCGCCCTGGACCGTGAGAACTGGGCCTGGCGGAGCCGAGCTGGAAGGAGCCTGGGGCTCTGAGAGCCTCAGGGCAGCGCCGCCCGGGCCTGCACCACCGTCTCCGAACCTCCCTCCGGGCGAGAGGAATGCACACGGAGCGGAGGCCATGCCCCTGAATGCAGGCAGGCGGTCAGCAGTGTCTGCCACAGGAAGTGACTGCCCCGGGTCACAGCCACTGAAGCGGAGAGTCTAAGTCAGACCCGGGTCCCTGCCTCCCAGCTTCGGGTGCGTTCTGCTTTGTAGGAAGCAGCACCGTGACCTGAGACAAGCTCAGGGGCTGAAGCCAGAAGACCGGGTCCAGGGTGCCTCGCTGGAGATGGCACCCTGAAAATGAGTTAACTTCTCCAAGGCAACCTCCTCGCCTGTAAAATGGGGGTGATGATGCAGACCACACAGGTGCTGAGCACTGAGTGAGCCTGGCGATGACAGAAAATACCAGTGTCTAACGTGACCGTGAAGGTGAAATAAGCATGGAGCCTGCCTGACTCATGGAAACATGGTCCTCAGCTCCCCAGGTGTGTGGAACCCCAAGCCAGGTCCCAACAGACAGAGGCTCCCACCTTGCTCTCTCAAGTCACTCTTTCCGAGGGAGGTCAGCTGCCAGGGGTGTGAGGATACTCAGATAGCCCTCTGAGCCCCCTACTCACAGCTAGCCACGCAAGGGAGCCGCTTTGGGAATGAGTGTTTCCGTTCGTCAGGTTGCAGGTGACCGTAGCTCTGGCCAACATTTTGGCTGCAACCTCACAAGAGACCCTGAACCAGACCCACCCAGCTCGGCCATGTCCAGATTCCTGACCCACAGGAACTGTGGGCAAAAGACGTGAGTGGACAATTCCCCGAAGAAGATATACTAAAGGCCAACAGGGACATGAAAAGATGCTCAACGTCACTAGTCAGTAGGAAAACACACATCAGAACCACAGTGGGATATCACGTCAGAGCTGGTCTAATGGCTGTCATAAAACACAAGTGATAAATTACTATACTATTTACTTGTACTATAATTGTAAACCTACTTTTGCCCATCCTGTATATGCATATATGCATAACCTATGGACACAGACAATAGTATGGGGAAGGCCTAGGGAAGGAGGTAGGGGTTGGATGGAGGGGGGCAAATAGGGAGAAAATGGGACACATCTGTAATACTGTCAACAATTTAGAGAGAGAGAGAGAGAGAGAGAGAGAGAGAGAGAGATCAGACCTGTGGTTACCAGAGGCAGAGGGTGGAAGAAGGAGAATTGGAGGAAGGTGGTCTGGAGGTACACACCTCCAGTTATAAGGTAGTAAGTTAAGTACTAGGGTGTAACAGACAACATGGTGACTAGAGCTAGCACTGTGGTGTGATGTACAGGAAAGCTGTTAGGAGAGTGAATCCTGAGAGTTCCCATCACAGGAAGAGCCTTTTCTTCTTGTCTCTTATTGCGTCTGAATGAGATGTGGATGCTAGCTGAACCCATTGTGGCGATCATTTCACAACAGATGTAAGTCCGACCATCATGCCACGTGCCTTAAACTTACGCAACGATGCGTGTCAATTATGTCTCAATTAAACTGGGAAAAGGGAGAGAAAAACTACCAGCTGATCCACTTGTCTTCGCTTCACATTAGTTGCTCTGTGAGAGGAATGGAGGGTTTAGCCCAAAGTCTCACTTTCCTAACAACGAATCCAGCGAGCTCCAAGTCTACCACGCGAGTGACAGAGACGGGAATTTGCTGGCTTGCATAGCTGGAAGGAGTTCTCTGGTTTTGTCACATTAAAGCAAGATCTCGGCATCCGGGGGAAGCTGGGGACCCAGTGCCACCAGGAGCTCTCTGTCTCCCTCCTTCTGTCTCAGCTCTGCGACTCACCGTGGGTTGGCCTCGATGGTCCCTGTTGCAACAGATCTCCTCCATGCTGGGGGATTGAGAGAGCAAGGCAGAGAGGAATCAGAGGCGCCAGCAGCCCCAGGGGGAAAAGGGGCTGTGCAACGTTTATCAGTCTTAGGACTCTGATGGCTCTCTTGGACCAAATGTCCATCTGAAGGAATGACTGGCCAAGGGGCCTTGGACACACGGATGGACCAGGCCTGGGTCGTCAGTACTCCTGCTGGGGAGGGGACTGTGGTCGTTGACGGGCTCATCAGGACCACATGGAGGGAAAGGAACAGTTCCCCAAAGCAGGCGCACTGTTTCCAAAGAACTGGGGAGCGGTTGGCGGGAAGACAGAACAAGAACAGATTCTTAAGACACAGCCCGTCTCCCCCGGAGAGAGGCCCCGCGTGGTTCTTCCTACTAGAAGCTACCACCCACTCCTGCCAGTACAGTGAGTGAAGCCAGCCCTGCTGCCCAGAGAGGGCTTCCCATGGTAAATTCAGGGGCCACTATTCACTCTGACTGTGAACGGTGAGCCTTGAAGCCGGACAGTGCATGACAGCCCTGAACTTGATCATGCCTAGGACCAGGGGTGGGCGGCTGAGCCATGAAGGAAGCCAGCATCTCATGGGGGTCTTGTCCTAAAATTCTAGCCAAAGAAGCCACTCCATTCTGAATGATGGTTCTATGAGCTGGGACCAATTGGGAAAATTCAGAGAATTCCCGTGTGTGTGTGTGTGTGTGTGTGTGTGTGTGTGTGTGTGTGTGTGTTGGGGAGGAGGGGGAGGGATCACTACAGGAAATGGGTTTAGTGGGTGGTGGAAGCACTGAGAAGCCAATGGGATGGTGAGACCCCTCAGAGAGATGCAACCCTGGGAAGGGATGGAGGGAAAAGAGGAGGAGGTGGTGTTAGCAGAGCCCAGAAGCCAGGACCATGTGGCAGGAACTAATCCACTGCAGGGGCCGCCTAGCAGAAGCTGTGCCCATGCGAGCGGGCCGTCTAGGGGAGCAGGAGCCACAGAGAGGACACAGAGGCTGCCCAAGGCAAAGAGGAAGGGACACCAACATCCTGGCCTCTCCCTTCCTCCTGCCATCTCCCTCCAGCGGCCTCCACTGGTGAACGCAGAAGGAAGCCCGCCGACAGGAGCCCAAGAAATGCAGGCTGCAGGGGCCATCGTCCCTGCGGCGCGGAGCAGAGCATAACAGAGGAAGGGCAAGGAATGAATCTGAGGACAGATGGATACAGGACAGACACAATGGCCCCATCAGATCCTTTGCCTCAGGAGGAGCAAAGGCCATGAGAGGTCATCCTCAGACAGCCTGCTGACGTGCCAGTTCCGCAACAAAGTGCCAGAGGACTGCACATTCCTGAGTGTGCCACAAGGAGCCCTCGTCCTCTGGAAGGTTCTTACTGCGTATTTTCCAGCCCAGCCCCTCTGTCCTGGGAGTCGGAGGTGCTGCTCCCTCCAGATCCTGCCTGGGCTGACAGGATTGCTGCGCAGGCAGAGCGTGCAGCTGCGTGGCTGGGAAGGCACAAGGCACAGGGTGGAGGAGGGCACGCCCCTGAAGCCAGCTCTGGTCAGGAGGGAGGGAGGCCCTTTCATGCTCAACCTCGTCACCACCACCCTCCAGAAACATTTTGAACTGAATGAAAAGAAAAACACATGTTGAAATTTGTAAAATGCAGCCACCACAGTACTTTGAGGGCAATTTATTCCACTAAATGCCTGTATTAGGAAAAAAAAAAAAAAAGGAAGATTTGAAATCAATGTTCAGCACTTCCACCTAAAGAAACTAGAAAAAAAAGGCAAGTGAAATCTAAAATAAGCAGGAGGAAGGAAATAATAAAGATCTGAGCAGAAATCAATGCAATAGAAAACAGAAAGAAGAGAAAATGAATGAAATCAAAAGCTGATTTCTTAAGAAAAATCAATGCAATTGATAAACCTCCAGTTAGTCCAAAATAATGAGAAAAACACATTTGTAATAGCATTGAAAACTATGAAATACTTAAAGATAAATCTGATAAAAGATGTGCAATACTGGGTACACTGAAATATTAAAATGCATTGAAGAGAGAAATAAAATTAAAAAATGGAAAGATATACTTGTTCATGGATCAGAACTCATTGTTCAAATGTTAATTCTCCCCAAAACTGATCTGTAGATTCAATGCAATCCCAATCAGAATTCCAGCAGGCTTTATGTGGAAACTGGAAGGCCAATTCTAAAATTCATGTGAAGAGTCAAATGACCTGCAATAGCCAACGTAACTTTGCAAAAGAACAGTTTGGAGAACTTACGCCATCTGATTTATAAAGGTACGGTAATCAAACGTGCAAATTGATACACCTGATAGACAAATAGATCAATGGAACAAAATAGGAAGTCCAGAGATAGTGCATAGATAGATGCTCGATTTATTTTCAACAAAAGGCGCCAAGATAAGAATCAACTTTTTAATAAGTGATACTGGAACAACTGAATATCCATCTGTAAAAAAAAAAGAAAGAAAGAAAGAAACTTCGACTGATACCTTGCACTATACTTAAAAATTAATTCAAAATGAATCATAGGCCGAAATGTAAAACCTAAAACTATAAAACTTCTAGAAGAAAATGTAGGAGAAAACTCTTTGTGACTCTGGGTTTGGTAAATGTTTCTTCAACAGGACAAACAAAAAAGTATGAACCATAAAAGAAAAAATTGATAAATTAGACTTCATCAAAAGTAAGATATTCTGCTCTTCAAAAGATTTGTCAAGAAAATGAAAAGAGCCCTCGCCAGTGTGGCTCAGTGGATAGAGCGTTGGCCCATGGACTGAAGGGTCCTGGGTTAAATTCTGGTCAAGGGGGTGTACCTTGGTTGCAGACTCCCGGCCCTGGTCGGGGTTCATGCAGGAGGCAGCCATTCGATGTTTCTTACATCGGTGTTTCTCTCTGTCTCTCCCTCTCCCTTCCACTCTCTCTAAAAAATAAATGGAAAAATATCCTTAGGTGAGGATTAACTAAAAATAAATAAATAAATAAATAAATAAATAAATAAAGTGTTAAAAAAAAGGAAAAAGAAAGAATATGAAAAGATAATGCTGTAGCCGGTTTGGCTCAGTGGATAGAGCGTTGGCCTGCGGACTGAAGGGTTCCCGGGTTTGATTCCGGTCAAGGGCATGTACCTTGGTTGTGGGCACATCCCCAGTGGGGGGTGTGCAGGAGGCAGCTGATCGATGTTTCTTGCTCTCTGTCCCTCTCCCTTCCTCTCTGTAAAAAAAAACAATAAAATACATATTTTTTTAAAAAAGATAAGCTACAGACTGGTATAAAATATTTGCATTCACATATATGGTAAAGGACTTGTATGTAGGATATATAAGAAACGCTCAAAACTTAATAAAATGAAGACAAGCAACCAAATAAAAATGGGTAAAAGATTTGAACAGGTGATTCACCAAAGAAAAAATTAAGATGGCAAGTAAATGTATGAAATGATGTTCAATGTCACAGTCATTAGCAGTGGTTCTCAACCTTCCTAAGGCCGCAGCCCTTTCATACAGTTCCTCATGTTGTGGTGACCCCCAACCATAAAATTATTTTCGTTGCTACTTCATAACTGTAATGTTGCTACTGTTATGAATCGTAATGTAAATATCTGATATGCAGGATGTATTTAGACGACCCCTGTGAAAGGGTGAAAAGGTCGTTCGATCCCCAAAGGGGTCGCAACCCACAGGTTGAGAACCGCTGTATTAGAGGAATTAAAGTTAAACCTGCAATGAGCTCTCACTACATGGCTGCTGGAAAGGCCAAAAGGAAATACTGGCTGTACCAACGCCACTGGGGCCGTGGAGGAACTAGAATGCGCAGATGTCACTGTTGGGAATATAAAATGACACAACCACTTCGGAAAACAGTTTGGCACTTCTTTTACAAATTTTAAAGGAATGGCTAAATCGTGTATCTCAATATACACCCACCAAATGGCCCAACCATTCCATTCCTAGGTGTTTACCCAAGAGAAACGAAAGCGTGCGTCCATAAAGACTAGTTCAGAGATGTTTTTGACAGCTTTATTCACAATAGCCGAACTTCCAAGTCATACGATGTCTGTCTATATCAGATATGTCGCCAATATCAACGGGGAAGGGATAAACAAATGGTGGTACACCCGCACAATAGCATATTACTGAGCAACGAAAAGGGATGAAACACTGATGCATGGAACACACAGATGAATCTCAAAATAACGCTGACTTCTGCCAGGAGCCAGAGGAAAAAGGCTGCACAGGGTCTCACTCCATTGGGGTTAAATTCTGGAAAACACCAGCTAAGCTGCATGACAGAAAGCAGGTCAGTGGCCGCCTCAGGATGGAGGTGGTGGGAGGAGCACGAGGCAGGGATTAAGGCGGTCAGGGGGGCCTGTGGAGCGATGGATCTGTTCACTCTCCTGATTGTGGCGGTAGTTTTGAGGGTGGAACTACAGCAAACCTTATCAGGCTGTCTGCTTTAACGTGTGCAATAAATGTCCGTTGCACCTCGATACGGCTACTTTAACAAATGGAGAAGCAGTGACTTCACAGCGGAAGACTGCGGCTGAAAACGACAACGTCGTGGTGAGGGACAGTGTGGCGTCCCGCGCACGTGGCCTGCAGAGCCAGCGGCTCCGGGTCCCTGCCCCGGCTCCATCCCTTCCCAGCGCTGGACGTTATAAATAACACATGATGGACATCCTTGAGCATAAACCCTTCAAGCGCCTTGGGTAGTTTCTTCGCAGTCCATTCCTCCACGTTATGTAACCTCTTGGTATCTCAGATTTCTCATGTGTAAAATGGAGACAACAGCGATATCTGTATCGCTGCGTGGGGGATGAAATAAATCCGTGTGTGTGTGTGTGTGTGTGTGTGTGTGTGTGTATGTGTGTGTCGTAGAACAGTTTCCTGACACACTGTAATTCTATGTCCAACGCTGGCCGGGTGCTACAAAGGCAAATACACCCCATATCCCTGTGGTGTCGGCTGATCGTGCCGGGCTAGGTTGGCAGCTCCCAGCGCTCAGGGCCAGGAAGGAGACACAGACCAGGGGAAGACACGAGGGGACCAGGCAGGGGCAGGCCGGGGGCAGGGAGGGACGGGGGTTAGAGGCAGAAGGCGGAGCTCAGAACACCCAGCTTGTTTTCTGGACAAACCCCCCAAGACCGTGGAAACCAGTGGTCGGCAAACTCATTAGTCAACAGAGCCAAATATCAACAGCACTTCTTCAAAACAGACTCGCCCAGGCCGAAACCGACTTGTGCGCATGGGCCACGAGGTTTCAATCACACTGTACGCACGCCCGCACGTGGTATTTTGTGGAAGAGCCACACTCAAGGGTCCGAAGAGCCACTTGTGGCTCACGAGCCGCGGTTTGCCGACCACGGGTGGGAGCCAAAATGTTGTGATAGCATATTTCTTCCCCCAGTTCCATCCTGGCAGAATCACTGGCCAGTAATTACCCAGCAAATGAGAGAATCTGCCAGGACCCCAGTTAGGTACCTGAGGACATAATTGGTCCCTAATTAGAAAAAGTTGTCAAACGGGAACAAATTATCTCGGGTCTGCTTCATTTCCTTCCCTCCTCCAGCCGAATCTCTCGCCTCCCCACTGGGCCTTGCAGCTACTCCTGCTCCTGGGAGACGGGATGGGCGGCCCCTGTCCATCACTTCCACCAGCCCAGCCAGGGAGGTAGGGCTCTGCCCTCCTGCGTTCCCAGCAGCCCCGCGCCCTCACCACCTTGTTTTCTGAGGGCCTCGTCCCTGGGCTGCTCTCCCACTGAACTGCGGGCCCCCAGCGGGCAAGGCTTGGTCTGATTCTCTCCCTGTCTCCCATCCAGCCCAGGGCCTGGCTCCCAAGAAAGGCTTAGAAAGGGCTGTTACATTGGAACGGTGGCTCTGGGTGCAGAGTGATGATGCTGAGTGTCCCCCTCCAAGCACAGGGGAGGGGCTTGCTCCATGGCCCTCACTTACCCGACACAGCCCAGGAATGCCCCCCCCCCCCCCCCCCGCGCTCCCCGCAGAGGAGCCTGGCAGGAAGATGGCCTCCCGGCCTCCTGTGGTCTGCATTGCTCCCGAGCTGAGGCATCACTGCTGGATTGAGGGGTCAGGGAAAGCTCCGTGGAGCAGCTGGTGTCTGGTTTGGGATTTGGAGTTAAGAGGAAAAGCCAGCAGAAGCCACCGCAGGGGGTGGAGGTGGGCCGCTCAGGGCAGGTGAGGCGCCTGCTCTGGCTGAATTACTGGGGAGGGAGGGAGGGAGGGAGGAAGGGAGGGAAGGAGGCTAGGGGTGCAGCAAACCTTCAAGGGCCACCAAGGAGTGTGGGCTTCGTCTGGAAGTATTGGGAAGCAGCCCGCAAAGACATTCCTGGAAGTTGAAGCCACGGTCCTTGCTCAGGACAGAAGGAAGGAGAGGGGTGAAGGGAGAGAAGGAGGCAGGAGAGGTGGGGGTGGTAAAGGCACAGAGACCATGGCTGTCGGGGCGCGATGACCCCAGGCACCTTGGAGAGTGAAGGCAGAGGGGGGAGGCGTGGACCACACCAGCGCCTCACTTTTGTTTCAGCAATTTCACTCCCAGGAATTCACCCTAAAGAGCTCCTCCAACAGGTGCTTGAAGGCCTTACGTTCGATGGTGCTCTTCACAGTATCATTTAGAGCAGCAACAAGAGCGGAGAAAAGCTCCTGTTACAGCAAAGAAGCCGGTCACAAAAGGCCCGTTTGTGCGGTCCCGTTTCCGTGAAATGTCCAGAACAGACCCATCTGTGGAGACACAAGTGGATGGGTGATTGTGGGGGAGGGGGCGGGGTGGGGGTGGAATGGGACGTGACTGCCAGGGGGTACAGGGTTCTGAACCGGGTGGTGACATGTTCTGAAATGAGATGGATGTTAGAACATGTACATTGTAACTACACTAACGCCACCGCATTGCACGTTTAGAGCGAGTGACCTTTGTCATTTATGAACTATATGGCAATCACTGCTCATATTCGTAAACAGGGCGCGGGGAGTTCAGGGCTGGGGGCACTCGAAGAAAGTGGATTCTGCCCGATGCGTGGACAGCGCTGGACCCGACAGCAAGTGCAGCTGAAAGGAGACGGCCCCTCTGTGAAGAGAGAGCCGGGGCCGGGGACAGGGAGTCCCCGGGGAACCGTGGGCCAGCGCTGCAGGGAGGCAGGGAAACCGCTGGGTGTGACGTTCCGAGTGGCTTCCTTGCCCACAGCAAGCAGATGGGCTCGTGCCCGTCATGCCCTGCTCACCTGCCGCCTCCTGTCTGCAGGAGCCTAACAGTGTGCCTTGTACCCCCGCACCAGGCCCAGTAACAGAGCAAGGTGGGGTGCCCAGGTAGGGGGCAGGGGAGAGAAAAACAAGTAGGAATCCGATCCTCCTGGGGTTAAATCCCAGATCTGCCACCGCACTGGCTGTGTGACCTTGAGGGAGTTACTTAACCTCTCTGGGCCCCACGGGGGAGCAGTTGAAGTTACCCGAAAGCAGATGTGAGAATGGGGGGCAGTGCCTGCAGGGCCCCTTCCACGGGAGCTGGGCAGGGGTGTCATCACTGGGATGAGCAAACCCTGGGGATGGGCGAGCCTCACAGGGTCCCCAGTTCTCCATGACCAGAGCCAGGGGGCATGAGTCACTGATCCCGGAACTGGAGGGGGTACGTCCAGCTCCCCACCCCCATCTTCCGTTCCAGAAGCAGGAGGGCCTTTCGGGCTTCTCTGAAGAGGGGACTAATTAAACCTTAATTGACACAGCACTAACTAGCTTCTTAATTACACAGAACCCATGATTACCACGCAGCGGACACTAATTGTTCATTAGGACGCAGCCTTCCCGCCCCCCTCCCCTGTTCTAGAACCTACCAGCTAGGGCACCTGAGGGACCGTGGCAGGCACAGCCCCACCCCGCCCAGCTGAGCCCACCCTGAGCCCGGGGCTCCTCTGGAATAGTCCACGGCGCGGCCGCAGTCAGGGGCGCTCCCGCGGTAACAACCTCAATCATGACTCTGTCACTCGGAGCGCCTTCCATTCAGACCCTGAAGCTCTCCTTCAAAGCCCCGCCACAGCGGATGGACGTGTGACCTCGGAACCAGCGCAAACCCGTCCTGGCGCCCGGACCCTTTCCGCAGCGAAGGGTCCGTTGTCCGGAAGGATCGGCGCTGAAACCCCTTAGGTCTCAACCCGAGCCCGACTGGGAGCCGGTTTGGAGTCTGCCTCCTGTCTCCTCGCCGGTTGGCCTCACAGGAAAAGGTTCTTCTTTTCTCGGAAGCGTTGGCTTCGATGCATATTGGGCATCGAGCCCCCGCGGTAACGCTCCAGAGCCTGAGTCGTGGCCTCCGTGCGGGGAGGGGAGCCCGGGGCTGGCCCAGCTTGGAGGGAGAGGAGGGGAACTGGCGTGTGCCACGCCACCCTGTGCCCATGACCAGCAGCAGCTCAGCGTCCAGGAGCTGGACACCAACAGGACAGGGGTTTCCAGATGATGTGACCGGCTCTGGGGAGAGAGACACAGGCCAGGACGGAGCCAGATGCAAACCAGGTCTGACCCAAGCCCAGCTGCTTCCTGCTAGTCCCGCTCCTCCTCGCGATGTCCAAGGTCGGGACCTGGCGTGGGAGGCGACCTGCCCTCCCCGGGGGCCGCTTGCCCCAGCATCACAGCTCAACTCCGGGGTTCAGCGTTCTCCTCTGGGCAGCGGGGAGATGACAGCTCCTGCCGCCCCCAGGCTGGCTGACTAGATGAGCCAGGCATGGGAGGCGCAAAGCCAGGGCTTTCTGAGGGCGGCAGCTACGATCTCCTCTAATGGAGGTTGTTGGGACCTCCAGGGGCGCATCTTGGGATTTGGGGTTCCCCACCCCTTCTTCCCAGCCCTCGTTTCCTGGCCTTGGGAGCCACTCCCAACAGCTGCACCTTCCATGTCCCCTCCTGAGGCTCTGCCACCAGGTGGGGCATCTGGGCGCCCCCCCCCCCCCGCACCGCCCCCAGCTGTGCCGCTTCTGAGCAGGCCCAGGTGCAAGCCTACCTGGCCCTGGCCCACAGGTGCCCAGGCTTCCTGCCAGAGGTGTGGGCCGGAAGGGGACTGACACTGTCCTCTAGTGACCATCGCCTTGCTACCCCGGGACAGTCCCTTTTCACCGCTGCTCTGGGGTAAAGGCACGGTCCACCTCAGTGTCCTGATTTGGACAATAAGTGACATAATCCCACAGTGGACACCCCTCCCATGCCTGCCACCAGCCAGGTCTGTACACACCAATCCTGGGGAACCCTCAGCCTGGGGGGGTTGGGTTGCCCCCCTCACCCCTGACAGAAGAAAAAACAAAGACAAGACATATGGGGGGAGTACTACCCCATGTTCCCACCACGAAAACAGGAGTTGGGGTGCTAACCCACATTTGGGGCCTCAGAAGCCCTCGCCTGTTCTCCCCCTGCCCTGCCGTGCTCCGTCCCTGTTGGCCAGAGGGCTCTATGAGAGAGGGGCAGAGGCTGCTTGCGGGGGGGCGGGGGGGGAGGGCTCTGAGTGGAGTCTGGTGGGCAGGGTTGGGGCGCAATGGGTTATAAGGAGAGGGCTGAGGCAGAAGGATCAGTGTGAGCAAAGGCATGGGCAAAGGGGCCCGTGTTGTGGGAGCAGCAACTAGGAGTCTGGAGTAAAGGCGGGGGGCGGGGGGCAGATGACCCAGTAGACTGGGAGCAGGGGAGGTAGAGGACCTGCAGAGGGTCAGGGATGGGCATGAGCCAAAGAGCTACTCGGCCAAAGGGGCTACTCCCTTATCCGCGTTCTGCCACTGGCTAAGGACTGGAGACGCACAGGGTGGAGGAGCCCCCGGAACACTAGGACCAGTGCTTCGTGGAGGGGGCACTTGTGTTGGCTGGGCATCAACACATGTACTGCAGCCAGGCCAGTGTGGCTCAGTGGATAGAGTGTCGGCCTGTGGACTGAAAGGTCCCAGGTTCGATTCTGGTCAAGGGCATGTACCTTGGTTGCAGGCACATCCGCACTAGGAGGTGTGCAGGGGGCAGCTGGTCAATGTTTCTCTCTCATCGATGTTTCTAACTCTCTATCCCTATTCCTTCCTCTCTAAAAAATCAATAATATATATATATATATTTTTTAAAATGTACTGCAGCCTGGCCAGTGTGGCTCAGTGGTTGAGCGTCGGCCCATGAACCAGGAGTCACCGCCGTTCGAATCCCGGTCAGGGCACATGCCTGGGTTGCGGGCTTGATGCCCAGTGTGAGGTGTGCAGGAGGCAGCCGATCCATGTTCTGCTCTCACATGGATGCTTCTGTCTTTATCCCTCTCCCTTCCTCTCTCTAAAATCAATCAATATATATATTTAAAATGTATTGCAAACAGGAACTGCTCACGCAGACACTGAGGAAGACATCTGTGATCTCTGAGAAGGGTGAGCAGACCAGCTTGTCAGGCCCTGGGCGACTTCATGGACGTGGGACTCTGGGGCGTGCTGTGGAGAGCCGTGGGCGCCCTGACAACCGGCCTACTGCGTGTGGAGAGGTCCCAGGGAGTAGCCTGGGGGTGCGGCCGTGCTGGCTTCAGGGTGGGCGGGCAGAGACCACTCACACCCTCACCACCTCCTCCCTCGGCTTCTGGCCCTGAGTCCGCCCTGGTCCTTTGCCAGACAGCCAGGCCTGGTCCTCAGGGAAGGGGGCTCCGCATGCTCCCCGCCTCCCCCAGCTGGGCCCTGGTGGGGGGAGGCAGGGTGGTGGGGCCGGCTCCGCCCCGGCCCAGCATGCGCGGCAGCCCTCCCTACCCCGGTCCCTGGTGTCGCTGAGCGAGCGACACAGCAATTAGGTCAGGACGCCCCTCCAGATGCGCACCCTTCTCATTATCTGGAAGCAGCTACAGTGTATCAAGGAGAGCCCTCTGGGGGTGTTTTCCCATCTGTTGCTCTATTTCTGACACATGCTGCTTTCCCACCTGGAATTCCCGTGCCCCATCTCCTCTCTCTGTGCCCTTCCTGTCCTTGGACAAGTTTCCAAGTCACTGCACCCTTTCTCCTTGTCATAATGTGGACATGATGGCGCCCACCTCCTGGGGTCACAGGGGACTCAGAGGGTTCATTCGTACACAGTGTTAGCTCAGGGCCCAGCACAGAGTAGGAGCTCACTGAGCAGTGACTACAGTCCTTCTCAAGGCCCAGCCTAAGCCCTCTTCCTCCAGGAAGCCCTACTGGGCCACCTCAGCCTTAGGTCAGCCGTGGGCAAACTACAGCCCGCGGGCTGGATCCGGCCCGTTTGAAATGAATAAAACTAAAAAAAAAAAAAGACCGTACCCTTTTATGTAATGATGTTTACTTTGAATTTATATTAGTTCACACCAACACTCCATCCATGCTTTTGTTCCGGCCCTCCGGTCCAGTTTAAGAACCCACTGTGGCCCTCGAGTCAAAAAGTTTGCCCACCCCTGCTTAGGTGGTCACTCCCTCCTCTACCTTCCACTGCCCACTCCTCAGGGCTTGGTACCCTGACGTGCATCCTTTGTCAGAGATGCCCACCTTGCCTCCATGTTCACAGGCGGTTTCCCATGTGCCAGGCACTAAGTGCTTGACGTCAGTTAATCCATTTAGCCCTCACAACACCCCCAGGAAGCAGGCACACTACTATTGCCCCCATTTGACAGAGGGGAAAATGAGACACAGAGAGGTTAAGTAACTTGCCCAAGGTCACACAGCAAGTAAAGCGATAGACCCAGGCCAAGGACGCAGGCAAACTCCAAAGCCCATACTTTTACCCTCTGCTGTAATCACAGGCGAATAAACGCCTTGGGGGTGGGAGGGTATGCCCATGACAAGCACCGGCGGGCTCTGTGGAGTTTCCACTTTCAGGGGTGTGTGCACTGGGGGCTCTCCACCAGGGCCACACACATAAATCCATCGCATGTGGATCGTGTGTGTGCAGAGATGTGTCTGAAGGCTGCATGTTGCATGCACGGAGAGCTTAGACACCACGTGGTCAGAGTGTGTGCACACGTGTAGGGTGTCTGTGTGCCCGGTGTGAGTTCCTGCAGGGCAGCGGTTCTCAACCTGTGGGTCGCGACCCCTTTGGGGGTCGAAAGACCCTTTCACAGGGGTCGCCTAAGACCATCGGAAAACACACCTATAATTACATATTGTTTTTGTGATTCATCACTATGCTTTAATTATGTTCAATTTGTAACAATGAAATTGGGGGTCACCACAACATGAGGAACTGTATGAAAGGGTGGCGGCATGAGGAAGGTTGAGAACTGCTGCTGCAGGGGGTGTGGAAGGCACCTCACACTCCTCCGTGTGGTCGTCATTCCACCCTAACAGGTACATACCAGCGAGGGCAGGGGAGCCGGGCGATTTATCCTTCCTTAGAGCTTGGCATGCTGGAGCCGGGAGCGGCTGCGTGGCTAGCGCACTGTGTGTACGCGGAGTGTGAGCAGCACGCGATCCCGGCGTGTACGCACGTGTATGTATCTGTGTGCGCATGCTAAGGACATTGCGCGCGTGTGTCAGCAGCGCGTCGGTGGTCGTTCCAGTGCAGGAGCTACGCGTGACCTGCGCGTGTGTGCACACTGAGAGGCAGACACATGCAAGTGTGCATGAGAGGAGGTGAGGGGTGCAAAGGCTGCAAAGGAAGGCAGGCTGGATGCCCCCTTGCCTCTGCCACGGCCTGGCCCTGTGGTTTGGGACAAGTGGCTTCATCTCCCAAGGCTCCGGTTCTGCACCATAAAAGGAGGACAGCGACACGGGCCTGTGGAGCCGGGAGGACTGAGACAGGCGGGAGCACAGTAGCGCCCGCATGCTGTTTGAGGGCGTGTTGTGTGCACATGTGCGTGTATGAGCCCTGAGGGTGTGTACGGGGGGCTGTGTGCTCACAGGGTGTGGCCTGTGTAGGGGGAGCATAATGGGTAGGCACGCATGTGTGTCTAAGTGCCTGGTGCAGCCTGTGGGGTGTCGGGGTGCACATGGTGTAACAGTACCGTGTGTGACTGTACGTCTGGGGGGCTGTGCCCCAGGCACCTCATTCTCGGTGGGGCTGGATTTGAGGAGCCTGGCTGGGCCGAGGGGGTGTCTCTGGCTGTCAGGCCCGCGGTGGGTGGGGGGTGCCCCTGCTGGCGGTGACTGAGCCCCGCTCTCCCACCAGGCCTGCCAAAATCCAGCGAGACAGGGTGCAATTACCGGCACTTACCGCCGCCATTACCCCCCTCACCGCCGCGTGTGACACACGACCCGTCAGCTCAGCGTTCGCACCATTAAGGGGCCTCATTAGCATCCCGGCTCAGAAGCAAAATTACCCTCACTGCTCATTTCAAGATGTCATCAATTTTAATTTAGGGCCCAAAGATAGTACAATGGAAGGCTCTCCCGGCCCGCCGCACGGGGAGAGGGATGAGGGGCTGGGGGAGGGGCTGGGGCGGCCAGGGCGGAGGGGGCTAGGAGGGAGAAGGGACAAGGAGAGGAGAAAAAATGCCGACCTCCCCCTGCCCCTGCCCCAGAGACGTGCCCAGGCTAGGGCTTCTGCTGGCACCCCCTTGGGAGGGAAAAGGAATTGAGGGTGCAGCCAGGGGCAGGTCCCCGGTCCACCCACTGCCCTGAGGGAGCTATGACGCCCTCGGTCAGATCTTGAGTGACATGTTGTGCCTAGTACTTCCTTCGGTTATTCCTTTAATCCCCACAGCCACCCTGGGAGGTAGATATTGAAATCCGCCATTGCAGGGGGGGAGACTGAGGCACAGAGAGCCCAGCAAGCCAGGGCAGAGCTCACAGTTCATTAAAGGGGGCCTGTCTGGCTCTGCTGAACTTTGCCTCTCTGAACCCAGACCCAGGCAACATGCCCGGGCCCAGCCACCCACTGCCAATCCCACCAGCCCTGCGGCCCACAGACGCCCACATTCACACTGTGCCCTGGGCCTGGAGGGCCCCTCCCTCTCCTACGCAGCCAGGTCCTCACGACTCAGCTTAAAAACTCTCCCTTTTTAAAAACTCCTCGCTGGATCCTCACTGCTCTCACGTTCTCACGTGGCCATCTCCTCGCCCACCTGCCCCTGGGGCTGCTGGCCCTCAGCCCCCCCCCCCCCCCCCGCCACCTCCCCTCCCCCCGTGGCTCCTGCAGCCAGCCCCTCGCTCAGGGTGGGCGCTCAGGTTTGTTGGACAAATGAGTGCCCACTGCCTCCCAGCGGCCCTCCTGCCCTCAGGTGGAGGTGAGGCTGTTGTCTGAGTTGAAAGGAACCACAGGTCTGCTCAGCCAGCCCCGTTGTTCAGGGGAGCAGCGGAGGGGAGGCCCGAGCTGGGGTGGGTGGGGTCTGAGAAGGGCTATGTCTGTCTGTCTTGGGGGGCACGCGTGCGCTGAGTGAACAAATGATTGACCGCATGAGGGCATGACCAAGCGGGTGAAGGGACCTCTCCCCAGGGACAGACAGCTCAGCTGCTCCCTCACCCGGCCTTGCAGCAGCGGGACTGACTCGCACCCCGGGCAGCCCCCATGTCCCAAGCAGAGCCTCCATCTGCAGGGCGACCTTCGCAGGCCTGGGGAGAAGTTTCTGGGAAGTCTGGTTTGTGGGGTGTTATTTCTGGCCAGCTCTACCCCCCGCCCCGCGTCTGTCTTAACTCACAGTGGGGCTCAGGTCAAGCCCCTGAAACCTGTGGGCCTCGGTTTCCCCAGGTGTGAAGCAGGAGGCAGAAACCCCTGCCTCCCATCCGCAGGCCGCGCTGAGGCTCAGGGACAAGGCGGCAGGAGGGCGGGGCCCGGGGCGCCAGCTGAGGGGGAAGGACACTGCCAGTCACTGCACCCCCCTCGCCCAGACGGAGTCCTGCCAGCTCCCCCGCTGCCCGACACCCCCAGCTCCCTGGCCACCACCACCCCCACCCCCCCATCCTGAGCCCCGAGCCGGTTATGCTGGCGGCGGCGCCGCTCCCGGTCTCACAGAAGACGGATCGCTCCCTTAATCACTCTGGAAAAGAACCCCAAGCCGATATAATATTATAATTAATTAATTCACTAAAAAGGTATTAAATTTCTCTCCCCCCTGTGGATATTATCTGAATTCATTGACCTTTAGAAAAATCACCCTCTAATTGTAACCAGGTCCAAAAGCATTTGCAGCCCGTCCCTTCTACATTAATAATATCTTCCCGGACCCGGCTCCGGCTGCTTAAATATTGTATAAATTCCACTGCCCCTCTCAGAAAAGAGAGAGCAAAGGAAAATGAGTCTGGAGGAGCCTGAGAGGGGGATGGGGCCGGACCCTAAGAGGTGGGGTCTGGGGGGTGGAACAGGGGGTGAATTGATGGGGCTCTTTCCAGTCGTTCCAGCTGACGTGCCAGGGGGCTTGGAGGGGCACAGGAGGGGAAGGGGGCATGAGTTGGGAGCAAGAATATTAAATGTGGGGTTCCCTTTTTGGAGGCTGAGGGGTGAGGGGAGAAGATTCATAGTGTGTATCTGATCCCCATCCGAGTCAATGGCTCCAAGCAGCTCAGGAAGAATCTGATTTAAAGGGACAGTGGGTGCTGGGAACCTGTGAAATTCCCAGGAGGCATTCGGGGCCTGCTCCTCCCCTCCCCCGCCCCAGGCCCCACTACAGGTGGTGGGCAGGCCTTGGGGGGGGGGCGTGGTTGGACGTGGAGGCCGCCTAACGCTGAGGAGGTGGGTCCTAAGGAGCAGAGAGAGCCAGTGCCGCCGGCCTGGCCTGAGCAGGGCCACGGCCATGCCCGCCCTTCAATCTTCTGCTAATTCTCCAGGCCTCAGGGGCCTCCGCAGTGAGGTGAGGGGTCAGACAGGCAAAGGCCTGCTCTCAACCCGCCTACTCACCCACCCGCTTTTTAAAAATAACTCCCCCCTGCGGTGCCCCACGGAAAGGCGATGAAGGACGCACCCCTCCTGCTTGCTCAGAGGTGTCAGAGCCACGGGCAGGAAGCTGTTGGCCTGGCTCCTCTCCATGGACCTGACGGCTCCTGCAGACCAGTTCTGGCCTTGAACTTGTGCTGGTGGAAATGGGAGGTGGCACCTCCGCCTGCCTTCACCGGGCCGGAGGGGCTGCAGGGCCCCAGGCAGACTGTCTGGAATGTGCAAAGAAGCCCACACTCCCTCCACCCCACTCCCTGGCCCCCCAACCTGGCTGACAACTGTTAGCTCCTGACCCTTTGGCGCCCTCTTGTGGGGGGAGCCTCACCCACACCCTCAGTCCTGCCCAATGGGCCGCCAGACCCTGCTTCTCCCCGCACCCAACCCGGGCCCCCCAGCCCAGGGGCCCTGAAGCCAGCAGGCAGGTGGATGGTGCGGATGTGGTGGCCTTGAGGGGCTGTGTGAGGGAGCTGAAGGGGTCCTCAGAACCCTCAGGATGAAGGAGAACAAATGGGGTTCTCTTCGATCAGTCACCGGAAGGACCAGCGGCCTTCAGCGTTCCCAGACCCCCACCCCCTCGGTGCCCAAACAGCCGCCCCTGGACCCACAGGCATCTCTCAGCTGGGACCCAGGGCTTGTCCCAGGAAGGACTGGGGGTGCTCCCCGCGCCTGGGCAGGTCCCCGGCAGTGGGGTGGGGCCTGGAACTGGAAGGAGGTGCCAGTTCCCCAGGCTGGCTCTAACTCCACAGGTCATCCTCCGCTCCCTCTGACCTTGAGATGAATCCTGCAGCCAGTGCCATCAGCGCCGGCCCTCCCCCGCCCTCCCCGCCCCCTCCCCCGCCCTCCCCGCACGCTCTGATCGCTCAGCGTGGATTTGGTCTCCTGCTCTGCACAGAGGACGCTGCCCTCCATTTCATCCTGGGATTTTCTTACTTTTTTAATTAGGCCCCTTCAGCCTCTCCGGGGGCCCGTGAGGGGAAATCCATTTTGATCTCTACGTGAAGACACAGGGCAGTGGAGGGAGAACTCGGCAAAGCCCCCAAAGACCCTCGCTCCCTCCCGACACCTGGGGTTCAAGCTGCCACTCCACCCCTGGCAGCGCCAAACCCACTTCCCCATCCTGGGCGAGGTCATACCCCCAGGCCCTGGGAGCAGAGGCCCTGGGAGTTACCTGGGGTGGGACTGACGCCAGAAGGAGGAACTATCTGGCCAGAGCCAGTAGCAGCCTGTCCTTGGCTCCACCCAGTGTCCTGAGTGCCGGGCTCCTTCCAAACCAGTTCACGTAGGTCCTGGTTCCCCAAACCCGGAGGACACCGCCCTCCTCACCAGGGAGCCGGTGCTGCTAGAGACAGTGTCAGCGAGCAGAGGGGCTGGCCCGCCTGCTCTCCAGCCAGGCCGAGCCCGTCAGGGAGGGGAAGAATCCGAGAGGCCGCCACCACGAGTGGGGGTGGGAACCAGGAGACACGCACCCCCTACCCCGGTTAGGCGGAGCCTGGGCCAAGGGTGTCCAAACAGCTGCTAAGAACAGTGGACTCAACCTAGTCCCCCACGCCCCCCTGCCAAGCGGCTCTGGTGAGGCTGGCGTGGCTGCAGCGCCATCTCGTGGCCGAGAGGAGGGACTCCCGTCAGCACCAGGCCGGGGGAAGGCGAGCCTTCCCTGGGCAGGGCTGGGGAGCCGGGGGACCAGGGGGCAGGCTTGTTCCCTCCTCTTTGTATCCCCCTGCCCTCACCCGCCCCGGGTGCCCAGAAAGGAGCCCCCTGGGTTGAATCCTCCCGTTCTCCTCAGGCCCAGACCCACTCCAATGAGACAGGACAAGCGGTTACAAAGCACAGTGTTTACTAAAGGCACAAAGTGGGGAGACTGAGGGGAGCTGCTCTTCCAGCAGAGACCCCACACTAGCCTGAACCCGGCACCCTCTGCCGGCCACCCCCGCCCTCACACCGCCTGGCGGAGAGCTGTTAGCACCAAAGGGGGGCTGGGGGCACCCCACCTGTGTGAGGGGGGCGGCCAGGCTGGAGGATGGGCTTGTTGCCATCTGAGTCCCAGAAAAGCAGGCTGGGGCTCCCCCTGGACCTGTCACTGCTTCAGAGAAGGAACTTGCTGAACCCCCTGCTCCAATGAGTCCTTCACTGGTGGGGTGGGAGCTCAGGCTCAGAAGACAGGACCCTCCAGGGCCTCCTCTCGCCTCCAGCACACCCCCTGGGGCCAGGTTCACGACCTCCTCCTGCCCAGCCCATCAGAGGGCTGCCCCCCCACCCCCCGGGAGTACTGAGCCGGTGGGGGCTTCTCCCGACCCCACAGGCTGCCAAGCGGGCACTAAGTCCAAACAAGGGGCCGAAGGGAGGAGTGAGGCAGGGCAGGTGGCTACTTCACACACAAGTGCAGCCTGAAGGGGGGAGGGAGGCGGCCCTGCCCTCGCAGCCCCCAGGCCTGCCCGTCCCAGGGTCACAGCACATCGCCCTCTTCCATGCTGAAGCTGCTCCTGCGGCTGCTGGCCTTGGAGGCCTCGGGGGACATGGTGGAGAAGAGGGGGTCGGAGGCCAGCGGCAGCAGGGAGTTGTCCAGGAGCATGAGGTCCAGGTCCTTCTTGGACAGGTTGGGGAACAGGGAGCCGGGCTCTTGCCCCATCGGTTCAGGGTAGCCGGGGGGCCCTTCGTCGCCCCCACCCCCGAAGCTCAGGCTGTGGCTTAAGTCCAGATGGTGGAATGGGGACGGTGGCTGGGGTGGCTGGGCCTGCGGGGGCAGCGGGGCCTGGGGCGGCAGAGCCGGCAGTGACTCCGGGTCGGGGAGCTCGGCCCCCAACAGCAGGGCCTCCCCCGGGCCCTCCTCGCTGGGCAGCTCCTGCTTTACCACCTGCTGGGCCAGCTCGGCCATGTTCATGCCGGACGGGGAGGTGGTGGGGAGGCCGTGCACTCGAGCCTGCATCTCCAGCTCCTGTGTTGTGGGCAGACAGAGGGCTAAGGGCACACACCCATGGGCACCAGCTGCCCCAACCCCTGCCCCAGCCCTTGCCCTTCCCCCGTGGCCCCCAAGACCACATGGTATCTCAGCACAGGGCAGCTCTAGTCTAGAGTCTAGACCTGGGCTTTTTCAAACTCTAAGTCACAACTCATTAGTGGGTTCTGAAACCACTTAGTGAGTCTTGACCAGCTCTCCCTCTATTTCCCTTAATTGAAATAGACTTGCCTAGACTAGACTAGAAATTACCAGAATGCATTGCATCTATTAAGGAGAGGGCTCTTTGATGACACTTTGATCTTTCACTTTGAGTGTGGCTATGTGCGCTGTATTGTCATGCAAATTAGTTATCTACTGTGAGAAATAGAAAAAAATATAGAAACAGTAAAGTTTAAAAGCTTCAGTCCGATCGCCCTTTATATAGATGACCAGCCTCAGGCCCAAAGAGGACAGAGGCCCTCTAGCCAGGCCTAGACTAGACCCCCTGGCTCCGGGCGACTCCCAAGCCTTGCTTCCTTCGTTGGTCTCGATGGCGATCCTTAGCACTAACACCAAATGGTTTCAACTCTCTGCCTTCCACACATGGTGGGTTTGCTCTTTCCTGCCCCCTTGAGGTTAGGTGTGGACATGCACTTGTATTCATCAATTAACTGTAAGCAGAAGTGTGACAAGTGCCACCTGAAGAGTAACTATGGCTTAAAGAGCCAGCTCTAGATGTACCTGTCCATGGACCTGGGTCCCAGAATGAAGGTCTCAGAACAGGACCTCCAGCTGATATTTGCTGCTTAAAGTTGCTGGGAATGTTTGTTACCAAACCATAACATCCTGACTAATACATCTTCAGTAAACACTGCCCCTGAGGTCAAGAACCAGGCCAGGGGTCAGGAGTCAGAGCTTCCCAAGAGGTCCAAGTGCAGGGGCCAGACCTGGATTCGCAGCCAGAGCTGCTTATTGGTCATCTCTAGGCGCCGAGAGTGGTTCTCAAGCTCCCGGGACTTCTGCAGGTCCTTCTGCATCCTCCGGATGTAATCAACAGAGGCCTTGAGGATGGTGCCCTTGTTCCAGCGCACGTCCCTGCAGGGCAGAACCAGAGGTGTGTGCTCAGGGCGGCCAAGGATTTGCCATGCACTCCGCAGGTGGAACGGAAACCCTGCTTTGGTTTCAGAAGCTGATGCCACCTGTCCCAGCTTTCCAGGAACCCCAGACCCAGCCCACCCCTACCTGTGGCTGAGGCTGATCTCCCTACAAAGGAGCGGGCTCCCAGGGACTTCATTACCACACCCACCTCCCTAATCCCATAGAACCCAGCGATTCAGAACAGCCTCCTTCCCCAGGCCTTCCATTTCTGCCACCCAAACCCATACCCATCCTTGACCCTCGTGCTCCTACCCCAAGCCCCCTCCACACCAATCCAATGTCCGCAACAAACTTTCCCCTATGGTTCCTCCTCCAGGAAGCCCTCCTGGCCCAGCCTCACTCCAGAACATCTGCTCATCTGCCTGGAGTTTCCAGGGAAGGAGGGACCTTTTCCCAAATAGCTGATAAGCTCTTAGAAGGCAGCAATCAAGGGATCCTCTTCCCGCCCTTCCCCCTGGCAACCAGCATGGGGCTGTTTGTCCCAGCCCCTGCCCTTCCCCCAGAAACCCGCTCACAGGTCGTTGGCCTTGGGGATCAGCATTCCCAACTCCTTGATGCGGTCGTTAATGTTGAACCTCCGTCTCCTTTCAACTAAAGGTAACACATGCAGGAGGGAGCCATTAGAGGCATGAGCCCCACCTGGGGAGAAGGGCCCAGCCCGAGGGAGGGTGCCTTAGCTTCTGGGAAGTAATGGGCGTCCCAAGGAGAGGGATCTCTACGGGATGGGGGGATGGGCGCAGCCAGGCACCATCAAGGGGCTCTGCGAGGGGGGCTGCCAGCAGGACCCCCCACTGCCCAGGAGTCCCCAGGTTCCACGCCCAAAAGAAAACAACCTGATAAACTCATTCCCTCGGAGGTGCTGGGATTTCAGGAATATCTCTCCCCGGGGGGAGCCCCTCTCCGGCCCCTTCCAGAGCCAGGCAGTTTCAGTTGGCCCAGTCCCACCAAAGGCCTTGGGGCGGAGAGGGCGGCAGGGGAGGGGGCTGGTGGGGAAGACTCACTTAGGTTGTGATTGTCCTTCTTCTGCCGCTCCTTGGCCAGGGCCCGGCTCTCAGCATCTGGAGGCCAGGAGAGAAGCAGGGAGGAGCTGGGGGGGAGGGAGGGAGGGAGGGTGGGAGCCAGGACACGGGGAGCCAGGGAGGAGATGGGAGCGAGGGAGGGAGGGAGAGGTGGGAGCCAGGACACAGGGAGGCGGGGAGGAGGTACCTGTAAGCTCACGCTTCTGGGTCAGGTCGGCTGGGCAGGAGCTGCTGGTGACACCCACCAGGGAGGCTGTGACCTGAGGGTCACCACTGTACACATTCAGGTGGCTGCTGGACAGCGGCAGCTGTGGGGTGAGGTGGAGAGGGGGGCCCAGTGAGCAGCCCCCTCTCCATGAGGGGTCCTCACTAGGGCCCATCGCTCCAGGCCAGTTTCAGCTCTAAGGGGCCTGCTGCCGGCACCAGCGGGGTCGGAAGTCACTCGGGGCCCCCAGCCGGCAATTCCACCTGGGAGTCTGCAGAGTCCAGGGCTGACCAAGCCACAGGCCCCACGAGTTCCGCCTCCACGCGGAGCCTCGAGGAGGCAGTGAGCAGCCAGGTACAAGTCTGGGAGAGGCTCTGCCCCCCAGGCTTTAGGAGGTCCTGGGCGGGGCACCTAATCTACTCGGAAGTTTCCGGAAGGCGTCCAGAGGGCGTGGAACGGGAGTCCTGAGCAGAACTGAGGGGCGGTGGGGGCTGCCTGCCGGAGTGCGGTGACCCAGGGCCGGGCAGGAGGTGAGGCTGGATCCCGGCGCGCTGGGCTCAACTTGCAAAGACCTGGCATCTGGGGATGGGCAGCCAGTGGGGGTGTAAGCAAGTGCCTGGCAGGAGCAGACCTGGGCTCTGGAAAGACCCCCAGCTCCTGCCACAGAAACATACAGAGCACATCACAGGCCCAGAGCCCTCACGGGCACAGGCACCCACAGGGCACAGAGACCGCTACACGGACGGGCACGGGCCCTCTCTCCCTCCCTAGACCTCGTGCCCCTGCTGGCAGTCGGTTTCCGGCCCAGCTGGCCCTGGGCAGCTCCTGCTGAGCTACTGGGCAACGTCTTGTTGGCTGGGGATTGAGGAGGGACTCCTTGCATCCCCACTGTGAGATGGGGTGGCGGGGGGGGGGTGGCGCGGAGTTCCCACAGTGGCAGGGGCCGGGGACCAGGGCGGCAGGCTCAGGCCCGAGGGGCAGCAGTGAACAGCAGAGGTTCAGAACCCCTAGGAAGGGGCGGGGACGCCTGCACCTTCACCCGCTCGGTGCAAACACGCGTCACCTTTGTGCACAGCTAGCCCCCCGCTTCTTGCTGTGTCTGATCTTCCCACCATCCTGTGAGGAGAAGGCATCTTCCCTATTTTGCAGCTGAAAGCAAGGACTCAAAGAGTGAAGAGACTTCCCAAGGTCACAGCCAAAGCCAGAAGCCAGGCCTCTTGATTCCAAGCCTGGCTCCGTCCCACCTGCCGCCTCCCTCTGCCCAGGAGGCCCGGGGAGCGTGCTGGCTCTGGAGGAGGGGACAGAGCCGCCCATGTCACTCGCCCCATGGAGTGGGGCCCGGGCCTGTGCCCGCTGGGCCCTAGGCTTGGAGAGGAGGGGAGCCCCGGGACCCAAAGGAGCTCACCAGCTCTGGGCCTCCTTGTGGCCACTGCTGCCCCAGGAGGCTCCCTGCCCCCCTCTGCGGAGGGCCAGCCCCGTGCCTCCTGCCCCACCCACCAGGCGGCCTCCCCAATGGCCCAGGCGCTGGTCCCCGCGAAGCCCCATCGTGTGCGCAGGTGGATGCACGCCCCTCGGGACGCTAGTGTTCCCGGGCCGGCCCTCGTTACATGATGTGATGGAGGCGACCCCGGCTCTGGTTCTCTCCAGACTCAGAGCCAGGTAGGAATGCAGCCCCTCCCTCGGACACCGCCTCTCCCTCTGGCACCGCCACCCTCGCTGGCCGGCAGTACCGTGTTGGGCATCTGAGACTCAGGATTGATGAAGCCCAGGACGTCGTCCAGACACATAATGTTGTCGATGACGTCAAACTGAAAGAGAAAAGTCTGCTGGGGCGGGCCCACCAGGAGGCCAGGGCAGGGGCCGGCAGCCCTCCTGATGGGGGGGCGGGGAGCCCATGAGCTTCCAGGTCCCACAGCCCCAGGGCCCAGCCAGGCCTCCTCCCAAGGAGCCAAACTGCTCAGGGAGATTGACTGTGCAGGTTTCCTGTGAGTCTCCCAGCAGGCTGGGCGCCCTGAGGACAGGGCCGTGTCCCCTCAGACTGGGGCTCCCTGAGGACAGAGCCGTGTCCCCCTCAGACGGGGGCTCCCTGAGGACAGGGCCGTGTCCCCTCAGACTGGGCTCCCTGAGGGCAGTACCTTGGTGGCAGCCACGGGCCAGCTCCTCACTCACCTCCCTCTCAGGGTTGGAGCCGATGTGCAGCATGGCCATGGGGCTGTTGGGCGCACTGTTGCCCGCTGAGGAGGACACCACGTGGCCAGCCCGCACCCCCGGGGAGGCGGCTGGCAGGGGCTTCGGGGAGCCCTGGGCGGGGCTCATGTGGGCATTAAACTTGTTCCCGTAGGTCTCGGACAGGTACTCCCGCACCTTCTGGTCCCGGGACTGCTGCAGGTGGTAGGAGGTGGGGTTCTCCAGGTAGGACTGCACCTGGCGGGGGAGAAGGCGGCTCGAGTGTGTCCTGGGACGGGCCGGAGGGGACAGGCCGGAGCGAGCCCTACCTTCAGCACCTCCCCGGGCACAGGGGGTGGAGACTGGAAGTGGACGGGGGTGCTGATGGCCGGGGTGGGCGGCCCCCCCAGCTGCTGCTGCTGCTGCTGCTGCATGTAGTGCATGACGGCCTGCTGCTGCATGCGCTCCCGCTGCTCCTCCTGCTGCGCCTGCTCCCGCATGAGCTGCATGCGCAGCCCGATGCGCGACGCCATGGCGGCCACTGGCGCTGGCTTCCTGCGGACAGGGGACAGGGGACAGGTCGGTGAGGCGCGTGCCCGCTTCCGAGCACTGGGGCTTCGGGGAGGGGCCCAGACAAGAGGGATTGCACCCATTGTGCAGGAGACACCGAGGCCCAGAGCAGGGAAGGGATCTGCCCAGGGTCACAGCGGAGCCTGGAATGCGAGTGTCCTGGTCCTGGGGCAGGAGCGGATTCCTTCTGCTGCGCGCGCTGCAGGTGTCAGCCCCCAGCGCTGGCGTCACCTCCCTCCGCTCGCTCACACGTGGGTCCCATCAGCTCTGACCTCAGGTGCGTCCTCCTTTGCCCTCCACCTCTCTGCCACGTTATCTGGCTGCCTGGGGAGCCTCTTCCTTTTCTTGCCTCACTAGATTCTACTCAGAACTCAGTAATCAGAGGGATCCCGTTCAAACCTGTCAGATCCTGCCCCTCCCTCTGCTCAGAACTCGCCATGGCTCCCACTTCACTCAGTAAAAGCCCAAGTCCTCACCAGAGGACCCTCTGAGCCGTGCCTCCTGCTCTCCCCTCTCCACCGGCTCTAGCCACCCCTGACCCTCACAGACACCACCAGGTGCCTCCCACCTCAGGGCCTTTGCACTGGCTCTTCCCTCTGCCTGGACGCCCTTCCACCAGATGCCGGGTGGCTCCGGCCGTCATCCTCAGTCCCTTCATCTTCAGGAGATAAATATCACCTTACAGAGACTTTCCATGACCTCCTCCTCTAAAATTGCAAAGTCCCCACCTCCTTTATGTTTTTCCATATCACCTATCGCCATCTTAAATATCATGCATTTTTGCTTAGTTCTTCCATTACCTGTCTATCTCTTACCAGGAATGCAAGCTGCCCTGAGGGCAGGCATTTTGCCTGTCTTGTTCCCTGTTGGTCCTTTGGCTTGGAGCCCAGGGCCTGTGACGGGGGACACTATCGCTCTATCGCTGCGCTGCGTGCGGGGAGCATTGGCTATTTATAAACCGGCACTGGCCACGCAGCAGCGAGCCGACAGCAGCCCCTGAGCTCCTGGAGGCCACAGCCCAGCAGGAGAAAGGCCGGTCCGGAGGCCATGACAGCCTTGGGCAGGGAGGGCCGCTTGAGGCACCAGTCCTGCTGGGTTCCCAGTGGGCTGCTCACCACCCGGCCCCGCACGGCAGCCTGAGCTCTGATGGGATCAGTAGGACAGGGGGCTAAGGCCTCCAGGCTAGTCCGGGAGGAGGGAGGCAGGACAGAATGAATCCTGCAGCAGGGCCCACTCTGTCCCTGGCCCACTAAGTGGCCCCGGTTACATCCCTGTCCTCTATGAACCTCCACCTCCCTGTGCACAGCATCGCCATCTTACATATTAGAGAGGGTTGGCCTGGGTGATGTCTAAGGTCCTCCCAAGCTGGGATGGGCTGAGACTCCCTGAAAGGTGCAGGGCCCCTGCAGGTGCCCAGACTTAACACAGGTCCCGGCAGGGGCTGGCGGGTCCCATCCCAGGATAGTGCAAGAGGCGGCACGACTTCGTGGTTGAGCACCCAGCTCTGCCGCTTCTTGGCTGTGTGACCTTAGGCAAGTCACTTAACCTCTCTGAGCCTGTTTCCTCATCTGTAGACAGTTTCTACTTTGGAAGGTTGGTGAGAGTGTTAAATCACAATGATGCGCTTGAGCAGTGCATGGCACTTGGAGGCTGAGTGGGTAATGGGTGGGCAGCTGGCAGGGTCAGCTGCCTTGCAGACCGGCGGCCAGAGCTGCACCAAGGCCTCTGCGGGCGGCAAAGGAAAGCACACGGCTGACAGGTTCCCTCACATGCCAGGTGCCAGACACAAGCATGAACGGGAGGTACTGGCCAAGATTCCATGAAAGTCACCGGGCCCTGTGTAACAGCATCACATCTGTCCGAGCATGCACTGTGGGCTGGTGCTGTGCGGAGCACTCTGCCTCCAACCGCCCCACAAGGGAGTGTTTGGTTTCCTTCTCCTGTTACAGGCAAGGAAACTGAGGCACGGGGAGGTCAAGGGTCTTGCAGTGAGGACAGTGGCTGGGATCCAATCCCAGGCCGTGGGGAGGAGCTTGTCCCAGGTTGCACGTCTGGTTGGTGCAGGGCCAGGGATGGAGTCCAAGCCAGCTGACCCCCACCCAGTCCCCGTCCACTACCTCAGCTACTTCCCCACCAAGTGGAGCAGCACCATCGCCTCGAGGTCTGAGCGCTCCGCGGCCCTCCCTCACCACCGCCCTCCCTTCTCCGCCCTCCTAGCCCAGGAAGTAGTCAAGGGGCCGCCTCAGCCGCAGGGGCCTCTGCCCAGCTCTCAACCGGACAGTCCCAAGGAGAGAGGGGCAGACCCCCCCCTTCTGCCCCTTCTCTGTCCTGTAGCAGGGACACAGCTGCAGCCTCCACCCCTTTCCTGTGCCCTTACGGAGGGGGGCCTGTCTTTGACCCACTGGCCACCTCACACAGCAGTCCCACGGCTCTGACCCCAGCCCAGCCCGGCCTCCCGCCCCCCTGCAGCTGCCCCACACTCACAGCAGCGCTGGGAGCTCCTCTGCCTCAGGGACAATCTCACTTCAGTTGGCCTCCGGGGAGGGGACGGGGCCTGGCAGTGCCAGCCGGTGCGGGGAGACGGGGGCCGGGGGGAGAAGGAGCCCCTTGTTTCTCTGACAAAGGGCTGGGCTGGAGCTGGCTCTGCCCGAGGAGACCCGCCGGCCCTGCAGCCGCGCTGGCTGCCCAGCCTCGGTCTGCTTGTGTGTCAAGTGGACGCAGGACTCCCGGCGCCACCACCCTCCGGGACAAGATCTCAGAGATTGTGAACCATGCGGGCCTGAGCACCGAAGGCTGTGGGAGGCCCAGCCTGTGCCCCGTCCTCGACCGGGTGGCTCAGCGGCCCACTGTCAAAGCTGTCACCCCTCACAGAGCTGCTCTTCCCACGAAGTCCCAGTCTCCTCCCTGGGCCCCTGGGCCCCTGGGCTGGGTGTGGGGTGGAGGGAGGGGCTTGAGGGGATCCGAGGGTGGATGAGGTGGTCCAGGGGAGACCCTGGGCCTGCAAACCTGACCCCCGAGGACACCTGCTCGCTCTCAAATCTGAGGGGCCGTTCGCAGCCTCCCCAGTGCCTGGTCTTGGCAGGAAGAACTGAGAGGAGAGACACAGGGGAGCCAAAATGTCCCGGCGTGGTGAGCACACGACACAGCACACACATGATGGGTTACAGAACTTACCCCTGAAACCTACATAATGTTACTAACCAACGTCACCCAACACAGTAAATACAAAGCAAAGTGCTCCCTGACCCCTCCCAGCATCGGGCCTCCAGACTCCCCAGGCCTGGGAAGGGTCCGCCGCGCATGTCCCCAGCAACCCGGAGCCTGGAGTGCCCACCGCTTCCTGCCCCACCCCCACGTAACCCTCCTCCTGAGGGGAGCAGGGGTCTGACGCCCCAGGGAGTTCCCGCTCCTGCCCAGTTGCATGGAAAACGCAGCAGGGACTAAAGTTTCAGCCGAGAGAATGAGAGCACCCCCATCCGCGCCCTCGGAACCCACAGGCCACTTCCCGCCAGGTGTACCCAGAATCTCCCACCGGCCCTCCCTCCGCCCTGAGCTGACTGGCGCTGGCTTAGTGATGACCAGCACGAGCTGCAGTCCAACAGGATCGGCCGGAGCCCGCGCTGCCCAGACTGGCTGGGGGACGCTGGGAAAGCCACTTAGCCGCTCTGGGCCTTGGCTTCCTCCCTGTGAGATGGAGCCCAGCTCCCCATGGATTGTTGGGAGGAGTCAAGGAGACTGAGGGTGCAGCACTGTCAGCCGAGACTTCGGGCCCTGTTGCGCGTTCCCTGGGGCTGCGGAGGGGCCGGGGTTCTCCGGGACAGGCCTTCGGGCACCCAGTTCCCACTGCAGTTTCCACTGGGTGCTCCCTCCTGGGCTCCTCTGCTCAGGCCAGGGCCGGCTTCCCACCAGCGTGCTAGTGCGCGCGGGCCTCCCTCGGCAGCCGCCTGACCTCTATCTGAGCGGCTGAGCGGCCCTTTCGTGAGGGAAGGTGTGGGCAGAGGACAAGGAAAGAGGGAGAAATCACCCCCCCCCCCCACCATGGGACAGACAAGGAGAAAGAGGACCTCAGAACAGAAAAGTCTCAGCATAGAAAAAAGACCCAGCACTGAGGGAAAAGCAACTGCAGGATGAAACGCACAGCCTGGGCACGCGGGCAGGAAACGGGCGAGTGTGCAGAATAGCTTAGAGGGATCGGAATGCTTCTTGAATGCTCGCCCTGGACCAGGGCTGGCCATCTGCTTTCCAAACATTCACTGGTCTCTTCTTCACAGCAGCTCTGTGAGGTGGCTCCCACGGCCCCCACTGTTCAGGGAGACACTGAGGCACAGAGAGGGAAAGTAACTTGCCGGAGGTTTCACAGCTGACAAGCAGCAGAATAGAAACTGGATGCAGGCAGCCTGGTTCACAGCCCCCACTCTATCTGCTGTTCTGAGCTCCCCCAACACCCCAACTGTTCAGAGTGGTCCCCGCTGGGAAGGGGAGTGGGGGGTGGGGAGCGGTAAAGAGGGGTTTTTATAGTTTCTTATTCCACTTTTGAATCACTTACTGTGATATGTGCTACTAGTGTGATTCTTTTAAAACAAGAGAAAAGGAAGTTTGTGAGGGGCCCAATCATGTCCAAAGATGGGGTCCCCCACGTCTACCTAGAGTCTGACCCAAGCCCCCGCCCTGCTCAGTGCCATGGTTGTTAGGCCAGCCAAGGGCCCTGGGTGAGGACACTGACTGGCCACCAGAGGCCCGGGCCAAGGTCAGAAGGCCATGCCAGTTGGAGTTCTAGGGCCAGGACCCAGGGCCCATCGCAGTTCCCACTCCGGCCCCAGACAAGAGCCTTCAGAGACAGCACCGTCTGCAAGCCCCTAGCACTGCTCTCGCTGTGGCAGACCCTTCCATGGCCGGACGGGAACCGCCCTGGGGCCTTTCTGCCTTCCCGGTGGTCCTGTAGAAACTGGAGCAGGAAGCAGAAAATGCACCTGCGCCCCTTGCCAGCAGCTCCGCGTCTAAGCGACAGCCGACAGAAAAGCATCCATGAGCCCTGCCGAGGACCTGCCCTGGGCCGTCACAGCCGCGCTGTGGAGAGCAGCCCATCCTGGAAAACACCCAGGTGCCCATCGACAGGAAAATGGGCAAGAAGTGGTCCGTCCAAACTGGGTGCTGCTCACAAGCAGCGTAAGCCCACTGCCGCTGCGCACAGCCAGTGACTCGCAGGCGTGATGTTGACCGAAAGGAGCCAGACACAGAAAGGCATACAGCGTGCCCAGCGCTTCGACATGAGCTTCTGTGTTAGAAGTCAGGGTCCTGGCTCCCAGGGTGGGGAGAGACGGGGACGTGGCTCCGGACGGCTTGGGCAGGCGGGGCGAGGAATGCTCTGTAACCTGATGTGGGCGTTGGGGACACGGGAGTGTCAAGTTTATGAAAATGATCCCGCTGCTCACAATTTGTTTACCTTCTGTGTGTTATACTTTTATTTTTAAAAATGACATAAGAACGAGGGCAGATCTTGAATAATTTAAAAGGAGAGTTGCACAAATTGCCCTCCCACCCAAGTGTGGCTACGACTTTAAAATTCCTTGGGTGCCAGGCAGCTCAACACAACTGCCCAAGTGCAGCTGGTACACCCTCTTTGGAAAAGCAATTTGGCAATATTTCCCAAAGCCTTAAGGAAGTAATCCTAAGTGCAGGAAAGGCTTTCTGCATAAAGATGCCCACCACAGAATACACAGAAAAATAAAAACAATGTCAGTGTGCAGCAACAGGTTGCTTAGCTAGAGTACGGTGCTTCCCTCCTGATGGGATATTATGTTTACAACTAGAGGCCCGGTGCATGAAATTCATGGACGGGGAGTGGTGTCCCTCAGCCCGGCCTGCACCCTCTCCAATCTGGGATCCCTTGGGGGTTGTCAGACTGCTGGTTTCAGGCCTAAACCGCAGTCGGACATCCCTCTCACAATCCGGGACCGCTGGCTCCTAACCACTCGCCTGCCTGCCTGCCTGATCTCCCCTAACCACCTCTGTGGGCCTGATCACCACCTAACCGTTCCCCTGCCGGCCTGATGGCCCCCAACTGCCCTCCCCTGCTGGCCTGATCGCCCCCACTGAATTCCCCTGCTGGCCTGATTGCCTCTAACTGCCTCTGCCTCAGCCCCTACCACCGTGGCTTTGTCCAGAAGGAAGTCAGACGTTCGGGAAATGGCCAGTCACCCATTCAAATTAGCATATTACCCTTTTATTAGTATAGATAAGCAACATGGGGATACATCTAGTGACAAAATGTAGGATGCAAATTGTAAATAAAATCTGATCATCAGCCCTGGCCAGTGTGCGCAATGGTTAGAGCGTCAGCCCGTGCATGGAAGGGTCTCGGGTTCGATTCCCAGTCAAGGGCACATACCTGTTTTGCAGGTTCAATCCCTGGCCCCAACTAGGGTGTGTGCGGGAGGCAGCCAATCAATGTGTCTCTCGAATCGATGCTCTCTTTTTCTCTCCCCCTCCTGCTCTCCCTTCCACTCTCTCTGAAAAGCAATGGAAAAAAATATCCTTGGGTGAGGATTAACAAAAATAAATGTAAAAAAATCTGATCATCACCATGTACAAATATGTACAGAAAAACCTCTTGGGGGAAATATATAAAATATTACTGTCTTCTTTGGAAGTTGTAATTGTGTGGGGTTTTTTTTTTCCTTTTTAACTTTTGGAATATTCTTTTTCTATAATGAACATGTATATCTTTTTAATTGGGAACAACATTGTATACTAATAGCTAATGCTGATGGAGTACTTACTATGTGCAGGTGTTGTTCAAGTCACCTTAATTATCACAATTATTTCCTGATGTGGGTAGCGGTGCTGCCCCCTCCCCCTTTCAGATGAGAAAACAGGCTCAGAGCAGCTGGCAGTTGCCAAAGGTCACAGAGCTAGTGAGCGGCAAGGCTGGACCCTGGCCGTCTGGCTCCACCACCTAAGCCCGCAGGCTTAGAGTTTGGCCTTGGACCTGCACTTGGGGTGAGGATGCCACATTTTATTTAGGGTTCCCACGGAAGAATCTCCCCCAACAATCAAAGAGTTTCGGCTGATCTCTGATCTCTTTCATCCAGCCCAGGGGCCAGAGGGTGCCTGGGACGATGAAACGGCCTGGAATCCCCCAACACCAGCACAAAAACTCTACCCTCCCTCAAAGGGCAGAGAAAATTTCCTGTATTCTCAGAAAAACACATGTCTGGCGGCTGAAACAACACAGTGCGCGAGCCCAGAGGCCAGGGCGCCTGTTTAAGCCATTTATTGCGTTCTGTGCCTCCGGTCAGAAGCTGTCTTCTGACCCGGTCTGCTCCAAACTACCAGTTGCACGGGAACGGCGCCATGTGGCGGAGGGAAATCAAACCGACCACTAAAGGAAGGCCTTCCGCACAGGTGCCAGGCTCCCGGAGGCAGGGGAAGGGACCCCGTGACCTCCTGGGGAAGCCGTCAGCCCTGGGAAGGGAAGAGAGAGAAAGATTCCAGGACTGGGGTTTGTCTTGTTTTCTCTGCGCCCGCCCTGGCAGAGGAGGCCGCAAAGGAAAGCCCGACAAACCAGGAAACGGAACAAGATGTCCACATAATCCCCACACCTTAGGACAAGGCCATTCCAAATTACCAAGGTGGTCACGGTCCCCGCAGGGCCTGGGGGCATCCGTTGGGTTGGAACCCAAGAGAGCTAGGGATGGGGAAGCGCCATAAGATTCCCAGGAGCCAGCAGCCTGCCCACAGGAGGCCATGGGAACTTGCCAAGTCCTTGAACCTGACTCAGTGTCTGAGCCTGGCCTCAGTCTCCCATCAGGCAAGTGGGGCTTCCCCGCCGGGGCCACCTTCCACAGAGCAGCTGTGCCCTAAGCTGGGATGCCTCTGCAAGGGGAGAGCGTGGGCAGAGGGAGCTATCACTATTCCATCACTGTTCACTGTCGCTTTGCCCATGCCCACCGGGGCACCTCTGGGCGAGTCTTCTCTGTTTCTCGAGTTTTTTGAGTAAAAGGTTCCATCCATTCTCTCTCTCTCTCTCTCTCTCTCTCTCTCTCTCTCTCTCTCTCTTTCTCTCTCTCTCTCTCTCTCTCTCTCTCTCTCTTTCTCACACACACACACACACACACCATCAAGACCCCTGGCTGGGGCAGAGCAGTCCAGCAGTAAGCCCAGCTCTGTCCCTCCTGAGAGGACAGGGCAGGATGGCCTGGATCAGCTTTTCCGCTCCTGGGCACCCTCTTCGCTTCCTCTCCAAATGCCTGGGTTTTAAAAGGTGTTTTGTTTTCGTTCCCCCCACAGCTTGTGGATCACATAGTCCACGGCAATGCCACGGGAGAGGCAGTGGACGCTGAATGATGCCCACCTTTGGGCTCGGAAGAGACAGGGGGCAGGGCAAGCAGCCCAGAGCCCACTCACCGGACATGCTCACCAGGGCGGTTGTTACTATGTTACCAGGCCCAGGGCTGCGCTACACGTCACGAAAGGCTCCCGCCAACTCTGAAAGGAGCGAAGGGAAGTCACAGTGGCCCCGGGAAGTGTGCTTTGTTTGACTGGAAGGTATTTGCACCAGGAACAGAAGTGAGGTCAGGGGTGCATGCTTGTAACATTTTGCTTTAACATCTAGCCTTTTTCCTTTTTATTGAGGTGTCATTTTCCCCAGCAAAATGCACAGGTTCTAAGGGCACAGCTCGATGGCTTCTCACCGATGTGCACCCATGAGTGTCGCCGCCCAGACCAAGGGGAAGCACGTTTCCATCCTCTGGAAAGCTCCCTCCAGGTCCCTCTCCCAGAGGGCCCTCGCTCTGACTCCACCGCACGGCTGTCACCTGACCTTGGACACACTAAAGGCTGTGGTGCAGGATGTGGTCCCCGCAACATAATCACCCGCCAAGTGGGAACACTCTTGGTGCAGGCTGAGCACCCCGTCTTGTGGTGAGTGAGACTGGGGGGCAAACATTGAATTACAGGAGGAAACTAGGTCTCCAAAAGGGTGAGGCCGAGCAAGACTCGAACCCAGGACGCACTCCACTCCACCGTGCAGGCGCCTGGAGGTGGGGAAGAGGGGAAGGAGAGGGGAGGTGGGGAAGCCACAGGAGCTCCCAGCCGGCTCAGTGACCCAGTGCCCACAGCTCAATTCCACAGGAAAGGGTAGGAGCTGGCGTCTCCTGACTGGTGGGCCTGTTGGCCCAGGGCAAGGCAGGGCAATTATGCAGCAAAGGGGGCTGCTTGAAAGGCAATCCCAGACCCGAGAGGAGCCCGTCCTGTCCCATCGGGTCTAGCTGGACCTGGGCATGAGGCCAGCCCAGGAGGACAGTGGGGACAAGGAGAGGTACTGAGAGCAGCGTGCAGAGGGAGAGGTCCGGGGGGTCCACCCTTGGGATGTGCATAGATATAGCTCACGCAGCCTCTCTCCTTCTCTCTCTCTCTCTCTCTCTCTCTCTCTCACACACACACACACACACACACACACACACACACACACTAGGCCCTCACCCTGCCCCAGTGGGCGGCTGCCCTTCTCCTGGGTTGAAGTGGGCAAGGGGACTGAGAGGCCTCTTTCCCTCGCTCCCACACGCCCTCCTGGACACCCGGAGCACTTGAGCGTCCTGCCTGCGTCCACGCTGCTCTTCCCTGGTTGTTTCCTGGCCACCTACCAGTCTCCCAGCTACAGGAGGCTTCCGGAGCAACCAGCTTCCTTCCTCCTGAACCCACCCCCTCAGGCTCCCCAGAATGAGACCCAGGGCCCCCAGAGGCTGCTTGTCCAATGACCCAACACCTGCCCAGTTATCACCCATTCTCTCCGCAGCAAACTCCCAGTCCCAGCAGGCACTGGGCTACTCCATAGGACCTACTGCCGGGTCTCATTTGTCCTCCACAAGCCCCTCACAGGACAAATGGCACCGCTAGCCGGTGAGAAAACCGACTCAAAAAGTGACCTCCCAAGGTCACACTGGAAGCGCACAGCAAAGTGGGGGTGCAAGCCCAGGTCTCTCTCAGGTGTGTGGCCAGCACAGGTGAGGAGGCCAGGGCCCACGGGAAGACCCAGGGACATGGATTACTGCGGCAGCCTGAGAGACCCAGCCCTTGCTTCTCCAGCTGCCAGCTGCTCCGCAGGGAGGGCTGGTTGGCTCCTGCAGGTGCCAGGGGCACAGAGGACATGCAGCCACACCTGGAGTGGCTTCTGGCTCCCACATGAGGGCTCACTGCAAACCCAGCCCGCCCTGCCTCAGGCCCCGCCCACACTCCTCAGGCCCCGCCCACACAGCCTCAGGCCCCGCCCACACAGCTTCAGGGCCTGCCCCTGGCCCACTGGGGCTCCTCATCTCCTCCATCACCTGCATCCCGCCTCCCACAGCCTCTCCAGTCTCCCCTCGGCTTGGACACTGCAAATGAACTCCCTTTTTGGCACCCTTTCTAAGAGTGTAATCTGCCTCTGAGTGCTTTGAAAACAACCTGGTTATAACGGAAGAATCCAGGCTTTGCTAAATAAAAGAAGACACTAGAAGAGGGGAGGGGAAAGGAAGGCGGTAAACACCTGTGAGCAGGGACAATGGCATGAGGTTCACAGGAGGTGGCCTATTATCTCTTATCTCCCTGCATAAATCCACAGGTTCGCTGTGCACCAGGCAGAGGGAGCACCTGAAGCACAGAGAGGCCCGCGCTTGCCCAGGATCACACAGCTGGTAGGCAGTGGAACTGGCCCCTGGTCCGGGAGTCTGACACCCAGCCCTGCCTGCCCAGGCTCCTGAGTGCAGGGAGCACAGCATGTGCCGGAGCCAGGTGGGAGTCTGCCTGGAGAGGACCTGAGGAGGCAGAGAGGAGGCCTGACATCCGTTAGTGGAGTGGCCCTGGGCGAGGAAGGTGGGGCAGACGTGGGCCCACTCAGGCCTGGCCTCCTCCAGCACACTCTCCATTCAGTCCCTCCTTCCCCTCCAGCACCACCCACCCCACCCCAGGACCACCCAGGGCTGCCCCTGCGGTTCCTGGACAGCTGCGGTCCATCCCCTCACCACCCCCTTGGCTGCATCTGGTCCTGAGTCTGCCCTCAGGCAGACAGCGGGTTTAGCGGAAAGCGCTCTGGACACTGACAGCCCAGGGACAGGTACCTAACCTCTCAGAGCCTCAGTTTCCCCATCTGTAAAACAGATGCTCCTCCCTCCAGTAGGTGAGGGGATCGAAGGAGCTGAAGGGTGGTGCGTCCGGCACCTAGGAGGTGGTCCACCAGAGTCAGTGCCCTGGCTGTGTGAGCCGCGTGTGAGCCGTGTCACAGGGATGGAGCTTAGATGGGGGGTGGGGGGCCTTTTAAGACCTCACCACTCAAAGCGTGATCCTCGGGCATCACATCCTCTGGGGGCTGGTTAGAACTGCAGGCTCGGCCCGGCCCAGAATCCGCGCTTTACCACGGCTCCCTAGGAGACGCGTGGGCTGTTCGCCACTTTACTTGCAGCTTCTGGAGGCTTGGTCACCTGGTTCCCAGCAGGAGCGCCGGTGGCAGGTGGGAAGGGACGCGGTAGGTACAGGCTCCAGGTGCAGTGAGATGCTCTAGGGGTCAGCAGGGCCTTTCTGAGCCTCACAGTGAACCTGGGCATACAGCCCGACTCAGGCCCAGGAGCAAGGTGGGGGGACACAGGGCTCCGGGCCGGCTCCCTGCTGGGCACTCACTGGGTACGGAGGGCAGTGCAGGTCTGTGGGGAGGCAGCCTGGAAGCTGACATGGTTCTCAGTGGAAAGGCAACCCAGACAGGCCACCAGAGACACACCACGCACACAGCATCTCCTACACGCACACCAGCACACACATGAACACGTACCATCCCCCACACACCGCCTGGAGCCTTCCTGCCCCAAGAGCAGCCCCAGCAGAGAGCGGACGGCCTTGAGCACATTCTGTGCCCTCGGCAGCTGGCCTAGGAGACCACTCCTTTTCTTAAATATTTTTTTATTGATTTTAAGAGAAAGAGGAAGAGGAAGGGAGAGAGAAACATCTATGTGAGAGCAGAACATAGATCGGCTGCCTCCTACATGCCTCCCACTGGGGACAGAGCCAGCAACCCAGCATGTGCCCTGACTGGGAATCGAACCAGCAAGCGTTGGGTGTACAGGCCGATGGCACTCAACCGACCGAGCCACACCAGCCAGGGCTAGGAGACCGTTCTTTCCTCCACACGCTTCATCCCTCCCTCTCACCTCTCCAAGCCCCAAATCCATCTGAGCGATGAGAAACGCAAGCCCTGCTCACTTGAGGTTGACAAGGACCCGCAGGTTAACTGTCACCTGCAACATGCCTGCTGGCCTACCCCTCACACATGACACTGACACCCAGGTTGTTGGGGGGTAAAAAGCAGGCAGAGCTCTGGCCTCAGGGTCCCCCTGACAGGCAGCACGCACAGTGCAGGCGGTGCCCATCCTGCCCCCACACTCACAGAGCAGGGGCAGAGCCCCCTCTCCCGACCACATGGCCAGAGCAGGGCAGAGACCCCCCCCCCCCCACACAGATGGGTGACAGCTACACCCCGTCTTTAGTTCAGAAACACACCCCACTGACCTCGTTCACCACCGCAGGCTGGACTGCCAGGGGCCCCCAGGCTCATGCAGGTTCCAAAGAAACCCTAAAACGTGGGGCCGGCACACCAGCAGGCCTAGGATGCCCAAGAAGGAGCCATGGACAAGGGGGTCAGTTGGGGCTGCGGCAGGGTGTTGATGTCACGGGTTCTGGAAAGGCCCTTGGCCCCAAAATATCTCCCCCCCTGGGTCCGGAAATCCCTCCCAACCCTTTGAGAGTCACTGCCGGGAGAGGCTCCCACCTGAAGCTCTTGTCAGCTAACACCCCTGGGAGAGGCGGCCGACAGCTGGCCCAGAGTGGCAGTGGCCAAAGACGGCGGGGTGGGGCGGGCGGGCGCCAGGCGGGCAGTGCTCAACGCTGGTGACCATCACCTCACCAGGCTGCCCTGCCTGCGCACTCCCAGCGGGAGGGGGCACGGCCCTTCCCTCCTCCCAGAAGGCTGCTTCCCCAGGAGCCAGTTCTCTGGGCCAGGGAGGGGGGGTCCAGTAAGGAGAGGGGCCTTCAGCACCCCCACACACATTCCAGAGGAAATCAAGGCCTGTCCTTACTGTCCCCTGAGGAAGGCAAAGAGCTGGCCATCGGGAGGGGATGGGAGCCCTGAGAGAAGAGGGGGGGACAGGCGGGGGAATTAACCAGGTTCCAAAATAGCACAGTCGGTTCTGCCTCGCTTCACCCTGCGCAATGCCTGGCAGCTTCTGCTTTCGGTCTGACTCACACCCGGCAGGGGCACGACAGGGCGGCCAGCGCGGCAGAGGCTCTGGACCACCACCGACTTCTCCCTCCCTCCACGCACCTACGGCCGACTCCTGCCCTGCCGCCCAGGAGCTGGGCTTCAGGGAACAGCCACCAGGAGCACAGAACCCAGGAGCTCCCCTGCGGGGGTCCTATCCCAGCCCTACCCACCCAGGCTTCCCCAGGCATGGCAGCTGCCCCTGCCCAGGACTTGGGGCTGCCCCTGCCCTGCCCAGGTACACGCCGCTGGCCCCACCCCCTCTCCACGGGAAGTCGAAGGAGACCTGCTCTGAAGACCAACCTCTCCCCGCAGGAGGAATGACCCCACAGCTCCGGTCCCACCGGCCAGAGGAGTGAGTCTGCTCCACCAGCCCCCTCTCCCACCCCCACAGGGGACGAGAGAAACAGCACAGTCTTACTCTCAAAATGCACACAGCAGCCCATGCACCCTTTTGTTCTGTCCTTATACTCCATGGGGCAACACTACCCTTGGCCGGGCAGAGAGGAACTGACCTGGGCTGTGTGTGTTGGGTGGGGAGGAGCATCAGTAACGTTGCTCTCCCCTTTCATCGTCTCCCATCTCCAATCTCCTCCTCCCCAGCTTCCCCCCAGGGGCAGCTGCCTTGTACTCACTCCTCCCGGATCAAAGATGCTGGAGCCCTAACCTGAGACTCCAACCAACAGCCTCATCGTCAACTCCACCTCAAGGTCCCTGTCCTCCTCCAGCCCTCACATCCACACTCCTGCCCAACATAAGGACAGCCACCTTTCTGTCCAAGTGCAGGTACAGGGTGGCTGTGCGCCCTGCCAGCCCAGCCCTGTCCATGGGCTGGAGATGGACGGCACAGTCGGAAGGGGAGGCCATCGGAGGCAATGAGGTTGGCCAGCACAGGCAGACACACTACCAAACCGGGTGTGAAAGTGAAAACGTCCCGGGGAAAGGCTGTGGGTGGCGGCTGGGGAGAGGAGTCAAAGGGCCCAGGGTCTGGCCTGCCTGCCTGTGTGGCCCAGTGAGGAGTTTTCAGTGTGAATGCACCAGCGGATGAGGCACCTGCCCCGTCCCTGGTGCCGGCCCTTCCCCATCCCCACACCGAAGGCCTTAGTAACTCCACTTCCTGTTCTTAATTCTCCCCGAGCCCTCGCCCCAAAAGGCATGAGTCTGGGAGAGGGAGCAGTGAAGAGGGAGGAGGCCCCTCTCCAAGAAGCAGGTACCAGGCAGAGCCTTCTCCAGGGACAGAGAAGGGGCCCTTGAATAAGCTGCCCCCATTGCCCGTGAATTGCACCTTGTCCCACACAGAGACACAGAGAGAGCGCCAGGGGCTCAGCCCCGATGGGCTCCATGGAGCTGGTGGCCCCAGGAAAGGAAGAGGCAGGGGCAGTGAGAGGAAGGAAAAGCAAGTCCGGAAAACCACGGCAATCACAGTCACTAGCGCTGGGAGGAGGCTTGGCGGCTCTAGGCTATGCACTTCCCAGCATGTCTGCCCCAGTTCTAGGAGAGGATGCAGCGGAGACAGGCCCCTGGCCTGGGACGGGGCCTGGAAAGGGCCGCCGGTGTTGGCCCAGGGTAAGGACATTCACGCTGGGACCCTTTCCTCCATTGTGCATGCATGGAGGGATCCTGACAGCTTCCTCTTTGTCGCTGTGGCACCTGGCACATAGTAGGAGCTCCTTAAGAGTCTGTGAGCACAGTGACTGTGGTGACGGGCCCCAGTAGGAAGGGCCTGTCCAGGGCAGCTGGGGAGGGGGCGGCAGCTCCACAGGCACCGAGCGTGGGAGCTGTGGGGAAAGGGCTTGACAAGAGCCACATTCCAAGGGACCAGCCAGACCACCAGGCCTGGGTCCAGTGAGTGCGGCAGAGGCTGGCAGGGCCCCAGCCGCACCCTCTGAGGACAGCCAGCCAGCCCACCTGAGCCTTGCAGTGCCAGCACCTGCACCTGTGCCAGACCAATGGAGGCAGCACCCTGAGCCAAACAGCAAGGGGGGCAAGTGAATAAGCACCCTGTTCCCTCCCCCACCCACTGGGAGAACTCTAAGACTCGGTCCACAGAGGTCCCCAAGGAGACGGGGCCTCAGTGCCCGCAGCAGTCACCGCTCCTCACGCACATTTGATTGGCTTCCTTCCCTCCCCTGTCTCACTATCTACCCCACGGCCGGTGCTCCCGGGGGTCACCTCCCAAGCAAGCGGCCGGCACTCACACCCTGTCTAAACCACTGAGGCCCGAGGAGACGGCTCTGGTCCGATGGGCAGCTAGCTCCAACGCTTAGGAAGAAAGGCGAACAAGGGGCAGAGTAAGATGGGCTGCCATCCTGTGGAGAAGCAGGTGTAAGAGCCAGTCCCTGGAGGAGACTGGTGAGGCTGGTGCCGCGGCCAAGGGCGTACCTAGGAGCCTCCCGCCTGTGGGAGGTAAGACGGAGAAGAAACAAGGACGTGCCAGGGTCGCAAGTTATGTGATGAAGAAGCCTCCATGCCAGGGGTGGTGATGGCGACATTGGGTTAGAGGTGGCAATGCCAGTAAGACTAGAAGCCCAGCATTGCCTCCCACCCCAGGCTGCATCTAGAATAGAACCACAGAAGGCCAGCATTCCAGAACCTGAGCCTGCCGTTCATTCAGGTCCACGCTCAGAACTGGGCACTGGGGACACCAAGGGAGGCTGGACACTGGATTCCACACCAAGTGCATGTGCATGACCTTCCGCACCTTCACTTCACACGGTCCCAGGATCCTCCCAGTAATGTCACCTTGGAGAGCTTCTGCAAGGATTAAATGTAAACATCCAAAATAGGTGCTTAATAAATATTTAATGGCTACATGGATGAATGCATGGATATAATAGATCCGTGAGTGAATATAATGAGTGAGTGGATGGATGCATGCATGGATTAATGAATGGAGGCATGGATGGATGCATGGATGCATGGATAGATGGATGAACAGATGGGTGGATGGATGGAAGCATGCATGGATACTGGATAAATGCATGTATGGATAGATATTTGAAAGGAGACCAAAGAGAGCAGTAGTTGTCTGCACAGAGTCTGATTTCCATCTGGTTAAATATCCCTTTCTGCTAAATTTAATAACAAAATAATGAAGGCCCATCACTCTAATTTATCTGTTAGAGAAATCTATATCTCCATCCATCAGGTTGACAGATGCAAAGATCCCCCTAATGAGCCTTAGCGACATTATTGGGGAGGGTTGTTCCCTGAAGGGTTAGGGCTACGTCAGAACAGAAGGCATCCTCCTGGTCAGTCACCATCACACCCGTTCCCACCGTGTGGTTCCATCATGTCCGTATCCCTTTCCTCTCGAGTCCAACTCCACCCAACCCCCTCCCCAGGGAAGGTGGGTCAGGGACCAGGGAGAGGCAGGGGGCACTGGCCAGGATGGCTGTGCAGAGGAAGCCAAGAACAGAGTATGGCGTGTGGGCTGGGGTGAGCAGGGATCAGAGAGAAGAGACTGAAGAGCAGAGAAGGATTTATTGTCTCGGGAGAAGCAGAGAAAGAAAACAGCCCTGAGAGATCAAAGGAGCAGAAGTGGAATGGACTGAGCAGCAAACAAATGCCATTTTCTGCTCCATCTCCCCTCCCCGCTCCCCATCCCCCCCCCCCCCCCGCCCCACCTCATCCACCAGATAAAGTCCAAACTCCCTAGTCAGGCCTGCAAGGCATCCAGTCCCCCCCCCCCCCCCCCCCCCCCCCAGCTCCCTAAACAAGCCTGGAGCTCAGCCCGAGGGCCTCCTCACTCCCTCTCCCCAATACAACCTGGGGCTCCAGATGCTCCCCCTGCCTCATCCCCCTTCCACTGTCCAATCCCCACTCATCTCCGGAAGCCCCGAGACGTGCCCACTGCGGTGGCCTTGGACGAAGATGTGTTGACTGTGGAAGGAGTGGCATAAGTGGAGAAAGATGAGCCCAAGCAGAGGGGGAAGGAGGTGAGGCTCCAGGCCGGAGTGAGAGGGGGCCTGGCCCCTGTGTCCCCTTCCAGCTGTCCCCATGGCCCACCTGTCCCCATGGCCCAGCCCTGGCATTGCACAATCTGTGGTCACTGCAGAGCCCTGTCCATTCGCTAAGAGCTGAGGTGACACTGAAGGAGGGAACAGAGGAGATGGGCGGGTGGGCCAAGGGAAAGAGAGTGTTCATCTCTGCCCGGTCCAGCGGGTCGGAGTTCATGGCCTGGATAAGCTGAGCACAGAAAGTGAGAAACGGGGCAGGCCCCATAAGAGTTGTGTCGGGGTACCCTCTGCCATGGCCTGAGCGCGTGGGTGCGAGGCAGAGATGGACCCTCACAGCCTGGAGCTGGGCTGCAGGCTCCCCGGCCTCCGAGACCCCTTCAGGCTGGGAAACCTGTGGAGATGGGCAGCTCAGGACGGACTCTCACAATAGAAACAACCAGAGGCCTTGGCGCCCCTCCTGCAGGGAGGTCTCGGTTGGGGAAGGGGCCTTCCCTGCCAGCCTGTGGAGCACAGGAAAAGGGGGTGAGGGCCCAGGCCCTTACCCTGGCCACACCTCAGCTCTGCATCCCTGCGCCCTCCTAAAGAGCATGGGGGATGTACAGTGTGGATGGAGCAAGGAAACTGAGGCACAGAGCTGCCCTCCAGCTCCGAGACTTGCTTTGCCTGCCCAGCCATCAGCATCATCCTTGAAAATTACCCACCATGCGTCACGCAGCACATGGGGACATATACTTTCTAGAAAGTGGCCTGTCTCGGTCCCGAAGGTGGGCGGCCTTTTCCTGAGCCCTGACCTGGAGGCCGGGTGCACGGCAGGTGAGCGGTGGGGTGCGGACTCCGGCCCACTGCTGCCCCAGCTCCACCATTTGCTGGCCGTGACCTCGGGCAGACCCCTGAAGCTTGGGTGGCACTTCCTCACATGAAGGGATCACACTCCCTATTCTTGCAACTCACAGTTGTGAGAGAAACAAATCTATTCCTCTGGCCCCTCAGGTATCCGAATGGTCCCTCCACGCAGGATGCTCACAGCCTAACGACCAGTCCTCCTGCTTCCTCCTCACCAGGGCCCTGGCCAGGGGTGCTAAGGAGCTGACGGAGCCACTGCTGCTGATAGAGCTAGTGCCAGGCCCATTGTGGGCACGGGGCCCCGGGCATACAATGGGGCTGTGTGTGCACCCAGCGTTACCCTGGAGCAGAGCTGGGCAGGCTGGCATCTGGGGTCAGGCCAGGAATTCATTTCCCTGGAGAGGGCCTCCCCACCCCCTCCCAGGCTGCACAGCCCCATAGGGGGTATGGAGCAGGCACCACCCCTTCCCCCAGCGAGCCCAGGCAGCGGAATGGGGACATGCCCACAGCAGGCACTGGGGAACAGGGACTCCTGAATCCCGCTGCTGGACGGGGCTGCTCACTTGGGCGGCATTTGGGACCCATTATGTAACTGGGGCCCTGGCCTTCCCGCAGGCAAAGGGAAGGTGAGATCTGTGGGGCCGGGAGAGGGTGCAAGAAAAGCCTGCTGGGATCCCTCCCCAGACGAGGGCCGCCCTCCTCGTTCTGCACTCCCCCGCTGTGGGGCCCCGGGTGCTCTGGGAGAGGAGCTGTCTCACTCCCCAGGGGAATGAGTCACCCATCGCTGCAGCCAGGATGGCAGGTTGATGGTGGCAGGTGGAGCCTCTGCCCCCCTCCCCGCTGCAGGTCTCCTGGAGCTAGAAAACCACTGGGTGGCGATGGTGCTGACCACGCAGTCCAGCCCAGGCACAGGCCACTTCCCCTGGGGCAGGGCATCCCCGAGTGCCAGGAGACGGGGGCCTGAAGACCTCCTGCCCCACCAAGCAGCCCCCCCCCCCCCGCTCCTCCCCCCTCCGCACTGACTGATGCTGCAGGCATGGGCCAGCCCCCAGATGCCCCTGAGAGGGGTGTCAGACTGCAGGCCAAGGCACCACGTACCCTCCGTGAGAAACTGGGTCTGAGGCCAGGGAGGAAGGGAGCACAGGCCCCTGGTGGGTGGGGAAGAGGGAGAAGGCCTGCCACCCTCTACCTCGGGTTGTGGCCAAAATGCGGAGATGTGCTCCTTTGCGTGAATCACTTTCCATTCTCCTCAGAGCCTGGGACGTGGGGCAAGGGGGTAACTGCCCTCCCTCCCTCCCTCACCGGCCTGAGTCACCCCCCCCCCGCCCCCACTCCACACCCAGTCACAGTGACTGTGACACAAACATGTGCCCCTCCGGCTGCCGCCCACACTCCCTGAAGGTCACACACGAAAGTCACAGTGTGGCCCCAGCCCAGTGGACACAGTTGGATGCCCACCCTTCCCCTCACACCCACAGACCTCCCCCTCCCCCGCGGGGCCACAGACCAGCCATCACATCCTGGGGGCCCCAAGGAGCAGCAGGCCAACCTACTGCCCAGGACAGGGAGAGGACCTTCCCCGCCAGGCCCACCCAGCCCTGTGTGTGTGTGTGTGTGTGTGTGTGTGTGTGTGTGTGTGTGTGAGAGAGAGAGAGAGAGAGAGAGAGAGAGAGAGAGAGAGAGAGAGAGAGAAAGAGAGAGAGAGAGAGAGAGTCCTGTCCTGAGAACAGAGGCTCCTGATGCTGAGGCTACCACCCTCATTTTAATGATGAACAAACTGGGGAAGAGTCTTGTCCATGTTTGTGAGCAAGGCTGAGCCCGGACCCAGGGCTGGGCTGGCTTAAGGCAGTCAAACAAAGCAGGGGACAGGGAAGGCAGGGTGAGGGGAAGATGGAAGAGGAAGGTGGAAGGTGCAGGGGAAGCTCTGCCCCCATACCTGAGGGCTGCTGCTCTGGATGCTGTGCTGGTACCATGTCATTCATTCATTTCAAACATTTCTTGAGCACCTACTATGTGCCAGCACTATAGATCTCCAGGCCAAGCTCCCCCAGCTCCCTCTCCCGCCCCAACTCCCAGCTCCCCCTCCTGCCTCACAAGGGAAAGGGAAACAGCAAAAAAGTCTCATGGACTTTCGGTGCGCACAGCGGTGATCCACACACATCGATGCTTTGTTTCCCACAATAACTCTGTGACCTACATCGTATCATCCTGTAGGTAAAGAAACAGATACTCACAACAGTTAAGCGGCTCGCCCAATCTGTAAAGGGCAAAGCCCACATTCCCACCTGTGTGCTCCTGCCCCCACCCCCTGCAGCCTTGCGGAACTCACCACCATGGATCCCTGGCTAGGGCCGGAACTCCCTCTGAGCCCTAGCCCAGGCCTCACCTCACTCAGAGACAAGCCCAGGCCTCCCACCCAACTCACTCCAGCAGCACAGCACATACAGAGTTTCTCATTAGTAACAGTAAGAATAAAAATAATAAAAGTCCCACCACCTCCCTATTACATAGCACTTATGATTTAGGTACTTCACGTATTATCATTTACTTAATTCTCACAACACTATGCTCCCATTACTCCCATCCCCATCTCACAGATGAGGAACCTGAGGCACAGAGAGGTTGATGATTTGCCCAAGGTCACACAGCTAAGAGGTAGCAAAGCCAGGATTCGACCCCTGGCAGTCTGGCCTGTGTCTGTTGCTCCTCCTTCGGTGGTGACTGTAACACGTGTCCTAGTGTGGCCTGCCTCCCTCCTCTGAGACCCCTCTGCAGGGGGCAAAGGTCGACGGGGAAAAGCCGACCTGATGAGCACCTCCAGCTCATGCTCTGCAGCCGGCCGCTGGTAACACTCCTCCTCCCACCCCTGCCCCGAGGAGCTGGAGTCAGAATGGTGAGGTGAGGAGAGCAAGCAATGCACAGGTACAAATGGGGTGCCCACTGCGTGCCCAGCAAGTTGTGGCAGGTGCGGGAAGTACAAGTCTCTGTCCTTGCTCTCCTGCCAGGGGCTCCCGTCCCCCACAGAGCCCAAAGGGGTCGCCGCCACCCCCACCCCCTTCGGTACTGGCTGCACCAGATGTTGGCAACACTTAGAAACAGGGCTAAAAATAGATTCTACAATGAGTCAGTGCTAAGAATAAATCGGGCAAATAGCCCTCCTGGAGAGGACACGCTCCACCAGGGAGGTACCACCCCTCCCACCTCCTAGCCCAGCCGGGCCTTCCACTCGGAGCCCCCCACTGTCAGCAGAGGGTCTGGGGCACCCCAACTGCCCTATAGACAGAGCATGGCCAGCTTCCTCCCAGAAGGTGCAGCAGCTGGAGAGGACGCCTGCCCGGCGGAGCGGACTGCAGCACTGGGACCAGGGTTTCCCGCCAGCTCCCCTCATTCTCACCTGGGAAATTCCTGAGAGTCAGCCACACTGGCCCACTTCACAGGTGACGGGGAGGCGGGGCCCGCAGCGGGACAGCCATATAAGAAATGTGGGGCAGACATGAAAGGTGGGCCCGCGTCAGAACCTAGTCAGAACCGTGCCAGGCCCCACAGCCTGGCGTCTCTCTGATTTCCCCCACCTTCTTCTCTCTTCAGCCCCAGAAATGACAAGAATTGCTAGGCCCATCCGTAGGTGTCTGCACATGAACTGAACATTAATAGCACATTCCCGTATGGTGTCAAGTGAGCCTCTCGATAACTCCAGATGATAGACGAGAGGATGAGTCTCATTCCACAGCGGAAGAGCTGGGCTCAGAAAACGGGATTACTTGCTAGGGCCCTGTAGCGGGGACGAAGCCTTATTGCCGATCATCAGCCAGGAAAGTATCTTCAGGAGACCATATGCTGGGCACGGCCCATCTTCCCAGCAACGCCAGGGGGGACCCGACCCCCTCTAAGGCTGCTGGGAGCCAGAGGGAGGGGCCAGAAAAGGGAGAGGCGCCTTCCAGAAGGAAACAGCACCAGGTACATTTCTCTGAGGTGAACCAAGGAAGGAGGGGAGGGTGGGTGTCCGAGCCGATCTCTGGCCGTGGATTCAAGGAGCCGTGGGGTCTAGGCCCAGCTCTGCTCAGGATCTAGGAAATCATTCCCCAGGCCTGTTTCTCCATCTGGACAAGGGGGCTCTGAGCACCAGGCCTTTGAGAGATCCCGGGTTATATCATGACCGTAAATTGGGGTAATTAGTGTAACAAAGGCTCTGCCAAGAGCCCAGCTGGTGTGGCTCAGTGGTTGAGTGTTGACCTATGAAGCAGGAAGTCATGGTTTAATTCCCTGTCAGGGCACATGGTTCAATCCCCATTAGGGGGTGTGCCGGAGGCAACGAATCAATGATTCTCTCTCATTGATGTTTCTATCTCTCTCTCCCTCTTCCTTCCCCTCTGAAATCAATAAAAATATTTTTTTAATTTAAATAAAAAAATAAAAGTCTCTGACAAGTCCTGCAGCATAGAAACACATTTTGGATGTTTTAAAAAAATATTTCTTATTAATTTTTTTTTAAGAGAGAGCAAGAGGTAGAGAGAGAGAGAGAGAGAGAGAGAGACATCAATAAACATCGATTGGCTACCTCCTATAAGCCCCCTACCAGGGAGGGAGCCTGCAACTTGGGCATGTGCCCTGACCAGGAACTGAACCGGCAACCTTTTTGGTGCCTAAGACAACATCCAACGAACTGAGCCACATTGGGCAGGGCCCTTTTTGTGTTTTTTTAACTCACACTCTGCCATACCTACTTGACCACCAAACCCTTCTACAGAATACATCTTGGGAAACCCCCAAGCAAATCTGGGGTCACCAACTCAAACGCCTGTGGGGGCCACAGGGAACGTGAAAGCTTGGAGCAGGCTCAAACAAGACGCATCAGGACCTTGCGGATAGCTCCAAGCCCTAAAAATGTCGGCAGCTCCTGGGGTCCGGAGAGTCTAGCACTTCTCTACTCTGAGGGCCTCCCTCACGACCCGCCCAGGGTTTGAGTCCCCTTTGATCGTCAACAGTCCTATGCAGAGGGGCAAGGAAGGGGCCAGTACCCTGTGGAGACTGGGACCCCAAGAGAACAGAACACTGGCCCAGGGTCACACAGCAGGTGACTGCAGGTAGGAGAGATGGTGACGCGTGTCGCACTGACTGCGCCCTGATTGTGCACTGAGCATTTTACCTCTATTGTCCCACCACATGCTCCCAACAGCCCTTGGAGGAAGGCACTGCTGTCATCCCCACGTCACAGAACAATAAGCTGACAGCAAGATGCAGTCACTTTTCCGACGTCACGTGGCTAATAAGTGGTACAGCCCAGATTTCCACCCTGGCAGCTCAACCCCAGAACTCGTGTCCTCAGCCCAGCTCTGCCACTCACTAGCGAGGTAGCCATGGGGGAGAACATAACCATCCCTGGCCTCAGGTTCCTAATCGATAAAACGGGATAATAAAAAGGCCTGTGTATGAGGTTACTGTGAAGATTAAATGTGCAAACACACAAAGGTGCTGGACACAGTGCCAGGCACACGGGAGGTGCTCAATTGTGTGACCATCAGTAAACGCCCACCCATGCCTGAGCCTCTGGGCTCAGGACTCCTCAAGCTAGAAGCACCCACGGCTTCCTGGAAATCGGCCCCTGCCAATCAGTCCCAGGACACTGCCCCTCCAGCTGGCAACGTGGACCTCCACGCTGGGGCTCCTCAGATACGCCATGTAGGTGGGGACGCAGAAAGTTGGGGTTCCCAGACCTAGGCCAAACCTGGGTCTCATCCTCTGAGGCCCCTAACAGGCTACTTCCCCCACACAGCTGGGGATATCCCCAGCTCAGCCTGGGACACAGGCCTCTCCCCACCCTTGCCCCGCGGCCTCAGGTCACGGGGTGGGGAGCCCGGGGGCTCTCCAGCCAGACAGCTGATGTCCTCATGACCTTCCCCAGCCCTCCTAGCCTTAGAGATGACAGCAACCCAGCCGGCGCTCTTCACACTTCCCATCGCCAGCTCATCCATGTGAGGTCACAAGATGAGCAGCACACCCACCAGGCCGGCTGCTCAGGGGTCAGTAAGCCCACTCTACAGATCAGGAAACTGAGGCCTTTCTTTGCCCTGGGTGGGGATCTAAGTAGTAGGAAGCCTTCTGTCTCCTGCACCAGGGCTCAGCGCTGAGCCAGGTCCCAGGCCAGACCCACCAGAGCCAGCTGGGGCAGCAGAGGGAAGGAACGGGTTCAAGATACTCCCGGGGCCATGGTGAGGGGAGGAAATGGTTATGCAGTGGGCCCAGGGTCTCACCCAGTCACTGAGGATCCTGCAAGTATTGGGGGTTGGGGGGGGGGCTTTAGTAGCCCTGAGTCCTCCTCCTCCCCACTCCACCCCAGCCAGAGGAGATGGGCATAGCCCTTGCCCAGTACCCTGAGATGACCCCTGCCCACCCCTCTGTTCTAGCTAGCATGGGCGCCTCTGGCCAAGCCTGGCCCTGCAGCCCTCCACTGACAGGGAGTCCTGCCTCCCAAGGTGGCTCTCTAGCTCCAGACCCAAGCCAACGTTTACCCCAGGCATTGTCTCCTGCCACTGCCCCCATCTAATGCACCTCATCACCCAGAAAGTCCCCCAACCACCTCACCCTCTGCCTCTGCCGACCCCCGCAGGGCCCGCTCACCTACACACACCTTGCCAAGAACTGGGTTGGCCTCCCCGCCTGGCCCATGGCATGTGGCGCTGGGTCCTGTGCAGGAGGGAGATAATCTCTAAGGCACTGGCCCCAAATATTTTGATCATGACTCACAGGATAATATTTTTATTTGACCCCCATACACACACACAGCATGCATACACATGAAACATGAAACAAAAATGTTATGCAAAACCCTTAGCAATACTGTGCAATACACTGGGATGTTTTCTATTCTTTTTCATTAAAAATAATGTTCATTGAGACCAGATTACAGTCCCGTCAGTAGCCCCGGTCCACAGTTTAAATAACGACTCTCCAGGGATATCTGTGTGGCCCTGACTTGCCACCAGGCCCATGGCAACAGGCGCCTGATAAAGACATCCAGTTGCCGACACGCACTCCAGGCCAGGCCTGCCCAAGCCTCTTCCTGCGGTGTCTGCTTTCATCTCCCCCGCGACCGGGGCGGGAGGCTGCTCTGTCCCGTTTTACATGTGAGGAGACCGAGGCCCACGGCCACACAGTCAGGGTCCCAGGCAGAATTCGAAGCCAGGTCTGCCTGAATCTGGAACCATATTCATCCCAGCACACACTGTCCGCCAGCTGGTCTCCAGCCCCCTCTTAAGTCCGCACACACTGGCAGGAAGCTTGCCCCAGGAAGCCGGCTCCCACGCAAAAAAGCCATTCCTGGAGCAGGGGGGGAGAACTTTTCTTCATTTGGATATTCATTAAATCATTCGAGGGCCACACAAAATTATCAACTTAAGAATTAGCCTGCTATACTTGGTCAAAATTAACTCGCCCCTAATGCCTTGGCAAGGCCAGACCAATGGTTTTGCGGGCCTTATACAGCCGTGAGCTGGGCGTTCCCCACCCTGCCCTATAGTAACTTCATTCTCTGTATTAGCTGATGACTTGACTGGAGATGGGCCAGAGCCCTTGGGCTGTGAGGCCAGCCCCCACACCCCTCCCAGCAGACCCTGCTCCTCCTCCGTACCCACCTCCAGCGGGACACAGAGGAGCTGGGATGAGGGCGGGGTCCACCTAAGGGCTAAGGACCATTCTGTTTTCCTTCTCACTGGTATCACTGCCCTGGAGCAAGTCACTCACCCCTTTGTGGTCTCATGTCCTCATCTATGACATGGGGGTGACAACAGCCCGCCTTACACAGGGTGACTGTGAGGAGAGGCTGACACAGCCAAGCATTTGGCACACACCTGGCGCGGAGTCTGGCTGGGAAATGTGAGCTCTTATTGTCACCCCCAGTTCTAACTCAAATTCCACCATCGAAATAATCACCATGAGCATTATTCACAATGGCCAAGATATGGAAGCAGCCCAGTGTCCATCCATAGGCCAGAGGATAAAAGAGCTGTGGCACACATACACAGTGGAATATCACTCAGCCATAAAAAAGAAGGAAATCTTACCATTGGTGACAGCATGGAGGGACCTAGAGCAGCGGTTCTCAACCTGTGGGCCGCGGCCCCTTTGGCGGTCGAACGACCCTTTCACAGGGGTCGCCTAAGACCATCCTGCAGATCAGATATGTACATGATGATTCATCACAGTAGCAACATGACAGTTATGAAGTAGCAACGAAAATAATTTTATGGTTGGGTCACAACATGAGGAACTGTATTTAAAGGGCCAGAAGGTTGAGAACCACTGAGTCCTAAAGGGTATTATGCTAAGTGAAATAGCGAGTCAGAGAAAGACAAATGCCACTGATTTCACTTATATGTGGGATCGAATGAACAGAATAAATAAAGGAAGAAACAAAAGAGAAACGAGCTCAGCTATAGAGAACGGACTGAAGGTTGTCAGAGGGGAGAGTGGGTGGAGGACTGGGTGGACAAGGCTGAGGGGCTGAGGAGTGCAAAGTGGTAGTTAGAGAACAGTCACAGGGAGGAAAAGTGCAGCACAGGGAGTCCAGCCGCCTGTATTGTAACAACGACATGTGCCAGGTGGGGACTGGAAATACTGGGGGACCGCTCTGTAAAGATGTGATTGTCTAACCATTATGCTGTGCACCTGAAGCCAATAAAAAATAATACTGGATATAAACTGTAATAGAAAATAAAATAAATAAATCATCGCCACGAACCCCGGGCAGGCTTTGCGCTGTTTGCACACAAACATGCTCATGTACCAGTAAAATGTTAACCTGTGCAGGGCGCTTCCTCCCGGTGCCAGGCACTGCGCATAGCATGGATTCACTCTTTTAATCTTCACAACGAACGCACATGGTGGGCGCTGTAATTGGAAACTGAGGCTCCGAGAAGCTAAGTAACATTCCAGGATCACGTAGCTGCTCAGTGGCAGGGCCAGGACGGGAACCCAGGCAGGCTGGCACGGCGCACCCAGGCCCAGTGCTCCCAGTCCTACTCCCAAGCTGATGTAAGCGGGTATTTCCTGTTGCCTGGCCAGCATGGCACTAAGCACATCGTGCCCACTACCTTCTCTGAGCCCCAAAACAAGCCTGGGAAAGAGGAGAGGGGGCAGGGAGAGCTCAGACGGCTCTCCAGCCAGATAGCTGGTGTCCTCAAGACCTTTCCCAGCCCTCCTAGCCTTACAGACAGCAATACCAACCCACCAGGGCTGCCCGGCTCCTCAGAGCGGGGCTGGCAGCCAGCAACTCTGACTCCTGATTTCACTTGGTTCCCACCATCCCGGGCTCAGGGAAGCCCTGTCTTCTCTCCCCTGAACCTGGGCAGGGGCCCCTGCCATGGGCCACCTGCTTCCCCAGTCCTGACCCTGCTCAAAAGGTATCCCCATATCAGCACAGCCTGTGAGCTCACCCCCACTCCCCCACCTCCCCAAAGACACAACACACAAACACCCATGCACCCTCATACCTGAGAGAGGGTGGCCCCTGGAAGGAGGCCCCCTGGACCGCTCAGCTCCTCGGGGAGCCCGAGCCCAGGGCCCTGGCCCTGCTCTGGTACCAGCCCCAGTTTCCTCATTTCCCCGGCGCTGTTTCTCACCCAGCCCCCTGCACCTCAGCCTCAGAGGAAGTTGCACAATCCCCTGGGAGCTGCACATGTGGCCAAGCATTACTCACAGCGCCCTCCCGGAAGGCCTCTCTCACCCACAAGTCTACCCAACACACAGTGACTCCCAGCTCCAATCTCACCCACCCGGGTCTCCAGGCATGGGCAGTGCCCCTGCCCCCTCCCAGCCTGAGCCTGTGACAGCCACTCCCACCCACACAGGACTCATAGGCCCCGGCCACCTGCCCTGCTCCAAGATGGGGAGACACATCCCTGGACCAAGATGGGGAGACACACCCCTGGTCAGGGCGGCTCAGTGGTTGGAGCGTTGTCCTGTGCACCAAAGGGTCACGGTTGGATTCCTGGTCGGGGCTGCCAGTCACTGAGCTATTATCAGTCATCCCCACCTCAGGCTGCCTGGGTTTCTAGGCCCTTTTGTGAGGGGATGTTTCAGGAAGAGATGGCGTAGTAGCGGGGCGACTGGGCAGGCCCCGGCCCAGAGAAGGCAGGAGAGGCCACTAAGGTGAGGTGAACCCCAGGATGGGAGGTCAGAGAGACCCAAGCTCTGACCCAACCCTGGGCCCCGCCCTGGGGTAGCAAATACTCGAAGGGCACGGGAGGGTGAGGAGGAGCCCGCCCAGGGTGTGCTCCCCCCACCCCCCCTCTAGTGGGGCCTCAGATAAGGAGGATGATAAGCACCTCTTATCTTTATCACCCACTCAGCCTTGGACTCCCACCCAGCCCAGGGCAGTCAGAGATGGTTTTGCCTGGGCCCCCGGGCTCCCCAGAGCGCCCCTTATTTCTGCAGCCCTCATCAAAAGGCTGGGGCCTCGGGGCAGTTCCTCCACAGCCCTCTGCGGCCTAGAGTAGCAGGAACCAGGATGGAGGCTCCTGCGGTCACCTGACGCCTCCAGCTCCGTGGACAGGGAGCACAGTCAAGGGCGCGGGGCGGGGCTGGAGAGCCCTCCCCCTGGAAACAAGGGCTGCAGGCCCCTTCGCAGGGATGCTCCCCCACATGCCAGCACAGCCACCCTCTCCTCGGTCCTGCCAACAGCCCCTCGAAGGGCCGAGGGCAGCAACCCTTGCCACTCTTGTCCCCAGAGGAGACGGAGGCTCAGAGCCTTCAGTGCAGCGAGTTCGTGACAAACCGTCTCCTGGCTCTTTTCCCAGATCAGTTTCTCAATCTCCACACAACTGACGCTTAGGAGCAGATAATTCTTTTTTTTTTAAATATAATTTTACTGATTTCAGAGAGGAAGGGAGAGGGAGAGAGAGAGAAACATCCATGATGAGACAGAATCATTGATCAGCTGCCTCCTACACGCCCCACACTGGGGATGGAGCCAGCAACCCGGGCATGTGCCCTGACCAAGAATTGAACTGTGACCTCCTGGTTCGTAGGTCAACGCTCAACACACTGAGCCATCTCGGCCGGGCCAGATGATTCTCTGTTGGGGGTTGTCCTTAGCATTTTAAGACATTTAACAGCATCCCCAGCCTCTCACTAGATTCCAGTAGCTTTCTCTTGAGTCATGACAACCAAAAATGCCAACAGACATTGCTAAATGTCCCCAGGGAGGCAAGGTCTCCCTTGGTTGAGAACCACTGCCCTAGGAGGCCCCGAAAGACAAACACCTGCCAATTCGAAATCGAAGGATAGTTGCTGGGACAGAGGCTCCCTCCGCGACTGCCAAGTGTACCGGCGGGAGGTCTGCAAGTGCTGCTGGGTGCTCGGTGGACTCAGCACCCTCTGGGCAGAGGCTGCCCCACTGGCAGGCACTGCCACTTGGGGGTCTCCTCCCAAGATCACCCTCCCACCCTTCACTTAGAAATCAGCCCCCTCCCTGGCTTTCAATATTATCATTGTCTTTAGACTATTTTGATCTGTAGTCCTCTGAGTAAAAATGTTGGAGCAGCACCAATATATGCTTCTCTTCTTATAAATTGCTTATAAATACCAATGCATGGATATATCATGTATGTCAGCAGACAAACACAAAAATGGCTCTATGAAAAAGGAGAGCAGGGAGCCTGGCCGGTGTGGCTCTGTTGGCTGAGTGTTGGCACCTACACCAAAACGTTGCTGGTTCCATTCCCGATCAGGGCACATGCCCGGGTTGTGGGCTCAATCCCTGGTCGGGTGCCTGCAGGAGGCAGCCAATCTGTGTTTCTCGCTCACACTGATGTTTCTCTCTCTCCCTTCCTCTCAAACATCAATAAAAACGTATTTCGTTAAAAAAGAAGAAAAGGGAAATGTAAGTTACACCCATGTTAAGGCGCTGTTACACACTCACCAGCATGACCGACATTACATAGGCTGCCAGTAGCCACTGCTGGCGTGGATACAGAGCCACAGAAAGCCTTGGGCAGTGTGCACAGTCACTTCACACGATAGATACCAAGTGCAAGGATGCACGGCATAGCCCGTGCCCTGGGATTTCCCTCTGGCCCATCAGTACTCTGGGAAATGCAGGCACCAACACACCAGGAAGCACATAAAAGTGCTCTGACAGCATCACCCATAGTAGCCAACAAAGGAGAGCAACCCCAATGCCCACCAGCAGGAGATGGAGATACGCACGGCAGCAAGTTCATGCAGAGGAACGCTAGACAGCGATGAAAATGGACGCACCACAGCTACACACAACATGGGTGAACCTACTGAGCTGAAAAACATGACATCAAAGAGCATGTCCAGTGTTGTTCCAGCTGCTTTAAATTCAAAATGAGGCAAAACTAAACTCTGTTGCTAAAGGGTACAGAGAGTGGTTAGGTGATAAAGAGAAGCAAGGAAGTGATTATTAGGGAGTCGGAATAATGGTACCTCCTGTGGGGGGGCGGGGAGGCTATGACCAAGGCGGGCACACAAACTGGTGGTGGCTAGCTGGATGCTCACTTCTATAGTTATTACAGATAGTATATGGTAAAGCTCTTTTCACCGAGTGTGATCTATTACACAACAAAAAGGGGGAGAAAGGAGTAAGATAGAAATAGAAATGGAAGTTGCCTTTCTTCTCACACCTGGCTGTGAGAACCGCTGTCACTAGGCCAAGCACACTAGACGAGAACCTGCAGCCAGACCCAGGTCTGGAGGACGCAGTGACACCCAAGGCAGTCTGTGTGGGGCTCTCCGCTGGCCCAGGCTCCTGGCTGCCCCTCAGCCCTAGGTGCTGGGCACGGCAACCCCTTTCATCTCCCACCCTCCCCAGGGCATTCCAGCCACACACGCCCCTAGCTGCCCAAGGGCAGGGAGCTGCCTCAGGCTGGGCACCCCCACCCCTCACCCTGCCTTGGGCCATTCCTCCAGCCCCTCAGAGACTCCCCTGTGCAGGCACTGAAGGAGCAAGGTGAGCCTCAGACACCCTCTGAACACACCAAAGAAAGGGGCAGAAAAGAGAAATGAAGAATATGGAGAGAGGGGGGCAGAGAGCAGGAAAGACCCAAGTGCCAGATGCGGTGGAACTAGATGGAGGGTCAGAGGGGCGGGGCGGGGGTGGGGGTGGGGGAGGAGGAGGAAAAGGCGAGAAGGCGCTGAGGCGGGGTTACGTAGGTGCAGTGCCCTGGGTCCAGGCCCAAGCCTGGAGCTCCAAAGAGGCCTGAGCTGTTGGGCACAATGTAGGCCCATCCCCCAGGGCCCAGGGCTTCCGAGTGGCAGGGGGGCGGCACAGGGGCCTCCCTGCGGCCTTCCCCGCTCATACTCAACCGCCTCTGGCCCTCCTGGAAGAAGGGTCTGTGGGGGGGGGTGGGGGGGGAAGCACCGGGCCTGCAGAGGGACCAGGTGAGAGGCCCCGGGGGAGGCAGAGCCGCCCAGAGGGCAGGAAGGTCACTGTGCTGGCACAACCCTCTGGTAAAAACTCCCCAGGCCAAGGAAGAATGCTCTTTAGAGAGAAGGGTCGGGCGTGGACACGTGGACATTGACTGAGGACGTCATTCCGTCCTCTCTTACGTCTCTCTGCCTGTCTGTCTCCCAGGCTACGGACATTCCCGCTAGCTGTCCGCTTCGAGGAGCCATGCCCTGTGCCCATCCCCTGCTGGGCCAGCCCAGGCAGTGCTCGCTTCACGCCTGCTGACCCCAAAGGTGACCAAGGCCATGGGGTGCTGGGGTGGCGCCCACGCTCCCTGCGCCTCGGTCTCCTCTAGACAACGCGAGGGCAGCACCGGCTGGCCTCTGAGGCCCCTGGCCCCGCAGCCCCATCCGCCCGCAGCAAAGCCGGCCAGTGCCACACTGGCAGGGGCAGCTGTGAGCGCACCTGGCTAGAGCCAGGAGGGGGACACGACGCAGCAGGGGTGGACAGTATAATGTGTCACTTGGCACCCCTCAGGGACGGTGGGGGGCCGGGGCAGGTGTTTTCCCAAAGCAATTATAAACACGGCAGAGGACAGGCTGTGACTTCCCTTGGCAAACAGGAGAAAACAAACCGAGCTCCACCCCACAGCCCCACTGGTAGAACTGGGGTGTGGGGGGGGCACACCCTGTACGGGGAGAGTCAGACTGACCCCCACCAGAGCCGAGCTGGACCCGGACCACAGCCGGTGAGGCTGGGAGCTGCTTGAGTCTTGACGGTGAAGCTGATGCCCAGCCCACGTGCAGGGCAGAGGCCAGGGGTACAGCCTCTGCTGTGTCCTCGCTTCTGGGCACACGGTGGGGGCTCAAAGCACGCTCCCTCCCCTCCCTCTACAAAGGCTACTGAGCACGCACTACGTGCCTCGCTCTCCTCTGGGCACTGGGACTATTGCACAGAACAGACCGAACAGAACAGCCAGCGCCTGTGCTCACGCCAAGCTCATCCTGCCTCGCCCTGCAGAGCTAAAAGGCGGGCCGCCACCTCTCCTCCCACCAGGCTGTGTTCCAGCTCCCCAGCTTCTAAGGAAGACTCGACCCCAGCAGCCCAGGGCGGGCCTGAGTCACCCAACTATCTGTTGTCCTAGAGGCCCAGGATTCCCTAGAACGGCGGTTCTCAACCTGTGGGTCGCGACCCCTTTGGGGGTCGAACGACCCTTTCACAGGGGTCGCCTAAGACCATCGGAAAACACATATATAATTACATATTGTTTTTGTGATTAATCACTATGCTTTAATCATGTTCAATTTGTAACAATGAAAATATATTCTGCATATCAGATATTTACATTACGATTCATAACAGAAGCAAAATTACAGTTACGAAGTAGCAACGAAAATAATTTTATGGTTGGGGGTCACCACAACATGAGGAACTGTATTAAAGGGTCGCGGCATTGGGAAGGTTGAGAACCGCTGCCCTAGAAGGTGATGGAGACACCCTACCTCGAGCACTGACCGCCCCCCTCCCCCCCTCATGCTCCCGCCCTCCCAACATCTCCAGTCCAGGTGAGGAAAGGAGAAGGGAAGAGCTGCTTTTTGTGCACTTTAGCATTTTTATTATTAACAAGGCATACAAGGCAGTGATCCAACACTTGCCCTCCACGGGGTAGAAAAGTGAAATAGCATGGGGAGTCTTTCTACAGCCTCAACGAAGTGGGGGGCTCGGACACCTCCCCCTGGTCCAGTAGCGCTGCTCTGGCTCCAGGCACTTCTGCAGGAGCTGCAGAGCCGTCCATGTTCTGATGGCTCTCAGAGCTAGTGCATCCTTCGCTGTCCACCTCCTCCCGCCTGGACCAAACAGCAGGCATTCCCTGAGCACGTGTCCCAGAGGAGACTGCCAAGAACACGAGGCGGGCCAGTGGTCAGTGCAACAGGAGGCAGGGCCACAGAGCCAGGCTGGGGAAGGGAGGCCCGACGATACGAGGACTCAGAGGTCCACGAGGAAACTCAGAGTGGTCCCTGCCCCTGGGGACCTGGCGTCAAAAAGGAGATGGGCCTGAGAGGCCCCAAGCCACCAGACGCCCAGGAGACAGCTCTTGCCTTCTGAAATGTGGTCTGGGGACCAGTAGCATCAGCATCCCCTGAGGACTTGTCAGAAATGCAAACCCCAGACCTATGAATTCCAGGCCTGCTCGTCAGAAACCCTGGCGGGGGCCCAGCAAGCTGTGTGCTAACAATTCCTCCAGGTGGTTCTGATGCCCTTTCAAAGGTGAGAACCACTGTCTCAGAGAAAGGGCATCAGAATCGTTAGCAGGATTTAAAAAAAAAAATATTCATGCCTCCCCCCCAAGACTCGGAAGCAATGGTATTTTTTTAAAAATATCTTTATTGCCGAAACCGGTTTGGCTCAGTGGATAGAGCGTCGGCCTGCGGACTGAAGGGTCCCGGGTTCGGTTCCGGTCAGGGGCATGTACCTGGGTTGCGGGCACATCCCCAGTAGGAGATGTGCAGGAGGCAGCTGATCGATGTTTCTCTCTCATCGATGTTTCTAACTCTCTCTCTCTCTCCCTTTCTCTCTGTAAAAAGTCAATAAAATATATTTTTAAAAAAATATCTTTATTGATTTCAGAGAGGAAGGGAGAAGGGAGAGATAGAAACATCAATGATGAGAGAGAATCATTGATTGGCTGCCTCCTGCATGTCCCCTACTGGGGATCAAGCCCGCAACCTGGGCATGTGCCTTTGACCAGAATTGAACCTGAGACCCTTCAGTCCACTGAGCCAAACCAGCTAGGGCAGCAATGGTATCTTTTAAGAGCTCCCAGGCGATCATAATAGCCAGCCAGGGCCCACGTCGGATAGCACAGTCCCCTGGGTCTCCTGGGAAGGTGTGCCTTGATGGGCAGGATTCAGAGAGGGAGGGAGCAGGAGACAGGGTGCCAGGAGAGGGCACTGGCATGAACAAGGGCTGAGTGAATGAACCAGGGGTTTCTGGAGAGTCAGTTGGGATTCCTGGATTAGCCCCCGGCATCACATTTACTCTGGGACCTCTGCTGTGGGTCAGAGCCAACAGGAGGCCTGCCGGGGGGGGGGGGGCGGCCCGACCCCATTTCTCCTTCTCCTTATGCCCACACTGAAGAGCCAGGAGAAAAGACTGGTAATGGCTCTGCCTCTTACCTCCGCCCCTCTGAGCCGCCCTCTGCTCTCACCCACTGCCTCGCCACCCCACAGCAGAGCACTTGCTATGGGCATGGCAAGTCCCAGGTCCTGCTCTATCGCTGGGATTGTAGCTCCACCTCCTGTGACATTGCAGCCAAGGGGACCTGTGTCTCTGGTGCAGAGTGGAGAAGGGGCAGGCAGGCAGCAGGAGCACAGGGGAGAGCCCTGGGTCAGGAGTGGAAGTAAGCGACCAGGCCAGATGCCACTCAAGGAATCCCAAGGGACAGGCAGGACGGGGATGGTGGAGATGTTGCAGTCACTGCCAAGTCCCCTAGGCCAGTGGTCGGCAAACTGCAGCTCGGCAAACTGCAGCTCATGAGCCACATGCAGCTCTTTGGCCCCTTGAGCGTGGCTCTTCCACAAAATACCGACTTCTGCGTATGGGCCACGAAGTTTCAATTGTACTGTACGTGCACGCCCGCACATGGTATTTTGTGGAAGAGCCACACTCAAGGGGCCAAAGAGCCGCATGTGGCTTGCGAGCCACAGTTTGCCGACCACGGCCCTAGGCTATCCTGTTGAATGGGAGACCAGGCTGGGTGGGGTGGTACAGGGAATGGTGGAGACTGTGGCCATGGAGGCTGCAAAGCAGTGTCAGGTATTTCATTTGCAGATGTTAAGCACACAGGGAACTACTTGCAGCCCATAGGTCTTGTTTCTTAGAGCTCGCTATGCCTCTCTTTCCTCACTTGAAAATGAGGAAGGAAGGAAGGAAGGAAGGAAGGGAGGAATGGAGGGAGGGAGGGAGGGAGGGGGGAGGGAGGGAGGAGTTATAAGAGATAATGGTAATAACCAACATTTTGTTGTTGTTCCTGTTAATCCCCAACTGAGGATATTTTTCCCATTAATTTTTAGAGAGGGTGGAAGAGAGGAGAGAAACATCGACGTGAGAGAAACACATCCATCAGTTGTCTCCCACACAGGCCCCAACCGGGGCTGGGAATCAATCCTGCAACCCAAGTATGTGCCCTTGACCAGAAATCGAACCTGCGACCCTTCCGTCCAAGGGCCAACGCTCTAACCACTTAGCAACCCCGGCCAGGGCGATCACAGCTAACGTTTTTTGAGCATGGCACTATTCTGACTTCTATACATGCAGCGAGCATGAACACAGCCCTCACTACGGCACCATTAGGTAGGAGCTACTGTAACCCTCACTGTTGAGGTGAGGAAATGGAAGCACAGTGGGGTTAAGGAGCTTGCCCAGGGCCACACAGCTAGGAAGTGGCAGAACTGGATTCCAAGCCAGGAAGCCTGGCCCCAGAGCCCGTGCTCTCAACGACCCCCGCCTGGGTTACACTTAGCCCCGTGCTCGTTACATGGGAGCTATGGCTCTGTCCCAAGCAAAGCTGGCTGGTCACGCCACCAGGCCGGCCTCTGGTGAGTGGATGCCGCAGCTCCCCTCGTCCCTCTTTCTGAGCCTCTCCTGTTCGGGTGCCTCTGCCGGGGACCTGTAGGAGGTTCGCATTACAGGGGATCCCACAGGTGGTTTAGGGCAGTGATGGCGAACCTATGACACGCGTGTCAGAGGTGACACGCGAACTCATTTTTTTGGTTGATTTTTTTTTTTTTGTTAAATGGCATTTAAATATATAAAATAAATATCAAAAATATACATCTTTGTTTTACTATGGTTGCAAATATCAAAAAATTTCTGTATGTGACACGGCCCCAGAGTTAAGTTAGGGTTTTTCAAAATGCTGACACGCCGAGCTCAAAAGGCTCGCCATCACTGGTCTAGGTTCACAGATATGGAACCGAGTCTGGGAGGAGCAGGGCCTGCCCAGCCCCACCGCCTGTCGGAGGGAGGCTCGCTCCCCCTGCTCACGACTTTCGCTGCTGTCCCATTCCCACCCAACAGTCCCCACAGCCTTTTCTCCCATCTGACCAAGCAAGTGCCCACTGAGCTCAGGCTTCACTGTACAGTGACGTCTACTACGTCCGTGGTTTCCAAGGAGACCCAGGAAGCCTTGTGTGAACTCAGGTGAGTCAAGAAGGTTCTCGGCGGGGGTCCTTTGATCACCTGTGACAGCAGCTTGGAGAAGCGGCCAAGAGACAGGTGTGGTCCTGGGGCAGGGGCCTCATCAAGTTCCCGCTCATGCTCAGAGCGGGAAACCTGGATGGGAAAAAGAAGGTTCCAGACCACCTTCGGTTCCCACCTCTTAAGAGAGAATGCCAGGAAACCCCAAAGTGGTCTTTAGGGGTTGGTAACCTGGGTTCTGGAGTCATTTGGGCCTTGGTTAGAATCCCTACTACTTCTAGGCTGTGTAACTTCAGGCAACTTACCTAGCTTTCCTGAGTCAGTATAATGAAAATCATAATTCCCACTTCACTCTAACAAATAAATACACAATAAATGTTGGCAACTATTGTTGACAACTAAGTTTTATTATAATATTGTCCTGTTATAGCATAAAGAGAATGGATGAAGAGTCTATTAATATAATATTGTGTTACTATTAGTCTCACAGACATGCATTGCACAATTCATCTATACACACATACTTAGACACCTGTACTTCATAATCACACACAAACCCCCATCAATTACACTGCATCCTGGCACCCAGAGCAACACCACGGACTCAGCATGTACCAGGCACAGCTCCTCTTGAATCCTCACAACAGCCCATGAGGTGTGCGCATTTTTATCTCTTTTCAGGTGAGGACACACCCATTACACACATTACCACTGCATCCTGGGATACGGACACTTCTCAGCTCCATTTCCACGGGCATCTCCAGGGCAGCCCCAGGCTGGGCCCCAAGTGCTGACTGGCCTGGTCCACAGGACAAAGGCCCACCCTGGCTTTCACGCCGCTGTGGTTGGGGAACCTGCTGCCAGCAGAAACCAAGCTGATTTTGAAAAGGAAGAGACAGAAGCCAGGGGAGGCTGGGCCACTCCCTGTGGGGGCAGGTGCTAAGTAACCCTATAAACTCTGGCTAATGATACAATTACAGCCATAAACAGAGCTCGGGAGGGATCAGGGCCAGAAGCCAGACCCTCAAAGGGCAGCCAGGCCTGAGGGGTGAAGGCCCCACCTACCTCCTTCCCAGCAGAGAGGCTGAAAGGGGGTCCGGACTGGCAATGGGGATGGGCACTGGGCATCTCCACTATTCCAGGACCCTACAGGGGCGCCTGCCAGCCCTGGCCCAGCCCCTGCCCCCCTCTGTGTCACCGGCCATCAGCCCTCAGAAGCCCAGCTGGCTCTCTCCGGATTCAGTGCTCACCTGAGGAGATGCTCCCTGCCCCAAACCCTGCACCCCTTCCATGGGACCCCGCACCAGGAGACCTGGGTCCCCATCTGGCTGCACCTCACTGAGCTAAGACCAGAGAGCACTGCCGCTGCAACAGGCCTTGCACACTGTGAGCGGGAACAGTCACTGCAAACAGCCCTCATGTGCACTCTGGCTCCGCTCCCCTCCCAGCAGCCGGGAGGCCGGCAGAAAGAATGGGGCCAAGTCAAATGCTGTTTTCCCACAGCCGGGGAAACCGAGGCACATACAGTAAAACCACCCGGCCTTCCCCTTCCAGTGCCTCTACAGGCGCCTTTAATGATCGCTGCAGTCTCTTTCCAGACTGTGGTCTCCCTGCGGGCAGGCGTGGCACAGACAAGGCCTCCAGGGAATAGGCCAAGGAGCCAGGAGCTGCCTTCTGATGGCGCACAGGCCTGGCCGCCCTAGAGAAGACCGAAGACCGGGTGGCATCTTGGCCAGGGCCAGGGCCAGGGCCTGAGTCCACATCCCAGGGATGCCACGGGGGGCCTGCGCCAGCCTTGACCCCCCACCCCCACCCCACCCCCGCCTCCACTAGGCACCCCTCGCTGAGGACCGGGGATTGGGGGGGGGGGGTGCAGGTTGGGCAGTAATTAACCGCGCTTCCCCCGAGAACCAGCGCGAAGCCAAAGCGCTGCGCCCGCCTTTAGTCCAGCTACTGCCGCGCAGAACCGGCCGCAGAACCGACAGGCGGGAAGACCACGCGGAGTGGACCGGGATCCCGCCAGCGCTCCGTGCGGAGGGGGGCTGGCCCGGAGCCGGCAGGGGAGCCCTGGGCAGCGCGGGCGCCCGCCCTCCCCCTGGGCGCGAGGCTGGGGTGCGCCAGGCGGCTGCGGCGCGAACCTGCTCTCGCAACCCGAAGCGGCTCGGGGCAGCCGTGCGTGAAGCCAGAACCCGGCGGGGAGGGGGCCGAGGGGCGGGACCGAGCTGGCCCGGCCCGCTCCCTTCCTGGAGGCGAGCGCACGCACCAGGCCGAGGAGCTGTCCGGAATCGGGGGGGCGGGGGGGGGCGCGGACACCGGGAATACGGGGAAGGGGAGTGTTTTCCGGGATTCGGGGCCGAGGCGGAGGGCGGAGGGCGGAGGGCGGGGGCGGTACTCGGGCCCGGGCAGATGGCTGCGAGCTCCCGGGAAAACAGAAAGGAGGAGGGCGCGCTGAGGATGAGCCGGGGCTGGGGCTCCCTGAGGCCGCGGAATCATGCGACGGGGAGAAAAAGCCTGCGCTCGGGATGCCCGGGGACTCGAGCCGGGCGGCGGCTACAGGAGACGGAGCGGGAGGGGACGGGAAGGGAGGGCGGGATGGTGCTTCCACCGCCCCCTCCCCCCGCCCGCACCCTCCGCAGCCCGGCCCCGGGGCGGGGCGCCGCTGGGCCCGCCCACTCCCCCAGACCCTCCGGGCCGGGCCTGGCCGGTCCGGCCCCGGCCCCCGCACACCTCCCCCGCCTCCGGCGCCCTCCCCCGCCCCGCCCGCCCCCACCGCGTCCGGGGCAGAAGAAGCGGGCGCAGGGCCTAGCCGTCCCTCAAACTTCTTGCAAGTTCACTCCCACGCCTCCCGCCCCTGCAGGCTCCCCGGTCCCGGGCTGCGAAGGCCCGCGCCCGCCCGGCCCCTCCCGCCTGGTTACATAAGGTCGCGGAGAAGCCGCCCCCGGCCCGGGCCTGAAGGGAGGGGCCGCGCGGGTTCTCGGGACCGGCGGCAGCGCCGCTCGGGCCATGTGCCGGGCGCCCGGGGCTGGACGGGCAGCCGGGCCGGCGGCGGCGCGGCGCACCCGGTCTCGCTCCCCGCCCCAGCCCGCACCCCCACCCACCCACCTGTCCCGGACCCACCGATGGGGGTGGGGGTTCCGGGCCGGGGGTCCCGGGCCCTCCGCGCACCCCTGGCCCCCGGCCCCGCTCACCTAGCTCTGAAGGTCAATCCGTCCGCCGCCCGCTTCCCGGGCTCCGGCAACTTGTCCCAAGTTCAGGTGTCCGGTCCGCAAGCGGCGCCTGCCGCCCCCTCCCGGGTTCCTCCGGCTCGGGGCCTCCAGGGAAGCCCGCCCCGTCCGCCCTTCCCGCTGCCGTCGGCGCCGCCGCCGCTCCCTACGTCTAGCCCGCGGCCGCCGCCTCCGCTGTCACCGAGCCCCGCGCCCGGTGCCCCAGCTCCCGCTGTCACTCCGCACCCACTTCCCTCGGCGCCCGGCAGAGGGCAGCACCGCCCCCGCGGCCCCGCCCCGCCCCCGCCCCCCCCCCGCCTGCCTGCCGCGGCGCCCGCTGGGAAACGTAGTCTTCGTTGCGGCCCAACGAGGCACGCCGGGGTTTGTAGTCCGCTCCTTGGGCCCAAGGCGGTAGACAGGGACTTGGCGTTTAACCTGGAACCTGTTATCTATCCGCTTGTTTTCTGCCCCTTTTGCAAGTTTTCTTTCTCTTCTCAGTCAGTGATGTCCCGAACCAGAGCGCACTACTATGCACCCTGTGGCCTCTCTGACCCCAAGGCGAGGCACAGAGCAGGCTCTTTCTCAAGAGTCTAGGGAAGATGTAGGGTCCCAGGGGGTGTGCTGTTGCCATAGGAACTCTCCAGCGGCAACCGGAGTTTGCCACCTGATTTGCGCATTTACACCTGTTTCTGGACATAAGGGGCAAGGTTGGGGTCAGCCTTGTGAAGGACAGGATGAAAGAAGTGTGACGTGGAGTGGAGCCCCCCCTTCCCGCCCACTATGAGTTTTGCATGTACAGCCTGACCCTCCCAACCTAGGTCTCATGAGTTCGCGCTTTCTGGTGCCCCCCACCACTATCACACCCAGAAATGTTCTGATCTTCCATGTCACCTTCCCCTGTTGGAAGAAGTTACAGGGTCCTGAGCCATCATTCTCTGCTTTCCCCTCTCCTTCCCCCTCCTCCACCCCTCCCCCTCTCCCTCCTCCACGCCCTGCCTCTGGGTCTTGCTAGGTGGTTCCTAGGGAGGACAGGGATGAATCTAGAGGGACAAGGCCTCTTGTTCAGTTGGTTAGAGCCCATGTGATTTAAGTAGCTCTCCCTCCTGTGCACTGTTGAGGGCCAGCCCTTCTTCAAACACAGGCCCTGGGTGAAAATATTCTCAGCTTAACTCAGCTCAGACCTTCAGAAGCCCCCCTGGAAAGAGGTTCTGGTGGCACTAGCCTCCTCCCTGGAGGACCCATGGCTGTTACAAGTGCACGTAGGCATCCGAGGCATCCGGCATGCCTCAGGAAGCTCCCAGCGCAAGCTTGATCCCAGATAAGGAAGTGGATTTAGATTTGTTGCCCCCCCTCCCCCCACACCCCCGGCCGCACTGCTAGTGGACATGCCTGTGGACATCGGGGGTGGGTACTTCTGGTGGTTATTTGGTTAGTTAGGTCAGCAGAGCATTTTGGGTCGTCAGAATAGGGCCCCTTTTCCCTTCACAAAGGAATGCCCTGCCTTGATGCCGCTACCATTGTCTTCCCTCTGCAGAGAGAAGCTCTGAAGGGCACAGGGCCCATCCCCGAGCCCTCCCTTATGCCCCATTTCTCTTAGAATCTCAGGGACCCACCCAGAAACCTGGAAGCAATTGAGGGACAACATGGTTCAGCAGAAGCAACTTCGCCCCTGACGCTCTCTCCCCACTCCTTAAGACCAGGCGCTGCCTTTACGGGTCACAGCGACCCTCTAAAACAACAACAGGCTGACCAACGTGAAGAACTATTTATTATTAGAAAAAGTCCAGAGACCAGAAAAGGAAGGCTGGATCCAGAGAAGCACAGAGAGGAGCCCCTGCAAGGTGGGGGGCTGAGAGGAAGAGGGGAGCCCAGGCGTCCAGGCCCTGGGTCTAGGCGGCAGTGGCGAACCCCACCCTGTTGTTGCCCATGTCGTAGACGGAATAGTAGGACCTGAGGAAGACGTCCCCGAGGATCCACAGGGGCTGGCCGTTCGGGGAGGGCAGGTAGGTGGGCTCGACCCCCACGGTGCAGTAGCCATTGTCCTGCACAAGACAAAGCACAGCACTCATTCATCGCACTCACACGGACAGGCACGCTCAGCCCTGCGCCCCAGGAAATTAGGAAGCTCACACACGCATAAACACGAAGCCACACATCCTCCCAAGCTCCTGGCAGCACTGGGACCTTGGCTTCCCTGCGGACACTACGCCCCCTGCACATCTCGATTTGCATATGATCTGCATCGTTTTGCATTTGTCCCAACAGAACAAATTCACATCCCCAGGCTCCCTAGGCTCTAAGAACTGCAGCCACAGGAGTCTGCCCAGGGCTCAGGGTGCCTGGGGCCCGGGACTCGGGGCGCAAATGCAGAAATGAGTGAGCCAGCATCTCTGTCCTTGAGGACTCAGGCCAACTGAGTTGCCAGAGCAGAGGCCGGTGGGAGGAATTTCTGGAATGGGGGAATTCGGGCTTCAGGGACTCCTCCCCTCATGCCCCCCACCCACCCACCTCCTGCTCCCAGGTCGTCCTGATGGTCAAGCGTTCGAGGCAGACCAACTTGGATCCAAACTTTAGTTTCACCCTGACTAGCTGTGTAGCCTTGGGTGAGTTACCTAACCTCTCTGTTCACTTGTAAAATAGAAATTAGTCTCTCCCTCATTGAATGTCGTGTCAATTAAGTAGAATAGTATAAACAAAGTGCTTCCCACCGTGGCTCGTCCTGGTAGGTACGCAGCAAAAAGCCCACTAATTAATAATAATAGTTAATACTCTTATTAACTATTCGCAGCCTCTTTCCAGAGAAGGGGGTTTGGAATCAGTGAGTGGGGAAACTGATTCTACGGGAAGTGGCGCAGGGTAAGGAGACGAGCGTGCCTGGCTCCCCACGCCTTCCTCCCACCCCACCATGGCCCTGCTGGCTCAGCCCGCAGGGACCAGCACTTACGTTGAGGATGTAGGAGGAGGGCGGCAGAGGGAACTGCACCCCGTTGATGATGAAGGTAAAGGTGGGCAGGTTCTGGATGCTGTTACAGTTCACAACAAACTGCAGAGAGAGGAGCAGGGCCCAGGCTGTCTCATCTCCCACCTGAGATGCCTACCGGCCCGTCTCCGCAGCCCCCTGGTCCCAGCCTGAGTCCCCAGCCTGCTTTTGGACCGGAGGTGGCAACACTAGGGGGGAGTCTGTGTCAGTACTGCTGGCATTACTCTTGTGGACTCCCGCACAGGGGGTGGGATTTGGGGAGACCCGAGCATCTCTCCCACCCCAAAAACATTACTTTTGCCTGAATTTCTCCTCATGACACATTGAATCTGTGCCCCATCTCTGCAACTGTCTTTTGAAAACACACAGATCTGTAGAAAGAGTCAGTCCCCCAAAGGTAATGGGAAGGAATTACTTAGACAAACGCTTTGCTGGGTTCTGGAGAAAGGGGGAGCAGGGGGCCTGGCCCTAGGGAGGTGAGGGACATATGGATTAAAAAGTTATCCCCCGCCCCAGCTGGTTTGGCTCAGTGGATAGAGCGTCTGCCTGTGGACTGAAGGGTCCCAGGTTCGATTCCAGTCAAGGGCACATGCCTGGGTTGCAGGCTCAGTCCCCACTGTGGGGCATGTAGGAGGCAGCTGATCAACGATTCTCTCTCATCATTGATGTTTCTAACTCTCTCTCCCTCTCCTTTCCTCTCCGAAATCAATAAAAAAAATACTTTAAAAAAGTTACCCCTTGTCCCTCACCAGCTTGGCCCCACCTCCAGTGACTTCGCTCTGACTTGGAAGTCTGGCAAGTGTTCAACCTGTTTCCTCTGAGGAGCTGAAGCTCCGAAGAAATGCTGCCTAGCCGGAGCCTCCTCACAGCCCCTCAGCACAGGCGCTGCCCCCTGAAGCCGGCTCCAGGCCCCGCCCAGTCACCCCGGGCTCCCCACTCCAGGGCCTTGGGAAGCCCGAAGTATGGAGGCCAAGAATCAGGCCATTCCTGGATCCCAGGAGCAACCATAACTGTCTCCCACTGGCCTCTCCCAGGGAAGGGACGCCTCTCCGACACACCTGTCCGTACTGGTCCTCCTGGGCCCCCGTGGCCTGCAGCAGGGCACTCAGGTACTGCTGGGGCACGGTGAGCAGAGACGTGCCCGTGTCCACGATGGCCTGGCAGCCCTGGGAGCACCAGCCGGAGGCCTGGCCATTAATGAGGAACCTGAACGGTGAGGAGATGAGCGGCCTTAGCACCCCCAGCTCAGGGCAGCTCGGGGGTGAGCCTTCCCCACCTCTGAGGGACTCACAGCCACAGCCACCCATGCCAGGTGCAACCAGGAAGGTCAATCCGGCCTCCCACCACACCAGTCTACTTAAGGGCCACCTAAATGGCCATGGAAGCTCTTCTAAAAGTTCCAAGGAAGGTTCTAGAAACACTGACAGTCAGGGCTGCAGATATATGATAGGTACTTTAAGCAAATTAGCTCCCTCCAACCACCACGCACCCCGGTTTCTAATCTATAAGGCCGTAGTGTTGGATGACAGGTTCTGAAATAGTTGGGATTCCAAATCCTGCCCCTTCCTATGTTTTCCCCATCCCACCCTCTTCTCCAGGCCAAGCTGGGCCTCAAACCTCCAGCAGAAGGCAGCTGTGGCTTTGTGGGGCAGGCCTGAAGGGGGTTGGGGGTCTCCTGTTTCCGTCCCCCACCCCCAACTGGTGTGTGGGTGTGTGGCATGAAGCGCCCACACGCCCGGAGCCGCCCCACACTCACTCCTCAATGCCAATCTGCCAGTAGAGCTCCTGGGTGACCGGGGCCCAGTAGATCTGCCCCTGGTACAGGCTGCTGTCCACACCCCCGAAGATGACCGCTCCGCCGTCCTGGGAGCCCTGCTGGCTGCAGGAGGCAGAGGGGAAGGCGAGTCAGGGAGTGGCCATGGGAAAGGACTTCGTGTTACCAGTCATCCCCAGAGCATCCTGCCTCCATCCAGGCTGGGCTCCCTGGGGGCAGGACTGGGGCTCCCCTCGGATGGGGGCTCCCAGGCTGGGCCCCTCAGAATCTCCAGTGCCTCAGGCTCCTGGATGACCCTGCCCTAGGGAAGCTGCTCGTGTGTGCCCCCCAAAACCCCCCACCCCAACCCCACCCCGTTTTCCTCTCCCTCCCACTGCCTGACGCAGGTGGAGCTGACCCAGGCCCCGCTTGGCTAGCCGTGTTCGCTGGGATTGGAGGGAGGGAGGGCCGTGCTGCAGGGAGGGGGGACGGCTGTGTTTGCTTGAGAGGCCGGCCTGGTGGCTGAACAGGAGGGAACTGGGGGAAGCTCCTGAAGGCTAAGCTCAGAGAGATTGTAAACAGAAGTTGAGAATAGAGGGGCAACGTTAGTAACAGATCCCAGCGAGTAAGCCCCAACTTCTCTGTCTACAAGGTGGTCGGCTCCTTCGGAGAGGAAAGAAGGAAAGTCTGTTCCAAGCCTCGAACCCGCTCCCCCGCAGGCTCCCAGGCCCCTCCCCATAAATGGCCGCGTAAATGGCCGCATTTGCTGTTGCTGGCGGTGAGGGGAACTGCTTGTTAGGAGCTAGTGGGGGGCCTGGAGCGGAACCTGAACCTGGCTGCCATCCCACGGCCTGGCTAGAGCAATAGATCAAAGGGGTGAAGCACAGATGACCGTGCAAGAGAGGTGCCGGGCGGTAAGCATTCAGTCCGCGGCAGTGAGCTACCTGGGGCTCTGGCAGCAGGTGAACCCACGAGCTAGTGAGAATCAGCAGTGACACTCACAGCAAAGCTCCGACAGAAGAGAGAGAGGCTGCCCTGGCTGAGGAACGCAGAGCAAAGGAGTGGGCTGGGGACCGAGGGGAGGTGAGGCCGAGGCCAGGGTGGGGAGCAGTGGGTTGTGGGGGAGGAGTCAGAGCCCAGGAGGGAAGCCCTGGGCACAGAAGTGCTGGGGCCAGTGCCTGCTGGGTGGCCTCTAAATCCCAAAGGACAGAGCCCCAGTTGTCCAGGCTGAAGGAGGGGGGGTGGGCTCCTCACTTGCTGAGGTAGAAGCTGAAGACGGGGCTGGTGAGGGCACCCTCCTGCAGCATGCCCTGCAGCGCCGTGGTGGCCCCGCCCTCGGACAGGGCAGGGTAGGCCATGCCCATGATGCCGTCAAACTTCGCGTAGACGAAATTGGTGCCTGGCTCCGTCTCACTCAGGCCGAACTCCTGGTTGGGCACCTGGATGTTCTGGACCTGCAGGGGCACAGAGGATGGGAGGTGACAAGTGTCACTCCACCCCCCACCCCCCAGACATCCCCAGAGACCCCTCAAGGCTCTTCTTCACCCCTCCTCCATCTGTCCTCATCTGTCCTGCTTTCCTCCCCCGCGGGTCTTGCAAGAGCGGCTGTCTCTTCTGAGTGGCCTTCCCTACTGCAGGACCTGCCCCCCACGGGGTCACCCCATTCACCACGGTGTCCTCAGGGTCCTGCGCAGGACGGCCCTCAGAGGGGTTCAGGGAGTGAACGACTGGGCCTTATTGTGCTGACTTCCCGTCCTGCGCAGCAGAGCACGCGGTGTTTTTCCATGTTTGTCAGGGTCTCTGTCTAATCTGGTTAGACCCTGAGGCCTGTGAGGCTGGAGCCGAAGGCCTTGGGGGGGGGGGGGCGGGGGAGTGGCAGCGTCACTCACAGTCAGGGTGTCATAGCCGAAGAGGCCGGTGAGGCTGCCGCTGCCGTACTGCAGGGAGAAGGTCTGCCCGTTGGTGGAGTAGGTGGAGGACTGGCTGGGGTTGAAGCGGCTGTGGCCGGCTGCAGGGGCGGGAGGGTGCGGGGAGTCAGGCTGGCACGTGGGGGCTGCCCTGCCCCTTGGGCCTGTGCTCCCATCCTGGAGCCTCAGGACCTCAGGGGTGGCCCACCCGGTTCCGGTTCTGGTTCCGGCATTGGAAGGCCAGCCCTGGCCCCACACCCCCTCTGACTTAGAGACTCTGGGGCCCGAGGCCTGTGCCCTCCCTGCGGTCTCCCTGCCCCAGCAGGTCGCTGGCACTTCCAGCTGCAGGACTGACTGACTCCCCAGGGCGTCCCTGCTCTCCCGGACCCTCACCAGGTCAGCAAGCTGGCCGCACCAGGGCCTGAGAGCATGTAGGGCGGGGCCCATGGGGGACCCTTGGGCTACAGGCCTGAGGACCCGAACCCCAAGGCTTTGGCAGGGACCAGGGCAGCCATAAGACAGTGAGCATCAACATCGCACAGGACGGGGACCACATTCCAGTTCTCCCATGTTCCGTGGGGACCCCCAGTGAGGACTTCGTGAGGAGTGGAGCAGAGCAGGGCGCGCAGATGGAGGAAGAGGAGCTGGTGAGCAGGAAGGCGGAGGCGCCAGTGGGCTCCAGGACCAGCTTCCTCCCGCCTGGGCGTGTGCCTGTGGCCCTGGGCCAGTCCCTACCTCCCAGGACAGAAGGTCCCCCTAACCCTAATCCCCCCACCCCACCCCCCGCAGGTGTCAGCGCCTCCCCCGCCCAGCCCGGCACTCACTGCAGGCCTGGCTCTGGCAGTACACAGAGGGCACCCACAGGTTGGAGGAGCCGGTGTCAAAAAGGACCAGGAAGTTCTGTGGTGGGGTCCCGATGCTGATCTCACCAAAGTATGCAGCCTAGGGCGCGGAGGGGCGGGGGGAGCAGCCTGTCAGCTCCGGAGGGACCCGAGGCCCGTGTCCTCCATGGGCAGAGCAGGGAGGGACCAGCCCCTGCCCAGCAGCCCGCTCCAGAAGCAGGGCTGGGCCTCCCCTCCAGGGAACGCCTCCAGCAGGCCCTTCTCCTTCATGGTTTCACAGATGGACTTGAACCTTTTAGGGGGACTCTGCAGAAGGCCTGTGCGTCAGCAGGTCCTCCCTCTTCCCCACAGCGCCTCCCATCAATCGCCCAGCCTCGCTCACCCGCCCTCCATCTCTAACTAAAGACCTCGGTCTCCCTGCCGCTCTGTACCCACGCCTGTCGCTTGTGTGCGCCTGTGTGTTTCCCTTTCTCTGTTTCTGTTTCTCTCTGTCTCTCTGTCTCTTTCTCCCCCTCTCCTTGCCCGACCCTCAGCCGGTGCCTGCCCAGGGCCCCAGGGCGGCTGCAGGTCTCTGTGACCCAGCTGTCAGCTCAGCAGGGCCGCTCCCTTCTCTGCCTGGGGGATGAGGGCCAGGTGGTAGGGCTGGGGGGTGGGGGGCGGGCAGAGGGGAGGGTGCAGCTCACGGCCCGGGCCTTCCCTTTGGCCTTTGGCAGCAGGGAGAGGGCTACTACCCCGGGAGGGTGGGGACTCACATCCATGTAGGCCATGGGCTCGTAGTCCACGCTGAAGTCACCAAACCTGTACTTCTGAGCAGGGTCGTGCTTGTGGGTCCTCAGGAACTCCTCCAGCAGGCCCTTCTCCTTCATGGTTTCACGGATGGACTTGAACTTCTTCAGGGGGACTCTGCAGAAGGCCTGTGCGTCAGCAGGTTCTCCCTCTTCCCCACAGCGCCTCCCGTCAATCGCCCAGCCTCGCCCACACACCCCTATCGCCAGCTGAAGACCTCGGTCCCCTGCCGCTCTGTACCGTGTCTGTCGCTGTGCGTACCTGCGTGTTTCCCTTTCTCTGTTTCTGTTCCTCTCTGTCTCTCCGTCTCTTTCTCCCTCTGCTTCTCTCTTTCTCCCCCTCTCCTTCCCCTTCTTTCAAAACTCCTCTCAGGACTTGCTCCAAGGTTCAGGAAACAATGACCTTCCCCCAGGATGCTCCCTCCCCGTCTCCAGGGTCCTCACCCCACCCCGGCCCTCTGCTCTCAGATGTCCCATAAATTCCTTCCCAGGAAGGGGAGAGGGACTCAGGCATCACCCTCTGCAGGATATGTGCATTTTAAAAAGGTTTCCCGATGGCAAACGTCACCCCAAAGAGAGCCCTCTCCTGTGGCGGCCCCCGGGCACCTGGCACCAGCTGGGTGTGACAGGCTGTGCGTGCAGGGGCACCGCATGAGGCTGGGACTGAGAAGGCAGGGTCCTGGCACGGCCCTGCTGCTAGATGTCTGGCCGGCACACTGGGGAAAGGGCCTGGTGCTCTGGAGCCAGAGCCGCTCTGGAATCGGGACTCAGGAATCATGGGTTTCTTCCCGTGTCACCCAGGTTTTCCTCCCAGACCTGCCTGGGGAGCGTCTGTGGGCCACCCCACCCGCATCACCTGCATTCCTGCTTCTTTCATTTCTTTCCTGTCTCAGTCCCCATTCCCTCAGGACCCTGCGTTCTCCAGAGAGTCCCTGCTGACCCCTTCGCGTTGAGCTGACAGCTTCTCTAACCACCTCTACGGGCCTGCCCATTACAGGAGCTTCTGAGAGGAGCCCCTCTTCACCCAGGGAATCCGCCGGCCCAGCCCCCTGACGCCCAGAGACGCCCCCGCCCTCCCTTTCTCCTGACGCCTCAGCATAGAGAGGTCACGTCGCTTATGTTTCCGCTTAGACGATGGTGCCACCCGCCCAGTAAGTGTGGGCCTTCCGGAAGATTCAGCAAATGCCTCCCTCTCCAGAGATCACTGTTCCTTTCTGTGGGAGGAGCCACAGCGCCGTCCCAGGGCTGCTCGGGCAGTGTCACACCTCTTCTCTGTTCCAGGCCCTTCTTTTCTGCCTTTGACTGAAGTTCCCTGAAGGCAGAGGCTGCACCTTCTCCCACCTGTGACTCCCGTCCTGCCCCGGCAGAGATTCTGGAGCCGAAGCAGCTGGGGTGTCCCCTGACCAGGCCACGCCTCACGGAGGCCCATCTCCCGCCCGGACTCCTGCACCAGCAGCCAGACCCCAAACTCACTTGACCACCGCCGCCTCCAGGAGCTGGAGGCAGAGCAAGGCCGCCACCATCCGCTTCATGGTGCCGGTTCCCAACTGGCCGCAGAGCAAAGGCCACTCCAAGTCGGGCACTTGCAGTCAAGTGAAGGCCTGAGCCCTCCTTCGCCCTTTATACCCCCGGATCCAGGGCAGCCCCTGCCCCCTGCCCTGGGCAAACATGACCTCAGTCCCTGTGTGCCCCGTGCTCCGCGTACCAATTGTTCCTGCATGTTTTCCCCGGCGAGGGTGGCCGCAAAGCACTTTTCATCTTATTGACTTTTTAACACAAGTATGCGGCCAGGAGGTAGGAGCGATAAGAGTTGGAGTGGCACAGATGACTTCTTGTGCAGGAACCAGAGGTGGGTTGTGAGCATTTAGCATGAGGGCCGGAGACAGGTAGAGCCAGAGTGGCGGCCGTGGGACCCACGGATGCCTTTCTCATTCCCGGCCACTACTGACATTTTAGAACAAATAATTCTTTGTTGTGGTCACTGCCTTGTGCGTTATAGGATGTTTAGCAGCATCCCTGGCCTCTACCCACTACATGCCAGCAGTAGTCCCTTGTGGTAGCAACCAAAAATGTGCCCAGGTAGGGCCAAATGTCTCCTTAGGGGCACAATTGTTGAGAATGTTGGTTTATAGGTGATAGGCTTGGAGGCCTCACTCAAGTCCTGCTTCCCAACACCCCCAAGCCCTTGGGCTGCAGTTTGGGGTGTCTGGGGGATGGTGGGGCCAGAGACTAGGATGATGGTAATGGTCACAGTGTGGTGCGAGTGGTCCTATGACAATGATGGCGGGACCGTTAGCCCTGATGCGGGTGGTGGGCTGGGATGCCAATGGCTGAAGTCAGAGCTCTTTGGGGCGGCTTTGATGACTTTCAAGGTCAAATGGGGCGTTAATTCATCAAGTTCTCATGACACACTCATCATGTAAGCTGAGCTGGCTTCTGGCTGTGCCTCTTGAACTATCTGGAACACCAGGGGGACCCGGGGCAGGCCCATGAGGGGGGACATGCCTGCTCTTGCTTCTTTCCTTCATGGTCTCTCTTCTCCAGCCCCACTGGACTCCAGCCCTGTGTTTACTTCTCCTGAAATGCCATGGCTTCCTTACCCTCCTCCCAAGCCCTTGTCGGCCTTTCTCCTGCCCCCAAGTCTGCTCTGAGCTGTGCCTCTATCCCGCATCTCCAGGTCCTACCTGCTCCCCAGCTACCGTTTCTCATTGCCTGAGGTGACCTGGAGCTGGCCCGAGCCTACTAACCTGGCATAGGAGAGCTCCCCATTTTGGGGTGAGTGGAAAAAAAGTTCCCACGCCAGTGCCCTCTCTGCCACCTGGTACCCCACACTCAGGGCTCCAAACAGATTTGTTAGGCCCTCAAGCCCCAGGCGGAAGGCCAAAGCAGGCCTGCCAAACACCGATTTACCCAGCCAGTGGGGGATTTTCCACTCTGGCCACCACCACCCACTGCCCAGCCAGGGCCCTGGAGCCTCCCCAGCCCTGTGATGGGGGAGGGGAGGGAGGCAGACACTCGAGGTCTGCCCAGGTCTGGACAGACAGGAGCCCTGACTGTCTCAAGGCCAGATCAGCTCCCACTCCTCCATGTAGTCCCTTCTGAGCACCCCTAATGCATCACGCCAGGGCATCCTGCCTGGCTGCCAGGCTTTGGGGGTCTGCAGCCCCTGCCTACCCCACCTGATCTGACAGCTCAGTTTCCTCAGCATCCGCATTCATCTCAAACCCTGGTCTGCCCCTGGCCTGCCCTCCACCACCCAGCCCCCAGTACCTGGAAAGTCCACTCTTTTCCCTCCCCTTTGGATGTGTCCAAACTCTGCCCATCCTTCAAGGCCTCAGCTCCTGGATCCAGGATGTACAGAGCCTGAGGTCACCTTAGCAGTCATCCAGGGTCACCCCCTACCTAGGACAGGAGCCCCAGGAAGCCGGATGCACTGGTTCCTGTTCAAGTTCCTGTTCTGCCCCTGAACACTGCACACCGGCTGTGCTCTCCCTTTGGACTGGATCTCACACTGGCTACGACCAGTCTCCGGTTTCCTGGGCATGTTTCCTCTCGCCACAGACTGCAAGCTCCCAGCGGGCAGAGTCCGCGGCTTCCACCTCCCTGCGCCTGGCCCCGAGCTCCGGAAATCCTGAACAGTAGGTGGAGCCATGAAGTAGTTCCCAATGGGCCTTGGTTCTATCTCCCTCACCCCTTAACCCAGTGCCCGAATTTCCACCCCACGCTCCAAAGGGGTCTTGCTACAATCCAGGCCCTGGGACCCTCTCACAGTGATGGTCTCCCAGAAAAGAGGCATTCTCTCGTCACCCTCTGGTTTCATCTGCCTCTAACTCATCAAAGGCCTTCCCGTGGCTAACTACATTGAGTCCAAACTCATCATCCTGGCCTTCATGGCACGCTCAGTCTGCCCCCTTCCGATGCTGCCATTCTCATCTCGACCTGCTGACCCGCAGATACTCATCGTGACCCCCTGGTTCCTGCCGAGGGGGCCTGTTACTTTCCAACCCCCGTGCCTTCATCCATGCTGTGCTCTCCATCCAGACCGCCCTTCCCAGGCATCTCCACCTGCAGACCTTCTCCTCCAAGACCTACTACAGTGTCACGGTCATCTCTACTGGCCCACCTGCTCTCACACTGGCCCAGCTGTGGAGGACATGGCTCCTTCTCCCTTACAGGATTTATTTCATACCTCCTTCTTGCCCCACATTCTACAACTTGTAACTGAAAGAATAGGTCTCTTCCAGCACATGGCTCCTAAACAGCTCATTCCTCTTTCAGAGTGTCTACAAAAGTGACACTGGCTACTGGGGATGTGTCAAGAGATGGCAACTACATAACATGCACGCTGCCACTGCTAATCCTTCACTCATGGCTGACATACCTAATCAAATGTATCACTCTTCTTCACAGTGCTGAGACATGGCCTTAGGATCCTTCCCAATCTAGTGCTCCATGCATCTTCAATCAATCTTACACACACACACACACATTAGAGGCCTGGTGCACAAATTCGTGCACTAGTGGGGTCCCTCGTCCTGGCCTGCAGGATTGGGACCAAAACCAGCTCTGTGACATCCCCCAAGGGGTCCTGGATTGCTAGAGGGCACAGGCCAGGCCAAGGGACCCCACTGGTGCACGATTGGGGCCAGGGAGGGATGCAGGAGGTTGGCCAGCCAGGGAGGGACCATAGGAGAGCTCCAGGGCATGTCCGGCCCATCTCACTCAGTCCTCAGCAGCCAGACCCCAGCAACAAGATAACCTACAGTCAGAGTGTCTGCCTCCTGGTAGTCAGTGCACATCATAGCGAGCGGTTCAGTGACCTTAGCATATCATTAGCATATTACGCTTTGATTGGTTGAACAGACAACTAGATGACAGAACACTTAGCATATTGGGCTTTTATTATATAGGATATATTTGTATTGATTTCAGAGAGGAAGGGAGAGGGAGAGAGATATAGAAACATCAATGATGAGCCCTAATTGGTTTGGCTCAGTGGATAGAGGTAGGCCTGCGGACTGAAGGGTCCCAGGTTCGGTTCTGGTCAAGGGCATGTGTACCTTGGTTGCAGGCACATCCCCAGTGGGAGGTGTGCAGGAGGAGGCTGATCAATGTTTCTCTCTCATCGATGTTTCTAACTCTCTATCCCTCTCCCTTCCTCTCTGTAAAAAAATCAATAAAATATATTTTTTTTAAAAAAGAAAGAAATATCAATGATGAGAGAGAATCACCGATCACCTGCCTCCTGCACACCTCCTACTGGGGATTGAGCCCACAACCTGGGCATGTACCCTGACCAGGAATCAAACCATGACCTCCTGGTTCATAGGTTGATGCTCAACCACTGAGCAACACCACCTGGGCTCAATCAATCTTGAAATGACCATCCCCAAGACTTTTAATGGAGATTTTATTTTTTTTTAAAAAAAAAGTCTGGATTTGAAATTTTATTTAGAATTCTGTACATATACCACTTTTTTTTTTTAATCAAGACAACTTGAAACTGGAAGTATTTGTACCATTCTGAATTATCTTCTAGCTCTTGATGTGCACACTTTGGTTTTAACATAGCTGTAATCAGTGTGTAAATGTGCTTGTCACTTAAGATTACTACACACACATTTCCATGCATTAAGATAAGCCGAATTCTTATCTCCTGCAGTGGCTATACGGTGCTCTATCATCATGGCAGCTAGGATTACTTAACCCTGTTCATTTGGGTGCATTCCAATTTCTCATTACTATCAATAGCACTTGGGCTCACAAACTAAAAATCATCCAAAGGAAGTTAGTTCCTCATTATCAGATCCATTGAATCAGAAGCTAAAGGAACACCTTCTGAGGAATATGGGTAGAGGGGCCTCTCGCAGCAGGTGTAAGACTGAGCCAAGGATCTGAATTTCTCTGTATTCTCTAACCCCTGATATAAGCTCACAGAGCTAAAGACCTCAGCTCTGGGCACAGGCACTCCATAAACCTTATGTTTGGGCAGCTGTCTGCATGAATTTTAGTTACAGCTTCAGTTATTATCTTGGTTTTATAGCTTTTTCCTTAAATTTTGTACGTGTTTTATACTTACACCAAACTTATTAAGGACATACTAGATCTGATTTTTTTTCAAGTTCAAGGATTAATGCTTTTTTTCCTTTTTATTTTGACATAACTTTTGACTTACAGAAAAATTGCAGACATAGTACAGAGAGTTCCTGTATACCTTTCATCCAGAATCCCCTCATGTTAATGTCTTACATCATAACCATAGTGCAATGACTGGTCAAACCCAGGAAGTCAACCCTGACCTAATACTAGTAACCAATCTAGAGACCTTATTTGAGTTTCACTAGTTTTCCCACTCACGTCCCTTTTCTGATTCAGGATCCAAGTTAGGCTCCCATGTTGCTTTTAGTTTTCGTGTCTTCTTAATCTCGCCCAATCTGTGACAGTTTCTTAGTTTTTCTTGGTCGTTTATGACTTCATTACTTCTAAAGAGTACTGATCACTTATTTTGTAGAATGTCCATCAATTTAAGTTGTTATTTTATTTAAAAAAAAATTTATTTTGAGAGTACATTTATTAAAGCTGGAGACAGTGAAACAAGGACGAACTTAGCGTGGAAGAAGCGACGGTAGAGAGGCTGGGCAGGGCTACTCTGGGCCAATAGAGATGCCATCAGAAAGAAGTGAGCCAGGGCAGGGCTGCTGTCAGCTCACTGGGGAGTCAGAGGAAAGGGAGCCTTGGGACAGGTTCGGGGGTGAGGCCGGGATGAGCTGCCGCTGCCCACTGCTCCCCTGGTTGCAAGTCCCCTGGGGTCCCTTAGAGTTTAGGAGATGTGCACCTGTAGGGGAAGAAGGGGGAGAAGGGAAAGGCAAGGGTGTACCCCCAGATAGGGAGAGCATGCCTCAATTTAGGGTTTTTTGATGTTTGTTTTTTCATGATGAGATTGAGGGCATGCTTTTTGGGGTAGAAACCACAGAGGTGCTGTACCTTCTCAGTGCGTGACATCAGGAGGAACATGATATGGATGTCTTGTTACTTTAACCTGAAGAACTCGGCTAAGTGAGGTCCACCAGGTTTCTCTACTGTAGTTACTATCTTTCCCTTGGTCATTAATGTGTCCTCTAGAGAGACACTTTGAGATGATGTAAGTATCCCATTTCTTATCATTCTTTTCCCCACTCACTTTAACATCTGTTGCTGGTTCCTTCCTGCCACAGTCGTTTTGGTGGTGTTTGCCTAATGGTGCTTTTCTAGTTCCATCACTCCGTCTACATTTATTGATTAGAATTCTACAGGAAGGAAGAGCTGGGTTCAAGGTTTTAAAACAGACTCTTCCTCCCCTGCCAGAACATCCCACCCATCACCGAAGGTATGCCAGGCAGGGTGCTTGACATCTGTTTACTCAGGCAACCCTTACAGCAACCCCACAAGATAGGCCACCTCCTCCCATTCTATAGAGCAGTCCATTTTATCTGTCTGTATTTCAAACAGCTGGAAACTGATCTGTGTGTATAAATGGAAAAATAGACAGACTGGTGTTTTTTCTCTGGTCTACTGATTAACATACCTTTGAAAACAGTAACTTGCTTATCTGGCCTAAGTGGAAAGGGGGCTCCATTGAATAGGTGGGGGGCAAGCCGCATTGCCGTTCAGCTGCCGGAAGGGAAAGGATGGGGCAGAGCCTTGGGGTCCACTGGAATCTGGGATCTAAACACCACTAGGACCTTCTCTCTGCTTCTCATTTCCTCTCTTCTCCCCTCCCCTCCCCTTCCCCTTCCCCTCCCCTCCCCTCCTCTTCCCCTCCCCTCCCCTCCCCTCCCCTCCCCTCCTTTTCCCCTCCCCTCCCCTCCCCTCCCCTTCTCCTCCCCTCCTCTTCCCCTCCTCTCCCCTCCCCTTCCCCTCTTCTTCCCCTCCCCTCCCCTCCTCTCCTCCTCTTCCCTCCCCTTCCCCTCCCCTCCCCCTCCTCTCCCCTCCCCTTCCCCTCTCCTTCCCCTCCCCTCCCCTCCTCTTCCTCTCTCTCTCTCTCTCTCTCTCTCTCTCTCTCTCTCTCTCTCTCATTATAGGCTGGCTTTCTCCATGTATCTGACCTATAGAAGCTGAGATTTACATTTCCAGAGAAAGAATAAAGCCAACATTCCCATGAAAGTTCTCTGATTGGTCAGGCACCCACAGCCGGACCAATCAACTGTGGCAGAACTTGGTGGCTTCCTGAGGAAGCATTTTGAAGAGGGTGGACAGAAGTCCCCAGAGGGAGTACGATGCTTCTGAGCAAGTGATCTCAGAGATGTCCTTGTATCTTTACTTCTGGTGACATCTGGACCCACCTCGAACTCCTCGGCCATCTCTCTTTGTGCATGTTGAAGAACGTGGTGGTGGTGACATGCAGTGGATTTCAGAAGGCCAGCCTCCACCACTTATTGACCCTTTGACCGCGCCAGTTCACTCACCCTCCCGGAGCCTGAATTTTCCGGGCTGTAAAATGGGGATAATCATCTACCCTGCGGGGTTGCTATAATCGTCCAACAAGGCCCTGGTTGTGAGAGCGCTGGCATGTCGCAGGATCAGATTCCTTTTCATGCCGTTGGGGAGGGGCTGGAGAGGGGCAAGGGCCTTTGGGGAGTGTTGTTTCCTGACCTAAGTCCTAGTGACATGGGTCTGTGAGAAGTCGATGAGCTGCATACTCATAATACATGCACCTTTCAACAAGTGTCTTATACTTTAATTTAAAATGTCATAAAGTCACCTGGCCTGCGTGAGTCAGTTAGTTGGAGTGTCGTCCCGTGTACCCAAAGGTTAGGGGTTCATTTCCTGGTCAGAGTGCATGCAGGAGGCAGCTGATCAATGTTTCTCTCCCTCCTGCTTTCTCTCTCTCTAAAATTAATTTTTAAAAAATGTCTGTGGGTGAGGATTTTTTAAAAAGTTTTATGAAGTCAAATTTAATTTTTTTAATTAAAAAATTTTTTCATAGTGATTAGACATTTATATAACTTACAAAGTGATCCCCTGGTGAGTCTTGCACCCACCTGATACTATACATAGTTATTACAACATTATGACTATACTAGAGGCCCAGTGCACAAAATTCATGCACTGGGGTGGGGGGGGGGGGTCCCTCAGCACAACCTCACAGTCTGGGAGCCCTCGAGGGATGTCCGACTGATGGCTTAGGCCTGTGGTGACACCTGGCCTGGCCTCTCCCTGCAGGCCTAAGCCATCAGTCGGACATCCTTAGTGCTGCTGCAGAGGCGGGAGAGGCTCCCAACACCGCTGCTGCATTCACCAGCTGTGAGCCCAGCTCTGACTGAGTGGTGCTCCCTCTGTGAGCACACTGACCACCAGGGGACAGCTCCTGCATTGAGTGTCTTCCCCCAAGTGGTCAGTGCACATCATATTGACCATTTGTTCTGCTGTTCAGTCAATTTGCATATTAGCCCTTTATTATATAGGATACCCTATGCTGTATTTTACATCCCAGGACTATTTTATAACTGACAGTGTGCCGCAGTCGCATTTTAAAAAGAAGGAAGAGAGGAAAGGAGACAGAACACCTCCCGTCAGAGGACCTCAGAGTGGAGGGAGGCAGTCCTACTCGGGGAGTTCCCGGCGCATGGGGCCCTGCACATTCACCATGATGACCGTTTCACCACATTAGAGAGGACTTTAGGTGAAATAAGGTGAACATGTCTTCTTTGCATAGCCATGAATTTATTGTATTTTAGTACAGATATACAACCGCAGCCCTGATTTCATAGACACTGTGGGAAAGACAGGCTCCTAAGCAAGAAGCTCAGGAGGCAGCAGAATTGCCGTCTCCTGGCTGGCCGTCCCAGGGCGGGCAGAGCCTGCTGCCTCTGAGGGCCCAGGCCCTGCCCTGGAGCCTCTAGGTGTTCATTGCCCTCCTCCTGACCAGCGCCAGGCCCCATGGAGAGGGACTCCCAGCCGGACCCCAGCCAGAGCACTGCCCGGGTGGCCATCTCCTTTTGACACGCAGTCAGTGGTCATGCCAAGCTGGGCCTTCACGTCCCTGGCTCTGCCCACACTGTTGGCTCAGCTTCCTCTCGAACTCACCTCCCACGTCTCCAGAAATGGCACCTGGCCCAAGCCCGAGAGCGGGGGTGACACCTGGCCTGGCCTCTCCCGCACCCCCACATCCGTGGGTTCTAACCGGTGGCCACGCGCAGACAGTGCCCAGATCATGAGGAGGGTGTTTGGATGACAAATCTGGGTCCCACTGACCTCCACTGAGTGGACATGAAAGTCGCACTGACCTGACCCCCCTTTCCGACCCGCCGGTCACCTGCCTTGTTCCTCGAAGCCGGCGCCTTCAGAGCAGCTTTATTTGCGGTCTCCCACATCACAGCCCTGAGAGGCAGGGTTTGGTGGATGAGTGAAAAATGGGGGTTCCCCAACTTCTGTGAGACCCAGAGACCCAGAGGGATGCCCGTGACGGGGGAGACGGGCAGAGCGGCCCACACAGCAGCGGCAGGCCACCTTGTCGTGGCCCCTGTCACAGGTGGAGTCGGAGAACCTCAGGAAGATGGTGGGGCCACAGGGAACACCAATCTCTGAGGGCAGGTGCCTGGCCTGGAACCCCACAAGGCGGTCGCTGCACTGGCCTGGCGGGGGAGGGGGAGGCTGTCAGCCGGCCAGTCTCGTTGGGTTAAGGAAGGAACCTGAGCTCTGAAATCAGAGAGGCCTGGGTTCCAATCTCAGCCCACTCTGGCTATAGCTGTGCCACTGGGCCAACGCTGAGCCTGTCTGTGGTTGTTTCCCCATCTGAGGGCGGGAGAATGACCGTAGCTGCGTTCTGCATGATGAATACAAGTTAGGCAGGTGAAAAAGTGAGAAAAGAACACGTCTGGCAGGCAAAATAGCACCTGCAAGGGCCTGAGCTAAGGAAGACTGCCGGGGTCCAACCCCAGCAGGTCCAGGGGTCCCCAAAGGTGTGGGCAGAGTCGGCGAAGAAGGAAGGACACGGAGACAGTGTTCAGTTGATCAGCAGCCTAGCCAGGATCTCTAGCCAGGATCTCCAGCCAAGTTCTGGTCTGGATCTCCAGCGAAGTTCTGGTTCGGATCTCCAGCCAGGTTCTGTGTCCATGTTGTCTTGCTAGGTTCTCCAGGTTCTCCAACCAGGTTCTGTAGCCATGTTCCCTCGCTAGGTTCTCCAGCCAGGTTCTGTCCAGGTTCTCCAGCCAGGTTCAGTCACCAGGTTCTAGTCAGGTTCTCTTGCCAATTTCTGTAGTCAGGTTCTCTTGCCAATTTCTGTAGTCAGGTTCAGTCCAGGATCTTTTGCCATGTTCTCTCGCTAGGTTCTGTCTCTAGGTTCTGAGGCCAGTTTCTGTCCAGGATCTTTTGCCATGTTCTCTCCAGCGAAGTTCTTCTGTCTCTAGAGAACGTTCTGTGTAGGTTCTGTGCCAATTTCTGTCTCCCTCCTTTCTGTGTTCTTACATCTGTATTTATACCAGTTGATTCCAATCCTATCAATCTCTATTTCAAAGGTTAGGGCGTTTCTTATCTCCATTCCAGGGAGTAAAGATTATGTAGCTTAAGCATGATTGTTCGTAGTTAAAGTGATTAATTACCCACCTGGCACTTAGTTAAGAGGTTTTATTCCCTCCCTAACTTCAGGGGAAAATCCCTACCTGGGGAAACAACCTTTCTCAGAGACCTTGGTTAAAACACATAGTGCCTAGAAGGTGAGCAAACATATTAAGAACAGTATGCCATATATGCCAGGTCCCTTGAAACAGCAAGCATGGACCAGCTCCCGGCAGAAGACAAAATGCTGGGGCTAGTGAGGGGGGAGTAGGGCAGAGAGAGGGGCCTGCGGAGGGAGCAGAGGCCCACACACCAGCGCTGAGGCTCGAGCCTTTTCTGGCCGCCAGTTAAAAAGCAGTCCCGGGGGGAAAAAAAAAAACAGTCCCGGGATGTAACGTACAGCAAAGGGCAGTGATGGCGAACCTTTTGAGCTTGGCGTGTCAGCATTTTGAAAAACCTTAACTCTGGTGCCATGTCACATAGAGAAATTTTTTGATATTTGCAACCATAGTAAAACAAAGACTTATATTTTTTATATTTATTTAAATGCCATTTAACAAAGAGAAATCAACCAAAAAATGAGTGTCATAGGTTCGCCATCACTGGCATAGGGTATATAGCCATAATTAGAAATGTATTTTACACCATAACATTCTAGCACACACATACGTATCTTATAATTAAAACAAAAGTCTCGCCCTAGCCGGTTTGGCTCACTGGATAGAGCGTCGGCCTGCAGACTGAAGAGTCCCAGGTTCGATTCCGGTCAAGGGCATGCACCTTGGTTGCAGGCACATCCCCAGTAGGGAGTGTGCAGGAGGCAGCTGATCGATGCTTCTCTCTCATCGATGTTTCTAACTCTCTATCCCTCTCCCTTCCTCTCTGTAAAAAATCAATAAAATATATTTTTTAAAAAAAGTCTCAACTCGCCATAAAAAACTCTAGTCCATAGTACATGTGATGCACCCTAATTTTTCAATTTTATTTCATTGTTTCTAAAGCGACAGCTCCAGTCGACTAAACTGATTTCCAATGAGCTGTGAGCTGCGGTTGGAAAACACCCATCTAGATGGCAGGGAGCAGTGTGAGCAGGTGCCACGCGTGCACACACACAGGATTGCAGTCTCACGCGTGCACACACACAGGATTGCAGTCTCACGCGTGCACACACACAGGATTGCAGTCTCACGCGTGCACACACACAGGATTGCAGTCTCACGCGTGCACACACACAGGATTGCAGTCTCACGCGTGCACACACACAGGATTGCAGTCTCGGCTGTCATTTCGCACATGATCACCGTCACGGTGTGTGGAGAGCCAGGTGGCACCTCCTCCTGCCCGCGCGTCCCCCCTGTGCAGGCAGAGCGGACGCCCAGGCACGTTTGTTCCTGAGAAGCAGAGCTGAGGCCTGGGAGAGACGGGCCCCACATTTGCAGGTGCGAGGAGCCTGAGGGGGACGCGCTGACTACCATCCCGCTAACAACCCTTCACCCCAGGCAACTGCAATGGGGACAAGGCTGGGTTTAAGGAGGGGCTGAGAGTCGGGAGCGGGCGGAGGACCGGAGGCGGAAGCCGAAGGCCCAGGGTCTGGGCAGGGCGTGCGGATGGACCGCGGCGCCTCGGACAGCGGTCCGCCGGAGCAGTCCACGCCCGCGCCCGCGAGGCCTTCTAGGATGGCGGCCCCGCGCGGAGAGGGCCATGCGTGGGGAGCCCACCGCGTGGAGCCCGTGGGTGGGCGGGGCGGAGAGTGTCCCGTGGAGTCTCCGGTGTGTCCCGCGCGGAGGCCCCGATGTGCACGGCAGAGGCCTGCGCAGAGCCGCGGGTGGCAGCTCCCCCTGGTTGGCGTGGACCAGGCCCTTCTTGGCCTCTCCTCTTATTGTATCTTAAAGGCAGGAATTCGGCGTTAGGTATTAAAGTTTTCACTCCACTGAGGCCTGGAAATACTGTCCTCCTAAGGCAGTGGGCGCTTTCTAAAGGAAAACCATGAAGGGTGGGGCCAGGATAGGGTCCAGTCCACCCCACAAACACCTTTTCCATTGACCCTGGTCCTAGTCAGAAATGGCCGTGAAAAAACAAAACAGGCGTGTTGATGGGAGTAACGCCAGTGCGTAATGTAAAGAAAAAATGGGCAGACTTCAGACCCAGGGATAAAGCTTTAGAGGGTGGTTTTTCTTTCTACCTTCGCGTTGTTTGTTGCCATGAGGTGGCTTTGGCTGGACCACTATGGAAATGTTTGATAACCATCAGGCGGCCCTGGGTTAGAGTGTAGACTGTGTTGCAACAGAGGACACAGATTTTCTCGATGCCAGCGAGATGGGAGAAGACATTTGAGGTCACACCATGGAGTGACCTTTACCTGCAGACCAAATATAATTTTAATTTTCTGTACCTGGTATTTTTTTAAATTAAATCTTTATTGTTCAGATTTAAAAAAAAAAAGGAGGGGCTGAGTGGCCACCTGCAGGAGGGGAGGCGGTGCCTGCCCAGGACTATCCCGGGGACTTGAAGAGCAAGTGTACACAGAGCCCTTGGCTCTGCAGCGACTCCAGGAAGAGCAGCCAGCGCTGGGAGTGCTCAGCGTGTGCCTGGCACTCTCCATCTAACCACTGACGTCTACCAGCGCGTTTAATCTTATCAGGACCTTAGCGGGTGAACATGCATTGGCCCTAGTTTGCGGCTGAGGAGCTAGAGGCTCAGAGATGCTGACTTCTCCAAGGTTAAAGCTCGGAAGTTGTAGAACAAAGATCCCAAGGCAGGCGGACTCCACCAGTAGGTCCTGCATCGCAGAAGGCGCTGGATAGAGGTGGTTCCCGGTATGACTTTTGTGGAAGAGGTTAATAAAACGATCATCCTGAAGGTCTTTGCAAATCTGATGTTCCAGAACCCTAAGGGCTGCAAATGGGCTCCCCTCCCACCCGGCCTGCTGTCCCCCATGCCCAGGCAGAAAGGGGAGGGGAGAGAGATGGGGAGAATTACAGGGGAGGGGGCAGCTAGCAGGGCAGTTGGTGCCATTGATGGTGAAGATGATGGTGGGAGGGATGTGACCACTGCTACAGCTGGTGACAGACCAGAGAAATGATAAGGGACATGGAGACAGGTGGTCAGAATCCGCTCCCTTCAGGGCTCCTGGGATGGAGGTGGCTGGTCCCAGGCCCAGCAATCCATCCTGCACCCCAATCCTTCTACTTGATCCCTCAACCTCTCCCCTTCTTCCCTGCAGATATATCCCCACCCCAGATGAATGACCCAGGGAAGGCGCCACGATGAGTCCAAGCACAGGGCAGAAATGTGAGAAAGGGCTGTTGCTAGGGAGCCTTTGCGGGAGAGAGGCAGGGAGGGGGCAGGGAGGGGCAGGGAGAGCCCTCACACCGGCATTAGGGGCCTGGCAGGAATGACATGCAAACCCTCAGGGGCCAGGACTTGGAAGGAGCCACTCAGTGACAGTGGGTTGGGGAGCCTGCCTTTCCGCGGCTGTTCCCTGGGACCCCAGCAGGCTGTCAGCTCACCACAGATCTGCTAGGGGACAGTGAGGAGGCAGATTCGCGTGTCCACCACAGCCAGGCAGCCCTGGGTCAGTGGCCTGAGCGGGGAGTCATCAGAGGTCAGAGGTCCTGCCATGCCTTCCCCAGCCTTGTTAGCAGTCATCCTGGACATTTATTTAACTTACAGAGTGATCCCCTGGCGAGTCTTGCACCCACCTGACACATACATGTTACTACAACATTATGCCTGTACACCCTATGCTGGTCTTTACATCCGGGGCTGTTTTATAACTGACAACGTGTTGCAGCCGCATTTTAAAAAGAAGGAAGAGAAGAAAGGAGACGGAGCACCTGCCTCCTCAGAGTGGTCTGACTCTAGCACAAGGCATTTGACTCCCCCGTCCTGGCTCCCTGTTCACGGCCTCCCTGTGATCCGCACAGCCTCCCTCAGTTTCTCCTCCGGAAACAGTGGCCCACTCGGGAACTTCCAGAAACTCCCTCCCGCTCTTGACCGGTCTCCCCTTTAAGCCCCCAGGCCTGTCATAAGGGGCCTGTCTCACCTGTGCCTCTGTCCTGAGAACATGCAGGGCTGGGAGAGGGCAGCGGGCAGTGGGGGCAGCGGGGGCTGAGCAGGTAGGACAGGCCATGGGGAGGGGGTTTGGACTGAGCTGGACTTGGCACAGCCCAGGTCTCCTTGGCCGGGGAGTGGGAGTGCTGGGGTTTGGGCTTGGGTGGCAGAAGGGTCCTATGTCCCAGGCTCGGGCACATCAAAGGCCAGGGAATCTAACCACCAGGCCGAGATAAGGAGCTGGAACCAGGCCTGTTCCCAAAGTCCCAAACCAAACACTGTAATGGATCGAGGAAGTGCCCGTCCGACCCCTTCACCTCCCCCCCCCCCGCCCCCCTGCCGCCCTTGCTCCATGCCCACTAATTGGGCCCCAGATGGCCAGATGCCAGCCAATCTAGCTTGAGTTCTGGAAAGGTGGGCCTGAGTGGCAGTGCCTTCCAGGGCTTCCCCTCTGCTCACCTGGAGGAAGGGCGGGGCCGGAGACCCGGAACAGGGAGCCGGTGGGCAGCCACACCAGCTCTCCCCACATCCTGTGGTCTGAACAGCTTGGCTCCACATCCTGGCTACAGGGCAACCAAGGCCTGGAGCAGGAAGGGGGACCCCAATCCTCAGGGAGCCCTCACCATCCAGCAGCCACGGAAGAGAGGCGGGATCCAGAGGCCTTGGACATCCCAGACCAGCCCTGTTGCTCTCCTGGCTGCACATCCTCTTTTCCAGATACTGAGGGTGTCTGGACCGGTCTGGCTGAGTGTGGCCCACCTTCCGAGTCTGGGCACCCTCCCCCCACCCCACCCCCAAGTTCCCGAGGCTCCAGGGGGGATGTCTGAGGGTCTCGTCTTTGTCCCTTTGCAGGAGAAGGTGTCACCACTGCTCCTGCTGGCCCAGGGCTCCCATGGCTCGCCCTCCAGGGGCTCTCTGCCCACAGGGACCACCCTCTCTGTGCGGACCTCCACCCGGCCTGCTCTGGACACCAACACCCCTCTCACTGTGGCCTCGCCTCCTAAAGCCCCAGGCATGTGATGGAGGCTCAGCACCCAGATCACCCCCGGTCGTAGGCCTGGCAGAGAACGGACAGCAGGTCGCAGGCTCAGGTAGCAAGGTGGGGCCTCCGTAGGCCTAGCCTGGCCTGGTCCCCGGGAATGTGAGGGTGGTGGAGCCCGCAGCTCTGGGCGGCCAGGACCTGCTCCCCAGCCCCTGGCCCAGTTTCCCCAGGGCCTCCTGCTCAATTCTGCCCCTTCTTCCCCCACATTCCTCCCCCCCCCCCCGCCCCCCTTTAAAGGCACGTCTCCCTGCCAGGCCTGGATAAGGAGCAGGCCCCAAAGCTCAGAGCCCTCCTTAATCCCCCTTAATCCCTCCTTTCCCTTTTCCCACACCCTGCCCCCACCATCTCCATCATGACCCCCAGAACACCCCCCACATCTACCATCTCTCCTTTTCCGCTGCTGCCAACCAGCTCCAAGTCACCATCACTTCCCTCCTAGATTACAGCAGTTGCCTCCCAACCCATGTCCCCACTTCTGCCTTCCACACCCTCCCTGCCCCACACCCATCTCCACACAGAGCCCAGAGTCATCCTATTAAAACTCAAGTCAGGCCCGATTCCCAGTGGGGGGCGTGCAGGAGGCAGCCGATCAATGATTCTCTCTCATCATTGATATTTCTACCTCTCTCTCCCTCTCCCTTCCTCTCTGAAATCAATTAAAAAATATTAAAAAAAACAAAAACAAGCCCTAACTGGTTTGGCTCGGTGGATAGAGCGTTGGCCTGGGGACTGAAGTGTCCCAGGTTCGATTCTGGTCAAGGGCATGTACCTTGGTTGCGGGCACATCCCCAGTAGGGAGTGTGCAGGAGGCAGCTGATTGATGTTTCTCTCTCATTGATGTTTCCAACTCTCTATCCCTCTCTCTTCCTCTCTGTAAAAAAATCAGTAAAATATATTTTAAGAAAAACAAAAACAAAAACAAGCCGAAACCGGTTTGGCTCAGTAGATAGAGCATCGGCCTGCGGACTGAAAGGTACCGGGTTCGATACCGGTCAAGGGCATGTACCTGGGTTGCGGGCACATCCCCAGTAGGAGATGTGCAGGAGGCAGCTGATCGATGTTGCTCTCTCATCGATGTTTCTAACTCTCTATCTCTCTTCCTTCCTCTTTGTGAAAAATCAATAAAATATATTTAAAAAATAAAAATAAAAAAAATAAATAATAAAAAAAAAAACTCAAGTCAGATCCCCTCTGCACTGAACCCTCCAGTAGCTCCCCGTCCTCCCCGTGCCCTCTCCCCTCGCTCCCCCCTCTCCGACTGACCATCTCCTTTGACCCTTTCACCTTTTCCCAAACCCTGCAGGGCCTTTGCGCTTGCCTTGCCCTTTGTCTGGGGCTTCCTTCCAGGCACTCAAACCTCTGCTCCAACGTCAGCTCCCCAGGGAGGTCTTCCCTGATGTGCCCATCCCTGCTGCTCATCACATTACCCCTCTGCGTTTTCTCCCAAATCGTCTCTTCCCTGAACTTAATTGCTCACTTAATTAATTTGCTGGTTAATCATCCCACCCTCTGTAGCTTGAAAGTTCCTGAGGAAAGGGGCCTTGTCTGTCCTGCTTGCTTCTGTGTTCCCCGCACCCACCTCAGTGCCTGGCACCGAGCAAGTCCTCGCTAAATATTTCTTGAGTGAGTGGATGAGTATATGTCTGCACCTTGTCTGAGCCCCACAGCCTGCTGCTGTGATCTACGTGCAAACACACAGCTCTGCTGTTCCACCTTCCCCAGTCACCCTACCCCCTGGCTCCTCTCCTCCCAACAGGTCCTTCCCCTTCCAACCCATTCTCCAAGCTGATCGCCCCCATTCTCCAAGCTGATCGCCCCCATTCTCCAAGCTGATCGACCCCATTCTCCAAGCTGATCGCCAGGGCCCACACTCCCATTTCTTCCCCAAATCCTCCTCAGCCTTCACGGTCCATCTCCTTCAGCCAGTTCCCCCACATCACCCGCTGTTGCTATGACAACCATCACAGAGCCACGCTTGGGCTCTGGGCCAACCACCCACTGAGCACTTTATTGCATGTTCTTATTTCCCTTAATAGACGAGGAGGCAGGTTCAGAGAGGCTGAGTGATCTGCCCGAGGTCACACAGCGATCAAATGGTAGAGGCACGCGTTCCATAACCCTGTCCCGTGGGAGCCTCACTTCTCCAACGAGGCTGTGAGCTTTGGGAGCCAGGGCTTCGTCAGGACTCAGCCCACACAACCCAGGTTTTGAATCCTGGACCCGCTGTGTCTGACGCGTGCTTGGGAAATCAAGGCCGCTCTACGTGTATGGCTGTGCATCATCGCAGGCACTCTCTGCATACACTGCTAGGTCCCTCAGGCCCTTTAGTTCCAGGAGGAAAGGAGCTCCATAAGGAAAGAGGCCAGAACCAGCCCCGGGCCAGTGAGGCAAGGAGCTTCAAATAACACCCAGGATTCTTCCCACCCCACTCAGCCTGCTGCCCCCTGCCCCCCACCCCCTCTCCCATCTCCTCTCAAGCCCTCCTCGCTCTCCCCAGCCCAGGCAGCACCCAATCGAGAGGAGTGGTCTCATTACACTTACATTCCTTTTCCCCAGAGAACCAGGGTCCCCAGTGTCCCATCTCCTCGCCCCCACGTCTTGTCTGGCCACACTCTTTCTGGTACCCTCTCACCCAGAGGGAAATGGGGTGCGACTAAAGGGGGACAAGTGGAGGGAGGTGGCAGGGAGGGGCAGACCAGAGGGAGCAGAGACGGCTGCGGACTCCCTATCCATCAGCAGGCACCTGGTGGGGGGAAGGCTCCCCTATCCCTGCACTGCTCATGAACTCGGTCATTATATTAACAGTCCCTTTGGAATGAGCATAATGACAGCCTGCACCTGGAGCACGCGCCATGCTCTCATGCTGACCTCGCCAGGCCCTCTCCCCGGGCATCCCTGGGGCCACAGGCAGGAATGGCCAACCCCGGAGCAACTGGGACCCCAAGAGAAGGGTCCACCTGGTGAGCAAGGCAAGAGGCGGGGAGGCTTCCACCAACCGCTGGTGGGCAGAGTGTAGCTCCCGGAAGAGCTAAGCTGAGGCCCCAGCAAACCCGCATTCCCCACCGCGCCCTCGGAGAGCCTCCTCCCAGACCCTTCTCCTCGCTGCTGCCAGCCCCAGCTCCACTCTCCTCACCGTCACCGCCAGAGCTGGGGCCCACATGTCAGGACAGACCCAGACTAACAAGAAATGTCACCTGCACGAGTGGACAGTTCGGACTTTGATTTCAGGGCCGAGGACTACAAGTGTTGGCCTGGAGAGACCAGGCCAGCTCTAAAGTCCCAAGAGCCAGAAGGGCCATTGCAGGGGATGCTGACTCAGGCGGCATGAGCAGAAGTGCGTCCACAACAGGAAGCTGCTGGGCCGGAGGCAGGTGAGGCTCAGGACACGTCGTCGAGGGATAGCACAGAGGGTGGACGGCTCCCTGGCTGTGACGGAGAGAACCATGTGCAGGTGAAAACTTCTGCCCTTCGCTGAGCACGGACGATGGGCCCGGCCATGGGTCCCGCCGGCAGGCATTCGGATCCTCACTCAGTCCCTGAGGAGGAGCTGTTACCATCCCCCTGTCGCAGATGAGGCAACTGAAGCGCAGGGGGGTCAAGCTGCTAGTGGGTGGTGGTGCCAGGTTGCAAAGTGCAGCCCCTGGGCTGTGTGTAGATCCGAGGGCAGAATTAGGACCCAGTGAGAGGCAGTTTAAGGACATCAGGTGACCCAGATGGAGAGAGGACTCGTGACGTAGTGAGCCTCCCGTCCCAGGAAACGTGTGAGCAGAAAACTAACAAACATCTCAGCATCCTTTTGAAAGGGATCCCTGGGTGGGACCTAGCTCGGCTGACCTGCGAGCTTCTATCCTGGACTCTGATTCTGTAGTTACAGAGCCCTGAGTGGCCCACACAGGCCACTCACCCCTGCCAGCCGTCCTCAAGCCTTTCCGGAGGACCAGGGGTCTTTCATGATAACCCCCTCCACCTGTGAGGAGGACTCCCCTTGAAGGTATTGGTCTGAGAGCAGCCCAGAGCTCAGGGAGGTCCTGGCCTGAGTGAGCCTCCTGTGAAGCTGAGATGCCGGCAGGAGAGGCCACAGGGGCAGGTGAGCGCACCCATCGACAGCATGAAAGGCATCAGGAATGTGTGTGTGTGTTGGGGGGAGGCGGGGGGGGGGTGCAGGGGGAGGGCTAGGTGCTGGTTAGGCCCCAGGGTCATCAGCTTCCCCTGGTGTTGCCCAGGCAAGGCCCAGGCTGGGAATGGGCTCAGTGGGCGCCCTCTGGAATGTGGGAGTGTGGCCCTGCAGCTCCCTCCTGCCATGGGCAGCACCCAACACGCCATCCCTGCAGCCCACCCGAGGGAACAGCCTCTCAGGCCCGGCTGGGAGCTGCGGCAGCCAGAGGCTCCGACTGGCATGCAGCCCCAGCTCCAGCCACTAATTAACTGCACGGCCCCAGGCGAGTCACTTCACCTTCTGGCCTGCTTCCTCCTCTGCACAGCGCTGATAACGATCCGGCCCAGGGAGCCCGAGATAAGTGGTGGAGCTGCCTGTGTTTATACCCTTTTAAAGTGCTATCATTACCCAGGGGTGGGCTGGAAGGGGCCCTCCCGTCTAACCTGAAATGTCACTCCTGGACAGGATGCCGCTCCTCTCCTTTCCCGAGGGCAGCGGGGGAGCAGGGCGGCCTGTTTCTAAAGAGGAGAACTGAGCACTCAGCAAACAGCCACGGACGTGAGCGATGATCTTTGGACAAACGGATTCCATCTGCGCACCACGCCCTGACGTCAGCCGGGCAGGCTCCAACACAGCGGTCACCCTCCTGGGCACGGCTCCCACCGCCCCTTCCTACCAGGAAACCACCCACCCACCCACCGGCGGAAAATTCCTGCAGCAGCCTCGTGGGTCAGAGGCAGGGGCCTGGGGAGGGGACAGGGAAGGTTGGCGGCCACCCCGGGCGGGGAGCAATTCCTGGGACATGTGTCTGGACACCCCTTCCTGCCCCACAAATATGTGCAATAAAGCAATTGATTTGCTCCGGGGGATCTTCAGGGGTCTGGGCAGGATCTGGCCACCCCAGAGAATGAGGCTCTTTCTTGCACTGCTCAGCACAGGAGCAGCAAGAGGCCTGAGGTCTGGGGAGCCAGGCGCTGGGACTTTCAGCTGTTTTCCCTCGGGGACAGCTTGCCCTGTCCGTCCCTCTGCTTTCCAAAGTGGTGTCGCGTTCTTCATCTCACTGGCCACTTCTCACAACCAGCTCCATGCTTTCCAAGTGCAAAAGCCGAGGCCCCTATGAGGTAAGCAAATGCTCAAGAGAGCAGAGGTAACAGCCGGGTCAGAACCAGAACCCAGCCTCTGGGTCCCCCGCGAGTGACCATGTCGGGAGCCTGAGCAAACTGAATCACTGGCACGGCCATACTGCCCCCCATCGTGGGCTCTCCTGTTTGGGGAGACCAGCACCCCCAGCTGTGGAGGCGGAGGAGCAGGGGTAGTGTGGGAGGACATGGAGGAAGCAGGGCTGAGCGCCTGGCTGAGTGCAGAGGGGACGGCATGCCCCTACGCACTGTGGGGACCGGGCAGCGAACCCAGCCTGCAGCGGTGACCCTCTGGTCCAGAGATCAAAGGATGTAGAGGAGGGTTTGGTGCCAGCTCTGGGGGTGCAGCAGCTGCACCCTGGGCCCCTGCTGGGCCCCAGCTGAAGGGCCTCTTCACCTCTTGTGGTCAGTTTCATCAGTCATTTCACTGGACACCCAAGGTCAGGGAGGGGGTCTGGAAGCTGGTCAGCTCAATGCCCGTCCCGAGGAAAAGGAGCTCTCAGAATTGAGGTCGGGCTGTGGTGTTGGGGGCAGGAGGAGGGGAGGGAATCGGTGGGCCGCGCCTGTCTCCTTGGTGAGGATAGTCTCTCTGTAGGACAGAGGGGCCACGGTGACCAGAGGTAAGAAGGCTTGTCCCCAAGTCTTGCACAAGCCTCGCTCCCACTCCTCATCTGGGCCTAGTGGCTTATTAGACCCTGGGTTTCCTTTTCAGTGGTTCTCAACCTTCTGGCCCCCCTTCCTCATGTTGTGACCCAACCATAAAATTATTTTCGTTGCTACTTCATAACTGTCATGTTGCTACTGTTATGAATCATAATGTAAATATCTGACATGCAGGATGGTCTTAGGCGACCCCTGTGAAAGGGTCGTTTGACTGCCAAAGGGGTCGCGACCCACAGGTTGAGAACCGCTGCTTTAGATGACCCATCAGGGGCTTGGGATAGAAATGGAGTCTGGGAAGCAGGGAGGCCAGCGAGAGGAGGAAGAGGAGAGAGGCAGCCTCGGCCCGGAAGGAGCTCCCGCAGCAGCAGCCCTGGGCGGGGGGCGTGTGCAGCCTGTGCAGACGCTGGGCTCCCAGGTGTGTTCACATGCAGGCTCTGCCAGGCCCACCCCTGTGGGAGGGTAGAGGCGTCCATTCCTGGGGAGCAGTTCCCTGGGAAAGTGACACTTTGCGAGCCAGATTACTTAGTTACATATTACACTGTGTTTTACCCTTTTGCTATTCCTGGGCTTTTAGTCAGGTCCTGTTTACAGGTTCCAGCCTGGCCGAGCCATGCTGGGGGCGCCGGGAGAGGACCCAGGCTCCACCTTCGGGCCCAGGTGTTAAAGGAGAACGGTATCTGCTGTCCCCCACCTGGGAGCAGAAGGCAGAATCAGTGAGGGTTCCAGAAGGTGAATGTGGTAGAGCCCTCCCCTTCTCCACCGGCCACTGCCCACCTGAGGGCCAGGCTTTAACCCCCTGAGGCAGTTTTCCCTACAAACCCCGTTCCTGCCTCTGGGACCCCAGTGCCTGACTGTGACGGAGCACCCACCGCCGGCAACTCTAAGTTGTGGGAGAGGCTTCTTGAAAGAGAAAGGGAAATGATCAGAGACTTATCGCAGAAAGCAGGGCCCCCGCCCCCCCTCCCCCAAACTGCCCAGCATGAAGCCCCGGCCTCTCTCAGGCCTCCTCTACCCGCCCCAGAACCATCCCAGAAAAGACTCCCTCAGCATCTGACACCCTTCACCAAGCCAGAATTTAAAAATAATTATATTAATAATAAATATGTTAAATTACATTTGAAACAATAAATAGAAAAATAAACTGATAAATAAAACCAACAGGTACAAAATGTTTCAAAATTTCAACCAAAAAAATACACAGATGACAGACAAGACAAATGGATGTAAGGGAGGGCGCTAAATGCAGTCACAGGGCCCTTCACAGTTTCCATCGCGGCTCCCTCCTCACCTGGTCACCTCCTCTCCCCGCTGGGAGACCAGGCCACTCAGTGGCTGGTGTCTCTGGGGACTCTGGCCAGCGCAGGGAGGCATCTGGCCTCACGTCAGTGCCTTCTGCAGAGCACCCCTGAACCCTGGTTGTGGGTTCGGAGGACGGGCGTGGGCGGAGCAGGAGGCCCCTACAGAGGCAGGTCAGTGCTGTTGTGCCGGGTTTTCCGGGCGGTGCCATCATCCCGGGGCAGAGCCCTCTGCAGGTTGGACATGGCCGCGGTCTTTTTGAGGTCAATCACGGCGTAGGAGTCTGAGCTGCGGGCAGGGTGGGTGGTGGGCAGGGGGGTCTGGGGGGCCGTGGGGTTCTGGGGCCCCTTGGGGCAGTCTCCACCCCAGCCCTTCAGCTCCACCTGGATGTAGTTGAGCTGCCTCGGCGGCTCGGGGCCCGGCCGGCGGAAATCGAAGTTGAAGACGCGTGGGGAGCCCCGGCAGCGCGTCAGCGGCACGGGGAAGCTGCTGTGGCTGCGGAGGGCGGCACGGGTGCTGGCGGGCTTCTGCAGGGGCGTCTCGTCCTCCTCGCCGTCAGGGAAGCCATTGGAGGAGGGTGTGAGCCCGTCCCTGGAGTCCCCGTCATCCCCGGCCTCCTCCCCCAGGTGCTGGGCATGGCTCTCCCACACGGGGGGCAGGGAGGGCAGGTTCTCGTAGTGCAGCAGGGCAGCCCGGCGGTGGGCAAGGCCGTTCCAGCCTGGCTCCTCGGGGCTCAGTCTCCAGCTGGCCCCCGGCCTCAGCCCCCCGCTGACATTCTCGTAGGTGCACTTGGGCTGGGCCGGGCACTCGGAAGGGCCCTCGTTGTTGTTGTGGTGAGCGGCGTCACGAAGGCTGGGGCAGACGCCCTGGCACTTCATCATGTGCCGCCGCGCAGGCGTGGGACCCAGCACGAACTTCACCTGGCCCGGCTGCCAGAACACCTGCGGGTCCCGCTGGTCAGGGCCCGCGGCCCGCGGGGGGAAGGGTGCCCGCCCCTCGGGCAGCGGCTGCAGGCAGTGCCGGCTCCGGCGGGGGTCATCCTCGCTGGCCGGCGTGTTGACGTAAGTGTGGGACTAGGGGAAAGAGTCCCATTGAGGCAGGAAGGTCCAAGGGCAGGGAGGAAGGAGAGCAGAAGGGACAGCAGGTTGAGAGACGAGTCGCACGGGGGAAAGAGCTAGAGTTTTCTCCTCTTCCTTGTCCTCCAAACCTTCCAGGGCAGCTGCCTCCCTTTCTGGGAACCGGAAGGGACCCTATAGATTTTCTTCCCGCCATGATTCTTACTGGGAGAAGGTGCCGTATTTCCTGACCTCTGTTCCCACCCAGACCAAGAGAGGGGGTGGGTCAGTTGCTTGCTCACCTGCTCATCAGGGGCAATGAGGGTGTGGGTGGACTCCTCTCCCAGTGAGGGGTGTCGAAGGCTGCTTGTGGAGGGGCGCCGGGGTGCCGAGAATCTGGGGCCCTCTCCTGGGCATCCAGGGAAGCCATTGGAGAAGCTGGAGACACTGTAGCCTAGGGCTGGGCACAGAGAAGACAGGCCCAGGTGAAGGGTCCTGCAACCACCTGCAACCGCGTGTGCAGCATCCTGGGACTCCTCCCCAGGCCTCCAAAGCAATCAGCCTCCTGCACCAGCGGCCCCCATTATCTCCCACCTCTGTTCTTCACATCCTCTCCCTCAAAGCGCAGCTTGAACGCTGTGACTTCCCCGATCGCATCCTTCCCTAAAACGCTTGTCATCATTGGCCTGTCCCTTTGCCTGGTTCCAGCTCTGCCGAAGAGCTCAAGGGAGGCTCCTTGAAAGCAGGACGGCTTCTGTTTTCCTGCCCCCTCCCGCCAGCCGTGAGTGCAGCCCACAGAGCAGGTGCTCAGTGCGGACGCAGGGAATGAACCAGCAGCTGTGAGAACCTCTCCAAACACTGGTCACGGGTAGAGATGCCTGCACCATCCATCAGGAAGGTATATGGATGTGACCCAGCAGATGGAAGGAAGGAAGCAAAAAGGCTCCAGACTGCTGTTTCCATGGAAACCCAACGTCTGCACCCTGACCATCAGTCGAGAAGAGTTCCAGGACTCCCCAGGCTCAGCTGGGAGTCACCTGACCGGCCCAGGCCAGGCCTCACCCATCCCCGAGTGGTTCTGATGGTGGTCGGTTGCCGGTCATGGAAGGCTGGCTCACCCAGGCATCCCCCACCTACCTGTCTGACTTGGGTCCCCCACACTGGTTCTTCTGTGTGTACGTGTGTGTGCAAGCATGTGTGTGTACAGGTGTGTGTGCATGTGTGGTGGGGGGCCGAGGACGGGGTCTCCTCACCGTTGGGAGGCTGTGGGGCCCGTGGGAGGTCGAGCTCGGCCGGGTGGCTGTTGCGGGTGATGATGACTGGCTCTTCCATCACGTTGATGCTGTTGCACTGCATCAGATCCTGAAGGAGGTTGAAGATCTCCTCGGCCCGGGAGCACTTGAATGCAAATATCCCTGACGCAGGAAAGGAAGACATGAGGCTCCTCTGGCCACAGAGGCTAAACCGATGCACAAGCTCAGGAAATGTCTCTAAGTTCCCCTCCCAAGCCTGCGGGGGTGCGAAGAGCCCCGCACCAGGAGCACTCTCCCCGCACACTCTAAAATGGGTGGAGCTGGACTCATTGCCTTCCCTTGCCTCCCACGAGCTCTGAGATCTGATACTTCAGCCATATTCCTCTGAGGTGAAGTCATTTTCCTAAGGATGTACGTGCACAGAGGTGAGGAGAAGAGAAGTAAAAATCAAACTGAAAGGGGCTGTATCAGATCAGTGACCACTCCTCACATGCTGCCCCCCCTCCCTCTGCCTACTACCCTGGCTCCCTAGAAAATGAGCTCCACCCAGGGTACCAGCCCTCAGCGCTATGACCAACAGCCCAAAGCTCTTTGAGGGCAGAGAGTCTGCCCTGTCACTGCTTCTTCCCTGGGCACGTAGCCCAGATCCTGGCCAGAGAGAAACGTCTACTGTGTACAGGCCCCTGACCTCATGGAGCTTAAATTCTGGTGCAGAAAGGAAGGAAGGAGGGCTGACTAGCTGAAGGACAAACACAGTTCAGCGACCGTGTGGCTCCTCCGAGCAGCCGTCTCATAGCCTCTCAGACTTGAATGCAGGAACTCAAAGTCCCGGGGTCAGCAGGAGGTGCTGAGCACCTGTGACTCCGGGGATCCGAAGTCGCCCTCGGGATGTGCCAGTCTGGGATTCTGCACTCCCGTGACAGTGGGGCCCAGGGCTCAGGGGAGGCTACTTGGTGTGTGTGTGTGTGTGTGTGTGTGTGTGTCCACAACAAAGACAGATAAAGCTAAGCGGGGATATGGGACACCTGAGGTGTGCAGGAATGAGACAGAAAAGATAGAGAGAAAAAAGACTACACTGGCAAGCTATGTTGAAGGCTAAAAACGGCTGGGAAAGCCAAGTTTTGGGAAAGCCCTGTGTTGGGGCCCAGGGCAGTCCCTCTAGGATCCCAAGTATGGACTAAACACCACCTTCCTCCCCGCTCTCTGCTCGGTCAGTGTTACTGCCTCTGCCTCATGAGCTCCAAGGTCAGATGCCGGAGGGACAGCGGCTCCCCCAGCCAATACAACCTCGGAGACTCACTGTCCGTGGCAGCCTCGTAAGAGGAGCTCGATCGTTTCGCCTCTGCATAGTCACAACCCAAACTGCATCTAACGCGGTCCCAGAGCTGCTATTTGAACCCTAAAGAGAAGCCCTGCCCATGCCACTGCTTCAGGAGCCATGGAGAGCTCCAGCCTTGACCCCATGGACAACCCACCACACCCTGACCTCTGGCGACAGGGAGGAAGGGGAAGAAGGAAGAATACATCTCACTCCATGGCTCACAGGTGACGACGGATAACCGCGTGAGGGTTGCTTTGTACACCGGGACCCAAGAGACCTACCTGCCCAAATCGATCATTACCCAGCCACAGAGCCCTGAGGACGCAGAGCTTCCGGCCTGGCTTTTCATTATTCACAGGCCCTAGGGTACATGACCTGGGGGCTCAGAAGGAAGTTTCCTCTACTTAGGGACCCTGAAACTGGAGTCACAGAGGGAGGAGCCATCAGCTGCTTCCCCAGCAGGCTCTGGTCTCGGAGCACCAGCTCCTCCCACAAAGGGGTCCCCGCCAGAGCTAAGTGAAGGAGCACTGGCCTGGGAGTCCACTTAGTTCTGTATTAACATGCCGGTGCTCCCGGCCATGAGCCTTCCCCTCGCTGGGCAACGCCTGCCAAGTCTGAGCTGTGACTTCCAGGCCTAGCACCTGGCCCAGGTGCACAAGCCCTAGGTAGCATGGGGCAGGGGTGGGTACTCACCCTGGCCCGTCTGACACCGACGGCCACTCTCAAAGGAGAAGAGGTTGGAATCATAGCCATAGCGCCGCAGGCAAAGGTACGGCCAGCGGACAGCCTCCCGCCGATGCAGGTGCAGCACCAGCTCGCTCTGTGTCAGCTCCATCACCCCGGAGCCCAGCTCCACCCCCTCATCATCCACATTCGTCACCTGGGGAGCAGGAGACAGAGGGTCAATGAGTGAGTCCAACAAGGGCGGGGACGGGTCCCTGAGCCACTGGGAGACGGGCAGGCCGAGGATGCGGGGCCACAGCTGGGACTGAGGGGCTCACCTGGCTCACCACAGCCTCTCCGGACGCCAGCCACATGATTACTCAGTGCCACTGACCCACCACAGTTCTCTAGGCCTCGGGGTGCCATTTGCACAGTGAGTGGAGGGGTGGTTCGTTAACCTCCACAGTCAGACGGCTGGACGACCAAGGTTAGATGACCTCAGGTGGTCCAGGGCTTAGTATCCACGGACCAGATGTTAATGGAAGAAGGTGTTCGATTGTAAGTTCAAAATCTCCAGACCCGGGGAGAGAGAAGCCCAAGGCAGAACAAATACAGACTGCCTCCACCACCTCCCCAACGCTAGGGCCTTGCTGAGGGTGCCCTCTTGTGGTGAGCAGGAGAAACCATGCCTCCGCAGGAGCGGCTCCACCACCTGAAAGGTGGGGGGACAGGGGTGCGCAGGTCCAGTGGGCCTGGCCTTCTCAGCAACACTAACGTAGCGGCTGCCATGTGCCAAGCACTGTCTTAATGCTTTACACATATTAACTCACCAGTGCAGGCTTTTATTGTTTTGTCCAAAAGAGTTACGTGTAACGTTACGAAGTTATGCTGAGAGGACCGAATGACCTAAAAGCACCACCTTTGCTACTGTTTACGGCATTTCTTCCCTCTTGGTGGCGCCAAGAGCCAAACACACAACAGTGGCCTGGCCTCCTTTTCCTCAGGCCACCTCAGAGGCCTGATCTCAGGAAGTCTTAACGAGCCCACGCCTCAGCCTGTCATTCCCCCTTCTCGAGGGAGGCCGAGACAACGCCACCCCTCGGGGCCAGAGACCAGTAGCCCTGCTGGGCACTCAGGAGAGGAGGGGCTGTGGGTACCTTGAACTTGGTGGGGTGGTTGTCTGGGATGCTGTCTCTATTCAGGCAGCTGCAGCAGCTCCCCATGGTGTCAGAGCAGCCAGCCCACCCTAAGGGAAGCATAAGGGATAAGAAAGTCAAGGTCAGCTCCCACAAGCCCTGCGCTCGGGAACTCGCAGAGCCATCTCACTGTGACCACTCACTCTGCCCAAGGGGCTGTATGACACAGTCCCTCCCTCAAGAAAGTCCCACTCTCCACCCAGGACCAGACACACACTGGATAAACATTAACACAAGTTAGGGTGTGTTAAAGATTAATGCTAAGGGGGGTGGAAAGTGCTTCTCCGACATGGCATTTGATCTAGACCTTGAGAAGTATATAGGATTTGGGCCGATGCAATGACAGTGAAGGGAGGCCTGGGCAGCAAGAGAAACATGAAACAAGTAGAAACCCAGAAGTGATTTGCATCAGGAGTTGGGTTCTGGCCTTGAGCCTCATCCAAATTCACTAAAGAAATTAATTTGGGAGTCCCAGACACTTTGGCCTATACTTCTCTCCTTTCCCATCTCATTCTTCCCATATCATCCCAATTCTCCTTTCCTCCCTTACCACCATCCCAACCTCCACCTCAACTTTATCTTTTTCTTTTTGATGTTCTTTTCACTTGAGGTGCTATATTACGATCAAAAGATACACTCAGAGGCTTGAACATTTAAAACAGCACACTTTTCATAAACTTGATTAAAAAAAATACATGCTGGATTTGCTTTTGGTCAAAGGGGAAACATAATCTTGGCTTTTCCCTCCAAGATAAGGCACTGGGATTGTATGTCACAATGGTAGGACTGTGCCTAAGATGGAGCGGATACCTACCACCAGGTTTGAGTGACCTAAGGGAGCAAGCAAACACATGGACTGATTCCCACCGGAAGTGAAGGGGTTGCAACTTGATTCAAGAAGTGAATCTGTAAGATCAGATATCCCACTGAATGTATAAAGCTTTGAACAAGCCTGACCTGCACCCTCCATCCCTCTCAATTTGGGAAACTCTAGGATAAAGTGGCTCCCATATATAGCTCTCACCTCACCTAGGCCATCGGGAAACTGACTCTGGGAGGGGCATGGGGAAGGACCCCCACTTTAGTGCCCCTGTTCTTGGTGGGGCATCATGGCAAGCAGTCTGCAGAGAAGTCACCTGGATCCCTCTGGGACACACCCAGGGCTCACCTAGCATAAGAGACACAGACCACAGGTTAGTGGAAACATCCATCCTCACCAACTGTTAAAGAGATTGACTTGCTGTCGGTCCACCCAACCTGCATATCTGTTCCAGGCCCCAATGGGACCAAAACACCAACGGATAAAGCCAGATCCAAGGCAAAGGGACCACAAGTTCTGAGCGCCATAAGCTCTGGGAAGGGTGCTCTCCTAGTATCAATGGGTTTGAAGTCTGAGGCAGCCCGCGACCTTTTCGGTGGCCACCAGACTCCGGCTGAATGCTGTTACGACCAACACCAGAACCACCACCTTACCTTTGCAGAGAATTCACAAAGAGCTTTCTCAAAAAGACTCTATGACGTACTGGAAAGAGCACTGGCTTAAGATTCAGGAAATGAATATTCTAGACTGTTTTGCTGCTACTAGGAGACGGCCAAGTCAGTCCCACCACCTCCACCCCCAACTCCCACCCGGAGGCGTCAGTTTTAAAGGGAAATGTTTGTACACTGTGGCGCTTGCGGAGTAAATAGCCTCTAGAGAAGTATGTAGGGCAAATATCGCTACAATTTTCCTCTTTCACGACCATCTCACATTTGAAAGCTTGATAGATTTTTTTTTTCTGTTCTCCAAGCTCTGAAAGGCCTAAAACGTTAATACACATACTAACAATAACCCAAAATTTCAGGGATCTGAGCCCCAAGTAGACAAGCTGACAGGGCAGGACCCCGGAGACTCGTGAAATCCCACCTTCCTTTCTGGAAAAACACGATCATTTCCCAGGGCCTCTTGTACTCGCATGCTTGGAAAACTTCCCAGGTGGAAAGACCCCCACCCTCTTGGTCTGGCTTTTTTTCTTTGGAAGGTGGTAGCAGGCTGAGGGAGGTGTGCACAGCCTACAGGCGGCGGCTGGGGAAAATACTGGGGCCTGAGCCATCCCAAGGAGTCTGGGGTGAAACCAAGAAATAACTATAGGGTGCAAGATGGGGGCGGCTGCTGCACCTCTTCTGTCCCCTTCTCTGTAAGATACATCTGATGACAGCCTGATGAGGGGCATCACAGTGGATGGGACAGGAGAAGGGAGCTCTGGTCTGGGACAGGGTTGCATGCGGCACGGAGTTAAGAGGGGGCTATGAGGACTCAGAATACATCTGAGGGCTGGGGGAACGTGGGCAGTTTTATGGATGTGAACATGGTGCAAGGAGAACGGGGAGGGGTGTGATGGGTCCGAGGAATTCCAGGGCGGCGGAAGCATTGGGGGCATCCCGGGGAGAAGGTGGGCGTGCGGGAAATCCGCAGGGCGAGGGGTTCCGAGGGCACCAGGACGGGTGAAGGCGTGTCGGGTGGGGGTGGGGTGGTTCTGGGGCGTGAGAAGCATTTAGGCTGCGGGGCTGTCAGGGGGATTTCTAGACTGGGATCCCCAGCTGATTCCAGGAAGGAATGGGGGCGGTCGGGCCGCGCGCCGTCCCTGCACCCCCGCCCCCGGCCCTGGGCTCCGCCATCCGCCGGTCCGCCGCGGACGGGAGCGGAGACTGCAGCGCGGTGCGGCCTCGCAGGAGCCGCCACGTCCCCGCCCCGCCCGCCCCGACTCACATCGCCCCGCGGCCCGGGCGGCGCCGGGCCCCGCTCCCGGGTGCCGCTGCAGCAGCCGCCGCCCGCCCGGAGCTAAGGTCTCCCTGCCCAGCCCCACCCCGCGGTCACGGGGTCGGAGGTCACCGGCGGCACCAACGAGACGCTGCGGGCGGGCGGACCCGCTCGGGGCGACCGGCGCGCAGCCTAGAAGGTCCCTTTGGAGGACTTTGCAGTCGGGAGCAGGGAGCATGCGCACGCGCCAGAGGGCGCTCCTGGCCAGCGGCTGAGCGCTCCTGGGGGCGGGGCCCGGGTGGGATGGGGCGGGGCCTGGCACGGGGGCGGGGCTGAGGGGACGGAGGTGGGACCAGAGGCTCCACTACCCCGAGCAGAAAGGGACACGGGGTGGAGGGAGAAACACGAAAGATCGGGGAGGGGTCTGAAGAGATGGAAGAGAGACGGGCAGTACCAGGGACTCTGGCAAGAGACTGAGAAAGGGGAAGGGGCGGAGGGACCCCTGGGGAGAAGGGGGAGGACACAGAGATGGGTGGGCGGGGCTAGAAAACCAGAGGGAGGTTTGCGGGGACCTGCGTGATTGATCAGGCGTTCTGTTCGGCGAGTGGCCGAGGACCCGCATAAACGAGGTTCCCCGATGTCTGCTCGGCGCCCGCAGGGGCACGATGCCGGCACTGAGCCCAGAGTAATGGGGGCGGGGGGTGTGGAGCCTGCACACTTTCCACGCCGGATCTCACAAAGGCTTTCTGAGCCCCGACCCCTCTACCAGCCTGGGAGGGCGTGGGGGAGGGAGGGCTGAGCTCCCGGGGGCTGGAGGCGGGCGCTGCGCCTTGGGGTGGGGACTCAGTGAGGGGAACCAGACAGCGGGGTACGACCAGAACGGCCCAGACACCGGCGCGCCGCGAGGGTGAGTCCCCAGCAGAGTCCCGCCTCTTCTCTAAGCTCCCAGCAGCCAGACTGGGAACCCCAGCTGACTGGGCACCACACCACGCTGCCTGCCTCCAAGGTGGGCCCCGCGAAGACCGAGAAAAAACTTTGGGGATCTATCCAGAGGGTATTTGGCGGGACTGGACACTTCTCTTCTCCCTCTCACTGTCCGGGAAACCAACCCATCCCTTTACCTCCCCAGATTATATAGGGCCGTTCAGGCTTTGCCCTTTAGGGCAGGGGTGGGTTGGGAAGATGGAACTCCATGAGCCTGGTTACACCTGCGCGCAGGTGAGAGCTGGGGTTCAGCCTTGTCCCTTGTCTAGGGGAGCTGGGGAGTGGGGTGTGGATTTTGCAAGGAATCAGCATGTTAGAAAGGTGGAGTCCAGTGCTAAGCGGAGGTGGAGTTAGACTGCCCTTGAAGGATTGAAGGGTGAGGGGCAAGGGCTGACTTCTGAGCATTGTCTGTGTGTGACAATTCATGCAAACTAGAACTAACCTGGAAGAGAGTCCCCCTGGGGCCCCAGATGTACCCCCTTTTCCTGTGGGCCCCCTCCCCCAAGCACCTCTTGCTGCCTGGAGCAGGGGCAGGGCTGTTAGGAAAAGTGGCTGCTGCTGGCCCTGCGTGTGAATGGCCCACCCTGCTGCCTTCCGCAGGAAACCTGACCTGAGGGGCAGGCCGGGAAGGAAACAGGTGGGTGTGGAGCCAGGACGCTGGGAAGGGTGGCCCGGGACATCAGAAAGGGGGTGCAGAGGGGGCTGTGGGCTGGGAAGCAGTCTAACCCTGCTGCTGGCCCTCCTGTGCCCGCTGCCATCAGAATCCATCTCAGCTCTCAAAGGCAACCTCCTCCTAAAGCTCCCGTTCGTCCTAATGTGTCCTAATGTGACCATGGGCGAGGTAATGAACCTGTTTGTTTCAGCCTTAAAATGGGATAATAGAAACCGCTTCAGGCAATTGTTGTGAGGATGGAGTAAAGGATGTAAAATGCTGACTAGCCCCTGGCACGGAGTAAACAGAGGAGTTTGCTCTGCTTATTCTTTCCCCTGTGGCGTTGTGTGTACCTGCCCGGAGCTCTAGCCCCATTCTGCCGGCTTCATCTCTGTCTTACCCCCTAGACTTTGAGCTCCTTGTGGGCAGGGCCCACCCCTTTTCTACTTCAGTCATCCCCTCCCGCCCCCAAGATCCTGTGGTCTTTCCAGGGCTTGCCCAGAGGAGGGCTGGAGAGAGGCACTTAGAATGAAATTGCTGCTGTAGATGGGAGATAGAAACACAAGATTTGCCTGTGTCCTGGAGGAGCTCAGAGACTAGATGAGGAGCTGAGAGAGACACAGGCGCAAAGAGAAGCATGTGCTCCATCGTGAGACACTGGCGGTACTTCTGGAGCTCAGGGAAAGGGAACAGCGATGGGCTGGAGAGGCGGAGAAGGGCTTCCTGGCGCAGAGGTCCTTTCGCCTGGCTCCTGCCCACAGCTGGAGCAGGTAGGCCTGTGCAGGGAGTGGGGAGGAGGCCAGCCCACTGGCCTGGTAAGTACACAATGAGGAATGGTGAGAGGTAAGGCCATGGAGGTGGGGAAGCAGGGACCAGGCTGCCCAAGGCTCACCGGAAAGGCGAAATGCCCTCTCCTCCCACTGTGGGCCTCCTCTTTCCTCCATCCCAATCTTTTTATTTTTTTACTGATTTCAGAGAGGAAGGAAGGAAGAGGGAAAGATCCATGATGAGAGAGAATCATGGATTGGCTGCCTCCTGCAAGTTCCCCACTGGGGATCGAGCCCACAACCTGGGCATGTGCCCTTGACCGGAATCGAAACTGGGACCCTTCAGTTCGCAGGCCAACGCTCTATCCACTGAGCCAAACCGGCTAGGGCACCATCCCAATCTTAAAAGACCCCAGAGTTTGAGCTTCAGAAACTCTGGAGCCGAAAGGCCTGGCCTCAAGATCTGGCTCTCCCACTTACTAGCCGTGTGACCTTGGGCATACCATTTATGCTCACCCGGCCTCAGTTTGGCCATCTGTAAAAATGGAGAAAAAAATGGTTGTTGGATGAGATCATGTCTGTAGAGCACTTAGCTCTGCCTAGTAGCACATTGCAAGAACTGAATAAATGGGAGGTGTTCTTGTGATTTTCGGGGTAGACTTTGCCATCAGTGTCGGTGCTGAACCCTGGCTGGCCCCACCGAGGGGAGGGCCTCGCCGCTGGGGATGCAGACCCACCAGCGAACTTCGACAGTGGCCCAGGCCACCTGCCGGAGGAGGACCTTGAGGAGACCTCTGCTCAGGTAGTGGGAGTCCTGCCCTGCCTTCTGAGACCAATATGCCTCCACCCTTTGCATCTCCTCCCATTTCCACCAGCTGGGAGGAGGTGGAGCTCAGGGAAAGGAGAGCAGGATTCCTCTTTGCAGGAATCCATTTCTACAGCCCCCGCCCCCTCCCCCAGGACATGAGACTTTAAATGTATTGACATGAATACACATTACCTCTCCAAGGGGGTCTGTGTTGTTAAAGCAGACCTGAAGGGTTTGGGCCCTGAGTGAAGGGGGTGATTTTAAGCATATGAAGGGAAGCTATTTTGGGGTGTGAGGCCTCCCCAACCTCCATCAATCGGACCACAAATGCAGGAGTGGGTCAGCTGTCCCGGTGTTCTTAAAGTTGATTGTCCAAAAGGGCCGTGTGTGTGCGTGTGTGCGCGCGTGCACGCGCGCTAGACTGTTGTCCCAGATTGGAGAAGAGGTGGCAATGAGAAGGGGAGAGAAGAGGGAAAACCTAGCTCCACTCCTCATCTGCTGCTGTGTCTCCTCAGAATCCTGAAGTTCTGAGCCTGGGGCTCCTTGGCCTGGACACCAACCGAGCCCCCAACTGGCCTGGGCTCCAGATGCTCCTGCAGCAGCTCCCTCCTCAGGACAGCGATGTGGGTCTCCCTCTCCCCAGCGTCCCCCTTTTTACCTTCTGTGGAAGAACCCTGGTCCAGAAGTCAGGGAAAGTGGATTTAAGGCCTAGCTATGCCACTAATTGGGGGAAGTCATTCCCCCAACCTCAGCCCAAGTTTTCACATCTACGTAAGGGGTACAGTTCCCTACATGATGGCCATTCTGCCTGCCACAATGCTTAGTTGAAGAGCAAATGAGAAAATGGACATGAGCGACTTTTGAAACAAATAATGGAATGTACAAATGTAGGGAATATGGTTAAGTATTTATTGAGGCTCTATGTGTGCCCAGTCTAAAGGCTTATAATCAGTTGGGTAGGCAAGACTGGAGAATATGGACTAAATAGGGCAAACACAATGGGAAGTGATATTGAGATAGATAGATATATTTCACTGGGAGCAAGGACCTAAATGTGTGGTGACAGGGCTAAGTTCTTGGTGTCAGACCTGAGTGATGACCGTTCCTGGGGGGGGGGGGGGGGAGTAAAACTGAGGTGGGTTTACTGGCACCCTTGTCCCTGTCCCTTTCCATCTCAGTGCCCTTCTACGCTGTTACCACCTGCACCTCCCGGAGGTTCTACAACCTTCCTTTGACCCAGCAGCTAAGCCTTCTCCACTCAAACTTCCATCTTGCCTGCTGGGGCTCTCCTGGTCACCGTGGAACCTGTTTCTGCAGGAGCGATACTGCCTGGCCCCTGGGGAGGAGGAGCTGGCTGAGCTCCCGCTCTTCTGTGCCCAGCGGAGGCGTGAGGCCCTGGGACAGGGGGTGGTGTGCCTGATACCTCCCAAGCTCCAAGAATGCACCTGTGGAAAGGTATGTAGTATCTCCCTCCCCCCCCCCAATATTCCCCTTCCTCCACACTTTGCCCTCTCAATTCTGCAGGAGCTAGCTTCTGAGGCTCTGGTGAGAAAAGGGTTTGGGGATTGACAGTATGGTAAACTTCAAGAGAAACCAAGTTTGGGGGCTCTTGGTGAGCGTGCAGTGGAGGTGGGGTTGGGATGGAAGAGCCAGGAGGGTGGTGCTGCCTCTGACCGGCCAGCACCCCCGGCCAGCACCCCCGCCTGGCAGTGCAGGGAGCGCCTGAGGCCAGGGGAATAGGAGTGTTTGCGGCCAGGGCAGGAGAGCGGCCCTGCTGGCACCAGGCTTGCTTTGCTTGCCAGGCCTGTGGCCAGGCCCTGATGAACCGCATCTACTTGTACCACGATGGGCATCTCTACTGCGGCCGTCATCATGCTGAGCTGTTGAGGCCACGCTGCCCTGCTTGTGACCGGGTACAGCTCTGAGGGGAGGTCTGTTCAGGGTCCAACTTGGCAGGATGTAAGGGAGTGGAGTAGGGAGAAGAGGACAGCCTAGGACCTTTGTGTTTCCCTTGCTCCACTTGAGCTCTGGGCACGTGGGACCCTTTGCCTCCTTCCTCACTGCAGTGTCCCCCATATGTTCTGGGGTTGACAATTTCTCTGGAGCAGGGACTCTTGGACAGACGTTCCCATCAGTATGCGGGGGCCCAGTGCTGTGCCTTGTCATGCGAGAAACTCCCCTGAGTTAGCACAATGTTAGCGGAACCCTGGGTCGCACTCCGGGCTGTGCCACCTGCTAGCTGGGGATCCTGGCTAAGCCAATCAGCCCTCCCTGCGTCGGAGAGTGGTTGAGTAGATCAAATGAGAGTGCCTGTAGACGTGCTTTCGCGTTAACTGGCTATAAGGCGTGGTTACTGGATGAATGAATGAGTGAATGAATGAATGAGCCGGTCCCCTCTCCCTCTCCCAGCTGATCTTCTCCCCGCGCTGCACCGAGGCGGAGGGATGGCGCTGGCACGAGAACCACTTCTGCTGCCAGGACTGCGCCGGGCCCTTGGGGGGTGGACGTTATGCTTGGCCGGGGGGCGGCCCCTGCTGCCCCACTTGCTTTGAGAGTCGCTACTCGGATGCCGGCTGGAGCCTGGCCGCGACCCTGGAAGGCAGGCCGCCCCTTGGTAAGGGAGGAAAGGTGCAGATCCAAGGGGAAGTGGGCAGAGCGAGTTCCCCCGGGCTGGGGCCCTCGCCCCGGTCCCACGCCGTCCCGTCCCTCCAGCAGCGCCCCCATCCTCCAACCGCACCCCCAAACCCGAGCTTCGGGGCCCGCAGCTCTCACCACGCATCCCTGGCCGGAGCGCTCCGAGGGCCTCCCGAGCCCATCCCGCGCCGCGGGTGAGGTTGCGGCGCGGGACTGGCTCCCGGACTGGGGATGCTGCCGCCCGCTGGTGGGCGGAGGCGGGGCGGGGCGGGGCGTGAGCCCGAGGCGACCAGAGCGGCGGCCTGCGCACCCCGAGGGCGGGGCGGGAGGCGGGGCCTAGCCACAGGATTGGAGGGGGGCGCCCCGCCCGGATCTGGGGGTGTGAGACGCGGGCCCCTGAGAAAGGCCGGTCTGACCCGGCGGAGCAGGGGAGGCGGGGCTCGGCAGAGCCGAAGGCGGGGACCGCGCTCCGCTACCCTCCGCGGCCGTCTCCCGAGCAGACTTCGCCGCGGCCGCCGGCTCCAGTCCAGAAACCCAGAGGCGGCTGCTGGGGTTCAGCCGGGAGCAGGAGAGCCCAGCTGGGGACAAGGCGGAGGCGCCCAGAGGACGGGGGCAGGGCCTCTGGAGACGCCCATTGGTCCCCAGGAGGACGTCCCCTGCCCCACCTGCTCCTCTTTCTCCGACTCAGACCCCGAAGGCTTTTTCTTAGGTCAGCGCCTTCCCCGGCCCTGAGCGGCCCCGAGACGCCTCCAGACTGGTGACAGTGGCACCTCCAGGAAGCGTTGCACCGTTTGCTAGGGGCGCGGCCCGGAGCAGGGGGAGTCGAGTTGAGGGGTGGTCTGTGAGGCGGGGGCCGAGACTCCTCTCCCCGTAAAAGTCCTAGACTGAACGCAGCCAGGGACGCCCTGGGAGAGGCGGCGGGGTGGCCAGCTTGAGCACCTCCTCCTCAGCCCGCGCATTCTGTGACTCTTGATGGAGACTTTCTTGGGGAGCCCCATTCCCCAAAGCTGCGCAGCCCCTGCTGAGCTAGCCCCTCCCCGACCCCACAGGCCGGGGCACCTGGATCCCCAGCCTCCTCCTGCGCCAATGAAGCGGTCACTCCGAGGCCACGTGTGACGCGACGGCTGGGCGAGCCGAAGGCCTGGAGGGAGCGGGGGGTGGGGCCGGACCGCCGGAGCGCAGGGCCGAGCCGGCTCCTCTCTCGCAGAGCACGTGGACGCTCAGCCCGGGGTCCCACCTCTCTCGCGGGTGTCGGACTCGCTCCAGCCGCGGCGCCCTCAGTTCCGCGGCAGCCGGCGGAAGTGCGAGGCCGGAAGTTGCGTCATCCCCGTGCGCGGGCAGCGTCCGCGGTCAGGCCGTGCGGAGCGTGGAGCTGCTGCTATGGCTTCCAGCGGCGTCGGCGTGAGCGCTGGCGGCTCGGCAAGCGAAGCTCCCGAAATCCCCGACAACGTGGGAGATTGGCTGCGGGGCGTCTACCGCTTCGCCACCGACAGGAATGACTTCCGGAGGTAACGGAGCCGCAGCCCGGCCCCAGCCCTCCCTCCGCGCCCGAGCACAGAACCCGCCGCAGTGCCTGGGCCCGGGCTGGCCCTCCGGGGGCCTAGACCGCCCGCGTCCAGGCCTCTTCGTGACGGCCGTGGTCTGCCGAGGGCCTTGCTCGGCGAGTTCCGGTGCGGCGGCAAAAGCCTTGTTTTCAGTTACCCGGTTGTCTGGAGAGCGTGACCCTGACGGGGGGGGGGGGGGGGCGTGGGGCGTGGACCCGGGATGAGGCGGCGCCAGCACCCAAACGGGCTGTTCGGCCCCAGATGAGTGCTTCATTGGTCTTTGCATCTGACCTCCTCTTATTAGACAGACGCTCAGTTAAATAACTGTGCGTCTTGGACAGGCCGCCGCGTCATGATGTGGCGATAGTGATCAACGCTCCCGCGGTCTAGAAGTGTTTGCCTCCGGGAGGTTTTTCCAGGTGCTGGCGGTGGGACTCTGACCACAAGGTTAATAGAATAATTCTTTTTCCAGGAACTTGATCCTCAACTTGGGACTTTTCGCTGCAGGAGTTTGGCTGGCCAGGAATTTGAGTGACATTGACTTAATGGCACCTCAGCCAGGGGTGTAGCCAGATAGGTAAGCAGGTAACCACTGTCTGTGTGTCATGAGAGGCAGGGAGAAGCCACCGTTTTATCAACTATCCACAAAATGGAGGGGAGAGACTTGATGTAAAACCTTTGGCAGCTGCCTAGTTACGTGTGTTTCCCTGTTAGAAGGAATTTGAGTACCCATTTCCCTGCAGTGCGTTTACATTTCTGCTTTCACATGCCACCTCCTGTTCTGTTGTCTGATTGCAGACACATGGAACCCGAGATGTACTTGAACCTCCAAACACAGAGCTTCCAGTCTGTGACCATCACAAGACTTTCCCTGATAGCAGCTGAAGTGTGATTCACATGGCTACCTTCCCTTCCCTGCCTGCTTCCCTTCGCCGGGTCTTCGCAGAATTCATTCTCTGGTCAGCAGTCAGGCTTCAGCTGAAGTGTTGTCCTCTGTTTTGTAAAGTTCTGTACATAATTCCTGAGTTTCGGTAGAGTGATCTTTGTTCTTTTCTTGAGGAATAACCTGATGGTATTTTAACAATTATCTGAAATAAAGACTGCACACAGAGACAGCCATTTTTTGTTTTTTTAATAAGAAACTTCAGCTTACAAAAACAAGGTGTAAAAAGTTGATTTACAAAAATCATAAAAACATGATTTATATTTCACACACGAGATAGGAACAAGCCCAAACACGGTTGTGGCTTGCTTCATATTAAAAGAAAAAAAGAAATGGAAACTGTAGCCACCACTCACTGATGTTAACATAGCCTGAAGCTTACTGAGGAATTTCCATTTTTGAGCGTTACTAGGGGAAGAATCCTTTTGGTGTTGCATAGCATGTTAATGCTCCAGGTGGGTTTTCCAGGCACCAGGGAGGCATTGTTTCTGTAAGAGAATGGGATTTATTGGTGGAAAGGGCAGTGATCGGCAGGTGGAGGCTAGGTGTTAAGCCTGGGCGATGGGCACTGAAGTGAGAAAACGGCTTCCTTCACAAGGAAATAGGTGTTTTCTGACACTGAAACTCAGTCGTGTCGCTGCCCAGGAGCTTGGAGTCTTTGGAAATGGGATCTGTAGTGAACTGGCCTGGAAGACTCATGTAGGAGAGATGTGGAGATAGTGACACGTTCCCCTTGACAACTTTTTCCTAGTTGATTTACTTTACTAGGGATTTAAAAAAATACTGCTTTTCTGTGCCAAGTCTCTTAATGGAACTGGTATGGGATAAGGGAATGAATGGGAAAGGCGGGTCAGCGTAAATGTGCCGCAGTGGTCTAATGGTTATGGTTGACAGATGTTGTCTCTAGCAACCTGTTCACTAAAGGTAAATAAGACCAAATAATTCCTCTTGACCCTGCTGGCATAAATCTCATTAAGAAAGCTGTTTGAGAATTAGATTTTTAATATATTTTCTTTTAAAAAGCACTATTCCCTTGTATTAACTAGTAGGTCCCATTTGTTAAAAGGAGGGAGTTTGAGCCAGTGAATTCAGGGCTGTGGCTGGCTTAACATGAAACCATGAACCTTTAAGAGTCTACAGTGGGACCACAAAGGATTTGATAGATTTGTATCTTACCAGGTGTTAAGATGAGGAAGGGTCACGTATATGAGAACAAGGCTTAAGTTTGAAGCCGTCAACCCCAAAATGGTGACCAGGAAGGAAACTTTTATGCCACAGCATAGGTCTAAGCCCCTTCCCACCTGTGTCAGGCCACTGCTAAGACCAGTATGAGCACCTCCTGTTCTTTATCACAGTGAAACTTATATCCTTGAAGTCTGCTACCAGATCTCATAATTGTGAACAGTTCTATTTCATAAATGTTTTCAAAGTTAAAAATCAAAACCCAGCCAGGCTGGTGTGGCTCAGTGGTTGAGCATTGGCCTATGAATCAGGAGGTCAGTTTGGTTCCTGGTCAGGGCACATGCCCAGTTTTTGAGCTTAATTCTCAGTAGGGGGGCATGCAGGAGGCAGCTGATCAATGTTTCTCTCTCATTGATGTTTCTATTTCTCCCCCTCCCTCTCTCTGAAATCAGTGTTTTTAAAAAATCAAAACCCAGTAAAATTAAGATATGGTAGCTTTCAAAAGCATTGAAATTTCACTCAATTTGATGTCTTCTATTGTATGTCAATTGAAAGTAAACTTATTTTTAAAAATGTTTTAGCTTCAAGTAATAGTGTTCACTGTTGGTTGGTTTGTAAAGCCATATGCTGATAAGGTAAAGTTTGATTTAAACTGGCTTAATTCCTCAAAGTGGTAAGACTAGCAAATAAAGCTACCAAATTTACAATTTCAAAAATCGAGGTGAGTAATCATTCTATGAATGAAAGTGCTGCTTTCACCATTCCAACACAGCATTTTCCCCAAAGGAAATCAGGTTTACATCCTGTCAGTTTTCAGCCCTGGCTAATAACACAGTACAGGGGGGCCTTGACTTAGGAGTTTAATTCGTTCGGAGACCGAGCTCGTTAACTCAAATTACTCAATCAACTCAATGCAAAAAATCGGCTGAGAGACAGCTGGTATCGCAAAAAACTCGTTAGTCGGGACACTTGTAAGTCAGGGCCCCACTGTACTATGAAAATCTCTTACACTTCCTACTTAGATTTTAAATGGAAACTTGCCAGTAGAGTAAGTATGGAAAGAGTCTACAAAAATGACCATTTACCTCAATGCTGCAGTAGCTGTGTGGACTTAGGGCAGTGTGTGGATGGAATGAGTGCACAGTGGTTAGAGTCAGCCCTACACCAGGAGAACGGCTAACTTAAATGTGAAAGATACAAACTAGATCACAGTCATATGGGAAGGCGCTGCCGGCAGCAGTGCTGACTTGAGAGAATCCGAGCCACCAGGGAGATGCACAGTTGCCTGGTAAAAAGTTAAGTGGCCATGGGAGGTTTTACTCCAAAGATACAACCTCCTCACCTAATGAAGCCAGTAGTTACGTGGAGAGACCCAATTATTAAATGTGCTTTGAGTGGTGAGCTTTTTAGACACCCTCTGGTGAAGTCTCATGAGCTCAGTGGAAACCTCAAGGGCAGCGTGAAAGGACACGCTGTAAGCAGCACCAAGGTGAGCAGGCTGGGTCTCACCTGCCACAGCCATCAGCACCACCCCGGTCGGCGCCTGCGGGAAAGGGCTGTGGCAGGTTCGTTAAGCCTTCTCTTTTGCAAATTACACAGTGCACTGGCTTGCCTTACAACCTAAATCAAAGGTTCACATACAGGGGACTGTTCTACACTGCTTTCTGAAATTTTCTGCAAAAGAAATTTAGAATTAGTGAAGGTAGTACTTCAAGGGACCCATTTTTGTTTGACTCCTACCATAAACTGCCCAGCATTAGAAAAACAAAAAGGCCTTTTCTGAACATTTGTGCTCTCCCAACCAGCTGGAAAAGCAACCTTCCGCTCCCAAGATATAACCCAGATAGGGGGATAGTATATGGTTAAGAAGGGGTGGCCCTCCCAGCCTGATTGAAAAGGCTTGAGTGAATGTTTTGAACATAAAAGGGGTGGTGAAAAAGAGTGGAATATACAGTCTGCCTTGAAAAGCAGACATTTCGTGAATAATCACAAATATTTTGAACATTACAGTAAAATTTCAGATCTTGCTGGTAAGAACAATTTGCTTTCACACATGAGACATGAAACACTTTTAAAAAGTCTGATACCAAATGTCCTTTACACTATACAGACCAATATGTCACTTGACAAGAAGGATTCCTTTCCCTTAATCTTTTCAATCCCATGCAAACCATAATTGGGTACAAGGCACCAAATTTTATGAATTATATAAAATTAGTTCACAAAGCTTTATCAGTAAGAAAACAAACTCCATTTCTCCTTCCCTGCCTGCCCACCCACATCCCACCCTCCACACCCAACCAGTTTTCCTTCTGCACTACTGTCGGCCTCTCTCAGGCTTATGCTGGGGCCTCTAGGGCCATGCCCACTGCCAGCCAACTCACCCCATGAGTTCTTGCAATAGGATAGAGCTGTAAGCCAGAGAAGGGAACTCAGATGCTCACTTACTAGAAGCCTTGTCATTAAAAACAAAAATAAACTCTGCTATTGAGTCCATAGGACACATTAACACTTCTACAGTTTCCAATTTTATTCATAACATTGAAAGAGACATCTGGAAATCTTTATGGTGTGGCAACACCCCCCTCAGTCTGAGGAGCTGGATCAAAGCTGGCAAGAGCTCTGCCCACCATTTAATAGAGCTTGTTTCTAGCTGTTGAGGGCATTCCTAATCTTTTTTACGCAAGTATGAATGCTCATCTCCGAGGCAACCACAAGTATGAAGGTCAAGCTAGACTGAGGTAAAAATCCTTTCTGAGGGCCAGGGTGCATCCATCTTGGCTGGCTACAACAGAAAGTAAACACACCAGCCAACTGCTAAGGGCTCTTGGAACAGGATGCTAACTACTTGTCTGGGAGAGAGCAGGTCCGCACAGTTCAGTTAAGAAAACTTGGGTTTGATTTGGCAGCATCTAGTCAACTTCTACCTGGTTCTTATTTTCTTCTCTTTTAGAATGTTTCAATTTAAAGATGCAACTAAGAAATTCATCTACTTCGAATATGTAAATAAATTAAAGGCAAAGGGACAGTTCCCTCACAACAGCCGTTGACTTCTGTAGCAGGGAACTCTTTAATAAAAATCTTCATAAATACTAACTTCTCAATAGCGTCTAGTGTTGCTGCCTCTGGTACCTGAGGAGTCTGCGACTGCAGGGGCACCTCCATGAATGTGCAGCTCCGTGAGGATTCTGATATGGGTGTCTATTCCAACTCACTTTGAACAATTTTGTTAATTTGATACAGGGGTGTTCAGCTAAGGTAAGCCCTTATTTTACAGTTTTAATCTGCTTAATATGCCTTATAATATTTGGTATAAAACTATTTCTAAAAATTAAATTTGAAGATCTTTTAATTTTCCATTAAATGTTCATTTTTTTTTTCTCAAATATTTCCCCCTGGACAGCCTGAGGGATGAAGTAGATGCTCTATTAGTTCTTCTCCATTTGTAAATTATCTTTTTCTAGAACAATAAATATAGCATTCAATGAAAGATGAGGCACAATTTATATTTTCCTTTTCTTTTTACTCTCCCAGATTGTTTTTAGTTAATGGGCTTTTCTATTGCCACAATACCAATCATTCCGACTTAAAAATGTGGATCTGGAGAGTATAGCTTCACATCAGAGCCTCTGGCAGCGTATGCAGCTGTGACACTTTAAAACAGTGTCCAGGAGAAGGTGAGCCCAGGCCAAGCTTATACAAAGAAGCCTGCAGCAGACAATATAAACCAAACAGCATAAAAAAATGCCATACGCTATCGCTTCCAAATAAAAGCTAAATATTACAGAAACCTCACAGTGTTGGAAAAAGCAAGTGTAATTTAAAATATAGGAGCTCTCCCTTTCTTAGCAGGGTGAGCCATTTTCTTTCTGAATTTCCTCCATGTTTCAGTGCTGTCGGGCAGGTCCTAGGGGAAAGTTGATCTCAAAAGAGGTAAAAAGCAAATGCTCCAGATCTGCTCCAGAATGTGGCTCGTCGGTAGCGCTAACGCTACAACCCTTATTTGTTACCCTCTTTTCTCAGCTTCCCATCCCTCCCCAAACTCCCTTCCATACCTACTCCCTTCAAGTGACAACTCTACTTCTACCTGAATTGAAATGTTTATATGACATACTCAGTCAAAAGATGAGCATTCATATGACAAGCTGAGGCAGCCTACAGCAATCCCACAAGAGTTTCGGTTCGCATTCACTTGTACTGGTGAGTCTTAACTGAAGGATTAAGAAGGGAAGTTCAGTGGTGCCTGATGAAGAGGAAGGTCTCCATCTGGGCTATTCCATTCCACTTAGAAACTGACCCCATGTAGAAAGGTCTCTTGCTAGCACTGGAGTAAAGGCCCCGGCACCCTTGCTTTCTCTGGTGGACTCTGTGGCTGGGTAAAGAAACAGTAAGGATGATCAGATTTGGGAGGAAACAAGCCAGAGCCACCAGCAGTAAACTCTTCAGACATATGGGGGACAGCTTCCTAAGCCCTTGGAAAGCAAAATTTCCCAAACTCTGTGGTGAACAGTAATGTTCTAGCCCTCCAGGAGCAAGAAAGAAGCTGTGAGCTAAGAAAAGCTATATGCTGCACCAGGTGAGATCAGGTGACAGGCATTCAGATAAGCCCTGGACCAGTGGTTCTCAACCATGGCTGCACATTAGAATCACCTGGGAATCTTTTTAAAATCCTGATTTCTGGGCCTCATCCTCCGGAAATTCTGTTTCTTTGTTATGGGGTGAGGCCACAACATGAGTAACAAACAGAATTTCCGGAGGATGAGGCCCAGAAATGAGGGTTTTAAAAAGATTCCCAGGTGACTCTAACGTGCAGCCCAGGTTGAGAACCACTGTCCTAGACTTTGACCTGAACCAGGGATTCACTAGCGGACTGAGTAGCCAGGAGTGTCCTTAGGCTACGCAGAACATGTCCCAAGCCAGTTTACTGCTTCCCTATATGAACCTCTCCTTTAGAATGAAGGGATGTTCATGCCAGTCTCAGAAGCCCCAGGGGAGATATGACACGTGAAAAAACTCCCATTTTGCATGGGGAAATTTGCTCCGTGCATCTCATTCCACTCTTTAAGTCTGCAAGTTTTCAACCCCTGAAGATAACTTCCTTTGTAGGAATAATTCCTTAGACTTCATCTGCTACCTCGGAACCAATCCCATCAGGAAAGCTGCTAGCCCAGGGCCCCCCTCATGTGCTTTGTCCTGGACTGCTTACATCAGGAGGATTCTTCTGGAGGCCCTGATTAGCAGGGGAATCACATAATGGAAAGAAAACATGGCTGCTCTCCTGGCTGGATGTGATCAGCTTACTCCCTTTTTGCTCTACCCAGATCCCTCTATATTCAGAAGTAACTGATGAAGCTTCATACAAGTTACTACTTTTGATTTGTTTTATCAGAGGGACTTTCCAAATCCATTCAAAACAAAGTGACTACATATTTTATGATAGCATGTGAGTCACCTGCTACCTCTGCTCTAGACCCAGTAAGGCAAACCCAGTGACCTGTTCCTGCAGTAAACCTCATTTCCTATCAGGAAAGATGTACCGACACCAATAGTTTAAAAGCAAGCCAGTCTGTGATCTGTGCCTTCCTTTCAGGGGAAGGTCCGTGGTCTGCCCTCGTGGTTGTTGCTGGGCTGCACCTGAGCTTGGAGGTGGGTTTCGGGGGTTTTTGCATGGCCCTGAACTGTTCTTTGAGTGTAAAAGAGGATGTAGGCTTGAGTTTTGCACACGTCCTCGACATTGCATACATTCAGCTTTGAGTCATTGCAGTGGACCCAAAAACCTAGGAAACCAAAGGAAAGAAAGAGTAAATGACTACCAACTTATATTTCCAATCAGCAGGCAAAACCAGGAGATGAAGAAAGGGACAGAGAAGTGTGAATAGAGCCAACCCTTGACTATTGGTGGTGGTGATGGTGGTGTGGAGTGCAGGGGAGACAAGTAAATGAAACCAAGAGACTTCCCTGTAACCACTAGCTTTAACCCCACCAAACCCCACAATACTGCTTACAATATCACCTGACTGGAATTTTTATCCTTATTTTAGTCAGACTTTTTCATTCCCCATTAGGGCCTTCCACAAAGACAGCCAAGAGACTGAGGGCGAAGAGAGGGGAAAAGGATGATGATGAAAGGGGATATGTAAATAGAGAGGCATGATAAAGAAACATTTAGAAGGAATAAAAAGGTTTTTGTTCATAGGCTCACTCTGGCTGCCCCAAGGGCTGAGGGGTTCAAGATCAGTACACTGCTGAAAAGACCTCACAGCGCACCTGCCCCAGCGCAATAGATGGGAGGCTCTGCCCTCGGGACAAGGACTGAAAACTTGGGAGGGGCCCTTGTATCCCCACACCTCCCATGGTAAGGGATGTAGTAAGGATATAGTGAATATGCAGAAAATGTCCTCAACTTTGTTATAAGCCGAGGCTAGTGAGATTCATGCAATACCTCCATGAGGCTAGATGGGTCATATAATTTCTGCATAACCAAAAAGGAAACAGGTCTGCAGCAGATTAATAATAATGATAACCTCTAACATTGAGCATAATGTGCTAGGCACCATGCTAATAAGGACTTTTATATGTGTCAGTTCTTGTTAATTTTCAGAATAATCTCATGTTGTTATTTAGTGATTTATCAACAATTTGAATTAAACTTCCATAATTCTTCCAACTGGATTTACATGTACGTATCATCCTACTAGAGATGAAAAGGAAAGCAATGAAATGTGGACAGACCACCCTTTTCCGTGTCCCCCACCCTACAGAGTAAAGCGCACGCACCTCCCTCTGTGTTGTAGCAATAGGCTGTGTAGTGTCCTGAGCCAAACCCTTTCCCGTGATGCATGACCACTGCGGAGAGATCATAGGCAAAGGTCTCTTTGTCAAGAGAGGAGAGCATGTCCCTGCAGCAGTAAGGTTCCATGGTTAATACCTGGTCAAAGACGACATGGACCCCAATCTTCTCTCGGTGATTACGGCCAGACCACCTAGAACATAGATATAAACTTATCAGTAAAAGGTGGCATAAGTGATCATAGATAGAGGTAGGCAGAACTGAGAACTGAGAAAACTTAACCTTCAGCTTTGGTTTTCACATTAATAGAACGGTAGTAATTACTGTCCACATATACTTCTGGTGAATGTTCCATGAGGTACTCTGAAGCTACAGATCCCTGAAGAAGCAATTCAGGCAATAATCTTTTATAGTTTACTGCCTGCCCTTTTCACAGATTCTCTCATACTTTATTCTGAAGATGACTCTATATAAGCCAAAGCGAGGCTAGAAAACCTTCAAGCACAGACACCTGGTGCAGGTTAGCCAATTAAAAGGGGCAATGAGAGCAGCAGCCTAACATCTTGTCTCACTGGGCATGACTCATTTAATCCCCACGGAAAGCACAAGGTTCCCAAGGAGCCTGCCTCCCCTCCCAACAGCAAAGACATTTGCCCTCACCATTTGCCTTGGAAGCAGCCGTTCCTACAGTTCAAAGCCACGTGGGACGCCCGAGAGCAAGCTCACCTGAATCTTTTAAGGTGCAGCCGGAGGACCTGAGGTAGTCTGTAGATCATTAACTGCTTTCTAGCTTCACTCAGAACAAGGGGTTTTGGATTGGATTTTCGTCGTTTGCCTATATGGTTTGGGAAGGTATAAGACAGACCGTGAGGGATCTCATTCTCTCCTAGCTGTGGCAGACAATGACTTGCCACTCAATATGCATTCTTCTTATGTCTTAGTATTTGAACCTGGATTTGATTTGGGGCAGCTCTATGGCCCTCTGTAGGACTGCATTTCCCAGCCCCACACGTCTGCATGCTGTGCCCACGGGAGCTCTAGCCCAGATCAAAGGAATGACTGTGTGGTACTCTGGGGATGGCAGCTTAAAGAAGGCTGACTCAGTTGTAAGGTGCATCCTTTCTCCTTACCACTGTTTGCAACGGTTGTAATTGCCCTGGGACCGTGAGGTAATTCTGAGGATGAGGATCTGAACTTAGGTAGTAAAGCTGAAAGATGGGAGGAGCTTGGATCCCCAACCACCATGCAAGCCCCGGAAGGTCCTTGGGACTTTATTATATAACAGAAGGAAAAAAATTACTTCTCATTTTAAGTTATTGTTATTTGATCTGACTTACCAGCAACTAAACCTCATCCTGATACTTCTACTTTCAAATGTTTGCCATCAGCCATTTCCAAAATTGGTATGGGTTTAGGATGGTACACTCCTGATGTCATGGGCTTATTAATGGAATATAATACAAGATGACTGCAATAATATGCACAGAGGCACATGTTAGGGTTCTACGCCTTTACTAGTAAATATGTATTTATAACTTAAATTATGATGCACCATAATATAAACTTAAAGGCTTTTTGTTTTCATCAGAAAGGCCTAATTCTATTTCCTGTTCACAGCTAGTTGTATGCTATTGGACAAGTTATTCAAATTCTGAATCTCAGGTTGCTCTCCTGTAAAATGGGGAATGCTGCATGTATTTCAGGCTTAAAAAAAGGTAGGAGGATACAGTATTACTAAAGGACAAAGTATTTACACAGATTTTTCCCCTCCAGCATGATATGCTTGTGGCATATACCTTTTCTGGTTTAATATTTTTATGCTGTACCTAGTTTCTGAAACATGTTTCTTGGATAAAAGCACACTGTTGGACATGCTGGACAGATTCACCCAGTCCAAAGCAGAATCAGTGTTCAGACTTCAATTTTGTTTCTAAAGCCACTGAATTTTAGGATATGCATTTTTTAGTTACAGCAAATAAACAATGGAAATAAAGTTCTCTTATTGTCCTTTAGAAACCTTCTCTATAACTATTTACCGATGACTGCTCTGCTATTAATTAAATGGGTGAATGGATGGGAATGTAAAATTAGTAGTCCACTTGTGCTGCTTGCTGATTGTCTCTGAGCTGTTGATATCATGGTCTCAGTGTCTGAAGAGCTTGGGATCTGATTCCACGTCCTCTCTAGACCACTTGTGAAAGGTAGCAAATCACAAGCAGATGACGTATCATGGAGCTTTCTGTGACAGTAGAATGTGGAGCTGTTGCTTCTCTAATAGACTGCCGCAGAATGAATGTGCCATCGCATTTAGTAGGGCTGGCGGTCATGATATGTGGAGGCATGAACAGAAAGAGAATTCAGAGCAGGGCCTGGCCTTATTTTACATTCCCATTCACCAGCAGATTTTAAAAATTATTGCAGCTCTGTCTGGTAACCCCGCAGTGACTGCCACTGTCAGCAGAGGGAGTGTGTGAGCTAAGACGAAGACCATATAGAATCTGGCTTTGTTTCCCTAAAATGAAATTCACAAAGAAAAAGAAATTACTGATTCAATTGAGATTGATCAGTTCTGTCTCCATTTGATTAAGCTGGCCACACAGAGAGGTAGAAAGCTGATATTTTGAAAATTCACAAGCAAAAGATCAATTCATTTCATGCCTTTACCATAGCTTTCCTTCCCTGCTATTATTTGAACTTGGCCTAGAGAAATCCTGGTAAACTGGAACATCTGGAAACCAGAAAAACAACCCTTTCTTGCAAAAATAAATAAAAGTATTTCTTGCCTTATCTATCATGTCTGAGAATGATGAAATTAAAGCTGTTAACATCCTTTTGCTGTTCCTTACAAGTAAAAGGCTTATGAATCAATATTAAAAAACAAAACTGATACTGCTCTAATAAGATCATTTAAGTCACTGCCTTTATATATAATGGGAAACAGGTCATGTGAGTCTACAGTTAACCAAGTACAGCATTTCAATTTTTATTTTAAAACAGCAAAATAACATCAAGTATTACTTTTGATTTTTGTCCTGATACTTCATAGAGAACAGGTTTCCCACATTTGCTATTTTAAAAAAACCATATGCAAATAATATATTAAGGTTTTTGTTCACAAAACTTGTATTATATGGCTGCAAGTTGATTTCTACATCTCTGCACAATCCATTAATTTTAGTTTCCAAATCCTTATATGCCAAAAAACCCAAACATGAGCTTCTAAACATCTGCTCTGCATTTCCTCTGTATATGCTGAGTTAACAGAGTATTGAGCTTTAGTGTGGCAAGACAGGAGTGGCCCTGCATAAGATGCCCACGTAACCACATGGAAAAGGTCCCACTTTTTTTCTTGTTGTTAATCCTCACCCGAGGATATTTTTCCATTGATTTTTAGGGAGAGTCAGAGAGGGAAAGACAGAAACATCGATGTGAGAGAAACACAATTGGTTGCCTCGTGCACAAGCCCTGAACAGGGCCTGGGCCGGAGAGGAGCCTGCAATCAAGGTACATGCCCTTGACTGGAATCGAACCTGGGACGCTTTGGTCCGCAGGCCAACGCTCTATCCACTGAGCCAAACCGGCGAGGATGAGTTCCACTTTTTTTTTTTTTAAATATATTTTATTGATTTTTTACAGAGAGGAAGGGAGAGAGATAGAGAGTTAGAAACATCGATGAGAGAGAAACATCGATCAGCTGCCTCCTGCACATCTCCCACTGGGGATGTGCTCGCAACCCAGGTACATGCCCTTGACTGGAATCAAACCTGGGACCTTTCAGTCCGCAGGCCGACGCTCTATCCACTGAGCCAAACCGGTTTCGGCGAGTTCCACTTTTAAATTAAAGCCACAAGCCCTGGCTGGGTGGCTCCGTTGTTTGGAGCATGGTCCCATACACCAAAATAGTTGCAGGTTTGATCCTTGTCGGGAGTGTACAGGAGGCAATCAATCAATGTTTCTCACATCAATGGTTCTCTCTCTCTCTCTTTCTCTCTCCCTCCCCCCCTATCTATTTTTCGATCAATCAATAAAACATATTCTCGGGTGAGGATTTAAAAAAATTAAACATTTTAAATTAATGTTATGATAGAGAAATACTTCCTTTTGACGGCCTCCAAAATGCCAACCTTTCAAGCATGTGAAGAAACAAGTGCAGAATGTACTTCCAGAGAGCAATGCACCCTACGATTTGCTTCCTTGATCTTATTGTGCAGACCTGCACCACCACTCCTAACACTTTAAATCTACAAATTCAATACGAAAGTACACTTTTCTGATGCCACAGCCCTCCAACAGGCTATGCCACCTGAACTTAAATAACATCTGTCAGATTCTACATTCATGAGTTTCCTGAAGACCTCTGCAGTACTATGAAGTATTCACATTCTTAGAGTCCCCATTTCAGGATCCATATGTTCAAATGCCTCCCAAAATAACAGCTAATGTCAATCCCAGCAGACGTCAAAGGAGGCACCACTCCTAGGTTTGTTTAAAAATATTTTTATTGATTTTTAGAGAGAGAAGAAGGGAGAAGGGAGAGAGAGAGAGAGAGAAACATCGATATGAGAGTGACACATCGATCAGCTGCCTTCTGCATACCCCCTACCGGGGATCGAGCCTGCAACCCAGGCATGTGCCCTGACTGGAAATCGAACTGGCAGCCTTTTGGTGCACAGGATCATGCCTAACCAATTGAGCCGTATCAGCCAGAACGGTTTGTTTTTTAATATATAATGTCCAATATGCTTATTTTCGGTAAAACGGGAAGAAAAAAATCTTTAAAACATGCTTTAGAACCACTCAATATTATCAGTGTTACTTTTGACTAAAAGGGGCAAAAAAAAAGCACCTTAAACTGATATTCCAGTCGCACACCCCCCCTCTCCCCTCCAGCCCCGGCACTCACTGTTACACTGGTCACAAGCGTAGACTCTCCCTTCCAGGGCCTCTGTCTCTGTGAACTTGGCCAGCATCTCAGTGAGCAGGCACTCTGTCTGATTCAAAGGGACAAGCCCCTTTTCTATGCAGTGATAGCGTTCAGGGAACTCCAGGGACAGATCCCAAAAGGGCTCAATGGTGTTGGATTTGTAATTGCATGATATACAGGTGACCTAGAATGAAAAACATGACTTACAGGTTATATAACTCCATTCTTCCCACATATGTTTTTGCTTGCTTTATACAAGACACATAACTTGATCAAAACTAAGTATACAGTCTTAAAAAATATTTTATTTGTAATAGTAAATAATAAATATAACTTTAAGAGAGTTAGAGCATGCTACTTCTGTATATATTTCTAACTATGTAATGCTAGCTGGAACTGGAAAACCATCCGGCACAGAGGTTATTACCTACACCTTTCTCTCTTCTCACCCAAAGCATGCTCTGCCAGACTCAGTGCTGTGGTACAGACTGCAAGTTATCAGGGAATCAGTCTGAGATGGAGAATTTGCAGATTCCTGTCTGCTTTTCTTATCCTCACACTCCTTCCTCTTCCAGACTTTGCTCCTTCCATGCAATCCTAACTTGCCTCTCTTTTTGCCTCTGGTTCTTGCAGCATCCCTACACTGATCCCTGTGTCCACAGAGCCTCAAAGTACCTTGTGACCAGACCTCCTCAGATGCACCTTTACAACCTTCCCAGATGTACCTTTGTCCTGATTCGTCATAGAGAACAATTTACTATTTTAAATTGTTTTCTACAATTTACTTTGACCCTCAAGGGATAAAGTAAATGCCCATAAATACTCCCCTTTCAAATGCGAAAAGCTTAAATAAACTTTCTCTTCCCATCCTACACATCATTCTTTTAAAACCCTAAATGCCAAGACACAAACCTCAGTAGCATAGTATAGAGGTTTTACTTGAATCTCTTAAATTGCCCACCTTTTTAACTTTAAAAATTCTCTTTCTGCATAGTCTCACAATAAATATTCTCTTTTTGCATATTCTCACAAAGCCTTATCTATGAGTCACTGCTTCTGTCTGTACATGGCTGAAGACCCAGTAAATGAAAGGTGATGGGGAACAGGAGGGAGGCTTGTTTAGGCCTTTGGCATCCTCCTAGCCACTCCCCTTCCATGTGTGTAAAGAATATCAAGTTAGTAAGAATACATACCCTTTCAAAATATCATGGAACCAGGGTTACAGGCAAACTGTTCAGTTTCCTAAAACTGATCAAAGATGTCATGCCAACCATGGATACTTAATTATAAAGAGAATATTAGATTATCCATATCATTAAAGGGTAAAGACATTCATTAAAAATGAAGCGATATAGCAAGTTACACTGAAAATCTGCCCAGAAAGAGACAGGAGGCAAGTTCACCAACAAGGCCATCACAGTGTATAGTACAATGAAAGGTACAATGGCCACCCTCCATTATGAATAATTATAGCCATTGTTGGTTACCCCATTAACCCAACAACCTGCAGGAGGCACTCACGAGAAGCCCAAATGCTAACATACAAGCTTCCCTCCAATGTGATGGGTAGAGTTGGGGTTAGGATGGACACACACCTACCTGACTGAGTAGCTGCCCGTGGAATATGGTGTTCACCACCTTTAAGACCTGTTTGGTGAGCTTCCTCTGGGAGAAGGGGATGAGGATCCGGCGCGTTGTGCCCTCCGACTCGAGTTCCTGCTGCACTTTGTGCAACAGCTCGCAGAGAAACTCCTGAGCGTCCTGCTGGTCGTAGCCGCGGAAGGCAGGGATCAGACTCCACACGGAGTGAAGCATGGCGAAGGGTGACACCAAGGCCCACTTCCCGGACCACATGACTCGGAAAAGGGTGTGCAGTTCATGGCAGAGGGAGATGTGCTTTGAGCCGGGCTCCTTGTTCTGGATGAGCTCGAGGCTCTTGGTGATGGAGGCGCCGCCATTCCAGAAGAGACCATCCCGCTCACAAGACTCAGCCCTGTGGCTCCTTGGCGACAGCACGGTGGCTGAGCTGCTGGCCAGCCTGCCCGCGAGCGGGGCCTTCCCGTTGGCGGCTCTGTTAAAGAGCTGTTCCGTTTTGGAAGGGTCGAGGTTCAGGAAACACTCTCGGAACTTCTGGAGGTGGCTGAGCACCTGCAGGATGGAGTTCATGTAGCAGGTGTTGCCCAGGTTGCGCAGGCCAGTGACGCCCGGAGCCACCGCCGGTGCCCGGCGTGGGGGCCGCCTCCGGGCGGCGGGGCGCTGGGCAGCGGCGCGGGGCGCGTGCAGCAGCAGGCGTGCGCTCTTGCGCGGAGGGGCGCTGGCCAGCTCCTCCAGCAGCCGCCGCTTGACCTCGAGCCGCCGCTGCCTCGCCGCCTCCTTCTTGCGCTCCAGGGCCTCCTCCCGCCGCTGCTCCTCCAGTCTTGCCTGGCCGCGGGAGCTCTTCTCAAACCAGAGCCGCAGCGTCTTGGCCAGCAGGCGCTGGCGCCGGTACCACAGAGCCGTGAGCATCTGCGGCTGTCCCTGAGGAGTGCGTGGCGGCGGGGACGTGTCCTCGCCCGAGGCCATGGACCGCAGGGTCCGACCTCGCCTGCCCGGCAGGTCCTGCGTCTGGCCCCTGACCGCCAGGAGAGCGCTTCTCAGCAGCTTCAGGTCCCCCTCCGGGTTATCATTGAGCACGTAGTCCTGGCACAGGTAACAGAACACATAGAGATCCCGGACCTCCATGGCTAGTGGGTGTCCAGTCTCTTCGAAGTGTTTCAGGGCGTGGTCCTCAATGTAGCGACCGCAGGCCACGTGCGAGCACTTGAGACAAGCCCACACCGACTCGGTGGTGGTGCACTCCCTACAGCACCACTTCTGAGGGTTCAGGATGGAGTGGTCCTGGGCCAGCCGCAACCGCCCTACATGTTTGCATCTATCCATGTCTCACAGAAGGCTCCACTCTTTCAACCTGGCACAACAGGCCCCCCAAAAGAGAGAGAGAGAGAGAGAAATAAAAGCTTTCAGCAAAATATTTTCCTAGAAAAAGGCTTGCTACTGGCATTTTCAACTCAATGCTTATTAGTTTTCAATTCAAAATTGGTTCCTTTCGAATTAAGTTTTTTAAAAAGTAAAGCAAATTTAGTATGGAATGAGAATTACAGAAAGACAGTTAAGTCCCCTAAAAATGAAGAATTATAAAATACAGGGGGAAGGGCCTACCACCAATTTAAAACTTCAAATTTTCTAAGCCTGTTTTAATTCTTGGCTATCAACTGATTTTTATGTGAGGCTGATTTTGTGTTCCTTAGGAAAGTCATTACCCTTATTTCACATGGCACCCAACTGGTCAACAAGGGAAAGAAACTTGTGTTCTAAACCATTTCTGAAATGATGATGTCCTGGAGGGAATACTAATCACGATTCTGGTTGTATGAAGGGACAGCTCTGTTTTGTCTCAGTGGATGGACAGAGCTTTGGCCTGGAAACTTGGTCCCCAGCTGGATTCCCAACTTTGGTTGCAGGTTCCTCCCCCGCGGGGGCCCTGGTCGGGGTGTGCAGGAGGCAACCAATCGATGTAGTTCCTAAACCACCTGTGAGCATCAGAATTCCCTAGGGTACTTATATGTACAGATTTCTGGTCACGACCCCAAATCTGATGAATCAAGAGTCTGGGGAGGGGTCTGAAATCTGCATTTTAAACAGGGTCTACAGATGATTCATTTGTACATTAAAACCTTAAAACAGCTGCACTAAATCTAGTACATTATATAGGAATGAAGAACTCCTCATAGAAATCAAAGAAAGAACTGTTTTTCTCAAAATCTTCCAGTTAGACCATCAATGCCCCAAAGAACTTGTTGCAGTGGTGGAATGTTCTTTATCTGCACTGCCCAATACTGTACTAATCAGCCAACTGAGCACTTGAAATGTGGCTAGTGAGACTGAGGGACTGAACTTTTACCTTTATTTACTTTTAATTAATTTAAATTTAAAAAGCCACATGTAGCTAGTAAGTGCAATATTAGATAGCACAGACTTAAATGTACCAGGACATACTATCTTTAGCTCACTCAGCTTCTCTTTTTGTTTTCTTTCCTGTGAAAGGTTCATTACTCACTGAATCATATCAGAATAGCCTCTTATAACTCAAAACTTGGCAAGTCCCCATATTTTAGCCAATGGGAGGGTTGATGTGCCTTTAGGAATTTAATTGCTACTGAGATCACATGAAACACAGCACAACTTCAAACCCTACAGAGAATACTTCCAGGAATGGGAATACAGCAACACAACACCACAACACGGAGGCCTTAATGAAATCAACTCCTGTGTTAGAAAAAATATGCTGGAATAACTAAAAGCCAAAGCAGAACAACACTAAGAGACCACTCCATACTCTCTCCACGGAGAGCCATCAAATGGAAAGTGCGCTCTGGAAACACTTTCTCCTGATTTCATTTTCTGATCTATAAATTTGCTGATCACGCACATCCTTTCCTGCACAGCCCTTTTCCCATTACAAATCTGTCGCGGGGACTTACTAACCTGCCATATGGCAGAGAAAACCCATTCAGGAGAACACCGGGGTACTGTGCACCTCACCACACTGATTTCAGCTGGGCAGACTAGCTTCTCTAGAGGAAAACATATCTGATCATAAAATGGAAATCACCCAAAAGTGACACACAAAAAAGAAGCCACCTTCATCAACACACAAAATAGAGAATAAGCAGAACACAGTATCTCAGGTTACTCAGTCCAAGAAAGACAGCATGTTCCACTTTATTTAAGAACAAGGCCTAACACCCACAGGCATAAAGGAGCTCTATTTTACATTTTTCTGACATGTACACCTTTTCCAGTGTGACGGGCACCCAAAACCCGAAGGAGATAAACTTGCAGTGTAACTGGGAAAGAACGTGATGTGCTTTTAACTGTTCTCGGTCATTAGGTAGATCAGAAACTTTAAATAAATGTCTTGCACACCTTGAATCTGTCTGTATATAAAGTAAACCTGATAAAATATGAATGTTTGCTCCCTTAATTACCACAGTTTTATTTTAAAAATCGGAATCAATTGGAGCTAAAAACTATGATTATTTAAAAGTATCATACTATGGTTATTATCTCTAAAATAATAAATTAAAAGAAGATAAAATCTTTTCAATTCTTCCTTTCTGTTCTGATGAGAAATTTCTAGATTTATCACGTCATTAAAAAAATTCTCTATGAGATGACTGAACACTATAATCATTCAAAAATCTATAGCTTGAAAATATGATTTGTCCTTTAATTGAACTATTCCAATTATTCTCAAATAGGAAATTTCTTAGCTCATCCTAAATGCATTTCTGCATCACCAGAAATAAAATTTCTGGGGGCGGGGGGCAGGGGGGGAGAGGAGGGGAGAATAAGCAAAAGCAAAATAGGAAAAAAAATAAAGAGAATTTATCTACTTTAAGGAAATTTCCATATCTTCTCTCTCATTGCATTAATTTCCTTTCAGTTCTTAACTAAGGACAGTGGAATAATCCTGCCTGGTCTTGGTGAGACCAAGTGGCATAAATTCCAGCTTCAGAGAGAGTAGACACTATGGTAACATGCTGACAGCCTTCATTTACATAAAAGAATACTAATTATGTGGTATCATCAACATCTGCGATTCTGCTCACTGCCATATGCGACAGCACAGGATATTTTAACCCTTCAACTTACTAAATGTGCCCTAAATTACATGTACCACAAAACCTGCAAAGATTACTTGAAGAGATACAGTAAATATATTTTTACAAATAACAAGTGCTAAAAAATGAATTTTATTTTTGGGTAACATTTTATTTCCAAGAGATATGAGAAAATATAACATAACATTAATAAAACAATTAAGAAAAAGGTTTTTTCAAATGACACAGAAATATTAAGATGCAATTAATAACCCTAAAGGGAAGAATGCTACATTTTAGAATACTCTGTAGGGCTTTAAAAGGCTGTCTTATAAGAAAAATGAAACTAGCCTTTTGAATTTTTATAATATGGCTAAAATTAAAAAAACACAAACTAATAAAAAGTAGGGGCAGAGACGGATAGAGTGAGGATAGGGAAAGAAACGAGCGAAGGCCTTTGTGAAGGGGCAGTGTGGGGCTGGGGATGGCAAATGGGGTGCAGTGTCCTCCCAGGCTGCTGTACTTCCCTTCCCTCATTACTGTTCTCCCTGGGTGTGGGTGTGTGGATAAGAGATAATCTATAGGTCAGAGGGCAGCTCACAGACCCCTGGAGAGGCTGAGTTTTCTGACCTGAGAACTGGAATGGCCACTTGAACATCGGCTCTTGGCCACAGGTGATGGTATGCTGATGTGCTGGGTGTGCCAGAGCCTCGAGAGCCGTGATGTCACTCATTTGGCGTCAATAATCAAGTGCTGATGTTCAAGAATGAGTTTGTCTAAGCAACATATTTAAGGTTATGCCCATATGATAATGTCTCTTACTTGCATTAGTGCACTTTCTTCAATAAAAAAGGAGTAGAGTTCATCTAGGGGGCAGGGCTGCACACAACACCCTGGGTTCCTGGGGAAGGGGGGTGTGCCTGCTGCAGAGCAGGGAAATGACAAACAGAACAACCAGCAATGCTTCTGCTTTGTACCCAATACCAACTTCTCTAACAAATGCTTTGCTCTGTATGGAATACCAGCTTCGCTGACCATGTAAGAGCCAGAGCTGGGCCACTCTATACGTTCGGTCTCTGTTCTTTTGTTTGCCTCCTTCCCCTCCAGGTATGGGTACACTCAAGCCTCTCCTGTCAGGAGACAGACAGACCCCAGTTTGCTCTGCCTCTAGACTAGTGGTTCTCAACCTTCCTCATGCCGCGACCCTTTAATACAGTTCCTCATGTTGTGGTGACCCCCAATTTCATTGTTACAAATTGAACATAATTAAAGCATAGTGATGAATCACAGAAACAATATGTAATTATATATGTGTTTTCTGGTGGTCTTAGGCAACCCCTGTGAAAGGGTCGTTCGACCCCCAAAGGAGTCGCGATGCACAGGTTGAAAACCGCTGCTCTAGACTGTCCTTGACACTCTAGCTCTCCGTCTGCCTACTTATTTCTGGCAAGTAGAATGTGCAGCTTCATGTTCCTCACAACTCACTCCTTAACACCTTCACTTCATGGGAACTATTTTCTCAAGACGTCACTAGCAATTTCCTTACAGCTAAGTTCATCGTTAGCCTCTTCTCAGTCCCCATCCGCGACACTGCACACATTCACTCCCGCATTTCAGGCTACTGTTCTCTTCTGGTTTTCTTCCTATGTCTGTAATCACACCTTCTGTTTCCATATGTACCTTTCTTCCTTGAAATTTAGGCCTTCCTTAAGGTTCTGTCCTCGGCTCTCTTCTCAGTGATTTCATTTATTCCTAGAACATCAAGTATAGTTTTTATTAGATAACTAAAGGCCCGGTGCACGAAATTCATGCACTGGGGAGGCGGGGGAGGGGGGAGGGTGTCCCTCAGCCCAGCCTGCACCCTCTCCAATCCAGGACCCCTCGGGGGATGTCTGGTTGCTGGTTTAGGCCCGATCCGGCAGTTGGACATCTCTCTCACAATCCGGGACTGCTGGCTCCTAACCGCTCGCCTGCCTGATTGCCCCTAACTACTTCTGCCTGCCAGCCTGATTGCCCCGTAACCGCTCCCCTGCCTGCCCGATCACCCCCAACTGCCCTCCCCTGCCAGCCTGATCGCCCCCAACTGCCCTCCCCTGCCAGCCCAATCACCCACAACTGCCCTCCCATCAGCCCGATTGCCCATAATTGCCCTCCCCTGCCGCGACCTGCCTCCTCCGCCAGGATCCACCTTCTCCACGCTGTGCGGAGCCATGGGACCCCCAGGCCTCACCATGCAGAGCAGATGCCGGGCCCCACCTAGGCTGTGCACATGGCCATCTTGTGGTGGCCACCTTTGTGGTGGCCATCTTGTAATGACATCACGTACAAGGGCCACCTGGGCTTTTATTAGTATAGAGGCCCGGTGCATGGATTCATGCAGCAGTGGGTTCCCTCGGCCTGGCCTGTGGGGAATGGGCTGAAACTGGCTCTCTGACATCCCCCAAGGGGTCCCGGATTGTGAGAGGGCAAAGACGAGGCTGAGGGACCCCACTGGTGCACGATCAGGCCAGGGAGGGACTGTGGGAGAGCTCCAGGGCATGTCTGGCCCGAATTGCCCAGTCCTGATCGGCCGCACCCCAGCAGCAAGCTAACCTACCGGTTGGAGATTCCGCCCCCGTGGTGGTCAGTGCATGTCATAGTAACTGGTCGAATGGTTGAACAAGTGGTTGGACACTTAGCATATTAGGCTTTTATTATATACGACTAGAGGCCCGGTGCACTACATTCATGCCCTGGGCACCCTCTCCAATCTGGGAGTTTCTGTCTGTCTTTGCAATCATATGAGCGAATTGTCTGAGACTCCAACTCAGTTTGGTTTGTTGCTCACAGAATAATAGAGACATTTTTAGGATATCTTCCCTTTAATTTTTCCTAGACGCCGATTTTACTTGTCTCTCACCTTTACTTTCCCTCCATACCCACTGCAACAGTAACTTGCTCCAGGCTCACTTTGCTCTATTGTCTAGGACCGTGGTCGGCAAACCGCGGCTCGCGAGCCACATGCGGCTCTTTTGCCCCTTGAGTGTGGCTCTTCCACAAAATACTGACTTCTGCGCACGGGCCACGAAATTTCAATCGCACTGTACGTGCGCGCCTGCACATGGTATTTTGTGGAAGAGCCACACTCAAGGGGCCAAAGAGCCGCGTGTGGCTCGCAAGCCACAGTTTGCTGACCATGGGTCTAGGAGATCCGTCTTCCACCAGAACTACGATTCCCAGCATTCCTGGTGCTCCCAATGCTCTGGGCTTCTGCTTCCGGTCCTGGGGCGTCCACCAGAACTACTATTCCCAGAATTCCTGGTGCTCCCCATGCTCTTGGTTTTCCCTTCCTGCTCTGTCTCCATCCCATGGCCTCCCACTCTGCCAACTCCTGCAAGTCACCAGCTCTCCCTCTCTGCTCTCCACCTGGTGGCTTGGGGGGAAGCGACCGAGGGAGCCACGTCTCCCCAAGCCACCGGCTCTCCCGCTCTGCTCTCTGCCCGGTGCCTGTGTATGCAAATTAATCTGCCATTTTTTGTCAGGTTAATTTGCATACTAACTCCTGATTGGCTGGTGAGTGTAGCGAGGGGATGGTCAATTTACATGTTTCTCTTTTATTATATAGGATATGCACACAGACATACACATGTGAATAATTTACCTTTAATGAAATAATAAATCTAAGCAGCAGTTCCTTAAACTACAAGGTAAAAGCTGACAGTAAATTTTATAATGGATGGATAAGGCTGACAACACCTGATTCCACTGATCAATTTTTTAAAACAATTTTACTTTATTATTATTTTTTTAAAAATTTTTAATTGATTTCAGAAAGGAAGGAGAGCTAGAAACATCAACGATGACAGAGAATCATTGATTGGCTGACTCTTGCATGCCCCCTACTGGGGATTGAGCCTACAACCCAGGCATATGCCTTTGACTGGAATCGAATCTGGGACCCTTCAATCCACAGGCTGATGCTCTATCCCGAGTCAAACCAGCTAGGGACACTGATAAATTTTACACGGAAAGTAGGACAACCAGACATATGCTTCCCTGATATCTTGCAATATGAGGTTCACAGCAGCATCACTTATAACGCACTCTTGCTAAAAGAACGGAACCTGAGCCCTAGCCGATTTGGCTCAGTAGATAGAGCATTGGCCTGGGGACTGAAGGGTCTCAGGTTCGATTTAAAAAATATATATATTTCTTTATTGATTTCAGAGAGGAAGGAAGAGGGAGAGAGAGATAGAAACATCAATGATGAGAGAAAATCATTGATTGGTTGCCTCCTGCACGCCCCCCACTGGGGATCGAGCCTGCAACCCAGGTATGTGCCCTTGGCTGGAATTGAACCTGGGATCCTTCAGTCCGCAGGCCAACGCTCTATCCACTGAGCCAAACCTGCTAGGGCTCAGGTTCAATTTTGGTCAAGGACACATACCTTAGTTACAGGCTCAATCCTTAGCCCCATTTGGGGCCATGCTGGAGGCAACCAATCCATGTGTCTCACTCATATCGATGTTTCTCTCTTTGTCTCTCCCCATCCCTTCCACTCTCTCTGAAAAAATCAATGGCAAAAAGATCCTCAGAAGAGTATTAACAAACAAACAAAACACTGAACCTGAATCCAATGGAGCCTTTGTATCTAATACCAGGTTGTAAAAAAAATGAGAGATAGGAACATGCTATTGCAAGGCTGCAATTAGCCAAACTGCCAAATCAGAGTGTGGCAAATGCTACAGAATCAATGATTTGGAGAGTTTAATAAATAAATGGCATGAAGAAAAAAAGGGGGTAGGTGGGTGAATGGATGGCTTTACTATTCACTATGAATGATAAAAACCTAGAGAACATATCAACCAAATCCAACGTGTGGTTCTTATTTAGATCCTTATTTTTTTAAGAGAGCAAGGGAGAGGGATAGAGAGATTAGAAACATCGATTAGCTTCCTTCTGCATGCCTCCCACTGGGGATCAAGCCAGCAACCTGGGCACATGCCCCGAACGGGAATTGATCAAACCGATGACCTCTTGGTTCGTGGGCAGATGCTCAACCACTAAGCCACACCAGTCGGGTTAGATCCTTATTTGAAGAAACCAACTATAAAAAGATATTCTGAGATAACTGGGGGGGGGGGGGGGGATGTTTTAAAATACTGCCTGCCTCTGGCTATACCACTATATTTTTTAACGGTTTAATTGAGGTATAATTGACATACAATCAAATGCTCACATTTAAAGTGTACAATTTGTTAAGTTTTGACATATGACATATACTTGTGAAATCACCACAATCAAAATAATGAACACATCCATTACCCCCAAATGTTTGTTTATGCCCCTTTGGAACCCTTCTGCCCACCACTCCAAGTTCACAACTAGAGAAATTTAAACATACAGTAAGTATTAGGTAACATGAAATTATTATTAGTTTGATGTGACAATGGTACTGTGGGTTGTATTTTTTTAGTTTTTATATGTTAGAGATATCTCTGAAGTGTTTATAGGTGAAATATTACGATGTTTGGAATTTGCTTTAAAATACTCTAGAACAGTGGTTCTCAACCTTCCTAATGCCGCGACTCTTTAATACAGTTCCTCATGTTGTGGTGACCCCCAACCATAAAATTATTTTTATTGCTACTTCATAACTGTAATTTTGCTACTGTTATGAATCGTAATGTAAATATCTGATATGCAGGATTTATTTTCATTGTTACAAATTGAACATAATTAAAGCATAGTGATTAATCACAAAAACAATATGTAATTATATATGTGTTTTCCGATGGTCTTAGGCAACTCCTGTGAAAGGGTCGTTCGACCCCCCAAAGGGGTCGCGACCCACAGGTTGAGAACCGCTGCTCTAGAAGGAAAGTGGCAGGAAGATAGATGAAACTAGACTGTCAAAATGTTCATAATAGTTGAAGCTGGTTGATGGGAATGTATACTTCATTATACTGTTCTCTTTATTTTTATATTTGCTTATAAAGTTCCATAAAATTTTTGAGATGAAAAAAGCAAACAATATACTCTCTGATAGCAAGAGAAAACAACCATTCACAAATCAGACAAGTTATAAGACATCTTTCATCTCTATCATTTACCATCACTTCTAGCTTTACTTTGAAATGCACTTTCCCCACTTCCCATAGACACACAAGAAATGGAAGCAATGCAGCTTTTCTCCACAGTGTTAGTCGCAGAGATTGCTAACGTAGTCTTTTTGGTCTGAGCCTCAAGTATACCCTTTGGATTCAGATGGCAACTTCTTTGCAGCCTCCCCAAATTTCTTTCAATAACTTCACCAGATTTTCCCCCACAAAAATATCCTGAGTATCTTTGTCTTTTGGGGACAAAAAGCCACTTTAGTCAGTCTGTTGAAAGGTTCTTGCTTAGTCTAATGATTTCTCTCTCTGAAACTTTGTCCTGTGTTGGGAAAGAAAAATCTCTAATTTTTTCACCGTTCTGCTTCTTCCTCACTAACTCTGATCATCCAGGTGGTAAAGAGCTCATCCTATGCTTTTCGTATTTATTTATTTAATTTTAAAAAATCCTCACCCAAGGATATGTTTATTAATTTTTAGAGAAAGAGGAATGGGGAGAGGGAGGGAGGAGAGAGGGAGAGAGAGAGGGGGAGAGAGAGAGAGAGAGAGAGAGAGAGAGAGAGAGAGAGAGAGAGAGAAACATCGACCAGCTGGCTCCGTAACTGACCCCCCACTGGGGATCAAACTTGCAGCCTAGGTATGTGCCCAGGTTGGAAATCGAATCCACAACCTTTTGGTGTACGGGATGATGCTCCAACCAACTGTGCCACCCAGCCAGGGCTCATCCTATATTTTTCTAAGTCTAACTGATCACAACAAATGGTAGCACAAAAATTATACTTTAAACAATCCAAATATTTTTGTTTCTCTCACCCCAGTCAGATGGTTACTCTCAGTCCACATGATGTTTAGTGAAGAAAATTTGGCCAGATATGTCCAATATAATACTCATAAACATCGACCAACAGGTTGATTTCCAGTTGAGACTCTGGAACATGTTTCCCATAGAAATATTATGAGTAGCACCTGGCCCAGGTGAAAAGCCTTTGAGCCCATGTGTCTACAGTGCAGCACTAGAACACTCGTGCTACTACTATGGAAGCCAACTACCAAACGTGTTATTCTGAGAAGATTAATTCAAAGTTTCAACTTTAAATGCCAAGAACTGTCTTCCCAGCTGCAGTGCGATTGGGAATCTCCCTCCTCCCACTTTCCCCATATGGCAGCAGAGGGCTTCCCACACATGGCCATTTGTATGGAAGACACATACATACGTTAGGAACTGCCGCACTGAGGAAAAAGGAACAATTTCTGTGAATAGAAAATAAATCTGACTAGAATTCACTAATGGGTCGTCAGGATTAGATGCAGTATTGGTTATTTCAGTGGCTAAGGAATGGGAACTCATCTTCCTGATGGCCTGTTTCTTAAAATGATAGCAGTATATTTAGTCCCGTGTCCTCCCCAACAATACACCAAAGCGCATCTGAGAGGATGGATTTCCATCGTATTTTGCATGAATGGAGACACAACTTTTGAGCACTTTATTTCAAGAGCAAAGAAGACAAATGTCCAAAAAGAAGGGACCAAATACGAAGGGGTATTTGTTACACACACACAAAAGGAGAAAACGGGAAGCTACAGAGACACTCAAGCACTTCAATAGAGAACAGGGTAAATAAATTATAAACTGGCCATGCAACGGAGACTACCCGTAGCTTTCTGTTTTGTTTTTAGAGAGGCAGTGCTATGTGTTACACAATTCAAAATACAGTATGTGAAAAAAGCAAATGGACAGAATGGGTATATAATATGCCATATGACTAACAATACTACACATACACAATCTCTCTCTCTCTCTCTCTCTCTCTCTCTCTCTCTCTCTCTCTCTCTCTTTCATGCAACTAAGAGGATAAACAAGAAACTGGTAACACCACATGTCCTGTGGTAGCAAAATGGGGGTGGAGATGGACAAAAAGGAGATTCAACCTTTGTGCCTTTGGGGGTGGAGAGAAGAAATTATGTTATCTATTTTTTATTTTTTTTAAATATATTTATTAATTTCAGAGAGGAAGGAAGAGGGAGAGAGAGAGAGAAACATCAATGATGAGAGAGAATCATTGATTGACTGCCTCCTGCATGCCCCCCACTGGGAATCGAGCCTATGACCTGGGCATGTGCTCTTGACTGGAATCAAACCTGGGACCCTTTAGTCTGCAGGTCAACATTCTACCCACTGAGCCAAACTGGCTAGGGCTGTTATCTATTTTTTAAAAAGTCACAACACTAAGGAGACTGTTTCAACAATCTGAAAATTCAGGCATCAGCAAGATGACTGCAGATAAACACAGCACATATGGTTTTTTTATGTTTTCATTAGAAAATAAGATTTAGAGACAGGCAATCTGATGATATTTACTGTTTATGGAGAACATAAGGAATTATATTCTACAAGCACTAATCAATGGAAAAGGAACCCCCTAACACTTTTTTCATAAGCTTATGACCCGCAAAGTGCAGACCTCCTTGGCTTATTGCAGAGGGGCAATATAGGAGAGCCTTAGTCAGTCAAGTGTCAATCATCTGAAATTTCATAACAGCCAAAGTACCAAGATAGTAATTTCTATTCTACTTCCCCAGGGGCGACTACTGAAACTGTCCATAGAAGTGAATTCTGTGGGCAGACTGTTTTCCCAACTTTCAAGGGATCTTAGCTTCCTTCATGGAACAATTCCTAACATTATTCCAATTTCAGCAAAATCTCTCTCTCAACACCCAGCCAATCTCTCTGATGGAGGATGAGTGTGACAGTGTATGGGGAGGATGGGGAAGATAATCAGCTGAATGTGAAGGACGCCTCCTCGATATCATTCCAAGTATAAAAGGTACACTATATGCCTCAGTTTCTCCGTCTATAAAATTGGGGAGCAATAATACCTACTTCAAAGAGTTGTTCTGAGGGAGGCTCAGATGAGATGGCTGTGTAACTGCGCTCTGAAAATGCCTGGCTTTACCAAAGTATTGGCGAAGTCGGCCATCTTGTCATCCATCCCTGAAAATAGTTATTTTTCCTCCAAAGGGCCTAATGTCAGGCTGGCTAATTGAGCAGCTTAGAGTGACTATATGGTCTTGGTTTTATCTAGATTCACTTAATAAAACATTCATAATAAAATTATGTTAAACAAGAAATTAGAGGAGTCTTTTATATTAAAAATGAGAAAAATCATTCTTTCCAAAGCAAATTAAAGGATTTTTCTAGTATTTTTTTCTAAGTCTTTAAAAATTGTGTTTGATATCAACACAGTGCAAGGATAGTAAAAGTCCAATTAAGATGTTAAAAGCAAACCATAAAATGCAGTTGAATTAAGGAAGCAGAATCAGTCTCAGCTCACTCTCCAGTAGGGGGATGCCCATTGAATACTTACAGGTCCAGCAGAATGTGCTGCATGGCAAACACATAAAAGGGGCCTTCTTTCAATGAGGCACAGAAAGCATTTCAAAGACGTGAACTGTGCATGAACCCTCATCTCTCGTATAAGAATAAAGCAGAAGTACTCTGGGAACTCAACTATAGTGAACAGGCACAAGAGAAAAGAGGGCCAGTGCACATCCAGGCAATGAACTTCATGTAGTTCAAACCCCATAAATCCCAGACACCTCTGCTCCTATTTTAACGACATCAACCCTCCTGGCCTGCCAGTCAGTCCCACCATTTGGATTAAGGCACTGACATCCCCATTAAAGGCAAATACAGAATTGTTTTTTTGGTTAATCCTCACCCGAGGATATTTTTTTCCTTTGATTTTTAGAGAGTAGAAGGGAGGGAGGTGGAGAGAGAGAGAAAAACATCAACATGAGAGAGACACATAGATTGGTTGCCTTCTGTATATGCCCCGACCAGGGCCGGGGATTGAACCTGCAACCCAGGTATGTGCCCTTGACCAGGAATCGAATCTGAGACCCTCCAGTGTGTGAGATGATGCTCTAACCACTGAGAACACCAGCCAGGGCTAATATAGAATCTTATATGGTAAACACACAAAGCCCATCAACCACACCACTAGTAACTATGTGCAGATGAATTTCCACAGCAGGCAGTGGAAAGCAGAGCTCTGAAGGACAGGATACTGCACAGGTACATGCAGTGAGGAAGAAACTAGAGGAGAGAAAAGTATGACTAACTGCCTGAGACACCATAGAAGAAAGACTGGAGTGTCAAGGGGAAATGGACACAAAAAAGAGAGGTCCCTTAAAAAAATATGAGAACACACACAAAAAAGCCTCAGTGACTTCATAATTTTTTCCAGCATCCCTCCCACGTTGCCTGTAGTAACTGTGCTGAACATTGCACATACTCATCAAATTGTAATATCAGTGAGGCATAATGAAACAAGACATACATGTAATTCACTGAGTAATACATATGAATAACTAGAACAGTAATTATTCTAAAGTTAAACCTCTCATTTATGAACATATACTGTCTGACCCTGACATCTCAGTAAATTTCAGTTTATCATTTTTAAGTTAATGTCACTAACAGCCTATGGCCAAGGGCAAATAAAGTCCCCATCAAACCACCTAACTGAGCTATAGCCAACTGAACAAAATATATGCATTATTGCTATGACTACCACTCACACAGAACTAGTAAGAACTAAACCACTTTGAAGAAACTATCAATTAAAAACATCATATCAATATTGGCAGAAGCAAAATAATATACATTACATATTCAAAGAGACTAACCAACAGACCTGTAAGGGACCACTGAATTCATTACTAATTCTAAGAGGCCAGCTTATTAGTCTGACAGTAAGAGAAATATCTTACAGAAATTTTCCAGATACAATCTGGACCTCAATTGGCTTTGGAAAGGGGGTAGAACCATCAAGGCGTTGTTGCCATTGAGCAGGTTCAAGAAATAAGGGCTCATCACTTCATGCTCGTGTATGCCAATGACATAAAATGTCTCTAAAATAGGAGAGAAGGCTTGTCTTCTGAGATTGAAGTTTGAAAGGAAAAAATACAGTGGACACAATGATCCATCTGTTAAAAATAACAAAAATCTGAAGACTGAGTGACTGCAGAATTCTGGGACCCCTAAACTCAATCCATGTAGCCGAGGTGTAACCTCAGAGCGCCAGGGAGAACAGGACTACTGAAGACTGTCAGCCGATGCCTGACACCGACTGAAAGCCAGCAGTAAGGGGGGCATCCTCAAAGCAATGATTAGTAGTCCCCTTCCTACACCGCTGAAGGGAGCAGGCCCCCCAATTCCTAAATATCACTACTTGAGCCTGGTGATATCATTTGGGGTCTGATGCTGCCATTAGTCACTAAAACCGTTCAGCAGGCCTCTTTACACTGATTCCTTACTCAGAAAACCAACAATCATTTTCCATGTTGCTTGCCTTCAGGGAGAGAATGCAATAACCAAGACTCAAGTATGAATATGCTTAAAGGTTATTATTTTTCACTGGAAATGAGGCTTCATTCTGAATATTTTGACCATATAAGTCAGTTCCTAAAAAACTGGTCACCATATTTTGTTCTCAGAAAATTGACATTCTGAACCTTTAGCGATAAGGCGTAGACCCTGGTTATGACTTCAAGCTAATGCCATCTGAGAGGGCCTGAAGTAAAAAGCTAGCTAGCGGGCAAATTCAGGGGTAGTGCTCTACTTTAGGATCTCTCCAAGTAGAACAGAGATGAATAAAATTTGGCTGAGGCTAGATTTTTCAGTATTTTTATAATTAACTTGCATTCTAGATAATTAAGTCAACTCTCATTTATTGAACACTTACTACATCCAGGCCCTGTTCTAAAACATATTATCACTTATTTTTCATGACAACTTGATGAGGTAGTACTTTTTTTTTTTTTAACTTTTAATTTCTTTATTAAGGGATTACATATATGTCCTTATCCCCCCATTACTCCCCACTCATGCCCTCACCCCACTGCTGTCTGTGTCCATTGGTTAGCCTTATATGCATGCTGAGGTAGTGCTTTTAAACCCCATTTAAAACAGAAAAAGAAGCTCAGAGAAGTAAAGAAACTTATCCAAGGTCATGTTGCTGGTACATGGCTGAGCTGTAAGATCTTCTTGTTTTCACCTTCTTGATTAGACTAAGGTTGAACATCTCCATACATTGGTCATCTTTGTTTTCTCTATACCTACCACTCAAGTAACAATTTACCAGAATCAATATGAACTAAAGTGCTTTGAAGATGCTCTCAATAGAAATATATCTAATACTGGCAGAAATAAAGCATAACTAATGGACACAAGACACTGGGGGGTAGGGGAGGCCAGGGGAAGGTCAAGGGGAGAAAAAAAAAAAAAAGGAGACATATGTAATACTCTTTGTAATACTTTAAGCAATAAAACAAAATGTTTTTTAAAAATAAAAAAATATTGGCAGAAATAAAATAATAGGCAATTACATATTCCAAGAGATAAACGAACCTTTGCCTGCTTTTTGACTGGGTTGTCTTTTCCTTATTAAATGATTAGAGTTCTTTATATATTTTGTATTTAGGGACTCTGCTGGTTAGATGTGTTATAAACATCCTTTCTCAGTCTATGGCTTTTCTTTGGTTTAAGGTATCTTTTGTCATGAATAAGATTTAGTTAATATAATCTATGATATAATTTATTTATTTTATATTTTATGAAATCCTTTCTTACCTCAAGGTAATAAAGATAGTCTTTTATAGTTTCTTCTAAAAGTTTTAAAGTTTTACAATTAGGTTATTGATATATCTTGCTTTTTTCCCTATTCTGTTCAGTTGGTCTATTTAAATAGCCTGGATTACACTGTTCTGATTACTATAGAGAAAAGTTCTATAAATCTGGCTAACCTATACTTCAAATTAGTCTTGGCCATTTTTGCCTCTTTACTGTATGAAATTGAGGATGAACTTGTAAAATTGTAAAATTAAATCCTTTTGAAATTTTGACTGGTATTGCATCAAATTAAAAACTTTTGAAGAAAACTATCGACTACTTTGATGTCCTAAAATACTAGAACAAATATAATTAAATATGTATTTTACTCTTTTGTGACTGAAGATCCTATGGTACTTCCAGCTACCTTTTCTGCTCCCCTTTTATGGGGGGGGGGGGGTTGGAGGGGTGAAGGGGGGGGAAATTGCCTTTTACTTGAATTCTAGTTTAAGAAAAATTTAGACTTACGTTTCGGGAAGTATATTTTTGTTGTTTGTTATTGAATATAAAATGTTTCCTCATTAATTCTCATAGTTGAAATAAATGATTGATAATTTGAGAGCCCTGGCTGGTGTTCTCAATGGTTAGAGCATCAGCCTGCACTAAGGACTGCGGGTTCGATTCCTGGTCAAAGGCACATACTTGGGTTGCAGATTCAATCCCCAGCCCTGGTCGGGACATGTGCAGGAGGCAACCAATCAGTGTGAATCTCTTTTCTCTCTCTCTCTCTCTCTCTCTCTCTCTCTCTCTCTCTCTCTCTCTCTCTCTCTCCCCACTCCCTACCTTCTACTCTCTCTAAAAAACATAAATATCAATGGAAAAAATAACCTCGGGTGAGGATTAACAACAACAAATGATAATAATAAATTAAGAATTATTACAGGTGATAATAATCCTACTGGGGATGTGCCCGCAACCCAGGTACATGCCCTTGACCGGAATCGAACCTGGGACCCTTCAGTCCGCAGGCTGACGCTATATCCACTGAGCCAAACCGGTTTCGGCTGAAATCAATAAAAATATATTTTTAAAAATATATTAAAACATGCATGTACATCACTAGGAAGAAATCGAAGTGGACAACTAACAGAATTTGCTCCATCATAGGTTTTCATGAGTTCCTCTGTAGTATGGAGCATTCTTAGGTTTTCCATGTTCTTGCGATGTCTGACCCCATGATTCTCAAGTTTAGAACTATGCACTTCATTCATATGATTTTCTTTTTTAAAAAAATATATTTCTTTATTGATTTCAGAGAGGAAGGAAGAGGGAGAGAGAGATAGAAACATCAATGATAAGAGAGAATCATTGATTGGCTGCCTCCTGCACGCCCGCTACTGGGGATCGAGCCGGCAACTCAGGCATGTGGCCTTGGCCGGAATCGAACCTGGGACCATTCAGTCCGCAGGCTGACGCTCTATCCACTGAGCCAAACCAGCTAGGGCCCATTCATATGATTTTCATACTTTATTTCACTCTGTAACATCGAATACCGTCTCAGAAAGCTCTCATGCTATTGAGAAGTGTAAACAATGGCTATCCTATATAATAAAAGTCTAATATGCAAACTGACCGAACGGCGGAATGACTGGTGGAACGACCGGTCGCTATGATGCACACTGACCACCAGGGGGCATATGCTCAATGCAGGAGCTGCCCCCAGCCTGCAGGCCCGAGGCCAGCCAAGGCGGTTGCCAGCGGGGGCCCCCCCGATCGGCCCTGATCGCCAGCCATGCCTCGGGGGACCCTACCCATGCACGGATTTCATGCACCAGGCCTCTAGTACATAATAAGAGCAATAGTATTTAGTGAGGTACACAAAATAGCAAGTATTTTCCACAACTTCTCTAGTTCTAAAACAGCCAGGTACTATTATTCTCATTGAATATATGAGGATCCTGAGGTTCAGCAGTGTTAAATAACTTTCTCAAGAACACACAGCTAGAAAACAGTTGAGCCAAGATTCAAATGTAGTACTGCTTAATCCTATCTTCAACTTCTGTAATACTTGACTATATCCAAGAGACAGGAAGGAAAAAAAGTAATGTAACAGTAGTAATGGGGGAATGTAGGCAAGGAAAGGAGAAGTGGTGGTGATTCTTGGGAAGATGGCACCATTCTGAAATGAAACCACTCTACAGTCTTCAATCAGAGTCTTAACCACCACCAGAGGGACACTCCTTAGGTTAGAGAGCACAGCTTTATGGGTTGCTATGTCTTATACTTATTTGGTACTTCCTCAAGTAGCAAAGGCTTAATAATGTCTTTAGAATGAGGAGATGAGTAGATGGAAGAATGACAAGTACACATTTAGCATGCAGGGGAGATTTTAGCCAGCTCTGAGAAATGCCATGCCATTAGCACCTCCATTACAAGATTCTGAAATGCAATAATAAGAGCCAACTTGACTGCAATTTGGTTTTGATAGGTTACTTAAGTGTGGAAAATGGAAGGCATTGAAATGTATAGACAATTATTGCTTTAAGAACCAGAGAAGCTAACAAAGGGTGAACAAAGAAAAAGTTTATACAATGATATAGACTAAATAGGTAGGAAGGAATTAAGAGTAGAGAGTATGCCCTAGCCAGTTTGGCTCAGTAGCTAGAGCGCCGGCCTGCGGACTGAATGATCCTGGATTTGATTCCCGCCAAGGGCACGTACCTCAGTTGTAGGCTTGATCCCCAGCCCCTGGTTGGGGCTCCTGTGAGAGACAACCAGTCAATGTGTTTCTCTCACATCAATGTTTCTTTCTCTGTGTCTCTTCCCCTCCCTTCCAATCTCTCTAAAAATCAATGGAAAAATACTCTCGGGTGACAATTAAAAAAAAAAAAAAGCTGTGGTACATATATACAATGAAAGATTACTCAGCCATAAAAATACCACAATTAAATCTTATAATTTGTGACATCATGGATGGACCTAGAGGTTATTATGCTAAGTGAAATGAGTCAGTTAGAAAAAGACAAGTACCATATGATTCCACTTATATGTAGAATATAAAGAACAATATAAATGAACAAACAAAACAAACAGACTTATAGATACAGGGAACAGACTGATATGGGTTTGGGAAACTGGATGAGATGAAGGGACTGAGAAGTACAGCTTGGTAGTGACAAAATAGTCATGGGGATGTAAATAACAGCATAAGAATTATAGGCAATAATATTGTAATAACTATGTATGGTGCCAGGTGGGTACTGGAAATATTGGAAGGAACACTTTGTAAAGTATATGACTGTGTAATCACTAAATGTACACCTAAAACAAATACAAAATAATATTGAATGTAAACTGTTATTGGAAAAACACTACAAAAGACTGTGGAAGGAAATTAAAGAAGACACAAAACCATGGGAGGAAATATCATAATGGGTTAGAAAACTTGGTATTGTTAAGATGCCCATACTATTCAAAGTGATCTTCTGACTCAACAAAATCCCAATGGTATTTTTTGCAGATGTAGAAAAATTAATCCTAAAATTCATATGGAATTTCAAGGGACTCTGAAGAGCCAAATCAGTTTTGAAAAAGAATACCACATTTGGAAGACTCATACTTTCTGATTTCAAAATCTATTAGAAAGCTACAGTAATCAAAATAGTGTGGTACCAGCATAAAGACAGACAAATCAACCAGTGGAATAGAACAGAGAACCTAGAAATAAACCCTTGTGTATATGGTCAAATTATCTTTGTTTTGACAAGAGTGTCAAGACTACCCAATGGGAAAACGACAGTCTCTTTAACGAATTACATGTGAATATCAAACTGGATATCCACCTGCAAAGAAATGCAGTTGGACTCATATCTTAATAAACCACATAGAAAAATTAACTGGATTAAAGACCTCAACAAAAGACATAAAGCTATGCAACTCCTAGAAGAAAACATAGGGAAAAAGCTTCATGACATTGGACATGACACTAAAAGCACAGGTAACAAAAGCAAAAACAGATAAATAAGACTACATTAAACTTAAAAGTTTTTGTGCATCAAAGGACACAATCAACTGTGAAAAGGCAATCTACAGAATGTGAAATGATATTTGCAAATCATTCTCTGATAAAGGATTAATACCCAGAATATATAAAGAACTATTACAATGCAATAACAAAAAAGTAAATAATCCAATTTAAAATGGGCAAAGCTCATTTTTTAAAAAATGTATCTTTGTTGTTGAAAGTATTACAGATGTCCCCCCCCCCCCACTGACCCTCTCCACTCAGCTACTGTCTTGTCGTCCATGGCTTATGCATACATGCATATAACAAAGCTCTTGAATTTCTGCAAAGATGATACATGAATAGCTAGCAAGTATATAAAAAGATGCTCAAAATCACTAATCATTAGAGAAATGTCCATGGATGGATTAATAATCTGTGGTATATACATACAATGGAATATTATTCAGCCTTAAAAAAAGTAATTCTTACACATTCTATAACGTGGATGAACCTTGAGGACATTATGCTAAGTGAAACAAGCTAGTCACGAAAAAAGACACAATACTGTATTCCACTTATATGAAGTATCTAAAGTAGTCAAATTCATAGAAACAAAAAGTACAATGGTGGTTACTAGGGGCTGGTTAGAGGAGGAAAAGGAAAGTTGTTGTTGCATGGATATAGAGCTTTAAGTTTGCAAAATAAAAAAATACAGGAAATGTGTTTCGCAACAATGTGCATATATATACTTAACACTGCTGAATTATATACTAAAAATGATTAAAATGGAAGTTTTGTCATTTTTAAACCATATTTAATAAAAGGAAAAGCATTATAACATTTGTTCAACACAAACAAGATTTATGACCTCAGAGTTTACAATCTCATATAAAGATGAGAAGCACAGAAAACCTGGATAAGTAAAGGCATATCAGGTTGACACAGCAAACACTAAAATCTTTACTAAGAAGCAAGGTAAACTGTATTTCAACCAGTATTTCCCTGAACGTGTTTCCAACTGATCTGATAATGCTAGCATTTGGGAGTTCATTCTATCCCAAAGTAACTTCAACCCAAATCAGAATCTAACCCACCAGTCCAGATTAATGAATTCCCCAACCACACTTCAAACCAGTAATTTCACTGGCCAAGGTAGCATTCCTGTGCTTTAGTCTTGGGAAACAATGTGCTTTATTAAGTGATATCTCTCCAATGTTCTTGCAGGTAAATGTCCTTTCCCTTATGACAAGGACAGCAGATGGTAGTTTGGGTCAGAGAGGGGTCGAGGGGAGGGCAGGCACATGCGCGCACAAGTGTCTATTTTACGTGGTCAATTAATCTACAACAAAGAAGGCAAGGCTATACAACAGGGTAAAGCCAGTCTCTTCAATAAGTGGTGCTGGAAAAACTGGACAGATACATGCAAAAAAAGAAAGAAAGAAAGAAACTGGACCGCTTTCTTACACCTTATATAAAATAAACTCAAAATGGATTAAAGCAGTGGTTCTCAACCTTCCTAATGCCACGACCCTTTAATACAGTTCCTCATGTTGTGGTGACACCCAATTTCATTGTTACAAATTGAACATAATTAAAGCATAGTGATTAATCACAAAAACAATATGTAATTATATATGTGTTTTCCGATGGTTTTAGGCAACTCCTGTGAAAGGGTCGTTCGACCCCCCAAAGGGGTCGCAACCCACAGGTTGAGAACCGCTGGATTAAAGACTTAAATGTAAACCTGAAGCCATAAAACTCATAGAAGAAAACCTAGCCAGTAAACTCTTTGACATCAGTATTAGCAATATCTTCTTGGATATGTCCCCTTGGGTAAGAGCAACAAAAGAAAAAGATAAACAAATGGGACACCATCAAACTAAACGTTTTTTCACAGTGAAGGAAACCATCAATGAAAAGACAATCCATAGAATGGAAGACATATTTGCAAATGATATATCCAATAAGGGGTTAATATCCAAAATATATAATAACTTAACATAAAAAAATCAATCCAATTAAAAAATGTACAGAGGCTCTAACTCAGTGGTTCTCAACCTTCTGGCCCTTTAAATACAGTTCCTCATGTTGTGACCCAACCATACAATTATTCTCGTTGCTACTTCAGAACTGTAATGTTGCTACTGTCATGAATCATAATGTAAATATCTGATATGCAGGATGGTCTTAGGCGACCCCCGTGAAAGGGTCGTTTGACTGCCAAAGGGGTCGCGACCCACAGGTTGAGAACCATTGCTCAACTGGTTTGGCCTGTGAACTGAAGGGTCCCAGGTTCGTTTCTGGTCAAGGGCACATGCCCAGGTTGGGGACTCAATCCCCAGAAGGAGTGTGCAGGAGGCAGCCGATCAATGATTCTCTCTCATCATTGATGTTTCTATCTTTCTCTCCCTCTCCCATCCTCTTTGAAATCAATAAAAATATATTTTTAAAAAAATGTACAGAGGAACAGAATAGGTATTTCTCCAAAGAGGACATACAGATGGCCAGCAGACATGGAAAGATGCTCAACATAACTAAATGCAAATCAAAACCACAATGAGATACCATCTTGCACCTGTAAGGGCTATCATAAAAAAATCAACAATTGCCCCGGTTTGGCTCAGTGGATAGAGCATCGGCCTGTGGACTCAAGGGTCCCAGGTTCGATTCCAGTCAAGGGCATGTACCTTGGTGGCGGGCATATCCCCAGTGGGGAGTGTGCAGGAGGCAGCTGATCGATGTTTCTCTCTCATTGATGTTTCTAACTCTCTATCCCTCTCCCTTCCTCTCTGTAAAAAATTAATAAAATATATTTTTTTAAAAATCAACAATTAAGTGTTGGCAAGGATGTGGAAAAAAGGGAAGCCCTGGACATGGTGGTAGCATTGTAAATTGGTGCAACTATTATGGCAAAAACTATGGAGATCCCTAAAAAAATTAAAAATTGAGCCGCCACATGATTCTGCAATACCACTTCTGGGTATTTATAAAAAAACAAAACACTAATTCAAAAATGTTCATTGTAGCATTATTACAATAGCCAAAATACGGAAGCAACTTAGGTGTCCATCAATAGATGAATGTACAAAAGAAATGTGGTATACACTAACACACATGATGTAATATTACTCAGCCATAAAAAAGAATGAAATATTGTCATTGTGACAACATAAATGGATCTAGAGGGTATAATGCTAAATGAAATAAGTCAGACAAGGAAAGGCGAATACCACATAATTTCACTTATATATGGTATCTAACAAAAAAACAAACAAACAAAACAAAACAAAACAGAAACAGACCCATAGGTACAGAGAACAACCTGGTGATTGCCAAAGGGGATGGAAGCGGAGTTGGAGGGTGGAGGTGGGAGGGGAGGACAGGTGAATAAATAAATCTCACCAGTCACTGAGCTCCTAGGAGCTAGTTTTTTAGACCTTGAAGCATGTGGGACTACATGGCCTCCACAGGCTCTTGTAAAACTGTTTAAACATAAAATGAGACAGTAGTTAGCTTTGGACAGGAAGATGGGGTATAGGATAAAAGAACAGGATGCAGGCATTGATAATGTTCTGGTGGCAAATTCATAGGTGGATTTGTATTTTTATGTTTCACAAGTTAACATATATGCTACATATAACGTTACCTATACCACCTTTCTACAAAAGCTAGGATGTTTTGGGCTAGAGACCCATCCAACATACATACATACATGTAAATACATACATACATACACACACAAAAGTATGACAGTGGGGCTTTGACTTACGAGTTTAATTTGTTCCGTGACGGAGCTCGTAACTCAAATTACTCCTATGTCAAATCAAAAAGTGAACGAGTGAGACACGTGATGCTGGGCTGATGTTGTGGCGTTCACTGTGATGTTCGCTGCGCCAACTAGCGGTGGGGTATCTGAAGCTGGCTCGTAACCCGAATTTTAGCTCGCAACTCAAAGCAAAAAATCAGCCGAGAGATGGCTCGTATCTCGAAAAACTCATTAGTCGGGACACTCGTAAGTTAAGGCCCCACTGTAATTCTTTAAGAAGGGCTCTCATGGTAACTGCCAGTAATGGTGTTGGATTCCTATGTGATAGCTTTCTTTTGCATAGTATTATTTCCTATTAAAAGTACTTTTATCATTTTATTTTCTGCTTTCTACAACTCTGTAAAATAGTTATCACAGATATTTTTAACATGCCATTTATAAATAAACTGAGAGGCAATATAGCATAGTGGTAAAAAGGTTAACCAAAGTTGCCTGAGTTGGAATTCTAGTTTGCCCTTATTAGTTGTATATGACCTTGGACAAATAATCTCTTTAGGCCTGTTTCCTCATCTGTAATATGGAAAAAATAATAGTTTCTATCTCATAGTGTGCTGTGAGAATTAAATGAGTTATCCTATATAATAAAAAGCTAATATGCAAATTGACCGAACGACAGAATGCTATGACGCACACTGACCATCAGGGGGCAGACACTCAATGCAGGAGCTGACCCCTGGTGGTCAGTGTGCTCCCACAGGGGGAGCACTGCTCAGCCAGAAGCCAGGCTCATGGCTGGTGAGCGCAGCAGCGGTGGAGGGAGCCTCTCCCACCTCCGCCTCCACAGCAGCACTAAGCTGTCAGTCGGACATCCCCTGAGGGCTCCCAGACTGTGAGAGGGTGCAGGCCGGGCTGAGGGACACCCCACCCCAGTGCATGAATTTCATGCACTAGGCCTCTAGTTATATATAATATGATTACAGCAATGCCTAGCACATTATAGCTAGAGCTCAAGAAATGATAGTCATTATATAGAGTGATCCTGTGACTTGCTCCAGATCACAAACTAACACTGCTGGGACTATGATTGGCTTGCTCTCTGCTAAGATCCTGCCACCTGACCCACAGAACTCCCCATTGCTAAAATATCATATAGGTTATGTACAGATATTTGGGGGCAAGTTATTATTCTGGGTTCTTAGTCACCTCTTCAACTGTTTAGTCCCTCACAATCTGATCCTGCCACTTTAATGCAGTCAGTTTGTTTACAATTTAAAACTACCTTCTTCTAGCCGAAACTGGTTTGGCTCAGTGGATAGAGCGTCGGCCTGCGGACTGAAGGGTCCCAGGTTCGATTCCGGTCAAGGGCATGTACCTGGGTTGCGGGCACATCCCCAGTGGGAGATGTGCAGGAGGCAGCTGATCGATGTTTCTCTCTCATCGATGTTCCTAACTCTCTATCTCTCTCCCTTCCTCTCTGTGAAAAATCAATAAAATATATTTTTAAAAAAAACAAAACAAACAAAACAAAACAAAACAAAAAAAAACTACCTTCTTCTAGGTGCACTCTCTTAATCATGCCCATGCCCCCCAACCCCCTTCTTTCCTAAGGCACCTTATCTTTGCTTTCTTTCTCCAAAGGCACCTCTTTTGCCTCAGCAGCTTGTTTCCTGAGTCCCCACAGCCCAGCAGGCTCACTGTGACGCTCTTTCTAAAGGGCCAAGGCAGCCATGCCCAGTCTCCTCTTCCTCACATTTCCAAAGGGCAGGCAGCTCTGCCAAGGCTCACTCCTGCTGCTATACTCTTGCCTCTTCTACCTGAAGCCCTTCCTTTGTTTCACTGTCCCCGGCTTTAATAAACATACCCTCAGTAAAAATTAAAACTACCTTCTTTTAGACCCCTGTATTGCTTGCACAACTTGAAACTTGACACACTTAAAGCATTAAGAACTTATATAATAAACTCTATTACTTTCAGTAGCCTCTCTCAAGCTTGCTTTCTGAAATTCTCTGCTTTGCATTCCGAAGTAGCTGCTGTGTGATGGGCTGAATAGAGATAACTCAAGCAGAACAGTAAAAAGAAACACTTTGAAGACACACTAAAGCAAAACTTCAAATGATACGGCACCACTGGAGACTCAGAGAAATCACAGTGGTGGATAATCTAGGGAGCATCATTGAGCACCTGGAATATTTCTTTCTGAAGAGGATGGCAGGTGCAGACTGTGCCAAACTTAGCACATGGAGTCTGCAGCTACAAATCATGGACTAGTGTGGGCAGCTGGTGGGGACCTGCTGGCTAGATAGCAATTACTGGTTAGTGGTTATCATCTTCAGCTACAAAGGCTGAGGTGTGGCTCTATATCGGCATTTTTTCAACTGGTTATTTATCTCAGTGCTAAAGTGACAGTTGGCCTCCAAGCATATTTACCCACCTGCCCAAAAAATAAAAATAGAAGAATCATACACAAAAGCAAAACACACAAAGGGCTCAATAAAATTTGCATTAATGGACTATGACTGAGCCATAAAAAGGAATGAAATCTTACCATCTGCAACAACACGGGTGGACCTAGAGGGTATTATGCTGTGTGAAATAAGTCAGACAGAGAAGACAAATGCCATGTGATTTTACTTATAGGTGAAATCTAAAAAGCAAAACAAACAAACAAGCAGAACAGAAGCAGTCTCAAAAATACAGAAACATTTAGATGATTACCAGATGGGAAAGGGGTAAGGGGATGGGTGAAAAAAGTGAAGGAATTAAGAAGTGCAAATCAATAGTTACACAATAGTCACAGGGGTGTAAAGCACAGCATAGGGAATTTAGTCAATCATACTGTAATAATTATATAGGGTGTCAGATGGGTACTAGATTTACTGGGGTGATTATAAGTTATATAAATGTCTAATCATGGGTTTGTATACCTGCAACTAACAATATTGTGCATGAACTGCAATCAAAGAGTAAAAAGTTATTTAAAAAATAAAATTTGTACTGAGCCATATGATAGGTTATCTCCTTTCAACCCTCTTTGTACCTTATTATAGAAAAGTCCCTTAAAATCTGAAAATAAGAACTGTTCCCCTTCCCTCCCGTTCTTCCATAGGGCCACTTCAGGAGAAGCTAACCTCAGCACTAGCTCCAGGATAGTTCCTGGGAAGTCTCAACTAGTTTGTGCATGGCACTCCCTGACAATGGTCACTATTCCAGCAGTGGGCATGTGGCCTGGGCTTGCCAGTCAAATCCATGTTTAGGGGAGAGATATTATCTCAAATTTGGCATCTATTGGTTGTCTTTTTCATGTTGAGATTTTCCTGGTGTTCTTTTGTTGTTGTTTGGTAGGCAGAATAATTTTGTGTTGTATCCAGGACATTTTGAATCCTATATAATAAAAGGCTAATACGCAAATCGACTAAAAAGTGGAACGACTGATCACTATGATGCGCACTCACCACCAGGGGGCAGACACTCAATGCAGGAACTGCCCCCTGGTGGTCAGTGCACTCAGCCAGAAGCCAGGCTCACAGCTGACGAGTGCAGTGGTGGTAGTGGGAGTCTCTCCCACCTCCAAGGCAGTCGGACATCCTCTGAGGGCTCCCAGACTGCGAGAGGGTGCAGGTCGGGCTGAGGGACCCCCCCCCCCCTGCCAGTGCACAAATTTCGTGCACCAGGCCTCTAGTATTATGATATTCCGAGTCTGTTTAAATCCAATGGAAAATGTTAATTTTTTAATTAATTTTTTTAGCAGACAATCAACCTGGTTGGATTCAGGTCAAAATTCCAACCAACCTGTGGAGTATGATGTGAATACCAGTTCCACATTTGAAGCCTCTGCAGAGCTAGTTAGGTCTGCCTGGCATTAGCGCCACCCAGGGGTCAGTCTGGGACCTGGACCGCCATGAGTTATCTTATAGTTTAATTCTCAAAGTTTTGGTATGCTGTTAAGGGTCAGATCTACATATGTGCCATTTGGGGGTGAGCCCAGGAATTCAAAAACAACTCTAAGGGATTGCTTTCCCGAGCTCCTCCCGCCCTCTGCATTGTCTCCCCAGTAATCTTCAGTTCCTTGAAGCTCCCCTTTCCTGTCTTCCAGTCAGAAAGTTGGGGCTTTTGTGACCCCATTCTACCACATATTCTGGGGGTTAGGCAGCAGGTAAACAGAAAGAAAAAAGTGATAGGGTTTGCCCCGCCTTTTTAGGACTGCAGATTCTTTAAGTGGAGAGGAAGGGTCCTCTCCTCAGAGTTTCAGCATCCCGCTGCTGTCACTGCCAGTACCAACACCACAAAAAATGAGAGAAAAGAGAGAACAATTTTAAAGGGGGTAGTTTCTGCCACTCTTTCTCTGTGTTAGAAGTCTTTCCCAGTCAGGTCAGAACTAGAGGGTTTACCCTGGATCCCTCTCTTTCCATGCCTGATGCCCACTTCCAGCTTTGGGCTGCACTGCGTCCAGGCTAGTGGATACTAGAAATAAAAAGGGAAGCTCCCAGCTGAATGGTAGAATTCAAGTCCTGGTCTTCTTTAATCCACTTGCTAGTGTTGATGTTTCAGCATCCTCAACTTGCTGTTCCATGTGTTCTATCCAGATTTTTAACTGCATTCAATGGGAAGTGAGTGCAGCGTGCTTTCTCAGTCTTTCCAGAAGTGGAACTCTCCAGGGACAGTATTTTTTATTTAGTAGTTATATATTATGTTAATGTTTTATAAAATAATAGAAAATCCCTAACTCCATGGACAGTTTTTAAAATGAGGTTCAAGTAGGCTTTAATTTGCAAAAAAAATTTTTTTTGATTTATAGAAATTACTAAGTAAAATTCTACAGATGTTACTGGAATGTGGCAAAAATCATGACAGTGGCATACAAATGTTGGAAGTTTGAGAAATGCTGTCCTATAGGAGAGAAGCCACGTTATTCTTAAAGCTACTTCTTCATAGTTCTATTTTTATAACAGCATTATTCATTTTAATTATAAATTAATATAAAGTAAATGACATATGAACCTGCTTATACATTTGCTTGTAGCTGTTTCCTTCTGGCTATTTCATCTGCAGAATACTGGGAAAGAATAAGGAGGTTCATTCAGAGACCTATAAACAAAGCTTTCCTTAGGAAGATGGGTCTGAGGAACTTAGAAGGACAGAAGGTAGAAGGGAGTTTATACATATGTTAGGCAGTAAATGAAAAAGCAACGGATTCAGAAGTTATCCTCTTCTTTTAAAAGTTTGCCTAACTTAGCCTAGAGCTTAGCAAACCCTTCCTTGGTCTTCCCGTAGTACCTTCTTCACTCCCAATATTATGGCACCTGTGACGGTAATTGCTGCTTTCCTTTGTCCATTTATTAGACTTTGAAATCCCTGAAACTTGGAATAATGATCCTGTCATTGTCATCTTTATAAGCCAGGCATCACAGAAGAGATTTATGTAGATCCCCAGTAATGATGACTCAATGGATGAATACATTTACTAAAACCATGCTTAGCATAGACACACAATCGCGACTCCTCTCTCTCAGTGAAAGCAGCTGCTATACTGTTCAACTAGGTTAATGTCAACTAGGCATTTATCAGATGTCTTAAAGACTGTGGATAAAGACAAAGTACAGATGTGTGTGTGCACACATGTACACAAACAAAGATGTAACAGTGTGCATTGGGGGCAGTTTTCAGAATCCTAAGGGCTCCATCCATGTCTAGCCTAATACTGCAGGCCCATCATCACTCAGGCATTCTCCTGACTTTTGAAGGTCAAGTCTGCCCCTAATTAGATAACTAGCAAAAGTGAAGGAAAATCCATTCTATGGTGAGACTGTCCCCCTTTGTACTGGGTGTAATCAATATCACCTCTTCCCAAATCCTATATAATAAAAGGGTAATATGCAAATAGACCAAATGGCAGAACAACTGAACAACCAATCAAAGCATAATATGCTAATGATATGCTAAGGCTGCTCAACTGCTATGACGTGCACTAACCACCAGGGCACAGAAGCTCCAACCGGTAGAATAGCTTGCTGCTGGGGTCTGGCCAATTTGGACTGAGGGAGATGAGCCGAACACACCCTGGAGCCCTCCTGTGGTCCCTCCCCGGCCCGATCATGCACCGATGGGGTCCTTCAGCCTAGCCTGCACCTCTTGCAATCCAGGACTCCTCGGGGGATGTCAGAGAGCCGGTTTCATCCTGATCCCGCAGGCCACTCCCCTTGGGAGGGCGCCAGACGCAGGGCTCATTGCTGGTAAGCACTGCTATGGCTGGGTGAGCCTCTCCTGATCAGGACTGACTGGGCGCAAGCAGGAGCGGCAGGTAGGAGATGCAGGTGGCATTGGACTGTGGGTGTTGGCCCGATCACTGCAGGGCACCCAGAGGGACCCCACCCATGCACAAATTCATGCACCAGGCCTCTAGTGTTGTAATAAAAAAAGAGAGTTGCATGGTAATAGATATCTAAGCTTGTCTGTTCCAGCTGCTTTATTTTCTTAAATAAAATTACAAAGTTCATGTTATGAGATCACTGTGTTCCCTATCTCAGTGACCAAGACTCCTTCTTCTTCACCACCTCCCATATCCAGTTGTTCACTAAATCCTATTGATTCTTCCTTATGAATCAAGACTTTATTTCTCTCCATCACATTTTACAATGACCAATAAAGCATATAGAATCTGACCTCATCTCCCATTATTCTCCCCCTAACATACTCCTCTTTAGCAGCGGCATCCTTACTTTTCCTTCCACACACAAGTACTCTCTGATCTCAGTGCTGTGCAATCTTTCTGCCTAGAATGCTCTTCCTTCAGATAGTCACATGGCTTGCTTCCTCACTTCATTTGAATGTGTGCTCAAATGAAGCTTCTCACACTTCTCAGTGAAGCCTTCGCTGGTCATGCTACATAAAATTGTTTCCCGCGTAATGCTCCCTTATACACATCCCCCTTCCTGATTTAGTTTCCTTCCTGGACATTACTGTCTAAATATTGTATACTAGTGGCCTGGTGCACAAAATTCGTGCACGGGGGCGGGTGTCCCTCAACCCAGCCTGTACTCTCTCCAATCTGGGACCCCTCAGGGGATGTCTGACTGCCAGTTTAGGCCCAATCCTGGATGTCCGACTGCCGGTTTAGGCCCAATCCCACGGATTGGGCCTAAACCGGCAGTCGGACATCCCTCTCGCAATCCGGGACCACTGGCTCCTAACTGCTCACCTGCCTGCCTGCCTGATCGCCCCTAACCACTCTGCCTGCCGGCCTGATTACCCCCAACTTCCGCCCCTTCTGGCTTGATCACCCCCAACTGCCCCCGCACCGGCCTGATCGCCCCCAACTGCCCCCCCACTGGCCTGCTTGCACCCAACTGCCCCCCCGCCAGCCTTCTCACCCCCAATTGCCCCCCATTGCCAGCCAGATCACCCCCAATTGCCACCCCTGCCTGTTTACTTGCCCCCAACTGCCAACCTGCTTGCCCCCAACTGCCCCCCCTCCACTGGCCTGCTCGCCCCCAAATGCCCCCACCCCACCAGCCCATCACCCCCAATTGCCCTCCCTTCCTGGCCTGATTGTCCCTAACCACCTCTGCATCGGCCCCGCCACCATAGCTTTGTCCACCATAGCTTTGTCTGGAAGGATGTCTGGAAGGTCTCCCAGTCTAATTAGCATATTACCCTTTTATTAGTATAGATATTTACTTATTTGTTGTCTTCTTCACCACTAGACTAGAAGCTCCATGAGGGCAAGAAGTTCTGTGTATTTTTGTCACTGCTGAATCCCAAATGCCTAGAACAGCAGCTACCAAAAAACAGGTGCTCAGGCCTGGCTGGTGTGGCCCAATGGTTGAACGTCAATCATGAATTAGGAGGTCATAGTTCAATTCCCAGTCAGGGCACATGCCCAGGTTTCAGGCTCAATCCCATGTGGGGTGTGCAGGAGGCAGCTTATCAATGATTCTTACCATTTATGTTTCTATCTCTCCCTCTCCTTTACTCTCTCTGAAATCAATGAAAACATATTTTTAAAAAGAGGTGTTCAGTAATTTTCTGCAGGAATGAACAAAACTACTATACTTCCAGCCCTAGCCAGTTTTGCTCAGTGGATAGAGCACTGAACCGCAGACTGATGGGTCTTGGATTTGATTCCAGTCAAGGGCACGTACCTCAGTTGCAGGCTCAATCCAAGGCCCTGGTTGGGGCGCATGTGGGAGGCAACCAATTGATGTGTCTCTCTCATATCGATGTTTCTCTCTCTCTGTCTCCCCCTCCCTTCCACTCTAAAAGTCAATGGAAAAATATCCTCGGGTGAGGATTAAAAAGACACACACACACAAAAAAAGCCAAAAAACCTACTTCCATCTCCACTGCATCTAATCTAAGTTAGATCACCATCAGTTCTAGCCCACATTACTGTAACTATCTTTTAAAAGGTTTTTCTACATTCACCCTAATTCCCAAATATGTCCTACTCACTGCCTTGGGAATAAAGCCCACACTCATTGTTCGCCAAGTCTTTCATGGCCTGATTCTGCACACCCCTCTGACCCAGCCCTTTCCTCACGCCACAGCTACCTGCCAGCTGTTCTACATTACTTTTAGTTCCCCTAAGGAACTGCTCTCTCACTTCTAGGCCTTTCCACAAGCTGCACCCTCCCTTAGGACGTTTCCATCATTACCTTGGCCACCCACTTCTTCCTTAGCCTGACTCTGCGTATCCTTCACATCAGTACAGCGCTCCTTCACCAGGAAACCTTCTGCTCCCCAGGACTGGGTTCATGTACCTTCCATGTGCTCGCAGAGTACACACAGGCACTTTCCCTTACTCAGCATCTGCCATGTTGCACTCTAATTGCCTGTCTGATTGATGATGTCACAACTGTAACCAACCTGAGGTAGGCATGGTGCCAGGAACATAGTAGGTACCAATAAACTTTGTTGAATGAAAGATTACATGAATAAACAAATAACTTTTTACTTTAGTGTTCTCTTTGACAAATTAACAGTTACATCTAAGATTCCTTTTACATACCTTCAGAAGGAAAATATCCTGATGAAAGCTAAAAAAGCAAAAGTAATGTTTTAATAGGGGTTTGAAAAACAAGATGGTCTGTCTGATCAGAGGACTTTAAACCATGATGAAAGGGTCCAAAGATAAACTAGCACAGCAATGGGAATAGCTGCAGAAAATATAAAATGTTATAAATGTTTACAATAATCTGTACCTAAATGTTGTACACCTTAATACATTAGCCAAAGCCACTAGCTAAGAGTTCCATTTATGGAAGACTCTTATGAATTAACTAGAGGCCCTATGCACGAAATTCGGCTGCCTGCACCGGCTTCCCTCTGGCACCCAGGACCTGGGCTTCCCTCCGGCTCCCAGGCTTCCCTCCCGCCGCTCGAAGGCACCCTGGACTTGGGCTTCCCTTGCAGCCCAGGCTTTGTCCGGAAGGTCGTCCAGAAGGATGTCTGGCCTAATTAGCATATTATGCTATTATTATTATAGATTATTATAGATGGACCTGGGCAATGATCATCAATGGACACAAACATCACACACACAAAAAGATAACCAGACATGATGGTAGCCCAAATGGAAATATACACCAACACTTACTATTTCTTCAACAAACAAAAATACTAAATCTAATTAGCTTCTAGACTTAACTACAGATTTACAGATAACACAGTAAAGGACATAATAAATGTTAACTGAACACCACTGGGATATAGCCACCAATATTCAGACATAAGGAAACTCTAGGACAAATGACATAGTTTCTTTAACAAATAGATTACAAGGAAAGAAAAAAGATAGGGGAGGCAATGAGAAGGATATCAACTATTGCAATGATTAAACTTGGATCCTCATTCAAACAAGGAAACTTTTAAAAAAAAATTGTTGAGAGAGCCTGGCTGGCATGGCTCAGCAGTTGAGCATCAACCTATGAGGTCACAGTTCAATTCCTGGTCAGAGCAGCCGCCCGGGTTGTGGGCTCTATCCCTAGTCGGGGGGCATACAGGAGGCAGGCAATCAATTATTCTCTCTCATCATTGATGTATCTATCGCTCTCTCCCTCTCCCATCCTCTCTGAAATCAATAAAAAATATATTTTAAAAAAACTGACAAGAAAGAGAGACATCTGGAATTTCTGGCCCCTTTCTCTTTGCCTTAAATTCATGTGTCTTTTCTGAATAATCTAAAGCAGCAAAAGCCAACGCTATCAGGCCAGTGTTTTAAAGCCAGAAAAAGAGATGAAAAAGAGAGGTTTAACCCTACTCAGTTTCAAGACTGTATTTATTCAAGGCTTAAGTGAAACTGGTACTGATTTGGAAGCAGTAGCCGTTTCTTGATGCTTCTGGAGCAAAACTTATTACCGTCGATAAGCAGAAACACTCTGACATTCTGGTGGCCGGGGGAATGCTGGCCCCAGGTGGTACACTGGCAGAAGACACGATGCGCACAGATGTCTGTGCGTTTGCAGCACAAGAAGACCCAGAGACCATGCAAGCATTTGCTCAGGTTTTTAACAAGTTAATCAGGCGCTACAAACACCTGGAGAAAGGTTTCGAAGATGAAGTGAGAAAGCTGCTGCCGCTCTTAAAGCATTTTTCGGAGTCGGAGAGGAACACGCTGGCTGTGTTGACTGGCGTTCTCCTGGCTAATGGAACACTTAATGCACCCATTCTTAATAGCCTTTATAATGAGAATTTGGTTAAAGAAGGGGTTTCAGCAGCTTTTGCTGTAAAGCTCTTTAAATCATGGATAAATGAAAAAGATATCAGTGCAGTAGCTTCAAGTCTTCAGAAAGTCAGCATGGATAACAAACTGATGGGACATTCTCCTGACAATAAACAAAGCGTTGAACATTTCACAAAGTATTTCACTGAGGCAGGCTTAAAAGAGCCTTCAGAATATGTTCAGAATCAGCAAACCATAGGAGTTCGTGAAGAACTCCAGCAAGAACGTCAAGAACAGATGTCCCGTGGTGATCCATTTAAGGATATAATTTTGTATGTCAAGGAGATGAAAAAAAAACAAAACAAAAACCCAACATTCCAGAACTCGTTGTCATTGGATGAATCTGGTCCAGTGTAATGAGCACTGTGGAATGGAACAAAAAATAGCTTGTAGCAGAGCAAACCATCAAGTACAGGAAGCAATACAGCCCTCTCCTCGCTGCCTTTACTACTCAAGGTCAGACTGAGCTGTTACTGAAGATGCAGGAGTATTTCTACGATAACATTTATTTCATGAAAGCCTTCCAGAAAATAGTGGTGCTTTTTTATAAAGCTGAAGTCCTGAGTAAGGAGCCCATTCTGAAGTGGTACAAAGATGCACATATTGCAAAGGGGAGAAGTGTCTTCCTTGAGCAAAGGAAAAAGTTTGTGGAGTGTCTCAAAAATGCTGAAGAAGAATCCGAGTCTGAAGCTGAAGAAGGTGATTAAATTTTGAAACTAAACTACACACCCTCAGTAAAGTAAACAGGAGTTTTAGATAAAATGTCATGTCTCATGTGTCCTGGTTCTTACATCTTCCTACCTCCCTATATCAAGCATGATATAAGGGCTTTCGTGGCAAATTTTATTTTAACTGTTTCTATGGTTACTGGAAATGTTGGGTTTAGTTTCTAAAACCATGTTTTAAGTAGCTACAGGAGCTGTAGATTTGAATCTAATGTTGCATTAGTCTTTTTCAGTTATCTTCTACCTCCTCTATTTTCTACTGTAATAATGTAATTTAAGGCCTTCCACAATGAACAATTCACTTTTTCCCCTGGGTTTTCTATATAAACTTTTCAAGATATGATTTGGTTAAAAATAATTTGTTATAAAAATTCTGTTTGCAAATTAAATGGTAAAAGTACCCAAAGTCGCAAAAAAAGAGAGTGAGAGAGCGAGAGCGAGAGCGAGAAACATCCATGTGAGAGAGAAACAGGTCAGTTGCCTCCTGGATGTGCCTAGACTAGAGATCAAATCTGCAACCTGGGTATGTGCCATGACTGGAAATCGAACCAGCCACCTCTGGTGTAAGGGATGATGCTCCAACCAATTGAGCCACACTGGCCAGAGCCAAACAATGAAACTTTTGTCTGAACATTGACTACTAGCTTTTGAAGATATTAAGGAGTTACTGACAAATTTTATGTGTGAAAATTACTGTGGTTATGTTTTTAAAAAGAATTCTTATCTTTGGGAGGCACATATTAAATATTTATGGATGAAAATAATATAATGTCTAGGATTTGTTTCTAATAATACAGGAGTAGGGTAAGAAAAGGCAGGTTTTAAATTTTCCATAATAAAATGTATTTAAAAATTATGTATGGTGATGGAAAAAATAAAATAAAGAAACAAATATGGAAAGCAAGCTTCATTGTAAGTTTAGCGAAGGACAACTAGAGTCCTGGTTTTTTCATATTAATTTTATATACTTAATAAATGTTTTACAGAATAGAAAAATTTCAAGAGTAAAACTTTCCCTCTGCTTTCCATCTCCAGTTGCCTCTATAAGAGGCAACTACTGTTAACTGAGTGTACTTCTGGACATATCCAGGAATATTTTATGCATTTGAAATGTAATATTTAATATGAATTGAATCCTACCATTCATATTATTCTCTATCTTGCTTGTCGTACCTTAATATTCTCTTGGACGTTTCCTCATATATCTGGCATTACCTCACTCTGTTTAAAGATTGTATCATATTCTATGGCATGGGCTACATAATTCACTTAACTAACTCCCTACAAGTGAAGAACTGTGCTCTTTTCAGTGGTTATTACAAACAATGCAGCATGGGTATTCTTGGGCATATATCATTACTCACTTGTGCAAATGTTTCTGTGAGACAATTTACAGAAGAATTGCTGTGTCACAGGATGCATGCATTTAAATTTTAGATAGGTGTCATCAAATGCCTTCCAAAATGGTTGCACTAATGTACACTCACTCCCTTTCTTCCCATCAGTAGTATCTGAGAGTGCATGCTTCCTCAATACTGGAGATTGACATGCTTAAATAATTTTCAATCTGACATTTGAAAATTTTTAAATATACCCACATATTTTGTTTGTATGTCTTTAATTATGGTAACTATCGATCTTTTCCCCCTCATTATGTGAACTGTCAATTCATATCGTTTACACTGGGTTCTTGATCTTTTAAATTGATTTGCAAAATTACTGTGTGTACTAATGAAATCAGTGTACTTGTTTTGAAAAGAAAAAAAATAATGATACTCCAAATACAGATCTGAAAAATACTAAAGACTGGCTTCAAAATACAAGTACATGTTACCTATCAAGAAACTATATGGCTGTAGGAGGTCGACTTTCTGTAATCGTGTATCGTGTATTATGTGATTACAGAACATTCAAATAAATGTAAAAAAAAACACAAAGAAATACAGAAGACATGTCACCGTTCACATCTTCAAGAATTCGCATGTAAGTTGTTTAAATTTACCCATTTCCCCTTGCACTCCTCCCTACCGTTTGACAGTCCTAGTTATGCACTCCTATTCATCTGACTTGAAAACCTGACATTCTCTTTCACTCCTTACTCATGTCATAGTCAAGTCAGGTTCCGAGGCCTACTAATTTCTGTTCAGAAATGATAGAACCTGGCCCTGGTCTAGGTTCTTTGCTACAATAGCTCACTTAAGAGAATAGATTCAATGCTCCCCTGGCTTCCTGAACCCAAATACCTTCCCCATTATTACCACTACCCTCTTTCCCCCAAATGTAGGCCTGTAACACCACATATCTGCACTATTACTACTTTAACTATAGTTGCTCCTGATGCCTGCCATCTTTGTAGATCTACTACCAATTTTAAATATTATCTCTGTATTAAACAAAAACAGCATTTCATCCTCTACTGTATTCCCCTGCTTAAAAAACCCTGCTTAAAAATCAGTAAAAATATATATTTTTTAAAAAATAAAAAATAGCCGAAACCGGTTTGGCTCAGTGGATAGAGCGTCGGCCTGCGGACTGAAAGGTCCCAGGTTCGATTCCGGTCAAGGGCATGTACCTGGGTTGTGGGCACATCCCCAGTAGGAGATGTGCAGGAGGCGGCTGATCGATGTTTCTCTCTCATTGATGTTTCTAACTCTCTATCTCTCTCCCTTCCTCTCTGTAAAAATCAATAAAATATATTTTTTAAAAAATAATAAAAATAAAAAATAAAAAAGATGGAAGAGGAAAACATTACTAAGTGTAGGCATACTTCACAGGAAAGCCAAAACATTTTATCAGCATACTTGTTACTTTAAATGTCACTGACTCTTTGTACTTTACTGTATTTTAACAGAAAATGAATTGCTATTTGAAGAAAAGCCAGTGTTTTTCTCTGACAAGACAGACCCCAGAACAAAAACCACCACATACTATAAGTCCTTCCAGTTCCTATATAAATGTCGATTGTTAATGCACATTTACATTGTAGACCATCACTCATCAGTGACATTCTAATTATAAGACCCATAAGTCACCTTTCTCCTGCCTTTTCTCCTCTTGTACAACTTTCTGCTGACTGTCATTCAAATATTATTTAATAGAACAAAAGAACAATTTCCAATTACCAATCAGTTCCAAACTGCTGCACAGTTAAATCTTTCTGTCTGCATATTTCTATGAATAGCAGCTAAATGGTAATCTACAAATAAACTCACTCTAATCCACATTAAACATGTATTTGGTTCTTAGCTAGGTAGTGATTTCTATCCACTCAATTCCTAATGAAGCAAAACAGCTATAATCATTTAAGTATGGTCAAGAAAAATAATCATCTCACATCATTTCCCCCCATACTTAAGAAGCTACATAATTTCAAATTTTCCTTCTCACAAGCAAGCAAAACCAGATTTGTTACGGTGACTTTTTTTTAGGAGACATTTGGCTTTTCTGTTTTATTTAAATCCACATTCACCTTAGGAAACCTTAAAAGAGTTCATTAACTAGACCAGCACCCCTCTACTCAACAGGACAGGTTCTGTGACTTTGGACAAATTACTCAGTTTGTGTCTCACTTTCCTCAGCTTTTACAATGAAGACAATAATAGTATCTGCTTCATAAGTGGATGATAGGATTAAATGACATAATGAGTAAATGAGTAAAGCACTAAAAAACAGTCTGACACATAATAAATACTCAGTAAATGTTAATTTGTTTTCACATATAAGTCTTCTAAAATAGAGCAGAAAGAATAGTACGTAATAATCTAAGAGAACCCTAAAATAATACAGGAGGAAAAAAATATTAAAAAGAGATGACTTTTAGTGTCCTTGCTTCTTGCTGACAAGCCATAAAAAATATATCAACGACATTTTCAAAACTATTAGAATTCTGTGAAACAAAAAAGAAACTCCAAAGACCTGTCCTTCAAAATAGACTGACGGAATCTTAGAAAATTTGACATACTTTTCCAGAAACAAGAGAATCCTGAGTCCAGCTTTGACAGAGATACTTTTATGGACAGGGTAAAACTATCATAGCCCCAAAATAGGTGTTTATTCATACACTAGAGGCCCGGTGCACAAAAATTTGTGCACTCGGGGGGGAGGGGGGGGGTGTCCCTCAGCCCGGCCTGTGCCCTCTCGCAGTCTGGGACCCCTCGGGAGATAACGACCTGCTGGCTTAGGCCTGTTCCCCGGTGGCAGAGGGCAGGCCCAATCCCTAGGTGCAGCCCCTGGTCGGGCTCAGTGCAGGGCCGATTAGGGAGTTGGGATGCCACCCCCTGTCATACACAGAGCAGGGCGATCAGGAGGTTGTGATGCCACCCTCAGACATGCTCAGGGTAGGGCCGATTGGGGGGTTGGGGCACCATCCCCTGTCACACTCAAAGCAGGGTCGATGGGGAGGTTGCTGCACCAACCCCTGTCATGCACAGAGCAGGGCCAATCAGGGGGTTGGGGCACTGCCCCCTGTCACGCACAGAGCAGGGCCCATCAGGGGGGTTGGGGCTCTGTACCCTGTCACACACAGAGCAGGGCCAATCAGGGGGTTGGAGCGCAGCCCCCTGTCACGCAAAGAGCAGGGCCCATCAGGGGGTTGGGGCGCCGCCCTCTATCACCCACAGAGCAGGGCCGATCAGGGGGTTGGGGTGCCGCCACTCTCACACTCAGGGCAGGGCCGATGGGGAGGTTATGGCTCTACCCCGTCATACACAGAGCAGGCCCGTGGGGAGGGGGTTGCGGCGCCGCACCCTGTCACACACAGAACAGGGCCCGTGGGGAGGGGGTTGGGGCGCCGCACCCTGTCACACACAGAGCCGCAGGGCGATCAGGGGGTTTGGGCGCTGCCCCCGTCATGCTGATCCCGGTGCCGGGAGGCCTCGCGGCTCCGCTGATCCCGGTGCTGGGAGGCATATTACCCTTTTACTATATAGGGTAGAGGCCTGGTGCACGGGTGGGGGCCGGCTGGTTTGCCCTGAAGGGTATTCTGGATCAGGGTGGGGGTCCCCACTGGGGTGCCTGGCCAGCCTGGGTGAGGGGATGATGGCTGTTTGCAGCTGGTCACACACCCTTCAGGGTGGGGGTCCCCACTGGGGTGCCTGGCCAGTCTGGGTGAGGAGCTGAGGGCTGTTTTCAGGCTGGGGGTGACTGAAGCTCCCAACCACTCCTTTTTTTCTTCTTTTTTTTTTATTCTGGGCCAGCTTTAGCTTTGAGGCTTGGCTCCAGCTCTTAGGCCTCCGCTGATAAAGTAGGTTTCTGGTCTTTGCTTACAATGTTGCGATCCTGCTGGCTGAAGCCCAGCAGGTTTCTGGGGTTTTGTTTAGCTTCTATGTTTGTTACATAGTTGCTTGCAGCTCAGAGGCCTGCAGCAGCAGGCGGGGAACGTTGGAGTCCTCCGTCACTGAAGCAAGCAAGCCTCATGTTAGTTTCAAGCTACCTGGCTGCCGGCCGTGACAGTTAATTTGCATATTGCCCTGATTAGCCAATGGGAAGGGTAGTGGTCATACTCCAATTACCATGTTTCTCTTTTATTAGATAGGATACCTATAAGCATCATACACATCATAAGAGATACTGTAAGAGGTGTACAACTCTATTTTCACTTAGTCTAGCAGCATACTCTGAGAGAAATGAAGCTTGAAACCAAAAAGAAAACTTTCATGAAAAAAACTTAAAAACCAGGGTTTAACTTTATCCAAGAAGGTATAACTCTTGGGGGATTTCAGACAAAGATTAATCTGTGGAGGGCTGGTACATAAACATGCTAACTGGAAGATATATGGGAATTATAGCTAACATTTACTGAGCACTTACTATCTTCCAGGCATTATTCCAAGTTTTTTATATGGATTAATTAATCTTCAACATGGTATGAGATAGGCATTTTATTGTTCCACTTTATAACCAAGGAATTGAGGCACAGAGAAATTAACTTACCCAACTGTCAAGTTAACAGTGGCTAGTCAAAACCAGTTTGGCTCCTAAGCCCAAGTTTTTAATCACTAGGCAAAGAAGAAGGTTCCACAAATATGCATCATACACTGTATACTCCCTGGGGTGGGGGTGGGGGAGTGCTAAGATGCAGGCTTTGGCCACCCCTGTTTAAGTGATTGACAATAAGAATGTACAGACTTAGGTAATTAAAAAAATGTTATAATCTCATCAATTTAGTCACACCTTTTACTGGGCTTTCTATGGAATTCCATTTGATTGCCACCTGACATAAAATCTGCACTTGCCTCATGAATGGGATCCCTATGGTGAGTCTAACATCACAGCAGCTGGCAGTATTTGGAGAGCAAGAAAAGGTCATTAATACTGACAGGTCATGACACACATATTCTCTATCCAACCACCCGTAAACTTCAAGACCCACCCTGGTCACTCACACTAACAGTATGCCAGCCTTGGCAGCCGATTACAGACTGGCCATACATATGCTATTAATAGCTCATTATTATAATCTTATTTCTTACCCATCAAACAAGTTCTTTTCCATCTTCTTCCATCATTCCCCGGTCATTGATTAGGTTTCCTCTTCTCTATTACCTACGGAGGAAAACAGTCAGTAAGGTTGGGCTAATATATGGCAAGAGAAAAGCAATTTCATGAATTTTATTTATAAATATAAAAAAAGGATCAGTATATTACAATGCAGCTTAATGAACTCCCTTAAGTACTCAACATTAAAGCAAAAGAGTAAAAACAGCTGTAGTCTTTTTTCAGCTAAGAACAACCAAAGATTCAGTTACTTATGAATAAACTGATCCATAAATGAAAGTATGAAAGGTTTATGTCCTGAAAAAGAACACTTCTGCATTTGCTTTAAATTTTAAAGATTATACATAGTCAGAGATCCAAGATGGTGGCAGACAGGACGGCAGTGAGAAAGAGAATGCGAGCGTGTGAGGACTCTAGATCTAAAGCCACAGTCATGGGAGGCTATGCCCAGAAAGGCAGCCTGAAGTTCTGCACTGGCCGTGAAGGGCCGGGGAGACAGAGACATGCAGCGGTGCGGTTGCTCTGTCTTTATAATGTCCTTGCTTTTACCCGCTAAACCCAGGATCTTTCAATCACACTCACCGGGGCTGCGATGCAGGGGAAGGTGGGTTTGTGGAAGCTGGGGAGCAAAATAGAGAGAGGCGACCAGGAAGCCAGCTCTGGGACAGTCCGTTCCCTCCAACCCTGAATAGACATTTTTCTCCTGGAGACCAGGCCCCTCTTAGCAGCGCAGCTGCACCAGCCTTAAGCTCAGCAGGGAAATAAAGACTCAAAATATCCCCAGGGAGCTCTGGGGGACTGGGTTGAGGGGCCATTTGGTCCCGGAAACTAATACAGAAACACCAGCACCTAGAGGCCATGTTAGAAATAGACGCTTGTGTAAATACGACTAAAAGCAGGCAGAAAAACAAAGCTGGCAGATTGATCCCGCCTGCCTGAAACCAAGGCTGTGGCGTCAGACGCAGAGGAGCGGTGGATCGCTGGGAGCTTCAACACGGTGGCTGACTATCTAGCCGGAAGCTGAGACATGGCAGACAGAACAGTGGAGAGGGGTCTTAGACCAGCCCCCATGGGACATTAAATACTTAGCTGAAGCGAACGAACTTCGCTACTTCACTTTGCTTCTTTTTAATCTTTTACTTAAAAAACTAAAAATTTTTTCTTTTATTTATATATATATTTAATTTTAATTTATTATTATTTATTACTATTATTATTACTGTGGGATCCCTCAGCCTGGCCTGCGGGTATTGGGCCGAGGCCAGCAGTTCGACATCCCCTAAGGGGCCCCAGAGTGTGAGAGGGCACTCTGCAAAGTTGTTGCTCAGCAGCTCCTGCACTGAGGGTCTGCTTCCTGGTGGTCAGTGTGAAGCATAGCTACCAGCCAGTCGGCTGGTCGCTTAGGCTTTTATATAGATTACCAGAGACCCAGTGCATGAAATTCATGCAAGGGGATCAGCCCCACAACTCCGGCTTCATCTGGAAGGTCGTCCAGTCTAATTAGCATATCATGCTTTTATTATTATAGATTTTTTAAAATTTTTTATTAGTATTCTACATTCTATTTTTATTTTATTATTATTTAACATTATTTTACTCTATCTCATTTTTCCTTTATGACAACACTTTCTTCCTCACTTCCCCCTTTTCCATCCTGTTTCTCTTCTCCTGTACCTGCTTTAGTTTTTCTCTCTCCTTTCTTTTTACTCATTGATAAAAATTGATCTTCTTTATCTGTTCTATTGTTGCATTACTACTTTAGTAGTCTCCATTGGCTTACTCATGTATCTACTCATATTTCCTTTCCTCTGCTCCAAGTCCATGCACCCTTCTCTTTTCTCTTTCTTCGCTAGCCAATTTTTTTCTTCTTGTTGTTTAATTTTTTTGTTTTTGCTTTTTATTTTATGCTTTTGTTTTTCCTCTCCTCGCTTGTTCTCTTCTTCTACTAATAGCTTAATTAGTTCCACTCACCAAACTCAGGACTATCTGTGCCCTGCTCTATTCTCCTTTTCCATAAATAGATGAATACATAGATTAAAGAAAGGGGAAAATTTTTTTTTGAGTATTTTGTTTTTTACTTTTCATCTTACACACTCATTCTCTTTCTATCTCCTCTATACTGAATCATGGCCATTCCCCCATTCATTCAATTCCTTTACCTCGCCTTCTGGAAATAAGCTCTGCCTCTTCAGATTAATCTCCTTTTTCCCCAGGTGTCTGTTGTTTGCATTTTTTGGTTTAGTTGTTGGTTTTGTTAAGTTTCCCCCCATATATGTATATTTTCTTTCCCCTTCTTTTTTCTCCTTTTCCTTTTCTCTCTTACCTGTTTTCCTTTTCTCAGTATCATTTTTGTGCTCTGTTCTTTCCCATAAGTCTCTTTTCTCTGGTGGTCATCTTTGTTTGGGGTTATCAGTGTCATAAATACACTTGTGTTTTGTTCCCTCTGTGTTGCCTTGTCAAGTTGTATTTTGTGCCTTTTAGTCAATGTGGTAGAGAGTGAGCCACATAACCAGACACCCTGAGAGGAGTGAAAATGGGAAGACAAAGGAACAGCCCCCATACAAAAGAAAAGGAGGAATCACCAGAAAATGAAGTTAATGAAATGGAGGCAAGCAATTTGTCAGAGATAGAAATCAGAGCAATGGTCATAAGGATGCTGAAAAGGATGGAAGACAAATTCAACATGTGTAAGAATCAAGAGGAAATGAAGAAGAACCAAGAGAAATGAAGAATGACATAGCTGCAATAAAGAACACAACAGAAAGCATCAACAGTAGGCTAGAAGAAGCTGAGGACCGTATCAGCTAGAAGACAAGGTAGGAAAAAACATCCAAATAGAGCAGCAACTGGAAAAAAAACAGGAGGAGAACCTAAGGGAGCTTTGGGACAACACAATATGAAACAACATCTGCATAATAGGTGTGCCAGGGGGAGAGGAAATTGAGCAAGGAATAAAAAACCTATTTGAAGAAATAATGACAGAAAACTTCCCTGATATTGGGAAGAAAAACCCCATACAAGTCCAAGAAGTTCACAGAGTCCCAAACAAGATGAACCCCAAAAGACCGACACCAAGACACATCATTATTAAACTGCCAAACACGAACAACAAAGTAAGAATCTAAAGGCTGCCAGAGAGAGACAGAAAGTTACATACAAGGGATCTCCCATTAGACTATCAACTGATTTCTCAACAGAAACACATCAGGCCAGAAGGGAATGGAATAAAATATACAAAGTCATGCAAAACAAGGGACTAAAGCCAAGAATACTATACCCAGCAAGGCTATCATTCAAAATTGAAGATGAAATCAGGAGCTTCACAGACAAAAATGGCTAAGGGAGTTTATTACCACCAAACCAGCAATGCAAGAAATGCAAAAGGGACTGCTGTAAAAAGAATAGAAAGGAAAGGAGGAACACAGGTGTAAAGAATAAAAACGGCAACAAACAAGTACCTATCAATAATAACCTTAAATGTAAATAGATCAAATGTTCCAATCAAAAGACATGGGTAGCTGAATGGATAAGAAAACATGACCCATATATCTGCTTTCTACAAGAGACCACCTCAGAACAAAGGGCTCACACAGATTGATAGTGAAGGGATAAAAAAATTTTTTCAAGCGAATGGAAATGAAAAAAAAAGCTGGGGTAGCAATACTTATATCTGACAAATTAGACCTCAAAGTGAAGCCATAACAAGAGATAGGGAAGGCCACTTCATAATACTAAAGGGAGCAATTCAACAAGAGGATATAATTCTGGTAAACATATATGCACCCAATACAAGGGCACCCAAATACATAGAAAAAAAAACTTCTGAAAGATATCAAGCGAGAGATTAACAACAACACAGTCTTAGTAAGGGACTTTAATACCCCAATGACACCACTGGAAAAATCCTCTAAACAAAAAATCAGCAAAGAAACATCAATCCTAAATGACTTACTAGATCAGATGGACTTAACTGACATCTTCAGAACATTTCACCCCAAAGCTACCGAATACACATTCTTCTCAAGTGCACACATGTCATTTTCAAAGATAGATCACATATTGGGACACAAGCAAAGTCTCTTCAAATTCAAGAAATAGAAATCATATCAAGCATCTTCTCAGACCGCAATGGCATAAAATTAGAAATCAACTACAATAAAAAGAATGAAAAAAATCAAACACTTGGAGACTAAATAGCATGCTATTAACCAGTGGCCATGGACCACTGGTGGTCCATGAGGTCCAAAAGGTTAGTGACCGCTGGTTTAAGGAAACCTTTGGAGCAGTGGTCACCAACCAGTGGTCTGTGGACCACTAGTGGCCTGTGAATCCAAAAGGTTGGCGACCACTTTATTAAACAATGATTGGGTTACCAAAGAGATCAAAGAAGAAATAAAATGCATCCTGGTAATAAATAACAATGAAAACACAACAATCCAAAATCTATGGGTCACAGTGAAAGCAATCTTGAGAGGGAAGTTCGTAGCTCTACAGGCTTACCTCAAAAAACAAGAAAAAATGGTAACAAATTATCTAAGCCTACAACTCAAAGAATCAGAGAGCAACAAGAAAAGCCCAGAGTTAGCAGAAGGAAGGAAATAATAAAGATCAGAGAGGAAATAAATGATGTAGAGACACACACAAAAACAAAAACCCAAAAAAACACAAACAAAAAAACAAAACAAAAAAAGATCAGTAAAACCAAGAGCTGGTTCTTTGAAAGGATAAACAAGATTGATGAACCTCTAGCCAGGCTCACCATTAAGCAGAGAGAGAGGACCCAAATAAAATCAAAATTGAAAGAGGTGAACTAACAACCAGCCCCACAGAAATACAAAAGATTATGAAAAAATACTATGAATGACTCTATTCCAACAAACTGGGCAACCTAGATGAAATGGACATTATTCTTAGAAAATACAAGTTCCCAAAACTCAATCAGGAAGAATAAGAAAACCTGAATAGGCCGATAACTATGGAAGAAATTGAAGCAATAATCAAAAATCTTCCAGCAAACAAAAGCTCTGGTCCAGACAGCTTTCAGGAGAGTTCTACCAAGCATTCCAAGAAGAGCTAAAACCTATCCTCCTCAAACTATTCCAAAAAATTCAAGAGGAAGGCACACGTCCAAGCTCTTTCTATGAAGCCAGCATTACCCTAATTCCAAAACCAGATAAAGACATCACAAAGAAAGAGAACTACAGGCCAATGTCCTTGATGAACATAGATGCTAAAATCCTCAACAAAATTGTAGCAAATCGGATCCAGGATTACATTAGAAAGATCATACACCATGACCAAGTGGGATTTATTCCGGGGATGCAAGGATGGTACAATATCTGCAAATCAATAAATGTGATACATCACATAAACAAGTTGAGAGACAAAATCACATAATCATATAAATCGATGCAGAAAAAGCATTTGACAAAATCCAACACCATTTCTTGATAATAACTCCCAGCAAAGTAGACATAGAGAGAGAATACCTCAACATAATAAAAGCCTTTATGACAAACCTACAGTCAACATCATACTCAATGTGCAAAAACTAAATTCATTTCCCCTAAGAACAGGAACAAGACAGGGATGCCCACTTTCACCACTCCTATTCGATATAATACTGAAAGTGCTAGCTTTAGGGATCAGACAAGAAGAAGAAATTCAAATTGGAAAAGAAGTAAAACTGTCATTTGCAGATGACATGATACTGTACATAGAACATCCCAAAGACTCCATCAAAAAACTACTAGACTTAATAAATAAATTTGGCAATGTAGCAGGATACAAATTTAACATCCAGAAATCTATGACATGTTTATACACCAATAATGAACTCACAGAAAGAGAAACTAAAAAAACAATCCTGTTTACCATTGCACCAAAAAAATTAAAATACCTAGGAATAAACTTAACTAAGGAGGTAAAAGTTCTATACTCAGAAAACCACAGGACATTGAAAAAAGAGATAGAGGAAGACATAAACAAATGGAAGAATATACCATGTTCCTGGATTGGTAGAATCAACATCATTAAAATGTCCATACTATCCAAAGCAATTTATAGATTCAATGCAATCTCCATTAAAATACCAATGGCATATTTCAAATACCTAGAAAAAAACTCTCCAAAAATTCATTTGGAATAAGAAAATACCCCAAATAGCCACAGCAATCCTGAGAAAGAAGACCAAAGTTGGAGGGATCACAATATCAGATATCAAGCTGTATTACAAAGCCACGGTCCTCAAAACTGCCTATACTGGCACAAGAACAGGCATCTAGACCAATGGAACAGAACAGAGAACCCAGAAATAGACCCAAGCCATTATGCTTAATTAATATTTGACAAAGGAGGCAAAAGCATAAAATGGAGTCATGACAGTCTCTTCAATAAATGGTGCTGAGAAATTTGGTCATATACATTAAAAAAAAACAACAAACTAGACCACCAATTTACATCATACACAAAAATAAACTCAAAATGGTTAATGGACTTAAATGTAAGATAGGAAACCATAAAAATCTTAGAAGACTCCATAGGCAGCAACATATCAGACACATGTAGCAATATCTTTACTGATACAGCTCCTAGGGCAATGGAAACTAAGGAGAAAATAAACAAATGGGGCTACATCAAAATAAAAAGCTTCTGCACAGCAAAAGAAACCATCAGCAAAACAACAAGAAAGCCCACTGCATGGGAGAACATATTTGCCAGTGCTATTTGAGATAAGGGTTTAATTTCTAAAATTTACAGAGTGCCGGGAGCCGGTCCATCCTTGCTGTTTCAAGGGACCCGGCATATATGGAATACTGTTCTTGATATGTTTGCTCACCTTCTTGGCACTGTGTGTTTTAGCCAAGGTCTCCTCTCTGAGAAAGGTTGTTTCCCCAGGTAGGGATTTTCCCCTGAAGTTAGGGAGGGAATAAAACCCCTCAACTAAGTGCCAGGCGGGTAATTAATCACTTTAACTACGAACAATCATGCTTAAGCTACATAATCTTTACTCCCTGGAATGGAGATAAGAAACGCCCTAACCTTTGTAATAGAGATTGATAGGACTGAATCAACTGGTATAAATACAGATGTAACAAGACAGCAAGAGACAGAGAGAGAGACAGAACCTAGGCACAGAAACTACACAGAATGTTCTCTAGAGACAGAAGAACTTCGCTGGAGAGAACATGGCAAAAGATCCTGGACAGAAACTGGCCTCAGAACCTAGAGACAGAACCTAGCGAGAGAACATGGCAAAAGATCCTGGACTGAACCTGACTACAGAAATTGGCAAGAGAACCTGACTAGAACCTGGTGACTGAACCTGGCTGGAGAACCTGGACAGAACCTGGCTGGAGAACCTAACGAGGGAACTTGGCTACAGAACCTGGCTGGAGAACCTGGAGAACCTGGCTGGAGAACCTAGCAAGACAACATGGACACAGAACCCGGCTGGAGATCCTAACCAGAACTTCGGTGGAGATCCAGACCAGAACTTGGCTGGAGATCCTGGCTAGAGATCCTGGCTAGGCTGCTGATCAACTGAACGCTGCCACCGTGTCCTTCCTTCTTCGCCGACTCTGTCTACGCCTTTGGGAACCCCTGGACCTGCTGGGGTTGGACCCCGGCAACAGAGAACTCTTACAACTTAACAAAAGGAAGATAAACAATCCAATCAAAAAATGGGCAAAGGACCTAAATAGACACTTTTTGAAAGAAGACATCCAGAAGGCCAAGAGACATATGAAAACATGCTCGAATTCTCTAATCATCCAATAGATGCAAATCAAAACAATGAGGTACCAGCTCACACCTGTCAGAATGGCTATCATCAACAAATCAACAAAGGACAAGTGCTGGCGAGGATGTGGAGAAAAAGGAACCCTTGTGCACTCCTGGTGGGAGTGCAGCCACTGTGGAAGACAGTATGGAGTTTCCTCAAAAAGTTAAAAATGGAACTCTCATTTGACCCAGTAATTCCACTTCTAGGAATATATCCCAAGAAACCAGATACAACAATCAGAAAGGATATATGCACCCCTATGTTCATAGGAGCACAATTTACAATAGCTAAGATTTGGAAACAGCCTAAGTGCCCATCAGCAAATGAGCGGATTAAAAAACTGTGGTACATCTTCACAATGGAATACTACGCTGCTATACAAAAGAAGGAACTTTTACCATTTGCAACAGCATGGATGGAACTGGAGAGCATTGTGCTAAGCAAAATAAGCCAGTCAGAGAAAGATAAATATCACATGATCTCACTCATATGTGGGATATAATGATCAACATAAACTGATGAACAAAAATAGATCCAGAGACAAGGGACAGGGGAGGGGAGGTTTAGAGATCAACCAAAGGACTATGCATGCATATTAGCATAACCAATGGACAAAGACACTGGGGCAGTGGGGACTTGCCCTCAGGGGTGGGAGTGGCCGGGGGGGGGGGCGTCAATGGGGAAAAAGGAGACATATGTAATACTTTAAACAAAAATAATAATTTGCAAAAAAAAAAAAAGATTATACATAGTCTTTGCATATAACCCAAAACTTGTCAGAAAAACAAAAAACCAATTCATAGTAGCAAAAATACTTGAGAATGAGAAGCTAAAATTATTTTTGCATAAGCAAACTATATAATAACTTGAGGCCTGGTGCACGAATTCGTGCATGGGTAGGATCCGGCAACCCACCCTGATCGGGGCCGATTGGGCCAGCCGGGAGGAAGGGATGCGGGAGGTTGGCTAGCTGGCCCTGCCCCCTGGTCGAACTCCTGGTCGAGGGGACAATTTGCATATTAGCCTTTTATTATACAGGATGAAAGATGCCATGAGGTGACCACTTTGTGTTAGATGGGTTCATGCATCTTGGAGAAGCAACATACATTCTATATATAAGGACATTAGATGAGATATCTAGAGTACTAGGACATGTCCACTGATAAATGGATGAAGAAAATGTGAGAAACACACACATACACACATGAACATTACTCAACCACACACACACAAAAAGGAAAACCTTGCCATTTGTGGCAACATAAATGAATTTGAGGGCATTAAATTAAATGAAATACGTCAGAGAAAGATATATAACGGGTCATTTCACTTATACATGGAACTTAAACACAAGAAAAAGGTACACACCCAAGTTCAACAGACTGGTGGTGGCCAAAGGTGGGGGTGAGGGTGGGAGGGTGAAATGGGTGAAGGGAGGCAAAAGATATAAACTTCTGGTTATAAAATAAATAAGTTCTGGGGAAATCTAATGTACAGCATGGTGACTATTGTAAATAATAATGTATTGCATATTTGAAAATTGCTAGGAGAGTAAAAGATGTTCTCATCACAAGAAAAAAAAATTGTTGTAAATATGTATGATAACAGATGTTAAGCAGATTTATTGTGATTATTTCATAATATATACAAATACTGAATAATTATGTTGTATGCCTGAAACAAATATGTAATATGTCAATTATACCTAAATAAATACATAAATAAATAAAATATACATGTAAAAAGACTGAAGACCTTTTTCATCATTGAGCTATTTTGCCTTCAATTTTAGAATTTAAAACATAATAAAGAGAAGCAAAATCCTAACTTTCTTGATATTAGTCAGGATAGTAGTTAACCTGGGATGGGGCATAGAGGAGGATTACACAAGGAACTTTTATACTTATAGAATGGTTACCCCAGCTTTCATTTTACTAGTCTCTAAAATGTATGTATGCTTTTAAATATATTTCATATATTATATTTCACAATCAAAAATAAAAACTAGAAAGAATAAAAAATACATTTCCAAAGTATAATGACAAAACACTGTTTAATCTTAGATAGAGGGAGAAACAAATTAAACAGAGCTCTATTATTCTAAGTGTTCTAAGGTTACTTCAGATTATGTTTGCAACAGTCATGGAAAAATTGCCATTGGATTCCACTCAATCCCATGAGTCATCACTTTTCTTTGTTGGTCAGTTGTTATAAAGGGTGCCACTGGTTCACTGGGAGCCACTCTTTATGATCATGAAATCTGAAGGTTATAAGGAATCTCAGAGGGCTTCACTCCAAACACGTTCATCTCCAGATAAGGGAACATTAGACCCCTTAGCTTCCAAACAACATGTTTTCCCTGCTCTGCTCCCAGCTGTTATTATTATTCACCAATGTGACACGAAGAAAGGGGCCGAGCCCATTCTTTCAATTGCCTTGCAATAGTGACTAGAGAAAAGGTGGATTTATATCAATCATCGGCAATCTGTCAAAGAGTTAATATGTACCCCAAAAGATGCTAGCACCTACAGAGGAACCCAGTCCTCAGTCAAAGAAGGCACTCCATAAACATATGTTGTAAGTGATTTTATTGAAAAGTATAAAACAGGGTTTCAGTCCTACAGACTTTACATATAAATGAAAAATGCCAAATAATTCTTAGTCAACATGGAATTCAGTGGTGTTCTGGGGCAAACTACATAATACAAACTATAAGATAGAGAAATAAGACAAAAGGTTGATGTAGTATGGAGTAAAATGCAGGAAGGGTTCTTGGAAGAGAAGAATTGAGAATTGAAAAATTGGTAAAGAAAGCATTCTATGATTTCTCAAAGGAACCTGTTGACATTTTTATACCTGCTTCTCCTTTCCATATTATTTAAAAATTTTAACGGGCAAAAAACCCCCAAAAAACAAAAACAAAAAAAAAAATTTTTTTTTTAAAATATATTTTATTGATTTTTTACAGAGAGGAAGGGAGAGAGATAGAGAGTTAGAAACATCGATGAGAGAGAAACATTGATCAGCTGCCTCCTGCACATCTCCTACTGGGGATGTGCTCGCAACCCAGGTACATGCCCTTGACTGGAATCGAACCTGGGACCCTGCAGTCCACAGGCCAACGCTCTATCCACTGAGCCAAACTGGTTTCGGCAAGAAACAAAAAAAAATTTAACAGGCATACTAATTTGTTATAAATAGTTTTACCTGTTATAATTATATCTGGGGAAAGAGTCCCCCCCCCCCCCCCCCCAACATGGAACTTTTGGAGGAGGAAAAAGAAACCCTTTAAATGCTAATTATAATTCTTCAAGACAGAAACATTTTTAAATAGTAAGAGACAAATGTTCTTAAGTTTTAAAATTCACCAAAATAAAACTAGATCCCCAAATATTAGCAGGAAAAAAAACCACTTAAAAATTCCATGATTGTAACCTAACACCTACACTAAACTAACAGAACATTTGGGTGACATGAGCAATGGATAAAGGGCTCCTATTTCCAGGTACTTTAATGAGGACAGAACCATACTGGTAAGGAAAAGAACACCGGAGAAGAGATTCAGTTCTAGTTCTAAATAGATGAGTAAATGTAATTAAGCCACTTCTCAACTGAAACAGGTGTCTGCAAAAGGAACATTTAAGAGACAACCTAAATTTGTTATTCTACCTGTACACTTTCCAAAGTCATTCAGATGTCATTCTCTTACGGCAAGCTATAGGTTAGGCATTAATCCATGAGGGCAGCAAAAAACAAATGAATTTATGTGCCCTAGAATTCTGCTACTGTAGCAGAATTCTGCAATTGCTATAAGCCAGCGATTTTCAAACTTTTACATCTAACGCCACATAAAACTAATTTCTAAAATTATGTGGCACACTTTCAGCTTTGGGCTCAGAGGAGGCATAGATGCAACTTTCTTCAGTCTTTCCGAATCCAGGTTCATCTGATACCAGCCGCCTCCACCATGCCACAGAAGTTCAATCCCAAGGGGATCTAAGTTGTATACCTAAGTCTCAATGATGATGAAGTCAGTGCCAAGTTTGCCTCGGTCCCCTAGACTTGTCTCCAAAAAGCATTGGTGATATTGCCAAAGCAACCAGTGATTGGAAGGGTCTGAGGATTACAGTGAAACTAACCATTCAGAACAGAGACGTCGAGACTGAGGTAGTGCCTTCTGCCTCTGCCCTGATCAACGAAGTCCTCAAAGAACTGCCACGAGACAGAAAGAAGCAGAAAAGCATTAAGCACAGTGGAAATACCACTTTTGATGAGAATGTCAACATTGCCGGACAGATGAGGCACCGATCTAAGTTAGAGAAATCTCTGGAGCCATAAAAGAAATCCTGGGGACTGCCCAGTCTGTGGGCTGCAATGTTGATGGCTGCTACCCTCATGACATCATAGATGACATCAACAGTGGTGCAGTGAAATGTCAAGCTAGTTGAGAAGTACAAAGGAAAATATTTCAATTATAGATCATTTGACAACCAATAAAAATAAAAAAATTCTGCAGCACACTAAAAAATATTTTTGTCTATCTAACAATAAAAAAGGGTATAATTTTTAATTTTTTTTTTCAAAGAGAGGAAGGGAGAGGGACAGAGAGATGGAAACATAAATGATAAGAATCATTGACCAGCTGCCTCCTGCATGTCTCCTACTGGGGATTGAGCCCACATCCCAGGCATGTACCCTGACCAGAAATCAAACCGTTACCTCCTGGTTCATGGGTCAACGCTCAACCACTGAGTCACACCAGCTGGCAGTATAATTTTGACTCATTCACACCAGACAGCTATTTTTGTCATTTTTTAAATTTGACAATCTAAGGGAAAAGAGGTCAGCGCCCTTGACTAAATAGGTATTGCATGTTTTAAAAATCCTTGTGGCACAGTGTGCCATGGCACACGGGTTGAAAATCACTGCTATTAAGTCTTATGTTGAAACAGGGAATCAAAGAAATAAGCTTGAATTTTCCATGAAACATAATGCACTAAATACCTCTGCATTTACCTCTGTCCTCCCCATAACTCCACTAAAATTGAATTAAAAACATAAAATAGACAAGGACAAAGAATAGAAAACAACTATAACAAAGTTTTCGGGAGCTAAAATGCAAATGGTTATTTGACTTAGCAGAGCAAAGAAAGTAAAAGCTCTGAGCATGTTAAGGAAAAGCCCCAAACAAACTGAATTGTGTTGGGATAAACCAGAAAAGTTCGGAATGCCTCTGAAAGTGGAGAATGCAGGAAGGCCTAAAAAAAGGAAAACAGGGTAAAAGTTCCACCCCAAGGTTCCCTCCTTAACTCCAGGTATCCACTGTTCAAAGGACAGGAAGTGTGTTCTCTGGAAACAGAAGAGACTATATACTTAAGCACAACCATAGGCAGCTCTACCAGTCTAAAAATCTGGGGATTAATGGAAACCTGAAAGGTAAATATCTCCAGCTCTTTCCCCACTGAGCTCCCCAAATGTGCAGCCAGGTGCGTAAGCCAATGACTGAAGCATTCTGTATGGAGGAGAACCTGGCCAAGAGAAAAACATCTACAAATACTGACTGCTAGAGGTAACCCCCACCCCACCCCCAAAAGTTGGGTCCCTGGCTAATCACTTTATAATGAAAACCACCAGTTAACTTTCGGAAGTCCCCAATGTGGCAAATTCAGCTTTCAGTTTTTCCATGGTTCATTCTGGAATATGAGTAAGATAGCCAAGGTTATACATTTAAGGAAATTCCATAAATAAAAAACCAAAACAAATAATCAAGGAAATAGAGATGGTACAGGAGGCTGAAGAAATATTTTTAAAATTAACATACTCAGAAGAGAACTATTTCAAAAATAGAAAACTATTAAAACTCTTGAAAATTGAAAACAGGATAGTAGAAATATAAAACTCACTAGAGGAGTCTGAAGATGAAGTTTAAGACATCTTTGAGAAAGTAGAGCAAAGAGACAAAAAGATAAAAAATGAAAAAGATAGGAAAATTAAAGGACCCATCAGCCTATAAGTTTCAAATACAAATAGTAAGAGTTCAAGAGAGAAAGAATAGGAAAACTTGGGGAGAAGGAGGAATTTGGTTTGAATTTAAGAACTTAAGAAAAATCTCAGAAATGAAAAATCCAAATTGAAGCCTCATGTACAACAGATAAAACAAGACCTACAGTGAGGCTGATTATCATCAGGGACAAAGATAAGATCCTAAAAGCAATCAAGAGGGGGAAAAATCATGACTCTAAATACTATCACACTTTCATTATCAGTAACAGAAACAAGAAACCAATAAAACAGTATCTGTTAAACTCAAAAGAAAATACCATCCAATCTAGAATTCTATACCCAGGGAAACTATAAATCAATTATGAGAGAAAATGAAGACATTTTCACATATTTAGGTTCACAAAGAAATTTATTCCCCATGCACCCTCTTCTTAGGAACTTTATGGAAGAATTGCTTAATTAAAGTATAAACAATAAAGGAGGAAGTTATGGGGTCCAGGAAACATGGGGGTCTCAACATTGGGAGGTGAAGGAAAAACCTAGGATATGTGAGAAAGTAGATCCCAAGATTATACTGAGCAGGCCTAAAGAACAATCTGTACAGATTTTTAAAAACAGCAGTCTAAAGCCTGGCCGGTGTGGCTCAGTGACTGAGCGTCGACCCATGAATGGGGAGGTGACAGTGCGATTCTGATCAGTCCATATGCCCGGGTTGTGGGTTCAATCCCCAGTGTGGGGCGTGCAGTAAGCATCCAATCAATAATTCTCTCTCATCATTGATGTTTATATCTCTCCCTCTCCCTTCCTCTCTAAACTCAATAAATCAATTATATGTTAAAATATATTTTATTTTAAAAAAAACAGCAGCCTAAGACCAATGTTTAGAAAAATGGCATTAAATATCAAAAGAAATAACTCGAAGAGTAGAAAATGGAGGTAACTGGAGAGGCAGAACGTTGCGGGGGAGCAGGTAGTATACTTTATATAAGCTTAGTATTGATAAATATTACATTTTAAAAGACTCTTGCCCTGGCCAGGTGGCTCCATTGGTTGGAGTGTCCTCCAGTTCACCAAAAGGTTGCAGATTAATCCCCAGTGGGATGCATTTGAGAGGCAACCAATCAATGTTTCTCTCTCCCAAATCAATAAAAACATATCCCCGGGTTTGAATTGAAAATTTTTTTAAAGATTCTTGAAAGGCTAAAAAAAAAATGTTTTAAAATCACATCTAAAAATAACATTTCCCAAGCAAGATTTCTGAGGGGCGGGGGGTGGGAGGGAGGGGAATAATGAAAGAAAAATAAATTTTCGGAATGTCCTTGGAGGAGAACCAAGATGGCGGCATAGGTTAACGCCGGAGTTTGCTGCTTTGAACAACTACTTCAAAAGTGAAACCAAAAAAGGAAGGGACATCACCCAGAACCACAGGAACGCTGGCTGAGTGGAAGTCCTACAACTAGGAGGAAAGAGAAACGCATACGGACACTCAGAGGAGGCGCAGTGCTGAAGTCAAATTCTGAGGTGCGGAGTGCGGCGGAGCGGGCTGGCGGCGGAGGGCGCGGTTGGCGTTTTCAATAGGGAGGGAGTCGCAGACTCTGAGCTCCAGATCCGGGCGAGTCTTTAGGGACCCAGACTCAAACGGGAGAAGCGGGACTGTCTGGCTTCGGTCAGAGCGAGTGCAGCTTTCTCTCCGAGGTTTGCAGCCATTGCTGGGACTCAGAGAGGCAGAGCCCCTGGGGACAGGACTGAGAGCAGCCATAACTGCTCTCTCCGGCCCACCCTGTTGATCCTGTGCGACCCGCCCCGCCCAAGCCAAGCCCTGCACAGAGGCATTTGCCGGATAGCCTCAGGCAAAGGCTAGATTAGCACCTCCCTAGAGGACAGAAGTTCTCTCACTGCAGACACAGCTGATTCTCATAGCCACTTGGCCTGGAGGTCAAACCCTCCCTGGTATTAGCTACAACAATCAAGGTTTATAAGACTGCGCACAAAGACCACTAGGGGGTGCACCAAGGAACATAACAAAATGCGGAGACAAAGAAACAGGACAAAATTGTCAATGGAAGATATAGAGTTCAGAACCACACTTTTAAGGTCTCTCAAGAACTGTCTAGAAGCCGCCGATAAACTTAATGAGATCTACAAGAAAACTAATGAGACCCTCGATCTTATACTGGGGAACCAACTAGAAATTAAGCATACACGGACTGAAATAACGAATATTATACAGACTCCCGACAGCAGACCAGAGGAGCGCAAGAATCAAGTCAATGATTTGAAATGCGAGGAAGCAAAAAACACCCAACCGGAAAAGCAAAATGAAAAAATAATCCAAAAATGCGAGGATAGTGTAAGGAGCCTCTGGGACAGCTTCAAGTGTACCAACATCAGAATTATAGGGGTGCCAGAAGATGAGAGAGAGCAAGATATTGAAAACCTATTTGAAGAAATAATGACAGAAAACTTCCCCCACCTGGTGAAAGAAATGGACTTACAGGTCCAAGAAGCATGGAGAACCCCAAACAAAAGGAATCCAAAGAGGACCACACCAAGACACATCATAATTAAAATGCCAAGAGCAAAAGATAAAGAGAGAATCTTAAAAACAGCAAGAGAAAGAAACTCAGGTACCTACAAGGGAATACCCATACGACTGTCAGCTGATTTCTCAACAGAAACTTTGCAGGCCAGAAGGGAGTGGCAAGAAATATTCAAAGTGATGAATACCAAGAACCTACAACCAAGATTACTTTATCCAGCAAAGCTATCATTCAGAATTGAAGGTCAGATAAAGAGCTTCACAGATAAGGAAAAGCTAAAGGAGTTCATCACCACCAAACCAGGATTATATGAAATGCTGAAAGGTATCCTTTAAGAAGAGGAAGAGGAAGAAAAAGGTAAAGATACAAATTATGAACAACAAATATGCATCTATCAACAAGTGAATCTAAGAATCAAGTGAATAAATAATCTGATGAACAGAATGAACTGGTGATTATAATAGAATCAGGGACATAGAAAGGGAATGGACTGACTATTCTTGGGGGGGAAAGGGGTGTGGGAGATGCGGGAAGAGACTGGACAAAAATCGTGCACCTATGGATGAGGACAGTGGGTGGGGAGTGAGGGCGGAGGGTGGGGCGGGAACTGGGAGGAGGGGAGTTATGGGGGGAAAAAAAGAGGAACAAATGTAATAATCTGAACAATAAAGATTTAATTAAAAAAAAAAGAAAAAAAAAAGAAAAATAAATTTTCAAGACAGAGCAATATCAAAGTCCTTGGAAAATTCTATATCTTAGCATAGAATGTGACTGAAAAAATAAGAGCACGAAAACATGTTCTGCATATAGATACTTACTTACTCAAAAATCTAACTACAACAGCAAAAAGAGAAAAATGGAAGAAAACATTTTAACATATTATGTATTATTGGAAAAAGTTTATGGTTTATAGCTACGTCAAACACATCACAAATTAAATTTCCCTTTTCACTCAGTTAAGCAGATGCTAAACCAAAGTCAACAGAAAAACTTGATTGCATCACATTTTAGTCAGAACTGAAAACACTTGAAAAACCATGTTGCTTCCTTAGGAAAGGAAAGCACAAATACTGTGAATGTGTTGGAACAAGGGAAAAAGCATTCTGAATCGGTCTTTATCCTCTCCTGAAGACTGAACAAATAATAGTGGGATTCATGTACAAATCTGAAACAACTGCTGCCCAGCTTTCTCTAATACCCCAAGAAGTTGCATCTCAATTAGGAAATATGCTTTTCTCTATCCTCAAATACTTTACATCTATATTTTCTATGGCCCTTTCACACAAAAACTGGAAGTACTTGTTTATCATCCTATCTAATAAAAAAGAAACATGGTAATCAGCCGTACCTCCGCTACCCTTCCCATTGGCTAATCAGGGCAATATGCAAATTAGCTGCCAGCCAAGATGGCGGCCGGCAGCCAGGCAGCTTGAAGCGAACGTGAGGCTTGCTTGCTTCAGTGACGGAGGACCCCAACGTTCCCCGCCTGGCGCTGCTGGCCTCTGAGCTTGCAGTTTGAAACACTGTTACAAATATAGAAGCTAAACAAAACCCCAGAAACCTGCTTTCAGCCAGCCGGGATCTCAGAGCTGGAGTTGAAACAGTGTTTCGATTATAGAACCCAAACAAACCAGATACCTGCTTTCAGCAGCAGAGGCCTAAGAGCTGGAGCCAAGCCTCAGAGCTAAAGCTGGCCCAGAATAAAAAGAAAAAAAGGAGCGGTTGGGATCTTCAGTCACCCGCCAGCCTGAAAACAGCCCTCAGCCCCTCACCCAGACTGGCCAGGCACCGCAGTGGGGACCCCCACCCTGATCCAGGACACCCTTCAGGGCAAACCAGCCGGCCCCCACCCATGCACCAGGCCTCTATCCTATATAGTAAAAGGGTAATATGCCTCCCAGCACCGGGATCAGCGGAGCCGCGAGGCCTCCCGGCACCGGGGTCAGTGTGACAGGGGGCAGCGCCCAAACCCCCTGATCGCCCTGCGGCTCTGTGTGTGATAGAGGGCGGCGCCCCAACCCCCCATCCCCCACGGGCCCTGCTCTGAATGTGATGGGGTAGAGCCATAACCTCCCCATCGGCCCTGCCCTGAGTGTGACAGGGTGCGGCACCCCAACTCCCCTATCGGCCCTACTCTGTGACGGGGGGAGCTCCTCAACCCCCTGATCGGCCCTGCTCTGTGCGTGATGGGGGGAGCTCCCCAAGCTCCTGATGGGCCCTGCTCTGTGTGTGACAGGGGGCGGTGCCCCAACTCCCCTATTGGCCCTACTCTGTGAGTGACAGGGGGGAGCTCCCCAACCCCCTGATGGGCCCTGCTCTGTGCGTGACAGGGTACGGAGCCCCAACCCCCCTGATGGGCCCTGCTCTGTGCATTACAGGGGGTGGCATTGCAACCTCCCGATCCACCCTGCTCTGTGCATGACAGGGGGCGGTGCCCCAACTCCCTAATCAGCCTTGCTCTGAGCCCGACCAGGGGCTGCACCTAGGGATTGGGCCTGCCTTCTGCCACCCGGGAGCAGGCCTAAGCCAGCAGGTCGTTATCTCCCGAGGGGTCCCAGACTGCGAGAGGGCACAGGCCGGGCTGAGGGACCCCCTCCTCCCCCCCGAGTGCACAAATTTTTGTGCACCGGGCCTCTAGTCCTATCTAATAAAAGCCTAATATGCAAATCAACTGAACAGCAGAATGACCAGTTGCTATGACACACACTGACCACCAGGGGAAAGACAACGCAGGAGCTGCCCCCAGCCTGCAGGTCCCAGGCCATCCAAGGCAGGTGCCAGCAGGGGCCCAACTGATCGCCCTGCTGGTGACCCCACAGATCAACCCTGATCGCCAGCCAGGCCTAGGGACCTACCCATGCACGAATTTCATGCACTGGGCCTCTAGTCTATAGTAATAAAAGGGTACTATGCTAATTAGAGCAGACGTCTTCCAGACAAAGCCGCAGCAGCTGCCTGAGGCTCAGGCAAGTGGCAGATGGCCGCTTCCACTGCAGGCCCGGCCAGAGGCTCCGGCAAGCGGTGGATGGTGGCTGCCGCTGCGAGGGCCAAGACTCAGGCAGCCGTGGTGGCCGGCAGTGGCAGAGGTATGATGAGGGTGTTGCCTTCCCCTGATCGGCCCAGTCGCCTCCCACAGAGGGAGGCCAGAGGCAGCAGCAGTGAGGGGGTTATGGGGTGGTGCCTTCCCCTGATCGGCCAGTTGCCTCCCCTGGGGAGCAGGCCTAAGCCATCAGTAGGACATCCCCTGAGGGCTCCCAAACTGTGAGAGGGGGCAGGCTAGGCTGAGGGACCGCCTCCAGTGCATGAATTTTCGTGCACTGAGTCTCTAGTATTTAATATAACCTACTTAGAGTCAATGAGTGTTAAGTACGTAGTTATTGATCAAGTGATAGGCTCTTCATGGACAGGCAAGCAGAGGTGTTGCCTGCTATTTACTCAGTTTTATGACATGTGGAGCAGTGTAAACAGGGGGAAACCACTGGATTTGAGATTTTATAAATAATCTCCTATTGATTTTTGTCTAGGAGTGACTTTTATTTTGTTTTGTTTTGTTTTTCCAAACATATTTTTATTGATTTCAGAGAGGGGGGAGAGACATAGAAACATCAATGATGAGAAAGAATCATTGACTGCCTGCCTCCTTCATGCCCCACACTGGTGATCATGTGGGGATCGAGCCCGCAACCCAGGCATGTATCTTGACCAGGAATTGAACCATGACCTCCTGGTTCATAGGTTGATGCTTAACCACTGAGACACCCCGGCTGAGCCAAGGGTGACTTTTAAATAGTCTAATATGCTGAAGCGCTTTCAGACCAAATCTATTCTAGTAATACACTTGCTCTCAATTTTCAGCATAAATAAAGACAATGAGAATAGATTAGATAGGTGGTTTAATTGTAGCATACTTCATAGCGTTCAAGTTGAATGTTTAAAAATGTTTGCTTCATCATTTCTTGCCATCAGGAAGAAAACATACTTTAAGCTTCTATATAAAGTTTGATGTTTTTTCCTTTTTGAAGTCTGAGAAAATGTGTTACTATCTCACAAAATATAACACATAACCAAAAGTTCCTCCAGCTTAAGAAAATAAATATACTACTATGTTTATTGTTTCATGCTTACTTCACAGAAAGGAAATAGCTAACTAGGATATGAAGAAATGCTCGAACTCACTAAGAATAAGAAAATCTAAATTAAAATGAGACATTATTAAATGGCAAAAATTAGAAATGTGGACAATACCAGGAGCTGGGGTGATGGGGAATACAATGCCTATGGGATGTAAACTGATACACCCATTCAACAACCTAACAATACTTACACCACAATGCCACTGAAAACACTTAACTGTATTGCTTCCTCAGGAAAAGAAAGCACAAACACTGTGAAAGCACAAATATTGAGTCTGAATCACAAAGAAATTCTGAAACACATCCATAATGGACATGTACAAGACTGTTTACTGGTAGCATTGTTTATGGTAGCCTAGGCATCCATCACTATGGGAATGGATGCACACCATGGAATACTATGCTGCAATTAGGACCAATTAGCCAATATACATCCAAAAACATAATTAGCTCTTAAATCAATGCTAAGTGAAATAGTAAAAACCAGAGCAAGTTCTATAGCATTCTTACAGGTAGAATTCTATAGCCAATTTCTACAGTAGTATGACATAATAAGGAATTTTGGAATTAAAGATACATATAGAATCAAAGATACATATAGTTAACACATTAGAAAGGGTGCTTGTGGGGTGGGAGAGGAAACTGGGCACAGGAAGGGGGCTGAACAAAGGGCCTTTATTCACCAAAGTTAGACTGTGCCCAAATCACAGACTATGAAGTCCAAATTCAAAATATTTCATTTATGTATATTAATTTATTCATTTTTTTTAAATTTGTATTTTTGATTTCAAAGAGAAGAGAGGAAAGAAACATTGATTTGTTGTTCCACCTATTTATGCATTCATTGGTTGCTTCTTATATGTGCCCTGACCGGGAATCAAAACTGCACCTGGCGTGTCGGGATGATGCTTTAACCAAGTGAGCTAACTGGCAGGACCTATTCAGTAAAAAAAAAAAAATTAAAATAAAGATAACAATTCCTGACCTTTACTTGTGGTAAATAAATAATAAAAAACATAAAGCACATATATACATACATTGAAATGACGGAACTTTTTTTATATAAATAAATGGGAGATGGCAATGTAACCATGAAACGACATACATCGAGTCTGACGTAACCTGAGGACTGCCTATGGTATGAGAAAATCATCATTCTTAAAATAGATTAATTTTATAGCATAAAAATTTATACTTACAATTTTTCCATCAAATATAAACACATCTTGAAATTCTTTAAAATGACAAAATTAAATAAAAAGTTGAAATACAAAAAGAAATCTAAAGCCCTACAAAATTACATTGTCACATTTCAGTTCACAGCTAAAACATCTTTTCTCGTGGCTCTCAAGTGTGAGACAATTTTTTTATTTTTATTTTTCTACTTTATTTGTTCTATGAAATTTCCCACAAAAAACTATTTCAACTGCTCCAGGAACACTTCTTGCCAAATTTCTGTTTTCTCAAAGATTTCACAAGCCGAATGCTGGCTGTCAATGTAGGTGTTGCAGCTAATATGGCTCATTACACAGCACTGCTAACAAAATTAACACATTCAGTGAATGGTGACATATCTATTCCACAGAAAATGATGCTTTCCCCCCAAATTACCTATTCTCCTGTTTTTTACAAACCCCAAATGTTAATTAGTATACATGATAATATTAGTAAACAAAACCAATAGAAACTCATAGGACATCATGTGTCTAGTGCTTTAAAATTATAACTCTTCAGTATTTTATTCTTTAATCCTTTGCGGTCCAATTTTATTTTTGGAATTCAAACAGTCTGGTCCAAATTAATTGACGGAATTGAATGTTGAACCAGTTTGCGGTGTCGACCTCAGCTTCGACGTTGGACCTGCTCCTAGCGCCTGGTCTGTCAAGTCAGCCTCCATGTTGGACCGAAAAGGGTTAACACTAAGTGTTAGTAGGTGGGAGGATCAAAGCTGAAGAACAGGAATGGTTGGGCTAACCATCCACACTACTGGAAAAATCAAAGTCACTTGATCAGTCAGTGAGGTCTGAAGAATCATCATCGTACATAATAAAGACAACACAGGCTTACAAACAATAATAGAGACTGACCAGCATGGCTCAGTGGTTGAGGTTCAACCTATGAACCAGGAGGTCAAGGTTTGATTCCCGGTCAGGGCACATGCCCGGGTTGTGGGCTTGATCCCCCAGTGAGGGGTGTGCAGGAGGCAGCCAATCAATGATTCTCTCTCATCATTGATGTTTCTATCTCTCTCTCCCTCTCCCTTCTTCTCTGAAATCATTTTTTTTAAAAAAGAAGATAATGTATTTTCATTGAATAACCTATAATAAAAGCATAATATGCTAATTAGACCAGACGTCCTTCCAGATGTCCTTCCGGACAACCTTCCAGATGAAGCCGTAGCGGTGGGTGGAGGCCGAGCCCCTTGCACAAATTTCATGCATCGGGCCTCTAGTAGTTAATATTGAGCTTACTATGTGTCAGTCACTGTTCTAAACATTTTATATGCATTATTTAATTAATCCTCACCACAACCCAATGAACTAGGTACTATTATTTTCTCCACTTTACAGATCATTTTTCAAATCAAATGTAAGCTTTTTCTTATTACCTTTGAAACCTCCACCAAATGGCCTCAACTTCCCTCCGTTCCCTCTTTGTTGCCATTCCAGACATTTCTGACTCAAAAATATGACTGATGTTTCTCATACGAATTAATCAGTTCTCTTCTCTGGCCAACCTCCTCCTCCTTCTTCCTTACAAGCACAAAAAAATTCCTTCATGAAGATGCTCTCTTAACTCATTCCTTACATGCTTATTAAAAGTAAAGAATATATAAGTATCTACACTAACAAAAGGGTAATATGCTAATTAGGCCAGGCATCTTCCAGACAAAGCCACAGTGACAGGGGCCGAGGCAGAGGTGGTTAGGGGCAATCAGGCTGGCAGGGGAGGGCAGTTGGAGGCGATCAGGCTGGCAGGGGAGCAGTTAGGGGGCGATCAGATCGGCAGGCAGAGGCAGTTAGGGGCATCAGGCCAGCAGGCAGCGGTGGTTAGGGGTGATGAGGTAGGCAGGTAGGCGAGCAGTTAGGTCCCGGATTGCGAGAGGGTGCAGGCCGGGCTGAGGAACCTCAACCCCCACCCCGTGCACGAATTTCGTGCACTGGGCCTCTAGTAGAGTATAAAAAGTGGTTACCTCCCCTGCAAAAAAGGGAATACCTCAAATAACAGTCCTTAACATTTTACAAAAATAGGAATATACTATACATATCATTCTATAATGTGACTTTTAAAAAATAACTTTACAATGGACATCTTTCTACATCAGCATATAGAGATCCACTGTATTCTTATTTTTAAATATATTTTTATTGATTTCAGAGGAAGGGAGGAGAAAGAGAAACATCAATGATGAGAGCGAATCATTGATTGGCTGCCTCCTGCACGACCCCTACTGGGGCTCGAGCCTGCAATCTGATCATGTTTCCTTGACCAGAATTGAACCTGGGACCCTTCAGTCCACAGTCTGACGCTCCATCCACTGAGCCAAACCGGCTAGGGCTCCACTGTATTCTTAACAACTTAGTGGCATTCCACTGTGGGGACCCATCATACATAATTTAACAAGTCCCTAACTGAGGAACTTCATTTTTTACTATAACAAACAATGCTATAAAGAAAAGCTGTACTACAGTTTCCATGCAAGTGTATGAATATTTTCTATAGGAAAAATTTCTAGAAGTGGAATTACTTGGTCACTGGGTTCACACATTTTAAATTCCAATAGGCATTGTTAAATTTACCTCCAAGGAAACTTACATTCCCACCAACAGTGTGTGAAACTTCCAATTTTCCCACATCCTCATTCACTACTGGCTATCATCAACTTGTTTAATCTTTCAATCTAATAGGCAAAAAATAGTAATTATATGTTTTATTTTATATTTATTTAAATGATTAGGATTACTGACTTTACAGCTTAAATAGATTTTTGAATTTATTATTAGTTGTAAATTAAGCTGAACTGCCTATAAAAGTATTCAAGAAGCACATTAACAATATAACTGGGGAGACTGGTAATGTCTAACCAATCTGGGATTTTTAGCATGGAGTAGACAATGAAGCCAACCACAAATGGTTTGATTTCTTCATAAAAGCACGTATCTTTCAAGTGAAATGCATTGTTGTCAGTTCTTCAAGCTATGCCATACATTTTAGAAATGTTTCTTTTAAAAGAGTATATTCAATTCCATAGTCATATATTAACTTTTTCATCTTTACGCATAACATCTCTTTGTGTGATCGGTCCACTCAATGATTTTTTATATGTTGCTTATTAATCTGACCTTTGACCTTTTATCTCATTACACTCTTAAAGCGAGAGTGTAATTAGTATCTAGCCACGAACTCCCAACATAATTAGGACAATAATATAGGTTGTTGTATTAGAACATTAAAAGAAGTAAATGTGAGGAAAACATATAGACACACATACGCTATGAATGCTTACACAAATGCAATGTCCTTGAATGCTGATGCACTGTCAAAGGCCAGATGTCTATGATTATAATGCTACTCGCAATGATGGCTTAACTGAGCTATTCACACACTTTCTCACCTAATTTTCTTTGTGGCCACCTCCACACAACAATTTTTTGTCAGGAGGACTTTAATTAATTCTAACAGGGACTCTGACCTTATTATCCTAATAAATTAGTATCTCTAACTGCAAAAATAAGTACCACAGATTATCTAGCACACTAGAAAGGTTTTGGCTCAAAACTAATAAATCACTAAACCCATCTCTACCATTCCTTTAATTCTCAATTAAAATTATATTCCTTGCCCTGACTGGTTTGGCTCAGTGGATAGAGCGTCAGCCTGCGGACTGAAGGGTCCCAGGTTCGATTCCAGTCAAGGGCATGTACCTTGGTTGTGGGCACATCCCCAATAGAAGGTGTGCAGGAGGCAGCTGATCGATGTTTCTCTCTCATCGATGTTTCTAACTATCTCTCTCCCTTCCTCTCTGTAAAAAATCAATAAAATATATTTTAAAAAAAATAAAATAAAATAAAATTATATTCCTCACTACAGAAACTGATCCTTACAACTTTTTCCAAAGTCAAAGTCTTGCTAATTTAATATGCCCACGTGGCCTATCCAAGTGAGCGCATTACAGATACTACACATCACCTTTCTGGTGTGTCAGAGACTGGAAGAGATAGGCCAGGGGGCAGGAAAGAGCAGAACACCAATGTGACAGAGTGCTAAAACCAAGCAATAAATTATCTTTCAGTCACTCACGGCTGCATTTTGAAAAAGCTGATACAAATCAGGGCCTATCATTGCTTTGGAGGAATACAAGTGTCCTATGAAAGTACTTTCCTAACGCATAGCAACAGTGCTGCCCTGCCACCCCTCGCATAACAGGCCCAGCAAAAGAAGGACGGTTGGGTTCTAAAGACAATGACAAGAAGCTCTGTATACTGACAATGGGAGGGACCAATCAAGATCAGCTTTCTGGGCTGTAAACTATGCCAGACTGTTCTGCTAATCCTCCCCAAATCCCACAACGTTGGGGTGGGGTGGGGACAGAATAGAAAAGTCCAAAATTGAATCAAGGACTGTTGCTCTGGATTACAGGAGGTCATCACACTCCTACTTAAATGTGGGGGCAGGGGAAGGTGCAGGGAAGGGACATATACAAAAGCCTGCATTTATTAAAAACACAAAAATAAATTTTAGCCTTGATCCTTCTGATGTGCTAACCAACATCTGCCCCCGGTCACTTGCCAGCCATGCTGCACGGAAGGCACAGAGTGGCAGGCGTTTTCACACAGGGAGGCTGGAAGAGATGCTACTAGAGTGTAAATTACTAATTAGCTCAGTAGAAGACAAAGAGAGAAAATACCTGTCACAGGATGCCGTTTACAACATGACACAATAAAAACAACCCTGCACATTTCAGAAGAGCACCTTACTTTTCAGACTTCCATTAACATGTAAATGGCAAAGGAACAGTATTATAGTCTTTAAAAACTGCCCATGCCTCAGAAACAATAATGTCTGACTGGGAAGAATGCTTTCCAAATAATTTGTAATTTTATCACCTTATGAAAGCAAAGTGTTTTTAATTATTACAATCAACTGTAATAAGAAACTATATTTCATCAGTTTGACGATCACTTAAAATGGGGGAAAGGAAAAAAGGCTTACAAGTGCTGTATTTTACATCTGTTAGAATACAGCTAGTAGTCCTTTCACTAAAATCTGACAGGGCTCATTCTGCAGGACATACCTTTACCAAAAGGACAAGCTACCATTTTAACAATAAAGACTGAGAATGACCTGGAAGGTGGCAGTGGAGATGGGGTCAATTAAATCTCCTTATATGACAACGGAAAAGACTCCCAAAATTTAGGTTATTTGGGGGGAGATAATAGAATGCTACAATATTTCTATTCATTCCCTTACCATAAGGCAAACCTATGTATGAATTGCAACCAATGGTCTTATACATTTTCCACTTAGATCTTTTCCATCTCCTAGAAGCTACAAAAGGATCTTCAGAATACATCTTAGGCATGGTGTTGAACAGCCCTGTGGCTCCTGTTTTCACATAATAACCTCCCATACAGCACCAATACTTAGCAAATCCCGAGGACCCACTCATGTGTGAGCACACCATGCCAGGTCCCCAACAGAGGGGTACACCATGCCAGTTTTTACTGATGTGGGAGGGGCCGACAAACTCATCATTCATAGGTAAAATAATGTTTTTCCAAATAGAATGAAGAAAACAAACCATAATAGCACAAAATCCACTCTGATTCCTTTGCTTCACATGCCATTTTTCTTCAATGGCAACAATTTTACAACTACAAACCTGTAGGATATATAACAAGTCCAGGGCCCTTTTCTAAATAAAAACATGAACAGGTAACCATTAATCTGCAATGCTATTAGGCATTTTTTTATTGTTTTTGAGTCATTTTGTCTTATAAAAACAATTTTATAATGAAAAATTAGGAGTATGTTAAGAACCTTGATGTAATCTTTGCATTAGATATAACCCTTAGGGTGTTTGTCTCAGGTTCCCCATCTAGAAAGGACCTGAGAAACAGTTAATAACAGAACCAAAGGGATAATTTAAGGATTGGCAAACAAGACACATTAAGGGATTAAAATAAACCAGCACTGTTTAATCTGGAGAAGAGCATGGTAAAGGATAACTTCACAACAGTCAGTAGAGACAAAGCACAATGAACCAGAGCACACACTTTGCCAGCAAAATGCCAACGTTGGAATCCTATCCCCCACCACTTGGTAGAAATTTCCCTTATAAACTATTAAAAAAAAAAAAAAGATTAACTGTATCATTTAGTTACTACTTGGCAAAAGAAAAACTCAAATGTTACTTGTACTAAAAGATTATCTGAGTATAACCTTGGGCAAATCACTTAATCTCAGGGAGCCTCTATTTCTTCACCTGTAAAATGGGAACAAGAACAGTGCCAATCTCATAGGATTGATGTGAGGAGTAAATGAGTTATAATCTATAAAGAGTTTACAACCATGTCTGACACAAAAACACTATAGATGGCAGCTATAATTATTAAGTTTACGAAGAACTAGCATCTTCTTAATACTTTAATTAGCAGATATTTTTACTCAAAAATCGAGAATGGGGCCAGAGAACAAATGTAAATATAAAATTAAGTGTGTGCTAGTTAGATAGAAAGCAGACTCTCCTTATAGAGAATATAATTAAATGCTGGAAAAGATTATCTACAAAGGCTGCCACATTACCTATGAAGATTTATGAAAATAGAATAAATTTTTATCTACCTGGAATGATTTAAGTGGGATATTGACTGAAGTTGCTGGATAAACTAGAGGTCCTTTCAAGTTTTCGTCCCATCCAAAGAATCTACAATTAACAAGAAAGACATTTAATTATGTACAACCTACTTATTCAAATCTGAATAAGCTTAAAAGTTTTTGCTTATCAAATTCGATTATAAACAAAATAAAGTTAACTTGAATAGAATTCTACTTGATGAACAAATGAAATAAAGCTTAAATTTATCACCAGAATTATTACTGATATATAGTATCAGCTGAACTAAAAGATTATCCATTTTCAGTTTTAGGAGTGTCAAGTAAGAAATAACCATTCACAGAGAATTGATGATTTAGCACACTATAGCAGCATACAGAAACAAAAGACAGGACTGAGCCAGACTCTTCTCCTTGGTGGTTCTTATACCTTATATTTTCTTCTTTATCAAGATTATTAAGTCTAAAATAATTTATGTAAGAACACAAGTATAAAACAATTACATTATTAAAATGGCAATACCATTTTACTAGCAATTCCAGCCCAAACACATCTGTAAAGAAGGAAATTCTCACACACATCTCACAGAAACACACACCTCATACTCTTCAGCTTGAAAGTTAATATTTAAGATTAATCTTCTAGAAACTTAGCAGCAAAAATAGTAATTTTTTGAAATCCTGTTAAAGTGCTAAATCAATCTAGTCACCTTGAACACCTGCTTAACAGAATCCAGAATCCATGAATAGTTAGCAGCTGAATTCAGAAAGATTTAAGATTCTAAGTTATTTATATATATTAACAACCAATGTTTTTAATATCCACAAATCAAAATTGAATCTTTGCTATTACAAATGCCTTTAACCCAATCTTTGCTTTTCCACAAACACCCACAAAACAGTAGTACTCCAAAAACTTTACCTGCCTTTGAAAAAAATTATCTTTGTGTATCCCAATGTATACTAATGAAATAACCTCAAATAAGATTCTCAAGAACAGTTTTCAGTTTTTAAAGTAAATTATAGTCTATCCTTTAGCACCATTAAGTATAATCATTCGTATTCTTAGCTAAATGTAAGACCTTCAGACTAAAAATCATCCAGATACTCAGTAATAACCTACATTGTGTCCCAAATTTCTTATCTTCCTTTAATTTCCCAAACTGTCTTAAAAATAAAAAATCTTCTGTAAAGTTAATATTAATATTGGCTTTCTTTATTCACACCTACAAAATAGGAGAGGCAGTGAGCCGTCCAAGGCTCCAGCTTGCATTATACTACAGAAGTTTTCTCCATGATAAAAATTACTCATAAATTCATTATTTAACCAAAAAGGTAAGTCCCACTCCAAAATCCTCCACTACTCTACAAATCTCCCTTTCTTTATTTGATTTTGCTAAATGGATGCTACACTATGAAATGTCCCACACAAAGCTAAAGGCAGCTCAGGAACTCAAAGCCCTCACAGCCCTGATTTAAATCTCTTCCTCAGCAAACTTCCCTGGTTGGTCATTTGCCTTTTTCTGAAATGATTTTTCAGTATTCTCCAGCCACCAAACACAGCTAGGTGGAAATCTGGTTTTTTATCAAAACAAAAAGATCTTCATCTGTATCTCACTAACAGTGGGCTCGCCACTGAAAATGAAAATGCTGTGGATAAAGCGCTCTGCTTGCCCAGTGCCAGTCAGGTACAACACAGCACGATCACACCACACAGGCACAGCCACCCTGTTAAAAAAAAAAAAATGCATCCTGTTTTCCCAAGATCACAACCCCGGTGAAATGCAGAGGTTTTCAGCACCGAGTTGATGCTTTATCATTCAGACAAGAACAGTATCAAATCAAATGAGTCTCATCTCTTCAAAGTGGACATGAGTCGAATTAAAAACAATGAAAGGTAGAAGCAGATTCAAAATTCCTTGGAGAGAGAAAGAGGCTTCTGAAATTTCCTACTTTTATGGACAAAAGGACTCGAGACAGTTTCAACACAGTTCTCTTCTCAACAAAGAACTCCTCCCCACTCGACTGAGTTTTTACCCCTACCTCTGGGTCTCTTTTCACTCACCATGGTTCCTCCTCTTCTGCACCAAAGGCTCCCTACACTCGATCCTTCCCTGCGGCCTCTGTGCCCTGACCCAGGCAGCCCTTCTGGAGTCTCTCCCGGCAACATGCACACCTGACTCCCCGCCTCGGCACCATACCCCAGGTCTGCATCCATCAGGATGCTCTGGTCTTCCTGAACCCTGTTCTCTCCCCTTACTCCCCTTCTCATCATTTACATCCCGGGCCCGTCTCTGCCTTGCTCCTCTCACCCTCCGCTCTCAGCCCCATCTCTTCACTATTTTCACCTCGGATCTTGCTGAACCTCAACAATTAGCACCATCCCGCAGTTACCCTGTCCCACACCGCCATCACTTCTTACTCCCGTCCTCTCTTTTCTTTCAGCCTTTCTGGTCCCCGAGTTGTCCTATAAACGCCCTAGCTCTCATCTCTGTGTCCTTGCACCCTTCCACTACGCTCTTATTCCTAACTCCACCTGGTACTAGTCCAGTGTTTCATTCACCCTCTTGCACTTTCGAGAATTTACACCCATTGCCCACCACTAACCGTTACCTTTCTCAGAACCTCGCAGTTCCCACCCACCGCCAGTCCTGATCCTTCAGCTCATCTCGCTCTGCACTAGTTCACACCCTCGTCACGTCTGGCTCTTAATCACTCTCTCTCCTCTGCTCCCAACTACTACCCCAGCCCTGCCTCTCCTCGCAGCCCTGCCTCTCCTCGCCGCCCACTTCCAACTCTAACCTCAGCACCCATCACCCCACCACCATCCCCTGCAAAGCTTTCCCCTTCAAGCCCTTGCTCTTACACCTAAGCCCAGGATGCCTCTTCCAAACCCGGGTCTTCCTAACCTCGTTCCTTGCCCGGCTTCCTTAACACCCTCCCTGGTTCCTGCCTCCTTTCTGCCTCCTAGGCTGGCTTGTCTGCTGCCTTCGCACCCTTTCTCCCCTTAATCCTCATGTCATTCTTAGACCCGTTCCCCGCAACCGCCCCGCAAGCCTTCCTTCCTCTCCTCCTCCTCAAGGCTTTTACCCAAACCCAGTCGTCGCCCACCCCGCCAAAACCCAGCGCCGGCGCGCCTGGACCGCGGTCTCTCGCCTCCCGCCGGCCCCCGCCCCGGGCGCCTCCGGCCCGCCGGCGCCGCGGTCCCGCCCCCTGCCGCCGCTCCTCCCGCCCGCGAGGCGCGCGCCGCCTTTGTCGCCCCTCACCCGGTGTGAGGATTTTGCTTCTTTAAAGGGGAGGGCCAGTGAGCCGGAGACTCCTGTCCCCGCCTCCGAGTCTTGGAATGGGCTCCCTGGCCGCCCTGGTCCCCGTCTCCCCCACCCCCTGGAGCTACCCCCTTTGCCGCCTCCCCACCACCTCCGCCCCCTCCCTCGACATCCCCCCCGCCCCCCTATTTACCGCCATCATCTGCACGCGCGAGCTGTCACCCGGACGCGAGACAACCGAACTCGGCCCCGCCCCCTTCCCACCCATTGGTGCGCACGCCGGAGCCCCGCCCCCGGCCCCCGCATTGCGCCAACGGCGCAGCGCTGGGCCCAGACCCCGGCGTCCGCTCCCAGGGTTCGCGCCGCGGGCGCAAAGTTTAGGGTCAACCATAAACGCAAGGCCAACTTGAGCCTAGCGTAAGGGGCGGCGGCGTAGAGGGACGCTAAGAATCGCGCATCGAAGTTTGGTTGAAGCACAAGAGGGGTAAATAAGGAGGTTTCCAGACAAAGAGACTCTCAAGGTACCGAGTCTTCGGTCCGTCCCTCCTCCTTAAAGGGCCAGACTCCCTAGCTTAGCCCATCGCCGTTTCCTTCTCCCTCGCCCCTCAGCCGTGGAACAGTGAAGGAATATTCCATTAGTTCCCCGCACTCTTTTTGGAGCTCCTTTAACATCTCTCACCACCGCCACGGGGGAAAGCCGTTCTCACTACCCCGTCTATGCTTTTGTTTTGTTCTGTTAAAAGACTCAAGTTTTAACCGGGTGGTTTGTTGCGAACGCAGCAGCCTCCGAGCCGTGCGCCTTTGCCAGAAGTTACTGCTGGCTTCCAGACGGGAGAGCACGTGTCTGACTTTTGTCGCTGACGATCGAGGCGGGATTCAGCTGTTTTATGGAAATGCCCTCGAGGAAGTTTCACTCCGATAACTGAGGACGGTCGTTCTGCAGGTGGAGGGGATGGAGACCACAGGGAAGCGGACGAGCCTCCTGTCTCGGAGAAGGTTCCTTCCCGGGCAGCCTCGGGTGCATGGTCCTGACCTAACTCGTGCGCGGTGACGGTCCCCCAAGTAAGACCGACACTGTTACATCACCCAGCACATGACGAACGCAGGTAAAGGCTTACATTTACACATAAGGACATATGCGTTATCAGCGACACTGGCACAAGGCTACCCACTTGGGAATATGAAATGGAGACGCACAAAGGCCAAAGAACAGTAAAGTAAGAAGGGGGAAACAGCACTGCGTGCCTAAGCATGAAACTACAATGCCTGGAGCCGAGCGCAATTATGTGTGAAAACATTTCCAAAGGCAATTAACTTGGACATTTTAAAGAGATTTGATGGAAGGAAAGGACCTGGTGATTGATTGATTTGGTGAGGATTTTGTCATGTGGCTCGAGTTCGAAGTTAGATATAAAATTCAGCATTCCCTTTGTTGTCTATCACCTTTAACGTTATTCTTTTTAAGAAATTCTTATCTTACATTATAACTCCTTACTTATTTTCTGCCTTTGGTCCCCAAACCGCCCAAGAAAATTCTTGGAGAATACAGATTGTATCTTATTCAATGTTAATTCCCTAACAAAGAGCCTGGCACATAATAGGTGCTTTTGTTGAGTGAAGGATTTGGGAGATACTTAAGACTTCTGAAGGAAGGGTGCTCTCAGAATAGCAATCCAGCAGGGAAAGATTCTCAGTGCTGTGAGCATGTATGATTAGATCGGTATTTCTCAAAGTGTGGCCTGTGGAGCCCTTGGGATCCCTGAGACCCTTCTGGGGGTGGGGGTGGTCTAAGATCAAAACTCTATTTTCATAATAATAAGATATTATTTGCCCTTGTTACTGTGATGACATTTGCACTGATATAAAAGTAATGACATAACCAATAAAGAAAAGAAAAAAAAATAAATGACAGGTAAAATTGTTACTGTCTTAACAATTTTAAGCAATGGCACTAAATTGTATTAGCAATCAAGGTTTTTATTCTTCATTGCCACCCATTCACAGGGAAAAAATACCTGTTCTACTTAAGGAAGTCCTTGGTGAAGCACTAAAAATTATTTGTTTTATTTAAGTACAGATCTTTTCAATAATGCTATTCAATGGATGTATGCATAGAGCACTTCTGTTCCTTACCTAAGCACAATGATTTTCTTGAGGAAAAGCACTTGTGCAATTTCTCTGAATTTTGAACTGAATTAGCAACTTTCTTTGTGGACTACCACTTTTACTTGAAAGAACAGCTAACAGATAAACTAAAGTAACTCAACCTTAGGCCTCTGACAGATATTTTCTCAAAAATAAAGTGAGCCTGACAAGCATTTGTTAGCAATGATAAGACTCATGCCCTCAAACAAAACTTAGAATTTTTTAAACACTTGTATCCATCACTGTGAGCTTAACAGCTTCCTGGGGCTTTTCTGGTGAGATTGTGATTTTGATACTATATGATGAAATGTGTGTCAAAATTTACAAGATCTGCAGTATTTTCCAAATGACCAATCACAGCTTGGTAAAAAGATCCCTTCCAAGTGCAAAATAAACCAATGAATGCTAATATACAAGAGCACAAAAAGTTTACTGAGTCTGAGATTCCACATTGCAACTAACCTTAACTGGGACTGTGATGTAGTATCAACGAATTTCCACAATTATCTGAAAAGATTTTGGTGTTGTTGTTAATCCTCACCAGAGGACACTTTTCCCCCACTGCTTTTCAGAGAGAGGAGGAAGGGAGGAAGGGAAAGAGAGAAACATCAATGTGCGAGAAATACATCCACTGGTTGCCACTCCAATGTGCTGTACCCCCCAGGCTGGGAGCAAACCCTCAAGCCAGCTATGTGCCCTAAACCAGGAATTGAACCCAAGACCCTTCACAGAGAACAGGCTGAAACTCTAACCACTGAGAAACACCAGCCATGTCTGAAAATATTATTAATATACTCCCCCCCTTTTCCAACTACACATCTATGTGAGGTTGGACTTTCTTCATATTCTTCAACCAAAACTAGAGATTTAATGCAGAAACAGATATGAGAATTCACTCTCTTCTATTATGCCAGACATTCAAGAGATTTGCAAAAATATAAAACAAGGCCACTCTTCTCACTATTAAAATTTTTTAAATAGTTAAATATTTTATTTATGTTAACATGCGATAGATTTAGTGTTACCTTTAAATGAATTAAATACTTTCATTTTTTCACTATACATTTTTATGAAGGTAAATATCGATATAACCTACATAAACAAAAGCTCTTTGGGGTACTCAATAATGTTTAAGAACACCTAGGAGTCCTGAGACCAAAACGTTTAAGAACTAAGTGTTAGATGAAAGCAGACAGAATAAGAAGGCTATTTTTTGACAAATCAGATATGAGACAACTCTGCAGGATAGCTAACAAAAGATTTTATTGTAGCTTCAGAGTTAAGAGCTTAGGTAGTTCATCAATGAGGAATGGAAAACAGAATCAGGAACAATGAACTTTGTTTAAAAACAACTGATTACAAATGCAATCATGATACACATGGCATTAAAAAAAAAACATTCAGAGACAGCCACAATAAAGGCTTGGGAACTGAGGGGAAACAGGAATGGATGTGCTTCAGTAAAAGACTAAAAGATATAGTTGTTTCTAACCCACTTCCTTTTTTTTAAGCCCAGCCCCTTTCTTTTTAGGTTAAAGGACAACAAGTAAAATGTTATCACTATGAATAAGTATTAAAAACCTATTTCCATGCTTAAGAGATGGTCCATACAAATGGTCCATACAACTGTGTTCACTGATCTGGTTACAAAAAAATACAAAAACCTATATGCTGAATATGTTCTATGAACCCCCTCTACGCTGCTTGTTCTCTAATACAACACTTTCCACTCAAGAATTTTAACCTGCCACTAAACAGTAATGACCTCACAACCTCCCACCTTAAACATCCTCATCAAACACCAACACCTACAGCACCATTAAAAGATGTAAGAGCAGTAGAGACAGCATCTCCTTACCGACAAAGCACTCTTCTATTCTCACTTGAACTTCTCAAGGAGCTGATGAAATATGGAGGGTCGGAATCATCATTCCCACTTTACAGATGAGACCCAAAAAGACCAACCTGATTGAAGCTACTGGGCAAATCAGAGACAGTACTATGGCCAGCACCCAGCCATCTGTCTCTAACACATGGTCTCTTCCCGTCAATAGGCTGCCTCAGAACAACTGTCAACTCTAATTCCTAGCCTTGCCTTTCCTACATGACAAAAGATTTCTACCTTTAAAAACAGGTCTATGCCATCTGATGGGGCAGGAATGTGTTGGGAAATGAAACAGAGAATAAAAGAGAATTAGGATTCTTTGTCATAATAGTTCCAAGAATTTTTTTTAACCTGCTAATTTCATCACAGAGACTAGGAATTATTTCTCTGCCATGAATCACCTCCTTATGAAAATATATATACTCATCATGCCAAATTCCATCCTAACAGAATAATTTTCAGATTCCATCAAGTGTGTCATAATGGAAGAGTAACTGGGGGGCCACCAAGAAAGCCTGCTGTAAAGATTGCTTCATACATATTTATTTCCACTCATTCTAAAAGGTTCTATGTTTATGAAGAGAGCAGTCCAGCTTCCCAGAAACTGAATGAAAGGCCTGAAGGACTACAAAATGAAGGAGGAAATTCCATGGAGAGGACCCCAGATAAGGTGTCCAAAAGGCAGGGCAAGTTCTTGCTCCCGATAAGCCATTTGGACATTTCTCACACCTGCTTTATTTTTGTCTTCCTGCTGTTTCCCTTCAGAGACTCATTTTTTGGATCACGAACTCTGGAGATACTCTAATGAACCCTATAAATCCTATTCCCCCAAACTGTGCACCTACACAAAGCAGTCTCCAGTTTCAGGACATCTTAGGCCTCTTGAGGCTCCCCTTGGGGGCTGATGACCTGCAGTAATGTTAGAACCCCAACTTTAGGGTCATAGTTCATGCATACTCCAGCACCAGCTAACAACAAATCCCTCATTAAGCACAATACAGTGGGGCCTTGACTTACAAGTTTTTCGAGATAGGAGCCGTCTCTCGGCCAATTTTTTGCTTTGAGTTGTGAGCTAAAATTTGGGTTACGAGCCAGCTTCAGATACCCCACCGCTAGCTGGCGCAGCGAACATCACAGTGTACGCCACAACATCACGTGTCTCACTCGTTCACTTTAAGCGGTTAGCTCCTAGTTGAAGCATCAGTGTTGTGCTCGCATTTGTGCTTGCAGTTATTTTGCAAAACTTCGTTTTTTCAACCATGGATCTGAAGAAAGTAAGTGCGAAGGACAGTGCTGAGAAGATGAAGTGGATGATGTGCATTGAATTAAAGAAAGAAATTATTGAAAAACATGACCAAGATGTGCGTGTAATCGACTTGGCGAAGCAGTACGAGCGCAGCACTTCTACGATCTGCCATACTGAAGCAGAAGGAGTTGATACAGGCTACAACTCCAGCCAAGGGTGTTAAAATAATTTCTAAACAGCGGACATCTATCCATGAAAATATGGAGAAGCTGCTAATGGTGTGGTTAACGGAGAAGCAGCTTGCAGGAGATACCGTGACGAAGGCTATAATCTGCGAGTAGGCATGAGCTATTTACGCTGATTTGCTGCAGCAGACCCCAGGCACTTCAATGGATGAGGCATCGGGCGAGCCGTTTAAAGCCAGTTGGGGCTGGTTCGAAAAGTTTAAAAAGAGGACCGGCATTCATTCCGTTGTCAGACATGGTGAGGCAGCGAGCGCGGATATAAAGGAAGGTGACATCAACGAGCTCATCGAGGAGCACTCCGAGGAACTGACAACGCAGGAGTTAAAGGAGCCACAGACGCAGCAGCACACGGAGGTTTTGCAGGAAATAGATGACACGGAGGAGGACGAGGAGGTTATCTCTATAAGTGAGATAAAGGAAATGTTGGGAATGTAGGAGAAACTTTCAGGCTTTATTCAAAAGTAACACCCAGAAAAAATTGCAACTGGGCGTGCAATGGAGCTATTTAATGACACTTGCCTAACTCATTTCAGAAATATTCTGAAAGGGAGGATGAAACAGATCTCATTGGACAGGTTTTTATCGAAAACTCCTATTGATGAAAGTGTGGCGAAAAGGGCAAAAATCACCAATAAGATTCAGTTATTCAGTTCAGCCTTTCTCCTCCAACTCCATCAGCATCTTTAAGTCGTTTGATCTCCAAGGTAAATGCTGTACATTAAACTTAATAAAACAAGTTTAGCCGAAACCGGTTTGGCTCAGTGGATAGAGCGTCGGCCTGCGGACTGAAAGGTCCCAGGTTCGATTCCGGTTAAGGGCATGTACCTGGGTTGCGGGCACATCCCCAGTAGGAGATGTGCAGGAGGCAGCTGATTGATGTTTCTCTCTCATTGATGTTTCTAACTCTCTATCCCTCTCCCTTCCTCTCTGTAAAAAATCAATAAACTATATTTAAAAAAAATAAAAATAAAAAATAAAATAAAACAAGTTTATTGCACTACATTCTATTGTTCTGTATTGTGTTTTTATACAATATTCGTTATTTTTAAATACATTTATCTTATTTAAAAACATTTAACAAAACAATTGTGGTGTTTTTTGGGTGTCCGGAACGGATTAATGGCATTTCAATTCATTGTAATGGTGAAAATTGATTTGACATACGAGTAATTTGAGTTACGAGCTCCGTCACGGAACAAATTAAACTCGTAAGTCAAGGCCCCACTGTACAATCTCTACAATCTGTGAGGGAGAGGGCAAGTATGTTTTGTTGGGTTTTTGTCTCAAGAGTGATAAAATCGGTGAAATACAGAGGAAAGGGATTTCCCTAGATTCGGCCAAGTCAAGGCTGCATGACATGTGGGAGGGATGGTGTTAAAGATATGAGTACTGAAGGTCAAACTAGCTGACCTAATGGGTCCCTTCTAATCCAAGAGACTGAATGACAGAAACTCACATTGGGGAAAGTCTACCCCAGGAAGTGACTGCTCTAAGGCCAAAGACACCAACCCCTAGGAGAGGACCCAACTTGTAATACAACTGGTTTCAGCCACTCCACATGGCAACTGTAACTAGGGCCTACCGCCCAAAGCACTCAAACAGCAGCAGATATGGGGAGGGAGGCTGTCGGGAGAGACAGGCAGTACTGGGAGTTACAAAAAGGCCACACATATACCTCAGTCCTGCATGACTTTAGATCTTCTGTGAATGTCCTCAAAATGTTCAACCTATAGACCTTCCTATCTTGTACTTTAAGAGCCTCAACTTTCAAAACCTGGAAGACATGCTTAAGTGGGAGTTTCTAACCGCTCCTCTTACCTGCCAGGATTTGGAGATAGAAATTTCACTTCCTCATCCTGAAGCCTCAGAAATGAATACTGGACCCACTGGTGGGAAGGAATGGTCAGTTTTTAGGTATTTTCTTCAGTGAAGCAATGACACCAATAGAGTTCGGGGAAATGTGACTACTTGGTACTCAAGATCCAAGGAAAGCAAGCAGGAGGCAGCACAGGAACAGGGTACAGTGAATCAGAACAGCACAGCAGAAACAGAGCAGGAGCCCTCATGGATACAAGAAATGGACTAGACACTAAATAGAGCGCAGTGTTTCCCCAAATTCCAGCACTTGCCTTCTGCCTCTATAGATTTTGCCATTTGCCGGTATCATCTGTACTATAACTTAATAGTTCTCTTTTGCAAAAAACTTACCCTCATCCTAAGGAATAAAGGGCTAGTTATCTTTTTCTCTAATATACATTAGAGTAAGACATAAGTGTTACTGTAACCATGTTTTCCACATTCCATCTGAACCCACCTGGCACCACAGAGGTCCAGGTGTCACACTGACACAGCTGGGAGCTAGGAGACCCGGTTGTGAAGTTTGGTCCTGACTCCAGCCTCATTTCTAGGCAGGCCCCTCTGGGCGCCACTGCTTTCCCATCTTAAAGGAGAACTATCAGTCCCACAGCTGCCCTGTGTAGCTCTGAGAGTCAAGGCTGACAGATTTCTATGTGGCTCTGGCAAAGGTAGCCACCAAGGTGACTTGTTAGCAGGGTCCTAGAAATTCCCCCGTTTCTGCCCTTTTGGGGGTTAGCTACAGGTGGAGAAAGGGGTAATGCACTTGGAAGCAAAGGACGTTGGGTAGAAGACAGCCTAGTGTAGAAGGAAGAACATGAGATTTGAACCCCCAAAATATGGCATCTCCATTTAGCAGCCAAGTTTAAGGTTTTTTTCATTTATAAAGTGAAGATAACCATGCCCTTTTTCCTTAAATTTATACATTTGCTCCTCAATTTTCTATCAACCGGAGCTTACAAAAATGCACACACTGATATTCCTAGACGACTCCTGAAAGCCCCATCCAAACTGGCACACAAGTAGTCTATGGATAACATTTAGCCCCTTCTCACTAGTTACTGGTTCCATTTTGGCAATTTTGCAAGTGGAGGCATATGTTAAAATGTACTGCATTACTTTTAGTGATAAATTTTCTTTAACTGACACAAAGGACAAACACAGGTAAAAGTAACAAGTGGCAGTTCTGAAAGCCTGAGCGGGACTTAAAGCTGGTCAAATGTATGCTCGAACAGGAAGAAGAATAAAAGTGAAGAATGTGTAGGAGTCAAGGCTGTGTCTAAAAGCAAAGGACAGTTAGGGAGTTTATATTATTTTTTAGGTTTCAGGGAACAGAATCTCCTTACAATGTGTAAGTCTAGAGTCAAATTTACCACACTCAGCTTCCATATCTTATTATGAATACATTATGTTCAAAATGATGTCTCAAATCATAAAGACTGGTGGCAGCCTACAGAAAAATACAAGTAGATACATCTGGATAAGAGCACATATAAATCAGAAGGCCAAAAACATAAGGTCTGTGCATTTTATTGTGTGTAAATGATATCTAAAACATACCTCAATTTCAATATAGCAAAAATAAATCAGAAAAACAGGGGAAGTGAGAACAACAAATGCGGAGGACAGGTCCTAGTTATAAAGTTGACTCGAGCTTCCTGCCAGCCAAAGCTAAAAGGGTCTACTGACAGATTCTTGCTGCAGAGCCCTATGTGTGAAAACAGTTTCTCCTTAGGTGCCTTCAGAGAGGGACAGTATCCTTGAGGGCAGCGTAGCAGTGTGTACATTAGACCATCCCCCACTGAGTATCTCATTGTTAGCCTGACTGAATGTTTCAGCAGCAGGAGTGGGGTGGGCAGGCAATGTTGATCAAATGAGCAGCTTGGAGGCGCAAAGGAGATGAGAAAGAGCTCAGTGCATCGACTCAACTGGGTGCATGCGAACTGGAGAGGCCTAGATACCGAGACCTAGGCAAGGGGTTTGGGACTGACTTCCTAGTGTGGCTAATCTAGCTAAACCAAAAGGGACTCTGGCATCAGCTCTATCCCAATCCAATCCATAAACAACTGGCTTAGTTAGAGGGAGTACTAACTGCACAGTAACAGCCAAGAGCATTCCTGGGCACATCCACTGAGCTCCAGGTAGCAAAGGCCATTAACTAGACCATTTTCTCCATCTTCCAGTCACAGGATCCCTGAGTTTTAACGGGGCACATGACCACTCAAATAAGAGGCTCTATATCCTGCTGTCCCTTTCAACAAACTGTGGCCATAGTGGTTTGAGCAACTCCAGGTCATTCATATTCTTTATAAAAGAAACTGCTTTGTTCTCTCTTTCCCCAGTGGAATGCGGACATAGAGCTGATGGGTCTGCTTTGACCTTGCAGGCAAGGACAACAAGCTAGTGGTGGCTGAACAACAAGATTAAAAAAACCTAAGTTCCTGATGACCTTGTAGAGTGAAACCTGCCCTGGACCATCTGACTACTTCTGTTCTATTAAAAGAGAGATTAAACTTCTACTAGGCTCGCTTTGATAGAAAAGTCAACTCTCAATTCACTTCAGCAAACATGTCAGAAAATGCCATCCATAAAATAAGCTGGCCTCCTACTCCTCTAGGAGGCGAAGCACATCTCTGAGCAGAGGAAGAGGCCTTTATTGCAGCACAGCCCAAACACAAAATGCAGCCTGCCCACTGGCCCAGGCCAAATCCACACTAGTTGGAGATACAGACTACTTTCCCCACCAGGGCCAGGCAGGGACGCCCCTGTCCTACCTTTGCCCCCACAGCAGGAAAGCTCCAAACTTCTCCACTCTTCATAATCACCGTTCTGGAGGACAGGCCAAGTCCAGTAAGGCAGGGAGTGAAACAGCTGTCAGGGGACTGTGTGTGAGGGTCAGGGGAGGGGGTCCGGAGCCCCAAAACAAAAGCCACAGCTGGGAACTGGAGGAGAGAAGCCTCCATGTCCACCCTGGGTCTCTGGGGCTCAGAGCCCTGAGGGTGTAGCACCTGCGCCTCCTGTGGAGTCCCTTGGTGACGGAGCTCAACCATGCAGCTGCCAGTCACTAACGAATCCCAGCCACTGGCACCTGCTGCTGCTTGCGAATCTTGTTGAAGAGTTCCATGTACTGGACCATGGTATCCGCTGGGCCGTAGACTGTGTCGTGTCTGTTGCCAAACACTGCGGGAGCCCCAGGTGTGTGGCTGCCTAGAAAACTCTGTAGGAATTCGAGCAGCAGGCTCCAGCAGTCACTAGCTACCACACACGGGCCATATTCCACCTGGGACCAAAGGAACAGAGAATGAGGGTGAGTGCAGGCAAGGATGAGGACTTCTGTTTCCCTTGCACCTTCTACCCTTCCGCCCATCTTCCACAACCCCAAGCTAAAGACACACACCTTCTAGCACAGTGTTGCTGCACAGGAAATACTCAACCCAAACACCAGGGATTTAACACACCACCATTCCCTTTAGCATCTCTGACATTCTTGTCTTGGAGTTATCAACCCCCAGCCCTGCCCACAAGATCCAAGGGCAGATCTGGGCCCCTCTGGATTATCTCAGAACTACATACAGTGGGGCCTTGACTTACGAGTTTAATGTGTTCCGAGACCGAGCTCGTAAAAAATCAGCCGAGAGACAGCTGGTATCTCAAAAAAACTCGTTAGTTGGGACACTCGTAAGTCAAGGCCCCACTGTAATCCCTACATACTGGGACACTGAAGGAGAGCTCAGGAAATTCTGAGAAAACGAAGAGAGAATGCGTGTGCGTGTGTTAAGGGGATCAATAGAGCGCAAAGAGGACACATGCTCATACGTCTCTGCAAGACCAAACATTACTCCCAGGTAGATCCAGCCTGGGCTCCAACCCTAAGAAATAATTTCCTGATCAATGTAGCAAGGGCCACATGATACACATCTTCAGCTTTCTCACTGGGGAAATCACTGGTAACCAGGAGAAACAGCACAGAGACAGCTGGGGTATGTTTGTACTACAAAGCTGGAAATGTGGGGGATAAACACTGGGGTCCCAGTGGGTCTCAGCAAATGCAAGGTGTGTCTCAAGCTGAAAAGGGTGAGGAAATCTTGGCCCTCGAGTACCCTGGAATTTTAGAGCAGTAATCCACTAATGCCCTGTTCTCTGCCGGGGCCGCCTTTTAGGACTTAGCTATCCCCACGTCTCCACATTTGAGTCCCTCCTTAAATGCTGGTCCTGTAGGAGGCTCACAATCCAAGTCAGCAGTGCTCTCACTGGCATGAAGTCCCAGAGCAATCCGTGGCATTTCTCATAGACCAGGGTCGGCAAACTCACTAGTCAACAGAGCCAAATATCAACAGTACAACGATTGAAATTTCTTTTGAGAGCCAAATTTTTTAAACTTAAACTATATAGGTAGGTACATTGTTATTAACTTAATTAGGGTACTCCTAAAGCTTAGGAAGAGCCACACTCAAGGGGCCAAAGAGCCGCATGTGGCTCACGAGCCGCAGTTTGCCGACCACTGTCATAGACTAACTGCAAAAACGGTTTGTGTTCCGGCCCTGCGCTCTTACTAAATAAAACATTTGCAAAAAACAGGCCCCATAGCTTATGTATTTTTTTTTTTAATCTCACACAGTGCTGGGCACATGGTAGATTGTGGATTACCACTGGTCCCAAAGCCAGCTACTCGTCACACTCCCTCTGTCATTTTCAGTCTAGCCCTCAAAGGTGAAACCATCACACGTAGCCCTTCCCACCATGAAAGTGGGTAGCATGGCAAAAGGAAAGGCACATCTTTGCTACATCACTTTTGAGACCCATCTGCAAGCATCCTAAGCAGAGATGTGCGGACCCACCTCCCAAAAGCTAACTGCACTGAAAGCTGACCCGGTCTGCTCCAATCCTCTTGTGAAGGATGACTGGTCCCTCCGCAAAATTCACCCGCCTCTCTTGGTTTTCCCTTCCCTTCTCCAGCAAGCCAGCCCTTCTAGGCTTCCTAGCTGCTGTGAACCCAGCTTCCAATTCCCATCCTGGTCTAGCGTCTCGAAAGATAAAGGACAGGGTACAAGGTGCAGGGCAGGGGCCAGGTAGGCATAAACACCGGTCTGCACTCAGAGGGACGTGGAAATCTGCAGAGCCCTCTGCCGAGCAGCTCCTTCAGCACATCCCGCTCCTACTTCACCAAGGTCTTACCTCCACAGAGATGCCTCGGGCACTGGGCCCCATTGTGACCGTGCCCACCTTCACTAGGAAGTCACAGTACTGGTAACGGGTGCCCCGGGTCTCAATCTTGCTGGCCTTGGCACTCTGGAAGAAGCCTTTGAGCTTCACCATGAGCACATCAAAGTTGGTGTCGGCAATAAGGCAAGGGCCATTCTCAAACAGGGCGAAGCAGCTCAAAGGGTATTCTGAATTGTGCATCACATACATCAGCTTCCCAGTCTGACCTGCAGGGACAGAGATCTTACTCAGCATCAAGACCTCTGTCAGCAAACCCCAGAGTAGAGGCAAATGCAGGGAACAAGGCCAGATGGCATTACCTAAGCAGTCTTGGGTGGGGGCGGGGGATCCCCTTACCAAAAGCCTTTTCTGAAGAATAGCATGTGGTAAAATCTACCCGCTCTACAGAAAAAGGTGAGGGGCACACAGGGAACTCACTAGCGTTAATAACAGTTGAATTTTTAGGTTGAGGGATAGGGCCACAGATGGATGATGATGATGATTTACTCACAGAGATTTTACATATAGTCTTTTATATAATCACTAGAGGCCCGGTGCACAAATTCGTGCACGGGTGGGATCCAGCCCGCCCACCCCAATGGGCCCAGTGAGCCGGGGGGGAGGAGACACGGGACACTGGCCGGTCGGCCCCACCCCCCATCAGGGTGGGGGAAATGATCAGAGGCAGGGCCGGCAGGGGGAGGGGCCGTGGGCAGTTGGTGGGCTGGCCCCAACCCCTGGTCGAACTCCCAGTGGAGGGGACAATTTGCATATTAGCCTTTTATTATATAGGTCACATAATAAGGAAGATGAAATAATAGCATTTCAGTATGCCAAATGAAGCAGACGCTCTCTTCTGTCCACTCCTACCTTCCTTGGCTACTCCCTCTTTGATATATAAGAAGTGGCCCCAGAGACACAGCAAAGGGGAGTATCTGAGCATGAGGCTAGGAAGATAGACCAGAGCCAAGTGGTGCTACGTCTTGTCTTCCATGCTCACGAAGCCTGGACTCCATTCTAAAGGCAATGGTGAAGCCTTGGACAATTTTAAGACATCAGCCGACTTGGGAAGCTAGCATACACAACAGCAGAAAGAACTCAGCATCTGGAATCAAAAGGTCTAGTTTTCTCATTGATTACTATAGATTTTCTGCAAGAAGGAAGCAAAGTTATATATATATATACTAGAGGCCTGGCGCACAAATTTGTGCACCAGTGGTGTACCTTGCCTGGCCTGTGGAATTGGGCTGAAACCAGCTCTCCAACATCCCCCAAGAGGTCCCAGATTGTGAGAGGGTGCAGGCCAGGCTGAGGGACCCCAATGAAGTATGATCAGGGCCAGGGAGGTACACGGGAGGTTGGCCAGCTGGGGAGGGACCGCAGGAGTGCTCCAGGGCGAGTCCAGCCTGTCTCACTCAGTCCCAATCAGCCAGACCCCACAGTAGCAAGCTAACCTACTGGTTGGAGTGTCTGCCCCCTGGTAGTCAGTGCATGTCAGCAAGCAGCTGAGCAGCCTTAGCATACCATTAGCTTTGATTGGTTGAGCGGACTACCAGACACACTTAGCATATTAGGCTTTTATTATATAGAATGTGTATATTTGTGTGTGTGTGTGTGTGTGTGTGTGTGTATTTGGTTAAGTGGAAAATGGAAAGGAAGATTTTCTCTCTCATACATTACAAGAGTTAATGGATAAACTGCCACAATCTCAAATATTTATCTTTATTAAGTACTTAAACTATTCCCAACACTGTCCTAGGGTTTAAGAAGCATACAAGTAGAGGACTTAGCCCCGGCTAATAAACTCACTAGGGATAAGTTAAAAATTTTAGGACCTGAACTAGGATACAAAGAAAGGGCAGGACTCAGCCACATGCAGAAGGAAAAAGACATTCTAGGCAGTGATGAGAGTGTAGCAATGGGAAAGAGAGGAGGGGGTGGAGGGAGCTGGGGCATTGTGACCTGTATATACGCCTCCACTCTGCTGCCACTTGCTGAACACGACAGGCTCTGCACAAACCTTCCTGCACATCCCTCCTGACTGCCTGTTGCCAGTTCAGACCTTTCACCTCCCAGCAAATCCACTTCAAACACTTCAACCCTCAAAAAGACATCCAAAGTTGATCTGTTATTATGTTCTTGTGCAAACTCACTGTAATAACATAATTCATATGAATCTAAAAATATTCTTACTGTCCTGAAAATATTCGGAAAGTCAACTAAGATTTGTTTGTTTTTAATGAAGGCACTCCCAGTTGTTTATAGACAATACTACCTTTTTAATCACAGTGAAGTAGTTTCTTATCTGCACAAATGTGTGAAGTAAGCTGAATCAGTGTCACTGTCCCCCTTTTGCAGGTGAGGAAAATTATGGGTCCCAGACCAACAACAGCAGCAGCACCACCACGTGGAAGCTTGTTAGAAATGCAAACTGACCTACTGAGTCAGAAAGTCCGGGAGAGAGGCCCAGCAACCTGTGTTCACAAGCCCTCCAGGTGAAGCTAATGCTGGTCAGTGTGAGAACTGCGGATCTAAAGGCATAGAGGCAGCAGAGCTGGAACTCCAATCAGGCTTTCTGACCTCAAATTTATTGATCTTTCCATTCTACCCCACTGTCTGCCAAGAATGATGTCTCCCTAACTGGATTATAGTTCCTTAAAAACAAAGGTCTGATCAGGAGGAAAACAATCCACACCAGGTAATTTCATAGAAGTAGCGTATCTGTATATATACAAACCAGAGGCCCGGTGCATGAATTCGTGCACCAGTGGGGTCCCTTGGCCTGGCCTGCAGGATCTGGCTGAAACCGGCTCTCTGACATCCCCCAAGGAGTCCCGGATTACAAGAGGGTGCAGGCCAGGCTGAGGGACCCCACCAGTGCACAATCAGGGCCAGGGAGGGCCGTGGGAGGGCTCCAGGGCGTGTCCAGCCTGTCTCCCTCAGTCCCAATCGGCCAGATTCCAGCAGCAAGCTAACCTACTGGTTGACTGTCTGCCCCGATGGTCAATGCACATCATAGCAACTGACTGACCAGTCTACTGTCTGCCCCCTGGTGGTCAGTGCATGTCATAGTGAGCGGTTGAGCAGCCTTAGCATATCATTAACATATTACACTTTGATTGGTTGAACAGACGACTGGACGACTGGACACCTAGCATATTAGGCTTTTATTATACATCAGGTCCTCGGGTTAAATCGGAGATCCGTTCCTAGGTGCGAGGTAACGAGATTTTCGCCGGAACCCACCTACATAAGTACCTACGTCACTCACATGGAGCACATACACAGCAGTAATGAAGTGAAACAGTAAAAAAATTTTAAAAGAAAGATAACAATTCCTGACCTTAACTTGTGGTAAATAAATAATAAAAAACAGAAAGCACATATGTACATATGTCAAAATGACGGAACTTTTTTTTTTAATAAATAAATGGGAGATGGCAACGTAACCACAAAATGGCGTAGGTTGAGTCCGACATAACCCGAGGACTGTCTGTACAGGACATTTTATTTTCCAAATGCTTTCATAACCACTATATCTCTTGATTCTTACGTCCTTCCTACTGAAGGCAAAACAATGGTTAACACTGCAATTTTACAGATGATGAAACTCAGTATAGCTCTTAGCTACAACTTATTAAAGGTTCATTACATGACAACCTCAGTTCTTGTGCTTTGCATGTATTAACTTATTTAATTAGCACAATAACACCAGGAGGTAAGTACTACGCTTATCTTCATTTTATAGGTGAGAGAACTGTACCGGAAAGGATGCAAAAACAGAACCCTCACCAGACAGTTTCATTAGAAGGGAACAAAGTACAGGGGATAGAAAAACTAAAAAAACAAATGGAATGATGATGTCATCCAAAAATTAGCAACACATGGAGCCATTATCATCCCTAAGCCTGGAAGGAAATAGAGATGTGCTGTTATTAGAGCCATGAGCAAAGGCTGCCCAGCAGGAGCTAGAACCAAGGATACAGCCAGAGACACTGCCTAAAACAGAGGGAGAAACAAACTGTGGTCTCCCTTTCTCCTGTCCTCTGATCTTCCCCAATGCCTTTGGCAGGAGAAGTTCAGGGAATGGATCTAAGGGGAAGTAGGAAAATTACCAGCATAGAAACTGTCACAGGTTGTGGGACTTACCTAAAGTGCAGTTAGTAAGTGGCAGAGCTAGGATTCAGTTATCTGGTTCCATGTCTAGACTCTGAATCACTGTGCTATGGAACTGTCCAAGGTTAAGATACTGCAGAACCCAGGTTCCCTAACTCATATTCAAAGATCCTCTTTGCCTCCTTACCATCACCACCACCACCATCCACAGCCATCTCATCTCTTAATACAGTGGGGCCTTGACTTAAGAGTGTCCCGACTAACGAGTTTTTTGAGATACCAGCTGTCTCTCGCAGATTTTTTGCATTGAGTTGACAGAGTAAATTGAGTTAACGAGCTCCTTAACGAGCTCGGTCTTGGAGTGAATTAAACTCGGAAGTCAACGCCCCACTGTACACTTAATACAAAAGGTGATTCATCAGTCAAGGTTATGCTAACAAGGTAGCCAAGGCCACTGTCCAGGTGTGGGAAACAGGAAGCCTTTCTGCAAAAAGTTCTAGAAACTCTAAAACTCTATCAGAATCCTATACAAAAACGTCTGAGTTTAAAGGAGTCTTTCTCAAACTTAGAGCGCATAAAGGGGAGCGCGTTAAAATGCAGAGTATGAGGCCCACAACACCAGTCAGTCCGCAGCAGAGCCAGGAAACTGCACCTTAACAAGTAGCCCAGGTGATTTTGATGAAGTTAGTAAGCAACCCTCTGAGAAACACTGCTTAAAAGCGCAGTGCAAAAAGACTAAAACATGGGCTAGGTCTCAGAGATGAAGGATCAAGGATTAATGAATTCAGCGCTAGCTGGTTTGGCTCAGTGGCTAGAGCAGCCCTGGGCAAACTACGGCCCTCGGGCCCAATCCGGCCCGTTTGAAATGAATAAAACTAAAAAAAAAAAAAAAAAAGACCGTACCCTTTTATGTAATGATGTTTACTTTGAATTTATATTAGTTCACACAAACACTCCATCCATGCTTTTGTTCCGGCCCTCCGGTCCAGTTTAAGAACCCATTGTGGCCCTCGAGTCAAAAAGTTTGCCCACCCCTGGGCTAGAGCATCGGCCTGCTGACTGAAGGGTCCCAGGTTCGATTCCAGTCAAGGGTGCATGTCTGGGTTGTGGGCTTGATCCCCAGTAGGGGGCATGCAGGAGGCAGCCGATCAATGATTCTCTCTCATTATTGATGTTTCTCTCTTTTTCTCCCTCTCCCTTCCTCTCTGAAATCAATAAAAATATACTTAAAAAAAAAATCTAAATGCACAGCATTAAAAAAAAAAAAGAATTAATGAATTCAGAAACACATCTGCCACATGTTCAAGAATATCACTCTTAAAAGAGCAGGAAGATTTCAGTGAACATAAATGTCTATCGACTCCAAGCCAGGATGCAGCCATCCCACAGACGCATCTCACTAACCTTGGCTGCCAAGGGTAGAAGCAGCCGTGTGATAGGTCTCACAGTCTACACAAAATGTTCCTTGCTTCTCTGCCCCAAGCACCTCCAACTTCCGGGTGAGGAGCTCCACGGTCTGCTGGACACTCTTGCCCTCAGCCACAGGCATCTGGGACACACTGGAAGGGAAAGAATCAAATCGTCAATATCCAGAGGCATGGGCACTGGCTGAGCCACTCCATCACCCTCAGAATCACAGCTCATCAGGACCATAGAGACCACCTACCGGGACCCCTTTATTTTAAAGATGCATTTTTTTGATATTCATAAACGTATAGTTTTATTCTCTTTCTGTACATATTGGCAATGGTAAAGCTTAAAGATGCATGTCCTATGAAATATGCAAAAACAAGGAATTTACATAAATAATTTATACTTCAGAAAATTAAAGTTGAAAAATATTTTCCACATCATTAGCGTTCACAGTATTTAAAGTAAATCAAGCTTTCCCCCTTAGATTTCCAACTACATCGTCTCAGCAGAGAAGGATAAATCTGACCAGGAGCTCAAGAATCAAGCCTGGTTTTGTTCAGATGCAGAACTAAGTCCTACAGTCCCTAAGAACACAGATCTCATGATTCTCTCACAAGAGCGCAGCGAACTTCCTATCACAGCAGAATTCCCTAAGCATGGCATGTGTGCCAACATTCAAGAGAAGATTTTAGGTGGCACCCCGACTGAACACTTGACAACACTGTGTCATGTAATGTTTCCTTCACAATTATTTCAGTTCTGACGATATCAAGGAGATAGCCTTAATTTGGGGTATGTTGTTCCCAACTCTGACACTCTGAATGTGTGCTGTCCAGTAGCCACAAGCCACATGTGGCCATTGACATTTAAACAAGAATGTAATCCAAGCAATGAAACAAAAAAATGTTATTTCCAAGACTTCCTTCCATGGTGAGTAAAACCAGCTTCCCCTTTAGAGTGGTAGTTAACAGTCACCGAGCCCCAACTATGTGCCAGACAGTGTCCAAAAGCCTTGAGATAAATAAACTCTTTGAATCCTCGCTATGGCTATTATTTACCTCCTTATTGCAAATGAGGAAACTGAAATACAGAGGGGTGGACTTGCACAAGGTCACACAGCTTGGTGTGATGTAGCCAAGATTCAGAATCAGGCAAACTGGCGCTACATCTGTGCCCTTAACTACTACAGTAGACTACCTCCCTAGCGATATAGTTAAAATACTTTCAAGAAATAGATTTAAAAGTAAACATTAACAAATACTACTACACTGGAAGGGAGAGAATCAAATCATCAGTATTCAGAGACATGGGCACTAGTTATATAAAAATCAGAAAAGACAGCCATTTGTGACTGAATTTGGGGAGACACTGCATTACTTCATGATCAGCCAAATGAAGCCTAAAGGTAGAGTCCTCCTTGTTGCTAAAAATTGTCACTACTCTCCATCAAAAAAGCACTAATAAAGGAATGACGATGATGTGCCTTATGTTGAAACAGAAGCACATTCCTAAAATGATGCTGCTGGGGTGAGAAGTGCGAGGAGTCTGAGAACGCTGATAAGGGTCCTAACAGAGAGCCCTTCCCCTCGGCCTGCCTCCTCTACTGAAAGAACAGGGACTTCCAGGGCTCCAAGCCTCTGAGCTGCAAACTTGCCATGGCCATCGCCCACACTCTCCCTTACCCTAGGACAGTGGGCGGCAAACCGCGGCTCTTTGGCCCCTTGAGTGTGGCTCTTCCACAAAACACCATGTGCGGGCCGCACGAACAGTGTGAAATTGACTTAAAACTCTAAGTAAAGTTTATTAAGTTAATTTCAGGGAACGTTGTGGAGTGAAAGAAGATGTAGTGTCGAGGATGGAGAAAGGTATGTTGAGATGGTTTGGACATACAGAGAGGATGAACAAAAGGAGATCGACGAAACAAGTATACAAGACGAGTGTGGATGGGAGAGTTGGAAGGGGTCGACCTCAGCGAACGTACCTCAATCAGACTGAGGACATTTTTAGCAAAGGCCAGCTTAGGAGTACCCTAATTAAGTTAATAACAATGTACCTACCTATATAGTTTAGTTTAAAAAATTTGGCTCTCAAAAGAAATTTCAATCATTGTACTGTTGATATTTGGCTCTGTTGACTGATGAGTTTGCCGACCACTGCCCTAGGGGTCAGAGGAGGCTCATGATGCCAAATGCGGTCAACAAAAACGCAATCACTGACAAACTGGCAAGAGCCAGGGCTTCCAGGAGTTTCCACAGGCTGTGACCCGGGAAGCCCACAGTCAATGACTTGGGATAGCCTGGCCTCCAGTCCTCTCTGATTGGAAATGCTTACACTTACTGCTGTTTAAAAAAGAAAGGGGGGGCGGGAAAGGCTCTGAAATGTAGCATTTTGGAACTAATGACTCCAAGGGCATCAGACCCAGATCTTTCCCTATCACCCCGACTTATGAGTTAGAGATGTTACAAGTCCACAGAAACAACACACATCATGTAGAAAACAGGTCCTGAAGAAGTGATGTGCCCAGAACCCAAATCTCCTAATTCCCAATAGCTCCCCGGCCCCACCCCTCACCTCTCCCGAAACCCAAGACCTTAAAATGGTCAAACCAGAACTTGACATAGACTGGTCTAACTACATTTAGTGGCTGGAAGGAGAGACGGGTGAAAACCTAAAAAAAGCTACTGTCCCCTCTCTGCCTGTCCCAGACCCCGCTAGCCCTGCCTGCTGATGAGTTCTGGCCCACACATCCTCTCTCCGACCCCCAAGTCCCACCCTGGCCTCACCGGCGGGAAGCTGTGCCAAGAAAACGGGAAGGAGGCACCCAACCATGGATGGGCTCCTGGGACAAAACCCAGGAGGAAGGGGGCGCATCCCCAAGGAACCAGGCCCGGGGACTCCACAGCCCTCGCGGGGTCCCCCTCACCCACACAACCCGAGGACATCGCGCCAGACTCCCGAGGGACCGCAGACCCGGGTCCCGACCCCCCCAGGGTTCACTCCGGACTCCGAGGGCCCTTCGCGACCCCAAGTCCCGCCCCACAGTATCCCCTGCAGCCCTACCAGGTCACTCCCATGATGTCGGACCCGGAGGATGGCAGGACCAAAGAGTCGAATCGCAGAGTTCTCCGCCACGCACAGTTAGTGACGGCGCCCAAAGGCCAGTTCCGGTGGAGGGAGGGGGCTCCGGAAGTGACGTAAAAACAGAGCGCCCCAGTCGTCGCACCGCGAGGAGCAGGGGCGTGTCTAGGCGCCTCCTCGCTGACACCTTCGTTGGTACCCCTGCCCGGCGGCTGCCCCCAGGCTTCCATCACCCTGGGCCCCTAGGTCCTCAAAGGTTGGAGGAGACAACGTTAAAGGCACAGAGTTTATTGGGGAGTCTGGCCCCAGGACCCGCGAGTTCTCAGGTGGGGCGGCGCGGATGGCGCTCCTGGCCTCCGAGCGGTAGGGGGCGCTGTGCTTCAGCGTGGCCTCTGGGGAACGGGGCGCACACAGCGCAGACGCACTCGGGACTGCTTCTGCGTCTCCACGTGTGAACTTTCCCGGCACGTTTTTGAGGAAAATGCCCAAATTCAAGGCGGCCCGCGGGGCCGGGGGCCAGGAAAAACACGCGCCCCTTGCCGAGCAGATTCTGGCCGGGGACGCGGTGCGGGCAGGGGCCCGGGAGAAGCGGCGCGGTCGCGGTACCCAAGAGGAGGAAGAAGAGTATGTGGGGCCCCGGCTGACCCGACGGATTTTGCAGCAAGCGCGGCAGCAGCAGGAGGAGCTCGAGGCCGAGCATGGGACTGGAAGCCGGCCCGCGGCGCCGCGGGAGCGCATCACGCGCCTGGGTGAGCGGCGGGGATGGGTGCGAGGAAGGAGGAGGTTGGGAGAGGATGGACGGGCATCGGGCCGGGGCATAGCTGGGGATAAAAAGGGTTACAGAGGTACTGTAATGGGACACTCAGCCCTGGAGCGGGTTTAGGATAGTCAGAGCCCTCCACGCCCACTACTAGCTTTAGGCCCTCTCTTCCAGGTCCCCCTGAAGTTAGGAAGCAGGAAGTGGTTGCTGACACCAGTGGGTCCTCCTAGTATTTATCCATCCATCTGTTCTGTAGCTACTTACGGGATGTCTGCCAGTGTTCGTACTGTGCTAGGAGTCCAGAGGGTTTGGCTAAAGAGGTAAACAAGGTAGACATGCGCCTGGCTTCAGGATGTTAGAGTCTAGCCCAGGAGAGAGTAGGCAATGGACAATGAGAATAATACATTCCATGGTAAAGTATAAGAGATTCTCTGATGACAACGGCATTGATCTTGGGGGTCGGGCTCCCCAGATTGCATGACCTTTGTGCTGAGACCTGAAAAACGGGTGAGGCGTGCCCTGAGCAGAAAGAACAATATTGTTTAGGGGCCAACGAAGGACACAGGGTAAGTAAAAGATGGGCGTGTTGACCTTCCTATCCAGTTCTCAGATCCCTTTCCTTTGTCCTGACACAATTGAACATTGGCCTCCTGACTGTAGTATCTTTACTTCGCTTCCAAGACATCATATTCCTGTGTTACTATTTACCTCTCAGTAGCCTTTGCTGGCTCCCTTTTGATCCCCAACCTCTTTTTATTTTAAATATATTTTTATTGATTTCAGAGATGAAGGGAGAGGGAGAGAGCGATAGAAACATCAGTGATGACAGAGAATCATTAATTGGCTGCCTCCTGCAGGCCCCCTACTGGGGATCAAGCCCACAACCTAGGCATGTGCCCTGACAGGAATCGAACCCTGACCTCCTGGTTCATAGATCGACACTCCACCACTGGGCCACACTGGCCAAGTGATTCCCCAGCCTCTTATTGAAGTGCCACAGGGTTCAGTCTTTGGACCTCTTCTCTTCACACACTTCTCTGGTGTTGCCATCAGTTTCATGGTTTAAACACCATCTATTTGGTGACCGCTCTCAACTTTATATTCTAGCCTTGATTTCTCCCATGAAACCTACATTATTTAGTTGCCTATTTGGCATCTCCAGTTTGAAGACTAATAGACATCTCAAATTTAACATGTCCAAAATAGACCTTCTTGCCAAACTTGCCCCTCCACCATCTTCCTCATCTCAGTTAATAGCACAATATCTTTCCATTTGTTTAAGACAGAAACCTTGGACTCCTCTCTTTCTCATTCCACATCTGATCTATTGGGAAATCCTGTTGACTCTGCCTTCAGAATACATCCAAAATCAGACCACTTCTCACCACCTGGGAACACCATCCTCTGCAAGCCACCACTATCTCTCCCCTGGATTATTACAGTAGTCTCCTCATTAATATCCCATACCCCCTACAGTCCACTCTCAACTCAACAGCTAGAGAATTACAGTGGTTTGCAAAGCCCTATATGATCGGCTTCCATTGCCACTCCGACTTCTACTTTTCCCTTTTCACTCCACCCATATCGGCTTAAACATGGTAAGTTAGGGCCTTTGCCCTGGTGGCTCCTCCTGTCCTCATACACCTGTAGGCATACTCTCTCCATTCTTCACCTTCTCAGGCCTGTTATGCAAAGAGCTGAGATCCGAGGAAAATAACCCAGAAGACCGCCTGTGAAAAACACGGGTTTATTAAGACTTACTGCACACGGTGGCGGCCCACTGGTGAAGTTTTCCCCAGCACAGGGTGGTATAGAATACAGAGAACGGGCATGCAGGAGAGGCGTGCTCAAGCGCAAGCTCTGTAAGATCAGAACACTAATCGTTTACAATCAGGCTCACATCCAAGGTCAGTTTCTGTTTGGCTGTTTCTTGACTGCGGAGCTGTCCAGGCTCCCAAGGTTGCTCCCACAGTCCGTTTTCAGGTGGCCTTCATCATATTCCCACAGGGTCAGAGTGGGGAGTTGGAGCTTGGGAAGGGGCCCAGGTTCTCACATACCACACACCTTCATTAAAAATTGCAACACCCCCACCCTGGCCTGGTGGTTCAGTTGGTTGGAGCAGAGCATTGTTCCATATACCAAAAGGTTGCAGGTTCGATTCCTTGTCAGGGCACATATCTAGGATGTGGGTTTGAATCTGGTTGGGCTGGGTACCGGAGGCAACTGATCAATGTTTCTCTCTTGCACTGATGTTTCTCTCTCTCTCACCCTTGTTTCTTCTCTCTCTAAAATCATTGGAGGGCATGTCCTCCGGTGAGGATTAAAAGGAAAAAAGAGAAGATTTTAACACCCCCACCCCTATCTTTACAGTCCCAACCTCTCTGTTCTGCCCTATTGCTTTTTTTCATAGCACTTGTCTTTTAACCTATCATGTTATATTTATTGTCTGTCTTCCCCGACTAGAGTATAAGCTCTGTAAGGGCAAAAGATTTTGTTTCTCTCGTTCATTAGTGTAGTTCCAGCACCCGGAACAGTGTATCACATATACTAGGCACTCAATGTTTGCTGAATGAATAGATAGATTAATGAATGATGGTGAGGTGGGTAGGAACCAAATCTGCAAAAGACTTGGAGGCTGTGCCCAGGATTTAAAGCTGTCATAAAGACAATGAAAAACTATGGAGAATATGGAGACCAGTTAGCGGACTGCTTAATTAGTCCAGGCGAGAAATGGTGCTGATCTAGGCTTAGACAGCTGTGAAGTGTTTGAAATATTCTATGAGGTAGAATTGAATAGGCTTTAGTCATTGAGTGCTGGGAATGAGGCAGGCCTGCCTCCCAGGTTCCGGCTTAGCATGGGGTGGACGGTGGTGCTATGTACTCAGATATAGAACACAGTGAGTAAGTAGCATAGGCCTACGAGGAAAAGGGAGTGAGTTTGGTTGATACAAGTGACGTTTGAAGTTCTTGTGAAGAGCAGCTGTACAGGTGGCAGCTGGAGTTATGGTCTGGAGTGAAGGGACATCTACCTCCAAGCATAGGCTTGGGGGTTGTTAGCACGTGGAGACAAAACACCTTCGCCACACCACCACCACCATTTAGCTTTTGTCACACACTTCCTGTGTTAATAACCTGTTCATATGCAGCATTTCATCCTGGATTGGAGTATGGCATCCCTGACCAGATGCCCAATCAGCTATAGCCTTCCAGTAATCAGTTCTTCAATGGGTTGGTCCATTGAAATCTGAACTACACTGCCTGGCCTCGAGGCCTTCCACAGTCTGGGTTCACTTTACCCATCCAGCCATATTTCTTGCTGCTGCTTAACAGACAATCTTGTAAAAGCCCTTTTGCCAGTATTGTATTGTAACCCAGGTTTGGACCACAGTCCAGCTGCACTGTGCTCCCTATCCAGACTCTAATCATCGTTGGCACTCATCATCATCTAAATTGCCTATGGTATATACTGTCTCTACCACCCATTAGGCATAGTCCATCCATGTGTGTAGAATATGGGTAAAGAAGGCACAGTCTAGGCCCAGACTACATGCCATAGGCAAATTACTTATTTAACTTTTCTTGAGCTTTAGTGTTCCCATCTGAAACTGGGTATACATTATAATAAGACCTACTTCTTGGGGTTGTATTATGTACAGTATTTTTTTTATTTTATTTTAATATATTTTTTTTTATTTCAGAGAGGAAAGGAAAGGGAAAGAGACAGAAACATCAATGATGAGAGAGAATCACCGATCGGCTGCCTCCTGCACGCCTCCCATTGGGATTGAGCCCACAACCCAGGCATGTGCCCCTGACCGGAATCGAACCCGGGACCCTTCAGTCTGTAGGCCGACGCTCTATCCACTGAGCCAAACCAGCCAGGGCTATGTACAGTATTTAGAACAGTTCCTGCTACATGACTGAGTATAATGTGTTAACTATGATATATTGGCATCACTGTGTCATTGGTTCACATATGTACATTTTGTTTCTCAAGCAAGATTGTAAGTCCCTGGTACAGGAAGGTAGTGTGTGCACCACTGTTTCACTGCACACATCCATCTATCACAAGCACACATGAGGCTTACACTGTCCATGGTGGTTAAAGTTAAATTGACCTCCAAATCCCTCCCCCACCGCTTGCCTTTCTCATCCATTTCACCTCCCCTCTTCTAGGTCCAGGAGTGCCGCAGGATGGATCAGATGACGAGGACGAAGAGTGGCCCACCCTGGAGAAGGCTGCCACGATGACAGGGGCCGGCCAGCATGCAGAGGTGGTTGTGGACCCTGAGGATGAGCGTGCCATTGAGATGTTCATGAATAAAAACCCTCCTGTCAGGTAGGGCTGACATGGCCTAGAATTTGGGGAAGTGGGTCCTGGTAGCCACTTCCCACAAGGAAGCAAATGCTCTGGCAGCGTTTTGATTCCCTACCCTTGGGAAGGGTCTGCGCGTTGCTAGTTGTAGGGATCCACCTTAACAAAAGTGGCCCATCCTCAGACGACCATTCTGAGTGAGAACGACACAGACTCAAAATATCTCCTCCCCCTCTGTCCACCTGTTCTAGAACTGCTCAGATTACCTGGGGAGACAGCTACCTGACCTTTTTATGCTTCTAGGGAGATGTATTCCATTGCATTTGGTCTTGGCATACTCTAGGGGTAAGCTCAGTTTCCTTGGCCAAATCTCTTTTGCACCCTAAGCTTCATTTTATTCAAGGTTTTTCAGCCTTAGCACTATTGGCTGAATAATTTTTTTTGTGTGGAAGCTGACCTGTGCAATGTAGGGTGTTTAGCAGCATCGCTGACCTCTACTCACTAGATCCCAGGAGTGGCCTTCCCACCAATTGTGATAACCAAAAAGGTCTCAGGCATTGCAAATTCGCCCCCACTTAGAACCACTAATTTATGCCCATCTGTAATAAATGCTACTCCAGATGATGTATGCATTTGAGCTCCTGTAGTCAAACCCCTGAGCATGTGGATTTTGGCCCTGGAGAGGGGAATCTAGGATTACGGCCCTCAACCAGTCTATTCTGACCCTGTGATATTAACATGACATTGTCCTTGGTTCTGCGGGCTACTTTGGGTTAATGCATCTCTCATTGCTAATAATACTATGAAAACACAGGGAGGCTGAATGATAAGGTCTGTGGTAGTTTATTTGAGAGCACAGAACAAAGGGATGAGTTCCTCTTTCAGATTGATACCCAGCAGCTGAAATAGATGTCACAGAGTGTGTACTTGGACTCGTGTGCTTGTCCCACCAGAGAGCCTCTCAGTGCCTTATAACTCCTTTTTCACCGATCATTCTGACGAACCTGGCAGAATGGTTTTCCAGCTTGCAGTAAATGGAAGAGTGAAGCTCCTACAAACAGTGACTCCTGGCAGTTTTGAGAAATGGCAGCTGGTATCTTCAGAAAGCAGGCCCAGACGCACATGAGCTCAGCAATCAGAGGCTGTTTAGTTTGGAGGCACGTTACTGTGTGCTGTGAAGTACCTGAACTTTAGAACCTGAGCAACGGGGCTTGACTTCCCCCCCTGAGACCTTGGGTGCGTGTTAACCTGTCTGAGTATCAGTTCCCAGGTTGAATAAGGCGAATGACACCCAGTGTAGGTGTTGCACGGACTATCTAAGACAACGTCTGAGAAATCCTGTGCTCAGTGCCTGGCCTTGAGAAGACCCTAAGTTTTAAATATACGTTAGCAGCCTCTGGAGATACCATTCTTATATCAAAGCCCAATGTAAGGAGAATTATGAGTCATCACACTAAAGTTATGTTAAATATACTGTTTAATGAGAGAAAAATATTATTGTGCCCTGGTGTTTTCCCAAATTATCCCAGCTACTTGAAATCTTGGTATATAACTAAGAGGTCAGACCAGTATTCTATAATTGGAGAGACTTCAGCATGTAAGGGATTTGTCTGAAATTGGCAACACATTACACATTTTCCATGTACTGATAGTTCCAAGTAACGTACATGTATTAATTCGCTTAATCCTGACGTTAACTTTATGAGGTAGATATAGTTATTGCCCCTTTTACAGATGAGAAAACAGAAGCAGAGAGGCAAAATAGCAGGCCCAAGGTTATACAGGTAGTGGAAAAGCCAGGATTTAAACCCAGGCAGACTGACTTCAGAGTCCGGGTTCTTAACCTCCACACATTTGTCTGCTTCATCCCAAGTTGAATGACTTTCAGGTCGTTTGTGCTCTGCAGTGATTCCATGGTGGGTCCGGCCCAGAGGGGAACTGAGGTCGCATATCCCAGCAAGATCACAGGTTTATTGGAGCTCATAAGAAACTGTGTGTGGAGTCTAGAGCTTCCTGGACTGTGACCACAGCACTCCCGCCCCTTCCTTCCCCTCTCCCCTGCACCCCACTCCCAACTCTTAGGCGTACCCTGGCTGACATCATCATGGAGAAGCTGACTGAGAAGCAGACGGAAGTTGAAACGGTCATGTCCGAGGTGACAGGATTCCCTATGCCCCAACTGGACCCACGGGTCCTAGAGGTCTACAGAGGAGTCCGGGAGGTAAGAGCTGGAATACCTTTACAGGGGCTGTGGGCTCCCACCTAAGGTTTTGGGTGCCCACATCTCATACACAGAAGGCCTGGTGGCCAAGAACAGTCTTAAGTCAGAGTGTATGGGTTCAGAGTCCTGCTGCACCCCTTAGTGACTTGGTGGCTGTGGGTAAGATCTCCTTGTCCCCATCTGGAAAATGAGGATGATAATAGCATCTCCTTATGTGGTGGTTGTGAGGATTCAGTGAGTGAACATATGAAAAGCCCCCAGACAAGTACATGGCACTCGGCAAGCAGGATGTGTGTTCTTGGCAACGATGGTATTACTCCCTCATCCCCAGGTGTTATCCAAGTACCGCAGTGGGAAGCTGCCCAAGGCATTTAAGATCATCCCTGCACTCTCCAACTGGGAACAGATCCTCTATGTCACAGAGCCTGAGGCCTGGACCGCTGCTGCAATGTACCAAGCCACAAGGTAGAGTGGATGGGAGTTAGAGTGGCCTTAGGTCTATAGGTAAAGGGCTGGGGGCATGGGAGTACAGGTTTTCCTGGTCTTTGCCATTACTTTTTTTTTCTCTATATTTTTATTTTATGTATTTATTTTTATTGGTTTCAGAGAGAGAGGGAGAGAGAGAAACATCAATGATAAGAGAATCATTGATTGGCTGCCTCCACACACCCCTTACTGAGGATCGAGCCTGCAACCCGGCCATGTGCCCTTGACCGGAATCAAACCCAGGATCCTTCAGTCTGCAGGCTGATGCTCCATCCACTGAGCCAAACCGGCTAGGGCTGCCATTAAATTTTAAAAAATATATTTTTTATTGAGAGAGAAAGGGAGAAGGAGACAGAGAAACATTGGCTGCCTCCCACAGGCCCCCCCAGAATGGGGATCGATCCCGCAACCAGGGCATGCACCCTGACTGGGAATAGAACCAGGAGCCCTTTGGTGCATGGGATGACGCCCAACCAACTGAACCACACCAGCCAGGGCTGCATTACATGTTAACTTTGCCCCAGAGCTCTCTTTTGTGCTTCTTTATGTCATCATTTTCCCAGCTTTTCCTGTTTCATGTTTTGGGGCCAAGACCCTGTTGAAAATCGCCTGTGATGAGTTTTTAGGGAAGAGGCTTATAACTACTGGGCTACCACCCTGGGGTGTCAGACAGGCCTCAGAAGTCTGTGCTCCCCACACGTGCTCAGGTCCCTCAAAGAGTAGGGTAGGTAGAGAAGGCCCTTGATGGGGAGAGGAAGGTGAGTAGCTGAGTTGCCATTGGTTTGGGAGCACTCTGGCTCTCGGTGCTCACCTGTTTGGATGCATCTTGTAGACCTCCTGTTCCCTCCTATCTGATTGGGGTGCTGCATGCACATAGTTCACAGCCCCTCAGATCTTTTGCATGCACCATCCACAGTGATATTTAAAGGGCCAGCTCCAGGCTGTCAAGTGACCTGGGATGTCCCTGCTACCCCCCCAAAAAAACTAGGATTTTCGCATCTAACCTGAAGGAACGCATGGCCCAGCGCTTCTACAACCTTGTCCTGCTCCCCCGGGTACGAGATGATATTGCTGAATACAAACGACTCAATTTCCACCTCTACATGGCACTCAAGAAGGCTCTTTTCAAGCCTGGAGCCTGGTTTAAAGGTGAGAACCCAGGAGGCAGTTAGGAAAGGGAGGGGCTAGAGCTCCTGCAGGTGATGGCAGTGAGTATGACTTGGGAGATGGCTGGCTCTGTGGTAGGTGGCGGTGCTTTCTGCTTTGCATCCTTTCTCTCACCCTCAACTCCAAGTGACTGCCCCTCTGACCCTCCCCAGGGATCCTCATCCCACTGTGTGAGTCGGGCACCTGTACCCTCCGGGAAGCCATCATCGTGGGTAGCATCATCACCAAATGCTCCATTCCTGTGCTGCACTCCAGGTAGTGTTCCCTCTCCGCGGGGAAGGGTGACTGATCAGTGGAATCACCAGGACTTGGAAAGTTGGTGGGGGTACAGAGTGGAGAAGGAGCTGAGAATACCGTAGCCCTGATTTTGTGGCTTAAGCCACTAGGTATATCATTACTCCACTAGATTGTAATTCCATGAGAACAGGGTCCCAGTGCCTGGCACTTGGCAGGTGCTCAGTAAATAGTTGAATGAATAGGGAACATGGGAAGGAGATAAGTCGGGGGTGGAGATGTTGAAATATTTGAGTATATTCTAGTTGGATACTGAGTGAGACATGCACTCTGAGCCAGGAGTAAGGGATTTGGGATGAATCAGCATCCCAATTAGAGATGATAACTGGAGTGCAGGGGGAGGAGGATCAAGACTGCACAGGTGCTCTAGCCGCTTTGGTTTGGTTTGGCCCAGTGGATAGAGCGTTGGCCTGCCCACTGAAGCATCCCAGGTTTAATTCCGGCCAAGGGCACATCCTAGGTTGTGGGATTGATCCCCAGCAGGGGGCGTGCAGGAGGCAGGTGATCAGTAATTCACTCTCATCGTTGATGTTTCTATCTCTCTATCCCTCTCCCTCTCTGAAATCAATAAAAACGTTTAAAAAAAAGTTAAATAAATAAAACTACTTGAAAAAAGACTGCACTGCATAGGTGAGAAGGCCTGAGATGGCCCTTTTAGGCGTACCACAGTGTAAGGGCCAGTAGAGGAGAAGAGGGAAAGCACAGAGGGAGAGGTCGGCCCTCCCCCCAGCCTTTCCCCACCGCTGACTCCACCCATCCTCCCACCAGCGCGGCCATGCTGAAAATTGCTGAGATGGACTACAGCGGTGCCAACAGCATCTTCCTGCGGCTGCTGCTGGATAAGAAGTACGCACTGCCCTACAGGGTGCTGGACGCTCTGGTCTTCCACTTCCTGGGGTTCCGGACGGAGAAGCGTGAACTGCCCGTGCTCTGGCACCAGTGCCTCCTGACTTTGGCCCAGCGCTATAAGGCAGACCTGGCCACGGAGCAGAAAGAGGCCCTCCTGGAACTGCTCCGGCTGCAGCCCCATCCCCAGCTGTCCCCTGAGATCAGGCGTGAGCTTCAGAGCGCAGTGCCCCGAGATGTGGAAGATGTTCCCATCACCATGGACTGAGGAAACAGCCACTCATCCTGGTCTGAGGGGTGTGGGAGGACACCAGGATCCCAGTTAAGGTGACACCGAGCCTTTACAACTGGGCAGTGAGAGCTCCTGGGCACCTGGGACCCCCCGGTACCCTGCAGGGCGGACCGAGGGTCAGGCCGTTGTTCCTGCTCAGTTCTGGAACCTGTTTGAGATCCACACCCCAGGATTCCCACTGCCCTGCTGGGGCTTGGAGTTCTTTCTCCCAGGCCATGTCAAGTCCCTGGGATGTGGATGAAAAGGCGGGTATTTATTGAGCGTGTGTGTTTTATTGTGATCAATGCAGATCTTTCTGTTTTCCCTCTTTATCTAAAGATAGGGATTACTCTTCCCTGTTCCTGTCTAGGAGTGGATTCTTACCCAGTATACTGAGGACGCCCACCCCTATCCTAACTCTCCAAGCTCGTTCCTCCAGGCTATACCCAGAGTTAGCCCCTGCGGGGCTCGTCTCTGCCTTTCCCCAATACAGGCTGCTTTGGGAGAATGCCAGGAACCAGGAGGTTCAAAAGAAGGTCTGTCTCAGCTGTGGGTGGAAGAGCTAGAGGAGAGCGCCCCTAGAGCCGTGGTCAGCAAACTGCGGCTCGCGAGCCACATGCAGCTCTTTGGCCCCTTGAGTGTGGCTCTTCCTAAGCCTTAGGAGAACCCTAATTAAGTTAATAACAATGTACCTACCTATATAGTTTAAGTTTAAAAAATCTGTCTCTCAAAAGAAATTTCAGTCGTTGTACTATTGATATTTGGCTCTGTTGACTAATGAGTTTGCCGACCACTGCCCTAGAGCAAGCATGTCAAACTCAAAGGCTGACATGGGCCAAATAAAGTAGGCCTTGGCCTACGAGCCACGAGTTTGACATGCTTGCCCTAGAGGGAAGTGGAAATGCAAAGGCCAGACCAGATCAGAGAATATTGGTTGTGCCCAGGATAGTTAGAGCTGGATCACCACCAGACAAGTTCCTTTTCTGGCTGAGAGCATTAGACTGGAGGTTGGCAAACTAGGGACATATGCCCATTTCTTATGGCCATGAACACCAAGAATGGTGTTTACATTTTTTAATGGACGGGAAAATTTTTTTAAAGAGTATTTTATGGTAAGTGAAAATGATGTGAAATTCAAATTCCAGTGTCCATAGTTTTATTGGAACACAGCCACTCCCATCTATTTACATGTTTCCCATGGCTACTTTCATGCTGCAATAGCAGAATACAATCCTGGAACCCTTGTTTGCCTTTGAAAATGTCACTTTGTTCCAACCCAATTAATATATTTGGGAACAATTTTATCATAAAACAAATAGCACATTTATTTCTATGCAGTTTTGTCCTTGAGAAACAACACATAAAATCAGAAAACTGCACCAAGCTGAACCAAGCCAGATACACAAGTGCAAGCACTCTGACATGTGGGTTGGGTGTCACATCCACAACCTGCCTTCCACATCCTCCCAATCTCTGCTTCCACAAGCAAACTTCAGGTGTTATTGAAGATAAAGGACTGTTATATTTGTGTTTCTTAACCATATAGTATATAAAAACTATGCTATCCTTTTTTTAAAATATATTTTTATTGACTTCAGAGAGGAAGAGAAACATCAATGATGAGAGAATCATTGATTGGCTGCCTCCTGCATGCCCCAGACTGGGGATCAAACCTGCAACCCAGGCATGTGCCCTGACCAGGAATTGAACCATGACCTCCTGGTTCATAGGTCCACGTTCAACTACTGAACCAAGGCAGCCAGGCCCCTCTTTTTTAAAAAACATGTCACTTGCTGGTTTGGCTCAGTGAATGGAGCGTTGGCCTACAGACTGAAAGGTCCCAGGTTTGATTCCAGTCAAGGGCATGTACCTTGGTTGCCGGCACATCCTCAGTAGGTGGTGTGCAGGAGGCAGCTGATCGATGATTCTCTCTCATCGATGTTTCTGGCTCTCTATCCTTCTCCCTTCCTCTCTGTAAAGAATCAATAAAATATATTTTGAAGAAATAAACATGCCACTCAACCCTGCTGTGTGATAGTGCATAGATCCATGAACCACCAGGGTTGGATCAGGGTTGTGGGCTTGATCCCCAGTAAAGGGGATGTAGGAGGCAGCCATAGATGATTCTCCCATCATTGGCGTTTGTATCTCCCCCTCTGAAATAAGTACTTTTTTTAAAAAAAAAAAATATCGCTCATTGAGTTTTTGCATGTGCCCATACATAAGTCCTATGGCTTTTATTAGGCAGTTTTGCAAGAACGATTTTTAGGAAAGCACACATTCCATTATAAAGTAGCACTGACTCTGTGGGACAGAGGAGATAGCTCACAGGCCTAAAATATTTACTCTGGCCCTTTACATAAGTGGCTTGATGGACCACTGATTTCTGCCCTCTTTACCTCATGCTTTTACCCTCACCTCCATCCAATCCAAGAAGCCAAGGCCAACTTTATTCCACAATCTTTATTAAGGTAGCATGATGGTCCTGGGCCAGCAACTGGACCTTGTGGCCTTAGGAAAGACCTGTGTTAACAGGGTTTGCATCTTCAGACAGCGGGCTTGGTCACCTCCAGGTCACCCCTGCCTCATCCCCTGACGCAGGACGGGGCAGAGGGCCAAAGGGGGAGGAGGGCCTGGCCCCTCCCAGGCCGGAGCAGCTCCTCGGTCACAAAGATCCTCTAGCCAGTAGCAGAGGAGGGATGCAGCAACCGCCAGGGCCACCACCACTTGGGCTGGCGGGCCCCACCACACCCTCTTACAGTTGTATTCAACACAATTAATAAATTAAAACCACCTCTTCCTTCAGCACTGACCCCCCTCAATCACAGGAGACACTGGGCAGAAAGCAAAGCGAGGAGGAACTGGTTGATTCTGGGATCTCTGACAGAGGCCTGGGCCCCTCCCTCTAGGAGCAGCTGTGCGCACGGATTATGCAGGGCTCTCCAAAGTATGTTGAGAAGAGCTGTCCGGACTGTGTCCCCTCAGAATATCAGAAATTTCTTCAGAAAGACCCCAATCCAAATGCAGTAACTCTAGAAGGTGCAGCACCTTTATAAGGCACCAGGGCATTTTGGCAGTTGAGAACGGGAGAGCCCCAGAGACGGGGCCTCAATAAGGAATGCTGGTTACATCTATTTTACCTTCTTCAATTCTGTCTCTGACCAGCCGACCCACCCCCAGCCAGAACCAGGGAAGGAGCTGAGCTGGTCAGAGGCAGGGAGAAGGAGGGGCTTGACTAGCCACCCAAACGTGGCTGGCCGGCCCCTTAGTGCACACGGCAGGGATAGGCAGGACCTGCCCCCTTCTCTTTAGCAAAGGGCAAATGGGAAGGAGCCCCCCCAGACTTCAGTTGTGGCAGATGCGACGTGGTTTGTTCCTGCAGGGAGGGAGGGTGGCAGGGACCCTCCTCTGCTGTCAGCGGCCACTGGAGGGGGCCGCTCCGTGGCTACAGGTGGATGGCTGTGACGTCTGTGGGAGTGCTGGTCTGGCTGGGCCCCTGGCTGCTGGAGCCTCTGGGGGCTTTGGGTGCTGGGCTGGGGGACGTCTGGGCAGCTTCCCTGAGGCTCTCCCTGAGTGCAGCTTCAATCTGCTCCTGACAGGCCCGCAGGCAGTCCTGGGAACAAGGGGGGACAGTGAGGAGGGAATGCTGGGTGAGGTGGAGGAAGGTCCCACTGGAGCGAAAGGTCCACTTCCCTCCTCCCATAGCATCTGGCAGCAGGTGCGGGGGACGGACACCTCCCAGCACACAGGGAAGTCTGGGGAGGTTAGGCCACAGCCCAGCCCCAGGAATCAGCCTTCAATTCTCAGAAACTGGCAAGAGGATGTGGCAACAGGGTGTGAGCGCAGCCCTGCATCCGACACTAAGCCTCCCACCCCCACTCCTGAACACCATTTGGCAGAAAAGGGCACCAAGGGATGGTGCCCTGCAACCCACCCAAGACCACTTGCTTTTCCCCAGACAAGGCAGTAGATAAAACGCCACAGAAGCCCCAAGGGCAGGGCCCGTGAAAGGCACCAGGTTGGAGATGGACACCTCCCTCTACTGGAGGCTCAGGGAATAGCAGCGCTTCATGAATTGACAGGCTGCTGCCCAGCTGCCCAGCACTCACCACTTCAGTGCCTGTGATCCCTGCCAGCAGCTCCGTGAGCTCATCTGCGGATGCGGGCCAGGCACCCAGGCCTTGCACTGCAGCCCCAATGCTGCCTGTGGCGATCATGGATGGTGGGTACATGGCAAAGGTGTAATCTGGGGAAGAGGGAGAGGGAACCATGAGGCAAGGAGAACATCAAGAATAACAACCAGGGTAGATTTCCTATCCCTCAGAAAGTGCCAGGCAGCAGGAATAGAGCAGGGGCATCCTGGAAAATGCCAGCAGTGAGTTGTGTCAGCCAGGGGCGAGAGAGAGGTAGGAGAGATTATTTCTTGGAGGGTCGGTGAATAGCAGACTTGTGCAGGCCAGGTCCAGGGTGGTCCCTAAGGGACCCAGGCCAGGCACCAGGGAGTGAATGAGTCTCTCTCCCTGGTGTGGAAACAAAACCAGGGTCGAGACCTGGGTTCTGCTCCTAATTTAATCACCGTGAAACCTTGGGCAATCACTTCTCTCTAAGCCCTGAGTCCCCACCTACATTTGTACTGGGGTCTCTAAGATCCCATACAGCTGAGATTGTGCTCTGCATCTTTTCTGTACTGAAACTGGGGGCTCAGAGGGGACATAATTTTCACAAACTTTGAAAGGCATGTAACAAGCATCTCCTCTGACCCTCCCACGTCTTGATTTTCCTGATTTGGCAAAAATATGCCTGGAGTGTATTACCTGTAGCACAGAGGGCCAAAAAGGTCTGAGCATGCTTTTTGACCAAGGCCTGTCGGTCACTGGGCAGAGAGAGCCGGTACAGGATCAGGGCCAGGAAGTCGTGGGCAATCACAGCAGCCAGGTCCCACTTGAGCTTCCCCAGGACCAGCACCTCCCAGTCCTGGAGGTTGGAGAAGAAGGTGGGGTCAGTGACTAAAGAAGGCAAGGGAAGAGAGTAACGGAGAAGGATGCCCATCAAACTCGAAGGTCAAGACCCCAGTTCTGCTTCTGGGTTTAGGGACTGGCACTGTGGCATGGAGAGTCCAGGGCAGGGAAGAGATGGGGACATTTGCTTTGAGCATTTGTTCGTCTTTTACTACGTGCCAGACTACATGCTGTACGTGAACTGTCTTTTGATCTTGTTTGGTTATCTTTTGGGGGCCAATAATACAGGCCTTTTTCTGACTTGACCCAGGGCTCTGAGCACTTCTCCAGCTGGGCTTGAATGAAAAGACTGCAGCAACAGAAACCACCACCATCTCTATGAACTTGAGGCTCCTCTGGGGTAAAGCAGACTCTCCATAATCTCAAGGATTTGTAAAAGGGGAAATCACCACTAGCCTCTCCCCAACTCTGCATCCCAGCCAAGCCTATGCCTCTTGTAGAAACCCGAGTGAGCATGAGGCCACACCACCTCTGATACAGTCACTGAACTAACTCTGAGGTTCCTCAAAGGGGACGTTGCCCAACCCAACCCACATCCCCTTGGTGGGACATCAGGGTTGGGTCCTGAGATATAACACCCACCCCACCCCCTTTAACTGGAACCCACAGTGCTTAGTGCCATTTGAGTCTTGGAAAGAGCTGTGGAGGCCATGCCAACAAGATGGGTCTGGATGGTCTCCGAGGGACCAAACCCGATCTCTACCTGCCCGAGCCTGCACACCCCTGCTAGATCCCAGAAGGCAGATGGGAGCCCCAATCCACTTGTCTGGGGTTCGCCGCCCTGGCCCCATTTCTGAGTTGCACATATGAGGATTTCTTCATTGTTTTATCTCAGGAAGGAACTCAAGGGTTTGACTCCTTACTGAGAGAGAAATAGCAACCCCACCCAACCTCTTCCCGGCCCCGGCCTAGGTGTCATCCTCCCAAATCAGCCCCAAACCTCTTGCAGGGCCCCACAGAAAACAGCCTGGCCTAAAGCCAGAAGTTGGGCAGAGAAGCTAGCATTCTACCCCTGGTGCTTGCCCCAGTGGCCAAACTCCTAACTCAGAAGTGAATAGAAAGTACCTAGCCTCCAAGGAAACACCTGAAAGGCAATTTGGAGCGGGACTGGCCCTGTGGGGAGGCCTGGGGTCCTGTGTGAGGGAAGGTGGCCACCCCACCCTGTCTCCGGACAGCCCCTGAGAATCTCAGTCCTTGTTTGGCACCGCACATTCCCCAGGGAGGGTTTAGCTGCCCTGGCTGGCAGCTTCCATCATATCTCTGGCCTTCAGGGCCACCTGGGCTAGCGAGAAGGCCCAGATTCTCATCATCCGCTTCAGGCGGCCAAGGCAGGACCCTGCCCTCCGCCTCTGGGCCTCCGCCTTCTCACAAGCATTTGGACTGCCGAGTTCACTGAGGTCCCTTCCAACTCTGACCTTCGAGGAAGCCATCTGCACGCTCCACCCCCAGCCCAGGCGGAGAGTGGGGGGAGAGTATTTTTTGCCTGATCTGAAAAACTTCCCTCGTGCAAAGGCACCCATGCCATCCCAAACTTCTCACACGAAAAAGGAAGTCCCCTTTTACCTTCCAGCCCCAACCCCTCCAAAAACATCTTTCCCACTGGCCCTGGAAAGCAGCTCCACCTTCAAACTTGCCAAAAACTACCAGATTCATCACAAAGCGCTGTGGGGCCTCCCAGATTCCCAACTCCGGCCTCCTACTCCCATCTCTGAGAGCTACTTGGCAGGAAGAGGAATCCTGTTCCTGGACAAGCAGCAGTCGGGGGCCCCAGTACCCTGGCTTCCTGGCCAGCCAATCACAGCAGCCTGCACGCTGCCCTCCTCCCCGGGAGATGGGGCCCAGAGACTCTCTCAGGGTCAGGAGAAGACTTGGCAGTATAGAGCGAGGTTGAGGAAGGTGCCCGCTCACACACCCTCTCCCAGCCCCCCCACCCCTCCAGCCCCCACCCTGGGAGGTGATCTGCATACCCCTCCTCCAGATCCAGGCAGCTCCCCGACCTCAGGCTTTGGGATAAGAGAACCTCCCGGTGACTTTCCTGCCCTGCCTCGGAAGAGCCCAGCCCAAGTTCCTAGCAAGGGGCCCAGGGAGCCACTTCCCAAACCACAGGAGTGACAGCAGCTCCCCACAGGGTTATGAAAGACCATGGTCAGAGTGGGCGGGCCAGGGGAGGGGGCATCATTATCACATCGGAAGCAGCTGCAGCTCAGCTCCCTGTCTGTCCCTTGGCTCTGGCCTCCGGCTAAGGGGGAAAGGGAGAGATGAGATGATTCCACCAGGCCTGAGGCAGCTGCTCAGGCTCCTCACAATGAGGATTAGGAAGGAGCTGTCTCTTCTGGGATATAAGAGGAAGGAAAGAAGGTGGGATGAAACTCTTGGAGCCCTTCCTGAGAGCAATCAGGGCTGGGCTTTAATCTGCTCTGGGAGGCTTTTCAATCACAAAGTCCACACCGGGATAAAGGCTCACCCAAAGCAGCCCCCCTCCCCCACAAGAAGCACATTCCACTCCCCCACTCCAGTGGGGGTGTGCAGGCATGTCCTGCTGCTGCCAATAAATAACTCATGATGGTTGTGTAAACCCGGAGGCAAAGTACTAGTGAGTGTAGACATGCAGTCTGACTTGTTGCTATCTGGGGGAAAGACCAAGAGGAGTGGCACCCCCTGGAGGTCAGGAGAAGGGGAGTTCGTTCATGCTGGCAGTTTAAGCCTCCACTGGGGCTACTCTAACCATCACGCTGCCCTGCCCATCTTTTGTCCAAATATATGGCCCCTGCGGCCCTGAGCCGTCCCCCAGGGGGCAGAAAGCCTCTGAGGGCTTAGCTTTCCTTTTCCCGGTGAGGAGGGGTATGTGCTAGGGGCGGGGGAAAGTATGCACGCACCCGCATCTGGCGGGGGGAGACAGCGTGGTCGGTGTAGATGCACAATTTTTCGATGGTCAGGGGCGTAGTCTCGCGCAGCTTGGAGGCTAGCAGCATGCAGACCGCACCCAGGAGCTGAAATTGCGCCTTGGGGGTGGGGACACAGGACAGGTAACGATCCAGGTAGTTCATGGCCAGGGGGAAGACTTCCTCCTCACAGCGCTGCTCCTCGCACACCTGGTTGGGGGGGCGGGGGGAGGACACAGTCACTTACGGGCAGGAACGTGGGAAGCACAGCAGCACTGAAGGTGAAAGGGGGCACTGAAGGGAAGCGGGACGGGGAGAAAACATGGAAGGGGAAAAGGTGCTTACAGTGACAAGGGCTAATACAGAGGATGTGCTCACCCCCAAGGGGACGGCCCCCTTGCTCCGTGTCGCCTCCCCCGCCGCCCCCCCCCCCACCCCAGGGAGGTACGCCAGGGGCTCCCTTACTTAATGAGACTCCCCTCCCCCATGGGAGCCCCAAGAGTCACCCACAGCAGCGGAGCTGGGACCTTACCCCCGCTACCATCACCCACTGCACACACCCAAAGGGAAGGGAGGAGACTCCAGCCGCTGCCTCCCGCACTTTTCATTTCCCTGACCGCCGGAACCGCGCGCGCGCCACCCCCACCGCCTCCCCGCCAGAACCCCGCGGCAGACACAGGAACCGGCTCCGGAGCGGGGGCGGCTGCGCCCAGGGTTTTCCAGGCGCGCTCTCCTAAGGCGACGGGGCGGGGGAGAGAAGCAGGAGACGCTAGCGAAGCCGGATGGGGAGAAGGCGAATCCTGCCCGGCTTGCCCGGCCGAAGAGATGGTTAGTTAGGGTGCCAGAGCCGAGACTGGGGAAGGAAAAAGGAATGGGACGCCGCGCAGGCAGCCGGCTAGGGTGCCGAGTGAAAGGCCGGGCCCGGGGGTCCGGGCCACCGAAGCATCTTGCAGATTGTTGTTGAGACCAGGATGTCCCAACAGGGCGGCCCCGGGATGTCCGGAGCCGAGGACGCAGGGACGGCGGGGGAGGGGAGACCCGTCCGCGCGGTACCTCCAGCATCCAGTAGGCCAGCATCTTCCGCATGTGCGGCTTGATCTCCCGCTGCACGCACTGGAAGTAGGAGGCGCGGGGCACGTAGCGCTCCTCCAGGCGGAGCAAGCTCTGCAGCACGCGCTGGTCCCCCAGCAGCCGCGGGTCCGGCCCGGCCCGGGGCGCGTGCCGGGTGCCCTCGCAGCACAGCAGCTCCATACTCGGCGGCGCACGAGAAGGACGGGAGGGCGGGCTCGCGAGCCAGAACGCAGGCGGCGGGCCGGAGAGCGCGGGCGCAGAGCTGGAGCTGGTGCTGGTGCTGGTGCTGGCACTGCGCGCTGGAGCCCGGCCCGCCTGCGCCGGCGCGCGGCTACCCTGACAGGCGCCCCGCCCCTCGCGACGAGGTAGCAACCGTGGAATGCTCTCGCGTCACACGCTCCCGGGGCGGAGCCGCCGCCGCCGCCCCAGACGGAAAGGGCTGGCGGCGCCCCCCTCCCCCGCGGCGGCCGCGCGGGTCCTCGGGCGCGGGCCGGCCCGGCTTCCGGTCGCCCCGCTCCCTCCCGACCACCCCGTGGAGAGCGCTTTCCAGGAGGTGGTCCTCTCCCCGACCCATGCGCCCTCCCCTTTCCCTTCTCTGACATTCGTCGCCCAAGAAAGAGCTTTTCTCCAAAGGTTATTCATTCATTGGTCCAACCCTACCTCCCCCGCTGCTTGCTCTGGGGACTATAACAACTAATAACTAGATCTTAGCGAGCAGTGTTCTAAATACGTAACGTGCGGTAACGTAGTAAATCCTCACTGAGTTAGGTGTTATCCTTATTTCGCGGATAAGGAACTGCAGCCCACTAATAATCAATATGCGGCCGAGCTGGGATCGGGAAGCCAGCAGCCTGGCTGCAGAATCTGTGCTCTACCCCATTGGTACCCCATGGCTGCACACGAGTGCTGTGATCCCAAAGCCCGCACCATCTGCACCGCCTAAGAGCTGGTTAGAAATGCGGACTCCTAAGCCTACGCCTGACCTGCCGGATCAAAATCTGCATTTCAACAAGACCCCCGCTGGTTCTGTGCACATTAAAGTAGAAGGCCTGGTGGAAATCGGCCCGTTACCGAAATACAGCCGGCGGAAAGGCCGCCCATTCCAGGCCTCACCTTGCCGTTAAGCCCGCTGTGTGGCCCTGGACAAGCCCTGAGTCGGCCTTAGCTTCTGTTTGAGGGAAACGTAGGCGGAGAAACTAGATCCTCTCTGAAGGCGCTTCTTGCTCAGACGCTATAAAATCTCCCAATTGCCATTTCTTCTACCTCCCAAACTTTTGGGTTACTTTGTAGTTTCCCCAAAGCTGGATTCCACACGACCAAGAGGCAGACCACAGGCCTCCAGTAATGCTCCCGGTGGGAGGAGGCCTGGGGAACTCCTGCCTCTCCTGAGGTCCTCTCCAGGGAAAGGACACTAACAGGCAAGTTCCATGCTAAACATTTTCTCAATAAATTGTTTCTTAAATGATAATTTTTATTATAGTTCTAATATCATGGAAATATTCATTTGCATTGTGGAAACCTTAGAAAATCCAGATAAGGCACACAAAAAAAACGAAAAAATACTTGCAATCTCACCATCCATAGATAACCCTTTAAAATGTCAATATTTGTTTTTTCTAACACTGTTCTACTTTTTAAAATGAGGTCATTGCAAATTGTTTTGTAAGCTTTTTTTCCACTAAAAAAAATATATTGTTAGCACTTTTCCATGTCATTTATACTACAACATTATTCTTAACTAGAGGCCCGTACGCGAAATTCATGCCAGGGGCTCAACCCTCACAGCCCCTCACAGCCTCAGCTGGCCCTCACAGCCCCTCGCAGCCCCTCGCAGCCCCTCGCAGCCCCTCGCAGCCCCCCGCAGCCCCCCGCAGCCCCTCGCAGCCCCTCGCAGCCCCTCGCAGCCCCTCACAGCCCCTTGCAGCCCTCGCAGTCCCAGCTTCGTCCAGAAGGTCATCTGCACAGTCATCCGGAAGGATGTCTGGACGGTTGTTCTGTTGTTTGGTCTAATTAGTATATTAGCTCTTTATTATATAGGATAGCTACATAGTATGCCATTGGGTGAATATATAATGCATTTTACCCAACATGTACTGTTGGAAATTTAAGTTGTTTCTCATTCTTCCCTATTAGAGACAATACTGTGAAATATTTTTGTGGTAATATTTCTGTGTCATTACTTCTAGAAGTGAATTAATTTCTAGAAGTGGAATTTCTCAATCTAAAGTTATGAAACATTCAAAGACTTTTTTTTTAGATTTTTCAAAATTTATTTTTCAGTTAAAGTTGACATACAATATTGTCTTAGTTTCAGGTGTATAGCATAGAGGCTAGATAGTTATATACCTATGAAATGAACCTCCCCATAAGTCTATTACCCATCTTACACCATACATACTTACTACAGTACTACTGGCCATATTCCCTGTGCTGTACTTTATGTCCCTGTGACTATTTTTATAACTGGCTATTTGTCCTTCTTAATCCCGTTCACCTTTCACCCATCCCCCAAAACTCCTCCCATAAATTTCATTCTAAATCCCCTGCTGAAATGCTGAACCAATCTAATGAACAAACATTAGGTATATATTTCAAAACAAAACAAACAAACAAAAACCTCTGCCAACTGGAAAAATGAAAAGTAGTTTATTAGTAATAACATATGTGTGTACTTGTTTTAAATTCAAGAACTCTTGTTATGCCAACATGAACGTGTGCCATGTACCTTATCTAACCTTGCAAAACCATTACTCCTATCTTCCAAAATACAAGTATGAAGTTTTAGTTAATTGATCACAACACTGCACTCTTTCATTAAAGAGAACAATATATTTTAAATTATAAAGAATAAATATGAACAACCAAGATGGCGGCATAGGGTATATACCAGTACGTGCCGCTCCCCACAACCACGTTAAAACTACAACGAAAAGACAAAACGGCGGATCATCCAGAACCACGGGAAAGCTGGCTGAGTGGAAGTTCTACAACTAGAAGGAAAGAAAAAAGCGCATTGAGGCTGGGTAGGAGGTGCGGAGGCGCCAAGAGCAGAAGGAAGCAGCCAAGATGCAGAAATGAAGAAACATGTCACAAATGGAAGAAATGGAGGAAAGCAGATTACTGGATTTGGAGTCCAGAACCACAGTTATAAGGTTACTCAAGAATCTTCTACAAACCTCCGAGGAACTTAGTGAGACCTTCAAGGATCTTAATGAGAATGCTGAAAAAATGGAAAAGGACCAGTCAGGAATTAAGCATACACTGACTGAAATAAAGAATAATATACAGCCGAAACCGGTTTGGCTCAGTGGATGGGGCGTCAGCTTGCGGACTGAGGGGTCCCGGGTTCGATTCCGGTCAAGGGCATGTGCCTGGGTTGCGGGCACATCCCCAGTGGGAGATGTGCAGGAGGCAGCTGATCGATGTTTCTCTCTCATCGATGTTTCTAACTCTCTATCTCTCTCCCTTCCTCTCTGTAAAATATCAATAAAATATATTTAAAAAAAAAAAGAATAATATACAGAGATCCAACAGCAGACTAGAGGATCACAAGAATCAAGTCAAAGATTTGAAACATGAAGAAGCAAAAAACACCCATCCAGAAAAGAAAAAAGAAAAAATCCAAAAATATGAAGATAGTGTAAGGGGCCTCGGGGACAACTTCAAACGTACCAACATCCGAATTATGGGGGTGCCAGAAGAAGAGAGAGAGCAAGATATTGAAAGCCTATTAGAAGAAATAATGACAGAAAACTTCCCCTACCTGGTGAAAGAAATAGACTTACAAGTCCAGGAAGTGAAGAGAACCCCAAATAAGAGGACTCCAAAGAGGACCACACCAAGACACATCATAATTAAAATGCCAAGAGCAAAAGACAAAGAGAGAATCTTAAAAGCAGCAAGAGAAAAACAGTTAGTTACCTACAAGGGAGTACCCATATGACTGTCAGCTGATTTCTCAACAGAAACCATGCAGGCCAGAGGGAGTGGCAAGAAATATTCAAAGTGATGAATAGCAAGAACCTACAACCAAGATTACTCAACAAAGCTATCATTTAGAATTGAAGGTCAGATAAAGAGCTTCACAGACAAGAAAAAGCTAAAGGAGTTCATCATCACCAAAGCAGGATTATATGAAATGCTGAAGGGTATTCTTTAAGGAGAGGAAGAAGAAAAAGGCAAAGATAAAAATTATGAACAACAAAGGAACAACAAATACATATCTATCAACAAGTGAATCTAAAAATTAAGTCAATAAAAAAATCTGATGAACAGAATAAACTGGTGAATATAATAGAAGCAAGGGCATAGAAAGGGAGTGGACTGACAATTCTCAGGGGTTCGGGAAGAGATTGGACAAAAATCTTACACCTATGGATGAGGACAGTGGCGGGGGTAAAGGCATGGGGTGGGGTGGGAACCAGGTGGAGGGGAGCTATGGGGGAGGAAAAAGAGGAACATCTGTAATAATCTGAACAATAAAGATTTATTAAAAATAAATAAATAAATCAATGAATGAATAAGAAAAAAAAAGAATAAATATGGCCCAACTGGTCTGACTCAGTGGTTGAGCATCGACCTATGAACTAGGAGGAGGTCACAGTTCGATTCCTGGTCAGGGCACATGCCCGGATTGTGGGCTAGATTCCGGTAGGTGGGGTACAGAAGGCAGCCGATCAATGATTCTCTCTCATCATTGATGATTTGCTCTCCCTCTCCCTTCATATCTAAAAGAATAGATATGAAATTATGGGAAGACAAAAATGTTGAAGTGTAAGAGGTTTTTGGTATGCAGGAGGACTAAAAAATATAGCTTTGAAGTAAGTACATAACCAGAAACCAGATCTGTCCTAAAGGAAGTGTTTCTTTACTCTCAGAATTATTGAGTAGACTGTTCAGGTTAGAAGGTTATTTATCTTTGATGAGAAAGTAAATCATCATTATCAAAGCTTTTTTCCAGTTTTATTGAGGTATCAATTGTATTAGTTTAAAGTATACATGCTTTAATATACATATATATTGCAAAGTGATTACCATAATAAGTTTAGTTAACAACCATTACATAATTACAATATTTTTCTTGTGATGAGAATTTATTTTAATTTTTTATTGAATTTATTGGGGTGACACTGGTTCATAAAATTATATAGGTGTACAGTTTTGTAATGTTGAGGATTTTTAAGATCTACTCATTTAGCAACTTTTCAATTATACAATACAAGACCGTTAACTATCATCATCATGGTGTACACTGTATTCCCAGGACTTATTTATTTTATAACTGGAAGTTTATATCTTTTAACCACCTTCACCTTGAAGTATAGCTGCTATTATTACTCTCCTGTTACAGATGGAAACAGAGACACGGGGAAGCTAAGTATCGCCCAACGCCATGCCGCTAGCAAGAGGCTGCCTTAGTTGGGACTCCCCAAAGCACACTCTGAGACAAGGATTCAAGTGAAGTAATTGTCCCAGGAGGTGATTCCAGGAAGCACCCAAGAGTGGAGAAATGAGGCAGAAGGGAAGGAAACCAGTGAAAAGTACATTGTTGAGTAAGTTAACACTGTGGGCAAATGGAGCTCAGTCCTGTTGAGGAACTCTGGGATGTGACGAAAAGTGCATGCTTCTGCGGGAGCGCACATGGACTCGGATAGCCAGGACCAGCCATCAGGCAGTCACAGTGCTGGCACTGGAAGGGGGCTGGTGCACTCGGGAGGATGAGAGCCGTGGGTATCTGGGTGGCAATGGCTGCATGTGCTACATCGATTTGACCCAGTCAGGCGCCAGAGCCTAAGTTCGAGGTCCGAATAAATATTTCCAACAGTTTTATGCTCATTTTATTTTTTAAATATATATTTTTTTATTTCAGAGAAGAAAGGAGAGGGAGAGAGAGAGAAATATCAATGATGAGAGAGAATCATTGATTGGCTACTTCCTGCCCCCAACCCCCACTGGGGATCGAGCCTGAAACGGGGCATGTGCCCTGACTAGGAATTGACCTGTGACCTCCCGGTTTATAGGTCAATGCTCAACAACTGAGCCACGCCAGCCGGGAAGTTTTATGCTCATTTTAAAGTTGTATGTATGTGTACCAGGACAACAAACCTGGGACTTTATCAGGTTTCCTCTTAAAATAAATTTACTTAATGAAAAACTTAACTTTAAAAACATTAAGCAGCCCTGCAGGGTGACTTAGCTGGTTGGAGCATCATCCCATACACCAAAAGGTCATGGGTTCGATTCTCAGAGCACCTACCTAGATTGTGGGTTCTATCCCCATTCGGGTTGTGTATGGGAGGCAACCGATCAATGTTATTCTCTCATATAGATGTTTCTCTCTCGCTCTCAAATAATAAAAAATAAACAAAAAATGCCCTGGCCAGTGTGGCTCCGTTGGTTGGGTACCAAGGGCACATGTCTGAGTTTTGGGCTCGATCCCTAGTGTGTGTGTGACTGTGTGTGACTGTGTGTGTGTGCAGGAGGCAACTGATAGATGTTTGACTCTCACATCGAAGTTTCTCTCTCCCTCTCCCTTCCTCTCTCTCTATAAATCAATAAACTATTCTTTAAAAAAATAAATAAATAAAATGGGTTGTATGTTTGATTGTGTTTACCTTATATAAAAAATAAATGGTTAGTTTATTATTTTTGAAAAACATCAATATAATTCATCACATTAAAAGATTAAAGGTGGGAAAATCATGATAGAATCAACAGAAGCCGAAAAAGTTTTTGATAAAATTCAAGTCATTCAGAATAAGAAAAAACTATTAGCAAAGTAGGGATAGGTGAGAACTTCCTTCGTCTGATATAGGGCACCTTCTAAAACCCCACAGCAAACATCTTCTTTAGGTCACAGAAAGTACACCAGGCAAAGTGTCCAACATGCAGGTCAGTGGGAAAGACCAAGAGGTTCCTCCTCCATGATCAACCTGGCTAGTCCTTCCCTGGGACTAGCGGGGCCATGCGCTCCCAGTATTCTCAAGGGAGACCATATATTTCCACCCCTCTTTCAATTTGCACATTTTTATGAATGGCACCATCTTTCTCCTGAGTCTTCAGATGGTAAGCGCTGGTGCCATCATGGATTGCTTCCTTCCTTTGGTTACTTATATCCAATCAATTACCTACCCCAACAAAACCATTAGCGGAAGCTCACTTATATCCTATTCTTCCCATTCCTCCAGTAGAATGTTAGCCAGTTTCTCAAAATTTGCCACCAAAGTAAACCCTTCACAACAGAGAAGAAAGTAGCTCTCTGAGGGATCTAGTATAACCTAAAATAGTCTCTGCAAACCTGAAATTTATTTGAAGTCTAACATTCTGCCCTAGAAGCATATACACATTTAGGATTCTGGTCCATAATACAGCCATAATTGTCATAAAGTAAAAAGGACATTTACTTTAAATTACTTATGGTTAAGGAAAATTAAACTTCACGGAAGCCATGTGTATCCTGAGACTGGCAGGAGTCATTTCAAACCCTCTTTTAAAAGACTGGGCCTACATTACTATTGCAAAAGCCTCCCTGAGAGCCTTTTAGTCCTCACAGTACTTCCAGAGAGATCCGGATCAATGGCCCAGGGCCATCAGATTAATCTCCCACAGACACTCCTTTCATCTCCAGTCCAAGGACCTGCTTATCAGGTCAAATTTAAAAGTCAACCAGCCTCGCTTTTCAAGTTCTCCTTCAAGAGGCCTCAGCCACCCTATCCAATTTTATCTCAGCAGAAGCACTCCAGCCCACCCCAAGGCCTTATCACCCACTCCTGGCATCCTGGTCCTTTCTGCAAATCCAGCTCCTTCCTTCAAGTCCTAGTTCCCGGCCCACCAGGGTTGTAGCATGAGAGAGCAGGTTAGAGCCAGATGGATCAACAGTGGCCCACAGAGGGGAGCTGACCTGCCCAAGGGCACACACCAGCCAATGATTGCTTTCAATTAGTCTCATTGTTTCTTGTTAATAAATCCTATTTTCCCTCCCAAATTGGAAACTCCTGGGGGTAGGTACTACACCTTTTTATTCCCAATTTGGTTAACCTGCTGCAGGAGGTACTGTGCATAAAGATGGGTGCTTTGTTTCCAGACCCCCTGCTCCTGAATTTCCAGGCTTGGTATGTCTTTCCTTCACCTTTTGTCAGCCATTCACACTTACAAAATCAAGTTTAAGATTCCTCTAATTGTAGGTTATTTAGTTTTTTCTTTTTAAATTATCATTAAAGTTGTGCCCTGGCCAGTGTTTGTTGGTCAGCCTGTGAACCGAAGGGTCCAGGGTTCGTATTCCTGGTCAAGGGTATGTACCTGGGTGACAGGTTCAATCCCTGGCCTGGTTGAGGTGCATGTGGGAGGTAACCAATCAATGTGTCTCAGATTCCAGTCAAGACGACAGCGTAAGTAAACAGCACTCGTCGCCTCCCCACAACCACATCAAAATTACAACAAAAATACAAAACACCAGAGTTGACCAAGTCACTCCCATTCTGAACCAAACCTCAAATTTCCTGTCAAATATGGGGAAGGGGCTAAACCAGGGGTGGAAGAATCAAGTGATTTCAGAGGTGGGGCAGGTAAAATAAATGAGTTCAGAGTATGGGACTAAGAAACAAACAAACAAAAGAATAATAAAATAAAATACCAAACAACCATGATTCAGAACCACCTGAAATTTAGCTGAAAGGAAGTCCTACAACTGGGGAATTAAAGAAGAAGCACATCGAGACTGGTAGAAGGGACGGAGATGTGGGGTGGAATCTCAGAACCAGCCGGTCCCACACCCACATGTGATGGTTTAAAATTGGGAGGGATATCTTGGCTGTGGAGGTTTTCCTGAGGAGCAAGGGGTCCCAGCCCCACACCAGACCCCCCAGCCCATGGTTCCACTGCTGAGAAGAGAAGTCCCCACCACTTCTGGCCGTAAAAACCAGCAGAGATTGTGGCTGAATGACATAGAGGTCGCTGGAGCCCCAGGCAGCTCCTCTTTAAGGGCCCTCACACAGACTTACCTGGAGCTCCCTCTGAGCTCCAGCACTGGGGCAGCAGCTTGAAAGGAACGTGGGACATTCAGGGAGGAACTAACTTGTCTAGAATCAGGGCAAGAGCTGAAGGGGCAGCTTTCTCCCCAACAGAAATGCTGGAAGAGGCCATTGTTCCTTTGCTGAGCCCTCCCCACCACAGAGCTAACAGGCAGCCACCACATTAAAATCTCCATCAACCTGGCAAATACTTCTTGCCCTCCCCTGATAATTCCCTGAGACCCCGCCCCTCCCTACTTGCAGGTTCAACCAAGACATTTCCAGTGGCTTTTCCTTAGAACTGGCCTCTCTTGCCTTATGCTAGACTTTCCTAAAATCACTCAAACAAGCAGTAGCTGGCCTCAGCATGCCCCAGCTCTCTCAATAAATGGCCCTAGGCCAGACTCTAGCAGCAGCTCATCTTGGTTCACAGCTTGGCCTCTCCTGGGGACCACACGAGGCCCAAGACAAGTAGAAGCCATCTGCAGATTGCTTTGTAGCTCATGCTGGGTGGCCCCAAGCAGGGCACAGGGAGTGGCTGACTTTGCATCTCCCCAGAGGCTCCAGAGCCAGAGCACCCAGTGGCCAGCTTCTACTACAACCCCAGCTTCTATTACAACCCCACCACCACCAGGAATGACACACACAAGGGACTGACTCAGAACCAAAGCCCCACTGAAGTAAGTCCTGCTCCATACGGTCAGCTTCTGCACAGCAGTTCTTCCAATGTAGTTGCAACTGATCCTCCCAACCCATTGGCCTGGGTTGCGCCAACATCAATCAAGGCTCAACTATAATAGGACAGTGCACAGAGCTCACACAGGGGCTCACCTGCAGTGCTCAACTCTGGTGACTGGGGAGGTTGAGCCACTGGGGCCTACAGGACACCTACTACACATGGCACTCTACCAAGTCCAGGAGACATAGCAGATCTACCTAATACATAGAAACAAACACAGGAAAGCAGCCAAAATGCGGAAACAAAGAAACATGTCATAAATGAAAAAAAAAAGAGAAATATCCAGAAAAATAACTAAATGAAATGGAAGCAAGAAAACTACCAGATACAGAGTTCAAAACAATGGTTATAAGGATGCTCAAAGAACTTACTGAGCACTTCAAGGAACTTAGTGAGAACAGCAACAACAACAAAAAAGGACCAGTCGGAAATGAAGGATACACTAACTGAAATAGAGAATAATTTACAGGGAATCAACAGTAAAGTAGAGGACACCAAGAATCAAATCAAGAATTTGGAATATAAGGAAGCAAAAAACACCCAATCAGCAAAAAAGAAAAAAGAATCCAAAAATATGAAGTAATGTAAGGAGCCTCTGGGACAACTTCAAGCATACCACATTCACATCATGGGGATGCTGGAAGGAGAAGAGAGAAAGCAAGAAATTGAAAACCTATTTAAAAAAAATAGTGACAGAAAACTTCCCTTACCTGGTGAAAGAAATAGGCATACAAGTCCAGGAAGCATAGGGAGTCCCAAACAAGATGAACCCAAAGAGGACCACACCAAGACACATCATAATTAAAATGCCAAAGGTTAAAGACAATGAGAAAATCTTTATAAAAGCAGCAAGAGAAAAGCAGCTCGTTGCCTACAAGGTAATGCCCATATGATTGTCCGCTGATTTCTCAAAAGAAACTTTGCAGGCCAGAAGGGAATGGCAAGAAATATTCAACGTGATGAAAAGCAAGGACCTACGACCAAGATTACTCTACCCAGCATAGCTATCATTTAGAATTGAAAGTCAGATAAAGAGCTTCACAGACAAGAAAAAGCTAAAGAGGTTCATCACCATCAAACCAGTATTACATGAAATGTTAAAGGGTCTTCTTTAAGAAGAAGGAAAAAAAAAGATAAAAATACGACCAATAAAATAGCAATAAATAAATACATATCTATCAACAACTGAATCTAAAAATCAAAATAAATGAACAAACAGAACAGAAACAGACTCATAGATACAGAGAATATTTTGATGGCTGCCAGATGGGAGGGGGGTTGGGGGGATGGGTGAAAAAGGATAAGAGATTTAGAAGTACAAGTTAGTCATAGCCCATGGATACGGACAATAGACAGGTGAAGGCTTGGGATGGGGTGGGAGATAGGAGGAGGGAGGTAGAGGGGGGAAATGGGGGGCATTTGTAATACTCTCAAAAATAAAATAAAAAAAATTTAAAGCAATAAATACAAATACTTTTTAAAATTGGTGTCTCTCACATGGATCTCTCTCTCCCCCCCCCGCTTCCTCTCTCTAAAAACCAATAGAAAAAAGATTCTCAGGTGAGTATTAACAACAAAAATTATCATTATTGTTGTTAAAACACTGAGCAGAAAATTACATTTTTAGAAAAGACTTATACCTCTCCCAAACTCACAAATCCCCAGCAGTTGATTTTTTTTTTTTTTTTTTTTTTTTTTTACAATCCCTCCAGGAGAGTTTGCGTCATTCCTCCTCTCACTCACTCACTCATTCATTTATTCCACGGGTCCTTATTGAGACTCTGTGAAGATACTCCTGGGGCCAAGGACAATAATACGGTGGCAAATGAGACAGTTCCTTTCTTTTAAAGAGAAAAAATGGCCCTAACCGGTTTGGCTCAGTGGATAGAGCGTCGGCCTGCGGACTCAAGGGTCCCAGATTCGATTCCAGTCAAGGGCATGTACCTTGGTTTTGGGCACATCCCCAGTGGGGAGTGTGCAGGAGGCAGCTGATCGATGTTTCTCTCTCATCGATGTTTCTAACTCTCTATCCCTCTCCCTTCCACTATGTAAAAAATCAATAAAATATATTTTTTAAAAAATAAAGTAAATAAATAAAAAGAAAAAATGTCCTAGGGGAAATAAAATGCGCTTTGCTTTCCTTCTTAATAATTTACCTTTACTTGATTCTTTAATTAACTCAAGCATGTAGGTTTGGAGCTTTGACTCATCATGTGGCCAGAAAGTTCTCTGAAATCAGGAATTGAATCTTCTAGTTTTTTGGTATGTAAGTAGACGCAGAGCATGTGCCAGCTATCCTGGTGTAATTATTAGTGCTGTACCTTTCACTCTAATGTGTCCCCATTTGGAATAACAGGTGTTGGTGAGGATGTGGAGAAAGTGGAGCCCTCATATGCTGCTGGTGGGAGTGTAAAATGGTGCAGCCACTTTGGAGAACAGTCTGGCAGTTCCTCAAAACGTTAAACATACTTGCCATGTAACCTAGCAATTCTACTCCTGGGTATATACCCAAGAAAAATAAAAACACATCCACAAAGACACTTGTATTCAAATGCAAGAGCATTATTATTATTATTCATACTAGCCAAAAGTGGAAACAACCCAAGTGTCTGTTAACATATGAACAAATATACTGAATATAATGTGGAATATCCATATAATGGAATGTCATTTAAGTCATTCATAAAAAGGAATTACGTACTGAAGCATGCTATAACATTTATAAAAAGAAATGAAGTACTGAGGCATGCTACAACATGAATGAACCCTCAGAGCATTATGGTAAGTGAAATAAGCCAACCAAAGACCACACATCGTGATTCCATTTATATCAATTGTTCAGAATAGGCAAATCTATAGAGACAGAAAATAGATCCGTGGTTGCCTCGGGCTGGGGTGGTGATGGTAACGGGGAGTGACTGCTAATGGTTACTGAGTTCCTTTTGGGGGTGATGAAGATTTTCTAAAATTAGATGATGGTGATTACTGCACAACTCTAAACATACTAAAAGCCATTCAGCTGTGTACTTCATATAGGTGAATTCTATGTTATGAAAATTATATCTCAATAAAACTTTTAAAAAATCATTCCAGTCTGGACAATAAATTATATGGTCATTTTCTACCTATTGAAGCCTTAACGTGAGTGGCTGAGAGAGCACAGGAGCTTTTGGGTTAGAACTAGGGCTGAATTACACCTCTACCACTTGTGTGACCTGGGGCATAATTAACTGATTCCTCACCTGCAAAATAGAGTCGCAGTGCCTACCTCAGAGGCCTGTTGGAATGTAAGCAAAATAATGCATGGAAAGTACTAGGAGCCCCCCAATCCTATGTTCAAAGTGCTCAACTTTTATTTGTTATTTTTTTAAATATATTTTTATTGATTTTTTACAGAGTGGACGGGAGATGGACAGAGAGTTAGAAACATCGATGAGAGAGAAACACTGACCAGCTGCCTCCTGCACACCTCCTACTGGGGATGTGCCTGCAACCAAGGTATATGCCCTTGACCAGTATCGAACCTGGGACCCTTCAGTCCACAGGCCGACGCTCTATCCACCGAGCCAAACCGGTTTTGGCAATTCGTTATTTTTTTAAAATATATTTTTATTGATTTCAGAGAAGAGAGAGGGAAAGAGAGATAGAAACATCAACGATGAGATAGAATTATTGATCGGCTGCCTCCTGCATGCCCCATATGAGGATCGAGCCCACAACCCAGGCATGTGCCCTGACTGGGAATCGAACTGTGACCTCCTGGTTCATAGGTCGATGCTCAACCACTGAGCCACACCGGCCAGGCAAAGTGCTGAACTTTTAGTAGATATTCACACTGGCAAAAGTCTGATACAGAATGCATGGATGGACCAATGGATGGAGCAAGCCTGATGCTACTCAAGCCTGAGAGCAGATTGTACCCATTCCTGTAAACCTGATGTTCCCCTTAAAAAGGAACTCAAGCCCGGCCAGCGTGGCTCAGTGGCTGAGTGTCGACCTATGAACCAGGAGGTTACTGTTCGATACCAGGTCAGGGCATATGCCCGGGTTGTGGTCTCGATCCCCAGTGTAGGGCATACAGAAGGATTCTCTCTCATCATTGATGTTTCTATCTCTCCCTCTCCCTTCTCTCTGAAATCAATAAAAATATATTTAAAAACACAAAAAGGAACTCAAGAAGAAGCAGCGGACCAAGTTCAATGCTGCTGCCCATTCTGCTTGGTCATTCAGTCCCCCACTAGCATTCTCAGCCCGACTGTGTGCCCAGGCCTAGGCTGAGCTTCCTGGAGAATAATGGGGGAGAAGTCAGGATCCCTACTCTCAGGAGTTTCCCCTCAGCAGTGGGAGGCTGGGCACGTGCAGAGGAAAAAGCTCCCAAAAAGGCCGTGTAAACAAGCCCAGGATGCTGGGAGCACCCTTGGTCTGAGCGCCTCTGAGCAGATAACCCACATTAGGTCAACGCTGTGCTCCTCCTGAGATGGAGCCTCCACCGCCAGACGCTGAGGTGTGTCAAACAGTCCCAGCGACGCCTTCATCAAAACACGCATCCCCAGGTCCCACCCTGGCTCCTCTTTCCTTCACCGGCCTCTAGAACTACAAACATCTGCCAGGCCTTAAGCCAAGGCCCGTGTTTTCATACTTCAGAGACCGTTTTCTATGCCTTCAGCCTCAGCTTTCATGTTTCTCCAGTTCTAACCTCCACGGCTCACATCCCCACCTGGATGTCACAGATGCCGGCGCGCAGGATGCTGCAAACCTGCCCCTCCTCTTCTGTATTATGTATCCGTTAACCGTGATCCACTGGCATCCAAGCCCAAAATGCTGACATTACTCTGCCTGCTCCAAATGTCCACATTAACCTGGAAGCAGGTCCTGTCAACTCTGTTTCCAAAATGTTTCAGGAACCTGGCCCCTCCACTCACTGCTCAGGTGTTCCCGTCTAACACTGGGCAATACCCTCTCTTCTCACTGGTTTCTTTACCTCCATTCTCCCTCTTCAGCCCACGCTCCCCACCGCTGCCCAAGCTCTCCTTCAAAAACCTCGGGAATGCACACGTGCCTTCTTTGCTTCTTAAAACCTTAAAATCCCAACGTCTTCAGGATAAAATCCTGACTCCTTATCTGAAAGGAACAGGCAAAGTCTGCCATTTAAAATTTTTAAAAGGCTGCCATGATCTACCTTACATTTTCCCTGGAGCCTTATCTCTCCTCCCCCAACACATACACCTTCCTTATACCTATATTCCAGGTCCACTGACTGGTCCAACATTGATGCTTCTGCTGAGCTCCCACTCTTCCTTCTGCCTAAAACACCCACCGCACCTCTCTTGAAAAGTTGCTTCATGTCCCTCAAGGCCGGCTCAAACACCACCTCTGCAAAGATGCTCGCCTCCGTTCCTCCTGCGTAAGTTTGAAGGAAAGTGTGCAGTGAGATGCAGTGGTTGTCCACAGAGGCCTCCCTGACTACTGACCAGTGTGGGGGAATGGGCCTTTGCCAAGACATCGTATCTCAGGGTCTCGCCCTCAGTTTTGCAGGAGAAGCATGCGTTTTGAGGCTGCCGGGAGAATAGACACAATCTACTTGCCTCCAACAAAAGCCACAGAAAGAAACAGACAAAACAGAAAAACAGAGGCAGCCAGTGAATCTGAACACCAAGCCAGCCAATCAGCACTGCCACCAGGGAGGGTTCCTTAACCTGGGAAGCCAAACTCCAAGCTGGGGATGAGAGCCAGCTCGCCCTCAGCCAAGGCACCTGCTGGGTCCCGCAAAAGGCCGTGTAAAGCAGCTGTTCTCAACCTTGGCTGTACATTAGAATCACCTGGGAATCTTTTTAAAATCCTGATTTCTGGGCCTCAAAGAAACAGAATTTCCGGAGGATGAGGCCCAGAAATCAGGATTTTAAAAAGATTCCCAGGTGATTCTAATGTGCAGCCAAGGTTGAGAACCACTGGTGTAAAGTAATGCTAACAGTTGTGTCAGGTGTTACAGAACCTGAGTTTGAAATCAAGGTCTGCCGCTTATTCTGTCTGTGACCTTAGACAACTTTCCTAGACTCTCGGTTTCCTCATCTGTCAAGTGGAGCTAATGATGTCTGTCCTGGCTACTCCCTCTGCCTGACCCACCCTTCCCCTAGATACCCACACACAGTGGGGCCTTGACTTACGAATGTCCCGACAAACGAGTTTTTTCAGATACCAGCTGTCTCTCTGCTGATTTTTTGCATTGAGTTGATAGAGTAATTTGAGTTAACGAGCTCGGTCTCAGAACGAATTAAACTCGTAAGTCAAGGCCCCACTGTAGCTCCTTTCCCACTTCCCCTCTGCTCAAGTTTCACCTTTTCAGAGAGGCTTTTCCTAACCTTCCCAGGTAAAGTAGGAATACCTCCACTCATCTCACACTCCTCATCCTGCCCTATCCCTAGTGCGTGGACCAGGGCTTGACCAGAGAGAACTGTTCAATAAATGTGGTAGAATGAATGAGTAAAGCATACCTACCACGTAGAGTTGTGAGGATGTTAAGTGTTTAGAACTGTGCTTGGCCCACACCGAGGATCCATAAACGTTAAGCTTTATTAGGACAGCTTCCTACTGAGAGCCTGCTGTGCGCCCAGCACCCGGAGATGCCCTAGGGGAGTTGGGAGTTCTGAGTCTTGTTGGAAAGACAGAAGGAAGCCTTGGGAGAAAGGCGCCTGCTCCAGCCCATGTGTGAATGTGTGCATACGTGTACGTGTGTGTGTATGTGTGTGTGTGGTCTTCTCCCAGGAAAGACTTACTTATGCTGCAGCGAGGCATGAAAAGCTGGCATACTTGGTGTGCGGTTCAGCACTGCCACCAGGGAGGGTCAGGGTGTAAGACAGGAGGGTGGCAGGGACGGGGCTGGACAGGAAGGCAGGCCACATCATGAAGGGCCTGTGGCTGAAAAATTTGAGTAGTGCTCTGAAGGCAACCAAGAGCTATTAAGGGTTTTAATATGGACCAGCATTTGGAGTTTAGGAAGGAGGACGTTGAGAAAGGAGTTAAGAGGTTCTTGCAATAACCTAGTGAGAAATTCAGAGAGCAGCTCGTGACAAAAGAAATGCAGGAGCCCTGATCGGTTTGGCTCAGTGGATAGAGCATTGGCCTGTGGACTTCAGGGTCCCAGGTTCGATTCCGATCAAGGGCATGTGCCTTGGTTGCGGGCACATTCCCAGTAGGGGGTGTGCGGGAGGCAGCTGATTGAAGTTTCTCTCCCATCGATGTTTCTTACTCTCTATCCCTCTCCGTTCCTCTCTATAACAAAATCAATAAAATAAATTAAAAAAGAAAAAGGAAATGCAGGAAACAGAATCACTGGACCTCGGTGCCGTTTGGATGGTGGTGAGGGGACAGCCCAGGATGGTTCTGGCTTCAGCAGTTTGATGGAAGGTGTTTCTATTTCCTCTGATCAGGAAGAACGGATTTAGAAAAAAAAGATGCTCTATTTCACATGCTGCTTTTAACGTGCCCACAGACATTCAGGTAAAGTCCCACAGCAGCTGGACATAATAAACGGCACCATGGCCACCGAGTTCCTACTGTGTGCTTGGGATGCCTATTGTCTCTTTTTGTCCTTTCAACACTCATTCCAGGAAGGCATCACTATCCCATTTCACAGCTAAAGAAACTGAGGCTGAAACAATAATGTAACCTCTAAGGTCCACAGCCAGCCAGGGGCCCAGCTGGGCTGTGAACTCTGGTCACGTGTGACGACAGCCTTCCCTCTCCCCGACCTTAGCCTTGAGGCCTGGAGTCTGGACGTCAGGAGTGTGCACCTCTAGAAGTCCTCGGGGCAGGCAGCTGAGCCCCGCCAGGGAACGTGGGAAGAGGGGAATGCGGAGGACACCGCATTTAAGGGGGTAGAGGGAGAAAGTGACTGGGAAGGAAACAACAGCCAGAGAGGTCGGGGAGTGAACGGAAGGCCACGGAAACTGGATGCCAGAGCACCAAGCTGCCAGGGGTCGGCAGGACGCGGACCCCTCCCTCAGCCCAAGCTGTGTCAAACTGACAAACGCCAGCTCCCTCCACCCCCACTGACGCATTCTTTCTTTAGATATGTTAATGGAGGGCATGGGTTAAGGTCGAGCTGGAGCTGGGGGGCCTTTGTGTCTCTTTAAATCAGTTTGCATAGCTTTGCTCTGACCTGTGATGTATCGATTTTATAGTTTACATCAGGGCAGACTATCCTAATTTCAATTTCTGGGAAGGTTCTCCCAGGCTGACCTCCTGCAGTGTGGGATGCGGCAAAATACATCAGGCCTTTAGATTCAGACCCAGGTTCAAATGTGAGCTCTGCTGTGTGACCCTGGCCAAACCGAATTGCTTAAACCACAGGTTCTTACCCTTCTTTAAAAACAAACAAACAAGGTGTATGTATATTGATCTTAGAGAGGAAGAGGGAGAGAGATAGAAACAGCGATGAAAAAGAAACATTGATCTGCTGCCTCCTGCATGCCCTTTACTGGGGATTAAGCCCGTAACCCAAGCCTGCGCCCTGACCCGGATGTTACTTACTGATCCCTTACTGAAGGCTCCGGAATCACACACCTGGGTTTGATTCCAGCTCTGCCACTTATGACCCAGGTTCTTACCTTTCAAACAGGGTGGCTATGAGGGCGAAAGAAATGTACCTAAAACAGCTAGTTGATAGTACGTGCTGCTATGATTACCTTGTCTCCACTCATTGCCTGCCTTCATTCCTGAACACTTGGCTAGATTTTCATTCGGATGTCTTGTTCATTCCCAGACCTGGAGGTTAGAATCCCCAGAAGTGGGGCTGAGGTTCTGTATGTTTATCCCCAGGTGATTTTGAAACATCCAGAGCTAAGAACCAGAAGCCAAGAATTACTTTCTCCTTCCCCTGCAGCCTGTATATCTTCATACCGAATGTATCACTCTATCAGTGAACTCTCTTAGGAGGCAGGACTCTCTATCCTATGACTGGAAATTCTCAGAGGGCCACCCCCCTCCTAGAATGAATGGGGTTATTCCCAAATCAACAATCTATTGAGTCATGCCTCTTCATCCATCACAATAATCTCATTTTCAGAGGGCAACCCAGAGCTTCCTAATGTATTCATTTATTCACTCATTTGCAGTTGCCCCCTTAAGCTCTCTACCACATGAATAATAGAGAATTCAAGTCAATTCTGGGGTGAAACTACAACAAATAAGAAGAGAAAAAGTTTAGCGCGAGTTCACCGAGTCTCCTCCAGGTATGAGTAACTCTTCCATAAGTAATAATAACAAGAATAACAACAGTTACGTAGCAATTGTAACTGACTTTGAGTCAGGCATTGTTCTAAATGCTTTACATTAATTATGTTAATCCTCTAATTCAACAATTTGCAGCCGGTGTGCTGCAAGAATTTTTTAAACATGCAACACCTGACTATTTAGTCAGGGGCACTGACCTCTTTTCCCTTAGATCAGCGGTTCTCAACCTGTGGGTCGCGACCCCTTTGGGGGGGGGGTCGAACGACCCTTTCACAGGGGTCGCCTAAGACCATCGGAAAACATATATAATTACATATTGTTTTTGTGATTAATCACTATGCTTTAATTATGTTCAATTTGTAACAATGAAATTGGGGGTCACCATAACATGAGGAACTGTATTTTAAAGGGTCGCGGCATTAGGAAGGTTGAGAACCACCGCCTTAGTTTGTCAAATAAATAAATGACAACCATCAACATAACAATAGCCCTCTGGTGTGAATGAATCAAAATTATACCAATTTTTTTTCTGTCAGATCACCGCAGAATTTTAACAATTAGTCTGTGTATGCCGTGTGATGAAAAGGTTGAAAATCGCTGCTCTAATTTATAGTTATTCCTACTTTACAGAGGAGGAAACTGAAGCACTGAGAGGTGGAGTGACTTGCCCAGGTTCACACACCTAGTAAGAGGCAGAGGCAGAATTTAAACCAGGTATTTGGGGTCCCCGATTAGGATTTTACTATTTAAGGACGACCTAAGGAGAGGGGCTGGCAAGCCCCGGGTGGCCCAGAATCAGAGGCCACGGAAGAAGAAGGCCTGATGCTGTCCCCCGCCTGGGGGTCAGAGCTGACCACAGGCACGGCTTCCTGGGTTGCCTGGCGGAGGAATGAGAGATATGAAAGGGAAATTCCTCCAGGAAAAGAGAACATTCTTGAGGTTTTGTTTTTTTCCCCTTTGGCCTCATCTCTGATTTCAGACCCAGGGTTTCTTTGCTGAGTCACGGAGGACATTTTGAAAGGGGTGGGGCGGTGCAGGAGTGCCACCTCCACACTCCCAGGGCAACAGAGCCCCCAAGGCTGGGCACTCTGGGGGCCTCTTGGGGGCCAGATAACACCTGTTCCAAAAACAGTTCACCCAGAGGAATCGGATTCTACTGCTCTCTTCCTCATCTCCCCTGAGTCTCTTCAATGAATCAATAAGAACATCAATGGATGCTTGGATGAACAGTCAAGTAAATAAGTGACTAAACAGATGTTTACTGATCCCTTACTGAAGGCTCTGGAAGCAGACACACCTGGGTTTGATTCCCGCTCTGCCACTTACAACCCCAGGCAGGTGCCAGAGCCTCCGTTTCTTCATCCATAAAATGGAAATATTTGTTCCGGCCTGCAAGCTTGGGGTGAGGACCAAAGGAGGTAGAAGCTCTTGGCACACAGTGGGCACTGCATAAATGGCACCTCCTGCGTGCCAGGCATTGAGAGGGGCTAGAAATCAAAGAGGAATAATCTCAGCCTCTAGGACAGTGGTTCTCAACCTTGGCTGCACATTAGAATCACCTGGGAATCTTTTTAAAATCCTGATTTCTGGGCCTCATCCTCTGGAAATTGTTTCTTTGTTTTGTTACTAATGTTGTGGCCCCACCCCATAACAAAGAAACAGAATTTCCGGAGAATGAGGCCCAGAAATCAGAATTTTAAAAAGATTCCCAGGTGATTCTAATGTGCAGCCAAGGTTGAGAACCACTGATCTAGGACTTCCGTGGGAGGGGAAATAGAGATGTAATGAATCAACACAAGGGACGATGCTAGAAGAGAGGCCAGTTCCTAAGGCTAAGGACCGAGAAAGGAAAAAGGACCAACTGCCAAGCTGGGGTGGACACATCAGGACGATCCTGCTAAAGTCTGCGTCCAGGGCTTCTGACAATCACCTGAGCAGAATCACCAAGAACTTCATGAAAATACAGACTCCCACTCAGCAGCCCTGCACAGTCTGCATTTGTGCCACTTCCCACAGCATTTGCAAGGCCTCCGGACACACCTGGAGTCCACAGCCAGGCGGTTTTAAGGGTTCTCATTCACAGACTTATTACACTTTGCATCCATTTTAGGGTGACCTGCTCAAAGTTACTTGCTCCACCTGCGAAGTAGGCAGCTACCTGAGCACCTCCAACACCTGGTGGTTCTAATGAGTGATTCCAACACCCGCTAAGGTTCAGATCCTTGAAGACGGCTGTTTGCTTCCTCCAGCCTTCACCTTTCCAGGCCCGATCATTCAAACGCTTCAAATGTTTTCCTATCTGGTATTTTGTAATGAATTCCCTTTAAGAGGTCATAGGTTTATAAGAAAGGAGTTAGTTATGAATCTTTTAATTTTTTAAGCAATGTATTTTTATTGATTTTTAGAGAGGAAGGAAGAGGGAGAAAGAGAGAGAAACATCGATGTGAGAGAGAAACATGAACTGGTTTCCTCCTGTAGGCCTCCGGACTGCGGACCGAACCCACAACCTGGGCATGTGCCCTGACCGGTAATCAAACTGGTGATCTTTTGGGCAAGTGAGCCATACCAGCCAGGGCAATTATGAATCTTTTATTAATAGAAAACCTTTTCATTCCATGAGGGGAAGCTTTACTGGAAAGGATGACAAATTTTTGCTGATTTGACACAAAATACTAATATCAAAGAAGATCACATTTACCTGACAGCAAATAGGTAAGAGGTCTCACCAATTTAAAGATGATTCTAGTTGAATCACTATAACAGAGAACATAAAATGCCCTAAAGTCTTAGGCTCATATATGGAAGACATTTTGATGGAGGTTTTCCCAAATTTGACAACTATCCTGATATTTATATGCCATCACCAATAATAACTTATGTAGCTGCAATAATCCTTTCTATATCATCAATAATTTTAAAACTTCCAGTCAACCATGCTGGAGGAATGCTGGGTTATCTTTTTAATTTTATATGTGGAAAATATTATAAAATCATTGTCATATGGGATACAACCAAAGAGGATGCAACCAAAAGATAGAGGAAACAGGTGTTAGAGAGGAGTGTCAAGCCGTTAACATAGATACAGTATTATGTTATTTTCCTGGATTTTATGATGGTTCTGCTTTAACATATTTTCTAATATGTTGTGATTTTATTAAAAAATCTAAATAAATGTTCACTTTTGTATCTTTTATATTTGTGATTTTATACTGTTTTTCTCCAAGAGGGCCTCTAACATTGCATAAGCTTTAGACCAGGGGTGGGCAAACTTTTTGACTCGAGGGCTACAATGGGTTCTTAAACTGGACCGGAGGGCCGGAACAAAAGCATGGATGGAGTGTTTGTGTGAACTAACACATGTTAACACTGCTGCTGGTGAAGGAGCGGAGGGGAGAGCAAGAGAACCCTCCGCTCTTTCGGCTCCGCGGGCCGAATAGAACAGCCGAACGGGCCGTAGTTTGTCCACAGCTGCTTTAGACCCAACAAAATCTGAATCTACCCTGGCTTCAGGGTCAGACCAGGGCTCACATCTCATCTCTACCACTCGCTCGCTGTGTGCTGTGTAGCCTTGGACAAATTACTTACCTCCCCTGAACCACAGCTTTCTCCTCTATCTAAAATGGGGCGGTAATATCTACCTGGCAGGCTGGTCTGAGGATTAAATAAGATTCTGCATGTAAAGTGGTATGTGACCATCTCAATGACTTTGTGGTAAAGAGACAATTGAGGTTCCTGTGAGGTCACAGAGCTGAGAACAGGGACTTTAGAAAGAATCTGGACTTCAAGTTTAGATGAACAATCCTCATTCCTCTCTATCTCCCACCCCTTTCAAGACAGACAGTAAACAGCAATCCTGTGCTATCCCTGAGCCCAAGCCAACCTAACCCCACCCGCACTCTTCACCAAAGACAGGGAACAGAGACTTTTCCCACGGCCAGCACAACCCATCGCCACGTGGGGAAAGTGAAATGAACACCCCTCTGGCAGTGCCTGTCAGAAATAATGAATCAGATGAAATTAAGAAATACTTGGTCTTTTGTTGAAATAATAAACTTGGTTTTGTGTTCTCCTTTTTCCACCAACTCAACCGACCCCAAGATTCTCTTCTTTCCACAAACGTGTGCCAGGTTCTTTACAAGCATTCTCTCATTCCATTCTCACAGTGGCCCCACATAAGTACTTATAACCCCACTGTGTGGATAAAGACCTGAGGCTCAGAAAGGTGAAGCATCTTGCCTGACAGGAATTCTGATCTATCAGACCCAGGTCCTTAATCATTAGGCCACACTGGCTTCCTGTCAATCGCCCTTCGTGTATGTTGCTGTGCAATGGAATTGGGACTTAGGTGCTGGAGTGGGGAGTGGACAGTCAGAGGATCCTTGTGGTTCCCTATCTCCCCTAAGCCCTAGTGTTGCCCAGCTGTGCCAAACTACTCCTGTTTTTCCTCAACCTCCCTTCTGATCCATGCTTTTACTCCCAGTGCTCCCAGCAGAGTAGAGCTAAAAGCTGCTTGTTTCTCGAGGAGTCATCAGGTAGGCATCAGAAGATCCCGATTCTAACCTGGTTTGGCCACCATCTCGCCCTTAGGCAAGTTGGTTGATCTCTCTGGACCTCATTGGCCACACTTTAAAAGTTAGGTTGGAAGGAGGTACTTTCAGGATCCTCTGCAGTTCCAACATCCTCTAAGTGAAGCCTATCAGGTGTACATACAATGCAGGTCTCTGAATGTGTTCTTGCTGATTTTCTGAAAATCTCCCCACCCCCCACATTATAGCATCCTCTGTTTCTAGTGTATCACGAAGGCTGCAATATATACAGGGTGATTAGTATGATGTGACTATAAAGTTTAGAGTGACATGGCTCTGAATCCTGGCTCTACCAGGCCCTGGCTCTACGCAAGTTGGTCAAATCTTCATCTTCTTGAAGTCTCCTTTCCTCCTCCATAAAATGGTGGTTTCATCATGGCCCCCATCCCATAGAGCTGCTGTAATGATAAGAGAGATGGGGTCTGAAACGTGCTCAGTTCCATGCGGAGGGCTCAGTGAATGAAGGCCATTCAGGTCATTACCACACATGACGTCCTTAGGCCTCCTCATCTGTTTGTGACCTGGGATACAGAACCTCAAAGGGATAACCTCAAAGGAAGTCTGAGGTGGACAGGGGCAGAGGGGCACGGGACATGCGAAGGGCAGATGGAGGGATCTTAGGTCCACATAGCTGATCTGGGGAAGAGAATGGGCTCACTCGTTGCCCAGCCCCACCCAAACATGACTACCCAATGTCCATGACATGTCAATAAGATGACGCTAGAGAACACTAAAATATCCAAAGTGTGAATTACAGAATATTTCTGAAATGCTGCCTAAATTTTCTATTGCACAGGCACTGCCAAACCCTGGGCTAAAGCAGAGTCTGTTGTTTCTTTTCTTCTCTCCACAATGGCCCCCTTCCTAATCAGAATTTCATTCTCCATTCAAGCTCTCAACTTGAAGCCTCCAATCCTTCTAGCCTCTGAGAGCTCAGCCCACCTGCTCCAAATCCTTTAAAACAAATAAACTAATCAACCAAGCAACATTCCTACCATTTCTCTCTCTTAAAAAATCTTGGTCTTTACTTATAATAGTGAAAAAATTAAACCAACCTAAATGTCCAACAATAAAGGCTTCATTCAATAAGTTGTAACCCTATAATAGAGTACTATACTATAATAGGATAATATGTTACGATAGAATAATATACTATGATGGAATATTATACTATATTACATAGAATATTATACTATATATTACAATTTAATATTAAAAGCAACCGAAGATGTCAATTAAAGTGGCAGTTACCATTGTGGGTCCTGGAGTTGGACTGACCAGGTTTTAACACCCAGATCCACCACATACCAGCTGTGTGACCTTGACAAGTCCTGCCTTAGGTGTGCAATGACAATGAGAATGAAGAGGTCTGACTCTGTTGTCAGACTTCCTGACTGGTTTAAATCCTCGTTCTGTCACTTTCTAATAGCTATACTTGGACAGTTAAAGCCTCTGTTCCTCAGTTTCCTCACCTGTAAATTAGGATCTACGTACAGGGATTTTTGGGGTGAGAAATAAATAACGCATGTTAACCCTTAGAGCAGTACTCAGCACAGCTAATGTGACACTATCATTTCCCCACCCCCACCCCCACCTCTAACCCCCCAAAGAACTTCTAAATGTACACGCATATCCAAGTCACGTAGAGCATGCCACCTTGGAGAGGAGCACTGAGCTACTCCAGATGTGCAACATCAGCCTGCATCCCGCTCAGGTGGGCTCTTGGCAGGGTTGCCTGTCGTCAGCAAGAACTGGTTAACACGTTAAGGGCCCAGTCAGTCACCGGTGACTGACACTATACTTTCCGTCCGGAAGACAAAACAGGCTGCGCTTATCCTGTTAAGCAGGCACTAACAGGAACAGCTGGGGCTTGTTGGGGGCTTAGTTTAGTCTGCTGGAGAAACAACAGCCTGACTTCAGTGTATAGTGAGTCACGTGATGGTGTGCACTGCCCTTGAGCTTGACTGGAAACTCACCTGCTTTCTGCAGAGAGTTCCTCATGGAGGGTCCCAAGTGCCCTCGTTGCCACTCAACAACAGCCCGACTTAGCTGGGGTCACAGAGCAGCAGCCACCTGTTGAACCACAGCACGGTTCAGTTCCCATCTTAGTTCTTCTTGGCACTACTACCAACTCAACCCTTAAAAGGGGGCTGTGTGGTGGGGGGCCAATCTGCTATTTTTCTTGAGCCTAACTGTCAATTCTCCCTGGTTCTTGGCTTCCGACAGAATGAGGCAAACCATAGGGCACGTTATATTTTTCAAAGGGCTTTATACACACATGATCCCATTTGAAAATGGCGCTCATCATCTACATGTATATAATGTTAACCATTTTAGAAAATGCTTTCTCCTCCACTAATTCCATCTTCACAAGAACACTGGGAGCTGAACTAGAGAAACTCAAGCCAGAAGAGGTCTGGGGCGTTGCCTGGGGAGGTGACTCCAAGGCCTCACGGTGTCATGGCCTCACCAAGGATACCTCATGCTGGGGCCTACCTCCTCAGCCCCTCAGGCTCCAAAATAGGACCTGTCTGCACGTCCAGAAGGGCCTCTACTTCTGGGGAGACTCAAGGTAACCAGGGCCCCCCACACAACGGGGCATCTCACACAGCCACGTATAAACAGACAGTGGGAGACACAGCTGCTGAGTGGACAGGACAGAGGCCCCTGGGCCCCTGGCCAGCACATGCTCCCCTACAGGCCCTTCGCCAGGGGCAGCCAGCGGGGAATCAGAAGGGGACTTGCTGGGTAAGGGACTGGAACTAAGGGAGGCGGCTCAGTGCTCAGTGTCGGGGGCACAGGCCAGGAGAGGCGACTCTTTCCGCAGCAGGAAAAGCGCCAGGCCACACCAGGCCACCACTCCACGCAGTGACCTCTTGCCTCTTTTTAACAGTATCCAGAGCTATTGGATCTTTCTTTGTAGATACATATGTTAGTTTCCTGGTCCAGTGACAATCAGGCCTCATTGGTCTCAAAGCCATTCTGTCTCTTTAAGGTAACTCAGTCCTTTCTGGTTTGGTCTCATTGTCTGCCCCTGAGTTTTTCTTCTTCCTCGCTCTGGGTGGAGGTGAGGGAAGTAGTGAGCGATGCATCTCTGCCCTTGTTAGATGGTGGTCTTATTATTATTATTATTACCATTATTATTATTTTATAGATGAGGAAATTGAGGATCTAAAAAGTTATAACAAAACTGTCTTTCTGTTATCAGACGAACGCTTCTTAAGAAGAGATCCTCCTGGCCCACAGCACAGCGCTCCCCATCAGGAGCCTTCAGCATACGCTTGCCAATCTGAATGCAGAATATGTGAGGCTTAGGGCCCCCGGGCAGCTGTCCCTAAAAATGACTGGCTCCCTGCCAGGAGGGTATCTTCAAAGAACTGTACAAGCTCCGCAGTGACAGAGCTGTATAGATCCATTCCCATCTTTAACCACTTCCCCATCTAAAAGCTCACATTTGCAGCACAACTCCCTGGATGTGGGGTCTAGGCTGGGCCCTGAAATGAGAGAGGCTCCGGGCCAGGGTGGATTCAGAAGTACCTACTTCAGCCTAACCAAATTATTCACTTTCCCCACAACCCTACTTCCCAGAAACTTACACCTCACAGACCAATAAAATTTCCCCCCAAAACCTAAAAACCAAAAAGTAAGGCTATTACCAAGTAAGGTTATTGGGGAAAAAACCTATAGTCTATATATAACGTATTTCATAAAATAAAGAATACCTGAACACCAAGTCCTTAGAGAGGGCTCAGAATAAAGGACATTACCTTTAGTGGAAAGAATTTAGTTACATAAAAAATCCAGTACATCATCTGAGAGAACTAGCCTGGAATCACAGTCCTACACCAGCCCCCCGCTCCCCCCCCCATCCCTGTAGCACTTGGCACTTCTTCAATGACGGTAGCTCACACTACCTGAGACAGCTCATCTATTTTCAAAAAACTTGACTAAGATTTTTTTATATTATTTATTATTATTTTTTTAAAATATGGAACGCTTCACAAATTTGCGTGTCATCCTTGCGCAGGGGCCATGCTAATCTTCTCTGTATCGTTCCAATTTTAGTATATGTGCTGCCAAAGGGAGCACCAGATTTTTTAAAATGTATAATGTATAAATATATTATAAAAAATTAAACTGTTAGGGATAATGCTTTAGGAACCTGTTTCTATCCACTCCGCCCCATTATATATGCTGTATCACCTTCAGCTGAGGCCAGATTCCTGGGAGTAACTAGAATATTAGCTAATACACTGAGCACCTTCTATGAGCTGAGCACTGTTCTGTGGTTAATATGCATTCACTCAGTTACTCCTTAGATCAACCTTATGGGGTTAAGTACAATTATTATTCCCATTTATAGATTTTAAAAAAACACAGAGTAGTATGCCCAAGGAAGGGGCCAAGTTCAGATTCAAACCCCAGCAACCTGGCTCCAGAGCCCATACTCTTAACTGCCACACTTGTTTGTGCTAAAGCTTCCTTACATATCCAACTGGAAGGCAAAAAATATACTTTCCACTTCCTTCTCCCTCTCATGGCCCTTGCCCCAGTTCATGCTCTCCTTCCCTTTCTACTGCACTGAACCTAACCTATATTCCTGCCTCCATTCTCTCTATCCAATGTACTCCCTCCAGTCTTGCACATATTTAAGTTTAATCTAAAAGTATTCTCATTATAAAAGTAGTTATGGCCCTAGCCGGCTTGGCTCAGTGGATAGAGCATCGGCCTGCAGACTGAAGGGTCCCAGGTTCAATTCCGGCCAAGGGCACATGCCTGGGTTGCGGGCTCCATCTCCAGTGTGGGGTGTGCAGGAGGCAGCCAATCAATGATTCTCTCTCATCATTGATGTTTCTATCTCTCTCCTTCTCCATTCCTCTCTGAAATCAATAAAGAAATATATTTTTTTTAAAAAAGTAGTTATGCTCAATTTAAAAAAAAGCAAATATAAAGTAGAAAGAAAAAACCCCCCAACCTATTCATAGCCTCACCAACCACTGAAACCATCTCTATGACACATTTTGATAATGTTCCTTACAATCTCTTTTTCTAGTACACAAGCCATTTTTTTAAAACATGAGATTAAAAAAACACACACAACTTGGCTCTAATCATATTATAGGTAGAATTTTAGTGAAAATTATCTTGAGCATTTTTCATGTTATTAAACATATTTACATTGTCAATGTAAACTTAAGCTCTGATCATACTAGTTATTGCTCAAAAATGTTCAATATCTCACCCCATGCCTATCAAATAAATTTCAAATTCCTTAGTGTGACATTAAGGTTCTCTGTAATCTATTACAGTGTGTTTTTGCTCCTATTTTCCATACCCTAGCCCTGTCTCAACATGTATTCTTAACAAATGGGATCTCCATTGCTTGAATACTTCCTGTACTTTTTCCACACCCCCTGAGTCTTTGCTGACCCACATGATCTAGATTTTAGAGCACACACACAATTTTGATTGGTTTATGCTTAAAATGAACTCTTATTTCACACACAAACCTATTCCCACCCTCTACCCCAACCCCAAGCTCCACCATCATTTTCTCAGGGCAAAAATCTTTTCTTAAATTTTTATTTATTGATGAGAGAAAGAGAGGGAGGGAGGGAGGGACAGAGAGAGAGAGAGAGAGAGAGAGAGAGAGAGAGAGAGAGAGAGAGAAAGAGGGAGAGATTTGTTGTTCCACTTATTTATGCATTCATTGGTTGCTTCTTGTATGTGCCCTGACCCGAGATCGAACCCGTAACCTTGGCGTATTGTTATGAGGCTCTAACCAACTGAGCTACCCAGCCAGGGCCTACTCAGGGCAAAAATTTGGAGTCATCTTTGAGTCCTTTCTTTCTCCCACATCCCACATCCAATCAATCAGCAACTCCAATGGGTTCTGCCTTGGAATATCTATCATGAACTAAAACACTTTTCAGCATCTGCCCCGTGACCCCTCAAATCCAAGCCTCTATTTCTCTATTCCTGGGCCTCCCTGCTTCACTCTGCCCTTCACACAGACTGTTTCCAATGCAGCAGCCAAAGGTCTTTAAAAAACATAAATTAGAGCAAACCATTTCTTGCCTTCTAAGTGCCCAATGGCCTTCCATCACATTTAGAATAAAAGCCAAAATACTAGGCCCTGACTATCCCTTAGACCTCATTTATTACAACGCCCAACTTCTTTTACTCCGCTCCAGCCACGCTTGCCTCTTGTGGTACCTCAACCTCAAGAATTAGATCAGGTTTTAACATCTTTTACCTGCTGTTTCCTGTGCTCTTCCTCCATAGCTGTGCTGCCCAACATGGTGGCCACAGGTGTCTACTGAGCACTTGATACGTGGTTAGTCTGAATTCCTATGTGCCTCTGAACGTAATATACACACTGGACCTCAAAGACTTAGTGCAAAGGGTGCAGAATATCACATAAGGAGTTTTTATATTGATTACATGATGAAGTTACATTTTAGACGTATTAGGTAAAATTAAATGCGCTAGTAAAATTAATGTCGCCTGCCCCGGCCAGTGTGGCTCAGTTGGTTGGGTGTCATCCCATGCACTAAGAGGTTGCTGGTTCAATTCCCAGTCAGGCTCCATCACCGGGAGGGTGCGTGCAGGAAGCAGCCGATGGATGTTCCCTTCTCATATGGGTGTTTTTATATCTCGCCCTTTCCCTTCCTCTCTCTCTGGAAGTCAATATGACATCTTAAAAAAATAATAATGTCATTTATTTCTTTTTTTACTTCTTAAACGGGGCTACAAGAATATTTAAAATTACCTATGTGCATTTCTATTGGACAGAGCTGCTCTGGATCACTGGTTCTCCACCCTGGTTGCACATTGGAATCGCCAAAGGGACTAAAAAAGTATGGGTGCCTGGGTTCCATCTCCAGAGATTCTAATTCAATTGGCCTATAGTGTGTGCTGGGCACTGGGATTTTTGAAAAGCTCCCCCAGGTGATTCTAATGTCCAGCCAGAACTGAGAATCACTATTGTCCTAGATTTTTCTACAGCTCCTCTTTCAGGCCTCAGCTCTCATGTCATCACCCCAGAAAGACCTTCCCTGACCAGCCCAATTAAAATGGCACCATCATGCCCAGGCATTCACTCTCTACTCAGACCCTGCTTTACCTTTCCTCATAATTGTTTCACTGTTAGATATTCTATTACACACTCATTTGTTTATGTGCTTATGGTCTGACTCTCCATCAGAGCTTGTAAGATTCCCAAGGCAGAAAGTTGGCCTTATCCCTAGATAAATATTTTCAGCCTAGAACAATGCATAGCAAGAAGAAGGTGCTGAATAAATATTTGTTGAATGAATAAGTGAATGTTCAGGCCATGGACCCATGAAACTAAGGGCCCCAACTGCTGGAAGGAGTTACCAGCCATCAAGGTGGTCACTTCTCAGAGAGTCACCATAAGTAATGACCACACACGGGGCACCCCCTAGCTTTCTCTTTCTCTCATTCCCTCCCATACTCCTTCTCAGTTAAACCTCAACAGTGTAAATTTGGTAGGTTCCTGGAAGATGATTGGACAATAAGTACCAAACATTTTAAAAATATTTGTGTTCTTCTAGGAATCTAGTATAAGGAAGCCAGAGTAGCATACAGATATTTACATTTATTTGGATAACCACCCAAGAGTACACAGAACATTAAAGATATGGAGAAATGCTCCCAATATTAAGTCAGAAAAAAAATACGAGTAGAAAAATGGTTAAAAAACACACACACAAGTAAAAAAAACCTGGCTAGAAAAAATGATTCCTACTTTATTAAAATATTAATGTATGATGGAGGGCGCTGACATGTTCTATCTCTTGATCTGGTACTCTGTACTTGTCACATGACACCTGTGATGTGTGCTCCGGTTTTATGCTCAGAGAGGAATACTCTAAAACATTAGATTAGTCATCTACATAGTGGAAGTATCTGTGATTTAAATTTTTCTTTTCAAATGTTCTTTATTTTCTGTAATAACATGCTATATTTGTACAATTAGAAAAAATGAAACAAATTTTAAATCTCACTCCTATTAAAAATGATCATGCCTTATTACAGGTCTTTTGGAAGGCAACATATCAACAGATATCAAGACCTTTAAAAATATTCAAATCAGACACAGAAAATGGTTGGAAAAATTCACAGCAAACCATAAACAGTGATCACTTCTGTAGAGTCTGTCTGGGGTAAGGGGGTGTTGGGAAACGTTTACTTCTATACTTAGTATATTTCTGTAGCTTATTTATTTAACAATGAGCATCATGAGAATCACACACACAAAATCACACCCTTGACAAGGAATCTCATCTGCAGATATCTATTCTTAAAAAAATTGTTAATAAACAATATGAATGGGCCTATGTTACAGAAATTGAATCAATAATCAATAATCTTCCCAAACGGAAAGCACCAGGCCCAGCTGGGTTCACTGGTGAATTCTACCAAGCATTTAAGGAAAAAATTATACCAATGTTTTTATGATCTCTTTCAGAAGATAAAAGCAGAAGGCGTACTTCCCAACTTATTCTCTGAGGCCAGCATTATGCTAATACCAAACCCAGAAGAAATATTATAAGAAAAGTACAGACATAATCTCTCATGAATATAGATGCAAAAATCCTCAACAAAATATTAGCAAATTGAATCCAACAATGTACAAAAATTATACAACATGACCAAGTGGGATTTATCCCCGGTATGTAAAGCTGGCTCAACATTCAAAAATCAATTAATGTAATCCATCACATCAATAGGCAAAAGAAGAAAAATCACACGATGATATCAGTAGATACAGAAAAAGCATGTGACAAAATCCAACACCCACTCATGATATATCTCAGCAACCTAGAAATAAAGGGGAACTTCCTCAACTTGATAAAGAACACCCACCAAAACCTACAGCTAATATCATACTTAATTGTGTGAAACTTGAAGTTTTCCCACCAAGATCAGGAAAAGGCAAGGATGTTCCCTCTCACCACTATTTTCAACATTGTACTGATAGTCCTAGCTAATGTGCAATAAGACAAGAAAAGGAAATAAAAGGTATACAGGTCGGGAAGGAAGGAACAAAACTGTATTTGTTCACAAATAACATAACTGTTCATAAAGAAAATCTGAATCAACCAAAAAAATCTTGGAACTAACACATGATTATAGCAAAATTATAGGATACAAGGTTAATATACCCAAACCAATTGCTTTCTTAGATGTAAGCAGGTAGAACAAGTGGAATTTGAAATTACCATTTACATTAGCACACCCGACCACCATGAGATAGTTACACATCTAACAAAATATGTACAAGAGCTAACTGAGAAAAATTATAAAACTCTGATGAAAGGTATTTTTTAAAAAACTAAGTAAACAGTCCTGGCCTGTGGCTCAGTTGGTTGGAGTATTATCCTGTATACCAAAAGGTTGTGAGTTTGATTCCTAATCAGGGCACATACCTAGGTTGCGGTTTGATCCCTGGTCAGGGCACGTACAGGAGGCAACCAATCTCTCTCTCAGAAAACAAAAAACAAAAAACCCACCAGAAAACAACCATATCCTCCAGTGAGGTGTGTTTTTTTAAAATGAAAATTACAAACAAACAAACATCACATAAGCAAAGAAATATTCCATGTTCATGGATAGGAAGACACAATATTATCAAGATGTCAGTTCTTTCCAACTTGATTTATAGATTCAACACAATACCAATAAAAATCCCAGTAACTTATTTTGTGGATATCAACAAACTGATTCTCAAGTTTATATGGAGAGACAAATGACCCAGAATAATCAACTTAATATTAAAGAAGAACAAAGTCAGAGCCTGACACTACCCAACTTCAAGACAATATAGTATTTGTGAAAGAATAAATACATAGGTCAATGAAACAAAACAGAGAGCCCAGAAATAGATCCACATAAATATAACCAACTGATCTTTGACAAAGGTGCAAAGGAATACAATTGAGCAAAACTACTCTTTTCAATAAGTGATGCTGGACCAACTAGACATCCACATGTAAAAAAAATGAATCTAGACACCAACTTACACCCTTCACAAAAATTAACTCAAAATAGATCATATGCCGAGACCGGTTTGGCTCAGTGGATAGAGCGTCGGCCTGCGGACTGAGGGGTCCCGGGTTCGATTCCGGTCAAGGGCATGTACCTGGGTTGCAGGCATATCCCCAGTGGGGGATGTGCAGGAGGCAGCTGGTCGATGTTTCGCTCTCATCGATGTTTCTAACTCTCTATCTCTCTCCCTTCCTCTCTGTAAAAAATCAATAAAATATATTTTAAAAAAAATAGATCATAGACTTTAAATATAAATCGTAAAACTATAAAACTCCTAGAAGATAACACAGGAGAAAACCTAAATGACCTTGGATATGGTGATAATTTTGTAGATACAATGCCAAAGGTATGATCCATGAAAGAAAGAAGTGATAAGCTGAACTATATTAAAATGAAAAACTTTTGCTCTGCAAAAGACAACGTCAAGAGAGCGAGGAGACAAATTACAGCCTGGGATAAAATATTTGCAAAAGAGACAACTGATAAAGGGCTACTGTCCAAAATATACAAAGAACTCTTAAAACTCAAGAATATGAAAATTAATAATCTGATCTAAAAATGGGCAAAAGTCCTGAAGATCTACCTCATCAAAGAAGCTATTCAGATGGCACATAAGACTATGAAAAGACACTCAACCTCATATGCCATTAGGGAATTGCAAATTAAAACAAAAATAAGATACCACTTGTGTAGGAAAAACTTCAGTCTTCCTCCTGTATGTCTTTCTCCTTTACTCTCAAGCTACCATATTCACAACACTTCTGACATGAGATCTGGGTCCCTCCACACACACACACATTAAGCAATTCTGCAACACCAGCTGGGTGTCCTACAATTTAACCTAATTCTAACACTATCTACCTAGTGTCAGATCCCACAGGTTAAGGGCTCAGTCCCACTCCAGATGCCAACTTACCCACAACGTCTGCCTGACTTGGCTACAAATCTGAGGTTCCCATGAACTGCTCCCCTTTGGATTCGATTAATTTGCTAGAGAAGATCACAGAACTCAGAGAAACACGCCTACCAGTTTATTAAAGGATATGATAAAGGACACAGATGAGCAGCTAGATGAAGAGATTCATAGGGCAAGGTCTGGAAGGGTCTCTAGTATAGGAACTTCTGTCTCCGTGAAGTTGGGGTACGTCACCCTCTTGGTACCAGGTGTGTCTCATCCACCAGAAGCTCCCCAAACCCTATACTATTGGGATTTTTAGAAGGCTTCCTCATGTAGGCATGATCAATTATCAACTTCATTTCCAGCCCTTCCCCTTTCTCTATGGAATGGAGGGATGGGACTGAAAATTCCAAGCTTCTAATCATGGTCTTTCTAGTCCCTGTCCAGAAACCATTCAGAATCCCACTCAGAGTCACCTCATTAGAACAAAAGACACTCCTATCACCCAGGAAATTCTAAGGGCCCTGTCTCCGGAACTGGGGTCAAAGACCAAATATTAGAACAAAGATGCTACCTGTGCTCTTATTGGTTAGAAAATCACAAGGGTTTTAGGAGTTTGTGTCAGGAACTGGGGGCAGAGACCAACATATGTTTTTTCTATTATTACACACCACCACACGCCTATGGGAAGGCCAGTATCCAGAAGACTGACACCAAATGCTGGTGAGGATGTGGAGCAACAGGGACCTTCGATCATTGCTGGTGGGAATGCAAAATGGCACAGCCACTTTGAAGACCGTTTGGCTTGGTGTATGCTTCCACTTGTTCGTAGCTTCCTCTGTGTCTTTCTTCGATGTCCTCTAATTTTCCAAGTACAGGTCTTCTACCTCCTCGCTTAACTTTATTCCTAGGTATCTTATTTCTTTTGTTGCAATAGTAAATGGGATTGTTTTCTTAGTCCCTTTCTGGGAGTTCATTAGTATATAAAAATGCCACTGATTTCTGGACATCATCCCATGCACCGAAAGGTTGCTGGTTTGATTCCTGGTCAGGGCACATGCCCAGATTGCAGGCTCAATATCCAGTAGGGTGCATGCAGGAGGCAGCTGATCAAGGTTTTGCCCTCCGATGGATGTTTTTTTCTCTCTCTCTCTCCCTCTCCCTTCCTCTCTCTCTAAAAAACAATGTTGTATCCTGCTACTTTGCAAAATTCATTTACTAGATCTCATAGATTTTTGGTGGAGTCTTTAGGGTTTTCTATGTACAATATCATGTCATCTGAAAGTAATGACAGTTTTACTTCCTCCCTTTCTAATTTGGATGCTTTTTATTTCTTCTTTTTGTCTGACCACTGTGGCTAGCACTATGTTGAATAAGAGTGGTGAAAGCAGACATCCCTCTCTTATTCCTGATCTTAAGGTAAGGGAAACACTTTTAGGTTTTGCCCACTGAGTATGATATTGGCTGTAGGTTTTTCATATATGGCTTTTATTATGTTGAGGTATCATCACTCTATTCCCGCCTTGCTGAGAGTTTTATCATAAATGGGTGCTGTATTTTATCAAATGCTGTTTCTGCATCCTTAATCATGTGATTTCTTAATTTATTTTGAGAGAAAGAGAAAGAAAGAGTGAAACATCGATGAGGGAGCTGCCCCCTACCAGAGATGGAGCCCATAACCCAGGCTTGTGCACTGACAGAGAATTGAACTGGCAACCCCTCTGGTACATGGGACAATACCCAACCAACTGAGCCACACTGGCCAGGGATGATCAAGTGATTTTTTAAAAAATATATTTTATCGATTTTTACAGAGAGGAAGGGAGAGAGTTAGAAACATTGATGAGAGAGAAACATCAATCAGCTGCCTCCTGCACACCCCCAACTGGGGATGTGTCCGCAACCAAGGTACATGCCCTTGACCAGAATCGAACATGGGACCCTTCAGTCCGCAGGCCGACGCTCTATCCACTGAGCCAAACCAGCTAGGGCTGATCAAGTGATTTTTAACTTTCATTTTGTTTATGTGATGTATCACATTTATTGATTTGTGGATATAGTATCAGCCTTGCATCCTGGGAATAAATCCCACTTGATCATAGTGTATTGCTGTATCCAGTTTGCTAATATTTTGTTGAGGATTTTAGCACCTATGTTCATCAGGGATATTGGCCTATAATTGTCTTTCTTTGTAGTGTGTGTATCTGGTTTTGAAATTAGGATAATGACAGCCTCATAAAAAGAGTTTGGAACCCTTCCCTCCTCTTACAATTTTTTGGAATAGTTTGAGGAGGATAGGTGTTAGTTCTTTGAATGTTTGATAAAATTTGCATGTAAAGCCATCTGGTCCAGAACTTTGTTTGTTGGGAGTTTTTTTTATTTTATTTTATTTCATTACTGCTTCAATTTCATTAGTTATTATCGGTCTATTCAGGTTTCTGATTCTTCCTGATTGAGTCTTGAAAGATTGTATGTTTCTAGGAATTTGTCCATTTTCCTCAGGTAGTCCCATTTGTTGGCATATAGTTGTTCAATTCTTTGTATTTCTGTGATGTCAGCTGTTACTTCACCTCTTTCATTTCTGATTTTATTTATTTGGGTCCTCTCTCTTGTTTCTTGGTGAATCTAGCTAAAGGTTCATCAATCTTATTTATCTCTTCAAAGAACCAACTCAGTTTCATTGATCTTTTGTATCGTTTTTGAAGACTCTGTCGTTTATTTCCACTCTGACCTTTATTATTTCCTTCCTTCTGCTTACTCTGGGCTTTTCTTGTTGTTCTTTGTTTAGTTCTTTTAGGTGTAGGTTTAGATTGTTTATTTGAGATTTTTCTTGCTTCCTGAGGTAGGCCTGTAATGCTATGAACTTCCCTCTCAGAACTACTTGCTCAGTGTCCCATAGATTTGGGGTTTTTGTGTGTTCATTTTCATTTTCCAGGTAATTTTTTATTTATTCCTTAGTCTCCTTGGTAACCTATTTATTATTTAATAACATGCTTTTTAGTCTCCATGTGTTTGTTTGTGTTTTTGAGTTTTGTTTTGTTTTTTCATTGTAGTTGATTTCTAGTTTCATGCCATTGTAATCCAAGAAGATGCTTGGTATGATTTCAATCTTTTTGAATTTGTTAAGACTTATTTTGTGTCCTAACATGTGGTCTATCTTTGAGAATGTTCCATGTGTACTTGAGAAGAATGTATATTCTTCTGCTTTGGAATGAAATGTTCTATAAATATCAATTAAATCCATATGATCCAGTGTCTCATTTAAAGTCGCTGTTTCCTTGTTGATTTTTTTGTCTGAAAGATCTATCTAGTGATGATAGTGGGGTGTTAAAGTACCCTACTATGACTGTATTGCTGCCCATCTCTCCCTTAAAGTCCACCAAGAGTTATTTATATACTTAGGTGTTCCTATATTGGATGCATATATGTTTACAAGGATTATGCCCTCTTATAACAGCAAAAATTTAAAAACAAGCTTATAGTCCAATAGAAGGGAAATGGCTATAGAACTATATCCCACAACCATTCAGTTATACTTATGAAGCATTTATAATAGCAGGGCAAATGCTAAGAAGTTAAAAAGAGCATGTATATACCTCTAGCTGGTTTGGCTCAGTGGATAGAGCATCAGCCTGTGGACTGAAGAGTCCCGGGTTCGATTCCGGTCAAGGGCACATGCCCGGGTTGTGGGCTCGATCCCCAGTGGGGAACATGCAGGAGGCAGCCAATCAATGATTCTCTCTCATCATTGACTTTTCTATCTCTCTCTCCCTCTCCCTTCCTCCCTGAAATAAAAAAAGAAAGAAAAGAGCAGGTATATATGTATAATTGTATAACTAGAATGATAAAATTACGTGTGGCAAAAAGACTACAAAGACAATGTACTGAAATGTTATCACTGAGTTCTCTTTGGGTTTTGAATTTTGTTTTTATAAATGTTTATTCTTTTTATTGTACAACTCAATAACAGAAAACTTAAAAATACAGAAATGTATAGCACACAGAAATCACCCATAATCGCAGTACCTAGAGATAACAGAGGTCTCCTTGAATTGTGAGACTGTGCGTTATTTTTTTCTTATAATTTTATTTATTGATTTGAGAGAGAGAGAGAAAGGAAGCCAGGCCAGCATGGCTCAGTGGTTGAGCATCAACCTATGATCCTGGAGGTCACAGTTTGATTCCCAGTCAGGGTATATGCCCAGGCTCGATCCCCAGTGGGGCATGATCAATGACTCTCTCTCATCATTGATGTTTCCGCCTCTCTCTCCCTCTCTCTCTCTTTTTTTTTAAAAATATATTTTATTGATTTTTTACAGAGAGGAAGGGAGAGAGATAGAGAGTGAGAAACATTGATGAGAGAGAAACATCCATCAGCTGCCTCCTGCACATGTCCCACCGGGGATGTGCCCGCAACCCAGGTACATGCCCTTGACCGGAATCAAACCTGGGACCCTTCAGTCCGCAGGCTGACGCTCTATCCACTGAGCCAAACCGGAGCTGGCTCCCCCTCTCTCTTAGTCTCTGAAATCAATAATATATATACATATATATATTAAAAAATAGAGAGAAAGAGAGAAACATCAATTTGTTGTTCCACTTATTTATGCATTCACTGGTTGCTTCTTGTATGTGCCCTGACAGGGGATTGAACCTGCAAGGGGAACTTTTTTTTCTGCCAAGGGCCATTTGGCTATTTATAACACCATTCTCAGGCCATACAAAATTATCAACTTAAAAATTAGCCTGCTCTATTTGCGCAAACAGTTAATGAACTCACCCCTAATGCCTTGGCATGGCCAGACCAAATGATTTTGTGGGCCTTACAGGGCCTGTGGGCCAGACGTTCCCCAACCCTGGTGTTTTGGGTTGATGCTCTAACCAACGGAGCTATCTGGCCAGGGCTTATTTTCCTTTCTTTCTGTGTTCTAATGTTTGTAGACTTTCTGGCATTCATAGAAAACACAATATACTTTTATAAAATCCTCTTCAGGTATCCGTTCTCAGGCCACCATCAACCTCTCCATGGAATCATCCAAAACTTCCAGTCTCAATGAGTCTCTCATCCCTGTTGGTACTCTCATGTGTCTCTGTTTTAGCTCGAGATATAGTTTATTTGTATGCTTACTAACTGTGTGCTTTTATTTCCCTCAATCTTTGCAGGCAGGGACAAGTCTTACCCATTTTTATATCCTGCCCCACCCACTCAGGTCTCTAGCTCTATGTCTGGAAGTTTATTGATTAAATGTCCCTGCCCTATTCCCTTGCCATGTCCCTGCCAGTATCCTTATCTGGCCCCCAGCCAACAGGATGGATGCTCAAAGAGGACCTGTCTTCTTTTAGGGGAGATGGATGTCCTAAATCTCTCCCACTTCCTAGGTAGAATGCTGCACTCTCTCTCTCCCTCCCACATACCAGGACACAAAGGGTGGGGCACATTCCCCAGAAGGGCCCCAGTCATAATGCACCTTTGTATGAAGCAGCAACCTTTGCACCAGCAACTGGGACTTTCAGAGGAAACCATTTATCAGATTAGCTGGTTGATACTGCCATGCAGAATCTGACCATGGGACAGAGACCCAAGAAAACGAAGGTGGGATGGTGAGGGGGTGGCAGAGTGGAGATCTGGGTGGTGGGGAAAGTGTAAGTGCTCTGGGGAAGAAAAGTCAGATTGGGGCAAAACAGGCAAGGGGGCAGCTGGCACTTAAACTGAATGCCACCTACTTGCCAAGTAGCGTAGAACCAAACTGTGAGCTGAAAACCAGGAGCAGTAAGAGAATCCGGCTGGACACCAGGAACAGCAGCCCCATGGTGCTCAGTAGGGATCAGACACGGTCACCTCCAAGGGCCCTTCCAGTCCATGAATTTGGGACTTCAAGCAACCATTTCTTTTCTGTCCCTAATGATAACAGTATCTGCAAGTGTACAGCGCTTACACTGTGCCAGTCATTGGTCTATGTTTTTTATTATAGTAACTTGCTTAATCTGAAAACCAGAAGAGGGAGGTATTATTATCTTTATATTACAGATGAGAAAATTGGCACAAAAAGATTAAGTAACTTGCCCAAGGCCCCACTGCTAGAGGCCACCAAGCTAGAGTGTGAACCCACCAGAATCTGTGCCCAGTCAGGCTCTGCTGGCTTCTGTAAGCGCTAAGGCCCTCCCTTCCAGCTCCAGTCCCTTGGGGCCTTTGCTCAGCCCTGTAACTTTTCTTTTTTCTTTTTAAATATATGTTTATTGATTTCAGAGAGGAAAGGAGAGGGATAGAGAGAGAGAAACATCAATGATGAGAGATAATCATTGATTGGCTGCCTCCTGCACGCCCCCCACTGGGAATCAAGCCCACAATCCAGGCATGTGCCCTCAACCAGAATCGAACCCAGGACCCTTCAGTCCGCAGGCTGACGCTCTATCCACTGAGCTAAACCTGCCAGGGCTCTTTTCTTTTAAATATATTTTTCTTTTCTTTTAAATATATTTTTATTGATTCCAGAGAGGAAGGGAGAGGGAGAGATAGAAACATCAATGATGAGAGGGAATCATTGATCGTCTGCCTCCTGCATGCTCCATACTGGGGATCGAGCCTGCAACCCAGGTATGTGCCCCAACCAGGAATTGAACCGTGACCTCCTGGTTCATAGGTCAACGCTCAACCACTGAGCTACTCCGGTTGGGCTTTTTTTAAAAATATGTTTTTACTGATTCCAGAGAGGAAGGGAGAGAGAGAGAGAAACATCAGTGATGAGAGGGAATCATTAACGTTTTCTTTCTGGTTCTATGGGAGGAAGCAGAAATGCTGTAAAGTTTCTAGCACTGAGTTATTCTTACTTACCTTCAGGGGTAGTTCAGAGGTGACCAATAAACAAGCTCCATCCCTGATTGTGTAGGATTCCTCCACCCTCCCTCCCCTCTTCCCTACCTCCCTCTATCAGCCCACTCAAGTACTGAGTTTAATAGTCTTGCAAAATAACCTCTAAGTCAGTCCTGGAGCTGAGAGGATTCATACATTTAAAAATACTTATAGCTCAGTTGGTTAGAGAATCGTACTGATACCTCAAGGTTGCAGATTTGATCCCTGATCAGGGCACATACAAGAATCAACCACGCATAAATAAGTGGAACAAGTCAATGTCTGTCTGTCTGTCTCTGTCTCTCTCTCTAAAATAAATTTTAAAAAATTTTTTTAATACTTATTGTATATCTACTGTGTGCCAAGCACTGATCTAGGTGCCACCATAATTTTTTCTTGACTTGGAAGTATTATTGAAGTGAACAAGATGGCAGAAAAAAGTTGAGGGTCTCATCAAGCGGGGATTGAACACATGGGACTGCTGAGGTGATCCTCTGCTTCATGGCCTAGGCCAGTGGTTCTCAACCTTCTGGCCCTTTAAATACAGTTCCTCATGTTGTGACCCAACCATAAAATTATTTTCGTGGCTACTGCATAACTGTAATGTTGCTACTGTTATGAATTGTAATGTAAATATCTGATATGCAGGATGGTCTTAGGCGACCCCTGTGAAAGGGTCGTTCGACCGCCAAAGGGGTTGCAACCCACAGGTTGAGAACCGCTGGCCTAGGCCTTTGCAAGCAGAGCAGCAAGAGGAACATGCCAGGGGTTGCTGATGTCAAAGGTGCCTCTGAGGCAGCTATGGCCAAGACTGGTTAGAAGCCCATCAATCCCTTTGCCTCTTCCTGGTGCACAGAAAAATGACAATTCCCTGTTAGGTAGGGGCCAAGCCCCTGGGTCTGGCCGATGGACTGCGAGCGGCAATGATGCCGTCTCTTCAGGCCTGGACATGAGAGGCCAAGCACAGTCCTCACGCTCTCCGTTGTGAGAGAGGAGGATGCAGAAGCTAATAAAGGACTCTCAGGATGCAGACACTGTAAGAAGTAAGGCCGCTGGATCCCTGAGTCACTTCTTGAAGTTATGAGTGAAAAAATTTGTCTAATGTTCTGCACCCCAATCTTTTGTGTTGGGAGAATGACAGGTGACGGTTCTGGTATATGTGGTGGAAATGGGGAAACGGCTTTCCCTGGTCTGGGAAGCTTTCCCTGCCTTGATCACCCTCTTCCCCACAGGGTTCATCTCTTCTCGAGGGTCTCCTGAAGCACCTTGTACGAATTTCTACACTGGCATGGTTTAAAGTCAGCCTTCTATGAGATGGTGAGCTCCTTAAGGGTAGGGCTTAACTTAAACACATCACTTAGGTTCTCAAGAAGCTGAAATGACTGGTGGGGAGAAAGGATGAAGAATTTAACTTTGGATAAAATGCTTTATATTGACGGTAAAATTTCCAAGTGGTTCTACTCAACTACATTTTAAAGAAGGGCTTCAAATTCAGCTAAGAGGTTATAGATGATTTGGGGCGTCAGCAAAGTGCCAACATTTAGAACTCTAATAGCAGAAGATACCTTCAAAACTAAGATTATGGAAACCGTGACACCGTACCAAGCTCTTTTTATCATTATTTTACATTATTCTCAGAACAACACTATGAAGGAGTTATTAGCTTCAAAAATGAAGAAGTTGGGGCTTAGCGAGGTTAAGAAATTTGCCTATGATCACACACTGGTAAATTGAGGATCTAGAATTCAGGGTAAAAACAATAGCAACACAATAGTCATAATGATAATTATAAAAATAATGAGTTACTCTTTATTGAACACTTACTATGCTCCAGATAATTTAGCACTTTTAATACATTTACATCTTACAACCACCCTATGAAATAGAATTTGCAAATGCAAAAACCTGGCTCTATCAACCAACTAAGCCCTTAACCACCATGGCTTTAAACAAGCTTTGGGGACACTCTGTTAGATGGCTAGAACAATAAAAATTTGCAGGATAATTTAGTTTTTAAAATGATTTCACATAACTTATCTCACTTGATTCTCACAACACGGTGAAGGGTGGTGTGCAAGGCATGTATTCTTGCACCCAATTGAAAAATTAAGAATCTAAGACTCCAGGACACTTTTAAGACTAGAATACAGATCTACTGACTTCTAATCTAGGCTTCATTAAAAGCAGAGGTAGAAAAAAAGTAATACAGAGAGAGGCTAAAAGTTAAATGATGGAACAAATGCTAAATAAATGCGAACGGAAAGGAAGCTGACACCAAATATTAACATGAGATAAATAGGCACTGAGGCAAAAAGCATGGAAAGAAATAGCCACTGTATGATGATTTGAAAATTGGCTACAATAATAATTTATTTTATTTCAGAGGGATGGTTACTTCTTTAAATTTTTACTTTTTAATTACAGTTTACACTCAGTATTATTTTGTATTAGCCTCAGGTGTACAGAATAGTAATTAGACAATCATTTACTTTATAAAGTGTCCCCCCGATATTTTCAGTACCCGACTGGCACCATACATAGTTATTACAATATCATTTGCTATATTCCCTGTGCTTGTACTTTGCACCCCTGTGACTGTTTTGTAACTACCAATTTGTACTTCTTATTCTTTTCACCTTTTCACTCATCCCCCAACCACCCTCCCCTCTGGCAACCATCAGCTGTTCTCTCTATCTATGAATCTGTTTCTATTTTTTTTAACAGATTTTATTGATTTTTTACAGAGAGGAAGAGAGAGGGATAGAGAGTTAGAAACATCGATGAGAGAAAAACATCAATCAGCTGCCTCCTGCACACCTCCCACTGGGAATGTGCCAGCAACCAAGGAACATGCCCTTGACCAGAATCGAACCCGAGACCTTTCAGTCCGCAGGCCGACGCTCCATCTACTGAGCCAAACCGGCTAGGGCGAATCTGTTTCTATTTTTGTTTTGTTCATTTATTTTGTTCTTTAGATTCCACACATAAATAAGTGAGATCAAGTGGTATTTGTCTTTCTCTGACTGACTTATTTCACTGAGCATACTACCCTCTAGGTCCACCCATATTATCACAAATGGTAAGACTTCACTTTTTTATGGCTGAGTAACATTCCAGTGTATGTGTGTGTGCTTTATAGCTTCTTTATTCACTCATGTACTCGTGTATTGATGGGCACTTGAGTTGCTTCCATATCTTGGCTATTGTAAAAAGCACTGAAATGAAAATTCTTTTGAATTAGTGTTTTGGGTTTTGCTGGGACATAAAGCAGTTCTATTTATAATTTTTTGAGGACCCTCCATACTATTTTCTTAAAAATATATATGTATTTGTATTGATTTCAGAGAGGAAGGGAGAGGGAGAGATAGAAATATCAATGATGAGAGAGAATCATTGATGGGCTGCCTCCTCCACGCCCCCCACTGGGGATCGAGCTGCAACCCGGGCATGTGCCCTGACCAGAATCGAACTGTGACCTCCTGGTTCATAGATCTACGCTCAACCACTGAGCCACGCCAGCTGGGCCTTACTGTTTTCCACAGTGCTGCACCAGTCTGCATTCCTACCAGCAATGCACGAGGGTTCCCTTTAACTTCACTTCCTTGTCAACACTTGTTGTTTGCTGATTTACTGATGAAAAGCATTCTGACAGGTGTGAGGTGAGATCTCATTGTGGTTTTAATTTGCATCTCTCTGATGATTAGTGATGTTGAGCATCTTTTCATATGTCTATCGGCCATCTGTATGTCCTCTTTGGAGAAGTATCTATTCAGGCCCTCTGCCCATTTTTTAATTGGATTTTTTGTGTGGTTATTTTTTTATATTGAGTTGTATGAGTTCTTTATACATTTTGTATATCAACTTCTTATTGGATGTCTCATTGGTGAATATATTCTCCCATTCAGTAGGTTGTCTTTTTGTTTTGTACATGGATTCTTTTGCTGTGCAAAAATTTTATAGTTTGATGTAGTCCCAATCAGAAAAAAAATAATTTATTTTTTGCTAGAATAATATAGTAATTCTAAATCTGCATATATTAAATAATAAAGGTTCTGAAATACAAAGTCAAACTTGACAAAACTATAAGAAGAAACTGGTAAATCCACTATTGAGGTAGTAGGTTTTAATACATCTTTTTTAGTAACTGGAGATTGAACAGACAAAAATCAGAAAGGATTTGGAAGATCTGAACAATGCCATTAATAAGCTTGAGGTCTATTATCTATAAATTTATGTATATTTATATAAGTGTGTACATATATATTAAGCTTGTTAAGTAAATGTATATAAGTGTGTGTGTGTATTAGAGAATACACTTTTCTTTTAAGCATGCAAATTAGCTACACATGAGGTCATAAAGCATGTCACAAAACATTTCAAGAAATTAGTATTACAAAGACTATATTAAGCAACCAAATTGCAACTAATTTAGAAATCATCAAAAACAACAACAAATCATCCCACACACGGAAATTGAAAAACACACTTCCAAGTAACATATAGTTCAAAGAAAAAAAATCTTAATGTAAACATTTTTAAGAACTAGAACTAAATGATAATGAAAATACCACATCATAAAACACACTGGACAGCTACACTAAGACCCCGCCTTTCCAATTCCAGACAAGAAGGCGGTAAAATCACAGGTGCACCACTAGGCACGGCTCCCTCTCTACGCCCCTGGCCGTGCGTAACATGACCGGGGAAGCAGGAGCTGACTTTGCATCTCAGTCCTTTTCTCCCGCAAAACCGTATGAAAACACAAGGTCAACATTTAAAACAAAAACCACCAGCGGCCACATAGTAAAACGGTACCCCAAGCATGTCAAACTCAAAGGCTAACACTGGCCAAATACACAAGGTTTAAGTGTATGTGGGCCGAAAAAAAACAAAAGCTTCAGTTTTCATAGAAACGTAGGTTTATTTTGATAGCGACATGCTGAATACAAAGGGCTGAAATAAATGAGTAATCGTTACCATAAAATAATAGAACATTTTAATAAAAATTCAATATTTTTCTTGAACATCAACTTACCAGATACTGAATAACTGCACAAATTAATAAGCATAACGCAAATAAACCTATGTTTCTTGTTCTCCGAAAGTGAAATATTTCCTGTGGCGCACACCAAACAAGTCAGTCCAAGACTAATGACGTGGCAATCGGCTGCGAAAATGTTCACTGCTGGTGTTAGTGGAGAGAAATGGTGCGCCTGCGCGTAAGGCCCGTCAGGGAAATGAATGCAACACGATTATAGTGATCAGTCATTAGCGAACGTTGTAGTTCGTTATTAATAATTATGTATAACAGGGTATTGTAATTAAGTTACAAAAATTAAGACATTTTTATTAAAACGTTTCTTACATACCGTTGTATTGGCTGGGCTGCAAAAATATTCGTTGTGGGCCGTGAGTTTGACATGCTTGCTGTACATCGCACTGTAGCCAGGTGGTTCAGTTGGTTGGAGCATCAATCCTGTCCATCAAAAAAGTTTCAGGTTCAATTCCTAGTCAGGGCACATACCTAGGTTTCAGGTTCAATCCCCAGTCAGGGTGTCTACGGCAGGCAACCAATCAATGTCTGTCTGTGTGTGTCTCTCTCTCATAAAAATATATCTTCCAGTAGGGTTGAAAAAACAAACAAATTGTACATCGTTTTCCATTTATTTAAAAAGCAAAGTCACTAGGATGGTATAAAAGTAATACCAGTGCCTTTTTAAAAAAATATATTTTTATTAATTTCAGAGAGGATGGGAGAGGGAAAGAGAGCTAGAAACATCAATAATGAGAGAGAATCATTGATTGGCTGCCACCTGCACAACCCCACTGGGGATCTAGACCACAATCTGGGCATGTGCCCTTGACCGGAATTGAACCTGGGACCCTTCAGTCCATAGGCCAACACTCTATTCACTGAGCCAAATCAGTTAGGGCGGTCCAAGTCTTTTTTTATTTCAGAGAGGAAGGGAGAAGGAGAGAGAGAAACATCAATGATGAGAGAGAATCATTGATCAGCTGCCTCCTGCACGGCCCCTCCTAGTGGGGATCGAGACCACAGCTCGGGCATGTGCTCTGCCCGGGGATCGAAACGTGACCCCCAGGTTCATAGGTTGATGCTCAACCACTAAACCACACAGGCTGGGTGCCTTTTAATTTTTTTTTTATTGTTTAAAGTATTACACATAGTCGTACATATATCTCCTTTTTTCCCCCCCATTGACCTTAATTTTTTGATGATGAACACATTTTCTCTGAGATTGAGAATGATCTCCATTCTCAATTTCCACTACCCAAGAGAAATGAAAGCTTACTATGTCCACAGAAGACTTGCATAAGAATGTTCATAGGTGCTTTTTTTTTTTTAATATATTTTATTGATTTTTTTACAGAGAGGAAGGGAGAGAGATAGTTAGAAACATCGATGAGAGAGAAAGATCGACCAGCTGCCTCCTGCACACCTCCTATTGGGGATGTGCCCGCAACCCAGGTACATGCCCTTGACCGGAATCGAACCTGGGACCTTTCAGTCCGCAAGTCGACGCTCTGTCCACTGAGCCAAACCGGTTTCGGCCATAGGTGCTTTATTCATAGTAGCCAAACACTGAAAACAATCCAAACAAACATCAGCAGAGACTGGATAAACAAATAGTGCATATCCATCCATATAATGAAATAACCTCAGTGATAAAAAGGAGCAAATGAACTAATATATGCAGTACATGCTGATGAAAGAAGCTGCCCTCTAAAGAGAATACTGAATGCTTCCATTTAGATGAACGTCTGGCCTCGCATAGTCCTCACACTAATGAACTGGTGACGAAGGGAAGATGGATCCAACATGGGCCCCACGGAGCCTTCTGGGCTGATGGAAATATCCTATATCTTGATTTGGATGATGGGAGCATGGTTGTTTACATTCGCCGAAACTCATAAAACTATAGACTTAAGATACATGCATTTTATGATATATATATATTCAATAAAGAAAAAAAATTACAGAATTCAACTTTAACAACACTTACAAGGAAATATATAGCCTTAAGTGCATATATTAGAAAAGAAAAAAAAAAGATTCAAAACCGATTATCTATCAAAGATAGATAATAGGAAATTTTTTTAAAAAGAGCAGCAGAATAAATTCTAAGAAAGTAGCAAGATGAAAACAATAAACATGAGCAAAAATTAATGACATAAAAAATAAACAGTAGAGAAAGTCAATAAAGTCAAATGTGAAATGTGTACATAAAAAAGACTAATAAAAATGGAAAAAACGTAGGTAATATTGATCAAGGTAAAGAAAAGAGTTGCAAATAAACAATGTTAGAGAGTTTTAAAGTGATATACTGAAAGCTACAGCAGAGTTTTGTGTGTGTGTTTTTCATCTTCACCCGAGCATCTGTTTTTTAATTGATTTGAGAGAGGAAGGGAGACAGACAGGCAGGCAGACATCGATGTGAGAGATATCAGTACCTCCCATACTCGCCCCGACTGGGCATCAGACCCGCAACCTGGGTATATGCCCTGACCAGGAATCAATCTGCCACCCTGTGGTGCCCAGGACTACGCTCCACCAACTGAGCCACCCTGGCCAGGGCACAGCAGAGTTTTTAAAATGAGAAAACTACAAACAACTTAATGCCAATAAATGTGAAGCAGACAAACTAGACAATATTATATAATTTCCCAAAACTAATTCAAGAAGGAAGAGAAAAACCTATATAGTCCAATACACACAAAACCCACATATTTTGTTATCTGAACAAGGAGATCTTTGAAAGTGGAAAGAGGCATTATGAATGAGTATGCAGGGAACAGACATAACCTGCTCCTAGCCCAGGCATCTGGCCACTTTAAGTTCACACACAGCCAGAAACAAAATTTAAATAGGTCATGTAAATTATTCCTACAAAGAGGACACCAGGCCCAGAAGGCTGTACAGGAATGATCTACCAAATATTCAAGAAAGCACCAATTCCAATTTTAAGCCACCTTTTCTTAGAGATTAAGGAAGGAAAAGCATTCTGAACGTATTCAGTGAGGTTAGTAAAATTCTAATTCCAAAACAGACAAATATAGTATGAGAAAAAAATCCAGGTTAATATCACTTATGAACATAGATGTTGATACCTTGTTCAACATATAAACAAATCAAACTCAGTACTATATAAAAAAAGATACTATATTATGCCCCATTTGACTCTATCCCAGATATACAAAGAAAGCTTAACATAAAAATATTAATGTAATTTATAGCATTCACAGATGAAAAAAGAAAACCCGTAAGATCATTTCAATAGATATAGAAAAAGCATTTGATAAAATTTAACACTAAACTAGAAATAAAAAAGAAACATCCTTAGCCTATTAAAGAGCATGTACCAAAAACCTATAGGAGTCATCGTTACAAAAAACCATTAGAAGCATTTATTTTATGTTCAACAAGTCAAGGATGCCTGCTATTCCTGCTTCTAGTTGACATTCTATTGGAGGTCTTAGCAAAATTGGAAGCAAACTGGAAAGAATAACAATAAATTAAAGGCACAGAATTGGAAAGAAACAACAGTCCTTCAGTGGTTCTCAACCTTCCTAATGCCTCAACCCCTTTAATACAGTTCCTCATGTGGTGACCCCCAATCATAAAATTATTTTCGTTGCTACGTCATAACTATAATTTTGCTACTGTTATGAATCGTAATGTAAATATCTGATCTGCAGGATGTATTTTCAGGGGTCTCGACCCACAGGTTGAGAACCTGTGGATAATACCCCTTCAAAACTGCAAGTGATTAAAACTAATTCAGAGCCAGAGTGTCTTAGTGGGATGACCCAGAGAGGGCCACAGAGGAAGGTTCCACGGAATCAGTGGTGTTAAATTTCTTGAGTTGTGAGGTAGGTATGATATGGGTTTAGTTTTATTATACTGCTTCATAATTTATATAGATAGGTGTGCTTTTGTATTTTTTTTGAATGATATTATTCATAATTCAGTTCCATTAAAATATAATGTATTTTTACTTTCTGTATTACCTAAGTATTAGTTGTTTTATTCTTTTACAATGAAAATGTAAACATGTATTTGGAAGAAAGAAGATTTTAAAAAGAGAAAAACAAAAGCCAGTGAAGGGAGCCTGGAATTTCACCAACGGTTTGATGGATGGGCTGGTAGGTGGCGGTGAGGGTGGTTAATAAGGCCAAGTTCCATTAAAGTCAGGACAAGGGCTCAGTCAAGGATTGAGAAGAGGCTGCTAGATTTGGAGGGAAGACCCATGGCAGTGACCTTTAAGAGGGCAGTTTTTATAGGCTGGCAGGAGGCAGGGCCCAAAAGAGGGGGTTAAATCATGAATGAATACATAGCAAAGAACTGGAAAACACCCAAAGGCCTAACAATCAGGGCCTGGTTAAACAACCGCAGTGCCATTCATAAAGAAATGATGCTGTGTCCATCCACAGGCGGGCTTACAAAATTAGGTGACGTAAAAAATTTCAGGACACAAAATAGCATTTGTGCAGATTACAATCATGAAAGGACATTCGTGTGCAGTGAGCGGCAGATAGGACTGGACAAGATCAAGTCATGCTTGTGGATGCTGTCTTAGGGCTACGGGATTTTATTTCCCATGTTTGGAATGCTGGTGATCGTCAAACAAAAACATGTAATGCTTCTTTAAAATAAAAAGAATGGCTGTTGAAGAAATGGAGGCAGCAAGTGAAGAAATCTGACGTTGACTGGAAGGAATGAGATGGCAGAGCCCTGGAGGAGTGCGGAGGGTTTGGGGCAGCCGCTGGTGGGGGCGAGCCAGGGGCGGCTGGGGAACAGGTAGAGGAGAGAGGGAGGCTATTTCCTTCATTGTCTATATGCCCTTTAAAAAAATTAAAAAACCAACAATCCACTTTTTAACAAATTCAAACAGTCCAGAAGTGTGTGTGTTGGGGAAGGGGGGGGGGGGCGGCTAATGATAGAACCTCCAGCCCTCCTCCTATTCCCTACTATAAATAGTTGAGTGCAGCCCAGCTGGCGTGGCTCAGTGGTTGAGTGTTGACCTATGAACCAGGAGGTCATGGTTCAATTCCTGGTCAGGGCATATGGCTGGGTTGCGGGCTTGATCCCGTCTGGGGCATGCAGGAGTCAGCGGATGGATGATTCTCTCTCATCATTGATGTTTCTAACTCTCTTTTCCTCTCCCTTCCTCTCTGAAATAAATAAAAAAATATATATATATTTTTAAAAATAGTTGAGTGTACCTTTCCAGAGCTCTACCCTTCTCTTTCAACTGCATTTCACTGGCATTTTATTTTGTTTATTTTATTATTTAATTTTAATTACAGAGTCAGATAGGTTTGTTAAAATATAGGATTAGAGAATGTAAATAATGAAATCTCCCATCCTCCAGAGCTAACATCTATTGGTGGTCTGGAAAAGGTCCTTCCACACTTTTTTGTGGGATGTAAATACTTATATAGACATACATATACATACTTATTTATAGCTTCATGGTTGGTTGTTTTCATAAAAGCAATACCATATTCCACCTACAGTTCACCAGTTTCACGCTACAATATGTTACGGCAGATCACTCCCTCGTCACCACATAGGATTGCCTTCATGCTTTTGAATAGCTGACTAATATTTCATAGCATATAGTTGGAAAATAAGATTCAGAGAACACAGGGGTCATCCATCTTTTCCTGTGATTGGCCAGGAAGAAGATATAAAAATAAAAGATTCAAGATCACCCTGGCCAGTTTGGCTTGGTGGGTAGTGTCGGCCTGTGGACTAAAGGGTCCGGGTTTGAATCTGGTCAAGGGCACATGCCTGGGTTGCAGGCTCGATCCCCAGTGTGGGGCCTGCAGAAGACAGACAATCAATGATTCTCTCTCATCATTGATGATTCTCTCTTTCTCTCTCCTCTCTCTCTCTCCTTCCTCTCTGAAAGCAATAAAAATATATTAAAAAAATACATACATAAATAAGAAGTGTCACAAATATCACATGCAAAACAAACAAACAAGATTCAAGATGGCAGGAGGCACTGCCTGTACGGGACTCGCCGTGAGTGGGGAGCACACAGAGGTTTTCTTTCTGTCTTTTTCTTAAGCCACAGTCCTACCCAAATCTAGTGAAAGCATACAGACCTGCAAAGAGGGAGGGTTGTGATTTGAGCCTGAGTGATAAGGCCACCGCCGGGGGCCCAACTTCCTTGAGTGACCTGTTCTTCCCCGGTGATGGCTAGGCAGAGCCCACTTATCAGGAGCCTTAAGGGGATCCCCTGGAACCGTGTCCTCCGGGTGTGGCCCCTGTGCCAGCAGGAGCCACATGGTCTGGGAAACACATCAGAAATGCAAATTCTCAGGCCCCGCCCCAGTCCCACTGATCAGCATCTCTGGCATGGGACCCGGCAGTGCCTGTGTAATAAGCCCTTCAGGGGATCAGGTGCATGCTCAACCTCTGTTCTAGAATGTGCATTGAGTCTGACTGCACCCATTTTCTTAGGAGACAGGGAGGAGTCAGCCCGGAAGGGGATAGGTTGGCCAGCTTCATAATTGGTCTTCAGTGCCTTTCAGGCTGCAGGCAAAGTCAGTGACCAGGGTAGTCCCAGAAACAGCCTCCCACCCCCCCTCCCGCCACCTTTCCGGTAACATCAGTCCTCCCTCCACAACAAGAGCACCACAGAAAGGCAGGGTGGCCGTGCAAACCCACTGCTTTCCCCTTTCCCTCAAGTGTGTCCCCTCCCTGTTTAAGGCAACCCCTCTCCTGGGGGCTGCCCTTTGCTGGATGGAGGTGGGAGGGGGGAGAGAAGCTTCGAATGTTGGGGAGGAAATGTCCTCATTTCACCCAGCTGCTTCTGCCCACACCTGCTCCGATGAGACCCGAGGAACGACACCAGTAAATGACACAGAGCCAACTAGAGGGGCCCCTTCCCACAGTGCAGTGGGGCCCGGTTAACTGACAGGAAAACTGTGAATGGGCTCAGGTGGCTGAAATGAGGGGCTGGGGAAAACAGCTGGGCTCCTCTGAGGGGGGGGGGCGGGGGGCGGGTGGAGCAACTGTCTTATGTCACCCCCAGGCTCTCGGAGTTTGGGGCAAGGGGTGGGAGGGTTGGGCAGGTCAGGACCAGATCAGAGACCTGCCGATTTCCCTAGGATTCTGAATGGGACATCATGGAAGAGAAAGAAGCTTGAGTAGAAATAGGGCACACCCAGATACTGAGGAGGTTCCGGTGGGTAAGCCCCACAACAGTCTTCAGTTATGCTATAGGCAATAACCTTCATTTCTAAAAAGGAACTTCATTTCTGGGAGCAGTTTTAGGTTCACAGAAAAGCTGAGTGTGGAAACTGACAGGAAATTTTTCGTTTCTTCCTGGTCTGCCCTCCATAGAAACACAGCGGGGAAGTTCATTCATGCAGTCAACTGGTCCGTCAGTCCACCGATCATTTTATAAGCATCTGACGAGGTCTCTCAGCAGCAATTCCCAAACTTATAAGAATCACTGGGAAGTTTATTAAAGAGGCAGGCTCTGTGTCTCTTTACCAGAGATTCTTTTAAAAAATTAAATATATATATATTTCAGAAAAGAAGGGAGAAAGGGGGAGAGAGAGAGAGACATCAATGATGAGAAAGAATCACTGATTGGCTGCCTCCTGCCACATTGGCGATCAAGCCCACCACCTGGGTATATGACCTGACTGGGAATCAAACTGTGACCTCCTGGTTCACAGGTCGACACTCACACCAGATGGGCCTCACCAGAGACTCTGATTCAGGAGGTCTGGAGTGGGGCCCCGGACACACGGGACACAGTCCGCAGGAGATGTTATACATTGGACACCCTGTGCCCTACCTACTCTGAGAAGCTCGGGCAGGGTGTAAGGTACCAGGGCCATGAGGCTCTGGTGGGAAGGGAGGAAGCCATGAACATAAAAGACCCGCATCCCAGCCCCCACCCCACCCTGAGAACTGAGGACGCAGTACGATCCATGTCAGCTGAGGCGCGGGGCACTCACAGGCCTGAGGATTTCAGAGGGCAGGCCAGCGACTGGAACACGCGCCAGCTCTGAGATCCCTGCTACGGCAACCAGCAAGAGTCCGTGAGGAGGAAATAACCCAGGGGACTGTCAGAGAATGAGGCCTTGAGCAAGTTCACCTTCCGGCACCTCCGTTCCCTGATTGTTGGGGGGCGGCACGGTTGGGGGTGTGGAGATGGCCAGAAGAAAGCCCTGAGTCTGGGAGGAAGCAGGGTCCCCTTGAGGACAATGACTGTGGTTGGAGCAGAGGGACCACATACGAAGAAATGCAGGGTTAGGCTGGAAAGGTGGGGTAGGGGTCCTGGCGGTTGAGGTGTGTCCCCCAAAACAACATATTGAAGTTCCAACCCCCCGTACCTCCGAAGTGGCCTTGTTTGGAAAAGGTGGTTGCAGGTATAATTAAGAGGAGGTCATATCGGAGCAGGGTGGGCCCTTGTACCTGACATGACTGTCGTCCCTACAAGAAGAAAGACAGAGGGAAGACGGCCATGTGAAGACGGAGGCTGACTGGAGTGATCCAGCACAAGCCAGGGAATACCGGAGTTACCAGAAGATGGACGAGGCAGGAAGGCTCTCCCCTCGGGCTTCTGAGGGACATGGCCTGCAGACACTTTGATTCTGGACGCCCAGCCTCCAGAACTGTGGGAGGACATAGTTCTGCTGTCTTAAGCCACCAGTGTGGTCCTTTGTCATGGCTGTCCTAGGAAACCAACGCAGGGGCTTTGGATGCTTAGTGATGAGGAGTGTGGAGCCAGTAAGGCCTCTTAAGCAGGGAAATCGTGCTTGATGCATAAACCACAGGGACCTGAGGATCCATGTCAAAACCTTCTCCCTGTTTTCGCTCATTTTTTTTAAAAGGCTTTACTTAAAAGTCCTTTGCCCACCCATCAAAATGTTGATATCATGAAAGACAGAGGGTAATTAAGGACACATTTTAGATTAAAGGAAACTTACTGAGACATGACAGCTGCATACAACCCGTGATCTGGGACTTTTTTTCTTTGGGGCTATAAAGCATATCATTGAGACTATTGTGACATTTGAATAAAGTCTGTAGATTAGATTCTCACATTGTAGCAATGTTAATTTCCTGTTTTTTTGTCATTTTACGGGGGTTATGTAAGAGAAGTCCTTGTTTGAAGAATGCACACTCAGCCCTGGCCGGTTGGCTCAGTTGGCTGGAGTGTTCTCCCATACACTGAAAGGTCACAGTTCGATTCCCAGTCAGGGCACATACTCAGGTTGTGGGTTCCATCCCTGCTCAGGGTGTGTGGGAAGCAATCCACTGGTGTTTCACTCTCACATCGATGTTTCTCTCTTTCCCACTCCCTTTCTCTCTCTCTAAAAATCAATAAAAGCATGTCCTTGGGTGAGGATTTAAAAAAAAAAAAAGAAACACTCAGCCCTGGCTGGGTAGCTCAGTTGGTTAGAATATTGTCCCCAAACACCAAAATCATGGGCCCTGACCCCCAGTCGGGACAAATACAAGAGTCAACCAATGAATGCATAAATAAGTAGAACGACAAATCGATGTCTCCTTCTTCCACTCTCTCTAAAAATAAAAAAATAAAAGTATTTAGGAGTAAAGGGACATGATGACTGCAACTTACATTCAAACAATGTATGCATACATTAGGAAGATAAGATAATAAAGCAAATGTGATAAAATGTTAACCTTTGGGGAATCTGGGTGAAAACTACAGGAGGACTTTCTGTATAATTCTTGTCACGTGAAATCACCAAATTAAAAGGTGGGCGGGTGGATCTGCTGACCAGCCCATGGCTCTCCTGCTGAACAGTCTCCAACCCTCGGAAGCTTCTAGAGCTCAGATCTGGACACCAAACTAGAGTGATGAGCGAAAGAATTCTGAGAACTTCTGGTTTCTACATGTTGGGATTCTACCGATGGCCTTGGTGGTTGCTGATTACTAACATGTGGTTAATGTGGAATTATTTGTGTTACAGGTTGTTTGCAGAAAACCCTTTTCTCTCCTTCTCATGCACAGTATGACCTGGAAGTGGAAGGGGCCCTACATATTTAATCAAGCTCCTTCCACATTCATTTCGCCCTCATTAGTATTCCGAGACAGGTGAATCCAGGCTCTTCTGAACAATTTTGGACAATGGAGTCGCACCCTCTCTCATGGCCCATTCATTCTATTACTGGTCAGTTCCGACCAGGAGGAAATTCCTCGACCTGCTGAGCTGGAACCTCGATCCACTGAAACTGGTCCTGTCCCCTGGATGGTGTCACAGCACCACCTCCCCCCATGGTCTTAGTCATCCTCCCCTGAACAAGTTCCGGTTGGTCAATGTCCCTCTAGAATGTAAATGCAATACTGCACGTCTAGCTCGATGATCAGAAAGCAGAGACCACAACCTCTCCAGTGCTGGGCATTCTGTTCACACAGCCTCAGGTGGAACTGGCTTTCAGGCAACTGCATGACACGGCTGACTCATAATGAATATAGACCCGACTGACACCACCGTTTTCTCTTGAGAACCAGGCTTAACTGCTGTTGGTGTCAGCTGTTATCAACACCCAGCATCACATCATGCATTTGTTTGCTCAGCGTCAGTCTCCACCCACTACAATGCAACCTCCAGGGAGGCAGGGACTTTGTCCTGTTCTGAATCCCCAGCCCCTAGCAAGTCCTGGCCCATAGCAGACATCAATAAAGACATGCTGACTAAATGAATGGCTGGTAAGACCTATCTCCCTTATCCTGTACTTAACCATTTGCTATTAATTCACACCCAGTCGACTAACAAGAGGGATTTGAGGTGACTTGCTTTGCAGAGGGCTTTGTGTGACCGTCAGAGCAAACTTTGTTTTCGTTGGAATTTGTATCTTATTAAATTTACATCATTCGTTGCAGCTGGTTAAGATCTCATTCCTGGTTCTCTCAACCAACATATCGGCTCTCCCTCCTAGTGTCAAACTGGAGTGAGGCTCACAGAGGTTAACAGTAACTTCCTCAAGAATGACTCCGCTGCGGCCGCACTGGTCCTCTTGCATTCCTCAAATTCTCCCGGAACGTTCTAGGCCCAGAATCTTTGCTTTGGCTGCCCTCTCTGCTAGCACACGCCCTCCCACCCCCCAGGTAGCTACAAGGCCAATTCCTTAACTTTGAGTCACTGTTCAAACGCTTCCTTCTCAGCTGACGCTGGTCGTCCTGTTTAAAACTGTAAAATGTCCCCTCTCCAATACTACCCCTCTTCCTGCTCTATATGATTGTTTCGTTCATAGTCCCGATCACCTTTTAATGAGCTTTATAACTTCGTTTATGTACTGTGTGTACTGTGTGCTATCTGTCCCACCAGTCCTGCCCCTTGCTATAAAAGGGAAGACATGTTTGCCTGTTTTGTTCACTAATGTATCCCAAGTACATAAAACAAGCCTGGCACATAGTAGATGCTCAATAAATATTTGCTGAATGAATGAGTGGACAGCGTCATCCCTTCTGGACCCAGAAATGTATGTGTCACCAACATGAGTAGGACACAACAGAGCCAGCTGATCACATGCCACCCACGTTACCTCCCAGGCACTGGTAAAAACGTGCAATGGGACAGACGTCCTCCCTCCAGAATGGCATCCATCTCTTAACCAGCTCCCTCCGCGTACAGTCTTTCAATCAGTAAAACAAGACAAAGTGCCAGGAACCCTATTTCAAAAAGCATTTTGGCGGCACTGGAACATGCTCGTTTTATACACCACGAGGTCAGCGGGGGGATTCAAAACTGTAATGCAGCACATGATCCCAATTTTAGGAAAACAGCTGTCTAAACAGAAACAACCCTGGAAAGAAATACACCCAAATGTTACCAGTGATTATTTCTGAGGAGTGGGATCTTGGTTCATTTTCATTTGCTTCTCTGTATTTTTCAACGTTGCCACAATAAGCAAGTGTTTCTCTTATCGTGAGAAGAATTCCAACATATGAGTACTTGTTGTCGTTGTTATTAGCCGGACCACTCAGCCACACGTGTCCTCACTACGGCCAGAGAACCCTTTCCAGGCCGGTTAACCTCAGCAGCAAATACGCGCATGGAGAGACGCATTCATCGCAATCCTAAAACAACCTACGAGGAAGGTACCGTATGGCCGTCACATTACAGATGAAGCAACTGAGGCTCAAAGAGGTTACAGTAACTTGCTCAAGGCCATTGCTCGGAGCCTGGTGATGGACCTGAGCCTGGATTTTGAGTTCAGGCAGTGTAGCTCCAGAATGGATGCTCTTAACCATTCCACCAGGCTACTGAGACTCCAACCTGCTCTTCCCAAGCAATAGGATGCTGAAGGAGTGGTGGGGAGGGCGGCCATGGGAGGGGTGGGAGCTGACATGCTTTGATATACAGTGGGGCCTTGACTTACGAGTATAATTCGTTCCGAGACCGAGCTCGTTAAGGAGCTTGTTAACTCAAATTACTCGATCAACTCAATGCAAAAAATCAGCTGAGAGACAGCTGGTATCTCAAAAAACTCGTTAGTCAGGACACTCGTAAGTCAAGGCCCCACTGTACGTTACTTCTTTTTGTTCTTGCAACTGCCCTGAGAGAAAGGTATTGCTTTCATCTCCCTGTTTATATAAAGAAGGAAAATGGGGCTCAGTCAGGGGTTTGAACCTCCGCTGTGATACTTCAAGCTTGCCCTTGCCCTCCAGTTTCCTCCTCTACAACATTAGGATAATAATCATCCCACCTCACTGACTGCAGGAAGTCCTTAGTGAGAAAATAGCTTCAAAACACTCTTCACCACGGTGCCCAGGATGCGTTAAAAGCTTCATCAATGTTAGCTACGTCTACTCTCATTCTTCATTCTAAAGTCTGCCAAAGGCAACAGGTTGACTTGCTAGCTGAACAAAGGGGAGGAATTAATTCTTAGTGATGCCATCAGGTGCCCTCTGACCAATGAACAGAGTCACAGAGGAGGTGCTAGTCCAAGTGGCTCTGGTGGAGCTGCGTTTCCCCCTGTGGAGGGGGGCAGGCATGCCCTGGAAGCACAAGGGGCAAGGTTGGGTCCTGTCCCTCACCCTGGCTGTCCCTGCCCTGCACCCTGCTCTCCCTGCGGAGAGTGAGGCCTGCTCCTCACTGCGGCCTTCTGGTTCCCCGCCACTGTGCTGGGGTCCCTGGCCTCAGCTGTTTCCTTAATCAGGGCCTCACAGCCTCTGCAGCGGGGAGTGGGAGCCCCAGGCCTGGGACGGCCCTTGATAAACAGCTGGAGCCCTTGCTCGCAGAATCTGTCATCTCCAAGGGAAACACAGAAACAAGCTACTGGAGCCAGGGGGGCGGCTGATAATAAGTCACCCGGCTCCAGGAGGCCCCTCCGCTGCTGGGCCTCCAGCCTCTGCACCTGGAACCTCCCGCCTGCCCTCCCAGAGCCAGCGCCACCACGTCTCCTCTCCTCCACAAAGCCTGCCCTGACTCCCCCAGTCCCCCACCCCCCGCCAGCTCCCATGGCACACAGTACGGAATTCATTCCTCCATTTATTACATTAAGTGGAAACTGCTAAGGTGCTGGGGTCCCAACCAGCCCGGGCGCTCCAGAAGGCGGGTGTGCTGTGTCAGGCGCCCGGCACAAAGCTTAGGAAATGCCTGTGGGAATCCGCAATGATGGGGAACACAGGGCCGACTGTTGCAGGGGCATTCAAACATCTACATATTGACAGAAAACACTGCTGGCTAAAAAGTCATGTTGGTAGATGTCAAGGAACTCTTAATGTTTCCAAAAGAATAGCCAGCATTTTATATGTTCGCCATACAATGTTCGCTTGAGAGGCCATTTTCATTTCACTTGAGCGATCTGCGAATAATGCCTTTTTTCTGTTAGTTTCATTACCTGAAACAAAATAAAAATAGCTATCTCCCGCTATGTGTAGTAAAAATACTTTCGCTAGATAGCAAATGGTAAGGTTTTGAAATCATTTTGATCAATCAAGGAGATATTTCGGTCATGTTCTAAAATTAGAGATTCCTGTGTTTTCAGGCAAGCTTTTCAAACAGTTGTAAATTGCAGTCTATAATCGCATCATCATGCATGGTACGAATTTTTGTATAACATCAAAATTTAAGTAACATATGTAGCATAAAAAATGTTATGTAAATAAAGGGAAAAAATGTTATGTAGAAAAAAGGGAGATGCAACATCGGGCATGCAAAATGAGCCTAACTTTGTAAAAGTAAAAACGATTGCATATGGAGAGTATTCTATGATCTTATTTTAAAAGAATAAAATGTAAGTGTATATGCGTAGAAAAAGGGTTCTGAGGGACACAAACCTGCCCTTAACACTCGTTTTCCCTGGAGGGTGGGACTTACATCTTTATTTTCTTCCTGTCTGTAATGTGTTTTCATAATGATAATGGTTGTTTTACTTTTATCATTACAGTGTTTGTACTATTTGACTTAATTTAAAAATTAAATGTAAAAATTAACCATCATTTAAATAGCTATTAAAATAGTTGTGTGGAAATTATTTAAATAATAAAGATAAAAGACTAGGAGATATATCAAATGTAAACGAGGCTGTCTTTGAGTGTTTAGAACTAGGAATGATTTTTCTAGAGATTTCCTATATTTCTGTATTGTCCACACTTCCTATACTGAGCAAGTATGAATTTTATAATTTTTTAAAATCTTATTTTAAAAGTCCGAATGAATCAGAGAATGAACGAATGCATGACTTTTTTCCCAACCCTGGCTCTTTGCCTGCATCTGACCCAACATGCAGGAGATTCTTGGCCATTGCTCTGTCCTCCTCCGCTATACTGTGTGGATTAGGGCCTCCGAAGGACCCTGTGCACAGATGTGCCGGGTCCAGGCCTCCATCCACAGTGCCCTCGCCAGATCTGGACACCTGTGTGGTGGTGAGGGGCTGGAGCAAGAATCCCTGGCTCTAGTCAAGGTGGTCATGGTGCCTGCCCTGCCCTCGCCACTACCCCCCACCAACCCTCCCAACTCTACCCATTCACCTCGAGACCACTCAGCTCTTCAGGAAGCACCTCCTCAACCCCAACCTTCCCTACCCTCCCTTGCCCTGGAATGCCCACAGCACAGAGAGCCTGCACCCCAAGACTCAAACTTGCTGCCTCTGTTCTCACTGTTTCCCCTCACTCATTTATTGGACCAACATTTACTGAGAGAATATAGTAGCATATGCAGTGATGAGCATTATTGGAGAAACAAGGGCTGGGCACAAAGGCATCAGGCACAGAACAGTCATTCTTCCTAGAGGCTAAATCAGTGGTTCTCAACCTTCCTCATGCCGCGACCCTTTAATACAGTTCCTCATGTTGTGGTGACCCCCAATTTCATTGTTACAAATTGAACATAATTAAAGCATAGTGATTAATCACAAAAACAATATGTAATTATATATGTGTTTTCCAATGGTCTTAGGCGAATCCTGTGAAAGGGTCGTTTGACCCCCCCAAAGGGGTCGCGACCCACAGGTTGAGAACCGCTGGGCTAAATGAATGAAAGAAGGATGGAAGGCAACTAAGACACAGTGTAGGAAGGGCGATGAGCTACACCACACAGAATATACTACCCAGAGGACATGCTACCCAGGAGGCAGGATATGTCAGGGGGGACAACCAAGTGGATTTAAACTTGAAGAATGGCCAAGTCTGGACAAAGAGGGTGGGTGGGAGGAGGATAAAGGGCACCCCAGGAAGGGGGGCAGTGTGAGGAAAGTGATGGAAGCAGGAACACCCCAGGGAGCAGGCCCTCTTATGGGGTTGTAAAGGTTGATTGTGGTTCAACCTGTATAACCCATGAGCTTAGAAAGGGGTGGAGAGGTGGGTTGAGCCCAGATGCTAGGAGAACCAGAGCACCAAGATAAGTCGAATTTGATGTTATAGGCCCCGGGCAGCCCCTAACGCAGCCGTGGGCAAACTACGGCCCTCGGGCCGGATCCGCCCGTTTGAAATGAATAAAACAAACAAACAAAAAAGACCGTACCCTTTTATGTAATGATGTTTACTTTGAATTTATATTAGTTCACACAAACACTCCATCCATGCTTTTGTTCCGGCCCTCCGTCCAGTTTAAGAACCCATTTTGGCCCTCGAGTCAAAAAGTTTGCTCACCCCTGGCCTAACGCCTCTGAGCAGTGGTGCCGGAGACAGGCACAGTAGTCCCGGGGGGCGCCCATGGAGGTCTGGGGTGGGCAGCCAGCAGCAGGAGTGGGGAAGAGGCGCAGAGGGGACATTGCAAACTTTGTGCGGAGCGTGTCCTTAAAGGAAGAAGGTCACACACACTGAGGGCTGGCCATGAGCAAGTCACTCTTCTACCGACTTAAATCCTGAACACGACTGTAACAGTGAGCTGATAGGGCGCTGTGATCCCACGAAACAACTTGCCCACGGTCACCTTGCTAGTAAGCAGGCCAAGAGATGTGAATCCAACCGCCAGGGCGCCCTCTCCCCATCCCACTTTCTTCTAGAGCAGCGGTTCTCAACCTTGGATGCACATTAGAATCACCTGGGAATCTTTTTAAAATCCTGATTTCTGGGCTTCATCTTCTGGAAATTCTGTTTCTTTGTTATGGGGTGGGGCCACAACATTAGTAACAAAGAAACAGAATTTCCGGAGGATGAGGCCCAGAAATCAGGATTTTAAAAAGATTCCCAGGTGATTCTAATGTGCAGCCCAGGTTGAGAACCACTGTTCTAGAGCATCTTTTACATTCGCCGGCACCTGGCACCATGCTGGTTCAGCACACAGCAGAACGCGTGAACGAAGAAGTGAATGAGCAAACGACTGGATCCAGGCTGGTGAAAAGCCTCTCGGCACAGACGCAGGGTGGAGTGGAGAAGGGTTGTAAGGGTAAATGGAAAATAAAACAATCATCTCTGTCACCACTTCCTCTGGGCTGGGTCACGGTTTTTAACGGTGTGCAGCAGGCACATATACAGTCTGGCACATGCACATCCACACCGAGAGCTATTTATTTACTTCCTTTGTCAGGGGTAAATACAGATCAGGTCAAAACAGGCTCCCCACAACCGCCAGGGGGTCTTCCCCAGGTGTCGATGCAGCACTTGGCCCAGAGAAGTCACAGGTGGCCGCCTGCTCGTGTCGCCCACCTCCCTTGATGCATGTGTACATCTGGTTCACCCGGGAGACCTCATGTGCAGTGGGGAAGGAGGAAAGGGGGGAGGGTGGCAGGACGAGGCTTCCTCTCCCTTTCCCCAGTGTGGGTGGAGCAGCAAAACTCACCCACCACCCAAAAGAGTTAACCAGTGATATGGCCTGGGTGCTGGCCCAAGAGTTGGCACAGTCAATCCTCAGATTGCTAAATATTTCCGGGAGGACTGGGGCAAGGGGTGCCTCTGGGAAGCAGGTAAACAGCAACCCATGTGGTGGGACATGGATCCTCATTCTCTGTGGACTAGCTGGGGGAAGTGCAAGGCCAAGAGGGACCCAGGGAGGAGCCTGAGAAACCAAAGGCCCCACAAAGGAAGTGTCCCCACACAGATTTCCACTTTCCACACCACCCCCCTTCCTGGAGCAAAGAGATGCAGTTGGTGAACTGGGGCTGTGGGTAGTGGGAGGAGGGATTCCACCACTGGAGCCCTGGAGGGACAGCCCGGGTTAGAGGGGCAGTGAGACGGGACATGTCCCCTAGGCGCAGAGGAGAAGTCACAAAACTCACCAACTGAGAAAAAGCAGATTCCACACCCAGAACATGAGAGAGAAGTGAAACCGCAGCTCCCAAGCGTGCTCCCACCCCCTCCTTGCTGGCACCCCCACTCCCCCGCTACCCTAGCCCACACTGAGCCTTGCCACCCCAAGATGGCGGGTATCCCCTTCAAGATGCGGGCCTGCCACATGCTTTCACGGGCTCCCTTTGGGCCTTCTGAGCTCTGAGCCACAAGGCTGGCTCTCTCAGAGCTGCGATGGCCTGGTGTGCCCTCTATGGGGAGCAGGCAAAACCCAGGGCTTACAAGCTCCGTGAGGTAAGGGACTGTGCCTGTCTTGTTTTTTTCCTCTTTCGCCCACACTGAACACATCTATAACAGGCACTCAAAACACAGACACTGGGCGGATGGGTGGATGAATGGAATGATGGATGGATGAATGAATGAATGAATGAATGAGTTAGTGAGCGAGCACTGGACCCGGAAGACTGCCTTCAGCACCTAGCCACCTGAAGAGTCACATCGCCAGAGAGGAAAACCATTCCCCTCCGCTCCCTTTCAGTCCCTGAGACGCCCTGAGAGCTCTGGGGTCTCCACCTGCCGCTCACCCTCTCAGCATCTCCACCTCTTGATGCCGCAGATGATTACGTTTGATCCTCTCAACCGCCTCGCTGAAGTGTGACCGCCTCTGCCGGCTCTGAGAACAGCAGGGCCTCCCAAAGGGGCGCCTATGGTGCTCTTCAGTGAACCTCACCCTGACCCTACAGTGCTCCTGGGACAAGGGCTCCGGAAGGCCCTCCAACGAGGGAGAATCAAACCCTCCACCTCTGATGGGGCAGTCCGGGGAGAGGGCATTAGCCAAGGGGGTGCCAGCCCCTCTGCCCTGGGCCTCCCCCCAGAGAGAAGTCTATTTAAGAAGACTTCTTTTCGCCGGGTCAGTGTGGCTCAGCGGTTGAGTGTTGACCTATGAACCAGGAGGTCACCGTTCGATTCCCGGTCAGGGCACATGCCTGGGTTGCGGGCTTGATCCCCAGTAGGGGGTTTGCAGGAGGCAGCCAATCAGTGATTTTCATCATTAATGTTTCTCTCTCCCCCTCTCCCTTCCTCTCTTTATTTAAAAATAAAGACATATATTTTTTAAAAAAAGACGACTTCTCTTCTTGGAGGTTCCACATACAAAAGCCATCCTCACCCATGTGGCATGGCTCTCACGGTCCTTTCCCATCTAGATTCTGTGGCAGAGATTGCTCATTGCCCCCAGAATCCATTCCCCTTCATACTAGAAACTCTGTATGTGTGATCCCCAAACTCCCTTGCAGCTAAGTGTGACATGTGACCAGCTTCCGGCCAACAGGGTGAGTGGCCTGGCGATCTTCAGACCACATCCTGGAAAGGAAGGGCAGTGCCTCCTCCTCCCTTTCTCCTTTCCCACCGGCAGGGTCACGGGCCCCGGAGACGTGGTGCTGTCCTCAGCTGCTTCAGCATCCGGGGGCACAGAGGAGCAACTCCGTGGGGAGCGGGTCCTCGACACTGCCAAGGGGCAGATCCACCACCCAGACTTGTAGGTGAGAAATTTCCATTTGGTTTAAGGCTCTGTTACAGCAGTCCAACCTCCCCCAAGGCCTATCACAGACTGTTCTTCTTTTTAACTTTATAAAAAAATCCTCACCCAAGGATGTTTTTATTCTGAGAGAGGGAGGGGGGCAAGGGGGGGGACATCAGTGTGACAGAGTAACATCAATTGGTTGCCTTCTGTATGCGCCCCAACCAGGGATGGAGCCCACAACCTTTGGGGTACGGGATGATGCTCTAACCAACTCTGCCACCTGGACAGGGCTATCACAGTCCATTCTTTGGTGCCAAGATGCCAACAGGTAAAAGGTGTGTGAGTTAGGCCTTGGTCCTCCCCCGTCCGTCAGCCCCCTCCCTGTCAGCTACCTCCACCAGGTCGGCTTTCCCAGTGTCAGGAGGGCCTGCCAGGTGGGTAAGATGCCTCCCAAACCCCACCCCAGCTACTGCAGAACTGAGGCAGGAGGTGAGCGTCTCCCTCCCTCACAGCACACAATTGATTCTTCCCTCAAATTGACCAATTCTCCAACGATTTCTCTCCCCTGTGCGAAAGGCTCTCCCAGGCTCAGGGAACTGCCGCACCTTGTCAGGCTGACCCCACCCTCCGGGGAAGGCAGTGAGGAGGGGCGGAAAACGCATGGGCTTCGGGCCGGGCTGTGTGTGAACTCTCTTAGCCTCTCCAAGCCTCAGTCCCTTCCTTTTAAAATGAGGATAATAATTGTTTACAGGTCTGTGGAGAAAATTCAAGATTATACACTTGTGAAGTCCCCAGCAGCGTGCCTGGCACACAGTCGGTGCCCACTAAACCGTGGCTGTTATCACTGCGGAGATGTGTGGGATACTGAGGACACAGCTGGGGGGGAGCCCTGAGTGAGCTCCCAGGGGAGGGTGCTGGAGAGGGGGTGGCAGGGAGAGCTGGGGAGAAGGGGAAGAGAGAGGCCGAGCTGGAGGTGATATGAGGGAGACGAGAGGGCTCAGCGATGCCCACATGGGGCCAGAGGGTGGAGGGCACTGCTGTGGTCTCTATCAGCTGCCTCCAGCTCACACCATCCCTGTGCCATCTCACACTGTCCCCGCCCGGCACTTCTGCTGGGGGTGGCCACCCTCACCACCGCCACCATTGTTGCTGCACTGTCAGCTGCTGCTTCTTTCCTCATCTTCCTTCCTGCCCCTGATAGGGCCGCAGACGGGGACGGGAAGCAGCTGCCTTGCCCAGCAACCTCTCCCCTGCAGGCTGGAGCTGCCGGGGGTGGTGTTAAGAGCCCAGGCTCTGCAGACAGACAGGCTGGGCTCCATCCCCCACTCTAGCTCTTGAGAGCCGTGACCTCAGGAAGTTATGCGGTTTGTCTAATCCTTCAATTTCCTCATCCACACAATAGGGATAATAGGGCTACTGAGAGGAAGGAATGAGATCATGCATGAGGAGCACCTAGCACCGTGTCCGGCAAGGGTCCGATAAATGGCAGCTATCATCAGGGCTGGCCTCCCGGGCACGCGGCCTGTGTGGTCACACAAAACCCGTGCCCAGAAGGGCCCCGCTCTGTTGTCACCACCCTGAAATTCTTAATAACTTTTGGACAAAGGGCTCTGCACATTATGAGTCGGTCCTGGCCATTATTAGCATGCCATTTGCTGGGTCTGCTCTGCTGGGCAGGGGCGGGGGGGGGAAGGGGGGGGTCAGAGAGAAGATGCCCAGCAGGCTGCTGGAGATGTGGGACATCAGAGGACCATGGGGACCTCAAGGGAGTCATTTAAGTACAGTAATGCCAGGTTGCCAGCAGTCAGGGACTGAGAGCGTAGTGAGGCCCCTCCATACACACCCTTCACTGGACAATGGGGATGTGTGGGGCTGCTCTCCCCACCGACAGCCAGGCCGGTGGGCAGACTCGGGAGCCCACCACTACCTTCCTCTCTCAACCATCCTACTGCGTCGCACATCAGAGCAAACACCCACGCACCTCCCCCCGGATTTGATCCTCTGTGTGCCCGGACACAGGCCATGGATGAGGTCGGAGTACAGGAGTTATGTCCAGAGTCCCTAGAGCTTTGGGACGTAGTGGTAGCACGCGGTGGGTGCCAGTGCTGCACCAAAACACCTCAATGCCCAGGTCTAGCTGAGTCCAACTGTTCAGGTTGGAACTAGAATGGGGGTGACATAGAAGAAGGGGTGGCCCAAGAGCTTGGCCCAGTCCCAGGAGGTAGACAACATCTGCTTCTTCTATCTCCTTTTCAGTCCCAGGTTAGCACGTCTAGAAAGGAGTCTAGGGTATGTGGGGCAGTGACCTGAACCCTCAGGAGACATGGAGCCTTGCAGGGGTTCCTTAGAGCTGGGGGTACCCCTAGGCACTACGATGAGGAATGACTTCTGTACCGGCCAGAAGCCACCTCGGGAGTTACACATCTTGTACCTGCTGTCTGCCTCCGCCGCTGGACGGCAAGTTCCCAGAGGCCAGGGCCCACCCGCAGTGAGGCCCGACCAGGTGTTTGCGGACCCGGCCATCAGGACCACGGCACACTCCCCTCCCCGTCCACCTCACGCTGCCCCAGGTCCTGCCTCAGCTTCCCCAGGCCTGCCACCACAGCCCAGCCCTCTCCTGTTCCTGGGCCTCCCTGGAGTAGCCCACGTGTGAGTGTGAGGGTGGCCCAGTCTGACAGGTGGAGCCCAGCCCTGGATGAGGCCTCTCCATCCGCCTCCGGCCACCTGTCCTGAAGACTCACTCCCTTCCAGACAGCTGGAGAGCGGCCCCAGAGCCTCTGGCTGAGGAAGGGGGTGGGTGTGGGAAGGTTCTCAGGGAGCTAAGCCAAGGCCCAGCGGAGGCCCTTCAAGCTCATGGGGATGCTGAGTGTGCACAGATGGGGGTGGGGCAGGGGAAGGCGCTTGGGGGTGGGATCAGAGAATGGAATGTGGAGTTCATTCTCCTGGGGGCACAGCTGTTTATTTTGATCTCCCCTGTCAGCTGCTGCATATTCCTTATCTTGGGGCTCAATCCAGACTCCACCTCCTTCTCTGTTGCTGGGCTGGGGAAGGCAGATACTGGATACAATCCTGCTCCCTGCTCTCACCACCTTAGTTACCCGCTGCTGAAAGGGACAAGAAGAAAGCAGGCCCCTCAAAGAAACGCCTGCCCACACTTCAGACCCACCCTGTGCCCACCCACGGGTAACGAGGTCTTCAAAGTGAGTCATCTAATGTCAAGACCCACCCTCAACCGCCATGATAACCTGAGCTGATCACCCCAAGAGTTGCCTGCATTTCAGTTTTATTGGTACCACAGGACTTAAAGGGCCGGCACATAATCCTGGCTTATTGGGAACTTGGGGCACAGACAACTGCCACCTCCCAGGCCACACCAGGTTCTCTTCTAGGTGGTCACACAGTATACTTAGCACTTACTGTCTCCAGTGAGAAGCTATGGAAATGATAAGATGATTTCCTATTCACTTATGGAAATACAACTCATGACTGGTTTTGCATTTTTCATGTTTTTGCAGAACCGAACATTTAGAAAAAGGGGAAAAAGGTAGAAAAAAATTCACCCATAGTTTCACTGCCCCCTAAAACAACCACTGATAATATTTTTGGTATGTTTTCTTCCAGTCTTTTCTCTATTTGTGTGTGTGTGTGTGTGTGTGTGTGTGTGTGTGTGAGAATATATAGTTGTAAATACATTGTACGTATAATTTTGTATTCTAATTTTTTCCTTAATGTTACCATAGAAATAATTTTTGTGACATCACATTTTTTGCAGCTGACATTTTTAATAGCTATCTAATATTTCATTTGATATAGAGTTAATCCTTGAACAACATGGGTCCATTTATATTTATACGCAGATATTTTTCAATAAATACTGTACATGTATTTTCTCTTCCTTACGATTTTCTTAATAACCTTTTCTTTTCTCTAGCTTACCTTGTTGTAAGGATATAGTGCATAATGCTTGTAACATAAAAATGTGTGTCAACTGACTGTTCGTCATTGGTAAGGCTTCTGGTCAACAGTAGGCTATTAGTAGTTTACGTTTTGGGGGAGTCAAAAGTTGTACATGGGTTTCTGACTGTGTGAGGGGTCAGTGCTAGGAACCCCTGTGTTGTTCAAGAGTCAACTGTACGCCGAAACCGGTTTGGCTCAGTGGATAGAGCGTCGGCCTGCGGACTGAGGGGTCCCGGGTTCGGTTCCGGTCGAGGGCATGTGCCTGGGCTGCGGGCACATCCCCAGTGGGAGATGTGCAGGAGGCGGCTGATCGATGTTTCTCTCCCATCGATGTTTCTGACTCTCTATCTCTCTCCCTTCCTCTCTGTAAAAAATCAATAAAATATATTTAAAAAAAAAAAAGAGTCAACTGTACTATACTTTGCCTGACCATGCTCTACCATGAGGCCTTTCAGTTGTGCCAAGTTTTTGTCACTGTACATAACACTTTGATGAAAATCATTGGACGAAGTCTTTTCTATATTCAGAATTATTTAAAATAGGATTGAGCCTGGAAAGTAGAATTACCAAGGCAGAGGGTCGGGATGTTTTAGAGGCATTTGATTTTGATACCGACAGGCAACCTGATTTCTGAACGGAGAATTCACCACACGACAAAGCCACTAGCAGGGCCACTGAGCCCCACTCTGGTGTAAGGACACCATTCACTGGTAGGTAGCCTTTTGTGTGCCTACACTATGGCTCCTACCTTTTGAAGACTATTCTTTTTTCAATGCTGAGCACCAATTCCCTTTCCAATGACACTGCTACTTCCTTTCAGGGATTCCCTCTCCTCTAGTGCAAACCCAGGAGCCAGCCTGCCTGCCTGACCTGCATTATAAAAACTGGAGGGCCGGTCCCTCCATTCCCATCATGCCTGGCCAGATACGGGCAGCCAGTCAGCCACTGTCACTTCCTCCTCTCCTGTAGTCCCTCTGCCCAGCCCTCGAGCACTTTGTTAGTTTCCGCCCATTTCCAAACCTGGTTTCGTAGCCCTTCTGGTGAGTCTATGAGCTCCCAACCTTCTTCCAATAAATTCCCTGAACAATCCATTCTGTTGCTAGAGAAGACTGAAACCTCTCCAATTCAGTGTTTTCCAAATTGCAAGTCAGAACACTCTACTGGGTCATGAAGCTCATCATGACCACCATTTTTAAAAAAAAGAAACAACACAATAAAAAAGAAAATATCAGAGTACATCATCTGGACTAAGGGTAAGCTCTGTTTAGTGAAACTTGTTTTATATCTATACTAGCGGCCCGATGCACGATATTCATGCAAGGGGCTCGGCCCTCGCAGCCCCGGCCAGCCCTCACAGGCCCTCACAGCTCCTTGCAACCTTGGCGGCCCTCACAGCCCTGGCTTCGTCTGGAAGGTTGTCCGGATGGTTGTTCCGTTGTTTGGTCTAATTAGCATATTAGCTCTTCAATATATAGGATACACACACACACACACACACACACACACATCTATATATATAAAAGCCTAAATGACTGTTAAAACCGGAACAACCGGTCACTACCATGCACACTGACCACCAGGGGACAGACGCTCAATGCAGGAGCTGCCCCCTAGTGATCAGTGCACTCCCACAACCAACCTCCCCTGGCTGGCCAACCTCCTGCAGTCCTGTCCCCGCCCCCCCCCCCCCCCCCCCTGCAGCAGGCCCTGATTCTGCGCCTGGCCCAGCCTGGCCCAGCAACTGTCGCCTCCTCTCCCAACCCCTCCAAGGGCCTTCTGGCCCTGGGCTGGGATGGGGAACCGGGGGTGGGTGGCAGAGAACATGGCCCCTTTCCCAGGGGGACCGAGGGCTGGCTCCTTCCTCAGGGCCAGTGGTCAACCTCCTGCAGCCTCTCCTGTGGTCCCTCCCCTGGCCAGCAGGCCCTGTCCCTCCCCCCAGCCAGCAGGCCCCAGTGGTGGCTGTAGTGGCGATGAGGAAAGGGGAGAGGGGGAGGCAGGGAACTGCATGGTGGTGGGGCACTGAGGGCGGCATTGGCATTTGGCATCCGTTCCTTCCACACCCAGCCCTGCAACCATCGCCTCCTTCCCGACCCTGCCAGGGCCTTTGGGCCCTGGTCGACCCTGATCACCAGCCAGGCCTAGGGATTCCATCCGTGCATGAATTTCATGCATCGGGCCTCTGGTATATATGTACACACATGTGCGTGCGTGTGTGTGTATAAAATGGGTTAAATTAAATAACATTTCTAGTTTGGAAAAACAGCCCTAATTGAACTTGAGTTACTTGGGAATAAAGAGCAGATAATCTCTGATCCCTCCTAGATGTTTTTCATATTTCTGCCCAAATCTTTAGCATCTAGAAAAACGTAATTCCTTGCCAAGAGAACAGTATATTTCAAGGTCCACCCACTATTTTCTCCTCATTCACAGTTTGACATCTCCTCCTATCCTTTATTTAATGATACTTAATGATAACGGATATCTTTTCCTCCTGGTCTTTGAATTCCTGTTAATGGCGCCAATATTCTACCAGCTACACAGGCTGAAATATCCTGGGGTCGTCATTCTTGATTACCATCATTCATTCATTTACTGAGCACCCACTGTCGCCCAGTAGGACAGAAGACATGCAAGCAGCCAACTACAACATGTGGCCACATACTTCATCTATGAAGAATGCATGGTGCCTAACAGAGGGAGGGAAGAGCGATTTCACAGAGCAGATGCTTCTTCATACCTTCCTCCCAAATAATTGCTACGTTCTGTTGCTTTCTACCTTCAAAATATTTTGCCAAATCACCCCTCATTTCCATTTCTACTGGTATCACCCTAGTTTCGGTCCTTTTTATAGTTGTGTAGACAGTGGTTCCCAACGTGGGGCACACGCCCCATAGGGGGGCGGTTTGATTTTTAAGGGAGGCAATTTAAGAATGAGTTAACAGTGAATTTTTTGCATTTCTTATGGTTCTAGTGGCCTCATATACAATATATAAATATATACTGGGATGTATTAATGCATTTCAGTTCTCTTATGTTTTGAAACTTTATTTGCTATTTTTTCATATCACTTCATATTATTATTTTTTAAACAATTACTTAGTGATTTCTTCCTCAGTACTTTAATTGTCCTTTTGTTCTTTTATTTTTCTCTTTCGTGGATGCCATATTCTTTGGAAGCTTGTTTAGACCAAGTTAATGGCCTTTTAGGCTTCCTCCACATGAATAGGAGTTCACTTTTCGAATAATAAGAATTATATGTCCTTGGGGGCATTTTAGAGATGCTTAGGTGGGGCATGGCCAAAAACAGATTGGGAACCCCTGGTATAGAGGCTCTTGCCAATTCTATTTTTCTACTGATGCTCTAGAAATCATCCTAAAACAGTTCTCATGTCACTTCCTTTCTCAAAAGCCTTCAATGGCTCCCCATTACCTACTAAATAAAGTCCAGCCCTAGCCTGTTTGGCTCAGAGGATAGAGCGTCGGCCTGCGGACTGAAGTGTCCCAGGCTCGATTCCAGTCAGGGGCATGTACCTTGGTGGCGGGCACATCCCCAGTGGGGGGTGTGCAGGAGGCAGCTGATCGATGTTTCTCTCTCATCGATGTTTCTAACTCTCTATCCTTCTCCTTTCCTCTCTGTAAAAAATCAATAAAATATATTTTAAAAAAATAAAATAAAACAATAAAGTCCAAGCTCCACAATCCAATACTGTGGATTCAGCCTCTTCACCATCGTCCAAAAATTTCTTTCCAGCTAAATGTCCCTCTAAGCCAGCTATCCTCTCGAACAGTTGGCAAGGTTCTTTCTTTCCAACTGCATATCTGTCTTCATATACATCGACTCAAACAACACACGAGGACAGACTGGAGGAGAAGCAGAACTGATAATCCAGCTGTCTCCCGTTAAGCCACACATTAAAGAGATTTGCAAAAATGTAAAACAAGGCTACACTTCTCATTCATTTCTTTCACTTTGGGACATATAGTTATAACTTTATAAAGAATATGATCATCTGAAAAAAACACGATGCTATGTTAACAGGAAATGAGTTTCTTCTTGTTACTTGAAAGGAATGAACAAATTTTTTAAACTTCTCATTTAAAAAATTTTAATAGAAATTAAATGTCAACAGCTACAACCTGCATAGCAAAAACTCTCTGGGATCTTCAATAATAACATTTTTGAGAATGTAAAGTGTTTCTGAGACCATTAAGTTTGATGACTACTGACTTAGGTTGAACACACTGGTTTAAGCAGACTCAGGGGCTCTGACACGCACCCACCCTCAACATTTTCACCTTGACGCATGTCTTACACTCCTGCACCAGTGTGCTGCTGGAGTTGTTAAAGCATTAAAGAAACAAGAAGTGGTCACATTAAGAACAATTATTGTTACAGAAACAATAATGATTTTAGAAAAAGCTGCTAGTTATTTTAGAAAGAATCAGTCATAATAAAGAATAAGTTGGCCTAATGATTGCCAGAGAAATAAGAATAGAAAATAATGATTTCTACAGTATGGCTTTTCAGTAAAAAACTCACGTATTCAGAAAAGTAAAAACATACAAAAGCAACCACCATTTAAAACTGAATTTCTCATCAAGCCTACGCCTCCTGTTTTCTCACAGGGTACCTCTGAGAAAGAAATTCCTGGTTAACCCATCCAAAAGCAACTGCTCCTTCCTCCAGATTCCCACAGCTCTGTCACTCCACCCTTTCTTGTGGCTCAGGGAGCCCAGAAGCAAGTACTTACTGAATTCCTAAATGTGCACACTAACTACCACGAATTCAAGGGTATCTACTGGAGAAGACAGCAGCCAACCACAGAAACCTACGTATTGCTTATACACTGTGGTCCCTTACCCCAAGCTCAACATAATTTAGTTCCACCAAAGACTCAGCCATCTGTTCCAATGAGATCTGGCTATGCTAGAGCTGCTGAGGGACAGGAGAGAATGCACACAGTAGGTGCACTGCGTTTTATGAGCAGCTTAAAGAGACTTTAATGGTAACTTTTATGTGTTTTGTTTTTACACTGACTTTGAACCCTACACTATAAAATGTGGCTCTACCGTACAAGACTGGACAATCCTGAGACCTACGGGTATCGTTGGAGGGAAATGCCAGGTGGGTGAGCCCAGGAGCCCTGGACATATGCAATCCTGTCTTCTGGACAGAGTATGTGACATCCACCCCGGGCCAGGGCTACTGCCCATTTCTGGGTGGAGTATCTTGAAGATCAAGGTTGCAGTTCTAGCATTAGGACCCAGCTTAACCACCAACTCCAGAGGTGTTTCCCCTTAGCCACTGCCCGGGTGCCACACCCTGCCAAAGCCTGAGTCTGGGGAGCGAAAGGAAAGGAAAATGAGTGTTGGAGGGGGGGCTGGACGAAGAGCTTGTTGTCACCATCACTGCAGTTGGGGCGGCTGTGGTCGGGCTGATTCATCCAGGGCTCCTCAGATGGGTGAGGGCCCCAGCCCCACCTAGCAGAGCTCACATGGCCACCACCCACTCCTGTTTCCTGGGTCCTGTGGGACCCCTGACCTGCCGGCAGGGGCAGGGCTGGGCCATCCTTGCTCCGTCCCTTCCATCTTGCTTCGCTTAGTGGACAACCCTGAAGCTCTGGCCAGGAGCACAGAGGGACAGGCGAGGCTCGGGGCTTGCCTGCGGGACTTGATCCACAACATCTCACCTCCACACAGACATGCAGGTCATACACAGACCCGCCATCACACACACAGGCCTCCCAGCCTGCTCTACCTATCCTGACGTGGTCTTAAAACTTGTCGTCTCACACTCCCCCTGGTGGGTGGACACACACACACGCGTGCACAGACACACGCAGACACCATGTGCATGGAGAGGCAGGTCAGAGTTCCTTCAGCCACCAGGCTCTCCAGGCTGGCTAGCTGTTAAGTTCCTTAACCTTTGGGCCTCAGTTCTTCATCTGTTAACTAAGGAAACCACATGGGATTCTTATGAGGAATAAGTGAGGAATGAGTTAATAAATGTCCTATTTATTATAAACTTACTTCTTTACAAATGGCGTGCAGTACATATAGGCACTCACGACAGGCCCTGGCATGGGGAAGCATTGTGTGCAGATACGCTGTTATTATCCCCAGCATCTTCCCTGCCATGGGCCAGGAAGAAATGAGGATTAGAGAAATCCACATCATCGATTCCTACAAAGCATACCAAAAAGGACTCCCAGAAACTGTGTCAGAGGGAAGGCCTGGAAGGAGCCGGGAGAAGCAAGACTTTCTGAGGACCACCCAGGAGGCACCAAGCTCACGCCTAGCGGTTGAACAGGGAGGTTGGAGTTAGAACTCAAGAGGCTGGGCCCAAGCAGGGAAAGACTCCGTTTCCTTGGAGACCAAGAGACCTGAGAGTAAAACAGCCCGGCCTTCGAGGTGGAAGTTAAGTCCATTCCAAGAACAGATGGAGGCTGCCCCAAGGACCAGCAGGCACCAGCTGACTGGAAGGAAAAAAGACAGGGCCAGGGAGCTGTGCTCAGCCACCCAGGCCATCCGAGAGTCTGTAACCCCGAGATCCTCTCCCACTGTGATGAGAATAGATTCCACATCTGAACAGTCTCCAAGCTTGTGGTTCTGTAACAGATACTGCTCAGGGAAAAGGGAAGGGCCTGGGAGGAAAGGAAAAAGCAGCCTTGACTCTCAGGGGCCTCCTGTTGGGAGGGACAGCGCTCCTCTCCTCCATAATCCAAGGACGGCGTGCGATGTCCACTTGCCAGAGAGGAATTAAACGCGCCTCCCCACCCCCGGGTCTTACTCAGAGCGGATTCTCACCAGAGCACCCAGCAGAGTGTGCTGAATAAGTGGGAGCTTAGGAAAGGGTCTATGCAGAAGGGACAGATGCTTCCATGGGGACAGGCAGCCCGGATCCCTCTGTGTCCCCTCCTCCCCCTCCTCCCGCTCCTCCCCTGGCCAGTCCTCTCCTCCTCCCTCTGCCTCCAACACCTCCAGCTGGGGCCCAAGCTGGAGCTGCATCTGTCTGAGGCCCTGCTTCGGCTTCCTTTCCCAGAACTCGGGGGCCCCAGGGAGGGGGCAGAAGGACCGGCCTGGAGGGAAGAGAAGGGAGAACCGGAGGGAGGGTAAGCTGGAGCAGACAACGCTGGGGCCAGAACTGGGAGTTTCTGGGACGGCCCCAACTTCAAGCATTCTGTCCAATTATCTGACCACAGGCCAGAACTTGTGGGCTGATTTTTATTTTAGGAAAAAGGGTGAAATGAAGTCATGGGTGGGATGGCGAGGAAAGAACACAGAGCTGTCTCTTGGTTTGGGGGTAGCCCCCTGTCCACCCCAAGGAGCTCAGTCTAGGAGGGGCCGAGGACGATGATACGATGATGACCGAGGCCATCACTTCTAAGGGCTTATGCCCTCCTTAGCACACAGCAGGCTGTGTGTGTTGTCTCATGAGCCGAGTGCAGCATGTGGGCTCTGAAGCCTTGGCCCCTGACTCCGTGAAACCTCATTCTGTGCCTCAGTTTCCCTGTCTATAAAGGTATAACAGTGCCTCCCCCAGCCGGTATTGCTCAGTGGTTGAGCATCGACACATAAACCAGGAGGTCGCCAGTTCACTTCTCGGTCAGGGCACATGCCCAGGTGGTGGGCTCAATTCTCGGTGTGGGGCATGCAGGAGGCAGCTGATCAATGGTACTCTATCATCATTGATGTTTCTGTCTCTCTCCCCCCCGCTCTCCCTTCCTCTCTGAAATCAATCAAAATATCTATATATATAAAAACCTAATATGCAAAATGTCCCCTGGGGAGTTCGACCAACCAGGAGTTTGATCGCTTTCTATGATGTGCACTGACCACCAGGGGGCGGTGCGGAAGGAAGGAAGGCCTTGGCCAGCAGCCAGCAGCCACTAGGGACCCTATCCGTGCACAAATTTTGTGCACTGGGCCTCTAGTATATATATTTTTTAAATAGTGCCTTCCTCATAGACCTGTTTTGAGGACACAAAAAGCTCAGACTTGTCATGGGAGTATGCAATGAACATTAGCTATTGTTGAATATGACTAACCCATAAATAAGAATGAAATCTTGCCATTTGCAACAGTGTGGATGGATCTAGAGGGTATTGTGCTAAATAACAGAGAAAGACAAATATCATATGACTCACTTATATGTAGAATCTAAAAAAAACAAAATAAAACAGAAACAAGCTTATAGATACAGAGAACAAATTGATGGTTGCCAATTGGAAAGGGGGTGTGGGGTGAGTGAAAAAGGGAAAGGAATTAAGATGTACAAACTGCCAGATATGAAAAACAGTCACAGAGATGTAAAATACAGCACAGGGAATATAGTCAATAATACTGTAATAGCTACATATGGTGTCAGATGGATACTAAACTTATCAGGGTAATAGTCTAACTTATCTGTAAGTTATATAAACGTCTAATCTCTATGTTATACACTTGAAACTAATATAATATTGTATATCAACTGTAGTTGAAAAATAAAAAATAATCATTATAATTGTTAAACCTTATAATAACCCAGTGAGGTAAGGGCTACATTATGCCCACTTTACAGATGAGAAACTCAGGGAACTAGCTAGGACTCAAATCAGAGTGATTTCTCTAAGTACAGCCTCTCTTGACCAATTCATGAGCAAAAGCACAGATTAGTGGTTATGTGCACAAACTTTATAGTCAAATGGCCGAGTCAGACTTCCAGCTCAGCCACTGACCAGTTGTGTAAATGCAAGCGAGCTGCTTAACCCTCAGTGCCTTCATTTGCTCATCTATAAAATGGGTGTCCTGCCTCACAAGGTTGTTGGGGAGAGTACATGAGTTACCTCATGCTTGGAACTACTGGTTATGGCCTCTTTCTCTGGCCCTGCCCTCCACGTTGTCCTGTGGCCACAGGGCTTACAAATGCACTCTATCCCCTGCTCACCCTGGGCTCTGCCTGCTGGGTCCCTGGGGCCCCAGGTGCTCCATGCCTTCCTAAGGATCTGGGTAGCAACAAGCAGATCTGAGTCAACAAACAGGCACCAAGCAACACTTCTCCTCCCCCTCCTTCCTACACCCCACCCCCCCACCCCCACTTAGGCGTGGCTGTCCAGGGGGAATTTCTGCCAGGGTAGGAGAACTGGTCAGACCACTGAGGACAAATACTTTCAGAGAGGTATGGCTTTTGAGGCCCCTTAAAGGAGATAACACGGGCGTCATGCCTTTGAAGGGTCCGAAAACCATGCCACACTAGGTACCCTGCCATGCCCATGAGGGCTGCTGGCCTTGTCTATTGCACCCACATATGGATTTTTCTGGTTCAAGGGCAAAAGAAGGTCAAGGAGGGGAAAGAGAAAGTGTCGGAGGGAGGGAATCCGTAACCTGGGGAAGAGAGCCTACCCTAGGGGCAGAGGCCTGCCTGGTCTAGCCTGAGCCCAGAGGAGACCTAAGAGGTATTTTATGGGTCAAAAGTCTGTGCCTGGGTATGCAGATAGCTGGGGATGGGGTGGCCGACAGGCCCCACCCAGCCAGATGGCGGCTGAAGGACCAGGTGGAGCTCTTCACCCAGTCCAGCTGCCTCTGGAGCGACACACTGGGCAACAGCCCCACCTGGCGGACGGATGAGACACCAAGGGCCAGGGAGTGCGGAGGAGAGGAGGATGACAGGGAAGGGATTGATGCAGGAGGTTTAGAGGTGGAAGGACTTTTAGGGTCTCCTCTGCGGCAGAAGCCCCTCCAAAGCATGTGCTCTAGACTCTCTTACAGGAGGGACTGACTTCTTCGGGAGGGAATTAGGCAATTATCTGTTAGAAAGTTCTTCTGCATTTTAGAAATCTGCCTCCTCTGGTCCCCCTACCTGGGGGCTTCCACAGGCAGCATTTCCAACGTTTGGACACAGCTATACTATCCCTCCTAAGCATTCTCCCCATTGGGCTCGGCCTTCAGAGTGTGACTTCAACCTTCACCCACTGTGTCTTTTTTTTTTCCCCGCTCAGTTGTTGTTCTTTAATATACTAACTCCCAAGGAATTTCTTCCAATTCTGTACCCAAGCCATCCTCTCCCCACACTGTCAGCATCATTTTCAAACACATCTTTGGGTTTCAGCCTCCCTGCTGTTCAGGGAGGGATATGTTGGGGAAGCGGATGCTCGGTGTGGGGGTTAAATGAGACATCGAGAGCCCAGGCTTTGAAATCAGAGACCGCTGCTCACATCTGACCTCTGACCCTCCTGGCTGGGGGACCCTCGGGCCAGCTTCCTAGCCTTTCTGAGCCTGTTTTCCCATCTGTAAACTGGGAGTAGGGGTATTTACAACCTGAAGATGTGGGGAATGAGATTAGGCGGGCAAAAGATTGCGGACAGCTTCTGGCGCCATCTCCGGCCCCTCAGTGGCCTGGTAACCACAGTCCTGAGGAATGCAGGGCTGCAGGGAGGAAGAGGAAGGTGAAAGGGCAGAGGGAGAAGAGGAGACCTTCTGGAGTCAGGCAGCCTTTCCCCAGCAGCACGAATCCCAGGCGAAAGCCCCGAAAGGTTACCTCGTTCGGATACCATTTCCAGCCTGTCTCTGGCCACACCCTCCTGCGGAAATGGGGCAGGCCTCGACAGCTCTTTAAAACTCAGAGGGTTTAAAAGTTAAATGTCTTTGAGGGCAAGAGAAACACACCAAAATAAACACATCTACCCGCTGGGCACTGAAAGGGAAACTTGGCAGGGGCCCCAGAACTTTCCCCACCCCAGCCCTCCCTGAACTTCCTCTTGTGGTTTCTGAAGAGTACAACCTGTTCTCTCTCCCCAGTCGGAAGTGTGCCTGGCGCAGGGGGCTGGGGCGCCCGAAGGTTCCCCTGCAGCCGCCTCTGAGGAGGAGGAAGGGGGGTATGAGCGGCAGAAGAGCAGCCTGGACGCCGGGACAGTTCTGAACGTCCACATTCTCCTTACCTGTTACCATCCCCCAACACACACCGCTCTCTCAAAGATACATGGGGGGGTGGGGGGGGTGGACTGACCACAGGCAGAGGACACAGCCTCCGGGCGTCCCCAGATCTGTGCAGAGGGCTCTTGTGAGAAACCTAGTTTCAGAAAGGTAATGGGAAAATGGCTGGAGTCCATGGAACCGCTGTCCTGTGGCCTGGTTTTTATAAGGGCCACTGTCCCAGCCTGCCTAGAAGTGTGGGGTCAGATCCACCGAGGCAGCTCTGGGATGCAGCAGCTGTGGGGAGGTGAGCATCCTAAAGACTGCTTCCATGCCCTGACCAGTTTGGCTCAGTGGCTAGAGCAGGGGTGGGCAAACTTTTTGACTCGAGGGCCACAATGGGTTCTTAAACTGGACCGGAGGGCTGGAACAAAAGCATGGATGGAGTGTTTGTGTGAACTAATATAAATTCAAAGTAAACATCATTACATAAAAGGGTACGGTCTTTTATTTCAATAGTTTTATTCATTTCAAACGGGCCGGATCCGGCCCGCGGGCCGTAGTTTGCCCACGGCTGTGCTAGAGCGTCGGCCTGAGGTCTGAAGGGTCCCAGGTTCAATTCCAGTCAAGGGCATGTACCTTGGTTGCGGGCATATCCCCAGTAGGGGGTGTGCAGGAGGTAGCTGATGGATGTTTCTCTCTCATGGATGGTTCTCTCTATCCCTCTCCCTTCCTCTCTGTAAAAAATCAATAAAATGTATTTAAAAAAAACAAAAAGACTGCTTCCACTCCTTGACCGGCTTCCTTAGTCAGCTACCAATAAGGGTGTTCCTTCTGGAATCTAGAATGTGAGGGTCTCTGCTATTCTTTCTTTTTTAAAAAAATATATTTTTTATTGATTTCAGAGAGGAAGGGAGAGGGGGAGAGAGCTAGAAACATCCATGATGAGAGAGAATCATTGGTCGGCTGCCTCCTGCACGCCCCCTACTGGGGATCAAGCCTGCAACCTGGGCATGTGCCCTTGACTGGAATCGAACCCGGAATCGAACTCTTCAGTCCGCAGGCCAATGCTCTATCCACTGAGCCAAACCAGCTGGGCTCTCTGCTATTCTTAAAGATTCCCAACAAAAGAGGTGTCTTGGTTTCCCACCTCCCAGATTCTGGCACATGACATCCATATTGAGTTATTTCTTACATCAAACCCTGGTCTTTTCCTCTTGGTGACTAAGGCTGAGGGAACACACACACACACACACACACACACACACACACACACGGCCATTAGGACAGGATGCAGGATGCCAGCTCTGTGCAGTCACCCCAAGCCTACCAACCCTACTCTAGACCTGCTGGGGCTCTCTGTAAGGGTATCAGCACACATGCTCAGCTAACAGATTAATCTCCTCTGTATCACCCACGGTACAGGGCCATGGAGTCCCTTCTGGACACTCCTAGACCCCTGGCTCCAGTGCACACTCTGTGGTCAGTCAAGGAGGCAGGTTTGCCTACTGGTTAAGAACAGGGCCTTCCCAGTCAAAGGTCCTCGGTTTAGATCCCAGCCCTGCCATTTCCTTCTGGGGTCCTCTTTAGGAATATTACTTCTTTCCTCTTTGCCTGAGTCTCCTCCAAGGACTTAACCTCATAGGACTGTTTGGAGAATTATATAAGACGTTACACCTACGACATTTAGAAGAGTACCTGACGGAGCTATGTAAGTGTGAGCTAGTATTCTGAACCCTTGGGGGAAGGAAAACAGGAGAGAGAAGGTGTTTGGGACCATGGAGGTCATGGTCTCAAGGACTGGGCTTAGACTGGGATCCAGCTGGAAGTCTCAGAGATGCTTTTGATTCTAAAGGCCAGGAGGGTGGATGCTCTGACTTGTTTATCACTAAGTCCTCAACATCTAGCCTAACAGACAGAGTAGGGCCACAGCAGACAAGTGTTGAATGGATTCGGAAATTGTCAGTCATCTCCCAAAGGAGCCTGGGAACTGAAAGAGCAGAAATGCGAAGGAGAGCCGGTTCTCTTCACTCCAAGAGAATTGGGGTGAGGGGCATAAAGCAAGGATTTGTTAAAGGAAACAGTCCTAGAGTCCAGGGCTGAGGAATGGATGCCCCAAGATTGTGTGGATTGTCACGTAACCCCCCAGATGAACCCTCCCAGCTGTGCGAAGCTAAGAAGCTCTGGGTTTGGGGGGACCAGCCCTCTCCCTGAATTCATCCTGTTTATAACCACCTCTTTTTCACACCTAGATAGGGGGTTAAATCTGGGTCCCCATTATCCCAATGCTCAACACCACAATCAGAGTTCAGTACAACTCTGTGGAATGAATAGTGCCCCAAAGACTGTCCATTTCTCCTCTCAGAACCCAACTCTGATGTCCTCTTCTCTCTGAAGCCTTCCCAGCCACCCAGCTTGATGCCTTCTCGCTGTTGTTCATGACCCACACTAACTGTAGGTGAGTAACACCATTGCACTCTCAGAATCCAATACAATCCCAGACACACAGTAGGTCCTCAATCAATGTTTGGAAACGAATACATTCATGTTCCCTTAGTAACAGCAGCCGCTCTCTCCAGTTATTCCTCCTGGCACAGAAGAGGCTGAGGCCGTGGTTTGTGTACCCACCAGACGCTAGAGGACGAGCACTGAGGGTTCTTCCTCCCAGTCCTGTCCTCGGGCTTCCTCCCTCAGCCCTGGCTGGCAGGAGGACCCCGAGGCCGCCTGCCCACACTGGTTCTGCCCTCCTACTCGCCTCCCACCTCTCTCTCTGATTATGAAGAACAACAGCCCAGTGGCTTCCAGATCAGCGTGGAAGGGGGCTGTGTGGACAGACAGGGCACTGGGGGGCGGGGGGGGGCTTCTCTGCCCTCCACTAAGAAAGTGAGCCGAGCTCTGGGGGACAACCAGGAGGTGACAATAGCACGGTGACCTCCTCAACCCACCCACCTCCCACCCCCGGCTCCGGGAGTCCAGCCTGAGCTTGGAGGTCCCAGCAACGGGGGGGTGCTGAACCCCCATGATCTTGGCTTCTCCAGCCTTCAAGCCTACCTCCTTGGCAGGTAAGCCCCCCGGAGCATCTGTTGTGGACGAAGACACTCTCCCGCAGCCTCCGGCTTCAGTCTCGGGGAGTTGAGGGAGGGGGTCGCAGCCTTCAGCCGCGGGGAGGGGCGAGAACCACTCGCTCCGGAGCCCAAATAAAATGAGTCTCCGCCCCCGCAGGCGCGGCGTGTTTACAAAGTCCTAGCAGAGCCGCGGATCGCGAGTTGAAAGCTGGGCAGGAAGTGGGGGAGAGGGGGCGGGGGAGACCAAGGGGGCTGGGTGCTCTGCGCAGCTAAGGTTAGGGCCTGAGACCTCGTCCGTGTGCCCGGGGTGAGGGGGTGGCGGCGACCCCCAGGCTCAGGTGCGTGCGGTCGGGAAGGTGCGGTTCCAGACTTCTGCCTTCAGGGCATTCGCCACTCAATCACGTGCTGCCCTGGGAATAAACAACAACAGTAGGCGAGGTTCCTTGACCTCTGACTCTACGTCTAGCACCGCGACAGACCCTGTTTGCACTCCCTTGTTCCCTCCCCTCCCCCCGCTATCAATCACAGCCGTTTCACAAGAGAGGAAACTGAGGCACAGTGAGGGTAGGGCCTGTGCCCGTGGTCCCACAGCTAGCGACATGAGAATTCAAACCCAGCGTCTGCGTCCTGCCAGGCACCTGCAAACGGAGAAGAACAAGGCGCGATGCGGGCCCCGCAAGAAGAACCCCCATCCGGAGGGGCTGGGGAGCAAGCGCACAGAAAACCCACAGGCACCGCCGACCCTGGGAGGGAGGCGGGCAAGGGACAGAGCCCCCTGCTTTCTGCGCCTCCCGGCTGGCCCGGCAACTACCGGCGGGTTGAGGACAGCAGGGTGCAATGGAAGACCTGGACTAGGCTGCAAGTGGGCCATTGGCGGACCGTAGACCCGCAGCACAGCATTAAATTTCCGCAAATTTCCCGCTGCAGAAGAATCACCTGGAGAGGTTAACAACACGTAGTCTCGGGCCCCTCCCGCAGACAGTGAGTCACTGGCACTGGGCGGGACCTAGCCAGGTGTTGCTAACAGCCACGTATGGGGCGTTCCAGGGGTGTGCTCTTTATGAGAAACGATTTCATGGGGAAAGAGGTGTGCAAGCGAGGGCGCATTTTCCGGGCCAATTTCGAGGCTCACAGCAACCCATCGCTCAGTGTAGGTCACGTGAGCCGGGTCATCAGAAACCTTCTCTCCCCGCCCTCCCCCCCCCCCCCCCCCAACTTTGGTTGGGCTTTGGAAAACCCAGAGGTGCGAGCACCGCCCCGCCCCTCCCCGCCGGACGACTACAAATCCCATCCTGCCCTGCGCGCGCGCACGTTACGCCAGAGCAAGATGGCCGACACGATGGCCACTGCGGGGGCTGGCAGCTCCGGAACGGTAAGGGCGGGAGGCGCGGGGTTGAAGCTGGGAGAGTCGGGGCATTCTGCAGCTTTCCCCTGTCCGGGGCAACAGGCTCATTCCCAGACATCCAGACCCATCAAGAGCTCCGTATGGAGGAGGGTTTTTCAGGCCGTACCTGCCCTCCCTCTTTGGGACTTGGCGGCGGCCTCCGGAGTTGGTGGACCCGTGTGCTGATTGGCTCGTTTCGGGGTTGGGAACCCGGAACACCTCCTAATTGGTCCGAGGAGGCCGTTTCCGCCTTCTTATTGGCTAGCCAAAGTTGGGAGGGATTCCTGTTTCAAAATATTATCTTTCCTACTTTCCGGTGCTGTTATCCTTTGCCCTCCTCTCCTCAGCACCATGTGTTATTATTTTAATTTCCCTTGTTAGTGAAGTGGTGTGCAGATGGGAGGAACAAGAGAGATGTTTTTTTTTTTTTCTGAGCGTTAGAAATAAATTCAGTCTCGTCATACGTGTTTCTTCAGCTGTATAGCCTCATAATCTGCTAAAACAGAAAGTAGGAAACAGCCACTTGTGTTAATAAACGTTTACGTTTTAGGGAAGCAGAAAGGCTGTCTCCGTATTTAGAGCCCCTTGGCTGCTCAGTTATTACTTGGCTATGACATTTTGTTAAGCACTGGTAAGTATTTAGCAAATGAATGTTTGCTCGCCATGACGATGTGTGAACTATGCGATTGCATCCTTGTTTCGTGGATGAAAATCTTCTCTCTTTCTGGGCTGCTGATTCACAGAGATCGGGAGGTAAACAGTCCACTAACCCTGCTGACAATTACCATCTGGCCCGGAGGCGAACCCTGCAAGTGGTGGTGAGCTCCTTGCTGACGGAGGCAGGGTTTGAGAGTGCTGAGAAAGCGTCCGTGGAAACATTGACAGAGATGCTACAGAGCTGTAAGTATCAGGAACAGCCGGCCTTCTTCAGGTCAACCACACCTCAGTGCCGTGTCCTGCACTGTGACCGTGTTAGTGAGGATTTAAGAAAAAGAACATAGACAAGTGACTTACAGGTTTTAGAATCAGGTAGACCTGGGTGTAAGTCATCACTCTACCACTTAATAGTTGGGGCAAGTTGCTAGACCTCCTGACTCTTAATTTCCTTATTTGTGAAGTGGAATAATAATTTGCACCTCATGGAATTGTGAGTATAAGTGAGACACATATGTAAATTATTCGATGCTGGGAACATTGTAAGCTCTTGATGACTTGCAGGTGCTATTATTGCTGTTTATGTTCTGTACTCAACTTATAATTTTATTGGAGAGTTAGGATTAATTTCTACAAAATAGATGCCACCACATAATATAATAAAATGCTGTATTATATACAAAGATACAAAGGGTAAGGGTGAATACGTTTTATAGAATGGGACTTTTAAAAGGAAATGCCTTGAGTCCTGGCTGGTTTGGCTCAGTAGATAGAGAGTCAGCCTGCTGATTGAAAGGTCCCAAGTTCAGTTCTGATTGAGGACACATGCCAGAATTGTGGGCTCCATCCCTAGTGGGGGGCGTACAAGAGGCAGCAGATCAATGATTTTCTCTCATCATTGATGTGTCTATCTCTCTCTCCCTCTCCCTTCCTCTCTGAAATCAATAAAAATATATTTTTAAAAAAAGTAAATGTCTGAAGATTTTGGATCCTAGAATGGTCTCATATTGCCTTTTCTGCATATACAATGTATTTCCCTATTTGGGCCTTTTTGGGGACTAGGATGGGATGAGGGATGGGGTACCAACACCTATGGATGACAGTGAGAGAATGGTTTAGGCAGAGGGAGAAATTGAACTAAATTGAACTGCAGTGCAGACCAAACAAAAATTTGGCCACTGCAACGGTGAGCTCTAGGATGATAATTGCCCATCAGGTATTCCACATCCGGCAGAAAAGGGCCCTGCCTTTATACTTTGGTCTTGGTCAGTCACTAGATGTGGACTGCCCCAGGAAGGGCAAGTTCGAGGTGAGATGGCTCTCTGACATTTGGAACTTTTACATACCAAATGTTTTCCTAAAGCAATGATCTTGGACTTTCTTTTATCTTACAACCTCTGTGGACTCTTAAATATTGAGGACCCTGTGGAGGTGTGTATAAGTGGGATGGAGATATAAATATAAATATATATGTGTATATATTTTGCCACATTAGAAAGTAGAACAGAAAATTTTAAAACATGAGAGTGAACAAGCATATGATCCATTATCCATCAGAGCCATGATGTCATCCCAGGTCAGATAGCCTCTGGAAAACTGCCTGAGAGAATGAGTAGAAAAATAAAACAATGTCTTAATTCGATTATGAGCCCTAGCTGGTTTGGCTCAATGGATAGAGCATTGCCCTGCAGACTGAAGGGTCCTGGGTTTAATTCCAGTCAAGGGCACATGCTGGGGTTGTGGGCTCAGTCCCCAATAGGGGGCGTGCAGGAGGCAGCTAATCAATGATTCCCTCTTGTCATTCATGTTTCTAGCTCTCTCTCCCTCTCCCTTCCTCTCTGAAATCAATAAAAATATTTTTTTAAAAAAATTGACTATGAAAACACTTTGTACCTGTGGACTTTGGAAAGGGTTATAGGGCCGCCTAGGGATTCCCAGACCACGCTTTGAGAACTTTTGTCCGAAAGGAATGGACTAGTAGTAGTTCCCATTAGATTCTCCGCCCCCCACTGCGCCCCCCCCCTCCCCCAGTAAACAGATGCTGCCCACCGTTTTCCTGTGTAAAGGCTGGTGTTAGTGGCTTGCTCACGGTAGCATGGCAAGTTGGTGATAGGTTTTCAGTTAGACACCTTTGCCGACTTGCTTTTATCTTCTGAATCTTTTTGGATCCCTTACATCTGATGAATTCTGTGAACCATTCCCAGAAAAGGGGTGTGTGTGTGTGTGTGTGTGTGTGTGTGTGTGTGTAAAAAATTGAGCACAATTTCAGGTTTCATGGAACCTCCCATCCCCTTAAGCCCATTCATGGAGTCCGCTTCATACCTTCCCCTTTCTCGGAAGGACTAATGCATGGCTATTAAACAGAGGTTCAGCTTTAGACAGACAACACAGACAATAAGACCCTTTTTTTTTGGTTGCACAGTATACATAACATAAAATTTATTATTTTAACCATTTTTAAGTGTACAATTCAGTGACAGTAAATATATTCACAATGTTGTACAACCATCAACACTATTCATTTCCAGAACTTTTTCATTATTCCAAACAGAAACTCTAAACCTGTAAGTGATAACTCCTTAATCACCTCTTCCCCCTGCCCCTGGTAACTTCTAAGCTACTTTTTGGCTCTATGGATTTTTTTTTCTGTCATATAAGTAGAATCTTAAAACATTTGCCTTTTTGTGTCTGGTTCAGTTCACTTAGCATAATGTTTTCAAGGTTCATCTTTGTAACATGGATCAGTACTTCCTTTCTTTTTAAATTTATTTAAGGTTTTGTTGATTTGAGAGAGAAAGAGAGAGAAACATCTATTGTCCGCCTCCGTTATGCAACACAGGCATGTGCCCTGACAGGAAATCGAACTGGTGACCTTTTGGTCACAGAACAACACTCTACCAACTGAGCCACACCAGCCAGGGCTACTTCATTCCTTTCTTATGGCTAAATAATAATCTTTGTATGGATCGACCACATTTTGTTCATTCATTTTTTTAAAAATAAGGTTTATTATTATTTTTAACTTTCATCCATTCATCTTTTGATGACACTTGGGGTGTTTCCACCTTAAGGCTATTGTGAATAATGCCGCTATGGACATTGGTGTACAAGTATCTATTTATGTTCCTGCTTACAATTTGCTTGGGAATATACCCAGGAGTCGAGTTGCTGGCTCATATGTTAATCCTTTGCTTACCTTTTAGGGAACTGAGAATAAGACTTTATGCCTTTGATTCTTTCCCAGACATTTCGGAAATTGGGAGAAGTGCCAAGTCTTACTGTGAGCACACAGCCAGGACCCAGCCCACGCTGTCAGATATCGTGGTCACTCTTGTTGAGATGGGTGAGTGCACACGTTTCCAGCTCTTCAGTGCAGCCGAGTTGGAGTTATGGGAGAGAGAGAGGAGTGAGCCACATCTGCTGAGTGTTTTTAATTCCCTTATGGTTCTTCTGGTCGGTGTTTAGCTCGAGGGGGTTACCAACTGAGGGTTCCTCTGGACCCGGTTAAGAGACCTCCTAACTCCCTGGTGGGCATCTGCTGGAGCTTCCTAGTGGCAGCAAAATGCTTGAGGGGGGAGTTTAAGCTATTTCAGCACAATGTTCCTCTCCCAAGTTCAGTATCGGGTGGTCTGGGCAGCAGTGACTTTTGTTTTCCTGTTTCTTAGGGTTCAACGTGGACACGCTCCCTGCTTATGCAAAACGGTCCCAGAGGATGGTCATTACTGCCCGTAAGTGACTTTGAACTGAGGTTCTCAGTTGATGCTTGTGGAATGAATTAATTAAATAGGGCAGGGATCCGTTTGTTCAGCTGCTGCTTATTGCAGGCTTCCTTCCAGCATTTGGGGCTACCTGTAACATCACCTTTGTTTGGGCTAATGGGACTGGGACCTGACGATCAGTCACCAGAAAGGAAAACCATATCTGAGATGTTGCTGTGATTCTTGTGCTTTAGCCCTAGAAGGGCGGTTGATGCTGCTTGAGAAATGCCAGTGCTCTAGCTCTTCCTTAGATCAAGAGTCAGTAAACTAAGGTCTGTGGGCCTAATGTGGCCCACCACCTGTTTTGTAAATAAAGCTTTATTGGAACGCAGCCATGTGTGCTTACCTTTGATTGCCTTGTGCTGTCATGGCAGAGTTGAGCAGTTGTGGCAGACTGTATGGCTTGGAAAACCTAAAACATTTACTCTGTCTCTTTGTTTCTGTCGAAGGCACAGTTAGACGACCTGTGCCTTAGATGGAAGCTGACTGCTATAAACTGAGCTGGGAGTAACCAGTGTGGGCTGGTAGGACCTGGGGAGGCTTCACTTGATTTTTTCCCACCACTTTTTTCCAGCTGACATCTTTTGAAGACCTTCCCTCTCAAGTAGCAGTGAAGGTGCCGTTTTTAGTCCCATGCTGTCCTTGGCGAACTGCATGACTTTGTTATCTGGGTTCTGTGAAAAGAGAGTTGACAGCTCGTGTGACTCCTTGGCCACTCAGCAGCCTCAGTGTGCTCTTTTGTGATGTGAACGTTGTCACGGCAACCACTCACCTACCTAAGAAGCTTGCAGACAGATTGTTGTGGATGGGAATGTCACCCAAGGTCATTCAGCAGGGCTGGGCATGTGAGGGTGCCCTGAGGTCCTTAAGTCCGTCAAGGCCTTTTTAAAATAGAAGTACAAAGTATCCGTTGTTCAGAAAATTGAGATACAGCATTTACTTTGAGGAAAGGAGGGTTTGGGTAGAGACCCAAGTCCTTGGGTGGAAGAGTAACCAGTTTTGACTCTGTTGCAGCTCCAGTGACCAATCAGCCAGTGACCCCCAAAGCTCTCACTGCGGGGCAGAACCGACCCCACCCGCCGCACATCCCCAGCCATTTTCCCGAGTTCCCCGACCCCCACACCTACATCAAAACCCCGGTGAGTGTCGAGGAGATGACGGGGGCTATGGCTGCTGCAAAATACTCAGTTTCTACTGATTGTTGGGTCAAAAGCTTATTGATGAAAGGTGGACTCAGAACTCAGAATGTCTTTTCTTATTAATAAACAACTTGGCACAGGGGAATTATGTCCTCCAGTTGGCTCACAAAAACATAGTTAACAAGAAATTGAAACCTGTCCCGCCAAAACGCGAAAAGCCCTACCACCTAGAGAGGAGGCGGGACGGGCACTCCAGAAAGTATTCACAGTAATTCTTGTTGCTTTGTGTGTGCTTTTCTGAGGTTTCCAAACTTTTCATAGAAAAGAGTTCTTTTTGAAACCAGGGGGAAACGATTATTTAAACCATACTTGGTGATAACATGAAATGAAAGTCAGCGTAACTTGAGTTCTGGGTCTGCATGAGCACAGATTGAGGTGTCTTCCATGGTTTAGATGTGTTCTCCTTCGCCAGAGGAGCAGTTTCACCCTCCTGGGGAAGGGTACGTGTGCACAGGAGTCCCGGAGGCCCTCCCACACGCTTCCTTTGTCCCCGCCTCCACAGCACCTGCTGGTGCAAATATAGCATCATGTGGGCGGGCGGGTGGGCGGGGTGCATCCTCCAGACATTTCTCCACACCTCAGGATACTGGGGGAAGGAATAGGTAGTCAGCCACCCTTGTACTACAGCTGCTGGCCTTGACCTGCGATCTCTGTGTTAGTGTCCTAGAGCTGCCGTAACAAAATGCCATATACTAGGGGGCTTAGAACAACAGAAATGTATTGCCTTACAGCAGTGATGGCGAACCTATGACACGCGAACTCATTTTTTTGGTTGATTTTTCTTTGTTAAATGGCATTTAAATATATAAATAAATATCAAACATATAAGTCTTTGTTTCACTATGGTTGCAAATACCAAAAAATTTCTCTATGTGACACGGCACCAGAGTTAAGTTAGGGTTTTTCAAAATGCTGACATGCCGAGCTCAAACGGTTCGCCATCACTGCCTTACAGTCTGGAGGGCATGTGGGCGGATTCAAGATGTTGCCAGGGCCATGCTTTCTCTGAAACCTGTAGGAGAAGCCTTCTTGCCTTTCCTAGCTTCTGATGGTTTGTGGGCACTCCTGGCTTGTAGACGCAGGACTGCAGTCCTCTGTTACATCTGTGTGTCTGTCGTGTCTGTCTTCACGTGGCCATTTTCTTGCAAGGGCATTAGTTGTGTTGGAACAGAGTCCCACTCTACTCTTGTATGACCTCTTTTTAACTCATCACCTCTGCAATGACCCTATTTCCAAATGAGATCATATGCTGAGATACTGGGGGTTAGGACTTCAACATATTTTTTTTTAGGGGACACAATTCAGAAGAGATTGGGCCCAATCTCAGGGTGGTATGGCCATACACTTGGGACACAATTCAACCCATCAGTCTCTAACTCTTTTATAGTGTATTTCTGACAGTAAAAATATTAAGCATATACTTCAATAAACATTCATGCTGACTTACATGAATATTATAAGGTACTAGAGGCCAGTGCATGAAATTCGTGCATGGGAGGGGTGTGTCCCTCTCAGCCCGGCCTGCGCCCTCTCACAATTGGGACCCAGCGGGTAGGGTCCTTAGGCCTGGCCGGCTTAGCAGGGCCTATTGGGGCTTTTCTTCCCCTGGCTGCCAGCAGCTGGCCCCACCCCCCACTGCTGCCACTGCTTATCATCTTTGGCGCTGCCCACCTCCCCCCTCCCCCACCCCACCCACCCCCCCCTCCACCAGGTGCCTCCTTCTGTGGGCGACAGGCATGGGGTGCGAGCGCTTGGCTGGACTGGGCCTCCTTCTGCGGGGCGATCGCTGGCTGGCCCCACATACCTGCCACAACATCGCTGGCCAGTGGCCTGGGTCTCCTTCTGTGGGGCAATCGATAGTGGGGCTTCATGATCAATGGCTCCGCAGAGGGAGGCCCCGCCCACCTGGCCAGGGCTCCCAGAGCATTCTGCTATTCTGTGGTTCAGTCGATTTGCATATTATGCTTTTATTATTATAGACGACTCCACCAAAATAATGGGCATTATAGACAATCTGACCCTCATTAAAGGGTCAGGAAACCTTTGTGCTCCTTTTTAATGGCAGCATGTGATGGCCTCTGCCTTTCAGGTTTTGAAGTCTTGGTGTAATACTTGGTGGAATAGTAAGTTAGAGGTCTTATCCTAAGATCAGCTTATTTTAAAACTTCAGCAGCTCTCATAGTTGAAAAAGATACATTACAAAGATATGTAGCATTGTCGGCTCCACTTAGCCAATCACAAATGAATTTGCATCTTCTAATTATTGGAAGAATTTTGTTTAAAATTTTCTATTCAATTTCCAACTTTTTGAATCTCAAACAGTGCTCGCTCTCTTTTTTATTTAAATATATTTTTATTGATTTCAGAGAGGAAGGGAGAGGGAGAGAGAGAGATAAAAAAAAATAAATGATGAGAGAGAGAGAATCATTGATCGGTTGCCTCCTGCATGGCCTCACTGGGGACCAAGCCCGCAACCCAGGCATGTGACTGGGAATTGAACCATGACCTCCAGGTTCATAGGTTGATGCTCAACCAAACCACTGAGCCACGCCAGCCTGGCTCAGATAGTTCTCTTAAAAATGATGGGAAGGTCTTACATTTTTAATGTTTGTAACAAGTATGTTCAAAATCCAGTCAAATTCTTCATTTTGGGATGATTTTAAACGTCAGAAAACCTTGTTTCTATGTTTAAGTGTGGATATGGAAACCATGCAGGACATACCCTTGAATTAACATTGACAACAGCGGAAACGTGTTTAAGCACCGCCTTCAAAAATCCCATCTCTGTGCCACAAAGAGTAGTTAATTACTTTTTTGGTCATTGCTACAATGTCACCTATACCATCACAATTTAAAATGTTTTGGCCCTAGCTGGTTTGGTTCAGTGAATAGAGCGTTAGCCTGCGGACTGAAGGGTCCCAGGTTCGATTCCGGTCAAGGGCACATGCCCGGGTTGTGGACTCGATCCCCAGTAGGGGCATGCAGGAGGCAGCCGGTCATTGATTCTCTCTCATCATTGATGTTTCTATCTCTCTGTCCCTCTCTTAAATCAATAAAAAGATATTAAAAAAATAAAAATAAGTAAAAGGATATAGAAACAGCTAAGCTGGTCCTCGGGGAGGGCAGAATGATCTGTTGGGATTACTCTCTAGTGTCTTTGCTGTTCTTTTCAGACGTACCGCGAGCCTGTGTCTGACTACCAGGTCCTGCGGGAGAAGGCTGCATCCCAAAGACGGGACGTGGAGCGGGCACTCACCCGTTTTATGGCCAAGACAGGCGAGACCCAGAGTCTTTTCAAAGATGACGTCAGCACGTTTCCATGTAAGAGTCTAACCCAGGGGTGGGCAAACTTTTTGACTCGAGGGCCACAGTGGGTTCTTAAACTGGACCGGAGGGCCGGAACAAAAGCATGGATGGAGTGTTTGTGTGAACTAATATAAATTCAAAGTAAACATCATTACATAAAAGGGTACGGTCTTTTTTTTTTAAGTTTTATTCATTTCAAGCGGGCCGGATCCGGACCACAGGCCGTAGTTTGCCCACGGCTGGGCTAGCCCCTCTGTGGACCCCGTCTTGTCATTTGAGATAATAGCATCTTCCTTTACTCTCAGCATGGTAGGAAGAAACAGATGATAAGCTTTGTTCCTATCTTGGGTGCCTCTCATTCTTCAGATTTCTGGCTCTTTTTCCCAGTTCTTAAGGCCTGTCCCTAACAGATGACTCAGAATAGTAATGGCCTCTGTTGGGATTGGCCGCTTGATGTCTGTTGAGTTTGGGTTCCCTCAAGAGTCACTGAGCCCTGGGCCTCAGAGGCACTCATGGAGCAGAAGTGGCAGCCCTGGTTGTAGGGGACAGAGGCATCGGGGGGCAGAGCAGTTACAGAACACCTGCCGGGCTTTGCCCTTCACCGTGTCCTCACACAGGTACTGTCTCACTTAATTTCCCATCTCAGCGCTACCATTTCGCCATGTGACCTAGTCTCTTCATTTCCACAGGCCTCAGGTTTTCCAAAGATGAACAGGGGTGATTCATTCATTCAGCAAGTGCTAGCTGTGTGCCTGGCCCTGAAAGAATAGCAGCTACGTTATTAAGTGCCAGATGAGGTGCCAATCATTTCCCCTAAATCAGCAGTCGCCAACCTTCCGGACCCCTCGGACCGCTGCCCTAAGTCATCTCATTAAATCCTCTCGGGAGCCCAGGAGTTAGGCGCTGTTATCACCGTTACAGGGAGCCGAGGCTCAAAGAAGAGAAAGGAAGTAACTTGCCCAGGGTCACACAGCTAGTAACTTTCAAACCTAGGCTCACCCGATAATCACATTCTACCACACATAGAGACCTGCTATTATTTATTTATTTCATCAGCGATTCTTCTCCTCCTCGGTGTTTTTTGGAAGTGCCCTCTAGCTCAGTGGATACACTGACCTGCAGGGAGTTCTCAGATCCTTCAGACTGATGGGCTCAAAATCTCTGCTCTGGAAATGAGGCGGAGAGGGGTTAACGAGGTGAGATCACTACGCTGATGCTTTGCTAGGATGCAGCCCCCGTTCTGTCTGATGTTAGTCCTGCAGGACTCGGGAAAAGTGGGCTCTGAAGTTACGCTGCTCAAGTTCAAATCCCACTCTGCCACTTCCTGTGTGCTGGAGGAAGCCACTTAACCTCTCAGCGTCTCGGGTTCCTTCTCTGTAAAACGGGGTTGGTAATGGCACTTAGCCATTACAGTGGATTCAGATGGTACGTGTGAGGCCTGTAGGACACAGTGAGTGCTTGAGTGAGTCAGCCATTATTGTCATTGGGTGCTGCTCGCTGCTCTGCTGTGAGGCCCTGAGCCAGCTGCAAGGACTCCATGACAGTGGAATTTGCTCTCTTCCAATCCCACAGTGATTGCTGCCAGACCTTTCACCATCCCCTACCTGACGGCTCTTCTCCCATCCGAACTGGAGATGCAGCAAATGGAAGAGACGGATTCCTCGGAGCAGGATGAACAGACAGACACAGAGAACCTCCCCCTTAATATCAGCACGGTGAGTCCTGCCTTCTGCCTGCTCAGAGTAGCCCCCAAACTAGCCCACACTGCCCGCAGCCTATCACCCTGGGACCTGGACGTGACCTACCCCAGGTCCCTGCCTTCATGTTAGGGACTTGCAAGATGGGCTCATGATGGTCCGAGTGTGATGGGATCTCTAGCTTGCGAGGCAAGTCCTGTCCTGGGGCTTCATTCATTCATTCATTCATTCATTCAATAAATACTGAATGAGCGCCTGCCAGAGGCTGGCACAGTTCCAGGAGCTGGGGAATTAGTAGGAGACAAAACCGACAAAATTTCCTACCCTCATGGAGCTAAGGTATGAAGTAATAAATTAAGAGATGGGAAGTAGGTATGGGCGCAGGGGAGTGTGGTTTTAGGATGACTGAGAGGGTGGCATATGAGTAAAGACCTGAAGGGAACAAAGCTTACACATCTGGGAGTAGAGCATTCCTCACGGGGAACAGCAGGTGCGAAGGCCCTGAGGTGGGAGCCGTTGTGTTGAAGAACAGCAAGGCCATCAGGGTGGCCGAGTGGCATGAACAGGGAGGAGAGTAGGAAGGGATGCGGTCAGAGAGCTCATGGGGTGGGGTGCGGGGGTCAGATCTTAAGCTATGTTAAACGTGGGCTTCCCCACATTTACAGTGAGATGAGTTTCACCTCATGAAAGAGGGGTCTTCTAAGCAAACATCACTTCCCTTTGTAAGTACAAAGTACTTAAAGGGCCTGCAGAAGGTTACCTGACACTCTAGGCCAGTGATGGTGAACCTTTTGAGCTTGGCGTGTCAGCATTTTGAAAAACGCTAACTTAACTCTGGTGCCGTGTCACATATAGAAATTTTTTGATATTTGCACATTCAAGGAAGAACTAAAACCTATCCTCCTCAGACTACTACAAAAAATTCAAGAGGAAGGAACACTTCCAAGCTCATTCTATGAAGCCAGCATCACCCTAATACCAAAACCAGGTAAAGACAACACAATGAAAGAGAACTACAGGCCAATATCCCTCATGAACATAGATGCCAAAATCCTCAACAAAATCTTAGCAAATCGGATCCAGCAGTACATCAGAAAGATCATACACCATGACCAAGTAGGATTTATCCCAGGGATGCAAGGATGGTACAATATCCGCAAATCAATAAACGTGATACATCACATAAACAAACTGAAAGAAAAAAACCACATGGTCATATCAATTGATGCAGAAAAAGCATTTGACAAAATTCAACACCCATTTTTGATAAAAACTCTCAGCAAGGTGGGAGTAGAAGGATCATACCTCAACATAATAAAAGCCATATATGACAGGCCCACAGCCAACATCATACTCAATGGGCAAAAACTAACACCATTTCCCCTAAGAACAGGAACAAGACAGGGATGCCCCCTCTCACCACTCCTGTTCAACATAGTACTGGAAGTGTTAGCCATTGCAATTCGGCAAGAAGAAGAAATAAAAGGCATCCAAATTGGAAAAGAGGAAGTAAAACTGTCCTTATTTGCAGACGACATGATATTATACATACAAAACCCCAGAGACTCCATCCAAAAGCTACTAGACTTAATACATGAATTTGGCAATGTAGCAGGATACAAAATTAACCCCAAGAAATCGGAGGCATTTCTATACACCAGTAGTGAACTTTCAGAAAGCGAGATTATAAAAGCAATCCCGTTTACCATTGCACCAAAAAAATTAAGCTACCTAGGAATCAACTTAACTAAAGAGGTAAAAGACCTCTACTCAGAAAACTACAGGACGTTGAAAAAAGATATAGAGGAAGACATAAACAGATGGAAGAACATACCGTGTTCCTGGATTGGTAGAATCAACATCATTAAAATGTCCATACTACCCAAAGCAATCTATAAATTCAACGCACTTCCCATTAAAACACCAACGGCATACTTCAGAGATCTAGAACGAACTCTCCAAAAATTCATCTGGAATAAAAAAAGACCCCGAATAGCTGCAGCAATCCTGAAAAAGAACAAAGTAGGTGGGATCTCAATACCAGATATCAAGTTGTATTACAAAGCCACTGTTCTCAAAACTGCCTGGTACTGGCACAAGAATAGGCATATAGATCAATGGAATAGAATAGAGAGCCCAGAAATCGGCCCGAACCAATATGCTCAATTAATATTTGACAAAGGAGGCAAGAACATACAATGGAGCCAAGATAGTCTCTTCAATAAATGGTGTTGGGAAAATTGGACAGATATATGCAAGAAAATGAAACTAGACCACCAACTTACACCATACACAAAAATAAACTCAAAATGGATAAAGGACTTAAATGTACGACAGGAAACCATAAAAATTCTAGAAGAATCCAAAGGCAACAAAATCTCAGACATATGCCGAAGCAATTTCTTCACTGACACAGCTCCTAGGGCACTTGAAACTAAAGAGAAAATAAACAAATGGGACTTCATCAAAATAAAAAGCTTCTGCACAGCAAAAGAAACCATCAACAAAACAACAAGAAAACCCACTGTGTGGGAAAACATATTTGCCAATGTCATATCTGATAAGGGCCTAATCTCCAAAATTTATAGGGAACTCATACAACTCAACAAAAGGAAGATAAACAATCCAATCAAAAAGTGGGCAAAGGACCTAAATAGACACCTTTCAAAAGAGGACATTCAGAAAGCCAAGAGACATATGAAAACATGCTCAAAGTCACTAATCATCCGAGAGATGCAAATCAAAACAACAATGAGGTATCATCTCACACCTGTCAGACTGGCTATCATCAACAAATCAACAAACGACAAGTGCTGGAGAGGATGTGGAGAAAAAGGATCACTTGTGCACTGCTGGTGGGAATGCAGACTGGTGCAGCCACTATGGAAGACAGTATGGAGTTTCCTTAAAAAACTGAAAATGGAACTCCCATTTGACCCTGTGATCCCACTTCTAGGAATATATCCCAAGAAACCAGAAACACCAATCAGAAAGGATATATGCACCCCTATGTTCATAGCAGCACAATTCACCATAGCTAAGATCTGGAAACAGCCTAAGTGCCCATCAGTAGATGAATGGATTAGAAAACTGTGGTACATCTACACGATGGAATACTATGCTGCTGTAAAAAGGAAGGAACTCTTACCATTTGCAACGTCATGGATGGAACTGGAGAGCATTATGCTAAGTGAAATAAGCCAGTCAATGAAGGAAAAATACCACATGATCTCACTCATTCATGGATAATAGAGACCATTATAAACTTTTGAACAATAATAGATACAGAGGCAGAGCAGCCTCAAACAGATTGTCAAACTGCAGCAGGAAGGCCGGGGAGGGTTGGGGGGCAGGAGGTAGGGGGGTAGGAGATCAACTAAAGGACTTGTATGCATGCATATAAGCATAACCAATGGACATGAGACACTGGGGGATAGGGGAGGCTAGGGGACTGTCTAGGGCGGGGGGATAAAATGGACACATATGTAATACCCGTTGTAATACTTTAAGCAATAAAAAAAAAAAAAAAAAAAAAAAGAAATTTTTTGATATTTGCAACCATAGTAAAACAAAGACTTATATTTTTGATATTTATTTTATATATTTAAATGCCATTTAACAAAGAAAAATCAATCAAAAAAATGAGATCGCGTGTCACCTCTGACACGCGTGTCATAGGTTCGCCATCACTGCTCTAGGTAATGACATAGGCGAGGTCGTGGCGGTGAGTGAGTCGAAGCTGAAATCATTCCAGGAGCTGCCTGCGCTCTCCTGGGCACGGAGACGCCAAGCCGTATGGCAGAGTAGACAGACCTGACCCTTGGAGTCAGACTGGTCTGGCTTTATTATTTTTATTTTTTTCACTGTGCAACCTGCTTCAGTGCCTGCAGCCTGCAGGCACAGGCCGGGCAGTGGTTCAAGCGCAGCTTGCTCCTGCCTGGGGCACTATGAGAAACCCAGGGGACAGGCCTGCCATCAATCCAAACCCACGCACCGGTCTGGCTTTAAATCCAAACTGTGCTGCTCCCCCGGCACATCACCCAACATCTGAGTCTGCTTCACAAGTACAGACAGGAGCAGGAGCACCTCCCTCTAGGGCAGGGGTTCTCAACCTTGGCTGCACATTACAATCACCTGGGAATCTTTTTAAAATCCTGATTTCTGGGCCCCATCCTCCGGAAATTGTTTCTTTGTTATGGGGTGAGGCCACAACATTAGTAACAAAGAAATAATTTCTGGAGGATGAGGCCCAGAAAGATTCCCAGGTGATTGTAATGTGCAGCCAAGGTTGAGAACCACTGCTCTGGGGGAAGCGGGAGCCCGAGATAAAATGCGCTCACACACAGGTGCCTGGCCCAGGGCAGCTCCCGCCCCCATTGCCCCTCCCTGCTGTTCTGGGCTGTACCACAACATGCTGTCCTGTGAAAAAATAAGTGGAAAGACTTTAAGAAAAGGATTCTAGCAACAGAGTTATATGCAATCGGTTGGATTTATTATTCTATTGGCCTGGCAAATGCTGGTATGATATGGGTTTCAAAATTCAGAATGGACAAAAAGATGTGTGGTGGCAGTTCTTTCTCTCGTCCTGGTGCCCTGTTACCCACCTTCCCGCCTACAGAGCAACCAGTCACCGGCCTCTTTTTTTTTTTTTGGGGGGGGGGGGGCGGGGGGGGCCTCTTTCTTATGAATCTAGAGACACGGACACAAGCAGCAGGCCACAGGTGGTTTGCCCCTCGCTGGATGCCCTCATGCACGCAGCGTGGCGGTCATTCCATGTCCGCCCCCTGCTCAGCCTCCTCATGGTCCAGGGAGGCACAAGTGGGTTTAACCAGGCCCCGCGGACGGTGGTGGTTTTCTGTCGTTAGCATTCACACACGTTGCTACAGTTCATTAGGTAACTGGTACTTCAGATCGTTCTTTCATCTGTCAGTGGCAGCGTATCTCTCTCAAGTTCTCTTGCTGCATAGTTTTTACTTAACCAGTCCTGGTTTCTCCATCTACTTGGACACAAAGGAACTGTTCATTTTAAATTAGTGTGTACTAGAATTATTTTTCTCTCCCATTTGAACTAGCAGCTAATCCCAGGGGCGAAACTTTTGCTCTCCCATGAGCACTGTACCCGTCATTTATTTACTTAGTGCCTGCTGGCATGTGCCAGACGCTGTTCTGAGAGCTTGGGACCCTTCAGTGAACAGAGCAAAGAGCACACCCGCCTTTTAGGAGCCTGTGAGTTGGCAGTGGGAGGGTGACAGTGGCTGGAATATATCAGTACATCGTTATGTAGTTTATTAAAGTGCTACTGGGGACGGGGAGGGAAGGTCCAGGGCGAAGGGTGGAGGTTTCAGTTTTAGAGTGCTCAGGGTCGACATCCCGGAGAACTGACGTGTGAGCAGAGACTTGGAGGAGGTGAGGGAGTGAGCCAGGCTCTGTGGAAGAATGTTCTGGAAAGGGACCAGCCTGTGCAGAGGCCCTGAGGAGCAGCACGGAGGCGAGTGTGGCTGTGGCTGAGGAAGGAGAGGGGGAGAGGAGAGTCACACCAGGACCTGTAAGCAGCTTTAAGACCGGGTTTCGACTGGGTGAAATGGGAGTGGGGGGGGCCTGGTGCAGAGGAGGGACGTGTCTGAGCTAACTTTTTCCAGGATCGCCGATGGCAGTGAAGAGAAGGGACTGCGGCCGCGTGGACTGTGGGCTGTGGAGGGAGGTCAGTTAGGAAGCGTTTGAGGTAGTCTGGGCCAGGGACAGTGGTGGGTCCTCGCCGGATGGCCACACAGGGCCACTGGCAGTGGTCGGATTCTGCCTGTGATGTGAGGCAAGGCCAGGAAGTTTTCCTGACAGATTGAGGTGAGCTGTCAGAGAGAGAAAACAATTAAGAAGGACTGGAGTGTTCGGCTTGAACCACTGGAAGGCCGGGAGGGCTGCAGGGAGGGCTGTTTAGGCACAGGGGGCAGTCTGGGGCTCAGTGTTAGTCACACGGAGTTGGAGGTGCCTACCTGACACCCCAGTGGAGATGTTGAGTGGCCGTGGCTGTGTGAGCCTGGGGGTCGGCAGGCAGGTAAGGGCAGGAGCCTGTGAGACAGTGAGCCGGTGGCGGCAGCCTCAGGGCCTCCAGCAGGTCGAGGCTGGCTTTTCAGCACCCTTGTCACCTCCATCCTTATTTCAGGAAACACTTAAGGCACAGCTGAAGTGAACGTCCAATAACTCTAAGATAAGGTGTTGACCATGGAGAAATGATAAGAGGTGGGTAGGGGTGGTTACTAAATTAAGCCGTAAAGAACTTTAGAAAGCGTAGGAGCCAAATGTCCCAGGCAGTACTGGTGGTGGTCAGACCTTGTGTCTGGCGTGAGCGAGGGTGATCTTGGGCACTCGCCTTCGGAAGAGCCTCCGGAAGCTCCGCGGTGGCTCTGAGTCACCTCGTGGTCCCACCGGGTCAGGTGTTGGAGAGGGAAGCACAGGGTCTCTGGGAGGACACAGTGGATGGATAGTGTGAGCACGTGCAGCGGAACCCAGAAGTGACCCATCTCCTGCGGTTCCTGGAGCCTGACTGTCGCCTGCCTGCTGGGCCAGCGGCCTCCGGGGAGCCTGCCATCTGATCGTAGTGTCCTCTGCTCTGGTCGAAGTCAGAGCCTCCACAGAACAGGAATCTCAGTGACAGAACCTTGGCCTATCACCAGGGGGCGCAGCCCCACCAGCGCCTCTGGTCACTTACAGTCCCTTAGGAATGAACTTGTAGGTCAAGTTCTTCCTGTGATTTTGTCCCCCTTCCTCTGCTGTGCTCATTTTACAGAACTTAGAAGAGAGTATAAGTAAGGAAAGGAGAATCAGTCACCCATATTCTTAGAACCAGTTTTTTAAACCTCAACATATTACTTTTTTCCAGTTTACACACAATTGTGATTTTTTAAAAATTTAAATTGGGGTCCTATGGAATATATGTAAATTTATGAACTTTTCTGCATAATCACTGTCTTCAAAAACCAGACCTGAGAGAACTGATCCCCAGGTGGCAGTGGGGGTGTGGATGGCGTTCCCGCATGGGTGCCAGCACGCTCTGCTCTGCTGTAATGTGGTCATTGGTACCACGTTGCAAGAACCAGAAAACTTGAGGATCTGGGGGGCCGTCTCTGACGCTTTACGTCAGCTTTGGTTCAGGGGAGGCCTCTGCATGTGACTGTTCTCACCCCGTCTCAGTCCTGCCAAGGGTGGAAGCCCACTTCCCTTCCTCTTCACCTCCCCACAGGAGGGGCTTCCTCCTTGAGCACCTGAATTTTAGCCCCAGACCTCTGCCCCTCCCAGGTCGCTGTTCTTTCTAACTCGTGCCCTGTCTTGTCAAGAGCTCAGGGTTCTGTGTTCTGTGCTCCGCGTCGGAGCCGTTGGTCTCACCTTCCTCTGCTGGCCAGTGCTGCCTGGGCCTCGCTTCATCGGAGGCCCTTTAGAAAGAAGTGGCCCCTGAGCTTCCAGTCTCCCCCGGAAAGGGGCGCTGACAGTGGTTCCTGCCATGGGCTGCTCGCTTTCCTTATGCCGTTGGTGTTTTGCTTTATTTCGGCTTTTGCTCAAAGGATGACTCTGGAGCCGAGAAGGAGAACACCTCTGTCCTGCAGCAGAACTCCTCCTTGACGGGGAGCCGGAACGGGGAGGAGAGCCTCATCGATAACCCCTACCTGCGCCCCGTGAAGAAACCCAAGATCCGCAGGAAGAAGTGAGTTGGGAGCTGGGTGCCGAGAGGCGCTCTGGCCAACCGAGGTAGTCCTCTGCTTCAGGGCAGAAAGGAGAGGCCACTCTTTCTTTTTCAGAAAAGTGGGCCTGGACCTCGGGGAAAGCTACTCGAGTGAGAGGAAATATCATCCCTTTCCTTCTCCTTCCTCGTCTGCCACATGTACCTCTTGGGGCATAGAGGTTGAGCTTCCTGCAGCCCCGGGACTAACCCTCACAGCCCTGGAGTTATTGCCTCCTAGAAAGAGAGCAGGGGGGGGGCCACCAGGCAGGCTCCATGGATTCCTCTTCTTTCCAGGTCCCTCTCGTGAGCTGAGAAGAAAGCCTGCCTTGTACAGAGATGCGGACTCCACGCTTCTGGGGGGAGTTAAAGCCGCTGGAGGGAAGCAGAAAGGGTGGCCTCCCGTGGTCCAGCGAGGCGGCTGGGGTGACTGGGCATGCTTTTAACAGCAAACTCTGTGTTAATATTTCCCATTTTCACTGATGTCTGGGTTGAGGAAGATATGATGTGGTGGTAATAACGAGGCTTTCTTAATTAGCCAGGCTGGACTGTGGGCGTAGGAGCAGCTGGCGACTTCATTCATTATCACAGGACCTGACTCCTTTGAACCCGTGAGACCAGGGAAGGCCGCAGGAAGAAGGGGCTGCACCTTCTCTGCTTCCTCCAGAGGACTGTTTACCTGGCTTCCGTTTCAGGCCGCGCGGGTCCCTTTATTGACTCACCAGTTTCTCACCCTTGAACCTCAGTCTTATTTCTCTTCTCACCTGGGCTCCAAGCGCCCTGCTGAGATGACGAAGGTGACTTTGCCTTCCCACGTGTCACTCCTTGACCTGGGCCGCAGGAGTAGGAGGAGTGAGCCGGTGTGCACGTGGAGGAGGGTGATGCGTCACAGCGCACCGACTCTCATCGCATCTGGTGGACTCTTCCTACAAGGCAATGCCCTCTCGTGAGAGGTTGGTGTTTGTTGTTGCTCTGTGGCATGTGTGCTTTGGGACGACTGAGTCCTGCCCCATCCAGGGAAAGTTTTCTCTGACAAGAGCCTCTGCTTGATGTATTATGCTGTGACTTGCTGGAGGAATCCGGCCTTAAACAACAGGAAAGGGATGGGCGGGGGCGGGGGGGGGGGGTGGCCTTGTTTGCTGAGAGCGGAGAGCCTCTTGGGTCTGCTGGAAGCCGGCACAGAAGGAAGCCATGCGGCGGAAGCCGGCGGGCCAGGCCAACGAAGCAGATCTGAATCTCTTCAACCTCTTTGCATCCTGGGGAAAGATTTCATCCTTCCTGAACCCTACAGATCAAAACACAGGTGTTTAAGGAAGATGGTGGGCAAGCTGATACCTTTGGCTGGTCTCTGACAGCAGAGATTGAAAAACCAAGTCTAAGAAGAAAAGTGCCAGTGAACCTGGAAGTTTACACAGTAGCAGTGAGCTGTCCCTGGAATTGTATTGAACTCTTCTCATACTTGGCTTCCACAGTCATCTCTCTCTTTTTTTTTTGTCTTCTTTTTTTAGTTATTTTTTTATTTAAAATTTTTGTATTGATTTTCTTTTTTTAGGGAGAGGTAGATATGGAAACATTGAGGAGAGACATTAATTGGCTGCCTCCTGTATGCCCCCTACTGGGGAACTGATCCTGCAATCCCAGCATGTACCCTGACCTAGAATCGAACCAGCGACCTCTTGGTGCATGGGTCAACTCTCAACTGGGCAGGCCCACAGTCATCTCTTAATCTCCATGAGTCCAATTCAAAAACCTGGTGACGTGGCCGCAGGCTCCCCGTGCGTCCGGCCTCACTGTTCCCCAGGGCACCCTGTCCCGTCGCCCGGAAGGAACGCTGCCTGTGAGGAACTGAAGGGGGATCCCAGTGAGAAGTGGACTCCCAGCTCTGGGCCAAGTAAGGTTTTTCAGGTTTGTGGGGAACTGACGTTCTTCCAGGTGAAGGCAGTTGGGTGGGCCTGTGCGGACCCTGGGAGTTTGTGATCGGCTGTTGGCGATCCTTGGCCTGTTGATTTTGACTCCAGTTCTGAGTGTGCGTCATGGCCGAGGCAGGAGGAACCTCCCGGCGTGCTGTCTTCACGGCTCTTGGGAGCATTCGTCCCAGTCAGTGTTCCTGCAGTTCCTCTCTTGTTACCATGCAAAACTAGCGCCTAAGGTGGGATTTGGAAAGGAGTCGCCATTTCTGCTGCGGGGCTGTTCCAGGCTGCGCTGCTGTGATTCTGTTCTGGATGAGATGCTGGGAGGTTGGGCAAGCTGAGTTATTGTGTAAGAATTGTGCATGTTCTCAATGTATACTTACAAACTTCTATTTTTTATAATTTGGAGGGAATTCTTGGAGAGAATAAGTAGTAGAGAGAGCCAGATGAAGAGTGTGATTTGTGAGGTCTTAATAAAAGGTCATGAGGAAACCTTCATAATGAAACAATTTTATAAGCTTTGAACTTAATTGTATTCAAAAGTCATAGCACTGAGTAAGGCTGTAAACAGACAAGTGAGACTTAGCCCTTCTGTTGACTAGGTACCGCTGGGAACTGTCTAAAACTTGATTTTGGAAATTTTCAAACCCAAAATTAGAGAGGAAAGTTTACATATTTTCTCTGTTTAATTCTTCATCCAGCTTTAACACTTACCATTTTTTTCTATTTGGTTTCATCTATTTCACTTTTTTTCCCTTTACTTTTTCCTTCCTAGAGTATTTTTAAAAACTCATCCAAGACCTATATCATTTAAACTGTAAATATGTCCTTATGCATCTCTGATAGACTTTTTTAAATTTTTGAAATAATTATAAGAAACACAGGATGCTGAGGGGGGAAAAATTTCAGGGAGGTCGTATGTACCCTTCACCCAGTTCCCCCAGTGGTAGAATCTTATATAAATGCAATATCAACATTTTGGAAATCGACATTGGTACAATCCACAGAGTTTATTCAGATTTTACCATTTCCTCTCTGCATGGTTCTGTGCAGTTTGTCATGTGTAGATTCAGGCACCCCCCCCCCCACACACACACACACACACACACAATCAAGGTGTACATGTCCATCACCACACGGCTCCCTCAGGCTCTCTCTTTAGAATCACATCCACCTCCTTCCCACCCTATGCCTGGCAACCACTGCTCTGTTCTCCACCTCTATAATTTTATTTTTAAATGTTATGTAAATGGAATAATAAAGTTTGTAATCTTTTAAGGTTGGCTTTTTTATTTGTTTGTTTAATTTTTATTTCAGAGAGGGAGGGAGAGAAGGAGAAACATCAGTGATGAGAGAGAATCATTGATCATCTGCCTCCTACATGCAGCCCCACTGCGGATCGGACCTGCAACCTGGGCTTGTGCCCTCATCGGGAATTGATCTCTGACCTCCTGGTTCGTAGGTTGATGCTCAACCACTGAGATGCCCAGACAGGCGAGGTTGGCTTTTTTTACTCCACAGGAGTGGGAGCCTTCCAGGTTGTTGTGTATGTCAGTAGCTCCTTTTCGTTGCTGAGTAGTATTCCATGGTATGGGTGTCCCACAGTCCGTTTAACCAGTCACACATTGAGGGTCATCAAGGCTGTTGTAGTTTGGGGCTATCTACACTAATAAAAGACAAAGATGCTAATTGACCATACCTTTGTTATGTCCAAGCCATGCCCACCAGCCAATCAGAGCGACTATAAGCAAATTAACCCAACCAAGATGGCAGCCAGCAGCCACGGAGCTGGAGCAAGCAGGAGGCTTGGTTGCCCAGGTGATGGAGGAAGCAAAGTTTCCCGCCTGCTCTGGCCAGCTGTGGCCTCCGCAAAAGGCAACAAAGTTTCAATTATAGAAGCTAAATAAATCCCAGATACCTGCTTCCAGCCAGCCTCCACTGGGAGCTGGGGTGGCTGGAGGCCGTGGCCAGCCTGCAAACAGCTATCAGCCCCTCACCCAGGCTGGCCAGGCACTCCAAGGGCGACCTCCCCTGAAGGGGCTGTAGCCAGCCTGCAAACAGCCATCAGGCCCTCACCCAGGCTGGCCAGGCACTCCAGGGGGGACCCTGACCCTGAAGGGGCTGTGGCCAGCCTGCAAACAGCCATCAGCCCCTCACCCAGGCTGGCCACACCCTCATGGGGTAAGTGTCTCCGCTGGGGAGCTTGGCCAGCCTGCAAACAGCCATCAGCCCCTCACCCATGCTGGCCAGGCACCCCAGCAGGGACCCCCACCCTGAAGGGGCTGTGGCCAGCATGCAAACAGCCATCAGCCACTCACCCAGGCTGGCCAGGCACCCCAGCAGGACTCCCACCCTGATCCGAGACACCCTTCAGGGCAAACCAGCCAGCCCCCACCCATGCACCAGGCCTCTATCCTATATAATAATCCTATATAATAAAAGGGTAATATGCAAATTGACCCTAACAGCAGAACAACTGGGAATGACTGGTCACTATGACACACACTGACCACCAGGGGGCAGATGCTCAATGTAGGAGCTGCCCCCTGGTGGTCAGTGCACTCCCACAGGGGAAGCTCTGCTCAGCCATAAGCCAGGCTGATGGCTGCCAATACAGCGGTGGTGTTGGGAGCCTCTCCCGCCTCCTCAGCAGCGCTAAGGATGTCCGACTGCAGCTAGGCCTGGTCCCCGCTGGCAAGTGGACATCCCCCGAGGGCTCCCGGGCTGCCAGAGGGATGTCTGACTGCCAGCTTAGGCCCAATCCCCCGGGGAGTGGGCCTAAGCCAGCAGGTGGTCATTCCCTGAGGGGTCCCAGACTGCGAGAGGGCACAGGCCAGGCTGAGGGACCCTCCCGAGTGCACAAATTTTTGTGCACCGGGCCTCTAGTTATATATAAAGACTAATACTAATTGAGAACTGTTGCCAGCCACGGGTCTAAGTGTCTTACACTTACTGACTGATTTATTCATCACAGTTACCTCAAAAGTAAATGTTCTTACTATCCCTGTCGTAGCTGAAGACACGGAGGCCCCCGGAGGTCAGTGACTGACCTCAGTTTGTTCAGCTGCTGAGTAGCGGCTGCAGTCCACCCCCCAGGCATCCTGCTCCGCAGCCATGCTGCCCACCTTCCACACTGTGACCTCATGGCCGTGCACGCTGCTGTTCCTCTGGAGCAGGGGTCCTCAAGCTTTTTAAACGGGGCCAGTTCACTGTCCCTCAGACCGTTGGAGGGCCGGACTATAGTTTAAAAAAAAACTATGAACAAATTCCTATGCACACTGCACATATCTTATTTTGAAGTAAAAAAAACAAAACAGGAACAAATCCAATATTTGTATTTGCATGGGGCCCGCGGGCCGTAGTTTGAGGACCCCTGCTCTGGAGCATTGAGCACTCCATCCAGGTGACCCCACCGCCCACCCACACCCCCCTTGGCCTGCGGGTGTGAGGAGAAGGGAATTAGAAATGAAACTACTCAGGGAGCTTGATGGGGAAGCTGGTAATCGCTGCTCTTACTCATTCCTTGATTAGGTAGATAGGGGACCAATATTTTTATGAAGACTTGATCAGTTGATGAATAATGGATCTGTAATCGATTATTAAAGAGCCTGGGATTTCCCTGTGCATAGAGTGAGGATCTTGTCAAAGGAAATGCCAGTGGTCTCTCTCACCCTGGGACCCCTGGCAGAGTTGGGCTGGAACAACTTTTGATCTGATCTGAGGTATTTCTACCGGATTAAGTGGTCGGTTCCTATATGAGTTAGGCCAGTGGTCGGCAAACCGTGGCTCGTGAGCCACATGCGGCTCTTTGGCACCTTGAGTGTGGCTCTTCCACAAAATACCACGTGTGGGCGCACACGAACAGTGCGAAGTTGACTTAAAACTTCAAGTAAAGTTTATTAAGTTAATTTTAGGGAACGTTGTGGAGTGAAAGAAGATGTAGTGTTGAGGATTGAGAAAGGTATGTTGAGATGGTTTGGACATATAGAGAGGATGAACGAAAGGAGATCGACGAAACAAGTATACAAGACGAGTGTGGATGGGAGAGTTGGAAGGGGTCGATCTCAGCGAACGTACCTCAATCAGATTGAGGACATTTTTAGCAAAGGCCAGCTTAGGAGTACCCTAATTAAGTTAATAACAATGTACCTATCTATATAGTTTAAGTTTAAAAAATTTGGCTCTCAAAAGAAATTTCAATCGTTGTACTGTTGATATTTGGCTCTGTTGACTAATGAGTTTGCCGACCACTGAGTTAGGCTGTTCTAACAAAAAGTCCTCAAGATATAGTGGCTTAAGACAGGAACGTATGCTTTCTATGAAAGTCTAGGTCGGTGGTCCAGGCTGGCTTGATGGCCTCTGCCTCTGGTTCCTCCAGGACCTTGGGTAATGCTTATGTCCGTCTTCTGGGTCCACATCCCAGCGGGGAAGAGGGGGAGAGAGGTGCACAAAGGAGACCTGAAGACCCCATGGCCCCACCAGGCTGCAAGGCAAGGGAATGTGGGATCTGTGGTGGTTCTGGGTCCAGGTAAAAATTGGGAGCCTTGTCGCCACGGAAGGGAGGAAAAACTGGATTTGGAGGACAACTGGCAATCCTTGTCACAATGAGGATTAGGACATGTGCCCAGGAATGCCAGGTGGGCCAGGAGCAAGCCTTCTCTAACACGGACCCACCTAACCTGGCTCTCCGAGGGCCCCGGAGGCCGGCAGTCAGCACGCTTCTGGGATGGGGCCTCTGGAGTCCAGCCGACTCTCGCCTTCGGCCTGGGCTGTTGGCTGCCACCTTCCTTCTGTGAAGTTGTTCCTTGGGCTTGCTTGACATTGCCCTCCTGTCTCTGTTATTCTGCCTCTTGGCCTTCCTTTCTTTGCTGGCTTGTCTTCCCCAATCTACCCACTGTGTTTGGTCCCAGACACTCCTCTGCCATCCAAGGCGATGGTTCATCGCTCCTCCACTTTCAGCTGTTCCCCCGACCCTTCCCCCCTCGGGAGTCCTCAGTGTCCGTCTGTCTGTCACTTGCTGTCCCCTGAGCCAGCCGGTTATATTTTCTATGCATCATGGTCAGAGTGGATTTGATTCATGCTTCCCCCAAACCACTTCCGCTCCCAGCTTTCCCACTGCAGCCGGAAGCTGGAAACAGTGAGGCCAGTTGCAGTGGCCCTGGGGCAGGTACTCCTCGTGGGCCAGGACTCAGGCTGTACAGCCTTTCTCATCCGGTCTCGGGGTTGAACGCTGGAGGCTTCATTCTGCTTCTGCACCACATTCTGCCACCGCTCCCTGCTGGTCTGATGCTGCAGCCTGTGTCCCCTGCCCGGCCCAACCTGCCAGCCCGGCTTGGTCATTTCCCTTTCGGCAGCAGGGCTTGCGTGCCGTTCTATCCTATTGCTCTTCATTCCAGGTCCAAACCGCCCAACCTGGCTTTCGAGATCCTCTGCCAATTCATTGTTTCTTTTGGATAACTCACATTCCTCCCATCTGTTCAACAGTCACGGATCTAGCGCCTTCTGTGCATGCCAGGTACTGTGCTAGGCACTAAGGATACCACAGGGAACAAGGCGGGGACGTGGCCCCTGCCCCCAGGGGGTTCATTCCAGTGGGGAGACATACAAAGAAAACAAAGCCCAAAGCCTTGCAGATGATGGAGAAGTGCTAAGAAGGACAGAAATGGGTCTTTTGCCTTGAGGGGCGCGCTCACCACTGCTGCACCTGTGCCTTCCCCGCTGCCCTTCACCTAAAATCTTGGCCTCCTCCCAGCCTCCATATCCTCCTCAGATTACAGCACTCCTTCCCTTCCTCATTCACGCATTCAGCAAACAAGCATTGAGCTACTTTGTGCAGGCGCTGAGCCAGGTGTTGTAATAACGTCACCAGCTTCTCTGACCTTATGGTCCAGGGGGAGACAGTTTCAAACAACAGGTGTGTGATGGCAGGTGCTGCATTGGGGTCCTGAAAGAAAGTGGGGAGTTTGCTTTGGGTAATTGAGAAATGTTTAGTAAAGCAATTACCTCCAAAGAAGTGGGCAAGGTATAGGCCAGGGGAACCCAAGGGGTGGTGTAGTACCTGGGTGAGTGACAGGGAGGGGTGGGAGCAGATACCAGAACCTGGAGAGAGGCGGAAGTGACAGCCCGCCAGGAGCTGAGGCCTTGGGTCCTGGAGGGGCCCGATAGCACACAGCAACCCTGCAGGGAGGGAGCCAGCCCAGGAATTAATACTCTCACCTCACCTCCCTCCCACCTTCTGGTATCCTGGCTGCTCTCTGCTGGAAGCCAGAGGGCACAGGCTAGAAGTCAGAGGGCACAGGCCTGCAGTACCTGGCCAGCCTCCCGGGGTAGCAGTAGGGTAGAGGAGGCAGAGAGTGTGTGGATCTGGAGGGGCAGATGCTGGAAGGAGCTGTTAATGTAAAAAACCACTGGAACCTGTAAAGAATTTTTGTGAGTTTATTTGAGCCAAACTGTCGACATATGCCAGGAAGCAGAACCTCAATGAATTGAGATAATGCTCCAGAGAATGGCGGGTTACATCTGTATTTATACGTTGCAATCAAAGGAAAAGGGACATAGGTGGGTTACATGAAATGCATTGGTGATAGACTAGAGAGGCGGGGGGGGGGGGAGCAAAGGTGGGGGGGACCCCCTGGGATTGGATAAACAGTAAAATGATAGACACATACTTAGGTGGGTGAAGAAACAATTAACATGATAATGAAGGAATTTGTGGTATCTGTCCTGGCGCCCAACACATTAGGTTGTGCTCCAAGGAGTCCAGAAAAAGGGAAGTTACAAGTTACCCAGACATTTCAAGGGTATGTTATCATAGATGCAAAAAGACAGACAGGCTCAGTTAAGGTAAAGACTGACCTTGTCAGGGAAGATACTGGCCTAGGATGTAACTATCCACCATAACTGCTTTTAAAGTTTAATCTCAGACCATCCTTTGTGGTTACTTCAGGTCTCTGAGTTTGCAAGACTGCCATGCAGGCCTTCCCTGAGCTTGTCAGGTTAGCATGTGGCCCCTTTCGTCCACAGAGCTAAGTGCCAAAGGCGTTGCTGTTTTAGAAAGGGTAGGGAGGGAAAGCTGTCTTTGAGCCGGGCCCTGAATGCATTGACCAGGTGCATGGAAAAGCATTCCAGGGAGAGGGAACAGCATGTGCACAAGCTCTGAAGCAGAAGCGTGTGTGCCCCTTGACAGCGAGGGGCCGAGTGCCTGGAGAGAGGTGGGAGAGGGGGCCAGATAGGAGCGGGGGGACATTGTGCAAAGCCTCCTGGGTCTGAGTAAGGCGATTAGGTGTTATTCAGAGTGAAGTGGGCAGCAGCAAGGTGACAGGAGTTGACTTAGCTTGCCAAAAGGTCATTCTGGCCCTGGCCAGGTGGCTCTGTTAGAGTATCATTTGGTACAGGCAAAGGTTGTGGGTTCGATTCCCAGTCGGGGCACATATGGGAAGCAACTGATCAATGTTTCTCTCTCTCTTTAAAAATCAATAAAAACATCTCCTCGGGGAAATGAGGGGAAAAGAAAATCATTTTGGCTGCTGGGTAGTATCCTGGCTGGAGGGGCCATGGGAGACTATTTCTCTTCAGTTAGTTTCACATAATTTGGCATTTAGCAAGCATGATTAAACTGGGGGGACAGCCAGCCACCCCAGAACTAGGGAGAAGTTAGCCCTGGCCCCAAGAGAGCCAAGTAGTGACTGCTCCCCACAGACTGAGCTCCGTCCCAAGGGAGGAAACATGGTACCTGATAAACCCTTCCCTGGGGCGTGGCCTTGTCGTCAGGGAGACAGGTAAACACAGGAACCTGTCCAACACCTCGTACCAAGACTGGAACAACTGTGGTTAGACTTGAGGACTTGCGGGCAGAAGCCTGTGCTGAGATCCAAACAGGGTGGGGTCTGGAAAAAGTGAGTAAGGGATGGGGAGTGCTGAAACGGCCTGGGGGAAGGCAGGAGGGCAGGTGACCAGCCTGAGAGGACTCAGGTGCCAGCCTGCCCCAGGCGCCACCTGCCCCGCAGAGCTCCGGAGGCTCTTGTGCCCTCCTGTGATGTCTTCCCTTTGAGGCTAGTTTGCTGCCCACCGTAACCAGCCTTCTCCCTGGTAAAGCTGGCCGAGGTCCCCTCCATGGCCTTGGCCCTCAGACCTTACCCTGGCTGGGCAGTTAGGTTTCAGAGCGTGGATTTCCCTGGGAAAGGGGTCATCTGAACTGGGGGGCCTTCCCAGCAAGGCCCCTGGGGGCCAGGGTTGGAGGGGCTCTGCTCCAGCTGCTCTACCCAGGTGAGTTCCCGATGGTCTGAGCAGCTTTTAACCAGAAGAGCCGGGGTTCTGAGGCACTGAGAGGCACTCTGTGTTGTGGGTACAAGAGGCATGACCCAAGGCCATCAGTGTTTGCTATCATGAAAGAGCCAAATTCTAGTCCTAGCCGGTTTGGTTCAGTGGCTAGAGCGTCAGCCTACGGACTGGAGGGTCCCAGGTTTGATTCCGGTCAAGGGCATGTACCTTGGTTGCAGGTTTCCTGGCCCTGGTCAGGGTGTGTGCAGGAGGCAACTAATCGATGTGTCTCTCTCATATTGATGTTTCTCTCTGTCTCTCCTTCTCCCTTCCACTCTCTCTAAAAATCAATGGAAAAATATCCTCGGGTGAGGATTAACTAAAAAAAAAAAAAAAGCCACATTCCACTCCTGTTTCTTTTGGACTTGGTTATGCGCTCATTATGAATTTTCTTCGACCACTGATGATGGGTTTATCCTTCTGTTTTACTCAGGCTGACACTGAAACACCTGTTTAATTCTCTGAAGGTCGAGTGACAGTGCCCGGTGCAAGTGGGGGCAGCTGCCCTGAGGACACTCTCACTCCTGGAAACAAATTCAAGGTCTTTTCCTCCTGGAGCGGTGGCTTACCCATCATCTCCATCTTATAACAGGCTTTCCTTTTCCTCTTTACTAAAAAGTTATTTTATTTTGAATAGATAATATATGTACACAGTATAAAGTTTAAAGGAGGAAAAGGTATGTGATAGCAGCATCTCCCTCCTCCTGCTTCCCAGACTCCCAGTTCTCGCCCCAGAGGCTCCCGGTGTGCTGGTATCGGTATGTGTTTTTGTATTCTTCTTGAAATAGTCTATACATCAAATGCAAATGCTTGTATATACGTTCTCCCCTTTTTACACCACGGTAGGTACTGTATAAACTGCATTTCCCCCCACTTTCCAGTGTAACTTTGGGCGATGGTTCCATGTCAATAATAAAACCTCCCGGTTCTGTTTCTCAGCTGCACAGTGTCCCATTGTCTGGTCTCCTGTCACCTGCTCACCCAGCTCCCAGCTGATGGGAGGAGCAGCTTGTGCGTGCGTCCTTGGCTGCACGTGCCTGCTGAGTGCGGACAGACGCCGCCCAGTTCTCCTCACAGGACCATCGGTTTGCACTCTCACCTCAGTGCCTGTTTCCACCGCAGGGTCACAAAACATGGTGACCTTTGTAACAAGTGGTGAGTGTGTGTGTGTGTGTGTGTGTGTGTGTGTGTATCGGCTGGCGTTGGGGACGTAATCACCACTGGTGTGAGGATGCCCCGCAGAAGGGCACCCGCGTGCGGTGCCATCACAGAGGGAGGGGCACAGCTCCTTCCAGGCCGGGACTTCGGGAGGAGCCCGGAGCTGGTGACAGCAGCATCTTTGAGCTGGCCCTGGAGGCTGAGCAAGTCAGGCAGAGGAGGGAGGGACATTCCAGGCAGAGGGCAGACCACAGCACGAGGGAGCACAGGCCAAGCGTCGGAACGCAGGCTGACGACGGGCCCTGAGGAGTGTGCGTTTTGATCCTATCAGGGTCAAGGTGCCGATGAGAAACCAAGTGGTCTGCTTTGCTTGATGTCCAAGACGTATTTGGGAACAAAATCATTTACCGAGCATTGCTGCATGCCCAAGAGCTTCACATATTGTTAATCCTCACAGGAACCTGACGAGGTGGCGCATTTATCCCCACTTACACGAGTGCCATCTCATTTATTAATAGCACTGGTATTTGTACTGCTTGACGGAGAGGAAACAGAAACAGAGGGGTTAGGGATTTGCGTGAGGTCCCCAATCTACTAACCGGTGACCAGCTGGGCTCCCAGCCCCGCCCTCTCCCGTGCAGTGCGGGGCCCCTGCCGCCAGAGGGCGCGGGTGTGCTCATTCTCGGATGGGCGGGACCCACGGACCCAGCTTCGCAGGTCGCCAAGGCCCCTTCCAGCCCGCAGCCTGCGATACCGGTTTCTGAGGTGTCTTCCAGAGATCTCTGCACCCCAAGCAGAGACAGACAACATATGCTGCATGCCTGCTATGCATTTCTTTTTCCCCCACTTAATATCTCCAGGGGCTCATCCATGTTGGTCCATGAAGAGCTTCCTCATCTGTTTTTGTGGCCGCCGCGTGTTCCCCGCTGTGTCCGTTCTCATTTATCACCATTTCTCTATTTGGAGAATTTCCAACAGACAGTGCTACCATGACATGATGCCATTTTGCTGGTATATCTGTAGGCCAGCTTTCTCGGAATGGAATTCCTAGCCCACGGTATGCAGTTTGCATTTGCTAGCTATTGCCAAATGCCCCCGGGGGGCCGCACCGGGTCAGCTTCCCTCCAGGGGAAAGGGCCTGTGCCCCGGGCACACAGTGCCAATCTGATGGGTGGAAAGTGGCATTTTAGAAGAGCAGAGCGCCCGTCTGTGCTCCTGTGATAATGACGGAGGTGAGCGCTCCCTGGCGTAGCTGAGGACCCAGCATCCCCCGCCCCACACCTGGAAGGCGGCTTCCTCCGCTGTCCCCAAGGTGCCTGGGGGCACCGCCCACCCTTGCAGTTCAGGAATCAGCTGGTGTGTGCGCACAGGTGCGAAGTGGCCGCTCCTCCTGACACTGCCTTCTCCAGGGGCCAGACTGGCTGCAGAAAGCTGCTCCCCCACCCGCGTTACCCCCCTGCAGTGCCAGGATCATCTTCCTTTGAAAACCCCAAGAATCAGCAGAGCAGTTCTCCTCCCCGCCTCCCCGAGGATGTGTCCTCAGTCCAGATACATCCTGGGGAGTTGATAGGCTGTGTCCTAGCTCCCAAGTGCTCCCCAGGCGGCCAGGCTCCAGTAGAACAGAAGTCAGAAGAGACAGACATGTAAGCGCACCCGGGTCTTGTAGGCCTTCTGAGCCCTGTTGCTGCAGGGCGCTGTCCCCACTCGTGTTGGAGACGAGGGAACCCGGTCCCGGCCCTGTCCTGATGGCCCATGAGGCAGGGCCAGCTGCAAACCCCTGGAAGGTCATTCAGCCAACCCAGAGGACAGGCCGTGCGTGCCCTCTGGAACACTGTCCCTGCTGGCGAGGCCTCACTGCACAGCGTGAATGCGCCAGGTCCCGCGGCCTCTCCTGGAGTCTCCCTCTGGGTCACAGATGCTCTGGGAAACCTGGGGTCTTGTCAGGGAGTGTGTCCCCAGCTTTACAGGGAGACCTACATCCCCCCTGCTTCCTGGGAGCTCCCAGGAGCCCTGTCCCCAGTCGCCTCTCCCGGCCACCGCCAGGCCACCCACCTGGCGGGTCAGACCCGCTCCCACCCACCACCCAGCTCTGCTCTCCCCTCCCAGGCCTCCGCCCCTCCAAATAATTTATATGATTAATAAAAACAACAATAGTGTATATGTATACTTACTATGTGCCAGGTACTATTATAAATGTTTTATTTATATTAATTTATTATAAATGGACACAATACGAAATTCAAAAAGTGCAAAGTCTTCTTCCTCATGCTGTGTCTGCGGCCACCCATGGCCACCCAGAAGCTTCCACTCCTACTGGCTCCTGCGTGTCCCCCAAGCGATCCAGTGAATAAATACACAGCACTCAGGTATGTGTCCTTTCACCGCTGTTACCCAGGCGGCGGCATACAAAACGCCATGTTCTGCATCTTCGGGTTTTTTGGTTACTTTTCCCAGGTTTGCTTTTCACTCCTGCGAGAGAGATTCGTAGGCCCCGTCCCCCTCTAGATGCTGAGTGCTGTGATGTGTGTGTGTTGGGGGGGGGGGGGGGGGCGGGCAGGGACAGTCTGCAGGCATCCCCTGCCCTGCACTTGACTGTCTGCAAGTGACTGAAGGGCTGGGAGTCTCACCTTCCTCATCTCCAAGGAGCTACTGAGAGATGTGACGTTAGAGATGACAGGTGTGACACTCATGGTCGGTAGTGACATTATTCCCAGGTGAGCTGCCTGCCTCCCTCAGGGATGTGGTCACCTGACGAGGGGGCAGGGGCTGGGTTATGGAACCGCACACACCCTGACGACGTGAAGGTGACACACAGGAACAGGAAGTGCGGGAGCACCAGAGCCCGCCCTCCCCTGTTCCCCAGATGCCCGAGGGGAGGGGAGAAAGGGCGGAGGCGGCGGTGCTCTGGGCCGCTGTTGCAGAGGATGAGCTTGTAGCTCTGGCCTCTTTTGAAGTTGATGTAGGCGCCTTCCCCACCCAGGAAAGCCCTGCCCAGCACTAGCCCGGGCCCCTCACTGCAGGGGCTTCTCCTCCCAGCGACAGGCCTCAGCTCCGGCACTGTAGCAGCTGTTACCCCCTGAGGCCTCCCTCCCTCAACCCCCTCCACGAGCGTTGACAGTGCCTCAGGAGCCACATGCTGTGGAGGGGCATCTGTCCAGCCCCTCAGTCCCGCCCTCACTGCCATCTTGTTTCCTCCACATTCTGGCTTCGTCCACCAGACCTTCTTCAGCAACAAAGCCCACTGTTACACTCAGCCTGGCGGGAGCTGAGAGCTGCCAACCCCAGTCCTTCTGGAACTAAGGCCACGGCGCTACGGAGCTACTGGTACCATCCACCGAGCCCCCGGAGGCGGGGCCGTGGCAGCCGGGGAGCCCTGGGCCTGGAGCAGCCTTCCCATCAGGCTCCTCGTTGGTGGAGTGACTTTACTGGAACGCTTTGAGGAAAAGGTCTTCTAGGTGAGTAAGTGTAAATTCAATAGGGAAAGAAGTGAGAAATGTGCGTGAAAATCAGGCCTCGAGGAAATGGTGCTCTTTCAGCAGCAGCTTCAGGCTCCCTCCGAGGCTTGAGGGGGTAGGACAGCGTGTGTGTTCCGCTTTGCTGTGTGGAAATCGCGTGGAAAACCACGAGAAGGACTAGGCCACTGAATGGTTCTGCCATCGATCGTGTGATCACCAGCTAGTTCTGTTCTTATATTGCTTTTGATTCCACAATAGAGGCAGCTTATAACAAAAACAATAAATTATTAAAACATATGTAATTAAAAAGCAGGACCAGCCCTGGCCCGTGTGGCTCCGTGGTTTGGACGTCTGTTGTCCTGTGCACCAGGAGGCTGGTGGTTTGATTCCCGGTCAAGGACATATGCCCTGGCTGGAGGCTTGATCCCCGGTAGGGGGGGTGGGTAGGAGGCAGCCAATTTATGTCTCTCTCTCACATCGATGTTTCTCTCTCTCTCTCCCTCTTCATTCCCCTCTCTCTAAAAAGAAATATACTGTTTAATAAAAAAAAAAAGGAGGGCCAGTGGAAAATGGACGTTACATGAATCAGGAAGCAAAGGGCCAGGGATAGACACATAAATAGATTGTACATCAGATGGTGATAAGTGCTAAGGAAAAAGGCAAAGCAAGGCCATGAGATCTGGGAGGAGGAGGGTATTGCCCTGTTACGGAGTGGTCAGGAAGGCCCAGCTTCTCCAAGAGTGACACTTGGATTGAGATCAGCACCCAGTGGTGCAGGTACAGCATGTGCAAAGGCCCTGAGGCAGGAGTGGGCTAGCGTGCTAAGGAGTCCCCGTGACCAGCATGGAGCAGTAAGGGGCAGAGTGGCGGAGTGAGGTCAGAGATGAGGGCGAGTGGGTCGTGTGGGGTCTTTGTGGTCTTTCCTTGGGCCAGCGGGGCTGCTGAGGTTATGAAAGAGGGAAAGAGGGAGCCTCCAGGGACATCAGGTTTCTCTCTTCTCACAACTCATGTAACTCCTTGGTCCTCCAGTCCCTCACCTGTTAAATGTTGTAACACTCATTCTTCAAGGTTTGTGAAGTTGGAGGGTTGCCTTCCGAACCCGCTCCCCACCCCCATGCTCAAGTATCTCTGACCACCTTCACCAAAGCCTACTCCCAGGGGTCACTGCATCGGGACAGCACGAGGCCAACAGCGTCCCATGTGGTCACCTGCTCCGTTGGACACCAGGCCTCAACCTAGATCTCAGGGCGTCTGAGCCTGACACTTTGGGCTGGATTTGTATGTGTGGCTGCCTAGTGCACTGTAGGACACTTCGTAGCATCCCTGATCTCCATCTCCTATACACTCTTAGGATCCCCCCAGGCCTGACAACCAAAAGCCTCCAGGCATTGCCAAAAGTCCACTGAGGAGCCAAATTCTTCCAGGTAAGAACCACTGAACTGAACTTCAGCAGCAGGACTCCGGGTGCAGGCACGGCGAGAGGCTGATGGGAAAGACTGAGGGTGCAGAGTTTTCCTTCCTTGAATCAGACTATATCTTAAGCTGTTTCCTTTGTTTAATCCCTCCTGTGGCTCGACCACAGGAATGTTCTGGAAGGGTGTTGTATAATGCGTAATGCTTACTTCAGAGCTCCGGAGTCTGATGGGAGTCCTGGCTCTGACACCTGCCAGCTCTGTGGCCTTGGGCAAGTTATGCAGCCCTTCCGTTCCTCCATGCTCATCCATAAACAGGATAACAACATGCCTGCCTCCTGGGCTGTGGCAGCATCACATGTAATAACGTGTGTAAGCGCTTAGCACGGTGCGGGGACAGACAAGCCGCTGCAGGACGGATTCCCCAGGAGACGGAGATCTGTGTGCGGGACATTCATGGGGGATGCGGTCAGGATGCACACCGGGGGGAAGGGAAGCCCCCTTCCTGGGGGTGGGGCAGGGGGAGACCCGCGGGGCTGCCTGCACTGGCAACAGAGGCCGTGGGCAGCCCTGGGGCTATGGTGACCCTTCAGAGTGGCGCTGAGGGTGGAAGGACCTGTCTGAGAATACGCTGCCCCAGGGAGTGGGCATGGCCTTGGGTGGGGAGGCTCTCAGGTGAAAGGACAGTCGTCTCCCGCTGGCTGCTGGGGGAGCGAGAGAGCGTCAGTCCTGGAGAGGGAGGCGGTCATGGCCGCGCACAGCGTCGGAGCAGGATGCTCGTTGGCCGGCACTGCGAGGCCAGGGTTACGTAGCAGTGACAGTGCTTTTGAAACACCATAGACACCCGGGAATGCTCCCGGCCTCCCGGTGCCCAGGCCCCTGTCCCAGCACCTGCAGGGGCCACGCCCGCCCTCTCCTTACCGCCCTCCCTGGAACCAGGACGGGCAGGCAGAGCGAGAGGCGCTGCCACCCCCACCCCGCCAGACACGCTGCCCCGGAGGCAGAGGGCAGGCAGCCGCGCAGTCGGGCTCCTCGCCCCGCTGCAGCGGAGGCCTCCGCCAGATCACTCGGCCCGTCCCACTTTCGTTTCTTCCCGGGTAAGCTGGGAGCGGGTGGGGCAGGGTGGGGCAGGGTGGGGCCAAACGGGATGCGGCGCGCAGCACTTCTCAAAGGGTGGTCCCTGGGCCATCAGGACTGGCAGCCCCGCCTGGGGACTGGTTAGAAACCTGGGTTCTTGGGCCCCGCCCCAAACCCCCTGACTCCGGGGCTCGGGCCAAGTCCCAGGCATCGTGTTTGACAGGTCCTCCAGAGCTCAATGCTGAGAATCACTGGTGGACCGGACAGCGTTTGGCTCCGTGTCTGGACCACAGGAGGGTCAGCGTCAGCCTCCGCTGGATGGGAATGGGACCCTGAACCCGAAGTCCACCTGCTGAGCTGGAGGTCAGGCACCTGCGAGCAGAGCGCCACCTGCTGGTTATAGCCCCACCGCGCAGGCACGCGCAAGGCTCAGGCAGGGACGCAGGGACGCAGGACAAGTTACACACGGCAGACGTGACCTTTGCCCTCAAGGAACTTAAATAATGCTCAACAGTATTTGAATAAATACTAACATGTATTCATTCAACAAACACACGTTCAGTACCTCCTGTGCTAGGGGCAGCGCTAGATGCTGGGGATACTGCGATGAATAAGACAGGCAGTCCCTGTGCTGTGGAACGTACAAGCTGGGGGAGGGAGAAGGGGAGCAAGTACCCCAAGGGGAAAGGACCTGGGGGGTGTGGGAGCCTTTGACAGGAGCTGATGTGGCGGAGGCGGGGAGAAAGGTCTGAACCTGAAGACTGGGGGGGAGGAGGGGGAGTGGAGGGAAGTGGTGCAGAGGTGTGGGGGAGGGAGGATCTCTGAGCAGGGCAGGGCGCGGGGGTGGGGTGGGGGGCCTTCCTGCCGGATCTTTGATCTAAACTGGGCCTTGAGGAGGCAGAAGTGTTTTGCGGGATGAGTCTTTGGGGGTAGTGGGGCCTCACAATTGTGTGAGAAGGAGCCAGGGGAAGGACAATGTCTTGGAGAGGCTGGATTTGAGTGGCTGGCCAGGCATCACAGGGGAATGTCCAGGGGGCACTCCCAAGGTAGGGCTGTGCTGCTGGGGCAGGTGCGGAGCGGGGCAGTCTTCAGAAGAAGAAACTATAGAGAAGGAAGACGGAGACCAGAGACGGAGGACAGGTGCCCAGACCCCTGGGTGGAGCGGGGAGCGGCCTGGAAGGCAGAGGGGATCAGAGAACAATTCTCCAGGAGCGGCAGGAGGCATGGCCAGAGACCTGGGCAGGGGGGCCCTGAGGAGCCTGTACATGTGGGAGCTTTCAGAATGCAGGGCCTTTGGTCCACCCCTTCCTCAGAACTGCACCTTCTCTCCCTTCCTGGCCCGCGGCCCAGCAGCGGGTCTGCAGCAGCCGGCCTTCCCTGGGGCTCTCAGCCTGGTGTCAGTGGCCACCCATCCCGGGCGGCTGCCTAATGATGGGACGCCAGATCAGCCAGATTCGCCTTTGAGCTGCAGAGATGAAAGCGGCCACAGGCGGCTGGGGGCGGGGTGGGCAGGCAGGGGCAGGCCTGCTGGAGGCTGCAGGCCTCCCTCCCACAGGAGCTGGAGGCTCACCGGGAGTGAGAGGGAGCCTCTGCTTAAATAAGTGGGGCCGGGGAAAGCTGTGCTCCCGTCCTGAGGACAGGGCCCTTCGCGCATTGCTGACTGCAGGCCCCGGCTTCCCGCACAGCCTGCCCGCACCCACCCCCACCCCTGCTTTGGGCTGGGCTGGGCCACGCCCAGGGAGCAGTGAGGAGGCCCCAGAAACCAAGGTGTGGGCAACCTGATCCAGGTGGCACATCCTGCACCTACCACCCTTATTCACCTTTCCTATTGGCTTTACCCTCCTCCTCCTCCTCCGAGCTGCATCCTCCCCCACCTCCACTGTGACAGGAAGACATGAAATGTGGGGGGAGGGCTGGTGGGGAGAGGGGTGAATGGCAGAGAAAGGACCAGCTTCAAGGGAGGCGGCTGTGGCGAAGGATGCAGTGGAGTCAGGCGGGCTCCTCTGCACAAATCACTTCTCGCCTCGGAGCCTTAATTTTCTCACCAGCAACATGAATTAGGGGCGTCGCAGGCCCAGCACGTTTTAGAGGATTGTCACGAACAAACGCGAGAATGAGTGACCTTTCCAAGCTGTCGAGGTATGTATTGGGGGTTACCACAACCACCGTTGCATCAGTTTCAACGTGAGGCCCCGGAGCCCAGTTTGGGGAGGCTCTGTCGAGTGCCTGAATTACGTGTATGCCTGAATTACGTGTGAGGGCATCTTTCTGGGTGGGAGCCATAGCTCTTAGAGAGGTCTGGACCCACACACAGGGTCTTTTGAGGTGGGTTAGCTGAGACCCAAGCTTCTATGGTTTGTCAGAGGCAGAGCCAGACCTGGGACCCTGGTCCCCCATTCTCCACTCCTCCTTGCTGCTCCTCCAGGTCAGGTGAGGGGAAGGGAGAGTTTGAGATTAGGGAGGGGAGAGCAGCCAGAGGGGGAGCCCCAAGTCCTCACGCTGTTACCAGGATAAGGACATCACAGCGGAGGGTGGGGGACAGTGGGACAGGAAAACAAGGAAGCCCTAGGATTTGGGGGACCCTGGGGGGGCCAGGCCTAGGAAACGCTTCCTGGAATTTGAGTCAATGAGGCATCTTCCCAGTTTCCCTTTCCCAACAAACCCCCCTTCCCAGAAAGGGCTCCGAGGAGGAGACAAACCCGGGCCCCGACGCCATCTCGAGGGAATTCGCTGGCTCCTGTTGCCACTTTTGGAAAAGCTGAAGATGCCACGTCGAAGCTTTACGGGAAACGGAAAGGCCACACACAGGTGTGAAGTAGTCACCACCCAAAGATGCAATTTATTGAGCAGCTACCAAGGGCCAGGCATGTGCTGGATGCTTTGCCGACATCGGCATAAATGTCACCCCTTCAGAAGGCCTGACTGCCTGGTTAGACTAAATCCACTGCTCTCCCTCACCTTCCGGTTATCCTCACGTTCCCTGTTCCTTCCTGTGTGCTCCTTTCATCCCCTCTCCTCCACTCTGCTACAATCTTGCCATGGGCAGGAGTCACGTCAGTGTACTGACTGCTGTCCCTCCATGCTAAGCACAGTGCCAGCCCCTGGTGGTCACTCCAATACTTGTTAAATGAACTCAGGACTGTCTCCCGTCTTCACAACAGCCTTATGAGGTAGCTATCATGGTCATGCCTGGTGCACAGAAGGAACCACGGTGGAGAGAGCCAGAGACTTGCTGAAGGACAGCTGGTTATCACCAGGCTTCAGCTCGGCTCCTCCCCCTGATGGATTTGGAGAACAAGAGAACCGAAGGATCAGAGAGAACGTTTGGGTCCAGCGGAATGGCTCCCCCGTCAGTGCAGCCACCACCCTGTGCCCAGCCTTCCCTCCGAGCTCTCCCATCCTCTCCTTGTGCCCCGGTAGCTCTGATCTGCAGCCACAGAGCTGGAGGCCAGGCCCCACTGGCCTGTGCATTTCTCAAGCCACTCGAGAACCTGTCCTTCCCACCCACCCGGAGCAAGCTACAGCTGGGAGCCCACGCCCCACCCTCAGCCCTCACACAGCAGATAAATTAGGGGACTCTTCTAAAACATGTACAGGGAAGACACATACATACAGAGCCAGTGACAGTGCCAGGCGGCGTTTGCTTCTTGAACACAAGGTCCTGCCCATGAGGCTGCCTGCCCTCTCCTGCACTCTCTCCCTGGAGTGGCTCACCTGCTGTCCCCATAAGCTGGCACCTCGCAGGTCACCACAAATCACAGAGGTCCACCATCCTTCCCCAAAAGGAACCACTTCCTTGCTGCCCATGCCAGGCTTGCACCTCTGCGGTGGGCCCCTCCCTGCCCTCCCTCCTCACCAGGCAGCCTGCCTCGGCCTGGTCCCAGGAATCCGGCCCACCAAGGCAGGGAGGACAGACCGAGGAATGCTGCTTCCTGACCTGTTTGGCGACCACGTATCATCCACACCAGGACTTTAGTGAGAGCGGAAGGGGGTCTGATTCACTGGAAACCAGGCACACACCAGGACTGCTCAGGTGAAGGATGCATGGCCGCCCTACCGAGGGGTCCCTGCTCTGGACCGGCCCAGCCCCACCGCTCTTGACTTTCCGAAACATGCCTGTTGGCACAGATCTCTCAGATCACATCTCCCCTCTCTGCCACCTCCCACTCTCCAACACCTCACAGCATTGTGGGGACACATTTTAAGGCCTCACTAATATCGGGGACCTGTAGCACCGGGGTTGGGAGGAGGAGCTGGGAACGATGCCCCCTCCAAACCCCTGGTAGGACTCAGCTAGGTAAGGCTTTTGGTGTTGAGCCCCCAGCCTTCTGGCTCCTGGAGCCCCATCTCCAAATCACGGCGCCCGGGTCCAAGTAGAAAAGTCAGCCTTCATTCTCTGTCTCCCAACCCGCACTTGCCAAGCTTCTTCCCTTAGGGCTCCTAGAGCTGAAGGCCAGGGCCAGAGAGAAATGAACCATCAATTCCCCGGGACCCTTCCCTCGGCCAATCAGTGCAAAGCACTGCCTGGCACCTTCTCCACATGCTGTGTAGGCACATTCCCGGTCCCACCTCCTATGCTAGGAGCCCCAGGAATCAGCTCTGGGGGTGGCAACTGATGGAGGCTGGAGAGAGCAACCTGTGGTGCCCTCACCCCCACCTGCCAAGCCCTTCCTGAGGGCCTGACAGCAATCACAGCCACCCAAGACCAGTTCCCCTTCAGGTTTAATGCCCCGCCCCTTGTTTTTAGAACCTGCTCAGTAGGCCGTGCTTGCAAAACTGCTTAAACGAGCCTTACTCAGGCAGATAGTACCAGATAGCAGAAAGCCATGCTCCAGGCCTCCTCTCCTCCCTCCTTCCCCTCCCCCCATCTGCAGGCCGTCCACAGCTCCTTGGGAAACAGGCCCACTCGGATCTTCCTCTGGCCACTGCTTCTTGCTGGCTGTCCATCTCTCTGTCTTCCGGGAACAGAGGCTCCTCTGTGTCTGAGTCCGGCTGCGCCCCTCCCACCCCCACGAAAACCAGTGCCCAGATCGACCCCTCGGAGGAGAGCTGCCAGGCCCGTCCCCGCCGGGGGCTCAGGACAGGGCATTCCGATGGGCCCCTGGATGGGCCCCTGCGTAGGCGTAGGAGATGGGATGGCGGGTCCCAGGCCTCACGGTGAATGTGTTGATAGGGCTTCCATAGTGGGGGGTGCTGCGGGGAGACCTGGTGGGCGCAGAAGAGAAATGAGGTGAGTCTTTGCAGCTGGTTAGCCAACAGCCCCCTTTGTCCCCAGGGCACAGAGGAGAAGATGCTGCTCAGCGCTAGGGTTTCTGCCCCAGAGCCATGGGCTTCATCAACCCAGGCCTCCCCCTCCAGTCCAGGCCCTGTGGCCACACAACACTACCTAACCCCTTCCCCTCAGAACCCGTGGCGCCCAGCCCGGCTCTGGATCTTCTGTGTGGTGGGGAAATCGGCCTCCAAGCACCACTCAGACCTCCCTCCAGCCCACACTCGGCCTGGAGCCCTGGGACTCGGGTCAGGGGGGCCGGGGAGGGAGGAAGGGGGGAGAGGGCGAGAGAAGTGGGGGAAGCAGATCAAGGGAGATGAGGAAGCAGGTGAGGGGAGCGCCCCCTGCAGGTAAAGTGAGCCTCCCTCCCCTTTCTCTGGGCCCTGAAAGCCAGAGGGTAGAACGCCAGATGTGTCCCAAGGCCCGGTCCACGGGGGCCTCCACCTCCCCTGGCTGCCCACCGGCGCTCCCTCCATCGCCCTCCATCGCCCCAGCTCACCTGCCCGTAGCAGAGGCGAGAACGTGGTCGCCGCCACCCGGCGCTTGGCCGGGCGCTTTGTACTTGGCGTCTCCGCGGGTGGAGCCCTCCAGGGACATCCTCCGCGCGCTCAGGCCGCCGGGGGGCGCGCGGCCCGCCGAGTTGACGCGCCGCATCTCCGGGCCTCCGGGCGCTCCGAAGGGCCCCCCGGGCTGCGGGCCGAAGCAGTTGGGGGTGCTCAGGCTGCGGCCTGAGCCGCCGCGGGACGGCGCGGGGCTGCGGTGGGGCTCCCCGACGTACAGGCGCTTCTTGATGAGCGAGCGGCCCCCGCCCGAGAAGCGCTGCAGGCCCCGGGCCCCCGAGTAGAGCTCGCCCGCCAGGAGGCGCGCGTCCAGGGCCTGCCCCAAGTCCGAGAACCTGTTCCGGGGAGGGGAGGCCCGGCGGCCCAGGTACTGGAGGGCTCGAGGCTCAGGGTCATTGCTGAACTCGGGCGGGGGCGGGATGACCTCGAAGCTGAACTCCTCCTCCTCCCTCTTGCAGGAGGGAGAGGAAGGGGACGAGAAGGACTTGGGCAGCGCGCGGCCCTGGGGGAGGTTGGAGGAGGCGGACCGGTCCCAGGCCACGGGGGCCTGGGGCTCCGCCTTGGTCCAGCTGTGCCCTCGGCTGGGCTCTGTGTCCTCCGGGTCTCTGCCCAGCTGGGCCTTCCACGGACGGGGCTGTGCAGAGGCGGGGGGCTGGGGGTCCTTCTCCGGCTCTGTGGGTGGCTTGGGGACCACCGTGAAGGAGTTGGGCTGGCCATTCCTAAGGAAGATGCTGTCGGAGCCTGCCTGGGGCTGCCCTCGGAGACTCCCGGGCAGGGAGGACAGAGCCAGGCTGGCCCCTCGAGACCGCCCCTTCTGTGCCCTCTGCCTGGCTGCCAGGAGCAGGGCCATGGGGGAGCCCCGCTCCACCACCTCCCCGGTCACCGGGTGCCTGAGGAGTTCGTCTGCAGGCTGGGCAGGGGCTGGGGCTTTGGCTGGCAGCCCTTGGGGCTCCCCCACCTCCACAGCCTCCCCTGACCCCGCAGCCGCTCCTCTGGCCATGGTGGGCATCACCACGGCAACCTCCCGGCTGGGGCTGTTCTGGCTGCTGTTCTGGCTGCGATGGGGTTTGTAGAGACAGGTCACCTCTTCTCTCCCAGGGGACATCTTTGGTGGGAGGGCTGGAGGGGACAGGGCTCCCTGTGTAGGAGGCTTCCTGGCCTCCGAGGGGCGCCCTTCTGCCTCTGGCTGGGAAGGCGCTGCGGATTCTTGGGGTTCTGGTTTCTTCCTCTGCTCCGCTGGGGCCAGTTTCTTCTCTGTCATTGGGAATGACACGGCGGGCAGGGTGGTGGCTGTGGGTGGTGTGGCTGGCCCACGCGCGGCTGCAGCAGGTGTGGATTTGGGTGGTGTGGCTGGCCCAGGCATGGCCTTGGACTGGTGTGGTGTGGTTGGCTGGGCGGTGGTGGAGAGTGGTGGCGTGTTCTTGGCCACCGGCTTGGAGCACTGGCCATTAGCAGCTCTGTTTTCAAAGACTCTCCCCGCTTCTAGCTTAGGTTTGGGGGGCAGAGACCCGATGCTGGGCTTGGGGTCCTTCTCCGCGGATGCCGAAAGCCGCGCCTCCAGCTCACTCCGGATCTGCTGGACACTGAGCATCGGAGAGTCCTGGGGGGCGTAGTCCGCAGGGGGCAGGGGCAGGGGCAGGGGCAGGCTGGCGGTGGCCTCTCTGTCTGGGCGGGGACTCTTCTCAGGATCACTTGGGGGGATCTCCTTCTCCGGCAGGCCGGGGCCCTTCCTGCCCTCCTTTCCTGGAGAGGCCGCCGTCGGGCCTGGCCTGTGACTGGTGCCTCGGTCCTCTCTCTTGGAGCCAAAGAGGTAGGCTGCCAGCTCGCTCCGGAGCTGTGCCATCTGGCTGGGGTCCCGCCAGTCCACGGGCTCTGAAGAGGCTGTGTTCTCTGAAGAGCCTGTGTCCTCTGGGCTGGGGGGGCTGGGTTTGGGTTTGGGAGCAGGAGAGCTGGATTTGGGGCTTTTCATAAACCTAGCAGGTGGAGGGGTTGCCTTCTCAGCAGAGGGCAAAGGAGGGGCAGCTGGGGGGAGAGGGGGTGCTGGGGGAGGGAGTGGGGGTGCTGGGGGAGGGGGCTGGGGTGTGGGGCGGGGCAGGGGAGAGGCTGGGGGTGGAGTCTCAGCTTGTTCCCTTGTCCTGGTCTGGGGCTGGCTCAGCCTGGGGCTGGCAGGTGCCTCCGTGCGGAGCTCCCCGGGGCCATCTGGTTCAGGGGCCCTATCCGGGTAGACCTGGGATGCGGGGCGGATGTGGAAGCTGGGGGGCAGTGGGAGTCGGCTGGGGGCCTTCTGGGTGGCCCCTTCTCCCTCTGCAGGAGCCCCGGGTGCTTCCTGCACTGGGATGGACGAGGTTCTGACTGGGGTTGGGGGAGGCACCTTGAATGAACGGGGGAAGGTGAGGTGGGACTCTGGTTTAGGTCCCAGGGGGCTCCCCTTTGGCTCAGCAGGGCTCCTGGGGGGGCTGGCTCTGGGGGCTTCTGCCTGCTTGCCATTCAGTGTTACCTCTGATTTCCATTTGGTGACACCCGCAGGGGGAAAGAGGTGAGTCCTCGTAGAGTGAGGAGACACTGGAGCTGGGGGTGCTGGGGCCGGCATAGGGGGTGGGGGTGGGGCTACAAAGGCCAAGGGCGGGGCAGGGGGAATGAAATCAGGAGGGGTGGGTGTGGTTGGGGGGGACAGGGTCCCTGATACTGGGGGTGGAGGAGGGGCCATGTTGGGTGGCGGTGGGGGTTCCAGCAGCAGGGCAGGTGGCAAGGAAGCCATGGAAGGTGGAGGTGGTGGCGGGGACTCCCCTGGAGGTGGCGAAGTGTCTGGGGGAGGTCCTGGAGGTGGCCCTGGGGCGGGGCCTGGGGGAGGTGGAGGGATGAATGGGTCCTGGCCATAGTGCCCAGGCCTGAGGTCTCCCACAGAGCTGTACAGCCGGAGGTTGCCATTGGCTAGTGAGCTGGTACCTGGAAGGAGGGAGAGAGAAAGATGAGGAGGCGTGAGGCCGACCAGCTCTGGCCATCTCTGTGTGCCCAGGGCACAGGTGGCAACCTAGGTAGTAACTGGCCGGGGTCATGCCTTCCCTCTTGGGCACCAAGTGAGGGAGCAGCAATGTCTCCCGAGCTGTCCTGGGAGCGACCTTGTCCTTTGGAGGGAAGGACGCCTGCGGTCCTGGCCCGGCCTCTAGAGACTGTGCTGCATATTCTCCGTTTGCTCTGGAGAGTCATATCCCGCCCTTCCCTGCCCTGCTCACACTCTGGTGTCTCACCCCTTTACTGAACTCTCTTCAGTTACCCACTCTCAGGGCACCATCTATTTCTTACAAAACCAGGAAGACCAGGGTTCAGATCCCAGTCCTACCACTTACCAGATGTGTGACCTTGGACACACTAATTAACCTCGCCAAGCCTCAGTTTTAGCCTCCCTAAAATGGGCATAGCCCTGACTGGTTTGGCTCAGCGGATAGAGCGTCGGCCTGTGGACTGAAGGGTCCTGGGTTCGATTCCAGTCAAGGGCATGTACCTCGGTTGCTGGACCTTGTGTTTCAATGGGACAATGAGACACCAGCGGCACATTATTACCACATTGGGAGGGGTAACATGAGGGGGAAACCCAGGAGGGAGCTGGAGTGCGGTGTGAATAGGGTGATCAGAGAAGGCCTCCCTGAGAAGATGACATTCGAGCTCAGAGGGCAGGCCTGGGGAGAGAGCTGCCGGAGGTCCAGGAGGGGAGCAGTCTAGGCAGAGGAAGTGCAGTGTGAAGACTCTGGGGCGGAGACCTGCCTGGGCATTGCAGGAGCGGCAAGGAGAGCGGCTGGCTGGAGGAGGGTGAGCCAGGAGCGGAAGCCGGCCGCGAGGCCTGGCGAGGCCAGATTCTGCCAGTCCCGGCAAGAACCTTCCCTCTGAGTGGCATGGAAAGTCGCTGGCGGTTTTGAGCAAGAGGTATGACAACAAGTGGCTTACATCCCACCCAGGAGTTCCTGCTCCCCAGCGCTGGGACTGTCCTCAGCGCGCATGCGATGGACGGGTGTCGGGTTAAGGGATCTGCCCAAGGGAGCAAATCGAATGTGCAGGTCCCGGGACGCAGCGCCAGGTCGGCCTGACTCCACGGTTCCTTCTCCCCCTTTGTGCTGCCCTGGTGCTGTTCTGGCCTTCCCCACCCCTGGCCTTCCTCCCCCTGTAGGCCTTCCCCACCCCTGGCCTTCCCCACCCCTGGCCTTCCCCACCCCTGGCCTTCCCCACCCCTGTAGGCCTTCCCCACCCCTGGCCTTCCCCACCCCTGGCCTTCCCCACCCCTGGCCTTCCTCCCCCTGTAGGCCTTCCCCACCCCTGGCCTTCCCCCCCCCTGGCCTTCCCCCCCTGGCCTTCCCCACCCCTGGCCTTCCCCACCCCTGGCCTTCCCCACCCCTGGCCATCCTCCCCTGGCCTTACCCACCCCTGGCCTTCCCTACCCCTGGCCTTCCCCACCCCTGGCCTTCCCCACCCCTGGCCTTACCCACCCCTGGCCTTACCCACCCCTGTAGGCCTTCCCCACCCCTGGCCTCCCCCACCCCTGTAGGCCTTCCCCACCCCTGGCCTTCCCCACCCCTGGCCTTCCCCACCCCTGTAGGCCTTCCCCACCCCTGGCCTTCCCCACCCCTGGCCATCCTTCCCCTGTAGGCCTTCCCCACCCCTGGCCTTCCCCACCCCTGGCCTTCCCCACCCCTGTAGGCCTTCCCCACCCCTGGCCTTCCTCCCCCTGTAGGCCTTCCCCACCCCTGGCCTTCCCCACCCCTGGCCTTCCCCACCCCTGTAGGCCTTCCCCACCCCTGGCCTTCCCCACCCCTGGCCATCCTTCCCCTGTAGGCCTTCCCCACCCCTGGCCTTCCCCACCCCTGGCCTTCCCCACCCCTGTAGGCCTTCCCCACCCCTGTAGGCCTTCCCCACCCCTGGCCTTCCCCACCCCTGTAGGCCTTCCCCACCCCTGGCCTTCCCCACCCCTGGCCTTCCCCACCCCTGGCCTTCCCCACCCCTGTAGGCCTTCCCCACCCCTGGCCTTCCCCACCCCTGGCCTTCCCCACCCCTGTAGGCCTTCCCCACCCCTGTAGGCCTTCCCCACCCCTAGCCTTCCCCACCTCTGGCCTTCCCCACCCCTGTAGGCCTTCCCCAGCCCTGGCCTTCCCCACCCCTGGCCTTCCCCACCCCTGGCCTTCCCCACCCCTGTAGGCCTTCCCCACCCCTGTAGGCCTTCCCCACCCCTGGCCTTCCCCACCCCTGGCCTTACCCACCCCTGGCCTTACCCACCCCTGTAGGCCTTCCCCACCCCTGGCCTTACCCACCCCTGGCCTTACCCACCCCTGTAGGCCTTCCCCACCCCTGGCCTTCCCCACCCCTGGCCTTCCCCACCCCTGGCCTTCCCCACCCCTGTAGGCCTTCCCCACCCCTGGCCTTCCCCACCCCTGGCCTTACCCACCCCTGGCCTTACCCACCCCTGTAGGCCTTCCCCACCCCTGGCCTTCCCCACCCCTGGCCTTCCCCACCCCTGGCCATCCTCCCCCTGTAGGCCTTCCCCACCCCTGGCCTTCCCCACCCCTGGCCTTCCCCACCCCTGGCCATCCTCCCCTGGCCTTCCCCACCCCTGGCCTTCCCCACCCCTGGCCTTCCCCACCCCTGGCCTTCCCCACCCCTGTAGGCCTTCCCCACCCCTGGCCTTCCCCACCCCTGTAGGCCTTCCCCACCCCTGGCCTTCCTCCCCCTGTAGGCCTTCCCCACCCCTGGCCTTCCCCACCCCTGGCCTTCCCCACCCCTGTAGGCCTTCCCCACCCCTGGCCTTCCCCACCCCTGGCCATCCTTCCCCTGTAGGCCTTCCCCACCCCTGGCCTTCCCCACCCCTGGCCTTCCCCACCCCTGTAGGCCTTCCCCACCCCTGTAGGCCTTCCCCACCCCTGGCCTTCCCCACCCCTGTAGGCCTTCCCCACCCCTGGCCTTCCCCACCCCTGGCCTTCCCCACCCCTGGCCTTCCCCACCCCTGTAGGCCTTCCCCACCCCTGGCCTTCCCCACCCCTGGCCTTCCCCACCCCTGTAGGCCTTCCCCACCCCTGTAGGCCTTCCCCACCCCTAGCCTTCCCCACCCCTGGCCTTCCCCACCCCTGTAGGCCTTCCCCAGCCCTGGCCTTCCCCACCCCTGGCCTTCCCCACCCCTGGCCTTCCCCACCCCTGTAGGCCTTCCCCACCCCTGTAGGCCTTCCCCACCCCTGGCCTTACCCACCCCTGGCCTTACCCACCCCTGGCCTTACCCACCCCTGTAGGCCTTCCCCACCCCTGGCCTTACCCACCCCTGGCCTTACCCACCCCTGTAGGCCTTCCCCACCCCTGGCCTTCCCCACCCCTGGCCTTCCCCACCCCTGGCCTTCCCCACCCCTGTAGGCCTTCCCCACCCCTGGCCTTCCCCACCCCTGGCCTTACCCACCCCTGGCCTTACCCACCCCTGTAGGCCTTCCCCACCCCTGGCCTTCCCCACCCCTGGCCTTCCCCACCCCTGGCCATCCTCCCCCTGTAGGCCTTCCCCACCCCTGGCCTTCCCCACCCCTGGCCTTCCCCACCCCTGGCCATCCTCCCCTGGCCTTCCCCACCCCTGGCCTTCCCCACCCCTGGCCTTCCCCACCCCTGTAGGCCTTCCCCACCCCTGTAGGCCTTCCCCACCCCTGGCCTTCCCCACCCCTGGCCTTCCCCACCCCTGTAGGCCTTCCCCACCCCTGGCCTTCCCCACCCCTGGCCTTCCCCACCCCTGGCCTTCCCCACCCCTGGCCATCCTCCCCCTGTAGGCCTTCCCCACCCCTGGCCTTCCCCACCCCTGGCCTTCCCCACCCCTGTAGGCCTTCCTCACCCCTGGCCTCCTCAGCCCCCACCCTCTGCAGCCAGTAGCCAAGAGGCCCGGGACTCCGGTTTTATCGCCAGCTGGGGAGGTGGGCCAGATACCTGGGCCTGAAGAGGAAAGAAAGATGGACAAGCCCCAAGCCCAGGGTTCTCTTACCTGTCACTTCCTTGTCTGCAAAGTCTTCCGGGACAGAGGGGGTGGGCACAGCCAGGCCATGGTTCTCCTGGGCATTCTGAAAGAGAGCGGGGAGATCAGGAACGGGGAGAAACGGAGGGGCCATTCTTACCGCGCTGCTGGGTGAGGGCACGCACATACCGCTGTGAGGGTGACGGGGGCACAGCCGCCGGGTATACTAACGTATGAAAGGGCTCATTTCAAAAGGTGAATGTTATGATACAGTCGAGTTTTGTTATTCACACCAATTATGGTCTGTAAAGTTGCCTCAAGGAAAATGCAAGGTTAGGTTCCTGCAAACCTTGGCTACAGAGTTTTCATCAATGGATCAATACATAACCTCGCCCTGGCTGGTTTGGCTCGGTGGATAGAGCTTCGGCCTGCAGACTGAAGGGTCCTGGGTTCGATTCCGATCAAGGGCACATGCCCAGGTTGCTGGCTCGATCCCCAGTAGGGGGCGTACAGGAGGCAGCGGATCAATGATTCTCATCATTGATGTTTCTAACTCTCCCTCTCCCTTCCTCTCTGAAATATATATATATGTATATATATACATACACATATATTACATACATAACTTTGTTTTATGCATGTTTCTGTTTAAAGACACCTTGTTTAATATACATAGTTGATTCATTAACATTGACCTCATGGCCGATACTATAACTCACGATTGGACGAAGCTGATCCCACACCCGTATTTTCTCTCCTGGGTGCATCACAGCCTCCCTGCCCTAAGGGGCCTCAGCATTTCAGCACTACGCTCGGGGCCATGGGAAACAGTGAGATCACCCACAGAAAGCACAGAAATACAAAAAGCAGGGCACTCAACAGAAAAGGGCCCTTTTAACCACACGAGGCCTAAACAAGAAGCAAAGAGCCCTCTCATGGCACCTCGGCTGGGACTGTGCATCCGGTGACTGACAGTTTCCCTCTTCTCTCTCTACACGCGACCGAAGCAGCTCAGATACTGACTCGGGTAGCAGGTACATTTTAGTGGGTAGGTGAGTTTCCAAATATAAAGTCCACAAACGATGAGAATCAGCTGTGTATGGATTATATCGATTCAAGCGAAACAAAGGAGAGCATCCGGGGGATGTCCGACCGTTCAAAGCCGAGCCCCAAGGCCCAGCCTGCTGCTCGCTCACAGTTTTCATCCGGGAGCGACAGAAAAACAAACGGGCGGAAAGAGGCGCGCGGGCGCTCTGACCCCCTGCGACGCCCTTCTCATCCCTCAGCTTCGCAGGCGATGTGTTTGCACAGCTGTCGGGTTTGTACATACTATTTTGCATTCCATTTTTTTTCTCCAAACACACATTTCCATAGGTCAACAAAGTCCTCACACCTGTCCTTTGAAGAGCAGAGAGCATTTTATGGCAGCTTCGTGGGTCCTCAACAACCTGGCCTCACACTTCCCGGCCAACTTTTATTTCCCACTCACCTGGCACCCACCCGACCGACTCCCTCCCAGCCATCCTCCCAGCCCAGGCATGGAGCGCCCGCCCTCCCTGACGCTGGTGCTGGTCCGGCTGTGACCCTCTTCTCCTCCATGTCTCACAGCAATGCCCCTTGCACTGTGCTCCACACACAGGATCCCACTCCCTCATGGGCTGACGGCGCTAACCCTCTGGGCATAATATACAAGCAGGGTGTTTCAGAAACATCTACAGGGTCTCGGTACAGGTTCAGAACCTCGGTAGAGGTTCATCCCACAATCACTCTGGTCTTTTGGGGGCAACAAACACCTTTAAAAAAATCTTTATTGATTTCAGAGAGGAAGGGAGAGGGAAAGAGAGAGAAACATCAATGATGAGAATCATTGATTGGCTGCCTCCTGCATGCCCCCTACTGGGGATCAAGCCTGCAACCCAGGCATGTGCCCTTGACCGGAATCGAACCTGGGACCCTTCAGTCCGCAGGCTGATGCTCTATCCACTGAGCCAAACCAAGTAGGGCAAACACCTTCTTATTCTTAACAAATTCTGCAGCTGGAATGGCCTGAAGGCATCATCTCTTTCTGCCTCCACTTGATGTCCACGGCCACCACACACCTGCTTTCAACATCTCTCACCCCCGGTGATTCTGACAGGGGCAGGTGTCGGGACAGCCAGTCTGTACCCCCGCGCGCGCGCACACACACACACACACACACACACACACACACACACACACACACACCGCAGATGTCTAATCGCATCCTCAAACATGCACACTCCCATTTTGATGAGATGGAGACCAGGCCTTCAAAGGCCAGGCTGTGATCTCTGATTGCTCTTTTGAACGTAATTGGAAAGTAGAAAGACTTGGGGACTTAGCCCCAAAATGCATACTTTGGCCCTAGACAGTTAGGTTCAGTGGCTAGAGCGTCGGCCTGAGGACTGGAGGGTCCTGGGTTCGATTTCGGTCAAGGGCAGGTACCGAGGTTGCAGGCTCGATCCCTGGTGCAAGGAAGGACACGTGTGGGAGGCAACCAATCGATGTGATCTCTCACGTCGCTGTTTCTTTCTCTCTGTCTCTCCCCCTCCCTTCCACTCTCTCTGAAAAATCAATGGGAAAATATCTTCGAGTGAGGATTACCAACAATAAGAAGAAAATTCATGCCAAACCGGTTTGGCTCAGTGGATAGAGGGTTGGCCTGCAGACTGAAAGGTCCCAGGTTCGATTCTGGTCAAGGGCATGTACCTTGGTTGCGGGCACATCTCCAGTAGGAGATGTGCAGGAGGCAGCTGATCGATGTTTCTCTCTCATCGATGTTTCTAACTCTCTATCCCTCTCCCTTCCTCTCTGTAAAAACCAATAAAATATATTAAAAAAGAAAAGAAAATTCATGCTTTGAATTTTGCCCGCAGTGTGATGTCCGATGAGCAGTGGCGAGGAGGAGTGGAGATGGTGATGCTAAACTCTCACTCTGCACCTACTGTGTGCCAGCACTCTCCTCAGCGCTTCACCTGTGTTACCTCCAATCCCTTAACGGTGCCAGCGTGCAAACCTAGGCCTCCCAACGGACCTTCTCTACAAATCACCGAGCCATTCTCCTCGCTCATCAAATTCTCAGGGTCACTCTGAGAACCAAATGAGATAATGTCCCTAAGCCAGGAGATCAGTGCTAGGTGAAGGGTTATGTCACTGACCCCTTTCCCACACGGTGAAAACACTGAACAAGCGAACCGCCTGCAGCCCTGGGGGCACCCGGGGCACCTGAGTGCTTATGTATAATTACGTCTGGAGGAGGACGACTGGGGGCTTTGTGGGCCGGAGGTAACTGCTCACCCAGCTTTGATCCTAACGACTCTGGAAGCGCATAGACTCCCAACGGCACCGGATGGGAGTCTGTCTCCCACGTGGCCTGGGAGCCGCAGACCAGGCAGAGCCCAGGCTTGCCAGGTGCCCGCACACAGGGGGTCCCAGGACGTACCCACCACCCACTGCCGTGCTCTGGGTGCGGGCTCTCCACTGCGCACCACCCTCGGGGCAGGTCCCGAAGTCCAGCCGCCTCCTTCCAGGAGCCCCAGGACTGAACTGAACACCGCCCCGCGTCTCCAAGCCCCTGCTGGCCCTGCCCGGTCACACTCGCGCCCCACGGGCTCTGGTGGCTCATTTTGCTGTTCCTACGTCCACTCTGTGTATTCAGAGAAGGCAAACACAAACTCATTTTAAAATCAGTCCTAGGGCCCTGACTGGTTTGGCTCAGTGGACAGAGCGTCGGCCTGCGGACTGAGGGGTCCCAGGTTCGATTCCGGTCAAGGGCATGTACCTTGGTTGCGGGCACATCCCCAGTGGGGGGTATGCAGGAGGCAGCTGATCGATGTTTCTCTCTCATCGATGTTTCTAGCTCTCTATCCCTTTCCCTTCCTCTCTGTAAAAAATCAGTAAGATATATTTAAAAAAATAAAATAAACTCAGTCCTAGGAAACAGACCCAGAGGTGACCTCCCTCAGCTCGCCACAGGTCGTGGGCAGCTGGCATGGAGCGCGCTGCCCGATGGCGACCTGTTTCAGTGGGAAGAGCCCTGGGTATTGGGTCCCCTGACCTGCCTCCTAGCCCCAGAGAGCCGAGGAAAGAAGAGGGCTTGGAGGCGACACCCAGAGGCAATGCATGAAGGACAGCAATGGGACGATGGGCAGTAATTAATGTATATGAAGGTGGGTGAGATCACAGCATCACATCATCATTAAACTCCTGATGGGAGCGTGTGCAGAGAAGTCTCTGTTCTTCGGTAGCGCACACAGAAGTGTTTAAGAGGAAAGGGGTGCGAGGTCTCAGCTTACGCTGCAACGGTTCAATGGAAGAAACAGTGTGTACCTGTCAGTGAGGGAGGGAGTGAATGGAGCCAACATGGCAAAACGTGGTGAGTCTGAGTGAAGGCTCTAGGGAGTTCCTTGAGCTATTCCTGCAACTCGTCTCACCTTAGGGTTGGTAAGAGAGAAAAAGTTACTGAATGCCACCGAATCGTGCATTTAAAAGTGCTTAAAATGGTACTACGCTATGTAATTTTTAAAAGATATTTTTTATTGCTTTTTAGAAAGAGGAAGGGAGAGGGAGAAACATTGATGTGAGAGTGAAACATCCATCAGCTGCCTCCTGCACGCTACCTGCTAGGGATCGAGCCTGAAATCCAGGCATGCGCCCCGACCAGGAACTGAGCTGGCAACCTTTTGGTGCACGGGACGACGCCCAACCAACTGAACAACACCGGCCAAGGCTGTATCTTACAATTTTAAAAAGTTAAACAAAACAATGAAAGAATATCGAAAGAGAAAGTGCTGGGCGAGACTTAGAGCTTATCCACCACTGTCATCAGCGCCTCCCACCCTCTGGTGCCCCCAATCTTAGCAGTAACGACAGCTGCTGTGTTCCTAGCACGCACGGTACCAGGTGCTCATTCTGCATTTCCCATTTCCTAACTCGTATACTTTTCACAACGACCCCATGGAGGTGGTGCTGTTACTTCCACCTCCACTTTACACCTGAGGAAACTGATGCACAGAGAGGGTAAGGGACTTGCCCAAGGACCCAGAGCCAGTTGTATATCACTGTCTTCCCAGGCGCCTGGTCGTCACTCGCCCACCCAGCTGGGCTGGGCAGCCTGACTTCGTTTCTCTTCCCTGTGTGGTCCTCACCTGTGTGCATTATTATTACAGCTGACATTAGATGCCTACTATGTGCTGGGCACCTTTCTGAGCACTTCACCTGTAGGCACACAGTTATTCTTCACAGTAACCCTAAGAGTCAGGCTATGGTTTTTATTTTTTAGATGAAGAAAGAGGCACAGAGAGGCTAAGTACACTGCCCAAGGTCACACAGCTAGGAAGTGGCAGGGCCAATATTGGAACCTCAGAGTTTGCCCTCGTTGCCACTGCAGCACTGGCCCCACACTCTTCCTCCAGGAAAAATCGAGCTTATGGCAGACGACTGTAGCCTTTGCCGCCCCAGCCCGGCCCACTTGTGGGCGACGGCAGATTCTTGGCACATGCCTGGCACAGACTGGCAGTTCAACAAATGTTTGTTGAGTGAATAACTTCCCAGATGAGTGGATGGATGATGGAAAGAACACAGGACCGAGAGGAGACAACCTGTGTTCTAGTGCCAGGCTGCCCCCACCCCCCCATATTAACTCAGAGCGAAGTCACGTCTCCCCGGGCCGCCTGTCCTCTGCTGTAAATAGGACCGAAGGATCCCTTCAGCCGCCCTGCTCTGTGAGCCCCTAGCCGAGCCGTGGGCAAACTACGGCCCGTGGGCCGGATCCGGCCAGTTTGAAATGAATAAAACTATTGAAAAAAAACACCGTACCCTTTTATGTAATGATGTTTACTTTGAATTTATATTAGTTCACACAAACACTCCATCCATGCTTTTGTTCCGGCCCTCCAGTCCAGTTTAAGAACCCACTGTGGCCCTCGAGTCAAAAAGTTTGCCCACCCCTGGCCTAGCCCATAGGTGTCCTGTCTGTGACTCAGCTCACCTGGGCCGCGTGGGCCGTGGCCTGGACGTGGGGCCACCCCTGGATGACGGGGTGTTGGGACAGGCTCTGCCATTGTCTCTGGATAGTTATTTGCCTCCAGAGAGGGAAAGGGGCAGGTGGGGGAAAGGTCGAGGAGGGCTGGGCGGAGGATTCCTGAAGCCACAGGGTGGGGCCAAGCGGGCAGGGCGGGGCCTGAGGTCACTGCTGGCTTCAGACCCGGGACTCCCCCTGCTGCACTGCAGTCAGTCGCGAGCTGGCTGTGCCCCACCCTGGGCGCCCCCACCCTGGGAAGCTGATAGACCCTGCTCCCTGCAGGGGTAGGCCTGCCCCTGCACACACTCACGGGAGAGGGGAGTGTGACCTTTCATCGAGAGGAGGTGCACCACCTGTGGGCAGGAAACACCTGAGAACATGCAAATGAGCATCTGAACACCTCTGTGGGGCCGGCCCCTCCTCGGGCCAGTGGGCAGCGGGCCATGGCCACGCCACTCCCTGCCCCGGCAGGCCTTGCTCAACGCAGGGGCAGAGTCCAGCCCCGGCCCTGCCGGGTGGGGCACTCACACGAAACTGGGCCTCGGCCCTTCCTCGTGCCTACACCTGACAACGCCCAGAAGCTAAGGTCCTGGGCCACCTCACTCACCTCTGAGGGACACAGCCAGCGCCCAGCTCAGTCGAGCAGCCCTTTCAAAGCCACCACAGCCGAGTCTTTCGAAAGTTACCCAGCAACGGCTAGCTGGGGGACGCTGGGGACAAGGGTGCCATTCTAAGAATATTAACATTTATTTTCTTCTTAATGCTTATCTCTATTTCTAGGTGCTTAACAATGAACTTCTGTTTCCATCATAATTAAAAAAACAAAACACCAATACAATAATAATAATAAAAAATTCTTGTGACCAAATGGAAAGATCACACACTTTGGAGTCGGGCAGGCCAGATTGGCGATCTCAGTTTAACTCATTGTCCCAAAGCAACTGTAGGCGGCATCTGACTCCCAGTCAGTGACCAGGGAGTGCGCCCCTCGCTCGCCTTCTGGGGCTCAGTGTTTTCATCTGTAAAGTGGGGACAATCCCATCTTCCTCGTGTGCTGTCACACACCTGAAGATGCTGCGGAGCTAGCGCTCAAGAAAGGCCACCTGCCCTGGGCTCGCCTCCCCCGGGGCCTAAGGGGGCTCCGTGGGAGTCCTTGCTCCGGGCACAGCCCGGGGAGTGATTGTCCGGTGGGTGGATCGGAAGAGATGGGCGTGTCAGGGTCAGGGTCAGGAATCCCCTCCTGCCCTTCTGACGACGAACGTCTCAGAGCTGACGAGAAGGGGGAAGGACAGGAAGGAGGAAGGAGGAAGACACTCTTCGATGCTGAGGTAGGTCTCCCCCTTAAGGTTTAGGGCAGCGGTTCTCAACCTGTGGGTCGCGACCCCTTTGGCGACCGAACGACCCTTTCACAGGGGTTGCCTAAGACCATCCTGCATATCAGATATTTACATGACGATTCATAACAGTAGCAGCATTACAGTTATGACGTAGCAACGAAAATAATTTTATGGTTGGTTCACAACACGAGGAACTGTATTTAAAGGGCCAGAAGGTTGAGAACCACTGGTTTAAAGGGTCAGAGCCACTGCGAACCCCCTGCTGACGGTCCAGCCCTCGGCCTCCTGGGACACATCCTCGTGCCTGGGACACATCCTCATGCCTGGGATTCCTCACCCGCCAGCCAAACCCCAAGGTGGGTCAGCAGGGCTGGGCTAATGGGCAATGCCTGGCTGACCTGGGCCACAGGCCAGCTCTGAGTTAGCCACACATCGCGGAACGCAAGCCTCCTCACCAGGTTCCTCGCCAGCTCAGCTGGGGCACCTCAGGGTGGGGCGCGGAGCTGCAGGGGGTGAGGGAAACGACCCTGAGCCAGCGTCAGAGCCGGGCAAGGCTGGGGGCTCCACTGCAGGCTGGAGGAGCAGGGGAGGGGCCCTCACAGTGTGGGCAGGGGGGAGGGGAGGGGTCTGTGTTCCCCATGGAGCAGCCAGTGACCATTCTGTGAAAGAGCCAACTGCTTCCCTGGCCCAGCCGTGCCCTCTGCCGTAGCTCATCCCCCTCCTGGGGCCAGAGGAGAGTCCCAAACACCAGACCGACCCTCTGGGCCTGCCTGCCACCCAGACCTGCTCTTAGACGCAGCCAGCAGGCCCTGCCCTGGACTGTGTGCTACAGGAGGCCTAGCTCCGGTTCCTAAGGTCAAGGGGTCCAGGGGCGGGGGGACGTGCCCTCGAACCTACATCACCCTCTTCTTGACCCTGTCAGGCACCAAGGGCCCCGAATTCCTTGCCCAGATGGTCCTGAGCCCACTTGAGCTTCCTCCCCAGCCAGTCCCCCGAGGCCACCCGGGCCCAGGGGTGGCAGGGGTGGCAGGGTGGCTGGGGTGGAGAGGATGAGGGTGTGCATGGAGCTTGGGAGTTCAGGCGGAGGCCCTCTCTGCCAGGGCAGGAGTGAGGTGGGGAGGGGAGGGGTGGGCTGCAGGGGGTGGGCGCTCGGTCTGTACTCGGCCTGTGGGTCTCTGACAGGAGCACACGGAGCTCATGTTCATGAACATGTTCGTGACGTGTCCCCCCCATGAACACCCAGAGCTCCCTCACCCACAGCCCTTCCGGCCAACGCCAGCCACATAAATCTGCCAAAAGCCAATCGGGCTGGCACGGGGCCTCTCTGAGCTTCCGGGAGGGGGTCCAGGGCAGGTGGGGGCCTGCCCCGAGCCCAGCCTGACACCTCCCGGGGCACCGCCGGGCCTGCCTGACTCACAGGGTGGGGTGACCCAGGGAGCTCTCACTGCCCGGGGCACCCCGGGACCTGTCTGGCCAGTTTCCCCGTTCTTGCCACATTGGCATTTAATTTTTAATTCCTCACATGTGTCACCCTGGGATGGTTTCATTTAGACCAGGGTGGGGAAGAGGGAACCCCAGAGGGAAGCAGCAGCCTCCCACGACCAGCTGTCCTAGGGACTCGGCTCTGAACAGTGGACAGGCTCTGGCTTGAGCCCTGGGCCCGGCTTCCCCGTGGAGGTGAAGCAAGTGGGGAGAAAGGATCCCTCCCACTGCGCCCAGGCCCAGGTGGTGTGGGCAGGACTGGACGGGAGGAGACCGGCTCGGGTCCCATCGCCGCCTCACTGAGCTGTGTGATGGGCAGGCCCCGTCCCTCGGGGGCCCCAGTTTTCTCACCCAGATGAGCCTTGAGGGCCCCCCAGGTCTGAAGCTTGGCAAGCGTGACCCAGCTCCTCAGAGCCTCTGAGCAGGAGGCGGTGGCCTTCCCCTTCCGGGGGTGGAAGCGGGGCTGTGGGAGCGATCCCTGTGTTGAGGGGCTGCTTCGGTGGGGGCGGGGGTGGGGTGGGGGCCTCCGGAGAGCTGACCACACTGGGGGAGTTACGTTAACACAGTCGCAGCAGGGGGGACCCTCCCGTGGGTGAGGAGCAGGGACTGGTGTCAGTTACCCGAGAATCGATCAGGTCCTTTCCGTAACAGGCCTACGGCTGCCGGGCACCTGAGGAGCTGTTTCCTAGTCCTCTGATCGCCCACCTCCAACAGAGGGAGGAAGCTCCCGGGAGGGCAGAGCCCCCCATCCTGCCCTCTCCCCACCCCCACCCCCCGCACGGTCCCTTTGCAGGCTCGTCCTTTTGCAGGCTCGTGCGGGACACGGACAGTGAGGGTGCGTTTGGAAGACAAGACGACCCAGGTCCAGGCAGAGCAGGAAGAGCAGGGACCCTGCGGGGCCGTGCCTGGCTTCTCGGGCGGCTGCCTCCCTGGGTGGGGAGGGAGGACCTGGAGGGGAGAGGCCCAGCTGGTTAGGACAGTGCCACTCCCCACCCAGCCGGACTCGGAGGGGCTGGGAGTGTGTCTGTGTGGGGACCACACCCACAGGAGCTGTCTTCTTGCCTCTCCTCATGCTCCAGCCTCCTGCCCCAGCTGGAAGACAGCAAGGGCCTGGCCCAGGGCCCAAGGGAGAGGAGCCAGTTTCCCCTCAACCCAGGAACCGGTGATGAAAGATTCTGGGGCTGCTGCGTATCTTGTTACCTAAGTCGGAGCACAGAGATGGCCCCGGGATATGGGTCATCAGGCCAAGGGATCCTAAGGTAAAGGTGCCCCAGAGGAGGGCTGCCGGGGGCCCGAGAGCCCTCTGCACAAGCAGCATCGCACGTATGAGGCCCAGAGCCTCGTCCTGGTCTCAAAGGGGCCCGTGTCCCCACAGAGGCAAGAGAGCCGGGTGCCCAGCAGGCCCGGCCGCTGGCAGGAGAGAGAGGCAGGCAGGAGGTGCAGGTGGCTCTGCAGGCTGGTGCTGGGAGGGACGCTCAGAGCTTCTGGATCGTGGGTGGAGGGAGAATAGAATGGCTTGAATAGAACTTGGACCCTGGAGCCCGGCTGCAGGGGTTCAAATCCCAGCTCTGCCACTTGGGAGCTGTGTGACCTTAAACAAGTGACTGCCACATTCTGTGCTTCACTTTCCCCTCTGTGAAATGGGGCTTAATGACAGCACTTTCCTGATAGGGTGGCTGTCGGCTGACACACCCCTGGAACATCGCGTGCCACTCCACCTGCCTTTCCCTGTGCAGCGGGCACCCAGTGGCTCCAGAGGCCAGGGGCGAACCTCCCTTTTGGGGTTCAGTTCCTGCCTCTGTAAAATGAGGCCAGTGTGGACCTCATGAGCCCCTCTGAGTTGGCAGTTTTCCATGCGTTCATTCTCTGGCGCTCCCCAGTGAGGGGGTGTGAGTGCGCTGGGCTGGTTCTGGGACGAGCTCTGGGGCTTGCCTGGAAGCAGCCTCAGGTCGCCAGGCCTGACCAGCTGGCCAAGCCCCCTCCAGTGGCCGCCTGACTGGGGTCTGCCGGGCCCCTGAGTCAGGCCCTGGTTGGCCCAAACCAGATCTAACCAGAGTGCCCAAACCAGAACTGAGAGCAGAAAGGCTGGGACTTGCCCTGGTCACCAAAGGGACCCAAAGTGGGTGGGTGGGGCATTCAGGGTGCCAACCAGTCAGAATAAGCTCAGCATTAACCCGTTCGTTGTTGACTCAGATCTGGTGGAGAAATCAGGACAGCACGAGCCATTCAAGGGGGAACAGCCATTTACTTCAATATTTTACAACCAGACTAGGTATGGTGTGTCAGCCATGGGCCCACACGTCTGTGATCGGAGTATGTGTGCACGAGGGGGAGAGAATCTAATTACCTCCAGCAATAGAAAAATTGTTTATCTGTGTTTATGGGTGCAATGACCCCGGTAACAGGTTTATGCATCCCTGGAAACAAAGGTTGGGAGGACTCATTTGCTTTACACCTTTCTGTTGTTCTGTGTTTGTCTATAATGTCTGTGAATTGTTTTTATAAACAGAAAATAAATTATTTAAAGTTGTATGTCCAGAGGTCTGCGTGCTCAGCCCTCCACAGAGAGGCCGTGGGGATACAGCAAGGAGAACGTAAGGCTCGGTCTATTCCTTCTAGAATCTCGGGGTTTGGTTGGTGAGGTGGGATACACCAGGAAAAAAAATTGGTGGTGGAGAAAGGTGGTTGTGCCAGGCAGTGCTGGGCAGGACCTGCCTGTGCCCAGGACCACGGTGTGGGGCGCCCTGAGAACTCACACCAGGATTTGGTGCCTCATCAGTCCAGGTGGTACAAATCCTCACGGAGCCCAGAAACAGTACTGTCCCGACCAGGACCCACCTGACAGACAGGAGTGAACCTAGAATCGATGGGGCTCATGGTTGAGGCTCGGGGCATGGGCTGTCCAACAGGAGCCACTGGCCACATGAGCTGCGGAACCCCTGCGATGTTGCTGTTGGAAGTGGGGTGTGTGTGCTCTAAGTGCAGCACACCAGATTTTTTGTTGTTCATTCTCACCCGAGGATATTTTTCCATTGATTTTTAGAGAGAGTGGGAAGGGAGAGGGAGAGACAGAGGGAAACATCGATGTGAGAGAGGCACATCAATTGGTTGCCTCCTGCATGCACCCCAACCAGGACTGGGGAACCTGCAACCAAGGTACGTGCCCTTGACCGGAATCGAACCCGGGATCCTTTAGTCCATGGGCCCATGCTCCATCCACTGAGCCAAACCGGCTAGTGCAAGATTTTAAAGACTTAGTGTGAAACAAGAATGTAAAACTTCTCACTGGTATTTTTCACATTGACTAAATGTTGAAATGATAATCTTTTGAATACATTGGGTTAAGTAAAATATGTTATGAAAATTAATTTTACCTATTTCTTTTAAGGTAGCTACTAGAAAATTTAAAATTACATATGAGGCTTACATGATATTTCTACAGGACAGCACTAGTCTAGGCTGTCCCAGAAAACCCAGAAACTCTCATCACAGTAAATAGAACCAGTCACAGAGCAGTCTCCCTTGTCAAAGAACAAAAGTCCATCACAGGCTCCAGAAGGGAGTTTTGGGTTGTTTTGTTTGTTTGTTTTTTGTAGTTTCAGATCTATAAGCAAATGCCCTTCTCCCAAGGGTCGCTGCTCTTTGTCCTTCAAGACAGCTCAGGTGTCACCTCTTCCAGGAAGCCCTCCTTGACCACCCCTATTACTGGATCAACTGCCCATGTTCTAATAGTCTGTTTATTCACTCGTGACCTGCCTTGAGAGCTGCAATGTTGGCTCAGTCACCTCCACATCCCAGCACCTAATGCAGGGCCTGGCACAGAGCAGACAGCCACCAGTGACTATGAAATATGAATCCTCCTTAGCTGGAGGTACCCACCACTGCATTGCTTTTGCACACAAGTTCCCCTTAACCTCTCCCTGGGTTTCAAATGGAGGGGCTAACACCCCTAATCCCAGCCTTTCTGCCACGAGTCTCAGCCATGCCTACTCCCAGAAGCCACCCTGGGTTGGCATCAGGAAGAAAGGGAATGGACAGAGGGTGAGGCTGATGTCCGCTAGTCCAGGGCAGGTGGGGCTCCCTCCTCCGTGGCCGCCGAGATGACCCATCCAGAGAAGACCCTCACACCCCAGAGCAGAACGGTACTCACCAGTGGAAGGAAGGTCAGCAGGGGCCGAACTCTGGGCCGAGCTTTCAGCGTGGCTGTTCCTGACTCGCTCTCCGTGTCAAACCGATTGTCTCCATAATAGATCCCATCTAGAGGAGACGGGGGAGGGGAGACTGTGAGCTGGAGATCAAAGGCATGTTGGCCACTGAGGTTAATCTGCCCAGTGGTGGGCCGGTTGGCTCAGACCCCACAGACGCGGTGTGTGCTCATGGGCAGGATTGGGGGGACTTCTGGGGCCGGTTTCTTGGGGTCTTCTGCAGCCTTCTTGGGACGCTCAGCTCCCAGCAGCCATCTCTCTCCTGATCCAGCCCCTACAGGTCTTAGACTGTCACTCTCACAGTTGACTCTCCTCTGGGGCCCTGGGAGCTTGGCTTATCTCGGAGAGAAGGAGGAAAACAAGCTGCCTCTCTCTCGAGTGTTTGCCTTTCTAATCTGGAACAAGCAGAGTAGATGAGGACACCCCGGCCACCCAGCACCCACCTTCTGGGCTCCTCCAGTCCCCAAGCCACCAACGGCTGCGTGCGTGGCCGTGTTTGATGTGCCCTTGAGGGCAGGGCAGAAGGAGCAGGACAGCAGGGTCTACGTGACCCCATACACATCCCAGCTCTGCCACTGACTGGCCGGCTGTGTCCCTTAGCCTCGCCTCGCTTTTCCCATGTGCACAGTGGGAGGGATGATAGCGCCAACACCTAGGACTGCTGTGAGGAGCGAGTGTGGCCAGCACATCGTACTGCTCAGCAGGCGTGGTCTCCTTCCCGGCAGGCAGATGACAGGAAGGCTCCTGCTTCCTCCAGCAACAGCCGTGCTCCAAGCTGTTTCTACAGTCGTGGGGAGGGCGTGAGGAGCCACCGCACGTTCTCCACCCATCTCCACACATGGCTAGGACTCTCCCCTCCCCTCTCAGGCCCACACGGTCACCCCCCAGAGGCAGGGAGCGCGGTGGCCTCCTGCTGTGTCACTCACAGCCACCGAGGGCTGACACACGCTTCACAGGCCTGAGTGAGGGGGCTCCTCTTTCTCTACAGCCAGAGGGGAAAGAGAAGAAAGGTCAAAACCCCAACTGTTCGGAATTCTACTAAGGCATTCATTTCAGGAATGATGGTCATGTTTCCTCTTGCACGCGACTTTAGGAAAGAAGTGCGAGAAAGCCAAATAATGTATTCAAGAGACTGGGCTTGTCAGAGAGGCCCTGGGATCAGAATGTATTCATCCCCAACTCCAAGGCGTACAGCTACAGCCCTCTATGTGACCATCTGGGCTTCAAATGTGACAGTGACTCCTGGGAGCACCCAGGGAAGGGTGCAGAGGCCTCTGTCTGCTGCCCTACCAGGCAGAGAGCCAGCGGTACATTTAAGATCCCCCATCTCTCAAAAGGGCCAAAAAGCCCGGTTTCGGTGCGCTCCACAGTCCCGGGGCGCTCCAGTTCCCTTCCTGCTGCGTGCACTCCCACAATCAGGGTTCCCCAGTCCTGGCTGCTGGGCTCCAACCTGAGGCTGGAGACCAAGAGCAGGAGGCGGGGCACAGGGGTGGGGAAGCCAGGGGAGAAAGCAGAACCAACCAAAGTAGAGATACCTGCAGGCACCCAGCAGCTACTCTTCAAGCCCCCAGGATTCTCTCTGGCTCCCAAGGGTCTGCGTGTTGGCGCCAGGCCCTCCTGGGACATTCTCTAGATAGTGCTGCGTGTGTGTGTGTGTGTGTGTGTGTGTGTGTGTGAAGGTCTTAGCTCTGATAGGGCTTCGGGCCCTTAGTAGTAGTGAGGGTGGGGCGGGACTGACACAGGGACCCGGTGAGAGGCACGCTCTCCTAGGCAGACCCTCTCGCTAATCTCGGCACCGTGTTGGGGTCCAGGGAGCCTCTTTTCTACCGCTGGGTTATCATGAGATTGATGGCTACTGTTATTGTGCATCTAGGAAACTTCAGAAGCAAGCACCCTGGCCAGGTGATCACTATAGTCATAGAAATAATATAACAATAGGTACAACTTACGGGACAATTTTAACGGGCCAGGCATCTTAAACAGTATTAACCCCTTTCATTCTCAAAACAGCCACATTTGCACGATCGTTATCCCTATTTTACAGATGAGGAAACGGAGGCACTGAGAGGTCTAATACGCTGCTTCCCGAAGCCCCAAAGTGGTGAAGCTGGGGTCTCTGGTCCTGGGCTGATCTCTGAACCACTACGCACACTGCTCCCAAGGGGGGTCCTCATCCCACCATTCACAGGAGGTGGGTGGGAGGTGGGGGTTCAGGGGCAGGGCAAGGAGGCTCAGCTTGGCCACGGAGCTGGGGAGGGGCGGGAGGTGAAGCTGCCAGCTGCCGGCCCAGGCCCCTGCAGGGGTCAGGGCACAGCCAGATCTGACCCACACACAGGCCGGCCCTCTCAACACCTTACAGTTCCATGACTCAGCTTTGACTTCCAGGTACTGTTGTCTCGGTTGGTTTGTGGCTGTTTTGAGCAGGGAAATCCTTTCTAAGAACACAGCTGTGTCTGGAGAAGCCGCTGAAGGGAGGGGCTGCGCTGAGGCGGGTGGAAGGCCCGGTGGCTCCCTCCCCACTGGGGCACCTCTGGCGAGTCCAGTTGCATTTGGAGGTTCTCAGAGGTGTGGCTGGGAGTCGGGGAAGGGGTGAGGCAGCAGAGCCAGAGGGGTGTGATGTGAGGAAGACTGGACTGGCCGCTGCTGCCTTCGAAGTGGCAGGAGATCATGAGCCAAGGACCACAGGCGGCTCGGAAACCGGCCGGAAAAGGTGAGAAAACAGATTCTCCCCCACAGCCTACAGGAAGGAATGAAGTCTTGCTGACACTTTGGTTTTAATGCACAGAACTATGAGATAATAAATGTATGTTGTTTTAAGCACCCCCCCCCCCAAATAAAGAGCTGTGGCCAGTTTGGGGGGGTGTGGGGTGGGAGGGATCAATGTGGGGGTTGTGGGGGAGAAAGAGGGGCATCTGTAATACTTTCAACTATAAAGATACATTAAAAAAAAAAAAAAAAGAGCTGAGGCTAAAACCTGGCAGACCTTCCCTGGGCCCCTCATGCCTGGGCTGGCCCACCAACAACTGCACAAGGCACACCAACAGGGGCAGCAAGTGTGCCACCACCATAAGCGAGGTCCTCTGGGGGTCAAGGTCAGGGGGTCAAGGTCAGGGCCGAGGTTTTCTGAGCCTCAAAGTCAAAGTCCACAGAAAGACAATAGTCCGACCCGACCCGGGGATTTCCCTACGCAAATACACAGCTCCACAGCGATCAGGGTCAGGGGCGAGGGTGGGCCGAGGGTGGGCCGAGGATGGGCCATCCTGAGAGGCAGCCCCTCCTCCACTGCGGAGGCGAAGGGGGGCCAGGCCACCTCTTGAGGGAGGAAGGGACAGAGAGGAGGTGAAGGGGGTGACGGAGAGGCGGCGGGACGACCTGCTCTCTGAGGACACGACGAGGCTGCGCAATCAGAAAAGAGGGTCCATAAACAACTCACAGACACAGACAGGACGGGCATCCCCAGAGGTAAAGGGGTGGGGCAGGTGGAAGAGGGCAGGGGTGTAAGTGGTGATGGAAGGAAACTTGGGGTGGTGAACCCACAGTGCAGTGTACAGATGCTGTTATAGAACTGTCCACCGGAAACCTAAGTAATTTTACTAACTGGTCACCCCAATACATTCAATTAAAAAAATAAATCAGAATTTTACTCTGAATAAGTACTTGGAGAGAACTTGTGGACTGTAATAATCCACTTGTTAACATTCAGTATATTGACATACATGCAAATGCTACGAATGTTTGATTTCCTTTGTAATTTGTCACAGACAGCATGTAAAATGCTCATTTATCTATAACCTAAGCCCTAAAATATAAAAGAAGCAACAAAAGAGGGGCCCTATCCTCGAGACTTGTCCGCCCTGGAACTTGGAAACGCCCTGTGTCTGCTGTTCACCGCCCTTTCCCCCTGGAAGGGACCTTGGGGGTCTCAGAGGTTTTGAACTTGTCACGCGGAGCCGAGAGGCAGCTGAGGAGAGTCCCAGTGGATCAGAAGGCGGGAAAGGGAGCCACCGTGGATTCAGAAGCTTCCAGAGAAAGGGGGCGGGTACCTCAGGAGACTCCGGAGCAATCCCAGCAGCCAGGAAGCCTTGGGAGACCAGGAGGCAGGTCTGGACAGAGCCCTAGCCCCAGGTGGGCCACAGCCCTGTCACGGTACAAACTCAAGCCTCTCTGTCTGGCAAATTCTTCTAAAAACGACACAGCGATAAAATAGGAAGAAGTCCAGGCCTGCCTCCGTTTACCCAAACCCGGTTGGTCATTAAAACAATCCATTTCCGCCCCCATGAAGTCCTCTTTCTCATGGGATTGTCCCCCCCCCCCCCCATGAAGTCCTCTTTCTCATGGGATTGTCCCACTCCCCCCCCCCATGAAGTCCTCTTTCTCATGGGATTGTCCCACTCCCCCCCCCATGAAGTCCTCTTTCTCATGGGATTGTCCCCCCCCCCCCCCCAAATGAAGTGCTTTCTGCGGGATTGGGCACAGGACTCCTGCCAGTGGTTCCGTTTCTCCCTCCCAGATGGACAGGAACTGAAGGCGGCTTTGCTTTTATTTACACTCCCTCAAGGGCTCGAGTTCACATAAAAACCACCTAATATTCTAAACACCTGGCTCAAGAATAATTCTGGTGCCACGCCTGTCTCAGCAGGAAGGCTTCCCCTCAGACGCCAACCTGGGGCGGGCACGGGCACTCCCTCCTCCCGCAGGAGAACCTGACCCTGTGGCTGAAGGTGCCTGGGCTCTGAGAAGCCCACAGCCCAGGCTGGGCCCCAGGCCGAGAACCCCGGCGGGGAGGGGAGGCAGGACGGTGTGGGGTCGAGGCCAGGGGTACAGAGCTCACCTAAACTTAGGTTCCAGTCCCTGCTCGATCCCTTATCACCTGCGGGGCCTGGGAGTGTTACTAGATCTCTCTGAGGCTGCTTCCTCCTCTCTGCCCATGTGAGCGATGGCCCTGCTGGGGGGGTTGGTGTGAGGCTGAACGCGATAAAGAGTGCCACAGGCCAGCACAGCGCCTAGTAGATCATTTGTGCCCAGTAACTGGGAGGCAGGTGACCCACGGCTCTCGTGTGTGTGTGTGTGTGTGTGTGTGTGTGTGTGTGTGTGTGGCGGGGGGCGGGGGACTCGAGATTGAGGCCACCCTCTTTGTAGGTGAGAACACTGATGCCCAGAGTGGGGGGGCTGGCCCAAGGTCACAGAGCAGCAGGGGTGCCCATACAGGGCCCTGGCTGGTGGTGCTGGGCGCCAGGCACAAATAATGCAGGGCCTTACGCACGGCCCATGCTCACTGCCTCTCCCCAAACAGGCCGGCCTGGTTCTCTCGGCCTGGGCTGCATAGGCGTGTGCACGTGTGTAAGAGGAGGGGGAATGGCCAGCTTTGGGGAGCTGAGAGCTGGGCACAAGCTGCTACCTCACACCCAGCCCTTTTCCCTCCCCTTCCCCCTGAATCTGGGGCCTCCCACCAGGGTTGGGGGGCTCCTTTTCTCATGCAGCTCAAGGTTGACAGCCAGTCCAGTGCTCTCCCTCCCCCGCCCCAAAGCTGCCCTGGTCCCCTGGGAAGCCGAGGTCCAGGACAGTTACTTAGCTCTTTCCCCAAATCCAAGACAGGTCCACACTAGAAAAATGTTAATAACAAAAATGCAAATGTCTGCCACGTATTAAGCTTGTATGATGAGCCAGGCACGATCCCAAGTGCCCTTCACAAGCCTGTGGGGGAGGGACTCTTGTTATTTCATTTTGCAGATGAGAAAACAGGAGGCTCAGAGAGGTCAAGTCCCCTGCCCAGGTGGCACAGCTGGTGAGCAACAGCGGCCAGCACGCACGCCCAGGCACCGAACTCTAGAATCCGGTTTCCTCTGGTGTCAGCCAGCACCGCAGGGAAACAGTGCGGGGCCATCAGCTCTCCCCTTGGACCGGTTTTCCAGAGTGAGACCCAAAGGTCGGTGCGGCCTGGAGGACACGAACGAACCCAGGAATCAGAACCCCCCCGCCCCACACCACCCCCCATGGCTTTGAGCACTTTCGCAGGCTACTCCCCCACCTGTCAAATTGGGATAAATTACTCTTATTTTGCAGAAAGCCTCTCAAAATTAAGATGGGAGGGAAGAAGCCAGCAGGGATAGGATGAAGGCTGGGGTGATGATGTACAATCCCAAATTGATAGGAGCCCCCAAATGACCCCGGCAGCACTGGCCACATCTCTAATTGGATTCCAAGGGCTTAGAAGGGGTGGGGCTTGAGCTTGTTACTTTGACCTACAGTAACCCAGAACCCCAAAACAGAGCCCCCCTCCCCTGCCTCTAGCTCACTGAGTAGAACATCTAATCCTTGGCCACCAGGGGAGCCCCAGCTTTTCAGGGAAGCAGTGGGGGATGGGAGGTGTCTCCCCCCTCCCCCCATGTGAATGAAACCCACAATGGCGTTAATGAGGCCCTTCATCGCTAATTAACAGGCCCACATGACAGGAACCTGAAAAGGCCAGTCTGTCCCAGCAAGCTCCAGCAGGCCTGACCCCAGCGCCAGAGAGAGGACTTTGTCCAAGGGCAGAGGGGACGCTGAAGGTTGGGCTGGGGTGGGGCAGGAGCCACAGAGCAGAGGAGGGGGAGCAGAGAGGAAGCAGCCTTGGGGGGAGCGATGGGGGCAGAGCTCAGCACACAGGCCCTGAGCTTCCCAGCTGGGACCTGCTACTCCAAGCAGGCTCTGACCTGCGGGAGGCCTGCGCCTGGGAACCAGTGGGAAGTGCAGTCTCCCTCCATCCCTAACCGACCCGTCAGAATCTGAGCTTAACCAGGTCCCAGGAAGCACTTTACTGCTTGAGCCGCCCTGAGCTGAAACGGGAGCCCTGTAACCTACCTGAACCTTCTGAGTCTCTTTCCTCAACTGAGAAAACGTATGTAGTGTTTAGCATAGTGCCTGGTTCATGAAATACTGATAATGCCAATATTATTATTGTTATTCATTTATTGGCTGGGAGAGAAGGGGCGCCTTGAGCCGGCCCGCAGTGGTGGAGGGAGGGCCTGTCTTTCTGAACTGAGCTGTGGAGACAAGAGGAGCTTATATAATGGGCAGCAGAGAGGGTGTGTGTGTGTGTGTTCTCACTGCCAGCAAACCACAGCACACCTCCAGGGGACGGGGTAAACAAGTCTCCTTCTCAGCCTTGCCCTGCACAGGGCAGCTTTCCGCAGGCAGGTGCCCGCCGGGCCCTGGCGGGAAATATGTGCTCAGCCTCTGGGGGTCATGGCTTTCTACCCTTTAGCCTGGCCTGAGACTCAGGTCAGGGGACCCTAGGTGCAGGGATGACAGAACCAGCTGCCACCCTAGGAGCATTGATTAGGAGCTGGCCACAGTTCCCACACATTATTTAGAACCTGCGGGAAGCCTTAGGGGAAGAGAGTGGCCCAGCTCCCACCTGGGAAGGGAAACCCCAGGATTCTCAAATCTTCAGTTGCTAAAAATCCAGACCCCAGGCCCCAGCCCAGCAATTCTGACTTGGATCCCTGACGTGGGACCCCAGACATCGGCATCTATATATATAAAAGCCGAATATGCAAAGTGTCCCCTCGGGAGTTCGACAGGGAGACCAAGGGGTTCAATCACTTGCTATGATGTGCACTGACCACCAGGGGGCGGCATGGAGCAAAGGCAGGCCCCTGCCAGCGGCCAGCAGCTGGGGAAGAGAGGCCCCAGCTGGCAGCTGGAAGGCCCTGACCAGCCCTGATTGCTGGCCAGGCCTAGGGACCCTACCTGTGCATGAATTTCATGCACGAGGCCTCTAGTTTTTAAATAAGTGTCCTCGGTGGTTGTGACAAAGGTGATTTACATTTGGAGGGGAAACAGAGTTCCCCAGCGAGCCGGGCTGGGGTGGGTGGCGGCAGATAGAGAAGCTGGGCTCAGGGAACCCAAGAGACCAGGGAGGAGCCCACAGCACCCATCTCGGGATTTGCCAAGACCCTCGAGTGGCTGGGGGAAGGCAGGGGGCTTCGTTAGGACTGCAGCTGCATTACATGAAGCCCTCAAGTGAAGTCAGCTTCTGGAATAAATGTTAGAGAAATTCCTCAAAGAACAGTGTATCCACCACCTTCACGGACTGTTTGCATTTTGCCCGCTGCACCCAGCCTGCCCTTGTGCAAACAGATTGTTACAGAGCAAGCGGCTACTCCTGACTTCCCTCACACACAGGTTGATTTCCCCCTACGTCCCACCACCTTCTCCAAGGGCTGGATGCCAGCATCGCAGAGGGTATCACAGACTCGGGGACCGCGGGAGACCTTAGGACAGCCCTCCATGCCCGTGTCCTCTGGTCTACAGCAATGCTAGGAAGAGGAACCGATGCAGGGAGAGCTCAGGAAAAACCTGACAATAATAAAGGGCCAACTAGTGATTATGTTCAGCTCTGTGGGCCATAGAGTCTCTGCTGCAGCTACTTCATTCTGCCACTTTAACAGGAAATTGGTAATAAACAATATGTAAATGGTGGGTGTGGCTGGCTGTGTTCCAATAAAACTTTATTTACAAAAACAGGCCATGGGCTAGAGTTGAGCCAGGTCCATAATTTGCCAATCCTTGCTGTAGGGCATTTCTTTTTAATGCTCTTCAAAGCACTAACATATACAAACCCCAAGCAGTCATCTGTAGGGCAGACTGGACACCATCCCCATTTAACGGAAGGAAAAATTGAGGCGCAGAGACTGGCTAGTCCTCACATTATTGGCAAAGGCAGGACCCTAAGGCAGGTCTGAAATCTCCATCACATCATAGAATCTCCAGCCCTGCTCCCTCCCATCCCCAGCTCCAAGTACTTGTCCTGTTCAGCAGGAAAAGAGGACCTCTGCCACGCCCACCGGCGCCGGTGGAACACCCCGCAAACACTGGAGAGCTATCCTGCCAGCGCAGCACACGGTGTCTCCCACCCCTCCATGTGCAGGGTGCGACCAGGCTGAGTCAGCTGGCAGCCGGCCCAGCCCAGCCCAGCCCTGGGTAATGGGAGGAGCTGCCCCCTGCCCAGGCTGGTGAAGGCAGCAGCTGGTTGGAGATGCCCCCATGGAGATGCACCATGCTCCCATTTCTCTTACGGGAGGGAATGATCCCCCACCAGCAGCTGGCTCAGTGCAGGACAAAATGTAGAGAAGTGTGTGTGTGTGTCCTCAGGCAGATACCCCGTCAAGTCAAATTCACCCTTGAATTACCTTCCACGAAGTTAATTCAACAAACTGGCTAAAAGTATGTTCTCTGGAGCCCGATGCCTGGGTTCAAATATTGGCTCTGCCTCTGAGAGAAATGATGGGGTAATAGAATGTTCTAAAACCCAGTTGTGGTCATGGTTGCACAACTCCGTCAGTCTACTAAAAATCATTAAATTGTGCACTTAAGAAAGTCCTGGCTTGGCCATCTAACGCTGTGTGATCTTGGCCATGTTACCTAACCTCCCTGTGGTTCAGTCTCCTCACCTGTCAAGCAGGAATAATAATAGTCCCTACATCATTGGCTGGCTGATAGCTGAGGATTCCACAAGTCAACAACACGAGGACTTTAGAATGGTACCTTGCACCGAAGGGGATCAATAAATGCTTGCTACACAGGCAGGGGAGGTGTCGGGGCCTCAGAGAGTTATTCTTGGCGGCACACATGTATTTGTAAATTCCTAAGCCATGCCTCCAACCGCCCAGCCCCTCCTAGCCTTTGCTCCTGCTGTTTGCTCTGCAACATGCTCGATGCCCTTTCCTTTCAGCTCACATGCTAGCTGCAATCAGAGGTCATCTTTCCTCTCTCTCCTTCTGCCCTTAATCTTTTATAGCAAAGGCTTGGGAAGGGCTAAACGGCATGTGGTTAACTGTTCACCCACTGGTGTGAGATCCTCGGGTCAGGGAGAGGCGACCGCTTGCTTGCCCTGCTCCTGTCCGGGTGGCTAGTGACAATCCGGGTGCTGAACTGAATCCAACAGCAGGGGTTGAGGCTACAACACCCTCTGTGGGTCCCGGCACAGTGGCCATCAGGGTCAGTGAAGGTAATGGGGTGGCAATGAAGGCAGGTGAACTAAAGCACGGATGGGTGACCCTCCTGGGGCCCAGAGCCTTGGATCATGGGCAAGAAGGGAATTCCTGGCCCTCCCCGCCTGGTTTCCTCGCAGTTACAGAGGGTATAAAATGCAGAAAGATGCAGTGATAGGGTGGCCTACAGCCGGAGCCCCGGGCCTGGCCGGCACGGGGTTTTCAGATGCCTGCAGCCTCCACCACCCTGACTCCGCCAGGCTCTGGGTCAGGAGGGGCTTCCCTGGCCTCCCCGTCCCATCCCCGGCTTCTCCATCCGAGCGCGCAGACAGCCCAGGCCCGAGGGAGTGCGCTGGTGTCTGGCACAGGCTGGCACCCCGCTGGCAGCGGCTCCCTGGGCTTTTCCTGGGCCTCCCCCGTGCAGAGCCCAGGGTGTGGGCGCCCAGAGAGCAGACCCTCCCTTTGTCTAAGACCCTGGGCGGGCGGGGGAAATGGGGAGGGAGGGGCCGGAGGGAAGCGAGTAAACAGACAGGGTGAGGGCTGAAGGGGTCACCCCTCGCCCTCAGTTGTGGGGGGCACTTCTGACTCAACAGTACCGCTGGGGGAGGAGGGGCCGCTGCGCCCCCAGGAAGCCCGCAGGCAGCAGCCCTAACTTCCAGCGCGGGGGGCAGGTAAACAGCTGGGACGGAGACTAGGATCCGCCGCGGTCCGCACAGGTCCCCGCCCTCCGGGGGGGGGGTCCCCTCCTTCCGCGCCTCTCCCCCCGCAGCCCTTTCCCAGAGACGCCCGCTCGGCGCCGCCTCCCTCGCCCGCAGCTCCTTCCCGGCCGGTCCGCAGGTTCCGACGTGTCCCTTCCCCTCCGCCCCGCGCCCGCCGAGAGCCCGCGGCCGGGGGGGCTGAGCCGCCTTGGGGGCCGCACCCTCTCCCCCGGCGCACTCACCCAGGACCCTGGCGCCCTGGTCCGGGGCCTCCTGGGCGAAGATCCAGGGCGGGTTGGTGGCGTACAGGGAGGAGGCGCTGGGGCTGGCGTGCTTCTTGCCGAAGATCTTGCTGAAGGTGCCCTGCACCGTCTGGTTCTTCTTCATGCTGCCGCGGGCCCTCGGCCGCCCCGCGCTGCCCGGACCGCACCCCGCTCCGGCGCCCCGCGCTCTCTACCGGGCCATGGCCCCGCGGTCCTCCCCGCCCGCGCGACGGGACGGGCGGCAGGTGGTGCGGGCGTCGCCGCTCGCCGGGAAATGCGAGCTACCTGGGCAGGTAAGAGGCTGCGGCTGCGAGCGCCCCGCCCCGTCCCGCGGCCGCCCGACTCCCCCGGCCGCATTCCTGCCCGCCTCCTCCCACAACAGGCCATTGTTGGCACGGCCCCGAGGGCTGGGGACCCGGCCGGCCCACGCCCCGCCGGGAAGGAGGGCCGCCCCCTCCCCGCGCCCCGCCGGCCCGCCCCCGCCACCCCTCCCGCGCGGGGAAGGGAGGACGCGGGCCGGCCCCTCGCTTCTGAAGAGGGTCATGACCAGGTCAGCGCCGGGGCCTCGGGAAGGACGGTGCCGACGCCGCAAGCAGCCCGCCTTCGGTGGGCAGAGCGAAATGCCCCCCAGGAAATAGGGGGTGAGCGGGGAAGCAGTAAACCCGCACCCGATCTGCCCGCAAAGGTGGAAATGTCTCCATTGACAGAGCTCCCAGAGAATGCAGGATGGCTGAATCTTGGCGTTGTTTGTACATTCAATTTTTTTTTCTGTCAAGTTAAGTGAATATAATTTTTAAAAACTCAAGGTGAGCCAGCCCACTTAGGGCTGGGCTCACTCTCCACGGAAATGAGCTGTGGGCCTTTATTTATTTTTTGTTAATCCTCACCGGAGGATATTTTTTCCATTGATTTTTAGAGAGAGTAGAAGGCAGGGGGAGACTGAGAAAGCGAAATCCGATTGGGTGCCACCTGCTTGCATATGGGGAAGGGGAGAGGGAGAGAGTTGGGGGTAGGGGTGCCAGCCTGCAGCCCAGGTATGTCACTGAAATCTGACCGGCGACCCTTCAGTCCGAGGGCTGACGCTCTAACCACTGAACAACTGGCTAGGGAGAGCTGTGGACCTTTAAGCTGCATGGGGTAGGTCCTAGCTAAGAGGGGGGAGGGGGGGTTGTCCACTGGTGGGGAAGGTCGGGTCAGATGAGGTCCCCAGGGGATGGTGGGAAAGATGGGGGTTGGGGTGGGGGGTGAGGGGGGGGGATCAGGCCACAGGGTTAGTCTGATGCTTTCTGGGCCACAGGAGTGGAAGGCGGGGGAGGTGGTGATCAGTCTCAGGCAGTGTTTCCCCGAAGCTGCTGGAACAGCACCCACTGCTGCACTTCCCCTGCTCATTCTCCCAGGAAGTCGGAATTGTATCTTTCTTTGTACTAAAGGCATTTCCTCCTCAACTTTTCATTTTGAGAAATTTGAAAGACCAGTAAAATGACCACCTGGATTCCTTCCTCCTGGATTTACCAATTGTTAACATGTTGCCATAATTGCAAACTCACTCACTCTCTCTCTCTCTCTCCACATACACTTATTTTTTGATTTTCATTTTGCTAAAGGTTGAAAGTTGTGGATATCATGGCATATCTCCCCACTCCCATCAGTACTTCAGTTTCCTGTGCCTAAGAATAAGGATATTCTCCTAAGAGACTACAATACAATCATCACACTCAGATTTAACATCAATACACTATTATCATCTCCAGAAATATCATTTTCATTTTTTTTTCAATCCACAGTCTAATCAAGACTCACACACTGCATTTGCTTATCATGATCCTTTAATCTTTTAATCTAGCACAGTCTCATGTCTTTATTTTTCATGACAGTGACTTTTTTTTAATCCTCACCCAAGGATATTTTTCCACTGATTTTTAGAAAGAGTGGAAGAGAGAGGGAAAGACAGAAATATCCATGTGAGAGAAACACATTGATTGGTTGCTTCCTGCATGAGCCCTGATTGGGGCCCAGAACGGGAGGAGCCTGCAACCAAGGTACATACCCTTGACCAGAATCAAACCTGGGACCCTTTGGTCTGCAGGCCGACACCCTATCCACTGAGCCAAACAGGCTAGGGCAACAGTTTCATTTTTAAAAAGCCCCTCTACTTGCTCCAGTGTCAGTGGGCAGGAGGAGTTGGACCTTCAGAGAGCGTGGCTGTGAGGTGTTCCCCAACTGTTTTTGGTTGGAGACATGCCTGTGGTCAACCCCGGCTCACCCACCCACCCACCACCATGGCATTCCTAGAACCAATTCCTGTTCCTTCAAGGAGTATCTGTGGAGGCCCGGTGCTGTGCTGAGGGTTTGGGGTACATGAGGATATAAGAGAATTTGAGAAGTATTATTTGAGAAGTACTGTAGAGCATCTTGCGGTCTCATCTGGTAGGTAAGGTTCTACACGATTCAAGGGGGCAGGCCACGGTGACTGAATACAGATGCTGTCACTAATACACACAGCAGGAATTTTAGAGCAGGGGAGGTCAACGTGAGCTGGAGAAGTCCAGGAAGGCTGCTTGGAAGAATGAAGACTTGAGTTGGCCCGTGAAGGATGACAAGGATGTTAATAGAGAAGGGAAGGAGCTCATTCTAGGGCACACACACATGCCATCCATCCTTCCACCCTCCTATCTCCACATCATGGTTCCACCCACTGTCTACCGAGGAAGGGCCCCAGGGAACCCCAGATGCCCCATCATGCCCTGGACATCCTCACAACCCACCCCAGTGCTCTAGACCTCAGGTACAAGATAAGGGCTTCTTTCTTGGAGGCTTCTGAGGTCTGAGGTCCTCTCACCTGGGTAGCTCCTGGCTCTGGCACCCAGAACCAGCCCCAGCAGAGCTCTCATTGAGTGGCTCCCTTTGTATGCAACTTCCACTAGGTAACTACATTCTTCAGAACCGCCGTGTGCCCAGCTCTGGGCTGTGAAGGATCCAGAGAAATCAAAGGCATGGTTCCTGAGTTCAAGTTGCTTTCATCTGTTTGGAGAGATGAAGAGTGGGGGGGTAAATGAGGAGGAGACCACAGTGGGTTGTGAGTCAGAGGAGGAGCAGCCAGGGTGGCTGGAGGGCCGAGGAGGTGTGAAGGCCTCTGCGGGGGCTCAGGATGGTGCGGCTGGGGATTAGGGGACAGAATGGAGGTCACAGCAAGGTTGGCCGGAGTGTGGAAGGCTTAAAAAAGCCAGCTGGGAACAACTCCACCTGGAGATGACTGATTAAATAAATTATAGTACATCCACACAATGGAATAATAATGCAACTCTAAAAATGAATGAGTCAGCCAACCGTGTCCAGTTATCTTCAAGATAAACTGATAGGCTGTTGACAAAACGGTGTGTGTAGTATGCTACCATTTGGGGCAGGATAAGATCTGTTCAGAGAGAAACTTTGGACAGATCCATAACAAATGAACAAAAGTGTTTATGCGGGGGGGTGTGGGGGAGGTGGAGGTAGGGAGAACTGGGCAAGGGGGGCGGGAGGAGAATAGGCGTGGAAAGGAGAATTTTCACTGAAGACCTTTATACGTTTTTAAATTTCCAACCATATAAATATTTCCCATTCAAAAATTAAAGAAGAATAACTTGGCAGAAGAGTTTATCCTAGAGATGTAGTCCATGAACCAGCAGCATTGTATCACGCTGGCCCCGTGCCAGAAACTGAGCAACCTGCTTGGGCCTCAGTCTGTTCACCTGCAAAACAGGCTATTCATTTAAGGTCATTATGAGTCTCAGTGAGCTGATGGATTATGGGGCCCAGGAGAGCATCTTTGTTTGAACAAGATCCCCGCGTGACTCAGGAGCATGTTAAGGTTTGAGAAGCCCTGGCTGCCAGGAGCAGGCACGGCTGACCATGCAGGCAAGGGTGACTGGTAACAGCTGTGTTTTAAGGATGTTCATCTAACATCTGGATGGAGGATGGATGGGAAGGCGAAAGTGTAGGCTCAGGGGCGAAGGGAGGGGGCTTAATTCATTAGTGAACTGGATAATCAGGTGGTTAATTGATACAACCAGGAGGGGATGGGGCCTCACGTGTGTGCTGGTGGCAGAAACAGAAAGAGTAGAGTTGTTTGTGGGACATTTCTTAGGAAGAAAGGAAGGTAAACAGCTTGCATATAGGAGAAATCAATCAATCAAACAAACCCAATTCTGAGCAGTTTTCTCAGCTGTGCATGGAGTGGTAGCAGTCCCCCACTAGAAACTTGTTATGAAGGTTAAATGAGATGATGGATGTGAAGTGTCCAGGTCAGGGCACTCCTTAGGGGTTGTTCATTTCTCCGCACTTGTGGTCCCCTTGCTTTTGGAGGAAAAGGGGAAAGCAGGCTGATGTGTGAACACCAGAAGGGCTTGAGGTAGCTCTCCCTGCCCCTACACACCCATTACACCCCAGTGTCATCCCCCTGTTGGTGGGGGCCCAGGGGAGTCTCTGGACGCCCGGGTTCCGCAGCGAGCAGTGCCGCCCATAGTTGCAGTTTCACCTGTCAGCCTGCCAGCTTTCGAGGCCGAGTTCCCTGAGACCTGGCTGGGGCCCAGTTGTCTGTCCAGCTCAGCACCCTGTACTGTTGCTACTTGGTCCCCACTTCATCTAATAACAACACCTCACTCCTGCTCCCCCAGTAAAGAAACAGCCAAATAATAGGCTCTCCTCGAAACAGCCCAAAGCCCAGTCCTGTAATTAAATCTCTGCCGGGCAATTGCGTAGCAAGTTCTGGAATGTGGAGTGGGATTGGGGCCCGGAAGTTGCAGTCTTCCCAGAGACTCAGGCCTCTGTCAAGTTTGTGGTCTTTCCTCCACCAAAGCCAAGTGCTCCTGGCTGGGAGGGTCCCTCTGACTCAGAGCAGGGCAGGCTGAGAAGTCCTGAGAGTCACCTTCATCGTCCTCCCAGGTCCCTGCAGCCAGCTCTCCATGGGCCAAGGTCAGCCCTGTGGTCATCCTAACGCCCAGACCATACTGAGCTGCAGGTCATCTGGTCCAGCCCCTTGTTCCAGGCCGATGACACCTGGTGCCAGCCCAGCGCCGGGGACTGCTTCCTTTGGCTGCAGGCGGTGGGCTCCAACCCCCTGCCGGGCATTCCTCTGAGCTGGGCAGGCTCAGGGGAAGTCTGGCTGGTGTGGACCCCAACAACCTGAGAGGGGGCTCGGAGAGGGCATGACCTGGTGCCTGAGAGTGTGGGACCCACGGCCCAGCCCTGGGTGGGGAGGGTGTGTTCAGGGGTGCTAGGGAGAGACCATGGACTCTGTCGCTGGCCCAGGCCATGGTGGGGAAGGTCCCTGCTGGGGAATAGGTTTCAGTTCTGAGGAGGCTGCTCACGGGGCAGTGACTTGGGCTGAGTTACCACCTCTCTGAGCCTCGGTTTGTTCATCTGTAACACAGGGCTGTTAATGTAAGGTTACCAGACCCAGCGAGAGAGTGGGTTCAAGTACCCAGCCCGACTCAGCGCCTGCGTGTCCTGTCCCGCTTCCCTGCCCTGACTTTGGGCACGGAGGTGCTGAGCAGAGACCACAGAGACGGAACGGAGGCCATGAGGGGCCGTAAGAGAGCGGTGCCCGTTCAGCAAAGATCCTCAGGGCAGCGGTCGCCAGCCTTTCGGACCTCACGGACCCCCAGTTGTCCTCGGACCACCGGTTGGCGACTGCTGTTGAGGGAAAGGTCAACCGGGCCCCAGGAGGCAGGATGGGGCAGGTGTGTCTACAAGGTCACCTTGAAGGTCAGGCAAAAACAGCCCGTTATAAAACGCATTCTACCATCTGAGGTAATGTGTGTGTTTGGAAAAAAAAAAAAAAAAAGGCATTGTTAAGTACAAAACCCCAAATTCTCTGCAGATCGCAACGGTACATGTTTAAAGTGTGTCCGTGCGTGGCCAGGGATGGGAAGGAAACAGTCTGGGAAAGCCAGCACTCCTTGTGGGCTTTCCTTTCGCGTGATCTGCTCTGTTGGGAGAGCTTTGTTTGAACTTAACCTCCACAAATAACAAAGAGCACAGCCTAACCTGGAGTGCATTTTCCTAGTGTTTCTTTTACTATATTTTTATTGATTTCAGAGAGGAAGGGACAGGGAGAGAGAGAGAGAAACATCCATGATGAGAGAGAATCATTGATTGGCTGCTTCCTGCACACCCCACCCTGGGGATCGAGCTCGCAACCCAGGCAGATGCCCTTGACTGGAATCAAACCCGGGACCCTTCAGTCCGCAGGCTGATGCTCTATCCACTGAGCCAAACCAGCTAGGGCGATTTTCTTCCTTTTTTTTTTTTAAAGAGCACTGGAGGGGGGACCTGGAGATGCGGACGTTAGTGCCACTTCAACTACTCACTGTGAGACCACCAAGCCTCCCTGAGCCTCGGTCTCCCCATCTGTAAAGTGGGACGGTGGGATCCAGCACTCAGTTGCGGTTTCCCATCTGGCTGAAAAGCTAGTGGGCTGGCAGAGCAGGGGCAGAACAGCAAATGCCTGCACCTCCTGTGTGAGGGCTACTTCCGGCTCTGAGGAAAGTGAGGGACGGGATGCTTTAAGCATTTTCTGGGCCCAGCCATCTCCTCTGAAGCAGGCCCTGCACTCGGGCTGTGGGAACTTTTAACTTCAAGATCAGTCCTGGCCTCACCGGTTGCTCAGTGGTTAGAGTGTCAGCCCAAAGACTGAAGGGTCATGGGTTCGATTCCAGTCATGGGCACGTACCTCGGTTGCAGGCTCAATCCCTGGTTGGGGCGCATGTGGGAGGCAACCAATGGATGTCTCTCTCTCACATTAATGTTTCTCTCTCTCTCTCTACGCCTCCCTTTCACTCTCTAAAAATCAATGGAAAAAATATCCTCAGATGAGGATTAACAAAAAATAAGATCAGCCCTCGCCGGTTTGGCTCAGTGGATAGAGTGTCGGCCTGCGGACTGAAGGGTCCCAGGTTCGATTCTGGTCAAGGGTGTGTACCTTGGTTGCGGGCACATCCCCAGTAGGGGGTGTGCAGGAGGCAGCTGATTGATGTTTCTCTCATCAATGTTTCTCTCTCTCTATCCCTCGCCCTTCCTCGCTGTAAAAAAAAAAAATCAATAAAATAAATTTTAAAAAAAAGATAACGAATTTTCTTTAAAAATAAAATGATAAGATCAGTCCTTACCCTCGGGGGACCTGCACTGCCCCATACACTTCTCACATATTTTGGAGACCAACTCTTGAACCGGGACTTCAAGCCTTGGGAGCAATTTCTACCCAACTTGTCCTGGGTTTGGCTTATTTCTCTCTCTCTCTCCTGAGAAGAAAAGCAGCCACATCTACCATTCACTGAGCATCTTTCTGTGTCAGACACGAGGCCGAGTGGATTGCACGCCTTAACCCACTACCATCAAGTCAGCCCTGCAAGGGTGGAGGCAATACACCCATTTTATGGATGGAGAAAAGAAGACCCCAAATGATGGTTACTCATACTCTATAGCCAATCAGTTTGGCTCTCGGGAACATGCCTTCTCCCATAGCTGCCATGGATGTAATGTCATTGCTATGCTGTTTGTGGGGGTGAGGAGTTGGAAGCACCCGGGGGAGGAAGATATAAAATGTGGTGAACACACTGGGTGAACTACACAGTAATTGGAAGCAAGGAACTAGATGTTCATATAGCAACACAGATGAATCTTAAAAACATTAGGGAGCCATCAAAGTAAACAGAATGAGATCTAAAACTCACATGGCACTTATGTAAATAAAAACAACATGCATACAAAAGAACAATATGTATACTTTGCAAGAACACATATAAACAAGAAGATACTCATTAAGCACCTGAGAATGGTTGCCTCTGGCTGGGGTGGGTGGGGAGTGTAGTTGGATTGATAATGCACCATGAAGCGAGATGTGTGAATAACTCGGCCTCCTGTACTCGAGGTCCAACAAAGGGAAAATAAGTAAGGATCAGAGAGGTTAAGTAATTTGTCCAAATCACACAGCAGGTAAGGAGGGGTGGAGAGAATATTCAAGTAACCAGGCCTGCTTAGACCAAGACACTTCAAACCGCCTGCCTGAACCTCAACAGCAGAAAGGCAGGAGGGATGGAGACCGTGTGCGGGGGACGGTGTGGGGGCCGTCAGTGGATCCTCCTGTGAGCCAAGCCAGTCCGGAGCCTCTCCTCATCTGTCCCAAGCACCCACTGAGCGCTGTGGGTACAAATCACAGTTCTTCCTTCCCGGAACTTTGTCGGTAAAATGAGGCCATGCCAGGAGCGTGGCGGAGAAGTCAGAGGAACGGGCTTCCGGGAGGCAGGACTGAATCCGTGTCTTTCAAAGTTGGGAAATAACAACAGTATGACGCGTAGCACTTAGCTTGCAGCAGGCAGGCACTGCTCACAACAAGCATTCCAGGTAAATTCTCTTATCAGCCTCACTTTGTAGATTAGGAATTCAGGCACAGGGAGTTTACTGGTTTGTGAAAGTCACTCAGAAGGGAAGGTCTGGGATTTAAACCCAGGCAGCGTGACTTACAATGGAAATAAGACTGATAGAGCTGGACTAGCCAGGCCTTCCTCACGGGGTCTCCCAAGCCACTGCCCCTTGTTGAAGTTCCCACGGGAAGGGTGACGTGGCCTGGGATGGGGACAGTCCTGGCAGGGCCCACTCCTATGGACAGTCGGGTGGGTCCCTGCCTGAGGTCCTCAGAAAGTGGTTCACTTCCCCTCCTTCCAATGTCCAAAACGGAGGGACCCAGCACCCTCTCTGTGCACATAAGGAAACAGGCCCAGGGATGGATGGGACTTAGCTCAGGTCACCTGGGACTCCTAGCAACCAGCCCAACACTCAACCCCGCCTGGGCTGAGACAGAGTGGGGTGTGTGCTGAGTCACGGTGCCCTGCTCCCCCAAACCCTCTCCACCCCCTCCAGCCTCCTGGGTTCCTTTCCGACAGATGCTGGAGTGGGACCCAAGCCACTTTCCTCAGAGCCAGACCTGCTGGCCACTCCACCAAGAATGCCATGCTCCTACCCTCCCTCTCTCTCCCAAACAAGGTATTACCACCCCGGAGCCTTGGAGATCCTCATCAGAGGCAAGCCCTGCTTGCTGCTTCTCCTCCTCCCTCCTCCCGCCCAGCTCCTCAGAAATTAGGGGCCATTACCATCAGGGTGTGAGATCTGAGCACAGTGCACAAGCCATCAACACCCCAACTTCCAATCTGCCTCTGGGCCCCAAAGTCCACCCACTGGCCAATAGTCAGGGCTGGCACAGTGCCAGGAAGGAAACAAGTCCTGGACCCCGTCCAAGCCGGGTGTCAGCGGGCAGGAAGTCACCAGCTGCTCTGTTTCCCTCCCCTCGGTCCTCTCCCCACCCCACCCCACCCCACCCCCGGACCCCAGGAAGAAGCCCAGGCCTTTCTACATGTGGGGTTTCTGACACATTCCTGGGAGCTGCCCACCAAGTCTGGTGTTGGGGAGATGGTGCTCAAGGGAGGAGGGGGGTCTGGTGTTTGAAGATGGAGACAGGGCAACCCATTCAGCAATCCTCCATCAATTCAATTACTCACACATGCTAATGGCTGCTAGTTATTGTGTGCTGATTCTGTGCAGACACTGTCCTAAGTGCTTTGTCCAACTCTCTTGATAGGGACCTTTAGTCCACTCATTTTACACATGAACAAACAGAAGTACAGAGACTCAATTACTTGCCCAAGTTTACACAACTAGCAAAATAGTAATTCCAGGATTCGAGCTCAAAGAGCCCGACTCCTGGGTCTGCAGTCCCATCCTCTATAACATAACCCCCATCATCTACCCAATTACTGACCATCTACCCATCTACTCACCCATAGCCAACTAACCCAGCCACCTGTCTACCCATCTATCCATCCACCCCTGCATCTCCTAACCCCCTACTTAAATGGTCTAGGAGAGAAAACAGCAGATGCAAAATCTCAGAGGGAGGAGAATAGGGTACATTTAAGAATTTAGCTACTGCATAGAGGAAAAATAGCAAGAGTTGAGGCTAGCTAAAAAGATGCATAGGCTCAAATCAGGAGGGACCACCCATCTACCATCTATCCGTCTACCTACATTCTGCCCATCCCCTCTCCCACTCTTCTGTTCATTCATCCTTCCTTCCATCCATCCATCCATCCATCCATCCATCCATCCATCCATCCATCCTTCCATCCATCCATCCATCCTTCCACCCACCCATCCATCATCTCAGTAATTTGGAGGGCACACAGGAAGAGAGAGAAAGAACTCTTTGCTGCATTTACTGGAAGGATGAAGTCCATGCTCAGCAGTCAGACTGTCGACGTTCCAGAAAATGTTGGCATCACTCTCTGCACAGTTACTGTAAAGGGCCCCAGAGGCGCCCTGCGGAGGGACTTCAGCCACATCAATGTAGAACTCAGTCTCCTTGGAAAGGAAAAGAAGAGACTCCGGGCTGACAAATGGTGGGGAAGTAGGAAGCAACTGGCCATGATTCGCACTCTCTGCAGTCCCGTACAGAACAGGGCCAGGTGTTCCACTGGGCGGCGGCTACAGGGTGAGGTCTGTGTGCGCTCACGTCCCCATCTGCCGCTGTTCAGGAGAATGGTTCTGTTGTTGAAATCAGGAATTTCTTGGACAAAAAAGACATCCGCAGGGTTTGGTGCCTCAAGCCCAGAAAGATGAATTGATTCTTGAAGGAAACGACACTGAACTTGTATCAAATTTACCTGCTCTGATGCAGCAAGCCACAACAGTTTAACAACAAGGCTGTCAGAAAAAAATTTGGATGGACCTATGTTTCTGAAAAAGGAACCATTCAGCAGGCTGATGAACAAGATCTAAGTTGTCCAGCAACAGAAACTGGGAGATGCTGACTGATTCCTCGGGCTTATTTGTGACATTTTATTTTTTTATTTTATTTTTTTATTTGTGACATTTTAAAGATGCAATAAAAGCCATGTTTTGAGAAAAGAAGGAGAAGGAGAAGGAGAAGGAGGAGAAGGAGAAGGAGAAGAAGAAGAGGAGGAGGAGGAGAAGAAGAAGACAGAGAGAAAGAGAGCGAGCGAGCACGCACCAGGGAGTGCCTGGGGAAGTGGGGACTTCCGGAGGTGCCTAGGTAACTCTTCCCTTGTCCACTACCCACAGCTCAGGGGTCCTGGGAGACTGTGGGGAGAGGGAACTGCAGAGGGTCATTGTCAAGGTTAAAAGAAAGACCTTTCCAGGCCTTGAAACTTCAGCTCCCAGCCCTGCCCCCCGTCTGAAAGGCCTTGCTGGGCTCTGCCTGAGCGGGTGCGGGGCATGGAGGCAGAGTTCTACTCAGGTGCCTTTCCTCTGCTCAGGGAGACAGAGGAATTGTGTTGTCAAAGAGACATCACAATGTCACTGCCCACACAAGTTCTCCCCTCCGGGCGCTCCCAGTAGCCGCCAAGAGCCCCTGGGAGCCCCCGGGGCCCCTGACTACCAGAAGTCCCATCTCACCACCAAGCAAGGAAGAACCTGGTCGAGGATGCCCAAGGTGGGATGACATCACAGGCTAGACCAGGGCGGCCCAAGCTCACAAGAGGTTTGCCTGACAGGGTGGAGTAGGAAGGTCCCAGCCTGGCCCACCTGTGTAGCTAGGCTCTGGGGGCCTCTTACCAAAGGCTTAGGGGCCAGTATCACTGCCCGACTCGTTCCCCTGCTCTAGGGCCTGGTCGGGGGCAGGAGATACGCCACCATCCAAGCCCTCTGGCTCTTCTGCCCCTTCACATCCCCAAGACTCTTAGTTTGCATTACCCCATCTCATAGCTAAAGTTTATAGAGTGCTTGAACGTTCTAGCGGTTTATATGAACTGTCTCCATGAGGTGCTCATGGTAACCTAATGAGACAGATTCCCTCGTCATTCCCACTTCCTAGGTGGGGAAACTGAGGCGCAGAGTATTATAAATGCCAAAGGTCAGGTATTAGTGGGTGGTGGACCTGGAATTTGAACTCCGGGCCGCATGTCACACAGCCTCAGGAAGCCGAGGCCCCGTTTGCCCCTCCCCATCGATGCCCTTCTGAGTCCCCTGCCCCCAGCGCAGGCAAATGTGCTCTCATAGAGGTTCAGAGAGCATGCTCAGAAGCAGGCTGACGGTAATTGCCATTTGCATTGTGCTTGCACAGGTCCCACACGCGTCGCACCCCACAGCAAGCCGATGCAGTAGATAGCAGCCTTATTATCCCCATTTTGCAGATGAAGCAACTGGTTCCGCCACTTGGCTGAGGTTGCCTGGCCTGTAAGGGCAGAGTCCGGCCTGGAGCTCAGGTCTTCAGCCTCCAAGACCCAGGCACGTTCCACAGAACGGGTGCCTCACCCCGTGCCATTTGCATTTCACCAGGGAGGAGACCTTTCCACCAAAGAGCGAGGTGCTGATGGTGGAATGCCAGGCGTGGGCCAGGCTGGTGGAGGTGCCTGGAGTGTTTGAGAGGATGGTGTCTTCCTGGAAGACCTGTAGTCATGTCACGTATGAGGTCCTCCGGCCCTGCCTAGAGAGCTCCACTCCTGAGTCATCCTCTTCTAAGGATGACGGGTGTAAGGGGCAAACACACGCACCGTCCGCCTAAAAGGCCTTGCTGGGCTCTGCCTGAGCGGGCGTGGGGCATGAGGCACAGTTCTACTCGGATGCCTTTTTTTGGCTCTAGCTCGAACCCCAAGTGAAAATAGTGAGGGAAGGGGCTGATGGGACCCTCTGCTTGCCCTTCAAGTCTCTTGCTCCCTGTGGAATGGGAGGCTGAAGCCAGGGCTGCCGGAAGCAGGTCTGGGAGAGGGGCGGGTCCTGAAACCTCTAAGCCAGGTTTCTCCACCTTGGCACTGCTGACATCGGAGCTGAGCTTCCTTTCGGAGCTGTCTGTGGTTGGGCCCGCTCAGCAGCACCCCTGGCCTCACCCCATTCGATGCCAACAGCACCCCACCCCCTCGTGACAACCAAAAATGTCTCCCGAATTGCCAATGGCCCCTGGGGGAAAAGCCTCTCTCTCTCTCTCTCTCTCTCTCTCTCTCTCTCTCTCTCTCTCTCTCTCTCACACACACACACACACACACACACACACGTGCACTTGACAGGGAGGACCTGACTGGGGAGGAGATGGTTAAATGAAACCAGATGTTAACCTAGAAAGTATGCAGTGAGGCCCCACCCTCCCTCCAGAGTTGCCTGTGCTGGGCCCTGGGAGGGTGTGTGTGTGTGTGTGTGTTCTCAGCCCTCTGAGCTTAGTCACCTGGGCCTCGCTAGGCCCCCGGAAGGGGCAGGGCAAGGCTAGGGCTGCCTGGGCTTCCCACTCCTCCCCCTCCTCCTTGACACATATCTTCCCTTCCTCCTCCCTCTCCTCTTCTTCCTCCTGGAGACTGTACAGTCCCTCTGTCCCTGGTTCTGTGACGGCCTCGTCCCTGGATGTGCTTGGGGCCCTGGGTTCCCCCCACCAGGGTCCCCAGGGTTGCAGCAGCAGCAGCAGCTGGGACATAGCTGACTGGCAGGCCCAGGGCAGGTGAGCTGGAGCCAGGGCCTAAGCTGGGCAGAGGGAGGACAGTGTTCAATCCCTGGTTCCCCCACTGACCAGTCCCTAGACGTGGAACTTCTACAAGGTGCTCACACAGCACCTCACCACCTGCGTGAACTCACACAAGTGCTCAGACACCCCTGAGCCTAGTTCCTGCATGTGAGGAATGGGAGTGACATCGCAAATGGCTCTCAGAGAACAATTCTGGATGGATTCTCAATTCTGTTAGCAAAGAGTGTCACCCTTCCTTCTGCGGGGTCCCTGGTAAGACCCCCAACCATCCTGAGCACACCTGCTTCTGTTACCCCTGACACCAGCCTCTTGAGCCCCAGGGGCGGCATCCAAGTGGCTAAGATGGAGGGTGGGCTGGGGAGCAGGAGCGGTGGGTGCTGAGCTTCTGCAGTTCCCTCATCGCCATGGCCACAGGCTGAGCCCTTCTGTCCGGTCAGTCAGGAGGGCCGGGGAGGGCCGGAACCCCACATTCTCAGAATCACGCTTCCCAGGAAGGAACCGAGCTGCTCTACGGGGCCAGGCTCTCACCCTCAAGGCCAGATACAGAGGTTGTCGTGGACTCCACGGCAGTGACTCTCGCCGCCTACAGGTGGCGCTGGCAGTGATGAGGGGCCTTTTTGTCTGTCGCCACTGGGAAGTGGGTGGAGTGAGTAGAGGCCAGGGATGCTGCTAGCAGGCCTGCAATGCACAGGCCAGCGCCCCCACAAAGAATCATCCGGCCCCAGATGGCAAGGTGCTGAGGTGCGAAGCCCTGCCCTCCCAGCCTTCATGTTTGTGTTCCCGTCTGCGATGTCTTTGTTACCGGCACACCCAGGGCCTGGCAAATAAGGGGGGTAGTTATGAACGAATGAAGCAACCAATATCATATCGTCAGCTCTGCAGAGGGATGGCAATTCATGGTGTGGTTGTCAGTGCATTGTCCTGTCCATGCAGAGTCCAAGAACCCAGAACCAAAGTCCAGCACTCAAAACCCAGTGTTCCAGCCCCCCTGGCCACCTGGCAGCCTGGCCCTCTCGGGGGCCTGGGGGGTGAGGGCAGCCCCGCACACCCGCAGGAGCTCACAAGTTGATGGGGCGAGGGCAGAAATGACTCGGTAGGCCTTGTGCCCACCGTGCAGTGGACACAGGATACACCATGGAGTACAGGCTGTGGGCCTCGGGGTCAGCCAGGCCTGGGTTCCAATCCCAGCCTGGCTTTTCCCAGGCACATGACCTCCTCACTTGGTTTTCTCAACTGGAAATGGGGTTGACAATAACACCGTCCTTAACGCATGGCTGAGGATCAGAAGAGATCATCCACTTAGCTCGGTGCTCCTGTGCTCAGAGCCTGTGGTGGAAACGGTCGTCGGTGACCACCATCACCGCTCACTTCCGGTGCTGGCCCCTCTGCTTGTGATCCCGCATCTCAGGGCTGAGCCTGGGAGATCGGGGAGGCTGCTGAACACTCACGCCCTCTCCAGCTCGGCTGTGCGCACGGGGTAAGCCTCAGGGACACAGCGAGCAGGATGTGGTCTGGACCATTGGGAGCGGTTGGCAGGCCTGTTGGAACCTTAGCAGGAGCCGAAGGATCACGATTTGGGACTAGGATGAGGCAAGCACAGCACCCGGGGCCAGACCTAAGGGTGCATGGCCTCACCCTAGTCCTGCCCTGCAAAGACTCACATCCCAAGAGGAGGGCCTGAGCACGGAGGGTAAGAGGGGCCAGGGGCTGCGGCACCAGGGCCTTCCTTGGAGGGGGTGTCCCCAGAGCTGCTGGCTTGAAAGGAGAGGGAGAATCTTGAGATGCAAAGCTGAGGCGCATATAATATACGTGTGGGTAGGAACCTATAGGAGCAAAGACTGCCTTTGGGAAAGCCCTGGGCATGTCTGAATTGTGCAAATAGTGTGTAAATTAAATGCCAAGGAGTGTGCGTTGCGACTTGAGTACCAGGGATTTCTTTTGTAAAATGGTGGGGCTCAGGGTCAATAACTCTGCAGCTAGGGGTTCTGTCCCAGTTCCTGGGGCTGCTTCTCCGCAGAAAGGAATTCTATCCCCCCCCCCCCAACACACACACCAGATGTATCCTGGGAAGCAGCCCAGAGCCAGCCTGATGCACGGGCACGGGCCCTCGGGTAGTCCCGTGGCGCCTCCAAAGATCCCCAGTGAAGTGGGCATTCGGTGGCCAGGAGACAGTGTGGGTTCAAAGTCAGAGGACAGTCGAGGAGGCGGCGACAGAGAGAGAAATGTCAGTAAACGTGGTAAACGTGGCCACGGGGACCTCCTGGGGGTGGACTCCAGACCTGACCACCCAGCAAAAGTGTCTCCAGACAACAGGACACACTTAACAATGAGGGATGTTCTAAAATAGAATGGGCCAGCTGGCGGGCGGGGAGCAGCCTCCACCAGAATTCAGTTCACGGGAACCCATGTTCACTGCTTGGTTAAGAGAAGGAATGGGATCTTGCAGGATAAGGGTGAGAGGGAGCTCTGGGCTGAAAGGGAATTTCCCTGAGGAAAGGGAGGGAGGGTGAGGGGCTGGGGAGACTGCCTGAGCCAGGGCCTGGGGCCTGGAGCCTGGAAGGGAAGGTGTGGCCAGCGGATGAGAGGGAGATGGCAAGGCCTGAACATAGGGTGCGAGGAGCCCCACGCTTAAAGCTCTTCCTTCCAGCTGGGGCCTGGGGCTTGTTTCTTAGTCAGGAGAAACCAAAAGAGGTTTTGAGGAGAAGGGCCTCCTGATCTGGCCGTTGGCACAGGAAGATGAACTCGGTGTGAGTGCGAAGCACAGGGTGAAGAGACAGGCGATTCAGAGGCAGGAAGATGAGAGAGAGAGAGAGAGAGAGAGAGAGAGAGAGAGAGAGAGAGAGAGGAGAGAGACCCTGTAGGAGGCTGCAGGAGGGAGGGGGTGCTTGGCCAGCAGTGCAGGGGGGTGTGGGAGGAATTGGAGGGTGGCTCCCAGCCTCTGAGCCTGCAGAGGCCTCTGCAAAGCGGGTGGAAGTCTGCATTGCAGTGGATGGGTCAGTGAACCCAGACATGAAGATGCTGCCGGGAGGTGTCTGACTCCACAGCTGCAGAGCTGTGCTGGGGGGTAGGGAGGAGGGAGGGGAGGACTCTGGGGTACTGACCATGGCCCCTTCGTTTCCCCTCCTGTCCCTGCCCCAGCAGCAAGTCCCAGTGTCTGATGTTCCGCTCTCGCTTTCTTCCCTTCCTCCCAGGACTCGCAGAAACCCTCAGGACCCAGCTGTGGGCCCACGGCACCCTTAGGCAAGAAGGGGAAGGTGGCCCTGGCGTGGCCTCCGCTGTCCCGGTCATGGAAGAAGGACCGCGAGCAGGCTCTGGCCGCAGCTTACATGCCGGTGGTGGTGGACCTCAGCGGCCAGAACCAGGACAAGCTCACCTTCAATTTCTACACCTCCCAGTACCCCAACTCCCTGAGCCCCTTCCGCACCATGCAGAAGCCTACGTGTGGCTACCTGTACCGCCGGGACACGGACCATACCCGCAAGCGCTTAGACATGCCTCCTGTTAACGCGATCCTGTGGCGCTCCTAGCCCCGTGCCAGCCAGAGGCCCCACCCCAGCGGCGGTGGTCCGTGCCCGGGCTGGGACAGCTGTGCCATGCCCCCTGTCAGCACTGGTAAAGGGGGTCTCTCTTCTTGGCAGCCATTAAAGTTTGTTCTTCTTTCCCTGGCATCTGAATGCGTGTCTGTGACTGGGTAAGCTGAGGCCATGGGGGCGCTTCACGGCAAGGTTGTGTCCAGAGGGGTCTGAAGACTTGGAAGGACTTGATTCTTCGTCCCCTCACCCTGAGAAGACCCCCCAGCTCCTTTCAGAGCCCAAGTCCCAAGCAAAGCCCGTGCTGGTCACACCTGGCCCCCGGGTCCCGGCTGGGCAGCCCCTCCAAGGACAAGGACGAGATGCAGGGGCTGGCCACGCCCAGCTCCCTCCTGAGGCCTCTCACCGCAGGGGCCAGCAGCCAGTGGAAAACAGGACAGGATGGGGAGTGAGCCAGTCCCCAGGGGCCCCGCTTTGTATGAAACCGCTGCTTCTGACTCCCCTTTGTTGGTGGGGATGGACTCCCTGTCTCTCCAGGAAGAGCTGGTCCGGGGAGCTGCCTCCGCGGTTGGTTAGGCCCGTGGGCCGTGGATCATGGAGAAAAGCGATGAAGACAGCGGGTGTGTGACCATGGCAGTGGCTGAGCGAGTCCCTGGTCACTGCCAGGGAGGGCGAATGGTGGGGGCTGAGGCCAGCTCTGACCAGCCCGTGAGAGCCAACTGTGGGCCTCTCCTCCCAACCCCGCAATCAACGACTCCTGTTGGCAGCTGGAAATCGCCTGTGGGAGTGTTTACACCACTGAAACCAGCAAACACCTGCAAAGTGGGGTTTCTTTTCCCCAGAGAGTCTGTTGTTAAGTAGTCACCAGCACACCCCTGGGCGAATCCAACCGGATTCATTTCTAGGAGTCCCGTCCCATTCTAGGTGGCATGGCGTATTCAGTGGCGCATACTTCCAGAGCACAGGCGGTTGGGCGGGTGTGGGATAGCAGGACAGGATGTCCAGGGACTCCGACAAGCAGCCAGTGCCGGCCAGGCTTCCCGGGTGCCTTTCTCCGAGGAGGAGATGGTAAGGAAGCAGGAGGCCCTCCTGGGGTCCAGGTTCTTCTGTTTGCTGCAGGCTCTCTCACCTTAGGGGTTCCTCAGCTGTCTGGTGGTCCGGGCTGCAAGCCGGCCCTTTGGCATCTGTACCAGGTCTCTCCTGCTTGCTTGTGGGTGTTTGGGGAGCCAGCATGGGAAGGAGCTGGAGAAGGGGGTGTGTCCGGCTCTTCCCTTAACGCCCCAGTTTTCAGAACAGCCCTCTCTCTTCCTGAGCGTAACTTCAGCCGGGGTCAGGAGGGGCAGGTGCCTGCTCTGCCGCCTGGCGGAGGGCCCCGGGGAGGCCATGGCTCCTTCCACTAACTTCCCTCCTGTCCTCTAATATCCGCCCCAGGTCCTGCACCCAGCCTTCGGGGCACCTTCTGCACCCCCTCCTGAGCCTCCTGAGGCAGGGGTGGGCTTTGTGACTGTGCCAACCTCCACGTCCTCTGCTCCTTGAGAGCATTTAGGTCTCAACTTTCTGATCAGTTAGCACTTGTCCATCTGCCTCCTGTTTTCCACAATTTTATTAGAGCCTCTAACCGGCTGTCTTCCTCCCCCCCAGCCCCCCCCTGCTCTGTAGGTGTGTAGCTTTAAAAAAATGCACTTATTATTATTTTTACTGGGGACTGAGCCTGCAACCGGGCATGTGCCCTGACCAGGATTTGAACCGTGACCTCCTGGTTCATAGGTCAACGCTCAACCATTGAGCCATGCCGGCCGGGCAAAAATGCATTTATTTCCATTGTAGTGGGATTTGGAAAAGAAGCAGAGATAAATACAAGTTAGCCGAAACCGGTTTGGCTCAGTGGATAGAGCGTCGGCCTGCGGACTGAAAGGTCCCAGGTTCGATTCCGGTCAAGGGCATGTACCTTGGTTGCGGGCACATCCCCAGTAGGGAGTGTGCAGGAGGCAGCTGATCGATGTCTCTCCCTCTCATCAATGTTTCTAACTCTCTATCTCTCTCCCTTCCTCTCTGTAAAAAAGTCAATAAAAAAAAATATATTAAAAAAAATACAAGTTAGTCTTCAGCCTCCAGCCACTCGATCGTCCACCTGCTGAACACCTAGTGCCACCTGGGTCCCCGGGCCACAAAGATGAACAAGAACCATCTCTGTCCGCCCAGACCCAGACCCGACAGCCGTGGGGGCAGTGGGGGCGAGGCCAGCATCTTCACTCCCTTAACGGACGCCACCTCCATCCCCTGAAGAATGGTCTCCCCCTGGAGGTTCACCTTGGTAGAGCAGCCTCCACGAAGGTTCTAGGAACCTTTTGAAGAATCAACCAGGGTCCCAATGAGTCTTGGAGGGTGGATGGTCCCAGGAGGCAGAGCTGGTGCTCTGGGTTCTGCTGTGTTTCCGTGTGGGAGGCGAGGGGGCGGGCCGGCAGCCTGGGAGGGGGATCGTCAGGCCCGGGTTTGCGGCCCCTCCAGTCTCTTCCCGGCCTGGCTTCCCCTCCGGCACTGCCCACCTTTCCCTCCTTGGTGCCATTCTGCCAGGTGGGTCCTGCCCCTCTGGTATGGCCTCTGTCCCGGGGGGATTCCTGCAGACAAAGCCTCCTGGGAAGCCATGAGGCCTCTCTTCCTGCACTCCCTCTCCTGGGGCCCGTGAATGAGTGCCAGGCCTCCCTGACTTGGCGTCCGTGTCTTTGTGGGGAAAGGAGAGTGGGTCTGAGCGGGGCCACTGAGGAGGGAGAAGCTGTAATACCTGGCAGATGCCCCACGAGGCAGGGGCAGTGAAGCAGCCCTCCAGTCTCTGGTTTGCCAGGAGCGCTTTGGCGCATTCCACCTGAAGCCTCTTGGTGGAGAAGGGAGAGCCCTCCTCCCCCCCACCCCCTCCAGGTGCCAGGGTCTTGCTCTGCTGGTGCCTACGCGTCCTGAGCTGCTGAAAGGGGGTGTTCACCTGAGGAAGGGCTGCTGGGCTGGGGCACAGGTCCCCACCCCTCGGGACCCCTTTTCTCGCCCTGGCAGAGGGCACAGCCTGTGAATGCCGACAGTGGGTGTCCTGCGGTGGGAAGGTGGTGACTGCCCGTCGTGGACAGAGCTGGGCGCACCTCTGAGCTGACCTGCAGGCCCCTGGCCCTCCCTTCTGCCCGTTCCCAGGAGCCACAGCCTGACATTCTCACACAAAACTGCATGCGAACCGCCATCTTCCTGGTGCTTTCATTCTCACACTGCCTCGGAGGGTTCGAGTTTGTTTTTGTTTAAATGAAGAGGGGGTTCTTTTCCAAACACAACCAGAACTGTGCAGAGGCAGTGGTATGGCCATGGGCTCAGCCGCTCACCAGCGAAGGTTGATATCTCTGGGTTTCGTGGCCTTTCCCTCTGCTTACAGCCTCATGGTCCCAAGAAGGCTGCTGCGGTCCAGGCATCGCACTCACATTCAGGCCAAAAGTAGGGGAAGGGCAGGCAGCACCAGCTGCTTCGTTACCACTTCTTATCAAGAAAGTCACGTTTCCCCAGAAAACCATGGCAGACCTTCCCTTACATTCCTTTGGCTGAACCACGTCCTGTGGCCACGTGAGCTGCCAAAGAGGCTAAGAAAACAATTCTCTTTTCCAGCTTCATGTGGGAGAGGCAGGGAGGGGGCGGGAGGGGGGAACGGGGCTGAATTGAATGAGGTTTTAATGAGGCCTCTACCTTCTCTGGAGGCCGACCACAGGTAGATGTCTGTCCCCCACACACGGCGCAGGACCATGGTTGATGGGATTAAAGGGACAGAGACCAGGTTGGCTGTCATCCGGGGACACTGCTGTGCCCAAGATGCAATGTCACTGCACCTAGATCCTACGTCAACAGCACGCCACCCCCGTAACAGATACGAAATAATACAGCGACCGCCAATATGGGGCCCTTACTCTTTGCCAGACCCGGTTCTAAATGCTTGTCATATATTAATTTTAATTCACTCAGTCCTCTTACCAGCCCCGTGAGGTGGGCACCCTTATCTCCGTTTTAAGAATGAAACAGGCCCAGGGCGGTTAAGGCATTTGCTCAAGGTCACCCGGCAAGCAGTGTGAGCAAGAAATAAAGTTGTGATGCTTTCAGGCACTGAGGTTGTAGCGTGGTTTGTTACTACAGCATCACCTGGACAATTCTGAGATATTATGCATGTACTCTGATATATAATATATGTTATATGTAACATAGATTGCATACCACTTATATAAGTTAATTCACATGTAAGTATACTGATGTCATTATATAATTATATTATACATTTAAGTACATATAAGTGCATTTACATACATACACGTGAATATAAAAACCTTCCTTCACTCTGAAGAAACAGTGCTTTGCACCTGGAATAAAGAATCCTCTCCTGGCAGCCTGGCAGTGTGGGAGGGCCAGGCACGCAGCTGGGGGTCCCAAGAGGAGCTCGGCATTCCTGGCGCTGCTAGAAAGACTCGTGACATTTGAGCAGTATTTCTTTCTTTATTTAAAAATATAGTTTTATTAATTTCAGTGAGGAAGGGAGAGAGAGATAGAAACATCAATGATGAGAGAGAAACATCGATCGCCTGCCTCCTGCACGCCCCACACTGGGAATCGAGCCCACATCCTGGGCATGTGCCCTGACCGGGAATTGAACTGTAACCTCCTGGTTCATAGGTTGACACTCAACCACTGAGCCACACTGGCTGGCCTGTGCAGTATTTAAAATGACAGTCTTTGTTGTATCAGTCAGGAGAGGGTAGATTAGCTGAGGTAACAAGGCACCCCCACAAGGCACCCCTTCCTCACGTGTAAAAAACACTTCTGTGCTAGTGCACCAGTCACAACCTGGACACGATCCAAGTGCCCGCTGGGAAAGCAGGAATGTGGGTGCTGGTCCCCTCTGGCTGAGGTAGGGGCAGGCCTGGTCCCCGCGTAGAGGAGGGGCAAGTCGGGGAGGGGCAGAGCGGACTTTCCCGGTAGCATCCAGCTTACGCGCACCCGGGTGCTGGCTCCACAATGACCCCTGTTAGTCTGTGGCCAGAGAACATCCCACTAGGGTCAGAGAAGCTGTTGCTGCACAGACGGGCCCTGCGGCTTGGCCTGGGAGCTTCCCAGGACCAGCAGGTAGCAGCTCACCCACGCATGTGTGTGCCCGCCTCTCGCTCACACACACACACTCCCCAGGCCACGGGGAGGTGAGGGTGTCGGGCTCAGAGTCAGATGCAGGGCTGAATTCAAGTCTCCCAGGATGGGAAGATGCAGCCTCCGGGAACATGACAGTGTGGCCAGGACAGGAGCCGTGAGTGTGTGTGCATGGCCATAAACGCTTGTGCAGGGTATTGTAGGAGGGCGTTCCCTCCACTGGCTGTTCCGACTCCTCTTGGAAGCCGCACTGCATCACCCAAGTGCTCTTACACGTGAGCTACCAATGAAAGGACTGGAACCCCTCAGTTGTGGGGGCCAAGCACAGTGCACAGCCTGGTAACTGTACGCAGCAGCCCTGTCAAGAGCCCCCAGCGGGCCCAGCTCTGGAAGGGGAACCGCTCTATTCCAATGTGCCTCCACTCCGTGTCCCAGGGAGGAGCCCACTCAGAAGAGACGGGAAGGGGGTGGAGGTCACAGGATCAGAACAGCCCCGGCTGGCACCCCTCTGCCCTGTAAGAAGGGATAAGGAGACTGCCCACTGGGTAAGGAAATCCTCTCACCTCCAGCTCAAGGCTGTAATCCTGGGCCTCCCTCCTCCAAGGCCTGTTCTATTTTCACTCCTCTCCCCCGGGAGCAGCCGGCAAGGACTTGGTGGGGGCTTGTAACCGGTTCTCTGGCATCTCCTGGATTTGGTGTAGGCTTGCTCAGCCCCATTACCTTCGCTCTCCTGCTCACCTCTTCCCGACATTTCCCTGAACCAGCTCATCAGCTCCTTCCTTGCTCAGATCTGCAGCACTCAGCCTGTGAGCCAGGAGGGCCCAGTTCTGAAAAGCCAAGCCGCCCTGCACAGGGAGAGTGGGGCACAGGGCTGGTCCATCTCAGGCGCCCGCCTCCACAGGCCTGGATGATGGGCAACGTGATGGAGGGTAAGTCGGTGGAAGAGCTGAGCAGCACCGAGTGCCACCAGTGGTACAAGAAGTTCATGACCGAGTGCCCCTCGGGCCAGCTCACCCTCTACGAGTTCCGCCAGTTCTTTGGCCTCAAGAACCTGAGCCCGGCGACCAGCCAGTATGTGGAGCAGATGTTTGAGACCTTTGACTTCAACAAAGTAAGCAGGGGCTTGGGGGCGGGGTGATGGAGGCAGCCCCAATCAGCCCTGGGGGGCGGGGGGCAGATGTGAGAACAGCAGGGTCTGCTGAGGAGGGCTTCATTTATGCAGGGCTTTGTTTACCTGGGAGGTTGAATGCCCATGTTAGGGACATTGGTCTCACACTCATGGAGCACCTACTGAGAGCCAGGCACTGGGTCTGGAAGGACGCGGACCACCCCTGCCCTGGGTCCCCAGGGGAAGGCAGAGAGGTCCCAGGTTAGGGTCCTCGCAGACTGAGCTGAATGCCTCCCTTTGCCTCCCACACGCACATTCGGATTTCCTCCAGAACAAGTGTGAGCGCTTCCCAGACAGCCACTGAGCACCTCCTAAGTGCTTGGTGCCGCATGCGGTGCAGAAGGAGGGGCGGGGAGTGGAGAGCAGGGTGAGGCGGTTCCAGCCCCCGGCTGGCCTGGGATGGGCAGGCCCACGTTACTGGGGTCACCTGTGATGGACTGTGGACACTAGCGTTGCTGGCCACTGGGGAATCCAGGCCACTCCAACTCCAAAATGCCCAGTGACCTCAGCTCACCTTTCTCAAGTGGGTCAACTTGGACGTCTCCTCAAGGACCCACCTGGACGCATTGGGTGAAGCCTTCCGGATAAGCCGGAGGGCACACTGACAGAGGAGTGAGGCACCGTGAGTTTGGGCCCCTGGTTTTCATCAGCTGGGTGACCTTGAACCCATTCTCTGCCCCTCAGCCTCAGCTTAGTCACCTGTATCGGCCACGGACGTCGGAGCGTTAGTTAGGATGTTTGTTAGTTTTCAATAGCAAATCTTGCACTTATTTGGAGCAATTCGGTCAGGATGTGGTGGTGGGAGGACCCAGAGCTGGTCTTCCCACCCTGGCTGGTCCCCACCCGGCTGGCGCTCGAACGGTGAGATGTGAGGATGCCCTGCTGTGTCCACCGCACGCTGGGGAGAGGCTGCCCGGAGCTCTCCCAGCTCCTCTCACCACCCAGGGAGACGAACACCATTGCAGGCGGGGCTTCTAGGGAAAGCTGGGCTCAGAGCTATTTAAAACTCGCTAATATTTGGGGTCAAGGGGCCAAAGCCGATTATGAGCTTTGAGTCCCAGCCTCAAGGGCAGCATCATGAGGGCTTTCCTGAAGGGGGCGCAAGGGAGCGGAGTACGGGAGCCTGGGGCATGGAGACCTGAGGGGTGGCATCAGGACGCTGGGCCTCCCAACTCTCCCAGAAGCAGCCGTGATTCCTGAGCAGGCGGGGAAGAGCCGCAGTACCCACACCCAGTGCCCCCAAAATAGCTCAGCTTCCCACGTACTAAGGAAATCCTTTGGGGTAAGACATGTCTCCACAGGACCCTCTAAAATCCCACGTACGACACCAGGCAGGGGCAACCCGCCAACCCGAGTCATGCATATGCCCTCTCTTTAATTCTTGTCACATGCAACCACCACCTGGTCTGTCCCCAAACCTGACTCCTCGATTATGCCACCAACCCCCCCCCCCCCCCCACTTTAGGGCTTTGGTGCTGCTTGGCTCACACCTTCCCCTGCGACCAGTCTCTGCTCAGATGTCTCCTGCCCTGACCTCCTGCTTCAAACCCTATTTTACTGGGAGCAGCCCCACCCCTGCATTTCCCAGTCCCGCCCCAGAGCACGTCTTGTCTAACGCATGATATTGAGCAGCATTTAGCCACTCTGCTTACGTCTGTCTCCCGGCTGGAATGTGAGCCCCGTGAGGGCAGGGAGTGTTTAAAATCAGTGCCTGGGGCGCAGTGGGTGCTTAGTAGGGATTTGTTATCTGACTGAAGGGATGTATGCGAACTCACGAGTTCATGGCTAGTTTTATATTTCACACTAACATTCATTTAAAAACATAGCTATTTACGTGAAGAGCATCTTTTTTTTTTTTTTTAATATATTTTATTGATTTTTTTTTTACAGAGAGGAATGGAGAGAGATAGAGAGTTGGAAACATTGATGAGAGAGAAACATCGATCAGCTGCCTCCTGCACATCTCCCACTGGGGATGTGCCCGCAACCCAGGCACATGCCCTTGACCAGAATCGAACCCGGGACCTTTCAGTCCGCAGGCTGACGCTCTATCCACTGAGCCAAACCGGTTTCGGCCGTGAAGAGCATCTTGTAACATCCCAAGTGCATCATGAGTCCCAATGCTCTGAGTCCCATTGTCCCAAGTACAGAGCAGGGGAGCAGCTTGGCTAGTACATTGATACAGAGGGGAGTTAGAGCTGGGTGTGCAAGCGTGGCCCGCGGGCCTACATTTACAGATGAACACACCACACCCACGCGGTTACCTTTTGTCAAAACGGAAATATTTGCCATCGGGCCCTTTACAGAAAGCGTCTGCCGGCCCCTGAGTTAGGGGAGGGTGCTGTGCTGGGAGAGCAGGGTTGGGGGTATAGCAGAGTGAGTGGGAGTGTGACCCGGGGGACAAACATAGGCTTTGCTTATTTCAAAGTTTTTCGAGGGCTTGGCCGGGCCCGGCAGCCACACACCTGTGTGAACTTTCCATCCCCGCCTCTGAGCGCCGGGTGGGACTGGGGAGGCCCAGGTTCCAGGCAAGCACTTGTCACCCGCTGGCTGTGCGGCCTCACCTCTCTCAGCCTCAGCTTTCTCAGCTGAAAATGGGGACAAAACTCCCAGCTCGGGGGAGCGGTTGTGAGGCTGAATGAGCGAAACGAGTAAAACGCTCAGCGCAGGAAGCGCTAAGAAGCAGCGGGCTTGTTGGATGTCATTCTGATTCAGCCACCGCAGCGTCTGGGGGCGCGCACACCGCCGCTGCCACCTCAGGACACTGTGCCTCCAGGCGGCCGCGTCTGTGCTCGTCGGAGGTCGCCCCTCTCCCACCGCGCGGGTAGGGCTTTCTGAAAGCAAAGCCCGTATCTTTCCGTCGATCCTCCATCCATCCTTTGTAGCCATTAAACAACAACAAATTGCACAAGTCATACAGCACGTTGTAGAGTCCAACAACACCGAGAGATAAAAGCGCAAAGCAAAGGCACCCTCACCCCAAGTCCCCGCAGAGGAAGCCTCGTCAGCTGTTTCTGAGCCTCCGGCCTCTCTCCACAGCGGTCCTGGGAGGCGGGTGGGCGAGCGCCCCAGGGCTAAGGCGTGTGCGAATCCCCTGGGACACGGGCAGCACGCGGATGTTCACTGTGATCTCAGTCCTCGCTGGGGGCTCACCGTGGCTGAGGCCTCGCCTGCGGCCAAAGGCCAGCACGGAGCCGGGTCTCAGAGGCCGGCCGGCCCAGCTCCTGCCACACCCCTAGTAACTGCTCTAGCTTCAGCTTGCGCACGCCAGTGGCAGGGAGCTCATCACCCAGCGAGGCAGCTCTGCCTGTGAAAGAGTTCCTCATGCTGCTCAGCGACTGCCTGGTCCCCAGTCCTGGCTGTGCGCAGAGGAGTGGGGGCTGGACCCCGAGTCCTGGCTGTGTGCAGAGGAGTGGGGGCTGGACCCCGAGTCCATGTGCTCTGACCCAGCGCTCCCGCCCTTACCGGGCACAGCCTGCCTGCGAGATAGGCTTCCCTCGACAGCCTCACTCGGTTTGGGGGGAGGTAGGCAGAGAGCTTGGTAGGACTGGTAGGGCCGACAGACGGTCAGCAGGTGAACACTCGGGGGACCCTAAAGAAATGTCCTGCAGGAATGTCTGTGCCACCCCCTCCCCCCATGGCAACCTCTCCAAGAGCTCCCTCAGGAAGCCACCCAAGGTCCCCCCCCCGCCCAACCCCCTGCCCTGAGCCCAACAGAGTGGGTGCTGCTGTCCTGTGACCCCACAACGCCCTCTCGGATGTGTTGCTGCCGGACACACCTCCTGACAGCACGGCGATCTCTTTATAGCAGCGGTGATAATGACAGCTAGCATTCCCTGAGCGCTCACTCCGTGCCAGGCGGGTGTGTCCGTACATGTACTCCTGTAACCCCAAGACGATCCCACAGAGGCAGGTACCCTCAGGATTCTCACAGAAGGAAAAAGCGAGGTTTGAACCTTTGTCTCCACATCTACCTCCTGCCCTCACCGAGCTGGGAAAAGCTCACCCAGCCCCCACCCGCCCCTGGGAATTCATGTCTCTTCTCCGACCCACAAGCCGCTGGAAGAGCTCGAGTCTGAGAAGCACAGGGAAGCAGCAGTGACAGCTACAACCCAAGTGCCACTCGCAGCCCAGCCGGGGGGAGCTTGTCAGAGTGGACCAAAGCCTCTGGGGCAGGCCGGCGGGCTCTGGGCAGCCAGGACAGATGGGGTGGGCACCACGGGGGAGGATCTCGGGAGGGGTGGGCGAGGGCTCAAGGCAGCCTCCCCCGCCCAGGACGGCTACATCGACTTCATGGAGTACGTGGCGGCGCTCAGCCTGGTCCTCAAGGGGAAGGTGGAACAGAAGCTGCGCTGGTACTTCAAGCTCTACGATGTGGATGGCAACGGATGCATCGACCGTGATGAGCTGCTCACCATCATCCGGGTAACTCCAGGTGCAGAGGGCCGGCCTGGGGCTTAGAGGGGGTTTGGGTCTTCAGTGGGCAGAGCCGTCATCCCTGCAGGGGACAGGATGGAAGGGAGGGTCCCGGTGGCAGCTCTGACCCTCACATTCCTTCCCCTCTCTGGGTCTCAGTTTCCTCCCAAGAGTCTGACTATGCTCTTGAGTCCCAGCTCTGCCTCCGCTCCCCACTGCAGCCCCCCCACCAGCGAGGCTGAGTCCGGAGGGCCCTCTCACTTCTTCCTCCCCCCAGGCCATCCGAGCCATTAACCCCTGCAGCGACTCGACCATGAGTGCCGAGGAGTTCACCGACACCGTGTTCTCCAGGATCGATGTCAACGGGGATGGTGAGGAGGCCGGGGCAGGGGTCCCCCGGGGAGGGGTCCCCAGGGTGTAGGGTCCCAGCCACAGACCCGGGTGTGAGGGTTTCCTGGACCAGACCTTGCTCTCTGGCTCCTTTGCCTGCCCCCCTCACAGCTGCGTCCCCAGCAGTGGCCTTGTGCCCCTCGAAAGACTCCAGCTCTGGGCCCTGGTGCAGTGCTGCCAAGGAGACAAGCCCTCCTCCTGTGACTCCCTTTCTGGCCGCCAGGGGAGCTGTCCCTGGAGGAGTTCATGGAGGGCGTCCAGAAGGACCGGATGCTCCTGGACACGCTGACGCGGAGCCTGGACCTCACCAGCATTGTGCGCAGGCTCCAGAACGGGGAGCAGGACCAGGAGGGGGCCGGGGGCGGGGTGGCTGAGGCGGCCGGCTGAACCGCCCCCAGATGCTCCTGCCTTGGGCGGGTGTGTGGTGGTGCTGGTGTCGCCATTGTCGCTTTTACCCTAGATAGTCTACCGAACTCAGGGCTCAGCTCCCCGCGCTGGGCTGCACGGTGGTAGCACAGGGCCAGGGTGGGGGTCCAGAGGTGGGGGCGGTGAAGCACAGTTCTGAACCTCTGTGTGACTCAGCTGGTGGTGACTCTTCCTGCTGGGGGCACCCGGCAGCCCTCTGCCCGTCTGCCCCCCCACCCCTGCCCCAGCTTCCCCCCTGAGCTTCTGCAGGCCCGCTCTCAGGCATGGGAGCACGAGGATGATCTGATGGAGCCCTCCAGGGCCTGTGGCCGCAGCCTCCATCCTGGTGCTGCAAGGAGCCCCAGGACCATCGAGCCCTCGCGTGTGCTTGGCATGGATTTGCCCCTCCCACTCAACAAGCATTTATTGAACACCTACTATGTACTAAGGCTAGATGTTAGATGTGCAGGGAAGAGGAGCCTTCTCATCCTCAAGGAACTCACAGGCTAAGTTCATTATAATAAAACTAGTGGCCCGCTGCATGAAATTCATTCACATTAAAAGGGAATTCATTAGAGGAAATATTTTAATATTGCTATTTGCCCTTTCTCTATAATGGAAGTGTCAGAGATGAAAGAAAATTAGTAAAATGTATATGAAAATCTCCCTCCTGTCAGAGTCTGGGGCACGCCGCGGAGCCCAGAGTCAAGGCCCTGCCCACCCACATGTGCTTCAAAATCACAGGAGACCCAGATCTGGCCGGCCCCACCCCCATCAAGCCCCGCCAGGTGGGGGGGCGCAGCCTCAGGTCCCCTGACCTGGCGCCAGATGGGGGGTGCAGCCTCAGGTCCCCCGCCCTGGCCAGGCACCATGCAGCCTCAGGTCCCTACTGATTGGTTGTTATACGTCATGATGTGACGACCATTTGCATATTAGCCTTTTATTATTATGACTAGAGGCCCGGTGCACGAAATTCGTGCACTGGGGGGTGTTGTCCCTCAGCCCAGCCTGCACCCTCTCCAATCTGGGACCCCTTGGGAGATGTCCAACTGCTGGTTTAGGCCCAATCTGATCTGGGACTGCTGGCTCCCAACTACTCCCCTGCCTGCCAGCCTGATCACCCCCTAACCACTCCCCTGCCAGCCTGATTGACACCTAACTGTTCCCATACTGGCCCGATTGCCCCCAACTGCCCTCCCCTGCCAGCCTGATCTCGCCCCCAACTGCCCTCCTCTGCTGGCCTGATCGCCCCTAATGGACTCTGCCTTGGTCCCCACCAAGATGGCTTTGGCCAGAAGGAGGTCGGACATCCAGAAGATGGCCAGTCGACCTGGTCTAATTAGCATATCACCCTTTTGTTAGTATAGATATGCTAAGGGAAGCTATGAATGGACTCCTGCAGGGGCATAGGAAACTGAGTGAATTGGACTCAGAGACAGCCTCACAGAGGTGGCCCTTGACTTTGAACGTGAAAGAGGAGTTGGGGTTGCATGTGGAGAAGGTGATGTGTGGGGGAGGTTGGAGAGTGCATGTCATGTGATGTGTTTGTGTCCCATGTGGGGGCTGTGTGACATGGGGAGGAGTTTTCTTAGGTGTAAATTGGGGTTGTCTCTTAGGATTTACATTTTACCGAATTTGAAACAATAAGGGGTCATCATATCCATTTTTAGGGAGCACCTCCAAGGAGCCCCAGTTGTGGGGCGTAGGGGGACACCTCCTTCAAGAGGTTACAGTGCTACCAAGGAGACGAGGATGGAGTGTTTGGATGTGAGTGCAGATCCGAATCATGACCAAATGACAGCCACATGTGCGCGCATTCACACCCCGTGGGAAGGGATGCTTGAGTCAGATGTTGGCCAAAGCAGTGAAGGAGGGTGAGGTGGTATTATAGAAAGTCCTCAATTATCCAGAGGAAATCCGTATTCACTCAGAAGTGACCGTGCAAGCCTCCTACTCCCTTGCTGGCTACTTGGTGCCATGCGGTGCCCGCGGCCTGGGCCCCACAGCTCTGTGACTCCCTGAGGCGCCGGGCCATCCCTGGCCTCCCGTCAGCCTCTCCTGCTGCAGGACACCTGGCATCAGTTGGGAAGTGGGGCAACCTGTTCCGGGTGGGCCTCCTGCCCGTTCTGTGCGCACCCCAACTTTAGGAAAACCTGTCCGAGGACCTGGCAGAGACAGGCGGAAGCAGTTGTGCCCATTTTCAAAGTGCTCTCTCTTCTGGGCTTTGAGTCTTCACTTCGCTGGGTGTGTGTGTGGGGGGGGCGGGGGGGGGCGGGCTGGTGCATGGAGTTAATAAAAATGCAGCGGGAGGGAGAAAAGGGGGAGAGGGGAGTGAAGCCCCTGGTTGCAGAGCCCCCCTGGGCGGGGTGAGAGGGTGCATTTTGCTCACACCCATCCTGTCCATCCCTTGGAAGCCAGCCAGGGCCTGCGCACGGACGTGGAGGGGTGGTGAAGGTCAATGCCGGGCAGCCTGGAAACACAGGGAGCTGGCACTTCTGTTCTCTGGTGGCTGTCTGTTGGGAAACCCTGAAGGTCAGAGCTGGGAGGGTATCTGGACAGAATAAGGATGTTCCCCATCGTCATCCACACACCACCTTCATGATTTGGGGCCTATCTGTGTCCCACCTGGATTATTACCTTTTTTAAAATCAGCCATTTTTCACCTAAAACTTATTTCTATAGGAGCCTTTGTATGAATAGCAGACCTACGAAACCACAGGTTCAGCAGGTTGGTTTTATTTTTCGTGCATCAGCATAGAGACATGCCTCTTCACGGAAAAGCAAGCGTGTCTCCAGGTCCCGCTCTAGGTGGGTAACGCTGGGTAACAGGACCAGCCTCGCGTTCTCAGAGGTGCCTCTGGCTCCAGCGGGGGGAGGGGTCTGAGTCGCTCAGCCCCCTTCAACCAGAGCGCCTCCCTTTTAATCTAGTTTCTACTTCGGGGTTGTGCACAGAATTTGTATAACAAAAATAATTCAAAATCTAAAGAATCATCATCTGAAAGCTGCTGGTCTAGTCCAGCCCCGCTCACGGGGCAGACCAGGTAACCGAGGTCGGAGGAGAGTGGCCGTCGGGGTCCCATAGCAGGTGGAGGCAAAGCCTGGCCTCGAACCCAGGTCGTCAGGCCCCCAGTTCTCCCCAGAGACAGGGAAGGAGACATGCTGGGCTTGTGGCTGGGAATCGTGGGAATCGTGGGAATCGTGGGAGGGCCATGCTGGGGAGGGCAGTGGAGAGGCAAGCGTGGGGACCAGGGGTAGGGAGGGGAGCAGAGGGGTGGGGAGCAGCGGGCGCTGAGGGAGGGAGAGCCCAGCCTGCCTCGCCAGTTTCCCCGCCGGCACCCAGGTGGGGGCAACTGGGGAGGAGGTGAACACCCTCTGTGAACACACCTCAGGATCTGGGGGGACGTAATTACCCGCCCCCCCATCACACACAGCAGATGCGTCTTTTCTTCAGGCTCAACACTTTCAGGCCCTGCCTCCTAGGCATTCTCACTGTTAGTGTGGCCTGTGGGACCCCACCCTCCATGTGCCCTGCTTCCAGCTAAGAACCTGTAGGAGTTGTGGGAGCCTCATCATTGCCCAGCCCAGGAGCAGCTGAAGGGGGTAGGCTGAGTGGGCATGAGGGGGCTGAGCCAGGCCCCCCCTTCCCCCCTACCTCCCCCCACACTGCCCCGGGCACCTGCTGAGCCTGGAGTCTGGGCGGGGCCTGTGGACTCAGAACATGGCACTTCTCCGCCTCTGCTGGGAGATCCAGCCGCCAGGGTTCACGTCCACCTGCAGCATCTTCATCACCCACTGGTCCCGGCGGGCACCTTCGATGAACTCATTCAGAGACAGCTGGCCTGAGAGAGGGGCGGGAGAGATGGGCCTGCTGAAGACGGGAGAGACGGGGGCAGTGGGGAGGGGAGAGGGAAGAGGGGCAGAGGAGAGGTCTTCTCCCCAGGGGGCCTGCAGCTCTCGCACAGGAGCCTAAGCCCAGCGCCTGGGATTCCAGGTTCTCCTGGAGCCTTCCAGGCTTTCTAAAGGGACTTCTTCGCAAATGAACTGCAGGGTTCCTTTTGCCCGTGGAGCCCTGGGCAGGCTCTGGAGGGCTCTTCTGGGCGTGTTCCCAGCAACTGCCTCCCTGCACAGCCTTGGGCTTTAATTACCCACTTCGTCCTCTCAGCCATTATCACCCGCTTCCAGACCAGGCTGAGAGATCATGTACCATCGTCTGCCCGTCTGTCCGTCTCCAAAGCTCCCACCCTCTCGCTGGCCTGGCCTCCACCAGCCACTCGGTAGGAGTTTAATGGCTCTCATGCAGGGGTGGGCAAACTTTTTGACTCGAGGGCCACAATGGGTTCTTAAACTGGACCGGAGGGCCGGAACAAAAGCATGGATGGAGTGTTTGTGTGAACTAATATAAATTCAAAGTAAACATCATTACATAAAAGGGTACGGTCTTTTTTTTTTTTTTTTAGTTTTATTCATTTCAAATGGGCCGGATCCAGCCCGCGGGCCGTAGTTTGCCCACGGCTGCAATGGCTCTTACAAACATCATGGGCTAGAGACCCCCTTTGCTGTTTCCTGGCGTCCTCTGCACACCCAGCTCACAGATGAGGACACCAGTTGAGAGGTGGAGGGGTCTGCCCAGGTCACACGGCCAGGAAGTGGGGGCGCTACGGGTGGGCCACCACCTCTGCCCCTCCTACCGTCTCCGTTCGTATCCACCAGGAGGAAGATCCGGTCCACCACCTCCTCCGGCGTGAGCAGCTGGCCTTGCTGCCCGGCTTCCCGCTCCCCCCTGCAGGCTTTCTTCAGCTTGTAAATCGCCTGTGGAGGAAGCCAGAGGCATTAGGGGGTGGGCGGCCCGACAAACTCCACCCCTCCCCCACCCCACATGCCCACACCCTTTCTTTCCCCAGCTCTGCCCCCCAGCTGTGCGTCCATCCGAGGCCCACAGGACCCAGGGCCAAACCAACACTGATGTGCCTCGGGGTCCCACTGGCCTACTTGCAACTGGGGATCCTGACCACACATGCTGCCCCACCCCGATGCCACCTGCGGTTCCATGGTGAGCCCCAAAGATGAAACCCAAAACCTCTAATGAGCCCTGGCGGGTGTGGCAGGGCAGGCGCGTGCCCAGGTTGTGGGTTAGATACCCAGTCTGGGCACGTGTGGGAAGCAGCACATCCATGTTTCACTTTCACATCAACGTTTCTCTCTCTCTTGCCTCTCTCTGTTCCTCTCTCTCTAAGATCAATAAAAGCATGAGGATTAAAAAAAAACCCAAAACACCAAAAAACTCCAAAAGCACAAAACACAAGTCTTAAAAAAACAAAACAAAAGCCCTCTAATGAGGGATGTGGATGGCACTGTGATGATCTCGACACTACTTTACAGAGGAAAATGGAGATTCAGAGAGGAAAAGAGAATCCTGTATGATAAAAGGGTAATATGCAAATCGACCGAACAGCGGAATGACCGGTCACTATGATGCACACTGACCACCAGGGGGCAGACACTGACCTCTACAATGTCGAGCAGCTCCGGGCGGTCGATGCAGCCGTTGCGGTCCTTGTCATAGATCTTGAAGGTCCACTTCAGCTTGTGCTCCAGGGTGCCCCTCAGCACCAGGTTCAGGGCTGCCACGTACTCCAGGAAGTCGATGGTGTTGTCCTGCTTTGGGAGTGGGAGCTGTGAGCCTTCCTGGTCCACTCCCACCTCCAGGGCACAGGTGGGCACCTACTCTGGGCCCTCCACTGCCACAAGCTCAGGGCTTTGCCTTGTCCTTGCAATACGTTTGGCCTCTGCACCTTTGCTCATGCTGTTCTCCACTGGCAACCTTTCCTCTCCATGATCACCCGTCCTACCTGTTCTTCAAGGCTCAGCTCAAAGGTCCCCTCCTCTAGGAAGCCTTCCTTCTCAGACCACTTCAGCAAGCAACCCCTCCCTCCTCTCACATTCACAGCACCTGCCTCCTGTTCTGTGCAGTTTGGGACTTACTCTGGCATTGGCACCCAATTGCTTCATAAGTAAGCCTTGTTCCCTAGCTAATGTGTGCTCTGGAAAAAAGAGAGGGGTTATATTGCTTTTGTTTCTCTTCCATGCCTAGCACATTGCCATTTCTGCAGAGTCAGGATCTCAAAAATATTTACAAACTAGAGGCCCAGCGCATGAAAATTCATGTACTGGAGGCGGGTGGGGTCCCTCAGCCCAGCCTGCCCCCTCTCACAGTCCGGGAGCCCTCAGGGGCGGGAGGCTACCCGGCGATCAGGGGAAGGCGACGCCCCCATCACACCTCTGCTGCTGCCACTGCCGGCAGCGCAAGCCTCAGCCGGCCCTGGTTACCTGAGCCTCGGGCAGCCCTGGGCAGCTGAGGGGCTGAGAGGACTGGGGGACTCCAGAGGCAGGTGCGCAGAGCGGCCAGGCCCACTTGGGGGTGGGCCCAGCCTTGCCATATGCCTGCCACCTAGGGCTGAGGGGACTGGGTGCTGCCATCTTGTGGCTGTGGGCACTACCATCTTTGAGGGCGGGACAGTCAATTAGCATATTCCCTCCTTATTGGCTGTGGGTGCTGCCATCTTTGTGACAGTGTGAGGGTCAATTAGCATATTCCTCATATTATTAGATAGGATGCCCTAACTCAGTGGTTCTCAACTTATGGGTCACAACCCCTTTGAAGAGCTCAAATTACCCTGTCACAGGGGCCGCCTAAGACCATCGGAAAACACATATATAATTACATATTGTTTTTGTGATTAATCACTATGCTTTAATTATATTCAATTTATAACAATGAAAATACATCCTGCATATCAGATATTTACATTATGATTCATAACAGTAGCAACATTACAGTTATGAAGTAGCAACGAAAATAATTTTATGGTTGGGGGTCACCACAACATGAGGAACTGTATTAAAGGGTTGTGGCATTAGGAAGGTTGAGAACCACTGCCCTACCTGGTTTGGCTCAGTGGATAGAGAGTCGGCCTGCAGATTAAAGGGTCCCAGGTTCGATTCTGGCTAAGGGCACAAGCCCGGGTTGTGGGCTCAGTTCTCAGTAGGGGGCATGCAGGAGGCAGCCAATCGATGATTCTCTCTTATCATTGATGTTTCTCTCTCTTCCTCTCCCTTCCTCTCTGAAATCAATAAAAATATATTTAAAAAATATATTTATGAATCAATGAACAAATGATCAACTTAATGTGAATTTGAGACCAAGGTAGTTTTGAAAGATTAGAAAGCTGTGCTCACATTGAAAATTTCTTTTGCACTTTCATTCACTCGGTGCCCGGAGGAAAGGGGACAGGCCGTGCAGCCCTGCTCACCTAGGTCCACGTGGACTTGACACTGAGGATAGGCCTGCAGCCCACCCCCACCCAGGAAGGGGGAGACAGGGCTCAGGTGCTAAGGGGGCCAGCGGAAGGAGGAGGGCACAGGTCACTTCCGAGGTGATTCTGAGCAGGAAACTGAACTTTCCCCCAGCAGAAATGTGACAGCTACAATTATTCCAACAGCAGTGAGCAAGAGGCTGGGAACCTGCTGTGACTCCAGAGGAGTGTGAGGGGAGGGGCTGCTGGTGGTGGCTGCAGCGGGTCAGTGGGTCTCAGGCTGAGCTCTGGGCGTATTTCAGGGCGGGGACCTCACTCTCCAAATCAAACACCTGAGTCATCAGCTCCCCAGGAGTGTCTCATTCCCATGACTGTGCAATCAGAAATGGTGCTGCCGGCCCAGAGCACCTCTGTCTCATTGGATCAGGCCACCCAGAGTCCCAGCCCCAGATGGGGGTGCCTGGGTGAGCAAGATGTGAGCAACAGGAGAACACGGCAGGAAATGGGGAAAACAGCATAAAAGCCTCTGGATCAACCAAGAAGAAAACAAAAGGAGCCCATCTCAGCACCTGAAGTGTTTATTCTGTATCTTTTCTCTAGTTCTTCTGGCCCTCCCTCCCCCCAGTGTGTACTACATAATTGAGATCAGACTGTAGGTATAGTTTCAGTTCCTGGATTTTTATTTTAAAACTAGAGGCCTGATGCATGAAATTCATGCAAGAGTAGGCCTTCCTTCCCCCTGCTACTGGCACCAGCTTCCCTCTGGCACCCGGGACCCGGGCTTCCCTCGCAACCCCGGTTTCATCCGGAAGGTCATATGGAAGGAGTTCCAGTCTAATTAGCATATTACCCTTTTGTTATTATAGATGTCCCATTCTTCAAAATTATTTAAAACCATACCTTTCATTTTCTGAGGTGCCCTGGACACCCCCTCTTTCTGAACGTGGGTGCAATGCTTTACACCACACGATGAACATCTGTGTGCACTCGTATTTCTCTAACATCTCCGGCGGCTTCGTTGGGGCAGATCCTTAGCAGTGGCTGTTTGTCCCCACCCCCCACTCGTCTTTAGTGTACTGTTTTTGCAGTTGTATCATTTTTTGTTTTTGGGGTTTTTAATTTCCAAAAATTTTTTTTTTAAATATGTATTTTTTAAAATTGAGTTCAGAGAGAGAAAGGGAGAGGGAGATAGAAACATTAATGATGAGAGAGAATCACTGAAGCATGTGTCCTGACCAGGAATTGAGCTGTGACTTCCTGGTTCGTGGGTTGCCGCTCAACAAGTTGAGCCACACTAGCCGGGCTGTAGGTGTATAGTTTTATGAAATTTTTATCACATTTGTAGATATGAGTAACTCTCGACACAAACTCACTTGTTACCTGTTAATAGTCATGTTCTTCTCCCAAACGTGACATCTGGCAAACACTGATCTGTTCCCCATCACTATAACAGTATCACTTTGGGAATGGTATAGAGTTAGAATCATATGGTATGCAATCCTTCAAGATTGGCTTTTTAAAAAATACATTTTTTAAAAATTGATTTCAGAGAGGAAGGGAGAAGGAGAGAGAGATAGAAACATCAATGGTGAGAGAGAATCATTGATTGGCTGCTTCCTATATGCCCCACACTGGGCATCAAGCCCACAACCCAGGCAGGTGCCCTGAACGGAATCAAACCATGACCTCCTGGTTCATAGGTGGATGCTCAACTACTGACCTGCACCAGCTGGGCTGAAGGCAAATTTTTTTTCTTATAATTCCAGTTATTTTTATTTTATTTATTATTTTTTTAATCCCCACCCGAGGATATTTTTCCATTGATTTTTAGAGAGTGGAAGAGAGCGGGAAGGACAGAGAGAAACATCGATGTGAGAGAAACACATTGATTGGTTGCCTCCTGCACAAGCCCCAACCAGGGCCCAGGCAGGGACAAGACTGCAACCAAGGTATATGCCCTTGCCTGGAATTGAACCTGGGGCTCTTTGGCCTGCAGGCTGATGCTCTATCCACTGACCCAACCCGGCTAGGGTTGAAGGCAACGTTTTATTGCTGAGTAGTATCCATTGCATGTGGGCCCTAAAGAAATGTCTGCCCCTCCCTTGACTACCTAGAAGAACTGGAATTGGGGCGTTGTCCATAATTGATTACCAGTGATAACCTCTTCTGAGCTATCTATACTGCTGGACGAATTGCGATTTCCTGAACATCTGCTCTTCTTACCCTGCAATGACCCTGTGAGCCCCCAAGGCACCTAAGCTCATCCCCAGCTCAGGATGTCTTGTTCTCGCATTCCCTTTGTCTCTGAACCTCCCGTGCCCATGCATGCGGGGTCTCTGGCTCCCCTGTATGTGGGGTTCCCGGAGGAGGAATTAAATTTGCTTATTTTCTCTTGCTAATCTGTCTCCTGTCTATTTGACGATTAGACCGGCCAGAAGAACCTTGAGGGTAGAGGTCCTTCCTCCCCCAACCTCTTGCCCACAAGAGGCATGTTCTAGAGGAGCCCCTTCCAGACAAATGGTCTCCCCGATGAGGCTACCGGAATCCCCGGGCCCTTTCTGGGAAGCTTCCGGCTGGGACTAATCTCATCCCTGTGCCCCACCCTCCCCTCGTCAGCCTTAATTACCCCAGAAGCCCAGGATGATGGAAACACCTGTCTACTCAAGCGGCAGGGGCAGAAGTGACAGGTGTGTGATCGGCTCTGGGATTATCTGCCCCATTTCCCCCTGAAGTGGCTGCACCTGTGCACCAGCGCTGACCCCAGTGTGTGTTACATAAGGGTCTCAAGTGACATTTGAGCTTCAACCCTTTTCTTCATTCCAGTGCGTCATCCCTGCTGGTCTCCACCACACCCATTTCTGTCACCCCAGGTTTTGACGTGTGACCTAGATCTATGAGCTCTTTTGATTTTATTTGCCGCAGAAATCTCAGACCAATTGCCCAGAAATGAGACTCCCTGATATAAAGATTGTGCCAAGCTGGGAGTGGAGCTGGGTGTGGGCTTGGAGACGAAGCGGGAAGAGGAGAGAAAGAAGGCTCAGTCCCCGAGAGAGGCACTTAGCACACCTCCTAGGAAAGCTCTTCCTTGCAGCGGAATGTCCATCGAGAAGGGACGGTGGAGTTAGAAAACCAACAGCGGATGCCCAACCCAGTCGGTGAAAATTGGATGAGCAACAGGATATTTGCTTTGTCTTAAGCACCCTCTATATTTACAGTGATGGTGAACCTATGACACGCGAACTCATTTTTTTGGTTGATTTTTCTTTGTTAAATGGCATTTAAATATATCAAATAAATATCAAAAATATACATCTTTGTTTTACTGTGGTTGCAAATATCAACAAATTTCTATATGTGACACGGCACCCGAGTTAAGTTAGGGTTTTTCAAAATGCTGACACGCCGAGCTCAAAAGGTTCGCCATCACTGCTCTATAAGATCCTTACTGATTACAAAGCGAAAATAGTAACTTGGAGAAACCCAGCAGGCACCACATAACCACATGGAGAAGTCAGCAACCCCAGGAGAGGGACAGACCAACGTCACCTGCCCCGACATCGGGCACTGAGGACAAAGGCCACTTCTGCAGCACTTCTGCTGGAAGTGCACAACCTGAATCTAAAATGTCAGGGTCCAACAAGACAGAGAAAAGCTGAAATTAAAGGCTCCAAATTAAAGGGTAAGGAGACAGGACAAGTAAACGCAATGAGTGATCACCCCCCACCACCAATGGGAAAAAAGCATAGAAGGGCATTATCGGCACAAATTGACCAAATTTGAATATGGATTGTTAATTAGATAATAGAATTATATCAGTGCAAAATTTCCTGATTTTAATAATTGTATTAGCTTATTTAAAAGAATGACCTCATTTTTAGAAGAAACAGAAATACTTAGGGATAAAGGGCATAATGTCTCCAACGTGCTCTTAAATTTGAAGTCCTATCAAAATAAAAGTTATAAAGAAAGTTATAAAGGAAAAAGAAATTGATGAATGTATATGCTAATTTGTAAGACCAGATGGGGTATAAGGGGCCCAGCTATATTACGCCCATGGCTAAATAATCTCTTTTGGCTCCTGAATTGTTATATTGAATTTTTAGATGAACAAGGAAGATCGACACATTTAGGATAGTAAGTTTTGTGACATAGGACCTGCTTTTAAAAAAATAATTTTCTCTCTTTATAAAACACAAACTGCCTCCCAGGCAGGCACACTTGTCTGGGAGTCTGGACCCCTGAGTAGATGATCGTGGGCAGATGAATTCACTTCCTTTTGCCCCCGTTTTCTCATCATTTAATCTGAAGTAACAAACCCGTTCACGCCCTCACCGGCTTGCTGCTGACTCAGAAGCAGAGGAGGAGCTCTGGGTCTATGCCAACACGGCCCGTCCCATTTGGGCAGCTCTTTCGCTCCTTATCTTTAGAGTGACAGGGGCTCGGGTGGGGGGTGGAAACCAGGCCCTCAGGCTGCAAAGCCCTGGCTATAAACAGTGTGCCCGCTGCCCAGCCCACCTTCAGCACCAGGAGTGGAGAGAGGGACAGAGAGATGAAAGTGCAGATGGAGAGGAGGGAAGAGAAGATGGGAAGGCACAGAATGATGGGAGAGGGAGGAGGAGAGTTTCGGAGAAAGAGTGAGACAGAAAAGGTGAGGGGAGTGGAGAGAGAGGACGAGCAGGAGGACTGGGAACTGGGAGCCCCCTCGAGGCTGTTTCTTGAGCTCCAGGATGAGAAATGGGCCAAGTGGACGGGCCGCCAGTCCCCCCTTCAGGGTGCCTTACCCCGTTCTTGTCGAAGGCTCGAAACATGCCCTCTACATACTGGGTGGCCTCCTCATTGCCCGTGACCTTGAAGAAGCGCTTGAACTCGTGCATGAAGAGCGTGCCGCTGGGGCACTCCACCACGAACTTCTTGTACCACTCCTGGAGCTCCGCCACGTCCACCTCGCCCGCCGCCTCCGCCTCCTCCCAGCTGAACTGCTGCCCCATCCTGGCCCGGAACGGCAGGGAGCGAGGGTCTGTCTCCTCCCGGCTGCTGCTGGTTGAGTCTTAGGTTAGGGCCCTCTCCCCCCCTTTCCTTAGCTTAGCCAGGCTCTTCACCATCTCCCGGGCAACTGAACATGATGGGCGGTAAAGGGCGCAGGTGACAAGGGGGACAGAACCAGGCCAGCTAAGCGTCCTAAGATCATTAGGAGATTCCCTCCAGCCTGCTAAGCTCCCCCAGCCGCACCCCTCCTCTTCATACTGTCAACCACTCAGCTAAGCCACCCAGAAGATTCTGAAGGGGGAGAAGGGGAGGGAACTGAGGGGAGGGTAGGGTGAAGACCAGTTGGGGAGACAGGCTGAGACCCTCCATGGCCCACACGCTCCTTGTCCCTTTATCTGGGCACCACACTGCCCCGGAGAGGCCCATCTGGGAGGCATGGGCTCCTGCGCTCAGCCCCTCCATGCTGCCTGGTGAGAAGCCGCAGACCTACCACCTGAAGGGTGAGCAGCGGTGCCCGAAGCTAACGCAGTCCCCGGCACCATACAGATCGCCGCCTTGAATCTGGAAGTTCCCCACTTTCCAGTTGAAAGTACAAATGCTTCCCTCCAACACCCTTCACCCAAGACCTGGAGGCTTTGCTACTTTCTCTCCGCGTGAGGAGAATCTGGGAGCGCGGCTTAAGATATCTCTGAAGTCCCTTACTTTTATGCTAAAGGTGTATGCACATTTGTTTTTGAGTCAATTATATATTCATGCTTGTTTTAATGCAATATAAAAAAATGATACCTCCAAGAAATGAGGAAACCCGCAGCACTGATTTTTCTAGAATTTAGGGGAGTGATTCCAGTGACGGCCGTCTTCAGGGCAGCACCGCCTGCCTCCCATTGGGTGCTCAGCTCTGAAGTGTCGGTACAGAGGCCTGACCTCTCATGGCTCTCTGCCTCCATGCGTCCCTAACCTCTCCGTTGTTCTACCTTCCTCCCCATTCCTGAAGTAGGAGCTGCACTTCCTGTCATCCTGCCAAGTGCTGGTGGGTTTTCCCCCCACAGCCCCCACCCCTCAGGGTCTGGAGAATAAGGCCAGTCTCCTGCTTCCTCGTAAGTATTGCTTCCACCCTTTCTCTTCTTCCCCTCAAAATGCCAGTCCCTTCGAAGCCGTGTCCGACTCCACCCCTCCATGTACTCCTCCTCGTTGCCATTATTCACTAGTGACTTCACGTGTGTCTCAAAGCAACGCTCAGGGACAGCCTGAGGTGGAGAGCTGACCATCCCACTCGCTGGCCTCAAAGATCCTCATCTCCTTAGTTCCAAGAAGCTCTCCCTCCATCCCACACAGGCCTCACATCGCTGAGGTCCGGCCCGCAGCTGCAGCATCTGGGAGCTTGTTAGACATGCAAATGCCCAGGCCCCACCTGGCCTACCGAATCAGGAACTCGGGGTGGGCCCAGCCACCTGTTTAAGCCCTCCAGGTCCTTCCAATGCGCACAGTTTAGGAGCCATTCCTGGGCCTTGCTATCAGGCACTTCTGTCCCCCCTCCGAGACATTCGAACAGCATCACCTCTCCTTCCAGCTCACGTATCCTAACGCCTGCACTCCAACAAGTCACCAGCCGCATTGAGACTCGCAACCTATTGATCTTGTATTTTTAAAAATATATATATTTTATTGATTTTTTTTACAGAGAGGAAGGGGTAGGGATAGAGAGTCAGAAACATCGATGAGAGAGAAACATCAATCAGCTGCCTCCTGTACACCTCCTACTGGGGATGTGCCCGCAACCCAGCATGTGCCCTTGACCGGAATCGAACCTGGGACCCTTCAGTCTGCAGGCCGATGCTCTATCCACTGAGCTAAACCGGCCAGAGCGATCTTGTATTTTTTAAAACATCTTGTCACCTCGCTTATATCCCACTTTCCTCTTGTCCTTACCCTCGGCCTGATGCACCTGATGTTTCCTTGCCATGACCCTGACCTTTGCACCCCTCTCTCCCTCTAACTGCTCACTTGGCAAAGCCTGACCCTGGCTAAAGCTAACCACTGACTGTGCTAACACCTCGCCTGCACCCAGGAGGCTGAACACAGAAACAATCATAGAGTCTCGCTGGCTGCACACACATCAAGTAACTGCTTACGCCTCTCGCCGACCTCCCCCCCTCCCCTCCCTGGGATGACTATCCCACACACTTCCCACCCTCAAACCTTCCACCCACTCCCACGTTCAGCTGGTGACCTGTCAAGCTTCATTTCAGAGACTCAGACACATCAGACAGCCACCTCATCTTCCCACCGGACACACTCCCTGCATCCGAACCGCGTGCTCTGCCTCGTCCTGGTTCAGCGGAAGCAGCGTCCCTTCCCCGCTTCTCGCCTGCCAGGTCCGCCACTTGTTTTCAGGCTCAGCTCTCCGCATTCCTCCCCACAGCGATTCCTTTCTCTTCTGCAGCCTGCTTTTCCTTCTCTAATGGATCATTCCCATCTGAAGACACGCTTTAGTATCACCATTAATAAAACAAAGTCAAACAACAAAAATCCTGCCCTGACGCCACATTCAGGGTCCCATTGCCACCTGCATGGGCCTACGCACTGTACCTTCATGGGTCACAAGATAAATATGGAATAAATATTACATACGTAAATATTTAAAATATTTTATCACTCATTGTTATAAAGATGAATATAACCCAGTCCAGCCCAGACTAGATTAAATTCATCCTTCTGATTTTGAAAGAAATTACAACACTTAAAAAGAAATTTAAAATATTGTGGTCCCTCGGCACTCTGGATCCCTGGATCCACTGGCCCTGCCCGCCATCCCCTCCATCCGCTGTCCTAATTTTGGCTTCTCTTACAACAAAACCCTCTGTGGCAGATCTGTTTTCCAAAAACGCCACAGCAACAGATCTGGTGTCACGTGTTCCTCCACCAAGGGGCAGTCTCCTCCTCCTTCTCTTCAACCCAATGGCACTTAGTGGCTACCTCATTGAAGGGGACGGACAGAGGGACACCATGTGACTTCCAAGGCTAGGTCATCAAAGGTGGTAGGGTCTAGGCCTGGCTCTCTCAGGACTTGCCCTCAGAACCCAGACGCCATGTTGTCAGGACGCTCAGGCACATTCAGGGATTCCGGCTGTCAGCCAGGCTCAACCATCAGACTTGTGGGTGAGTGAGTGAGTGACTCCAGGCCCAGCCTCCCAGACACCCCAGTTGATACCAAATGGAACAGACAATGTCCCCGCAGAGCCCTGACCAAATTGCAGATTTGTGTGCAAAGTAAATGTTGTCTTCGCTTTAAGCTACTAAATCTGGGTATTTTTCTAGGGTAACAATAAGTAACTGACCATTCTCAAACCTGTCTTGTGTCCTCATCTTTCTTATTCTCTCGTCAACTTACTCCAGTTGGATGCTCGTCCCCATCACTCCATGGACAAGGCTTGTACAGGGGTCACCAATGACCTGCTTTCGTTACTCAGCTTGGCAGCAGATTCATCATGGTTCGCCAAGTGAATTCTTCCTCCGAATATTCAGGTTTCAAGGACCCACACTTGTCTGGTTTCACTGCAACCTCACTGATGGCTCATCGCCTCCATTTTACCAAATCTCTACATGCTTGGGGCTTCCCAGGCTTGTTCTTGGTGCCCTTCTCATCTACCCACATTTTCCCCATCCCCAACATTACGTACCAGTTGTAGGCTGACAGCTTCCACACTTACATCTTCAGCCTGGACTCTCTCCAGAACTCAGATTCGTGAACTCAGCCGCCTACTGGACATCTGTCCTCAGATGGCAAACTCAGCAAGGCCAAGGCCAAACTACTGATTTTCTTCCCAAATCTCTTCTCAACTGCAGTCATGGCATCACCATTTACCCAGTTGCTTAGGCCCAAACCTAGATGTCATTCTTGACATCTAGGTCTCATTTCGATCTATTAGTAGGTCATTCCATCAGCTCCACCTCTAAACTATATTCTGAATCAACCCCTTTTCATCACCTCCACTACAACTCCAGTCCAGGCCACATCCTCTCACCTGGGCCTGCCGAAGGCCCTAACCAGTCTTCCTGCCCCCTCCTAACAACCCCCTCCTCAGAGTCCCTACCAGCAGTCAGAGAAGTGTGTTCTAAGGCACAAATCTGATCCTACCACTCGTCTGCTCCAAACCCTCCAATGGCTTCCCATTGCACTCAGAATAAAACCCATACCGCTCCCCATGGCCATGACGCATTATATCATCTGCCCCTGCCTGCTGTGGTCATGTTCCTCTGTCCCTGTCTGCTGACACTCCAAGCTCACTGGGTCTTAGCACTGACTGGTCCTGCTGCTTGGACTGCTCTCCCCTCAGGTCTTCACATGGCTGCCTCCTTGACCTTCTCCCCTCCTCAAGGAATTCTGACATCATCTTACTTCATTTTCTTCATAGTGTTTAACTACAGCTGAAACTATCTTATTTTTTTCCTTATTATGTCCTCCCCATAGAGTCTAAGATGCTTGAGGAGGGGGACTTCACCCCGTACACCATGCAATTTCTAATGCCTAGGACAGTGCTTGGCACATACAAGAAACTCAAACACTTGTTGAGTAACTGAGCAAAGTGCATGACACACAGTTAGTGTTGAATTAATGGGAGCTATTAGTCCTTAATTTTGCAAGACAACTCCTCTTGACTCCTTTGGGTGCCTGGGTTAGCAGGTATTTATCGATGTGAAAGATAATGGGCCCTTAGAACTAGAAGAGGCCTTGATGATCCTGCTCAGTGATTTCCACCTTTCTCCACCTCGTCACACCTGAAGGCATGTGCCCATCAGTGGCTGTGGCTCTGAACCAACAGTGACTCAGCTGGCTCAGTGTGAAGATGGTGTCATCCCTGACCATCTCTTCGTATTTATGGATATTTAAGCAAAACTGAGGAGTGATTAAAGGACATTAAAAAATTGTATGAATGAGATATCACTTGATTTAGACTCTGGCTAAAGAATCTAAAATTCAATTGGCTTTTCATGTGGGTCAATTGACCATGACCTGCCCCATTAATACACTGAGCTGTTCAAGTATAAATATATCATTTCAAAGAGGATTAGAACTCCACAGAGAGAAATGATAGCTTAAAGTGAGTAATAATAGTAAGGATTTAAGGAGGGAAGGGCTAGGAATTGAACGGGGATTTGCAGAGAACCCGGGGGTTCACAGGCAGTCGGCCATAAGCTCGGCTCCAGGTATAAGAAATGCTTGAGCCATAGACCTGGTCTGCTGAGCCCTAGCTGGGCCTGGCCCCAAGCTACTGCAAATAACCTCCATGCGGTTCTCATGACGCAGTGGGACCCTCCGTGATGCAGCCTGAACTCTTGTGCTGCCCCTCACACCCTGTGGACCTTGAGACCACAGGGATCAGAATCGCACTGTGTATTATACTTTTTATCTTTATTCAGATCACATTTACATCTTTTATGCCTTAGGTTCCCCCACTCCCAGTTGATTATTAGGGGAAACACTTAGGGGAAATAAGTACGTTCTGCCAATGTGAAAGGGGAAATAAATCTGGACTTTAGGTTTGAATATTCTGAGTACCTCCTACTCTTTAAAAAATAGGTTTGGGGCTGTCCCTGTCACGAATCTGAACTCATACAAATCCGCTTCACCCTTTTTGCCTCAGCTTTATCTGTAAACTGAAAGGATACTGAATGGGGAAGTCAGAACTTGGTTTTCTGTCCTGGAAAATGGGGGTAATAACAGTAACTACTTTATTGGGTTGTTATAAAGATGAAATGAGAATATCTGTGACTATGTAAAATGCTTGGCATAATGTATGGCGGTGATTACAATGCACATTACATGCTTTCTCAGCTAAATTAACCTTCACAGCCCTTCCAGCTGGTATCTAAACCGTGCAGTGCACAAGCATCTGGGGTGCCATCGGATTTGCACTCCATCTAGTGATAACTACTATTCACTCATGTCTATTACTTACTCGGAACTGTGAGGTGTTCTATAAGTTACCTAATTTAATACTCCTACCTTAATGAGGAGGCAATGTTTTCTACATTTTACCCAGGAGTAAATTGAGGCTCTGACAGGATTAACTATCTTGCCCAAGTTTATTGCAGTTAGTGGGTTTGAACTCTTATCTGACGCAGACCTGTCTGACTCCAAAGTCCATGTTTTCTCTACTCTGCTACTCATTAGTGCTGCAGTAAAACTGAATGTAGGGAAGGAGGCATGGCAGCTGACAAACAGAAATGCTAAGAAATTAGACTCCTTCTTTAAAACAATTGCTTTCTATGTTACTGTGGTCTGTGTAAGGTGACCAAAGGAACACATAAGTAATTCTTTGAAAGCACTGAAACTAGGCACCAAACAAGTCTAATTTGTAGAGTTCTATCAATAATTTCAAACAGACCATATTATTATTTTGTTTAATATAAAAAGGAAATATATTTCAGATTAGAGGAAGCAACAGTGAACTCAGGGCTACCTCTCAATAATGTCACTTCGTACTTGCCTTCAGGTTCATTCTACCGTCAGGTCCCATTTTCTCTCACCACCTCCCATCCCTGCTGTGGACAGACAGTGAGACTTGGGCAGTAATTCCAAGTTTTAGAATATGCATTTTACGTGGGAGATTCAACTAAAAAAACAACACTGTCTCAGCCTACCAGGATAAAGAAATTACCTTGTTTATATCAAGAAGTAGGTTTCAAATACTTTTGTCACAAAAGTATCACTACTTTTTGTCACATGTATAGTTAATTTGCATATTTATCTTAAAAAAAGATTTTAATATATAATTTGAAGTGCCAACCTGAGTAATCTGGTGTACAGGTTAATTGAAAATGAAAACAGTCAGACTCGGATGCACCCCTTTAGCTCACAGTGAGTCACTGGAGCTGAGTGTGCATAAATCATCCTATCATACTACAGTGATTAATATTATCTAAAAACACATACAAAAAAGCTGTATTTATTTTTAAAGAATTAAAGTTCAAATGGGTCACAAATTGCTGCTTTGCTAGATATAATTACCATTATATTGCTCTTGTTTTATTGACTAGTTCTTAATCCTGAGGCTTATACCTGCTTATACCCGAGATAAGCACGCTTCAGGCATTTGTGAATGGCAGTCAACAACTGAGCTGAGAAGGGAAGGAGGCTAAAGGCTGTAATTCTTTTCATGTTAATGACAGTAATGTAAGTCTGACACATAAGCAGTATGCATTCAAAACACCGATACCGGATAGCAGGTAAGGAAGAGAGGAGAGGAATTCCAGTGCAAGGGGGGAAAGACTGAGAAGACATAACTACCCCAAAGATGTTAAGAAAACGACAAAAGACGAGGCCCTGGGTCTGCTGTAGAAAGGAAACGAATCACTCCCTTGGGGCTGATCCATCAACAGTCTCAGCCCGTAGCAGCCCTGCTTCTTTCGGGGCTTTAACCTCTATCTAATTTCATGGAAAGTAGACATCCCCAAACAAAAGACCGCCGTTACCCAGAGAGAGGCCTTCTTATCAGCGAGGAACTTAATAAGGAAAATAGTTTGTGCCTTGCACGATTTTCAAAGGCTGCTATTTCTATTCAATTTTTGGTAAGTTAATAAAATAAGAGCCCATTGAATGAATGAATCACAGGATGGGTGAAATGATACAGTGGTAATGTCTTGAGAGCTTAAATTCCATTACAGTGACCCTTTTAGGCAGCCCTGAAGGGTCTGGGCCACTAGAAGGTGCAGTGTATGCCTCAAGTGTGCTTGGTCTGCTGCAAAGGATATTCATTTTCAATAATGGAGAGCTTAAATGAGGTCAAATTTGGAGGTCATCACCCCCGAACAAACAACTATATGCTGGCCTGTTCTAGAGTATCAAAAACTTCAACTGCTCAGTGTTAAATTGATCAAATTAACCAAAGGTTCCTTCTAGGTCAGCGGTTCTCAACTTGTGGGTCATGACCCCTTTGGCGGTAGAACGACCCTTTTACAGGGGTCGCCCAAGACCATCCTGCACATCAGATATTTACATTACGATTCGTAACAGTAGCAACATTACAGTGATGAAGTAGCAACGAAAATAATTTTATGGTTGGGTCACAACATGAGGAACTGCATTTAAAGGGCCAGAAGGTTGAGAACCACTGTTCTAGGAATTTCTAAAGAAAAAAATGTATGTGAGCAATATTTCAAATATTCACTTTCAGATGAATGATACGATGTAAATTAAAATTAGTACAAACTAATAATTGAACAATAGCAGAATAAAATATAAATAGACTCCTTTGGTACATGGTCAAAACGGTTTACTCACATTTGGTAAAATCAGAACTGAAATGACGACATGTATAAAAGGACAGATAAAGTGGCTCTTCCACTGCAGTCCATTGTATCCTTAATGCTCCATCCCTTGCTGCCCATGATCAGGACATGTGGACTCAACAGTGAACCGTCTCAACTGGCAGCACTCTCCCCTTGAGCCCACGTGGCTGCCCACCCGCATTCAAAAGCCCACACAACTAGTCTCTGAGCCTTTATGACTTGCTTTCTTCCTTTTCCTCGGGTATCTTTTCCCAGATGGGCTCCTTGATGTGTTCTGGTAACCGTTCTAATTTTGTCTAAAAAGAGAAAAATAGGACTATAATATAATGTGGACTTAACTGAACTCTTTGGCCACAAAATAGATTAGTTTTGTCCCCTTAAATCCTCTTGACTTCTTTTACCTCCCCGCCCCTACCTGCCACCAATCCCCTTCCCCCACACCTCCCTCACCTTTTCTAGGCTTTGAAAACAGAGAGAAGAAAACTTGATGGTATATAAAACTCTGACACATATTATCTATTTGATCTTCAGTGATCTCTAGGGGCTGCCACCTAATGTGGTCCCCATGTCTGGACAACTACTGGGAGGGAGGGAGACTTTGGAGGTGGCTTGGGGAGGATGTGGAGACCCCAATCACTGTGGCAATCCTGCCTCCAGGTCTGCCACAGGCCCTCCCCTCCACTCAGTGGGCCAGGATCAGGCTGCAATCCTATATAATAAAAGGGTAATATGCAAATCGACCAAACGGTGGAACGTCCGGTCGCTATGATGCGCACTGACCACTACAGGGCAGATGCTCAACACAGGAGCTGCTCCCTGGTGGTCAGTGTGCTCCCACAGGGGGAGCGCCGCTCAGCCACAAGTTGGGCGACGGCTGGCAAATGCAGCGGTGGCGGCAGGAGCCTCTCCTGCCTCTGTGGCTCACTAAGGATGTCCGACTGATGGCTTAGGCCCGCTCTCTGTGAGGAGCGTAAGCCATCAGCTGGACAACCCCTGAGGGCTCCCGGACTGCGAAAGGGTGCAGGCTGGGCTGAGGGACACCCCCCCACGCCAGTGAACGAATGTCGTGCACTGGGCCTCTAGTGTATTACAACAATACAGATTGTTGGGGAAGGTCATCAAAAAGACATGACTGTCTGTTTGACCTGTGAGCTGAACCCGGGCAATCAAAGGCTCCTTGCCTCCTCCCCTGTGTTTTGGAATGTGTGTTCTGCTGCCTTCCCTGCTCCCAGAACCTGCTCCAAGGATACAGGTTTGAATAGAAATGTGGTATTGAGACTATCTGGACTGGGTACATGACTGACCCAGTTAAGGTCTCCTGGGTATGTGAATGACCCAAGTTGGGGCCTCTGTATAATTTTTAAGATTTGGCAGGTGTGTGCAGAAAGCAAACTGTCTGGCACCTGCCCATGACAAAGCTGGTGAGTAAGTTCTCCTGCTTATTAAACCTGCCACCTACCACTTGGAGTGGTCTGCCTCTCTGTGCTCTCTCCTTGCCTCTGCATCCAGGGGTGGTTTCAGATTACACCTGGGGAGCTCCCCCCACACACTACCCCCAATAGAGGTAGAAATTAAAGTCATACCTTTGTAACTTCCATGGCAACTCCTTCAGGTAAGTTTCGCTGAATGTATTCCAAGTAGACATCTGCTGTACTTCCAGTTAGATGTTTTAGCTGAAATTTCAAACATGAAATTGGTTCATACTCTGCTGTTAGAGTAGAAATTTTAAAGTTTTATTGGTAAAACTGGTAGAGCCTTTTCTTCCTCTATGGAATCTACACAGAATCCCAACTTTAAAAGCCCCGTACCTCCTCTGGTGGAACTGAATGGGGAGCACGGCCCTGAAGCACCCTCCTCCCAGATGTCTGGAAACCAGAGCTGCATGGAACCCAGCTGGCCAGCAGGTATCAGAGCAGTATATTCACAAGACAACTTAACACACAACACAGAAGGACACAGACTAGATCAGTGATGGCGAACCTTTTGAGCTTGGCGTGTCAGCATTTTGAAAAACCCTAACTTAACTCTGGTGCCATGTCACATATAGAAATTTTTTGATATTTGCAACCATAGTAAAATAAAGATGTACATTTTTGATATTTATTTTATATATTTAAATGCCATTTAACAAAGAAAAATCAACCAAAAAAATGAGTTGACACGCGTGTCATAGGTTCGCCATCACTGGACTAGATGGTAAGAGCATGAGATGTTCTACATGCTTCATGCTGAAGTGTTTCTGTTGGACATGGGTGCATACAATTTTGGTGTTTTTTTTCCATTTAAGGGTGGAACTACATCTTAATATTTGTACCCTCAATGTCTAGTATAGTGCTTCCAATGTAAAAGATGCACAGTTGTTTTAATAACATTTATAGATCATTTACTACGTGACGAAGTATTCCCAGTGTTTTAGATAAATACCTCATTTAATCCTCACATAACCTAGGAGATGGGTACCATTATTATTCCCATTTTGTAGGTAAAGAATTGAGGCACAAGGCATACAGCTAGTAAGTGCCAGGACTAGGACCTGGCTGCCTGACTCCAGAACCCATGCACTCCTTAACCGCAAGACTAGGTCAACCCCAGTGGATGCACAAATGAATAAGGTGAATGAAAAATCGTAATGCTGCCCCTCACAGACATGGGAAATCCAGGAAGCATGTGAGAAGAATTATTAGACCTGGGTGAAAATTTAACTAGAATTTTTGAAAAGCAAGCAGAATTATTCTAATGCTATCTTATTGTATAACACTTAGTCAGCTGCCCTAGCTGGTTTGGCTAAGTGGATAGAGAGAGCATCGGCCTGTGCAGACTGAAGGATCCCAGGTTCGTTTCTGGTCAAGGGCACATGCCCAGGTTGTGGGCTCGATCCCCGGTGGGGGACATGCAGGAGGTGGCTGATCAATGATCCTCTCTTATCATTGGTGTTTCTATCTCTCTCTCCTTCTCCCTTCCTCTCTGAAATCAATAAAAATATATTTAAAAAAATAAATAGTCAACTCCCTAGCCAGTTTGGCTCAGTGCTCAGTGTCGGCCCACGGACTGAAGGGTCACGGGTTTGATTCCAGTCAAAGTTATGTACTTCAGTTGCAGGCTGATCCCTGTCTGCGTGAGGCAACCAATCAATGTTTCTCTCTGTCTCTCTGCCTCCTTTCCACTCTCTCTAAAAATCAATGGGAAGAATATCCTCGGGTGAGGGTTAACAAACAGAAGGTAATGCTTGTATGGTTGGATCTGTTGCTCTGAGAAATACAAATTGTTCTAGGGGTAATCAAATTTTTAAAAAATTAAAAAAAAATTAGTTAGCATCATCTGCATTATTAAGCTGAAGTAGAGCTATTCTAAAGGATGGCTTTATTTGAGTTTGATTTTCCTGTCTGTTGCTTCCATAAACACAAAAGGTCCTTTTACCATCTCTGCAACCATTAGCATGAGCTGACTAAAAGGAAGTCAGCCAATGTGAAAGTAAAGTTATGGTAGTATGAAATGGGGCATTTCAAAAATACCTGAATATTTGAAATAAACTCACCTCTAAGCATCTGTAAAGTGTTCTCATTTCATACTGCACTCTGTGCTTCTTGAAAATATGCACTGATTTGAGAAGAGTAAATCGCTCTATTTTCCTTGGAGGTTCATGTCTGAAAGTTAATGGGCAAAACAACAAGCTTAAGCTAAGTGATGATAAAACCTTAGTCAGTGATATCAAAGCACGATCCCACAATGTTGTAGGTCAGGTTCATGCTCAATTACAGGCATTAACTACTATTTACAGACTTCTACTTGTCAGGACTGTCATCTATGCTTAACAACTGATGTCATAAAGCTCAAGCCAAAATAAACACCTTGGACAGCAACACAAACATTTTTTTTCCACAGCCCCAAAATTGAGCCTTGGCATGCAAGTGCACGCACCCTCAAACACACACACCCACACACACCCCTCCAGCTTTTGCAGCCCTGAAGTCCCTTACTGACCAAATATACGAACTGTGAAAAGCAACACCCGTGTGATGGACACAGTGGCAATGTCTGCTGTATCTGTTATTTTAGGGAAAATTTATAGATAACCCAACCCATAATCATAAAACTATAGTCTGTTATGGAAAACGTGGATTCATTGTGTTTTGTAAAGAGGCGGACAGACTGGCAAAGCCCCAAATGGGCCTTGTTCTACATCAGGAGCAGGTGACAAGACAAAGGAGGTGGTTACACTTGACCCTGCAGTGACTTCAGGGCCATATGAAGCTCACCTTGCTCAGGCATGAAATCACTGGGTGAATGGTGTTTCTCAGGGCAGTTTTGAAACAATGAATATATCAGCCAAAGAGCACCAAATCAAAGGATCTATAAAAGGACTGCTTGCCACCTAACTGCCTCCCTGCCCCATCGCGATCCCACACATGAGGGCTTCTTGGATCTCCTGTCTATGAAATTTGTAGAGAAAGGATTTCCTTCATTTTCCTGGTTCACTCATTCTAGCATTTAAACATTCTAGAAGACAGGAGAGATGATCCTGCTTAGGATAATAGGACAAAGCTACACCCTACCTAGCATGAGTTCTATTCCATTTTAAGGGCTCACACTTGGCTGGAATCAGCACCATTTTCTGGCTGATCATGTTACAACTGACAGGTCAGATTAGGAAAGATTATACTTACACTTCAATAGAGATACCAAGTTCTTTAGCAGCAAGCACGGCAAAATATTCGTAACTGTCCAACACAGCCTTATCATGGCCTTTTACTAAAACTGACAGGCGCTTATACAATGTGTCTGGTTCATCAGAAATAGTTATCTACAATTTTGAAATAAAAAAGGAAAGGTTCATTTGTGGTTCCTCTAATATTTGCAACTAAAATATTTAACATATTATCCTCACTCAATTGAGCAACTTCAGAGTTTAGTAATAAATGGGGAGAAAAATGCTATGTAACATTTTAACACTATAAGCTTAAGTATCTAATTACTATCACATTCAGATCTGCACAATGACCCTTAGAATCTGTTAAAATGCAGTTTGAATCAAAGGGACTTTCAAGGCAACAAAATCACTAATGGAACCTTCTAACTTAAGAGTTATTGAGCCCCAAATTCACAATGGGAAAGGATTTTGGGGTTTGTTAACAAAAGTAGCCTGGTCAGAAAACCTGGATTGAGAATTGAACTCTGCTACTTCTAGCTAAATGACAATGGGCAAGTCATATAATCTCACTGCACTTTAGTTTTCTCATATATAAAACAGAATACTGATGCCACAGTTCACAGCATTTCATTAGAGAATAAGAAAACAGATTAAAGTGTTTATAAATGATAAAACATCCTATATAATAAAAGCATAATATGCAAATTGACTGAACGGCATAATGACCCATCAGCAGGGGGTGGGGCTGGGGAGCAGGAGGCCAGTGGTGGAGGGGCGATAGGGGGGGTGGGCAGGCAGGACCAGCTGCTTGCCAGCAGGCACCTGACTCCTGATCAGCCCGCCCTGGTCACCTCCCGCAGAGGGAGGCCAGACTGCGGCTTAGGAGGACATCCCCTGCGGGCTCCCGGACTGTGAGAGGGTGCAGGCTGGGCTAGTTGTTATATAAAGGCGAGTAATTACTATTCATATTCTTTTTTCTTTTAATCCTCACCTGCGGATATGTTTATTGATTTCAGAGAGGAAGGGAAGAGAGAGAAACAGAGAGACAAACACTGATGTGAGAGAGAAACGTCAATCAGTTGCCTCCTGGACATGCGCCGACCAAGGATCAAAACCTATAAACTAGGTAATGCCCTGACTTAGAATTGAACCACAATCTTTTAGTGTAAGGGATGACGCTTCAACAAACTCAGCCACCCCGCAAGGGCCCATTCATATTCCTTATTTTAAAATGTCTTTTTATTAATTTTAGAGATAGAGAAAGGGAGAGGAAAAGGTCAATGAGAGAAACATTGATCAGCTGCCTCCTGCACGCCCCCTACTGGGGATTGAGCCCACAACCCGGCATGTGCCCTGACTGGGAATCGAACCAGTGACCTCTCTGTGCATGGGACAATGCTCAACCAACTGAGCCACATGGGCCAGGGCCACATTCTTCTTAAAAAATATATTTTTACTGATTTCAGGGAGGAAGGAAGAGGGAGAGAGAAACATCAATGATGAGAATCATTGATTGGCTGCCTCCTGCACACCTCCTACTGGGGACTGAGGTTGCAACCCGGGCATGTGCCCTGACTGGGAATCGAACCAGTGACCTCTCTGTGCATGGGACAATGCTCAACCAACTGAGCCACATGGGCCAGGGCCATATTCTTCTTAAAATATATATTTTTACTGATTTTAGGGAGGAAGGAAGAGGGAGAGAGAAACATCAATGATGAGAATCATTGATTGGCTGCCTCCTGCACACCTCCTACTGGGGACTGAGGTTGCAACCCGGGCATGTGCCCTGACTGGGAATCGAACCAGTGACCTCTCTGTGCATGGGACAATGCTCAACCAACTGAGCCAGATGGGCCAGGGCCATATTCTTCTTAAAAAATATATTTTTACTGATTTCAGGGAGGAAGGAAGAGGGAGAGAGAAACATCAATGATGAGAATCATTGATTGGCTGCCTCCTGCACACCTCCTACTGGGGACTGAGGTTGCAACCCGGGCATGTGTCCTGATCGGAATCAAACCACAACCTTTTGGTTCTTAGGTCAACACTCAACCTCTGAGCCACCCAGCCGGGGTAGGACCATATTCTTTATTAGGCTTTATTCATGGTTTTTCCTGTCATAATAGAAAAATTACTCATTTCTAATTAACATGTTATGATACTGACTGTACATATAACTTCTAACTCTTCCGCCCAAATACTTAAAATCTTAGAAATAATGGGTACGATGTTTCTTTCTTCCAAGAGGTGAACTACCTTCACTTCATTCATCCATTAAACCAGTAATTTATATTCTAATCCAATGATTCAGGGTTAATTACTTCACCCCTGAAAGGAGATCTACTTACATAATCAGGAAGCTAGACATTCACTCTCAATTACCCCAAACAAGGTTGTTGGAAGAACAGAATATACTGATATCCTATGGCAAAAGTTGGGGGACAAGGGAAGGGGGAATATAGCCCTAATATGTATTCTTATTGGTTCCTATAGATTTTTTTAAGTTAAGTAATTAATTTATTTTTTGAGAGTGAGTGAGACAGAGAGAAAGAGAAAGAGAAACACTGATTTGTCATTCCACCTATTTATGGATTCATTAGGTGATTCCTGCATGTGCCCTGACTGGGGATTGAACCATACATACCTTGGCTTATTGGGACAACACCCTAACCAACCAAGCTATCTGGCTAGGGCTCCCTACAAGGTTTTGAACCTGTTAAAAATACTAAAATTCAGGAGATTTCACATAACAATTTATATTTCAGTTTAGCTTGGAAAATTTAGACAATCTGGCATCACTAGGTCTGACTTCTGAACGGCAACAAGTGGCTAGAGTAAGTAGTAGCTAGCTGTCTCACCTATCAGGGGCACAGCGGTCATTGTGACCACCCTGTCACCCCTCCTTACAGCCTGGGCCATGCAGGCATCTGAGTTGCAGACCTGAGGTATGTATGTATTGTCATGGAAATATATCCAGTCTCTAATAAGTGAAAAAAATGGAACAGAGTACATTATGTATAGCACAATTCTATTTTGGTGTGCATGTGCCTAGATAGAATGATTGCGTACAGACTAATGTCTAAAAAGATTCATACTAAACTGTAAACTGTTACAGAGGGTTATTTGAGGGGTGGAATTGGAAAAAATGGGACTTTATAAGGATTTCAAAAAATTACAAATAACACAAAAACCGGATTGAGCCCTGACCAGTTTGGCTCAGTGGATAGAGCATCGGCCTGCGGAATGAAAGGTCCCAGGTTCGATTCTGGTCAAGGGCATGTACCTTGGTTGCGGGCACATCCCCAGTAGGGGGTGTGCAGGAGGCAGCTGGTTGATGTTTCTCTCTCATCGATGTTTCTAACTCTCTATCCCTCTCCCTTCCTCTCTGTAAAAAAATCAATAAAAACATTAAAAAAAAAAAACCGGATTGAAGGAATCATGGCCTTTACTTAAATGAAACAAGGTCATATGCTACTTCTGATTTTACTAGTGTTACTGCTCTCTCTCACCGTCAAGACCTGGCTCACTGTCTTAAAATGAGAACAAAGACTTGACAGCTACAGGAAACAAATTTTCCTTGAACACATCACGCATTCTGCATCATTAGTTATGACAATTCTTCACATTATTCTGAGTTACAAGCAAAAGACTGCTCACTCCCACTGTTATGTGGGATAAATAATTTATTCTTTTAGAACTTGCCTGCATACCCTGAAAGAGAACATGAGCACCAGGGACATCAGAGACTACGCGACTCAGGCACACTATGCAATTGCCAGGAATCCAGAACAACATTTTTAGTCATAAAGCATTTGGGAAACAACCCCAAAGGACATAAGGAAAAGTAATCGCTGACGTGGCTCCCTATGCCAAGATGGAGGGAGCACATACCGCAGGCTTGGTCAAGTCCTTGGGAACATCAACATGTAGGTTTGAAAACTGTACCCACTTCATACTGGAACTGCTGTGTGGAGGGAAAAAGAGAAACCTGAGTAAAACAGCACAAGCGCCCATTGTCCTGTTCAGAGCAGCACATCCAACTGCATACTTACAGAAGAAAGGCACCATTTTTGGATGCTCTGCTCTTAGAACTGCTCACAGAAAAATCCCTCGAACCCTTAAAAAAAAAAAAAGGGAACACGTAAGAATTAAAGTCAATCCCCAAACATTCATAGTTTCCACTAAAAAAATCAAAAGTTGTATGATGTTTCAAATAAAGAGCTATCTCATGATTTCTGATGAAGATATTGGATAACTAAAATGCCAAATTAGATTTTATTAAAAAAAGAGACAATAGTAGTATTGATAATCAAAAGGGACTCTCCCATACTAGAGAACCTACATATTTTAAAGCTTAGAAGAAAATTTTAAAAACAAGTAATTCTCACATAACAGCTATAAATTAAATTTGTAGACTTCAAAGAAAAAATGTGGCTTAATTTCCCCATTATTTTTTACAGATTAAATGTAATTCAACATAATACTTATCTGCCTCAATACTTTTGAACAAAATGTCTTTATAATTTATTAAATAGAGTTGAAATAAGAATTCAGAAGTACATTTCTTTTGAAGCTTTTACACATCTTTTCTAGCATATGTATTTCTTGGCTTGGCAGGGACTACTAGCTTATAAACAGAAATATACACTGAAACTGACATCCATTTACACCATGACTGTGCCTCATAACAATCCAGCTTTTCCAATTCCTTTATTGTCAGCTCCCCCTAGTGGATCAAAACTTCTAGTTGAAGGAAACGTGGTACTATATATATTTAATTTGCCATCTGTTTTTCCTTTAAGCTTTCCTGAGATTTAAATACAGATCTTGTAACATAGAAAGCCACACCTGAAACCTACATGATCCTATTAACCAATGTCACCCCAATAAACTTAATTTAAAAAGTGTAACCCAAGAAACTGGAAGCATGCTAGGATCCTTAAAACTACTCTGAAGATGAGAATAACTGTTTAGCACAAGTGAAGTTTTATTGTAACAACTGAAGGTCATCTAAAGAAAGATAAATATCACATGATCTCACTCATTTGTGGAATATAATGAACAACATGAACTGATGAACAAAAACAGATCCAGAGACAGAAGCATTGATCAGACCGTCAAACCTCAGAGGGAAGGTAGGGGAGGGTGGGGTAAGGGGGAGAGATCAACCAAAGGACTTGTATGCGTGCATATAAGCCCAACCAATGGACACAGACAACAGGGGGGTGAGGGCATGAGTGGGGGGTCGGGGGTGGGGTGGTGGGAGGCAATGGGGGGATAAGGACACATATGTAATACCTTAATCAATAAAGAAAAAAAAAACTACTCTGAAGATGAGAATAACTGTTTAGCACAAGTTAAGTTTAATGACAACAACTGAAGGTCATCTAAATATGTTAAAAGGCCTATTCTTAGTTTATGGTCCTTCTTCCCCTCTTAACCCAAGATGGAAGCAAATTAAGTATTTTATTTAATATAAGTGAATGTTATTTAACATTCTCCCTTGGATCGGGGGAAAGACAAAACGAGGAGGCAATCAGGTACAACAGCAGGTAGGAGGAGGTAAGCGCCATTCTTCACCCATAGCCACACAGGAAGCTCCCTCCCCACCTGTCTGCCAGGGACCCCACTGATTCAGCTGTACACCTGCCACTTCCATTCTCCCAGTATCAACCTCTGCTTTTACTTACTTATGTTTTAAACGTATTGATTTCTGGAGAGACAGCGAGGATGGGAGGAGAGAAACATCACCTGGCTGTCCCACTTACGCATTCACTGGTGGATTCCTGTAGGCGCCCCGACTGGGATCGAACCCAAACCCTGGGACCAGCTCCCACCGACGGAGCTCCCGGCCACGGCCAACACCCGTGCTGCTGAGAGCTGGGGGCTAGGCGCTGTTACAGCCAAAATTAACCTTCAAAAGTTCTCAGTTTTCTTTTTGAGGAGGTTAAAGGGCACCTGGGTAAGTGTCTTGGTTCAACATTTCAACCTCTCACACCACCAGTCTGGTCTAAGAACAGTGGTTCTCAAAGTGTGCCCCGCGGGACCCCTGCCCTGCGGACCCCGGCACACCCTCGGGGGCCCGGAAGGCGGAAGCGACTCCACGGTAACACTGCGGCTTCCAGGCGCCTTTCACCCTCGTTCCTGCACCGGGAACGGCTCAGGGGCCGAGTGACGGCGGTGTGAACGCAGGGGCAGCCGCGCGACGCCAGCCGTCTCCCGTTCAGCCAGACATTAGAGAGATTTGGGAAAACGTGAAACAACGGCCAGTCGTCTCATCCTCACTGACTGTTTTGGGAAATTTAACTATTGTCACAAATATGTCCGTGAGGCTAACATGTAAGGAGCGTACTGGTGTTACTTTTCAAGGCGTAAGCACTTTTCGGATCCTCAGTTTTATTTTCGAATAAGCGAAATGCATATCGATAGCCAAGACCCACAAAAACCAGTTGTCCGGAGCTGACCTTTTTTAGGGTGTAAAGGGGGGCCGAGGCCCCAAACCTCGAGGACCGCTGCTTAAGCTGTTGCTTCTCCCGGGAACCTAGCGGAGCCTACGTCCCCGCCCCACCCCCGCCTGCGTGACCGGCCCTGAACCTCAGAACCCGGGCCGGAGGGGAGCGTCTCCATTCGGTCCACGGGGAGAATCGAGACCTCAGCCCCGAATTGTCTCCAGGCGCGTTTCCTGTCTTCGGAGCCACGGTTCATTTTGCAAACATAAAAGCGGAGGAAGTTGGAATGTATGATGTTCAACATCCTTTCCAGCTCTGCCATTCTTTTTGTTCCTGCCTTTGCCCTGACTCCTGTTTTATCCCGTGCGAGAATTCGAGGTAAAACCAACCCCTTTCTTGCTACCATCCTGCAAACGAGCCGAGATGCGGAATAAAATCGGGGAAGGCTCCTGGTGGCCGGAACGACGGCTGTCAGACAGACTGAGGGGCAACTGTCCCTGCGGGCCCGCCTAGTCCCCCCCAGCCTGCCCGGTACCTGCCTGCCAGAGACGCCGGCACCAGGCCCCGAGCGCTGCTCGCGCCGCCATCTTGCCGTCGGCGTCCCAGGATCGCTTCCGGGTCACAGTGCGTCCTCGACCATAGAGTTCCGCAACAGGAGAGAGTGTACCCTCTGTTCCGGCACCGGAAAGACCATAGAGATAGAATTCCGTGCTTTTTAAGGGCGCAACTGAGAATGCAGGCGGCCTCCCGGCCCGGGACCCGAGCTCGGCGAGGTTCCTTCAGCCCATTTGTAGATCGTTACCAAGGTCCCGCAGTGTTTTCCTCTACAAATCGTTTTTCGTCCTGTGTGGTTCCTATTCTTTAGAGGCAAACAAAAACACGTGCTTGGGAAAAAAAATATTGACAGCGGTTATCTCTGGGTAGAGGATTAATGGTTGATTTGTTTTCCTATTTCCGTAGCCTTGTAGTTAAGTCGTTAACCCTGCCTTCCTCCCCCCACCCATTGGCATTTTTGTCCGTCAGCCCTCCTGTGCACCACCGCCCCACGGAGCTTCCCAAGTCGTCATTGCCTTAGGTTACTCTCGTGCTTCAGACCTTCACCCAGGACCACAGCCAAAAGGTGTTATAAGCAAAATGTCTGGTTATTAACGCCTACCCTAATTGAGCTCCAACTAAAAGGCTTGTAACTGGGTTTTGCTGTAATAAAAATTTTCTTCCATTGGTGCAATTCTCGAAGCTTTGCTTCCCTCAAGTGCTTTCACATATATCATCCTAGCCCAGTGGTCGGCAAACTCATTCGTCAACAGAGCCAAATATCCACAGTACAACGATTGAAATTTCTTTTGAGAGCCAGATTTTTTAAACTTAAACTATATAGGTAGGTACATTGTTATTAACTTAATTAGGGTACTCCTAAGGCTTAGGAAGAGCCACACTCAAGGGGCCAAAGAGCCGCATGTGGCTTGGGAGCTGCAGTTTGCCGACCACGGTTCTAGATAATAAAAGCCTTACATGCTAAGTGTCTGGTCGACTGGTCTGCCGTTCAGCCAGTCAAAGTATAATATGCTAATGATATGCTAAGGCCGCTCAACTGCTCGCTGTGACGTGCACTGACCACCAGGGGATAGATGCTCTGAAAGGTAGGTTAGCTTGCTGCTGGGGTCTGGCTGATCAGTGGGGTCTGGCTGATCAGTGGGGTCCCTCAGCCCGGCCTGCACCCTCTCACAATCTGGGATGTTGGGGAGCTAGTTTTAGCCAGATCCCTCAGGCCAGCCTGAGGGACCCCACTGGTGCATGAATTCATGCACCGGGCCTCTAATTTAGTATAATGGAAAACCCTGGGCTTACAATTAGGAGATCTGGGATGTGGACCCAGGTTTACCATTTAGCTGAGTGACTTGGGCAAGTTACTTCCCTGCTCTGAGCCTCAATTTTCTCATATATCAACTAGAGTTGACAATAATAGTTTCCTACTTCAAATAGTTGCTATGAGGATTAAATGAGATAGTGGTGTATGATGTTTAGTACAATGCCTGGCACCTAATAATGCAAATAGATGGCATTTGTACCATAAAGTTGCTTTGACCTCACCTGCCTCACAAGATTGTTGAGAAGATTAAAATTTTTAAAAAATCAAGTTTATGGGAACATTGTGTAGCATTTAGAGTATTGTGCAAATGTAAAGTTCTTTGTTTTTCCTTCCCTGCCCTAATTTGCAGGCTAGAGAACCAAGGAAGAGGTAGAGTGATTTGCCCAGTATCACACAAACCGATGAAAGATTTAGGACCAAAACCCAGTTTTCCTGCCCCTTAGACCGGCCTCTACTCACTGGAACTCATTCCTTGTGGAGGTGTGGCGGAAATGCCCCGTGCGGTCTTATACCAGAGCGTGGAAACTCCACACTTTACCTGTGCACACCTCTGCCGCGCTCGGCTCTGCCACACCTGACAGGCTGCCCAGCGCCTTTTTTCAGGCTCCCACTCTGAACTGTGCCATTCCAAGTTGGCTGGGCTGTCGCAGCCAGCGGGGCTTCCAGCAGCTCTCCAATTCTGCTTCTCAAGTTTGCACCAGTCTATTTGCAACTTGTGTGATGCTCCTCGGCCTGCCTCTGCCCTTCGAGCACCCGCAGCTGGGGGGTGGTCCTGCTGCCACATGACGGTGACATTACAGCTTGCAGATGACTTTCACCTATGTTACCTAGTCTGATCCTCAGAAGAGGAAATGGGGAAACTGAGGCTCAGAGATGAAGCGACTCACACAAAATCGTCTGGTGAGTTAGTTACAGCTGAACCAGTGACCCTCCTCAAGACCCCGGTTCGATGCCTCTCCACCCGTGCAGTGGGCTGGTGCTGGCCCTGTGATCAGCTCAGTTCCATTTAAAGCCTCTTTGGGTGTGAGGATTGGATTCCCACTTCCCCACCCTCCTGCAAGTAAAGGTGTTTATTTTATTTTTAAGTCCTCATCTGAGGATATTATTTCCATTGATTTTTTTTTTTTGAGAGTGAAAGGAAATGGAGGGAGGCAGAGGTGTGCATAGGTAAAGTGTGGAGTTTCCACGCTCTGGTATAGGACCACACAGGGCATTTCCGCCACACCTCTGCCAATGGAAATGGAGAGAGAGAAACGTTGATATGAGACACATTGATTGGTTGCCTCCCACACGTGCCCTGAACGGGCCAGGAGTTGAACCTGTAACCAAGGTACATGCCCTTGACCAGGAATAAAATCCATGACCCTTCAGTCTGCGGGCTGATGCTCTAACCGCTGAGAAAACCAGCCAGGCCTATTTTTTATTTTTTACTTTAAAAGACATGTGTGGCCTGGACTGCTCTTGCAACTGGGTATGGGGACTCAAAGCATTCTCAAGGACTGGGTACCCTCTCCATTCCTGTGGCCAGCATGGTCTCTTTATTGATGGGCTCTCTGTGCTTACAAATAGTGTCTGTGCCCTCAGAACTCTTCCTTGATGTGGCCACCGCCTGCTGCCTTTGACTCATAAAGTTTCTCCATTCATACCCTCAAATGTGGGAGTTTGATTTGGTCCCCTTGTTCTTCTGGGCCAAGCCTTGCCAAATGTCACCTGGTGGCCTAGGGCAGTGGTCGGCAAACTCATTCGTCAACAGAGCCAAATATCCACAGTACAACGATCGAAATTTCTTTTGAGAGCCAAACTTTTTAAACTTAAACTATATAGGTAGGTACATTGTTATTAACTTAATTAGGGTTCTCCTAAGGCTTAGGAGGAGCCACACTCAAGGGGCCAAAGAGCCGCATGTGGCTTGCCAGCCGCAGTTTGCCGACCACAGGCCTATGGACCTAATAGCTTGGATTCAGGTGCCAGCCCTGGTCCAACTAGCTCAGGGCAGGTGGGAGTCACTGTGAGGGGCAAACCCTGGTTTTGCCAACAGCAGGGCTGTGGACAGGGCTCTGTGGTGTGGGATGTGGGCAAGGACAGCGTTCTGAAGCTTGGCCTACTATAGGTCTCTTCCCTACCACCTTCCAAACCTCTAACCCAGAGGTCCTCAAACTCTTTAAACAGGGGGTCAGTTCACTGTCCCTCAGACATTCCACACATGCGCACTGCGGGCCCGGGACGAGTCGGCGGCTAAGCAGGACAGGCAGCGGCGGCAAAAACACCCGGCGGGCCGGATAAATGTTTTCGGTGGGCCGCATGTGGCCCGTGGGCCGTAGTTTGAGGACCCCTGCTCTAACCTAATGCAGATGAGTAGGTCAAATAATTCTGGAGAGTTGATGCAAGTCCACCTTGCTTTATATCCAGGAAAAATAAAAGTATGTGCATCAAATATTTCTAAGTTATATTTTGATTGCACCAGTGGTTCTATTTTATTTTTTAATTTTTTTGTTAATCCTCACCCTAGGATATTTTTCCATTGATGTTTTTTGGGGGGAGGGCGGTAAAGAATCATGGTCATCTGGAAAGCCAGATGGGCTGAGCCACAAAATGGCACCCGGCTCCATTGATTTTAGAGATTGGAAGGGAGTGGGAGAGACAGAAACACCGATGTGAGAGGGACACGTTTGGGTGCCTCCTGCACATGCCCTCAGCCAGGGCTGGGGATCAAGTCTACAGCTGAGGTATGTGCTCTTGACCGGAATCAAACCCAGGACTCTTCAATTCTCAGGTTGACGCTCTATCTACTGAGCCAAACGGGCCAGGGCCAGTGGTTCTGTTTTAGAAGACAGCCCTTTTCTCTTGGTTGTGATGGTTTCATGGTTAATACTTATCTCCAAACTCATCAAGCTATATCCAGTAGATATGCATAACTTTTTATGTCAATCACGTCTCAATAAAGTGTTTAAAAATGGTAATACTGCCAAAAATAAAATTACACAAGCAGAGGAAGTAACGGCCCAAAACAGTCAAAGGGGAGATCAGTGTTGCATGTAACCATGTGTAGGAATGCAAAGCAAGCATGTAGGGCTGCCTGCCTTCACAACGCAGAAGCAAACACTTCCCTGGGAATGCTGTCCCTGGGATCGGGGGGGGGGGGGGAGAACAGCTCTTTTCAAAAGATTATCTCTCTTATTTAAAGGACATAATCAGCCCTTGGGCTTTTATACAGGAATATCTGTGATCCAAAGATCACTGCGGTTCACTTAGGAATGAATAGATTATTCAATTTCTCAACATGCCTTCCTAATTGTCTTGCTTGTGTCAACATTAAAACTCATCCGCATTCCTAGAGCGAACTGTAGCCAGCTGGCTGTGGCTGCGTCTGTGGAAATTCAGAACTGACTTTAGGTAACTTCAGAAGAGGTTTTGTTTACACACACGCACACACACCTGAAACATTAGCGATAATTAGTTGAACAGATCGTTGCTGAGCACCTATTCGAAATTGCTGTGCATATGTGGGTAATGGTGAGGCAGTTCACAATATTAATAAAGCATGGCCTTTGCTTTTCCCAGCGGTGGAATTGGATCAGTTCCCAGGGCCCTGTGTTCTCTTTCTAAGTATTGAATTCCTTGGCAGGAAGGAATGATGTCACAGTCATTTTCATACACTCAGCTCCCCCGGGGCTAATACAGTGTGGAATGGTGCCTGGTACGTGGGGCTCCCGGGGACTGAAGAGATGACTGTAACAGTAGGAGAGGGCTTCGGATTGGACACCTGAGCCCTTGGAAGCAGAACTTAAATGTACAATACGGGCTAATGCAATGCTTCTAGAGAAGCGGTTCTCAACCTGTGGGTCGCGACCCCTTTGGGGGTCGAACGACCCTTTCACAGGGGTCGCCTAAGACCATCGGAAAACACATTTAAATGACATATTGTTTTTGTGATTGATCACTATGCTTTAATTATGTTCAATTTGTAACAATGAAATTGGGGGTCACCACAACATGAGGAACTGTATTAAAGGGTCGCGGCATTAGGAGGATTGAGAACCACTGTTCTAGAGGAATAGCAGCTTAACACTGATAGCCAAAATAAAAGTAAAACAACAAGAGAACCTAGAACAGTGGTCGGCAAACTGCGGCTCACGGGCCACATGCGGCTCTTTGGCCCCTTGAGTGTGGCTCTTCCACAAATAACACGTGCGGGCGCGCATGTACAGTGCGATTGAAACTTCGTGGCCCATGCGCAGAAGTTGGTGTTTTGTGGAAGAGCCACACTCAAGGGGCCAAAGAGCCGCAGTTTGCCGACCACTGACCTAGAAGATCAAGGTCTTCACAGGTGTGCCCCACTTGAAGCAAATTCTGTATAGAATCCAGAATTTCAGATTTCTCTTGAAGTTTATTGTTGACCATTAAAAAGTAAACACACTCTTTAGAATCTGGAAGTTCAGATTAGCAATGCCTGCAAACTGTGAGATACCTGTGTGACTACGAAGCCTCTAATGGTTAGAGACCACCAACTCATCCACTGCTTGAGTACAGAATTCTCTGTCCCAGCCGCCCAGGTGGGGGCGGGCACTTTAGTGAACATTAAATCTGACCAGCAGACGGGTCTAGAGAAGCCAAATAACAGGCAAATCCGCATCTATCCGGCACTGAGAAGTCATTTCCGTGGCTAGAAATAAGGAGTGTTTAAGCCAAATGAAACTCAGAAAGGTAACATTTTATTTTCAGAGCAGCTGATGCAATATATCGAGTCAGGTTTTCACAAATAAATAAGACAGTGGCTATCGGCTTACATCGCTAGCTGAAGAATGCCTCTCGCGTGGAGCTGCCACACGTTTCTGCGGCTCCTGGCCGGAACCTGTGCAGTGGCGTTCTCCTGGCTCTCTTTCTGAAAATAAATATTGTGATAATTTAAAGAAAATGCTATCGCTTGGGGGGAAACCAGCATGGAATGCCCAGATGCTTTTGTTTTAAAGGAATGCACCTTTTTAGGACAAGTCTATAAAACATCTTTATTTTTTTGTTACATGTGATGTTTAAATATAACTTTGCTTTCAAGCTTCAAACTTTTTTTTTTTTTTAAACCCCTGGTAAAATAAGACTTTTGGTTCGCCTTTTAACAAAAACTGACCTAGGAAGAAACATTTTTAGCAAAATGTATTATAAAATCACTAGAAAATACTGTCCTCTTTTTGCCAAAATGTTACATAAAATCCTTATTAAAAATACACACATTACAAAAGAAAAATTATGAATATGCTATACATAGTGCTCTTGATATGGACCAAGGGACCTGCATTCCGGGGGAAAATACAGTTAAGCACACTAGATATTATGATGTCAACTTATAGTGCAAACCTGAATAAATTACATCCTGAAATGGGAAGGCATGCAAGTCATCTGCTGAGAATAGAACATAACAAAGCCAGAACAGGAAGCAATCACAACCACTATTTAAAAATGTTTTCGTTTTTATTACATTAATTTTTTTCAAAAATACTTTTCTTTACAATAGAACTCCTAGAAAATATTTACAACCTTCCTCTAATAAAATATAACAGCAGTTAAATATATTTGAAAATAAGATGGGTTTTTCCATAAAATATATCTGTTAACTTTTTATATACAAGCTTTCTCAAAGAGATCTAAATTCACTAATGAAAAACCATCTGATAGTAAACAGTAACCATGTTGAAGACTTTGACCTTCAGGAAGAGAAGTTCTCTGGGGTGGGGAAGGCTGGGAGGAAGCTAAAACACAACACATACATGCACGCAGAATCGTTTCAGGAAAAAAAAAAAGAAAAAGCACAATGTTCTACTATGAAGTCAATTCTTTTTAAGTTGATATTGTCCAAAAATACTAATTCAGGAATTTGAACTGTCTCATTAAGGAGGAGTTCTTTGGTTATTTCAAGTCAAAAAATGCTTACACTATACTGCATGGAAAATCAAAGTTATATTGTGCATTATATTTTTTGCCTTGGCAACTCAAGTTTATTTTTCATGTTTAAAACTGGAACGGCTGGGCAAGTCGCCAAACATAACGAATACGTTCGCTTTATAAACATTTTTCTGGGTGTTGGCTCCTTTGTTAGATAAGCTCTCATACATCCCAATAGCAGAACCTTTCCAGAATCACTCTCAGACATCCGCAAGCAGAGGGGAGTGGTCACTGGGACGGGGGCCATCGGCCAGTGTCGCCCTGGGATGGTTCTGAGACAACTCTGCCGTGAAGGTGATGCAGTGCCCAGGCGGGTCTGGGCTCAGAACATACGAGAATGACCTGTCTGAAACGGCAGCAAATAAAACACCTCGTTTTCCCCTAAAGAAAAAGAAACTTCCAAGATCTCTTTTCAGAAAACAGAACGATTGAAATGAAAAGAACCTTTGTATTTATCTTCTGCCCTTGGCTTTCCTGAGATTCAGAGAACACTGCCTGGGTGGGGCCGCCGAGGGCCATGAGTATGTGCTAAATGCTTCTGCAGAGACAAACTTATCCTCACGCTTCCGCTGATACTGCCTCTAATGTTAAGCTATTAACGTGCCAGCAGAGGGCCCGGCATGATGGCCACGCCCACAGGAGCTGGGGAACTAGCCTCCCTGGGGCGGGAGTCACACATTCCAGGGGGCCCTCCCCACCAGAGCGGTCCTCTCTGTGCCGGGCCCTGTCCCGTCTGAAGGCGCGCTGCTCATTCGCCCTCACAGTGGGACAGGTCCGTCTGACTCAGCTCAAAGCCTGAGCTACATGGCATTTTTGAAGGATTACACGTTTATTACCTTCAAGTACAAACAGAAACCCTGATGACAGGGACAGGAGGAGGCAGAGTTATGTGGCTTGGAAGATTGTAGAAGTGCTTTGGTAAATGACTAACGAATACATTCATTGTCTGAATGCACACATTGTAGCTAAAGTGGTATGTGAAACCATTTTTGTTGGCCTTGAGGGCTACATCCCTTGAATTTGCTATCAAATTTCTTAGAAAACCCTTTTCTTCATGGTTAGCATCAAGATAAACTTCGGTCCAGCACAGATGAATTACAGCAAAGTCCCAAGTGAGTGAGGTTTCACAGCGCTTCGGACTGGCACAGAGTCGTCTCAGAACTCCACTGGCCACTAGCAGTGTTGCAAAACAGAACGGGCTCTTCCCATCTAGTTTTGGGGCAAAAGAACACTTCTTGGCCTTCCGGGGACTTCAATGTGTGCCTCTCAACCACCCTCCCTACAAACAGCCCCGGCAACTAAATAGTTGGGGTTATTTTCTTCCAGATGGACCTCGAGTGCACGCTCGCTGAAACACAGCTCTGCCCACCCACGGTGAGCACGGAAGAGGCCGCCACACTGCTCCATGGACCAGGTCGTCAGTGACTCCCCTCGGGGGAGCGCGAGCCTGAAACCGTGCAGTAATCAGTTCCTAGGAACAGGCCAGGTGACAGGCAAGGCAGCGAGCAAACTTATTCTCCCATTGGCCAACTCTTCAAAGGACCTGTGTGCAGAGGCAAGCGTGGCACGAGGGCTTCCTCAGCTCTCTGGAAAGCTACCCGCGAGCACAGTCTCCCGGCGAAGACGCCAAGTTCACGGCGCTACAGAGTGAGGTCAGAGCAGAACCAAAATAACTCTCGGTGGGAAAGGACGGCCCAAGTCCCCAGCAAGAGGAGGGCAGCCTGCTTCACACGGACACACGCACACGCACACGCACCGCAAGCTTTGGGACAAAAGGCAGTCGGGAGGGTTGACATCTGAAAGCAAAAGAACATCAATGTCAGGCTCACCCCCTGCCGGGAGTGAGTTCACGGGAATGCAGCCCAGACGAAACACCTCTTACAGAGAGTTGTGCCAATTATTTATTCCCCCCAACCTCCCACAAGAAAACAAATTTAAATAAAAGGAAAAGAAACTGGATTTTTTTTCTTCTAAACCTGAATAAAACGACCATTTTTTAAACAGGTAGTTTAAAATGGTTACAGAACAAGCAGGCAGTCCAGGCTTCCTGATGCGTGAAGACGGAGGAGGCCGCGAGCTTCGCCGTCTCTGAGTGACAAGCAGGCCTCTACAGTTCCGTGTCCCCCTGAAGCAAAACGGGGTCTTGATCATCCAAGAGGAGATCGGTGTCCACGGCCTCGGCCTCTTCCATGACGCCTCCCAGCTGCTGGACAACGTCGTCGTCGAGGATGTCCACGTCCTTGATGGGTTTGAGCAGACTCAGCTGGTCCAGGGGCAGCAGCCGCGGCGCCCCCACCGGCCCCGTAGTCCTCTCGATCGTGGCTGCCATTTCCGCCGCAAAAGCCGCCTTCTGAGCCTTTTGCCTCTGCTGTTCCTCCTGCTGCCTGTGCGTTTTCATGTGTGCGTTTCGGCTTTTGATCTTGAAGAAGACTCTAAACGGGAAGAAAAAGCAGCGTGTGAGACTTGGGAGGTCTGAGCACGGGGGCGCGTGGGGGACCTCTGTCTGAGCTGGCTTTGACAGGGTCCTCGGCTCCTGTGCTCCTAGGACTTCCTCCTCTTGGGACCTGTCACCTCTCCTCTGTCTTCTCAAAGCATGGCGAGGAAAGGGGGTGGGGACAGAGACACATTACAGTGTGTCAGGCCTCCTTCCTGTGGCAACCGAGGGAAAACCTTCAAAGGCCTTCCTGTCCATCTGTGGTCTGGAACACAGGCCCTCTCTCTGTCCATCACTAATCAAGCCTTTTCAACCAACCCGAGAGTCTCCAAGTCATGCCACTGAGCTCCGGTGGTTCCCATCAGAAACAACCCATGCCCCCCCCCCCCAGCCCCCCCGCCTCCGGCCCTGTTCTTCCTCAGTCAGAATTCTCCAGGATCTGCACCAACTGGACTGTTGTCCCCTCCACTCCAGCCCGAGTGCTCTTCTCAAGGTCACCAGTAACTGTGTGGCCAAAGCCCATGGCCCCTCTGTCCTTATTGTACCTGACTTCTGAGCTGCAGCCACCCGTCTTTTTCACCTGAGACCCCTTCTTGTTGGCCAATTATCATTGTTTTCTACTGTTTCCTTAAGAATGAAACAGTGGTTCTCAGCTGGGGGTGACCTTGCTCCCCAGGGAACATCTGGTAATGTCTGGAGACATTTCTGATGGTCACAACTATGGCAGGAGTTACTCCTGGCCTCCAGTGGGTAGAGGCCAGGGATGATGCTAAGCATCCTTCTGTGCCGAGGGCAGTCCCACTCCCACAAACAAGAAACGATCAGACCACTCCCACAAACAAGAAACGATCAGACCCACATGTCAGTGCTGAGGGTGAGAAACCCTGGGATAAGAGCGCTTCAGACTAAGGTCAGCGGGCCCAGTGCGGCCAGTCCCTGCCGGTTTTGTAAAGAAAGTTTTACTGCAATACAGCCACGTTTGGCCTTCATGTTAATGTGCCCTATTGGGATCTTTTTCAGAAAGCGTGCCTGGAGGTGAGACTGCCTACTTATGGAGCGGGGACAGCGCAAATGCTCTACACTCACTGCTGAGCTCCTAAAGGAGGGAAGTACAAACACAAAAAAATCAAAGCTGATTCCTAAGACCAGAGTCAGAGTTGATGAATCACAACTGACACACGGAAAACTGAATTTCAGCAGCTAAAAGACATTCTGCAACCATCTGCCTAATGTTATTCCCAGTTGGGAAAACCACAGAAACTACTTCTATTTTCCATATAAATCTTTACTGGAGTGAAGGTAGGAAAGGGTTCCAAGCAACATAAAGACAAGATGAGGCAGATGTCCCCGGAAAGCTCAAAACACGGATTTTTGTTAAAATGCCCTTTGTCTCCACCCTGCGGGAGCAGAGGAGCAGAAGCGCCGTCTCCTCTCAGAGGAAACTGGCGAGACCCCGACACCCCCACCCCCCCGCCCCAAAGCAAGCAGGTGGGAGGTGAGGAGTCAGCCGAGGAGGTTCATTATTTCAAGCCAATAACCCTAATGATCATTGCAGGGGCACTTGTTCTCCGTGACATGAAGATGACAGCACACGCTGGCTCCGAAGGACCTCAGAGCAGAGAGGAGGGGACTGGCGCCTAAACCGCCTGCCCCACCTTTGCGCTTCTCAGAGGGAGAGCGCCGCTGGCTCCAGCTCACTTTGGTGGGGGCCGCTGAGGTGTCAGGTGTCCTCAGGGGCTAAGAACCTGGGTCGGGCCAGCCTGCCTGCTGTCGATCTCCACTCAGCTATGCACCGTGACAAACCGCTTAGCCCCTGTGCCCTGTGTCTCTGCTTATAAAAAAGAAGCTACTAAAAGGACCTACTTCACAAGGCTCCCTTGAGGTTGAATTAACCAACACGTGCAGACATCCTTGAAAGGAGTGCCAGGCAGGGGGTGAGTGCCTGGTAAGGGGCAGCTACTAGGAAGTTCCCCGAAATATCCCACGAGAACGTGTATCGTAAAGTTGGCCTTGTTCATCCAGCTAGGGGTGTTTTCCTGGTAGAGTTCCAGCAGCTGCCTGGTGGCCATCTCCCCCGGTCCTATCACTCTTCACGTGTGAGGCACTGGAGAATATGGGAAGACAAACTCGGCGAGGGTCCTAAAGGATGTCACTCATAACGTCTCACCTGACCCCTGCCAGTTGGGCGGCTCACTGGGGAGTGAACTGGAATTCTGTACTGGCTGCTGTGGGAGGGAACCGTGTGCATCTTACCACCAATGATATTTTCTCTCTAAAGTAAATAAATGAACAGTGCAAGCCAGCAGGACGGAGCAGGGTCAGGAGTCGGGCTCTGCATTTGAACACACCCGGGTTCAAATCCCAGCTCGGCTCTTAAGGGTGGTGTGACGTGGGGCAAGTCATTTCACCTAACTTCCAACCCAAATTTGTAAAACGAGTATAAAAACTTGGAGTTGCTGGGTGAGGATTCAGTGAGCTCATGCACATGAAGTATACAGCAAAATAAGTGCTCAGTAAATGCTAGCTGTTACTATTACTACCCACTGTCAGTTTCCCCCTCTTCGCTATTCTTTTAAATTATACTTAAAAGGGCAGGGATGCTAAATAGGTGCTCTCACGAGTCAACTCTGATCAATTGATTGGGCCCGCTTGAAGCATTATGATGAAAAGTGTTTGAAGTCTTGTCTTACAGTGGTAGCAAAAGTGCAGCAATTGATTGGTGATGTCTGCCTGGGCACAGGAATGACAGCAGGGGAAGGCAAGCCATCTCTGCTACAGAGAGTTCCTGAGTAGGTGTCTTAGAGCCATTCTCAAACTTCACAGGGAAGCAAAGAGAGCAATGCCAGTGAATATGGTTTGGGAGCGACGGGCAGAAGTTGGAAAATTTTACTCTTCCCACATTTTTGAAAAAGAGTAAAATGTTGTCATTAGAGGTTTGCTCTCTGAAGACATCCACCCTCATTAGGCTGACCCCAGAATGACCAAATCCCGAGTCAGAGACAAAGGGCACACCCCTGAGGCCCCATGCAGACCCCCTGGGTGGCATCAGGGAGAACTCAGAGCCCAGGTTATTTTTCTAACTGAAGAGACCTCGGGCCTTCCTGGCCCGGCCCCCACAGAGCGCATTACCCATCGCACACTTAGATCCAGCCCCCCCCCCCCCCCCCCCCCCCCCCCCCCGTCCAGTTCCACCTACTTGCCGCACTCCTTGCAGGGGAAGACGGTGGTGGGGTCGGTCTCGCCGCTGGTGGTGCTATGAGAGGGCGAGCTCTTCACCGAGCAGTACCCGCTCTGGGCACTGCCCGGCTTCTGCTTCCCAGAGGGGACAGCGCCCCGAGCTTTGGTCACCTGGTTGGTGCCACCGTGGATGCGGGCGTGGCCGTTCAGTGCCTGTCGGGAGCTGAACACCTGGGGAAGAAAGGGAGTGACATGACATCTACAGTCCTGAAAAGGAAATTAGGGTTGTTAGTGACTCGATGGTAAAACGTGAGATTCCTGTAACAGCGTCTAACGACAGGGCACGGGGACTTGACACAGCAAACTCGGGCACACACCACCCTCAAATGCTAGGCTGCCCCAAGCCCCACCGCTGTGCTAACGGGAAGACGGGAGGCGAGGTGGCAGTGCGGGGGACCAAGCTGCAGGCTGTAGTCGGGAGTTGGGAGCCAGACGCAGCGCCTGTCCACCGGGGGCGCTATGGGGCCACACCCCGCTGGCCCCCCCCCCCCCCCCGCCCCGTCACCTCCCCCTCCCCCTTATTTTCCCCCCATCTGTATAATGCGGGGGTTGGGCCAGCTTTCAAACTTTTTTTACACCAGTAACTATCTTTTTCTTTTCTTTTCCCCTTTCCTTTCTTTCTTCACTTCGAAAGGACAAAAACAAATCAGGTCTTCCTCAAAAGCTCAAAATGACAAGCAGAGGTGCCCTGGTGGAAACAGAGCCAGCGCCCCAGAAATGAGCCCGTTTGCTCAGCTCCTCCCAGGAAGCCCTGGGACCCAAAGGAGCACATGGGAAAGACACTGTCCGGCTGCTCTGAGTCTGTGCGCGAAGTCCAAACCCCAATCAGCAGCCCATGACGGAAGCAATGTTTCAGACCCCCCCGTTTCACTACAGGATGATGAACAGGGGAAGGACCGGGCAGTTTCATGAAGCTTGCCATAAAGCAGGCTTTCCCGAGCTCAGCACCACCGACACGTGGGCTGGGTTACTGCTGTGGGGGCTGCTTGTGGGCTGCCAGCAGCACCTCCTCCGCTGTGACACCCTCTTTGGACATTGCCAAACGCTCAGGGGTTCTCACAGCCAGTTGAGAACCACTGCGGTGAAGGGATGGAAGCCACACCCCCGAAATTCCAAGAGCCCGACACCAGCTAGTGGGATGCCCCAGGCCTGCCCAGCTGTGGAGGTTGTGCCCTGCTAGATTCACGAGCTCTGTTTGTGGCCTTACAGGGAAAAAAGATCTATTGCTGATTTAGCAACCCAAACTGCCATGGTTCGGGGCAAGGATTAAAACTACCACTTTTTTCCCCTGTGATTTTTAAAAGTTATTAACACATTGCGTACCGCATAGAAATCTCTAAGACATAGGCCAGGGACCGCACGTTTTTGGGCAAACTGCACGTTATTTAAATCATCATAATGCACTTTAGGTGTTGTTTTTCAATAATTATAACATTTTTATTTACAAAAACAATTAAACAATTAAAGTTCCTAGTACTTTTTTAACGTATGGTACTGCGTAAAACATTTTCCTCTATGAAGAGGGACCAAACAAAATTTACGTAAGTATCTAGATTCGCTCCTTTTTCCATGGGCGTGAAAAACGAGAACACTCGTGAGCGGTCCCTAACAGATGGCGCGCGAAACACGAGAAAACTCCTGAGCGGTACGAAATGTGTTAAAAGGCATCATCCACCTGGCTGAGCCCTTCGATTGGGAAGCGTAAAAGATGACGCCCCCCTTGGTAAAGAATTTACAGCAAAACTGTGAATTGAGGAAGCATCCAATTTCTAAACAAATCTACACAGAAATACTGTGAAGATGTGATGAAGTCACATCTTCATCATCCCTGAATGGAAGAGCTCCATACAAACATATAAAAAAAAAAAAAGCCAGCAATTTCTTATGTTCTCTTCAAAACAAATGTAAAATATGTGTGTGTACTTTTTTTTTTTTCATTTTCATTTTTTCTTAAATATAAATCAAGTGAATTTCTGCGTTAGGATCGACATGTTTTAAAGACTGTTGCTTTCTTCACTTCAGTGACTGCCCAGACTCACTAAGCAGCACTCAGTACTCTGTTCCCCGTAACGGACAAGCAAGGACAGGCGCTAACCGAGGGAGACGGGGCTTCTTGTGAAAGAAGCAACAGTCTCCTTTTTCGAGTGATGCCTCTAGAACTTGCCTGTCCAGGTGTGCCTGGCTTTAAGAAACCTGATTTGGGAAAAGCTCGATAATTCAGACCAGTGGGGGACCATCCAAAGGAAACAACTCTTAAGAAATATCCTTTGAAGTACACAGGGAGCCTTCGGCCAGGCCGGTCCACGTTCTGTAAGGCCTCCTCTAGCTCTCGGAGTGATCAAATGGTGAACTGGTTTTATTTTAGCTAAATGATGCTTCTAATGTGCTTAAGGTTAAGTAATTACACAGACTCCCTTTCAGTCTATTTATTTACATGATTAATTTTGCTTAGTAAATCTGCTTCGTCTCCCCCAAAGAATACAAAGATAAACTTTAGCTGAGTCTTTGCAATTATGCTGCATAAGGATAATTCTCTGTGGGCATTCCCAGTGCAATTAAATGCGACAGGGCATGACCCGGAATGACACGCCCAGAGCAGTGAGGAGGCACCAGGACGTGGAGAAGTAAGCTCTGGAGGCCAAGGCTCACTGATGAGTTCAGAACCTCACGCTTCCTGGGGGCAGGGACCTACTTCGTGTCCTCTGAGCATGTAGCCCAGGGCCTGACACAGGGCGCCCACTCCAGAAATAGCTGCAGGCTGAGTGAGTCAACGGGATAAAGGACAGAAAGCCATGGCAACATGGGACTCTTTCTGCCCAACGTCTACGGCAGAAAGTGCATCCTTTCCAAAATGCATCGTCTCAAAGCCAGGCCCAGCCATACGCCTGGCCCTCGGTCCCGGGAGGACACACAGACACTTACAGCCCCACAGCTGGGCATTTCACAGATGAAGGAGCCCGCGGGCTGGCCGAGGGCCTGCAGGGGCGGCCCTTCCGCGGGAGCCAGGACGGGGCCTGGCTGCGGCTCCGGGGACTTGGGCACTTCACTCTCCTCTTCTCTTGTGGATTTCCTATCTTCTTCCTGGTCCTCCTCCTCCTCCTCCAGTTCTTCTTCTTCTTCACTTGTCTAGTGTTAAGGCAATAAAAGCAAAAAGGGGAAAGTCCCCAAATGGCATTTTTAGTGAACAGAACCCACAGGCCAGGAGAGGGTGGAGGGGCTGGGTGCGGGGCTTCCCCGGCTTCTCCCTGCATGAGGGACGCTGATCGAACCCTGGGCTGGAGGTGGGAAGGACTGTCTCACTGGACGCTGGGAATTCTGAGTCAGGGAAGTCCTGCCCACCCTGGGTCCCTCCTTAGTTATATAAAATATTTGAAGGCAGGGAGGAGAGATTTCTGTAGGTAGAGTTTCTCCCCCTGGTTCGAGACTAAACCCCAGGCAAGGCTGCCCACTTGGGTCTGTCTGCCCTCTGTGTCCCCAGAGCCGTGTGGAGGGTTTCCAAGCAATAGCAACACTGTGGGACCCCACGGAGAGAGGCTCAAGACCTATGGGGTTTGTGCTACAGGCCTCGTAACCCACTGCCACGCAAGGTGCCCAAGATGTTGATTTGACCTGGGAAAGCACGTGACCCAGGGTGTCCCAATGTGCTCCTGCTCTGATCTTGTCAGGAAAGAGAATCAGAGTGAACCACAATGACTGCAAAAAGGAGAGAACACGCAAGGGGATATTCCCTTTTATGTATCGTGTGTTTTTCTCATCCTGGTCTCCGATCATGAGCTTGTAGAAATGCCTTCCAGAGGCATTCTAAGAAAAAGGAAAGGCCGGTATTTTTTATGAATGGCTATCCGCTCCGCAACCGTGTCCCCTCCACTTCAGAATAGCAACCAGCTGCGGAATTAAGCAGAAGGCCCACGCCTTCCTCAAGGTTAACAAGATCGCGAGTTAACAGAGCAGCTTGGAGTAGGCACCCGGGGCGGGTTGGGATGGAGGGCAGGCATCTAGGAGGCCCTCATTCTGCCTCTTGTTTAACTAACGACCTCATTCTGCTCTCCATCTTCATTCGGGCGGTGGGAGGGGTGACAGATGCTGGCTCCTCCAGGCCCAGTAAGGACTGGGGACCAGAAAAAGGGAGTCCTACGTTACATCAGCCTCATTTCAGCTTCTGTTTTATAGCACTTTACAGTTTACAAAGTGCTTTCACATGGCCATATCACTGAATAGTCTGTAAACAGTCTCCACAATTTACGAGGAAAAGAAAGGCATGCCCAACCAATGGTGCATTCGTCTCTGCCCGCCTCCTGTCTCCCTCTCTCTTTTTATATTTTTATTTTTTTTGAATTAAATGTATTGGGTTGACATTGGTTAATAAAATTATATTGGTTTCAAGTGTACAATTCTATGATGCATCGTTGTGTGTTTACCACCCAAAGTCAAACCTCCTCCCATCACCATAGGTTTGACACTGTCACGCCTCTTTGCACACCATTGCTTAAAGCCTGTGGGCTCCAGCTTGGTTTCCCCCGGCATCAACGTAACCGGAGTGAGCCTACGATTCTTAGAACCCAGAAGCAAGAATTCCCAAGAAGAATAAAGATTTCTGAGAGCAGTGGTACCCTGGGTCCTGAAACCACAGCTTCCCCTCTCCGGTGTGGGCTGGGCTTGGGAGAAAGACAATGCCAGCACATAATGGGGCATGTGGCACTCCCCTCCCTGGGTCAGCAGTGTCTGTATTTAATACCACATACGCATATTTAACAGGGTGTATTTAAGAACCAGTCCCAGTTTCCAGTGAGTTAATTAGGATTAATTAGTAATAATTACATTTGTTGAAAGGCTTCAGTGAATACAGATGTAGGACTAATACATTTACAGTGATTTATGATAGAAGCTGTAGGTTTCGTACTAACGTACAAACATACAGGTTGATTTCATTTAAATGGCCTCATTTCCGTATGAATCCTCCATCTTCCAGTCCCTAAGACTTTCACCTAAAACCACTCTATGTCAAACTGCAAGGGTTCACTCCATTCCTTTATAGAACTGGAACTTTGTGGTCTCAAATACCAATTTATTAAGCAGCCCAAGGCCTATAGCTTGGCTTTTAAAATAAATTATGTAATAATTTTAAATGACAATGGCATTATTTCATGGTACTTACTATAATTAGAATTTTCTCACAGTGCCATATTTTTGGCTTAAGAACTCATAGAGGCCTGGCCAGTGTGGCTCAGCTGGTTGGGCATTTTCCCATGCACTGAGAGGTTGCCAGTTTGATCCCAGTCAGGGCACATGCCTGGGTTTTGGGCTTGACCCCTGGCAGGGCATATGCAGGAGGCAACCGATGGCTCTCATACTGATGTTTCTCTCTTTTTCTCCTTCTCTCTTCCTCTCTAAAAATCAATAAAATAGTAAAAACAAACAAACAAAAAAAACCCCAGAACTCTGAGAAGAAACATTCCAGATAGCCACAAAATTACAGATTCAATTATACCGTCCTGTGATTATAATGTCTTAGGAATTTAGATAGATTGCTCACAGAATGATTTATCATTAAGCCAAATGGCTCACCAAAGTGACTAAGAGATACAAATATAGGAAGACAAAAATCCTGACATGTAGAACTTCTTATCAACAAGTTGGTTACTTTATGATGTACTGTGAAACGAAACATTTAATATTCCAGATTTATAAGTGAAAATACAAATGTTCAACAACCCATATTTACTCCAAGACACAGATCTGAGTGTTACAGTCACTAAGGATGATGGTGGTGACAATATACTGAATGACTGCTGAGTCAGGATCCACACATATTGCTAGTTCTCACAACAGCTATGTACAAATTTTTCTTTTATCTATCTATCTATCACTTATTTATTTTTATATTGATTTCAGAGAGAGGAAGGGAGAGATAGAAACGTTGATGAGAGAATCATTGATCTGCTGCCTCCTGCACGCCCCCTACTGGGGATTGAGCCCGCAACCTGGGCACGTGCCCTTGACTGGAATCCCGGGACCCTTCAGTCCACAGGCTGACACTAATCCAATGGAGCCAACCGGCTAGGCCAAATTTTCAAACAAATGAGGAAATTAGCCAGAAAACCAATTTGCCCAAGGTCACAGGGCTGGTAAAGAAGTTGAACTGAGACTTAAAACCTGGGCTATCTGATTCCCAAACCTCCCCCTTCTTCTCCCCTCGGCCCCGCTGCAAATGTCCACCGGCGTGCGTTTGCCCACTTGTACACGGAGGCTTAGGTTTTCAGCTCAAACACAGAAACCCTAAGCCTCTCCGAGCCACTGGGACCAGCTGCCTTTCCATGCCAAAGGGAAGCAGGCGTTCCCTGGTCGGTGGCCATGATGGAGGTACCTAAGGTGCATAGACCACGATGAGCTTTGTCCTGGGAGCCTTGACCGCTGTCGTCCAAAATCAGTTAACTGTGTCAGTTTCCTCAATTGTGTTACCTTTTGGCCACAGCCAGACCCACAGATTTGCCCGGAGTGGAATCGTGAGAATGGACAGGGCACAGGAAGGGGAAGTCAGCACACTCTGCTCCCATGTCCTTAACAGAGACCACCTTGGCCCCTTCTGCCTGCGAGGGGACAAGGGCCTGAGATGGCTTCAGGCCAGAAGGCAGACTACCCTGCTGGTTCCCTAAAGAGCTGCTGTTCCTCACAAACTCTCCTGCTCTCCCCTCTCCCCACACACGTCCCTAAGCTACCCGAGCATGTTCCAAGGTGGGAAAATGGCCATCTGTCCCTTTAGTAACACACTGAGGACACGTGATCAGCAGAGCTACCCCCGGTGTCCAGGCAGGCTTGGAGGACAAAGAGCAGGACCCTGCCCTAGGACAGCACCTTCTGCACCCTCCCCAGTCCTTGCACGGTCCTGACTTTTCATCTGTAAACTGTCCTCAGGAGGCGGAGCCCTCACAGTGCCCCAGAGGGAGCTGAGAGCTACCACACCGGCCTTAGATCACGGTTTTCTTGTTTTTGTGGGCCGAGTCATCTCTGCACATACCTGTCTATGCTCCCTACGCTCAGAGGCCATGAGGGCATGGATGCTCCTGATCCAGCTTAATACTGGCTCCTGGTGATTAAGCCCAAGAAGGTGTGGCCCTCGGGCACCAGCTCAACCTCTCAGAGCTCCTGAAGCTATAGGCTGGCCTGGCTTTTCTACCCTCTTCACAGCCCTGCTGGCCAGGGTGGTACCTCTGCCTTGATGGTAACCTTTTCCTCAGCAGCACCCTCTGCTCAGGATCACTGCTCACCTGTCTCCCTCCAGGGAGTTCTTAGAGGGATTATTACTATGCACCTCAGAAAAACGTTCATTCATTCATTCATTCATTCATTCATTCAGCAAGTATTTGTTGAGTGCCTCTGTGGTGCCAGACACGATCCTAGGCACTTGATAACACCCAAGCCCGAGACACCACTCTGCCTAAGGAAACCCCACCCTCTGGTTTGGCCTCTTCCAAACCATGGCTCTGACAGCCCCGGACACTCCAGCCCCGGACTCCAGATCGTCTAAGCTGTTTGCTCCATTTTACAGCCTAGAAGCCGGGTCCTGGGTCTCCAAGGGCAGGATTCTCTGTGCTTCCTTGTTTACTGTCTATTCGACCCATTTGCAAAGCAATGCTCGTGTGACCTGGGCAAGCCTCTCCCTGTCTCTGGGTCCCTGGGCCTCAGCCTCTGGCGGTGGAACGGTGTAGCTGGATGAGAAAGAGACTGCCTAAGGCCATGTCTAAGAACTCTGTTCTCACTGCATGTTGCCTTTAAACACTCTTGTGTGTGCCACATCTTCCCAGCTAGAACGTGTGCTCCCCTGGGGGGAGGGAGGGGCAGAGGCCATTAACACCCGGAGTCACCCCCTGCGCCATACAGATTGCAGCTTACGCTGTGGGAGCTCAGCTGGTCTTGGGTGGCTTGAAGCAGACGAGGCCAGGCTGCTCTTTTTATTTTTTAATGTCTCCAGTGCCTGCAGCCGAGGGGTAGAGGCAGGCAAGTGGTTCAAGGCCACAGTCCGCTCTGGCATGGGGCACCGTGACAGACCCAGGGGGACAGCCCTGCCCTAATCCAAACCCACGCATCACATTGCTTTTTCAAACATTAGGCCACAGATGAGCAAAAGGCTATCCTGCTACAACACATCACTACTTCAACCAGTCAGACAAAAGCCCTGGTGCAGGAAAACCTCTCTACAGAACACTGTCCACTTTAATCAAAAGAATGGAAACCCCATGCCACTCCACAGATGTCTATTTCGTCTGATATTTGAGTCCAGATATAAATTTACATATGTGTGCAAATATCAGAGCTAGGTCCCATACTTAGGAACGTGGGCTTCTGAGTGGGTCCACCTGTTTTTAACATTTCTTTAACAGAATTTGCATTTGCCTTAAGTATTACATGAGGGAATCAGGCTCAGACAACACACTCGCCAGCCACTGACCACAGCGAAGCTACTCTGTGCCTCAGTCAGTCTTCGACCTCATGGAATTGGAATGAGGATTACACAAGCCCATGTCTGTGAGCGCCTAGCACAATGCCTGGTACACAGCACGTGTCTTTTTAAGAACCGACTGAGGAATCTCAGAAGGAAGGCGGGGGTGGGTGGGTGGCCGGGAGAAGTTAACCGGAGAACTTACATGCCTATACGCATGGCCCACGGACACAGACAACAGTGTGGCCAAAGCCTGGGAAGGGCGGGTGCGGGGTGCAGGGGGTCAATGGGAAAAAAACAAAGGGGACCTCTGTAATACTTGCAACAATAGAGATTAAAAACACACACACAAAAACGTGTCTTTTCAAGAACCCTCCTCACCCCCCACATATGTGCTAACACTCACACTGGGACACCATGGGGAATGAAAGTATGATGACAAATGTTCACCCCATTCATGAATTCTAGCCATGTTCCCTGATGACGACAGAGGCTGGGGTTTGGTAATGTGTTGTAGACATGTACCTTGTACATACATACATGGTAGGGGCTGCTTTCCACAGCAGGTGGGATTTCCCCTGGCCATGGACACAGAGAGGAGCGCCCCCCCAAGGGTGAACAGGGCAGTAACGACCAAAGCCACATGATACCAGGGGCACATGGCGATGAGAGGGCTGCAAGGAGCACTCCCTGCTCAGCAGTTCCTCAATAACCCAGCGTCCCCAGCCCCATCTGGAGGTCACGCTCCTTCCTGCTGTGCTTCAGGGAAGCCACGGCCAAGCTGAGGCACCTTCATCTTTGGGAGGCACCTCACGTTCTCTGGCCAGCACCGTCCACGATGGGGAAGGACGAGGAAGGGGTGTGCCAGGGAGGGTCAGGGCACCTGCTTATAAAAAAACCACCCACCCGAGGCTGGGGCCAATCTGGCTTAACTCTCTGGCTCCTGACAGCCACAGGCCGAACCCAAGCTGCCTTCCCTCGGCCTCCACACCAGAAAGTCAGAGCCTGCGTCCCGCCAGGGAGCGGGCTCGTCACCCCTCCCTGAGGCCACCTGGGCAGCAAAGCCGAACCAGACGGCAGCCGCTGACTAACCTGGGTGCGGGGTGGGAGCAGGGCCAGCGTAAGCAGTGTCTCGGCGGCTTCACTCACCATGCAGTCATCCGCGAGCTCCGCGAGGCGTGTGCGGTGCTTCCGACCCAAGCGCATGATTTTCTTCCACGTGTAGTAGTACTCCACGCACTGAGCCACCGTCTTAGACTTCACCTGCGGGGGCCGGGGCAGGGTCAGCTCCGAGCAGCAAGCTCTGGCGAACACGTCATTTGGTAACAGGCAGCAGGCTTATGCGGTGGAACAGAAGGTGTATCCAGAGAGAAATCTCCTCACGCCTGCTCTCCAGCCAGCCAGCTCACTCCCCGCCCCGGCAACACAGCTATCGCCCCTCTTACTGATTTCTTGGACAGCATTCCAGAATTCCTTTACTATTATTGTCACTACGACGAGGGGCCCAACTCCAGAAACTACTGGCTTGAGGGAGGAGGGCACACATCTCCCCTTCTCTAATTTCCCAGAAAAAAATTCTGCTAGAAACACGATAGATCGGTCAAAATATACATGAATAACTTATTTTAATTGTGAATCAGAAGCCCCAGGTCTATTTATCCCAATAGGATGCATAAGTTAAACATTTTTAAGCATATTACCAACAAGCACAGAAGCACATTTTCCTCGCAGAAGGTAGCACATGCATGTTTTGCAATTTGATTTTTTTACAGTGTAGCCTGGGGACTTTTTCCTGTCAGGCCTCTGAGAGCTCATTCCCTTTTGTAACCCATGAAGCAGCGTGCTTTTGCATTAAACGTGCTGGAATGTGTCTGGGTGTCTGACTTGCTGACCTTCAAAACCCATCTATGAAGAATGTTCCTTAGTCATGGAACAGGAACGTAAGGCAAAACTGTAATGACAAAAGCTGTTTTCGCAGGAAACAAGCCTTGCTCTGCTCGCCCCAAAGGGGGAAAGGTAAATGTGTTTTAAAGAGAAAAAAGTCCTTTCCTTAGTACATGTACCTCTAAGCTCTGAGTGCGGTTGGATAATGTGGGTTTTCTGGAGGCAGGTAAAAGCTGGCGGTGCCCTTGGGGCGGGAACAGGGCCACCGCACGGTAAGATGAGGACACCACCAGGAGTCTCGTCTCCTCAAAGCTGCCCCTTCACATCCACCTGATACCTTGAATTTCTACACTAGAATCGCCGGGGGAGGGGCGGGGGGAGCGGAGGACAGTGTCCCAGAGAGCCCTGGCTTAAAAACCCATGCTTCCTGACAAGCACGGCACATGAATCTATCCTCAGTCAACAGGTGTGAAGCCTGCAAGGAAGGAGGCCTAGGCCTGGCCAGTTTGCTCAATGGTTAAAGACCCGGTCTCAGGTTCAATTTCCGGTTAAGGGCATGTACCTCAGTTGCAGGTTCGATTCCCAGCCCCGGTTGGGTTGCATGCGGGAGGCAACCAGTCAATGTGTCTCCCTCACATTGATGTTTCTCTCTCCCCATCCTCTTCTCCCTTCCACACTCTCTCTAAAGATCAATGGAAAAAGTATCCTTGGGTGAGGAAAAAAAAAAAAAAAGTAATGAAGCCTAGGTCAGGTGACTCAAGATCAGAGCCTGGAGCTGGCGCAGAGAATGTGGTGGCCTCCAGGGCAGGGAGTGGGGAGTGATACAGATCTGGAGACAGGCCAGCTGGACAGAAAGTCTACCTATTTAGATCTCTGTCCATCAAGGCCCTCAATTAAAGACATGTACCCAGCTCACCCCTGGTACCACTGGCCCAGCTCGGATCCAGGGGAGCTGTCACCTGTTCTCTGTGGACCTGAACACCTTCATGAGCATGTAATGAACATGCTCCGTCACTCAGCGATCTGCTGAACTCACTTAGAGTCATTTTAACTTCTAGCCTAAACTACCTCTGAGCCAAGTAAGGCCGATTAGGTTTCCATCTGCTGCATAAAGTGCTACTGTGGCTACTAGTATGTGCAAGAGTTCCATTCTGCTGTGAAGTGCTGTATATATACATAAACCATCATTTTTACTATTACTGTCATTATGATTAGGAGCCCAACACCAGAAACTACTGGTTGGGGGGAGGGCACATCTCCCTTCTCCAATTTCCCAGAAAAAAAATTCTGTCAGAAACATGACAGTCATCAAATGCCCATGAAATAAATTATGTTAATTGTGACTCAGAGGCCCTAGTTCTATTTATTCCAATAAGAATGCATAAATGACACATTTTTATGAAGATATAAATAAACCCCCATCACTCTCAAATAGTCTATGTCCTCCCCCCCTTCCCCGGTGACACTGGGGCCATGCCACCCTTCCCCAGCCAGGCGTGGAAGACACCCTTAGCAGAGCATGAGGCCAGGAAACAAATCCTTCTACATATCTTTCCATGGACAATTACCCAATTCGGTTTCAAGCGAGCAACAGGAAAGGGCATGCTTACCATCTTCTGTACAACAATAAAGTCTTTGCTGTAAGTGGCTAGTGCTTTGTTAAACAGTTTTCTTTCTAGGGAGGTCCACTTGTCCGAACCTACGACAAAACACACGCTTCATTAAGAATGGCTCACAGCTCTCCCCACTTTGCCGTTCCAGCTTCACGGGTCTCCCCGCCTGAGTGGCTGGTTCCCTCAGTTAAGGTACAGAATGAAACTGTTCAACAAATAACAGACTATCCATCAAACTTCTTTCTGAACAAAAAGCCAGTGCAGTGTAAGGGCCGGTCTTAGCTGTGGCCTTGATTTTAGCACATTACTGACCCTAAGACTCACTTCTGTTACCAACAAATGGGGAATAATTCTAATTGTCCCCACTTTTAGGATATTTATGAAGGTTAAAGACAATGCACAGAGTGACTAGGTTAGGAACTGGGAAACAGTGCGCGCTCGACACATTTTAGCTCCAGTTTTTATATCATGATGATGTTCACGAGTGCAGGCATTCGGGTAGCAGGTGCTCCTTGCCAGGCGGTGGATTCGGCAGTCTCCACCCTCCGGAGGGTCACAGTCCAGGGGGGAGGCGAACCAGGAAGCCACTGCACGCAAGGTGATGACCGCAATGAGGAAGGTGGAAGTCAGGTGCCAGTGGGGCGCCAAGGAGGAGCACACGCTCAGGTGAAGGCCGGGGCACCCGAGTGGAGTTTCCAGGGACACAAGGGAAGCAAGTCGGGCAAGGAGATGGAAGGGAATTCCAGGGAGAGGATGTGTGTGTGCAAAGCCAGAGGCAAGCAACGAGAGGATGCATTTCATTCCTTCCTTCATCTACCCATCCACTCAAGAGATGCTTATTAGGTGTTTACTACATGTAAGAAGCTGTGCTGGGGGGAAAAGCTAACATTTCTAAAGTGCTTACGATGTGCCAGGTTCTAAGCACTTCACAGAATCAGTCATTTGGTTCTACCAACAACCAATATGGGTATTACCAATACCCATCGCACAGCTGAGGAAATGGAGGGGTTTGCGGAATAAGCAGCAATCCAGTGTGCTTCAACTACGGGGCTGCCGCAGAGGGAGAGCAGGTGATGCGGGAGTGGGACCAGTTCCTGATAGACCTGCAGACCAACGAGGAAGAGGCCCCCAAGGCTGGGCTGGTGCATCTGCTTTGCTGGCTAAACTTGACATTCATGTCTATTTCCTCCCTAAAGGAGAAAGCAGCATATGCAGATGGTTGTAGAGAATGGTCCTGGGCTCTTTGGGGCAAAGACATAAGGCCTATTTCGAGGGGCTTTGCAGAAAATCAGCCTCATTCTTCAGGTTGTTTGAAGTCTCCTATCTCTAATTCTTGGGATGGTACGTGGATGCGTTTTTGACATTCCTCTACTTCTCGAAGCTGTAATTCCCCAAACCATGCTATTTTTCCTCCCAACCAGGACAAGCCCAAGGTTTCCACTTTGCTATGGTTGATTGATGGGGCTTAAATACAGGAAACCCGAGTTGCTTCTTTGCTTGGAAGATCCAGCCAAAATTAGTGAATCCGGTGAAACCACTCCGGGCAGGCAGGGGCTGACGATCCTGGAGTCCGTGACTTAGTGATGTACACTCAGATTTCTGGAATAAACACCCCTCTGTGTGGGTCCTCAGGCCAAGAGCTCTGAGTCCTGACTCAGAATATGCTCTCCAGAGCTGGGTTGGTTCAACCCCCGAAGAAATCAGGGCCATCAACGGACTTGGTTGATTTCTTTACTTCTAGAAGGAAAGCAGTTTTCCGATTCATCCTCAGCAGAAGGCAGCATCTTCCATAGGTTCTGGAGGCCGGGGCACCCCTGGCTGTGAGAGCCACGGCACAGAGAGAAGAGGCAGGCAGGTGGAGAAGCTCTGCAGGAGTGGGCGTGAGCGGGGGAGGGTGGCGGGATTTGGGCCCTGGAGCAGGCCCATCGCCATTCCTCAAACTCTGTCCAACATTCCAGGCCTTGGGGTCCCAGCTCCCATATGCCTAGCTCCCATATGCCTGTCCGCCCCCCCACCCCAGGGGCAGAGACGGAAAGGCAGAAAGGATGAACCAGCAATGTAGAGGACCAAACGAAGAGGAGTCATGGATCCTCTCAGGTGTCCATCAAAATAGAGAGCTCAGAGCAATGACGGTGGAAGAGAATCATGACGGGGACGTGTCACAGCAGCCGAGTCCCGGGAAAGTTTCTAAAGAGGCGGATGTGCTGCCGGCTGCAGGCCCAGGGTCTGTGCAGCTCTGGGCTGCATCTCAGATGGGGAACCAGGGACATTCTGTTGATGAAAACCCCTACCTAGGTCAACGAGGATCCTTTCCACGGTCAGCCAGACCGTACATTTCCCGAGTCTGAGTCCAGCTAAGACCTGGTGAGACACGAGCAGGGCCACCCAGCCTGCCTTGGCCAGCGCCGTCTCTCCGGTGGACACGCTCTTCCACCCCACGGGGGGCTCCCACCTGGTTACTGCCCACGCAGCCGGGTTAAGTTCCCAGGTCAGTCTGTCTCCTTGTGAGAAGCATGCCCCTTCGTGTCCCCAAATGGCTCGCCAGCTGCAACCCTACACAGGGGAGGGGACTTCCGGGACCATCTGTTACGGAGGATCCTCAAGCCTCGTGCGACTCCTTGTGGTGCTAGAGCTGCTGCTCTGTGGCGGGGTCTTCAGTCTTCCCCACCTCAGAGTGCTCACTCCGCACCCAGGCCCTGGGCTGGAAGTCTGCCCTCTCGCGCCGTCCTCGTCTCCCTCCCATTCCCAGGCTGCAGCGGTGGGGGCAGGGAGCACGCGCTCAGAGCAGACAGCCACAAATCGACAGGCAGAGGCACCCTGGTCACGGGATCCGCACCGGGCTGAGAATCCACCCCTGGGCGGCCGGACTGAATTTCCAGGTTAAAGCCTGTTACACAAATATAACACCTGAATGCGTGCTCCCCAAATAATGTCGCTGAGCTGTGACACAAAGGGGTGAGTTTCACCAGGAGACCAGAGGCGGTGGGCCTGGCTCTGCCACTTACTCCCCCTGTGACCCCAGACAAGTTTCCTTAACTTCTCCCAGTCTCAACTTCCTCTCTTGGGACATGGAGATCGGGACAGGCACTCTGTGACTGACAGCATTTGGTCCCGAGGGAAACGTTGGACACCTTAGCTGGCTGGTAGCGATGGGACACACGCTGTCTCCTGTGACCCTTGCATGAGTGGCACTCAGGACGACAGCGGGGCTTGGCCAGTGTTCCCTGCTCTGTGTATGAATGAACAACAGCCTTCCTCCTGGCCACCCGTAACTCCCAGCCTTCCACTCGCTGCCCCGGATCGCCAGGGAGAAGCGCAGGCATCGCTCGTCCCTGCAGTCTCTGCTCTGACAGAGGAGCGCTTCCCTCGTTCTCTGACAAGGTTTGCTAAGCCAGCCCTGCTTGGACTGTGCGTCTTGGACAAAGTCCAGGAGGAAATGCAAAAGCGAGGCAGGGGGCCGCCTCAAATCCTCCGCTGGCCTTCCTCTCAGATCCCCGCTGTCCGCGCAGCAGGCACACAGTGAGGGGCTGACAGCCCCCAGCGCTCATTTGTTCTACCTGAGATTCCTGGCTCTCGGGCTATTATCAGCAGGGGCCCCTAACAAGGCGATTAAGGCTAATTACAAAGAGCCTAATTAACTGGAGGAAACTGGCGCTGGAACAGTATCCAGAGGAAACATGTTCTGAGTGTGCGTTGCCGGGAGACAGGCTCTGGACCGAGGCTAAATTTGGGGCAATCCATAGCAATTCCCAGCGACTGAAGGGACACGGAGAGAAGTCTGGGCACGGCATCTTTCAAGAGGGCCTTCCTGTCTTCCTTTCAAGATGAACAACTTTTACTGACACTGTTATTAGAGTTATGTAAGGAAGATATTCATTGTAAAAAAAGGGCTGTTTTTACGCCAGATTTTCACTTCCGCGAGAGGTTTTCCATCGTGGGGGGAGGCTGGGTAACTGTTTAGGGGTGCAGGGTGAAGGGGCTGCTCCCACATTCCCTCCGGGGACACGCGGAGGGAGGCCTCAATCCGATTCCAGAACTTGAGCTTGTCCACTAGCCCAGTTCTTTACAAGGGCTGCGTGAGGCAGAGAGAGAGGAACGGTTGTCACCTCCTGCCCTCCAGGGGCCCACTCTGCAGCCAGAGACATGTGTGAGGAACGCCTGGAAAGTGACATCTCAGCTGTGTTTCTTGAAAAGCATTCTCTTGAGTATGTCATTCTGTCTCCTCATTACACTGGGGCAGCTTCCCGGACAGGGAGCACGCTTCCCCCCGCCGATGGGTGTTTATTTCCTCTGGGCCTCCCTCCTCTCTGAGCCAGGTCAGGCTTCAGGACCCAGTGACCAGCGGGGCTGTGGTGGGAGCCGAGAGCGGCTTCTGTTGAACCCTGGCCAAGAATTGAGGGCCAGTTCTGACACCCCCTCCACTCCACACCCACCTGCAGGAATGGCCAGTTCAATGGAAAACCAAGGATGCTGCGGGCTCTCTAATTGTAACCAGGCGTCTTCCCACCTGACCCACCAGGCTTAGCCCTCCCCACCTAATCCACCTGCCGCTGGGGAGCCGCTGCCAACAACTGCTACCCAACCTGAGTGGAGGGCGCCGAGAGGGCTGGACTGGGCGCCTTGTGTGGATTAAAGAGCGCAGGGAGCCGCTGCAATCGAACTTTCCTCCGAGGATCTCCACAGGGCTCCTCCGGCCCCGGCATGCAGCCCCCAGACCTGGGCGAGCTGCCCACCCACACCGATGTCTCCCCTGAGTCCCGGCATCAGTCACTCTTTCCTTTTCTTACTGAATTTCTTGGGATGGGGTGTGAAAGGGAAGGCCATGAGTACAGTAAGAGAAGTGATTTCCACAGGCTTGTGTCTCTGTCTATCTCCCCCAAATGTACAGCCTCCCTCCCTGAGCAGACTCTCTGCCTTCCCTCCGGGGCACAGGCAGCCTGGGAGATCCGCTGTAGCCACCTCTCAGGACAACTGGGAGAACGGGAGTCAGGGTGGGGACACTGGCCACAGCCACAGAGACAGAAGCCAAAGGACACCCAGGAGATGGTGTCCCAGTGAGGAAGGGAGCTGACAACAGTCCCACCGGAGAGCAGCCCAATGGGGTTTGGCACAGAGGCCAACGCAGGGGGACACAGGGGTGGGATTAACCAGCACCCGGAGCCACATAAGGAGGGGGCAGGGAGGGAGTGGCTGGGAGCTGGGCATGTGAGGGGGTAAGTCCTGTGGCCTCCCCTGTGGCTTGGAAGGGAAATGTTAAGGGAATGGAGTCAGGTCAGACTTTACAGACCAGTGACCTCTGCCCTTTTTGCTCATAATTCTAGAAGGTTCTCTGGCGTCCAGTCTGGATCACTTCTTGGAGAAGGCAAAGGACTGGCGGACGTAGAGGAGCACTCTTTTCTTGGGGACACACAGCTGGCAAGATACCAGCCCTTCACACCGCAGCTCCACCTCTCTTGCCTCCAAGGGGAGAAATGATTCCAGGAAGAAACGGGGTCCTTCCCGGTCTGCTTGTGGGCTGCGGCAGGGGCTGGGTAAAGGTTAGCTGGGAGCCCCCAACTCCAACAGAGCGATTCATTTCAGCAGCGTGTAGGGCCCTCTCATTTCAAAGTTCTTGGTATTATCTTAGCATTTTTGTTTTGTTTGGGGTGGAAGGTGGCTTCTAGTCCCCACCTTTCTAACCTTTTTGATGTCATGTCACACATAAAAAATAACAATATTTGCTTGGGAAGAACTGGAGGGGATGAGGGTCTCAGGTGAGGCTGTTCACAGCTGGAGCTGACCGGCCTGGGGGCACGTCCACCCCAGCCACCTGCGGGCCCAGAGCAGCTGCCTCTCCCAGCGGATGGCTCAGAAGCTCCTTCTCATCAACCAGCCATCTCACCTGCCATGCAAAGAAGCTGAGGCTCCAGGAGGCTGGACAGCCTGTCAGGGTCTAATGGGCAGCAACTGAGACTTGGAATTAGGAGAGGATTACACTGTTTCAGTGGCAGATCAGGGAGAACGCCCACATCTTCCTACCCGCACTCAGGCAGACCCCCAGCAGGAAATGATGGAGACAACATTAAGAGACTGCTGGTTAGGCCACCAGTTCAATGATGGCTTTCTGATCCCTTGTGTCTATTTTGTCCCTGGCCCAGTTCCAGCGGTGGCCTGTGTGCTGGGCTTGCTGTGCTCAGGTGAGCGGCTTCTGAGGCCTCTCTACCCTGAGATGACAGGCAGGAAGGCCAACGCATGAGAGGAGCAGGTGAAGTGAGGCAAACGGTGGTGGCGACAGGAGGCCCACTGGGAGCTCCAGCACTTGAAAAGCAGCCCTCACCGCAGGCCTACCTGGCCGTCTGGACCAAGGACTGGAAAAGGTATTCTGAGGTCCCCAGACCCACTAATGTACTTAGCACCTACCTATGCAGGGCCTGCCCAGGGCACCAAGGAAACAAACAAATGATGAATAATCAAGGGGCACTGGAGGGCCCAGCCTCCTCGGAAAGACAGAACCCAGGCGGGTTCGTCGGGACCCTCAGAATGGATGGGTTTACAAGTTAATGGGAATAAAATGCTGACTCATGTGTCATCTCTTAGGCTCCCCAAACTGTCTCCTTCTCTCTCATAGTGCTCACTCTATTCAGCGTTCAAAGGTGCTTTCTCCCTCCCTCTTATTGGTGATGCCACCGGTAATCTAACCCTCAGGAGACACACTCACGTGTATGTATACGTGTTTTGTTTACATATGCGTATATGCACCATTTCTCCTGCTCTCAGTGCAACCCGTTGTTTAATAACTGCCTCCATCTCAGACTCTACACTGCATGACATAGGAATCTGACTATGTCTGTCTTAGTCACCGTTTCATCTTAGCATAGTCCTTGTACACAGTAAGTGCTCAATCCATAACTGTTAGATAAATGACAAATAATTGCTTCTAGAACATGCCAGGCATCTGCGCTATATATATTATCTTGAATCTTTACAAAACACCACAAGAGATGGAGCATAAGCCCCATTTTACATCTACTGACTCCAAAGCAGAGGGGCTGCTGCGCGTTGCTGCCTCTGTGCTGTATCCCACACGCCCCTCTCCCCAGACGCACAGGGCTCCCTGCCACATGCGCAGGCGCGGTCCGCTATTGCCCAGCTCCTGGCACACCCACAAGGGGCAGGAGCCCAGAAAGACAAACACTCAGCAGTGCCCAGCACACACGGCTGCCCCATCAGCTACCTCGGGAAGCCTGGAGATCAAAAGCGCTGATGAGGACTGAACCACGCTATCTACCATTAAAAAGGCAACAACCAAACACGCCAACAGCCCACTCGCAGGAAGCAGGGGGCGCGGGGCTGCGGGCGACCTACCGGCATAGTGGTAATTGGCTAAAGGGTGACATTTTAGCCTGACCGGCTTCCGCAGCAGCAGCGTTTCCAGAGCAGCCTGCAGACCCGTGGGAGAGAAAAGGCGAGAGTCAGTAATGGGTCTGTGTCCCGAGGAGACCATCTGCCTAAGGGGGCACAGGGACCGGCACTGCAGAGTGTGGGGTTGAGGGCACTAGAAGGCAAACCAGAGGGAGACCCCCTAATTGGGAGTTCCTTTCTGGTCAGCACCCCACAGGGCTCGCCACTCTAACCATCCCCCAGCCCATGCCTGCAACCAGCTGGTCAGGCCTGAGACCCCAACCCCCCTTGTTGGTGAGGGCCTAGTCTCAGAGAGATGGTGGGGCCCCCTCTAAATGCAGGCTGAGTATCTGGGGAAAGAGTCTGAGGAAGTGAGTGGGTGATTTGAAACTGTTTTTGCAGAAAAATCATATTTCATTACAACTAAACATCAGGAGCTATATTAGTGATAACTGTACTAGACAGTGTCCTCCCAGAGAACCTAGCTACATACATCCTTTCAAATCTGTCTCCTTTAGCCTCGCTGACTGTTTAAGAAAAACGCTGCAGGCGGAGTTGAGCAGTGGATGGTTGACGGGCAGAGCAAGATCCAGCGTCGTGGTACTCCAAGTGTGGTCCACACCCCAGCAACACGGGCATAGCTGGGAGCCGGTGGCAAAGGCCCCACCTCCAGAACTTTGGAATAAAAACCTGCACTTTAACCAGGTTCCCTGAGTGACTCAAGTGCATGTTAAAGTTCGAGAAGTGCTGCTCCTCAATACTAATCTGAAAGGGTTAAGGCAAGTTCCCCAACATTCTAAAAAACCCTTGAAGGGTATCAATAACCTCACGAGAAGGGAGCATTAGGGCACTTGCTTACTTTCAGATTTTCTTGAAATAAAAAAGCAGGAAGCTAGACCTGGTACAAGAATCATGTATTTACTGAAGAGGAAACTAAGAGTAGTGTTTGAATGACATCGCCTGGAGTCCAGGTTGAGTGGGCAAATGGTCAGCTCTGATTCTGGAGAGATGGCACCAAAGTTCTGGTTTGACCAAAGAACTGTGTCAAAGGTGCGAGAATATGCAAACACTCCATTTTGGTTAAGAGGGGTTTTCCTACAGGCTTTTAAATCCTGACTTACTGAGATAAGAAACAGGAGGTTCGCTGACGGGACATCATCTCATGAATTAGTTGTACGGTACATGGGACAACCCAGAAATTTGGGAAAATACTTTTCAGAATCCTGGCATGAAGAATATGAACTGTGAAGACGACTTTTCGTGGCTCCTTACCATCACATCACCTTTGGCCTCAAAGAGACAGTGCAAAGCAAATTCAGAATTGGTCCCTCCACCTGGCAATGCACTTGAACAGCACAAATTCAGGAGATTCTCCACTGTGGGGAACAAGAGGCCACTGCATCAGAGAGCTCAGTACCATGGAAAAACACACAGGTCCGGGAGCCAGAGACCCTGTGAGAGAATCAAGCCTTCCTGCTCACTTCTTCCCACATGACAATATAGTAGAACATCGTTTCTCGAACATAATTCTTTCCGAAAGACTGTTCGAAAACCGATGTGTTGGAAAACCGAATCATCTTTGCCCATTGGAAATAATGCTAATTGAATTAGTATGTTCCAGATCCTCAAATGATTCCGCTTTAACCTTTCTTATAGACAGTACATACCTAACGTACTGTTTAATTTATAAATAAACACGTCTTTTCTTAAATTTATAGAACCATCCCCTACTAGCCTTAAACAAATTTTTCATATATCACTGCCTTGGAAATGCTATCACCAACTAACTGCTTTTCCTTTATCCAATCAACAACAGTTTTTCTACGTATTCACTTGCCTGTGATTGTTTTGTGAACACTTTCCCACCCTTAGCAACTCCTTTTTAAAAAAAATATATTTTTATTGATTTCAGAGAGGAAGGGAGAGGGAGCTGGAAACATCAATGATGAAAGAGAGTAATTGATTGGCTGCCTCCTGCACGCCCCCTACTGGGGATCAGGCATGTGCCCTTGACGGGTATCGTACAGGGGACCCTTCAGTCCCAGCAGGCTGATGCTCTATCCATTGAGCCAAACTGGCTAGGGCAACATTAGCATTCTTGATGGCCTCTTTATGTTTTAAAATCGTGATTTCACCAGCAACAAAAGCATTCTCTTTCTTTGTTTGTTGCCTGAAGGATGCTTTTTGTTATGCTGAAGTATCAGTATGAAAGGGCTGTCAGGTCAAACACTGAAGTTTTGGTCGACAATAGAGACATTTTTAAGGGGGAATATCTTGGTTGAGCACCGAACTGTTTGAGATGGGAGACGTTCGAGAACTGAGGTTCGACTGTACCTCTTTGCTGGAAGTCGTGGTTTTCCAGCTCTGGCCAGGGCTTCCAGACCAATGTGGCCTTGTGTGTGTCCTGGGCCACGGCAGAGACATCCTGCAGATCTGGGATCTCTGCTTGGAATCTCAAGCCAATGTTGATGCGCCTTTAATGACAAGAAAAACAACAGTGTGGTCTTCAATTAGAGGCCAAGGGCCACTGTTAGGAACTTTAAAAAGAAGGAAACCAGTTCCTCTGCAAGAAGAATGCAGGGGCATTTCCTAAGTGTGACCCTAGATTCCAGGCGTGGCCTTTTCACTGGGATAAGGGACAGCTTTAAGATTGGGGGGCGATGCTGCGGGAAGCAAGGGAGAAGTCAGCTGGGCTTCATCTCTCCCTATGACTGAGAGATGGAGGGTGCTAACTCCAAGGGAACAGCTGCCAAGAGCATATGGATACCATTCAACCAGGAGAAACGGGACAGATACAAAGTGCTTATTCATTTTTTATCTCTTTCAGGACACTCACATAAACCATCTATCTCATCTGAAACTATCGAAGTTCTGTGACATAATCAAGGCAGTGAAAAATATTCCCATTTAATGAATGAGTTAACTAAAGCCTACAAAGGTTAATTTGATTAAGATCAAGTAGCACAATGGGGCTGGAACTCAGGTTTTCTGATTCCCGACTCAATCTACTCCCCACTCCACCTCAGGGCCTCTTTTCTGTGCTCCTCCATGCATATAACCAACTTTTCCTTCCACCCACGACTCAACAAGCTCATCGGGAGGGCTGGCCAAGAATCTTAGGGAGGGGATGGGGGAAGCAAAGACATTTGGAAGAAGCCTCGTAGAGAGCTGGGCACCCAGAGAGATGGAGAGAGATGCGTCAATGTCACTGGAGATGTGGAAGCATCTGACCACAGCCCCGATGGCCCATGGAGCCAGCGATGGGGACGCTAGGTTCTCTGAATCCAGGGCTTCAGGCTTTATTATGCACTTAGTCTTTGGCAAAGGCCTTGAAACACGAAATTACAGAGAAATAATCAGGATCCTACAATTTCTACAACCTCTCCCTCAGTGGCCACTCCCACCCCAGACCTATGAACTCCACTTCTCAGAGCTCCTCCTCCCTTTCCTCAGCTGAGGCTCCTGTGCTACAGAAGAATTGGCTTTTCCTTACGGTTCAACATCAACGGTCTGCTCGCCAGGCCCGGGGGTGACTGTCACATTGCTGCCATCGATGCTGTCTGAAGCACAAAAACCAGAGTCACTGGTCAACAGGGGGAGGGCGCTCAAGAAACTGGAGCAAATAACAGTTACCTATGCAGTCACAGCAGAGCCCTCCTACCCCGCCCATGCCAGTTCCTCCCAGTGGCCTCCAGGGAGCTGGACGCAGGGTGGTGCTAACTGGCTTAGGGTCTTAGGGTAACCATTCCCACACAGGGGAAAGGAAGGCAGCTGCCTGCAGCACTCTGGTCTGCTAAGCTGTGTGTTTCTATAAAACTATTCTTGCTCCAGAAAGAGATCCCAGCCACGGGTCTCTCCATCTTTTTTTTTTTCTTTTTCTTTTAATCTTTATTGTTTAAAGTATTACATGTCTTCTCCCTACCCCCACCCGCCATTGACCCCTGTCTAGCCAGCCCCTGCCCCAGGCCTTCCTCACCGTATTGTCTGTGTTCAAGGATTATGCATCTATGCACACAAGGTGTTTGGTTGATCTCTTCCCTCCCACTCACCCACCCCGCCCTCCCTCTGAGATTCCCTCCTGCTAAAACGTGAGGCCTGGTCTTGCAGAGCATACCTGGTCCTATTTAGACATCTTAGCACATTTATTTGGGGCGCCTCCCTGGATTCTCCAGGGCACCGACTGATTTAGTGTACGCACAGGTCACCTGTTTCCTTAGCCCACAGAGGCTGCCATTATCACCCCCTTTGCGTTTGCCCCTGGCTAGACCGGGATCCCCTGCGGGTAAGCATTCCACGCTTTTGCAAATAGTATTTCTAGCAACCAGCACCGAGCCTGGGCCACGGAGGAGACGGGCCACAGAAGTCGGTGGCGCAAAGAGACAAGGACAGAAAAGTGAGACCCCCCAGTGCAATGCCCAGCACAGACGGGGCGAAACCCCCGGGGTCCCCGAGGGGCGCAGGGGTGACTCACTGGAGCGACACAGCAGCACGCGCGGCGTGGGCGTCAGGGGCGTGAGGGGCAGCTGGGCGTGGGCGCCGGGGTGCCCCGCGATGAGGACATTGCTGAAGAGGCCCGAGCCCTGGCGCACCGGGCTCAGCATGGGCGGGGGCGTGTAGGGGGGCAGCTCCTGGGCGGGGTCCAGGAGCAGGTGGTCCCCCAGGACGCGCGGGGAGCGCAGCTGGCTCTGGTAGAGGGTGGCGCCCGAGTGGGAGGCGGGGCCGGGGTGGAGGGAGGGCGGCGGGATGAAGAGCGGCTGCGGGCGGTGCCGGAACTTCTTCCTCTCGGGTGCGGGTGCGGGCGCGGGCGCGGGCGCGGGGGCCGGCGCGGGTGCGGGTGCGGGCGCCAGCGGCGCGGGCTGCTCGGCCTTGGCGACCCCGGGCGGGGGCTTCCTGGGCGCGTCCTGAAACGGGAGAAGGAGCCGGTTCAATGCTCGCCCCGCAGGCCGCTTCCACAGCCTGAGGGAAGGGCAACCTCTATGCAGCCGGGGACCCCCTGCCACGGCCTGACCCCAGGGTCCTCGGGCTGCACCCAGCAGCCCCGTCCATGGTCGGACGAGGCGAGCTCCGGTGGCTGCAGGAGGAGCAGCCTTGGGTTTGGAGGAAATCCCGAACGTCTGGAGCGGGCGGGGGCTGGTCAGAGCAGTGGTTGGGCAAGAAGGAATCAATTCGCATTCTTTATGGCTTATCCCGCATTCCCATCTGCGGTGTGGAATCCAGCCAGTGGCCCTTGAAGTCCCCAAGGCTCCCTGAGGGCAGGCTTGGGGGGCAGAGAACACGCTGGGGGAGGGGCAGGATCAGCTACGAGGGCAGCTGGGCCTCGCCCGGCTCCCAGGGCCGGCCACCCACCCTGGGCTCCCCTTCCCAGGTACCCTGGGGGCTGAGGAGCCGTGGGTGCTCTTGAAGGCCCCTCTTCGTGGGCTCCCCTAAAAGCTCCCCCCGCCTCCGCCCCCCACTGCTGCCCCCACGCCGAGGCGCATCTGTGATGCCCTCTCCCACTCGGCTGCCTGTCAGCAGGCGAGTTCCCATCGCGGCCGCGGAGCCCAGCCCGTTGGAAGGTCTGCACACGGGCACATGTATAGTAATAAGTCAACACATGCACGTCCATAGGTAAGCAGGGCATGCCAAAGCTGGACAGACAGGCTTGGGTGGTGTGCCAGCATCAGCCCACGAGAACCCAAGGCTGGGTGCGGCTGGGCGGGCAGAGGTGAGGTTGGGAGGGGCGGTGGAGGTACCTGCAGGAAGGCTGGGGGCAGTCTGAGGTGCCCTCCCCGGTCCTGCAGGCCAGTGCCTGCCCCAGCTGCAGCCCCTGGCAATTCCTCAGCCCAGGCTGGTGCCCGAGTAGAAGGCAGCAGGGGCTGATGGGAAGGGCTGGCCATGGTCATGTGACCAACTGCCTCCAGGCCATGTGACCCTCCCGAGTCCCCTGTCCTGGGCTCCTGGCTCTCTAGGCCCCTGTGGCTGCCTGCAGCGCTCAGGGGGCGCCCTCCTGTTTCTCCCGCAGCTTCAGTCTGTCCTCTGGGGCGCTCCCCGCCTCTGGGGGGCAGTCTAGGGAAGCAGGAGGGTGGGGAGAGGAGGAGGAGCAGAGAGCCCCAAGGCTCCCAGCTCATCCCCAAGGGGCTCTCCTGAGGTCAGGGGGCTCTCCTGAGGTCAGAGGCCTCAGGCTGCCTCCTCTCCGCACCAGAGGGCTCTTCTCGGCCTGAGGCTGAGGCAGTGAGGGGGGTGGGGGAGGAGAGGAAATCCGTTGGGGAGCAATCCTGAAATTTTACACCTTGTTCCTGGGTAACGAATGAGGTCATCTGAGCACGTGCAGAGCTCACATGACTTCAATCCTGCACCAGAGTCCAGACCTCTGATCCCAGGGCCAGAGGTCCCTTTGGGGCTCCTCTGTTGAGCCTTTGGTTCTGTTCTCCTCCAGGCAAGGCTGTGAGACCTGGGCCGGGGAAGCCACCCCTAGTGTCCGGCCTGGATGTCACTTGAGAGGAAGCAGTGACAGTGTTCCACCCCACCAGGCTATTGAGGCTCTGGAGGTGGGGCCACACACTGAGAGATTGCAAAAGCTCTCCCGTGAGGCCAAGCCCTGGTCTGGAGAGAACCCGGGGCTCTGAGAGGGGAGGGTCGCAGCCGCCTGCATCCCAGCTGGCTACGCGCAGAGCTGGGACTAGAACTCAGGGCTCCTCCCTGGGCATTTTCATTTCTTTATAGCAAATGTCAGGACCGTGCTCACATTTCCTCAATATCACCTACAGGCTTCCACTTCAGCTTATCTCCCCACTTCTCCCTCATGATGATCTGAGCAAACTCCTTCAAACTCCCTGTCTCTCCCCCCAGCCCCTGATCACTCTGGCCCCCCCGGTGTGTTCCCCTGCACCCACGGCTTCCCTTTCTCATCTGCCTTGGTCTTTACCTCACTGTTAGGAACTGAGCTGCCTGGGGCTCTGACCCCAGGGGGGCTAGGAACCTCACTGTCTCCAGCTTCAGGCGGAGAGCTCTCCAAGGGTAGAAACAGCGCCTCTCCCACCAAATCAGGAACTTCCCTGGGCAAAGGGCGAGCTTGGCTCTGTCATTTCATCGCCCTGCCTGTGGCTGACCTTAAGTCCTGCCAGCGATGAGACTCCTTACCCCCAAGTTCTCCATCAGCCCCCTCTTCTGAGGCTCTGCTATTACACAGAGAACCAAAAAGGCTCTTGGTGGACTTTTTCAGTTCCCTTAATTACCCTCCCTACTAATCCTGTCAGCCCCACCCTCATGCCTCCTGGAATCCCAGCAGCTATCTGTTCTCCCAAGGACAAATCGGACCCAGAAACCACTTGTGGGGAGGGGACAACCTCAGGAGTTACAGACTCCCTGGGGAGACAGACTGAGAGACCGGGAGATCTCTGCTCCAGAGCCAGGCCAAGCTGCCTGGATGAAGCACTTGGAATTAGAGAAAGAGAATGAGAACTTAACAGTGGGTGAGAAACACAAATCTCTTTGCTTTCCTGAGGCTGGGGGTGGGTGTCTGTCCGTGGAATTACTTTGGGAACCATAACCAATTAGCTCCTCCAAAGGTATATTACGCAGGTGTGATACAGAAAATGTTAAGTATCTGGTAAGGCTGCCCATCAGAATGGATGCCAGGGCTACTGCCTGAAGGCCCTGCTGTGCCAGGGGTTATATCTCTGGTTGCTGGATTTGGGGAGGTCTAGAGCTCTGGAAGGGGGTTGGGGGTGGACAGGACCCTGGGCAACAGCATTTTATTGCCTGGGACAATATTTGCATATTTTAATAACTCTGGTTACGAGCTGAATTAAGATTTGTTTCAACCTGGGAACACCTTCAGGTCTCTTAGGATCTAACCCAGACCATCAGCCGGTAGAAGACCAGGAGTTCCCGGGTAGTGGGCAGTGTGGGCAAGGCTGGGATTCTCAAGGCGGCCTTGGGGGCTCAGTCCTGAGAGGTCAACCCCTCTCTGACCTCAGGCCAGTGGCCCTGGAAGATCTGTCCCCATCTCCAAGAAAGCAAAGGGATGTTCCCGCCCCAGGCACGAGGGACAGAGCAGCAACTCACAGCAGGCGTGCAGGGGACAGCCCCTGGGGGTGAGTGTGGGGGAGAGAGGGTCATCCTCACGAGCACGGGCATCTCGTCGTCCGACATCGAGCTGGCTGGCTTGTCTCTGGCGGAGGGGGCGGCAACGACGCTGTTGGCGAAGCCCTGAGAGCTGGGCTTGGGCACGAGAAGCTTGACAGGGACAGACACGGGCATGACCATAGGCGTGAGGCTTTCTGCCTCAGGAGGGAGCTGCGGTGGCAGTGGAGGCGGCAGTGGCTGGGGCTGCGGTGGCGGGGCCTTCTCTCCTTCCTCCTACACAGACAATAAAGGCTTTGATCCTGGGCTGAGAGCAGCTCTCACAGGGGGGATCGCTCTGCTTTTCCTGACAGGGTCCAGGACATCATGCAGGGGACGGAGGACCGCTGCGGGGCAGCTTCCTTCCTGCTAACTGCGCTCCTTGGCTCGAGTGATGCCAGTGGGCAGCAGACAAGGCCATGCACTCTCTTGTTTACATTTTACATATCTTGACCATGTGTCACTTGTATATTAAAACATGTTAAAAATTTTTGGTGGTTGTCACTGCTTTTATAGACAATGATATGGATTTGTAATCAGGCAAAAAAGCAACAACACACCCTCTTGTGTAGGACCTTTGAATACATTCTATGGGCCTCAGTTTACTCATCTGTTAAGTGGAAGACAAAGCTTTTATCTGGCATGGTCAGGAGATGGAGTGACCCGGGTAATGCAACACTTTGATGAACAGGGAGTTAATTCCTCAACAGTGTTCAAAGAACCGAGAAATTCTTTGAATTTTAATCTAACTCGCAAACTGCTTGGACAGGTCACGACATGGGTATCCTACCTGGATAATCCTGAAGGCATTTAAAGCTCTTTGGATGCTAGAGTCTAACACTATTGCACTGGAGAACAGAGGAAGCTGGCTGACAGCCTGGTGGCCACATGCTGGCCATCGACTACTCATCTGGAAGGCCCACGTGACCTTGGTCTTGGCTGCTTTAAGCAGAAGTTGAAAATAATATCACACCTACATGTTTCTTGGCTGTCTTCTCCAGGGGGTGGGAGGCTGGGTTCCCTAAGAGGGTTTCCAGCACTTCTGATTCTGGCCCTCATTCACGAGGCCGGTGGAAGTGGGGGCTGCCGGACCCGACTGGCTCCCAGCGTCTAAGGTTAGGCCTTCCCGTTAAGAAAGGACTGTGCCTCCCCAGGTGCCCGCACGGGGCTCACCTCACTCTCTGATGGCAGCAAAGCAAAGCAAGCAGCACATGGCCTGGGAAGGGCGGGCGGCTGGCACCGGCTAACCTGTTTGAGGCTGGGGGAGGCCCTCATGCCCCCGTGGGACCGCATGTGGCCATTCAGGGCAGGCAGGCTCTTGAACTCCTTCAGGCAGATGGAGCACGTCAGCTTGTTCTTGGCATCCATCTGTTCTCCAAACACTGCTTTCGGTTGGCCGCTGCTCCAGGGGAGGGACAGACAGAGAGGACACGTACGTGAGGAAGGGGAACGGATTTATCCAGGACCTCACACCCGACAACAAACCCATTTTATTCATTCAGTGCTCCCATATCCACGGCCCCAACTGCATCTCCCCAATACTCTGCAGAGAGCTAAGCCTGATTTACAGATGGAAAACAGGCTCAAGAGGGGGAAAGGGCTTGTTCAAAGTCATGCAAGAGTTGAACAAAATGTTCTTCTTCGTCCCAGGCCTCAGGTGCTAGTTTTTTCCTCCTATGGTGGCTTATTATTACCTTTCTAGGGTCAGCTAGGCACACTTCTTCCAGAACCTTCCCTTAGAGACGCGGCTTCGGGTTCAGCTTCCAGCCTCCACATTTTAGTGCTTCACTGGGTTCTGGCTACGTCTTTAATTATTTACCATGCCCACGAGGGGAGGAAACAAGTCTGAAGTATTCACAGTGGCATTCCCAAAGCTTAGCTCCATGCCGGGCACACAGTAGGTACTCAATACGTACTGACTGAAGAATGGACAGCAGACAGGACACACGCTTTGCTGCTTACTTGATGTGCACGTTTAAACTCGGAGCCGCAGTTTTCACGTTTGTAAAATAATAGCTAACCGTGGTTGAGTGCTCACTCTATCTGGGCACATGGTAGTCACGCCCACCCTCGCTGGGTTACCTGATCACACATACTGTAGAGTGCCTAGCACATAGTCAGTGCTCAACGGCTGCTATTACTATCCCTATAAACTTCTTTGAGGAACTGACTTTGAATTTGGAAATGAATCATGAGGGACAATGCAGGGAAAAAACCCGGTCTCCCAAAATGCCAATGAGCCACCTCACATCCATCCTACCTTGACTCAGGGGACCCTGGCTGGGCTCTGCCATCCGGTAGGTGCATCTAATGTTGAGCCATGCAGGACACCGAAAGAAAAGAAGAGGAAAAAAAAAAAAGCGTTTTTGACGGGAGGAGTCCTTGAGCAGGGGAACCCCGGGGCCGTACCTCCCGGACTCTGCCCATTTTCCACCTGGCACTGCCTGCTCTCTGCCTGGCACTGGCCGTGCTCACAGCTGCTCACTCCCGCACTCTTCCACTCCTGAGACTTCCTCCCCGGGACTGCTCCCTAACCACGGCCACTCTAGGAGCTGCCACCAGCCACAGCCCAGCGGGACTCACATCCCGACTGTGCATAGCCAGGCCCCAACCCCAGGAGAGACCCAGAATGGAGGGCTGTGTGAAACAACATCAGAGACCTGCCGCTGAAATTCTCTCCCGGCCTTGACCACGTCATCTTATTCTTCTATCACAAAGGCTCTCAGTTACGACTGGGCCCGAGCCCCTAACAAAACAGAATCAGGGGGAGTTCATCTCTGGCCTTCAATCTCGATCAGAGCCCTCTCTCCACCTAACCTGTCCTGGTCACCGTCCTCCCCTCCCCCGACCGCACTGTCATACGAGGGTAGCACTTGGACTATGACGGCCCATGAGCAATACCCGGCCCACAGCTGGCTGCTTTGTGGTCAAATGCATTTGGGGAACAAGCAAGGTTTAATAACTGTGGCCTACAGGCTAGGCCTGGCCTACGGACACGTTCTGTGTGGCCAGACTGTTCGTTAAAATCCTGAATAAGGATGCCATTAGGTGGGGCACATGCTCTCCAGGCCACCGCAGTCACCCCGCTGCCGCTGATCTCATCCCAGGCCATTTCACTCATTCACTTTACCTGCCTGGATCCTGTGGGCCGCTAAGGTTTCATCTCTGTAACTACATGCAGTACCCCTTTGGGAGAGTCCCAGTGCACATCAGCATTTTAAAGGCACCGAGAAGCCCTGTTTCACTTTAAGAAACCTCAACCCAGCCCTCGCCTGGCCCCAGCAATATTCATTAAACAGTGAACATTCTATGGAGCTCCTGTTCGGAGCAATATACTTTGAGAAGTGCTATCATAATGTGATCTCCCTCCCAAAAGGGGGACAATTTCACAGGACAGCCCCCATGACAGATCCAAGGGGAGCCAGACGCTCCCGCCGTGTGGTCCCCGGGCACGTGACTCAAGGCTTTAGTCATCACGTACATCATTCAGGACCTGATGTGGTGTTTTGGCCATTTTCTTAGTGAGATTAGAAGGCTTTTATAGGCAAAGGACGGAGTCAAACCTGATTCTGTATTCCAAGCACCTGACATAGAAGTGCCTGGCACATGTAGCACAGGTAGGTTAAGGTGTGTGGAACGAATAAAGAACAAAAGGGTTGAAGGGGTTTGAGAGAGGGCTGGGCACCGTGTAGACTCGGCCTGGCTGGCCCCGTCGCCGAGATGCCGGGAAAAACTTCCACGGTGAGAATACCTGGGGCCACATGGCGCCGGGAGACAGCTGCTGGTGCTGAGGCCCCACGTTGTTGAGGTGGATCCCACTGGGGGACAAGAGCGGCCGATGTGGGAGGGCGCCGCTAACCCGGTTCAGGTCCAAGCTGGCTGGGTCTCCCATTCCTGTATCAGACGCCCCCAGGTCCCCATGGGAGCTCAGCATGGCCTGGGCCTGCCTCTCGCCTGGGTAAGTCTTGGGCTGACTGTCCTCACGCTGCTGGTGCTGGGACAGGTGGCTCTGCTGGTAGAGGGGGTGGCTGTAGGGTTGCTGGGGCTCCTGGTAGTAGTACTGGGGCATGGAGCCCAACTGAATCAGCTGCACCGCGTGTGCCTGCTCCGGGGTGTACTGGTGGGAGTCCCTGTGATAGGAAGGGGGCTGCAGGTGCATCTGTTGCTGCTGCTGCTCTTGCAAGTGCTGCATCATGGGTGGGGACTGATAATACTGAGGTATCTGCATGGAACCCTGCCGCTGCTGCAGCTGCTGCTGTGGCTGCGGCTGGAGCTGTGACGGGCGAGTCGGCTGCGGCTGCTGCATTTCTTGCATGGACATACGCTGCTGCCCAGCTTGCTGCTGTTGCTGCTGCGGGTAATACTGGTGCTGCTGCATCTGTTGCATGTGCTGGGACAGCATCTGTGGGCCCTGCAGCGGCTGTCCTCCCTGCACTGGCATCTGAGCCAGTGGCTGCTGGTAGTCATAGTACAGGTGCCCTTGGCTAGGGAGCTGCCCGACCTGGAGAGCTGGTTTGGACAGCCCGCCAGTGAAACCTGGGTGAGGCTGCTGGGGCATCTGCTGGTAGCGGGAAGGGACAGACGGCGCTGGGGGCTCCATGGGCTTCTGGGACAGCAGCTGGCGGAGGGCACTGTCAGGGGTTCCATCCATCACTGCTGACTGGGTGTGCAGCACCTGGGCCATATTGTTGACCTGGATCCGCAGGTTTTGGTTGGCAAACACCTGGGTGAAAGAGTCTAGCTTGTGCAGGACACCGCTGGTGAGCTTCTGGGTCCGGATCTCGCTGGCCTGGGAGTAGGTGTACTGGTAGCCTTCGGAGGGCTCAGCCTGGGCTGGCGCCCCCCACATCATGTTTGAGTTGGTCAGGTTGCCACGGAGCTGGACGTGGTTTCCAGGCCCTGCGTGGCCACCCCACCCTCCCTGCCTCGAGGTATCCACTTGGCCAAGGTTTTTGGAGCCAACAGGCAAGCCTAGACCATCCCGAGTATCTTGAGGGAAGTGGGGGGAAATGGGTGATGCCTGAGGGGCCTCCATGCCGGCCCCCGTGACTGTATTCCCATAGTTGTGGTTCAGCCCGCCGTGGACGCCGAGTGGTGGCTGTTGGTAGAAAAGGTTCTCACTGCTGTGGGCCACGTGGTTGGTCTTGTACAGCTGCTGATCCCCCATGGTGCCGGCCTTGGTGGTGAACGTCCAGCCACAAAACCATAAAAGGAGGTCAGTGAAACAAACCCAGAAGGACGGAAACCCTGAGAAGGTGCGAGAAAGCGTCCACACTACTCCACGGCTGACATGTCTGCGACCGTGGCTGGAGCCAGGCGTTCCTGTTGACCTGCACCGCTCATGTGCAGAGTGGGGGCTTTCACATCCCCACCCGGGCTTCGGTACGGACCAAACACCACCGTGGCGAAGAGATGCCGCTCACACCTGCAAGACAGAGGCAAAGAGCAGGAAAGGATTTAGGTACATGATGTCTTACAGTGAGCAATTATTTCTGTGACCAGTTACAGAAATAAAGACAAACGGGAGACTCGATTAGAGACAGTGTCACACACACCACACCCTTTCCACCGACTCTACACGTCTTGACCCTCACTTTGAAGCCATTCATTACCCAATGGCTCATTAGTTTATTGATCTGTCCATTCATTGTTTTGCTCACTGATTAATTAATTCACCATCCATTCTTCTGGGACCCTGCTATGGAGAGCCCAGCTTTATTCTAGGCCGTGTGGGAGATGCGAAGAAGTTGAAGACCTTCATTAATCAATTTATCTGCTCAACAAATACTTATTAGACACCTCCTCGGTGTAAGGCACAATGTAGAAAGTGATTGAGCCCTGGGCCAGCTCTTGAAGAGCTTACAGTTAGAAAAGGTGATGGGTCCATGAGTAAGTACGATACAAGGAGGGAAGAGGCGCATGTAAATCAAAGGTAAAAACCACAGCGTGGGACCTCACAGACTGGAGAGCGTATCTCCAGCGAACAGAGCGAGAGACAGTGCTTGTAAGAGTACTGCCCTTGTTAGTTAGCCTGTGAGGTCAACACAGCTCCTGCTTCCTTGTGGTCCCTGCTCAGGGAAACGTCTGTGCCAGGGCTGGCCACCTGGCCAGAAGCCTATGATGTGGCCTGGCACCGAAACTAGTCTGGGCCAATAGATGCCCTCTCTTAGAAACACGAACTAGGAAATGTGAAGAGGCTGGTCTAGTCTGGTTTGAGTCCATACAGGTTCTTTCGTGAACTTCAAACTGGGGTATGCAAAGCCTGGGAGTAAATGGAGACTTTATATAAGCTACACGCGCCCTCCAGGTTTTCAGAGAATCAATTTCCAGATCGTCAACTTCCATAGAAACTCTTCTAGGACGGATGGCTGCCAGAAATGTGAGTTGTCCTCTTATACCTGCTCTTTCACAACAGACCTCCTCCCCTACAAGAGAAGGGCAAACCTCTTACCCTCCCACCCGAGTCGCAGCTGAGTTCACTGCCCAGGACGAAGCTCCTGGCCACCACACGAGAAGACACTTAGGAACTTGAGAAAGCAAGCGCCTCCGATCCAAGCGAGTTCCTGTGTTTTCTTTCATGCTGGGTGGTCTCCAGTCCCTTTTTTTTTTATTTGGAAGACCAAACAGAAGTAATTAAAATGAAATTGTCAGTGAGCACTATGTGATTTCTGGCATAGAACTCAGAAGCAGATCAAGAACTGAGTGACCCTGCTTTATCCAAGTTTTATTTCTATCTACTGGTTGATATGAATGTGGGTTTTCAGTGCATTTAAATAAAGAATGGAAAGACAATCGATGCTGATCCTTGTCTCACGTCTCATGCCACAAAACAATATTCTTCTTTGGATAAATAAACAAGTTGAAGAAATAACCCAGAACCAGCAATATTCTATATCTGGACCTGGGTGATAACTACATGGGCATGCTCACCATGTGATCACCCAAACAGCACACTTCGACCTGGTCACACACAGGTGTGTATATTGTATGTCAATAAAAAAATTATTACAAGGAATGTATTTTGTGTCACGGTGGTCTATCTCTCTTACCATCTTGTCCAACGTAGGCCCTTGCCCTGTCATGCTGCTCCCTCTCTCTGGAATATTCTTTCATTCTTTCCTTACTTGGCCAAATGCTGCACATCCTGCAAGTCTGACCCTAACAACCACTTCTAAAACGTGTTCCTGCCCTCAGAACCCACTGCATTACCTGTCCCATGTACTTCTGTTTGCATTTAATACAACTAAATTCAAAATATTCGTGGAATAGCCGAAACCGGTTTGGCTCAGTGGATAGAGCGTCGGCCTGCGGACTGAAAGGTCCCAGGTTCGATTCCGGTCAAGGGCATGTACCTGGGTTGCGGGCACATCCCCAGTAGGAGATGTGCAGGAGGCAGCTGATCAATGTTTCTAACTCTCTATCTCTCTCCCTTCCTCTCTGTAAAAAATCAATAAAATATATTTAAAAAAAAAATATTCGTGGAATAAAAAAATTATTTTAAAAAATGACTCAGCATCACCATCTCACTAAGAGATGCATTTTCAATATAATTTTAGTTTTTATGCTTATTAATTATTTATCAAAATGAGTAATACACTTGTGTCATTTTGATCAACTGTACACTATTAATAATTGTAACAATAACTCAAACTAGAAGAAAATGTTAACACTTAGAGCTTTATGATTTCAGGAAATTAAAAAACTTTTAACTTCATATAAAATTGTTACAGAGAAATATGTTAGGGAAACAAATGAAAGAATTTTAAGCATAAAAATATATTACATATATTACATTAGGATGAAATTCCACGGGGGAAGTGAAACAGAAATAAAATTTCAAGGAGAAAAGGAGCACTATTAACAAAGAGTGTGTGCATGCATTTTTAAAGTGGGTGATGGTAGGTATCAGATTGCTAGGGTGTTTAGATTCTACTGGATACATTGCAAACAGTGATGTAATAGTTTTACTTAAAAATATCAGTGCTTATACTAGTAACATACTGGGAATCACACCTCTACCAATGTCTGATTAAAAATGTCGATGTAAGCTTAAAGATGTGTGAGGGGGTATGGCATTTTACAAAATCCTTTGGTAGGGGCTTTTAGGCAGAACTTCGAAGACACGGCAGTAGGGCCACTCCGACTGCAGGCTGGCCTCAGCTGGCCCCTGACCCTTCTGAACAACAAAGGAGACGGACGAGTTCAGAGGGAGGGCTTTGGTTTGGCGGAATGAAGGGTGGATGAAGGAAAGCAGTGGGAAGGTATGCGTGAGCCGGGAATGGCCACTGAAGGCTTCCGAGCAAAGGCTGGGGCTTCAGGACCAGGGAGACCCACCCCTCGCTGCTCACAGTGTGGCCCCGAATCACCGGGAGCTTCAGCCCAGAGCTATTCACCAGAAGCTGCATTTTATCAAGACCCCCAAGTTGCTAGTGTGCATACTGAAATTCCAGAAGCAATGGGTTGGCAGGTTCTGGCTGCCTCCAGGTCCGACACAGTGAAGACCTGAACTTGGTGAGCAGGGAGAGATGAGGAATGAGAGAAACACCCCCCACGCCGCCAGTGGGATGTGACTGTCCCTCCTCCAAGTGCCCTGCCCGTCAGGGGCTGATGACCCAGTCTGAGGAGACACCCTTCCTTTCTCACACACGCTCTCTCCCTTGACATCTGCACCCACCACACATTCCCGGGACACCCCATGACCACCCCAGCTCAGAGGGCCGAGGTCCCGATTAGCTGCCTACTCCACATCGCCATGTGCAGGTTCAAAGGCAAACTCAGTATCATCTCCTCCAAAGTGGACACGCGTCCACAGTCTCCCCCTTGACTCCGCCCTCCCCCTTAGTGACCACCACAGCCTCTCAATTCCCCTCCCCGTATTTTCTTAGCTCCATCCACCTTTCCTCTGGTTCCACTGGCTCATCCTCACCCAAGACTTCCTGTTCATCTCCTGGACTATTTCACCAGCCTGCCCACCTGTCTCCTTGCTCTCAGCCTGTCCAGTCTCCTGACAACAGCAGGAGAATGAACTTTCGGAACCTGACTCTGATCCCGTCATGCCATTGCTTAAAACCCATCCTGGCATCCTAGCGCTCTCAGGTCAGAGGTCAAGATCATTAAGGTCCCCAGCCTCACAATGAATCCCTCTTCCGACTTTCTTTTCTTTCTTTCTTTCTTTCTTTCTTTCTTTCTTTCTTTCTTTCTTTCTTTCTTTCTTTCTTTCTTTCTTTCTTTCTTCTCTCTCTCTCTCTCTCTCTCTCTCTCTCTCTCTCTTCTTTCTTTCTAAAGTTTTCATTGATTTTAGAGAGAGGGAGAGGAAAAGAGAGATACAAACATCAATGTTGAGAAAGAATCATTGATCAGCTGCCTCTTGCACGCCCCCCACTGGGGACTGAGTCTGCAACTCTGGCATGTGCCCCGACGGGGAATGGAACCGTGACCTCCTGGTTCATAGGTCGACATTCAACCACTGAGCAACTCTGGCTGGGCTCCCTCTTCCTTTCTTTACAAACTTCCCATCCCTCACCCCTGGCCGTTCCAGTCTTCTCTCAGTTCCTTGAACCTGCCAGGCTGCCTCCCATGGTAGGTACTTTGCACAAGCTGGTTCCCCCAATTATGAGAGCTTTCCCTCCTCCCACCCCCCACCCCCCACCCCTCACCCCCTTCATCTACCCAAGTCCTGGGCATCCTTCAGATCTCAGCTCAAACTATACTTTCTCAGAAAGTCTACCCTGACCCCCCTCACCCCCCCGCAAGTCTACATCAGGGACCTTATATGTTCTCTTAAAACCATCTTCCTTTCAACCACTCTTCTTAGTGTAATTGTGCTCCCACCAGTGCAATTATTTGATTAATGGATCTTTCTGTATTGGAGCAAGGATCCTATCTATTATTGTCTAGGATCCTGTTCCCAAGCCCAGCACTTTGTAGTCTCTCCAAGAAGGGGCTACATGCTGATGAATGAAAAAAATAAGATGATCAAGAGTCCCAGTGAATGGATATGAATAGAAGAAAAAGACACTCAGTGTAGGCTGAGTGGATGGTACCTTCCCATGGAGAATTTCATTCCGGTTAGATTTCATCTTGGTCCTGATGGACAACTAGGGCTTACAGAGGCGAGAGGACCAGGAAGGGTATGCCAAAAGAGGGAATAGCATGCACGAAGGCATGGAGTCAGGTGCAGGGGTCCATGCTGGGGCACCATGTCCTGGTCGGGAATACACCGATGACCAGGCTGGATTTGTAAGGCAGGGACAAATGATGGGAGCCGTAAAATGACGTCCAGCCGGGTTGTCCTGTGGCATCAGGCCTGGGGATTTCCCAGTGCCCTGCCAGGCTTAAACCTTGCCACATAACCTTTGTCGGAAGCCTTGTACCAAGCCATCTCCTCCCGGAAGGATAACTTGTTGAGACTCACCAGACTCTGACCATGCTCTGATGTCGTGTCCCTCCTCCCTGGCCCTGAGGGTGGAATGGAAGCTCGATGACTTTACTTCTGTTGGCGTGCCTGCTTCGTGAAGTGTTCCCAAACTGCTGGGCGAGGGGGATCACTCTGTGTTCTGAGCTACAAGAACTATTCTTCATGCATCAGTATTTTCAGAACTGGAATGGTAGTTTAGTTACACGCACAGCACCCTAGAAAGTCAGAGGTGGGTCCTCCAAGTGTGGTTCCTGGGCCAGCGGGATCAGCAGCACCTGGGAACTTGCTATAAATGCTCATTCTTGGGCCCTACTCAGACCCACTGAATCAGAAACCTGGGGGTGGGGCCCAGCAGTCTGTGTTTTAATGAGCCCTCCTGTTGAGTCTGATGCCTTCCCAAGCTGAAGGCTGCTGGAGAGGTCCTCTAATCTCCCCACATTACAGATGAAGAATCTGAGGCCCAGAGATGCAACTGCCGGGCCCAGCACAGTGCCTGGTTCACAGTGGTGGGCAATCAAGGACCATATGTTAGCCCTGGCTGGTGCTGTTCAGTGGTTAGAGTGCCAGCCCACACACCAACGGCTCAGGGCTTTGATTTCCAGTCAAAGGCATGTACCTGGGTTGCAGGTTCAATCCCCGGCTCCAGGAGGGACGCATGCAGGAGGAGGCAACCAGTTGATGTGTCTCTCTCACATTGATGTTTCTCTCTCTCTCCCCCTCCCTCCCTTCTACTCTTTCTAAAAAAATAAATCAATGGAAAAAATATCCTCAGGTGAGGATTAACAACAACAACAACAAACCCTATAAAACAACAACAAACCCTATGTTAAATGAAATAGAGGGAAAATAACTTTCCTAGAATGACATAAGGAAGTTATGGCAAAACCGCGTGCTATTTATTTTACGTTAAATTTATATAGTATTTGAATAGATACTATATTCCCTCAAAATTCAAAAGGCACAAAGGTGTACACAAAAGAGTGAAAATTAACTAAAATATATGCGTGAAAATAAAGTGGAAAGTGAGAGCAAATTTTCAAAATAAGGGTACATGCAAAAGGTTCTGCTTCCTCTCACCTGTCTCCCGACTCCCAGCACCCCTCCTGGGGCAATCACGCAGGTTCTTGTACATTCCAGAGACATTTCCGCTCCCACAACAATGCTTGTGCGAACCCCCAGGCCCACCCCTTTCCCGCAGGTCAGCGTCTTGTCAAAAGGCTCTTTTAAACATGGCTCTGGCAACTTGGAGACGTCTTGGTGGAGGAATCAATCTCACACAACTGCTGCAGTGCCCACCCAGGACGGACAGCTTTACTGTTTTCCTAATGGGGTAGTTTTCGCTCATTATGTACATTTCCGACTGGGTAACTAGCACCAGAGCTTTTCCATTCAGGAATTAAGGAACAGAACTACTACTTGCACGTTTCTTTGGTCAATTCCTTCCTTAGAGCAAGGCGCGGGGATTCTGGAGTAGGTTCTAGAAATGCCTGCTCACAAGCCGAGGGCTCCCCTACACGCCCCCCGAAAAATGACCTGCTTCTTGCTTCTGTGCCCTTCACCCTCTGGCTGTCCAGGCATTCCAAGACAGGAGCAGCATCCTACCAGTCGACTTGTGTCCCCACTGATGGGGACACAGCTGATGTTCAGTAAACACTCGCTGAACGGAAATGCTGAGCTGGGCCAAAGAGAGCTGGCACGGGCACTTCACCCCCAGGTTTCCGGGCTTCTGACCAGATCTGAGGCCTGGACACTCTCCTTTCTGCTGCGGACAGTACCCTAAAGCATGCAGACCTCCAGCACGGGGGGCGGGGGGGTGGGGTGGGGTGGGATGGGGATGGAAGTTTTGTGTACAGGGCCATCGGACCTGCCAGGACTCCGAGGCTGCAGTGGGGAAGCAGCCCCTGCAGACGATAGGCAAATGATGGGCGTGGCTGTGTTCCCACACAACTTTATGGACACAGAAATGTGAATTTTATATAATTCCACATGGCAAGAGATAGTGTTCTTCTTTTGATTTTTCTTCATCCGTTTAAAAATGTAAGCGCACTCCTTACTTAGCTCACAGGCTGTTCGAGAACGGGCCTGGGCGGGATTGGGCCAGAGCCAGTTTGCTGCCCCCTGTTCCAGCACATGGCGGTCCCTGTGCCCTCCCCCCGCACCCCCGCGGCACCAGGAGACGAGCACAGGCTGCCAGGAGGAGACTGTCCAAAAGGGCCATCCTTTGAACCAGAAGGAGAGAGAGAAAGAGAGGAAGTTGACTTTGGCCAAGGTCTCGGCAGGACTTGTTTGCTTACAATTCGGAAGGGGTAACACCCTGCTCCGGCCAGACCACCACCGCTTGTTTGAGGAAGAAAAACCAAAACGATTTTCCTTTTCCGACATGGGGCTGTCATTCAGAGACTGTGTACACAATTCCCCAAATAACTTGGCCTCGGTTTTGGAACAGCCTCCCTCGCAGGTCCTTCCAGGGGCTGACCTTGGACGCCTCTGGGAGTCTTTAAAAAAAAAAAAAAATAAAAATATATATATATATATATATATATATATATATATATATATATATATAATTTCAGAGAAGAAGGGAGTGGGAGAGAGAGATAGAAACATCCACGATGAGAGAGAATCACTGATTGGCTGCCTCCCGCACGCCCCCTACTGGGGACCGAGCCTGCAACCCGGGCTTGTGCCCCTGACCGGAATCGAACCCAGGACCCTCGAGTCCACAGGCTGATGCTCTATCCACTGAGCCAAACTGGCTGGGGCTGGGAGTCTTTTACTCCATCTCTCTCCCCAGCTCCCCAAGGCACTTCTCCAAGACCTGGGTTCATGGTCCGTGGTCTCCTTCAGAGCAAGAATGTTGTTCTACATGCTTTCTGATTAGTCTTCTAAATGAAGCCGGTGGGTGGTTTGTAATCCAGTAACCCAATTACCAGGCTGGAGTTCTGCCAATGGCAGTGGCCGGCGCCGGAGCCTCCCTCCCCGCAGAGACGGCTGAGCCTGGCTCCTTTGTGGCCTCACTGCTCCCTGCACCCATTTCATGCAGACTCTTGGCTGTGGGGGCATTTTTACTGATTTCAGAGAGGAATGGAGAGGGAGAGAGATATAAATGAGAGAGAATCATTGATTGGCTGCCTCCTGCACGCCCCACATTGGGGATTTGAGCCCGCAACCCAGGTATGAGACCTAACTGGTTATCAAACCATGACCTTCTGGTTGATAGGTCGGCGCTCAGCCACTGAGCCACGCCAGCCAGGCTTTGGGGGCATTTTCAAGGCTTCTTTGGGCAGCAAGGGGCAGTTGTTTCTCCGACCTTCAGTCTCACCCCGTGGCATCCACTGCTCCCTCCAAGCCCTAGGGATCAGGGCGGAGCCCGAGAACCTGCCGAGTGGGGAGTGTGGACTTCTCCTCCAATGGCCTGTTCTCCATCAAGAAATGAAGACTGGCGTTATTTCTCTTTCTGGTGGCAGGCTCCTGGTCCTCACTGTCACTGTGCTCTCCCCCGGCTAGCAGTCATTCTCTACCCGGGAATTAACATCGTCTTCCCTGGTGATCGCCACATGCCACCCCTCTCCCTCCCTCGCTGGCATGGAGGGCGTGGAAGCTGAGGACATGGGGAGAGAAGCGGGGACAGTAGGAGTCTCGGGTGGCTTCCTGGAGGAGGCAGCCATGGTCCGAGGGGGCCTTGTTGATATATTCCTGGATAGAGTTTTTCACACCGCCCGCTTCCACAAATGGCTGGGACGGGTAGGGAGATCAGGCTGTGGCACTGACTCTGCGAAGGTGAGAGGGGTGCTGGGGATCTGAGGTTGACAAGAGGTCTGCAGAGAGAAGGCGAGGCAGGGAGACACCTGAACAATTCACACGCGAGTTTCTGGGTGACCCAAACCCTGGCTACTTCATAATCACAAGTTTCTCTTAAGGAGGAGCTGCTAGGAGAGTCTCAGGATCCATCAGCGACCGTACGGAAGACCTAATTCGCACCACATTTGACCAGATCACGGCCAGCGCCCTCACGGTCTGGAGCCGGGCATCTGTGCCCTGTCTTGTCTTTCATACAAACTCACACTGCAGACCTACATGCCAGGACGCTGCTAGGGGCGATAAAGCCCGCAATCCTGTGTCTCTAAGCTCACCGTCTGGGGGGCGCAGGGAAGGCTTCCCGAAGATTCCAAGACATTTCACAAGGAAGAGGTGGAGGGGGGTCTTGAAGGAGGGTGAGGTCACTCCAGCCAGGGACCAGGATGCACAGCGGACAGACCCCTTCTGGTAGGAACTCAGGGAGGGCCTAAGCGGGGTGCCAGCTGGAGGGGTCTGGACCTGTAGGGCGGATTCTCCACGCCTGTCCCTGAGGACTTGGGGCTCAGGTCTTATGAATCAGCACTTGGGATTTTGGCCAAAGAAAGGATGCTCATCCCCGCAGCTGTCCTGGGCAGGGCAGGGCAGGGCAGGGCAGGGCTGGGCTGGGCGGGTTTCCTCCAGCTGCTTTGTTGAAGCTCCAGGAGGGCGGGGGTAAAGACAGAGGGGAGGGGGTGCTGGTTGGCAGGTAGATCTGGCCCCCTTGGTCCCACCTCAGCATCACAGTGAGTTATAAACCTAAGCAAACACAAGCAGAGCACCTGCGGGCGCTGGTGATCTCACCCAGGCCCACACCTGCTTGCTGAGCTGCCGAGAGAGCCTACAGCAGGCTAGACTGGCTTCTACTGCGGGCGATGGGGAGGGGAGAGGCCAGCACTGTCACCTGGGGCACCCCCAGATTTTAGGGGTTCAGTTCCCAAATGGGGCGAAAGGCTTGGCTTGGTCTGCAGCCTTCGGAGACATCAGACTAGATAAAAATCAAAAACCCCTGGATACCTGAGGCCCCAGGGATGGACTGAGTGTCTCCAGGAAACTACCCCCGCTTCCCCTTTCTGGAAAACAGCTTACGGTTCACTGGGTAACAGTCTGCGATGCTGCCGTGTTCCTGGGTGTCTGGCTTTCCTGCCTGCGTGTGAGACAGGAGGTCCCCCAGGCATTCTGATGCGGCAGCTACAGGGCCCCATCTGCGGGCCATGCCAGGCCCCGCTGGCTCAGAGCTCTAAGACTTCGGGGCAGCCTTCTTCATCAGAGAGGGGCTCCTCATTCAGGGCCCGGCCCGTGTGGCTTGGTGGTTGAGCGTCACGGTTCGATTCCCAGTCAGGGCATGTGCCTGGTTGAGGGCTTGACCCCCAGTGGGAGGCGTGCAAGAGGCAGCCAATTGATGATTCTCTCTTACCATTGATGTTTCTTCCTGTCTCCCTCACCCTTAATCTTTGGAAACACACACACACACACACACACACACACACAGAAGCCTCGGGGAATCAAGAGGGTATCTTGCCCTTTCCCGGGTTTGCTCCCTCCTCTGGAACCCTTTACATGCCCCCCGTGGGAGGCCTCCAAACCTGGCTGGACTTGCTCCAGACACATATCCTGTTGGTCCTTGGCCCCCATTATCTCACTGTCCCGACTTCTTGCCAGAACAACTTCCTTTTGCTGCTACAAACCCGGGGCCTGCAGGAGGCTGTGGAGACACCGTGAGGACCAAACCCGCGGGGAAGGCTCCACAGGCCCAGGCACGCACGCTTTCATTTGTGGGAAACATCACTCCACCAGGCCGGTCACCTCGGGGGCTGTGTTTTTCAACCAACACCAGGTGGAAGTTCTACAGGAGCAGACTGTCTCACTGCCGCTGTGCGACGGTCTCTCCTCCCTTCCCACCGAGCCACAGGCAGCGCTGAGGCCGAAGCGGATTCCCTCAGTGTTTATGAAATGCACCAAGCACGTTTGTCAAACGCCAACCCTGTGTACAGGGTGAAGAGCAGGGCGTGAAGGAGCCAACCCCCTTCTCGGGGAGCTGCGTTAGGGGCAGGGCGCCAGCCTAGGCATCCTCCAGGCCTGTGTGGAGATGAATAGCGAGAGGCGGGCCGAAGGGCACTGTGCTGAGGAGCTGAGCTGCCATGCGGCTGAGCAGACGGAAGGACGACTGAGAATGATGGCTCACAGGGGCGCTGACCCCAGGCCAGGCATGGTGCCGAGCCCTTCACGTGCCCCTCACAATGACCACTTTACTGCCTTGCCTACTGGGGATGAGCATTCTCAGACGTGTCCCCTCATGGGCCCCTGTGAGAATTTCTTTAGGACACACTGCCTCTTGCACGCCTCCCACTGGGGATCAAGCCCTCAACCAGGGCAGGTGACCTGGCTGGGAATCGAACTGAGACGCTCAACCACTGAGCCACACGGGCCGGGCCCTGAATGAGAAGCCCCTCTCTGATGAAGAAGGCTGCCCCAAAGTCTCAGAGCTCTGAGCCAGCGGGGCCTGGCAGTTCAGAGTCCCCTTTCTGATAAATGGGTTTCAGCAGAGACTCAACATGTGACCCATACAAATGATTTATAGGCGTAGTATGTATACACTGCATTATTGTTCGAATAGCCGAAGGCTGAAAATACCTCCAATGCCTATCATTAAGGGATTGATTCAAGAGAATCATGGACTAACCATACGATGGAATGACTATACGATGGAATACTAGACAGCTGTTAAAAATGAACACAGAAACTACGAACTGGTGTGGAAAGATTTTCAAGGTTAAAACAGGATATATATATAAATAGTTGATTCTCATTATTCAAGGCAGTTATGTTCTATAAAGTTGCCATGAACACTAAATTAGGCAGCACTGTACCACTGCTTCTAGGGGAAACACAGGGTTAGGTTCCTACAAGCCCCTGGTCGTAACATTTTCATCAACTGATCAATACATAACCTTGTTTGGGTGTGTTTCTGTTTAAAGACACCTTATTTAATATCCATTGCCGGCTCACTCGCATTGAACTCATAACCGATAGCACTATAACGTCTGCACGTCACAGCCTTCCTGCCCTTAGCAACCTTAGACAGCACTTCAGCACTACGCTTGGGGGCCATTGAGAACAGCAAAATCATCAACAAAAACCGTGAAAACCAAACCAATGTGTCACTACATAGACCATGGGAAGGACACCTGCTTACAGCAGAGTGTCCCCTTGGGTCAGACTCAGCTGGCGTCAGGCGGCTCGAGCTCTTCACTGCTCCGTGCCTGCCCGCCAATGACAGCGAAAGCGCCACGAGTACTGGTTTTGAGGTTACAAATGAATTTTAGAGAGTGGGAGGATTTGTGAATATGGAGTCAGTGAATAATGAAGATCGACTATATATTTATAGTTGCTTATTATGCATGAAGAAAACCTGGAAAGACTCAAGAAACGAGGAATAGTTGTCTATGGGGAGGGGGTGTCTCTGGGCTGAATGGGAAGAAGAGCAGGAAGGGAACTTTCCATTTTACAGCTTTTTATATTTTTCTAAATGATTGAGCCACAGAGTCTATGCCTTCTTTAAAACACAGATATAATAAACCAGTGAAAAAACCTGCATATACACTTAAAAGCAGCACATTCAAGCCTCAACATTTTATTTTAGCTGAAAACACAAACATCTCAGTGATGTTCTGAGGCAGGTCCAGGCCTTTTCTTTGCTCACAGACTGTGGAATAGAGCACTGCATTTGTCTTTTACGCATAAAACCCTCCATAAGGCACAATCTACCACTTTCCAGGCCCGGCTGTGAAAGAGCCGGAAGTCAGGACATGGCGAAGGAATGCGGGTGCAGGCTCCTCTGACTTGATCAGTTTCTCTCTCCCCGCTGCGGCCATTCCTCAACCACGGTCCCGCTCACACCCAACCTGGCAGCAATGTCCTTTTGGTGCCTCGCTTTTGTAAGTTCTTTCCAGAGCATTCAGTTTGCTTTTCATAGAAACAGCATTTCCCTTTCTTTTTTGCATCCATAGGTCATCAGCTTACATAACAGTTACCGAACTCATGCCGTTGCGACAGTGAGTATGGCAGGCCTATGCAGGTGCAGGAGTCTGGGGCCTGTGGGGAGGGCAGCTGCCATCATTAGGGAGAAGTTGGATAAGTCAGATTTGCGGGTGCGTGAATGTGCCGAGGGAACTTTAATACGAGTATACCTCGATGTTTCATCCACATGGAGGCAAGAACCCCCCCACCAAGAAAAAGATTATGATTTGCTGAAGGCTCAGATGCTGGTTAGCATTTTTCTTTGCAATATGGTATTTATAATGAAGGTGTGTACATTGCCTTTTTTAGACGTAACGCTATCGCATGCTTAGTAGACGACAGCATAGTGCAAACATCACTTCTCTGTGCACTGGGAAACTAAAACATGCAGGTGACTTGCTTTACTGTGATACTCGCTTTGTTGGGGTGGGGGGGGGGGTCTGGAACCAAACCCGCCATATGGCTGAGGTGTGTGAGCACGTTACAAAGCGCGTGATGTCGTTCCACATCTGAGCTGTGTGTCTACGGATCGGCACAGGCTCCCGGAGGCAGAAAGCTGGGTTCGCCGTGGTGCTCAGAGCAGACCTGGGTGGGGCAGGCCCTCAGCGGACATTTTCTGAAGTGAGAGGACCTTTCTCCCCAAAGGCCTTCATAGTAGGCTTTCTGACAAAGCTGACAGCGAGACATCAGGTTTTAGGAAAAGGACGAGGAAAGGCAGGGCTGTAAGATGTCCTCACGGCCCTATTGACCCCCAGAGGGACTGGTTGGCAGGTAAGTCCCCCGTCTGACTCCCCAGCTCCTCTTGGCTGATGCAAAGCCCCCGAGAGTTTAGGGACCATGTGGCAGCCTCTGCTGGCAAAAGAGTGGAGAGACCCACGTCCACGCGTGACCTGAGCCAACAGGCTCTGTCTCCGCGAATGGCCCTGGAGCCACTTCACAGAGAAGACGGCGGCTGCAGGCCTTTCCCCTGCCCCCGAACACACTTCCCCCCCCACCTCTGCCCTCCTTCTCTTCACTCATCCTAAACTCCGGAGGCGCCAGAACCCTCTGCTAACAGGTCTCATTCCTGTTGACCTCTCCTCCACAGATGGCCACTTCCCTGACCATCTCCTCTCACCCCCATGGTCTGATTTATGGTACAGGCTCTTCCTAGGCGGCCTCCACCCCTCCAGCCCTCCCACCCCTCAGCTTAAAACCGCCACCGCTCACTCTGCCAACAGGAGGAGCATCCGAACAGCTCAGCCTGGCACAGGAGGCTCTCAGGGGTTGGCCTTATCCACCTTTCCAACCATTCACCCCACATTCACCCACACCCCTGAGCTCCTGACCTACAGAGCTATACAGCTCCAGAATGCATTTCACGGAGGCTCTGATCGAACGCAGTGATGAAGTGGGCATGGGGTGCAGGAGCCAAGATGATGCCTGAGTTCACACCGGCGCAGATGGGGGCAGTGTGAATGTTCAGTTTTGCTCTGAGACCTACGACCGGAGCTGTCCCTGAGGCAGCTGGACCGAGGACCCCAAGGCTCAGAGAGGTCTGAGTCCCCCAACAGCAGGCGGCACACGAAGGCAGAGACACGAGGAAAATGCCTAGAGGGCAAGTGAGAACGGGCCAGGGCTTAGCCGGTAGGTCTGCGTTACACCACCCGGCACCCCACTCCCACCAGTTTCCTCTGCCTCCGCCTTCAAACAGGGACTTGTTCTGAGAAGTGCAGCATCAGCCCTGTCTTCAGGGGTCAGCATGAACAGGGCACCCACTGGGTGCTGAGGACACCAGAGAGGAAGATCCCCTCAACTCCCAATGGAAGCTGACTCCCCACTTCCGCTCTAAAGGGCTGATCATCCCCTGTGGCCGCCCCCCATAGGAACTGCTTACGGAAAGGGTCACTGGCCCCTCCCCGCCACTTTACATCATCCAAGTGTGTGCACACACATTCACACGCACATCTCCTCCCACCAACCCTGGGAACGAGCTTTGTGGTGATGCTGTATTGACAACACACCCATCAGCTGTCAGTCAACATGTCTAAATATTATGTTCCGTCCCCCAGAACATCATTTTTTTCTAATTAAAAAAAAAAAAGGTAAAATGGAAATCCCACTTCTAGCAAGGAAGGGAGAAAGAAGAAAATACAGGTTCAAGAAAGTCATTCTGGCCTGGCCGGTGTGGCTCAGTGGTTGAGCGTCGACCTATGAACCAGGAGGACATGGTTCAATTCCCCATCAGGGCACATGCCCGGGTTACGGGCTTAATCCCCAGCAGGGGGCAGCCGATCAATGATTCTCTCTCATCGTTGATGTTTCTGTCTCTCTCTCCCTCTCCCTTCCTCTCTGAAATCAATAAAAATATATAAAAAAAAAGAAAAAAAAAGGAAGTCATTCTGCCTCTGACCCCCCTTTTCTTTCTTTCTGGAACAGAAGAGTAAAAAGCTCAGGGTTCCTTCTCTTTAACAGCTGTGAGGAGGTCGATCCTGAGATGTAGCGTGACCTGCCCCGGGGCAGGCCAGCCCCTCTCTGGCCCCATGAGGAGCCTCTGACAGGGACACTGAGGAGTTCATGGGAGGACGTGCATGTCCTCGCAGCCAATAGGAACATTCTGGAAAGCACTGTACAAAGCACAGACATCCACTATTTTATTTTGTTCCCCCTACAAACCTGTGAGGTCAAAATGATTTGATTTGAAAGGTGAGGGAATTCACATGCAGGAGATGACCTGCCCAAGTCACACAATCAGTGAGAGAGGGCGAGGGTTGACTCTCTGATGCCAGGACGATACTCTGACCCTCGGCAGCGTCCTGGTACACCCACTGCAGGTCTGAGGAGCAGGAAGCTTCTTCTCCCGCGGTGGACCCTCCCAGTCTATCCTTGACTTCTGAAGGGTGGCAGGGAGCTAACTTACACCACAGTTTACACGCGCCCTGGGGCTCTGGTCATCATCGCCTAGCAACCTTCAACCCTCTAGCACAAGCATGTCAAACTCGTGGCCCACGGGCCGCATGCGGCCCACAACAAATATTTTTGCGGCCCAGCCAATATAATGGTATGCAAGAAACGTTTTAATAAAAATTTCGTAACTTAATTTTTACAATATCCTGTTATACATAATCTTCCTAATATGTATAAAGAGCTAGGTGGTGTCACGACCAAATGGGCAACCAGTCACCATGAAGTGCATGGAGTGCCTCTCGGTCCCCCCTCTTCTCCAGCCCCTGAGCCACTCATCATGACAGGGGGCGGGGGGGGGGGGGCTGGCAATGGGGCAGGACTGGGGACTGTTGAGTGGCGGTGGCAGGCTGCTTCCTGGGGTGGCCGTGAGCTCAGCGGAGCAGTCACACAGGTGGCAGTGAGTTTCACGGAGCAGTGGTGGGGCAGGGGGAGTTTCACAGAGCATCCAGCAGAGAGCTTTGCAGGGCAGCAGCAAGCTTTGTGGAGCAGTCAAGGGGCGGGGGGAGCCTCGCGGAGCAGTCGAGGGGCTGCGAGCATCCTGGGGTGGGCAGCTTCACGTAGCATCGCAGGATGGCAGAGGCCATGAGACAGAGGCCAGGCTAGGCCTAGGGACCCGAACTGCGCACGATTTCGTGCACGCTGGGCCTCTAGTATATACATAAAAGGCTAAGTGGCCGACTGTCCGTCCGAACAACTGGCCGGTACATATGACGCAGACTGGCAATTTAAAAATAAACGTTTACCGCACAAATCTTTCTTCTAATTAATTTCCTTTCAATGTGCATGAATCTGTGCACCGGGCCACCAGTTATTAACAATGAACTACAACGTTTGCTAATGACTGATCACTATAATTGTGTTGCATTCATTTCCCTTAGCCTTACGCACAGGAGCACCATTTCTCTCCACTAATACCAGCAGCAAATATTTTAGCAGCCAATTGCCACATCATTAGCCTTGGACTGACTTGTTTGGTGTGCGCAACAGGAAATATTTCCCTTTTGGAGAACAAGAAAAATAGGTTTATTTGCATTACGCTTATTAATTTGTGCAGTTATTCAGTGTCTGGTAAGTTAATGTTCAAGAAAAAATATTAATGTTCATTTAAATGTTCTATTATTTTATGTTAACAATTACTCATTTATTTCAGCCCTTTGTATTCAGCATGTCTCTACTGAAGATTTTTTGTGGCCCACATAAACTTAAACCTTGTTTATTTGGCCCATGTTAGCCTTTGAATTTGACATGCTTGCTCTAGCATATAGCCATGAACTTGGAATTATGAAAAAGAAACTGATGTATTTTATTCCAAAAAACACTCTAGGCATCAAGGGCTGAGCTCCAGCTATCTGGAACATGGTTGTTTTTTTTACTCGTTAGGAACTTTCACTGGAGATAAACCACGTGGTAGGCACCGTCCTCACAAAAGTACCGAGATCACCGGTTCTGGAGTCAGAAGATCAGAGTTCAAATCTTAAGCTTCCACCAGCAAAGTGATCCAATCTTTTTTTCTGAGCCTCAGTTGTGACATCTGTAAAAGGCGAATAACACTACCTACTGGCCCAGGTGTTTGGAGATTAAACAAGAGACTGCACGGGACCAGCGTGGCACTCAGGGAGGACGCAGAGGCTCCCCACCCGGCGGGCTCCTGTGGTTTGGCTGGACTTGGGGTCAGTGTGGATCCGGCTCAGTGACTCAGCTGTGATTGAATCCGTTTGGTTATTTGTTTCCTGGGCAACCTTCAGCCCTCCCTTTATTTCAATGAGCAGAACGGTGCTTGGGGGCAGGGACTGGTAGAAGTGGACACAGGAAGGAAGAGAGGAAAACCTCAGTCGTCTGGGCCCGTTGGGGCAGGACCAACAACCTCTTGCCCCGCCCCCTGAAAGCACTGCTGCATCAGGGGACACTGACTGTCTCCATGACGAAGACCCAGAGGCATCAGGGACAGACAGCAGTGCACTTCGCACACTGTTCACTAGGCAGAGAGGCACCAGGAGTGTGGGTGCCCGCGTGGCTTGCCCATTGTTGGAGGAGGTTTCTGGGGCAGGTCAGTCTCTGCAAGAGAGGCCCACGGTTCTCCAGGGGCCCGGGCAATTCAGGGGGTGCCCACGAGGAACTGTGAGTGTGGCCCGGCTCGGGCCACGTTGTCCAGTGTGATGACTGGTACTGAAGAAGCCGTTCTGCTCTCTGGGGCCCAGCTCTCAAACAGTTCAAGATCCCAGGAGAGGAAAAGAGAAGTCATCATTCAGTGGCCATCTAAAGCTTAAGCATCTCTGTGGTTCTCATTAAAGAAGAAAGTTTAAAGGGGGGCGTCCCGGTTCCCTGGCAAGAGTCATTTCATTCCCTCCCTGACACCAGATAAGGAGACAGTCTACTTCCTTTCCTGTGTCGAGGGGGCCCCCCGCTCTCAGATTCCAGGAAACTGGCAGCAACTGTCCACATCTGCCTCTCTGCCTGCTGGAAAGCACACACAGACGGCCTCCTTTAAGGAACTTGGGACACCCGTCAGGCAAGGCTGTCCCGGGGAAGCAGGCTGGGGGCCCACGTCTGCTACCTGACCTGATGGGCAAATGAGAGCCCTCTTGGATGGAAGCTCCTAACCCCCTCAGAGCTCATGTCAGTCTCACAGACGCTGGAGAAGAAAAAAAACGAGGCCACCCTAACCCTTAGCAGTGGGGGACACGCCCACTGGCTGCAGTGCCGTTTGGGGCTGAGCTATGGAAGCCTGGAGGGGGGAAGAGTTCTCCAAAGGATCACAGGAGCTGGTGAGAAGAAGACGGATGGACAGAGCCGAGAGGCGGAGGCCAGAGAACCCCCAGAAACCACAAAGCCACTGCCACACACATGAGTCCAGAGCCTCTCCATGGCCTGAGTGTTCTCCAAAAATACAAGCAAGAAGGCATCCCAGAGGGCAAAGGAGCAAATGCTATTTATTTCCATTCTATCGATGACACTGTCACAGCCGGCTCTGAATAGCTCTCGTTCTGTCCTTGTCCGTCCCCCACCCCCGACGCCCCCCCCCCACCCCGTTCGTGGTCCCCTGGACCTAAACCAACCTCCCTGTCCCCTCACTGTGTGCACACGGGTCATCTCCCTTCATAGGACACTCACAGGAAATGTAAACATTCTCAGATGGGGTTCTTTCAAGCCCACTTCCCCAGCCCTCCACCCCGCCCCCACCCAGTGGCTGTGTGCTCAGGAAATGCAAACCCAATAGAGAGATAACCCGGGCCAAACAGAAAGGGAGACCCGTCCTGTGACCTTGTTGGGTGAATGACTGCCCCTCCCTACACCTCAGACTCAGCTTCCGCAGAACGAGGGGCTCGGACCCGGTGGACCCCCAAGGAGGTCCCTCTGGCTCTGACCTGCAAAGGCTCAGCTGGAGGAACCTTCCCAGACCCTGCCTGTCTCAGGGACACCCCACAATTCTGAGCCAGGAGCTGGGACAGGACGGTTTTCCACCACTGACCCCTGACCCCTAGGCAGCCCAGCCTCGTGAAGGGAGAGCGCGGGGAGTCAGGACACCTGGATTTCAGTCCCAGCTCTGCCATCTTTTGGAAAAGGGAACGAGTGAGTGGAAGAGCTTATCAGAGCACCTTAAGCTCCAGCTAGAGTGCTTTAATATTTTTATATATTTAGAAAATATACACGATTAGTATAATAAAGGTTTAAGAAATATCTTTTAGAAGGGAGACCACCCAACAGTGAGGAGCTAATGGTCAGTCTCCAAGCGGCATGTAAACACTTAGATGATAACCGATTCCATCGGCTTTTAAAAAATATATATATATTATTGATTTTTACAGAGAGGAAGGGAGAGGGATAGAGAGTTTGAAACATCAATGAGAGAAAAACATCGATCAACTGCCTCCTGCACACCCCCTACTGGGGATGTGCCTGCAACCAAGGTACATGCCCTTGACCGGAATCGAACCTGGGACCCTTCAGTCCGCAGGCTGACGCTCTATCCACTGAACCAAACCAGTCAGGGCGATTCCATCAGCTTTTACATGGCTGTGCAAGCATGAGTCCTTTGCCCGGGAGCCCCCTGTCTCAATACTCCCCAAACTCCTCAGATAGCCCCGGCATCAAGTGTCCTAATTTCCTGGCTCTGGAAAAGTTCACATCTGACGTTAGGACAATCCCTTGTTTCGATGTGCAGGACTTGGCCAACCATGTGGGGGCGTCACCGATAATCTACCAGTTGAGCTCCTCATGGGCAAGGCCAGTTCGATGGAGTAAGTACTCAATCTTGGCTCACAGCTCTGAGTAATGAGCGTGGAGGCGGGGCAGGAAGCAGGAGGCATGGTAGGGAGAGAGGCTGGTAACAGACTGGGGTTTGCAGGCGGGTGGGCTGGGCCCCCCAGCTGGGTCCAGAACATCCCGGACATCACCTTGGCAGCCTCCCCCGAAGGCCAGCACAGTCAGTGCTCAGGCTCCCAGAAACCCTCCCCCTTCGGGACACCTGAGCAACCCTGGGAAAAGGAAGCTGAGTGGTTGCCTCCAGATACTTTTTTGGTATCACAGCCTGAATGTTTCTTAAAGAGTTGCCAACCCCTGTTTTACAAAAGTGAGTTGGTGGCCTGGAATGAACGGAAGCATCTGTTAGAAGCCAAAGGCGAATCCATTCAAGACCATCACGTTCATGGGCCATGTGGTCAAAAACACCGGGGGAACACAGCCGGACATTGGCTGCAGGACTCCTCCGGGCTTCTGATCTGCTCATGGCGGTGGCTGTCCACCGGGGCACAGGGGTCCTCTGTGGGGCTGGACGACCCCAGCGAGTCTCACCGGCTCAGGAGGAGGCCGGTCTCTACGCCTCGGTTCACATCCCTTCTCCACCCAGAAGGTACCAGGTTCCTCTTCAGCTGCCTCATCCCACCTGCCCCGTCAGGGCCAGCTCTAATCCCCCTCCCCCGGCCTTCCCTGAGCATCCGAGGGTATGGTGCTATCCCTGTGGACACCCACTCTGAATACCTGACGCCTAATCGTATGAAGATGGTTGATCATTTGTGCACTTTTTGGTCAGAAAGTCTTTTTTAAATTAATGGAGTTTGTTTTTTAAGAGAGGTTTTAGGGTCACGGCCACCCTATGTGTTTTTATACCGCTTACCCACTGTACACAGCCAGTGCTACAAATAGCCGGCGCTGAGGAAAGTTGTTGCTTGATAGATATCAAATCAGGAAGTGATGCAAACCTGAGCAGCACAAAGCCACTTGCTAGAAGGGAGTGTGTGAAGGGAAGTGCCACATCGGGATGAAGTAAGATGGACAGTGAGGACCCCTCCCCCCACCGCTAGACAGGTGCCCAGCAGAGCGGCTGTGCCATCTCTTGACCCGGGGGCTCCACAGGGCAACGTCCTAGGCGCCAGCCCCCTCATGGCTCCGTGACAGAGGGTCTTGAAGGGAGGCCGAGGTGCTGAGCGCCCCATTTCTAGAACCCGTGCCAACTCGGCCAGACCGGTGTGTTCTGTTTCCCCTCATATTATTTTTAAAAACAGCTTGAAGAACAGGACAGCGAGGCTGGGAATCTCACACTGACCATGGGCTTCATCACATCTCACCCACCAGCTCTGTCCACGGGAAAGCGCAGCGGAACAAGAGCAGGGCCCGCGGGCATCTGTCCTCAGTCACAACAACGTCACACTGGGCGCCGTCCATGCTCCCAGCTCATGGTGTGAGCTCTATGTACATTGACTCGTTTGGGCCTTGTCCCCGTTACAGAGGAAGACACTGACGCTCAGAGAGACTAAGCTAGTGCGTGGCAGAGCTAGGCTCAAACGCAGCTTTTCTCCCTGCTTCCAGGCCCCGAAGTCTCATCTCAGTGCCCTGAGGCCGCCCCTCGGGCCATGAGACTGAAAATCCAACAGCAGGAAGGACGGGGGACACAGGAAAGAAGAAGGGGAGAGTAGCACAAGGACAGGAAGAAGCTGGGGCCAGGGGGAGGTGCACACGGGACTGGCTGTGGGTCCAGGAGGGCGTCCAGAGCGGGAATGAAGCAGGAAAATGCTGGTGACCGCCAGAGAAATGAGCCACAAAATATGCAGAAGCCATTTCCTCTCCCAAGGAAGATAAACAATAGATTCATAAACAAATTTCACAGAGCTGTCCAACTATTTAAAGCGTTCTGGTAGGAACTCGTATCCTTTGTGAGCAAAAAGTGAATCTCCCAAAATGTGGTCCGTAATTATTCGGGGGAAAGGAGATAGGAAAGGGACACACTCCTTCCCAGCCTGGCACCTGCAGCCAGTGACAGGTCCTCTCTGCGCCTGGGTTTGCTCTCCCGCGAACAAGGAATAGTCATTTCTGCCCCCCAGGGCCACGCTGGAGAGAGAGAGAGAGAGAAAAAAAAAGATACACTTTTCGGCCAGATACCCTACTTGACCTTCCCAATGGAAGCAAATAAAATGCTGGATAAAATTTAAAATATAAAAACTGTACATACATTGCTGAGCTGGCACAAATGGAAGGATTCTTCAAAGACCAAAAACAAACCGAAAGCAGGAGCCCTGGGGGGCCATCCTGAAGCAAAGCTGGCTCTTGTCCTGAGGTTCCTAGACATTCAAGTTTCCCAGGGGAGCTGCTCCCCGCCGTGAATGAGACAAAGCACAACACAGAGGGAGCTGCAAGGAAAGCTGGCATTGGGCCGGGAGGGCCTGGGGAAGTCTTGACTGAAAATGTGTACCGAAAGCTGGACTTCACACAGTTTTGCAGTTTGAATTCAGGCCACTTCTGTAGCCAGAAAAGCCTCAGGTAAAAAATCAAAGTGATTTTTGGTTGGTGGTGCCCCTAGATCAGTGGTCGGCAAACTGCGGCTCGCAAGCCACATGCGGCTCTTTGGCCCCTCGAGTGTGGCTCTTCCACAAAATACCACGTGCGATTGAAACTTCGTGGCCCATGCGCAGAAGTCGGTATTTTGTGGAAGAGCCACACTCAAGGGGCCAAAGAGCTGCATGTGGCTCGCGAGCCGCAGTTTGCCGACCACTGCCCTAGATGACTAGCAGAAGTTAATGCACATCCTCTCTGGAAAAGTCAGTGTCAACCTGGACCTCAAAGCATTCTCAAAGATAAAGTTGCGATGAAAATGAGCAGCTCACAGAGACGACAGAAGACAGCGAGGAGATAGGTACAACAGTGGCACAATCAGGCCTGTAGAGATGGCAGACTCTGGAATTACCCGACATGGAATCCTACAATTTTCCAACAGCTACTTCAATATGTTAGAGAAATAGGGAAAGAAGTGTGCAATATGAGCAAGAAATAAGAGACCAGAAAATCACCAAGCAGATTTGAAAAATAATGAACGAGAACTTCTAGAAATAATAAAAAAGGAGCTGAAAGGAAAAAATTCAATGGATGAATTAGATAGCATTTGAGACACAGAATAAATTAGTCAAATGGAAGACAAGTTTGAAGAAATTATTCAGAGTTTACAGAAAGACAGAGATTTAAAATATGAAATAAAGGATAAGAGGCATAGGGAATAGAAGGTCTACCATACGTCTAACTGGAGTTCCTGAAGGAGATATTAGAAAGAATGGGAAAGACGTGATATTCAAAGAAATGAAGGGTGAGAATGTCCAGAATCATTGGAAGATACCCATCTTCAGCTCTAGGAATCCCAACGAATACCAAGCAGAATAAAGACAGAGGAATTTACTCCTCCTCACTGCACAGGGAAGCTCCAGAACACCAAAGCAAACAACTGTCTCTTGAACAAAACCAGAGGGAAACGCCAGGTCAGATACAAAGGAACAGCAATCAGGCGGACAGCCAGTTTCTCAACAGCAACATTCAGAGCCAGGGCAGTGGACTAACGGCTTCAATGACGTAAGAGAATATATCCAGTAAAGCTACCTTTCAGAACTGAGAGCAAAATAAGGCATTTCAAGCCAACAAAAACAAAAAAACCAAGCCAAACCAAAAGAAAAAAAAGTGGGACTTTACTACCACAGTCTCACTAAAGGAGTGATGGTGAACCTTTTGAGCTCGGCGTGTCAGCATTTTGAAAAACCCTAACTTAACTCTGGTGCCGTGTCACATATAGAAATTTTTGATATTTGCAACCATAGTAAAACAAAGACTTATATTTTTGATATTTATTTTATATATTTAAATGCCATTTAACAAAGAAAAACCAACCCAAAAAAATGAGTTCGCGTGTCACCTCTGACACGCGTGTCATAGGTTCGCCATCACTGCATTAAAAGATGATGCTAATAGATTTATATTAGGAGGAAGGAACATGATCTCGGATTCATGAAAGAATGGTGACAAAAGTATTGGTAAGTGTGTGGGTAAATCTATACAAACAATGCATGAAACAATGATGTCTAACTTGTAGGTGAAAACAGGGTAGAATAAAATCACAGGCTAATAACTCTGTACACATTGGGAGAGGCAGTGGCTAGAAGTGAACCTATTTACGGTTCTTGCATTGTTTGGGAGGAAGGTAAAGACACCGATTAATTTTAGACTTTGTCACGTATGCCTGTTAAAATAGATGGGTAGCCACGGAAAGAATAGATACAGAGCATATAACTTCCAAATAAGAAGATAAGGTGGGGTGGGTGGAGGGCAAATGGAGGAGGGTGAGGGGGACACCTGCAATCATGTCAACATTGAAATTTTTTTAAAATGATAGAATCTCTAAAAAAAAACAACCTCACTCTCATTTCGGAAAATGCAAACCACACTTAAATATACATGTCCAGACAGATGAATACTTACTGTATTTTTTTAAATGGAAAATAAATGAGTACATGATTCTGGGGGAAAAGAATAGAATAAGAGGTGAAAATATCTCAAGCAAAAAGAAAAATCAGAAAAAATGGAAAGTATGTAAAGATGGTAGAAATGACTCCCAATTCATCAATAAGATATATACTGAGTCTAAACATTTGTGCACCAAATTGCCTTAAAATACATAAAGCACAATTTTCAGCACTGCGAGGAGAAATTGACAAATCCAGTGAGAGACTTTCAACACGTTTCTCTTAATAATTGATAGATTAATCAGACAAAATCAGGAAGGAACACATTATAGATGAGCTGAACAGTACAGTGAACTAACTTAGATGCTCATATCTAGAAAAATATATTCCATAATTACAGAATACTCATGCTTTTCATTCATAAAACATTTAAGAAAAAAAAATGGAGAGAGACAAAATATAAAAAAGGAACACACAGAAGTGGCTTAAAGCTTACTTCGAACTCTCTCGAAGGATCCTATTTTGTCTTAAAAAAGACAGAGGCGTTGTCTTGCTCACTCATGCATCTAGAGTCTAGCACAGTGATGGTCACAGAGGAAGCTCAACGCGCTTCCTCAAGTAAGTCCGCAAGTAACGTCATTGACAGGTTCTTCGGCCTCAAGTGAAACGAAGTAAAATGAAATCGATTTTGCCAGAGGCGAGTTAATATCAACAAGAGTTAAGTTACTACAGCATCTCAGCAAGGTATACTGAAAAGGTGTTAAAGGAAGTGGCGTTATTCGAGGACCAGCTGTACCCATGACTAGTGAGTGAAGGGCTCTCTCTGAAGAACAGCCAGGGGTAAGTGAGCAACTGCAGGTAATGAAATCCTTCCCCACACGGAGGGAACAAGAGGACAAGGTGAGTGGTGTCAGTCTCTGGGGAGAATTAATATGGAAAAGGGAAGCAGAGCCAGGACAGCCATCTTCAAACCGGAAGAGGGAGTCCTGTGGAAGGGTCTCTGAAAGCTGGTCTCGGTAGTCCACATGGCAGAGCAGAGATGGAGACCGCACGGAGAGAAATAATTTGTCCCGGTGTGCTCTCTCTCTTCCATCGCTCAAGGCTTGTGTCACTCTCCCTCTTTCTCCTAAGCTCCAAGGGCCCTTCTCCTACTTCTGTAACTTTCTAAATAAACTTTCCCTTATCATTAAAAAAAGAAAAGGAAAAAGAAATTGTCCCAATATTAGGAAGAACTTTCTAACAATTCACTGTTCATCATTGGCTGGGCATTGGCCTGGCTGATCCTCTAAGGCCCCTCACAGCCTTGCGTGGGACAGGAGTTTCTGTCCAGAACGTTCTAGGAGGCCCAGACCACAGACTGACTATCCTTCCAATGCCATCCTATTCCAGAGATTCCTCCACCCCAAATTCCCTGGATCCTCAGTCCCTAAAAGACCTGCCAAGATCCCAGTTCAGGAGGCAGGGGAGGAATAATGAGAGCTTCAGTCCCTGGAAACTCAATTCAGGGTCCTGCCTGCTCCACCATCGGCCTCTCCATTAACCAAAATGAGCACATTCTGTCGAATTAGGCTGACACCCACTTCCTTTCTCTTGTTTGTTTGTTTGTTTTAAAATATATTTTTATTGGTTTCAGAGAGGAAGGGAGAGGGGGAGGGAGCTAGAAACACCAATGATGAGACAGAATCATTGATCAGCTGTCTCCTGCACGCCCCCTACAGGGGATCGAGCCACAAACCTGGCGTGTGCCCTGACTAGAAATCGAACCATGACCTCCTGGTTCATTGGTCGATGCTCAACCACTGAGCCACACCGTCTGGGCACGACACCCACAGGTCCCTGGAGACTCATTTTTCCCCACAGACGGGGAAAGATGACAAAAGCACATGAAATAAGTTACGACGGACATTCCTACACCTTCCGGGAGAAGGGACGCAAGCTCACCTCGCCCTCCGCAGCAGATGGTCGAGTTGGGGGCCTGGCTCTGGGGGCTCCTCCTGCAGCTGGCCGGTCATGCTGCTCTCATGCTGCTGGGCAGGTGGGAAGAGGAGACCTGGTTCTGTGGGGAAAAGAGGAGGAGAGGTCACGTCTTCATCGCCTGCTCCCAGCTTTCCATCGCCAGCCCCAGAGGTCACTACCCAGACGCCCTGGGACTTCCCGAGGATGGCCTCGCCACTCTCGGGTCACGGGGCACAGACGGGCCTACGCTGGACAACGTTTCCCACGCCCTCCGTGTGCCAGGCAGGGCTCTAAGGATGAGGCTATGAAGATGAACCACACGCAGTCCCTACTCTCAAGAAACTGTCTAGCAAGACTAGTTTTCATTGCAGTATAATGCGGCAAGTGCTGCGCTTTCCCCAGATTCACTCCGCAGCCCACCTGTCCCTCAGGGGAGGAGGGCAGAGGCAGCTTACAAGTTGACAGCACAGGGCTTCTCAAACTACTGTATTTGTGATGAAGGACCAGTTGTCTTTAAGTTCCAACTCATCACAAATGAATACTTTTAAATAATTTTTTTTATAAAAATATATTTTATTGATTTTTTACAGAGAAAAGAGAGAGGGATAGGGCGTTAGAAACATCGATGAGAGAGAAACATCGATCAGCTGCCTCCTGCACACCCCCTACGGGGGATATGCCCGAAACCAAGGTAACCAAGGTACATGCCCTTGACCGGAATCGAACCTGGGACCCTTCAGTCTTCAGGCTGATGCTCTATCCACTGAGCCAAACCAGCTAGGGCAAAATGAATACTTTAGTAAAACACTAGAGGCCTGGTGCACAAATTTGTGCATGGATGAGGTCTTGCGGGCCCTGCCCCCCATTGGGGGGCCCCGGGGTGGGGCCAGCCGGTGGGGAGAGGCCGCTGAAGGTTGGCTGGCTGTCCCTGCCCCCTGGTCGAACTCCCAGTCCAACTCCTGATATCGAGGGGACAATTTGCATATTAGCCTTTTATTACATAGGATAATGAAAATGAACCACGCGATAAACAAAATGAAAAATATTCAAAGTACAAGCCCACTTTTTAATTGTTCAATTCAATGAATGACTCTGTCGTATCAGTACGGAAGTTTCGAAGTGCTTACGCCCAGTATCTGTACTTTATTTTGGACCAGTGACGTTTGCAGGCCAGCGCCATCCCACGAACCACAGTTCTGTAGCATCACTAGAATAAGAGTTTATAGAGTGCAACTTCTCCTGAGCTGTCTGGCTGATCTTGGTTCACAGAGGGTGGCTGGAAAGAAAGATGTCAAACTCGCCCTGTAGACTAGCCTTCAGAGAGTTCAGCGAGTCTCTCCAGGAAGAAGAGCCACGGCAGGGACTTTGGGAGAGTGTGCGCTTGGGGTGATGGACAGAGGCAGTGGGTCCAGGGAACACGAGCAGGAAGCCCACGGACCCTGGTCACAGCGGTGCCTGCAGCCCTGTCCTGCTCCATCCGGGACTTCCAACCCTCTAGGACAAGCCCGGCCTGAAAGCAGATCATTTCCAAAATGTCAGGGCAGCTGCTGGTGTTCGTGCCTCCTATTTAATGCTATAAAAATACATTTTTTTTTTTTTTTAACTTGAGAAATCCTTTGTCTGTGACAGCCAGTTCCAAAAAAAGCCTGTGAGTGCCTGTTGCCTTAATACTTAAGGAAGTGATTACAAGTCATTTTCACCCATTTGAATGTTTAAGAGAAAGTACTCCTCTAAGCTCTCAGCTTTTAAGTAGTTCTTATTTTAAACTTTATAAGGAAATAACTCTACCGAAGAAAAATTCTTTTCAAAGTCCTTTTTTAAAAAAATGCAAACACACACACACACTCTCACTCCCGGCTTCAAATGCTAAATCATCTGCAATTTGGGAGTTTGTTGCTCATGAAATTCGGGCGATAAGCACATCATAAGCATTCCTACAGCGACAGAATGCTTTTGAAGCCATGTCTGTGATGTTACAAAGATTGTATATGATTATCTCTGAATGTTGGCCAAGAGAAGGTTATGGAAATAACTATTTGTGTACAAATAAGTCAACATAGTAACTGGCAACCTGCATAGCAGACCACGGCATGGTGGGAAGCAGGAAGGCGGTTCCCTGCGCGCCCATGAATAACTGTGCTGTCCCTACTCGCAGCCTGGGAAAGTAGCTCTCCAAGGTCCCCCACAGCAGCTCCTGTCCTTGGAACTAGTCTCAAGGGCAAGCCTTAAGCTTCGTCACCTTGTCTTGGCCATCTGCTGTATGTCAGGTGCTGCGCTAGAGCTTAGGGGTCTCAAGATGCCCCAAAGAGACATAGAAACAGGTCATTACGGCCCCCCACCCCCGCTAAGAAGAGTCTGTGGGCTGGAGTTAAGGAGAAGGATTGGAAGGTAACTAGCTCAATCCACCTATCCAACCAACCACTCGTCCGTGCCATGTTGGCTGAGAGGCTAGTACGTACCAGGCAAGTACAAGGCGCTGGGCATACAACAGTCAAGACCAATGCGGCCACTGCCTTCATGGAGCTTATAGTCTAGTGGGGGAAACTAACATTTACAGATTAAAGAGGACTCGAACTACAATAGTGACATGCCCTAAAACAAAGGCTACTGCTTTAGTAACACATACAGGCCAGGCGTGTATGACTTCATAGACAGTTACAAGCCCTGCTAGGGCATCAGCAATGTCTGATTAAAAAAAAAAAATACCACCCAGGGCTATATTTTTATTGGAGAGAGAGAGAGAGAAACATTGATGAGAGAAACACTGACCAATCGCTTTCCGTACACGCCCTGACTGGGGATCGAACCCAAAACCTAGGTATGTGCCCTGACCAGGAATCGAACCTGGAACCTTTTTGGTGTATAGGACGACACTCTAACCCACTGAGCCACCCGGACGAGGCAATGTCTGCTTTTTCTCACCACTGTGTCCACGGGCTAGCAGAGCAGCTCTCAGACCTGACTGCACAGAGTTAAGACGATCCTCAGGTGAGGAAACTGAGCCCCGCTGCCTTATCCAAGGCCACACACCCAAGCGGTGGGGCTGCACCAGCCCGCCTGGAAGGCTTACAGGACAAACATCTTACTTATCTCTTTCCCACAGGACCAGCGAGGACACGGCCCCGGAAGGACCCACAGCCGGTAAGTCACCAGGGAAGGCCAGAGTCTCCCCACTGCCCCGCACTGCTGTGCGGGCCCCAGTTTCCCTTCTGCACGCTGGTGGCGACCAATGCTGCCTTCCACACCACACTGCTTGTCCGAGTTTAGGGGGAAGTGAAGATTTAGGAGTCTTGGGGAGGGGAACAATCGATATCCAGAAAGGAACACTCCACATGGGTATTGAAGGGCCCAAACCAAAGAGGAAGGGTTCTCCGCAGCCACAGGGCAGTTTTAATGAAAAGAACGGCTCACAGGTCACCAGGCGGAGGCGAGGGCAGAGTCAGGGGAGGGAGGGGATGTGAGATGTAAACCGTGGAGCTTCTAAAATGGGGAGCAGGACCAAATGAAGTGTGAAGCATTCCCCATGCCACTCACAGTCCATTAGAAGTTGGCACAGATTGTTAACAGCAGGAAAAGGAGGAGGGAGAAGAGAAGGAAAACCAGGAGGAGGAGGGGGAGGACCGGGAGCGGGAGGAGGAGGAGTTACATCTGTAGATTTAACCCAAGAACGCCAAGCAACCGTGGGGAGAGTAAACAATGCAAGGAGGAGTCTGAGACTGCAGTCCCTCGGGGGCCAGCCATTCTGTCCCACGAGTCCTCCTATGCAGGGGGACTTTATAGATGTGGGGGAAACTCCCACCTCCTCTCCAGTTCTTTAGAAGAGGAGATTCCTGCCCAGACCATTCAGAGATAGAAGCAGATCACTTAGGCCTTTTTGCAGCTGAGCACTCCAGAGCACAGAAGCCGGGCCATTCACGTCAGTATCAGAGCAGCCCACACTTGGTGAGCCTATCAGATGGGCTCATTGTAGGCTGACAGAGGATGGCAGGCCACCATCCATTCTGCAACTTCTTCTGGCCTCATCCCTTTGCTCAAGAGCTCCAACCAGCTGGCCTTCCAGGTCTTCACACACACTAAGCTCTTTTCTACCCCAGGGCCTTTGCACATGCTGGTCCCTTGGACTAGGATGCTCTTTTCCTAGCTCCCCCCTCATTAATGTCAGCTTTCAGGTGATAGCATCAGTGAGATTTATTTGGCCCTGCAGAAATTTAAGTACTTATCACAGTTGCAATTAATTAACTATTTGCTAAACAAGTTGGTGTCCCAGACTGTAAGCCCTACTATGACATGGGCAATGTCTGATTTTTTTTCACCATTACTGTCCCATGTGCTAGCACAGCATTTCCCTCTCTCTCTCTCTCTTTTGAAATTTTTTGAATTATTTTACGCAGGCCCTGAAATTTAAAACTTTTGGATCAAAAGCCTATATTTATATGAACAGTTGATTAAAAGCTTTCAAACAAAGGAGCATAGACAACATTTGTTGTAGCCTTGTATGAATTCCAAAGGACTTTCCACAGAATCTTTTATTTTTACTAGCAATTCTTTATTGTTGAAAGTATTACATGGCTCCTTTTTCCCCCACTGACCTCTCCCTGACTGCTCCTGTCCCCCCCGCCCCCCCTACTGTCTGTGTCCATTGGTTATGCTCATATGCATGCATACAAGTCCTTTGGTTGATCTCTTACCGCCCCCCCCCCCCCCCCCCCCGCCGCCTTCCCTCCAAGGTTTAAGCACAGAACAGACCATCAAAAGCACAGCAGCTCTCAATCCTGATTGCACACCGGCACCACCTTGGGAGATTTAAAAACACACATGCCTGGGTTCCACCACAAGCCTATTAACTAAGTGTTTAACGCGTGCCAGGTGGCCGTACACGTGGCCAAGGCTGAGAACAGCTGACTCAGGAGGCCGTGGGTGCTGCTGGGCTCCCGTCCGAGAGCAATCAGCCCGCGGAGCTACGGTAGGACCTTGCTCCCTTTGCTCCCACACATTGTGTGGATACAATGTGTAACTTAAATGTTCTCTTCCACCCCAGAGATTAAATTTGAGGCAATTCCTCAAGAGGGAAACAAACTGCTCATTGTTAGCAGACATACTATTCCTTTCATTAGGACTCCTCCCACAGCACCTGCCCCAACACTCCTCTGTCCACTGACCCTGGTTTATCACCTTTCTCTTCAAGGCCACAGGATTAACACTTAAATATTTGGGGTGAAATCCCTTATTGACAAAAAATTAAAGCAGCCCCAGCTGTACTACGCTGTAGAATGCAAAAGTTCACCTTAAATTTCATTAAAACAGAAGAGATCAAAGCCAGTTCATGCTGGGAAAAGACCCTCCAGGCCAGCCCTCGGCCATAGGTAGGTGCTTTGCAAAAACTCGTCCACGGGGCACTGGATAGGGGCGGTCACTCATGGGGGCAGAGGTCATGCATGGGGTAGGTCATCTCAGCTGCTCTGGCCTCCCCAGGGCAAGCAGAGAGCAAACTGTCCCCACCCACTCCGTGGCGCTTACTAATGGGGAGGGAGTATGTGCTATGGTCTGATGGTCTGGGTCCCCACCCCACAATTCATTTGTTGAAATCCTGACCTCCCCAAAAGTGATGGTGTTAGGAGGGGGGGCCCACTGGAAGTGCTCAGGTCATGAGGGTGGAGCTCTCATGAGTGAAATTAATGCTCTTATAAAAGAGACTGCAGAGAGCTCCCTACCTGCCCCCCCCCCCCCCCCCCCACCATGTGAGGACAGCCAGGTGTGCTGGCTACAGACCAGGAAGACAGCCTCACCGGAACACCACCACGCTGGCACCTTAGTCGTGGACTTTCCAGCCTCCAGAACGGTGAGCAACAAATTTCAAATTTCTGTTGCTTCTAAGCCACCCAGTCAGTGTTATTTCATGATAGCAGCCCGAACGGACTTAGCAAATAAGATGTGTGAAAAAAAGCCAACCTCTTACACAGCACACCAACAACTCCAACTCCTGATGGTTTCACCAGCCCAGCCAAAGCCCCGCTCATGGGGTCCCACGACCCTGTGCAAAGCAGACTGTCATTGAAGTAAGAGTAGGGTGAGCTCTCCTTCAAGAGTGGCTTTCATGCCCATGGGGGCCACCCGGAGAACGGAAGCTTCCCTTTGAACCTACCAGATTGGCCAAAATAATGAAAGAACAAAAGTAAGTATTGGAGAAGTTGGAACCCTCACGCATTGCTGGTAGGAATGGAAAATAGTGGCTGTGTTGCTCAGCTGGTTGGAGCCTTGTCCCGAACACCAAAAGTTGTGGGTTTGACTGCCGGTCAGGGTGCTTACAAAGGCAATCCATCAATGTTTCTCTCTCACATCGATGTTTGTCTCTCTCTCCTTCCCTCTCTCTCTAAAACCAATAAAAACATATCCTTGGATGAAGATTAAAAAAGAAATAGTGCAGCCACGTTGGAAAACAGTGTGGCAAAACCATAAACATAGAATGACCGTATGACCCAATAATTCTACTCCTAAGTACACAGACAAAATCACTGAAAACAGGTACCCCAAACCAAAAACACATTCATGAATGTTCAAAGCAGCTTTATTCATAACGGCCACGAAAGTGGAAATGACCCAAATGTCCACCAACTGACAACTAACAAATAAACAACTCTGGCATATGCATGCAGTGGAATATTACGCAGCCATGAAAAGGAAGGAAGCACTGACACATGCTACAACACAGATGGCCCTCGAAAACATTAGGTTACGTGAAAAAAGTCAGGTACTAAAGGTCACCTATGCTCTGATTCTTTTCATCTGAAACACCCCGAACAGGTAAGTCCATAGAGACAGGTCAGTGTTGCCAGGGGCTTGAGGGAGGGAGGATGGGGAGTGGCTGCTTAATGGGTACAAGATGTCCTTTGATGAAAATGCCTTGGCAATAGGCGGAGGTGATGGTCCCCCACCATGAATTCACTAAATGCCACAGACTCAGGCACTTTCCATGGCCAATGGTTCATTTTATGTTATATGACATTTACCTCCGTTTCTTGAAAAAAGCTTTTTGGGCCCCACTCTGACTCAGCAGGCTGTGCCCAAGGACCTACTTTTTAAAAGAATATGTGGGTGATTCTGACCTGGGGGATCCCCGGCATGGCCTGCAGGTCAGGGCTGCTTTGTGTAAATGATGCCTTTACGGGAGGTGAGTTGCTGCTATTTCCTGAGCGCTAACCATGTGCCAGGCACTGGGCTTGGTGCTTGCAAACACAGCAGCTCAGCATCACACTGCAGGGTAGGAACGATGGAGGCTTTGTTTCAGAAATGAAGAGACTGAGGCTCAGAGAGGGTAAGGAGGCTGCCCGGGCACACAGCTGATTAAAATGGATGTGAACCAATATCTGTCTAATTCCACAGACGACATTTCCCCATCACCCTACACGTACGCCACTGTGTCCTTTATTTTTTTTAAATATATTTTATTGATTTTTTACAGAGAGGAAGGGAGAGAGATAGAGAGTTAGAAACATCGATGAGAGAGAAGCATCGATCAGCCGCCTCCTGCACATCTCCCACTGGGGATGTGCCCGCAACCCAGGTACATGCCCTTGACGGGAATCGAACCTGGGACCTTTCAGTCCGCAGGCCGACACTCTATCCACTGAGCCAAACTGGTTTTGGCAACCACCGTGTCCTTTAACAAGGCTTCCAGGTGGCAGAAATGTCACTGTTGTGTTTACAGGTGCAAAATGCTCTTTGGTAGAGACTTACGTCATCCTACTCAGAGCATGGTCCTCGGGATCCCCTGGGAATTTACTAGAAATGCGGACTGCCGGTCCTCACTGAGGTTTGCTAACTGTCTGTGCCATCCCCAGATAGCCTGTGCGCACTGCAGTATGAGCAGGCAGCCACTAGCCACAGGTCACTATTAAAATTAGTTAAAAAAAAATTACCCTGACCGGTATGGCTCCGTGGATAGAGCGTCGGCCTGCGGACTGAAGGGTCCCAGGCTCGATTCCGGTCAAGGGCATGTACCTTGGTTGCCGGCACATCCCCAGTAGGAGGTGTGCAGGAGGCAGCTGATCAATCTTTCTCTCTCATCGATGTTTCTCACTCTCTATCCCTCTCCCTTCCTCGCTGTAAAAAATCAATAAAATATATTTTTTTAAAAATTAGTTGAAATGAGATAAACGGTAGAACTCAGATCTGCCGCTGCACTAACCACATGTGGCTCCCACGTCGGACAGTGCAGAAGAGAACATGTCCCTAACGGCAGAGTCCCACCGGACGGACAGCGCCATTCCCGGGGGGGCGTCTCGCACCACTGTCGTCTGGAGAGGGCCGGTGCTCTGTGGTGTGGGGCTTCCAGCACAGGCCGGGACAGGAGCAGGTCTCAGTCCGGGGTGCCTCTGCCTCTCAAGGCACACCCAGCAACGGAGAGACCCTATAGGCTGTCACAGCTGGGGGACTCTATTGGCATCTAGTGGGTGTGGCCAGGACTGTTGCTAAACACCCTGTCACGCACAGGACAGCCCCACGGCCAAGACTCATCAGGCCCAAAATGCCAGCGTGTGAAGGTGAGAACCCTGCTCGGGGTCGTCAAGGAAACAGCCACTCTCAGGAAAACAGAGACAGGGGACTCAGGACACCAACATGCCCCCCCACCTCTCTTCTGACCAGTTCAGAGCTCCTAAGCGGACAGGTGTCTATTTTTGCCAAGAATACAGAATAAGATAAAATAATGTACAAACTCATCACGGAAATGAAGTCCCTATTCCTCAAATCCGAGGGCAGGGAAAGGCAGACACCGATCGTCGGCCCTGCTGTGTGGCGTGTGTGATGAGTTCCACAGGAAACCAGCCTGCCGGTGAGGAGTAGACAGCATTCATTCATTTGTTCACGCACCTATTTATTTAAAAGTATTTATTGAGCACCTACTACAGGTCAGGTACTCTTTCGTGTTGGAAACGGCAGTAGATAAATGAAACCAGGTCCCTGACCTTATGGAGGCGACCACAAGTAAACAAATACACCAGCTGTGGAACGGTGGGTGCGATAAGTGTTACGAAGGAAACGAAACCAGGGTAAGGGGACAGGATGATGGGGGACAGGGTCTGAGGTCGCCTATCTGAGGAGTGACCAGGGAAGGCCACCTGAAGAGGTGACATCTAGGAAGAGACTTGAATGAACTGAGCTTGAACCGGGCAATTCAAGGAGGTGAGAGGATTCCAGGCAGAGGGACCAGCGGGGGCTGGGTCCTTTGGTGAAAGGAGACTGGTGGAGGGGAGAGGGCTGACACTGGGGTCAGTGAGGCAGGCAGGGGCCAGGCAGCGGGGACGGGGACAGGAAGCCACGGGCGGCTCTGGGCAGAGGAGAGATGGGTTCCATTGACTTTTTACATGGAAAACAAACTCCTGGATGACAAGAGTAGAAAGGCCAGGCCAGTGACGAGGTTGCTGCAGCCTTTTAGACAAAAGATGGTGATGACGTATTACAAACGAATTGGTTAACGAAACCATTAATATTCATACTCGTTCTCCAGTTGGCTGATGCTATTAATAGTCTATCTCCGATATATCGTGGGTAGACCACGCATCAAGTTGAAGCTACTTCTGTGGAGAAATGCACTCTGGGTTCCAATGGTCACTCTGGGTTTTAAGTTGGGGACGGTGAGATCGGGGAGAAGACAGAGGGAAAGGAAGTGTGAGCCCATCGTCCCCCTTTCTCCAAAGTCACCAGAGGAGAGGCGTCTGAGGGGCCTTCCCATCTGACTTCTCAGGGCCTCTGGGCAGTGGCTGGGTGAGACCCCGCTCTCCCGCTGCAGGCAGCGCTGAAGGGAAGGGACGGGTTTACTGCAGCTGTCAGTGGAGGAAGGCATGGAGACTTTTCCAAAAACAAGAAAGACTCTACTTCTGCGGTCTCTGAGGTTTCAGGGCAACAGAGCCACCACGTCAGGGAAACAGCCACAGAACTGGCAGATCCAGGGCACAATGAACCAGCTGTGCCTCCCCCCAGCCACACAGCGCTGGGCACGCCACCGATCTCCCTGCCGCTCTGTAAGATGGAAACAGGCCCGTCTCCCAGCGTGCTATGCGGGTCAGATCAGGCAGAGCCTGTGCTGGCAGGGATGACACCCCTGGTCCAGGTGGGAAGCTGGGCACGCGCGCTTCCTGCGGCAGGTGCAGGGGGCACCTCGTCACAGGCACGTGGTCTGCTGTTCTCCTGCCAGGCAGCCCAGCTGACCCATCACTAATGCATCCATCCAACACACATTTACCAGGACTTCGTGCCGGCCATCGTGCTTGGGAGAAGCAGAGGAAGAGGCAGCCCCTGCTCTCCAAGAACATATGGGCAGTGACTGTATGCCTTTTGACCAGAGCCACTAGCCCACTGGGCACACCACCTCCCCGCCCCCTCTGACTACCAGCAGCCTGTGGCTTCCACCCTGAGGACACCCTCTCCAGGCTGGCAAGCAGGCCTGGTCCTTTCTGCTGCAGTGGCAAAGGATGGCGAGAAAAAGGCAGGGCCGGCCGGGCAGAGGGAAACTGGAGAAGCTTTTGCCTTCAGCCAGGCCTCCTTCCAGCCCCCACGTCCTCCCTCCAGGGGACATGCTCCAAGAGAAAGAGAAGCCTGGATGGGCCAGGGGCCGGGGCAGCTACTCCTGACACCCAGCTCCGAGGGCACAGCATCTCCCAGAGCTTCCCAAGGATCATCTCGAGAAGGCTCCAGCTCTGAGTCATCGGAGCAGAGAGGAGATCTTGTAAAAATAACTCCAGGTGTGAGGCTGCTGTGCTCACATTATTCAAGATACAAAGAATGGAAAAGCAGGGCAGGAAGCAGAGGAGGACAGTGTCGCTCCCATCAGTTTCTTCACATGACAGGCGCCAAAAACACACCTGCCGACTCTCCCCCTCCCTCCCGCTCCCTCGCTCCCCGGAATGATTGCATAAGCCGGACAGGGTCTTCTTTGCAGCCTTCTGACTCTCCCACCCACTCCTCTTCAGCTGTCACCTCCAAAGCTGAGCCTCCGGGTAGCCCCTGCCAGGATCCAGGGGGGTCGCTTGTGCCTTCTCTGATGTCTTCCATGAAATAGGGGTTCCCCTGAAGCCCCAAGAGCCTCCACCAAGCCCCAGGGGCGGGATTTCTGGGGCCATGACCGCGTGAGGGAGGATCTCTGGGGGGAGCCAGCAGGGTTGGCCAGATCCCCCGTGGCACAGGAGGGGGCTTCCTTGGAAGACCATGGATTTAAAAATGGTCGGACAGGCAGCATGTGTGGCCCTGGGAGCTCACGGGTCATCTTCAGGGTTTCCTGGGCTCCGAGGGGGTCGGGAGGTGCTGTGGCTCACTCCCACTCAGCCTTCTGGAAGGTGTGTCTTTAGGGGTCACGGACATGAGGACGGGGATTTTAAGACAAGGAAGAGAGCCTAGTAAGAGGACAAGCAAAGGAACAAGATGAGAGCAGGGAGAGGGGAGAAATAAAAAGACGCAGGGTCGTAGGGGACAGGCAGAGGCGGGGCCATAAAGGTTTTATTTAGCGCCTACTACACGGCCCTTCCTAGGAAGCCAGCCCCGTGGTGGTCCCAACCTCTTGTGGCTTACAATCAAGAACTAAAAACTACTTTCAGACAGGCGCACGTACACATCAGGAGGTAAAAACCTCAGCCAAGGCGTGGTCAGTGTAAGTCACAGCTACAGGCAGAGCTCTGCCTCATGCCAGTGAAAGATCTGTTAGCAAATCCATCGCTTTGTGCTTTGTAAACACCCCGATTCACAAGAACATTAAGTGTCTGGCTTCATAACAAGAAGCCAACCTCACCCCGGTTTTCTTTCTTTTTTAATAAAAAAATTTTTTAAATGTGTTTATTGATTTTAGAGAAAGGAAGGGAGAGGGAAAGAGAGATAGAAACATCAATGATGAGAGAGAATCATCAATGGGCTGCCTCCTGCTCACCCCCCACTGGGGATCAAGCCCGAAACCCAGGCATGTTCTCTGACCGGGAATTGAACCATGACCTCCTGGTTCATAGGTCGACACCCAACCACTGAGCCACACTGGCTGGGCTCACCGTTTTTCAAATGTCTACAGTTAGGTTAGGGCACAGACACGAATAAGCCTTGCAAAATCAAGCTCACACATCCAAGAAGTATCTGTGGGGTGTGTGTTATGTGCTAGGCATTGTTCTATGTGAACAAGGAAGACAAAAGTCCCTGCCCTCGGGAGCTTTCATTTTAATACGGGGAGACAGAGATAAAGGAAATAACTAAAACGCATAGTCTGTTAGGTGCTATGGACAGAAATAAAGAATGAAACGGGCAGTAGTCCAAGACGGTCTCTGTGAGAAGGTGGCACCTGAAAAACGACCTGAAGGGGAGGGGACCATGGGCAGGTGTGGGGAAGGGCATCCCAGCAGAGGGAACAGCCAGGCAGGGCCCGAGGGGAGCACACGCTGACCTGACGGAGGAATTAGGAGAAGTTGGTGTGGCTGGAACAGGGAGGAGGAGGAGGAAGTAGTAGGAAACGAGGCCAGAGAGAGTCTACAGATGATTTTAAAATGAATAAAATGGAGACATACAAACGCAACGGTGCAAACAGGTTGTTCACAGGGGGCGCTTGGGAAAGGCCTTGGTAAGGAGGTGTTGGCTGAGCTGAGACCTAGAAGAGAAGACCCAAGAAGAGAACATTCAAAGCAACAGGGCAGCAGGAGCTCAGCCCTGAGCAGGGATGAGCGTGCACATGGCAGGTGCAGGGTGGGGGAGGAGCTTGGGGTGGGGACAGAGGCAGGGGGTGGTGGGAGGGGGTTTCTCATTGTGAGGGCAGTGGTTCTTCACCTGCAGGGATTTTGCCTGGAGGCACAACTGAGGAAGTGCTTTGGCATCTGGTGGGTGGAGGACAGGGATGCTCAGGACACAGAGTTACCTGCCTCAAAACGTCGATAGTGCCGAGGGCGAGAAGCCCTGGTGTGGGGCCTTACACGTCACAGAAGCCTGTTGCACACAGAAGCACAAACCGAAAACCAACTAACGCTTGTGCCTCGCATCCTCACATCCATCCCATCCCGTCCAGGGTGCGTGGGCGGAGAGGAAGGAGAAGGATGCGAGGATCAGTCTGAGGACGCAGGAGCCAGGGTGGGGACGCAGACACTGTTCCTCCAGCCTAAGCTGGAGCTAAGAGGGAGCTTCTGGAGCAGAGAGAAAGGCGGCTGAATGTGGGGAGGCCACGTGCAAGCCCACCGATGGCACCGTGGCTGTTTTCAAGCAGTCGATGTAGCTGAAGAGTCGAGGCAGGGCCCTGGGCGATGGGGAGAGGAGCCACGCTGTTGCAGTGAAAGGGCAAAGGGCCGGAGAATGCTCCACGCACGGACAGCACAGTTCGAGGCCAGTGTGTAGACACCCAGGACGCAAGAAGGAAATTACCAAGAGAAACAGCCATGGTTGAAGGAAAAAGGGACTCAGGAGGGTGAGACATGGGGGGGTGGGGAGGACCCCCAATCCCTGGAAGAGGCAACTAAGAGGGGCCCAGAAAATACGAGGCACTAAGTAGACCTCGAATTTGGTTACAACTACAGAAAGGGCTGCTCTCTGCTCCCCTGGGCGCGAAGGCACCTGGAAGTCAGGCCTCCTCGCTGCTGGTCAACGCGGCCGGCACTGCAGGCCACAGCGATTTCATTTCTCCCCGAAGTCAAGTAAGTCCACGGACGGGGACACGGCCCAGATGACCAAGGGCTCTGACATGCAGTTAACCCCACGCACGCCCCTCCTCCTCACCCTGCTGACGACCTCGATGAGTCATTCAGAGAAGCTGGGCCCACCCCAGTGGAAAGAGATTCTCGGTGAGGTTTCCATCACTTAGAAACGAGAAAAATTCCTCGGCGTAGAAACCGGCCGCGCTGCGCTCACCACGCAGGGAAGCCTTCCTCCCTGCGGGGAGGTGAGAAGGAGGGGCTGCCTCATAGTGCCTTTGTTCCCACGGCATTTCTGGAGGCACTGTCAGCCCCAGGGTGTGTGGGCACAAGGAGGGGCCACCCTCACCCGCACCCCCTCAGTGCTGGCTCCCTTCCTCTCGTCTTAACATCACATTCATTCTTCTCCACCGATAAAGCACGTTCACTCTAAAAATTTCAGGTAACATTTACAAAATGAGAAGGGAAACCACTCATAATCCTGTCACTTTGAGAATATTCACTCCCCGCCCCCCCCCCCGCCCCCCCGCCTTTTTGGTTAAACTTTTAAGACACTATGGTTGAGATCACATTGTATATGTAATTTTGTGTCCTGTTTCCAACATAAGCATTTGGCCTTGTTACTAAAAGCTCTTTGTAAATACCAGCGTTAATCACTGAACAACAACACACTGGAAATGATGGCGTGTTCCCTCATGTCATGAGAAGTTTTCCTCCAAGGACCTATTTCACCTGGCACAGGTACTGGACGTGGCCCCGTAGCACTGAATTCAGGGAAGCGTCACCATCTTCTAGCATTTATTACAAAGTGCCAGGAACGCTGCCTCCTGCTATGTCAGGGGGCGGTGGGGTTCGGTGTGGGGATGACCTAAAGTCACACGGTCACAGGCAGAACGTTTCCCTTTCTCCAGACTCGGGGCCTCTATACGGCACGTGGCCGAGGGCCACCTCCCATCCCGCTCTCCTTGCAGGCAGAGCAGCTCTCACCCTGCCCATGTGCCTCACGGGAAGCTCCAGGTCCCAGTCAGGCCCAGGGAATGGCGAAAACACCGCGTAGGTCCTGAGAAGCAGAGGAAGTGTGGACAGTGGCAACGGCCATCGGGTATGGGGATGCGAAAATGTTGGTCAACCCCAGCCTGCAGGCCAATCGGCCGCCTGGTTGTGTCAACAGAGCTTTCGGGCACACAACGGCGCCCATTCGTGTCCCTGCTCCTGTCTGTGGCTGCTTTCCGCCACAAGGAGACGAGTAGTTGTGATGGAGACCATCTGGCCCGAAAGCCTACAATCTGTGCTACTTGGCTGTGCAGGACAGTTTGCTGACCCTGTGTTTGGAGGCCAACCAGCCACCCCCCACACCCGTGCTCCTTACTTAGCTGAGCGTTGTCACTGAGCAGCCGGATCGCCATCCCCCAGCTCCTCCTGCAGCAGGCGAGCCCCGTGCCCCGTTCTCACCAACAAAATGTGGGCCAAGGGCCGCGTGTCCTTTTGGGGCCAAACTGGTTGGGAAGTGGGCGAACTGGTTGCGAAGTGGGTGAACCTCCTTTTCCCCCTTCCACCCGAACCCAAGGAACTCCTGGGCCCTGCAGTCCCGTTTCTCGTCGTTTTTTCATGATTCCCCCGGAAAGGAGCATTTTCAGACACTTTTTCCTAGCCTCCTTCCTCCACGGAACTGTAACAGCAGAGACTAACATCTGTGTAGGCACCATATGTATATCACGTAGGCGTCCCCGCCTTGAGTGCGATATTGCCCTGGCGAGACTGTGTCCCCCAGAGCGTGGCTGAGTCACAGGTGGAAGGGGCCCAGGTCCCCAAATCACCTTGTGGAGCCATGCTGGGCGCATCTGAGCGGCACCTCCATTTGTTAATAATAATAAGAGCAAGAAATGACTTCTATCACGTCTGACCCCCAAACTAGGTGATGATCCTGGCAGCTAACACTGCCTTAACAAAGTTACTACAAGATCTAAATTTGATCATTTTTTATTTTTTCAAAATGTATTTTTATTGATTTCAGAGAGGAAGGAAGAGGGGGAGAGAGATAGAAACATCCATGATGAGAAATAATCATTGATCGGCTGCCTCTTGGCAAGCCCCCCACTGGGGATGGAGCCCACAACCTGGGCATGTGCCCTTGACTGGAATCGAACCTGGGACCCTTCAGTCCGCAGGCCGACGCTCTATCCACAGAGCCAAACCGGCGAGGTCTGATCATTTTTAAAAAAAGTACAAAGTGGATAGGAATGGGTAGGCATGTTATGTTATAAACAACAAGGAACCTCTCCTAAATCCTAAAGAAGGTAAATCTAGGATGAAAAGCCCCCATGTTAGATGGGGGAGAGGTTAGCCTGTTAGCTCTTGAAGTGATGCAGGCGAAAATTTAAAACAGGTTCAAGATGAATTCATGAGAGCAGCCTATGAAAGACAGACAGCAAACCCACTGCATTCATGTACATCCTCCCCGTCTGGACACATCATCACCAAGATGAGGGTGGAGGGATTTTTTAAAGACATAATTTCAAACAGCAAAGGCAACAGGTGAGGGCTAACGGGGAAGAGACAGACCGTGGAAGACTAGGACTGACGCTGCTCACAGGAAGCCTGAGCCTGGAAGGGGCTCGGACATTATGGGAGTCCGTCAGCTGGCAGAATGGCCCAGAGGCGTGTGACTCAGAGGTGCTGGGGATCAGATGTGAGGCTGGACAGGGGGAGTCTATCAAACCTGAAGTCACGCAGCTGAGCCCTCCACAGGAGACTCATGGGGCAGCCAGGTATGCACGCTCCCAAGCAAGAGAAAGGACCGTCCTCTTCCGAAGAAACCGAATGGACCCACAGGAAAGGCCCGAGATCCAGGGAGCAGGAGAACTAACCTAGTGAAATACTCTAGGAAAAACCCCAGATGACAGTTGGGTATTGGGCTCAGAGTAACCAGGTCCAACTGCAGGGGAGGGAGAATACAGAAAAGACCCAACTGGCTAGAGAGTTTAAGGGGAAATGAGAAAGAAGAAAGGCAGTGAGATACTCTTGGAAAAATAAAAAGCTGTTTACGAAGGGGGATAAAAAGGGGGATTCATAACATACTGCTTGGCTCCAAAGAGGATAAGAGGTCAGGCATCAACATCATAAATTTAAGAGTCTTTGGGGACAGACTAATCAGTAAACGAGCCAAGCAGGCTAGGTAAGTGGGCGCACACACTCCGTGTGAGGGGCAGGGACTGTGCAAACGGGAGCGGCCTGCCCATGGGGAAGCGGGCAGCCGCCAGCAGTGCCACCCTATGCGCCAGATCTCCCAACTTTTAGAACAATACCTCAAACTCTCAATCTTGTGTGAAAACGCTCCCTTTTTTTAAAGAAGGTTGGCTGAAAATTTTTTTAAATCACTAGGCAAACCAAACAAGTATGTCGGAGAGTTAACTATAGGTGCACAGCTTGTTTATACATCCACACTAACAGAAACTCCATCTGCTGGTTTTCCAGGCTTTAGGATCAACCTACAGATTTAACGGCAGTTACAAAATAAAGATGTTATCACCCTTAACAAGGCACAAGTAAAGCCCTAGCCGGTTTGGCTCAGTGGATAGAGCTTCAGCCTGGTCGTGGTTTCGATTTGGTCAAGGGCACATGCCCGGGTTGTGGGCTCAATCCCCAGTAGGGGGCATGCAGGAGGCAGCCAATCAATGATTCTCTCTCATCACTGATGTTTCTATCTCTCTCTCTCCCTCTCCCTCCTTCTCTGAAATCAATAAAAATATAAAACAAACAAACCCAAAACAATGTGCAAGTAAAGATGGAGAGGACAAAACTGGAAAGCGGAAGGCAGCTGGGGGAAGGACACTGGCATCTTCGTCATCTTGAACAGAAGATCAAGAGATGCTGTTGTTAATGAACAAGAAATATGACAGTAAGACTCTCACGTCTCAGGCTAACCAAACCGAGGAAATATAAATAACAACCCCACTATGTCGTGAGGATGTGGGGAGGGGATAGAGGGTGGTCTAAGTGAGCTAAATCGTCACGTATCACAACAGGAAGTAGGCTGATAACTTCTAAAATAGGAGTAAAGTAAAAGCACATTATTTAAAAATATGGAGCCAGAAAAGTAACTGAAAGGATTAGAAGTGGCTGGCCCAAGGGAGTGGGACTCAGCTAAGCAGAGAAGGGGCCAGGAGACTGCTGTTTTTATTATACATTCTTCTGAATGTGGCCCCTCACCCACTCCAGAAAAAAACACACACACCAAAAACACCGTTTGCAAGAATATGAAACAAATCCATCCATGGGGTTGATTACTGGGCCACATAACAGCCTGCAAGGTGACTCTCGGTAGGACACTAGAGATGCCACTCAATAAGGGTTTAAATGAAAAGAATTTGACAGATGGGCCAGTTACAGAGGTGTGGGGAGGGTCAAGCTGCCATCGATGGGGCAACACCCAGACCCAACACCAAGAAGCCTTTACTGTTTCCAAGTGTGAAGGGCAAGGCCTTACTATTCCCAAGTTCCTGGAGCCCATGGGGCAGGAGGTATTTATACGCCACTCTCTCTTTCCTCCTGTTCTTGGATCCCCTGCTGGTGTTTCCTACTAGCCAAGCCCCAACCCCAGCAGGTCAAGTAAAGGAGCCAGCTGATGAGAGCCACAGGGCCAGGCTCCCAGCACGCGGGGGACAGAGAAGGGGACTTCGAGGAAGGGGCGGAGGAGAATAACCATATTATCTTCTGAATCATGAAAAAGTGGATTAGATAAAGCACACATTTGCCTAGAGCAGCAATTTTGATCTTCTCTAGTTCAGCAGCAGAAGAAAGGGATTGCCTAAAAGACAATTCCCCCAATTTTCATTAGTGAATATAGATGAATGACCTTCACATGTAGGCCCTACATTTAGTCAGAGGAGAAACGAGGCATATGAAGCCAGAGTCCCATCAACTAAAAAAAAGGGGGAGTGAGACAGACCCGCACAGAAAGATGATGACACACGTGGTGTGAGGAGCATCCAGAGAAAAGTACCACCGCACACGGCTGCAAGCCACAACCCAGGAGGCAACACGTCTCCCCGGGCTTTTCTGATCAGGGAGCCTTGTTCCACCCCAATTAGACAAGCGGGGCAGCATGTGAGACACGCTAGGGCACAGCGAGGGGCCTGTCTGATCACGGGAGGAATAAGAAAGAGCCTGGCAGCACAATGGAGCGAGCCGATGTCGGTCAGGGGCTGGAATTTATTTGGGGAACAGGACGTTGGCCGAGGTTTTGGGATGAAGTGGCATGTTTCAAACAGTAGGGAACCTACACGGGCGGGCCCTGAACCAATGTCAGTGAGAGAGAAGGTGGGGATATAGGAGGGAGACCTGCTCTGGGTGGGTGTTTAATATCTAAGGGGGGGATGAGAGGCAGGGAGGGAAGGTGGGAGGGGGAACGGATAAAGGTAAGCATCTAGCTTGTCTTTTAAGACTCAGCTACAGGGTCATCTCCTCTATTGAATTTTTCTTGACCAAACCCTGCCTTCTCTTGATAGTGGGAATATTAGACCCCAACTCTCTGAGGTTGGAACACTTCAATGAGCTCATGTTTCCTGCTATGAATATATGAATCCCATGAATGCAATGATGGCGACTAACGCATCTTTATATCTCCAGATCCTGGCTCAGGGCCTGACCCACAATAAGTGCTCGCCTGGACGAATGAAGGGATGGATGACAGATGACAGGGTGACTGGGGCCCACATTAGGGTGGTAACAGTGCAAATGAATGAAATGGCAAAAGCAACAGGATCTGGCACCTGGATGCTTCGCAGAGTGAGCAGGGCTGATGCCTGCCTGGGGAGAGTGCGAGATTATAACATAAGTGCTTTATCACTCAACAAACAGTCACGATTGCTTTATCACTCAACAAACACGCCCAGCCTGTGAGGGCATGTTTGGGTATTAACAGATTGTACAACACATGAAGACACGGGAAACAAACCATGAATGAGAGAAAGGCAGGTGGGACCCAGGGCAAGAACCAGAGACCAAAGCGCCCTCTTACACACGAGTTAGGAGGATGGGGTCAGGCGTGTTGGCTTGCTTTCTTTAAAGGGTTCATCATTCGGTCTTTCCAGTCCATTTCGAGAGGATGACAAGCAGCAAGAATCCCTTTCCACAGAGCTGTTTCCCCACCACACCAACATCTCATCTATTACCACGGGCCTGTTTTCAACTAATGGTCTTGGCAAAAATCACAGGAAGCAAAACAGTGCTCCCACACGAGGTTCCAGAGTAACAGCAGCTGCTGGAATTAAGCGGCCAGGCTGGCAGCCCAGTAAGAACAACTTCCTTCAAAAAGTGCCATTCGTGGGTAAGGAGGGACTTTGGTTCCCTGGACAATAAAACCCACCGCTTCCAATCCGATGGATGCTGCCCCAAATAGCATGAGCCTATAGACCAGCTGTTACGTAAGTACAGCGTCGGTTACATCAGTGGACCCAAAAAGGATTTTGAGATCCTCACTAAAATCTCTGAGGCATTTAAGAATCCCACCTCCCAGCCCCCACACCCTGGCCGGTGTGGCTCAGTTGGTTGTGTGTCGTGCAGCGCACCAAAAGTTTGCTGTTTCGACTCCCTATCAGGGCATTGCTGGGATTGTGGCTTGATCCCCGGTAGGGGGCGTGCAGGAGGCGGTCGACAGAGGTTGCACTCTCACATGGATGTTTCTCTCTTTTCCCTTCCTCTTGCTCTAAAAATCAATAAACTAGTCTTAAAAACAAGAATCCCCTGATACTATAAAGTGAGTACAAATAAGGGGGTGGAATCTGATAAGTTAGTACCAGCAAGACAGAGATGAGTGGTGGCTAATTCTCATCAAGTGTGATCTTTCCTTCTTCTAGGGCCATGGTCGGCAAACTGCGGCTCGCGAGCCACATGCGGCTCTTTGGCCCCTTGAGTGTGGCTCTTCCTAAGCCTTAGGAGTACCCTAATTAAGTTCATAACAATGTATCTACCTATATAGTTTAAGTTTAAATAATTTGGCTCTGAAAAGAAATTTCAATCGTTGTACTGTTGATATTTGGCTCTGTTGACTAGGGAATATGTTTGCTGTCTCCTAGCCTCAGAGTATGGGTGCACAGTGACTCCTGGCTTCTGTACCATCTTGTGCATTCCCAAAGTGAGTTTTCCAACAGAGCTCCCAAGAACCCCAAGGATTCGCTGGGGCAGGTGCCTTTATTCCCACTTCACAGATGGGAAAATTAAGGCACATATATCTGTGCAAGCAACCTGCCCCAGGGTCTCAGAGAGGAGCCGTTCATCCAGCCTGGTTTGGAACACTGGCCTCCTGATGACCTGAATGCAAAGATGGTGACTTACTCATCTCTGTATCCCCAGATCCCAGCACAGAGCCTGGGCCATCGTAAATGCTCAATAAATGGTGACTGAAGAGAGGACTCCCAGTGCCAAACGGCTACATTAACCTCTCTCAGGACTGGATTTCTTTATCCCTAAAAGGGGAATAAGAGTATTCGTCTCAGAGGGTTACTGTGAGGCTCACATGCATTCATGTAAGCGAAGCTTTTACCACACTGCCTGCCGGGCACGTGGCTGGTCCTCTAATATTAGCTGCCACCATTGTTGCTGTTAGGATCGCTACCACGAGAAGAGAATAAGGTTATGGGAGGACAAGCAGCATGAATGCGGGGCGGCCCTACCGTAGTGAGGGTTGCACGGAAGGCCTTCCCGAGGACGTGACGTTGGAGCAAGACCCAAGTGAACAAAAGGGCCAGCCCGCGGGACCTGGGGAAGGGCAGGACGGGGAGGGCAAGGCCAGGGCAAAGGCTTGGCGATGGGAAGGCACTCGGAGTGTCTGAGGAGCAGAAGGAAGAGGCAGTTTTGTTTATCACAGTCCGCCCTATTGTGGTTTTATGTCCCAATTCCTAGCCCTAATTTTTAGGAGGAAATGCGGAATTACCCATCTGAACTATCCACTAGGCAGTCTTGGAGGCCACCCTGAGGGTTTGGTCAAAGCTCCTCAAACAGGTCTGAAGGACCCGCATTGCTGAAAGTTTTTAAAAACTCCCTCAGCACTGCTCACACGTGTCTAAAACCGATCTTACTGTCCAGCCCATGAAAGTCGCCTCCACCCAGAAAGCTCCCGCTTACACTCACATCCACCCCCAGGCGCCTCGTCCCCAGCAGGTCTCACCAGGAGCAAGTCTGACCAACGCGGAGGAAGGAGGCGCCAGCTCAGTGCCACGGGGAGAGACACGCTGGAGGGGAGGCCTGCCCTGAGCACACTGTCCTGTGTCATCCAGGCTGTTCTCCGCCATCGTCACAGGCAGCCTGACTTGAACCAAGTCGTGGCCCTTTAAGTGCTGGTCCCACTTGTCTCCTCCTAACTTGCTTTCAGGCTCAATCAGTGACAACGGATTTGGTCAGGATCAGCCCCTCCTCGGACCACCGGCCCTAGTGGTCAACACTGCCCCCTACAGCGTGTGCATCCCTCAACGACATTCACCCCCGCCTCTGGTCACCCAATGGGAGGTGGATGCTGGAACACCCCGATGATGTGGAGTCCCAGGCTGGGCTGCCTCTTCCCCAGGACCAACCTCCGGCCCTCCCAGCCCCCACCCCCACCATGGTAAGCAGCCCTCAGGGAAGATCTGTAAGTGGTGAGCCTGCCCCAGCAAAGGACATAGAGGAAACCCAGGCAGCCCCAGGATCGACATAGAGGAAACCCAGGCAGCCCCAGGCTCAGATCGTTCCGGAAGCTCACGACAAAGGCCGAAGGCTGATAAATTCTACTGTTTAAAGCGTACCCGTTGCATGTGGACACAAACAAACAAGAGTAAACAAAATTAAATGTCAAATGAAAAAGTTATCTGCCATATGCATTATTAATATGCTTAATACATAAAGAAAGCTTAAAAAATCAATAAGAAAATGATAAACACACAAAGAAAAGAAACGACTTACAGACAACCCACGAAAGGAGAAAATAGGAATGGCACAAATACATGAAAAATGGCCCGCCTCGGGAGAAATCAATAAAATGTAGATGAAAACAACCAATCCACTTGGAGAAGGTTTTCCTATCACACTGCAGCATCGGCAAGAATGTGGAGGCAGCGAGCACGCTCACACACTGACGGCAAGTTCACCGTGTCTGTCGGAACCTACACGTGCACGCCCTCTGACCCAGGAACCCGGCCTGCAGAGTGTGCCCATTACATACACACACATACATGTTCAAAGAGACCCAGCACGGACAAGGGTGTGGAGAAGCAGGCACATTCATGGACTGCTGGTGGGAATGCAAACAAGTATCACATTTAGGAGAAATTTAGCATTATGCATGAGAAACATCTTAAAGTTTGACATATCCTTTGACCCAGAAATTCTACTTATGGAAATTCACCCTTAGGAAGTCGTCATGAATATGCCCTAAAGAGTTAGCTGCAAGGATGCTCATGCGCTCTTTTATTTCTTTTATCCATATTTTAAAGCATAGAGACAGGAGTTGCATTTTTAAAAATATGCATGCACCTTGCCGGTAGGAGCCTGGAGGTTCCTTTTCCGGATGAATGACAAACAGGCCATTGGATTAGTGACCAGCTGCCTGTGGGTCACCCACGTACGTTCCCCAGCTGCCAACCACCAAGTCAGAGGGACAAAGGCAGAGACGTGGAGAGTGCAGGGCCACTGGGTGCTGCAATCCTGAGCAGGGAAGGGTGGGATTCGGAGTCGGGGGTGGGGTGGGATCTGAGGTGCAAGGAGGGTACCTTTGTGGGGCCCTGGGCTAGTGCACCCCTCCCAGACTTGACATTCTGGGCTTCTCTGAATGCTGGGTAACGCTGGACAAACAACGCTGCCAGGGGCATGTGCACCCCAGGCCACCACCCACATGGACAGGCCCTTCTGCCCTCAGACTCCCTCCTTCCCATGAGCTCTGCAAGAGCTGGAAATGGGGGACTTCCCAGGTGAGTAAAATACGTCACTAGCCAGTCTTTTCCTGAAGAGTCAGGAAATGTGTAAACCAGGTGATCTTGCAAAGAAGAGGCCCGATGTATGTGTGTATGTGTGTGTGTGTGTGGAGGGGGGGGCACGGGGCGTGTTGGTGTGGTGCTAGGGGCTGAGCCCATGGAAGCTCTGCCCACACTGGCTTTTTCTCACATCTCTACAGAGAGGGAACAAGGGCTCCGAAAACACACTTCATCCCAGGATTCCCTTGGACGTCGAGGTTCTCCCAGAGGTGCAGGTCACAGCAAAGCCCCTTTCCCTCCTGGGGCCGCAGGCAAAACGGAGAGGGACAGAGACCTCAGGCGGGTGGGACTGAGGGCTGGAGCACCTCCCCTCAGCCGCTTAGGCAGGCCACAGGCTCAGCTCCGGGATGGGTGGGACAGTCCCGCTCAGGCAAGGACACAAGCCTTGTTCCCTTTCTAGACTCCCTCCCCATCACCACGGACCGACTGTAAACGTGCCGCTCCGGGGGCTGTTGCAACTGCGCAGGGCCTGTGTGAGGGGGCCTGCTCCCACCGGCTTCTAAGAGACAGTATTTGTTTTTCTGTCCCAGGGATCACTCTTTCTAAGAATTCCAGAAGGCCGTGTTCTGGCCATGAAGTTCCAGGTCAAGAAGGGGACACGTTTCCCGTTGGGTAAGAGGAGGGTCCCCTAAGGAGCCACTGCCTCAGTCACGCCAGGCCTTCCTGCCGAGCAGAGCGAAGGGTGGGGAGCTGGCCCGCTGTCATGTTTCCACACATCCGCGCGGAGAGGGCATCCACGGTGGCCCGGGGACTGCTGGGCGGCAAAGGCCCGGTCCTCCTAGCGGGCAGGGGGCTGGAGGCCAGTACAAGAGCCGGTGCGTGAGCGAAGAGAAAGAGCCAGCACAGACGCGCACACGCGGCCAGGGGCTTCTGTAACCGGCGGCCGATCCGAGCTGGCGGGGTTAACGGAGGGCTCCTGATCAGAGCCATCGGTAAACGAAAACGTGCCTTCGTCTTGCGAAGCTATTTCACTTCTCACTTGTCTCTTTCGGGAGCTGGGTTCACGCAAGCGTTGGGGAGCTCACCCCACAGTCAACGCTTACGGCCTGACCCGCGTAAGGCGCCATCGCCCGGTGAGCAGTGGATGGGCGCCCAGGGGGCGTTTCCTGGAGGTCCTGCAGCGTGTGGCTCTCCGGTGCCCGGCTCCTTGGTCACTTAAGCTTCTTCCCAGCTGGTGGTGACCTTGGTCCCGGAACAAGGCTGTGGAGTTCCCGCCACCATGGGGTAAAGGGTTCCCCCCTCCTCCCCATTCCGACCGGCACAAGAGGCGGAAAATGACCACAAGATCCCAGCCCCGTTACAGACGTTAGCCTCCGTGGGGGGAAAACAGTGATGCCTCCTGGGCCACATGGGCCCCTCCAGCGCTTACTTAACGTGAAGAGGAAATTGCCCCACAGACACCCACCAACGGATGCAGAGGCGCCGAGGCCAAGGGCAGTGACGAATCCCAACGGCCACAGGCAGCTCCCTCCCTCCATAAAGATGGGAAATTTCAAGGATGCAGCAAGGTATTTTGTCTTTTAAGCTGGAGCTACTAAAAGAAATGTATATGCAGGGTATCAAAAAAAAAAAGGTATCATACTTAACAGTTGATCCTATTACATTTGAAAATGAAATGTATTTTAATAAATACTGCCTTTAAAATTATTCAAAGTGTGTATACATTTTTGGGGACACCCTGTATATGGAGGTTAATATACTGTATATTGTATTATATGTAATACAAACTATAACATACAAACACATGTGTAGAGGTTAATACAAAATATACACACACACTCAAAGGGGCACACACACAGACACACATATATATGCATGTGTGCATGCATTTTATGTACTAGTACAAGCCAAGAAGCCAAGAGGGATAAGTGTGGAAATCTAAAAATGAAGTGAAACAAACTCCAAAAGGCAAGTGACCCACTGACCTGAAGGCGGCCGAGTGGTGGGGTCACGGCAGGCTCCACGGCCACTGCCACACACGCTCCTGCTAGAGCAACTTCCGCATTGTGGCCCTCTTTCAAATGTTAAAGCAACTTAGTCCCAACTCTAATGTTCTCAACCATCATATTACCTAGCAGTACTACCCAGGTCAATCTCAAGTAGCAAGTCTCATTACAAGAAAGGACAGCTTGGGTGGGCCAGGTCATGGTGAAGTTTCGATCTGGTTAGGAAAAGCCCCTCTGAGAACGAATCCTATGCAGCAGTCCTCTTTCCCGGCCTGACCGTTTACAGCGGCCACGCTCCATGCTGAGCAGAGCTGGTTCTGAGCTGGCAGGAGGCCAGGCCTGAGAGAGGGGCCGGCGGGAATGCACGGACTCCCCAGTGGGAAGAGGGATTGAATTCTGAGATCCCAGCCAGGCAGGGCCCCACACCACAGGCCCAGAGACAAGGTGAAAGGGGGAGGCAGGCGGGATGCTCCCTCTTTTCAGAGCTGCAAGTGAGCGACCCGGTCGTGGTAGTAGCAGACATCAAGACGCCCCACGTGCACCTGAGTGACGCATTGTGGGGGACAGGAATGGACTGGGGTTCCCTCTGAGGGACGATCCCGGCTCACTTGGCTTCATGATCGTGAGAACTTCCATCTCTAGAGCCCGGACATGCACAGTGACGTGAATCTGACACATTGGGGTCAGCACTGGCCTTGCTGGATGGTTAGCAGGCTGTGCGGTACAAGCGGCCGCAGAAATGACTACAATTGCTGTGATTTCTGTACAAACCAGACATCTATGGGGTCAGCTCTGAGGATTAGGAGCGGAGAGGAGGGAATTGGGCAGGGGAGGTGGCAGCAGGGAGCCAGAACTCTTAGCTCACCTGGCAGTGGGAGCCAAGAGCCAGGAAACCCTGCCTCCAGGTGCTGGGGGCTAGCTCCAGGCACCCTCCATTCTACAAGCAGCTCGAGGTCCCTCCACGGACAAGTCAGGGCCACTGAGAACAGCAACGATAATAATCACAATCACCAACACTTCGCAGTGCTCACAGGTGCTCTGCCTGTCTTACAGCCATTCACTCACTTTATCCTCACAACTCGATCGTGTACATATTATTTTGCCCATTTGATAGTGGAGGAAACGGAGGCACTAAGAGCTCAAGTGAACAGATTTGAACCCAGGCACCGTGAACCCAGGGATGGCCAGGGCCTGTCCTTCCACACAGCTCAGGGCCAACAGTCAACAAGAGCATGCAGGGGGCCTGCCATTCATCCATTCATCGCAGGCAGCAAGGGGCCACATCTGGCACTTCCTCGTGCGCTGACTCTGGTATTCTCTCCCTCTGCTCTCCTCCCCAACTTCCCTGCCGACCTGGTCACAACCTGGGCCACCTTCAGCTCAACCATCTCTTCCACGGGGAAACTGGCTCCCCCAACGCGGTCTGACCCCCGTTACTGGCTGACACGGCCCCCTCTATTTCACCTTCCTATCGCCTCTGTGGCTCCATGTTATTTGCTTGTCTATTTACCGAATAAATGCTTCTCTCCGCTGTCCAGTGGAACTTTCTGCAGCAGTGGAAATAGTCTACCTTTACACTGTCCAAGGCGGTAGTCACCAAGGCACACGTGGCTGCTGAGCATTTGAAATCTGGCTAGTGTGACTAATTTGGCCAGAGGGGGCTGAATTTTAGATTTCCCTAAGTTTTAATTAAGTTTGAATATCCACATGTTACTGGTGGCTACTACATGGGAGGATGCAGGCCTAATCCCCTTGAGGGTCTATTTGCACTGCAACATCCCCAGAGGATGCAATAAACATTTAAATGGATGAGTGAGGCCCTAACCGGTTTGGTTCGGTGGGTAGAGCGTCGGCCTGCGGACTGAAAGGTCCCAGGTTCGATTCCGGCCAAGGGCATGTACCTTGGTTGCGGGCACATCCCCAGTAGGAGGTGTGCAGGAGGCAGCTGATCGATGTTCCTCTCTCATTGATGTTTCTAACTCTCTATCCCTCTCCCTTCCGCTATGTGAAAAATCAATAAAATATATTTTTAAAAATAAATAAATAAATAAATAAATAAATGGATGAGTGAGGAGTGAACTAATGAACGAATGCAAAAACACACAACAGGGCAGCTGATGAGGAGGAAAGAAGCAGACGGAGGCACCACCTTCTTTCCCATTCTCTCTGTGCTGCCCTGCTCCCCTGCCACGTGCCACCATCCCTGACCTCACACCCTATCCCTGGTCTTGAGAGGCTCCGGGGAGCAGCTTCCTGCTCCACCTCCCACTTTCTCCCCATGTCCATTGGAGTCAGGAGCCTAAATGGCCATTTTTTATTCCTCCTCACTTTTCTCAGAAAGTGTGTCTTCCGCAGGCTGCTTTATTCCACCTATTGGAGATGCACTGGAGTCAACACGCCATCCTCTGCAAGAAAGGATCATGAGCCCTCCAGCCCCACCCTAAGCTCGGCATCTCCTGTGCCCTTTGGCGGCTCCCATCTCACCTGCACAGAACTGAGCAGGACACGTGAGATTGTCGCATCAGACCCTCGCTCCCAACCCCTGGACGAGAAGTGTGACCTGGGGAAAGAGTGGCTCGCGTGGCTCAGGGCAAATTCACAGCACCCCAGACTGAGTGGTCAGCAGCTGGGGTCGAACTCCAGTCCTGCTACTCACATATCACAGAGTTTGGTGAAGCCCCACAGTCCCAGCAGCTGGTGCTCAATGTTTGCTCAGCTCGTGTTTATTAAGCCCCACTGCACGCAGGCTGTGTGAGGTACTCCGGGTATGGTCGGGGGTGAGGTGGTATGGTTCCTGCCGGTCCTAGCAGGTATGAAATGAAGAAATGTACGTGCTGGTTTTCTTTAAGGAGGGCAGCTGGGGCGATGGGGTCCTGGGGGTGTGGGAGAGTGGGTATCTGGAAAGGGGAGAGAAGTAAGGGAGGCAGGAGGATGCCAGAGAAACCCCAGGTTCCGATGCATCCTTTGGGCACCCTGAGCTCAGTGCAAGTGTGAGCATGAGAAGCCCGGGGCCGGCTTTCTGCAGAGGTGCTGCCCCAGGCCCAGCGGGGAGGCAGCGGGAGGAGAGGGGCCATGGGCAGGTGGCAGAGACCATCTCAGACTGAGCGGGACCAGCCACGAGAAGGCCAAAGGCAGTGAATTGTGCCGTCCTCAACCTCTCCCACCGCGGAAGCACTTCTTTCCCCTTGGACTTTTCCTCTTGGAAAAACTGGGTTTCAAGTTCTTATTCCCCTCCTGCTCCTCAGAGAGACTCGGGAGAAATGAGCCGTGGAAGGTCCGAGGCCCCTGTGGGTTCTCTGGGCCCAGGAACAACTTGACTCACCCCTGAGTCCCAACACCAGTGCTCATTAAAAGCTCCTCCCCCAGAAAAAAGAGAAAACATAAATGAAAATAAAAGCTCCCCAGGGTTGAGATCCTTGCTACCTGGGCTGGCAGCATCAGCATCCCCTGGGAGCCTATTAGAAACGCAGAGCTCGCCCGCCCCAGACCTCCTGAATCAGAATCTAAATTGTGACAAGCTCTCTGCCTGGGGGAGTGGTGTGCACACTGAAGGCTGGGAGGCCCTGCTCTAGAGTATTAGAGGGAGAGAGGCGTTCCATTTACACCAGCAGCTTACAACTTTTTTTATCAAAGGCACCTGGCTCACTGCTGTGAGGACGTGGCAGGACCCCATCCAACGATAACCGAATGACCAAAGGCAGCAAGACCTACATATCAGAGCGCTGGTCTCCACTGAGCACAGGGGCAGGAGGGCCGCCATATGGCACAGAGGAAAGAGGGAAGGAAGACACTGGGGGGGGAGGGGGAGCCAGTGTTCTGACAAGGCTGGCATTCTGTGGGGCAATGGGAAGAAAACGCGATGTGGGTCATACACACACACACACACACACACACACACACACACACCACACACACCCCCCCACACACAGGCACGACATTCAAAATGGCACTAAAGAAGTATCAGACTCTGAACTACTACCAGAAGCCAAGTATCCTAAATGAAATGCATCTGTTTATTAAAATGGAACTTAAGAAGAAATTAACAGGTGTTGTAGTATTAACTTCTGAAAGCCGCAGTCTTGCTCCTGAGAATTATGGGCTGGAACCTGGGGCCAAGGCAGGTCCACAATGTGCTACTTTTACCCACAGAGGCACCGCCTTCTGAGCACCATGCCCGCCCAGCAGGATTGGAGATGGCTTTCCCTGAATCCAGCATTTCCACACACAGACCTTGGTAGGGATCAGCCACGTTGCTGGAGTGAGACCTAAGGAGGCCCTTCCACTCCCTAACACCGGGGTTGCTATCTGGGACTCCATTCACAGTCCACAATAGGAAACTCCGGGGACCATCAGATTATTCTGTGGTGATGATTCAATGAATATTTGTGTTTTGCTTTTTATTATTTCCCCCACAGCTAGTCTGTGCCCAACAATTGACCGGATAACCCACCACCCATTCCTAACCCAACTTGCTCACCTCCACTACAGAGGCTGGAAGAGCTACATAACCCCTTCACCAGCCTCCCTTGCAGCTAGGGGCGAGCGCATCATATTCCTAGAACTGATGAGACAAGAAGCACGAAGACAAAAAGCCAAAACATTACGGAGGGCAAAGCAGAAAGACTGAAAAAACTCCTACCCTGGACGTCACTACTGAGCTGCCCAGCCACCACCAGAGCGGATCACTGCTTCCATCCAACTCCTTGTGAGGAGAAAATGTACTACTCAGGCCACTATTTGCTTTTCTGTGACTAAAAGCCAGAAGCATGCCTGTGGCCTTTACCTCCCCTCACCCCGCTCCCTCCATTTGCCTCACCTCCTTGACTAACAGCAGGGCCAGATGCCATTCTTGAAATGTCAGGTGTGAATGTCCATTCTCTGGTCCTCACGCAGCAACCTCTTCCACCCTCTGGAAACGTTAGCACGGCTACAAATTTTACCCAAAGCTGTGAGAACAGCGAGTGAATTCCATCACCACGTTTCTTGACTTCTTGGATTACCGTGATGAGAGCATAAAAGTACATAAGGATATTTTTCAAGTGCATTTATATATCACACACCTTGAATTTCACAGCAGGTGTCCAGACTCAGCCAACTCATCCAGGCTGGCACGTCAACAGAGACAGAAGGCCTGGAATAAGTAACCACTCCCGCGGACAGATGTGTAAACAGAAACACAATTTGTGAATGAGCTCCATGTCCTTTGTAATCTGGACACCACCTGGCTGGGCCCTAGGGCCTCCCTCCAGCATTTAATTGGATACGTGATTGGGAAAATGTATTTGTTCTTATCGTTGTTAAGCTTAAGATTTCCATCTTTCAGTTTACCACTTAACATATGCTCAGACCGTTATATTTTCTGCAACTACCGACACGCCTCGGCCTCCTTCCGGCTGTGAAGTGCTCACAGACAGGAGTGTGTCCAGGGGGCACAATGTCCTTCCGATGGCACTCACCCCAGGGCCAAGCCTGATCCTGTCTCCAAAACAACAGCAGCCAGTCAGTTAGAAATTACACAGCAGCTGCCAGTCACAACCAAACAGCCATTTCTTACCTGTACGTGCTACAGAAATGAGTCACATTTTCAGGGCTTCCTCATTTCAAGACTGATTCACAATTTTTTGTGACGCAGACACACCGCCCCATTCCCACTCTAGCTCCTAAGGAGTGTGGAGTGGAAGCTTCAAGGGATGGACAAGTAGCGGAAGATGGCCCAGGGGCAGGTGGGCCGCGCACGCGGGGTAGGAGTGCGCCAGGTCTGGCAGGGCAGGTTGCGTGTCTCTCTAAATGCCATGCCCAATTTGCCCAAACAGGAATAGTGCTCTGTGTTCAACAACGATTCATCAGCACATGGCTGGTCTTTTGTTCTTTTACAATTGGCATTTCCCCCGTTTCTTAGCTTCGTTTCTTCTTCACACAACACACATGAAGCTTCGGAAGGATCACCTTTCCCCAACCATGAAAATGAGCAAAACACAAAAACAAAAAACACACCAAAAAACTCTCTCATCAGATCACAATTAACATTCTGAAGATTTCCTGAAATGCTCTCTTAGTTCTTTCTGGAACTTTCTCTGACCATAACTCACCCAGCTGACTGGTTCTTAAGGGCTGTGAGTGCTGGGAAATTGTTCAGAACCCGTTACTCCAAGGCCCCCTGACAGTGAAGGTGCTGAGGGCCCATGGGGGTGACAGGCTCCCAAGCACTTCCCACCGGCAGTGGTGAGCCCAGCCTGGTGGCTTCCCCCCACGTCCTTCCCGATTTGGGTGCGGGACTTTCATGACCCCAGATCATTTACCAGCAGAGCAGGGGGTGGAAGGAACACGAGGCTTTAGAGGCAAAAGTACAGGGTATGAAGCCAGCTTTGGGTGGCCCCAGGCATATTACTTAACTTCCCCAAGCCCGGGTTTTCTCATCAGTAAATTAACACCTGCCTTGCAAGGTTGTGCTAGGGATTACGAACAGTGTGGGGTGCTTCTGGCGCAGAGGGGGTGCTCAGCACTGGTCAATTACCAATAATCAACATACTTATCACTGTAGCAAGAATTCGCCAGAAACACACGCACTCACCTATGTGCCGCTGAATCACTTAAGAGCACGTACGGACTGGTCTGTGGGTCTGCCTTAGATTCTTAAGCCCCCGGGGATGGGAGAGGGTGAGAGCAGGACACGTTTTAGACAACACAGCAGAGAAAGGAGGCGAGGCGCTGTTATTTTTCTGGGAGATCTGGTTAGATCTCAATTCACTGGTTAGATAACTGTTTGAATGATGTGGGGACCCAGGTCTGACCCTGATGTGACTCTCCCCGCCCTCCCTCCCCCCCACCCCGCCCCAAAGCCACGGAGCCCACACCCTTCCATGGCCAGCTGTTACATGCAGAAAATGATCACCGGTCACAAAGAGCGAATCCCCACAACCTCCCGGCACTGCCAGAAGAAAACTAAAAACCTGTTCCTCAGTCCATCTTGGACACAATGGGGACTGGAGCATCAGCGGTACTTGTAGGATGGCATTGAAATGTTCAATACCAATTCCTGTGCCCACATCACCCCTCCCACCTGTAACCCCAGGCTTTGGTAACTATTAGTGGAGCCATCTGCTCAGCCTAATGAAATGTGCAATCTCCTGTACATATAATTAGCGAAGTCATTTTAATTAATTAAACACATTAATTAATTGCAAGGATATTGCAACCATTTCCTGGGAACTGCATTCACCTCATTTATTTTGCATGTGTTTACCAGGGTCCTACTGAGGGCAGAGCCCAACCCTCTGAGAGATGGTCATGGAGAGCCCTGGCCGGTGGGGCTCAGTTGGTTGGAGTATCGTCCTGTGCACCAAAGGTGGCGGGTTTGAATCCCGGTCAGGGCACATACCTAGGTTGTGGGGTCAATCCCTGGTTGAGGCATATATGGAAGGCAACCAATCAATGTTTTCTCTCACATCAATGTTTCTCTCTCTCTCTCTCTCTCTCTCTCTCTCTCTCTCTCTCTCTCTCTCTCTCCTCTCTCTCTCTCTCTCTCCATTCACCCTCTCTCAACAATCAATAAGCATAGCCTGAGGTGAGGATTAAAAAAAGAAATGATGTCGAGACGCACCATGAGTAGAAACAGAAGCCCAATACGAAGTCACTGACGACCATCCCGTCTGCTTAGGGTGCCCAATTCATCTTGGCTTACCTGGGATTATCAGTTTTACAATTAAAAGCCCAAGTCCCCAGGACCCCTTGACCCCAAGCAAACCGGGATGGTTGGTCACCCTACTTCTGCTTGACCTGAGTCAAGGTTCACCAACAACCACCACTGGAAAGGAGGCGCCCACACTGGCCATCCTGCAACCTGGTCCCGTCGTGGCAGACATTGCTAAACGACCCAGGAGCTCCTTAGCCCAGACTGAGCCAGCCACAAACCCTTCTCACCCTTGCTCCATGAAGCCACTGTTAATCACCCTGAATAGGAAGCCCATGAAATTAATTTTCCCTCTATCTATGCCCTAGAGCCGTGGTTGGCAAACTGCGGCTCGCGAGCCACATGCGGCTCTTTGGCCCCTTGAGTGTGGCTCTTCCTAAGCCTTAGGAGTACCCTAATTAAGTTCATAACAATGTACCTACCTATATAGTTTAAGTTTAAAAAATGTGGCTCTCAAAAGAAATTTCAATCGATGTACTGTTGATATTTGACTCTGCTGACTAATGAATTTGCCGACCACTGGCCTAGAGTCACCAAAGTTCTGGGCCAGCAAAGGTCTTTGAAGTCTGAGCTTAAATGCAGTCAGAGCTTAAATTCCCTCTCTAGTATCCTCCTCTACAAGTGGCCTGCTAGCTTCTCCTTGCATACTTCTAATAATGGGGACCTCACTGTCTCTTAAAGCAACCCCTCCTATCTTTAGTGATTTGGGCTGTTAAACTCTTTTCTGTAATTACTAAAAGGTCTCTCTCTCTCTCTCTCTCTCTCTCTCTTTTGTTAAGAAAGGCAGATTGCCACGTGCAGCATCTCATTTGGATGTGCCTGGAGACTTGGGAGCTTGACTCCCCTACTTTCTCCTGCAGATGGACCTTGAGAGCTTGTCTGGAGGTTCCAGCAGGGGAGCGCAGCTACTCCTATGGCCTTGACTGAAGACTGGTCCTCTCCTCTCTTTGACCGAGCGTGTAGCTGGATCGGTGAGGGAGGAAGGGGACACCCGCCTAGCCAGCCAGATCAGCCAAATCAACCCTGGCGATCAATGGGGTGACAGATGTCGCAGCCAGATTGCCCTCACGTCCAATGTCTCTCTTATCAGTCTCTTTCTGAGGACCACATGATGCTTCAAATAGTGAAACACTGTTATCAAAGTCCTCCCAAATCTTCTGTTTTCCAGGCCCGGTTTCTTCACCCGTTAACTCACGTGGCTTGGTTTAAACTTGGAGTCCTGTCCCAGTCTTATAACACCCCATCTCAGTCCCTGTTGGGGTCTGGTACCCAGGTAAGCCCCCCATGCCAGTTACCTTGCTCCCGGTGGCTTTCCTGCTCTGCCTCAGCAGCTGGCAGCCCCACCACACACTGACTCATCCCACCACCCGATGCTGTTTCTGTACGTGCTACTGTTGAGCCACAATGCCATCCGTCTGCCACAGACTTCCCGGGAGCGTACACTCCATCTGGAATCCAGGGATATGAGAAACCCCACGAGATGGTTAAGAAAACAAACTATAAATTATCGACTGCCAATTTCCCTGTTACAAACAACTTGCCACAAGAGTTTGCTTAAAAGCAATTTCTTTAGGATCCTGCCAGCATGCAGCCACAGAAACCATATTTAAAATGATTAGACTCCCAGGCCAGCCCACAAAAGCCTTCTGAACTCACACTGTACCTGCAGCATAAAACTAAGAGTGCTATTTGAACTACACGTAGCCACCATTTACATTTCAGTTTCCACGGTAACACACGCTCTGCGTTCCATTCCAGAGAACCAGTCACAAGGTATACGGTAGGCTGTATGACTCGAGGTTGCTAGTGTGCATGGTGCAAGGTGGGGGAGGAGCAGGATGAGTTCAGAAGGCTTTTGTGGGCTGCCATGGGTTGGGGGGGCAGGACATGTTTACCTCAGAGGAGGAATGACCCTGGACATTAGTCCCCCACACTCTGTTCAGACCCATGGATCCTTCAAAGCGCCCTGTCCTAAGGGTACAACCTACGCACACGAGAGTATGTGAGGACCCGGGGATCTGTGAGACCTGCTGGAAGGAGCCAGTGGTTACGGTTATGGGGTTTGGCTGTGTTAGTGGCGGTGGTGTTTTTCAACCATCTACTACAGACACAAGCGCAGGGTATTGCTCAAAACCAGAAACTTACAACCTGATGCTCATGTTCCTCTCTGGGGCCTCTGGATGGATCTGTACAAGCTGGTGTCTATGGTGATTGGAGGAGGGGGGTGGAGGTGCACTGGCACCAGAGTGCCAGCAGTGGGGATGCCCTACAGGCTGCTGAGCTCCAGCTCTTCCTGTGGAAGCTCCATCTCCTTCCTTCTTCCCTCCCGGACCAGCCCTGCCACCACCACCCTAGAGGCTGCCTCTCTCCTGAGGAGTCTGCAGAGCAGTCGGGAAGGAAATGACTGGATCTGTGGCCACATCCCCTGGGCATCACCTGTAGGGGCAGCTGTGCCCACCTGGAGGAAGGCAGGTGCTTGCATGGACTGAGCTGGGCAGAGTCTAAAGCTGGGGTTGGAGACCCCGTTCCAGCACCCACTTGCGCTCTGAACATGTAAGCTAGTGCTGCCGACCTCCTCGAGGCTCAGCTTCCTCATCTCTGAGCCGAGCATAGCAGCCTCCCCCTGCCGGGCTGGCCCACGTGATCAACGAAAGGCGGTAACGAAACGGCTGTACTTCTTGGTAACAGCTCTTACCAGCACTGCTCTGTGCACGTGGATTAACTCATTTAAATTGTACGAGAGCCCTAACTGGATTGGCTCAGTGGATAGAGCGTCGGCCTGCGGACTGAACGGTCCCAGGTTCGATTCCGGTCAAGGGCATGTACCTTGGTTGCGGGCACATCCCCGGTAGAGGGTGTGCAGGAGGCAGCTGATCGATGTTTCTCTCTCATCGATGTTTCTAACTCTCTATCCCTCTCCTTCCTCTCTGTAAAAAAATCAATAAAATATATTTTTTTAAAAATAAACTGTACGAGAATCCTGATATTTCACAAGTGAGGAAACCGAGGCCCGAAAGGGTGGGTTATTCACCGCAAGTTGTGCAGCTAGTAAGCAGCAGGGCCAGGATCATAGATAAAAAGCTGTGCTGGAAATGAACATGTGGCGTTCGTGGTGCTCATCATACTGTTAAGGACCAACGCAGGACACTGCTGGGGTGCTCAGTTCTGTGTTTGCTGCCACAGGGATCTGAGTGGTTCCTGCCAGCACGCCTGTCACTTAGCTTGTAGGTCTCCTCCAGCCATCGCTGCAGACCTCAGCCCAGCAGTCACCTGAGCAGTGCGTGCTGTTCCCTAAACATTACAGCCTCAAGGCTTGGCGCACCGCCTCCCCCTCACCTGACCGCCCTGTTTAAACTGCAAAACGCATTCCCGCCCTCACTCCTGCTCACCACCCTTATCTCATTTTCCCCATAACACCTACTACCTTCTAGCCTGTTACATACTGTATTTATTAGTTATTGCCGGTCACTCTAACTAGACTATAGGTTCCAACAGGGAAAAGAGTTTTATCTTTTTTTTTTTTTTAAATATATTTTATTGATCTTCCTACAGAGAGGAAGGGAGAGGAACAGAGAGTCAGAAACATTGATGAGAGAGAAACATCGATCAGCTGCCTCCTGCACACCCCCCACCGGGGATGTGCCCGCAACCAAGGTACATGCCCCTGACCGGAATCGAACCTGGGACCCCTCAGTTCACAGGCCGACGCTCTATACCAGAGGTCCTCAAACTTTTTAAACAGGGGGCCAGTTCACTGTCCCTCAGACATTCCACACATGCGCACTGCGGGCCCGGGACGCGTCGGCTGCTAAGCAGGACAGGCAGCCGCGGCAAAAACACCTGGCGGGCCGGATAAATGTTTTCGGTGGGCCGCATGTGGCCCGCGGGCCGTAGTTTGAGGACCCCTGCTCTATACACGAGCCAAACCGGCTAGGGCTATCTTTTCTTTTTTTTAAATGTTATATCCCCAGACCATTGCTGAACACATGGTAGGCATTTAGTAAGGATCTGCTGAATGAATGATAAATTAATCTTTTTTTTTTTTTTTTTTTTGCACAGAGAAAACGTCCACCATATATTGTGAAGCAAAAGAAAGCAGGCCCCTCCATTTTATAGAAAATGACCCCATGTGTGTAAATGTACTATTGTGTGTGAGTCTGTGTGTGTCTGAGCATATGTGTGAGAGCACAGAAAGAATCGAGAAAGACACGCATGGCAATGTTCAATTGTGGTTATTCTGAGGAAGAGGAGTAGAGAGACTTAATTAGCTTCCTTCTACAAGTTGTACAAAGACCACGTATTGTTCCTGTAAGTTCCTAAAGCTGTTCACATGGACAGTAAACACACGTGTGCACACAGCAGAGGCATGCAGTTGGCTAGAGAAGACCCAAGCACGCAGTTAGGACTACGGCAGCGCAAAGACCCCACCTTCCTAGGGGCGGGCCAGGGCTATGCGGAGGGAAAGGACGGACGATCGATCGGCAGGGCCTGGGACTTGGCATCGCCTCCTTCCAAACTCCTCTGGAAAGGGAATGGATCAAAAAAGGAAAACTATAAAAACCAAATCCCCTCCTGCCTCCCTGGGGCAGTCTCAGAACTGTATCTATTTAGAAATTACATTTGAATGTTCCAGAAAACGTAAAGCTAACCTAATGCATAGAACGAGGTATTTTGCCACTAAAATGTCACTGTGGATTTTAAAAAGCCTCCTTCTCCAGTGTCAGGTGTTAAAGAAGAAGTCGGGGGAACTGAACCCACCCAAGATGCTGGCCTGGCCCGGGGCACAGCCTCGATTCCTGCCCTCCTCCTCCTCCTCACGCTCACAGGGAACCAGCCCACTGTCGCCTGCAAGTCCCCAGGGCTGTCAATCAACACTATGTATCAAGTGAGGGCCAGCTGTGGGCCCAGCAGGAGGCCAGGTGCTGAGAGGTTGAATGAAAGGAAACAGCAGAAGCCTGCCTTCAAAGCAGGACTAACATGACAAACGCGGAAGAAAACGATTACACTCCCTTCGCGGAGCAGTGCTTGCTGTCTGTGCGATCGGAGTTCTGAGAACAGGAGAGGAGGGGGGGCCAGGAGGCTTCGGGGAAGAGGCAGGCCTTGCTGAGAGCTGGAGGCCAAGGTGCGGGGAGCAGAGGAGCTGGGGGCCGGGGCCGGGACAGGGGGGGCGGCAGAGCCCGCCACACGGTGCTTTGGCAGAGCCTGCTCTTTGCGGTGCCCGCCGACTGAGGGCCTCGCGTGCACGAGGAGCCTCCCATGGACGGGCAGGCTCTCCCGGAGGCGGATGAGCTCTAACTCTGACAGCGTTGATTTCAGGAGCCAAGCGGAGCCGGAGGAGAAGGCAGCATCTACAACTACGCCTAGTTTCAAGAACGCTGGTCAACCCACAGCGATTCAGAGCGCTGGTCCGCAGAGGCCGCCAAGGGAAATGCAGGCAAGGCTCGCTCGCAGGTTAGCCCGAAAGAGCGAGGGTGGAAGCAGAAACACAGGAGGGAAAAGGCCAAAGCAAGGACCTCGCGAAGGGAAAGGGAACAGAGAAACAGCTGGCCAGGGCAGGGCGGGAGCAAGTGGCATCTAAAGTGACCACTTGCCTGGTTTTTCAGGGACTGAGGACTTTCGGGACTAAATCCAGGACAGTCCCTGGCAAACCAGGACGAACTGGTCAAGCCAGTGGTTGTTGATCTTCACCCCCCCCACCCCACCCCCCCGGCCCACACACACACATCCTCTGTGACTGGTGAGCATACCCTAGGCCAGCCGTGGGCAAACTACGGCCCGCGGGCCGGATCCGGCCCGTTTGAAATGAATAAAACTAAAAAAAAAAAAAAAAAAAAAAAAGACCGTACCCTTTTATGTGATGATGTTTACTTTGAATTTTTATTAGTTCACACAAACACTCCATCCATGCTTTTGTTCCGGCCCTCCGGTCCAGTGTAAGAACCCATTGTGGCCCTCGAGTCAAAAAGTTTGCCCACCCCTGCCCTAGGCCCAGTGGTCGGCAAACTGCGGCTCGGCAAACCGCGGCTCGCGAGCCACACGTGGCTCTTTGGCCCCTTGAGTGTGGCTCTTCCACAAAATATCGGCTCCTCCACAAAATACCGACGTCTGCCCATGGGCCACGAAGTTTCAATCGCACTGTACGTTTGCGCCCGCACGTGGGATTCTGTGGAAGGGGCCAAAGAGCCGCCTGTGGCTCGCGAGCCTGGGTTTGCCGACCACTGCCCTAGGGCAATGGGGAGAGAGAGATCAACACAGGGAGGTGCCCGTGTGCCCCTCCTGGCCTGCGTCCTCTCATCTCAACCACCCAGACTTCTAACGGGGTTCAGGTAGAAAAGAAAATTCTTTGTTGTTGCTAAAATAAACTCTAAAATCATAGCCACTAAACTTATTCAACTATTTCTCAAGCACCGAGCTCGCCGAGGCCCAGCTGGGAGATGACACAGCACTCCGCCCTTCGAGAAGTGCCTTATCTGTACTTGGAAATCTAAAGCGGCAGGAGGGCTGGCACGCCGAGCTCTTGAACCCATCCCGTCCAGGTCCAGTCTCAATCCCCCACTTCCCCCTCAGAGCTTCAGTTCCCACCAGCTTTACAAGGCAGGTCCCAAGAGGGTACTGATGGCTTCTCCCCACGCAACAAGGATTTATTGAGCGTGTACTCGGTGAGAGACCCTGTTCGGTGCTATTGTAACAGGAAGATACAGTCTCTGCCTTCAGTTCCATGGTGGGGGGTGGGGGGCAGGGCGAGAGGTGGGAGTGGTGCAGAGAAGGTGAAAATCATCCATCCCTCAACACATGTTTACTTTGCTCTTAAAATGAGCCAAGAACTGTCCTGGAGAAATGGGGACAGGTAACCAGACAACTAAAGCCATTTAAGTAGGATGGTGAAATGGGAGCACTGGGGGCGGGGGGGGGGGGGGAGGGAGGGGGGAAGCACCCAACCCAGTCACTGAACCAAACACCAACTCTTCACCCACTCCCCTTTGCATGGAGATACGTGCTCTGGAGGACTTACACAAGTGCTACGACCAAGCACGGACTCCAAAGAGTTAACAGTGACTAAGGAGATGAAACCCACACACATGAAACAACCAGTGCATCACAGGAAGTGGGCTGAAGCGCGAACTGTGGGACGCAGACCGTCAGCGCCCAGAGAGGCAGAGCCGGAGAAAGTCCGCAAAGCTCCCAAGAGGAAGGGGAGTAAAACCACCTGACGAGGAAGGGTTTTCCAGGCAGGGAGAAGACCACGGGTGCCCAGGATTTTCTCAAAAAATGAAAAACAAGTGCGTGGTCATCACTCGGAATGTCTCTGAAGGGCACACCTGCTCACAGGTCTTTGATTTGAGTAAATGGGGACCTTGCCATTGGTGACTTTTCGCCATGTAAGTTACAGTTAAATGGAAAGACAGGCATCACATCTAATTTCAGCAGTCCATGCTAAGGAGGCAAGGAATTGAAACATATTTTTGTAACGCAGGTTCATATGTACACACACACACACACACACACACACACCCCTTGGCGCTCCTTTCTGTGTATCTATCCTCAAGCGATCCAAACGCCATCTTTCTGTTAGAGAAATCTCATAACTCAGGGGAGGAGAAACTGAATTACCAGGGACAATTTATAACTGGGAATCGACCACATTGGCTTTTTGCTATAATGATATTCACAAAGGATGAGCAGAAAGGCCACGTTCGGTCTGATGGTCAGTCAGTAAGAAGTTAACAGCTATTGACTGTCCCCTTAATGAAGACCCTGTGCCGGGGCGGGGGGAGTGGAAGGAGGTAATGGTAGGGGGGATCTCAGTAGGAAGAAGGCAGGGTAGTGAAGAGAAATGGAAGACTCAGGCACTGAGCCTGGTCCTAGCACCACCACTGCCAGGCCGTGGATAAGCTGATCCCACGGTGAACTACACTCCCTCATCCATGAACATGTCCTCCCCACCTCTGAGCACCATGTACAGTTCAACTGAGAGAATGTATAATGCCCCGTGGAGGTTTGAAGGACCCGCCCGCTTCATTCACTGCCCTACTTTCCCAACCGTCTCCTGAATCTCCCAGACAGTGTGCCCAGCCCCTCCACACGGTACTGGTTCAGGAAAACCCAGGATCCAAGTCCAGCAACCAGGGGCAACGAGATTAAATTTCAAACCCACCCACGACGCCATCTTCTTTTCTCCCCGGGGATGAGAACAAAGACACAGGCCAACCCTGGAGCTGTGGCTGCCTCTGGGAGCCAGCAGGATAGATCATCTCTGAGAACAGAACCAACACTAAAGGAGAAAAGTGGGTCTTGGGTACTTCACTTGGGCCTTGGATAGTCCCCCTGATGCCAGGACATACTCCTGGGTTGCTTGGTCACATAAGCCAATACGTTTTCTGGTTTTGCTTAAACCGATATGAATTGGTTTTCAGTTACTCTGTTACCTGACGCAAAATGGGAGGAAATATAGCTAATGTCATGCTACAAACCTCTCTAGTAACCTCACGGAACTCTGGGGCTCCATTAACTACCCAGGGAGCCATTTCCTACCTAGTGTCCTCCTGAGGGTGTGAAGACATTAAGGAGATCAATCAAGGAACAAAAAGAGAGAAGGCACCCTAGCCGGTGTTGCTCAGTGGATAGAGCATCGGCCCTTGGACTGAAGGGTCCCGGGTTCGATTCCGGTCAAGGGCACATACTTTGGTTGCAGGTTCCCTGGCCCTGGTCAGGGTGTATGCGGGAGGCAACCAATTAATGTGTTTCTCTCACATCGATGTTTCTGTCTCTCCCTCTCCCTTCCACTCTCTCTAAAAATCAATGGAAAATATCCTTGGGTGAGGATTAACAAAAAAAAAAAAAAAAAAAGGAAAGGCGATCATAAGCAACAAGACTTAAGTGATGGGAAATCACTCTCTCTCTCAAGATTTGGTGAGGGGAAAATCACCCTAAATGATACGCTGAAGAATCAGAGTTTCTGCCTCAGCGCGACGTCTGCGTGTTTTCTCCAAACGGTTACCCATTCTCCTTTACGGTAACCACCGAAGAGCCCGGAAGAGCAGTACCACTATCCTACTGGTTTATTTTTATATCTTAAAAAATTACTCAGGGCCTGCAGCACTGAGCTCATGCTCAAATTAAGTTTGCTGGAAATCTAATTTGGGATGAGTAATTTAATTTGGCTACTACAATTCAAAGTGGCGCAGTATTTGTGTTTTAGAGGAAAACCATATTAGATTCATCTAATCTTATTAGGTGAATATCACATTTAGATCACATTATATCTAGAACAGATATATACTGGATTGATTTCTTTCATAAATCATGCAGGAGACCCAACAGACTAACCTCCCCCGGCCCCCACCACCCACCTGACACAGGTCAGGGCAGGCAGTGAAGGCAAACGAGGCCCCATGGAGAACCCCACTGCACAACTCTGGAATTCACGCACTCAGAACAACGCCTACAGCAAACACTCCAGTTTTGCTGATGAGTAAACTGAGGATTCAAGTGGCCAAGTGACGTGCTCGGGGTCACAGTCAGTTAAGGGCCTAGCCGAGACCATCCTCAGCTCCCTAACCCTTAGTTGGGGCCCCTGCCACTCTACCACGGGTGTTTTTCCCACGATCGAACATGGAAACAGCCAGAGGGTCCCTGAGACCCTGCGGCTACTCACTCAGCTAAAGCCATGAAGTCCGACCATCAATCGTCCTGCCTCCCTGCCTATCTTAAGTATCTTGGGAAGATAAAGTTGATTTTACTATCGCCATGTGGCAACTTAGACCAATACCCCAAATTCTTGTCAAATCCACTTTCTTTCTTTTTTTAAAATATATTTTATTGATTTTTTACAGAGAGGAAGGGAGAGAGATAGAGAGTTAGAAACATCAATGGGAGAGAAACATCGATCAGCCGCCTCCTGCACATCTCCCACTGGGGATGTGCCCGCAACCCAGGTACATGCCCTTGACCGGAATCGAACCTGGGACCCCTCAGTCCGCAGGCCGACGCTCTATCCACTGAGCCAAACCGGTTTCGGCAAATCCACTTTCTTGATGATTATTTTTAAGCCCCCTCATTCCCAGATAACTAAAATGCACATTAAGAGCATTCAAACCACCCTGGCCAGGTAGCTCAGTTGGTTGGAGCATCATCGTGTGCACCAAAAGGTTGTGGATGCGATTCCTAATTAGGGCACATACCTAGGTTGTGTGTTCAGTCCCTGCTTGGGGTGCATACAGGAGGCAACCAATTGAGGTTCTCTCTCACATCGATGTTTCTCCCTCCATCTCTCTCCCTCACTCTCTCTCTCTCTCAAAAAATAAAAAAATCAATAAAAACATATCCTTTAAGGTGAGGATTAAAAAAAAAAAGAACATTCAAACCATATGATGTGTTTAAAAAAAAGAATCTACTTTGCTTTTAAAAATGGTATTAATCTCAGTAGTACTGTAATTAGGCAGATTTAGTGGAGGTAATATCCCCCATTAAGGTTCCAACAGCGGAGTTTTACCAGTAATCCAAAAAATTAGGTTATGAAACAAAATCAAGGAAAGGAAAAGCTAGATAAAAATAGTTACAATGTGACAAGTGAATACAATACACTACAGAAAAATCCCATAAATGACTGAAAAGTGGAACATTAAAAAATAAAAACGAGAAAGGACACAGTGAGGCGATTCACACACACACACACACAAAGCTTACTGATGGCCTCGTGAAAAAACGTTCAACCTCATTACTAAGCAAAGCTTGCAAATTTAAACAATGCAATACTATTTTTAACAAATTGACAAAACGCAAAACAACTGTCAAGGGTACTCTGAGATGAGACTCCTCAGGCACTACTGATGAGACTGTAAATTAGCCCACATTTCTGAAGGGCCATTAGTAATATGTATCGCCAGCCTTAATTCTGAGCAAGTTCTCGCCCAAGAGTTTTGCCTGAGGAAATAATCAGAGGAATACTCAAAGATTTATGCACAAGGACATTTATAGCAGCACTATTCATAACAATAAAAATCCAGAAAAGCCTAACGGTACCATAATAAAAAATGAATTATGGTCTATCAATACAAGGAATAATATGTAGACATTAAGCCTCGTGTTTTGGAGAAAGGTTTAAAGACACAGGGAATGCCCACAAAATGAAGTTAAAATTCAAAATTCTTAATAGGATGATTCCACTTTGTAAAGAAAATACATATCATGCATATTATAACTATAATGAATGGTGGCAGATTCAATGAAATGTCCAACAAATATTCATGCTCTTGTTTACCGAATGTAATTTTCACTGAGAGGCAGCTGCCTAGCCATGGACTACATTTCCCAGCATGCCTTGTATCTAGGTGGGGCCATGTGACTAATCCCACCAATGGGATATAGGTGGAAGGGATGTGAGACACCTTCTGGCTGAAGTAGTTAGAAAGTGGGATGCCTTCTCCATGCTCTCTTCCTCCATCTGCCAACTAGATACAGAGGATTCCAGAGCCTTAGGGAATAGAAGAGCCATAAGGTGAAGTTAGCCTGAATCATTTGCTGAGGACTGTCCATCAGGAGCACCAATGGTGGACTTAGTACTGTGTTAAGTTATAATGTGGGGTTTTCGTTATTTCTTCAGCAAGTGGTCCTCTAACTAATATACACATATAGAAAAATTGCTGAGGAAAACTACCAAATCTTATCCATTGCACTGTATGATAGACAAATTATAGGTAAAATTTTAAAATGTATTCTTTGCTACCACAAACATGTCTTAGTTGATAACCAATAACATCTTGAAAATAAAAAAGCAAACTTTAGAGGGCAGTGCTATATAATGAATTTCTTAGTAAAATATTGAATAAGGTTACAAAAATTAAAATGTAGAGAATTACAAAGGTTTAAAGTGGGGGAGGGAAATCTAGATTTATTACCCTTAAATACAATTCCAGACAAATGATTGTTCCAAAAATGACCTAAGGTTAAACAACAAACAACAAAGTAGGGGGGAAATTTGCAACTTATTACAATATATGAAATATTAGTATCTGGCCCTAGCCAGTTTAGCTCAATGGTTGGAGTGTTGGCCTGCGGAGTGAAGGGTCTCGGGTTAGATTCCAGTCAAGGGGCATATGCCTCGGTTGCAGGCTTGATCCCCGAACCCCGATCAGGGTGCATGAGACAGGCAACCACATTGATGTTTCTCTCTCTGTGTCTCTCCCCCTCCCATCCACACTCTCTAAAAAAAAAATCAATGAAAAAAAATACCCTCAGGTGAGGATTAACAACAATAACAACTATATATATTACAGTATTCTTTAATATGTAAAGAGCCCTTATGAATCAATAAGTGAGGGACAAATACAAAAATCGGGGGAAAAGTATAAACGCCCAGTCATAAAATAAGAAATACTAACTTATACACATATGAAAAGATTTTTAAACTCACTAGTAATAAAAAACTTAAAATAAGATATTCTTCATCTCTCTATCAGATTGGCAAACATTTAAAATATTGTGACTACAGCATCCAATGTTGCCGAGACGATGATAAATTGGGTAATCATACACACTACAGGAAGGAGATCAAAATGGTATCACATTTCTAACAAGCAGCAGCATGACAGGGGAAAAGAAGCCTTAAAAACCATTTGACATTCTACCTATTTGTCAAAAGAAATAAACAAGTATGCAAAAAATTGTTTGAATAGAAAAAAAAATGAAACAAGTTAGATACCCATCTGTAAGAGACTGTTAAGAAAAATAAGTTATGGAATGTGTGTATTCACATACTAGAATAATATACAGCCATAATTTTAAATTATTTTGAAGATCTATGTAAATGTGCTAAAAGCACAATAGTGCCCACCATATAAAAAGGCAGGGTACAAAACAATGCAGACAGTCTAATTTCTTAATTGTTTAACAGTGTATATGTATAAGAATATATGTTTTTTAAAAAAGGACAAAAAAAAACCCAGAATATATATTATAAATGCAGAAGAAAAAAGTATAGAGTTTTATAAAAATACTAGAGGCCTGGTACATGAAATTTGTGCACTAGGAGGGGGGGGGGTGTCCCTCAACCCAGCCTGCACCCTCTCCAATTTGGGATCCCCCTCACAATCCAGGACTGCTGGCTCCCAACCGCTTGCCTGCCTGCCTGCCTGCCTGCCTGATTGCCCCTAACTGCTTCTGCCTGCCAGCCTGATCACCCCCTAACCACTCCCCTGCCAGCCTGATCGATGCCTAACTGCTCCCCTGCTGGCCCGATCATCCCCAATTGCCCTCCCCTGCTGGCCTGATTGCCCCCAACTGCCCTCCCCTGCCAGCCCAGTTGTCCCCAACTGCCCACCCCTGCTGGCCTGGTCATCCCCTAACTGCCCTCCCCTGCTGGCCCGGTCATCCCCAACTGCCCACCCCTGCTGGCCTGGTCATCCCCAAACTGCCCTCTCCTGCTGGCTTAGTCATCCCCTAACTGCCCTTCCCTGCAGGCCTGGTTGCCCCCAACTGCCCTCCCCTGCAGGCCATCTTGTGGTGGCCATCTTGTGGCTACATGGGGTAGTCATCTTGTGTGTTGGAGTGATGGTCAATTTGCATACTGGTCATGGCTAATTAGCATATCCAGTCGTGACTGTGAGGGTGTCGTGACTAATTTGCATATTACCCTCTTATTAGTATAGGTTGGTAGTAGTTACCTCCAATAGGGTGGTATTATGAGTGACTTTCATTTCCTTCTTTATACTTTTCCATATTTTATACATTTTCAACACTAAACATATATTACTTTTCTTTTTTGTTTTATTATGAAAAATTTCAAACATACACAAAAGTAGCAAAAATATATGTGCCCACTGAACAGCTGTAATTGCTATACCTGGCTAAGCTTGTTTCATCTGTACCCCTCTGTGCCCTGGAGTATTTTAAAATAAATTCTGGATATATCATTCATCCAATCCATTAAGGATTTTTTTTTTATGTTTAAATACTCAAACTCTCTAGTGGATTATTTTAAGGTAAATATCTGATGTTTCATTTGCCCATAAATACTTAGGATGTATCTTTAAAAGATAACCCGAATAACAATATCACACCTAAAAATTAACAATTTCTCAATATCAAATATCCAGTGTCCCAATTTCCCCAATTATCCCATACTACCTTTTTATAGTTGGTTTGTTTAAATATGGATTCACACAAGACTTATGTTTGCATTTGGTTATGTCTCTTGAGTTTTTCTGAATGTATTACATAATGACCTTTTCCAGGCCATTTAATGTATTGAACATATGGGTCACATGTCCTAAGAACTTCCTGACTGCATCCCCTTGATGTTGTTTAACAGGTCCCTCTATTCCCTGTATTTCCTTTCAACTAAGATTTACTTCTACTGTCTAATCCACTTCAGGATCTATTATTTTTCTGTAAGAATATTTCAAATAAATTGTATTATTTTTATAAGGAGACAAAACAATACAGCTAAAACAATTATTTTAAAGGAACTGAAAGAAATGCTGACCTTGCTAATTCATCCATTTCAGCAATTCATTAAAACTCGGGTGTCCAAAAGTTTTTTCAGAATACAGCCTCGGTCAGTGCTTCCTCACACAAGAAAGATGCTCAGTGACTGTTCACGGACTGATCTGTTTCCCCAAACACATTCCTTTTGCATTTCAAGTCCATTGCCCCTTCTGACCCAGTGGTGAAGTTCAGCACCCTCTGAAGCAATGGTACCCCCTCCAATGGACACTTACGTCATCCTATGATTGCAGTTGTCTTTAATATTCCTTTCTTTTCTTAAAAAATATAGTGTGAGCATATAATTAAAAATTTGGAGCCCTGGCCGGTTTGGCTCAGTGGATAGAGTGTCCGCCTGTGGACTGAAGGGTCCCGGTTTAGATTCCGGTCAGGGGCACATGCCCAGGTTGCGGGCTCGGTCCCAGTGGGGGGCGTGCAGGAGGCAGCTGATTGATGGTTCTCTCTCATCATTGATGTTTCTATCTCTCTTTCCCTCTCCCTTCCTCTCTGAAAGCAATAAAAATACATTTTTTAAAAAATTTGGAAATGAGAGAAAAATGAAAGAAAAAAATCAACCATAATGCCACCCCTCTAGAATAGTCAATAATGTTACCTGTATACATATTTCCTTACCATCTTTATTAGGGATATACATTTTGTACCTAATTATAACCAATGAATAATGGGTTTTAATATTCCTTTTGTTAACATAAAAAACATGTAAAATTTTTGTAGCTTATGCTAAGGGTATAAAAAATATACACATGTCTATACCTCAGGCTGAGGAAGAGAACTTGACCAATCCCCCAGGTAGACCCGTGGGCTCCTCCTTCATCCTAGCCTCTGCTCTGTCCACTAACCTGAAATGTTGTCTTTGCTCATTTGGTCTCGTCTTGCCACATACATCTGGATGTCAAATACTATCCCGTTAGTTTTGCATCTATCTGAACTTTATGTAATTGGAATCACACTGTAGCTATTTTACAATTTGCTTTTTAAAAAATATAATTTTATTGATTTCAGAGAGGAAGGGAGAGGGAGAGACAGAAACATCAATGATGAGAGAGAATCATTGACTAGCTGCCTCCTGCACGCCCCCTACTGGGGATCGAGCCCACAACCCAGGCATGTGCTCTTGACTGGAATCAAACCCAGGACCTTTCAGTCTGCAGATCAATGCTCTATCCACTGAGCCAAACTGGCTAGGGCTACAACTTGGTTTTTTATTTAACACTAGAGGCCTGGTGCACGAAATTTGTGCATGGGTAGGACCCCTAGGCCTGGCTGGCGATCAGGGCTGATTGGGACCTTCCCTGGCTGCCAGCCACCACCTTCCTTTGTTCTGTGCTGCACCCTGGTGGTCAGCACACATCATAGTGAGTGGTCGGTCTCCCAGTCAAACTACTGCGGGGACAATTTGCATATTAGGCTTTTATATATATATATAGATTGTAATTCCTGAGATTCTTCTAGGTTGTCAAATGCAGCTATGGTTCATTCATTTTAACAGTATAGCCATATAGCTCTATTCCACTGTGAAACTATGCCACAATTTATACTGCAATTTCTGCACATAAAATTATATTGTAAATATCTTGTCACAGTGCTACACATCTTCAAAATAATTAACAATTATAGTAGAGTACTATGCTGAGAGAAGACTATCTTATTTTATAGTTACCCAACTGTTGGACATTAATAGTGTTTGTGTTTGTGTTTGCTTTATAAATAATGCATCAGGGAGCATCTTTGCCTAAATAGCTTATTAAATATTTTGTATTATTTCCTCCATGAGAGAATGTGGGAAGATGGTCCACAGAAGTGGTATTACTGGATCAAAGTGTGTAAATGAATAATTTGGCTCTTTAATACACTGTAAAATTATTTCACAATATTGTGATATCACCAGAATTGGGGATAATCATTAAAATATATTTTTGGCTAATATATTAAAATAGTACTCCACTGCTGTTTTATTCTACATATCTCTTATTACAAAACTGAACATTTTCAATATATTTGTTTAGTGTTGTATTCAGTCATCTATTCACATGTTCTACCAAGGTTTTAGTACCTTTCTTTTTAATTTGTTTGAGCATTTCACAGCAAAAACACATAATTCTGCCATGTTACTGTAAATCTTCCCATCTATTATTTCCCTGTTTTTTATTAACATGAAGAAATTTTTGATTTTCCTGTAGTTTGATTGACGATTCTTTTCAGTTTTGAATGTTTGTATTCTGTTTCTAAGCAATATTCAATTCTATAGATTTCCTATGCCTCTACCTTCTGCACTTAATTGTTTAATCTATCTGTAATTCATTTTGAGGAAGTCAAAATGATTTTTTCCAAATTGCTAACTAGGCATCAAAATTATTCAGAGTAATTCCTCTTTGCGGTTGATTGATGATGACTCCTTTGTGATTTATTAAATTATTTATGTGAGGGTCTATTTCTGAACTACCCTAGTTAGTTTACCTACTCCCTCCTGTAATGCCAGCACCACCATGTTTTCATTACAAAGGCTTCCTAATGCATTTTAATACCTGGAAGTGCTATATATTTTATTTCCAGTATATCTAACTCCTTTCCCCTAAAACCATTTTCAAGAATTCCCCTAAGGTTCTCGCCTATTTATTTTTCCAAGTAGTCTTCGAACTATCTTGTGAAATTTTAAAAATCCTGATGGGACTTTGAGAGAAATGGCATTAGTCTCATGAATTAATTTTCAGAAATCTCCAAATCTTTCATTTCAATCCTACCATCTAGAAACAGGGTTGTCAGTTAAACTCCTGAATGCTCATTGGCCTACAACTAAGCTCTCTGTAGTTAATGATCACTTTATCCTTCTTTTATAATATTTAGTCTTCAAGTTACTATTTTATAACTTTCTGCATTGGCTCTTTGATTTTGTCTCCATCATATCCCATGATGCCCCAATAAGGGTAATGGCAGTGAATGCATGCATTCAGTCTTTCTTATCACATTAAGGGATTGGTGACTTTATATGTCCCTTTTAAAGTAGTTTGTAAAAATAGAAGTTGAATTGAGTGAATATACTCTTGGAATTGATGAGATTATTATATAGTTATACTTGAACAATTTATGTGAAAATATATGCATATGGTGCCAATCCTGCATTCCAGGAATATAACCCACTGGGGTAACATGAAACATTCACATACTCTATTGTTGAAATCTACTCACTAGAATTTTATCTAAAATTTTTACATTCCTAAGCAAGATTGCTATAAAGCCTCCCCTTAGGGACTTGCCAAATTTGTTATCAGGGTCATGTGTGCTTGACAGAGGAGCTGGAAGCTTTCCATCATTTTTATAAATCCTGGAATGGCTTATATAACACAGGAATGGTCTGTTCCTTGAAGTTTAAAATTATTTTCAAAGGGCTTTTTAATAATTGAAAATATTCCACCTGGCACAGGCGTGTGTGTATGTGTATGTGTCCATGTGGACATTACCATGTCTGTATATGTTCACAGAGAATCCATTCTATGTTTGTAAAATGACACTGTAAGATATTGATCGCTAATGGAACAGGGGACAGTTTTATTATAATTTAATGCCTTTCTTTCCCTCAGGAAAAGGGAGTAAATGTCCGAGATAATAAAATGCTGAAAACTAAACCATTTTCCCAGGCTTTGGTTCTGAGCGCCTCCCTTTCAGAGGCCCGGAAAGGAGCCTACAGGGGTGGCCAGGGAACAGTGAGCCCTGAACCACCTCGCTTCGCCGAGGCTGACCGAGATTAGCCACCACAACTCATCTCTGGCGCATGGACCAAGGAAGCTTAAGCTCTGCAAAGACAAGCAGGTCATCCGTCCACCACAGGTCACCTCTGTTTCTGTGGCAAAAGTCTCCCGACTTGGTCCACTGAGCCGTCTTCTCCAGGCGCAGGACACTACACCCTTCCCACAGCCAGAAAAGCTTGCAACCCCAAGGCTTTCTCTGCCTACTGCAGGGCTCCGGGACTGACAGCATTGGAAGCCCTTCGAGGAGCCACAAGTGAATACGCAGAATGTTACAGACTGAACGTTGGTGTCACCCACTCCCCCAAATTCATAGGTTTAGGTCCTAACCTAAGCTCCCTTTGGGAGTTAATTAGGTGAAGAGGAGTAACAAGGGTGGAGCCCCCCTAATGGGATTAGAAGAGGAAGAGGCACCAGAGTTCTCTCCAGAGTGGACCAAGGAGGGGGGATGTGAGCACACAGCAAGGCGATGGCCCCTACAAGCCAAGAGGTGAGGTCCCAATGAAACCTACCTTGCCAGCACCGTGATCTTAGACTTCCCAGCCGCCAGAACTGCGAGAAATAAATGTATATTGTCTAAGCCACCCGGTCTCTGGTGTTGGTTAAGGCAGCCTGTGCTAAGACAAGAGGGTTGTGGGAATGTCTGTCCACAAGAATGCTGAGCTAGCACTCTGCAGACCACGTAGCCCGCTGTAGGGGAGATACACTGTAGGAGAGGCAAGTGGTAAGGAGTCTCCAAAAATTGAGACGGAGTGTCCACTAGAACACGCCAGCGCCAAATGAGCAGATGCGAGGCGATAAACAGGACACTGGGCCCGAGAATGAGGCGGTGACCAGGGCTATGTCTGCGGATGTGAGTGGGCCACAGACCAGTCTGCTTTTCCTGGAGAAAGGCATGTCCTAGCTCGTGACCTTGTTCACAGAGAACCCCTTCAACGTTAGAGCTCAATGGAAACTCAGGATTAGGACAGTGACGGTGATGAGCATTAGGATAGCCTGGCAGGAAGGCAGGGGCCTCAAAACCCTCCTAGGCCCAAGGATCCCACGATTCCATCCACGAATGCCACACAGGCACACAGCAGCCTTTCCTCCCTCCACCAGGGCAGGGAAGCTGCTTTCACACAGTCATGGCCTCACACAGAAGCTTAATCCCTGGCTGGAAGGCACAACATGTTTGTGGCAAAGCCAAGCAGGCACGGGAAGTGAAGCAGAATGAGGGACATTTTTATTAGCGCTCTGGCTGTTTGGGGCTTTTTAATGACTCCAAAAGGCATCTTTAAAAGTCTTTTTTTTTTGGTCAGTTCCAAAATGCAATTGTTGCTACAATACCAACACTTACCAGGAACTGACTGATGTACGCACTGCTTTTCTCAAAAACACCCTTGTCTCTCTGGGACTTTTTAGACCAGATTAAGCCCGTGTGTGTGTGTGTGTGTGTGTGTGTGTGTGTACGTACAAGCACAGGTGGGGGGAAAGTGGGGGGTCTGGCAAAAGCACCTGTACTTTCCCACACACAGAGGCATACCACACAACTGCAGGCCAAATCAGACTGAACAGACACTTTGGTTTTAGGGTTAAAATGTGGAAAAAAGAAAAGAAAAGAAAAGCTGTTGACATACGTTTAAATTTGAACAATTTAAGTACTGCAAGATTTTCTTCCTACTGGTGGAAAATTAAACAATTCTAAATTAATGACTGAAAGTAAACAGTTCCTCCCTTATAAAGTGAGTTAGATTTATCAAGACTTGTGTTCAAGTGAATTTCTCCCATCCCTTTAAATCAAATAAAGACGTGACTTTAGAGGGTTCCTGGGCTCCAAGAGAGGCTTAAAAAAAGTCTGATTCCCCCCGACAGTCGCACATTAAGTAGATAACCCCTGACCGCCCAGTGCTTGCTACGGAGCGATGGCAGGGCAGCACCCACCGTGGATGCAGTTTCCACAGGTGTTGTCAGAAAAGTAAGAACAAGGTGGTAAATTCTTCCTAAAGCTGATTGTTGTCAATGTGAAGATTCATGTTTTAGTCTTAAATTTCTCTTTTTTTTCTATTTTAGCATCAAGATAGTCCTTTCTGTTATGAAACTGTGGTGACAGATGCTAGGTTTGCAAAAACATCACTCCTTGGCAAAACAGAAAATTGGTAGCCCTAAGCCAGTCTTCCAAATTTTTTTCTTTTTTTTTTAATTAAATCTTTATTGTTCAGATTATTACATTTGTTCCTCTTTTTTCCCCCCATAACTCCCCTCCTTCCAGTTCTCACCCCACCCTCCGCCCTCACTCCCCACCCACTGTCCTCATCCACAGGTGCACGAATTTTTGTCCAGTCTCTTCCCGCATCTCCCACACCCCTTTTCCCCCCAAGAATAGTCAGTCCATTCCCTTTCTATGTCCCTGATTCTATTATGATCACCAGATTATTTATTCACTTGATTCTTAGATTCACTTGTTGATAGATGCATGTTTGTTGTTCATAATTTATATCTTTACCTTTTTCTTCTTCTTCCTCTTTTTAAAGGATACCTTTCAGCATTTCATATAATACTGGTTTGGTGGTGATGAACTCCTTTAGTTTTTCCTTATCTGTGAAGCTCTTTATCTGACCTTCAGTTCTGAATGATAGCTTTGCTGGATAAAGTAATCTTGGTTGTAGGTTCTTGGTATTCATCACTTTGAATATTTCTTGCCATTCCCTTCTGGCCTGCAAAGTTTCTGTTGAGAAATCAGCTGACAGTCGTATGGGTATTCCCTTGTAGGTAACTGAGTTTCTTTCTCTTGCTGCTTTTAAGATTCTCTCTTTGTCTTTTGCTCTTGGCATTTTAATTATGATGTGTCTTGGTGTGGTCCTCTTTGGATTCCTTTTGTTTGGGGTTCTCTGCGCTTCCTGGACCTGTAAGTCCATTTCTTTCACCAGGTGGGGGAAGTTTTCTGTCATTATTTCTTCAAATAGGTTTTCAATATCTTGCTCTCTCTCATCTTCTGGCACCCCTATAATTCTGATGTTGGTACGCTTGAAGCTGTCCCAGAGGCTCCTTACACTATCTTCGTATTTTCGGATTCTTTTTTCATTTTGCTTTTCTGGTTGGGTGTCTTTTGCTTCTTCGCATTTCAAATCTTTGCCTTGATTCTTGCGCTCCTCTGGTCTGCTGTTGGGAGTCTGTATAGTATTCGTTATTTCAGTCCGTGTATGCTTAATTTCTAGTTGGTTCTTTATCATAACATCGAGGGTCTCATTAGATTTCTTGAGGATCTCACTACATTTATCGGCAGCTTCTAGACAGTTCTTAAGAGACCTTAAAAGTGTGGTTCTGAACTCAATATCCTCCATTAACAGTTTTGTCCTGTTTTTTTGTCTCCACATTTTTTATGCTTTCTTGGTGCACCCCCTAGTGGTCTTTGTGTGCAGTCTTGTTGTAGTTAAGCCTTGATTGCTGTCGGCAATACCGGGGGTGATTTGACCTCCTGGCTAACTGGCTATGAGAGTCCGCTGTATCTGCAGTGGGAGAGCTTCTGTGCTGGATCTCTAGGGCAGTGCTAATCTAGCGTTGGCCTGAGGCTATCCAGCAAATGGCTCTGCGCAGAACTTGGGCGGGGCGGGGCGGGTCCCCGGGGATCTACAGGGTGGGCCGGAGCGAGCAGTTATAGCTGCTCTCAGTCCGTCCCTAGGTGCTCTGCCTCTCAGAGTCCCAGCAACTGCTGTAAACCTCATAGAGAAAGCTGCCTTCGAGTTCCGACCGAAGCCAGACAGTCCCGTTTCTCCCGTTTGAGTCTGGGTCCCTAGAGACTCGCCCGGATCTGGAGCTCAGAGTCTGAAACTCCCTCCCGATTGAAAACAACAACCGCGCCCTCCGCCTCCAGCCTGCTCTGCGTGCACTCCGCACCTTAGTATTTCACTTCAGCACTGCGCCTCCTCTGAGTCTGGGTATGATATTCTCTTTCCTCCTAGTTGTAGAATTTCCACTCAGCCAGCCTTCCTGTGGTTCTGGATGATGTCCGTTCCATCTTTTAGTTGTTTTTTGAAGTGGCTGTTCGAGGCAGCAATCTCCGGCGTTAACCTATGCTGCCATCTTGGTTTCTCCCAAATTTTTTTCATTTTGCTAGTTTCTTGGCCCAGGCCAGTGGCCGGCAAACCGCGGCTCACGAGCCACATGCGGCTCTTTGGCCCCTTGAGTGTGGCTCTTCCACAAAATACCACCTGCGGACGCACACCTACAGTACAATTGAAACTTCGTGGCCCATGCGCAGAAGTCGGTATTTTGTGGAAGAGCCACACTCAAGGGGCCAAAGAGCTGCATGTGGCTCTCGAGTTTTCCAACCACTGGCCCAGGCGATCTACGTGGGAGAACCATTTGTCTACAGCACCTTCTGAACCATCTAGTTACCACAATGGTGACCAGCCCTTAGTTACCCATAGAAAATTTAACTCTAATTTTAATCATTACTCAGGGGAGAGGGGGGTGAAAAATTCTATGGTCTAGAAATCTTTGGTCTGTAAGTTCCTGGTTGCTCTAGACCTTTTTCCTCTACCCACAGGCCCCTCGTCGCACCCTGTCCACCCCGGCCCACAAAGCCATCTCCGCCTGGTTTGGGAACACAACTGATAGAGTTTGGGGGTTCTGTAACAACCTGTGCTCTCCCCATCACTAATCTGGGAACCCCAAACCAAGACCATCCTGGGATTCTGAGAGGTTTATGGCACCCAAGGCTCTAGAGCAGCGGTTCTCAACATGTGGGTCGCGACCCCTTTGGGGGTCGAACGACTCTTTCACAGGGGTCGCCTAAATACATCCTGCATATCAGATATTTACATTACGATTCACAACAGTAGCAACATTACAGTTATGAAGTAGCAACGAAAATAATTTTATGGTTGGGGGTCACCACAACATGAGGATCTGTATTAAAGGGTCGCGGCACGAGGAAGGTTGAGAACCACTGCTCTAGAGAATGAGTTACAGTATTTTGTCCACTGAAATTCCAATGAAGTAAATGCCCAAGACTAGCTTCTGGCTTCAGCTGCGTCTCACCCAATCCAGGTGATCCTCAAACCCATCCACGCAGAGCAGCCCGACGGTGTGGCCTGAAGAAGCCAAAGCCAGGGAGGGTCGCATGCCCCCCCAGGGCTCCAAACTGAGAAGAAAGGCAAAAATATCAGCTGGGTCCTAACTGGTTTGGCTCAGTAGATAGAGTGGCGGCCCAGGGACTGGAGGGTCCTGGGTTCGATTCTGGTCAAGGGCATGTATCTTGGTTGCAGGCTCAATCCCCAGTGCAGGAGGCAGCTGATCAATGTTTCTCTCATCGATGTTTCTAACTCTCTATCCCTCTCCCTTCCTCTCTGTGAAATCAATAAAACATATTTAAAAAGAATAAAGAAAATCAGCGGGGACAGGCCATCAACTATTTAAAAGACTTCTCAACTAAGAATACATTAATATTTTAGAGTAAAATTAAAAATCCTCATTTTCACAGGGATTCCATACCTACCTTTAACTGTAGGCTATCTAAAATTTTCTTTATTTAGGTTTTCCCCAAAGTAAATTAAACAACAACAACACTTCAGTTAAAAAAGAAATCCATAAACACTAAATTTTTTATCTCTAACAGATACTCTATCTGTTGTGAAGAGAGTTAATTTCCCAGATTAAATATGCACTAAACATATACCTGTGACAATATTTTGAGATATATGACGCTAATAAAGGTAACATTTATTGGGCCAGCCACTGGGCCACTGGGCACATTACTTAAATTACCTCAGTTAATCCTTACAAGTCTATAAAGTAGGTGCTATTCTTATTCCCACTTTATAGATGAGGTTATAAATGAGGAACCATGACTGTAATTTAATCTCCTCTGACCCAAAACTTGAGGTCAGTGTTTACTCTGGCTATAAAAAGGTTGAATGAGCAAATTAGAAATAAAACAGAAATGCAGAAGGCATACTTAATCTCCTAGAAGGTCCTAGGTTTTAAGACATACTGAAAAGCAGAAGCTAATTGGGAAGATTCTGTCTGAAACTACACTGTGTTAAAACACTTTAAAATTCAGACTTTTACTAGTTAAGAGCAGGTTTCTTCTCCCTACTACCCCCAACACTTAACTCAAATTAGTAGTATTGCTACAGATGATACAATATAGTGGATGTCAGCTGCCACTCTCCCAGGACCCATTTTCCTCCCTGAACAGTACCCAGAGCTCCGTTTATTTGTGGCCCTACCTCCCTCAGTTCTGGTGCTTTGGAGAAAACTGACACACTCCCCTCAGGGGAAGAATAGGCCAATCAGAAGGGGGAAAAGAAATCTCCCATCCCCACCAATCAACAGAGGGCCTTTGCCTGGCCATTGGGATTGGCTAAGGAATAAGCACATGGCTCAATTCAGGCCAATGAAATGCCAGGGCTGGTTTGCTGGGGAGGGCTTTCTGGAAAAGACACTTTCTCAGTCTTTTTAAAGAGTTACTAGAAGTGATGTTTCTTTACTTCTGGCCACTGGGATGTGCAACAAAGAGCCCAAGAACTTGCACAGCCATCTGCCCCCTTGAGAGAAGCCAACCTGAGAATGAACTGACCCCCCTTGTAGAGTGAGCACAGCGATGGAGAGAAACTGGACAGCTGATGGCTTGCTGAGCTGCCGTTTCTCACCTGCCCTGCAGTCCATCCCATGAGCAGATTCATTAGCCCCTGTGCTGGGGGAGGCCCTCTGAGTTTGGTTTTTGACAGTCACAACCCCAAAGAAGCCAAACTGACAAGTGAGAAGTAAGAACACATGTACAGCTTCTTCCAAGCACTGCCTCAGATTTCGCTTTACACTGTTCCTCACTTTGTTCTCAAGAAAACGCAATGGGCTTTCAAGAAACACTTTCATGAACTAATGAATGGCCTTGGGCAAGTCGCTTTCCTTTTCAACTATAAAAAGATCTAAGTTTGACTAGAGGATTTCTGTTGTTCCTTCTGGCCCTCACAGCCAACAGTTTTGATTTCACAGTAGAAATCCTATATAATAAAGAGGTGATACACAAACTGACCATCACTCCAACACACAAGATGGCCACCCCCATGTGGTCAAAGATGGCCACTACAAGATGGCCGGCAGGGGAGGGCAGTTGTGGGCGATCAGGCCAGCAGGGGAGGGAAGTTGGGAGGGACCAGGCCTGCAGGGGAGGGCGGTTGGGGGGGGACCAGGCCTGAAACGGAGGGAAGTTAGGGGCAATCGGGCCGGCAGGGGAGCAGTTAGGTGTCGATCAAGCTGGCAGGGGAGCAGTTAGGTGTTGATCAAGCTGGCAGGGGAGTGGTTAGGGGCAATCAGGCTGGCAGGCAGGTGAGAGGTTGGGAACCAGCAGTCCCGGATTGTGAGAGGGATGTCCAACTGCCCGTTTAGGCCTGTTTAGGTGGGGTCAGGCCTAAACGGGCAGTCGGACATCCCTTGAGGGGTCCCAGATTGGAGAGGGTGCAGGCAGGTCTGAGGGACACACACCACCGCCTGTGCAAGAATTTCGTGCACCAGGCCTCTAGTATCCTTTATAACATAATCCAATTCTGGGGTCCAACCCCAGCAGGTCCAGGGGTCCCCAAAGGTGTGGACGGAGTCGGCGAAGAAGGAATGACACGGAGACAGTGTTCAGTTGATCAGCAGCCTAGCCAGGATCTCTAGCCAGGATCTCCAGCCAAGTTCTGTTCTGGATCTCCAGCCAGGTTCTGGTCTGGATCTCCAGCGAAGTTCTGGTTAGGATCTCCAGCCAGGTTCTGTGTCCATGTTCTCTTGCTAGGTTCTCAAGCCATGTTCAGTCACCAGGTTCTAGTCAGGTTCTCTTGCCATGTTCTATCCAGGTTCTGTAGCCAGGTTCTGTCTCTAGGTTCTGTGTCTAGGTTCTGTGGCCAGTTTCTGTCCAGGATCTTTTGCCATGTTCTCTCCAGTGAAGTTCTTCTGTCTCTAGGTTCTGTGTAGGTTCTGTGTCTAGGTTCTGTCTCCTGTTGTCTTGTTACATCTGTATTTATACCAGTTGATTCCAATCCTATCAATCTCTATTCCAAAGGTTAGGGCGTTTCTTATCTCCATTCCAGGGAGTAAAGATTATGTAGCTTAAGCATGATTGTTCGTAGTTAAAGTGATTAATTACCTGCCTGGCACTTAGTTAAGGGGTTTTATTCCCTCCCTAACTTCAGGGGAAAATCCCTACCTGGGGAAACAACCTTTCTCAGAGAGGTGACCTTAGTTAAAACACATAGTGCCAAGAAGGTGAGCAAACATATTAAGAACAGTATGCCATATATGCCAGGTCCCTTGAAACAGCAAGGATGGACCGGCTCCCGGCAATCCAAGGAGTCTGCAGCTCTTGCTGGGTCAAATGTTTTCCAATTGCAACTCCATATTCATCCCTCCACCCTTCTCCCCTCAGCTCTGTGCCTCCAGAGGTTCTGACCTCTATGGACAGCATCAACATGACCCCCTACCTTCAGGCTTCTGGCTGGTGTGCCTAAGGGGGGCACCAGCAGGAGACAAGAGAACTGAGGGGTGTTCAACGAGGATATTCATTCTCGTGGTTCTTTCCTGCCATGTTGGTGTAGGTTGACTTCATCCTTCTACCAGAGACAGCCTTTCCATAGGGCTTCCCTTTCCAGTTCCAGCAGCCAACCCCACCCTCTTCTTTTCGGGCCTGGGCAAGGGAACAGCGCCCTGACATCGCCGGCCGTGAGAAGTTCCCATAGCCCGGTGCTGGTTTCTCCTACCCTGCCTCAGCCACTATAAACAGGCCCATCAGTAGAGTCTCTGGGGGTTCTCCGCTTGAGTGAATCATCTGTTTCCTACTGGAACCCCAAGACACATGGCTTAGAAGTTAAATCAAAATCAGCCACAACAAAAAAGAAACAGGAGCAATCAATTCACAGAACAGAGAAGAAAAGTGTGGCACTTGCCGAGAAAAAAGCCCACACGCACCAAAAGAATCAAATGGAGACATCAGTCACCACCCTCCTTCTCCACCGTCACTGAGAATTGGTGGAAAGCAACCATCTCTTGCTAGACCAGGGTTTTAACCGCAAAAGAAAAAAAAAATCTGTTTACACACAAATGTATTGCTCCTTCAGACAGCTTCTGTGTGGAACCTGGCAGAGGAATCCCAGGTCTGTGTCTATTTTTTAGACGGACAAACTCAGCCTGGAAGGAGACACAGGGCCAGAGCTGATAAAAACACTAGAAATGCCCCCAGAGCTAGTTCAAAGGCTTGTTGGTCCAGGAATCTGCCTCTGACAGGCTCGGTGGAGTATCTCAGAGCGGCCTTCTGGTCTACCATTCTCCAAAGATGTCTAATTCCCTCCCAACCATCCAGAGTTCACTTTCATGAACATCCTTCACTGTTCACAACAGCTCTGCAAAGCCCAGAGAGACAAGACAGGGTGCCCTCGGCCCCATTCCAAGTGACACTGAATCCCAATACGTGATTCCACAATCACTGGTCATTTCCCAAACTTTTCCAGAAATCTATGGCTGTCCAGGCCCAGAGCAGCCCTCCTGTCCTTCGTGGGGCATTTCCCACACCACAGACATCAAAGAAACGATCTTATGGCCCCGTCACAAACCATTCAGACACCGAGAATTTCCAGAGACGCTACCTGTTTCGGGATTAAGAGGCTCAATCTTTCAGGGTCGTCCTGCGTTCGTGTCTTCCTCCTTCAGCATCCTCCGGAGCCAGGGCCTGTGGGAGTGACCGAAACAGTAGATTCAGGATACATGGCTTCAACATGGGAACAGATCGTCTCTCTCATCAGGGAGACTAGAGGCAGCCAAGGACTGAGCCCTGAACACCCAACAGTTGATGGACCTGCCCAGAAAGAGGACCCTGCAGAGGCTGCGGAGGTGGGTCCCTGAGGGAGGAGAGGATTTAGGAACAAAAGACACCCAACTCAGTGCTTGTAGCTACTCATGCCCCAAACCCAAGTCATTGTGACTCTCCTCTTCCCCCTACACTCCACGTTCAACCCACCAGCAAATGATGTCGGCTTTATCCAAACAGACCCAGACTCTCACCACATCTCACCACCTCCACGGCTACCGCTTTGGTCCAAGCCGGCAGCTTCTCTCCCTAGGTCATTGCAGTCACCTCCTAGCGGGTCTCCCTATGCCCACCCTCGCCTTTCTACAATCATATGATGTGAGCTGAACTGTGTCATAGGTCGAACTGTGCCTCCCCCACGTCCCTATGTTGAAGTCCTAACCCCCGTCCCTCAGAATATGACCTTATGTGGAAATGGGGTCATTGCCGATGTAATCAGCTGTTGAGATGCGGTCATCACACTGGAATGGGATGGGTCCCTGCTCCAGCATAACTGGTGTCCTCGTAAAAAGGGGAAATTTGGACACCAGCACCCAATCCACACGAGAGCATCGTGTGAAGACTGGCATTCTGCTGCCACAAGCCAACGAGCAACCAGAAGTGAGGGGAGAAGCTTGGGCCAGGTCCTTCCCTAGCACCTTGAGAGAGACCGTGTGGCCCTGCTGACACTTTGACCTCAGAATTCTAACCTCCAGACCTATAAGACAATAAATTTCTATTTTAAGCTGTCCTGTTTGTGGTACTTCGTTATTGCAGCCCTAGCAAACTATTATACAATGCTCCCCGCAGCAGCCTCAGTGGCCATTTAAATATCACTCTTGTATTCAAAGCACTCCTATATGTTTCATTTCCCTCAAAGTAAAAGACAACGTCCTTGAAATAACCTACAAGGCCCACACGTCCTGGCCCAGCCTCTTCCCGGACCTCTTCTCCTCCTCATCTGCTCTTCCTCAATGTTCTCCAGCCACAATGGCTTCCTCAAACATCCCCAGCAGGCTCCTGCCTCAGGGCCTTTGCACGGCCTTTCCCTCTGCCTCGAATACGAACACTCGTCCACTAAGTGTCCTTTACTCCCTCCAGGTTTCTGCTCAAATTTCACTTTCTCAGGGAGGCCCTCCACCGCCACCACTACCCTCTTTCCATCCCCTGCCATGTGAACGTTTTCTGTGTAGCTAGATCATACCTGCCATTTGTTCCTACTTTTATCCCTCTCCTCTCACACTAGACCATAAACTCTGAGAGTAAGGACATCGTCTTATGGCATGTCCCTGAGCCCAGCACATAGTAGTTGCTCAAGAAACAGTTGTTGAAAGATTGATTTGTGGAATGAAAGAAGACAAGAGAGAAGAGAGTTGCCAAAAGGAGGAAGTTGTCCACAGTGTCAAAAGCAGCAAAGAGTCCAGAAAGATAAGGACTGAAGTGTCCGTTGGGTGTGGTAACATGGAAGCCACAGGTGACCTCAGAGAGGGCAGTTCCTGCGGGAGGCGGGAGCCCTGTGCAGAAATCCACCAGGTCCCTCCCCTGTGCCAGGCACACCCCCCACCCCCACCCCGTGGGCAGAAGCCAGCCTGAGTGGGCCGTGGCAGCGAAGGAGCAGAGCCTGAGGACAGAGGCTCCCCAGACTTTTTCCGTCTGTGAGGGGAGGGGAAAAGGAAATGCGAAGTAGAGGGGACTGGAAAGTTCGAGGAAAGAGTTTGGTGCTGAATGACGGGAGGGGGCGAGGTCCCAGCAGCTACAGGAGACAGAGGGACCCATGTCCTGGAAGAAGGTTCTCCGGGTCGGGGAGGGAACATGTCCTTCTCTGAGTGGAAGGGAACCAGGTTGGGAGGAGCCCAGATGCCAATAACCACCCAGAAGGGGAGGCAGGGACCCAAGTGGGCTCCCTGCTGTGGGAGAACCGTGCGAGTGCAGGCTGGCCCTGAAACTAAGCGTCTCCTTAACTTTTGTGCCCTGAGTGCCTCACTCGCCTCACCCAGTGCCGACCCTGATGCCCTGATTGGAGAGAGAGCTGGCTGCCGGCCAGCACCCCTGAGTGCCCAGCTGACACTAGAAGCCATGGTTTCCTATGACTGTGGGGCTTCAGGGACAGGCCCTTGCCAGCCTTGATTTAGGAAGAGAGGCCTCCTAAGACTGAATTCGGGGGCCCCAAATAGCTCCACCCATTTCCGTCAAAGCTGCGTGCTTCTCCCAGCTCCCAGGCACAATGCTTTGAGCCTTTTGAGGCCCTGCTCTCCACTCCTCCAACGCCTCCCAGTCAATCAAAAACTGTGCCTCTCACAGCACGAGAGGACCCCAATTTGGTTGAACACCTACTGTGTGCAGGGTGCAGCACAAGTTAAAGCCCTCAGACAACCATCCTGTTTATAGATGATGAGCTGAGATTCAAGAGATTCAGAAGCCTGCTCAAGGTCACACGGGTAGCAAGTGACTGAGCTGGGATCTGAAACCTTCCGTCTCTAGCTTCCTTTCTATGTTCATGTCTCCACCCAAGTCCAAGCCCTCAACGTTTCATTCCTAAAACTCAACAGGACAGATGCTTTCTAACTCACCTCCCAGCATCCCGTTCGCAGTGCACACACCCAGCGGAACCTCCCTCCAGCACTGTCTTCACCTGTCCCCATCCTATTAGATTGGCTCCCAATATGGGAAGATTTCACACTCTGCAGCCATCCCCTGGGATCGTCCATAAACGACATACATCCCTTTTCAAGCTCATTTCCCACAAGCACCCTCCGCTCCACTCCATCCCGTGTGCTCCTTCCCTGGGCATCGCCCCCCGGCCCCCCCCCCAAGGTGACACACTTAGCAAACACGCATGCACAACAGCAGGAGGTGGCACGCCATGTGGGGCACGTTCCTGCCCCTGCCGCTGCACCCGTCTGAGTGCCCTGCTCTCCTGCAGTCCCCTGAGCATGTCACCCCCGTTTGCTGAGGTCTTCCCCGCTCTCCTGTGCTCACTGCATTGAGCGTCTCTTGGCAAACGTTCCATATAGACTACCACCCCTTGAGGCTAATTCATAATCTGTGTTGGAAACACCTGGAACTGCCCACTGCTCAACACAGGGGGGAATGTTACTTGATCCACAAAACAACTCTGATAAAGTTCAGCTGACGTACTTCTAAAAGTTTTTCAGAAAATATAAGAGACCTGGGATGAACAAGGGAAGGGGCACACGGCCTTCTCGAAGGTTTTGGGGGCATATCTGCTCTTCCTTTGCAGGAGCACCCGAGTCTGGCACCCTGTACCAGCTCTCCTAGCAAGGGGGGTGGCTGGATTTAGCCCTCGCCTCCTCCTCCTGCCCTTACACACTCCAGGTCTTGGTATCGTCCTTAGCTACCCCTTCACACACTCTCATGGACACAGATAGAGATCCTAGCGTCTGCCCTTCTCAGGGAAAGAGCTTGAAACCAGACATCTGGCTGTGGGGAGTCATGGTGACCAGCAGAATGGTCAGTGCTGGGTACCCAGAAGTAGACAAAAAGATACCCCATTTCTGGGGAATTGGGAGTTGGCCTTAACTCACTTCGATTGTCAGCACGGGCCACAGGACAATTCTGGGATTCCCAGAACCACAGGCGGAGGATGGTCGGGAAAAGTGAAAGTCAGCAAAGCCCTCGGGCCATCCAATTGTACCCCACATGGACAGAACGGGCAGCACCGGAGCAGTAAGAGTCTGGGAGTCAAGGTGACGCTGTCTGCCCAGATATCCAATACGAAATCAAGATCTCCCCAACCAATGGCACCAGAGGCACAGTGTGGGCCTCGTGACATCGCTGACATAATAGGAGCTCTGGAGTCGGGCCTGGGATCAAATCCTGACCTCGTGGCTGTCCAACCTTGGCCACTTAACCTCACAGAGCCTGGTTCTGCGTGTGCTAATGTGAGGCCTTAATAAAACAAGAAATATATAGAAACATCCAGCACAGTGCCGGCTTTATATAAGGGGCTCAATGAGTGCTGCTTCCCGCCCTCCTAACAGCTTTCAGCTCTCGCAGCTCTCAACCCTCACGAACAGGAGCAAGTACTGAGGCTACAGAGCATTTCCCAGCGAGAAGGGCTGCAAAGGATGGCAAAGCCAGCAGAAGGGAGGGAAGCAAACGGGCCGCCCCATGGCCGCTGAGAGAGAAGCGCTGGACTTCTGTGAATGCCCGGGTTTCCAAACGCACAGAGCTTCGAGCCTCAGACCAAACCCACACAGGAAGTTTGTGACAAACTTAGCAAACACGCAGGCACCCCTGCAGGAGGCTGCACTCCACTCAGAAAAGACGAAAACCAGCATTGGGGGGGAGGGGGTCTGTGTGGAATAAAAGGAGCGCGCCTGGCCGATGCTCCTAAAGCACGGACGGCTTCCCGGGCGCCAGGGAGCTCCTCGCCCCAAGCGCTGGGCCAGATCTCAAGAGCTGCTCTGGGCTCCCAGGCGGGGTCTGGCCGCTCCTCCCACTCTCTGTCCCTCCGTTAGCTCCTCAGGCACCAGGGGCCGTGAGCACCTTGAGCAGGATCGGGCCTGGGGGGACACAGGTGTGTGCCTCCGTCTTTGGCTGGAAGAACTCAGCACAGAGTGAGGAAGTGGCGGGCGGGGTCCCACAGGGCTCCTCACTCTCCACCTGCCGCTCGGGACCAGGGTCTTCACGCTGCCAGCGTTTTCTCCTCAGAAATCCTGCCCGACGCTACCATGTGCGCCTGGACCGCTCACGCTGGTATGAGGTGCTACGACTTCGGGTCACGGCTGTGCAAGTGCAGGCAAAGGTGGACACCCCTAACCTCCAGGATGTGTGTCCCATCACCCCGACCAGAGGAAGAACTAGGCGGTCCCTTCCCCTTTGCGCGCAATCTCTCAGCACCTGTGGCTTGCGCCTGGCTACCAGGCCACCTTTGGGGGGTGGGCTCCAGAAAATACCTGGTAAATGAGTAGACAACATCAGTACCGCTTCTACTGTTCTACCCGCACCAGGTTGTGTCCCACTGCCCTGGACCCACCTTCCGCGGGCAGGTCCCCGGTTCCACCCCTCCTGGGTGAACGGCCCAATGGTAAAGTCAGTCCTGTCAGCCGCACTGCCCGCCCCCTCCCTCAGCACCTCAGGCAGTGGTTTCCCCACCTCTCTAAGTCAGGTTCCTTTAAAAAAAAAATGACTCATTTAGGAAGAGACAAAACCAAAACTTCAATGGTAAAGATAAAACAGCACCGCGTCTCTTTAAACACCTCCTACTCCATGTAGAATTTAGATCTGAGAACGCCTCCCCGGCCTGGACCTCCCAACCTGGAACTTACGGCACACGCACTGCTTCTAGCAAAAACATTTCCAGTAAGGTCTTCTCTCTGACCTTTTCGGGTTCTCCTTTACACACAGAGGTGGCCTCCGGCCTCCAGGCAGTCGCTTTTTCCAAAATGAGGGAATAAGAAATTAAAGTCCGTGCGAAACTCCTGGGTCCAAAATGAATTATTTAATGTTCTGTGATTACGTTTGCGATTCTGACTTACTGGAGAAAGAATGTTGGCATTATTTCAGTGGCCTAATGTGAATTATGGGGGAGTTTTTCATAAATAGTACGATGTCTTGCTATGTAAGAAGTTTACAACATCTGCGCATAGCATTTGAAAGGAACAAAAATTGGATACGTAGAATCCCAGCACTGTGGGGCTCAACGGAGCAAGGAAGAGAATCCAGGGGTTCTCAGTGCCGGCTGCATTTAAAAAACTCCCAGGCCCCAGCTCCAGAGGTTTGGATACATGTGGACAGGATGGGGGCTCTGGTATTGTGTGTGTGTTTTTAAGTTTCCCAGCAATGTTAATATGCACCCAGGGTTGAGAAGCACTGATCTAACGCAGATAAGAAAATGAGATCTGAAAAAATTAAGGTTCAGTCCAAGACGGCTCAGCCAGACACAAAACCAGAACCAAATCCGACATGTACAACGCCCGGTTCAGTTCTACAGTGTCGCTCGTATTTCTAGTATCCCCAGATTTGTTAAAATATATATATTTTTTAATTTGGGGGATTCGCACAGAGTTGCTGACGTTTTGTTTTGCCAAGCAAGATATTTTTTATAAATAACTACCAATTACTATCACTGCTTCCGGATAGCTCTCTTGCTCATTTGCATACCCTCCTCTCTCTCCACCCCAAGCCCAGCCCAGGAGGTAAGGTTTGACTATAGCAGGCCCTGGTGTAGTCCCACTCACCTCTCCTCACCCTGCTCCTCACCACCCCCCATGTGACAAATCCGAACAACAGCCAGGCCTCGAAAAGTCTCCATCTCCTCCGTTCCCTAACGCCACGATATCTACTTCTGAAAGTCCCTTCACTAACCCACAAACTACTTCCCAGTCCCTCCAAACCCACCCTACACCTTCCTGACTGTCACGTGACAGCTAATATTTGCACAAGTGACCACAACCAGCATTTAGTTTGTTATCCCACACATCTTATCGCTTCTACATTTCCCAATAATCAAGGATAGACTGGAAACTTTCAAAGAGGGATAAAACTCGGAGGTAGGGGAGGGGGGAGGGCAAAGGGGGTTCTCCTTACACCCTTCAGTTTGAATTTGGGGCAAGCATGCATTTTTTTCCATGGGAAATGGAAATTTCTCCTATCCGGCCCTGGCTTCTGCACCCTGCCCAGAGCCAAGTCTATACCTCTACAACTGACCCTGAGCCACCTCGGAGCCAGTCCCCAAGAATAGATGTAGAAGAGATGCCCTAAGACAGCTGTCAGGCCTGCTCAGCCTCATCTCCCCCTGCTCCCCGAGTTTCTGCCATGTGGATCAGCTGCTCTCTCCTCAGTGTCTCCTCTGGTCCCTGCCTCTCCGTTCCTACCCAGGCTGTGCCACCCACCCGTTTCCTTCCCGAGTCTTCACCAAGGCAAGCAGCCACACCCACTCCAAATGACACTCAAGCCCACAACGTGTGGATCAGGAGCCAAGAAACTCTTTGGATGACGTGTAAACTGTGGAATTCTCCGCAGTCCTCACTGCTCCCTAATGTCTAACAAGGCAATGAAGAAGGGCGAGAGAGGCCTCCTGGCCACAAGAACCACAGGCTCAAAGGCCTGAGGTCGGAGGGGTGTGAAGTGCTCACAGAAGGAAAGGTGTTTGGGACATCTGTCCCGGCAGGTCCAAGGCCCGGCAGAGAGGAACTTCCAAAGAGACTGAACAGCAAAGAGAGGCCTGAGCGAAGGGCCATCAACCTATCATCTGCTACTCGTCCATCCAACTGCTTCCCCACTCTACCCTTCCCGTCTCCAGCTGGGCCGCGGCCCGCAGGAGTGGGTGGAAAAATAGGAACAGAGAAAAAACAAGTGAGATGAAGCAACACTGCACGGAGGCAGGCCGAGGTCCTCCCAGTGCAACCGAAGCGACTGACCTTGGGTGATCTGGAGGGGTCAGGGGACATGGTGCTTAGACCTCTTCTTGATGTCACCCCCAAACGTGAAGCACGTTTGTCAATTATCCAAACTTCCAGGGACCCCCTACCCCCCCAAGAAACTTTTCTAAAGAACTGTAAAACCTCTAAACTGCTAAAACACAGGCTGGCCATGCTCCACCCAGATGTCGCTGTGTCCTGTGGGGCCTTGGGGGTAACCCCCGTGGAGGGCACTGGACCAGCGTCGCCTCCTGTCCTGTGGGAAGGAAGGCTTGGACAATTTTGGTTCTTCGACTGCCCACCCCCATTGGGCCTGACGGCTTGGTTGGTGCCATGCTTATCTTCCCTGGGAAAGCCGCTCCGCGGAGCAGTGCCCAGCTGTTCGGTAGCAGTACGCGCCCTTCTTCTCTCCCACACACTCCACCACACTGTCAGCTCCTACTGGGCTCAGCTCTTGCTGCTTCTCCTTCTTTTTAAAAAAATCCTCCATTCTGGCTCTCTGGGGGCATTTATTAACCGAGGAGAAAACCAATCCTCCGACACACTGGCTCTTATCAAGCTGGAGTCTTCTGGAGACTGAGGACATGTACACACGCAGAGGAGCTGGGTGACAAAGGGTGGACAGTTAACTGCTTGCGAGAGGAAAGGTGTGTGGGAGGCGGAGGAGCGGGGCTGGAATGGTGGGAGGTCTCAGAGAGGAAGTGAGATCTGAGTTGGGTATTTTAAAAAGGGTTCAATTGGGTCAAGTGGAGAGGAAGTGGGAAGACCATCCCCAGGCAGTGGGACCAGCACACACGTGGGGCTGACCACAGGGTGGGGAGCGCCCTGAGCGGGGGACGGAGGCCATGAGGCAGGGAGAGGTTATGACTGTGCATGGAGGAGTCAGACAGACTTGCTCTGAGCTCAGCTATGCCTCTTGTTAGCTAGCTTACCTCAGTCCCGCATTCTTCATCGGCAACATGACGAAGGCAAGGATAATCATGGGACCTGCCTGCTGGGGTTACCGGGGAAGATGTGGTGAGAGGATGCATGTCAAATGCTTAGCATGCTCAGGGAAGATGTGGTGAGAGGATGCATGTTAAATGCTTAGCATGCTCAAGGCCTTCGGTGATTGCTGTGTGTTATTCCTGCTACAGTCAAAACCACCCAGTGCCCATCCTGCTGATGCAGACAAGGCCCTTTCTTCTTTGTAACAGCCATGATGCTGGGAAGAATGGGACAACTGGCTGACCATTACACTCTGAGGAACCTAAGAAGTGTAAGAGCCAGCTGTACATCGAAATGCCCAGGGTACTCACACACACACACACACACACACACACACACGCACACGCACACGCACACACATGCAGACATACACCACACAACTTCTCCTTCTTGGACCACCGACTTCCTTATAAGAACTACACATTTCTTTCCCTTTTCCTCCTGCTTCTCCACGGTTTGTGTCCCTTCAGCTCCTGTTGTCATGGGTCACTTTCCCGAAGATGACAGCTTCCCACTGTCGCCAGCCCTGGGTGCCGGGCTATCCTTGGGTTTCCCCAACCTGCGCACACTTCTACAAACCCTCCCCTCACTAACGCCTCTCCAGGCAAACCCTTCGCACGTGCCCACCACATGCAGGGCCGAAGTGCACACCTGTCTTCCTCTCACCCTTTTCTTCTCCTCAGAGACAGTGTAAATGGCCGTGTTTAAGATTCCTTAGTCAATAAAGAAAAATAATTAAAAATAAAAAAGACATGAGCACCAATGCGTTTTACCCAAGGACAATCCATCAGGTGGGAATTTAACATCCCTAGGAATCTAGATGTAACTGAGGAGGCTCAGGGAAAGGCCATTCCCCCCACCCAGGCGGGGCCTATTCAAAGGCCCTGGCTCCTCCTAGACCAGTGGTTCTCAACCTCCTGGCCCTTTAAATACAGTTCCTCATGTTGTGACCCAACCATAACATTATTTTCGTGGCTACTTTATCACTGTAATGTTGCTACTGTTATGGATCGTCGTGTAAATATCTGATATGCAGGATGGTCTTAGGCGACCCCTGTGAGAGGGTTGTTCGACCGCCAAAGGGGTCGTGACCCACAGGTTGAGAACCGCTGTCCTAGCCCATCACACAGCGGAGCTCCTACAAAGCACCAGAACCTAGATCAGGGCCCAGTACACAGAGTAAGTGCCCAACTAGCATTTGTTGATGCAGGTCCTTCTGGGCAAGGAGGCGAAATCCAAGAGACCTTTCTGGGAAAGGTCCTCCATGGAAGCAGCTACTCGGCCGGGCGGCTCCGAGATGCCCTGTGCACATCCTGTCACATGGCCTGCAGCACTGAGATGCCCCATCCATAGCCAGCAGGGGTTCAGATTCCAGTCCTTCATTCCACAAATGCTATTTCCTTGTTTCCTATAGAGTAATTCCTGAGGCTGATGGTTTCCTTGCATCTCTCTTGCTGTGTTTATTACTCCCACTCCCTCACAGGGCCAAAGTCACCCTCGGCTCCGTGCAATGAATGCAAAGGCATTTAGTAAGTGCTTACTGTGTACAAGCATTGTGCCAGGCACTGGAGACCCAAAGACGATTAAAAAAATAAAGGTCTCAGGATCTAAGTGTCACAAAACAACAGTAACAACAACAAAAAACAACATGAAGGACAAAGGCTTACTACTGACTAAGGCAGTGGTTCTCAACCTTCCTCATGCCGCGACCCTTTAATACAGTCCCTCATGTTGTGGTGACCCCCAACCACAAAATTATTTTCGTGGCTACTTCATAACTGTAATTTTGCTACCGTTGTGAATCATCATGTAAATATCTGATATGCAGGATGTATTTTCATTGTTACAAATTGAACATAATTAAAGCATAGTGATTAATCACAACAACAATATGTTAATTATATATGTGTTTTCCAATGGTCTTAGGAGACCCCTGTGAAAGGGTCACTCGACCCTCCCCCAAAGGGGTCGAGACCCACAGATTGAGAACCGCTGGACTAAGGGGATCCTCAATGAGATAAAGCTCAAACTACAATGGTTGTTGAAGGGCGGGGCTGTGACAATGGGGAGAGAGGGGAAGGCAGCATGAGCCCTGAAGAAGCAGGTGGGAGGTGGAGGGACATGGGACGAGGACGAGAAGGGCTGAATGGATAGGGACCAGAGCAACAAAGAGCTGGGCAAGGAGCTTGTCTCAGGTTGGGACTCCTTGATTCAAAAACCAAGCACATTAACAGCAGACATGACACCGCACCGGGAGGATATTTCCTCCCAGCAGCCTCCAAAGTTAAAAGGCCCCCACCCCCACTTTGGAAAATGTTAAAGGAAGCCGGGCTGGATCTGGGGCAAAGGTGCTGTCCTGAAGGGATGTTTCCCGGCCTGCCACTCGCCACCAGCTCGGCCTGCCCTGGGCTCAGCCAGCCCCAGATCCACGGCCAGCGCGAGCACCCCCGCCCGGGGACCGACAGAAACCTTTCACACTCGCTTGCTCTTACTGGGAATTCTAAAATTAAAAATTAGTGCTCATTCCTCTCACCTCACAGCGTTCTCCCTTTATGAGCTAATATGCAAATGCCCTGGGAGAGGCTAAGTCGCGGCAGCCACATATCCGCTTAGCATGAATGCTTCCAGGTCTTTCCTGGAAAACAAGCTTTGCATAAAGGATCCTCCAAAGGTGAGCTGTGACTGAGGGGGAGGCAGGAAGGGGAGAAGGGGGCTCCTGCCCTGAAGCAACACAAACACCCCTATCCCCCTAAGGGGAGAACTAAGTGCCACACCTCCAACAGACTTCTGCTCACTCATCGCCATTGGTAAGCTGAGATGTAATGCGCGGCCCGCAGAATCCACCCTTTAAACTGCCCAATCCAGTGGTGTTTAGCCTATCTAATTTCGGAATATTTTCAGAATCCCCAAAGAAACCCCATACCCCTCGGCACCCTCCCCCGACTTCCCTCTTTCCCTGGCAACCATATTCTCTCTGTATGGACTTGCCCATTCTGGACATTCCACACACATGGATCCCACAATCTGTGGCCTTTGGGTCGGGCTCCCTGCACTTGGCACCATGTGTTCAGGGGTCGCCCAGGTCGGAGCTTGGGTCAGTGCTGCATCCCCTTCTTGTGGCTGGAGAACAGTCTCCCGCACGGACAGCCCTCATTTTAAAGGTCCTTTAAAGCCCTCATGTTTAAAGGACACACGATGCTCCTGCAGGAAGGAGCGTCCAGGGGCCTTCGCAACCATGTGTAAACGGTCCTTCTCTGCTCCTCCCACCAGCCGGGTAGACGCGGTCCAAACCCACCCCACGGGGCTGGCGGGAGTTCCCAAACGCGCGGCGGCTCAGGGAGGCCGCCCTGAATCACCAGGCCGTGACAGAACCACTCAGAGGCCTGCTGAGGGGATTTGTAATGACTCTTAAATGTGTGTTATAGACCTCGGTGGTCCCCGTTGTGGCCGATGAAAAGGCAGGGCCGGCGTCACGGGCGCAGCACGTGGGGGCTCACAGGGCCCCGCGCTGGCTCTATGGGGCTGCTGTCGCCTCCTTAAAAGTCTTGGTACTTTTCAAACCGGGGGCCCCGCGTTTTCATTTTGCACCGAGCCCAGCAAACGGGGCAGGAGGCAAGGGTTTGGAACCCGACACTCTTCCCGAAGCAGCGATGGCTGCATAACAGCTGACTCAGTCGGCGGGTCAGGCCGAGGAGCAGGCGAGGGGCCAGGGCCACAGCTTCCAAACTGCCCCCAGGCCGGCTTCCTAGCTGTCTTCCTCCCCACGGGCCAACAGTTGGCTGATAAGGCCTCCCAGAACAGCCAGTCTGGTAGAAAGTAAACGTGATAAGTCGACAGGCTCAGACTGTAAAGCGGGGAAACTCAAACTGAAACTCGTTTGATCTTGTCATCGCTTACAGGTTAGGACTAAGAAGAAAGAAAAATTAAAAAGAAAAAAAACACACCCAGAACCCATACTTACTGAAACAACGGGCTCTGAGAAAACTTTTCAAATAGCCACTGTGTTCTGAACTGTCACTTTTACTTCCAGCATGTCACGGAAGTCATGGTTGCACCTAAAACTCTGGCGTTCGAACCCAAGAGAGGGGTGAGTTAAAAACACAGCGGCCTCAGCTGATGTCCGTACTAGAAGGGACCTGAGGAAGAGCCCATCCACGTGGGTCCCCAGGAGGCTCCATCCCCCCCACACTGTCAGCACCCCCCCTCCCCAGGTTTAGTCCAATTCTCACTTTGTAGATGAGGAAGCTATGCTCTGAGAGGGGAAGTAACCGGCCACCGCCACCCACAAAAAGGGGCAGGACCAGAACCCAGAGCTTGCAGCTTCCCCTTCCAACCTCCCAATTTCATGAGCCCAACCAAAATTCACACTCGGGATGTATGCCCCGAACCCCCGTTTTCTCCTGGGTCCTCAGCTCCTATCTCCTAGTCCTTGTGCCTGGAAGAGAGAGTGAGGTCATGCAGATGAACTGAAGACACGTCAACCCTAAGGAAGAGCATGCAGCTTCCTCCCACCAGTGCGCTCTCCAGTCCCAGTCCGTCGCTCAGCGAAGAGCCAGAGCCTTTCCGTATCCGGGGAATCTGTTCACACAGGGTTTCTGGGAAGAGTGAGTTAACTGAGCTTTTCCCAGCTAAAGGTACAAGAACCATGCAGGGTGGATGGAGCTGGAGCTCGGGCAGACAGTGCTGCCAGCTCATCTTACCAAGGAGACAGGTCCGGATGGCCCCTGGGACGGGATGGGACTCGGCACACCATCAAGTCCTGTCCTTTTTCTACAGCACAGGTGAACCCAACCATCCTGAACACCAAGCACCTGGATTCCTTTGGTTTCAATTTGTGTCTCAGCCTCCCTCCCTGCCTCCTTCCCTTCTTTATCCTTTCCTCCTTTCCTTCCCTGCACAAATAGATACTGAGCACTTCCTATGTGCGAGGGATGTTCTGGGTGCTGGGGTACAGCAGGGAACAAAACAGAGGGAGGAAATAAGGAAAGAGTTTACAAATAAATGAATAGATACCATGTAAGAAGGTAAAAAATTCTCTGCAGAAGAACTCAGCAGGAAAAGATGATTCAAAAAGGCACAGAAGCCCTGGCCGGTGGGGCTCATTTGGTTGGGCACCATCCCGGGCACCAAAAGGATGCTGGTTCGATTCCCAGTCGGGGCACATGCCTGGGTTTCGGGCTCAATCCCCAGTGGGGAGCGTGCAGGAGGCTGCTGATTGGTGTTCAGCTCTCACATCCATGTTTCTCTTTCTCTCTCCCTCTCCCTTCCTCTTTCTACAAATCAATAAAAATATATCCATTTTTTAAAATGTCAGGGAAGAAGGAAATTTAACTAGAACGGCCAGACTAGGGCTCTCTGAAGGAGGCAAAGGACTGAGCCATACAGATACCCGGGGAAGACAGTCCAACCAAAAGGATCAGCAAGTGCCCAGGCCCTGGGGAGGGAGTGTGCTGAAGCATTGAGAAGGAGGAGAGTGGCAGGTTGCAGGGGAGGGGGAGCGGGGGCTAAATCAGGCCAGTGCTGAAGCCATGGTAAGGCCTTTGGTTGTACTCCAAGTGGGTGGTTCTGAGCCAGGAAATAACTGATCTGAACATAGGTTTCACCAGAACCCCCTCGATCGCCGTGGTTACCAGGCCACCTGTGCTAGGGAACCAGCTTCTGAGGCCAGACCCAGCTCAGCCTCTAAGCAGCCGTGTGAGGAGCACTTCCCTGCCTGGGCCTCCACAGGCTACTCTGGGAAATAAATGGGAAGATACGACGAGATGATGTCTAAGGTCCTCTCTACGATATTCTTATTTCCTGACAAGAATTGCCGAAAGCGTCTAAAAGTCTCACCCACTGACTGGGGAGAAGGCAAGGAACAGCAGCCCGGTGTTCGAAGCCCCCCGCGCTCCCCACTGCCTCTTCTGCCCACACGGAGTTCTCAGCCCGCAAAAGGCACGGCTCTCTAGGGAGAAAGGTCCAGCCCAGGAAGCAGCCACGTCAGCAACGTCCTCCAAAGATTGCGAAGGGTGACCACTAAAGATAGCACAGCCTCCACACTGCTGCGGGTGGGGCTGAGCCACTCAAAGCGGCGGCTGCAGCCGAAGCAGAGGGCACTGCTGAACAGTCTCTCCTATCTCCCCTTCTTCTAACATGGAGCCAGAAGGAAAGTTATGGGGTTCAGGGCTGTTCCACCCATCATTTCCTCGAGGGTTCTGTCTGTTCGCACACCATCAACCTGGGTCAGAATGCATGACTCAGGTCTCCTCCATCAGGCTGGATAAGCAGGGTTTGTCTCTCCCCGACCAGACTATGAATTCATCCTATGCCTCCTCCTGCGCCTCCTCCATCGGACTGGGGGCCCCATGCGGGCTGAGGCTGTATCTCCCCAGATAGATAGGGGCTATGCTACCCCCTGACCCTTGGATGGAAAGCTCCCTGAGGGAGAGAGTTTATCTGCTCCTTCCCCTCTATCCTCTCACTCATACTATGAACTTCTATATATTTAGTGATTGTTTTTCAATCCTTGCCTGAGGATATGCTTTTTATTGATTTTACTAGAGGCCCAGTGCATGAAAATTCATGCACTGGAGGGGACGTCCCTCAGCCCAGCCTGCCCCCTCTCACAGTCTGGAAGCCCTCAGGAGCAGGAGGCAACCTGGCGATCAGGGGAAGGCAATGCCCCCATCACACCTCTACTGCTGCCACTGCCGGCAGCAAAAGCCATGGCCGGCCCTGGTTACCTGAGCCTCGGGTGGCCCTGATTACCTGAGCCTTGGGTGGCCCTGGGCGGCTGGGGGGCTGAGGGAACTGGGGGACTCCAGGGGCAGGCGTGCGGAGCGGCTGTACCCGCCTGGGGGTGGGTCCAGCTGTGCTGCGTGCTTGCCGCCCTGGCAGGGCTGAGGGGACTGGGCGCTGCCATCTTGTGGCTGTGGGTACCAACATCTTTGAAGGTGTGGCAGCCAATTAGCATATTCCCTTTTTATTGGCTGTGGGTGCCGCCATCTTTTGTGAGGGTGTGATGGTCAATTAGCATATTCCCTCTTTATTTAGATGGGATAGGGAGAAAGAGAGAGAGAGAGAAACATTGGCCAGTTGCCTCCCACACAGGCCCCAATGGGGGATCAAGCCTGAAACCTGGGTACGTGCCAGGAATTTAACCCAAAGCCCTTCGGTGCTTGGACGATGCTCCAACCAACCGAGCCACACCAGCCAGGGCTACCTAGTGGCTTTAGAACAAGGCACTCATTGCAGCACTCAGACTGAACGCCGCTCCCAAGGCGCGAGGCCCTGCGACCCCAGCCATTAAATGACCCAGCAAACTACCTGAATACGAACCTCCAAGCTGAGAGGAACAAAATTAACAGCTGGCCTCACCGAACAGTGACCTGGCTGAGGCCCAGCTGAAATGCACCTTGAGGACAAACAGCAGGGAGCCCACCGGCCTGGCCTGACCAGAGCCAAGTCCTACAGGGAGGGCAGCCCACAGTCCAGCCTCCCCCCCAGCTGCCAACGCGGGCTTTCCCCAGGCAGTCACCCCAGCGATGTAGTGGGGAATGGGAACCGGAACTGGAAGAGCCCCATCTCGGAGAGGCAGGCCCATGCCTGCCTGCACGGAAGGGAGGCAGTCGGACGGTGGGCGGAGATGGGGACGGAGACACCAGAGCAGCTCAGCGCCAGCTCCTGGAGCTCCTGGGAGAAGCAGACGTGGGGAGGGCACGCGTATGCACGTGGGCTCCCCTGGAATCTGGTATCCTGGCTCATCTCAACAAAGGGTTTCCGCACAACCGCAGAGGAGGGGCAAGAACTTCCAAAGGCTGAAACCAATAATAATAATAACAATAATAATGATAACAACAACAATAGCTAACCCTTGCAGGCACTAAATCCTTTCCGGATACTAACTCAGCTGATCTTCAGAATGATGCTAATATTACTGTCCGTTTACAGATGAGGCAACTGAGGCTGCCCCAAGTCACGCACACGAGAGGAGTAAAGATTTCACGTGGGCAGCGCGGGTCCCCAACACACGCTCTTAGCCACCGCCCTCTCTGAAAACAGAGAGGAAAATCCTCGGGTGCCCCTGCTGGTGCCTCTGGACCTCTGGGGTTGGAGGCCACCCGGCAACAGGCACCCTGAGGGCCTGGGAGACTGGGGTGCTGGCGACTCAGACAGCGCCCAGCAGGGTCCCAGTGCTATTCTCCCGCTGTGCTGAGGGCCCCCACCCTGAAAATGCCACCCTGCTGGACCCATGGCTCTCTCCTTCCAGGAACCTCAGGTTAAACATTTCTGTCTTTTCTGTACGTGGCACATCTGTGGGGGAAAGAGGGGAAGCAGGGGGAGGACAAGGGGGGGGTGACAGGTCTCAGCTCCCACCAGAAGCCCACAGGGCGTCTGAAAACGCAGGAAACATCGGAGAGACTTGTTTTGAAACAGTTTTCTTGTCAAAGCGTTGCTCTTCAACCTCCACACCTCTGCAGGCGAGGTTCGTCTCAGGGTTCCTATTCCGTGAGTCCATATGTGACACTACAGGCAGCCCATGCTGTGAGAACGGAAAGAAATGGCGGGTCTATTGGATTTTATTTTCAGATTAACAAGACCCCATTCCTCTACGTGAGGGCTTTTCACGTACTGAGACTACTGGCATTTCAGGCTGAAATGCTTTGCCGTGGGGACTGTGCTGGGCATTGCAGGATGGTTAGCAGCATCTGGCCTCTGCCCACTGAATGCCAGGGGCATCCTCCTTCCTCGGCCCCCGAAACGCGACAGCCAAACAGGCCTCCAGACATTGCCGAGTGCCAGGAGGAGGGGCCGCTGGGGGAAGAGGAACCTCTCAGTTGAGAACCACTGCTTTCTGTGTAGATAAACCTCAACGAAAAAGCATCTGAAGGTTGGAAAAAACACATATTGAGCATAACGCCGAAAGCGTAACTGACATGGTAGCAAAAAGTAAGTGCATCCTACTTTTCCTGACGTCTCAGGCACCATGTATGTGACATTTTTCTGTGCAGCTGCCCTGCCTCTTTCCCGTGAATCTGCCTAAATGCTCAGCACCCTGGGTGCCCACACTTCCCCCGTCCCGTTCGCGTCCATCCCACACACCAATCCACCCTCGCGTTCAGCACACCAGTGGGCACCTGCTCTCTGCCTGAGTCAGTGCTGCCATCTCTGAGGAGCCCGGCAGGGTGAGACCAGAAACCACAGGCTCGGGGACGCCACAGCCTCGGGGGCAGCCACGGCCTCGGGGGCAGCCACGGCCACCCAAGAAAATGGACCCATTTTCCTGACCAGCGCTGTCCATTCATCCCACTCTCCAAAGCCTCCTTCAGACACCGTGGGCCTCAACCCCAGGAGTGAGCTATGCTGGACAGAAATGGGCCAAAGAGGTCCCGACTGAACAGACGGTGAAAGGCCAACAACCTGACAGGAACTGGAAGAAAAGGAAACACACATGGATCTTAAACCTGTGGGGAAAAAATACTGAACCACACTCATAAGAGACAAGCAAATGAAAACTAACTGAGATACCAATTGTCACCTATCAGATCGGCGAAGATCAAAAAGTGTGATAACTCACTGTGCTGGCGAAACTGTCTCATTCATTGAAGGTGTTGGTGCCAATTGCCACAACCTCCTTAAAGGACACTTGCCATGTCTACCAAAATCACAGCTCTCTACTTGATTTTACCAGCAATTCCACTTCTAAGAATTTAATCTGCACACATACTCCCACATGTGCAAAATGGTGTGTATACAGTGACTCTCACGGCAGTGTGATTTGTGGTGACAGAAAACTGGAAACAGCCTCAATAGTCACTGCGAGGGCATGGCTTTAATAAACCATGGTTCAGAACATGAGATGCTACGCAGCTGTGAAAAACCAGGAGGGCATTCTCCATGCCCTGGTATTGAATCCTTTCCCACGTGCACTGCTCGGCGGTACAAGCAAGGCACTGCACCATGTGGTACGGTAGCAGGTGTGGAAAAGACTGCGTCCACGCATGCATTGAGATGCACAGATTACCTGTGAAAAAGGCAACCAAGAAGCCAATAACCGGTTACCCTCAGAGAGGAGAACTGGGAGACCGAGGGCAGGAAGGAGATGAAGAATTACTACACATACTGAGACTCTTTGTTAACTTCCAGCTTTTATACCATGCGCTCGCATTAACCATCCAATCAGCCCATCAGTAGGAAAAGATTGTAAGTAACTGATCTAGCTCTGCCACCATTATGCACGTGTGCATGAGGCAGAAATCACAGGTCACTTTCGATAATAAATTCTCCATTCCAATAAGTATCCACACCTGTCAGTTCAAATGCTCCAGGTGTGTGTTTTTTTAATTTAAAAGTAAGATGACCCCCACACCCAGAACACACGAGATTCACCAAGCTCCCCACCTCCATGAGCCTGTGAAAGCATTCACCCTCAAAGCTACCTTCCTCATCTGAATCATGCGCCTTCGCTGACCCCGGGACCACTGCCCCCCTGAAATTCCAAACGCAGGCGAGTCGGAACCCTTAAAGCTGCACGGCAGGTCAGGGACCCGGGGCACCCACACTTCTGATAGAGCCTCAAAGCACGACCAGTGGGGACTGTGGGCTCCTGTGGGGAGTGGCTGCCACCCCAGCAGCACCCGGAACCCCCTGCAGCCCTGCCCGCGGCAGTGTTTTAATGGCGTGGAGCGCAAAGGTGCCACCGCCGTCATTCTTAAACCTGCCCCGCTCCCACTGGCACTTCATCATAAAATAACCCTCATATATATTTTAGGCCGTAAATCAGCATTTGTCAAGTTCTAAATTGGGCTACAGCAATATTTATTCATCAAAGGATAAGTCTTCCCTGCAGAGTCATAAAACTGCCTAATAATTTAATATGCTATCACTCTTACCTGCAACTTGTCAAAAAGTGGCCTGAGAGAGGCCTGTGTTTTACAGCTGGCTAGTGAGAATTCCGCAGCGTGTTACCTCGGTCACATTTTTAATTCTCTCTGTGTGGGAGGGCCCGGGGAGATGGCACAAGGGGCACGCCCTGCGCAGGACCCACCCTGTCTGAGGGTAGAGAAAAGCAGATTCCCCAAAGAGGACCAATGACTCGTCCAATCAGCCTGAAGATGGTTGGTTTAGACAGAAAGGCAAGAAAAATTAAAAATATAGCACAGTGTATGCGGTAGGGGCAAAATACACTAAAGTTGGAGAATTCACGTTGGGGACAGCTCCATGGAGCAACAAGATGGAAAAATGTTAGAAGAAAAGGGTGAAATATGACTCTAGGCTGCAAAATTATTACAGCCGGGCCAAGATGCCAATTCCAGGGGCCCCTGCCGGTCTTTGGAGCTGGCAATTCCTCAGTGTGGGGCTGTCCTGTGCATCGTGAGATGTTTAGCAACATCCTAGGCCTCGACCCATTAGTTGCCAGTAACACGGCCCCAAACAGTTGTGACAACCAAAACTGTGTCCCCTGGGGGGGGGGGGGGCAAGTCACCCTAGTTGAGAATCACTGTGGTGAATGAATTTAGTCTAACTTGACAAAGGTGGGCGGATGGGGCTAAATCCACTCCACTCCAACCAATGGAGTGTTCCTTCATGGTGTTTTTCCCTGAAGTTTCAAATGACAAATCCAAGGAGATGCAGCCATTCGAACATCACTGTTCAGCTCACACACTGTGAACCTTCTCTCACTAGCAAAGTTAAACCTGCCTACGGGCCAAGGGTCCCCAGCCAGGCTGCGCCTTCCTTGTTCCGTGGCCCCCTCCCACAGATCCCCGCCCGCCAGCCTGCAGCTTTTACTTCTAACTCGCCCTCGATTTCCTTTATGTGCCCCCACAACCTTGTGGTTTACTCTGGCACAAGAACGTGTCTCGGGCTGGCATTCGCTGGTAGTTAATGACAAGGTGGGTTTCTAAGCCACAAGCACTATTAACTAAAACTGCTCAAGGGCGAGGGGGGGAGGCCATCGCTCCCGAGTGCTGAACACTGAACTCCTCACAGAACTTAAATCATCAAACAAAGATAGAAGAACCACTTTTTTTTTTTGGGGGGGGGGGGGCGGAGCCAAGTTCATGTATTCACGCTCCAGGCCACATTTCCCACAAGAATTTTACAATCAACACACCAAGAAGCTACACTGAACCTTGCAACCTCCGGCCCAGGGGGCTGCCTAGCTCTCAAGGCACTAAAACCAACTGGGAGACAACAAAACCTGGGCTGAACTCAGACACGTGTTGTTAAAAGATTCAGCTTTGATTTCACTGTGGAATTTTTTTGTTGTTTTTTTTTTTTAAAAGGTAACTTTATCAAGGAAGAGTTGGAACAGGGTGGGAAACGTTAAAATGAAACTGGACCAAAGGTTTAGAGAGATTTTTCATCTGTACAGACTCATCTATCAGTCAGATGGTGCCCAACCCCAAAGAGTGGAAGAATGGGAGCGAGATGAGCTGGACCCACCTACATAGCCTTGGACTCAGGGCCGGGTGGCCTCACGTCAGGGCTGCACTGTGGGCACCGACCACAGACAAGTGGTACAGGTCTCAATCCCATAAAACCACCCTCTGCATGTTTGATTCATAAAAAAAAAAAAACTGAAAAGTTCACTAACGTGAGATTTGCTTTAAGCTCTATCTTTCTTCCCAAAGTTCCACCCACTTGAAAAATGCCACTATCACCACCATCGACTCTAGACAGCTTGGTGGAGTCGCCAGAGTAAGAGACGCCTAAGGCTTGGGCTCTTCTGAAGGTGGGACTGCACTAGGAAGTTGTCTAGAACTCCCAACATTACCACCTCCCCCCGCCCCCGAAAGCCAGATTTCCACTGGAGGCCGCCCTGCTTGGCTTTATTTAAAACTGTTTAAGTCCCATGCCCCATCTGTTCCATTCACTGTGTGCAAGCTTGCAAAATTAGCTGACCATCCGGCTTGCTATGCCTCTGGTGCAACAAAATTAAAGAAACAAAACAGAAACGAGGCCACAAGAAGGTAAGAAGGTGCCCAAGTCTCACATGCGGAAGGAGTCTGTCCCACAACCCTTCCTCCAAGACTTAAACACTCAGAGCAGGCCTTACATATGACCTGATCATGGCAAAGCCAAAATGCCTTTGACGTGAACTAGAACTGCGGAGAGAAGTGGGAGGAGAGGAGAGGAGAGGAGAGGAGAGGAGAGGAGAGGAGAGGAGAGGAGAGGAGAGGAGAGGAGAGGAGAGAGAAGAGACCTAACTTTCCTTTGAAATAGCCTGTGCCTGGTGCATTGCCAATGGAATACAGTTGGCACAAATCTGCGAGGTTGTGGCGGGTAGTGAGGTGGGCCCGTGTCTCGGCGACAAGGCTGCCCATCCAGCAGCAAAGCTAATGGAGTCAGGCTCGGGACGTCCCTGGACCAGCGAGCTTCCCCCAGAGAAACATTCTACTGCCAGGCCACAGACCACACCCCAAACCCAGCCATTTCAGAAATGATGCCAGTGAACACAGAAGGTGACACAGGAGACCCAAGTTGTGGCACAAATGCACCCAGAGCCAGGATACCTGTGCCATCATTGCGGGTCCCTGAGCTTATCGTTCCAGGCCTCCCCCGGCATTAAATAAGATCATACCCGTGACCTAGCACCAGGCCTTGGGACCCAAAGAATGCACCCAGCCCGTGCTGGCTCACCATTCGTGCTTTCATTATGTCATTATTAGGATTACCCAGCCATCACTGGCTGAGTGCCTATAGTTTCTTCCCTTCCAACTTCATAAGCTTGGTAGGAGGGTGAATTGTGGAAATGCAGATGAAGCTTCTACAAACACACAGCTCTTATCACCAGCACAAGCCCCTCAAATCCCAGCCTCGCCAATTCAACCCGAGCTCACTGGGCTCCAATATCCAAAGAGGGACTGCCCATAGTCGCTTCAATCCTCAGGGCCGTATTTGCTCTTCAAATGAAGAGTTATTTATTCAAACTAACAACCCCTCTCTCCATCTGGCCAGCTGGTGACCGCCCCACTGACCATGTGAAGTGTGTCCCCGAAGGTGTGAAGTGTGCCGTCCCCATGGGAGGCATCTTAGGGAGTGACAGCTCTCGCAATGAAGGCAACACACGGGGGCCCTCACAACACCAGAAGCTAGTTACTGCATCTGCCCTCTCTCCTTTTTTAAGTCATTTAAGGAAATGAGAAACGAAGGTAGAGGCAGAAAAAGAAAGAGTGTGGGGGCAGAATCCCACTTTCCCCACCGTCTTCAATTGAGTACAAGAGCTAAATCAGTCCTACGAAGCGAGGTCTAAAAGAGGAGCAATTTAAATAACTTTCCCAGCCCTCAGTAGCGTGGAGCCGGGGCTCAGGCAGCCCGGAACACTACGGGATTTGCATACCTTCGCCAAGCCCAGGGGGAATGGGGTTGCACCTTCCCTAAACCTGCGTTACGCCCACCGCACACGCTCTCCACGGGCCTCTTAGGGGCCTGGACCTTTTTAAAACAAACAAGAACCTGCCCCTCCACAACGTAAGACGACTATATGATTTTAAAAAGAAAGAAAAAGGTCAACAGCGTTCTGAGCACTCGTCGCAGGCTTTGTTCTGCTCACGTCCCCACTTCCTGTTGCTTCCTCGCCTCATCACTTTTTTAGTTTTGAAGCCTGTGTGTTTGCTCCGGTGTCACTGTACGGTTTCAGTGGGAGGCCATCGGGGGACCAGGAGGAGGGCGATCCTGTTCTGAGACACGACCGTCAGGAAAGTACACCCCAAATTTCATCACACACACCCCCGCCCCCCCCCCCCCCCGTTGACAGTGGGTGTGATAGGAAAACACTTGTGGGCGAGCTTTACCTTGTGGGGAGCGCTCTGTGTGGGCAACGGCCACCTAACCACTGGCGAATACCAGGTGGCTTAGAACTGGGAACCACGCCGGAAAATACCCGGCACCCACAGACCAAGAAATTCCCTGCAGGGGACACATTCCAGCCCTTGCGTCCTTCCCTGAACCCTGGACTCCAGGGAGCCATCGCCACTTGGAAAAGAAACTAAAAGACTCGAATGCTTTGTGGGTGGGGCCCGGCCTAATCTCCAGCTTAGAATAAAGGGCCGAGCAAACAGGGGCAGCAAGAGCCATTGGACCAGCCCGCTCCTGTGACAGAGGCGGAAGCCCAGAGCGCCGGTATCAGAGCCCGTTTATTAACGGCAGAGCAGAGTCCAGCTCTCACCTCCCAGGCAGGGCTTTCGGAGTCTAATCAAATGACCACAGAGCAGACGCTCCACCCATGTCTCCACCGCGCTGGACACTGGCTGGGCCACATGCGTGGGGGCGAGGAGAGTGACCTTCAAGTACTCTCTGTCTGTCCCCCCTTCTAGAAGTACGTTTTGGGGGGTAGGGTATCCTGTCCTCATAATCCACTCTGGCGCCTGAATTCCTTGAGTTAGGGGTGGCCCTAAACTGGCTTACCGCACCCATCTGCCGTTATCCCCCAGCCGGGGATAAACATTCAAATCTGGCGGACGGTGGTGTTGCACAAGGCACAGGATGGGAATGGAAAAGTGGGTGATCTCGGGGGCGTCTTTCTGCTCTCTGCACCGTCCGATGTCCCCGTGGATCATGAGAACTCTGGCCTCCAATAGCCACTAGCCCCGGGGTCTCTGATTCTAAATCTGCATAACCTCTCAACCCCATGACCTCCACAGAGCTCAACTCTTTCTCCCACCTGCACTGCTCAGGCCTCCTGCCCATCCACCTGCCCAGCACATCTGGAGACCCCCAGCATGTACATTAGTAGGGTCCTGTGAGCATCTGTCCTTGATTTGAGCTCACCAGCTCTCACTGGGCCTTTCTGTATCATCCCCATGTAAGACTTGGCTTCCAATCCCCCAGCCAATAAAAATGTAATGAGAGGCTACTGTGTGCAGGGTGCTCACCTAGCGACAAGGCGGGCTGAGTTTCAAGGGCGGCGGGATAGACACCAAGGGTTAGAATCTACACAGCCAAACTCCAGCCCTGCCCCATGAGTCTCTCTCTCCTTCCCTGATTGACTTTCTTTGTAGACCGTGGCAAAACCTGGCGTGGCAGTGCATGCTTATACGTTTATTTACCATCTGTTTTGCTCACTAGAAGAAATAAATGCTCCATGAGGGCAGGGGCTGGTTTTGTCCATCCTGGCAGCCAGAGCAGCACTCGGCACATGGCAGGAGTTAGACGTCGAATGAATGAATGAAATGCATGCATGCATGAATGAATGTATGTATGCATGAGTGAATGAATGGGCAGTCAATCCTGGACCTTCCTCAATCATCACCAAGTTACTTCACGTCTCTAAGTTTCATGTTTTCCTCATTTCTAAAACAAGGATAATATGAATGTAGTCTTTATGCGACTGGAGTGAGGATTAAACACGGAAATGATTGTGAAAGCATTCAGAATGCACCTGGCACACAGCAAACAATCAATAAATGTTAGCTATTACTTGTTAACCATTATTATTATAGCCACTGATGGAAACACAGAAAAATAAAGCCCCTTTATTATACCCCAGGCAGTTTTTAGGCTAAATAACCAAGAGTCTGTGTATGTCAGACCCATCCATAAAGGATCATTAAGAGAGGACTGGGCCATGGGCCCGCGTAGACACTATGGATCCCTCAGAGCTTAAGTATTAGTGAAAAGTGTTTTCATGTAGTTTAAAGCCATGAGCTCATTTGTGTAAATGCTGCTTTATGGGTCCCTATCATAGCCATCATCCAAGCAATTTAAAGTCTTAAAATATCTAATTCCTGCCCTCAAGAGCTTGTGAGTCCAGCTGGGGAAAATGAGACATTATACAGGCACACCTCACTTTATTGTGCATTGCTTTATTGCACCTCACAGATGTTGGGGCTTTTTGTTTGTTTGTGTGTTTTTACAAACTGAAGGCAAGACCCTCCCCCAGCAAAAAGACTATGACTCGCTTTATTGCGATACTCACTTTATTGCAGTGGTCTGGAACCGAACCCACCGTATCTCCGAGGTATGCCTGTATGTGAAAGGAGAACTATAAACTCAAATTCAAAACAACGTATGTCAAATCTCAAATAAGTGCACTGGAGACTAGGGCTGCCAAGTGCTGGTAAATGCTTAACAACAAGCTCTCTCTCTCAAAAAAAAAGCCTTGATTTTAGTGCATGTCACTTTTCATGGTATCAATACTCTCACTAGGGCCAAACTCAAGCGACCGACGTGAGGGCCAGTGGACAAGGAGTTGGGAAGAGATAGGCACAATCGACTCTCATGAGCTGGTGTGAGCCAGCTGCAGCCCACCATTGGGCCCCATTCCTCAAGGTCAAGGGCCATGGGCCAAGCGGTCAATACTAATGACTAACATCTTTATGGCACCTTAGGTTACAAAGCACACCAGAGGCCGCGGCTGTATTCCACCCTCCCCGTCCAGTCAGAAAGGTATCGCCCTCATTTTCCATATAAGAAAACAGTGCCCATTAGCACGAACATTTTCCAGGGTCATTCTGCTAGTGAATGACATTGCCAGGGCTGGAACCAGGATCTTCTGGGGCAGCCGTGAGTTCTCACTATACCACCACCCCTGACAACTAGGACTTCCCGGAGGACCAGTGGTTGAAGGGTGGAGAACGGGTGGAAATGCAGGAGAGGGACAGTGCTCACCCAGGTGGGAAACACGAACAGCCAAGATCTAGGGAGCTTGCAAGGCCGAACAAACTCGACACTAACGAAACCCCTGGGTCCAGCATGCTTCACCAGAGAAAGCTTTCCTAAAACAGCGATCCAGTTATTTGAACCTGCCTTCCCCCACTCACTGCAGCACGGGGTGATGGAGCAGAAGCCATGGCAGGCGATGTGAACGATGCACCATAGGGGGCTGGTTAGATACGGGAATATCTGCTGGGGAAAATGAGACATTAATACAGGCATTAATGTCTCAGAATGCTGTGCCACCACCAAGTCATTCCGCTTACAACTGGGACATTCTAGCAGAATATTGTTCTGAAAGCACATTACATAATAATATGTGCAGAATGAGTCCAGTTTTGTAAAAATTAACCAGCAGACAAACACACCCTATGTATATATGCATTTTAAAAAAAAAAAGACTGGGGACATATATTTCAAAATCCTTCAAATTCCAGAAGGGTGGGATTAGGGATGGTTTTTATTTTCTTCTCTATGATTTTCTGTATGCTCCAACTTTTCTCTAACATGTTGCTTTTATAACCAGAGAAACAATGAATGGATCATATTTTACTTTCAAAGGCTGAGAAAACGAATGGCAAAGAATCCGCGATGTAAACCCCGGGGAAGACATTCTTTTGGGGCAATGGCCCAGGTGCTTAGGGTTCTTATACATTCCTCAGACCCCTCAATGGGTTCCCCACAAACTTCATCTTGCTCCCACACATGCGCGCGCAGACACACACTCACACACACACACACACACACACACACCAGCACAAGTCTCCACACCATCCTGTTGCCCCCTCTTCTCAACCTCATCCCTGATCCATGTCCAGCTTGGTGGAAGCCAAGGCATGGAGGCACAGTGCAGGTGGGGCAACCAGCAATCATTTGTGAGTGCCCTCCACGTCCCACACGGCATGTCAGGAGCCTCTCGCATGTGGCTTCAGACAGACAGCAATTCTAAAGCACAGGCCTTCCTACCCACGTTCTACAGAGGGGAAATGAAGTTCAGAAACAATATCCAGGGTCGCACAGCCCACGACGAACGAGAATTGGGAACGAAACCCGTCTAACCAGAACCGGTCTATAGATCGTTAAGCGGCCTGCCCAACAACTGGACTTAACCTTCAGGAAACGCAAAGCGCCCCAGCTCAGCCTGCTTGAGTGCACACCCAGGCTGGAAGTGGAAGGCACCGCCAGTCCTGACTGGAGACTCTATAGATACTTAATAATTTTAACAAGAAAGAAAAGGAAAAGGGGGTGGGGGGGGGACCCTCCGCCCTGTGCTCATCCTTCATTCAGGGAAGTAAAAATAAAAATCGAGCCTTCCCCCAACACAGCGCTTTAATGAAAGCACCCAGCCAGTCTTCACTGCCGCCCACCCCAGCCCACTTCGTTTAAATTTAGCCAACCACCAGGCAAACGGTACCCAGCTGCTGTATCTGAAATGAAGTCGTGAAGTCCTCATCGCTTCCAAGGAAAACGGGGCAGGGCAGGTAGGGCCGGCATGGCGTGCGGTCTGGGGCTGTGCCTCGGAAGACCCCGCAGCAAAGAGCTGGTTCCGTGGCTGGCTCTCTGCCTGGAGCTGTGTGCCCTTGTGGCTTCCCCTCTGTGGGTCTCAGCCACCCCTTTACAAAGTCAGGGGTGGGTTGATGAAAGGGACCTCTCGAAGGCCCATCCCAGGGTACAGCTCTAGTTCCTAAGACCTGCCGCGCAGAGGGCAGCCCGCTGGGCGCAACCTGCACACCCCATCCCACCTCCCACCACCCAGAGAACGAGTGAGCAGCCACCCAAGATGGGGGTGACTGGGGCTGAATGAGTTGGAGTTCTTCAGCTCCAGCTTTGGAGGACTCGGTTCTCAGTAAACGTTTGGGGAGAGAGCTGAGGTGCAGGGAAGGCTCCAGTAAGGAGGGCTCTGTGGCCAGTCACCCTCTGGTCCCCTCCACCCCCCAAAACCGGCAGAGATTCTGTGGCTGGGACTCAACTAACTGGAGCCCCTGACCTCCTCACACTTGACTTTTTCAATGAGATCGGGCTGGAGAAAGGGGAGCGCCTCGCTACTGAAACCCCCTCTGGTGTTCTGGGTGACTCCGAGGCTTGGGGGGGCCACAGGCCAGCTGGGTTTTTCTGCCATCGACCTAATGCATGGATTTCTTTTCGAGGTGACTTCCAGAGTTTCATTAAATGTGGCTAAGCCCTTAGAGTAGGTACCCACTCACTCAAGCAGAAGCATGGGCACCCTGGAAAAAGCGACTGAAATTAATAGTCACAACTCAAGAAGTACTGCCTTAACACAGCATAACTCCCAGCTCCTGCTGGAGGCAGCAGCCGCCGCTCTGTGATCGCTGAGACCCACGGTCTGCGTGCACCTTTCAACCAACCTGGCACCCCAACCCTGCAATGAATGGACAGGCAATCTAGATCTCAACTCCAGTTTTCCTCGGGCCTGCCTCCTCCACATCTCGAACCTTCCAGGCAGGTTCTTCCCAGCTCCTCATCTGCTGAGCCAGGCCTTAAGGACTCCATGAGAAATCCAGCAGGAGACCAGAAAGAGAGAGAAAGATTTAGAGAAAGAAGTGGCCCACCAATGGCCTCAATGCTCTGACGTTCTCTGATGTGTGTGTGACCTGACTGTCCAGCTTCAGGATCTGGGAGGTAAGCCTCCAGACCTCTCCCCTCACCCGGACCTTCACGGAACCGAGGAAACCGAGCCTGAGCCCAACCCTCCCACCTCGACCAGTCATCAAAGCCCAGAATGCCTGGCCACTGGAAAGCAGTACTTTCAAGGTGAATAAAAGTGAGATCTACATATTACACTACTTCACACAGTGCTAAATGTACCCACCTCCCCAAGAGGAAGAAATGACAGAATAATAAACATTTTTAACTATAGGTAAAAGCGTGGTTGATGCATACACTAGTAAAAAATCATGAATTCTAGAATCAGATCTGGATTCAAATCTAGACCCTTTTAGTTATAAACTATGTGACATCAAGCAAGGCACTCAACTCTGTTAAGCTTTCTGGTCCGTGAAAGAGTATTATAGGAGAGAGTATATATAACTTGGAATTTACTCATTAACCCACAAATTGTGTTCCTCCAAAGGCTGGAATGAAAGAGGAAGAGTGATGTGCCCCCCAAAAACTAGAAGGACCCCAATTCCAAGCAGAGCAAGAGCAACAGGGCAGGCACCTGGTCCAGGTCCTATCTCCCGACACCCCCACGTGCACCCTGCAGCAGAAGGTGCGGGCCCTCCCTCCCAAGCCCCCCGGGCCACCCTTGCAGACAATGAACACGGCAGAAATGCCCTAGGCATCTGGTTTTTCAACATTTTTTTAGTAGCCGAATCCCAGACCCCAATATAGAGAATAAAGATAAAAGGCAAGATGTTCTTGGAGAAGCAGATGCTAAGATGAACTGATCTGCAGCCCTGGGAAAGTCTTGCAAACTGAAATTGCACTGTAATGGATAAAGAAGGGAAGGAGGCAGAGGGCGTCAACAGAGGGGAGTGGGGACAAGAAATTAGCTGTGTAACAGGGTGTGGGACCTGCAGTGGGGATGGCGCCTCACTCCTCACTCGTGACAAAACCGACAGCCTCAGGCACCTTCCTCAGACACAAAGCCCTCGCAGAGGGTCAATAGGACAAGACAGAGGCACCACTGAGATATACTCTGGAATTGCAGTGTTATTTCATTATTGCCAAATATTTACTAAGAGCCAAGCATCCACCCTCCTCCCAGAAAGATAGACATCTAACCTGACGCACTCCTCGTGTCTCAAGACACCCGTGGGGAATGGGCCTAGAATTCCCAATGCCCACCTACTGCCTCTGCCCCCGGAAGTCCCACCTCCTACCCAGCCAGTGCCTCACCCCACTCACTCCCCTTGTTCCTCCTTTTAAATTTCAGGGGGCCGCATCGGTTTGTCCAAAGACAACCTCACCAAAGGGTATCGGTGAGCTCCAAATTCTGCCAGCTCCAAAGCTTGCCCCCACGAGGAGGACATTCACAACCCACTCACGCGCAGAATGGGACTTGCCAGCGTGGGCAGGTCACAGAGGTCAGAAAATACTGCTCCTCAGGAAATAACGTAGATGGCAATCATCCGAGAACCTGGTCAAACAGCACCGCGCCAGCGAGGCACCGCGGAGAGGCCTCCACGAAGCATGACCGCAGCGGGAATATTCCTTCCACTAGCCACAGAGAGTCTGAAGGATGTGAGTTAAGACAGCAAAATGTTTTCACACGCATTCCTACCAGCCAGAAGCCAGCTCTACTTCCAACCTGCATCCTACCGTTTGGGAATAACTGTTTAGCGCCAGCAACTTCCCAGGAGAAGGTGAAAAGGCCCTAGTCTGGGAAGATCAGAGGCCCCGGAGTCAGCGTTCTGAGTTCAATCCCGGCTCCAGCACTTGCTAGCGGTGTCTCTCGAGCAGATGATGTGTGTCAATTTGATGAATGTGAGTAAAACACTCAGTACATACTAGCCTTCTCCTACTGCCAACTTCCACCTCCATCATAACCCCAAAGTAAAAGCGGGTCCAGGCATTTTGCAAAACCATTATTGGGCAAGTACCACTCGAACCCAGGACGGGGTCGCCTCTGTCTTTGTGCCGGGTGGGATTAAGGAATCAAGAGTGCGGCCATGACATGCCTGTATTCCCTATGCCCCCAAGTGCCTTTTCATAGACTGCCGGCACCAAACTTCTATTCATCCTTCAAAATACAGCTCCATGCGTCTCTCAACAAAAATTAACCCTGGCCGGTGAGGCGCAGTTGGTTGGAACGTAGCCCCGTGCCCCGAAAGGTCGCTGGTTCGATTCCCAGTCAGGGCACATGCCCAGATGGCCAGTCCGACCCCCAGTCGAGGTGCATACAGGAGGCAACCAAGCAATGTTTCTCTCTCCCTTTCAACTAATTGATGGCTCTCTCTCTCTCTCTTACCTCTCCCTTCCTTTCTCTCTAAAATCAATAAAAACATATTTTAAAAAAAATTAACCCCCTTCCACTACATATACCATTTTGCCTGTATGCTTATTATAGTACCGACTTCATTCTGTTTCATATTACAGTTGTAATATAGTTCTGTCTCCCAACTCCAAAGAAAAGATCCTTCAAAAGTGAGATTTTTGCTCCTCCTACCCCTCAAACCTTCAGCGCCTGGCACACTGCCTTGTGCGAGCAGGTCAAGAAATATGTCGGCTAAATGGATGAACGGGGAAGAAATCCATTCAAGATTGTCCCAACACCACACAAAACACATTATTATAACAACGCTTCAGTGAGCGCTCAGGGTAAGGAAGCCAATGAAACCACAGGGAGGAGAGGCTACGGCTGTACACCGACAGGGAGACAATCCTGCCTCTGGCACCAGCACCCTGGGGAGGAGCGGGAGCATGGCCTGGAACCTAAGCAGTGTCCCTCCAGTGTGGACTTCCGTCGGCCCCCATCCCCTTAGGGGCCCGTTTCTCCATGGCAACCTCTACCTGCTACCCCATGAGAATCACGGAGAGCCACAAGCAGATGGTAGGAAGGAAGGTGCCCCGGAGGGAAAGTGCTGTGTACTCCCCAGGGCCCGGCGTTATTTTCTAAATAGTTTTGGTTTTTATCATATGTTGTTGGTGACTCTTTTAAACAAAAAGTCCAGAGGAAGAGAAATGAAACAGGCTGCACAGACTTGTTTAAAATAAAACAAAAATCAAGAGGAAGTGGGTCCCTCTCACAGGTTTCTCCTCCAACCAATAGTCAAATTTTAGTAATCAGTGGTGTTATGGTTTCCATTACAGAGGAGAGTATATTACACCTGACGATCAAAGAGAGAGTACAGGCCCCGCAGCAGCTAGATTCCACCCCCAGAAGCCCCCGGACAGTGAGGTCTTCTCTTTCTCAATTGTCACCTGGGGGCAGGGGGTGGGGGGTGGGGGGGGGGCTGGGTGCCCCCAGGCACCTGCCTGCGGGGAGAGAAGAGGCACTGCTGAAGGGCAGCTGACGCTCAAGGGCCAGCACTTACCCAGGAAAGGCCCAGGCCTTCCGAGGGGCCATGGCGCTGGGGGGCCCAGCCAATGCTACGCTGACGTTGCTTTATAGTAAAACACCGGACAAGATAGTTCTCGCAGCCTGGAGGCTTTAGAAAAGGGCTGTGGAGAGCAGCGATTTTCAACCAGCGTGCCACGAGAATTTTTAAGACATGCCATACTTGTCTGTTTAGGCAGGGGCACTGACCCCTTTCCCCTTAGGTTGTCAGATACCAAAGTGACAACAGCCAACACAATAGCCGTCCGGTGTGAATGAATCAAAACTATACCTGTTATTTCTGTGTGTCAGGTCGGCAACATGTATATTTTTGGTGCCGCAGAATGTTAGTAATGAGCTAAATTGTGCCATGAGAGGGAAAAGGCTGAAAATCGCTGCTGTAGACAGTGCCAGGCCCAACGCTGATTGGAAGGAACCAGAAGTTGACAAAGGGGTCGGAGGTCGGGGAGCTAGGGAGGAGAGACGAGCTCCAGGGCTCACCGAGACCAGAACCAGGGTGTTGGGGACACGTTCGTTCGGTAGGTAGTCCCTGAGGGCCCTGGGGACCGAGGCCAACTGCTCTGTCTGTTTCTGAGTCCCATCCCTCACAGTCAGACCCTCCCGTGTGGCAGGAAGAGAGACAATCGCTTTTGGTGACCACGACTATTCTTTCTGTTCTGCAAGCAGGTTCCACGGCACCCGGGCAGATCGGGCTGCCGGCAGGAGAGCATCCTGGTGCCCCAGGGGTCCGTGTGATGCGGCAGAAGAAACCCCTTCGGTGGAGTCAGAACTGCCTTAGAATCCTGAGTATCACCTACCAGGAGAGGCCAGTCCACCTCTCTCGCCTACATGACATGAGTAGGTTTTCTTCCTCCTGTTGGATCCAGTAACCATAAAACAGAAGGCATAGGAACCACATCTTCCATGCAAGAAAAATATGCCGAAACCGGTTTGGCTCAGTGGATAGAGCGTCGGCCTGCGGACTGAAAGGTCCCAGGTTCGATTCCGGTCAAGGGCATGTACCTGGGTTGCGGGCACATCCCCAGTGGGGGGGGTGCAGGAGGCGGCTGATCGATGTTTCTCTCCCATCGATGTTTCTAACTCTCTATCTCTCTCCCTTCCTCTCTGTATAAAATCAATAAAATATATTTAAAAAAAAGAAAGAAAGAAAGAAAAATACTCCTGGTCGCGACAGGGGCTGTTCCCTCACCCCTGCCAGCCACACCCTAAGGCCACAGGGTTACTGCACGAGGGAGAAGCAAGCAAAGGGGACGCGAGGGCTCACTGCGGTACAACTGAACTGATGCTACACAGCCCAGCACACACATACACACAAAGAAGAAGGGAAAACGAATTATGTAACTCCCCTTTCCTTTGGGGGTGGGGACAGCAAGTTCGCCCTGTCGGGGTTTTTTCTCACTGTGAGCGGCTTTCCTTTGGCCCTTCACTCATCCCCTCCCTCCTTGGACACTGGCTCACTGAGGGGTGCCCCGAGGTCGCTGCTGCAAACAAGACGCAACGGCCCCCCACCGAGGACTCTGCAGGGTGGTGTGAGACTGGCACATTCACCGAGCAAGGGTGCTCTGCTCCAGGTCAGTAACCTCCACCGCCCAAAGCTGGCTCACAGGGGGCAGGGGTGTGTGCCCTGGGGGTGGGAGAAGAGAGGACAGGCCCTTAACCCCACCTGCCTTCACCACAGATAACAGCCAACCACGGCCCAAAAGTCTGTCACCACTGCCCCCACATACCTTGGCTATGTCCCAAAGAGCCCCAAGTTTCAGAATCCCAAATAGATGTCCTGAACAGCCTCTCGTTTCCAGGGGCGGGTAGAGGGGGTTGGGGGGTGGCATAAAAATCTCAGGAGACCCAGGGCCTGACTAGGGCCTTGGGATCGACCTCCTCTCCCTGACCGGCCCAGAGCACAGTGGGAGAGTGTGAACTGAACTGCAGGGGCTCATGGCCATCCTCTAAATCAGTGGTTCTCAACCTTCTGGCCCTTTAAATACAGTTCCTCATGTTGTGACCCAACCGTAAAATTATTTTCGTGGCTACTTCATCACTGTCATGTTGCTACTGTTATGAATCGTCATGTAAATATCTGATCTGCAGGATGGTCTTAGGCGACTCCTGTGAAAGGGTCGTTCGACCGCCAAAGGGGTCGCGACCCACAGGTTGAGAACCGCTGCTCTAAATACACCAGCAAACCATGGTCCTGCCCATCAGGAGAGGCCCAGAGGAGGGGACGGGCCCAGAGGATGGGAAAGGGGGTGTTGCACGTGGGCCAACAGCAAATCCAACATGGAGAGGCAGAAACTAATCAAGTGAAAGAGAGGCCAACTTAAGATTTTAATTTAATTTCCATCGACAACCAGGGAGTTGACGACTGATTACCTAGAAGGGACAGCTTAACTCCCCTCTTCTCACCGCAAGGCTCCCTCCACCATCCCTGCTCTCAGATCAACAGATTCGGAGCACTGCTTGTCATTACAACGACCACTTTTTGAGTCCTACTACGGACCAGGCCTGCACTAGGTGCCTTAAATATCTCATCAAATCCTGAAAATCGCCCAAGGAAGGTGTCAGTGGGCCTATTTTACAGATGAAGAAACTGAGGCTGAGAGGTTACATCATTTACCCAAGGCCCAATGGCACAGATATGCACACAGCCATGCACAACAACGTTCAATCCATTCAATCAGATTTTAAATTACATGATAGCCCCAGGCCCTGCCTCACAGCCCTCCTGCAGGGACCTGATTTTTTATGAAGGTGCCAGGCACGCACAGGGCACACTGCATGTGCCTCTCCAGCCGCTCACTCTCCCCACGCCCTGCCCCACCCAGCCCCACCTGCAAGAGGGAACACGCTGCGCCTACCAGTCTTTTCAGCTCTTCGCACCGAGTTCGTTCTCAGAGACTCAAACGCCCCAAGCCCTGTCTACCAGTGGAGACCAAATGGAATTTCACAGGTTCATCTCCCTCTTTTTGATCCTCACAAAGGATATATTTTCACTGATCTTTGGAGAGAGGAAGGGAGAGAGAGAGAAACATCAATCAGTGCCTCCCGTACGCTCCCCGACCAGGGATCGAACCCGCAACCTAGGTATGTGCCCTGACCAGGGATCAAACCCACAACCCTTCTGGTGTACAGGACGACGCTCCAACCGGGCCATCCAGCCAGGTCTCACAGCTTCATCTCTTGAAAGGGAAAGAAAACCGTTGCGTGCAGGCAGAGAAGAGGCAAAGATGTTTCTACTTCAAAAGAAAAAAGGTCTCAGACTTAGGAGCATAGCTCTGAGTGGCTCCTAATCAAGAAACAAGCGCTGGCCGTTTTGGCTCAGTGGATAGAGCGTCAGCCTGTGGACTAAAGGGTCCCAGGGTCGATTCCGGTCAAGGGAACATTCCTAAGTTGCGGGCTCAATCCCCAGTGCAGGGTGTGCAGGAGGCAGCCGATCAAAGACTCTCTCTCATCACTGATGTTTCTCTCTCTCTCTCCCTTCCCCTTCCTCTCTGAAATCAATAAAAAAAAATATATTTTAAAAAAACAAACAAACAAGAGCTGGCCCCTGAAATTTATTTTTAACATTACACACACACACACACACACACACACACACACACACAAAAACCAGACTCAAGCATAAATCTCTAGTTTAGGAACAAGCAAACACAAATATGCACAGACTTGTTTAGCTGACTTCAAACTATGACTACTACTGTTTTATAGATCAAAATAACACTCCAGGAGGAAATGTGAGACGGGGGTGGCTGAAGGCTGTGGACCCTCCCTCACCCAAGCCTTCCCACTGCTGGAATCGCAGGAAGTAGTGGATGTCTCTTTTTAGCCACTCGTGGCTGGACTGCCAGATTGCAGAAGGCCTTTCTCTCCCGACTGGCACGTGTATGCCGGGCATCTGAAAGCTTTACAGTAAATGGTGACTCATCCACTGCAGCCACCATAGGTACCGCTAATGCAATAAGCCAAAGTTTGTTCCATCCACATGAAAGAGAAACACAGGGTGCAGGGCTGTGAGCCTGACTCAAACTGCGACCCCTGCTCACCGCCACTCGTCAGCACTTAGCTGCAACTCAACTGTAATTACCCAGCTCCCGGGGACCGAGGGCAGGAAGAAGGGGGGGTGTCTAAGGAAAGGGCCACATCCATAAACACAGACATGTCACTTCTCATCAAGTTACGTCTCCTCGTGCAATCAACAAACATTGACGGAGCAGCTCCGAAGTGCCAGGCGCACGAAGGCAGACAGACACGACAACTGCCCCATGGGCGTCCTGAGTCTTGCACTAGCTGCTTTTTCCCCCTCATTTAATTTATTAAATTCTCATTTACTAGCTCCATCTAACAGATGGGGAAACTGAGGGTGGGGGTTAGAGCAGGGTCACGTGGCTAATTAAGTGGAAAGCCAGGACACAACTCGCCCTCCACAGCGCTCTGGAGCTGGGCTCTCCACCCCCAAGTCACCCCGCAGGAAGGAGGGCCGGCAGGTCTGTTTCATGTCAAGGAGCTCAAGCCTGGAGTGGACACACACAGTAAAGAGAGTGCTGGGGCCCTGGCTGGTTTGGCTCAGTGGATACAGCATCGGCCTGAGGACGGAAGGGTCCCGAGTTCCAATCTGGTCAAGGGCACACGCCCGGGTTGCAGGCTCAATCCCCAGTAGGGGGTGTGCAGGAGGCAGCCAATCAATGATTCTCTCTCATCATTGATGTTTCTCTCTCTCCCTCCCTCTCCCTTCCTCTCTGAAATCAATAATTTTTTTTTAAAGAAATAAAATAGGCCCTAACCGGTTTGGCTCAGTGGATAGAGCGTCGGCCTGCAGACTCAAGGGTCCCAGGTTCGAGTCCAGTCAAGGGCATGTACCTTGGATGCGGGCACATCCCCAGTAGGGGGTGTGCAGGAGGCAGCTGATCGATGTTTCTCTCTCATTGATGTTTCTAACTCTATCCCTCTCCCTTCCTCTCTGTAAAAAAGAAAAAATAAAATAAAATAGGATCTTTGCAAATGTAATTAGTTAAGGCCATAGTCATCTTACGCCCTGCCTAGTGCAATGATTGCTAAGGAGAGAAAACAGACACAGACACAGACACACACACACACACACACACACACACACACACACACACAGGAGAGGGCTATGTGACAACAGAGGCTGACTGCAGTGATGAGCCTACAAGCCAAGGCACACCAAGCACTGTCCGTAGCACCGGAAGCCAGGAGAGAGGCTAGGAATGGATTCTCCCTCGGAGCCTCTGGACGGAACCAAGCCTGCCAACACCTTGAGTTCGACCTTCCGGCCTTCAGAGCTGTGAGAAAATACCTATCTGTCGTCTTAAGTCACCCAGCTTGCAGGACTTGGTTATGCAACCTCGGCGGCTAGTACAGGGCCTGCTCTGGCGGGGCCTGTGCACTGGGTTAAGGCGTCTGGACTCCATCCTGCACCCTGTGGTGCAGATTCTAAGGCACAGAGTGGGGTACGTTCAGGGTGGGGTGTTCTGTAGAAATCCTCTGGGGCGTAGGCCTTCCAGTCCGTAGGCTCCAGTCCTCTACCTGCTGGTGCTCTCCAGGTCTCCCCCATCCCCCTGCTCTGCCCACCCACACTCTGCTTGCTGGTCTCACCCACCCCTGAGGCTTCAGGTACAGAGTTTGTTTGCCGATGGCACCAACCTCCGCCGAGACATTCTTCTGACCGGACACCTCCACCTGCCGTTCTCACAGGTTTCTCAAACTCCACATGTCCCAGGTGAGCTCAGCTCCACTCCCCCCCCCCCACCACCACCACCACCACCTTGTCTCTGCTGGGTCCTCCCTACCTCTGTTGGTGGTACTACAAACTCCCAGGCATCGCCCTAAAACCGGGGCTCCCCCTAGTTGCTTGTGCACACCTCCACATCCAGGGAGTCGCCTGTGTCCATTCCACTCCCATTTCTCATCCCTACCTCCTTCCCCACCGGACTTGTACTTCTCTGTGGCCGCATCATGGGCTCTCACCCCTAGGAGGACTCACGCTTTCCTTCCTACCCCCCACCCCAGTCCAGCTGTCCTGAGTATCACCGCGAAGCACAGCTCTCAGAACACCTGGCCCCACTGCACCGGCCTGAAGGCCTCTGGCTGGTTCACAGGCCTTTACTCAGTCAGGGGCCCCACCCAACCTCATTTCCCCCGCAAGGTCCTCCTTCCAGCCTCTTGATCCTACCCTCCAACTGTTCTCTCGGCCAATCCCTCCTTCCGTCCTAGCTGAGCAACCACCAACCTTGGGGCTGCCTGCTTGCTTTTGGGAGGAACTCTCGCACTGAGTTAGCTCTCTTTGCATTCATCCAGTGGAGCTGAGTTCACACTTGCAGAGCTCAGAGAACTCCTCTTGCCTTGGGCACAAACCGGGAGGTGCAGCGTCACTAAAGCGTTTACATTTAGTCAAGGCTAATATACCCATTCCCCAGGCTCAAGGCCCCTCTGGCAGGGGGGCGGGGGGGGGGCGGGGGGGGGGGCTGGGCAATGCCCGAGGTACACCACCACTTGGGGCTGTGCTGGAGCTGCACAGTAAGTGAGGAGTTTAGTTAAGTGCTGCTACCTCTGCCACGTCACAGACAGCAGAGTGACGCCCTGAGGGTTAAGTGCAAAGGGAAAAGGCCTTGACAGAGGACCAGCCCTGCTGTCCCAGCTGCCTGCTGAGGACGGGGCGGGGAACCCACTCACTGGGCCCCAAGACACCAGGACCTGCACACAGTGCTCCATGCATGTTTGCTTGGGGATCGACACGGGATTTGCATCTCCTGTGGGACTCTCTGAGCCTACATGTCCTCATCTGAAAAACAAAAAGAATGACTCTCATCTCACAGGATCGGGGGGGGGGGGGGGATTTCAATGAGCTAATGCATGTAGAATTACAGAACAAAATGCCTGACATATAGAAGGTGCTGGCTATGGTTTGTGGCTTTAAATTAAAAATAGAGAGGGGCAGAGAGAGAGAAGCATCTAGCTGCCATGTGAAGTAAGAAGCAGCAACACAGAAACACCACTGCTGGCGGTGGGGGGGGGGGGGGGGGTGGTGTTCCTCCCTGATCACAGAAATAATCGCAGTGGCCGCTGTCCCGCTCAGGAGACTTGCAGACCATGCACAGCTCGGAATGAGTCTGTCTGCCCCCACCCGTAGGTGAGCTGCTCATCCCCATCCTACAGAGAGAGAAACTGAAGCTACAGCAGCTGGTGAACTTGGTCTCGGTCGTGGAGGCTGGTGGATGTAAAGCTGGGTCTGACCCGCGGGTGACCGACTCCAGGTCCCTTATCCTAACCACCACCTCCCCAAAGTCAGTCCGACCCCCTTCAGGACCTCAGCTTCCTTCTTCTCCACCTCAAAACGTTTCCTGCCCGGCTTTACCCTCTCCTCCTCCACCCACCTCCTCACTCAGAGGCAGACGCGGAACTCTGGCCGGTGCCCACGACTCATCCTGAGAAAGCGTGAGCTCCAGGGAGCGGGCACAGGAGTCAGATCCCGGCAGCCCCTGCGAAGCTGAGTGCCCTCCCCGCCCAGTGGCTAGGAGGTTCACATGAGGTAACAGACATAGATGTGTTCACGAATCCACCTGAGGCCTTCTGGAACCTTCCCCCTCACATACCACTTCTTTCTCGGGCAACCCTCACTCTACCTCTTGACCAGTCACCAGCGTCTTGCCCTGAATGGCCCCAATCTCCCTCATCCTCAAGACACCATCCCTGGCCTCGCTGCCTTCTCATGACACCCCTTTGCAGGGATTGGGGTCATGGCCCCTCTGGGCCGGACCAGCTCCCTGGAGGCAGGGACAATCACTCAGATGGCCCTGTGTTCCCGACAGGACCCGGCATCGTGCCTTTTGCTGTGCACTCAGGGGAAAACCTTGACACACAATAACTGAAAGCAGAGAACACTTAAGCACAGCATCCTAAGTCATCCTCACACCAAACCGGGGAAATGGAGGGAAATGAGGCTCTGCTCAAGGACTTCCAGGCCACCCAGCTCCCAAGGAGAGAAGCTCGACCCTAGAATTTACCAGTTGGGCCCCAAAGTATGCCCCCCCCCCCCGGCTCCCACACACACACTGAAGAAGTGCTGGCTCCTTCTCTGCCTGCCGGGTCCACAAGCAAGTTCCCTGAAACAGCTCAACTGCCTGGTGTAGCTGAATCCGATCACATGGTCTCCTTAAGTCTCCGTCTTTCCCTCTGGGGCCGCAAATCCCGTTCCAAAGGGAAGGGGCAAATATTTCTGTTTCAAGCCTCCCGGGCTGCAGGGCCTCCTCCGGGTTATCTGCACCGGCTCTACAGGCTGCTTCACCGGGGAGGGCGTCGCCTGCCGCCCCTTCTCTGCTGCCCCGCTCCAGGTGGACCTGCCACTGAACTAGACGCTGCAGAGAGGGGGACAAAATGAGGGGGCGCAGGCAAGGGCCCCCAGCACCTGCAAAGCAGTTAATGAAAAGAGTGCTTGCCCAGAAGCCAGGAACCCCTGGGATCTCATTTGTGGGTGTCACCATTCCCTCCTCCTGGGGTGGAGACTTGGGGCTGGGGAAGATCTGTGACTTGCCCCAAACCACAGGGCAAACGTAGTGACTCAAATCCAGCCCCTGTGGACGCCTTGCCAACTCCCCACCACAACGCGCTGCCCACGTTTCCTCTTTTCACTACCAGAATTTCCCCCTCCCTTTCTTCTTCTGAAAACCTGCCTCACATATTAACAATCTGACAAGGGGTGGGGGGCGGGGGGAACAAACGATCAAAAGCACATCAAACCAACTCTGCCCTTTCCAGATCCTTATCACTGTGTGCGCAGAGCTCCGCCGGCTCACCGTCAGCACAGGTAAGCCGCCCGTCCTTCTGGCCCCACTCAGCGGCATTCCATGCGTCTGTACGAGGGTCCGTATTCCTCTGTGCTGCCGCCACAGGGTTCACTTCACCGTCCCCTGGCTACCCACGTGTGGATCCTTTCTGATCTCCCGTCTTTGGACAAACTGGTTTTCTGCCCCTTTATGGTTATGTCTGAGGGACTCCCAGAAATAAAAATACTGGTCAGGGCAGATGAACCCTGCATGGCTGGTGTAGTCCGAAGTCGCCACGCTCTCCAGGAAAACAGCTCCAGTTCTCAGGACCGTGAGGGGTACCCTGTTCTCTTCCCACGGCCTCCACGAGGGGCTTTAGAAACTGGGTCTACTTGTCACTGATAGCACAGGCCGACTGAAGTACCACCTCAGAGCGGCGTTAGCTCGCATCCCTCTGATGGTTGGCAACCTGAACACTTCTGCACATCTCGGTTTATTATCTGGGGTTCAGTGTGCCACGATCAGCGCCCAAGCCTTGTTATTTCGCCAATACGGTCCGAGTATTTGCCTTGAAGGGCTTTAACAGTCGGCATGCGCTTATCCATCAGTGTATCACAACTGTTCCCCTCTTCTGTTACCTCCCCCTTTAGCACAATTGTTATTATTATTGTTGTTTTTTTTAAAACCACTTCACTGAGTCGCACCCAGCTGTCAACATGTCACTGTGAGAGCCCCACCCCAACCCCCGGCCACACAGCCCATGGTGAAATGCCCGGGTGCATGGGTCTTATTTTTATTGCTCAGAGTTTAGTCCTCTGTCGTTGAACACATACCATGTCGCCAGTGATCATTTTGACAGAAGTTTCACAAACACATCTGCTCTGCTGCACGGGAAATAGTCCATCTGCTTTCCCTGCGTTTTAAAACTAAGTTTTAATACATCTAGAATTTATAACAAATTGAGGCAGAAGTCCAAGTTCATTTTCTCCCTGCTGTTGTCTAGTTTTTCACAAGAGCTATTTCCTTTAAGATCATTTCTTTCACTATTGTTTGCCTTTCCAAGTGTGCCATATACGAATGTCTTGCACTTATTTAGATCTATTTTATTGTACCAATCTCCCATTTTTCCATCTTAGGCTAATGCTACACAGTTTTAATAACTACCTGCCTAGTTTGCTTAGAGGAGCCCACTGCTAAATGATTCTCAAAACATATTTCAGGATGCTTGCCCACCGATGTTTTCTGATGATTGTTATCGTTTTCCATACCCGATAAACTATTTCATTGGAATTTTAACTGCCAGGGCATGAAATCCAGGCAGAAACCTTGGGCTACCGACCCCCAATGCTCTAACTTCCGATCAGAAGCACCCATGTAGGGTTTTGTAATTTTCTTTGAATAGAAATTGTGTCATCTGAAAACAGCGATATTTTTATCTCTTCCTTCCCTATAGCAATCCCTCTAGTTTCTTTTTGTTCCTATATTGTTATGACAAGCGTCTGTTAAACTATGTTAAATAAGAGTCTGGATAAGGGACATTTCAGTTTAGTTCCTGTTTTGGGGGGCACATTTCTAGTATTCTGCAGTCAGTATCTACAGCCTCCGGGGCAGGCTGGGTACACGATTATACATAGGCAGGCTCGTTATCATATTTAGGGGTAAATCCCCCAGCACACCTACTTTTCGTATTATAATACATATATAGTCATTTCCAGTACTTTTCTACATCTACCGAGACTAACTTCACTCATTCATCAGATATTTGTTGAGCATTAATTTATATTCCAGGCACTGTGCTGAATACTGACTATTCTGAGCTTTACGGTTTATTTCTATCTCAGACTAGTCTCTTCGTATTGAACCAGACATACATTCCTGAAATGAGCCTTGCTTGTTAATTTTTCAAGACTCATTTTTCACGAGCTTCAGTGACTATAGAGTTCACCTGGGAAAGTTAACAGACAAGAATCCTGAGATCTCAACCTCTAAGAACCAGTTCGAAGATCCCCTACTCCGAGAAGCCTTCCCAACCCTCACTCTCCCGAAGTCGAGTTCGCAGCTCCTTTCTCTGACTCCCACAGTCCTCCCTCCCGCCATCACATTTGTCTTAGGGACTGAAACGCAATCCACGCCCACGTGTCTGCCCCAGCCCCTAACTCCATCACCGCCCTGCGGACAGAAGCATGCGAGGCACCATGAGTAGTGGGTAAGAGTAGTTCATTAAATATTTACCGAAGTAGGGATGTCATCCACCTATTAATTTATTTCACTGGTGATTTTACGGCTGTTTTTTAAGTGAAATTAATCTGTCCAATCCTTCTTGGGGTCGGCAGGGCATGAACAAGCCGGCGATTCCATGTGCACACAGCTCCTCTGTGGCCCTCAGTCTGCACGTGGAAGGCTGGGTGCTCAGTGACCGCAGGGAAGGGGACAGCATAAGATGAAGTTATGAACGGTCCCTGGCTAGCTAAGGTGAGATTCCAACCCCTGGGAACAGGACTCGTCATGCTAATTACTGGTTATCAACACATACTACGCACCAGACACCTTACACAATTATCTTGCCAACCAAGATATATTCTACACTTCCCATCACACCCATCAAGAAACGGAGGCCAGTCGGGTTATGTAACTGACCAGAGTCACAGGGCCAGTACGTGGATGAGCTGGGATTCAGACGACATCTTCCCACCACAACTTGCTATCTCCAGCCAATGGCCAGGGCAGGGTCTGAGTCCTCACACAGGGCCCAGATATCAGTCACGTTAGCAGAACAGGAACCAACCCAGAAGCCTCTTAGAAGAACTGAGACTTAAGAGAAGGAAACGGGACACAGGAACAAGGCAGGAGGCCCTGCAATGTCAGAGCCAGAACAGTGTCTGAGCCCAGAATCCTGGCCGGAAGGGATCGGAGTCTCTGCTTCCTCAGACCAGACGTGATTCTAAAAGCTGAGGGCAGGGCTGAGCAGCAGGAAGTAAACCGGCGGGGCTGGCCTCACCAGGGATGATGCAGGCTGGGTCTGCATGGGAATCCCCCCCTTGGCTCCACAGAACCAGTGTCCAGCCAAGCAGGCCTCCCAGTGCCCTGGGCAACACCACCTGCACTTAGAATGCGAGCTAGGGGAACGTGGAGAATCTGACCTTAAACAAATGCCCGCAAAGCTTGGCCTTTGGCGTCCTTCTCTGCAGAGTGGACAGAGCTGGGCCAGACAGCCTCTGTCGGTCCTATGAATTCTGTTCCTTATCTGGGGAGAGCATCTCCCTGCCTAGGTTTCAGGATACATGAAGCCCTTACAAGCAAAAGAAAAATTAGGGTTTTCAGTGTGCACGAATGAGGGTGGGTGTATTTCTGGAGAGGAAGTCCAAGAGCCTCCATCATATTCCAAGGAGCTCCACGGATAAAAAGGTTCAGAACAGCTCATTCAAATGTACCCAACAAGTCAGCTAAATGGTGAAGGCTAGACCGCGGTGTGGGGCCCACGTCAGCTCAACCCACCAAAGGTGCCCGAAGACATCCTGTGGCCACAAACACTTTTCTAGCCTCGGACCATCGAATGAAGTCGAAGGAAGTGACTGGGTGGGTCAGGGCATCCCATCGCCACGCCTTTGAAGAACAGTATGGATTTTATGCAATCGTTAGGAGCCTCATCCTTACACAGTTGAGGGGTTCGCTGGGTGCTGGAGGCCTGAAGACAGTGCCCTGGGGTCAGAGGAAGAGCAGGTGCCACTTTCTCTACTTCCTCGCTCCTCACCTGGAGCCAGTTAGAAATGCAGCCTGGGCCTCATGCCCTCCCCCGCAGTCGGCTGGCTCAGAATGTGCACCTAACGAGGACTCCAGGCCCCAGGTGATTTGTGTGCACAAGTGGACGGAAATTCACGATATTGAAAAATGAAGAGTAGAGGAAAAGTTAAGAGTGAAACAGAATCCTATATAATAAAAGCCTAATGTGCTAAGTGCCCAACCCTTCGACCAGTCGTTATGACATGCACTGACCACCAGGGGGGAAGACACTCTGACTGGTTAGGTTAGCTTGCTGCTGGGATCCGGCCAATTGGGACTGGGCAAGACAGGCCAGACATGCCCTGGAGCCCTCCTATGGTCCCTCCCCCACCCTGATCATGCACTAGTGGGTTCCCTCAGCCTGGCTTGCTCCCTCTCGCAACTCCGGCCCAATCCCCGCAGGCCAGGCCTAGGGACCCCACTGGTGCACGAATCCGTGCACCAGGCTTCCCCAACACCCGGTAGCTGGCTCAGAATGTGCACCTAACAAGGACTCCAGGCCTCAGGTGATTTGTGTGCACAAGGGGACGGAAATTCACGATATTAAAAAACGAAGAATAGAGGAAAAGTTAAGAGTGAAACAGAATGAATAGATAAGAACATGTTCAAAAGAGAACAAAAGTCAAACGTTCGCTTTTAGAAAAAATAATGAAATTACTAAATCAGGAGCCCAATTAATTTCAAAAGAATAAACTAGAAAAGTTAGAAAGGAACAAAAAGACCCAGTAAATTAGCCACTGACAGACTGTTTAAGGGATTTTGTGTGCCATCTTAAACTAATAACTGAAAAAAACAAACTTAAGCTAACACTTAACAATTTATAAGATCCCAATTAAAGCAAAAGGAAAGACACTTCAGCTGATCAGTAGGAGCAAATGAGTTAGAAAAAGGCAGAAACAAGCACCTGTGTTTAACAGCCCCTTGGAAAGTAGTTCTAGAATGTGCAAACATTTTTTTCATCACATAAGCATATATGTAAAACATTCACACTTTTTTTTTTTGACAAATTAAAGCATGCAATTTAAAGCTGAGGTCTCTCTAAGCACCACTCCAGTCCCCAAAGGACACCTCTATGAGTCTGGTGCACATCTTTCAGGCCTGTTTTGTATGAATACAGGATTCCACCAAAAATACGATACTGTCAAAAATACGACACCATTTTCTTTTTCAAAAATGGTATCACATTGTACATTTCTGAGACCTTTTCTTATCAATCTAGCCCGACCGGCATGTCAATGGTTGAGCATTGAACTATGAGCCAGGAGGTCACGGTTTGATTCAGGGCACATGGGTTGCGGGCTCGATCCCCAGTGGCGGGGGTGGGAAGGGGAGGGCGTATGGAAGGTGGCCGATCAATAATTCTCTCTCATCATTGATGTTTCAATCTCTCTCTCCCTCTCCCTTGCTCTCTGAAATCAATAAAAGTATATATTTTTAAAAAGGTATCAATCTAATACATTCTTTTAATCTACTCTTGCACTATTTTTAGTACCAAGCCCTTGACTAAGTCCTGCAGTAAGAAATATATTTTCTATTGTGACCCAGTTCACACTTGTGAATATGCAAAACTGAAACAAAAAAATCTCACCAAATATTTACCGTCACCATGCACAATGCACTCAGTTACTTTCTATTCTGTGTTTCACACTGTGTCACAGACCACTAAGTTGATTTGTTGACCCATTAATGGTCTGAATAGCCCCAATTTTATTTAGCCCTTACTAGATAAACATTTATCCACCCTACTGATGGATCTGTACATTGCCGTCTTCCATTTTCCATGATGGCACTAATGTTCAATGAATTTCGTGGGTGTGTGGGAATGTTTCTCCAGGACAGATACGCAGGAGTATCCTCTTCCTGCTGCCTTGGTCTTCCAAATCACAGGGTCCTAAGATGTGGGCATTTATAATTTAGATAAATATCACAAATCACCTTCCAGAGCAGCTGTATCCATTCACTCTCGCCAGCAAGGTACAAAAGTACCTTTCCTTTACCTCCTCACCAACCCAACATATTACCAATGTTCTGATCTTTTCCAATCTGATAGGTTACAAATGCCATTGCACTGCACTTAGGATTTGCATCTTTCCTTTGGCCGAGTCATTTTCCCTTCTTTTCCTATGAATTTCTGTTCCTGTTTTCTGCCAAGTAAGTCAATGATCCTTTATTTCTAAGAAGGATCTCTGCATATTTTTAAAAATGAGCTACTTTTATTATAACTATTGCAAATATTTTTTCTCAGATTATCACCTATCTTTTCACTTTTTTTAATAGTGTTTTTCTCATGCAGAAGTTCTCCCTTTTATGTTATCAAGTTTATTGATCTTTTATTTTATGTCTTTTGGGATTTCTGTCAAATTAGGAAGGTCTCTCTACTCCAAGACTACAGGAAAATTCACTTTTATACGTTCATTCTTTATTTAAATCTTTGATCTATCTTCGGTACTTATTTTTATCTAAGGCACAAAGTAGGGCTCCTACTGTCTGCACGTGCCCTCACTCCCAGGCAGCTGCCTAGCTATCTTTCCCCATAAATTTGATGTACTGCCTTTTCCACAAATTACACACACACCCCTATTTATTGTGGGGTGAGATCTCTATTCTGTCCCATCACTTGTTCAGTCTATTTAGTACCAGATGATCTTACTTATCATAGCTCTTAAAATACTTAATATCTGTTAGAGCTAGACCCTCCTGTTTCTTTTTCACATTTTCATGCATGCTATACGCTTATAATGAGCTTTTTTTAAAATTTTTTTTGAATTATAGTTGACGTACCATATATTAGTTTGAAGTATACAACATAGTGATTAGACATTTATATAACTTACAAAGCGATCGCCCCAACAAGTTTGGTACCCTCCCAACACCATACATAGGTATTGTAATGTTATTGACTATGCTCCCTTTGCTGGACTTTAGATCCCGGTGACTGTTTTTATAATGGCAATTTGCACATCTTAATCCCTTCCCCTTTTTCACCCATCCATCCAAGCCCCCTCCCACCTGGCAGCCATCAAAATGTTCTCTGTATCTATGAGTTTGTTTGTTCATTTATTTTGTTTCTTAGGTTCCACATAAAAGTAAAACCATATGGTATTTATCTTCGACTGATTTCACTTCGCATAAGACGCTCTAGGTCCGTCCATTTACAGATGACAAGATTGCATTCTCTTCTATAACCAAGTAATATTCCATTGTATTGTATGCACCACTTCTTCTTTATCCATTTGTCTATTGGACACTTAGCTTGCTTCGATATCTTGCCTATAAATAACACTGCAATGAACATATAAATGCATATGTCTTTTCAAGTTAGTGTTCTGAGTTTCTTTGGATAAATGCCAAGAAGTGGAACTGCTGGGTCCTTCTTTGTCACTTATTATAGCCTTTGTTTTAAACTCGATTCCATCTGGAATTAGTATTGCTACCCCAGCTTTTTTCCCCCCAATTTCATGAAATAACTTTTTCAGCCCTTTATTTTCATTGTATGTCTTTCTATCTGAAGTGGGTCTCTTGTAGACAACATATGTATAGGTTTGTTTCTTATCCAGTCAGCCACACAACATCTTTGGATTGGAGCATTTAATCTATTTACATTTTTAAAAAATACGTTTTTATAGCCCAGCTGGTGTGGCTCAGTGGTTGAATGTCGAGCTATGAACCAGGAGGTCACAGTTTGATTCCCGATCAGGGCACATGCCCGAGTTTCAGGCTCAATCCTCAGTGTGGGGTGTGCAGGAGGCAGCAGATCAATGATTCTCTCTCATCATTGATGTTTCTCTCTCTCTCTCTCTCCCTCTCCTTTCCTCTCTGAAATTAATAAAAAAATATTTTAAAAAATGTTTTTAATTGATTTCAGAGAGGAAGGGAGGAGGAGAGAAAGATAGAAACATCAATGATGAGAGAGAAATATTGATCAGCTGCTGAGGGTCAAGCCTGTGACCTGGGCATGTGCCCTGACCAGGAATCCAACCGTGACCTCCTGGTTCATGGGTCAATGTTCAACCACTGAGGCACACTGGTCAGACAAATCCATTTACATTTAAAGAAACTATTGATAGTTATTGCCATTTTATTATTCATATATTTTTATCGCATTTTTCTTCTTAAATGAGTCCCTTTAACATTTCTTGTAATACTGTTTTTGTTTTGTTTTGTTTTTAATCCTTACCTGAGGATATTTTTTCCATTGATTATTTTTAGAGAGAGTGGAGGGAAAGAGAAAGAGAAACACTGATGTGAGAGAGACACATCAATTGGTTGCCTCCCACATGCACCCCAACCAGGGCTAGGGTACCTGCAACCAAGGTGCATGCCCTTGACTGGGAATCGAATCCAAGATCCTTTGATCCACAGGCCGACAATCTAACCACTGAGTCAAACTGGCCAAGGTTCTTGTAATACTGGTTTAATGGTGATGAACTCCTTTAGCTTTTTCTTGTGTGGGAAACTCTTTATCTGTCCTTCAGTACTAAATGATAGCTTTGCTGGGTAATCTTGGTTGTAGGTCCTTACTTTTCATCACTTTGAATATTTCTTGCCAATTCCTTCGGGCCTGCTGTTTCTGTTAAAAAATAAGCTGACAGTCTTAGGGGAGCTCCCTTGTAGGTAATTAACTGCTTTTCTCTTGGTGCTCTTAAGATTCTCTCTTTGTCTTTTTAACCTTCGGCATTTTAATTGTGACGTGTTTTAGTGTAGCCCTCTATGGGTTCACAGTGTTTGGGACTCTCTGTGTTTCCTGGACTTATATGTTTATTTCCTTCACCAGGTTAGGAAAAGAAATTATTACTTCAAATAGATTTTCAATCCCTTGCTCTCTCTCTTCTCCTTCTGGTACCCCTATGATATGAATGTTGATACACTTGATGTTGTCCAAAAAGCCCCTTAAACTATTTTCATTTTTTTGGTTTCTTTTTTCTTTTTGCTATTCTGATAGGGTGTTTTCTGCTACCTTGTCTTCCAAATCACTGATTTGATCCTCTTTTTCATCTAATCTAATATTGATTCCTTCCATGTATCTTCACATCAGTTACTGTATTCCTAATATCTGACTGGATCTTGTTTATGTTTTGTATCTCGGTTTTTATGTTTTTATTTATCTGTTCACGATATGAGCTCATTGAGCATCCTTATAACCAGTGTTTTGAACTCTGGTAGATTGCTTATCTCCATTTTGTTTATTTCTTTTTCTGGAGCTTTGCCCTATTCCTTCATTTGAGACATGCTTCTTTGTCTCCTCATTTTGGCACCCTGTGTTTGCTTCTATGTATTGGGTAGAGCTGCGACATTTCCCAGTCTTGGTGGAGTGGCTTTAGGTAGTAGGTGTCCATTGGGGACACGTGGCACAGTCTCCCTGATCACCTGAGCTGGTGCTCCCTGTGTGTTCCTTGTATGTGCCCTCCTATTGTAGCTGAGCCTTGACTGCCATTGGCATGCCAAAGGGAGAGATTGGCCCTCAAACTGACTGGCTGTGAGGACTGGCCATGACTATAGTGAAGGGGTTATAGGACTGACCCCACAAAGTAGAATTTACTGTAATGGGGCTCTGGTGTCTCTGAGTCTGCCTTTTGTTGTTGTTGTTGTGTGTGTGTGTGTGTGCGTTCCTTTTTCTTTTTTTGAGTCTTCCCTTTAGATGCTTCACTTGTCGTGGTGATTGGGTGGTACTAAAACTGGCCACCAGGTACGTTGGTTTGGGACCTCTTGGGAGGAGCTCGGATGCAGGCCAAAGCCAGGCCTGGCCTTTGCTCTACCCAAAGCCACGTGATATGAGCTACAGAGTGATCTGCAGATGGTTCACTTTGTGCTGGGCTTGGAGGTACCTGGGAGAGGCTAAGCTGCAAACCAAGGTTGGCTGCCACTAAGGTTAGGTTTGGGGCTGCTTAGCAAGAGGTGTGGGGCAAACAAACAAAATGCTGCTTGTTTGGGGTTTGTGAAATTTTGAGACTTTAGGAAAGTCCGCAGCATGAGCCAAGCCAGGCCATTTGTCTAGAATTAGCTGTTCTACTACCAAAATAACCCCATTGCTGATTTTATTGGGATCACATTTTACATGTATAGAAGTGGTATTTTTATAACACTAACTCTTTCTAGCCAATTATCTTTCTGTTTACATCTTTTATGCCCCTTTGTAGCACTGAAGTTACTAGTACATACAAATGTTTTTATTTATTATTTATTAATATTTTATACTTTATAAAATATTTCAGATTTTTATATTTATGAAGCTTATAACTAGATCATTTTACCTCTTTGGTTGCTTACATAAATGAAATATTTTCTCCCATCATGCTTTCTAGTTGGATATTGTTTATGTGGGAGAGCTACTACTGATTTTTGTGCATTACGTATGTACCAAACTACCTTACTGAATTCTCTAGTTGTCTTTTAGTTTTGCCTTCTCCTACTTTTTATACCTCTTATGTCTTTCTCTTACCTAATTATACTAGCTTTTTCCCCCAAGGGGAAAACCTTATAAAACAAGGCTATATAATCATGATGCTTAATCATTATTGTAATGGGAATGCATCTAGTAGTCACCATTTCAATGCTAAGCAAAATTTGGTACTAGCTTGACAAAGTTGTATTTTCTCACGATGAGGAGGTATCTAATTATTCCTACATTAAGAGTTTTTATTAGAAACAGATGCATTTGATTTTTCATAAATGTTTTCACCATCTTATTTTCTGCTTAGATTATTTAACATGGTGGATCTTATTAACAGAAATCCTAAGGGTAACCTATCTTTGCATTCCTGTTCTGAAACCCACCCACCCATGGAATTCTTCCAATGGGCTGCTAGATTCTATTTGGTCTAATTACGTTATTAGGGTTTGGCATCGATATTCAAAACTGAGACCGCTTGGTAGTTTTGTGTGTACACACACTGCTCTTTTGTCACATTTCGTTATATTAACTTCACAAAAAAAGACTTTAAGTGTTTCTTCTTTCTTTGCCTTAGAAAAACTTAAATGGTATTAGAATCATCCATACCTTCAATATTTGAAAAGATTTACCTGTGAAAACATCTGGTCCTACAATTACTTTAAGGAGCAGCTCTTTAGTAACTTCCTCAATTTCTTCTATAGTAATTGGTCTGTTTAAATTTTATTCTATTCTGGTGTCAGCTGTTTTTATTTTTTAATTTTTAAAAGACACATACTCTTGTGTTATATAAACTATTTCTAAACTTAGAAAAAGACCCTACCAGCGCCTCTCTAAGAACTAAATATAGCCTCCACCCAAGTGGCCTGGCTCCTAACCTCTGCACCCATCCTCCTCACTCCTCCTGAAGGCCTCGTCTTTTCTCACCACCAAGTTCACGTATAAAGAGAATGGATAGGTTTGCAATAAACCACAAACACACTGGTGCTCCTCCTCTTCCTCCAGTCCCATCGGGCAAAGGCTGTACACAAAAGGCCCAACTCCCTCTGCCTCCCTTAGTGGAGTCCATTCCAACTGCTCTGAGCTTCTTTTTGGAGCCCTCACCAACCCTTCCCCCTTCTGGGGTCAGCAGCCCACCTCACCTCACTCACACCAAATGCTCGGCCTCCTGATGGAGACACATCATAAAGGAACCCACAGGTTTTCATCACCAGCACCGGCCAGATGCCTGAGTACCTGCCCTCTAAGAGCATGTTATCTGATGATGGGAGAAGACCTGCCCCCGGGTGCCAACAAGGTCCAGAATGACTAGGTACAAAATAGCGGAGCAGAGCAAACCAAGAGCGCAGAGGACAGAGAAATCTCTGCGTGACCAGAGGGCAATGGGGAAGACACTTCAAGCAAGTGACCCAAAGCCAGGCCAAGTGAGGACCAGCCCAGTGAGCTGAGGGTATACAGCGTAGGATGCAGCCTGGACAGGGACGTGGGTAAATAATCCCAGACCCTGAGGGTCCTGGGAGCCCCAGCAAGAGGCCTGGCCATGACACAGCAGGCCATGGGAACCACCAGGGGCTCCTGTGCGGGGCAGTAACAGGAAGAAAGTGGTGTTTTAGCACGCCCCCCACACTCTAGGTTGCCAGACTTGCCTTCAAAGAAATGACTAGCTGTACCAAGAACTCGGTGAGCTGTGGGGGAGGGCTGTCAACCACAACCCTAAGCTGATGCCACAAGTGACAATGGACACCACACACACACACACACACACACACACACACACACACACACACCGAAGTCCAGGTTCTAATTAAAGACATCAAGCTGGCACCCTACCACAACACCAGGGTTTACACAGTTTATCGCACTGGACAGTAAAAACCACAGTGGCACAGATCTCTAAGCTCAGGGGCATCTGTGCTGGCCGGGTGCCTCTCAACGTGAAGGCGCACCCGAATCCCCTGAGCAGCGTCTTGCTTAAAATGCAGGTCCTGATTCTGCAACTCCGGGTTCTGCGCTCAGATCTAAGAAGCTCCCAGGTGATGCAGGATGCCACTGAGCCAGGGACCACGCTTTGAGTAGCAAAGGACCAGATGATCCTAGGCCTCGCATGAACTCCCAGGCAGCAGCTTATGGGCATTAATTAGAGACGGAGAGAAAGCTGAGGGCTGTCCACAGCCGAGCGTCAAAACCAACCAACTCATTTTCTATTAAAAAATTTCGCCATGGGGGCTCAGTAACAGGCCGGGCTTCCTCGAAGCCATTAGTAAATGTAAACCACCCTGCATTTCACAACTGCGGTCTAATTACTCTCCCTGTAACCTTTCACAGCAGCCCTCAGCCCCCTCTTTCAAGTGCTGATGCCACTAATTAAGTCATAAAGCCTTAAAGCGTCATATTATTAGCCTGGATAACAGCGTAAAACAAACCCAACAACAATCCCATTTGCCTTTCCTGCCGGCTGAAGCTGCCAGTCAGGCTAGCATTCGCCTTACAGCCCATCCCAGGTCAAGGGAAACGCATTTAACGAGTGAGAACCTCCTATCTGCAATGGGCCATGCAAGAGAAATTTATCAGCCCTTTCAGGATCCTCTGAGAAGATTCTGGAAACCGATCACGCTTTGTCACAATCCTAGCAAATTTTTTTGCTGTCCCCAACTCCTTGGGCCACACCTGGAAGAAACTTCTATTTCAACGACCCCACTTCTGCTGGGTCCCCTCCCCTCAGGTCACCTACTCAGGCGCAAAGCGACCCCTTTTAAGTCAACTCCATCACAACCCCAGAGCTCCCCAGTGTGGCTCAGTTCTGAAATCGGATGGCCTGTGTTTCAAACTGCATGCCTGGGCCGCTTGGAATGAGAGAGGTGGTCGATCAAAAGGGACTGTTCAGCCCTAGCCAGTTTGGCTCAGTGGATAAAGCATCAGCCTGTGGGTCCCGGGTTCGATTCCTTTCAAGGGCACATGCCTGGGCTGCGGGCTCAATCCCCAGCAGGAGGTGTGCAGGAGGCAGCTGATCAATGATTCACTCTTATCATTGATGTTTCTATCTCTCTCTATCACTCTCTTCCTCTCCCTTCCTCTTTGAAATAAATGAAAATGTATTTTTTTAAAAAGAGACTGTTCAAAGGTAGACCTGGGCCACACTTCCATGTTACCCACAAACTACACACACACACACACACACACACACACACACACACACACAGGCAGAGCAATCAAGCCAATGAATCAGGTGTCTACCATGTGCAGAACCTCAGTGCCCTGCTATACACTGTGGGATGTAGAACACACAATACCTGAATCTGAGAGTTGGTTAAAGAGGAGATATAGTCCCCAGTGATCATGCAGCAACCAGGCTTTCGTTTCCTGATAGCTGGCACCTACCATCAGCCAATACTTTTTAAAATTATAAAATAAGTGCACATTCATTGCAGAAAAACCAGAACTTGTTAAAAGAAAATCTCAATTGTAAACAAATGTAATTCTATCTGTTAATTAAATCACGTTCCAATTGGGAATAGAAAAAAAACAACCCCAAATCTGGAGAATTTCCTATCCTTGTCGCCTAAAGTTCTAGTCTTCGTAAGATAGGCCATTGGCTCTGCAAGGAAGTAAACTTTGGACATGTTCTACCGGGAGTGAGTTGACTAAGCAATACCCGAGGAACAGGAATTAATCTGTGTTCTGATGGCCGTGGGCAAATGACTCACCCAAGATGACGCAGTGAGTTTTAAAGCTGAGAGCAGAACTCAGGTCCCTCAACTCCCAGATCAAGGTTCTTTCAACTAAATCACACTCCCCTTACCTCCACTCTGGAACTCCCCTCCCTATGAAATTAGAAATTTTGTCACTCTGTTCTTTATCTCCCCCATACCTTAAACAGCCTAATTCCCCCTTTCTCTGCGGGAAGCAACATAGCTTACACCATTTGGCAGTTGGTCCAGTTCTGCTCTCCACAAGATGGGCCAAGAGCAAAGCAAAGTCATATCCCCTCTTCAGGACTTAGAAACAGGAAGAGGTTAGTGAAGATGACTTCTAAGATCCTTTTCAGCTTTAAACAGAATCAATGGAAGCTTCAATTTGCAGTTAGGAGAGAATAGGGGCTCCCCCAAGCCATGGCCCCTGCACCATCCTGCTCTGTGCAGGGAGGACGGGCTGGTTCAGCCAACTGATAAGAAGCTGCAGTACACGACGAACCTGTCCACCCATCGCCTCCCATGGTCCACGCAGAGCTTCCCCAGCCCGCAGACACAGAAACAGCCAGCTGCCAACTTCGCAAACTTGCCAGGAAGAATTCTTAATTAAAATTCATTGTTGCGCTGTGGTATTATATTCTTTCGAATGACTTTTTTTTCCTAATGACTTTTTAAATTATAAAACTGATTTGTGTTTGTTACAGAAAACCAAAAGAAAAAAACATTTTATTTTTAATAACTTCGTAAAATCATAATATAAATGTACATTCACTACAGAAAATCGGAACTTGTTAAAAGAAAATCCCAATTGTAAACAAGTCTAATTCTATCTGTTGGTTAATTCACATTCCAATTGGGAATCAGAGAAACCCAGGAGTTAGAACTGACCTTGGAGACACAGGTTGAGTCCTGGGCCATATCATGTCAGAGGGGGAGGCAGGGATCCATAGTGACGACCTAGTCCAATACCACTACCTCCATGCTCCCTCACAGGTGGCCCCGCCCCTGCTTGAACCCTTGCTACTCTCTAGCCCTTTTGCAGGCAGCCTGGGCCATTTTGGGGAAGCCCCATCGGTGGTTCTTCCTGCAGTGAAGGGTAGTCATATGCAAAAGCTGTGAGAGACCTGGATGGTTCTTCCACAGCCTTCCGACATGCTCCATGCCCTGCGAAAGTCACTTAGCCTCTTTGAACTTGAACTTCCTCATCTCTAAGACGAGAACCATAATACCTGCATAAAACGGTCATGGTGAGATTTAAATGAGAAAATGTCTACAAAGCACTCAGCCAAGTGCCTAGCCCAGGGTAAGTGCTCAATAAATAGCAAGTAGTAATATTAAACAGTAGCTCGTAAAAATGGCTTTCCAACTTTTCCACCTTACCCCTACAAAGAAGTTATACTTTATATCATGACTCAGTACATTAAATGTATAGCCATCTATAATAATAAAAGCGTAATATGCTAATTAGATCAGACAGCCGAACGACCTTCTGGAGGAAGCCGGATTTCACGCATCGGGCCTCTAGTTTAAATATATAAAACTGAACAAATATTTTCTAAGAAGCAATAGTGACCCATACATCTGATCTTCTCAAGATTTTTTTCCTATTCTATTGTTTCCTCTCTATTTCTTTTTCTTTCGTTCTTTCTTTTTTTCTTTCTTTCTTTCTTTTTTTCTCAATCCTCACCCAAGGATATGTTCTTCACTGATTCTAGAGAGACAGAGAGATAGAGGGAGAGAGCGAGAAAAACATCAATGTGAGAGAGAAACATGATTGGTTGCCTTACGCATGCGCCCTGACCAGAATCAATGCTCCAACTAACTGAGCCACATCAGCCAGGGTTCTATTTCATTTTTTTAAATTGCTGGTCTTGATCATGAAATTGACTGCACGACCCACTAATGGATGGCAAATTGCAGTTTGAAAAACACTGACTTATTCTAAGACCAAATCTCTCCTCCTGCAGCCTCTTCCACCTTTCGATCCTAGCTCTTCCTTCTGGAGCCGCACAGACCAGCCCGCTCTGCCTCCCACGTGTTAAACCCTGGAGTGTCTGAAGCGTTTCCTACTCTCTCAAGCAGCCACTGGATGTGATCTGGCTTCCTGGTCCCACTTCGCCCACATGCCTCCTCCGGCCGCCTTCCTTCCTCTGCAAGCTTTCCTCCTTCTCTCACTGCTGCCCACCCAGGAGGGCCACGCTCACGTGGCAGGGGCTCGGCTCCTCCGGGGGCCTCTACGTCATCTCAGGTCAAGCAGCCTGATAGGAGCATCTTTTTGAACCTTCCCACCAGGTGCGCTCTTCATCCCCGGAGGAACTCATCTTGGCTTCTTCCAGCCCATCCCGCCTCCTCTCTGGTTCTTTCATGCGAAGGTGCTCCCTCCAGCTCCACTCTGTCCTTCCACAAAAGCGATCAGGAGGCCTTAGCCCATCGACGAGAAGAGCGAAAGTGAGGAAGAGTTTCGATATGTATGTCTGAGCCCAAATCTACCGCCAGAAACTGCTCCTTCCTTACTCATCTCTGAACTAGCTCTGCCTGGAACTAAACCGAGAGGCCTCGTCACCCAGCCACATCTGTCCCTTCATGAGAAAGCGGCCCCGCGACGGGGAAGCTCACACCTGGCTGCAGGCACAGCCCTTCAGAGCTGAGAGCTCCCAGCACACCTTGCATGTGCAGGAAACAAGCGATATCAGAGGCAGCTGCAGTTTCCCATATCCTATCTGCATCTGTGGTCATCAAACGCGTCCGTGTTAATAAAAAAATAAAGTGCACACACATGCACCTACTGTCACTGCTCTGATGGATAACAATCTGTAATTTGGGTTTAAAAAACACACACAACTTTCCAAAACAAAAACAAGAGTCCACTAAGCCCGTGGTTGGCAAACTGCGGCTCGCGAGCCACATGCGGCTCTTTGGCCCCTTGAGTGTGGCTCTTCCACAAAATACGGGCGCGCACGTACAGTGCAATTGAAATTTCGTGGCCCATGCGCAGAAGTCAGTATTTTGTGGAAGAGTCACACTCAAGGGGCCAAAGAGCCACAATGTGGCTCGCGAGCCGCAGTTTGCCGACCACTGCACTAGGCCTTCAAAACGTGAGCTGGCTCCTCCTCGCTCCAATCTCTATCACTGCACTTGGGGGTCTCCTCAGGAACAAATCTCAGAGAGGCCCACAGACGGAACCTGCACGCACCCGCCACCCACCGTTTACGGTTTTATGATATCGTAGAGGCCCGATGCACGAAATTCATGCGAGGGGCTCGGCCCTCTCAGCCCCGGCTGCCTCCGGCCCTCGCAGCCCTGGATTTGTCTGAAAGGTCATCTGGAAGGTCACCTGGATGGCCGTTCCGCTGTTCCGCCGTCCGGTCTAATTAGCATATTACACTTTTATTACTATCGATATTTCTCTACCCCTAAACAACGGGTCTTGAACTTTTTGTTGACTTTAAATTTTATTCAGAAGATATCGTGCTATATGGAATAGTCAGGGTCTTTTTAAAATTCTACCTCAGATCAGTAAGATTCCCTCATGAGGTTGCACTGTGATTTGTATTCCCTGGTTACGAATGGAATTGAGGGTCTCATAAAAAGAGAGATCCTCTCCCAACCTAATGTCCGGTACTCTCCTTCCCCAGCTCTTATGAGAGTCTATGACTAAACATTTGTGGGGTTATTCGATTAGAGCCGAACACCAACCCTGTTTTCGTCACCACTGCACACTGTACAACAGGCACGAAGCAGGGCCTCTGTGTGTTGGGCGAATGAATGCATGAATAGCTGAATAAAGGAGACTCGAAGGCTCTAACCTGAGCTCATTACAAGCCTGGGCTCATGAGTCAGGGTCCGATCTTCCCACCTGAGTCATAGAAGGGGTAGGAGGATGTAGAGGTGATGAGGTGGCACCTCCAAACCTGAACTGAAGGGAGGGAAAGATCCACAGAGGACGGAGCCAAGTTCGGTCTTGGTCCAGGGCAACATGCAGTACCTCCTCAGTAACAGTAAAACAACGATGATTGGGAATTGTGAGCCTACCATGGACCACACACTTCACACCAAATGATAAGAGCTGTTACTTATCCGACGTGCTTATTATATGCCAAGCGCTATGTTGTTATGTGCTTACTAGATTATTCACCTGATAATCACATTTCTATGGAATGAATATGACAGTCCCATTTTACAGTCAAGAAAATTGAGGCTCAGAGAGTCTAAGGAAGTGCCCCATCCCAGCACATAAGGGGCAAACGCAGAGTCAGCGCCAAATCAAGGTCAGTTTCACCCCAGAACCAAAACCCAGTCCCCTGGGGTTTGATGTCTTCTTGGCAGGGGGCTGCCTTTCCTCCCGGTTTGCCCCCACAAAGCTCCAAGTTTTGCTCCACAGCCCACAGATGCTTTCCCTGCACTTGGGGAGTAGTGCTCAAGTAAAAGGTCAGCTTGTCACTTAAACTTCTGCACTGGCAGCCCACTTCCTTATCAGATCCCTGGCTGCAAGATGTTGTGTGTCACCCAGGAGGTTGGCACAGGACGTCACCCATGCCTCCCTCTCCCAGAGTTCTCCCAAGTCAACAGTTCCTACCAGTGGAGGTTCTGCCGAAACCAGCTCCTTTCCAACTCCGAAAGGCTTTTTCCTGCAGCTGAAAACAAACATCTCACAAATACCAATTACACTTCGGGCACATGACATGCCTTAACTCAGCAAGAAATACTATGTAGCCACTAAAATTATTCAATCCAGGCCAACCATGGAAATATGCACCTGCAAGTACGTTAAGTGGGGTAAACAGCAACTCACAAATAGTATCTATATGCCAAAGTAAGTGCTCACAGCTCCCCCAGACTTAGAACTGAGTGTTTACCAGAATCTTTCTCTCCAGTAAAGTTACTTAGGTTTTCAATGCTCGATCCTTCCACCCCCTCTCACCGCGCCCCCCCCTCCCCCCCACACACACACACAGCTACTTGCCAAGCACTTATGACAAGTCTGGTTTCAGAGCAATGCTGCTAATAGCAGCAAAGAATTATTCCCAGCAAGAATGAAAGCTCCCTGAGTGAGGGTCATGATCCTGTCTGTTTTGTTCATAGCTGTGTCTTTTTTTTTAATCCCCACCCAAGGATATTTTTTCCATTGACTTTTAGAGAGAGTGGAAGGGAGGAAGGGAGAGAGAGACAGAGAAAAAGAAATATCAATATGAGACATAGCTATATCTTATTTTTTTAATCCTCCCTAGAGGACGTGCTTAGAGAGGGGAGGGGGGAGAGAGAGAGAGAGAGAGAGAGAGAGAGAGAGAGAGAGAGAGAAACATCAATGTGAGGGAGAAACTTTGATTGGTTGCCCTCCATATATGCCTTGACTGGGGATCAAACCCACAACCCAGGTATGTGCCCTGACCGGGAATCAAACTGGCAACCTTTAGATGCAAGGGACAACATTCAACCAACTGAGCCACTCCAGCCGGGCCATATCTGTACCTTTGATGAAGAGGTTGAAGGGTTGAGCAACGGTGGCCTGCCTGCTAAATCCGGCCCACCGCCTGGTTTTATAAATACAGTTTGATTGGCACTTACCCATTTATGTATTGTCGATAGCTGCTTTTATGATACAATGGCTGACTTGAGTACTTAGGACAGACTGGCCCACAAAGTTGAAAATATTTACTTTTATTAAGTTTGCCAATCTCTGATCTAATGTTTAGCCTAGTGTTCTGCATATAGTGAGGATTCAATAATATTTATTTATTTAACTATTTCAAATGAGCCCAAATCAAGCGAATACACAAGCACAAAGACCTAATTTACTCAGGGCTTATAATAACAAATGCTTAGCAAATAGGAAATAAGCTCTTTTATATATATACTAGTGGCCCGGTGCACAAAATTCGTGCATGGGGGTGGGGGTGTCCCTCAGCCCGGCCTGCACCCTCTCTAATCTGGGACCCCTCAGGGGATGTCCGACTGCCAGTTTAAGCCCCAACTGCTCCCCCTTGCCAGCCTGCTCACCCCCACTGCCCCCTCTGCTGGCCTGCTCGCCCCCAACTGCCTCCCCACCGGCCGGATCACCCCCAACTGCCTTCCCCTCCTGGCCTGATCACCTCTAACCACCTCTGCCTTGGCCCTGCCACCATGGCTTTGTCCGGAAGGTCTCCTGGTCTAATTAGCATATTACCCTTTTATTAGTATAGATATTTTTAAATGGGACTCCTGATATCTCTGTAGGAGGTATACCTAGAGCACTTCCTTCTTCCATGGACAAAATGGATCACACTTAAGTCGTGTGCATTCCAGAGCTGCAGTGAGAGCCAGCCGGTGTGGGCTCGGCAGGCCATCGGGCCGCTTCTAGGAGTCAAGTCTGGGAAACTGGTCAAGTGGGGCTCAAAGCTGGATCTTGGCCTCCCCAGCCTCAGATTCTAAACAACTAAGCTACAGTCCCCGAACCAACTAGGGTGAAATCATTTCATTTATTTCCCATGTAACTTCTGGTCGGGACAATGCATCAATGGTAAGCTCAAGGATCTCCCCTTATTCTACCAGTACATCTCTGTTATAACACAACTACACAGTGTTAGTTCTGCACACTCGATTTTTTCAGAAGCTGATCATTCATTCGGTTGGTGGCTTTCTGGAGTTCATTATGGCCCCAGAACCCGAAGACAGGAGAGAGGAAATGAAAGGAGGTGAAACTCAAATCAGTTGGTATCGCTACTTTATTAGCAGATGAGATACCAAGATTGGGGTGGGAGGGGTGGCAGAGGGTGAAACCTCAAGGCTGGGGGGGCACGGCTCCCCTCACGCTCCTCTCTGAGGTCTCCACACCTGACCCCACTGCACGCTGATAGTTTAGCAGTCATTCTGTTATCCTGGCCGATTCCTGTTCTGATCCAAGAAGACTGCTCTCTAAGCTCTCTCTCTTTGTTCATAAGAAAAACCAAAAGTCAAAAGAAGATGCAGAGCTGGAGGTCTGAGGCCTAGAGCAAACCCGTGGCCTGCTGGAAGTCAGGGGACAGGTCTGTCCGGACTCTGAGAGCCAGAGCATGGATTCATTTAGGAAAACGGTTCAAAAAGAATGCTGGGAGGAGTCTAAGCCACTTCCTCATCCAGGCTGCCTCCTCCCTCCCTTCCACACACATTACATTTTCCCAGCAGGCCTTCCCACTTCCCAGGAACCCACAGATCCAGGAGAAGTTCAACACACTGGCCCTGAGCCACTGGGTTACACCCACGGTCCCTGGTGGTGTCCCTCCTGCAGTAGAAGGAGAAGTAGTCAGAGATCTGACTCCAGTCTCAGGCCCACAGCCCCTCAGGCCTGGCTGGACCATCACAGGCATTCCATTTCTCTGTTGAACAAATGAATGAAATCCACCTATTTTAAGTGAAAACTTAAAGTCACACTCAAGGAAGACCACACTCCTATTCCCCCTTGTGACACGATTCCTCCAACTGAACCACGGGAAACGCAGGTCCCTCCTTCTCTCTCCTCTCCAGCCTGCCCCCTTCTTCCTCCATCCTGAGTACTGATGCCGGGAGAAACCCTTCACAGCAGGAAGGTCAGATCTCCTCTCTGGCTGACAACAGCCCCTCCCTCCATGTGCCCTGGGAGGTCTGGGAGCCCTGCTCAGCTCCACCCAGTGGGGTCCAGGCCGCCCTAAGTGAACCACCACAGAGAAAAGCAAGGAGGGGAATGGCAGGAAGCACACAGGGCTGCTGCTGCTCTCACTCTCCCCGGGGCCTCAGCTCTGTCAGGTTCTGAAGCATAATGAGTTTTGTTTCATAACAGCCTTAAATGAACTGGAAGGGGGAAGGGGATGACAATGATAAAAATCTTAATTAAAAAAAAAAAATTCCAACAGGCAAAGAGCTTTTCCAGATCCTAAGATGTGATAAAAGGCTCTTGAGCTGGAGGGCCCACAGAGCCCCCAAGGACCCAGCGTTCAGCATTTACTGAGGGCCTACTAGATGCCTGGCGTGATTCTGGGTGCTCCGGACGCTGCAGGGAGCAAACACACAAATATCCCTGGCTTCTCGGGGCTCCTATTCCAGGAGGGAGGAGTCTGTAAAGATAATGAACAAGTAAACTGTATGGAATGCTAGAGGTTAAAGTGCTTTGGGGGCGGGGGGGGGGGGGAGGGGGAGAAGAGCCGATAAAGGGGGTGGGAAATGAGGCAGGAGGCAGGCCCAGTGGTAAATACAGCAGTGAGAAAAACTCAATGAGGAAGAGAGAGACAGCTGAGCAAAAAGGCTTGGAGGAGGAGAGAGTGAGCAATGCAAATGGGTATCTAGGTTCTGAAAGAGCAACCCACGCAGAGAGGATGCCCTGTGCAAAGGCCCTGAGGCAAGGACAGGCCAGGTGAGTTAGAGGAACAGCCAGGCCAATGTGGCTGGAGCAGTGAGCAAGGTGGAGAACGGCAGGTGGAAGGAGGTGGTGTCACAGAAGCACGTGCAGAAGGGACAAGGTGTGTCCGGACTGTTGTCCGGCTTTCAATGACTAAGGAGGGGGCCACTGAAGGGTTGTAAGCAGGGAAGGGACAGGTTCCCCTTCAATTCTCTGCCATTCGGTCTTTCTTCCTGGGAACCTCCTTTGACACCATTTAATAAATACAGTTCAAAGCTACCTCTCCTGCAAAGCCCTCTCTGACGAATCACTGCAAGTTCTAAACTCAAACAACCCAAAGGAAAACGGCCAGTTCCCACCCTCCCCACCCTCCCAAATACTGGACCCAAAAGGGAAGGTGGGAGGTGGGAGGAAGATGAAAGAGAAGAATGGGTACCAGGAAAATATGACAGGGAGGGACCTGGAGATATACAAGGAACAGCACAGCAAGCTCCGAAGAGAGACAAGTTCAACAGGCTCCTTACTCTCATCCACTTCCTGCAACTTATTAGGTTCAACGCACCAGCACTTAACCTTTCCAACCCCTGACGCCCTGTGGCGGGCCTGACAGTCCAACCGGTGCGTGAGCCCTCTCTTTACACCTCTTTACTCTTTATCCTGATGTTATGTGGAACTGGAAAGAGAAAGACTACTTTACTCTTCCTCTCTAAAGTGCAGAGGCTGCCGAAACCGGTTTGGCTCAGTGGATAGAGCGCCGGCCTGCGGACTGAGAGGTCCCAGGTTCGATTCCGGTCAAGGGCATGTACCTGGGTTGCGGGCACATCCCCAGTAGGAGATGTGCAGGAGGCAGCTGATCGATGTTTCTCTCTCATCGATGTTTCTAACTCTCTATCTCTCTCCCTTTCTCTGTAAAAAATCAATAAAATATATTTAAAGTGCAGAGGCACTGGCCCAGCGAACACTAGCCAGTCACATCAGAGACGGAAGCAGAAAGTCCCTTGTCATTCAATCCACACCAGAGACCACCAACAGATCCACGACGAGCCACCAGGCCACCTTACCTGGTCAGTCTATAAAGTGAGTTGCCAGCACACAGCCCTAGTCCCCAAAACAACGTCAGTCCATGGCACCTCCTTCCCCAAACTGTCCCCACACTCACACTTACCCCCAGCAACCACACTGCAGAGGAGAAAAATAACGCCCAATTAAGGAAAGACTAGGGAAGCCCGGGAATAAGCTAAAATTAGTAGAAAATAAGTACTAACTTAAAACATTAACTCAAGATGGTACATTGTAGTAGCTAAAAGCATGGGCGCTAGATCCAGAATGCATGGCACAGCTCTGCGTTAGGACAAGTGTGTGACCTTGGTTGGACATGTTCCCTGCCTGACCTTGGGCAAGTTATCTACCCTCTCATGCCACAGATTCCTCACCTTGACAACCAGGTTCGTTATTAGTCCCTGTGTCCTAGGGCTCTTAGGAGAATTAAAGTTTGTAGAATAAAGCATGTAAAAGGATGTCTGGCACATGGTAAGCATTATATAAATATTTTTAAAGCGAGAAAAACACTTTTTTTAAAAAGGAAGGCTTCTTCGGAAATATCTGAGAAAAGGTCTACAGTTTTATTATGTATGTGACATATACATGAAAACAATCACTACTGATTAATATTTTCAACTCCGAAAGTCCTATCTCATACTTTTAAAATATTAATAAAATGCTTTGCACAAAGACATTTACTGCATTATTTATAAAAGTAAATTATGGGAAATGACCTGAATATCTGACAGCAGAAGAATGGCTGAGTAAATCCTGAAAGTCATAAGAAGGGGTTTTTGTGCAGATATTAAAAATCACCTAATAAAGAAATTGTAAAGACATGAAAAATACTTATGAGGCAGATAATAAAAGACACAGAATTAGACTTCACTTTCAGCTATTATGATTAAACAGCTACTAAACTAATCAGACTCTTATACAAAACAACAATAAAAGGCAGATAAAATACAAAACAGTAATAATAACCAGAATAACAACTGTGTGAAGGTATGGGAGTGCAACAAGACAGCTGGGACTTGAGGGGCCAAGGGAAGCTCAGCGAGGTGTATATCAGGAGCTAATGCTTCCCCTCGGGACATTTCCCAATCTGGTAGAAGGAGCATTGAGGTAAAACAGAAAGCAGCAAATCCAAGCTTGCAGCAGCTTTCTTCCTAAACGGAGAAGATGAAAAACTGGAGTTGAGGGCTACAAAGACATCCAGGGTCTGACAGGCCAAGATACCAGAGAAAAGTGAACCACAAAGAAGGGAGCCCAGTGCTCTGCAGATTTCCCCTCAAGGCATCTGCTGACGCCTAAGCCACGGAGTGGAGGGCTAGGCCCTGGCATCCAAGCAGAAAGAGGCTGTTAAAAGACTAAGAAATTAAGTAGAGATTTTGGTTTCAGCGGCAGGAAAGCAAACCTTGGAAATCCGGGCCTACCATACAGGAGGGACCCTCACAAACACCCACCCTACACGTAAGGGCGAATCAGAAATAGAGCAGCCCAAACTGAATCAAGGTGTTGCACCAACCTGAGCCTCTACACTGTCCATGTAAATAAAATGCCCAGCATCCAAAAAACAATGACCAAGTACCCAGCAAACAGGACCAAACCAAAAGAAAACCACAATCGTAAAAAACAATCCCCTCCACAGAAGAATGGATAAGTAACATGTGGTACATATGTACAATGGAATATTACTCAACCATCAAGAAGAATGAAATCTTGCTATCTGTGACAACATGGATGGACCTAGAGGGTATTATGCTAAGTGAAACATGTCAGCCAGAGAAAGACAAATGCCGTATTACTTCACTTAGGAATCTAAACATAAATAGGTAAATGAAAAAAACAAAACAAACTCACAAATGAGGAGAACAAACTAATCGTTGCCAGGTGGGAAGGGGTAGGAGGATGCCCAGAAATAATAAAGGAGATTATATACAAACTGCTAGTTATAAAACTAGTCATGGGGATGTAAAGTTTAACGTAGGAAATATAGTCAATAACACTGTGATAACTATGGATGGTGCCAGATGGGTACTAGACTTACCATGGTGATCACTTCGTAAGGTATATAAAAGTCTAATCACTATGTTACATACCTGAAACGAATATGATATTGTATGTCAACTATAATTTAAAATAAATTTTCAAAATAAAATAAAGAGAAGCCATCCACTCAAAATATTTTATTATACATATAAATATATATATTTAATGTATAAATATTATTATAATATATTATTTATATGTAAATAAAAAATTTACAAAAATAAAAGCAATTTAAAAATTGAATTCATGGGTTTGACAACAAATAAGAAATAGCAGAAGAGATGACTGGTGAACTGGAGGATAGGTCAGTAGAAGAAACTTTTCATATTGAAGCAGAGAAAATATGAAAATGAGCTTTAGCGACATGAAGAATATCATGAAAGGGTCCAACATATGTATAGGAATTGAGAAGAGGAGAGACATACTGGGGCAAAAGCAGTATTTGAAGAGAACTGCCTAAGAATTTTCTAAAACTGACCCCCCTCCAAAAATAAAAATAAAAAACCAAACCATGAATTCTGAAAGCTCTCCAAACTCTAGGAAAAATACATACAAAGAGAATCACACTTATGCACATCATAGTAAAACTGCTAAAAACCAAGCTAACAAGAACAAACATGTTACTTTCAAAGGAACCACAATAAAACTAACAGTACTTTTTAATAGAAATGAAGGAAGCCAGAGGACAATGGAAAATCTTTAAAAGATAATTTTTTTTAAAAAAAGACAAGCTAGAATTCTATATCCAGTGAAAATATTCTCCAAATATGAAGGTGTTCAAACAAAAACTGAGAGAACTGTGACACCAGCAAACACACTCCACCACAGACATACACACACCCCCACACACACACACAGGCACAGACACACACACACGCACACACACAGGCACAGACACACACACACACAGGCACAGACACACACACATAGGCACAGACACACACACACACCCACACACACACACACACAGGCACAGACACACACACACACACGCACAGACACACACACACAGGCACAGACACACACACACACAGGCACAGAAACACACACACACGCACAGACACACACACACAGGCACAGACACACACACAGGCACAAACACACACACAGGCACAGACACACACACACAGGCACAGGCACACACCCACACACACAGGCACAGACACACACACACACAGGCACAGACACACACCCACACACACAGGCACAGACACACACACACACACACACAGGCACAGACACACACACACAGGCACAGGCACACACACGCGCACACACACAGGCACAGACACACACACAGGCACAGACACACACACACACACCCACACACACACAGGCACAGACACACACACAGGCACAGACACACACACACACACCCACACACACACAGGCACAGACACACACACACAGGCACAGACACACACCCACATACACACACAGGCACAGACACACACACAGGCACAGACACACACACACAGACACACACACACAGGCACAGACACACACCCACATACACACACACAGGCACAGACACACACCCACACACACACACAACTAAACAGAGTTCTTCAGACAGAAGGTAACTAACCTGAGAGAAGAACTGAGGATGGTTATACAAGAAGAAAGAAAGAACAACAAAAAAGAGTAAATATGTGGATTAATCTAAGTTATTGACTTTTTAAAATGACATCTTGTGGAATTTAATATGCAGGGTGGGGCAAAAGTAGTTGTATAGCTGTTCATATGGAAAACAATATAATCTATAATAATAAAAGCATAATATGCTAATTAGACCGGATGTCCTTCCAGACGACCTTCCGGACGAAGCCGGGGCTGTGAGGGAGGCCCAGGTCCGGGTGCCAGAGGGAAGCTGGCGCTGGCAGTCAGGGGAAGGAAGGCCTACTCTTGCATGAATGTCATGCATTGGGCCTCTAGCAAGTAATAAATAATAATACAAGAATAAACTGTTTCACATACTCACAACTATAAACCTACTTTCCTCCCTTCCTCTCTCTCTAAAAGAGAAATCAATAAAAATATATTTTTTAAAAAAATCACAGAACCTCAAAGGGCATTAAGGACATAAAAGGAGTCTAAGTGTTATGAGAAGCTTGTATCGTCCAGGAAATGGTTAAAGTATTAATTTAGGGTAGGCTCTAAAAATCAAAATATAAAATCACGCATAGCAAGCATCCAACTATGTAAAGACATGTTTGTTTGTTTTTAAATACTAGAAAGAAACAACTTTTTGAAGCAGAAGTTCTATCAAGATGATGAAATGATGACTGGTTTTCATTTTCTTTATACTCCTTGGCATTCTCAGAGCAACTTTTTCCCTCAATATTTGGTTTCATATAAAACGATTACAGTATTTTCTTGAGGGAGGTGAAAGTAGCCTTCATTTTCTTACAAAGGTTCAAAAAGAACAAATTCCTAGAAAATTGGACAGAGACCCTGTAATTCTGCAGCCAGTTATTGGCAACATTTGTATGAGTGAAGCATGCTTTGGTCGGCCAACACAGACAGGCCAGGTACCAGACACATCCTGTGCCCCAGACAGGGACTGGCCGCTCACTCACTGTGCTTGGTGTGAGAGCACGCCTCAAGTTGTCTCTCCATAAACATGAGGAAATCCTGACTCAGCAGAAAGAATCACTTCTGGTAATAATTCAGGTCATCTGCACAGTCTTTCCACAACAAAAACGCAAAGATCTTGCTAAATTAACAAGGAATAGTCATCATGCAAGAGACATCTGCACCCCAACTTGCAGCAAGAAGAAATGAAGCCCAGAGAAGCGATGCGTCTTGTTTAGAAGGTAATCCATGCGACACAAGAATTACCATTGTTGCAAAACAATGATGAAGTGAGGTGAGTACTCTCTCTCATATGCTAGTAGTGCAAACACAAATCAATTTTTAAAGTTTGTGAGGAACAATTAGGAAATGTTATCGAGAACCTTTAAAATGCCTATTTCCTAACACAGCAATTCTCCTTTCCAGAAATTTATCTTAAGAAAATAATCTGAGCCCTAGCTGGTTTGGCTTAGTGGAGAGAGCGTCGGCCTGCAGACTGAAGGGTCCCAGGTTTGATTCCGGTCAGGGGCACATGTTCAGGTTGCAGGCTCGATTCCCCAATAGGGGACGTGCAGGAGGCAGCCGATCAATGATTCTCTCTCATCATTGATGTTTCTATCTATCTCTCCCTCTCCCTTCCTCTCTGAAATCAATTAAAATATATTTTAAAAAAAAAAAAAAAGAAAAGAATCTGAGATGTGATCAAAGATTTATGTACCTGGATGTTCATCAAAGCATCCTATATAATAAAGAGCTAATATGCTAATTAGACTGAATAGCAGAATGACCGTCCGGACGACCTTCCAGACGAAGCCGTGGCTGCGAGGGCTGAGCCCCTCGTACAAATTTTGTGCATTGGGCCTCTAGTTCTTTATAATAGTCAAAAATTGTAAATAAGCTAAATTTCTAATAACAGAGACTAGTTAATAAATAATAAATAAATATTTAGTAACCACAGAATCCACCTGAGAGGGTGCTAAACAACCATTTAAGAACATTTACTTGAGCAATATATTAAAACACATTCAAAATACCCCTCACACTATTTTAAAGCATAGTATCATAGCAAGTGTTTATTGAGAACTTCCTATCTGCCAGGCGCACCCCAAATGTTTCACATGCATCATCTCATTTCATCTCACCCAGCCCTACGGTCAGTGTTATCCCTTCCAGTGAGTGAAGGCTCCTGGATTCAAACCCAGGCAGTGTGACCCCAGAATATGCCGCCTAGAGAAAAACTCTGGGAGGCAATGATTAAAATGCTAATAGGAAGGCATTAAAGACTATTTTTATTTTCTTCCTGGTACCTGTCAATATTTTCCAAATCATCTATAATTACCGTGTACTATTTGCAGTCTCCCTCCCCAGATGGAAGCTTTACGAACTGCTTTCACTTATCATTTACACAATTTCAGTGAACAACAAGTCTTAGCTCTAATGAAGCTTTGAATCGTGTCTCCTCCGGGCCTTAAAAGCAGGAGACGGTTGTGCAAATCTGAGCCGTGACATTCTGACCAGGGCAAGGGGATGGGCCACGAGTCTGCTCAGCAGGCTGTGGAGTCCATGACTTCCATCCCACAAGCACGTGTCACCATCTGGCTTACACAGCACTGATTTTTTTTACGTATATTCTGCCATTAATCTTCCCAACGACCTATCCAAGTAGATGTGACCATTTCAGGAAACTGAGGTTTAGGGAGCTGAAGTGACTTGCCCAGGGTCATGCAGGGCACCCCAGCACTTTTCTAACGCATCTCTTGACCTACGAGCTCTGTGGCTCCAGCCTGTCCTCCACACCTCTCGGGTAATCTTTCTAATACATAAAGCAGGCTTGACCCCATCCCCCCCCCCCACACACACACACACACAGCCTTCCTCACTAAAACCCTCCGTGACTCCCACTGCCTACAGGGTCAAGACCAAGCTCCATAACATGGCACCAGGTCCTCCCTGCCCAGTCCCTGCCTACCTCTCCAGCCCCATCACCTGCACCTGTCACTGCAGTGTCCCACGTGACAGACCCCAGCGGGGTCCTGGGGACACAGTGATAAACAGGACGTGGCACAAGGATGAACAAGACCTGGCTTACACCCTGAAGAAGCCAGAAGTCCTGTGGGGGAGACAGACACAGAGAGGGATTGTTGCGACGCAGACGGACAGTGGGGGGGAGGCCTAGGCTGGGGTGCTTAGGACAGGCCCCTGGAGGAAGCGGGAATGAGCCAGATGAGGGGCAAAGGAGGAGACATTCCCTGCAGAAGAAACCGAGCAGCAAAGTGTTAGCGCACAGAACTTTCTGCACCAAAGCAAACGTTCTAGATGCTTTCCAACATGGCAGCCACTCGCCACGTGTGGCTACTGCGCACTTGACAAGTGGTTAGTGCAACTGGGGAGCTGAACCGTTCGTTTTACTTAATTTTTAATTAACTTCTATGCAAACAGCCATGCATGGCTCACAGCTACCATGTTGGACAGCACGGTTCTAGAGCATTAAACTGAAGCTGATAGACATGAAGTTCAGTAGGTAAGTTTTGAAGTAACATTTCGGTCAGGCCAGGCTGCATGTGGCTTCTTACACTCACCATGCTGTTCCTTCCCCCTTGTCTCCCCGGCAAGCCCCCACTGAACCCCCACAAGGCCACCCTGTCCCACCCCCCTCTGAAGGCTTCCCTGGCTGCTCGCACCGTCTCTCACACGTTCTACTTCTACATGTCGCCTTTTCCCAGGCAGGCATCACCGTGAATCACATGTATACGTCCTCATAACCATCTCTACTAGGCTCTGAGCTCTGTCCCTTCCTTGTCCTGGTATTTCCAGCCACTGGTACCCTCTTGGCACAGGGGAGGCACTCAATAATAAATGCTTGATGCACAAGTGGCCTGGCAGGGGCGGGGGCGGGGTATTCACCTCTTCTGATGAAGATGTGAGTCCCTAACCTTGACCTCCCTGAGAATGAATGACGGCTCGGATGAGTCCTCACGAACACCCTGCCCACCCTCCCATCACGGTCCACCCCGGGCCTTGCAGTGCCTCTATTTTGCCCAGGTTTCCGAACCTAGAGATCTGAACAGGGGAAGTGACTAGCCAGCTTCTAAAGGCAGCAAATCGAATGATCAGAAGCCAGTCCTTGGAGTTAGTCCTGGTTCTGGGGACCAGCTCCGCCACTCAGCACCTGCGTGTTCTTAAGCTGGGTGCTGGAATGCTCTGAGCCCGTTTCCTCGAGGGAAAAGTGGGCATCACCTCGGCCTCTTACAGTTGTTGGGAGGCTGAGTGACTACACACCTGCGCAGTGCCAGGCACACAGTAAGCTCTCTGTCAACAGTAGCAAGCGGTCTGGAACCCCCATATGCAAATTCCGGAGCCCCTAAATAGCTGCTACTTGGTGCTCTCTGGGATGGACATAATCCAATCTCTGACTCATCACGTGTTGCCAAAATTCTTCTCGAGTTCCCAAGAGGAAATTTATTTTATTTCCCTCTAACTTGAAAAACGAAACCGTCCTTACAGCATTTTGGGGTGGCAGGGATGAGGAAGGAGGCCATGAAATCCAACAAGCAGCTTTGAAAAGGTTACAAACTGATGTTAGAAAGAAAGGAGAAGGCAGCTGGAGGGGGTGAGCGGGGGGGTGGAGACAATCCCCTGAGTTTCTGCTATTATTGAATACCCCAACTCTCAAAGCAGCCAGGCAGCCTCCTCCTCCACGTGGGCTAAGCTCTGCTAATGAGAAAGCGCGCTCTGCCTACATTACCACAATAATGATTTCCCCCTTGCATTTTTCCGTGCCCGCCGCTTTATCATAGCAGAAGTAGACATATATTTTCAATAAATCCCTTCTCCCCTACCTCCTCCCCAACTCGAGCTCGCCCAGTAAAAGCTGTTCTCTCTCTGCACCCTCCCCCAATGCAATCCCAACCCTGAAGCACAATGAGTTCCACTAATCAAAACAGAAAGAAAAAGAAAAATGGAAAAATCACAGCTGCTGAAAAACAGCATTCGCTACAAGTCAAAGCCCTCCGCATTTTTTTCTGCGTGCAGCGTTTACTTCTTCAAGGACACGGCAGCCCTCCCCTATCAGAAATCTTATGCAGAGTTGCTCAGAGGGGAGGGAGGGAGGAGGGGCGGGAAGAAATCTAATATTCACTCTCTTTCCTATTTTGACTAAGCCAGCACAGACAGAAATATAGATAAGGCCTTGAATAACTGATTTAACAAAATGTCACTTATTAAAAGGGATGGGGGATGGGGCCGCATTTGCATTTCAGAGCTCAGTTAAACCACCCCAGCTGAAGGCTGTGAGGCCAGGGAAGCAAGAGGGAGGAAACATTTCTCTCTAGTCTGATCTCCTTCAGCGGCTGCAAGAACTGACCCTGGTGGCGGAGAGGCCTGGGTGTCTCCTCCAACCACAACCAGTGGAGAGCAAACCGAAGGCAAAACAACAACAACAACAAGAAGCTGATTCTTAAATAAAGTGAGCGTTTATACTGCAGTAACTAGTGCCAGGCTCGGTGCTGGGTGCTGGGGGCGTAAGAATGAATGACCCAGTTCTGCCCTCCCCAGGGCAGTCTAGAAGGGGTGGAAGACACGCCCAGTGATAAGTATGCCAACAGCACCCAGGGCTGCAGAGCCCAAGAACTCCCCCTCCAGCCCACCCACAAGCCCTAACCCACAAGCAGGCACACAGGGCCCTCAAGAAGGGCTTCAGGAATGAGTGTCCGCACAGTGAAGCTGTTTGACTTTCAGGCTGGTTTCTGAAGAAGCTCAGACACTTCAAAAGGAAAGACACCCCTAAATGTCCTACCTCCTGTGGCTCCCCAGGAAAACCCCTTAGCTCATATGTGTTCACCCAACTAAAAAAGAAGCCCTAGCCGGTTTGGCTCAGTGGATAGAGTGTCAGCCTGTGGACCGAAGGGTCCCAGGTTCGATTCCGGTCAAGGGCACATGCCCAGGGTTGCCAGCTCGATCCCCAGTAGGGGGCGTGCAGAAAGGCAGCCGATCAATGATTCTCTTGCATCATTGATGTTTCTCTCTCTCTCTCCCCTCTCTCTTCCTCTCTGAAATCAATAAAAATATATTTTTTAAAAAAGAAAGAAAAGAAGAGTGAACAAGTCCCAATGCTTAATAATCAGCCTCAATTACTGGCATCCTTTGGCTGAATTCTAAGGGAGCTTGGTGTCTCCCACTGTGATGACAACAGAGGGAGCTCAAAGGACACGCCTATTAAAACTCCCTGGGCATCAAATCCATCTTTTTTTTTTTTTCTTTTCCTTTTAAAAAATTGTGCAAAGAAGTTAGGTTGGAGGCAACTTCCCAAAGATGAAGAGAAGCCCTCGGAGCAGCCTTTGTTATGACAAAGACCCCTGAGACCCTCAGGGAGCTTCCCAAGGCAGCACACTGCCCAAGGCCCAGTATGTCCAAAGCCCAAGGCCCAGTATGTCCAAAGCCCAAAGCCCAGTGTGTCCAAAGCCAGGGCCTGGAGACCGAAGGCCACACTATCTAAAAACAACCACCACGGACTGTCTTGGTTCCTCCACTGAGGGGCCCCACAGAAGGGACTGGGCTGAGCGTAGGAGGCTGATGGAGAATAGCCATGCGATTTGTTAAAGTCAAGTTTTGGCTTTAATTAGGAGGCAGGCTTAAAGCTGTGTGCTCCAGAATGAACCAGACAATTCAAGTTTTTAAAAATGTAATGCCCCAAACACGCTGAAATCATCTATTTCCAGCTAAGGTCACTAGACTTATAAGCCTGAAATTCCCAGATGCACGATTTGGTTTCCATAATCTCTTACATATATTCTATCCCATTCTTACTTAATACTGTATAGCAATATCTATTTGAGAGTGCAATGAAATTTGGAGACCATTTAAATTCTGGGCATTAAACCTGGGCTTTGAAAGCTGGCAGGTCATATGACTCCAGGTTAATCGTTTATTTATATTTTTTCAATTCTACTTCTTGAGCCTCACTTTCCTCGGCTGTAAAATGGGAATAATATCTACCTCCTATGGTTGTCGCAAGGCACCGATAAAATAGGACAAGTCAAAGAGGCTTTGGACCTAGGTAAACACTAGTTATTTCAATGGCGGCATCCATTTCCTCCCTCTCTGATTTTTTGCTGTTTGTTTTCCCCTCTCTGTGAAACCAGACTGATATCGGTTCCACTGATCTCTCAAAAATGACAACTTGTATTTATTACACAAATAAATCCAGAAGGTCCTGTTACCCACAGGTGTGCAAAAGCTGACTCCCCGCCGAATCCAGGTGAGGGGCACGAGGGAATTCATTGTACTACTGTCTGCCTTTGTATACGTTTGAAGATTTTTCATGATAAAAATTAATGTAGAAAGAAAAAAGGAGAGCCTCACCCTACTGAGCAGACGCCAGGGTCTGATTAGGGGAAAGTATGGGCTATTTTTTATTTTTGTTATTGTTGTTAATCCTCCCCCGAATATATTTTTCCATTGATTTTTTTTTTTAGAGGGAGTGGAAGAGAGAGAGAGAAACATCGATGTGAGAGAAACACATCAACTGGTTGCCTCCTGCACGTGCCCGACCAGGGTCCAGGCCGGGGAGGAGCCTGCAACGGAGGTACATGCCCTTGACCAGAATCAAACCTGGGACCCTTTGACGCTCTATCCACTGAGCCAAACTGGCTAGGGCATGGGCTATTTGTTAAAACCGGAAATGACTTCCCAGCATACACAGTAAGACTAAAGGTTAAAGGACTGTTTTGTAGGTAGAGTCAGTACACACAACAGTTTTCATTTGCAAAAAACAAACGCTGAGCCAAAACGAAGATCGCTCACAGCGGGGGACCACAGCCAGGTTTCTTGGGTAGGTTCAAGGTTCCCCTGCGCCCAGTTCACAAACCAAGTAAGTCTGGCCCTTTGGGTGGACAGGTCTCAGGTTCTAAATATGGAATCAGAGTTTGAACCTCTACTGACTGACCTTTCCCCGCCCGCATTCTGATGCCTGCCTTCCAACCGTGAGATCAGTTTCGCCAAAGGGATCGCAGAGGCCCTGAAAACCCCAAATAGAAAGTAGCTTCGAGCGGGAAACATAAATGGGAGTGAACACGGTGAACAGCTTTTAGTAGACGCTTTGGGAAGTTCAGGGACGGGTTTTCATTGGTTGTCAGGTTTTTGTATCTGAGAAGAAGATCTGGCTGAAGTTCAATTCACCTCGCTGCTGCCTGCTACAGTTTACATAGCACTTTCCGTACATTATCTGATCCCATCCTCACAAGTCTGAGAAGGGAGGCGACAGATGGTATCACCCTCATCACCCTCCTTCTGCAGATGTGGAGACAGGCCCAGAGGCCCCCTTGTCCAGAGCAAAGATGGAGCTGGACCGCACCCCGGGTTTTCTGGCTCTCTCTCCTCCCCCACCCACCTCCCATGCAGACCCCATGCTTGGCACAGAGGCGGACAGTCCATGGCATATTTTTTTGTGAAAGGCAGCCTGAAGGAGAGGCAGATCTCTGCCCTTTTTTTCTGGAGCTTCTTGTTCAAAACATATGACGCAGGGCCCACCAACTTTAGAACAGGGCTGAACATCATGGAGGTCTCTTTCCAATCGTAGTTTCCAAATAAATCTAAGGTGAGGCCCAAATTACTTTAACTGAAGACTCTTTTCCAAGCGAAAGAGTCTGCTCTTTCCTCTGTGCTGCTCAGTAATGCAGTCAAATGCTCAAAAAAAAAAAAAAATGCAGCACAATTTTCTGATGCAGTCTTAACCCTTGCAGGCTCCGGTAGGACTCAAGTCCTGAGCCCAAAGCCCTTCCCAGGGAGGGTGCGGCCTCAGCCCGGAGAGGAAGAGCACCTCAGGGCCCCAGCGCAGCACCTCACCTTCCCGCACCTGCTCTCTGGCCACATGGAGGACGTGTTCCTCCTCCAAGAAAAGCCGATCTCCCCCCCACAGGCCTCGAGGGTTTTTGCTCAGGGGACCCAAACCATTGCTCTTGACCAAGCATCTCCTCTCCACTGTTTCGCATCAGCACACAAATATACCACCAGGGCCTCAAAAAACCCTGTCCCTCTACCCCATGTCCTTCCAACTCCCACTCCATTCCTCTGGCCCCCTTTCTGAGTCCAGCTGTGCCCAAAAGTAGTCTACACATGCCACTACCAGTTCCTCGCCTCCCACTCCCCGGCCAACCCCTCCAACCTGGCTTCTGCCCAATCCATCGCTCCACTGAGACTGTTCCCAAAGTTGCCAATGGCTTCCATTTTGCCAAATCCATTGGTGACTTTCCCGGCCTTATCTCGCGGCACACTCGTATGCATCGCCTTTTCCCTCCAGGCTCCTTAGGACATGTCCGCCAGTCTCCTGCATTAAAATACCACGCCCTGGCTGACGATTCCCACATTTTCATCTCTTGCCTGGCCAGTCCTCTGACACTGGATGCTCGTATCAGACCGCTTGCTTAATATCTCATTGAGTCCAACAGGCATCTCAGATTCCAGGGAGCGTGATTCTGCTCCCCTCCCTCTCCCTCTTCCCCATCTCAGCAAATAGCACCACCCATCTACCCAACTGCTCAGGTCAGAAACCTGTTATCCTAGATTCCTCCTCCCACCCCCCACCAAATCCATCCCCAAGCCCTGCCCATTCTACCTTCAATGTGCGTCTGGCACCCACCTGCTCCCCTCCATTCACCTTCTGTCACCTCCCCCCTGACCTGCTCCAACTGCCACAGTACTGTGCTCCCCAATTCCACACCTGCCCCTCTCCACCAATGCATTGGGTAGGGGTGTCCCTTCTCACTGTAATGGCTTCCCACTGCACTTTGGATGAAACCCAAACCTTTCAAGGCCCCCAGAGCCCTGCCTGGTCAATCATCTCTTGTGCCCTCTCTCCCTCCCGTTATCCACCCGCACCTCTCTTCAATGGCCAAAGCCAAAGGCCTTCCACCCAGGCTGTCTGGTGCCCTCTGCTTCTCCCACCCTAATCCCCAGAGAGGCTCTCCTAGGCTGCTCTAGCTGAGTAAGTCCAGGTCACCGTTCCCTGGGATTTCATCAGAGCATTTATCACATTTTGCAATATCTATTCCTTTACATATCAACCTCCCCTCTGGACTGTAAACTAGGGAGAGGGGTGGGGGATGGGTAGAGGGAGATGATTATATTCTGAATTATCAACATATTCCCAGCGTCTAAACTTAGGGCCTAGCACAGAATGGGTGCTCAGTAAGTAACTGCCGAATGTACAAATGAATAAACCAGTCAGCCATGGCATGAAAATAACTGTTACCGTCTATGAGCCTAGACTTATCGCTGCCATTTAGGCACAAGGGTTCTTTCCCCCCCCTTCCTCTCTATCAAAAAACAAAACAAAACAAAACAAAAACGTTTTAATATTGCTAAACCAAAAGCCCAATAGCTCAGCATACTCCACCCATTCTCAGCTTGTCTTCCATGAGGAAAAAGCAAAAATCATCCATTTCCTCAGTAAACCCTAATTAACCAGTAGGCCCTACAAGCAGCTATCCAGAGAACTTGAAAATCCTTATAAAATACCACAGGGTCTTTTTGTTGTGTATTTTATTTAACCCAGAAAAAATAAAAACAGATTAAGAGAGTCATGGAATCAAACTCATGTTCTCAAGCCTGTATTATTCCTTAAAATGCCACAGTAGCCTCGCTGAAAAGCATGCCAAGAACAGATCCAGCTGCTCTTGTCTCCCTCTCCCCACAAAAGAAAGCAACTGTGTAATATCCTCTTTATTTTATTGGTTCCCCTTAAACATGCAAATTCAGAAATATTACTAATCCACAAGATCCTAGCTGATCCTAACCCTCTCTCCTCCCTAAATCACAGTTTTATGAGGTCAGAAATAAAATGAGCTGAATTCGACTGCTTTTAGAGCAGAACAATCAGCACAAATTTGTACTGCCTGGGGTCTGAGTCACTTGTCTGGATCCTTACTATACATGTGAATGTTCAAAGTCAATAAAAACATCAAGAGCTTCCCCCCCCCCCCAAAAAAAAAAAATGCCCACAGTGAAATATGAGATATCCCAGAAGCGACATTAACACAATATCATTACCATGAACCTTATGGCAAATATACCACCAAATTCCAATTACCCACGTGTGAATTTCCCCCAGACAGTGGGTAAAGCCACAACTAGGCTTTCTGGTCTGCTCAATTAACCTTAGATTTGACCAAGCATAATTAGACAGGTGAGCCAGCTGGTTGCAGGGGAAACTTCCAAGATGAACTGAAATTATTTTTGGTGCCACTCTCTATTCACACATATAATTGCGTATCAACCATGCCCTTTTTTTCCCCAAGACGGTCGGTGGCAGGCTTAACTAAGTTTTTCCTTGCGTTGATGGTCAAGATAACCAGGCCACTCAAGAGTCTTTTTTGGAATGCCAAGGTACAACTCCACTCTCTCCATGAGAAGACAAAAACGGAAGTTAATCAACTCAGCACAAGTCCATGAAGCAATTTGGCCGTTGGCCCAGGAAGACACTGTCAAGACCTCCAGAGACTTTTCTGGAGAGCTCTCTCCACAAGACCGAATGACAGAATTTCAGACACAGATGTAACTCATGGATCAAACTGCGCTCCTAATTTAAAAAAAAAAAAAAATCTGAAGTCCAGAAATGCTAGACACTGGACATTTCCCCCCTGCTGTGAGCAAACCACCTTAAAAGTTCTTGGTCACTTTTCAAATACTGTAAACTCGAGGCAACCACTGAATGCAAAACAACGTCAATACTTTCTGATTAATCAACTTTATGGAGAATCCTTATACTTTTCCCAAGAAAACAATGCTTTTGATTATTACAACCAACCCAACCATCAAAGGATAGGAAAAAGAATATGATACATAAGCTTGGCTTTTGTGATCACACACTTTATTATATAAGCAGCAGTCCCCTCCCTTATCATTAATGCTCCTACCTCAACAAAAACCACAGGCCCAAGCGGGTTAAAGGAAGCCAAACGGAGTACTTTCCACACAGTTCATAGAACAACTGTTTTCACAGCAAGCTCACATAAATGCTATGTGATATTAACACACGCCTGCTATGTGGAAGCCTGCTTACCAAGCTGTGAAAAGACTCGTGTTTACTATGGAACCTGTAAAATTAATCTTCTCAATGCCCATAAAGCAGACGGAAGCGCTCTTTTTTTCAGATGTCAAGCTGGCTTCTCAACAAATCTTTGGCAAAAACGGACATGCCTAAAAGGGCGGGGCCCAAAGAGCTGTGTCACTCCCTGTATCAATTCCTATAAATCAAATCCTGACAATCACCACAATATTTTTAAAAGAATGAATTATGATTCATGGGCCTTCAAACCTTTATTACCACAAGAACATTCCCAGCAGAAGAGAAAAAAAAGCTACTGTGACTTGATTAATGGCCAAAGCAAGACAATAAAATAAATCTCATAACTATAAGAATAAAAAAAAAACAACCTGAATGACTGCTCTTGGCTTCGAGGGTAGCCATGTCAATAATTCCACTATCCTGGGATAAACACACATAAAGATTGTGTTTACCTTCCCAGCAATAGACACCACCAGACGCAGACTTTCAGCAGGGGAAAATTAATAGCTAATTTGTTTAACGAATGCTTAGTTAGGAACATTTGATAAATGGCAATATTTATTTCCCAACTAACTCAGCTCTCAAGCTGCCAAATAACCAATTCTCAATCTGGAAATCTGATAACAGGAAGGAAAGAAAGCACTGTCCATCCGTAACACGCAGAGAAATATTTTTAATCCCATTATTTCCCCTGCTAGCATCGAGCCCGGCTACAGAACTGCAGAAAGCTTAACCAACTTTGGTTAACCCGTCTGCCTAGTGTTTACTCCCCGGCCCTACTAAGCATGCCTGGGTTTGAACCTCTGGTGCTAAAATTATCCTGGCAAAGTTAAAACTCCCCGCATAATCCAGGTACCTGACAGCCAAGACCTACAACCACCCATCTGCAGAAACCAGCAGGCTGAGCACCAGGAAAACAGGCAGGGAGGAGCAGAGACTGCTGGTTAACTGGTAAACCGCTGAGTACTTCTGCTGGTTATCCTCCCAGTGGGCACCAAACCCCGTCGTCGGTCGCCAGACTGCTTTCTTGAAACGGTTAATGATGCCGAAGGTTGGTACCAACTGGGACAACCGAAAACTCCTTTCTTCACGCTCTGCTCCAAGGCCTGCTAAAAAGCGCACCCACCCGGCCCGGGAGGCATTTTTTTAAAGAACTCCTCGGCCATCCCTGGATCCCTCATTCCTAAGCATCACTCCCATGCACTTCCCAAGACAGCCCAGGCCACGCTGTTAGCAACCGGCTTCAACACGTACTTTCACTTGCCAGAGCCGCCGGGTCTGGGAAGTTTCCACAAAGCTGGCTCTCGCAGGCCAGCCCAAGCCCCACGGAGGAACCAGAATGTCATTTTCTTTTCACGTAGGGATGGCAGGCGCACACGCCCCAGCCCAGGGCTGACCGGAGGCCACGGGCCAGATGCTCTCGGCCTCCGCCAGTGAATGGGTGGTTTTCTAATATCTATTTCTTTAGATCACCAGCAACAACTCCCAAACTGAAGTTAAGACTGGCGGGGCAGGTTTACCCCCCACACATTTCCCCCGTCCGGGTGGCCACTTTTAACTTCTGGTGGGTACTCGGGCCCCCAAAGAGCCCACAGGCGCATGTATATACATATATGCATCATGTCCAAAGCCCCAAAAGGCACATCCCTAGGGTCCTGCGGTTTCTTGGCTGGAAGAATGAAGGCTTTATAGCATCACACCCTTCAAGTGCAAGCCCCACCACCACCCTTTAAGCCCGATCTGCCAATTTTAGCGCCCCTCGCACCCCTCCCCCTTTGCTGGGATGCCGTGCAGCACCGAGAGGGAAGAGAGAAGAAGGGAAGCAGAGAGAAGGCCCGGTTAACATACTGAAAGTAAAGAAGTGCGGGGGGAGACTTTTCCTTCCCCTCCCCCATCTTCTCACTGAGCATCCCCCCCAACTAATTTTTTTTTTAAAAAAATGAAACTTAATAAGCTTCTTGCCTACCTTGGCTGTTTCTGCAACAAGTGCATGGGCAATCCGACAAGAAGACCAGTCTCCGCTTGGGGGGGTGAGATGGGGGCGAAGCAGAGCTGATGGAGTAATTTCAATATTAATTTATGTCAGAGCCGCCTCCTCGAAGCGCTACTCACTTACAGTACTGCCCTCAGCCAGTAAACAAATATCGCTCCGCCAGGAAACATACTCCCCAGATGCAAGCCCCTCTCCCCAGCAGGGAACCCGGCCCTGCATCCCCCACCCCCACCCAACAGCGTGCTCCCCAACCCCGGTAGGAAGCTCAGCGTTACCAAAGCACCAACCCACCACCTCCGCCACCACCCGAGCAAGAAACTTACTCGGTCCGTCTATGCCTCCACCCTCCCTTCAGGAAATCTACTCTCCATATGCATTCAGCCTCCCCGCAGGAAATCTGCTCCCCCCTCCCCCCTTCTATATACATGCACCCCTCCCTCTCCTCCTCCCCACTCGCCCTCCCCGGCCAAAAACTTACTAGCGAGCAAGCGTGCAGGCTCTCCCGATCCTGGAAACTTACTCCCAGAGATAGCGCCCGCCAACCCCCTTCCCGGCCCTGCTCCCCTTCCTGCCCTCCGCCGCAAGCAACTCCAAACTCTCCGCATCCAGCCACTCGCCCTCCCCGGTGGAAATTTGCAGCGCGGGGCCGCGCGCGTGCATCCACCCTCCCCTTCAGGAAACTTACTCCCCGTCTGCATGCACCGCCTCTCAGCCATCGCTTAGGGAAGGGGGTGTGCTAAGAAGACAGAAATACATATGTATCTCTCGCCCCTCCCCCGGCCGCAGCCCACTCGGGGCCGAGCCGCGGTAACCTGGCCTTACCTTTTGCATTGCTCCCCATCCTCGCCCCTCCCTTAACCCTCCTTATCTGCTCCCCGGCGCCCCCCTTTTTTCACCCTTTACCCACCCCTAGCAACCGTTCCCAAGCTCCTCTCGGTCTTTTTTTTTTTTTTTAATCCAGGATGCAAATTCCTCCCCTGTCAGCAAATCGACTGTCAAATTATTTTCTTGCAAAAGGAGAAAGGCGGGGTGGGGGGGGGGGGAGCAGAAGCAAAAAAGGGGGGAGGGCGGGGGAAGGGAGAGAGGGGGACAGAAGAGGGGAGAGATATCCCTCCGCAGAGCTGGGTCTGGCCGCGGGCGGGGAAGCAGGAAGTAAGGTGTCCAGCGCCCGGCCGGCGGGTCCTACGCCGCGGCCCCCGCCTGCGCCCCGTGTCCCCCGGGGCGCCTCGCTTCGGCGGTCGCGGGCCGCCCCACGCATTGTTCGCAGCGTTCCCGGCATCGCGCTGCCGACCTTATTTGTTTGCTCTGCATGTGCATGAGGTGGCACCTTTTGTAGGCTGGAGAGAGCCTGGACCAGGATGGGCCGGGGGGCGAGGACCGCGTTGGGGCCCCGCGCGGGACCTGTCTGCAAATCGAGATGTGGCGGACTCCCCGGCGAGGCCGGAAAATCGAGGCCCAGGAGAAGGCGGCGCGGCCGGGAAGCTGCCGCCTTAGCCCCGGACCAGGGCAGGATTGCTTCCTGCGTAGCCGTCCCGGTTATTGTAACGCGCTTTGCAGTCTAACGACTGGGCTTTGGGTTCGGGGTTTATTTTGTTAAAGGGGTTGCAAAGATGCCACGGTCGAGGTGGGCTGCGGGGAGCCGGTCTGCACCTACTCCCCCCCTCCCCCCCGCACTGCACCCCGGCTTCGGTGGGGCTGGGAGAGAGGCCGGCGCTCCGGGGAAGGGGCTGGAGATTCGCGAAGCGCGCGGCTCCATTCCTCCGCCCCGATGGGGGCGGGGAGCGGGTGCTGCAGGCGGCGCTGGAAACGCAGCTCTCTGGGGAGGGGTCTCCATCTCCGCCGCGCAGCAGGCCGGGGCGGGAGGTTGCCTAGGAGAGGGGCCGGGCTGGGCAGCTGAGGGGAGGGGGTGCGGGTGCTGCCGCGGAGCGCGCTCGCCCCTCCTCGCGCGCCATGACTGTGGAACGTGGTGCCGGGGAGGAGGGACGGCCGCCGGGGGCCGCCCGGGGCCGCTCGGCATTGGTGCAGAAACCCGAGCCGGAGCCGCTCCTCGCGCTGCCTGCTCCTCCTCCTCTGCGGGGGAAACCGCTGCACCCAAACCGAGAGCAGCTGCGAGCAGGGGGCAGGGCGCGGGCTGAAAGGCGAGCCGGGGGTTCAAACCTCGGCGGCGCCGGGAGGGCGAGAACAGGGCGGCCCCGGGTCCCGCGACAGCGCGGCCGCCTGTCGGTCCGGCCTGGGACCCAGCATTTCCAGGTGTGCTTTCTCGTCCGAGGAAACGTGAACCAAAGATGGTTCGGCTCAACAGACCGCCTCGAGGCATCTAGCCATCGAGGGCAAACGACAGCGAGTCTTTTTTGCTCGAGGGAAAGTTAGACCAGGCATTTTTGCAGTTAGGGGAGATCATTGCACCCCATTCCCCAGAAGTCACACTGGATAAATAAGGTGCTCCCGCTACCCAGATCTTGGCCACTCTCCCCCACCCTCCCCCCACTCGGCGCTGGGTGTGGACTGGGCGGGGGAAGGCTATATAGGAGCTTAAAGCATGAGGTCATGGGCGGAGGACGCTGCTGCCAAAAACGGTGGAGGTTCTTGTGTATTTCGAGGGGTAACGGTTCTCCGTCTTCGGCAGTGATACGTTCTCCCAGTTCCGGGGCGCCTGGACCAGAGAGCCCTCCGAAGGGGAGAGGGTTCTGGGCTCTTCTCATTGAGAATTGGGCCGGGGCCCAGCCCCCTCTGGGCCCTGCCACAGAAGCCGAGAGAGTCCAGGGATGGCGCACAGTGTCGCGGAGACTGAGAAAGGCTCAGATGCCAGGTGCCCGCTCCCCCTTTCCTCCATCGTCGGTCATCTTCCAACCGGGCAGCTTCTGTGATAGCCTCCTGCCCCCCCCCCCCGCCCCCGATCCGACCCCCTCTGCCCAAGCGCCTCCCGGAGTCTTTCTCACACTCTTGCCTTCATTCCTCCAAACCCCTCCCAGTTGCTCTTAGAATAAAGCCAAGCCCTGCAGCTCCGGTGTGATTTCGCCTCCACCGACCTCTCCACGCTCACAGCTCCTCCTCCTTTACTGTAAGCCGGCGCGCTTCTTTGTTCTGCGGCTGGGGGTGGGGTGGGGTGGGGGACGCTCACCCTTCCCCTTCCACCTCTTTTTACTGACTCCTGCTGGACCTTCTGGGCTCGGCTCGACTGCCCCGGCCTCCAAGAAGCCAGCCGTCCCGAGGATACAGCCATCCCTAACTCCCTCGGAGGAAAAGCCCACCCTAGACCTCCCGGCGGTGGCGGCCGCTTTCCCCGCGGAGGAGGAACAGCCCCGCCCGAGCGCCGTCGCTGCCTGGGGCCTGACCTCCAGGGAGGGAGTGGGCCAGGACGGAACCTCAAAACCCCGTTCCCTCAAGACCTGGAAAAAGCAGCGCACCGCCCAGAAACCTCAGCCCCTCCACCTCCCACCCCCTGCACACACCCACACACGCGTAAAGCGAGGAGAGGTCTTTTAATCTAAGCTCCTCCCTGGCACAGATAAAGAACCTGACGCTGACAGCGAGTAAGTACATTGCCTGAGGTCAAGGCGGAAATTCACACCCTGGTCTTTCCTGCTCCTAAACCAATACCTGCAGAGGTGGATTGGGGCTGTGGGACGCAGGGTATTGCTGCTACACAGCCAAGGATGCTTGTATCGTCTTCAAAGAACCCCTCCATGATTGGCCCACTGCCAGCAGAGAGGTAGTGTGGCCTAATGGTTAGCTGTGCAGGCTCATTTTGAACAAGTTTCCTAATCGTACTTGGTTCTGTTTCTTTGAAAGTAAGAGCGGTATAATGGTACCGACAGTGTAGTGTTATGAGGCTTGAGTTAATATATGTTAAGGCCTTAGAACAGTATCCAGGCAAGCTCTTGATTATTTGTGAATGGGGTTATGTGCCCCCTCCCAAAGACTCTAGAAAATTAGGTCCCCAGAGTCTTAACCGATGTAAGCATCAAAAATGACCTGGGAAATGCACAGACAATACATACAAAAGCCTTATTTAGCCAATAGATTCAACCTTTAACAATGCCTGTGCTAGAAGACAATCCAGGGCTGAATAATCCCAAATCTGTGAGTGCTGGTTGTGGACTCGTAGAATGAGTGTCAGAAGGAAAACAGCTGAAATGAAAACATTACCGTGGATCTTTGAAATTCTAATCCAGCTGAAATACTAGTATTCCCAGTCTCGGTGCAAGTCCTGCCTTGTATGACCAAAGTCCTCCTAGAACTGCAAAAAAAAAAAAAAAAAAAGAGTAAGGGGATTATTATTATTATTGTTAGATCCCTTTGCAGAACTTACCCCTATGGTAAAAGAGGTTTTTGTTTGTTTGTTTGTTTAAATATATTTTATTGATTTCTTACAGAGAGGAAGGGAGAGGGATAGAGAGTTAGAATCATCGATGAGAAACATCGACCAGTTGCCTCCTGCACACCCCCTACTGGGGATGTGCCCAAAACCAAGGTACATGCCCTTGACTAGAATCGAACCTGGGACCCTTGAGTCCACAGGCTGACGCTCTATCCACTGAGCCAAACCGGTCAGGGCAAAAGAGGTTTTTTTTAAATGCAATTCATTTTGGGGGAATAGGTTTAATGCATTCACATGATTCTAAATTCAAGTCTCCCATCCTGGCTGCCACCCACTGGTTCTCCCTCTGCGGAGACAGCCAGATTAGCCTTCAGACGGCATGTTTAACTGGTTTCCAGCTGAGGCCTCAGAAGAGCTCCTGGGGTGCCTGCTTTAATACTTTATGCCCAGGGCTCCTTCTCCAGCACATGCAGCATCATCACCCTACTGCCACCCTTCCCAGCCCTTCAGCCTCAGTCCTAAACAGGCTGTATTAAAAGTGACAAAAGCAAACACTTTGTGATTCTTTCTCCTCTACACTAATCATCACTAAGGTTTATTGAGTGCTATCTATGTGCCAAGCGCTGTGCTAACTATTAGACATGTATTATTCTACTTACCCAGCTCCAAACCATCATCACCACAATATTCTTATTTTACAGATGCAGAGAGAAGTGGAGTATTAGATTACATAACTTGCTCCAATTGGAATCCAGGCCAACCTGAACCCAAACCCTTTGTCTTAACCACTAGCCCTCTTGCCTCTCTGCAACAAAGGAAAAATTCTGGGAACTGAAGGGAAAGGAGTGGAATGGAGTCTTTGAACTAGGGCAGATCTTAATTCAAATTCTGAGTCTGGCCCTAATCAGCAATGAGACTTTGTGAAGGTTTTATTTGTTGTTGTTGTTGTTGTTTTTTAATATATTTTATTGATTTTTTACAGAGAGGAAGGGAGAGAGATAGAGAGTTAGAAACATCGATGAGAGAGAAATATCAATCAGCTGCCTCCTGCACACCTCCCACTGGGGATGTGGCCGCAACCCAGGTACATGCCCTTGACCGGAATCGAACCTGGGACCTTTCAGTCCGCAGGCCGACGCTCTATCCACTGAGCCAAACCGGTTTCGGCTTTGTGAAGGTTTTTTAACCTCTCTCTAAGCCCCCGCCTGTGAACTGGGACCATACATTTTCCATTGGCTTAATGTGAAGGTCAAGTGCATGTAAATAAAGGTTGTTTTAAATGCCCAGTAAACCAAATGCAACGTTTAGATCTTGTATGGCTCTGATTTGAGTAAGCCAATGCTAAAAAGACATTGCTGAGACAATCAAGGAAATAAACTGTAGACTTGATAAAAATGTTAAATTATTAATTTGGTTAGCTGTGGTAACGGCATTGTGGTTATGGTCTTCTCCAGTTCTTGCCTGTTAGAGATACATAATGAAAAAAATGTGGGTGAAAGTATGCCTGGGATTGATTTTCAAATACTTCAGCCCCCTCCACCAAAAAACCATGAGATAAGTAAAACAAGATTAGCAACGTATGGATCATTATTGAAGCCATTCCTTATTCTGTCCTCCATACTTCTTTTGAATGCTTGAAATGTTTCAAATAAATTTGAAAAAAATTAAAAATAAAATAATTATATAAAAAATTACTAAAAATTTAATTATCAGGTTTATTCAATTATTGTAAATTATTATTAATAATTATGAAAGTTTGAATGTACATTATTGAAATAAAGGACTGGCATGTGGGGTTGCGGGGACAAGAGGAGATAAACCAAAGAATTTATATACTTTCTAGTCTATGCATAGCCCATGGACAGGCAATAGGGTAGTGAAGACCTGGGGCGGGGGGGGGGGGGGGGTGGTGGTAGGGGCTGGGAGGAGGGTCATAAAGGGGGGTAAAATGGGAGGTATCTGTAATACTATCAACAATAAGAAATATCTTTTTAAAAAAGAAGTAGTATTGGCTTATAAGTAGGCATGCAAAAACAGCAATTTTGTTCCTGTGAGGCACTCAGGGCAGCACCTGGGTCTGGCAGGTGAACCGGCATGGGGGGCGGGGGGGGCCCAAGGTGGACAGGTAATTATTGTAAGGACCCATCCAACCACACAAAGGACAATGTACAGGAAGGTAAATGGCAGGAGGACTGGTGACAGGAACAGGCAAATTAAAATTGAGGAACAGGCTTTCCCCGAAAATGTACACCCTTCAAGTACGTGAATTAGAGGGTCCACAGAGTCACTTCAAGATGGCGTGGAGTAGGGATCAGATGCAGGGGCGAAATCCTCAACTCTGCTCCGGGTTCTCTCACCCAGGGCAGAACGACAGCTTTGAGTTCCCTCATTAGTCATTTTGGTGTTAAGACTTCTCTGGCCTCCTCCTGCTGGCCAGACGGGAAGTCCAAGAAATGCTGTTGGCTTTCACAAGAGAAGGATTATAGCTGAGGCCACGCTGTTACTTGCGATTCTCAAGGACAGATCAGAGCCACATGGAAATGAAAATGTAGGTGATTCCTGGCCTGGCTGGGTGCTCCGTTGGTTAGAGCACCATCCCTATACACCAAGATTGTGGGTTTGATTAACCAATGAATGCATGAATAAGTGGAACAACAAATTGGTGTGTGTGTTTTTTCTCTCTCTCTCCCTTCCTCCTTCTCTCTCTAAAAAAAAAAAAAAAAAAAAAAAAAAAAAAAAAAAAAAAAATCAATAAAATTTTTTAAATTATTTTTTAAAGTTTAGAAAATGCAGCCAATTCATAACCAAATGAAATGTTTTAGGCCAGGTAAAATATGTATTCATGAATTGTTCTAGGAGTAATTGGATTTACACAGCAGGAATTATTTTTACGCATGACCCTGACTGGAAATGAAAGCTTGTCCTCTTTAAGAGAAAATTTGCACTTCAGAGAAAAGATAAGGCAATATATTCGGAAACCCTTCAAAGAAGTGAACACTTCTGTATAATACTTCCCTTTCTGTGAAAGGTAGCTCTTCAAGACAGCGGCTTAAAGGCTGGAAAAGCTGGAGACCTAGGCGGGGAAAGAAAATGCCACCTGTGCTTCCTGCCCTCTCCTGGGCTGCAGAATGAAGGCTCGGAGAGGCGACTGGGACCACGAGGCTGGAACACATCAAGCATGTGCTTTAGGAATGAGTGGTGATGTACCTAATGCAGCTGCTGAAGGCTCGGTGGTCAAGGGCAAGTGAGTCTAGGGCAAGTTCAAGCCATGAAACGGTGTGGTTGTGGGTGTTTCTCAAGCTCTAGTAGTTTCTTGGCCATCCTTGACTCGGTAACAACCAAAGCAATGGAAGCAAAACACAATGGGACTCCCATTTTAAAACCAGTAAGGCAGCATCCCTTCTGGTAGCCACCTCGGCCCCCGCGTCTGTTGAGAGAGCAGGCCTTACTCAAGACAGGAGGCCCAACTGGTGTTAGTTTAGCAATACTAAGTGATCACTATCTCTAGCAAGTTTCTAGCCAGAGAGAGAGAGAAAAGAGGTTTCAGGCGATGAGAAGGTTCTCAGTTTAAGTCATATTTCCCAGAAACAAACGAGCTAGAATATGTGGTAGATCCTGTATCCAATACCAAAAATCAAAAGCAACTAATTGGATGAAATCACTGCTAAAAATTCCTGCACCCGCCTAGCTATGGTATTAGGACATGGTCGGCGCTGCTCAAGGGCTATGGTGGCCCACGATGGTCTCAGATGAGTGGCTTTGTTAGCTCCTAGGGTGAGGAAGAGAGAGATGAAGTGAATTTCCTACTGTGGATGCAAATCTATGAAGTTTTCAATTGCTCAGTGTTTAAACGTAAGTGTAGACAATGGCTACTTTTCTAGAATCCTCAAAGGAGCCACAATTTTTTTTTTTAAGTGCGAGAGAGAACCCAGGAGACTGTGTATTAGAAAGAACTCTGGCAGGAAACAGGTAGCACACTTAACAGGCAACTGAGGAGTGTTTCAGGCGAGTACCATTTACTATAGTGTGCAGGCAGGGGCTTCGTGGACGTACAGACTGGATCCCACACAGGATCCCACACGGGGTCCCGTCACACAGGATCCCACACTTAGAAACGTCCCGCACTTAGTTTAATGCCTTGTGGTTGCCATCTCCAAATTCTTAGTCGCTTTTGAACAAAGGTTCCTGCATTCTCATTTTTTTGCTGGGCCCCTCAAATGATGTCGTCAGTCCTGTGTTCAGTGTTATATGCCACAGGAGGATGGGATAGCACCCAAGCACTAAAGTCAGTGTGGAGCCTTTACCACCGCTCAGTCAGAAAGGGCAAGGAAGAGAAATAACTGGAATGGAGAGAGAGCTGTCGCTGAAGGGGTGGCTATGGCTAACCAGCCGTGGGCAAACTACAGCCCGCGGGCCGGATCCGGCCCGTTTGAAATGAATAAAACTAAAAAAAAAAAAAAAGACCGTACTCTTTTATGTAATGATGTTGACTTTGAATGTATATTAGTTCACACAAACACTCCATCCATGCTTTTGTTCCGGCCCTCCGGTCCAGTTTAAGAACCCATTGTGGCCCTCAAGTCAAAAAGTTTGCCCACCCCTGGCTAAGGCTGTAGGAGAAGGCCGCACAGCAGACGTGGTGGCCTTCTGTGAAGAGCACAGCCATAGTCCACCCGCAGCCTGCAGAGAGGGAGGCCGGTGGTAAATACCCCAGCTTCTCTCTCATCTACATGTGCCTCCCACTGACTGAACCAAGTAGGACGCCAGAGGGCCTGGGAGCCCGCTGCCAGGAGCAGTGGGAAAGGTCAGAGTGAGTCTGGAAAGGGCAGAGAATCCCCAGCTCAGGACTTTGACTTGAAATTTTCAGGATCAGAGTTAAGAATAAATAAAATGGAAATATCGCAAACAACGAATTTCAGTAAAGGACGTCTCGCTGATTAAAGGATGATCATTTGGTATGCATCATGCACAGGTGCTTATACACTTTCAAAGGAAAAACAAAAAGATCAAAGAATTTCCATGAAGAGAGACTTGGGTACTTGAAAGAGCCATCGTTAGCGAAGAGAGAGCCTCAGATTTCAAAATTTTAGACAGCCCTAGTCAGTTGGGCTCAGTGGATAGAGCCTCGGCCAGCGGACCAAAGGGGGATCGTGCAGAAGGCAACCGGTCAATGATTCTCTCTCATCATTGGTGTTTCTCTCTCTTCCTCTCCCTTCCTCTCTGAAATCAATAAAAATACATTTAAAAAAAATTTTGTAGACAACCCCCCATTTCCCTTCACCTTTACTTTTCCTCTCACTCTTAGGCCAACATCACAACAAAACGTACCTGTGACAGAATTACAAGGGCCATGGCAGCTGAATAGGATATATTCCAATGTAGGATTCTGGTATAATTAAATATTTGAGGTACCTTTGGGTGTAATTAAATATTTGTAGGAGCATTAGAAAGCTCTGTCAAAGGGAGTATATTATGATGATTTGTAACCATGCCAACTTCTTAATTCCACAGAACATTTTAGATTATAGCAGCCCCCCTTTACCCGCGATTTCGCTTTCGGCAATTTCAAATTGCTTGTGATCAATTAAGGTCCAAAAATACTAAATGAAAAGTTCCAGAAATGAACGTTTCATAAATTTTAAATTGTGCGCTGTTCAGAGCAGTGTGATGAAATCTGGTGCCATCCTGCTCCATCCCACAGAGGGTATGAGTCACCCCTTTGTCCAAAGTATGCAGGCGTAGATGCCATCCACCCGTTAGTCACCTAGGAACCATCTGGGTTATCAGGTTGACTGTCGCAGTATCAAAGCGCTCGTGTTGAAGTAATTCTTATTTTACTTAATAATGTCTCATAATTTTTTCACATAATTTTATTGCAGGATATTGTTGTTCTTGTTCTATTTTATTATTAGTTACTGTGAATCTCTTACTGTGCCTAATTTATAAATTAAATGTTATCATAGGTATGTATAGAAAAAAAACACAGTCTATATAAGCTTCGGTTCTATCCGCAGTCTCAGACATCCACTGGGGGTCTTGGAATAAGGGAAGACTACTGTTTTCAGATGACTTTCAGAAAGTACATGTCACTGATTAATTTTCATTCCACTCAGATATGGGCTAAACTAAATGAATCCTTTATAATCTCCCTGAAAACCAAACATTTTGCTACATGTGCAAATAAAATTTCAGGGATATACACTTCATCAGTAAAAGTCACAGAACACAAAATTAATTATTTTCAAGTGTACAATTCAGTGACATTTAATATATTTGCAATGTTGTATAGCCATCACCTCATTTAGTTCCAAAACATTTTATCACCTCCAAGGTAAACCCCATACCCATTAAGCAATCACTCCCCATTCTTCCCTCACTCTAGCCCCTGGCAAACCACTAATCTGTTTTCTGACTTTAGATTTATTACCTATTCTGGATATTTCATATAAATGGAATCATATATGTGACCTTTTCTGTTTGGCTTTTTTTCACTTAGCATAATGTGTGTGTGTGTGTGTGTGTGCGCGTGCGTGCGTGTGTGTGTGTGTGTTAATATGTTTTTATTGATTTCAGAGAGAGGAAGAAAGTGAGAAAGAGAGAGAGAGAAAAACATTAATGAGGGAGAAACATGGATCTGCTGCCTCCTGCATGCTCCCTACCGGGGATTGAGCCCGCAACCCCAAACATGTGCCCTGACTGGGAATTGAACCAGCGACCGCCTGGGGTATGGGACAATGTTCAACCAACTGAGCCACACTGCGGCCGGCAGCATAGTGTTTTTGAGGTTCGTCCATGCTGTAGCATGTGTCAGTACTTCATTCCTTGTTATGGCTGGATAATATTCCATTGTATGGATATACAACATTTTCTTTATCAGTTCATCAGTTGATGGACATTTCGGTTGTTCCCACCTTTTGGCAATTGTGAATAATGGAGCTATGAACATGAGTGTGCATGTACTTATTTGAGTACAAATTTTCAGTTCTTTGGGGTATACGCATAGGAGTGGAATTATTGGGTCATAAGATAATTCTATGTTTAACTTTTTGAGGAACTAACGTATTGTTTACATTTAATCTCCTTAAGGGAACTCACTCTTTGGATTCCTTTTAGAAGCACTCATTTACAATCACTTGTTTCAGACTTGGAGTAACTTAGCCCATTCTTGCCTACAAAATAAAAAACAAAGTTCCAAAAAGTTTTCATGTGGAAAGATACTCCTACTTAGCAATTGACTTGAGTTCTTATAATTTATTTAAGTTATTAGTTTATAAAAGTAATACAGGCAAAAAGAAAATACAGATTACTGGGAACTCTTATACATGTACTTTTTTAAAAAACAAAAAATATCCCCAGAGTACTTTATCAATAGATCCAGCCTGAAATAGAAAATGAAATTAAGTCAATGAACAAAAACAATACAGTAGGCCTCTGAATGGTAAGAATTTCATATCAGAAAGCACCCTAACCTAGTTTTTTCAATTCAGCCTATGGCTCTAATCATTTGAAACATGCTGGTCTAGCTGTGTTGAATAATATTTACCAAGTAAATCAACTCTGACACTGTTACTGAGCCTACATTTACAAGGTGTGTTTTGGGTTTGTTTTTTTTCTTGATGGTTTTAAAAAATTTTATCTATTTATTTGACTTAAGAATATTTGTTTTTGCCCTAACCGGTTTGGCTCAATGGATAGAGTGTCGGCCTGCAGACTGAAGGGCCCCAGGTTCGATTCTGGTCAAGGGCATGTACCTTGGTTGCAGACACATACCCAGTAGGGAGTGTGCAGGAGGCAGCTGATCGATGTTTCTCTCTCATTGATGTTTCTAACTCTCTATCCCTCTCCCTTCCTCTCTGTAAGAAATCAATAAAATATATTTCTTAAAAAAAGAATATTTGTTTTCTACTTTGGAATTGAGCAGGGAACACAAAATTTTGGCAAACTGTATCTTTCAGATGGATTCAGAGGCCCTGCCTAGGTATAAGCTTTCTTTTTAAAATTAACATATAATTAAAAAAAGAAAATTTTAAAAAATAGTAAAATTAACATAATAAAATTGATGTGTGTGTGTGTGTGTGCGCACGCGCATGTGTGTACAGTTCTGTGTAAACATTATCACAATGAGGATGCAGGCAGTTTCTTTCACCCACCCCCCAAATCCCTTGTGCTGTCCCTTTAAATCATGTTCTCCACCCCCACCCCTAACCCCTAGCAACCACTGGTCTGCTCTTCATCATTCTGTATGTTGCCTTTTTCCTGAATGTCATCTGAATGGAATCATACAGTATATGATCTTTTGAGATGCTACTTTCACCCCACACAATGCCTTTGAGACGCATTCATGTTGCTGCATGTAATAATAGTTCATTCCTTTTACTGCTAAATAGTATTCATATTATACTAGCAAGAGCATGTATTGTTAAATAGTGTTTAATACAAAATAGTAGGAATGTGCTGACTTTATCTCTTCACCCATCGAAGGACGTTCAGGTTGTCTCCAGTGTTGGCGATGATTACAAATAAAGCTGATACAAACATCCATGTGCAGGTTTGGGGGAGAACAAAAGATGTGTTTCTCTAACATACATCAGAGGGGGGTCATGTTTAACTTTATAAGAAATAGGCACGTTGCTTCCCCTAGTACTATTTTATACTCCCACCAGCAATGAGAGTTCCAACTGTGCCATTAGTAGGTACTGTCGTGCTTTTGTTGTTGTTTTCATTTTAATTGATGTGTAGTAATATCTCATCACGGTTTTGATTTGCACTTTCCTAATGCAAACTAGGAACCCACTTTGGTGAACTGTCTAAACCAGCCGTGGGCAAACTATGGCCCACGGGCCAGATCCGCCCGTTTGAAATGAATAAAGCTAAAAAAAAAGACCGTACCTTTTTATGTAATGATGTTTACTTTGAATTTATATTAGTTCACACAAACTCTCCATCCATGCTTTTGTTCTGGCCCTCCGGTCCAGTTTGAGAACCCATTGTGGTCCTTGAGTCAAAAAGTTTGCCCACCCCTGGTAACCATTTAAGTGTTTTGCCCCTCATCTTTAAAAATAAAAATCCAGCCTGGCTGGCGTGGCTCAGTAGTTAAGCGTCGACCTATGAACCAGGAGGTTACAGTTCAATTCCCGGTCAGGGCACATGCCCTGGTTGCAGGCTCAATTCTGGGGTGCGCAGGAGGCAGCGGATCAATGATTCTCGATCATCATTGATGTTTTTCTCTCTCTCCTGCCCCATTCCTTTCTGAAATCAATAAAAACATATATTAAAAAACAAAGAAAACCATCCACCTACATATTTCATCTATTTATTTTACTTATTGTCTGTTTCCCCTATAAAAATGTAAGTTCCATGAAGGCAGAGATTTTGGTCGATACCACTCATTGCTCTAACAGCTATAACCTAAAATGCTTGTATCTTACAATATCCTATCACCTATAATAGTGCTTTCCAGATATCTATTTGTTGAATGAATGAACGAACATTTATCGAGTACTTGCTATGTATCAGGCACAATTCTGAAAGCATCACATTTATTGTTTTTTGTTGTCATGTAATTATTTTATCAATAATTTTAATTTAATCTTTACAAGTCTTTAATTGTTCAACAAACACATTGAGCAGTTATTATGTGGCAGTAACTATGCTAGGATTTAGGAATTAAGTGAAAACTACCCTAAGACACAGACAGGTGGATACTGTAAGATAAGGAAGGCACAGGAACCTGGCAAAGCACAGGAGAAACCCTGAAATGAGACTTGGGGGTCACGGAGAGCTTTCTGGATAACTGATCATTTGGATTACACAGAAGGGAATAAACTAGCTTATACTTTTCCCATAATATTAAACAGAATTAAATGTTAAAGCTCAATTACTCTTGTTCTTATTTACAGTCATGTAAATTACTATAAAGGAAGCACTATCTACTTAAAAAGCATTGGAAATAAACAAAAGTTATTAGTCATTGTTTCTTATCATGATAAGTATCTTTGTTTTAGCACAATGCTTTCCTCATTTTTTATTGGATTGTCTGTTTTCCTACTATTGGGTGTTGAGTTTCTCTAGATACAAGTCCTTTGTTGGGTAGGTGATTTGAACATACTTTCCCCTAGTCTGTAGCCTTTCATTCTCCTAGTGTCTTTGAAAAGGCAAAAGGTTTTCATTTTAGTAAAGTCCAGTTTATCATTTTTTTCTTTTATGGGTTGTGCTTTTGGTAACCAAGTCTAAGAAAACTTTCCCTAATCCCAGATCATGAACATTTCGACTATATTTTCTTCTAAAAGTTTCATTATTCATTTTATATTTTAATCTAAGATCCATTTTTTAAATCTTAATTTAATTTTTTCCATCACCTTTTATTCTTCTATTCCCTCCCCCCACCCCCCTCCACCCCTGTAATCACCACACTGTTGTCCATGTCCATGAGCTCTCTCTGTTTTTTCTCAATCCTTCCACTCCACTCCCCCAAGTCTATGATCCATTTTTTAAAATATATTTTTATTGATTTCAGAGAGGAAGGAAGAAGGAGAAAGAGATAGAAACATCAATGATTGGAATCATTGATCAATTGCCTCCTGTACCCCCTACTGGGGATCAAGCTGGCAACCAGTGCATGTGCCCTTGACCTGAATCTAACCAGGGACCTTTTAGTACCAGCATGCCAAAGTCATGGCCCGTGGGCTGCATGCAGCCCACAACAAGTATTTTTCTGGCCCCGCCAATATAACGGTATGTAAGAAACATTTTAATAAAAATTTCATAATTTAATTTTTACCATATCCTGTTATACATAATCTATAATAATAAAAGTGTAATATGCTAATTAGACTGGACGTCCTTCCTGATGAAGCCAGGGCTGGGCAAACTTTTTGACTCGAGGGCCACAATGGGTTCTTAAACTGGACCGGAGGGCCGGAACAAAAGCATGGATGGAGTGTCTGTGTGAACTAATATAAATTCAAAGTAAACATCATTACATAAAAGGGTACGGTCTTTTTTTTTTTTTTTTTAGTTTTATTCATTTCAAACGAGCCGGATGTGGCCCGCGGGCCGTAGTTTGCCCACGGCTGCTCTAGTCCTATATAATAAAAGCCTAGCGGCCGAACGGCGGAAAGACCAGAACAACCTGTCAACCAGTCGCTATGACACTTACTGACCACCAGGGAGCAGACACTCAACACAGGAGCTGCCCCCTGATGGTCAGTGCGCTCCCATAGTGGGAGTGCCGCTCCACTGACCCGGATGAGCGGCTGCTCCCGCTGTGAACCCTGGCTGACGGGTAGGAACCTGGGCTGTGATCATAGCCTCCTCACCCCAGGCTCCTCCTCCTTGCTCTCTGCGGCCTCCTCCAGATTCCTGCAGGCTGCGCAGCACGCCAGGCTTGCAGAGCTGACCCTGGAGGCTGGGAGGCAGGTTCATGGCTGCTGCCTCTCAGTGCTATCATCCCTGGGCCCAGCCTCCCACAGGTCCCTGGAGAGGCGAGTGCTCCAGCTCCATAGAAGATGCCAGACCAGGGAGCAGCCACTCAGAGGGCGGGTCCACAGCCGCTCAGCTGACCAGGATGAGCAGCACTCCCACAGTGGGCTGATCCCCGCAGGCCACGCCCCCCACCAGTGCACAAATCCCATGCACCGGGCCCCTAGTTATTAATGATGAACAACAAAGTTAGATAATGACTGATTACTATAATCATGTTGCATTCATTTCCCTTACACGCCTTACGTGCAGGCGCATCATTTCTCTCCACTAATACTAGCAGCGAATATTTTAGCAGCCAATTGCCACATCATTAGTCTTGGACTGACTTGTTTGGTGTGTGCAACAGGAAATATTTCGCTTTCGGAGAACAAGAAAAATAGGTTATTTGCATTACGCTTATTAATCTGTGCAGTTATTCAGTGTCTGGTAAGTTAATGTTCAAGAAAAAATATTAATTTTTATTAAAATGTCCTATTATTTTATGTTAACAATTACTCATTTATTTCAGCCCTTTGAATTCAGCATGTCTCTATAGAAATAAACCTACGTTTCTATGAAAATTGAAGCTTTTGTTTTTTTATGGTCCACATAAACTTAAACCTTATTTGGCCTGTGTTAGCCTTTGAGTTTGACATGCTTGCTTTAGCCTTTAGGCTGACACTATCCACTGAGTCAAATCGGTGACAGCTTTTTATTTAATTTTTATATAAAGTGTGAAACTGAAGTCAAGATTTTCTATATTGAGGTCATTTTCTATGACCTCTTGCAAATGGATGGTCACTGTTCTAACACCATATGTTGAAAAGACTATCCTTTCTCCCTTGAATTGCTTTTGCACCTTTGTTAGCAATCCACATTTTGAAAATCAGTTGCTGGACAGTCCAGTGAGCTATACTTCTGTCCTCCACTAATACTATACTGTCCTGATTACTGCTGCCTCATAGTAAGTCTTAAAATTGGTTAGACTGGCCCTATCCGATTTGGCTCAGTAGATAGAGTGTCGGCCTCTGGACTGAGGATCCCAGGTTCGATTCGGTTCGAGCCTGGGCTGAGGGCTGGACCCCTGGTAGGGAGCATGTAGGAGGCAGCCAACCAATGATCCTCTCTCATCATTGGTGTTTCTATCTCTCTCTCCCTCTTCCTTCCTCTCTGAAATCAATCAATATATATATTTAAAAAATAAATTAGTTAGACTTATTCCTCCCTCTTTATCCTTCATTTTCAAAATTGTTTTGGCTATTCTGTTCCCTTTGCCTTTCCAAATAAATCTTAGAATCGGCTTACCTATATAAGCAAAAATCATATTGGACTTTTTATTGCAATTGTATTAAATCTATAGATTTATTTGAAGAAAATGGACATGTCTAACTAAATTGAGTCTTATAACCTATGAACATGCTGTCTCTCCATTTATTTGTATATTTTTATTTCTTTCCTCAGTGCTTATAGTTGTCAGCATATAGATCCTATATGTCTTGTTAAATTTATGCCTAAATATTTCTATTTTAAAAAATGTAATGATTTAAAAAAAAATTGGTTTCCAACTTGTTTACTGTAGACAAAGAAATATGATGCATTTTTTTTGTCAGTTGACTGTATATTCTGTGGCTGTGCTAAACATGTTTTTTTATAGCTTCCTTGGGATTTTCTCTATAGAAAATGTCACCTGCAAATAGGCACAATATTCTTTTTTTAAAAAATATATTTTTATTGATTTCAGAGAGAACAGGAGAGGGAAAAAGAGATAGAAACATCAATGATGAGAGAGAATCATTGATTGGCTGCCTCCTACAAGCCCCCCCGAACCCTCCAGGATTGGGCCCACAACCTTGGCATGTGCCCTTGGCCAGAATCGAACCTGGGGCCCTTCAGTCCGCAGGCCGACGCTCTATCCACTGAGCCAAACCAGCTAGAGGCACAGTATTCTTTCTTTCTAATCTGTATGCCTTTTACTTTCTTCCTCTGCCTATTGCTCTGACTAGGACTTCCTGTGCTGCATTGAATAGAAATGATGATGAGAGAGGACCTCCTTGCTTTGTTCCTGATCTTAGGGGAAAGCATTTAGTGTTTCACAGTTAAGCATGATGTTAGCTCTAGGTATTTTGTAGACGCCCTTTATCAAATTAAGGAAATTCCTTCTGTTTCTAGATTGCTGAAAGTTTTTTTTTTTTTTTTTTTTTATCATGAATGGGTGCTGGATGTTTTCATATGCTTTTTCTTCATTGTTTGATGTGCTCTTTTCATTTTATCCTCTTCAATTTTTTTTAATAGGGTGAATTACATTGATTGGTTTTTAAATTTGGAACCAGCCTTTCATTCCAAACTCTATTTGGCCATAGAGTAGTATTCTTTTTGTATATTGCTGGATTCAATTTCCTAATATTTTGATGAGTATTTTCATATACTAGTTATGAGGCATGTTGGTCTATAGTTTTCTTTCTTGTACTGTTGTGGCCTAGTTTGCTATCAATCCTATATATCAAAAGCCCAGTGACCAAAACAGCAGAACGACCAGAGACCAGAATGACCGTGGACCATCTCTCTGGCTGGCCCCGCCTCCCCAGTGAGAACCCCCACCCCAATCGGGGGCATGGCCGGCCTGCAAACCAGCCATGACCCCTCACCACTGCCGGCCTTGCCCACCAGCAGGGACCCCACCCCCATCTGGGGCCCCCATCAGGGCAGGCCAGCCAGCCCCCACCTGTGCACCAGGCCTCTATCCTATAGAATAAAAGGGTAATATGCAAATTGACCTTAACAGGGGAATAACCAGAATGCCCACTCAACCAGTCAATATGAGGCGCACTGACCACCTCTTAATCCTTTTCCCTGGCCAGCAGGCTCCGATCGCCCGATGGCGAATGGGGAACTTGGGTGGGTGACAATGGGGGGCGGGGCTGGCTGTGGGCAGCTAGGGAAGATGGCCCTGATCGGAGGTCAGGACTAGGGACTGTACCAGCGTATGAATTTCGTGCTCCAGGCTCATAAAATAATTGTGAAGTGTTCCCTTTTCTCTATTTTCTGGAAAATATTGTGTAGAATTAGTGCTATTTGTTCTTTAAAAGTTTGCTTTATGTCTCAGGATGTGGACTGTCCTGATGAAGGTTCCATGTGTATTTGAAAGAATGTGTATTTTGCTGTTATTGTGTGGGATAGTTTACAAATGTCTGTTGATCCTGTTGTTTGATGGTGTTGTTCAGGTCGTCTATATTCTTGTTGATTTTCTGTCTGGCTGTCCCATCCTATCTAATAAAAGATAAAAAGGGTAATTGACCGTACCTTCACTACGCTTACCATTGGCTAATCAGCACGATATGCAAATTAACTGCCAACAAAGATGGCGGCTAATTTGCATATGTAGGCGCCAAGCAACGAAGCAAAGCCCGCTGGCCCTGGGCAGGTGCAGCGAGCGAAGGCCGGCGTGGCAAGCAAAGAGCGAAGCCCACAAAGAGCTAAGCCCCTTGCCCGCCACACCGGCACCACCCCTGGCGCAGAGCTAAGGCGCTGAGCCTGCCACACTGGCCCCACCCCCGGGACCCGAGCGGTCAGCGCAGATCAAAGCCCACCGCGCCGGCCCCTCCCGGGAGAAGAGCGAAGGCCTGGGTTCCGGGTACCGGAGGAAAACTGGTGCCAGAAGCCAGTGGAAGGGGCCCCCGAGGGACCCCAGACTGCAAGAAGGCACAGGCCGGGCTGAGGGACCCACCCGAGTGCACAAATTTTTGTGCACCGGGCCTCTAGTCTACATATATAAAACCCTAATATGCAAATAGACCGAACAGCAGAACAACCGAACAACTGGTCACTATGATGTGTGCTGACCACCAGGGGGTGTGGAACATGGTGGGTGTTGGCCGCGGCTGGACGGTAGAACAGGTGAGCAGGGGTGCCAGACAAAAGTGGGGCACCAGTCACTGTCATTGGGGCGACCCTCTGGTGATTACTGAAAATTCTTTGCTTCTGCACGCTGTGCTCCCACTCGGCGCTTGCACCTGCTGCTGGCGCCGGAGCCACCACTCGCACCTGCTGCCGGCGCCCAGTGCTGCCCCCGACCTCTCAGCGCCATCAGCGGGTGCGAGCAGTGGCTGCAGGCCCTGATCTCCCTGAGGGCTTCTCCACCTCCCTCTGCTCCTGAGGGGCAATTGGGGAAGCAGCCACTGACAGCACCAACCCTGCTTGCACCCACTGCTGGTGCTGGCCCCAATCACTCCGTGCCATCAGCGGGTGCGAGTGGGGTGGCACCATCAGCAGGTGGGAGCAGGTTGGCACTGTCAGTGCGTGGGAGTGACAGAGGTGGGAGCGGAGCTCCCAGGGACTGGGCGGGGGCGTGGAGGATGGGCCGAGACCCACCCTTGTGCCCACCACAACCTCGTGGCCCACAGTTCCTTTCAAAGTGCATGAATTCATGCACCGGGCCCCTAGTTTATTAATGCGAGAAGAATATTAAAATCTCCAACTACAACTTTGCTTTTGCTTCACTTATGTTGAAGCTCAGTGGTTTGGTGCATATACTACATTAGGATTATTATGTCTTCTTGATGAATTAAGCCACTTGTCATTAACCCACTTATCATCCTGTAAGGTCCCTCTTTGGGCTTATTAATTTTTCTTGCTTTGAAGTCTACTTTGTCTTATTACTATAGCCATTTCTACTGACCAGGTGTCGAACCCGCAACCTTTTGGTGCACAGAATGACACTCCAACCAACTGAGCCACCAGGCCAGGGTCGGATTTTTTTTTTTTTTTTTTTTTTAAGAAAACAATTCTGCCGAAACCGGTTTGGCTCAGTGGATAGAGCGTTGGCCTGCGGACTGAGGGGTCCCAGGTTCGGTTCCGGTCAAGGGCATGTACCTGGGTTGCGGGCACATCCCCAGTAGGAGATGTGCAAGAGGCAGCTAATCGATGTTTCTCTCTCATCGATGTTTCTGACTCTCTATCTCTCTTCCTTCCTCTCTGTAAAAAATCAATAAAATATATTAAAAAAAAAAAAAGAAAACAATTCTGATAATTCTTGTCTTTTAACTGATATGTTTAACTATTTGCATTCCATGTCATTTTGTGGTATATTTGGACTTCTATTTACTTTTTCACTATTTGTTCTCCGGGGTTTTTCCCCCTCTCTTTTCTCTTTCCTTATTTCTTTTGGATTATCTAAATATTTGATGATCTGCAGGTTAGAACTCTAGGTGTGGTTGCATGGTCCCTGAGGCTGTGTTCTTTTTTTTTCTTCTTTTTTTTTTTTACTTTGTGTGTGTGTTCATTTTTTTCAATCTTCTTTCTCTCTATTGTTAAGACTGAATTATTTCTATTGATCAACCTTTAAGTGCATAGACTCTTTTCTGTCATCTCCATTCTGCTACTGAGCTCATCTGATTGTATTTTTTCTTTTAAAATATCTCCCCATTCAAGTCTTTATATCGTCTCTTTTCACTGAGACTTTCTCTATTTCCATTTGTTTCTAGGGTGTTCATCTGTACTTCTTTGAGCATGGTTATAATGGCTGTTTAAAAGTCTTTGTCTTGTAATTACATTTGTGTCTTCTTGAGGTTGGTGTCTGTTGATTGTCTTTTCTTTTATTAGTTGTGATTTTTCAGGCTCTTTGTCTCCTGATTAATGCTGGATTGTGTCTTGGATATTTCTAAGAGTGAAAACAGGATGCCTCAAAGACGAGGGCTTGTTAGTCGGGTTTCCCAGTTGGACAGAGTTTGGCAAGATCATTACAAACCAGGGCAGTGTCAAAGAGGATTGAGCATAGTTTTTGGAAAAACATACACCGAATATGTACAGGAAGATTCATGTTGAACTCTATTGCTTTTGGGTGAGTATTGCTTTTTAAAGCAATTGCACTGATGTGCAAGTTAAAATACTTGTGAAAATACTAAAATATCTTTGATAGCTGAGTCTCTAGGCTCCCATTACCTCAGCTTCTTCAGGAAACCCCAAACCTTCCTTTAATCCAGCAACTAAAGAGTTAACATCTGCCCCAGCAGGGAATCTACTGGACCCTATTCCAGAACTGCAGTTGAATACCATTCTGATGGGTCAAGGCCAGTGCCTACCGGTCATTAAATATTTGGAATATCACCTCTGCCTGTACCTTACATTTGTACAGCATTTTATAGTTTACAAAAGATGCTTACATATATTATCTTAGTTAAGCTTCACGCCAACTCTGTGACATCAGTAGGACTTACTATTGCCATCATAAAATAATTTAATTATAAAATTAACACGTATTGGTGTGGGGGATGAATTACTATTGGGGAACTCCAGGCTCAGAAAGGTTATCATGTTCTCAAGATCACATGGCTGTAGGAACGGGAGTGTGAACTCCTAGTAGTGTCTGCGATGGGACATGCCTGAAGTGCTGGGTTTGGGGAAGGCAGATTCCACTCTGGACTGGACAGCTCTGGGAAGGCACTTACAGGAGAAAGGCACCGAGCTTGTGCGGAGGGACTGATGGGCTCTGGAAGACAGAGACGAAGAGCGAGGCGATCATTTTAAGATCCCTTCTCTGTATGTGTTGGAACTGAAATTCCTCAAGGTCAGTCACAGAGAGCACCTGAGACAGACCTCTCTTATACAATTTTTTTTAATATATTTTATTGATTTTTTACAGAGAGGAAGGGAGAGGGAGAGAGATAGTTAGAAACATCGATGAGAGAGAAACATCGATCAGCTGCCTCCTGCACATCTCCTACTGGGGATGTGCCCGCAACCCAGGTACATGCCCTTGACCGGAATCGAACCTGGGACCTTTCAGTCCGCAGGCCGACGCTCTATCCACTGAGCCAAACCGGTTTTGGCTTTATACAATATTGTTTGCTCAGTTCTGGATTGTTGGTGAAGGAAGCAGGAAATGAACATTGATGAGCTGCTGGAAATGAATTGTACTCATCGGGCCGTTTTTCTCCAGAAAAGAGCAGTTGGTGAGAAAGTGAAAAAGTCTTAAATATTATTCACAGCTACTGAGCCGCTCCTGCCAAGTCCACAAAGGCTTATCCAGGAGAGAACGATGCTCTAAGTCTAAGCATGGCAACCACAGCCCTAAAGTTCTTTGGGTGCCTGAGTCCTGTGTGCAGGGGCAATGGGAACAATTTGCTCACATAACACTCCTTGGCCCCTTCCAACAGTAGGGTTGTGTCCATGTTAGTTTGGTTTTTGCTTTTTTAAAAATATTATTTTATTGACTTCAGAGAGGAAGGGAGAAGGAGAGAGAGGTAGGAACATCAATGATGAGAGAGAATCATTGATTGGCGGCCTCCTGCACACCCCTCACGGGGGATCGAGCCCACAACCTGGGCCATGTGTCCTGACCGGGAATCGAATCATGACCTCCTGGTTCATAGGTCGATGCTCAACCACTGAGCCACACCAGGCAGGCGTGTCCATGTTTTGTGGAGCCCAACAACTGGACACAACCCTACTGTTGGAAGAGCCGAAGGAGGCTCCAGCACCTATAACCATACAACTGGATCCTCTTTTTAAAAAAGAAAACACAATTACAAATCAAAAATTAGGACTTTGGAAAGAACTCTAGCAGTAAGGGTCAGGAAGCTTTGACTTCATTAGCCTCTCAGGCCTGTGCTGAACAATAATAACAAGTCTGCTGCAAGGAGAGGGCATGATTCAGTTGAATAGCATGGACGCATTTTTCACTGCACACTCACCTCTGCTGCACAGTAATTTTTTAATCTGCTAACAGAAAGAGAGCTCATCCCATTTCTAGCCTGGGAGTATTGTTTTCAAATGTTTACCTGTGCTTCCAGGCTAGTTTCCTTTTTCCTCCCCAGTACTTTTAAAATGGAGAAAAACATTAACAATCCAAATGTGAAGAAGTGAGGAGATGCTCTCTCAGGGTAAGGATGTTTTTGAACTGAGAAGCTAGGAGACTGATAATCTGCCAAGAACACCCCAGTGTTAAGGGCGAAAGTGGAGAGCACACCTAGGAAGTGTGTGCAGTCCGAGGACTTTCTTGATACGTCGTGATGCCCTTGGGGATGAGGTCAGCAATGCAGAGATCATGTAAAAGAGGAAAATGGCAGCTTTGCCTCCCATACGTGACTTGTCATAGACCCACAATGGAATTAAGTTTGGTTTCTATCCTGCTGTCTTGTGTGCAGTCTGAGAAGGGTACGAGCCACTATTATGCTGAATGTGTACTTGGGCCCAAGTGAAGTTTCTCCGTGAATTAAATAACTGTCCAGTGTTTCACTGCGCTTCACCAGCTGCTGTGCTAGGAGGCCCCGTGGGGATGTGCAGAGACGCTTGCATCCTCCCTCCCTCCCCCTGCCTGGGCACTGCAGATGCCAAGCTGGTTTATCATCCAGGGCCGGGCCCATGTGCCCCTCCCAGGGCCACTCAGCCCAGCCATTCTGTCTTTCCAAAGTAGTTGTCCACTGTACAGTTATGTCTCAATGAACACCATTTTCTGAATACTGTGTCTTATTACCGAATATTTTCCCCATGTATGTTCTCTCTTATGAACAAGATCATTAGCTTCTTAAAGGCAAGTATGTATTTGTATTACTTCTTAGCATCCCCGCCCTCATCACAGAATATAACATAACTTGATATGTATATAGTTGTTGTTAATCCTTACCCAAGGATATTTTTCCTATTAATTTTTAGAGAGAGTGGGAGGGAGAGAGGGAGGAGAGGGAGAGAAATAGAGAAAGAGAGAGAAATATGTAAGAGAGATACATTAATTGGTTGCCTCCTGCCCCATGGGCCCTGACCAGGGCCAGGGATCAAACCTGCAAACCAGGTACATGCCCTTGATTGGGACTCTAACCCACAACCCTCTAACCACGCTAATCACAACACCCTAACCACTGAGCAACACCAGCCAGGGTGATAGATATCCTATATAATAAAAGGATAATGTGCAAATAGACCGAACGGTGGAACAACCGGAACAACCAAACAACTGGTTGCTATGATGTGCGCTGACCACCAGGGGGCGTGTGAAGAACATGGCGGGCATTGGCCACAGTGGGGTGGTGGAGCAGGTGAGCAGGGGCGCCAGACCAAGGCAGAGCACTGGTTGCTGTCATTGGGGCAAGCCTCTGGTGGTTACTGAAAATTCTTTTCTCCCGTGCACCATGGCCCTGCCCAGCGCTCGCACCCGCTGCCAGTGCTGGTCCCAATCACTCAGCACCATCAGTGGGTGCGAGCAGCGGGTGCCGACCCCAGTTGCCCCTGAGGGCTTCTCCACCTCCCCCTGCTCCTGAGGGGCAATCAGGGCAGCAGCCACTGCTCGCACCCACTGACGGCACTGGCCCCAATTGCTCCACACCATCTGTGGGTGCAAGCGAGGCTGGCACCATCAGCACATGGGAGCAGCAGCGGCAGGAGCAGGGCTGCCAGCAGACACCAGGGGGCTACAGTGGGAGGGGCCGGGCAGGGGTGGTGGAGGACAGTTTGAGACCCGGCCCTATGCCCACCACAGCCTCACAGCCCACAGTTCCTTTCAAGGTGCATGAATTCGTGCCCTGCGTCCCTAGTTTATCTATAATAATAAAAGGGTAATATGCTAATTAGACCGGACGACTTCTGGACCTCATTCCGGATGTCCTTCCTGACAAAGCCGGGGTGTGAGGCAAGTCAGCCCAGGTCCCGGGTGCCTGCCAGCAGCCGGAGGAGGGAAGCCTGGGTTCTGGGTGCAGGAGGGAAGCTGGTGCCAGCAGCCAGGGGAAGGAAGGCCTACTCTTGCACAATTTTCGTGCACCGGGCCTCTAGTTTTACTATAATGCCCTTACTATATCATTAATACTTGTTCATAAGGGAAATGTTTCATATGGAAATGTTACATAATGCAGACAAGCTAAAAGATTTTTAAATCAGTCATAATTTCACTATTCTAAAGTAACTACTTTTAACATTTTGTATAGGGTATACGCCAAACAGGATTTGTGTTTGCTCCAAGGGAGCTAAAATTTTAATGGAATGAATTGAAATATACACAACTTCAAGAAAGAAGGGGTGAAAGGATGACGTTAAATTTCTTGAGAAGTCAGGAAGACGATGTGCTCTTTGTGGCCCAGGGTATGCAGTATAAGTGTGTTTTCAGAGACTGGGCCAAGCATGGCATCCAGAAGAATAGTTCTCCCATCAGTTCTTGAATCCTTACAGCAGGAATAACGACTGTCCTTCCACAGTTGTGTTTAAAGACTTGAGGAGAAGTGTGGTCCCTGAACCAGCAGCCTCAGCATCACCTGGGAATTGCAAAGGCTCAAGCCCAATCCTAGACCCACCGAATCAGAGACTCTGGGGGCGGGCCCAGCAGTCTGTGCTTTAAGAAGCCCTCCAGGTGCAGTAACGTTTAAGAATCGCTGTCTAAAACTCGGATTATATCTTGTTCACTGTTGAGTTCTCTGTCTCAGCACCTGGTGCCTAGAAGGTTGGAAAGAATTCGTTAAATCAAAAATACAAATACCCTTTAGAGATGCATCATTTTTGTTGTTGTTGTTAATCCTCACCCGAGGATATTTTTCCATTGATTTTTATGGAGAGTGGAAGAGAGAGGGAAAGACATCAATTGGTGGCCTCCTACATAATCCCCCACCAGGACCAGGGCAGGGGAGGAGCCTGCAACCTGCAATCGAACCCAGGACCCTTTGGTCCACAGGCCGACGCTCTATCGACTGAGCCACACCGGCTAGGGTGAGATGCATCAATTTTTAAAATTATTTTTATTATGGTACTTTTCTCACAGAAATAAGTAAAAGACATAATGAATGCCTAGTATATCCAGCACTATCTGGAGAAAATTAGCTATTTGTCACATTTCCTTCAGATTTTCTTTAGAGAACAAAAACGGTGCCTATACAACGAGGTCTTTCTGTGTATCCCTTTCCAAATCTCACTCTTCTTTCTCTTTCTCCAGAAATAGCCACAATCATAAAGTTGGCATTAATCATACTTGTACATGTTTTATGCTTTTGCTACATATTCATGTATCTATAAACAATATATGGTACGGTTTTGCAGGTTTTTAAACTAGTTAAATGGTGTCACACTCTACATCCCCTGCAATTAGCTCTTCTGTATTGTGTTTAAGATCTATCATTGTGCAGACACAGAGCTGTGACTCATCATTGTAATGGCTGCATCATATTCCCTTGCAGGAATGCATGATGATGTATGAATCTGATCGTCTATTAATGATATTTAAATGGTCCCACGTGATTTCATTTTTCACTATTAAAAGTAATGCTGCCACAAACATATACAACTTCCAGGGCAGCCAAATAGAGATTCACGAAGGTACAGACCTAGGAGTAGGTTTCCTAGAATGTAGGAATATGAGCATTTCCAACCTGCACAGTGAAAAAACAAACTACTCCCCAGAGTGGTTATACCAATTTCTCCTCCTTGTTCCCAACATTTAGTATCGGTGAACTTTTAGATTTTTGCCCACTTGATGAGTATGAAATGGTATCTCATTGCTGTTAGACAATTTTCACCAGCTTAATCTCTAGTGAGGCTGAGCATCTTTTTCCAGGCTCATAGGCCATTTGGGTTTGAGAGATATACAATGAACACATATTCACACCAAGATATAAATGCCTGCGATCGCCTCCACTTCTAAGAGAGGGTTTTCATAGACAGAAAGCCCGAGAGGGAGGAGAAAGCGGAAAAAGTCCTGCCGAGAAGGGAAGAGACGAAGTGAGATGCTAGAGGTACTGTCTACCTTCTTCAAAGTCCTTTCCAGGACTGGACACCTGTCAGGGAGCCCTGTTCCCTCCCTCAGAGCTGGAGTCTGAGCCCCGGGAGAGGCTGAGCGAAAGTGCAAGTGGCAGTAAAATCTTCACTGAGGAAGGCCTTATCTGGTCTCCAGTTCTTCCGGCTTTTTTGACTTAAGGCCAGTTAACCAGGGTGGTCCCTGAGAGACGTGCATCCCTCCTAGGGTGTGCGTTGGGAATCTGCGGGGAAGTTTCAATCATCACAATGAGTAGGGGACTGGCATTACTGGCATGAGTGGGCTGGGACCGGGTACTGCACCTCCTTCTGTGCATGGGACAGTCCTACTCAACAAGGAATGTCCATGGCTGCTCCACTCAACTGTCAGAGTCCTGCTGGACATTCACTGAGGGGAAAGCCCATTCATAAAGTCCAAGCCGAACACCTAGCTCTGTTTTCCTGTCATCACAAAGGGCTTTGTCATGGGCTCACACGCATTATCCCAGGGATGTAAACCGCTGTTTAACAGAGAGAAGATTCTAACTTCATTTTGGTCAGAGCTTTACCAACATGTTTTAAAACATCTTACTCTCACTGATCTTGGTATTTAAGTCACCAATACAAGCCACTCACTGGTCTGTAGCTGAAGTTCTCACCTTCACAGTGATTCTACAGGTAGGTGAGGCATCTAACAAATTCACTGTTTTCTAATACAGTAGGTCTGTGCGTTTTATGTAGTTTTATTATGGTAAACTGATCTTGTTTTATTTCTCCTTTACATTTGGGTATTATAATTATTTTTTAATTTTCTGTGTAGAAATGATCATATTACCTATGAATTTCATTCTAGTACAGAAAAAGGACATTACAAAATATTTATTGAGAACCAGTGAACTAATAGTTACTTTCTTTTTTTAACCCTCACCTGAGGACATGCTTATTGATTTTAGAGAGGGGAAGGGAGAGGGAGAGAGGGAGGAAGGGAGAGAGAGAGAGAGAGAGAGAGAGAGAGAGAGAGAGAGAGAGAGAGAAGCATGGATGTGAGAGAAACATCAATCAGTTGTATCCCATACATACCCTGTCTGGGGATTGAACCCGCAACCTAGGCATGTGCCCTGGCTGAAACCAAACCCACAACCTTTCAGTGTATGGGACAATGCTTCAACACATGGAGCCACACTGGCCAGGGTGAACTAATACTTTCTTGATAATAAAATTTAAGATAAGATGCCCTGGCCAGGTAGCTCAGTTGGTTAGAACTTCATCCCTATACACCAAGGTTGTGGGACCAATCCCCCTTCAGGGCACACATAAGAATCAACCAATGAGTGCTTTGGAAGATTGGAGAGTTTTGACTATAAATAGACGGAACAACAAATTGATGTTCCCCTCCCTCTCTCAAATCAATAAATTAAAAAATTAAAGAAAAACTTGAACAAAGAAAATTTAGGATAAGAGAGTGAAAAAAACAAAACAAATCTCCAAGATGACGCACATTTACCCCAAGATGACACAGTTGGTAATTGAGAGAGGAAAAGTTTACGCTCATTGATGACTCATATCAAACCTGGACTCTTTTCAATAAGTCACTGTACCTTCCAAAGCAATGGCCTCCATCAAATAACGATAATAATCGCTTACACTAACATGGCACATGCTGTGTGCCAGACACTGTCCCTACGTGTTTACATTCACTAACTCTCTGACCCTCACAACAACCCTCTGAGAGAGGGGCTATTATGATCCTCATTGAATATATGAGGAAACCATGCATAGAGAGGTTAAGAGATCTGCCCAAAGGCACACAGCCCACATGCAGCACAGCTCAGATGTCCGGCTCTTTATCACTTCACTGTACCATGTCAAAGACAGGGTCAGGAAGCCAGGCAAACCCAGCAGAGCATTAGGCCTGTAGAAATGGAGTGAAATGAACACACCCAAGCAGTGCCATTTCTCAATGAGTAGACTGTCCCAGGATGAGCTTCAGGGGTTATGTGGATCCCTGAAACTATATGCAAGTTCTGTATCCCCGTGTGTGCATTTCTCTAGGAAGCAAATCTACGGTTCTCATTTGATTCTCAAAGGCCCCTGAGCACAGAAAAGTTATACCTGCTGCTTAAAGGAATGCCAGCAGGCCTTGATGAGCAGGAGGAAGCAGGTACCGCACTACCCAGTCCAACACTGGTGTGCAGGGACAGGGGTGGAAAGTCCCTTTGCCCTCAAGGTGCCCCAACTTCTTCACTCTTGTTGGCATCTCCATGTAGGAGCAGACTCTGAATTTCTGTTCCCCTAAAAGCACACCTTGAGGAAATCAATATGCTGTTCAAATAGGATCCTCTCTCTGTGTTCAATTGCCTGCAAAAGATCAGAACGCACTGGTGTAGAGCAAGCATGTCAAACTCGCGGCCCACAGGTGGCATGTGGCCCACAATGAATATTTTTGCGGCCCAGCCAATATAACGGTATGTAAGAAACATTTTAATTAAAATTTCGTAGCTTAATTTTTACAATATCTTGTTATACATAATTATTAATAACAAACTACAACGTTTGCTAATGACTGATTGCTATAATCGTGTTGCATTCATTTCCCTTATGTGCCTTACGCGCAGGCGCACCATTTCTCTCCACTAATACCAGCAGCGAATATTTTAGCAGCCGATTGCCACATCGTTAGTCTCGGACTGACTTGTTTGGTGTGCGCAACAGGAAATATTTTGCTTTCAGAGAACAAGAAAAATAGGTTTATTTGCATTACGCTTATTAATTTGTGCAGTTATTCAGTGTCTGGTAAGTTGATGTTCAAGAAAAAATATTAATTATTATTAAAATGTTCTATTATTTTATGTTAACAGTTACTCATTTATTTCAGCCCTTTGTATTCAGCATGTCTCATCGAATAAACCTACGTTTCTATGAAAATGGAAGCTTTTGTTTTCTTGTGGCCCACATAAACTTAAACCTTGTTTATTTGGCCCGTGTCAGCCTTTGAGTTTGACATGCTTGGTGTAGAGAACGAAGGGGGCGAAAGACATGAGTGAGGTCTAAGGGGCCTCTCGGTGTACAAATGACTCTCAAACTTTCTCTGCCTCAACATACCTAAGGTGGGCAGCAACGGCCAGCGGCCATCTCGGGATCTGCTGTGAGTAAGGGCTCCTGGGGGAGGTGCTGTCAGTGCCCCTCGATGCTCTGCCCACCCGGGAGGCCACCTACAGCTTTGGTGGAAGTTCCTGGGCTCGCCCACCACTTCGTGACCCAAGCACCTGCTCCTTCTGGCTCTGAGCCTCTCTGGCCCCAGTACCACATCAGCCACACTCCCAGGAACAGTCCTTAATCAATCAGGTGGTAGTTTGTGAACAAATACTTCAGTGTCCTGCCTTCAGTGGGACAATTTGAAGGTGTGGTTTACAGTCTTTCAGAGGGTCCCCAGTAGGATTGGGCCGCAGCTGCCCCCAGGAGCAGCCTGCCCGTGGATGAATTCCGTTTAGACATTTCCCCTTTCCTTGTCTCAATTCCTCAAGCCCTAACTGTGCTTCCTGGGACCACCTCCAAAACACACCATTTATATCCAAATTCTTGTCTAAATATCTGCTTTTAGGGGAAGCCACGCCAAGGCAGTACCCTTGGAGGTCACGTGTCCGTTGAGAATTCCTGTTGTACAGGCAAGGCCTCTGACTGACCTTGGCCCATATTTTGCCAGATGCACCGTGAGCATGGCATTGCTTTTTTGGGGGAAGGAGACCCACACGACCCTTGTAGGATGAATCCAAAGTGCTTCCAAAACTGGGGGAAAAGCATTTGTTCAAATTCTTAAGTGGGAAATTCCATCACAGAGGATCTTCTCACTAAAAAGGGTGCACGTAGTGAGGCCTGGCCTGCAGGGTCAGCTTATAAGCAGGCCTTCCAAGAGCAAGCGGGAGCAGCCAGGGCCTCTACACAAGGTTGTGCCGTTGTGCCCTGGCTGAGGGGGCAAGGACCCGAATTCTGGCCTGTATTCCACTCGACCAGCGGTGTGCCCACGTGCGGGTCTCCCTTTTATTTAATTTATTTAATTTTTTTATTTTATTTATTTATTTTTTGGGGGGGGTCTCCCTTTTAAAGGATGCAGCAAAGGAGGTTCCGCACACATGGCCCGGTGCGCAACCACCGCCTGCTGGTTCACTCTGAACAATCATCCAGGCCTCATCTTCACATCCAAACTATCGCTGCTAGAGATGTATTCTTTATAACAATAGTCCACCGATCTAGAGCAAAAGCGATGGGAGAGCCCTGGGCTGTTTGCTGTAATGGAATTTTCCTCGTGTGAAAAGCTAAGCGCTGCTGTTGTATTATTAACGGAGTTTTATCCTCTTTTTTCCCCACCAACTTGACAGTTTTAGTATCATGTTGGTACGATTTATTCCACTAAATGATGAGAATACGTCCATGTCACCTTTCTATCTTCCTTTGTTAAACTGGAAATGTTTGTATTCTTACAGCAAAGTCCGATACTGAATGAGATTTGAACTTGTTTGCTGTGTGCGGAATGGGATTAACACCCCTGCCAGTGTCCACTCTCAGGTCTTTGTGCTGGGGAGGCCCCGGTTATGTGGGCAAATGGCTGGTTATTCTCAGCAATAAAAATGAGCAAATAACGTGAAAGCGCCCATCCCTCAGAGAGCAGAAGAGTGACCTCTGTTTGACCTTGAGGTCTGTGCACTGAAGAGAAAAGTTCCCTAACAGACAAAACAAGCTTCGAGCCAGAGAGAAAGCAAAGAAGATTGCTTACTTTCTGATTACTTTGTTTAAACCAACATCCTCTCTAGTTTATAATCCTTTACGGGAGCATATTAGGAAGGGGCAGCTTACGGTCTGTTTAGAGCAGGGAAGAATCATGAAATAAACAATTAATATTTAGGAAAGAAGCCCAGGACTCTCTAGTTGTGGGCTTTTTCTCCCTGGTTTAATGAAGAGCAGCCTTGGGCTGTGGTCTCAGGCATTCCATGTATTTATTTTAATTTCTGTTGTCATGCATTCACTTATTACACTCTTTGTGCTATTTCGGACAGTCCAAAATTAGGGGAAGACATGGAAGTAAATAATGTGATCATTTCTGCTGGCGCAAGTCATGTATGGAATAAGGAGTGTCAATTCCAGCAACAGGAAGCAAATACAAGTATTCATCTTTTATCCTAACCACCTTTTTGATGGGTAATTTTTGTTTTTATTATTTTTAATATATATATATATATATATATATATATATGCACTAGAGGCCTGGTGCACAAAAATTTGTGCACTCGGGGGGAGTCCCTCAGCCCAGCCTGCGCCCATTCACAGTCCAGGACCCCTTGGGGAATGTCCACCTGTCGACTTAGGCCCACTCCCCTGGGGATCAGGCCTAAGCTTGCAGTCAGACATCCTTCTGGCAGCCAGGGAGCCCTCAGGGGATATCCCACTAAAGGCTTAGGCCCCAAGGGATCGGGTCTAAACTGTTAGTTGGACATTCTTAGTGCTGCCACGGAGGTGGGAGAGGCTCCTGCCGCCACCACCACTGTGCTGGCCAGCCAAGAGCCAGCCTATGGCTGAGTGGCACTCCCCATATGGAAGTGCACTGACCACCAGGGGGCAGCTCCTGCATTGAGCATCTACCCCCTGGTGGCCAGTGTGCATCATAGCAACCGGTCATTCTGCTGTTCAGTCAATGTGCATATTAGCCTTTTATTATTATTATATAGGATGTCCCTATTTCCCCCCTTTTTCTCCCTCTACCCAGCTCTTGCCCCCCACTTCTCTCTGGCCATCACCATACTGTTGTCTGTGTCCATGGGTTGTGCATATATTTTCTTTGGCTAATCCCTTCTTTAAATTCATGTCTTTAAATTTTTATTTTCAGATAAGTGCTTATAACTGCACTATTATATATTTTCTATTATATCATTTAGAATTAAGATATTTTTTAATTGGACCCTTGTAAATTTTTGCACAATTTAATAAATTATGCTAGAAGCAATTAGGAGATTTTTCATGTAATGCAGATACATTTTAATTGATATTTTATTAATTTTTAATTTTTTAATTTGAAATAATCTCATACATGTAAAAAAAACTATAAAATACTACAGCATATTATATGTACCCTTCACCCAATTTCTTAGGTGTTAATAATTTAAACATAACCATTATACAACTAACAAAATTTGGAATATATTTTTCTTATAATCTCTTTAATTTTACTTAATCCATTTACTTTGTTTTTGTTCATCTTCACCCAAGGATATTTTTCCATTGAATTTTAGAGAGAGTGAAGGGAAAGGGAGAGACACATTGATTGGTTGCCTCCTGCACATGCTTTGATAGGGACCGGGGATCAAGCCAGCAACTGAGGTATATGCCCTTGACTGGAATCAAACCTGGGACCCTTCAGTCCATGGGCTAATGCTCTATCCACTGAGCAAAAGAGGCTGCAGCTTAATTCATCTGCTTTTAATCTATATATGTCTTTATATTTAAAGTGGGTTTTGTTTTTGATTCACCCTCATAATCTGTCTTGGCTTCTGGGGCTTCTGGGTTCAGCCTGCCTTACTGCCTGGGACCCACCGACAGGGTCCCGGGCGGCAAGGCGGGGCCGGACCTGCCCTGGATGGTGGCCTGCTGGCAGCTCGCGCTGTCCCGCCCTGCCTTCAGTATGCAAATTAGCCGCCATCTTTGTTGGCGGTTAATTTGCATATTACACTGATTAGCTGATGAGAGGCATAGCGAAGGTATGGTCAATTACCAGGTTTGTCTATTATTAGATAGGATTATTGATTTCAGAGAGGAAGGGGGAGGGAGAGAAAGATAGAAACATCAATGATGAGAGAGAATCATTGATTGGCTGCCTCCTGTACGCCCCCTAGTGAGGACTGAGCTCGCAACCCAGGCATGTGCCCTTGACCAGAATTGAACCCAGGACCGTTCAGTGCACAGGTCGACGCTCTATTCACTGAGCCAAACTAGCTAGGGCTCCTTGGGTAATTTTTAAAAGTCAGTCAGTACTCCTTCTGTTCCAGCCAAACACTCCATCACATCCCAGCTTAACATCTGGTCACTGTTGCTCCTGCCCAAGGCTGATCGGCATCATCCAGCTTCTGGGCTTCCACTCGGGCCGGCGCCTCCTGCCAGGATGCCCTCCTCAGCCTTCGGTGCCTATTGAGTCCTTCTCACCTTTAAAGGGCAATTCAAATGCTAGTCCTTCCAAAAAGCTTCCCCAGATGCCTGACACCTTCCCTCTCTCCTCCCAACTGCAGCAACCCATCACGTGGCCCTCCCAATAGACCATGAGTTGTCTCTTCAAGCCTACATTTTCCTATTTCCCCGGGTAGATTTTAGCCTCCTTCGGCAGAAGAGGCCACCAATATCCCTTCTCTCCCACTTTTTAGTAGCAGACCCCCAATTATTCATAGAAATTACCTTCTCCGGCCTCCCTTGTCAAGTATGATCATGGGCCTACATTCTGATCAAGGAGATACTGCATAAGGAAACATGTTTCCGGAACTTACAGGAAGACTATTCAAGGACAAATCAGGTGGAAGGTTGGATCTCTTGTTCTTTCCTCCTCCTACCTTCCTGCTGCCTAAGGTGAAGAGGGGACGACTAGAGCGAAAGAAAGCCACCTTGAATCATGAGGTGACCTTCAGGATGGAAGCCACTGGCTAAGGCTAGTGCAGTAGAAAGGCAGAAGGAGCCCAGTGTCCAGGGGCTTTGGGAAACCTCTGTTCCATTCCTGGGTTACCTCCTCTAGACTTCTTTTCTGGAAAAGAATAAGCCCTTTCATGTTTAAGCCTTTGTTGGTCATACAGTCAAACCCACCTCTTTTTTTTTAAATATGTTTTACTGATTTTTTTTACAGAGAGGAAGGGAGAGGGATAGAGAGTTAGAAACATCGATGAGAGAGAAACATCGATCAGCTGCCTCCTCCACACTCCCCACTGGGGATGTGCCCGCAACCAAGGTACATGCCCTTGACCGGAATCGAACCTGGGACCTCTCAGTCCACAGGCTGACGCTCTATCCACTGAGCCAAACTGGTCAGGGCTCAAACCCACTTCTTGTTTTGTCCAGCTTCTGAAGGGCAGACCAGCTTTTAACCATTGCATGGCCATCAGTGCCTGACACAGCACATGGTCATTCTGAAGAACTCTGTGTTAGAATTTGAAAATATTTCCTTCTGATTCATAACAGTTCTCATTCTCGTTAACATTAGAATTGCTGTCTTTAAAATCATGCCCATTGATCTTTTCCCCTGATTTTGAAAGTTACTATTGTTTCCACTGCAGAGTTTTTATCCTTACAGGCGAAGTCATTACCTAAGCAGTGCCTTCCTGAGTCAGTCGTGTGGGTTGCGGGCAGCCTGAGTGACGTGTCAATCCTGAACCTAGATGCTTCAAAGCCTTATTTAAATGTTCAGGTCCCCATGAAACTTTACTATGAAGATCCATCTTATATAAAAACTGCTGTTTGAAATTTTAACCCCGCTACTTTGGCTTCTGTAAATGCTTGCTTGCTTAAATAATAAGGAAAATAAGACTACTCCCATTTCAGAGAGGCCATAAACCTTCCCCAGACGAAGTTATCAGCGCTGGCACCAGGCCAAGCCTTTGGTTGAGGTCTCAAAGCCCCAGCACATAGGGCTCTTTAAGAATTTGCAAAGGGGACCAGAAAACCCCATATTTAGGAGACAAAGAGGTAAAAAGGTATAAATATAGAAAACTTCCTGTGTGACTTCACCCAGAATTCTAGAGACATTTTTCTCTGGGCCCGCACATAATAATAGTAAATGTAACTCCATCACTCTAAGCGTTGCTTGGTTCTTCTCCAGTCTCCTGTAACAACTACACCCATGTTTACCAGATCTGGGTAGGGATGGGGTTGATGGACTTCATCATTTATAAAATCTGGAGTTCTCACAAAAGAAGTAAAGGCTTGAAAGCTTCAAGTCCTGCACCTGCTCATGGTCATCATGGAACCAGCTTTACCGGGAGTGCACATCAGAGGGGTGTCGGTCTGGCTGCAAACTTCCGCAGGCAGGCAACACCGCTGTCTACTGTAGATGTGCCATTGTCTTCCTGGCATGAGTCAATGTTTCTGTAAGATGCAAAGAAAGGGGGGAGGGGCAGGGAAAAGAAAGAAAAAGACAAAAGAACAGGAAAAAAGCGGGGGTTGGGGAAGGCCATTATTAGGTCACAGAATGAGAATCGCTTTAAAGTTTACCCCAAGACCCAGAGTAGCTCTCAGGATGAAAGGTGTCTGGGTGGGGTTATTTTCATCTGGTTAATTTTGCTCTGTTTTAGGCAAAGGAGAAACAAGGTATTTGTATGTCTGTACAGTTCTCTGCAGCCACATGTTCTTTCACTTTCTCGACCTTCTAATACTGGCCTCCTGAATCGGCATCTGTGATCTATAGTGTGGAGGCCAGTCACCTAGCACGAAGAAGTCCCACAGTGGAGTTTGAACCACATGACCCAATCTATCAGTCAGAGCTTGATGAAGAAATCGGAAGCCGTTCCAGATATTTCAAGAAAGAAAGGATATTGTTTTTGAGAGTGTGGGGTTGTAGTGACTTTTTCCATCTTCCTACTTTCTTACATTTTCCAAATTTTCCACAACAATCATGCACTACTTTCATAATCTGAGGAAGTAAAATAAATTATATTTTTTTAAAAAAACACTTATCCAAAAACTTAAGGTGTTTCCATACTCTGGGGGAGGAACCTATTAAGCACTGTCAGTGATTAAAATATAAGAAAATGATCACCAAACTCTCCCTCGGGATCTGTAGGTAAACCTTTAACTGATCATTTAACTTTCCTGTGCGGCCCTTTGTCCGTCTATGACATTGTCACACACCTGTGGCCATTCTCCCCAACAAATGTGGCTGGGATTGCTGAGGTCACCATTTCCAAATGCTCTTCAAGCTCCTTCCATGGAAAAGGACTTTGCAGGCAGACAAATGATTATTGCCCTGTTACTATTTCCTACATCATCCATGGCTGCCAACCTTGAATAAAATCTTATTTAGAAGGAAACACTCTTTCCCTAGGCCCTCCTCATGAATATAATTAGGAATAAATGGAGGAAGAATTCCATTTCAAAAATGTGTAGAAGCTGTGGGAAATCACAGCTTTGTCATGTTTAGGAAAAGCAAGTTTAAATTCAAATTTGTTTGTTCTCCCCGCTCACCATTTTCATGTGCTATGTCAAACTTATGTACCTTGGAGGCAAAACAAAATGGGAAGTTTAAATTCTATTTGTGCTATTAAATTTTAAATACGTAAAAACCCAGCACTAGGAAAGGACCTTGAGAGGATATCTAATTTTGCACTCTTCCTTCAGATAGATGAACAGCTCAACTCTCAAGGACAAGTTTCAGTCCATCCCATTCACAAAGGTCTCTAGGGATCGGGAAATCCATCCCTTTCTCAGATATTGTCCAATACTTTTTTAAAAAATATATATTTTATTGATTTTTTACAGAGAAGAAGGGAGAGGGATAGAGAGCTAGAAACATCAATGAGAGAGATCGATCAGCTGCCTCCTGCACGACCCCCGCTGGGGATGTGCCTGCAACCAAGGTACATGCCCTTGACCAGAATTGAACCCGGGACCCTTCAGTCCGCAGGCTCTATCCATTGAGTTTGGCTCTATCCATTGAGCCAAACCGGTTCAGCCCAATACTTTTAAATTGTTTTATATTTGACCACAGTATCTACATCTCCAGCCTCACAACTGCCCTAGAAAGATAGTTCTAGAAGAACATCCCCAATACCTGGAGTCTTTTATTAGAAGCCCAATTACGCAGTGAAATGGCAGTCATTGTGGAAGGCGGATTCTGCATGTCCAGTCTCTGACTTGGTTATAATTTTTTTATCCCAAGAAAAATGATTTTAAATATGATAATGTTACCTGCAATAAACACTAATATTTTAAGAACAAAAGGATTTTAAGTATAATAATATTACCAAAACTGTACTAACATAGTATGATATCACAAAAGTTGTAGGAAATATTAAAAATCTGCAAATAACAGGATTACTTCTATTATATGCTAGAATATTTTTTCCCTCTGACTCTATTTTTGTTCATCAGTTTATGTTGTTCATTATATTCCACAAATGAGTGAGGTCATATGATATTTATCTTTCTCCGACTGTCTTAATTCGCTTTTAGAGTCTATTTTGTCGGATATGAGTATTGCTATTCCAGCTTTCTTTTCTTTTCCATTTTCAGGGAAAATTTTTTTCCATCTCTTCACTTTCATCTCGTGTGTGTCTTTTGTTTTGAGGTGGGTCTCTTGTAGACAGCATATAGTTGAGTCATGTTTTTGTATCCATTCAGCTACCCTACACCTTTTGATTGGAGCATTTAATCCATTTACATTTAGGGTTATTATTGAGAGGTACCTATTTATAGCCATTTTAATTCTGTATGGCTAGGTTTCTCTCTCTCTGTTTCAGCAATCCCTTACAGCAATCCCTTTAGCATTTCTTGTAATGCTGGCTTGGTGGTGATGAACTCCTTTAGCCTATTTTTGTCTGGGAAGCTCTTTATTTGACTGTCCATTTTGAACAATAGCCTTGCTGGATATAGTAATCTTGGTCTCAGATCCTTGCTTTCCATTACCTTGACTACCTGGTGTGGCTTAGTGGTTGACCACGGACCCATGCACTAGAGGTCACTGGTTCCGTTCCTGGCCAGGGCACATACCTGGGTTTTGAATTCAATCCCTGTGCAGGAGGCAGCTGATTCATGATGTTTCTCTCTCATCAGTGTGTCTATCTCTCTCTCCCCTCTCCTTGTACCTCTCCCTGTAAAGATCAATAACAACATTTAAAATAAATAGTGAGGTGGACAAGGAGCTATTCATGTCTTAAGTAGGGAGCCTTCCTCCATTGGCCAGGTCATGAATTCTGTCCTGAAAACTCATTTATAGCATGCAGTTATGTTTCTGTTGAATAAAAGAGCAATTTTTTTGGTGGGAAAATATTTTCCAAAAGTAATGAGTTGATGAGAAATTGGGTGATATCCAATCTATTTGAAACCGTTGTATAAAATTAGGTCATTCAGCCCAGCTGGTGTTGCTCAGTGGTGAGCGTCAACCCATGAACCAAGAAGTCACAGTTTGATTCCCGGTCAAGGGCATGTACCTGGGTTGCATGTCCCATCCATGCCCTAGTTCAGTGATGGCGAACCTATGACACGCGTGTCAGAGGTGACATGCGACCTCATTTTCTTAGTTGATTTGTCTTTATTAAATGGCATTTAAATATATAAAATAAATATCAAAAATATAAATCTTTGTTTTACTATGGTTGCAAATATTAAAAAATTTCTATATGTGACACAGCACCAGAGTTAAGTTAGGGTTTTTCAAAATGCTGACACACCGAGTTCAAAAGGTTCGCCATCACTGCTTGGAACACCTACGGAAGGCAACCAATCGATGTATCCCTCTCTCATCGATGTTTCTCTCTCTTCTTCCCCATCTCTCCCTCCCTTCACTCTCCCAAAATCAGTGGGAAAAATATCCTCAGCTGAGGATTAACAAATAAAATAATAAATGACAAAATACTTGTGGAAATTAACAGACACATATATTCATGTATACAGAGTGTATTCATTTTAACTGTTGCATAGTGATCTGTTATATGATTAGACCACAGTTTATCTGTCCATTCCCCCATGGTTGTCATTTAGGTTTGACTATTTGCTACTATAAACAGTGATGCAATGAACATGATTGTACATATATCCTTATGTACATGTACAATCTACAGATTATTTCACCACTTTACCATTGATAATTGGTTTGTTTTAAACTTTTATTATTATAGATCTTTTTGTCCTATGAGCATATATACTTCTAGTGCATGCTGTGTAAGCATTCTTACATAAAAGTGTATACAGTTTTAGAATTTTGATATCACTATATTATCTCTCCAAAAGATTATATGAATTTAAACTCCCAACAACTGAATATAAAATAACAATTTTCTGTCTTTGACTGCACGTGATATAATCAACATAAAATTCTAGTCTACATCACAGTTAAGAAATAGTATCTTATTGTTGTTAAGATTTGCATATCCCTGATTAACTATAAAAGATATCTGTTAACATCTTTATTGGCTTTTTGTTTTCTGTCTTTATCACCTCTGATGTTTTATTGAATTGTTTTTTTTCTTGTTGATTGCCTAACATATTTGTACTATTACTTTTTGGTTACTGTATATATGATGCAAATCTTCTCTTCTAGCCTCTTGTTTTGTCTTTCACTTTGGTTTTGGTAAACTTTATAAGAATAAGTAAGGTGTTATTTTGAGGATCAAATTTATCAATCTTTTCAGTAAAGCCTTTTGTGAGTATGTCCTGCATTAGAGAATTTTTTCTACCCCACGGGTGACAAATATTTGCTTATATTTTCCTGCATGATTGTGTGTGTGTGTGTGTATGTGTGTGTTTGATTTAGGGGATCTATTTAATATTGTCCTAAAGGTATTAACAAATACAATTAAGCAAGAGAAAGTATAAGAATTGTAAATGAGAGGCCCTGGCCAGGTAGCTCAGTTAGTTAGAGCGTCTCCTGATATGCCAAGGTTGCGGGTTTGAACTCCAGTCAGGCACATACAAGAATCAACCAGTGAATGCATAAATAAGAGAAACAACAAGTCTCTCTCTCTCTCTCTCTCTCTCTCTCTCTCTCTCTCTCTCCCTTCCTCCCTTCTCCTCTCTCTAAAAGTCAATGAAAAATGTCCTCAGATGAGGATTTTTTAAAATATATTTTTATTGACTTCAGAGAGGAAGGAAGAGGGAGAGAGAGAAACATCAATGATGAGAGAGAATCATTGATCGGCTACCTCCTGCATACACCACACTGGGGATCGAGCCCGCAACCCGGGCATGTGCCCTGACCGGGAATCAAACCCAGGACTTCTTGGTCCATGGGACAACGCTCAACCACCGAGCTATACCAGCCAGGGAAGGATTTTAAAAAGAGATGGTAAAAAATTGTCACTATTTTCAAATGATAAATATTTATATTTAAGAGAATCAACTGAAAAATTACTACAAATAGTAATATAATCCAGTGAATTGCAGGATATAAAATTAATATACAGCAATGAATAACTTCCCCATATTAAACAATACCAGCAAAAAAATACAGTGGAAATAAAGACCACATCTGCAATAGCAAACAACAACAAATAGATAAACTACTTAAGAATAAATGTAACAAGAAATATACATCTTTATGAGGAAAAATTTAAACACTATTGTGGACACAGAAACATAACTGAACAATGGAAATATATACCATGTTCTTTGGAAGAAAAATTCAACATGACACAAAAGTGCATTCTCTCTGAATCAATTTATAACCTTATTTGTATCTTAAAATTACCAATATATTTTGCTTTAAGGAACTAGATAAGTTGTGTCTAAAATCAATTTTTAAAAAAGCATGAATAACCATAAAAATTCTGAAAAGGAAGAACAGTGTAATGGAGCTATCCCAGACAGATATTAAAATATACTCATAGGTCCCAATAATTAAAGCAGTATGATAATGACTAGACAGACTAAAGGAGAGTGTAAAGTGCAGAAATAAAACCAAATACATCAAAAAATTTAATATATGAAAAGGTGGCAACCCAAAGTCAAGGTGACAATAAAGGCAAATCGATTCCTCTCATCATATACTAGGAAAAAGGCAAATATCTTTAAAACCTCAATTAAAAAATAAAACCATAAATCTCTCCGAAGAAATCCTAAGGGAAGTTCTTAATGAGCTAACTATAACTCAAAATACAAAAGACACACAAAAAGATTAGTAATTTTGACTAAGTAAAAACAAACTAAGTGTGTGGAAAAAATATGCCATAGGATGCCGAAAGACAGAAGACAAACTGGGGAAATATATCTGCAACTTACGTCATAGATAAAGCACTAATTCTCCAAACACATAAAGAATTATAAGGAATCAATACAAAAAGACCAATGAAGATCAATACTTTTAAAGAAAAATGAGCAAAGTACAAGAACAAAAAGTTCACATAGAAAAGATATGCCAATGGCCCGTATGCATATAAAAAGAAAGTAGGTTACCTTTAACTCATAATTTTAAAATGCAACATAAAATTAAGCTGAGAAAATGATTAAATTAGGAAAAACCCAAAAGTTGAACAGCAGTTTCTATTAGCAAGGCCAGAGAGAGTGAAAAAAGACACAACCATAACAGAAGGCAGCTGACAATAGCCCCCCAGTTTACAATGCATTTACCCTTTGACCTGACATTCTCACTTGTGGAAATTTTATATGTTTCCCTGCACATTGACAAAATGATGTATATACAATAGAGGGTAATTCATCATGGCATCACTATCCACAATAGAAAAAGATCGGAAACCATCACGTGCCCATCGATAAGGAACTGGTCAAATAAACTGTTCTCTATTCACACAATAGAACACAGTACAACTGTAAAAATAAAAAATAAAAAAAGGAAGCTTTTTATGTATTGATATGAAAAGATCTTCAGGGTCTATTTTAAGAAACAAAATAAAGGTGCAAATTGTAATAATGTTTTGCTTTTATGCAAGAAAGGGATAAAATGATATATATTCTTCTTGCTTGTACCTGCATAAAGAAATATTGGAAGTATTCAAAAGAAACTAATAAAAGCATTTCCCTTCAGAGGGAAGGAAGGAGCGTGGTGCATACCAGTAGGCAAGGGGGTGACTGGATTCAGGAGGAGGATAAAGATGTTAACTTCAGGTTTTGTTCATTGAATCAAGACAGGCTTGGTTATGTTGCAGTAACAAATACAAAATCTCAATAGTTTGATCACCATTGCCTTGCTTTCTCCCACGAAATGTCCATCATGAGCAGACTGGGAGCTCCGTTCCATAAATTGGGGATGAACAAATGACCTCGTTCTGGCCGCTAAGATGTAATGAAACACCCTGCACCACTTCCGGGAGACACCTCCTCAGTTGTGAAGGGAATAAGCATCCCGTCTGTGGCACAGGTTTGCATGGGATGCGTGGGAACATGGGAGTCATCTCGTTGCCTTGGGAGGGGCAAGCTTGAGAGATGAGCAAACCTGACTTCCTGGATACGTTTAGAGCTGAAAACAGAAAAAAAGCTGGGTCCTTAATGTCAGTAAACCACTGAATTAACCAACTCTGGAGAAGCCCTACCTCAGGGTTTCTTATTATGTGAGATAATAAAATTTATTTATTGTGTAGCTACTTCAAACCAGACATTCTTACTGGGGGTGAAAACATCCTCATTTATAGGTTTCTTTTTTGTTTTTCTCGTTTTATTGCTTTGACTAGATCTCCCAGTGTAATGTTGTATAGTAGCCTGAAAGCAAGCATGTCTCCTTGATTTAATAGGATTACATCTAAAATCATCTCTAAGTATTATGCTAGCTGAAGGTTTTTGGTATGTCCTTTTATTAACAGAAGAAATTTCCCTTTTATAGGTAGTTGCGTAGAGTTTTTCGAAAATCGTTAACAGATGTTAAGCTTTATCAATTATTTTTTTAGCATTTATTGATATAATCAGATGCTTTACCCTGTAATTGTAGTGAATTATATAAACTTTCCAAGTTAAAATTAAATGCTTGGACTTCTATAATTAACCGCCCTTTGTCCTGATATATTCCCTTGATGTACTCTTGTATTTGATTTACTGAAATTTAAATAGGACTTTTGCATCTATGTTCCGAGTGAGGTTGACATTCAGTCAACGAGGCATCGCTGCTTAGCCGGTCTCACAGAACGAGCTGCATTGCTTTCCAACACCAGAATAATGTACATAACAGAGAAATTCGCATTTGGGAAAGCTTAGGAGTACTCACCCATAAAACTTCTTAGGCTTATTGTCCTTTTTCAACTTTAAAAAAATTATGAAAATGCAGAAAATAATGTGCTAAATCCCCATGTACTAACTCATAGCCACAAATGACCCACTCGTAGCAAATGTCATTCTGAAGCAAATCCCTGACATCACATTTCATCTATATTTCAGGATGTCTCTAAAAGATAAGAACGCTTTTTTAAACATTACCACAATATCATTAAATATCCAGTCAGTGCTCAGATTTCCCTGTACCTTTCATAAATATTTTATCAGTGTATTTGTTTGTATTGATAGCCATTAAGCTCCATATCTGCAATTGAGTGGTCCATCTTTTCAGTCTCTTTTAATCTATAGATCACCAGCCCCCACCCCCACCCCACTCCCACACCTTTCTTTTCTCCTTGGAACTTATTTGTTGAAAGGACTGGACCATTTGTTCTGCAGATTCTCCTACAGTCTGGGTTTTGCTCTCCCCTCACCTCCCCCACCCCCGCCCATGGTGTTGTTTAATGTGTTTTTCTTTCCCTTGTTTCTTGCAGAAAGCGGCCAAAAATTATCCCATACTTCTAAACTTAAATATATTTAAAGTGTTTTAAATTCAGTACAATTATTATTTTTTAAAAAATATTTTTATTGATTTCAGAGAGGAAGGGAGAGGGAGAGATAGAAACATCAATGATGAGAGAGAATCATTGAATGGCTGCCTCCTGCACACCCCCTACTGGGGATCGAGCCCTCAACCCAGGCACGTGCCCTTGATCAGATTCAAACCTGGGACCTTTCAGTCCACAGGCTGACGCTCTATTCATTGAGCCAAACCAGCCAGGGCAAATTATTATTTTTATTAATGCAAAATAGTCACCTCTTTAGCCAGTAGGAGCCTCTCTGAGTTGATTCCTATATGGTTTTGGCATTCTGTGTGTTCCTTAGCTTTCTTGCCTCTAATATGACAACGTGTACCTTTCCTGCCCCAGACTTGGAACCAGCCTCTTCCCAAGCGGACACTGATTCCTTTTAGTGGGAAATGACATTTAGGGACCGCGGTGTAGGTACCTGGAATGTCACTACAACTGGGTACATTTATTTTCTAGGCCTCCCTTGAATTCTATTTAATTTACTTTCAATATAATCACATGTAGTTTACTTTTATTTACTTTTTCTTTGAGTATCTTTCTTCATCACTTGATTTCCAACCTTTGTAGGTGATTTTATTTTACGTATGTCTCTTATACTAGCTAGATTTTTAAAAATTCCTTTGTCATCCATGAACTTAAACCAATCACATTCAATGTGATACTGATACCTCTGAACTCCCATCTAATTTGCCTTTTCTGTTTATTCTGTATTTTGTTGTCTTCTTTTGTCTTTTGTAAGGTTGATTGGGCTTTCTTTGTCCTAGTTTATCCTTTTTTTAAAATATGTTTTACTGATTTTTAGAAAGAGAGGAAGGGAGAGTGATAGAGAGATAGAAACATGGATGAGAGAGAAACATCATCGATCAGCCACCTCCTGCACACCCCATCCTGGGGATCAAGCCTGCAACCCGGCATGTATCCTGACAGGGGAATTGAACCGGTGATGTCTTGGTTCATGTGTCGATGCTCAACCACTGAGCAACACTGGCCGGCTATTTATGCTTCTTAAAATTTAGAACTTGTATCCGCTTTTCTTCCAGAAGTTACCTTAACTTATATGGTTTTACAATAATTTCACTGGTTTCTTTAACAAGATACTCCTTCATGGATCTATCCAGAATTTCTTTCTTTTTCATTTTTCTAGGTACCTATATCCTCTATTAACTTTTCGTGTGTGGTAAATTTTCTGAGTCCTTGAGTATCTATAAATGTATTTACTTTATATTCACACTTGAATAATAGCTGCATATAGAATTCTAGATTTGTAACCATTTTTCTCACAAAAATTGAAAGAATATTTCTATTGTTTTCTTGTCTCCAATGTGTCTCCGTTAAGAATTTTGATACTGGGACATCTGTAATAGTGTCAACAACAACAATAACAAAGAATTCTGATATCAATTTTGTAGAAATTTTTTTTAAAGTTTTGATGCTTTTAATAATTCTCCCAATGCCTATTGTTCTAAAATTTTGCTTTGTGTATTTAACTGTAGATGTCTCCCTCATAGTTCCCAAGCTAAAGACTTGTGTCTTTCTTCAATGATGGAAATTTTTCTTTTCTTATAAGTATGTTAATTTTTATAAGAGTTTATTTGAGCCAAACTGATGACATATGCCAGGAAGTAAGATCTCAAATTTATATTTCAAATTTTCCCTCCCTTTCAACTTCTCTGCTTTTTAAATTTTTCTTCTGGAACATGAATAAATAGGCCTGGGAGCCTCTGGTTCTGTTCTCCATGTTTCTACACATCTCTTTCATACTTCCTGTCCTCTTGTACAGCATTCTGGGAGAATCCTCAGCTATTGTTTCCAGCTCACTAAGTAGGTCTTCATCTGTATTCATTCTGCTATTTCTCCTTCTTCTGGATACTTTTCATTTCCAAGGCCTCTACTTGATTTTTTTTTTTTAATAACTTCCTTTTTGCTTCATGGATTCAATTGTCTCTTTTATCCCTGTGAATATAATTTTAATTATATTTCCCTTAAAATCACCTTCTGCGAGTTCTATTAACTGTTTGTAGATATTAGTCATGTATTGCATTTTGTGTTTCTCTTTTATGATGTACTAGTGATTTTTGTCTCTGTGCACATCTTTTCCTGAGATTCTCAGATGGCCTGACTGAGCTATGGTAGCTATTCATTAAAACCTGCTATCAGCAACAGCTGGGGAGGAAGCTGGGGATGGGCCCATACCTGGCCTTCTCAGCGTGGGGAGGCTCTCTGTCCCTGGGTATCATCAGCTTCCTAAATGTCGCCTTGCCTGTTGTGCCCCCGGGGCAGATACCCCTGCTAACCACTGCATGGCACAAAGTGGGAGTAGTGAGGGTCTGTCTGGCATTGGGCCTCCTGCTACTCAAGTGTACTGGGTTGAATAGTGCCCATACAAAAGTCATGTTCACTCAGAACCTGTGAATATGACCATATTTGGAAATAGCGTCTTTGCAGATGTAGTAAAGATAAGATGTGGTCATACTGAATTAAGGTAAGCCCTAAATACAATATGACTGATTTTCTTAAAAGAAGAGGGAAATTCGGACACAAAGACTCAAACACAGGGAGAAGGCCACGTGAAGACACAGGCCAAGATGAGAGTGAGTGTCTATAATCTAAGGAATGTGAAGAGGGCCAGCAGCCACCAGAAACTAGAAGAGGCAAGGAGGGATCCCTCCACTCGATCCTGCAGAGGACCATGGTCCTGCTGACACCTTGATTTAGGCGTTTAGCCTCCACAACTGTGAGAGAATAAATTTCTGTTGTCTTAAGCCACCTCGTTTGTGGTAATTTGTTACAGCAGCCCTAGGAAACTAATACACAACCTAACCCTACCAATCACCCTGGATTCCCTCTCCGACCTACTTTCCATCTTTCCAATCTTTAACTGGAAGATTGTCAGTTCCATGACATAAACCTTTTCCATCTCTCTTGTAGATGGCAATAGGTTGACTGCACCCCACCCCATCCCTTCAGCCAAGAGAAAGAAATTTACCATACAAGATACTCTTTCCTGCTTGGTGTCCCTGCAGTTGAAATGCAATATGCCCTTCTAGATATCAGGTACAATGAATCAGTTCTTCAAGTCTCAGTTTACCTATCTAGAAAATAGGAATATAATACCTCCTATCCTACAAATTTATTATAAAGATTCAAAAAGATAAGGCTAGTATAGAGGCTATATGAGTGGGAACATTATATTTTCCCCTATACTTAGATAAGCAGATAAGATTAGCAATGATGACATATTAAAAGTAACACATCATGCTAACATTTGGACTAATAAACCTAATTCTGTGACTATGCCCCAAAAAAATAAAGTACAGGACCATCTTTATGTTTGAAAAATGTTTATCATAGTAACCCTTACAAAAATAAGACATTGGCAAACAATGGAGAAATCATTACATAAATCTTTCCCTATGTATGCAGATATAGATATAGATTTAAAAAAATTTTTACTATGCAAGTCTCCTTTGTCAACTCATATATAACCTAATAAAATTCATAGTATTTTAAAAAATCATTTTATAACTTTTACATTTTTTTAAATTCTTACCCAAGGATATTTTTTTCCATTGAGTTTTAGAGAGAATGGAAAGCAAGGAGGGAGAAAGAGAAACATTGATGTGAGAGAGACACATCAATTGGTTGCCTCCCACACACAGCCCTAAACCTTCAACCCAGGTACCGGCCTTTGATGGGGAATCAAACTTGAGACCTTTTGGGCCAGCCAGGGCTAATTTTTACATTATTTTTAACCAACATATATAATGCTTAATATGTGCCTGGCATTGTTCTAAGCACTCAAAATATTTAAAATGTTGCCCTAACCGGTTTGGCTCAGTGGATAGAGCACCGGCCTGCGGACTCAAGGGTCCCAGGTTCGATTCCGGTCAAGGGCATTTACCTTGGTTGCGGGCATATCCCCATGAGGAGATGTGCAGGAGGCAGCTGATCGATGTTTCTCTCTCATCGATGTTTCTGACTCTCTATCTCTCTCCCTTCCTCTCTGTAAAAAATCAATAAAATATATATAAAAAAATAAAATAAAATAAAAAATAAAATTGTATGATAGATTATTTTAGTACAACCTTCATTAATATCCATGTTATTAATACATAATTTAACTTCCTATTAACATGACACATACTTTAAAATAATTACATAAAGAAAAAGCATAATTTAAGAAAACCAAGATGGTGGCATAGGCATACTCGCTGCCTCCCACAACCACATCAAAATTACAACTAAAATGCAGAACAACTATCATCCAGAACCACCGGGAAGCTGGCTGAATGGAAGTCCTACAACTAGAGAAGTAAAGAAGAAAGCACACTGAGCCTGGTAGGAGGTGCCAAGACACTGAATGGGCTGGTCTGACACCGACGTGTGCCACGTTTTTAATCAAGAGGGAGATCGTCTCTATGTAGGCCACCTGGAGGAGCAAGGGGTCCCAGCCCCACACCAGACACCCAGCCCAGGGTCCCAGAGCTGGGAAAAGAAGTCCCTATGGGCAGGAAGAACTGCGCGGGCTGTAAAAACCAGTACAGATTTGGGCTCAGTGACACAGAGGCTGCTGGAGACCAAGCTGCTCCTCTTAAAAGGCCAGCACACAAACTGAACTTACAAGCTCCTGCTTCCTCTGAGTTCCAGTGTCAGGTGAGGCTCTAGGGGACCCAGACACACAGGAAGAGAAACTGGACTGTCTGGCATTGGGGCAGGAACTCGGGGGCAGCTTTCACCCCGACAGAGGTGCTCGGAACAGTCATTGTACCCATGCCGGGACCTTCCCAGTTGCAGGGCTGACTGGCAGCCATTTCTGTTTGCTCAGCCCTGGTGATTCCCTGAGACCCCACCCCATCCAATTTACAACCCCACCCAAGCTGTGTGCAGCAGCTTTTGCATATGAATGATCTGTCCTTGCTCAGGCTAAAACCTGTCAAATAAGCTGCAGCTGGGTCAGGGAGCCCCAAACCTATCAATAAAAAGGCCAAGACCCAGCACCAGCACCAGCACCAGCCTGCCTTGCTTCACAGCTGGGCCTCATCTGAGCACTTCCAAACCCGATATAAAGAGGGGAATCTGCAGATCTCTCTATAGCTCCTGCTAGATGGCCCTAGGCAGTGGCTAACTTTATACCTCCCTGGAGACCCAAGAGCCAGTCTACCCAGTGGTCAGTGTTAAACCGTACCACATTACAACTTTATACATCCATAAGCAACACACTCAAGGGGCAGACTCAGTGAGCACCAAAGCTCCACTGAAGCAAGTCCTTCTCCACAGCTCTCCCACTCTAGTTGCGGCTGGTCCCCACAGCCAATTGGCCTGGAGGTCAATTCCTCTCAGTGACACTAACAGCAATCAAGGCTTGACTATGACAAGACTCTGCACACAGCCCACAAAGGGGTGCAACTAGAGTGTCCACCTCAGGTGACTGGGCAGGCTGAGCCACTGGGCCCTTTAGGACACCTAGCACACAAAGCCACTCAAGGAGACTTAGCAGCTCTACCCAATACATAGAAACAAACACAGGGAAGCAGCCAAAATGTGGAGACAAAGAAACATGTCACAAATGAAAGAAATGGAATAAAGCAAACTACTATCTCCAGAGTTCAAAATCATGGTTATAAGGTTATTCAAGGATCTTCTAGAAACCTCCAAGGGACTTAGTGAGACTTTCAAGGATCTTAGTGAGAATGCCAAAAAAAGGAAAGGAAAAGGACCAGACAGAAATTAAGCATACACTGACTGAAATAAAGAATAATATACAGGGATTCAACAGTAAAGTAGAGGATTTTGAAAATCAAATCAATGATTTGAAATATGAAGAAGCAAAAAACACCCAACCAGAAGAGAAAAAAGAAAAACAAATCTAAAAATGTGAATATAGTGTAAGGAGCCTCTGGGACAACTTCAAGCACATCAACCTCCGAATTATGGGGGTGCCAGAAGGAGATGGGAGAGAGCAAGCTACTGAAAACTTATTTGAAGAAAATGAGCCCTGGTCAGTTTGGCTCAGTGAATAGAGCATCGGCCTGCAGACCAAAGGGTCCCAGATTTGATTTCGGTCAAGAGCGCATAACTGGGTTGTGGGCTCAGTTCAACATGCAGGAGGTGCTCAGTTCAACATGCAGGAGACAGCCAATCAATGATCCCTTCTCATCATTGATGTTTCTATCTCTCTTTTCCTCTCTGAAATCAATAAAAATATATATATTTTTAAAAATAATGACAGAAAACTTCCCCTACCTGGTGAAAGAAATAAACTTACAAGTCCAGGAATCACAGAGAACCCCAAACAAAAGGAACCCAAAGAGGACCACACCAAGACACATCATAATTAAAAAGCCAAGGGCTAAAGACAAAGAGAGAATCTTAAAAGCAGCAAGAGAAAACAGTTAGTTACCTGCAAGGGAGTGCCCATATGACTGTCAGCTGATTTCTCAACAGAAACCATGCAGGCCAGAAGGGAGTGGCAAGAAATATTCAAATGAATAGCAAGGACCTACAACAAAGATTACTCTACCCAGCATAGCTATCATTTAGAATTGAAGGTCAGATAAAAAGCTTCAGACAAGAAAAAGCTAAAGGAGTTCATCACCACCAAACCAGTATCATATAAAACGCTGAAGGGTATTCTTTAAGAAAAGAAAAAAGAAAAAGAAAAAGATAAAAAATATGAACAACGAAATGGCAACAAATACATATCGATCAACAATTGAATCTAAAAATCAAATGGCCCTGGCCGGTTTGCCTCAGTGGATTGAGTGTCAGCATGCTTACTGAAGGGTCCAGGGTTTGATTCCCATCAGGGGCACATGCCCGGGTTGCAGGCTCAATCCCCAGTAGGGGGCGTGCAGGAAGCAGTCAATCAATGGTTCTCTCTCATCATTGATGTTTCTGTCTCTTCTTCTCCCTTCCTCTCTGAAGTCAATAAAAATATATTTATAAATAAATAAATAAATAAATAAATAAATAAATAAATATCAAACAAATAAAAAAATCTAATGAACATAATAAACTGGTGAATAAAACAGAATCAGAGGTATGAAAATGGAACAGACTGACCATTATCAGAAGGAAGGGGATTTGCGGGGGCAGGAAGAGATTAAACAAAGATCTTATATGCATATATGCATTACCTATGGACACAGACAATAGGGTGGTGAAGGCCTGGGGTGAGGCAGAACCGGGTGGAGGGGAGCTATGGGGGGAAAAGAGGTACATCTGTAATAATCTCAACAATAAAGATTAAAAAGAAAAGAAAAGAAAAAGAAAAAGCATAATTTGTGACATACATTTTGAAATGGAGTCATTTATTGTGTTTAGTTTAGGGACAAAAATCTATCTTTAATTTAAGAAACTATGTGATGACTTTAAAATGGGCAAACATTATTTTCAATGCCTAGTGTTTAGAATTCTTGCATTTTAATGTAAACTATCAGCTGTTTTATTTTTATAATTTTCCTATTTTGTTTAAATATAAAGAGATGAGAGAGATTTCAGACTGTTTTTTGCAAATAAATACTTCTCTACAAATACATTTGGGAACGGAATTTGGGTGTGGATATAATCATTATTCCTAGTCAGTGAATTGCTTCTTTCAAAAACAGATTTTAAAGTTTCAAATATGTTTTGATGTTTGAATTTGTTTTTTGAATTATAAATACAACTTACATATCTGGTAAGGACTACCTGAAGGAAAAATTTCAGAATTGTAATTTTTTATTGTGGTAAAATACACATAATATAAAAATTATCACTAATGACATTTAGTACATTCTCAATGTTGTGCAACTATCACCACTTTTCTAGTTCCAGAACATTTTCATCACCCAAAAAAGAAAGCTCATAACCATTAAGCAGTCACTCCCCATTTCCGCCCCACCCCACCCCCAGCCCCTGGCAACCACTAATCCGCCTTCTGTCTCTACGGATTTGCCTGTTCTGGACATTCATATAAATGGAGTCATACAATCGGTGGCCTTCTGAGCCTGGCCTCTTTTTTTTTTTTTTTTTTTTTTTAATATATTTTATTGATTTTTTACAGAGAGGAAGAGAGAGAGATAGAGAGTTAGAAACATCGATGAGAGAGAAACATCGACCAGCCGCCTCCTGCACATCCCCCACCGGGGATGTGCCCGCAACCCAGGTACATGCCCTTGACCGGAATCGAACCTGGGACCTTTCAGTCCGCAGGCCGACGCTCTATCCACTGAGCCAAACCGGTTTCGGCGAGCCTGGCCTCTTTTATTTAGTATAATATTTTCAAGGTTCCTCCATGTTGGTGTGTATCTGTTCAGAATTATAATTTTAATTCTTCTCATTAACTTATAATCCATTATGAGTATAGACTGAATAATGTAATAAGGAATAAAGACAATGTAACATTCTCTCAGGGTTGGTTATGTATTCCCATGCTGTTGTGTTAAGAGGGGTGAAGCTTGCCCTGGCTGGGTGGCTCAGTTGGTTGGAGCATCCTCCCGTACACCAAAGGGTTGTGGGTTCAATTCCTGGTTGAGACACATACCTAGGTTGCAGGTTCCATCCCTGGTAGGGGCGAGTATGGGAGGCAACCAATAGAGGTTTTTCTCTCATACCCATGTTTCTCTCTCTCTTGCCCCCTTCTTCTCTCTTGAAACTCAATAAAAACCTATCCTCTGGTGAGGATTAAAAAATAAATAAAAAGGAGGAGTAAAGCCTGAGGGACTGGTTTGTGATCTCCACTAATCCTGTTTTGCATGTTCCCTCAGCACACACACCCAGAGGCTCTCTCACTGCTCTGCTTTGAAGCGGAAATATTTGAATGACTAATTGAACTACCCTTTACTTTTCGAAACTCAACTAAATGCCATTGCTGTCTCTGAATGTGGAATAATGTTCTATATTCCTTGGAATTTTCTGGAATAATGTTCATGGATCTTGCAGAGGGTTACAGACACTTCATAGGACCTCATGAAGTGGGATGTTTTGCAGGTATTGAAGTCAATGTTCATGAAGACAACATATTACATGAAAAATACTTATAACATAATGCCACAGGGGAAAGTAAGATACAAGGTGGTAAGTATGTTACAGAAGTGAGAGGAAGACCACTTAAAACTATGCAAAAACACTTCTAGAAAAAAAGACAGAAAGGAAATATACAAAATAATAGCAATAACATGATGGATGACAGACTTATGGGTATATTTTTCCTTTCCTAAATTTTCCAAAGATCTGTAATGTTGCTTATATTACTTTCATAATTTTTTAAAAATTTTCTTCTTTATTGATTTTGAGGGAGAGACGAAGGGAGAGGAATAGAGAGACAGAAACATTGATGAGAGTGAAACATCATTGATCGGCTGCCTTCTGCACGTCCCCTACTGGGGGTCAAGCCTGCAACCCGGGCATGTGCTTGATCAGGAATGAAACCAATGACCTCTTGGTTCCTGGGTCAACACTCAACCACTGAGCCACACCAGCCGGACTACTTTCATAATTTAAGTAATTATACATGAAGAGAGGTACTAGCTCATGATCATTGACCTTAGCAACTCTCTGATAATAAAAGGACATTCAGACCTATGGGTACTCTCTGTATAAAAATCTTGGAGTTAATTAGGAAATTACATAGAAACTCCTTTCTAATGTCCACTAATGTCCACTGGCTTGCTTTTTAGAGGACGGCTCCTTTTAATGAGGTCCTTTTTGTACTTCATTACTCCCCCCTGAATGGCCTTTAATGAGACCAAATTCCGCTTACTGTATACTTCCTAAAACAAAAGCACAGTCATTCATGTGAAGTACCAGGCCACCTATTGTAATGTGCTGGGAAAGACATTGGCTTGGGTGTCAGGAGGCCTGAGTTTGAGCCTTCCTGGCTGTGTGGCTTTGGGCAAGTCCAACTCTGTCTCTGAACTTCATCGTCTTCATCTGCACAAGGGGGTGGGAGGGTGGCAGTCCTGACTTTTATGGCGCTCTAAGTGAGAAGAAAATTCTTAAAGGACCTCTGATTCCTCATAAGCTGAAATACTCAGAAAGATGTCTGACTCCTACCAAAGTGGAAACAGCTGGAGAGCAGGAAAGGAGAGTAATCAAAATGGGTACACTCGAGAATAACAAGACAGGGGAGAGCACTGGAGGGTGAATCTCAGGAGACCTGAATTCTAGGCCTCGCTCTGCTCCTGGCTACGGGTGTGATCCTGAGTTAGTCATTTCCCTTCTGCAGGGCCCAGCTCCTTCCTCTGTGAATTGAGGTGACAGGTCTAAGGCTCCTTCCGGTTACAAATCCTATTAATATGCGATTCTGTATGGTAGAAGAGGGGTGCCTGATGAAGCTTCACTCGGTTCTCACAGGGCCTCTGTTATTCAAGGGACACAGCACAATGTTGACTTCTTAATCTTTTAATTCATTCTCATGTCAGCCATGAAGTAAATCAGAAGAGAAAACCCAGATGGACATACCCACTTCAGCCAGTTTCTTGAGGCTGACATTAACAAACAAAAAACTGATGAATCATGAGATGGCCGTGGAAAATATTAGGCACTTAAATCCTCTCAGCGTTTTTCAGGAAATAGGCTGTAAATGAGGGAAGAAAAATATGTAAATGTGTTCAAGATGGGGAACAGTCTTTAAAAATAACTACATTTTACTTTTAAATTTAAATTTTTTTTCCTCCTGAAAGAGTACTCGGGGTGGGTACAGAGTGTCAGGGATTTTTCTTAATCCCATCGCCAACTCTTTATTTGCTAGACAGCATTTTGGAAGATTTGCATCATGAATGCAGACCCAGGCAAGGAGGACAGTTGAGACTTCTACAGCCACTTTCTCTCTTTCCTCCTCCTCCTCCTCCTCCTCCTCCTCCTCCTCCTCCTCCTCCTCCTTCTTCTTCTTCTTCTTCTTCTTCTTCTTCTTCTTCTTTCCTTACCCTGGGGAGGACTTGGGCCAGGGAGGAGCCTGCAACCTAGGTATGTGCCCTTGACCACAGTTGAACCCGGGTCCCTTTGGTCTGCAGGCCGACGCTCTGTCCACTGAGCCAAACTGGCTAGGGCTTTTTTTTGTATCCTCACCAGAGGATACTTTTCCATGGAGTTTTAGAGAGAGGGAAACACAGAGAGAAATATCAATGTGAGAGAAACACATTGATTGGTTGCCTCCTGCACGTGCCCCAATCAGGGCCAGGGCCAGGGAGGAGCCTGCAAACAAGTTAAGTGCCCTTGACCGGAATTGAACCTGGGACCCTTTGTTCCACAGGCCAATGCTCTATCCACTGAACCAAACCAACTATGCCTTACAGCCACTTTCTCAGTTACTTGGACTCTGACCTAAAACCAAACTCATCATCATCAGGGGAAGCTGTGGGGTAAAAGTTTGAGGGTAGCAGTATTTACCTCCTGGCTCAGCATCTGGTTCTCCCCATCAGTGGCAACTCCTCTCCAAAGATGCCTTGTTACCTGTAGCCAGTCTTCCCTCCTCCCTTCCTTCTTTCATTCCTTTTTCTCTACACATTAAAAATCTTTTACCCAGAGAAATCTAATTGTATTATGAGCTGTAATTGGTTGAGAATATCCCACAGTGGGTCATGTATTCCCCGGGTTGGTAAGCTTTTATAGGATTCAAAGTCTCAAGCAAATGGAGTGTATTTTTACACTAGAATTACAGTCACCGGCCTTGGAGGGGATGTGTGGGTGTGAGCGGAAGGGGCCTTGGTACGTTCCATCTCTCAGGGTCGGCCTGCAGGGAATCAGAAACCACGCTGGCTGGGTTAAACAGCCCTTTCATGAGAGAACTGATTGAAGGGCTGTCGGAAGAGCCCTGGGATGCGCCTGTCCAAGGATGACTCCCCAGCACAAGATGGTAGAAGTGCCCCCCAAGGGAACCACCACTCTGTCCACTCCGGTAAATTGAGGAATCGGACGCTCTAGGACCGCATGACTCCTATCTCTACTTGAGCGCCTGTCAGCGGAAATGACAGAAAACAGCAGAAGCACGGCCTCCTCCTGACTCCTGCTTCCCAAATCCCCAAGTGTGTTTCCTCGATGGACTGAGAACTTAAGCTGTCAAGGAGTGCGGGAAATGTGTTTTTATCTGAAGCATTTAGCAAGGCAAATTACCAGGGAGTTGGAAGGGAGCTGAGTGAGCCTATTTGCAATGTTTGACATGGAAGGAAGAAAGGTAAAGAGGCATTTGGAGGTTCACGCTCATCCACCAAGGCCAGCCATGAGTATCCTACATACAAGGAGAAGTCATGCAGCCCACAAGGCCATCTGGTGGGGTAGACTCAGAGTGAGTATAAAGCTCTAGGAAGCTTACACTGTCTCATCTGAGAACTAGAAGCACAGACTCACAGACTGGCAGGCCAATACTACATATATGACAAACTTCGTAAACAAATGCATTATTTTACCCAGATCTTTCCTGGCTGTGTGGCTTTTGACATTAAAAAAAAATGAGCACAATTCTCTCTCATCATTGATGTTTCTATCTCTCTTTCCATCTCCCTTCCTCTCTGAAACCAATAAAAGTACATATTTTTAAAAATCTACCTTAGCCCTGGCTGGTGTTGCTCAGTAGTTAGAATGTTGGCCCAGGAACCAAAGGGTCTTAGGTTCCATTCCCAGTCAAGGGCACCTACCTGGGTTTGGGGCTTGCTCCCTGACCCCGGCTGGAGCGTGTACAGGAGGCAACCAGTCTATGTGTCTCTTTCACATCAATGTTTCTCTCTCTCTCTCTCTCTCTCTCTCTCTCTCCTTCCATCTCTCCCTCCCTTCCACTTAGCCCTGACCCATGTGGCTCAGTTGATTGAGCATTCCTGCACCAAAAGGTTGGCAGTTGGATTCCTGGTTGGGGCGCATGCCTGGATTTCCGGCTCATCCCTGGTAGGGGGCCTGCAGGGGTATGCAGGGGCATGTGGCCTATCCAGGTTTCTCTCCTCTTCCTCCTTCCCCTCCTCCCCCCCTCCTCCTCTTCCTCCCCCTCCTCCTCCTTCTCCTCCTCCTCTTCCTCCTCTTCCTCTTTTCCTCTCTTCCTTTCTCTAAAACCAATAAAGTTACTCTTTTAAAAAAACCTACCTTAGCCCTGGCCGGGTGTCTCGGTGGTTGGAGCATCAGCCAGTACTCCAAAAGGTGGCAGGTTCAATAACCCATCAGGGCACACCCCTAGGTTTCTGGTTCCATCCCCAGCTGGGGCGTCTACAGGAGGCAACCAATCTATGTCTCTCCCATCCTCTCTCTCTAAGATAAATAAAACATATCCTCAGGTGAGGATGAAAAATTAAAATTAAAAACATCTACCTTAGATGCCATCAGTATGTAGAGACTAGAGTTGTGTCCAGTTCACCATATCTATTTGTTATGAGCCTACAGAATACCAAGGAATGCTTTCATATGTGCCTCCTCATTTAATCTTCATAACATATGAACTCAGAAGTCCTGGGGTATGAGACTATATATGTAGCTGTGTGTGTGTGTGTGTGTGTGTGTGTGTGTGTGTGTGTGTTTGGACTTCCCTGAGGGGGCAAGGTAGGGCAGAAATTTGGTATGTGTGGTGACTCATTTATCTTTACTGGAGAAAGTGAGAGTTGAAAGAGAGGTACAAGTGTTTAGAAAAGATGTCAGATTTCCAAAATCAGAACATGTGAGGAAATTTAAATATACATCTACTGCTGCATGGCATGGGACTGCTGAGGCCGCCTTCACTGTATTTTCATGGTGCTGCAAAAGAGGTGCTCTGACCGGGTCCCAGGTGCCAGAGGGACGCCGGTGCAGGCAGCCGGGGAATGAAAGGCCTAGCTGGGCAGTGTGTGTGTGTGTGTGTGTCTGTGAGTGTGTGTCTCTGTGTGTGTCTATGTGTGTTCTGTGTATCTGTGTGTGTGTGTCTGTCTGTCTGTCTGTGTGTGTCTGTGAGTGTGTGTGTGTGTCTGTCTGTCTGTGTGTGTGTCTATATGTGTGTGTCTGTGAGTGTGTGTGTGTCTATGAGTGTGTATCTGTGTGTGTGTCTGTGTATGTCTGTGTGTGTCTGTCTGTGTATGTGTGTGTGTGTGTGTCTGTGTGTGTGTCTATATGTGTGTACCTGTGAGTGTGTGTGTGTCTATGAGTGTGTATCTGTGTGTGTGTCTGTGTATGTCTGTGTGTGTCTGTGTATGTGTGTGTGTGTCTGTGTGTGTGTCTATATGTGTGTACCTGTGAGTGTGTGTGTGTCTATGAGTGTGTATCTGTGTGTGTGTCTGTGTGTGTCTGTCTGTGTGTGTCTGTGTGTGTGTGTCTGTCTGTGTGTGTGTGTCTGTCTGTGTGTGTGTCTATATGTGTGTGTCTGTCTGTGTGTGTGTCTATATGTGTGTACCTGTGAGTGTGTGTGTGTCTATGAGTGTGTATCTGTGTGTGTATGTATGTGTGTGTGTCTGTGTGTGTGTCTATATGTGTGTACCTGTGAGTGTGTGTGTGTCTATGAGTGTGTATCTGTGTGTGTGTCTGTGTATGTCTGTGTGTGTCTGTCTGTATGTGTGTGTGTGTCTATGAGTGTGTATCTGTGTGTGTATCTGTGAGTGTGTGTATGTCTGTGAGTGTGTGTCTGTGTGTGTGTCTGTGTCTGTGTGTGTGTCTGTGTGTGTCTGTGTGTGTATCTGTGAGTGTGTGTCTGTGTATGTCTGTGTGTGTCTGTCTGTGTGTGTGTCTGTGTGTGTCTGTGTGTGTATCTGTGAGTGTGTGTATGTCTGTGAGTGTGTGTCTCTGTGTGTGTCTGTGTGTGTATCTGTGAGTGTGTGTATGTCTGTGTGTGTCTGTCTGTGTGTGTGTCTGTGTGTGTCTGTGTGTGTCTGTGTGTGTGTCTGTGTGTGTGTCTGTGTGTGTGTTGGAAGTGGAAGGGTTCTATTTCAGAGGACACCAAAGAGAAAATTTTTCTTTCACTGAAGAGGAAACAGAAAATTGCTAAACCGTGGGCACAACAAGTCACAAAACACAGATAACAGAGATAGCTGGTCAGAAGTCTCATGTTAAAAAACAAATCTGCCACCACCTATCACCAAAGACATAATCCATGGATGGCTTGGGTAGCATAATCAAAAGGTTTTTCAGAACCCCCTTGAGGAAATCAAAGACTTTTTGGCAATAAGATAGGTAAGGGTTCTATGTTCACAAGCAGAATATGTCTGAAGTGAATAGAGGGCTTCTTGGTTTTAGGAGGGAGTTCTTGCTACCAAAAGGAACACATCATTTTCTTTCTTGCTCTTTTCTACTTCTTTCACTTTCTACATCTATAATAATAAAAGGGTAATGTGATAATTAGAGCGGACGTCCTTCTGGACGTCATTCCAGACGAAGCTGGTGCCAGAGGGAAGCCGGTGCAGGCAGCCAGAGGAAGGAAAGCCTACTCTTGCACGAATTTCATGCATCAGGCCTCTAGTTGATAATAATACTAATAGTTGTGTCTATTGAGTTCGTATATATGTACTAGGGGCCCAGTGCACGAATTCATGCACCTTGAAAGGAACTGTGGGCCAAGAGGCTGCAGTAGGCACAGGGGTGGGTCTTGGCCCATCCTCCATGCCCCCACCCAGGCCCTCCCACCATGGCCCCCCAGTTCCTGGTCTGCCAGCAGCCCCACTCCCACCATCACCATTCCCATGTGCTGACAGTGCTGGCCGCACTTGCACCCACTGATGGTGCGGAGCAATTAGGGCTGGTGCCAGCAGTGGGTGCAAGCTGCAGCTGCTGCCCTGATCACCCCTCAGGAGCAGGGGGAGGTAGAGAAGCCCTCAGTGACCATCAGGGCTGGCAGCCACTGCTCGCACCCGCTGATGGTGCCAAGCGATCAGAGCTGGCAGCAAGTGCAAGTGGCAGCTCTGGCACTGACAGCGGGTGTAAGCACCGGGCAGGACCACAGCGTGCAGGAGCAACAGATTTTCAGTAACCACCAGAGGCTCACCCCAATGACAGCGACCAGCACCCTGCCTTGGTCTGGTGCCCCCACTCACCTGCTCCACCATCCCACTATGGCCAGCACCCACCATTTTGCACATGCCCCCTGGTGGTCAGTGCACATCATAGCGACTGGTTGTTAGGTTTTTCCAGTTGCTCTGCCTTTCAGTCTATTTGCATATTAGCCTTTTATTATATAGGATTTTTGTGTCCCTTACCTCATTTAATTAAGTCTTATTATTCCCATTTTATAGATGGAGATGGAGGCTTAAAGAGTTTACCCAAGTCATACAAAAAATTAAGAATAGACTCTGGGATTTAAAGCCAAATCTGACCTCAGAGCCTAATCCTTTAATAACCATTAAAGTCCAAGCATCAAGACTCAGTGACCTGAGCTGCTGTGGATGGAAGCCCAATTCCATCACAAATACCGAGAAGATGCTGAATAAAGTACAACCCATAATATGTTTAAGGAACAACTAAGCTTGAAAAAAGTAAAGGGACATCTCCAAATACTGTGAATGGAGGGAATCATAGCAGACAGAGCAGTAGGTGAGCTGATGTCACAGCAGCCCACAGAATTTGGATCTGGACTTAGGGTCAGAAGGTAAAGTTCATGAGGAGACAGGAGGGAGGCACTGAGCTGTGGTTACATTCTCTACATAAAACCCGAGGCCTTGAAGAACTCTCCCCTCTGAAATGGGGGCAGAAAAACTGCACATAGGCCCTAGGAATTGGTCAGGAAGTTCACCATTTATCTAGGTCAGTGATGCGAACCTTTTGAGCATGGCGTGTCAGCATTTTGAAAAACCCTAACTTAACTCTGGTGCCGTGTCACATATAGAAATTTTTTTTATTTTTGAAACCATAGTAAAACAAAGACTTATATTTCTGATATTTATTTTATATATTTAAATGCCATTTAACAAAGAAAAATCAACCAAAAATATGAGTTCGTGTGTCACCTCTGACACGTGTCATAGGTTCGCCATCACTGATCTAGGTTCTTAGATGTGGAGGGAAAATGTCACCCATGAGAAATTTAAACCCTAGGCCTATGCCATGTGCAGGCGTGGGAGGGGGTGGGGATCTTAATTAAGCTGCCGACGGGGCGCAAATTCCAAGATGAAAATTTGACATTAAAAAAAAATGGCTTAGGGCCATTGAGACACTTAGCATTCTAGTCGAAGCAAATGTGCATCTGCCCCATGAAGATATGTCAGTGTCCAGAACTTCAGGGCCTCTCACAGGAAGAAACAACTCCTGCTGAAGATAAGTTCACAATAAAAAATTACAGATATCCTGCTGTGCTGGCGAAAGAGTAAAATCCTACCTGGGATTTAAAGAGTAAAAATCAGCTTAGACAAAAAAAAAAAAAAAAAAGGCAGCCTTGCCAAATGAAGCTGGGAGGACAGGCACCAGTAAAGCCAGCTGCAACGTTAAAGTTAATAAGGAACATTTGTTCCTCCCAAGGTCAGGCAGCAGATGAAGAATGCCATAATGAGCCCTCTTTCCGTGACTACTGTTTTCCTACCAAATCCCCAGACCGCTTTGCCATACCTTTCTATTTCTGGGGTACCCAATTGCTGCTAAGCCACCTTCGGTTCATGACCCAATCTCTGGTTAATCCCCACTTTGCCTAATCCCCTTCAGTAATCCAGAATTGATGTCCACTTCCCTTAGAGCCCTCAGAACCCTTCAGCAGGACCCGAACCTTACCAAGGTGGTGGCCTCCTCCCTCTGTGGAGCCACAGTTCCCTGAGTCAGTAACTGTGACTGGTCAGGCTAGACACTTGCTTTTAGTTGTCGGTGGCTGACAAGGCTTTATCAGTAGAGTTTGCATATGCAAGTAAGAGAAAAATTAGCTCCTCCTCAAAAGTCAGACTAATATAAAATCGGAAAGATATCCTATATAATAAAACACTAACATCCAAATCGACCAGTGGAACGACCGGTCGCTATGACACACGCTGACCACCAGGGGGCAGACACTCAATGAGGAGCTGCCCCCTAGTGGTCATTGTGCTCCCACAAGGGGAGTGCTGCTCAGACAGAAGCCAGGCTCACGGCTGGGGAACACAGCGGGGGTGGAGCAGGCCTAAGCTGGCAGTCAGACATCCCCCGAGGAGTGCCAGACTGCGAGAGGGCACAGGCCAGGCTGAGGGACGCCGTCCCCCCCCCCCTCCCGTGCACAAAAGTCATGCACCAGGCCTCTAGTTACAAATAAGAAGTAGATTTTAAATATGATAAAAATAATGAAGATAGCAAACACATAACATTGTTCTAAGGGATATTAACTCATTCAATCATCACTATATCCTTGTGAAGTAGGTACAAATATTACTTTCTCCATTTTACGATGAGATGTCAGGAAATTTGTCCATGGTCACACAGCTATCAGAGTAGCAGAGCTGGGATTTGACCCCAAGCCGTTGAGTTCTGAGCACATGCTATTCATCACTATAAATTAAAAGCAACAGGATACTATTGAATAAAAACAGGCAGATCTGAAGAAAGAATGAAATCAAATTTCTAGAAATGAAAAATAGAGTCACCCGTTCATTCATTCACCAAATATTTATCGAGATCATATTATGTGTCAGACATAGTTCAATGCTCTGGAGATGCTGCAGTGAATAAAATAGACAAAAAAAAAAAAAGCTTGTACTAATAGAGTTCACATTTTAATGATGACGATGGATAATAAATACAATCTATAGCATATGCGGTGGGGGTAAGTGCTAAGGAGAAAACATAAAGCGGAGAGAGGGGTATGACACATCAAGAGGGAGTAGCTGAAATTTTAGATAAGGCCTCTGGCAAAACCAAACTAACAGTGCTTTGTATTTAGCACCTGAAGAGGTGGGAGAACAAACCACAGGGCAGGGTGGGTTAGGGCTTTCTGGGCAGGGAAACGGCCAGAGCAAAGGCCCTGAGTGGGGGCATGCCTGGTGTTTTTCAGTAACACAGGGACCCCAGTGTGGGTGGGTGGAAGGAGAGAGAGAGAGAGAGAGAGAGAGAGAGAGAGAGAGGGAGAGAGAGAGAACGAGAAAGCAGGCAGTGGGAGATGAGTCCAGTCGGTAAGAGGGAGCTGGATCATGCAGGGACTTGGGAGTCACAGCAATGACTTTGGTTTTACTCCATGTGACGAAGGAGTCACTGGTGCGTTCTGAGCAGAGGGTAGTGAGGATTTCAGCTAGCATTTTACCAGGATCACTCTGGCTGTTGTGCTGAGAATAGACTACAGGCCGACCCGTCAGGAGGCCATCACGGTAATCCAGTCAAGAAATGATAGTGACTTGGACCAGGGGAGGCAGCAGTGAGGACTGTAAGAAGTGGTCAAGTTCAATCCATTCTTTAGGTAAAACCCAAAAGATTTGCTGTATTTGCCATGTGAGACAAAGAGAGGAGAACAACAAGACTCCAGCCCTAGCCGGTTTGGCTCAGTGGATACAGAGCTGTGGCCTGCGGACTAAAGGGTCCCAGGTTCAGTTCCGGTCAAGGGCTCATGCCCGCGTTGTGGGAAATGATTCCCTCATCATTGATGTTTCTCTCTCTCCCTTCCTCTCTGAAATCAATAAACAAATATTTTTTTAATTTAAAAAAAAAAAAAGAGAGATGACTCCAAGGATTTTAGCCTGAACATCTATAATATTAGTCACCACTAACTGAGACGGGAAAACCGCAGCGTTTGGGAATGAGGGCCAGCAGCTCAGTTTTAAAGCTTCAGGTGGGCATGTCTCAGAGCCAGCTGGATACGTGGGTCCGGCGTTCAGAGGAGACATCTGACCTGGAGATGGAAGTTTGGGGGATCTCAGCCTGTCTGTGGCATTTGAAGTCCCAAGATTGCTGACTTCATCTGGAAAGTGGTTTAGATTGTGAACAAGAGAAGAGGCCCGAGAGCCGGGTCCTAGGACTCCATCACTTAGAAGCAGGGATGGTGAAGAGGAGCCAGCTAACGAGGCCGGAACAAAGCAAGCAGAAATACAGGAAGAAAACCAGATGACTGTGTGTCTTCAAAGCCAAATGAAGGAAGTTATTAAAATGTAAAAGCCAATAGATAGGATAAACTGCAAATTAGAGCCACATGGAGCTGAAATTAGCACATTCAAAGAGAGAGAGACAAAGATGGGGGGCGGGGGAGGGGAGATTGATAAAAGAAGTGGAGGATAGAAGGAAGAGATTCAACATGCGTTTCATACCTGTTCCTGAAGAAAATAATGGAGCATGTGAAAGCTAATATTTAGAGAGAAAATATCTCAGAATGTTCTATAGGCCCCCGACTGGGGATTGAGCCCCAAACTAGGAATGTGCCCTGACTGGGAACTGAACCAGCAACCTCTGGTGCACAGGAGGATGCCCAACACTGAACCACACCGGCCAGGGCCATATGAGTCTCTTTAATTGAAGTAGCAAGTGAGTCTTGAGCAGAATAAATACAAACCCTGTAGTTGTTCCAGCTTAGCACCTGGAGAGTCCTAGCAACAGCGGAGGAGCCCAGGCTAGCCTGTGGTCTCCGAGTTGAAGAGATAGAGGTGGGGGTCTGAGGGCCACCGCTGCTAGATGGCAGGCACAGTGCAGGAGAGGAGGGAGGTGCTCAGAGACAGACAGCTCCAGAGAGCGCCACAGGCTCCCCGCCTGTCTTCAGTGCCCATTGGCACGTGAGTGTGAGGAGCCTACAGAAGCCAGAGAAGGGCTGACCCAAAAGGAGCTCAGAGCCATCCAAGGAGATGACGCCGGCTGGGAGTAGCTGGACTCCAATCAGACAAAGTAGAAAACCTTGTAATTTGTGGTACGTTGAGTCATCACAAGGCTATTGCCTCTGTAGTAGGGAAAAATCAGCCATAGGCTGAAGACTACTCGGGTCCCACCGCACAAAGTTTGAAAATAACAAACGCCTTAAAGGGATCAAACTGTTTCCATGTCATTTAACTGTGTCCCAGAACAAAGCCCGAGAATATTTACAGGCATACTTAACAGTCAGCATTGAACAGGGTAAAATATACAATGTCTAGCAACCCATCAAAACTTACCAGGCAAAGAAGCAGGAAACTATGACCCATAGGAAAAGAGGAAAATCAATCCATAAAAATACAGCCAGAAACAGCACAGACAAAAGAATTAGTGGACAAGAACATTAAAAGTTATTGTCTGTATATTCCATCACTTTAAGAATGTAGAGAGGATGCCCTGGCTGGTGTTTCTCCATGGTTAGAACTTCGACCCATGCACTGAAGGGCCATAGGTTCGATTCCCAGTTAAGGGCACATACCTGGGTTGCAGGCTCAATCCCCAGCGTATAGAGACAACCAATCGATGTGTCTCTTTCATGTTGATCTCTCTCTTTCTCACCTTTCCTCCCTCCCTTCACACCTTCTACCCTCTCTAAAAATCAATGGAAAAATATCATCAGGTGAGGATTAACAACAACAAAAAAGAAGAATGTGGAAAGATTGAGCATGTTACGTGGAAACATAGATGAGATCAAAAAGACTTAAATTGCAACTCTACAGATGAAAGCCACAATGTCTGGGATAAAATTTCACCAGATGGCGTGAACAGCAGATTAGACACCTCAGGAAATAAAAGAAGATTCACGTCTGGCCCGCATGGCTCAGTGGTTGAGCATAGACCTATGAGCCAGGAGGTCACGGTTTGACTCCCAGTCAGAGCACATGCCCAGGTTGAGGGCTCCATCCCCAGGGTGGAGCATGCAGGAGGCAGCCGATCAATGAGTCTCTCTCATCATTGATGTTTCTATCTTTCTCTTCCTCTCTGAAATGTATTTTTTAAAAAGAAAGTTCACCAGAAAGTTATAACAATCCTGAACCACTGTGCACCTAACACTGGAGCCTCAAAGTATATTAATATACTGCAAAACTTGGCAGGCCTAACGGAGAATTTGGCGAGGTTTGGTGACTTCATGACCATAGTGGGACATTGTTATGCATAATATAAATTCAAAGTAAAGACAAACTGGTGTTGCAGGTCTTACATCCTCATGGATTGAGACATTATTGAGGCTCTTGTCATCTATTGTGAGCTCCCTGGGGGCAGGAATTGTGTCCTATCAGGATTGAATCATCAGAACCCTGACACATCCTAGTTTATTAAAAAAAGTATTTATTATTTTAATTTTAAACAAAGTTGCTAAATATTAATAAGGCAACTGAGGACATAAATGCACAATTAATAAGCTTGCTTTAAAGGGGTATGCATAGAACTGTACCTCACTATAAACAGAGCAAACATATTTAATTTAAACACATATAAAATACCTCTAAAAGTCAGCCATGTAGTTACCATTAGACAATGAGAATCATGCTACCAGGCTGCTGTAGGACAGTGAACTGTAACTTAGGTTTCCTTGCTATGCAAGAGACTTTTCATGGTTCTTGCAAGTGTTATGAGCATTGTTTTGTTTTCTGAGAAGTGGAGGAGGGGGGCAATACTTCCCTCTTCCTTTCCTTCATGCTGACATGCTAATATCACAATCAGAACACAGCAGGTCCCAAGGGTGGTGTAACAAACCTCACAGTCAGAGAATGTAAGGACTCAGACCAAATCTCTGGACTGATCTTCACCTTGTTGGTAAGAGGAAGATAAGAAGATTAACTGTAATATTACACTATCTTAACTGCATAATAAACTGACACTCAATTCTCATTTTATATGTTGTTTCCATTAACTCCCCCACCAAAAAGCCCATCCAAGTGTTGTTATAGTTAGCTATCTGGGTTGAGTGACCTTATCTGAGGCCCAGTGCGCCCTCTCGCAGTCAGACATCCTTAGCGCTCCCGGTTGAGTGTCTGCACCCTGGTGGTCAGTGTACGTCATAGCGACTAGTCGTTCCGCCGTTCAGTCGACTTGCTTATTAGCCTTTTATTATATAGGATAACCAGTGCACAAATTCGTGCACCTTTAAAGGAACTGTGGGCCGTGAGGCTGTGGTGAGCACAGGGGCAGGTCTCGACCCATCCTCTGTGCCCCTGCCCAGCCCCTCCCACCATGGCCTCCAGTGCCAGCAGCCCTGCTCTCGCTGGCGCCGCTGCTCCCACATGCTGATGGCACCAGCCCTGCTCGCACCCGCTGACAGCGTGGAGCGATTGGAGCCTGCACCAGCAGCGGGTGCAAGTGGGGCTGGCGCTGTCAGTGGGTATGAGTGGCAGCTGCTGCCCCGATCACCCCTCAGAAGCAGGAGTAAGCAGAGAAGTCCTCAGGAGCAATTGGGGCTGGCAGCCACCCTTGCACCCGCTGACGGCACCAAGCAATTGGGGCTGGCACTGGGCGCCGGCAGTGGGTGTGAGTGGCAGCTCTGGCACCAGCAGCAGGTGCGAGTGCCAGGAAGGACTGCAGCATGTGGGAGCAAAGAATTTTCAGTAACCACCAGAGGCTTGCCCTGATGACAGCGACCGGAGCCCTGCCTTGGTCTAGCGCCCCCACTCGCCTGCTCCACCATCCCTCCATGGCCAACTCCTGCCATGTTCCGCACTTTGCCATCTGCTGCTGACGCTCACCATGTTCTGCGCGCACACCCTGGTGGTCAGCACACATCATAGCGACCGGTTGTTCGGTTGTTCTGCCGTTTGGTCTATTTGCATATTAGGGTTTTACATATATAGACTAGAGGACCAATGCACAAAATTTGTGCAAGAGTAGGCCTTCCTTCCCCTGACTGCCGGCACTGGCTTCCCTCTGGCACTCGGGACCCGGGCTTCCCTTGCAGCCCCGGCTTTTTCTGGAAGGTCGTCTGGAAGGACGTCTGGTCTAATTAGCATATTATGGTTTTATTATTATAGATTGCCTTTTTAAAAATACCTTTATTAAGATACAATTTACATACCATGCAATTCACCCATTTAAAGTTCACAGTTCAGCCCCGCCAGAGTGGCTCAGTTGGTTGAGTTTCATCCTGTGCACTGAAGGGCTGCCGGTTCGATTCCCAGTCAGGGCACATACCTTGGTTGCGGGTTCGATCTCTGGTTGAGGCACATATGGAAGGCAATCTCACATAGATCTCTCTCTCTCTCTCTCTCTCTCTCTCTCTCTTCCTCTCTCTCTCTCCCTCCCTCCCACTCAGCATGTCCTCGGGTGAGGATTCTTTTTAAAAAAGCACAATTCAATGTTTTTGATATATTCACAATTTGAAATATGAACACAATCAATTTTAGAATATTTTCATTACCCCCAAAAGAAATTCTGTAATAATTAGCAGTCACTCGCCATTGCTCTCCAGTCCTAGGCAACCACTAATCTACTCTCTGTCTCTGTAGATTTTCTTATTCTGGACATTTCATATAAATAGAATCATACAGTATGTGGCTTCTTGTGACTGGCTTCTTTCACTTAAAACATTTTCAATGTTCATTCATGTTATAGCATGTATCAGTACTTCATTCCTTTTTTCCCCCAAAATAATTATCAGTACTGCATTCCTTTTTTTAAATTGATTTCAGAGAGGAAGAGAGAGGAAGAGAGCAAGAAAAACATCAATGATTAGAGAGAATCATTGATTGGCTGCCTCCTGCACACCCCCTTGGGGATCGAGACTGCAACCCAGTCATGTGCCCTTGACTGGAATCAAACCTGGGACCCTCAGTCCGCAGGCCAAGACTGTAACCACTGAGCAACTAGCTAGGGCTTTACTGCATTCCTTTTTATTGCCAAACTAGAGGACCAGTGCACGGATTCATGCACCGGTGGGGTCCCTTGGCCTGGCCTGCATCCTCTAGCAATCTGGGACCCCTCAGGGGATGTCAGACTGCTGGTTTCAGCCTGATCCCCACAGGCCAGGTGGAGGGACCCCACCGGTTTCGGCCCAATCACTACAGGCCAGGCCAAGGGACCCCACTGGTGCACAAATCTGTGCACCAGGCCTCTAATATGCATATAAGATCTTTGGTTAATCTCTTCCCGCCCTCCCCCTCCCCCTTCCCTCTGAGATTCATCAGTCTGTTCCATGTTTCCATGCCTGTGCGTTGAGCATTTGCCCCGTTAGTCAGTGCGCATCATAGCTACCAGTTGAATGGTCAAATGGTCGCTTAGGCTTTTATATATATAGATAATGTATAGATAGTACCACATGTTATTCATCCATCGATCAGATGATAGACATTTGTGTTGCTTCTGCTTTTCAGTTATTATAAATAATGTTATGAACAATCCTGTACAGGTTTTTGTGGGGACATAGATTTGGATTCCTCTTGGGTATATACCTGGTAGTAGAATTGCTAGGCTGAATACTAGCTCTATGAGGAACTACCAGACCATTTTCCAAAATAGCCGCACCATTTTACATTCCACCAGCACTGTATGAGGGTCACAATTCTACTGCCTGCCTACCAATACTTGTCATTGTCTGTCTTTTTTATTATAACCATCCTAGTAGGTGTAAACTGTTATTTGATTGTGGTCCAAATATTGCTTTACTGAGGCTTATTTCTGATTGGGTGCTCTGCAAGATAAATAAATGTTTTTAATCACTTTGCTATCATATTAATTTTTACTAACTTTGTTTACTCATAAAAATAGTAAGGTTTGATATATGAAAAGTGTTTGGTTATCTATTATTATGTAACAAACCACCCCATAACTTAGAGGCTTAAAATAACAACCATTTTTATTATCTCCCACAATTCTGTAGGTGGACTAGGCTCAGCGGGGTGGTTCTTCTGCTCTATGTGATGAGATCAGCTGGGGCTGCAGTCACCTGTGAGCTCAGCTGTACAGAAACACCTACATGACTGGCACCTTCTCAGAGATGGCTGGAAGGCTGGGATGCTTGGGCAGCTGGGACTCTCTCTCTCCATAGTCTCGTGGCCTCTTTCTCTCTTTCCAGCAGCGTAGTTGAACTTCATACATGGAGCACAGAGCCCTCAAAAGTGTAAAAGTGGAAGCTTTGAGCCTTTTATAAAGCTTAGGCCTGGAACTGGCATGAATGATATCACCTCTACCACATTCTTTTGGTTAAAGTCATTCTGGACCTGTCTAAATTCTGCACGAAGGAATCATACACAAGGACATGAATCCTGGGAGGTCTGGACCCTTGGGGACCATATTTGGAGACTAGCTACACAAAAGGAATAGTTTAGCCCTGGCCAGATGGTTGGTTAGAGCATTGTCCCTTACACCAAAAGGTTGTGGGTTCAATTCCCAGTCAGGGCACATACCCAGGTTGAGGTTTGATCCCTAGTTGGGGCAACTGATCGGTTTCTCTCTCATATCCCCCCTTCTCTCCTCCCCCCTTCTTCTCTCTAAAATCAATAAAAACATATCCTCTAGTGAGGATTTTAAAAAGAGAAGAGTTTACTCAGTCAATAATAATAAATTTTCTAATTTACTAACATTACTGTTAAGTGCTTTCCATTTTTAAGGCTTCTATCATTCAGGACTTTTGAGAAGTAGAAAAAACTTAAGCTCACAAGAAGCCATCAATACTGTAAGTAAACATCCTCCCTCTCCCATATTTCTTATTCTCTAGATACAAAAAGGATCATTCTTACAAAAGACACTAAAAACAAACAAACAAACAAACAAAAAACCAATGTCAGCAAATAAAGATTTTGCCATATATGGAAATTGTCAGGTCGTTCTCATTTTCAAAGCTCACCTCCTTCTAATGCTTCTGGAAGATGGCTTTATCCACCACTCCGCATGTGAGATTATTTCTTTATGTGCCTGCTTGTATTTGCCAACACAGGCCGCTTTCCCCCATCTGCTCTATGCCGAAGAGGGAGAGCAGTAGAGGTGTCCATGATGCAGAACTTCAGCCCTGGACAGCACACCTGAAGATGTTCTGCATTTTACAACATATGAACGCATCTCGCCAGCATCCAATCCTAAGGTCAATTGGGGCTTGATGTTTTTAAAGCACTCACTCAGCTGAACAATAGAGCCAACCTGTGGGGAGGCAGGAAGCTCCCACCTCCAGAGGGGTTCAGGCAGAACTGGGTCACCTGTCAAGGGGTGCCGCTATAAGGATCTGGGTAAATTGGAAAAACCCTAACAATTCTAGGTCTTATTACTGTAGACCTGTAAAATGTAGACAAAGCATTGCCTACTAATGAGCTGCTTGGGTTCTGAAGTCGCACAGACTTGGGTTACAACGTGGCTTTCCCATTTACCAGCTGTATGACCTTGGACAGGTTATTTAAACTCTGTCAGCCAGTTTCCTCATCTGTACCACGGGGAAAACAATATATTACCTTCATGTAAAGTATGGGTTCTGCAGCTGAACTAGAAAGCATGCAGATGCTCCATTCTTGAAACCAGCATTCTTCAACTAGGGACCATGGACTTCTCTGAGAATCTAATGAGAGATTTGGATCCTCCACATTCCTCAACCCATGTGACTATAATGAAAATGTTGCTACAAGTTCATGGGGTCCACAGACCCCAGTTGCCCATCCAGGGTCCTCCTAGGAGGTTACAAACCTTGGCTCTAAACTGAATACAACAGCAACGAGCCCACAAAGAAAAGGCAGGGACCTCCCTCTCATAAAAACCCTGGCAGCTCTGAAGGCAGACACACCCTTTGTGTATGGAGATCCTCAGCCCATCTCTGACGCCCGGAAGTGTAATCTGAGAGTGAGCTGGATCTACAGAAACTTGCCTTATTTTGTGGTTTTGAAGAAATACCTTCGGGGGAACGAAACTGAATAAGCAACATATGACCCTCTTATCTTTTAAACATTTTATTCACTTTCTATATCCGAAAATTTTTAGTTTTTGCAGTTCTCTGAGGAAAACCTAATTTTATTTTTTTCCCCAGAATTTTTCCCCCATCGTCACTCTCTGTTCTCCCACAGAGAGCCTGGAGGGCACAAATAAATGAAGACGCTGACCTTGAAAGCCAGGTCTGTCGCTGGCAAGGAGGAAGGGGGCTTTGCCTGTTTGGGGTGTCTCCAGGGCAGAGCTTCATCCAACGAGCATTTATCTGCCTGCCGGCGGAGCAGCTGAAGCTGAGTGCCCTGGGTGAGAAGGCTGGTCCTCCGGACGACGAGGAGAAGCCAGGTTAACCCATCTCAGGACTAGAGCTACCCTCTAGGTCTAGGGTGGGTCAGAGGGTCTCTTTGTGGATGAGGAACCATTATGACATCTTTTGAGCATATTATTATTAATTATTATTTCTTTTTACCAAGAATCAAATGGATAACATCTCTCATGCTTAAGTAAGGAGTTCTTTTGTATGTGTGTGTGTGGGGGGCGGGGATTGTCCCTCACCTTGTTGTACATGTTTCCTCTTAGGTTGTCTTAAGCCAGAGCTTAATTTTTTAATAATTCAGCAATGAATCTTGTTTAATCTGTTTTAATCCTCTTGCCTAATTCTCTTTTACATTAAGGGATTAAACCAGAAAATAAGACGAGGCCAAACGATGACTCACTCCTCTCTCAATGCTGGTCCCCAACGGCAGAGAGACGAGAAGCAGCGTCCCAGAAGTGAACGAAGCACACAAGTCTAAACTGAGAAATAAATCATCTCCGTCTCAGTCTATTTAACTTCCCCTTTCATGGCACAAAAATCAGTCTTAAAAGGTTTGCAAATGCTCTTCGCTGCTGCACCTTCCATAAAGTATTCTCCCGGAAAGCGGACGGTGCTCACTCACTGTCACAGGCTGTTTGCTTTGAGCTGTTTCTCTAACAGTGGGGATGGGCCCCACTGAGTCATCCACCCTCTTGCCCAGTCCCCTGAGGACCCAGAAGAGTCATTTACTTGAGAATCACCAGTGTTAGCAATACGAGGCCTGTGGCTGTGGATGGGGCCGGGGCAGCTGGCCTTTGGGGCCCATGGCAGTATCAGGCTGAGGAGGCTGCAAGGACAGCCTGCCTCTCAGAGTGGTTGGAGGGAGCCTGATCAGATCACCTTATTCTACAGACCCTAGGAATGGCGCCCTAGTCACGTTCCCAGGGCTCCTGGTTGCCTGCACCTACTTCCTGTTTCTGCCAAGCTGGTGAAGTGTATCTCGACGGGGCGGGGCTGCTCTGGTTGGACCTGTGCTTTGCTCCTTCAGAATCAAATCTGGATAAGCACCCCCCACCCCTTCCCCACCACATTCTTACAATTGCCAGCCTGTGTGTGGGAGAATAAAGCAGGAGCTCCCTATATGCCATGATTTGGGGGTGCCAAATGAAGCACCCCTCGCTGAGGAGGCCTGCCACATGGCTTAACACTCCTACAGGACACCCACCTTTGAGTCAAGGCATTAAAAGGGCTGTGACAAAGCAAATGAGGGTTGGGTGGCCTCACATATAAACCTCTCCTCTGCTATGAACACGTTAATCAGGTAGGTTGATCAGATTTGACCACTGGGACAGGTGAACTCTGAAAATAGCACCCTGGACTACTGCTTACGTGTGTGTGTGTGTGTGTGTGTGTGTGTGTGTGTGTGTGTGTGTATCCTCACCTGAGGATAATTTTCCCATTGATTTTTAGACAGAGTAGAAGAGAGGGGGAGAGACAGACAGAGAGAAACATCAGTGTGAGACAGACACATCAATTGGTTGCCTCCCGCAAACACTCTGACCAGGGCCGGGGATGGAGCCTGCAACCGAGATATGTGCCCTCGACTGGAATTGAACCTGGACCCTTCAGTCCCCTGGCTGAATTCCAACCACCGAGTCAAACTGGCTAGGGCTACTTTTTTTTTTAATCCTCACCTGAGGATATGTTTTATTGATCTTTAGGGAGAGGGAGAGAAAGTGAGAAGCATTGATGTGAAAGGGAAACCTAGATCAGTTGCCTCCCAAACGAGCCCTGACTGGGGATCAAACCCACAACCTAAATATGTGGCCTGGATGAGACTCAAACCCACAACCTTTTGATGTAAGGGACGATGTGCCAACCGACTGAACCACCCAGCCAGGGCTGGACTGGTTACTGTTACTGCAGCCTGGGGCCCAAATTGTCAAATTCAGATTCCTGCATAACTCTGCCAATGATAATTCCAGCCGTCACATTGAAACTTTGTGTATAAAGCATCAAAATAAGATGAGGAGAAACAAAAAATAGTCCACGCTTCACAGCCCACATTCTTCCGCTCAGAAGCTATATTCTTCACATTGTAAGAAAGCAAAAGCCAAACCAACATTGGGGGGGGAAATGTTTAAATACTGTGACCTCTCCGTGATTCAAACCAGGAGAGGAAAGTGAGAAAGATTTTTAAAAGTTCAAAGTAGCGGATGATCCAGTAGAAGTTCACACTCACTCCCCACCCTCCCCCTATAGCGGGCCTGGCTTTCGGAACTCACTTGAGGCCTCGTTTTCTGAACACACTTTTGCTTGAGTCAGTGGTTGGCAGCCTGGTCTGGGGATGCAGGTGTGTTCTGTTCTCTTTCTCCAGCACGTGGGGACGTCAAAAAGGACAGCTCTGGCCCAGCAGGGGTGGAGCATGGCATTTTGGAGGGTAAGTTCTGAATAGGAGAGGATTAGTAAGCCTATTTGACTTCACAACCATACCACATCCTCCAATCTAGCGCTGTCATAAAGCCAACATTTTAATCTCCAAAAATAATTATTTTTAAATATTTTATTGATTTTTTAAAGAGAGGAAGGGAGAGAGACAGAGAGCTAGAAACATCGATGAGAGAGAAACATTGATCAGCCGCCTCCTGCACGTCCCCCACCGGGGATGTGCCCGCAACCCAGGCACATGCCCTTGACCGGAATCGAACCCGGGACCCTTCAGTCCGCAGGCCAACGCTCTATCCACTGAGCCAAACCGGTTTCGGCTCCAAAAATAATTTTTAAAAATAAAATTAAAATAGTAGCTAATAAGAATCCGAATGGGAGAAGAGACATACTCTTCTGGGTTGCCCCACCCTGTATCTAGAGTGACTTTGGGTTCCATTTACCAGGTCTTAGGAGTGCACTGCCAGGGCTCAGGGCTTAGGGAGAGTTCGTTTCTGACTCAGCCTTTGCTGACAGCCGCACGGGGCTCTGAGATCGTGTGTGTGTGTGTGTGTGTGTGTGTGTGTGTGTGTGTGTACATACGGGCTGGGTCCACCAGTTTTCTCAAGGAAGAGTGCCCTCCACACCCCCCAGATCAGGGAATATATGACGTCTTGACCACTGTGAAACCAATGCTTCTGTGTTAAGTACCAAGAAGAATACTGAGGTTACAAAATGAAAGAAAATCCATGAATTGTTTGGACGATCCCATAAACAAGTCACGGCAATGACTATCCCACGATATGCTAGAACAGCGGTGCTTACAGAGACTGTGGGCAGGAGATGAGGAAATGGGAAGGGAAGGCTTCAAAGAGCATATGTAATCTTTGGCTGCAAGTAATAGAATATGCAATTACAGTGGCCTAAGAAGTAGAGATATTTATTATCTCATATAACAAGAAGTATGAAGGCAGGAAGTACAGGTTTGGTCTGGATGCCATTAAGAATGAGGCTCCTGCCAGGCTGGGTGGCTCAGTTGATCAGAGGGTGCAGATCCGACTCTGAGTCAGGACACATACCTTGGTTGCGGGTTTGCTCTGGAGTCGGGACATGTACAGGAGGCAAACTGATCAATATTTCTCACATCAATGTTTCTCTCTCTCTTCCCCTCTCTCTAAAAATCAATAAAAACATATCCTTGGGTAGGATTTAAAAAAAAAAAAAGAACCAGACTCCTCTCATCCTTGACATGGGGAGAGAAGCCTTCATTTTACTTTAAGTCTTCTCCGTCGTGGATTTATTATGAACTAGAGGCCTAGTGCATGAATTTCATGCACTGGTAGGGTCCCTAGTGGCTGCCAGCTGCCAGCCGGGGGCCTCCCTCCCTTCCCCCGGCTGGCCCCGCCCCCTGGTCGAACTCCCAGACGAACTCCTGGTGGAGGGGACAATTTGCATACTACACTTTTATTATATAGGATGCCCCACTTTTATATTCATCATTTCTGATCCATTAGTTCTGGATTTCTCCAGTGAATAAAATATATTACGTTTTTAATTTTAATAACTCACTCAGGCCAAAAATGTTTCCTTTATTTATGCCACACGCATGAAGTGATGCCTTCCGGCTCTGCAGTGGTGACTGTGTACCCTGATTGTCTCCAGCGTTGGCGATTGAGCCTGTAAAACAACTGTGTTAGAGTACAGAGATAATTTCTCTCCCGTTCTAATAAAAATGCCAAACCAGATCAACTTCAAATGTATTTGAAATGTTTTAGAAAGAAGCAGCAAGGTTGCAGTTTTAAAAACTGCATTTATTTGTTTGATTACACAAGAGTAATACACATGCGTCTTAGAAGCTCTGGGCCATAAAGGAGTCTGCATGAGCGGAAGGTGTGAAGGAGACAAGTGAGCCTGCTGGAGCTGTGCAGTCCGCAGCCTCGGAGACCGCATGTGGCAACCTTATTCTGGACACAGAGCAAGAGGTGGAAAGATCCCCCATAATCCTGCCTCCCAGCAACAACATTCACATTTCGCTAAGTTTCCTTCCAGTCTTCCTTCTAGGTATATTGTATTTTTAAGTGATGTTATAATGTACACCTGCTTTAAACCTCTTTTACTTAATAATGAATTATGAACAATTAAAATATTTCATTAAAAATATCCTTGAAAACATCATTCTCAATGGCAATATATTTTATAATTCATTTAACAAATTCTTATATAATATGTTTTAAATATATTTTTTATTGATTTTAGAGAGAGGAAAAGAGAGGGATAGCAAGATAGAAACATCAATGAGAGAAAGATTGATTGGCTGCTTCCTGCCTACCCCCTCCTGGGGATCAAGCCCACAACCCAGACATGTGCCCTGACTGGGCATCCAACCGTGACCTCCTGGTTCATGTGCCCAAGCTCAATAACTGAGCCAGAGAGGCCGCTTATGTAGTATTTTTTATGTGCCAGTCTCAATCCTAAAGTCATTAAGAATATTAACTCGTGTAATCCTGCACAGATATTCCTGTTTGTTCTCCAGATACCTCTGCCCTGCTCCACCCTGCCCTGTGCCCCAGAACACTCACCTGTATGGACTCCTCCAATAAGCTTGTGTGCCCTCACTTCTCCTGGGTTTGGGCCGTGACAAGATGTGGTAGATTGGACTATCGTTCCTGACTGCATGCTCCCCTCCCTCCCTGTCTTAGGATTTGCCATGGGAGTTTGCCTTTTACGAGAGTATATGTAATATATCTACTTCATTTAGTTTCGGCTCAGTCACGTGACATGTTCTGGCCAATGGAATGTTTGCAGACTTGGCATGAACAGAGGCCTGAAATGGACTTCCCTGTTTGATTTGCCCTCTTGGCTGGTGGTAACAAAATAAGAGGCCCACGAAGCTGACCTGAACCCAACCAACGCAAAGCCTGAAGCAGAGCCACCCCAGTCAAATGGGGAGCGAGAAAAACCAAATGTTCACAGGTGGTAGCTACTGAGGTTTGAGGTGGCTTCTCTGCACCATCGTCGCAACAGTGGGAGGCTGATCACAGGTGTTCAGAAGGGGCCTGGAGAGTGAGATCAGGGTGTTTATGAAGGGTCGCTGGGCTCTCCTAAAGGGCACAGCTCCTTCTAGGCTCTCTGTCCCCCTCTCCAGCTTCCAATAACTGCTCAACTTCTCCCTATGACTTCCTGCTGCTACTAGCCCAGAGTGCTGCGCTCCCCTTGGTGATTTCCCTACACCCTGCTCACAACCCTGAAAAAAGTGCCTTCAGGGAGGGGGAAGGAGGAGGTGAAAAGGTGAAGGGATTGAGAAGTACAGATTAGGAGTTACAAAATAGTCATGGGGCTGTAAAGTACAGCATAGGGAATAGAGTCAATAATACGAATTTGTGCATGGGTGGGGTCCCCAGGGGGGTGGGGCGGGATGCTATCAGCCCTCCGGGCGGGCCTGCCCCACTTACATTTGTGCCGGTTGTCGGAAGCCACCTGGCAGCTGCTTTTACATCATTTCTTCCTTGTGGGGCATCTCGGGAGGAGAAGTGGTGCTGGTCCATCGGTGCCTGGCCTGTTCTCCGGAGATTGGACCTACATGACCACTGAGGGAGTGAATGGCTGCCATCAGGCTGGTGGGCCACCAGGATGGGTTAGTCAGCTGAGCAGTGCTCCCACTGTGGAAGTGCACTCACCACCAGGGGGCAGAACCTGTGTTGAGCGACTGCCCCCTGGTGGTGAGTGTGCATCATAGCGACCAGTCAACCAGTTGTTTGGTCGCTTTGGCTTTTATATATATAGATATGGTGCCAGGTGGGTACTGGAAGTATGATTGTCTAGCCATCATGCTGTACAGCTGAAATGCATACAAAATAATATTGAATGCAAACTGTAATTGAAAAACTAAATAAATAAAATTTGTCTTTGCAAAAAAAAAAAAAGGGGGGGGGGGCGCCTTTATTAAACTCTCCTCAAAATACCCAATTGGAGTGTGTCGCCTGTTTCCTGCATGGACTCTAACTTAAAAATTCTCATCACCATTCTCTGATGTAGGTACTACTGTTATCCCCGTTTGACTAATGAGGAAATTGAAACTTAGGTCAAATAATTTGTACGAGGTCACACAGTAAGTAAGTGGCAGAGCTGAGATTTGAATCCAGGCAGGCTGGACTCATGCTGACTTCACAATGCTCCCAATAGTTAAACATTTAAATGGTGTTTACACATTATTTATAGGATGTTTGTTTTGTTTCTATTATAAATAATGTTGTGATGGGCAGTCTCTGGATAAATATTTGCTTATATTCAGGGTTAAGAACATTTCTAAAAATAAAATTGTTGAATTAAAGAGTATGAACTTCTCTGTCCCCTAACCCTTTTTTTTTAATTTTAAAATTGTTTCCTTTTGACTATTAACATGATCAGATTCAATAAATAAAATTCAAGCATTACAGAAATATATATCATAAAACATGAACATCCCTGTAATTCCATACCTTCAAAAAACCAGCATCTAAGTGCTCTTTAATAACAATTAATAGTAATTATTTATTTTTCTTATTATAAAACCAATTAACATGTACTGTACAAAAGCAGACAAGTAAAAATTAAAAAATAAAAAATCATTTGTAATGCACAAGTTATGCTCTGTGTGTGTGTATAAACATAGGATCATACTCTGAACACAGCCTGGTAACACATGCTTTCTTCATTTAGCAATATACATGGTCATGAATATTTTTCATGTCATTAAACATTTTTCCACAAAATTAACTGCATGGTATGTATCCTATATAATAAAAGCCTCATATGCTAAGTGTCCAGTCATCAGGTCGGCCATTCAACCAATCAAAGTGTAATATGCTAATGTTATGCCAAGGCCGCTCAACTGCTTGCTATGATGTGCACTGACCACCAGGGGGCAGATGCTCCAAACGATAGGTTAGCTTGCTGCTGGGGTCTGGCCAATTGGGACTGAGCCCTGGAGCCCTCCTGTGGTCCCTCCCCAGCTGGCCAACCTCCTGCGTCCCTCCCCTACCCCAATTGTGCACTGGTGGAATCCCTCGGCCTAGCTTGCGCCCTTTCACAATCCAGGCTGAGGGACCCCACCCACTGAGTAGATGAGTTTCATGCACTGGACCTCTAGTATTTCTATAACTGCCTCAAATTTTACTGAAGCAATAAATATACTATCAGTTATGCAACCAACTCTGGAGAACTAGACATTTAAGTTGTTCCTTTCTTTTAATTACAATAAATAAAATTCCCATGCACATAATTATCAGGGGATATTGGCACATATTTCTGATTATTACTTTAAAATATATGGAAATGTGAAATTGCTGGATCAAAATGAATGCACATTGATAAGGTTTTTGATTCTTATTACTATAGGCCTTATAGAATGACTGCTGACTTCTTCTCCCATCAGCAAAGGTTATTATTGTTTAATTTTATGCTAAAAAAAAAAGGAAGGTGATATCTTTTTGGTTTGTATTTACTTTCATTTGCTTACTAAGAAGACAGAACTTTTAATAATTTTGTTGTCAATTTTACTTCCATAGTAAATTGTGTACTTTGCCATTTTTGTATTAGTAGTATGCTGGTCTTTTTAAATGCTTTGTAAGAACTCTTTTAAATCATCACATATGCAGTAAAAGTTTTTCCCACGTTGTCATTTCTAGTCTACTTTTTAAAACATATTTCCCCTGTAGTCAAATTTAATATGTTTTTACCTTTCTGGTAACTGCCCTTCATGTTATATTTAGAAAGGTTTTCTTCACCCAAAGATTACATAAACACTCACTGGTTCTTCTTCTGATTCTTTGAAATCTTTACTTTTTAACCTTAAAAGTTGTAAGCCATCTGAAATTTATTTTGGTATTTTGGGAGAGCTTGGGGACTAATTTTATTTGCATTCAAATAACCAGGCTACTTGCCCAACATCCTTTACTCTGTAAACCATTATTCCCCAGGTGGCCTGAGCCACCTTTATCCTACACCAGATGTCTTACATGCTTGGGGTTCACTTTCTGGGCTTTTTATTTGGTTGCATTGATTAATCAATTCCGTTCCAATACCTCACTGTTTAAAGTACTGTGGTTTCATAACTCTTAATACCTCATAGTACAATCCCCCCACGTTCATAATTGTTCTTTTTCAAAAAAATTTTTAACTTTTCTTCAGTAGGTATTCTAGAAGATCAACTTTAGACTCATTTGTCACAATCCAAGAAAAATCTTGTTGAGATTGTTGTTAAAACTGCATTCAATTTATTAACTAATTTGGGGGAAATCGTCTTTGCAATATTGACTTGTTCCATTCAGGATTATTATATTCCATGTTCCATACAGGTAAGCCCTTTGGATCTCAAAGTACAATTTATGTTTTTCTTTACAAAACTCTTGTGCATTTATTTTAAATCACGGAAGACATGTCTTGAAGTTCCATGGTGGATATTTTCAAATTCCAGGGAACCCCAATTAGGAATCAAAGACCTAACTCACTATTTTGGTTCATCACTTAGTACCTAGAAAAGTTCATAAAACTCATCCCAGCCTCAATTTTCTCAACTAGACTAATAACCCCGCCTTTTCCTTTTCTCAGAGTTTGCCTGAGGATCACACAAGCACCCATGCCAATACAGGAGTTGTTTTTTGTCAGTATATAGCTAAAAATGGGAATGTGCCCAGTAGGAGTTTTACCATATAAAGCAATCTAACCAATCAAGAAATAATTAGTGAGAACTCATAAAGTTCCCAGCTGTCTTGCCAGGAGTCTGTGGTTTTTCCAGATGTGGTGCCTTCAGGGCTAAAACCAAGGAAGTCCCAGACAAACCGAGATGCATTGGCTCTCCTAGCTGTCAGGCACCCCCTTCAAACTCAAAAAGGCTGTAACTTCAGGATTCTGTACAGAAGAGAAAACAGACCCATGTTCGAAAGGTGTTCCAGTCTAACAGTGGAGACATAGTGGATGCCTATGAAATGATGAAGGAATGTGTACGAACTCTCAAAAGGGGAAGATTGGTTTGGACCACAGACTCCTGTGAGGTACTTGAACTAGACTTAGGAACCAGAAGCATTTGAGTAGGATGGGCTTCCAGATGGGGGCTGAGCAGGGGGTAGGAGTCAGAGTGTTGCTGCAAGTGTTGTTGGCCCCCAGCCTGGCACCAGGGAGGTACTCAATGAACACAGGTGCAGTGGAGTTCAACACACCTGGTAACACAGAACTGGGATTTGCATAGAGCATCTATTTTGTGTCGTACACTCTAAGTTCCCAAGAATAAACAATCAGAAATGCAGAAAATCACCTAAGAGGCTGTCCCCTAAAACATTAAATGAACCACCATCAAAATTAAAAGGAAACCCACTGTCCGAGAGAACATATTTGCCAATGATACATCTGAGAAGGGGTTACTCTCCAAAATATATAAAGTACTCATACAACTCACCAAAAGGAAGACAAACAATCCAGGGGACCTGAATAGTCACTTCTCCAAAGAGGACATACAAATGGCCAAGAGACATATGAGAAAATGGTCAAAGTCACTAATCATCAGAGAAATGCAAATTAAAACCACAATGAGATATCACCTCACACCTGTCAGAATGGCTATCATCAATAAATCAACAAGTGCTGGCCAGGATGTGGAGAAAAGGGAACACTAGTTCACTGCTGGTAGGAATGCAGACTGGTGCAGCCACTATGGAAAACAGTATGGAGTTTCCTCAAAAAATTAAAAATGGAACTGCTGTTTGACCCAGCAATTCCCCTTCTGAGAATATATCCTAAAAACCCCGAAACACCAATCAGAGAGAATTATGTACCCCTATGTTCATACAGCATTATTTACAATAGCTAAGATTTGGAAACAGCCCAAGTGCCCATCAGTAGATGAGTGGATTAAAAAGCTGTGGTACATTTACACTATGGAATACTATGCAGCAGTAAAAAAGAGGGATCTCTTACTCTTCGGGACAGCATGGATGGATCTGGAGACTTCTTTGCTAAGTGAAATAAGCCAATCTGAGAAAGACAAATATCACATGATCTCATTTATTTATGGAATCTAATGAACAAAATAAATTGACCAACAAGAATAAGATCAAAAGCATGGAGGCATGTGGGGGTGGGGGGCAAGGAGAGATAAGCCAAAGAACTTATATACTTTATGCATAGCCCACGGACACGGGAAATAGGGTGGTGAAAACCTGGGGGAATTGGTAGAGGTTTGGCGGAGGGGGGAATGGGGAGACATCTGTAATACTGTCGAAATAAAAAATAAATAAGTAAAACACTAAATGAATAATATGAAATTTATACAACCAATATGTTTCTCTTTTTCCTTCGGCTGCCAGAGTTTTAGTGCTAAATTTAGTGCCCAGGACAACTTCAAGAACCAGTTCCCATTTGCTTCTTCCACTTCCTTTAATCGGGCATTGTTCTTTCATATCCTGAAATATCTTAGCTTGCATCGCTTTAAAAAAAAAATACTGCTTGAAAGATACTTCATGTATCTTATACAGGAAAATGTAAAGATGTAAGTTAAAGTTCCTGCTATTCCCTCTAAATATAGTCACTGTGAATGTTTTTAGTGTTCCCTCCCACACCCAGATTTTTCTTTCTGGATATTATACTGAATATGTTTTCTCACTTGCTTCTTTAACTTAATAATACTTCATGAAGGTTTTCCCTTTTCAATAAATGGCTTCTCCATCAGCACTCTTAGCTGTTACATATTACTTTATTTTATGGTAATAGACTAATTTACTTAACTAGTCTCCTAAAGAATAGGAGCATTGAGATTTTTTTAGGTATCATTTGGTTCTGGATTATCCACTTGTCTGATTGCTTTTTTGAGTAAAGTCCTAGAACTAAAGTCACTGAGCAAAGTCTACTCTATATGATCATTTGGAGGTTAAGGGGCAGGTTCTGGGAACAGAAAATACAAATCCCGTATTTTCCAGTTCTGTGGCCATGGATCTGTTCTTTAATCCCTCCAGTCCTTATTTTTTATTTGTTTGTGTGTTTTTTGTTTGTTTGTTTTTTTAGAGAGAGAGATCGGTTGCCTCCAGTATGTGCCCCGACCAAGAATCAGATCTGCCACCTAGTATGGGCCCTAACGGGGAATCAAACCCACAGCCTTTTGGTGTACAGAACAATGCTCCAACCTACTGAGCCACCCGGCCAAGGCCTAGTTTTTCAACTGAAATCAACATAATAATTGCACCTGCTTCATAGACTTGTTGTGAGGATTTAAATGAGATAGAGGATGTGAAGCACTTAGCATGGAGGCTGACACAGGCTGAACACTCAATAAACATTTTCTATAATTATATTGCTAAAGTGATCTCCAAAAAGATTGTACTAATTGTCATTCATACAAAGGTCAAGTCCTTTTAGGGAGTTAGGACTCAAATAAAAGCTAAAAAGTAGCATAGTACACTGATCCTTAGCCCGCCAGGATGACAGGGCCAACTTACCTCTACTCGGAGCTGTTTTCCCAATGACACAGTTTATCCCTCGGCAAGAGTTTTAATCCAGTCCCCCTGGTGGCCAAGAGACAGAATTTTCAAGATGACTAACCCTATTCTTTCAAGGTTAATTCACAAAAGGGAAATAAAGCAACCTCAATTCAAAAAATATATATTATAAATGACCCAAGTAACACCCCTTAAGATCATCTTCGGTCTCCGCTTTCTAAAAGTTGTCAGTGGAAAAATAAGGATTCTCCAGATTCTGATTTAATCAGACAGCAGGGTGGCTGAGCAACAGGATTTAAAAAGCTCTCCAGGAAATTCCCATGTTCAGCGGAGGCTGCGAACCACTCGGCTGAGGAAGGCAGGCAGGGATGCCTTCAAACTCATTTTAACCTCGTTTCAGTCCAAACATCAATCAGACAGGCCAGGGAGACGCTGCTTCCTCTCTCACCACTTCCTCTGTTCTGAGGAGGGTTCCAAAGAGAATAAGCGGCAAATATGAATACTCCCTCTGGATCTAACCTCTTGGTGCCACTGCGCCGCTGGAAGTAAAGTCTGAGCCACAAGTCAAGCCGCATCGGTACTTTCTAGTAGCCACATTCAGAAAGGGGGAAAGAGACAGGTGAAACAATTTTGATGATACATTTTATTTAACCCAGATATATCCAAAACAATATCATTTCCATGTGTAATTAATATGCAACATTATTAACGAGCTAGTCTGCATTCTGTTTCCCCCCACAGTAGGTCTTTGCAATCTGGTGCGAATTTTACACTCACAGCACATATCAATTCAGGACAGCCACAGTTTAAGCGCTCAGTAGCCATATGAGGCTAGTCTGTGGCTACCATTGGGACAGCCCGGGAGGAGGGGTGAAATGCAAATTAAGTAATTAGGGCTCAGTCTCCCCTACAAAGGGGGTGCAGTAGTGCTGCTCCTTGGCGTTATTACAAGGATCGATGAAATGCCCATTACAATGCTGGGTGATTAGTGAGCTCTCAACACTGTTTGGTTTCTTTTGTCTTAAGGAGGAGGGATGTGCCAGGTCCTGTGCTGGGTGGGATGACTCTTCTTTTTCCTCTAAAACAGGGTTTTTCAGCACGTTTCACCCATGTTCCCTTTTGCTGAACCTGAAAAGCTCATGCTTTCTTTCTGTGATGCTTTTCACTTCAAAATACAATAACAATGTGATACCATGACTGAAAACCAAAGAAATAGCACAAAGGTGGTGTTGTTCTCACTCTCCCTCCGCTACCCTGGGCGCGTGTGCCCCCCACCCCGCTTTCTGTTGTGAATCCTGTCCTGGAACAACTTCCTCATTTCAAGGTTGCTGTCTAAACTTCACATGAGCCTGGCATCCATTTAGGGTTTTCAAGTGAAAAATAATCTCTTTATCATTACAAAAACAACACATGCTTCCTTTTTAAAAAGTCAGAAAATATAGTGAAGCAGAAAGAAGTAGATCGGAACCACCAGGCTCCCACGATCCACAAGCCAAATAGCAGCTGTTTCCAACCCTGGCTGCTCATCAGGATCACCTGGGAGTTGGACGCCATACGATGCCCAGCTGCACCCCGAGAGGCTGTGATTTAATAGGTCTGGGTGTCCCCTGGGCATCGAGATTTTTTTAATGCTCCCTGTGTGAATTCTAATGAACACCCAGGATAAGAACCAGTGTTTCAGAGCAGTGGGTCTCAGGGGTCAGTGTGCACACCGGTCACGTGGCAATCTCGTCCAAGGGCAGATTCTAAGTCTGGAGTAAGGCCCCCCGTTTCTACATTTCTCTCACAAGGCAGCTGGTGTAGCAAGTCTGCCACCCATACTTTCAATATTCCAGAGCCTTAGCTATTTATAGACAGCTATATGTATTTTTTCTCTAAAAAGTTCTATCATATCCCTAGGCAGGTTGCTCAGGTGATTGGAACATCGTCCCCTACACCAAACGATTGTGGGTTTGATCCCCAGTTGGGGCACCTACAGGAAGCAACCTATCAATGTCTCTCTCTCTTTCCCTTTCTCTCTCTCTAAAATTAATAAAAATATATTCTTGGGTGAGGATTTAAAAAATTCCTACCATAGTCCTGTTGATAATCTTTTTTATTCAATGATTTATCATGACCTCCTTTGCATGTCAAAAAAAAACACTCTGCAAGATCATTTCGATTGGCCCCACGAGATCCCAATTTCAGGACATACAAGTGTAGATCACTCCGTGCAGGGCTTCTGCGGGTCGGGTTGCAGCTGGTATATCATATCACCTGGGAAATTCAACCTCTGCCTCCATTCATTCTGCTGACATAGGATGGGATTCCCCAAGCAATTCAGATATGTGGTCCCTCTCTCCTCCTCCCAGACCTTGAGAACCACTGACTTACCAAGTTCCTAATCAGGGTCATGAGGTTTCCAATGCTTTACATAGCAAGCTTAGCAAAATAAATACATAAATCTAAAAAAAAAAAAGATCACAGCAACCTTATGAGGTGCTATTCTTGCCCCATTTTATCGCTAAGTGGCTCCTAGAAATCTGCATGTATGACAATTTGTCCATGAGATTCTACTCTTCACCTGACTTGGGAATCATTGAAAGTCCAATTTAACCCTTTTGTGCTTTGGGGAGCGATAATAGTGTTATCTGTGATCTGTTAGGACTGATAGATCCCTGGATAAAGCCAAGCTCAGCGTTCTGGGCACACACACAGCCCTGCCGTATCCTTGTGCTGAGGCGAAGCTCCATAAGAGCTGCCTGTCTTTCTCCCATGGCCACAGGTGAAGGGACCAAGGGTAGGAAAACAATGCAAGGTCAGCCCGTGAGTGGCCCAGGCAGCAGCCTAAGAGGGGCTCTGCTATAGAAACACCTGCTCATCAGATGGAGGCAGTAGAAGCCATAGAGGCCTGGAACTCCCTCTTTTTTTTTTTTTTAATGTTTTTATTGATTTGAGAGAGAGGAAAAGGCGGAAGGGAGGAAGGGAGGAGAGATAGAAACATCTATGAGAGAAACACCATTGGCTGCCTCCTGCATGCCCCCTACTAGGAACCAAACCCACAACTTGGACATGTGCCTGAACCAGTGACCTTTTGGTGCATGGGACGATGCTCAACCAACTCAGCCATGCCAAATGGGCAAGGCCCAGAACTCTTGATAAGCAGAAGCTTGGAGAGAGGGAAAGCCATGAGGTAGAGGGAAAAAGTGAGAGGTGGGCCGGCAGCAATAGAAGTGTGAGAAGCAGAGGCAGAGGGGAGCTGAAAGCGTGGAGTGGGCAATCTGCCAAGGTGGGGACAAGTCATTGTGCTTAGAGCTCAGGGTCCTGGCCGCCTCCTGGTTTCTGAGCCGGGTTCTAGTTCCAATGAAGCCCAGCTGGGAAGCCTCTCTCGGTGCTGATCTGAGGAAGGCTGTTTACTACAAGCAACAGAACCCAACACACACTCCGAGTAATTTGATTAATTTATTTAATTGTGTGAATAAAAGATATAAAATAGTGACTTTAATGGGAAGAAGGATAGAAACAGAGTAACTGGTGGAGGTAGAGACTGGTGAGTCTCTGGCGAAGCAAGAGAGAGGGTAGAGTGTGGCAAGAAGGGGGCAAACTTCTTCATTTGGTACCTAGTCCGACTCTAGACTACTCCTGGGAAGCTGGACTAAGTAGTCAGAAAGAGGACCCAACTGGTGGCTGCAGTCAGAGGGAGGAAGCTGAGCTGCAGTGTTGCTGGGGTCCAACTCCAGCAGGTCCGGGGGTCCCCAAAGGTGTGGACGGAGTCGGCGAAGAAGGAATGACACGGAGACAGCATTCAGTTGATCAGCAGCCTAGCCAGGATCTCTAGCCAAGTTCTGGTCAGGATCTCCAGCAAAGTTCTGGTTAGGATCTCCAGCCAGGTTCTGTGTCCATGTTCTCTTGCTAGGTTCTCCAGCCAGGTTCTCCAGGTTCTGTAGCCGGGTTCTTCTGCCAGGTTCTATCCAGGTTCTCCTGCCATGTTCTGTCTAGGTTCTTCAGCCAGGTTCAGTCACCAGGTTCTAGTCAGGTTCTCTTGCCATATTCTATCCAGGTTCTGTAGCCAGGTTCTGTCTCTAGGTTCTTCAGCCAGGTTCTCTCGCTAGGTTCTGTCTCTAGGTTCTGTGGCCAGTTTCTGTCCAGGATCTTTTGCCATGTTCTCTCCAGCGAAGTTCTTCTGTCTCTCGGTTCTGTCTAGGTTCTGTGTCTAGGTTCTGTGTCCTGTTGTCTTGTTACATCTGTATTTATACCAGTTGATTCCAATCCTATCAATCTCTATTCCAAAGGTTAGGGCGTTTCTTATCTCCATTCCAGGGAGTAAAGATTATGTAGCTTAAGCATGATTGTTTGTAGTTAAAGTGATTAATTACCCGCCTGGCACTTAGTTAAGGGGTTTCATTCCCTCCCTAACTTCAGGGGAAAATCCCTACCTGGGGAAACAACCTTTCTCAGAGAGGTGACCTTGGTTAAAACACATAGTGCCAAGAAGGTGAGCAAACATATTAAGAACAGTATGCCATATATGCCAGATTCCTTGAAACAGCAAGGATGGACCGGCTCCCGGCACACGGTGTTGTCCAGAAGGTCCTGTGAAGGATGGTGTGATGACCAGGGAAGGCTCAGATGGTGCAGGGAGCGCGTGCCTCCCCCGAGGTGCCCTTAGCTCTGTTGATGACCAATCAGAAGTAGCAACCAAATTTGCCAACCTGGAGTCCAGTCTCTCCCTCCAGAACCAAAATAAAGATTCTGACCTACTTTCAAAAAGTTTCCACCATTTCCTCTAAGAAAGAAACACAAAAGCAAGAACTAGAGTCAGGGGTCAGTGTCTTCCTGTTGACCAGAAGGCCCACTGGTTTATATAAGTCCTCAACTACCATCTAACTCCCAAATAGGACTGGATTTTATCAGTATCTTTCCAAAAGCTCCAATTTAATGACATGAATATCAGTCTGAGAGGTACTATACTTCTTATTATAAAATAAAAATAAGTATTATTCTTAGTATTGTTGAAAAATAGTAAGAACAGCCGAAACCAGTTTGGCTCAGTGGATAGAGCGTCAGCCTGCGGACTGAAAGGTCCCAGGTTCGATTCCGGTCAACGGCATGTACCTGGGTTGCGGGCACATCCCCAGTAGGAGATGTGCAGGAGGCAGCTGATCGATGTTTCTCTTTCATCGATGTTTCTAACTCTCTATCTCTCTCCCTTCCTCTCTGTAAAAAATCAATAAAATATATTTTTAAAAAAAGAACAATAACAATAGCTAATATGTAATAAGTCTTTGATATGGCCCAAATGCCATGTCAGAAGCCTTATACCCAAAATCTCATTTCATTTTCATATCAGCCTTATGACATAGGTACTATACTTGTCCCCAGAGAGGCTCATTAATTTGACCAATGTCATATAGCTAATTAGAGCAGAAATGGAATTCATACTGTGTCAGTATGAATCCACAGTCTATGCTTTTGGTCACTTGAGCTATACTGCCTCTCTCATCAATTATGACAGTTATAAGGGAGTGTAGAGATTATCTCAATTCAAAGCCCCATCTAAAATATGAAGACACCTTCTGCCTGGCCAGTGTGGCTCAGTGGTTGAACGTCAACCCATGAACCAAAAACACATTTTCAAAAGATAAATAAAAAATAAAATATGAAAACATCTTCAGAATCTCTGTTTCATCCTCACCAGTTTGGCTCAGTGGATAGAGCATCAGTCACAGACTGAAGGGTCCCAGGTTCGATTCTAGTCAAGGGCGCATACCTTGGTTGCAGGTTCCTTGGCCCTGGTGGGTGCAGGAGGCAACCAATCGATGTATCTCTCTCACACCGATGTTTCTCTCTGTCTCTCCTCTCCCTTCCGCTCTCTCTAACAATCCATGGAAAAATATCCTCAGGTGAGGATTAACAATCCTATATAATAAAAGGCTAATATGCAAATAGACCAAACAGCGGAACAACTGAACAACCAGTCACTATGACATGTGCTGACCACCAGGCAGCGCACGCAGAACATGGCGGGCATTGGCAGCAGGCAGCAGAGTGTGGAACATGGCAGACATTGGTTGCGGCAGGATGGTGAAGCAGGTGAGCGGGGCCGCCAGACCAAGGCGGGGCGCCAGTTGCTGTCATCGGGGCGAGCCCCTGGTGGTTACTGAAAATAGTTTGCTCCCGTGCGCTGAGGTCCCGCCCGGCGCTCGCACCTGCTGCTGGCACCTGGGGCTGGTCCCGATCACTTGGCGCCGTCAGAGGACGTGAGTGGCAGCTGCTGAGGGCCCCGATTGCCCCTGAGGGCTTCTCCACTTCCCCCTGCTCCTGAGGGGCGATCGGGCCAGCAGCCACCTCTCACACCCGCTGATGGTGCCAGCCCTGCTCACACCTGCTGCTAGCGCCCGCCCCAATTGCTCCATGCCGTCAGTGGATGCGAGCGGGGCCGGCACCGTCAGCACATGGGAGCAGCAGTGCTGGGGCTGCTGGCAGACAGGGGACCGGGGGGGGGGGGGGGGGGAGGAGGGTTGCCACAGTGGAAGGGGCCAGGCCAGGGTGGAGGATGGGCCAAAACCTGTCCCTGTGCCCACTGCAGCCTTGCGGCCCACAGTTCCTTTCAAGGTGCACAGATTCGTGCACTGGGCCCCTAGTAAATAAATAAATAAATAAATAAATAAATAAATAAATAAATAAATCGGGAGGAAATGCTCAGGATTAAGCAAAAAAAGTTTAACAAAAACAAAAATCTCCCTGTTTCACAGAGCAGTAGACTTGGAAAATTAAGGGTCACCCAATCTTCCTGTTCAGCCCCTGATGGTGAAATCAAGCCTCCAGAGGCAACAACTACCATTTGCAAACACAGCCAGAAGTTTCTCACTTACAGCATATTAAACTCTCTCTACAATCTTCTCCCTCAGCTTCTCCAGGTGGTAGAGAAACTTTGAAAAGCCATTAGGTCTTGAATTAGACAGGCAAATCAAAGTGGGTATGATGAATCGATCACCTGTCTCGACAGAGAAAGGGATCAGCAAGTCACTGAACCAACACAGGGCAATTGACAACCCCCAACCTGTTCCCGTGGCACAGAGAGGCCGCCTATTTCCTCGGGAAGCTTCTATAAGGCAACTGGGGCAACCACAGGGTTGTGGGGCCAAGTCTGAGGACTGTGGAGAAAGGAGCAGTAGAAAGTCCTTTTACTTTGTCCTGGTTTATCAGGCCTGCTAAAGAGAAACACGGTCTGTTGAACTAAATTCTTGTCCAAACAATACAATTAACTTCCTCCTCCTCCTTTTCCTTTTCCTTCTCCTCCTTTTCCGGCTCCCCTAAGCCTCAGAAAGTAAATTTTTCATCTTTCATTCACTATTCCTTCTCAGCCTGCTGAGATTACAGTGGAGGTCTGCTTAGAGGCAGGCCCACAGCTGCGATTTGATGTAAAGGACAGTAGGGGGTAATCTGTCCAAGGACTGGACACTATCATTTTTAACATTTAGTCAGCAGCTAGTTCCAATATTATTACACTATGCAAAAGCATAAGAGAGAAAGCAAGCTTTCAGACTCCTTTTTACAAAACCGTTACTGTATTGATACCAAAACCTGAAAAATATAGTAGCCAAAGAAAACTACAGGCCAATTTCAGTCACGAATAATAGCTTTTAAAAATCAGAAAGACTCAACATTAATTTCTGATAAAATTACTTAATTAAAAAAATAAATATTTCCTTGACATAATAAATGTATACATTCAAACCAAAAGCAGCATCACGCATAAGGAACACTAAAAAGACACCCAGAAAATCTAATAAAAAGACAAAGATGCCCACATTGCCACTATTATTTTCTGTTGTACTAAAGGTATAAGCCAATGCAATTACAGAGGGGAAGGAAACGGGAAGTATAAAAATTAGTAAAGAAAAGAAAATTTTCATTGATTGCAGATGTTATGAGTGTATACTTTGAAAACCTAATAAGACAATTGCAAAATAAATATACAAAAATGAACAGCTGCCCTATACGTAAATGACGCAGACCTGAGAAAACAGACTAAGACGGCAGTGGGAAAGGTAAGAATCAACCCCATTTATACTACAAAATCCAATGCTAGGAACTGGTGGAACCAGTGACCTTTGAAAATAAAAGAGGGATAAACAAAAAGAACTGCTTGCAATATTGTTCAGAAGGCCGTTGGAGCCCTGGCCGGGTAGTTCAGTTTGTTAGAGTGTCATCCTGACATGCCGAGGTTGTGAACTCCATCCCCGGTCAGGGCACATACAGTACAAGAATCAACCAATGGGTGCATACACGGGTGGAGCAACAAACTGATGTTTCTCTCTCTCTCTCTCCCCCTCTCTTAAATTTTTAATTAAAAATTAATAATAAGGCAATTGGAGCCCTAAATACCCTCCCTATTCTCTGCCCCACCACAGTTTATTCTCTGAAAAAGGGAGACCCAGGGCATCTGTGGTCTGGAGGACACTACACACACTTGAGGGCTGAGGAGCCAGACACAAACACCGGTGTTAGATGCTGAAATGCCTACCTCTCCGCTGGAAGATGGCAGCCTGGCTTTCATCTTCCACAAGGAGATTGGAAAAGACTTATCTGGGGAATCTGGCCGGCTCCCAAGGAAAGACATAAAGATATCTGGGTTCCCCCACTGATACCATCCAGGCAGAATACCCTACAACCCTTTCCTACACTGTCAAAGCTCACAATCAGCTTAAACAGGAGCAGATGACCCGAGATCCCCAGGCATCCGAGGAAAACTTCTAACAGGAAGCATAGAAACCAAAATGTGCCAACAGAAAAGGGAACCTGGAGGAAGTGGACTAAACAGTTCTGCCGAGAAGAAAACAAAAAAGAAACAATCATTGCTATCTTTAGAAACAGAAAAAGATACTGTGATATTGCATCCATAAAATAAGAATAGAATCCTATAAAGAAAAAATATTCAGAGAACAGACAGTGTGCACACTCTTGCAATTTAAAGGAATGACATCAGAGACTTGTTTTTAACCTACAGAGGGTTTGGAAGATGGTGTTGAGAACATCTCCCAGAGCGTAGAGCACAAGGAGATGGGAAATAGGAAAGAAAAAGGGAGAAGCCTGGTCCAGGAAATCCAATACCCAAATAACAGGAGTTCCAGGAAGAACAGCGAACATAACTCTTGTTGTGTGACAGGATTCAACAGAAATTCCACAGGCCACCCAAGGCGTGGGTCAAAGAATAGGCTTTAAGGAAGAAAGGCCAAGGTCAACAAGAAAAGGCCCGTGATGTCTATCAGCCCACTTGTCCCTGGATGGGTGTGCTAGGACCCCATGCCTGGAGGGGCTCTTCCCTTTCAGGGCAAGCGTGAGAGCCACCTTGTCAATGAAGCACCAGATGGACATCATGCCATCTGGGTAAGGTGGCAGCCAGAATTTAGACATAGTGTGAGGCACATGAGGCACTCATCTCTGTGCAAAATTTAAGAGAGAAACAAAAAGTCAGTAATCAATTATATTTTAATATAATATTTTAAAATAAAAATTACTGTATAATTCAATATGACTCAGCATAGTGCCGTTACCAATGCTGTCTTTATTTCAAATTTTATTTGATATAGTGTTCATCATAGATTTATTTGCATTAATATTGATTTTTTTAAAATACTACATTAAATATCCTCTTTCTTGATTACTGACATTTGAGTGCCCTCTTAAATTTTGCATCCAGGCACTCTAATCTCAGCTCTGCTACCATGTTTACTGTGTTGCCTGGGAAAGCCAGCTGCCAGCACCTGGATGAAGGAGCCCCCCAGTTCCATTGACGAGTTCAGTCGCAGCCCTGCCCACTGGGAGAAGTAGACTAAACTATTTAGAAGAAGCACTTTTGGACCATCATTGTGCCACAAGATGTTCACTGAAACAGTATTCAGATAGAAGAAGGTTGAAATCACCATCACTAGAAACTAGTTAACTTTTTAAAAAGGATTTCTATGCATCTGTAAAAAAAAAAAAAAGAATAAGCAAGATACAAAACGGCGGGGCAATGTGTAGAACAATTCATATAGTATGTCTCCATTTGAATTTTGAAGACATAATGTATAATATTAATGATAATAATTCAGTGCCTTCTATGTGCCAGACTCATTAAACCCCCATGAACACTGTGAGGCAGATACTATTATTAGTATTACTACCACAAATAGGAAACTAAGATCCAGGGAAATTAGGTAACCCTTCCAGGGTCACCCAGCTCATAACTGGAAGAGCCAGGACTTAAACACACAGATAAATATTTATGTATGTCCAAATAGAACCAAAACTATCAATGGTGGTATCTGCACAGTGAGGTTGAGAACCTAAGGTCTTTTAGATTGTTTGAACTTTCTTCTTCTTTTTTTATTTCCACAGAGTTGCCAGATAAAATACAGGACACCCACTTACATTATATTTAAATTTCAGAGAAAGAACAAATTGTTAGTATAAGTACTCCCATGCAATATTTGGGACATATTATACCAAAAAATAAATAGTTGTTTCTCTGAAATTCAAATTTAAATAGGGGTGTCTCATATTTGTATTTGCAAAATCTGACAACCTATTTATAATGAGCCTTCATTTAACAAGGCCAGCAACTCCCTTGGTCCTGCACAATGCAATATCAATTCTCCAGTAATCTGCCATAATTTGATAAGGCCAGATTTCAACAGGTGGCCTAATTCAGACATTGAAGTTAGGCCATTCAATGACCACACATTAATTAGGGATGGCTCAGAAACAGCTGTGCATAGAGCGCTGTCTTCCCTTGGTTTTTTGTGACTGAAAAGGAATGCAGTATCAATCAGGAGAAGGGTCAGGGGTCCTCCAAGACAAGGTTTGGCTCTGTCTCTGGCACCGAGAGGATTCACCCTGGACCAGGCAGAAGCTTTTGCTCTTCAAGCGCCCTACTTCCAAAAAGCAGCCATAGATATCAACGGGCATATGGGGCCCTGGGGACAGGAACCCCACATCTGGGTATTGCATCAGAATTTATACAGAGTCCGAATCACACGCCTCGAAAGCCTTACAGACAGCTCATGCCACCCTTCCTCTGGGTCCATATCACAGATCAGAATAGGAGGTGCCTTCTTGACTGATGGAGGCTAGAGCCTCTTTGGGATTCCTGAGGGAGGGGAGGGAATTGGCTTCAGGCTTCCCGGTCCTGAGGACACCTCCCTTTGAATGTCAGTTACTTACTGCTTACTGGATCCAAAACAGCAAAGGGACATCAAGCACTTCAGCGTCCCAACAGGACTCAAAGGAATGCAAGCTCCATTGTTACAGAAGAGAAACCCCAGGCAGGGATAGGAAAGCCGGTCCTCCTCCAGGCGCAGCAGAGGCCAGCCCTGGGCAAGAGCGCCCCCTGCAGGCACCCAGCATCATTGTCGAAAAAGCGCGCTCTTCTTAACTCGAGCCAGTAGGAGTGCCCATGGCGCTGTCTCCTTCACTTCCAAAACCTCCAAGCATGGCAGTCATCTCGCGCCTAGCCTGGGGGAGCAACTTGGAGAGGAGAATGAAGGGCCTCGTCCCAGTGGGCAGATTAAGGGCAGTACCCACGACATGAAACTGGGCTCTAGCGATAAAACAAGACATTCTCTCCTGCATTAAAATTCCTGGGATTAGTGTTTACCCCACTGGCTTGGCTGCTTGATTCAATTGGCGGGCAATTCTGACAAAATTAAGCTCCTGGTTCCTTGAATAGATGCCACCGAATCCCTGGTGAGGACTCTCGTTGGGACAAAGCCGTAGATGTTCTGACAAGATACGCCTAAGAGGCAGGCAAGTGAACACCGGAGCCAAGGCAATTAACAGCCAACAGGTTACATCCAGCAACACAGTGAGGCGGCCTTTCCCTGCCTGCTGCTGTGCCTGGAGCTAGCACCGAACCCACTGCTGAAAGGTAGATTATATTTCACTGCTGCCCAACCCGCCAAGACCAAAAGTGTGTTCACAATGATTAATGCTTAATTAGGTCAAAACAGCCATTATGGAATCAGCTCAGCTTACTTAGAAAGCTGTGCAGAAAAATGGCATTCCTGCTTCCTTAGCATCTAATTTGGAAACACAATTTTACAGCTAATGTGATTCAAGGATGGGCTTATCATGTAAATGTAAAGTAGCCCTTCCAACATGCCCATCTCTCCCAAGCAGCGGGTCAGGAAATAGAAAGGAATTGACCCCTCATTCTGTCACTGAGGCTGTTCAGTAGCTCAAGAACATGCATGAGGAGGCCTACAGTCTTGGCACAAGCCATTTACTCGGGTGACAGTTGCTCTCTATCATGTACCTCCATGGTGGTAGGACCAAGGGAGGAGTAAAAATAACAGGGTATATGTAAGAGTTCTGCCAATAAAAGGTCCAAACCCCCAAGTATACCTGGTGACGCCACTAATGAAGGGACCTAAAAAATATAAATAAGGAGCTTTACACTTTGCTTTGATAAAGCACAAGCAAAGGATTGGTGAAAAGAGTGGGGAGAGAATTATGAGTTGGGGAAAAAACAACAACTAAACATGTGAGTCTGAAATGAAATGTCCTCCTACCTTTTGGGTTTTACAGTGTGAACAAACAATCTGAAATGAAATTTCCCCCCACCTTTTGGGTTTTACACAATGTGAACAAACAATCTGATGCTCATTCATTGCGTATACTGATACAGGAACTTATGATTTCACAATTCACCAGAAAGACTAAAGTAAAAATGAACACTCCTTTTAACCAAATGGTAGACAGATTATTAACTTACTATCTGCACTCAAATAACAAAGGGAAGAAGAAAGGAGGCCCAGGAAACATTGAATATGATCATAAATATAAATTCATACCCCCAAATCATATGAGGAGATCTTTAACTGAATTTTCCTTTTCTAGTATAGCTGCTGTGTTTCATTTCATGATTACCCCTACTGGTCGAAGGCCAGACCTTGATATGTGTGGGATTGTTCCTTCCATTGGGAAGCGGCACAACCTATAACATGAGGTGGCTCCTCAGACATCAGTTCTGGACAGATTGAACACATGTGAACCTACCAAACTAGGATGGGATGAGAATAGTCACATACTCTATTATTACTTAAACTAGAAGCCCAGTGCACAAAATTCATGCACTCAGAGGGTGAGGTCCCTCAGCCCAGCCTGTACCCTCTCGCAGTCTGGGAGCCTTCAAGGGATGTCTGACTGACAGTTTTGGCCTGCTCCCCATGGGGAAAGGGCCTAAGCCAGCAGTCAGACATCCTTAGCACTACCACAGAGGCAGGAGAGGCTCCCGCCACTGCTGCTGTGCTTGCCAGCCATGAGTCTGGCTTCTGGCTGAGTGGCACTCCCCAGGGGGCAGCACACTGACCACCAGGGGGCAGCTCCCGCATTGAGCGTCTGCTCCCTGATGGTCAGTGACCGATTGTTCCCCTGTCGGGCTGAAACTGGCTCTCCGACATCTCCCAAGAGGTCCTAGATTGCAAGAGGGTGCAGGCCAGGCCGAGGGACCCCACCGGTGCACAATTGGGGCTGGGGAGGGACGTGGGAGGTTGGCCAGCAGGGGAGGGACCATGGGAGGGCTCCAGGGCATGTCCGGCCCATCTCACTCAGTCCCAATTGGCCAGACCCCAGCAGCAAGCTAACCTACAGGTCAGAGAGTCTGCCCCCTGGTGGTCAGTGCACATCATAGCGAACAGTTGAGCGGCCATAGCATATCATTAGCATATTATGCTTTCATTGATTGAATGGCTGACCTGATGACTGGACACTTAGCATATTAGGCTTTTATTATATAGGATTATACAGTATTTGCAGATAGAAGACCAGATGCATATAAGCTCAACCATCAAAAGATTCAACTATTGGCAAAAGTAAGTAATGGACTGAAACAAATGCCAATAGTAACTTCTGTACACAGACCCTAAGTCCATGGGAATGATTTTTAACACAAGTATACTAGTGCCCTTTTATGTAAAAACTAGAGGCCTGGCCCTAACCGGTTTGGCTCAGTGGATAGAGCGTCAGCCTACGGACTCAAGTGTCCCAGGTTCAATTCCAGTCAAGGGCATGTACCTTGGTTGTGGGCACATCTCCAGTAGGGAATATGCAGGAGGCAGCTGATTGATGTTTCTCTCTCATTGATGTTTCTAACTCTCTATCTCTCTCCCTTCCTCTCTGTAAAAAATCAATAAAATATATATATTTTAAAAAACTAGAGGCCTGGTGCATGAAATTCATGCACAAGTAGGGTCCCTAAGCCTGGCCAGCAATCAGGGCCGACTGGGGCCTTCCTTCATTCCATGCCACCCCCTGGTGGTCAGCGCACATCATAGAGAGCGATTGAACTCCCAATCTCCTGTCAAACTCCTGAGGGGACGCTTTGCATATTAGCCTTTATATAGAGAGGAACACATTCATCCCTTCTAGTCTACTATGAATTTAAGTGCCTCAACTCGGGAGGCTGCAAATTCTGTTCCTGCAAATTCTGACAGTGGGTGTCATATCGGACTTCTCCCTTGAAAGTGGGAAAAGATAGGACCATCTTGCCATCCAGGCTAAAGACCAAGGATCTTCTGTGAGAAACATGACCCGACTAAGAGGAAAGACCTACAGATATTGACATCAGAGGTTTCCCAACAAAACATCCCAGGCAGATCATCCTATAGCAAATTTCACCATTGATATGCCCTACCCATGCTTTCAGGACATCTCATCACCTTTTAGTTTCCCAATCTTAAAAATGAGCCAAGGACAACATTTAAAGCCTCTAATATAAAAAATAAAGATTAAAACTAGCTGGAAAGAAAAAGAAGTAGGATAAAACAGAAACTATGTAAGAGGGAAAAAAACTTCAACAAAACAAAAAACCACACCTATAATTGAGATCCTCAGAGACAAGCGATCGAAAGCAGATGTTCTTTTAAAAAGAATGGTCACTGAATAAAATTGAGTTCCTGAAAATTAAAAATGGAAAGAAGAAATTTAAAATTCATTAAAAGGATTAAAGATAAAGTTCAGGAAATCTCCCAGAATGAAAAGCAAAAAGACACATTAGTGGAAATAGGAGAGATAAGAGAAAGAGATTGGCCCAGGAGTTCCAGGAGAAAAAAAGAAAGACAGAGAGAAAGGAAAAATATGAGGAACATTCTTTTTAGAAACACGTTCTTTGAAATTTTCTAGACCTTAAGGACATGAGTTTTCATATTGAAAGAGCCCACTTAGTGCACAGCACAAAGACTGATCCACATTGCCCCACCGGGTTTGGTTTAATGGATAGAGCATCAGCCCGTGGACTGAAGGGCACCAGGTTCGACTCCGGTCAAAGGCACTTACCTCAGTTGCAGGTTCTATTCCTGGCCCTGGTTGGGGTGCATGCAGGAGGCAACCAATTGATGTGTCTCTCTCACTTCAATGTTTCTCTCTCTCCATCTCTCCTCCCTTCCACTCTCTCTGAAAATCAATGGGAAAACATCCTCGGGTGAGAATTAACAACAACATGGATGGAGCTGGAGAGCATTATGCTAAGCGAAGTAAGTCAGTCAGAGAAAGATAAGTATCACATGATCTCACTCATTTGTGGAATATAATGAACAACATAAACTGATGAACAAAAACAGATCCAGAGACAGAGAAGCATCGATCAGACCATCAAACCTCAGAGGGAAGGTAGGGGAGGGTGGGGGTAAGAGGGAGAGATCAACCAAAGGACTTGTATGCATGCATATAAACATAACCAATGGACACAGACACCAGGGTGGTAAGGGCATGAGCGGGGGGGGGGGGGGGGGTCAGGATTAGGACACATATGTAATACCTTAATCAATAAAGAAAATAAAAAACAAACATACAACAAAAAAATACTGATCCACATAAGTCACATCATTGTGAAATTTCAGAACTCTAGGGATAAAAAGAATATCCTTTAGGTTTCCAGAAATAGAAAAAGATCAGAGATAAAGAATCAGAAATCAGAATGGTGCTAGATTTCTCAATAAAAACATTGGAAGATAGAAGACAACGGGAACTGCCATCAAAATTCTAGAGGAAGCCTGGCTGGTGTGGCTCAGGTGGTTGGGCATCATCTTGTGCATTAAAAGATTGCTGGTTTCAATTCCTGGTCAGGGCACACGCTCAGGTTTCGGGCTTGATCCCTGGTAGGGGGCATGCAGGAGGCAGCCTATGCTCTCATCTCACATTGACTTTTCTCTCTCTCTCCCTCTCCCATCTCTCTCTCTTTAAAAATCAATTTTAAAATCTTTAAAAAACAATTCTGGAGGAAAATTATTTCCAATCTAGAATTGTTTACTAAGGCAACCCATCAATCAAGTGAAAGAGTAAATTAAAAATAATTTTCATAATTGCAAGGTCTCAAAAGTTAATTTTTTCATGCAACCTTTCTCAGGAAGCTACTGGAATATACGTTTCACCATAATGAGGGTGAATCCAAGAATATAGAAGCTAAGACACAGGACCCTGGCCAGGTGGTTCAATTGGTTGGAGTGTCGCCCTGTACACCAAAAGGTGGAGGGTTCAATCCCCGGTCATGGCAAATACAGGAGGCAGGAGGCAACCAATAGATGTTTCTCACATTGATGAGAACCAATTTAAAAATATATATATCATTGGGTGAGGATTTAAAAAAAAAGAAGAAGGCATAGGATCCAGTAATCATGAACTTTAACATAGGAGGGATGAAGGGAATCTTAAAGATGGTGGAGATTCCAAAGAGACAGTGGAGTTTTCAGAATGTCTGCTGGGCACCAGGCAGGAGTAGATCCAGGCTTTGTGGGGTCTCAGGTTTGTACAATTTAGGGATCCTCTTTAAGAAAATAAAACATGCCCTAGCTGGTTTGGCTCAGTGGATAGAGCGTCGGCCTGTGGACTGAAGAGTCCCACGTTCGATTCCAGTCAAGGGCATACGCCTGGATTGTGGGCTCGATCCCCAGTAGGGGGTGTGCAAGAGGCAGCCAATCAATGATTCTCTCTCATCATTGATGTTTCTATCTCTCTCTACCTCTCCCTTCCTCTCTGAAATCAATAAAAATATGTTGAAAAAGGAATTTTAAAAAACAATAAACTACAGTAATTCTTCTTTAAAAAAAAAGAAAAGAAAACAAAAAATAATGAATATTTATGTAGAATTAAAAAGAAATAATAAGAAATTACGTTAAAGGGTTGATAAGTACCACAAATATCCCCAAATCCAGAAAAAAGAATATTTTATGAGTTAATTGCTTGATCCTTTCTCTAATGCTTTTTTCCCCTCTATATTTTTCAGCTGCATAACTTACCTCCCTACTATGAAAATTTTAAACCTATAGAAATGTTGCAAGAACTTTATAAGAAATGCCATATACTATCACTTAAATTCTACCTTTAACATTTAATATACTTTCTTTACCACAGATCTAACCATCTATCTACTCCTCTAACCACCCATCAGCTCATCTTTTTTTTTTCATGCAGTACAGATAGAGCACGTTGCAGATGTCAGTACATTTCCTGCCAACTACTTCAACATGCCTATCATTAATAGGAGATCAATATTTTTTTTACAAGTTTGCCTTTTAAAATAAGATGGAATGCAAAAATCTTGAGTGAAAGCTGTCTATTTTTTTTTATCATGTCTTCATATGACAATCATTCTGTAATATCTTTCTGTAGAGAGGGTAGGGAGATTATTCAGTCTTTCCTTGAGCACGGTTAATCAAAAGTTGTTTTATTTTTGAGAGCAGAGATGTATAAAATAAACAGCTTCACATATGCATAGTACTGTATGTAATACTGCTACAGGTTAATCAGAATTCTGATAAATTCTTTTTATGTGTTTCCCACAAAAACGAAAAATGTACAGTGTGTTTATAATTGCATGTGTTACATTATCCAGTGTATTTCTGCCGGGAGAGAACTGAATTGCTAGAACTGAATCCAGCACTTAAAATTTCTTACTTCTGATGAAAGGACAAAAAAATTCCACAGACTAGCTTCTGGCTCCGTTACATTCAGACCTTGTTTCTCCTCCCCTACTCATCTATTTCAGCTGCCAGACACCACAGGACATGTTCATATCCTATTGTAACCTTTGACCCTGCAACTTCAGGTTACAACCCAGGGTGAGTTGGTGCAGTAGGAGGGAGGAATATTCCTGAAGCTATTCCTACAGGGGTTCGCTGACACTGATCTAACTTTATACAGATGTGATGCAAACTACATAAATGAATTCAACTAAATCTAAACTGAGTGGAATCTCCAACTTACCTCCCCTTGATTGGATCACAAAACGTCACTGTGAAAGAAAAGCGATAGATGGAAAGTTGGGTAGGGAAGAGACAGTCAATTGAACCAATCACAATTAAATTATCTTACTTTGCGAAGTTTACAAAACTCAGGGTCACGTGAATACATTGCTTAAAGCATAAGATTCATTAGCTTCGCAGGAAATCCACTGCTGGCTAACAGGGCACCCAGTCCATTGGGAGGAGGTCGGAAAACTCCAGGAGAGGTTTCTACAAGGTAAAGTTTATAGATGACTGGACGTGTCTCAGTATAATGAGAGATGTAGCAATTGGAGAATTGGGTCTTGAATATCCTGGTGTGCTCGGAGGAAATGATAAAAATAAAAAATAAGACAATTATTAACTCCATGGAAAACAAAAAGTTGTTCAGGAAAATAAAAGTCATCATAATTTACGGTATGACTCAGCTATAAATAACTTTTATCAGCTTGACAATGTAAACTCTGGAAAGTTACCTAACTGCATGACAATATAACCATACTCGGAGGATAGAGGAATGGGAGAGTGGTATGTGGTGGGGACAGTGGCCGAAAGAGAGTGAAAGCCTTATCTTTCATACCAGGAAGTACATAACTAAGGCCTAAAATGGAAAAACAACCAAGAAGCAATACAGGAAGCTATTTTGAGATAATGGAAGCAGCTTTAGGGGGTTTTTTCCTTTCTTTTTTTAAGTTTTTAAAAAACTGATTTTAGAGAGAGAGGAAGGGAAAGAGAAACATTGATCAGTTGCCCCCCGAAAGTACCGTGAGCGGGTATTGAACCCGAAACCTGGGTATATGCCTCGACCCAGAATCGAACCAGCACACAGGACAATGCTCAATCACCTGAGTCATACTGGCCAGGGCTTCTTTTTCTTTTCCTTCTTTTTTTGAAAACAAATTTGTACAACATTGTAACGCTTGAAATTTGCACTTATATGAGTACATCTGTGGGATTGATAAAATTTTGGAGCTGGAATCCCTAGATTACAGGATATGAGTGTTTTTTAATTTCTCATTTTTTTCAGAATTATCATGGCAAATCATAGGAAAATTTTAGAACATCAGGAACAAAGAGAGAATACTACAAACTTCCAGAAAGAAAAATCACAAAAACACATCAGAATGGCACTGGATGTGTCAATCTTTAAAATATGCATTTACAATCATATTTTTATCCAACATTTCTAGGTATTTGTGTTGGGAGTGATGGTGGTTTAGTTAATACAGTTTGTCTTATTTCCAGAAGAGCTAAAACCTGAGTCCAATAAAGGTAAGGACCCTGTTCATGCATTTATTCATGTTCCTGTGTCTACAGCATATTAGATGCCAGAATTCCACATTGATTTTTAACCTAATAATGCTTCATTATTTTTCATGGATGCACAGTATCCCATTATATAAACGTATTTAACCTTATTGATCAACTCATTGGCTCTTTCCACTGTATTGTGTGATTAAAATAATACTGAATGAAATTCCTCATTCATATCGATTAACGGACTTCTAAAAGGATAGCCAGAGGATAAATTCTTATAAGGGAGTTTATTGGGTCAGAAGGAATAATATAAATGGTGAGAGCCAAAGCAGGAAAGTGAGGCTCAGAGTGGACAAGACTATGGAAAAGGCCCATTTGGGTGGCCACCTATCATACCCAGGCACCCAGGGCCAATTGATTTTGGGGGGATTTCTCAAGAAAAAGTGAGACTGGGTTTTGGCCTATTATATATTAGCTTGGTTATTTTAATTATGAAAAAATAAATGTATTTCCCTAGAAATGGGTATGTAGGGGGAACGACAATGGCATGGAAGGAATATGAGTGTTCGACTTACAGAAACCTTAGCTCAAATGCCAGCTCTGCTTCTCATCTAACTATGTGACTGAATTAATTAGCTACATATGCATATAAAATTACCTCTAAACTCAATGGCTCAAATGACATTTAGTTCACAATTCTGCAGGTCAGCAATTTAGGCCAGTTCTTCTGGTCTCCCTGCATTCCCTCAGGTGCCCACAGCTACCCACAGGTCAGCTCAGTTTTTCTGCTTCTAGGCTTCGGCAGGCTGTCTGTCAACCCCTGTACCTCGGTTCCCCTTGTGGTTTCTCATCCTCCGGTAGGCTAGCTCTAACTTGTTCTCATGGAAAAAGCAAGCTTCAAGGAGGGTGGAGTGTGCAAGACCACATCTAGGGATATAGGTGTGGTACATTGTCACTTCCACCTGCATTCTGTTTCCTAAAGCAAGACCCAAGGCCAGCTCAGATTCAAAGGCTGGGAAGAAAGTAGACTCCACTCAAAGACTGGCAAAGTCACACAGCCAAGAGAGTGGGTACTAGAAGGCCATTAATTAGGGCCATAAAACTGCAATCAATCTACCACAGTGACTTTGGGCAAGTTAGCTTATCTTTCTGAGCCTCGGTTTCATTGTGTTTTAACTGAAAATAACACATATTTGAAAGGGTTTTAATAAAGAATGGAAATAATATACCTGTTACTATTACGAGTGAGCGTAGCACTTACTAATTTATCTGAAAACTTGGTGCCATAAAGCCATAGCTTTCTTCTTGCCCTTGGTTCCGTGCAAGTCTGTTCCAGCCCCAGGGCCTTTGTACTCGCTGTTTTCTTTATCTCCCATGCTCTTGTCCCAGAGCATCGTCAGGTGACTAGCTCTTTTCTTTTTACTCAGGGCTCAGTTCAATTCTCCCACCCTCAGATATGCCTCCCTAACCAACCTATCCATTGCTCCTACTCCTCATCTTCACCTTCCCTCTCCATAATTTTTTTTAACTTTTAAAAAATATATTTTTTTTATTAATTTCAGAGAAAACGGGAGAGGGAGAGAGAGAGAGAGAGAGAGAGAGAGAGAGAGAGAGAGAGAGAGAGAGAGAGAAACATCAATGATGAGAGAGAATCATTGATCGGCTGCCCCACACAGGATTGAGCATGTGCCCTGACCAGAAATTGAACCGTAACCTTCTGGTTCATAGGTCTACGCTCAACCACTGAGCTACGCTGGCTGGGCCAAAAATCTGTATCCTATCAGGATCTCCCAGCATTTCTAGTAAATGCTCAAGTTTGAGAACCACTGCTTTAGATGTACATATTGAAAGAAAAAGATTAATAGCAAACATCCAATTTGAAAATTTAGAAAAGTAACATTAAAATCAATCCAAAAGTAATAGAATTAAGAAAAAATAATGTTAAGAGCATAAAATTATTTATAATCTATGTATTTTACTGTCTTTAATTCTGTGTTAGGACCCTTAGAAAGATATTATCTTTGCTTCTGGATTGTAACAATCCCAATATACTGCCAGGTTCATTCTGACTAGGCAGTTCATCAGTGTAAGGAAATTGGGCAAAGAAAAAAGTAATACCCAGAAGAACATTTGAAGATATCTCATTCTAGATATCTATGCAGATGTATGCATACATTTTTCTGGATAGAATCATAAGAAAGTATTAAAAATTCTTTTCTTTGGGGAGAGGTACTTGTGGTAAGAGGGGTAGTTTTTATTTAAAAATATTTCTATTGAGTTTAAATTTCTAACCTTATACATTTCTAACCTTATAAATTGCTAACTTATTTTTAAAAGTGATCACAAGGCTTATTTGGACTATGAGGTTATGGGCAATTTTTATTTCCTTTTAAAAAAATCTTGGTTAATATTATAGTATTGTTAACAACGACAAAACAACAAAAACATGTCCCAAACCTAGACTGAGTCAGAACTTTTTTTTCCCTAATGTAATTCACAATCTCCTTCTGAGAATAAACTAGCATACCTGATAAAATGTGTTAGCAATTACCTGATAAATCTAAGGGAATTTAAGACTTGTTCTAAGAAACCCATTCATTTCAATTGTCAGTCAAATGTCTGTCTCTAACCAAACATAATTTTATGTTGTACCTAATCTAATGATTATCTGTTTCTGTAAAACGTCCCTATCAAGAGTAAATCTCTGAATTGGCTGGGTAGACTCCTTTTCCTTTGCAGCAAGACTTGTTATAAATTCTGGTAAGTGGTCATAACTAACTTGCTTGGAAATGTTTCCTTTAAAATAGTATTTAAACATGTTGTAAAAGCTTCAAACGCCTGGGTAATGTTCACACCCGTTACTAGTCTAAAGGATGGGATTATAAATGACAGGGCCATAGAACTATAGGAATAGAATGTAATTCATTCATTCATTGGACGCAAGGCTTTGAAAAGTACTTAGGTGTGTACCACGTGCCAGGCACTGTTCTAGAATCTGCCCATACAAAAATGAACAAATGGGATTGGGGGAATAAAACTACAGTTCTCACAATATCATGCTCTTCCGCCCCTTTCCAGGTGGGCGCTTCTTTTTTCTTTTTTCAATATATTTGTATTGATTTCAGAGAGGAAGGGAGAGGTAGAGAGAATCATTGATTGGTTGCCTCCGGCACGCCCCCAACTGGGGGAATCAAGTCGGTAACGGGCATGTGCCCTTGATCGGAATGAACCCAGGACCCTTCAGTACGCAGGCTGAGGCTCTATCCACCTGCCTCTATTCTAGGGCCAGGTGGGCGTTTCTTGCCAATATTCTCTTCCCATGATTCGCTTGTGCAGAGAAGCCCCGCCCACTCACCTGCCCTTTGCTTAATTTCCTTAGCAGACGGACTACAACTCCCACAATGCCCCTGTGCCTACCCTATAAGGGCACAATTCTCCAAGGCCTAGCGAGGGATGACTACATTTCCCAGGGAGCTTTGCTTCCGCTCTCGGGTGGTATTGCCCCTCTCCCAGTCCGGTACGCGGTGGAAGCGAGCGACCGTGCCAGGCCGGGGGTGTTCCGTGTCCTTCCCCAGCGCAGGGACGAGGCAGTGACTGGACTCGGGCGCCGAGCCCGGCAGGGAGCTACCGGAGGTCGCGATCCCTCCTGTCCCGCTCCCTTCACGCTACTCTCCGTCTCCTACGCCCGCCGCCGCCTGGACGGCTCGGGACCGACTGCCCGGGGCAGGGGTGGCGAGCTTGGCCCCCGGGCTGTAGCGAGGCCGCGGCCCTTGGGGCGGCGGCAGCGGCGTTAGCGCTGGGGAAGAGGACGAGGGAAGATGGCGTCGGAGCTGGAGCCGGAGGTGCCGGCCATCGACCAGAGTTTGCTGGAATGTTCGGCTGAGGAGACCGCGGGGGTGAGTGCCGGCCCCGGGCGGGACGTCCGGCCGTCGCAGGCCGAGCCCCGTGGGAGGACCGACTCCCGGAAATCCCGGAGCGGCCGGCTCTCCGGCCTCCCCGAGCGGGGAGCGGCCCCTTCCCTCCCCTCTTTATTCTCAAACAGCCCGAAGGCTGCGCTGTGCACCGGCCACCTCTTACGTCCCCCTCCTGCCCAGAACCAACAGCTCTTCACCATTCCTCTCCCCCCCACCCCCCCCAACTCCCATGAAGCCCCCAGCACCAGCGCCTTTGCCCCGTATGCCAGGTCTTGCGAGAGCGGAGGAAAGAGTCTTCTTGGTGTTGGAGGTGTCATCGCCCCACTTTCTCCACCCGGTTCCGCTTCTTGAGCTGAGCGGGGCATTGGCTCCTCCGCCGAGAAATGCCCCCTGGCGCGAGCCCCGACTTTGTTCCCGCCGTGCGCGCCCGCCGAGGGATGCCGACGGCACCGTGCCCCCTCCCCCTCCCTCTCCTCGGTGCGTTTTTACACGCGTTGGCCCGTCGACAGTGTTGATGAATGTGCGGAAAGTAGTGTTTCGACTTGTGCACTGAGTGTGAGAAAGTAGTGGTGCAGGCCGGGAGATTAAAAAAAAAAATGATAATAATTTTTCTAGGAGTTGGGGTAGTGGGGTGGAGAACAGACGTTATGTAACTTTGAGAGAGCAGCTGTCAACACACAGAAGTTAATAGCGTTGGGTTGGGCCATAGCACAGTGGGGACAGTTATGCCCCAAACGTAAACCATCCCAGCCCGGGTTTGTGCAGAAACTGTAAGGGGAATGCGCTCGTGCCGGCAGCAGGGCTGTAAGGCGGTTACGTCCATAGGCTCGTGGGCATCTTGCTTCAAGGACAGGGAACACCCATTAGAGCGGATTGTCCCGGCTGATTATGAATGGACCAAAACATCGCGGGCCCCACCTCTAGGGCCTTCGCTTTAGAAAGCTAACGTCAACACCCCGAGTGTTAGAAACAGCATTTTGGCAGAGCACTGTGGGGGCTGTTTGGGTGAATTGAGGAGGACACCGAAGTCAGAGTGGATGGAATACATGGCAGGAGTGGTAGAGCTGAAGAGTTTAAAGGACGACACTGTTGAATGATAAGTGTTTGCTTTTTTCATTATTTTTTTTTAACCCACTTGTTTGGGCAGTTTTCATTTCTGCTTAATATTACAACCACCAAGGATTTTCAGCCCCCATTGGCCTTCGTTTATCAAAGAGATTTGAAAAAGAAAAAGCAGTGTTACAAGTAAACAGCAAAATGGTCATCATGACTCTCCGTCTCCATGTCATCTTATTATTATCCGTATTGATAACTATTCTGTTATTTACCCCACAGTAGTATTTTCTTTTACTCCCATCGAATTTTGTATCTGTTGGCCCAGTATTACAGGCTGTGTACTCTATTTTCCCAGTCTTTCCAAGAAGATTAGAGCTTCAACTTGTTGAGGTTCTTGGGGAAGCCAATTACAAAACTGGTGACAGAGACAAACTAAAATGAATTGATAAAGTTTTCTCAGGTTAGAAGTAAATTTTAGAGAGGGCAAACAAGTTTAGAAAGCAGCTATTGCAGCCTTTAGACCTCTGATACTACAGTTTGTTGGGATCACATCCATTTGAAATTACTTAATAAGCACTAGTGTCATCTTTCCCACGCTTTGTTTACGCACAGCTTCTCCTGTTATGAGATCACTATTTGTGATCTCCCATCTACCCTGAATAGTATGCTTCATAAATAACGCATGTAGATGCTATCTTCAATAATTTTACGTTTAGGATATTAAAGAGGCCTCCCTTCACAGTCTTCTCTTTTACTTGGTAGAATTGACTCCACAAGCAACACTTTTTGAGTCTGCTATGTTGCATGCTCCACTGATCTGATTATAATATGTTCCGATGGATGATCATGACTTAAAAAGTAAATATATTTTCCCCAAGTATAACATACTCATTATGGTTATTTTTTGCTTTAAAACTTTTAAGTTCCACATATAATTCAAATGCACAGTTCAATTTAATGGTGCTTACTATATTGACAGAGTTGTGCAACTCTCACCACAATCAATTTAGAGCATTTTTATCACCTCCAAACAGAAATCCTATGCCCATTAGCTGTCAGTCCCCCTTTTCACCTAAACTCCCAAACTCTAGGCAATTTCTAATCTATTTTTGGTCTCCATTGATTTTCCTATTCTGGAAATTTCATATAAATAGAATGGTACAGTATGTTGTCTTTTGTTTCTGGCTTTTTTACTTAACAGTGTTTCAAGATTTGTATTGTAGCATATATCAATACTTCATTCCTTTTTATTGCAAAATAATATTTCATTGTAAGCATATACCATACTTTACTTACCCATTTATCATTTGATGGACATTTGGGTTGTTTCCACTTTTTGGATATTGTGAATCATGCTACTATGAACATTGTGTACAATTTTTTTGTAGGAACATATGTTTTTATTTCTCTTGCGCTTTTATCCAGGAGAGGAATTCCTCTGTCACCTGGTAATTCTATGCTTAATGTTTTGGGGAACCCCCTAAATTGTTTTCCAAAGTGGCTACATCATTTTACATTCCCACCAACAGAAAATAAGGGATGTGGACTTCTCCACATCCTGTCAGCACTTGTTACTGTCTTTTTTATTATAGCCATCCTGTTGGGTGTGTTTTGATTTGTATTTCCCTGTGACTTATGATGTTGACCATCTTTTCCTGAGTTTTTTGGCTATTTGTATATCTTCTTTAGAAGTTTCAGTTCCTATCTTTTGTGTATTTTTAAATTAGATTTTTTTGTCTTTTATTATTGAGTTTGCATATTATTTTTATTTGTGATTGCTTTTACTTCATTTTTACAACTCATAATATGATTTGTTTAAATATTTCTTAATAATTTATAGTCCAGAAAACTCCATTTCAGGACTAGCAATTGTCGCTTTACAATTAATTTACGCTTTGGTTACCCTTGCTTGAAAGCAAAATCAAATGGGGTTAAAGGATACAGTTTTAATTGGATATAGAATAATGATTAGATAATGTAATAAGAAGCTAACCTCTAGGGAATCTTTTATTGTTGTGTTTGTAGTTGCTCTCTATCCCCAGGTTTAAATATAGCATTCAAAAAGGGAACGCTCTTGGAAACATTGTCATAACATGTTTACTTTAGTGGAATGAGTTGACAGTTTCTTTACTTCCCTATGGAGGGCTCCTAATAAGATAGTGTTTATTACTCTGTTGTGCATAGTGGTTTGACAGCCACAAGTGTCTGAAATAAAGGCAAATTAACATGCAGCCAATTAGAAATCTCAATAGTTTTTCATGTTAAGCACTTACCTAATCAGCTTATATTAGTGAGAACTAATATGAAAAGCTGTAAATTTTATTCTTTAGAGAAATACATGAGCCATTATTTTGAAAGGCAGCCAGAAAGTTTTTCTTCCTGCTCACTTTCTCTTTGCAGCTGTTCCCCCCTTTTAATCTATACTGTTGCAAGTCACTGATTCAGTATCTGTGGTATAGAAGTCTCATGTGAAGGTACTTTGATTTATATATTGTTAAATTAAAAACATTAAAATGCCTGTAAAGGATCGCTAATTGGCTGCATGGTTTTGAATTTGGAATATATGCCTGCCATTTTTCTTAATGTTTTTATTGATTTTAGAGAGAGAGAGAGAGAGAGAGATGCCCTGACCGGGAATCAAACCAGTGACCCTTTGGTGCAAGGGGCAATGCTCAACCAACTGAGCCACACTGACCAGGGCTATGCCTGCCTTTCTTGAATCAGATTTTATATCTTTTTAATAATTTAGAATAATGTGTGATAAATAATATTTAGAATGAAATGCTTGTTCTTATTAATAATATACATTTAATATACTTTTATTGATTTATAGGGAGGGAGAGGGAGAGAGAGAAAGAAACATCGATGTGAGAAACATCAATTAGCTGCTTCCTGCATGTGCCTACTGGAGATTGAGCCTGCAACCTAGGCATGTGCCCTGACAGGGAATCGAATCTGGGACCTCACAGTCCATAGGGTAACGCTCAACCAACTGAGCCACACCAGCCAGGGCTGCAAGTGAAGTTTTAAGAGAAATGGGAACATAAAAATAAAAACAAAAGTTGCTTTTAAAACAAAATCTTTAAATGTGTTGTAAAGTAAGATTGCCTAAATCATAATTTTCCAGGATCATGGAGGTGAATTCTTTGAATATTTTTTTCAATTACATTTGACATTCAATATTATTTCATATTAGTTTCAGGTATAAAGTGTAGTGGTTAGACAATTATATGATTTAGGAAGTGACCTCCCCCCACCCTCGTTAATTCTAGTACCCACCTGGGAATCCATTGACTCTTAATGCTTAATTTTTCATTCATGAACAGTAAATTGCTTAGGATAATTTGACTCTATATTCATATTTTAAATAGGGTTTACTAGCAATGGGTGAAAAACTAGACATGTACCCTTGGATGTAACCAAAAAAAAAAAAGGGTTTTTAGTTCAAAGAGTTAGGTTCTAGTTTGCCTTTAATTAATTTTAGAGAAAGAAAAAAACACACATTGATTTGTTGTTCCACTTATTTATGCATTCATTGGTTGCTTCGTGATGTGCCCTGACTAGAGATAAAACCTGCATGCAACCTTGGTGTATCAGGATGATGCTTTAACCAACTGAGCTACCCCAGCCCAGGGCCTTAACTTTTTTTTTCTTGTCACTTTTATTTATTTATTTGTTTTTAATATTTTTATTGATTTTTTACAGAGAGGAAGGGAGAGGGATAGAGAGTTAGAAACATCGATGAGAGAGAAACATCACAAGGTACATGCCCTTGACCGGAATCGAACCTGGGACCCTTCAGTCCGCAGGCCAATGCTCTATCCACTGAGCCAAACCGGTTAGGGCTCTTGTCACTTTTATAATTACTGAAGTATGTATGTAATTTTTATTTAGAGCTACTGCTCTAAAGGGGAAAGAGCCCAGCCTGGTGGCTCAATTGGTTGAACGTAGTCTGAAAGGCTGCAGTTAGGGCACATACGTGGGTTGCAGGTTTTATCCCCAGGCGGGGAGCATATGAGAAGCAACGGATTGTTTCTCTCTCACATCCATGTTGTTGGCCTTTTCTCTCTCTCCCCCACCCCCACCCTCTACCCTCTCCCTCCTTTTCTCCCCCTTCCTCTTGCTAAGCATGTCCTCTGGTGAGGATTTATAAACAAATAAATAAATGGAGAAAAAATTCTTAAACCTGTGGGATTGTCTCTCAAGAAATGCTGTTAAGAATAATTTAGTCTCTTTCCTACCTGCATAGAGCTTCCATACAGCCCCGTAACTTATGAACAGGATTTTTACATTTTAGTAAAAGTTATCTGCAATGTGAAATTGATTAGAAAGTTAATATATAACACCTCATGAATACTTAAAATCTCTTTTTATATGTTATTTTTGGAAGGAAGTGGGCTGAAGATTGTACAAATAGTTAAAATGAAGATCTTATACTGTTGTTTTACTGTGTTAGACATCACTTGAACAGTAGTATGGAGGGCAAATAAACATACCAACTCAATTGGCAGTGAAGGCAGGGGTAAGTGACAGAATGCAGGGAAAAGACTTCATGAAATAGAAAGGGAACAGAAAGGAAGTGGTTTAAAAGATGCTTTACCTAGGGCTTATTTGGTTTAGTTTTTGGAGTCTGCAGGCCTGGATCTGCTCTATCTTTGCTTTCATTGAAACCACATAGAGAGTCTTTCCACAATATTAGTGTAATGTGACAGTAAGTAGTGTAAACGTATTTATAGTCATTCAGTTAGCAGATTTTACTAAATGCCCACTGAGGCCAACTTCTGTTTTAGACCTGGGGGTATATGGAAATGGGAGATGGGGGAGAGGAGTGGGTAAAGAAGGCATCTTAGAAAAAGTGAAACATAAGCTGAGATCTGAAAAATGAGTAGAAAATAGCCTTATAAAGCAGAGAAAGGAGCCAATATGGGTCTGAAGGAGAAGACCGGAAGGTATTGATACAAGGCAGGGACATTGTAAATCATGTTAGGAGAGCTGACTTGATTCTCGGTACAAGGAGAAGCTGACTTTTTCAAGAATCACTCTGGTAGTGAGGTTGGGAAATGGACTGTAGAGGGGTAAGAGGTGTGGAGATCACCATTTAGGACATTGTTGCACTAATTCTGGTGAAAGATAGGAATGGGGGATTTGGACTAAGTGGAGTTAATGCTTGTGGAGATGGAGAGAAAGAAATGGATGGATGCAATAAAGATTTAAGAAGCCAAATGGACAAGACTTCATTGGACATTGGGGTGAGAAAGAGGAATATTTTCAGGGGTTTTTTTTGGTTTAGATACCTAGGTGTATGCTGGTATCTAAAATAGGGAAGTAATGGTAATAGCAGAGTTTTGGTGTGTGTGGGGGGTGATCATTAGTTCAGTTTTGGACATGTTGAGTTGGTATCTGAAAGGAGAAACTCTATTTCTTCTTTTTCTCTCTACACTTAAACCAATACTCTGGCTGCCCAATGTGTGTGTGTGGAGGGGGGGGGGGGGTGGGGGGGGCGGTTCCCCACACCAAGCAGTTCTGTAATTCTCTGAGACACCAACTGGGTGGCCTACAATTCTGATGTTATACACCTAGAGTTAGCATTAGATCCTACAGATTAAGGGCTCAGTCCCACAAGACTTCCTGCTTAACCACTGTCCTCAAGTTACCCACAATTTCGTCTGAGTTGACTACAAATCGGGAGTTTGCATGATCCTTTGTGTTCAATCATTTGGTAGAACATCTAGTTTATTTACTAGACTAGAGGCTCAGTGCACAGATTTGTGCACTGGTGGGGTCCCTCAGCCTGGCCTGTGCCCTCTTGCAATCCGGGACCCCTCGGGGGATGTCGGAGGCCCAGTGCCCAGATTTGGCCCGATTCCTACAGGCCAGGCTGAGGGACCCCACCGGTGCACGAATCTGTGCACCAGGCCTCTAGTATGCATGTAAGATCTTTGGTTAATCTCTTCCCACCCTACCCCCTTCCCTCTGAGATTCATCAGTCTGTTCCATGTTTCCATGCCTGTGCGCTGAGCATCTGCCCCCTGGTGGTCAGTGCGCATCATAGTGAACTGCCGAACGGTCGCTTAGGCTTTTATATATATACTAGAGGCCCGGTGCACAAAAATTTGTGCACTCGGGGGGGGGGGGGGCGGTCCCTCAGCCTGGCCTGTGCCCTCTCACAGTCTGGGACCCCTCGGGAGATAATGACCTGCTGGCTTAGGCCTGCTCCCGGGTGGCAGAGGGCAGGCCTAATCCTTAGGTGCAGCCCCTGGGCAGGCTCAGAGCAGGGCCAATTGGGGAGTTGGGGCGCCGCTCCCTGTCATGCACAGAGCAGGGTGGATTGTGAGGATGCGATGCCACCCTCAGTCACGCTCAGGGTAGGGCCGATTGGGGGGTTGGGGCACCGCCCCCTGTCACACTCAAGGCAGGGTCGATGGGGAGGTTGCGGCGCCACCCCCTGTCATGCACAGAGCAGGGCCAATCAGGGGGTTGGGGAGCTCCCCCCTGTCACGCACAGAGCAGGGCCCATCAGGGCGTTGGGGAGCTCCCCCCTGTCACACAGAGAGCAGGGCACATCAGGGGGTTGGGGAGCAGCCCTCTATCACCCACAGAGCAGGGCCGATCAGGGGGTTGGGGCGCCGCCACTGTCACACTCAGGGCAGGGTCGATGGGGAGGTTATGGCTCTACCCCATCACACACAGAGCAGGGCCCGTGGGGGGGGGGGGGGGCTCCACCCTCTATCACCCACAGAGCAGGGCCGATCAGGGGGTTGGGGCGCTGCACCCTGTCACACACAGAGCCGCAGGTTGATTAGGGGGTTGGGGAGCTCCCCCCTATCAGGCACAGAGCAGGGCTGATCAGGGGGTTCAGGCGCCTTCCCCTGTCATGAATAGAGCAGGGCAGATAGGGAGGTTGTGGCCCCACCCCCTGTCACACACAGATCCGCAGGGCGATCAGGGGGTTTGGGCACTGCCCCCAGTCACACTGATCCCGGTGCTGGGAGGCCTCGCGGCTCTGCTGTTCCTGGTGCTGGAAGGCATGTTACCCTTTTACTATATAGAATAGAGGCCTGGTGCATGGGTGGGGGCTGGCTGTTTGTCCTGAAGGGTGTCCTGGATCAGGGTGGGGGTCCCCACTGGGGTGCCTGGCCAGCCTGGGTGAGGGGATGATGGCTGTTTGCAGCTGGTCACACACCCTTCATGGTGGGGGTCCCCACTGGGGTGCCTGGCCAGTCTGGGTGAGGGGCTGAGGGCTGTTTTCAGGCTGGGACTGAAGCTCCCAACTGCTCCTATTTTTCTTTTTTTTCTTTTTTTATTCTGGGCCAGCTTTAGCTCTGGGGCTCCAGCTCTTAGGCCTCCTCTCCTGAAAGCAGGTGTCTGGTTTGTTTCGGTTCTATAATCGAAACCTGTATCAACTCCAGCTCTGAGATCCCAGCCGGCTGAAAGCTGGTTTCTGGGGTTTTGTTTAGCTTCTATATTCGTTACAATGTTTCTTAAACTGCAAGCTCAGAGGCTGGCAAGGCAGGTGGGGAACGTTGCAGTCTTCCGTCACTGAAGCAAGCAAGCCTCATGTTAGTTGCAAGCTGCCTGGCTGCCGGCCGCCATCTTGGCTGGCAGTTAATTTGCATATCACCCTGATTAGCCAATGGGAAGGGTAGCGGTCGTATGCCAATTACCATGTTTCTCTTTTATTAGATAGGATATAGATTACTGGTTTATTTTAAAATGATACAACTCAGGAACAGCCAGATGGAAGAGATGTATAGAGCAAGGTATGTGGGAAGGGGTGCGGAGCTTCCATGCCCTGTGCCTGCAGCCCTGTGTGTTTACTAACCCAGAAACTCTGAAAGCCAACATTTAGGGATTTTTATGGAAGCTTTGTTATGTGGGCATTATTGATGAAATCATTGCCATTAACTCAGCCTCCAGCCCTCTCCCGTCCCAGAGTTGGAGGTGGAGAATGTAAGTTTCAACCTTCTAATCACTGGGTTGGCTCCCCTGGCAACCAGCTCCTCAAAGAGGCTTGTGATAAATAACAAAAGACACTCCTTTCACCTTTATCTCCCTTACGAAATGTGGGACCCCTACTGTAGATTTTGGGTACATAGTGGGCTAAATGCTGGTACACTTCTCTAGTGAGGTCTGTAGATTGGAAATTTCAAGAGTTTTATCAAAGATCTGCCAGGAATGGGAAAAAGGCCAAATTTCCTATATAATAAAAGGCTAATATGCAAATCGACCAAACAGCGGAACAACCTGTCGCTTTGATGCGCTCTGACCACCAGGAGGCAGATGCTCAATGCAGGAGCTTCCCCCTGGTGGTCAGTGCGCTCCCACAGGGGGAGCGCCACTCAGCCAGAAGCTCTGAGTCGGGCTCAGGGCTCGCAAGCGCAGCGGCGGTGTCGGGAGCATCTTCCACCTCCATGGCAGCGCTAAGGATGTCCAACTGTGGCTTAGGCCCACGTGGGGAGCGGGCCTAAGCGATCAGTTGGACATCTTCCAAGGGCTCCCAGACTGTGAGAGGGCACAGGCCAGGCTGAGAGACCACCCCCTCCCACCCCGAGTGCATGAATTTCATGCACTGGGCCTCTAGTATGTTATAAATAATAATATCACAGTACCCATTTGCTATCAGTATAATTATCAAAGGTAGTTGAACATAAAAGTTTGGGAACAGACCTGACTGGTTTGGCTCAGTGGATAGAGCGTCGGCCTGCGGACTGAAGGGCCCCAGGTTCGATTCCAGTCAAGGGCATGTGCCTTGGTTGTGGGCACATCCCCAGTGGGAGGTGTGCAGGAGGCAGCTGATCGATGTTTCTCTCTCAACAATGTTTCTGACTCTCTATCCCTTTCCCTTCCACTCTGTAAAAAATCAATAAAATATATTTTTTAAAAAAAGATTGGGAACAAAAACGTGGCTGTTTTTGGTTTGTTTATTGCAGGGAGAAGGAAGAGGAAAGGGCTTATAGTGAGGTTGATCAGGGAAAGAAGCCATATCGGTGAAATAAAGTCTCTTGTGGACTGATATTCATAAGAGTGGCATGTCATCTCATATTAATCAATCGAAAATATAAGTAATGTATTGGCTGTTGATGTTCACTACATGCTGTTCCTGTCGGCAAACTGATAAAGAGAATCCAAATCACAGTCATAATATCAGGGTAATCGCTTCATAAGGTATATAAATGCCTAATCACTATGTTGTGACCTGACACTAATATAATGTCTCTTGAATGTAATTGAAAATAATTTATTAAAGAAATTGAAAAAAAATTTTTTGAACAAAGCATTAGAAATGAATGGGCTCAGTAGCTAGTGATTTATATGACAATTTGATGTGGTCATTTTCCTGTACTGCCTACAGAAGATTGCTTCTAGAGTTGAGGAAGAAGGGCTCCTTTCACTTTAATTTTACTTTCACTTTAAGTAGAATTCTAAAATAGTTTGGATTTGGTTTTAAATTTTGCCCTTTTTGGAAAGAAGACATTCAGTGATGAGTGTTGTCAACAGAATAATTTATAAGACTCTTACCATTATTTTTGTACCTAAAAGAAAATAGAGTAGATTTATTCAAATTAGTAGTTTAGTGACATTGTTTAAAACATTTTTTTCTTTTTTCTTTGTTTACAGAAATGGCTGCAGTCTACTGACCTCACTAGAGAAGTATACCAGCATTTAGCCCACTATGTACCCAAAATCTACTGCAGGGGTCCCAACCCTTTTCCACAGAGAGAAGACATGCTGGCACAGCTTGTCTTATTGGGACCAATGGAATGGTACATTTGTGGTGAAGATCCTGCGTTTGGATTTCCAAAACTTGAACAAGCAAACAAACCTTCTCATCTTTGTGGTCGTGTTTTTAAAGTAGGAGAGCCTACTTACTCTTGCAGGTAAAATATTGTCATTCTCTTTATAAAAGGCTCTTGTTTTTATTTGACTTTTTTTCCTCCTGAAAACTTATATCTTTGTTTTAAATTGTGAAGTATAATATGTGCGTGTGTGTACACAGCAGGTATATGCAGTGTAATAAGTAATTATGAAACAAACATTCATGAAATTATTTTCCAGGTCAAGAAGTAGAACATCTCCAGCATCCTAGAAACCCACTGTATGCTTTCTTCCTACCCCATAATTAACTGCTACCTTGACTCTTGTAATAATCACTTTCTTGCTTTTCTTTTAAATATATTTTTATTGATTTCAGTAGAGGAAGGGTAAGGGATAGAGAGATAGAAACATCAATGATGAAAGGATCATTAATTGGCTGCTCTTGTATGCCCCACACTGGGGATTGAGCCTGCAACCCAGGCATGTGCCCTGACTGGGAATTTAACTGTGGCCTACTGGTCATAGGTTGGCGCTCAACCACTGAGCCAAACTGACTTGGGTGGTCCTTTTCTGATCATTTTTCAGTTACAGTGATTCTTTTTGATGTTTGTATTATCCCAGATATGTGGAAGCCCCATCACACTAGCATCTTTATCCTTTTTAAATGCCTTCATTAGTGTTTGAATACTTCTTTGATTTCTGTCTCAAGATATCCAAACAACCCACCATTTATTACTCTGACCCATATGCAGAATCATGTTACCGACCAAACTGGATCTGAATGCTCAGTAGTTGCCAGCAAAAAGATGATTTTATGAGATGGAACTTTATTGTGAGCCAGCAAGCAAGGACAAGTATATAATCCATATTTATTAGGGGAAATCATGCACTAGCATCAAGGTAGACTTAGTAATTGTATGTATAGGTAGGGACATGCCAGCGCTTGCGCAGTTAGGAAACATGCTTAAACATACATTGCACGTTCAAAAATGATGGGAAATCTCTGCAAATCTACCCCTGGGTGGAGATTTTGTGTTTTAATGAGGAAAGTTCACATGGAGGTCACTGAAGGGTTCTTCAGGCTGCTCCAGACAGTCTCAGGTGATTTTAGCTGGTTCACCCCCTGGTCCTGCAAAATATCCTGGGCTTGATCCTGAAAAACATTAGTAGCAATCACCAACATCAGGGATTGTATAGGTATGGATAAACATCTAAGTTTTGATTTTTCTGTGAAACTTTCAGCAAACTTTAAAGATAGTGTTGCACAAACCTTATAAATTTTAGAGTGACCTAGTCAGGGTTATAGGTTATTCGAGGCAGTGTTTCCTTTTAGTTGGGAATGGTAGGTAGGAACCAAGATATGGAGGGTTAGTGAGGGACGACCAAATGACTGAACAGCAGGCTGCGTGGGGTGACCAGGCCAGCGGGGGGGGGCAGTAAGGGGCACCCAGGCGAGCGGTGGGGGGGCAGTTGGGGGCAGCCAGGCCGGCAGGTGAGGGGTAGTTGGGGACAACCAGGCTGGCAGGTGGGGGGGGGGGCAGAGTTGGGGGTGACCAGGCTGGCAGGGGGCGGGCAGTTAGGGGCGATCAGGCCAGCAGGCAGAGGCGGTTATGGGTGATCAGGCTGGCAGGCGGGTGAGCAGTTAGGAGCCAGTGGTCCCGGATTGTGAGAGGGATGTCCGACTGCCGGTTTAGGCCCGGTCCCCGGGATTAGGCCTAAACCAGCAGTTGGACATCCCCTGAGGGGTTCCAGATTGGAGAGAGGGTGCAGGCTGGGCTGAGGGGACCCCCTGCACCCCGCACATGAATTTCATGCATCAGGCCTCTAGTCCTATCTAATAATAGACAAGCATGGTAATTAACCATACCTCCGACACACTTCCCATTGGCTAATCAGGGTGATATGCAACTTAACTGCCAACCAAGATGGTGGTTAACCGCCAACAAAGATGGCGGCTAATTTGCATACTACAGGCAGGGTGGGACAGCGTTATCCCACCTGCCCCGCTGCCATCCGGACCTGCTATCTGCGACCCGGGCAGCAGCAGCCTGTATGGGACCTGATACAGGGCTGGCCGGCGGGACCACAGCGATCTGCCACCAGACACGCCCACAAACGGCCCTCCCGTGGGGATCCCTGGCTGGCGGGTGCTGATGAACCGATCAGCCACTGGCCACGCCCACAAACGGCCCTCCCGCGGGGATCCGTGGCTGGCAGGTGCTAATGCACCGATCAGCCACCGGCTGCGCCCACAAATGGCCCTCCCGCGGGGATCCTGGGTTGACGGGTGCTAATGCACCGATCCTCCACTGGCCACGCCCACCGACAGCCCTGGGCCGCCTTTGCCCTGTGCATACTATGCAGCTGGGAGAGGGCGGGAACTGCCCAGGGTTTGTGTTAGGCAGCCGAGAGCGGAGTGCAAACTATCCCGACCGGTAGCTACTTGCTCATTCACTTACTTGCTCATTCATTCACTCATTCACTCACTGAGCAAACCCTCTCAGGTCCCTGGCACCAAGCCAGGCACTGAAGGTGAAGCAGGATAAGACAGAGCTCTGCCTTCAAGATGTTAGTAATTCAGTATGCAGCCAGGAGAAGGGCACCGGGCCTCTGGGAGCAGGGCGGGAACTTTGCCGGGATGGGCTTCAGGCAGCAGAGAGTGGGGCTGGAAGTTCTGCCGTGTTGCCATAGCAACGTGGCAGAAGTTCCCGCCCCTTAGCTGCTTGCTAATTCACTTAATCGCTCATTCATTCACTCATTCACTCACTCAGCAAACCCTCTCAGGTCCCAGGCACCAGGCCAGGCACTGAAAGTGAAGCAGGATAAGAAAGAGCTATGCCCTCAAGATGTTAGTAATTCAGTAGGGCGAAGCAGGCACATGAATGAGGCAGTTGTATGCACGGATGCACTGTTGAATTCGGTGAGGGTGTAACTAATGCCGACTTTGTTCTCTTGATAAAATGGGGCTTCGGGAGCAAGGCCATCCCAAGCCTGTAGACCTGTGCCTAGGCCAGGAGTGGCCGGAGTCCAGGAACATGACAGAGGGTGCAGGTCGGGCTGAGGGGTCTGGCCCCAACCCTCACCCTCACCCCCGAGTGCACAAATTTTTGTGCACGGGGCTACTAGTCCTATCTAATAAAAGAGAAACATGGTAATTGGCATACGACCGCTACCCTTCCCATTGCCTAATCAGGGCGATGTGCAAATTAACTGCCAGCCAAGATGGCGGCCAGCAGCCAGGCAGCTTAAACTGAACATGAGGCTTGCTTGCTTCAGTGACGGAGGACTGCAACATTCCTCGCCTGCCTTGTCGGCCTCTGAGCTTGCAGTTTAAGAAACATTGTAACAAATATAGAAGCTAAACAAAACCCCAGAAACCAGCTTTCAGCCAGCTGAGATCTCAGAGCTGAAGTTGATACAGAGTTTCGATTATAGAACCTAAACAAACCAGATACCTACTTTCAGCAGCTGAGGCCTCAGAGCTGGAACCAAGCCTCAGAGCTAAAGCTGGCCCAGAATAAAAAAAAAAAGGAGCAGTTGGGAGCTTCAGTCCCAGCCTGAAAACAGCCCTCAGCCCCTCACCCAGACTGGCCAGGCACCCCAGTGGAACCCCCACCATGAAGGGTGTGTGACCAGCTGCAAACAGCCATCATCCCCTCACCCAGGCTGGCCAGGCACCCCAGTGGGGACCCCCACCCTTATCCAGGACACCCTTCAGGTCAAACCAGCCAGCCCCCACCCATGCACCAGACCTCTATTCTATGTAGTAAAAGGGTAATATGCCTCCCAAGACCGGGATCAACGGAGCCAACAGGCCTCCCGGCACTGGGATCAGCGTGACGGGGCAGTGCCCAAACCCCCTGATCACCCTGCAGCTCTGTGTGTGACAGGGTGCGGGGCCCCAACCTCCTGATCGGCCCTGCTCTGTGGGTGATAGAGGGTGGCACCCAAACCTGATCTGCCCTGGTCTGTGTGTGACAGGGGGCGGTGCCCCAACTCCCCTATCGGCCCTACTCTGTGAGTGACAGGGGGGAGCTCCTCAACTCCCTGATGGGCCCTGCTCTGTGCGTGACAGGAGGGAGCTCCCCAACCCCGATGGGCCCTGCTCTGTTTGTGACAGGGGGGAGCTCCCCAGCCCCCTGATCGACCCTGCTCTGTGCGTGACAGGGGCAGCGCCCCAACCCCCTGATTGGCCCTGCTCTGTGCGTGACAGGGGGTGGCGCCGCAACCTCCCCATCGACCCTGCCTTGAGTGTGACAGGGGGCGGTGCCCCAACCCCCCAATCGGCCCTACCCTGAGCGTGACTGAGGGTGGCATCGCATCCTCACAATCCGCCCTGCTCTGTGCATGACAGGGGGCGGCGCCCCAACTCCCCAATCGGCCCTGCTCTGAGCCCGACCAGGGGCTGCACCTAGGGATTAGGCCTGCCCTTTGCCACCCGGGAGCAGGCCTAAGCCAGCAGGTCGTTATCTCCCAAGGGGTCCCAGACTGTGAGAGGGCACAATCCGTGCTGAGGGAACCCCCTCCCCACCCCACCCCCCGAGTGCACAAATTTTTGTGCACCGGGCCTCTAGTAGATATATAAAAGGCTAAGTGACCGACTGGTAGCTATGACGTACAGTGACCACCAGGGGGCAGATGCTCCGACTGGTAGCTATGATGTGCACTGACCACCAGGGGGCAGACACTCAACGCAGGAGATGCCAAGCTGTGGTGACTTGGCAGGGGCGGTTCTTGGGTGATACATCCCGTAACCAGAGAGGAAGACACCCAATTCTGGGGTGCATCACCCAAGAACTGCCCTCTAGCAATAGGACCCCTCAGAGGATGTTGGAGAGCCAGTTTCGGCCCAATCCCCGCACGCCAAGTCGAGGGACCCCACCTTCCGGAGGGACCCCGCTCACTCTGCAGATGCCCTTCAAGCCGCTGCACCACTCCAGGGAGGGACTGCGGGAGGTTGGTTCCAGGGCATGTCCAGCCTGTCTCCCACCCCGCTGGCCACCTTCTGATTAATTTTAATGTGTATGAATTTGTGCACTGGGGCACTAGTGTAAATATAATTATCTAATACATACGTATATGCAAACATACATACAAAAGAGAGTATGTTATAGATACTCGGCTAAATTTTCCCTTCTCTGTTTAACAAATATTGACATCTGTTCATATTAGCTGATATAACCAGATAACCCATTGTGTGGATATACTATTAATAGAGGCATTGTATAACATTTTTTTCTGTAAAAGTTCTTGTAATTTGGGGGAAGGCCTCTGGGTATCAGTGGTCATCTTTATCAGCGTGGTTAGAATACCAATAGAGATAGACTGTTAGATCTCGTTTTTTGTCTGTCTTTACAAAAACATCTTTGAGTCCTTAATTGATATTTGGAGCAATAGAGCTAGTTAGCCCTCATGATTTACAGATAAGGAAACGGAGGTTCGTTTGTTTCAGTAATGTCTTTTGTAGCCAAAGGAACCAGTTTCAAAGCATGTCTTTTAATTTTCAATCTGGAGCATTTCCTCCATTTTTCTTTTACTTTCATGATCTGGACACTTTTGAAGATCACAGGCCAGTTATTTTGTAAATGTCTGTTAATTTGGCTTTGTCTGATATACTTAATGATGAAAGTCAGGTTGTATCTTTCACAGAAATATCACAGAAGTCACCTGTTCAAATACCCTATCAAATAGCATATGATTTTGATTTGTTTGGTAACTGGTGATGTTAACTTAGATCACTTGATTAAGGAGATGCTGTAAACTTCACTGTAAAGTTACTCTTTCACCCTCTGTAATCAGTAAGTATTTTATGGGAAGATATTTTGAGACTATTAAATCCCCCGTTTCGTACCAAACATTCAATTTATCCATTTATTTATATTGGTATGTATTCATGGAGTCCAATTATTCTTGTGCTCAAATTGTTTTAGGTTTGACCCGAGGGAGGCCCTTCAAAGCTGTCTTCTTTGTTCTTTTTCATGTCCCCATCATTCTTTGAGCAATTCATTTTTCTTTCTGACACAAGATGTTTGGGCACATTTTGGAATTTTCCCTTCCCCAGTCCTGAAAGCAAACATTTCTCCAAGAAGCGTAGTTCTTTTTTAGTAGAGACTGGTGTTTAGAAATAAGGTGTGCTTGTTGCTTTGGGTATGCTACTAATCCCAGACCCTCTCAGTGGATCTGTATCTGTAGATACATATTGAAAGAGTTACTGAAGACCATACATTTACAGTGATCTCTTTCCAATTCCAGTCCAACACCACAATATTCTTTCTCATTTTCTTCCTTTGCATATTTGAAACTCCCTCTGATGAGCGTGATTCCCATCCTGAAAATACTTATTTGATCATGGTATGTAACCATTCTCTTGCTGCTGTTGCTGCTGCTGCTGCTGCCACCCAGCTCTGCATAGTTGCCCTCTTTTACCCCATTTGAACTTTACACTCTGTGCTGGGCCTTGGTGGCTTTCCCCACATTCCTTGTTAGGGCAGATATAAAATAAATCTTACTTTAAAATGCATGGTCCTTAATTCAAATCTGGCCTTTCTGTTACCTCAACTGGATGTCTATCTTGATCAGAATTCCAAAGTTTTTTTTTAATTCTTTATTGTTTAAAGTCTCCTTTTTCCCCCATTGACCTCTCCCCAGCCGTTCCCACCCCCCAAGCACATGCGATCACCCCCCTACTGTCTTGTGTCCATGGGTTATGCTTATGTGCATGCCTACAAGTCCTTTGGTTGATCTCTTACACCCCCTCGCTCCCCTGCCTTTCCTCTGAGGTTGGATAGTCTATTAGATGCTTCTATGTCTCTGGATCTATTTTTGTTCATCACTTTATGTTGTTCATTATATTCCACAAATGAGTGAGATCATGTGATACTTACCTTTCTCCAACTGACTTATTTCACTTAGCATAATGCTCTCCAGGTCCATCCATGCTGTTACAAATGGTAAGATTTCCTTCTTTTTTACAGCAGCGTAGTATTTCATTGTGTAGGTGTAACACAGTTTTTTAATCCACTCATCTGGTGGGCATTTAGGCTGTTTCCAAATCTTAGCTATTGTAAATTGTGCTGCTATGAACATAAGGGTGCATATATCCTTTCTGATTTTTGTTTCTGATTTCTTGGGATATATTCCTAGAAGTGGGATTACTGGGTCAAATGGGAGTTCCCAAAGTCTTCTTGCTAGATTTCTCTGTGGCTCTCTCAATTCCATAGCAGCCACTCTCTAGTAAACTTAGAAAGTGTCTCCCTATGCATGTGTAGCCCAACCATCAGCCAAGAACTCATTCACTGGTGACCCCCACATAGACTTCTGCCCCTATCTGCCCCCCATCCTTCACACATTCCATCTTTCTGGTGTCCTGACCCTCAGCTATTACACTTGCCCCAAACTCTGATCTAGCCTCAGCTCAGCAGAACCTTCCCTCTCTGCTTAGACTCTAGCTTATTGTGCCCCAGGTGGGAATTTACCCCCTCTGTGAGAGCGGGGCCATTATAGGGCTCAGCTCATGAATTTCCCCTCTCTTAGTTATTGCATCCTAGTGCTGCCTGTTCAATGCCTGGAAGTAGTTGCCTCGTGTATTCATCTGGTTTTATGGTTGTGTACAGTGGGAGGATTAGCTCAGTACCAGTTTTCTGTCATAATCAGAAATTGAAGTCCCACAATTTATTTTAACAGTGGAAATTGTTTAAGTTTGTTGAGCACCTTCTAGGCACTAAATTTAATGCTACGCTCTTTCTATATACTCACATTTAATCCTTCTATAAACTTCTTAGGAAAAGGGTGCAGAATAGTTTAAGGGACTCACCTGCAGTTATGAAAATTGAAACCAGAGCGCTCTGATTCTAAAGTCTGTGTTTTTCTTTTTTCATTTTACCTTTTTTTGAATCTCACATAGTGGTCTCATGAATTTTTCACTTATCCTCAGTAAAATGAGGAAAAAACTGGGGAAAAAGACTGAGTTATTCTTGTGGCTAAATTTATTTAGTTCCTAAATTCTGAGAGATATTCTTTATTGTTAAAATATTAGACAATTAGGTAGTTTGTTAAAATAAAGACAATTAGGTAGTTTTGTTTTGTATTTTAATGTTCTTGCAAAAAATAATTATCAGCTCCCTTTTTTGCTCATTCTACTCATCCCTGAAACTCTGAAATACAGGAACTTCAACAGAGTAGCACTCTGACTCCTAACCAGAAAATCAAGTTACATTGCAGTACTATTTTCTGTACCATGAAGTAATGCAAAGAATATTAAATAAAAATCATAATTAGGCTGGAGAAAGAGCTTTTGGTGACAGAATTGTGGACTTGGCCTGAGCTCCTTTTTCCCTCATTATCTCATTAGACAACTCTATATGTTACTGTTTCCCAGTTGCATATGTTTGGCACATGTAATAGTGCCTCATACTAATTAGGTGCTCAGCAAATATTTGTTGAGCAAATGCCTGTTATATTGTTCAAAATACAGAGGACAGTTTGAAAGATGTTATTTTGCTGTTCCTACTTTAAATTGCTTTTGTATTCCTATTTGTTCCACATTTCCATACTCGTTTAGTGGCAATATCGTATTTATTGTAAACCAGCTACTTTCTAGGACTAACTAATAGTTATTATATACAGGACATTTTTCCATTCTGTGTATGTAAGATTTTTTTAAGCCAGATACTTGGTTTTCAAATAAGATATTGAGCCATGAGTAATATCAGAGGGGTAGAGATAGTTTTGTTCCTTTTCTGAATGGAAATATAAAGCTCTAATATGGAAGAACCACTTAATTCCAGTAAGAAGAGTTGTTTATTCAGTTTCTTACTATTTTTTGTTATTAATCCTCACTTGAGGATATTTTTCCATTGATTTTTAGACAGAGTGGAAGGGAGGGAGAAAGAGAGAGAAACATCGATGTGAGAGAGACACATAAATTGGTTGCCTCCCACATGTGCCCCAGTTGGGGCCAGGGATTCAGCCTACAACTCAGGTATGTGCCCTTGACCAGAATTGAACCTGGGACCCTTCAGTCTAAGAGCAGGCGCTCTACCCACTGAGCAAAACCGGCTAGGGATTCTTAGTTTTTAAACACTTGATTTTTTTTTAAGCAGAGTTCTATTTTAAGACTGTTTCTTTTTAGCATGAATAGTCCAGAGGTTAAAATCAATACTGTGTTAATTTAAAAAATATTAATTACCTTTAATTGTGGAGGTGATACATGAATGAAATTTTACTGTGCATATTGTAATTGTGGCTTTCCCCCCTTCATTTAATAATTTGTCTTGGAAATAGCAACCTGTCAATATATATAAATCTTTATTATTCTTTTTTTCTCCTGTGTTTCCATAATAAGGACAGCCATAATTTATTTGATTGCTCTATTAATCAAGTCAGAAATGGGGAATGTCTAAGTTTTTCCCCCCTATAGCAAACAGTGCTGCAAAGAACACCCTGTACATAAGGGGTAGGCAAAAGTAGGTTTATAGTTATAGTACAAATAATACAATAACCAATAAATACTAATACAAGAATGAACTTTCACGTACTCACAACTGTAAATCTACTTTTGCCAACCCCTGTATTTGTACACGTTTCAGTATTTTTCAAGGTAAATACCTAGAAGTAGAATTGCAATGCTATGTGTTGTCACTGTGGCCTTCAATATAATGGAAATTTCCCTTATTTACCCTAGTCTCTGACCTGGGAAAATGAAAGTAAGTTGTTGGTGATATTTCCTAGATAACCTAGTGTGGATTCCTATAATTGTCTAAAGTGAGTCGTATGTTCTTTGCTTAGAGATTTGTGATCAATTTTATTAATTCTGCACCAGTTTGGTTCGAGATCAAGCATAGAATTACATGGGGTACAACATCAACTTTACATGCATGCTTTTGTCTAGATGTTAGGAAATAGTAGAACTAAAATGTATTACTATGGGAATCCTTTCAAGTGTAGAAACTCGGATTTATATTACCAAAATTTTCTTATTGGTACCTTATCTGTGGTTTTTGTTGTTTTAGGGGAAATTTACGCATTTTGAAAGACACAAGTTTAATTGTACATTTTTAACAATAGTTAACGTCATGTAACTCATATTCTATCAAGATATAGAACATTTCCATCTGACTAGAAATTTCCTTGTTTAAAGGTTCAACCCCTACATAACCACTATTCTTAGATATTTTCTCTTTAGATTAGTTTTGCCTGTTCTAAAACTTCATAAAAATGAAATCATATTCTTTTTGTTTCTGGCTTGCTTTTAAATGTCTGTCAGATTTACCCACAATGTTATGATTATTAGAAATAGGTTTCTTTTTAAATTGATGAGTGTTAGTCCATTGTATGAATGTACTGTAATTGCCCATAATTCATTGTCCTGTTGATAAACATGTGGGTTGTTTCCAATTTGAGGCTACCATGAACAAGGCTTCTATGATCTTTTGTTTGAACAACTCATTCTCTTTCTTTAGTGCAAATTTTTAAAATTTAAAGGAAAGAAAAACGATAATTTATTTCATATTTATATTAGCTTATGCCAATATTTTAAATGCAACATCCTATATAATAAAAGCCTAATGTGCTAAGTGTTTAGTCGTCCGTTTAACCAAAGTGTAATATGCCAATGATAAAGGCCACTCAACCTCTCGCTATGACATACACTGACCACAAGGGGGCAGGCAGTCGACCAGTCCACCAGTTGCTATGATGTGCACTGACCACCAGGGGGCAGATGCTCCAATTCATAGGTTAGCTTGTTGCTGGGGTCCAGCCGATCTGGACTGAGTGAGACGGGCCAGACACACCCTGGAGCCCTCCCACAGTCCCACCTCGGCTGGCCAACTTCCTGCATCCCTCCCTGGCCCTGATCGTGCACCAGTGGGGTCCCTCTGCCTGGCCTGCGCCCTCTCGTAATCCAGGACCTCTCAGGGGATGATAGAGAGCTGGGTTCGGCCCAATCCCGCAGGCCAGGCCAAGGGACCCCACTAGTGCATGAATTTGTGCACTGGGCCTCTAGTATTAAAGTATTAGGCATTATTATTCTGTACTTCTGTGTTTAATATACCAAAAACATAAATCTTGCATTATTTTAAAATCTTCAGCTTTTCATGACACATTTTAGGAATATAAAGACACTATTACAGGATAGGTCTTCTAGACTGGAATCTCATACAGTGAACACTATTAGCAGATACATTAGTTGCTGGCTATGAGCATTTGTAAACAAGTCTTTTTGTGGACATACATTTCATTTTTCATGTATTAATCCCTACAAATGGAATTGCTCAAAGGGCCAGGTATATGATGAACTTAATAAGAAACTGCAAAACTTTTTCCAAAATGGTTTTTTGTTCCCACCAATAATGCGTGAAAGTTCCACTTGCTCCATATCCTCACCAACATTTGATGTTAGTCTTTTCAATTTTAGCCATTCTATGGTATCTCATTATGGTTTTAATTTTCTTTTTAAAAATTCTCAACTGAAGACATGCTTTTTAGAAAATTAATTTTAGAGAAAAAGGGAGAGAAATATTGTTATGAGAGTGAAATATCAATCAGTTGCCTCCGCACATGCCTCCGCTGGGGATTGAACCCACAACCAGGGTATGTGCCCTAACCGGCAATAGAACCCCTAACCTTTCAGTGTACAGGTTGACACTCCGAAAAACTGAGCCCCACTGGTCAGCGCTTGGTTTTAATTTTACTTTTTCCTGATGACTAATGATGTTGGTGGAATTTTACACGTGGTCATTGCTCATCATCTAACTTCCGAAGTTTTGTTCAAGTCCTTTGTCCATTTTTTTTTTTTTATTGTTTGTCTTTATTGAGTTTTGGAATTCGTTGTATATTCTGGGTACAAGTCTTTGTCAGACATTTCTATGAATATTTTCTCCCAGTCTGTGGCTTGCTTATATGGTATCTTTGATGACAGAAGCTTTTATATTTTGATGAAATTCATTTTACCAATCTTTTCTTTTGTGATGATCATATCCTCTGTTTCAGAAATCTCTTGCATTCTCCCACATGGCAAAGATATTCTCTCTGTTTTGTCTACAAACTTTGAAATTTTAGATTTTATGTCTGGGTCTATGATCCATCGCAAACTAATTTTTTAGTGTATCCTTCATTTCTGACTGGTTCTTTTTTTTTTTATGATTTCCATGTCCTTTTTAATGATGTTGAAGTTCTCACTAAATTCTTTGAGCATCCTTATAACCAATGATTTGGTCTCTGCATCTAGTAGATTGCTCATCTCCATTTAATTTTTCTGAGTTTTGTTCTGTTCTGTTCTTTCATTTGACACGTTTGTCTCCTCATTTTATCAACCTCTCTGTGTTTGTTAGTATTAGGTAGAGCTGTTGTGTCTCCCAGGCTTGGTAGAGTGGCCATATGTAGTAGATGTTCTCTAGGGTCTAATGGCACAGCCTCCCTGATCCTCCAAGCTGGGCACTCTAGATGCTCTCCTCCCCACCCTGTGGACTGTGTACACCCTCCTGTTGTAGTTGAGCCTTGACTGCTTTTGCCACGTTAATAGGAAGGATTGACCCCCAGGCTGATTAGCTGGAAGTACTGGCTGCAACAGATCAGATGTGCAGGGGCCCACCCCACAGTATAGGACTTATTTCAGCAGGGCTCTGAGTCCGCCCATTGAGTATATCTCATGGAAGTGGTTGGGCATCTTCAATGTGGTCTGAAGCTGTATACCAGGTGCACTGGCTCTGGGGCCTTCTGGGAGGTACAGGCCAAGGTCAGCCACTGCCTATATTCTGCTTGGGGCCTCCTGGCATGAGCTACAAAGCAATCTGCAGATGGCTGCTACTTGTGCTGGGCTTAGAGGTGTGGAGGAGAGGCTAAGCTGCAAACTAAGGCCAGCTGCTGCTAGTGCCTGATGTGGGGTCACTTACGAGAAGCATGGGGCATGGTTAGGCCAGATGCTACTTGTTTGAGAGATTGTAGGACAGTCAGAAGCATGAGTCGAGACAGGCCATTAATATGGAAAAGCCACTGGAAACAGCATATTTGGGCCCAAAAGTTGTGTGGCAGGGTTTCAGGAAATCACCAGGGCACGGCTAACAGTGTTAGCCAGGTTGATGGAAACTCAACCCCCTGATCGCCCTGCGGCTCTGTGTGTGACAGGGTGCGGCGCCCCAAGCCCCCCACCCACGGGCCCTGCTCTGTGTGTGACGGGGTAGAGCCATAATCTCCCCATCGGCCCTGTCCTGAGTGTGAGAGTGGCGGCTCCCCAACCCCCTGATCGGCCCTGTTCTGTGGGTGATAGAGGGCGGCGCCCCAACCCCCTGATCCCCCCTACTCTGTGTGTGACGGGGTGGTGCCCCAACTCCCCTATCGGCCCTGCTCTGTGCGTGACACGGTACGGAGCCCCAACCCCCCTGATGGGCCCTGCTCTGTGTGTGAAAGGGGGCAGCGCCCCAACTCCCTGATTGGCCCTGCTCTGTTTGTGACAGGGGGTGGCGCCGCAACCTCCCCATCAACCCTGCCTTGAGTGTGACGGGGTGGTGCCCCAACCCCCCAATCAGCCCTACCCTGAGTGTGACTGAGGGTGGCATCACAACCTCCCAATCCGCCCTGCTCTGTGCATGACAGGGGGCGGCGCCCCAACTCCCCAATCGGCCCTGCTCTGAGCCCGACCAGGGGGCTGCACCTAGGGATTGGGCCTGCCCTCTGCCATCTGGGAGCAGGCCTAAGCCAGCAGGTCGTTATCTCCCAAGGGGTCCCAGACTGCGAGAGGGCACAGGCCAGGCTGAGGGACCCCCCTCCCCCCCGAGTGCACAAATTTTTGTGCATCCGGCCTCTAGTCTATATAATAAAAGCCTAAGCGACTGTTACAGCAGAACGACCAGAACAACTGGTCAGTGCACTCCCACAGAGGGAGCATCCCTCTGCCAGAAGCCAGGCTCCTTGCTGGCGAGCGCAGCAGTGGTGGTGGGAGCCTCTCCACCTCTGCAGCAGCGCTAAGGAGCAATGAACTGAGCAGTAAGGAGCAGCCAGCAGTCAGGCGGTAAGGAGCGAGGGGTCCCGGACTGCAAGCGGGCCTGAGCCGGCAGGCGGACATCCCCTAAGGCAGTGATAGTGAACCTTTTGAGCTCGGCATGTCAAAATTTTGAAAAACCCTAACTTAACTCTGGTGCTGTGTCACATATAGAAATATTCATAATTTTTTTTTATATTTGCAACCATTGTAAAAAAAAGATTTATATTTTTGATATTTATTTTATATATTTAAATGCCATTTAACAAAGAAAAATCAACCAAAAAATATGTATAAAATGAACAAAAACAGAAAAACAATGTACATTTAGGAAAAAATAATAATAAAAACAATGATAATCAAATGGTACAAAAACTAGAAATTAGTGACTTTTTTAGTGCTGAAGTTTGCTAATTCTTCGATTGCAGGTTCATACTTGGTGCACTTCAAGGCCAAGCAAGCGCCACTAACTTCATCTGTTAGCCAGTTTCTTTTGTTCGTTTTAATATTCTTTAATGCTGAGAACAAAGTCTCACAAAAATATCTTGATGAAAACATGGTTAGCAAAGCCATCGCTAGATTTTTTATGTCGCTAAAAGTGTCAGGTATTCTGTTCCAAGCACTCAAAATTTCTTGTTCGTAGTTGCACTCTTCTTCATTATTCAAACGATTTCATTCCAGATTTTCAAGTTTCAACCTTAAGTCAACAAACACGAGTCCAAATGCTACCTTGAAAATCTGCAATTTGCAGATTTGCAGATTTGCATCCATTGGAAATCCTTTAATTCCAAAGTACTGTAAACAACTACATCCAGATACTTAATTATTTTAATGGTCTGTTCTAGGCTTCTAAATTGGCCGTATCTTTCACTGAACTGTTCAAATAACGAATTTACTATATTCTGGTACATAGTATGGACTCCATTACACTTGTTGTAGTGGCCTTCTCGAAATACTTTTTTATCCAAGGAAAATACTTACAAGTTTTAGTTTCAATATCTCGCTTGAAAATTTTAAGTTTACTTTCAAAAGATTTGATGTATCCAAACATAACGTCAATACTTTTGCCAAAACCTTGTAAATTTAAGTTCAGTTAATTTATATGAACAGAGAGATCTGTAAAAAACATCAAATTGCTGACCCACTTATGATCATTGATCTGAGGAAAGTTTGCCAGATCCTTATTCTCAATAAATACCGTAATTTCTTCAAAGCACTCCACAAATCGCTCAAGTACTTTACCTCGACTCAGCCATCTCACATTATTGAACATCAGTAGTCCACTGTAGGTTGAATCAACTTCCTGTAAAAGTGCAGAAAATTCTCGCTTGTGAAGGGGTCAAGAAGCTATAAAATTCACAATTTTTGTTACAACTGACATTAAATCATTCAATTCTGAGAATCCCAATTTGGCACACAACACCTCCTGATGGATAATGCAATAAAAAGGTACAAGTGGATGTCTAATAGCTTCCATAAACAATTTCAGGAGTCCCACATTTTTTCCCACCATATTTGGTGCCCCATCTGTCATGACTGACACAATTTTAGAGATATCAATGTTTAGGTCACTGAATGTTTTTATAACAACCTTACATATTTCGTTTCCTGATGTACTTATTGGCACTGATTCTAACTTTATCAACTCTTCTCTCATTGTGAGACCATCAGAATATCTAGCAATAATGGCCAACTGAGCATTTGATGTGACATCAGTAGTTTCATCAAGAGAAATTGAAAAATATTTACAACTATTTAAGTCTTTTTTTAATTGATGTACGTTTTTGTTAAGATCTATTATTCTGTCTTTGGTAGTATTTCTACTGAGTGGTAACTCAGAAATTCTTTTAATAATATCTTTATTTTTCATATCGTGAAATAGAGCTGGTGCACATCTTAGAAATGTTTCCTTAATAAATTCTCTGTCACTGAGAGCTTTTCCATGCTGAGCTATGGAGTGAGCAATACAGAAACTTGCTGATGTTAAATTTGTAGAGCATCTTACAAATTTAATGATGGAATTTGATTGACTTTTATAGAGGTGTATCTGCCTAGTAATGTATTCCTTCCTTTCATGGATACTTTTTTTCAAGAGCTGATAATGATTAGTTTCAAAATGTCTCTTTACATTCCACGTTCTGCTTACTACCGTTTCATTACACAGTATGCAAAATGATCTGTTGTTTCTGTCGACAATCCTGTACATCTCGGGCCATATGTCTTGAAAGGGTCGGCTACTGCTACTTCCACTTCCTTTATCATTCAATCTTGCTTTTTTGTTTTTTTGATTCTCCATCACAAGGCTGCAAAAATAAATAAATATAAATCACGGCGTTTTTTATAAAAGGTTGATAGGTTTCTTACCTATTAACTTTTTGCAGTGTTGTTGCACTGACTCCTGATGCAAAACAATTCAAAGATAGTATGTATAACCAACAAATATATGGTGCTGTAATCAATTATCCAACACACAGAATGTCTCATCGAGCACTGTTGCACTGTATATCTTTTTCTTCTAACCCTCCCACTCCTGTCTCCTAACGAACATGGCAATCAAGTGCGTCCGTTTGCCGAATGCACCCGAACGCACGGGAAGCTTACCCGAGGCACATGTTGACAATAACGAGGCCGTTTCCAGAATTGGGCATTTTGTCACTCGAGTGAAAATAAAATGTCATGAGTAAAGATTAATCTCTTTATAGTGCAATTCTTAACCTTTTTATATTAATGTCAATATTGGAACAATGTATCTTGGATGTTTTCATTATGTATCTTTGCTACGCAACACCGATGTACATGTTTACATTTGGTTTTAGAATTGCATTATTGACCATGAGTAACATGAGTAATAATATTACTCGAGTGATGCCCAACTCTGGCCGTTACGAGAGACAAATATTTGAATTATGCAATTTTTTGTCTCTGTCGATGCGTGTCACCCAAAATGAGTTCACGTGTCACCTCTGACACACGTGTCATAGGTTCGCCATCACTGCCCTAAGGGGTCCCAGACTGCAAGAGGGCGCAGGCTGGGCTGAGGGATGCCCCCCCCCCCCCCACACACACACACACACACACTGTGCAGGAATTTCGTGCACCGAGCCTCTAGTATGCTACAAATAAAAAGGAGTACAATAAGCACATTAGAGTGGTTTGCTTATGAGGATATAAGAACCAAGGATAAGGGAAACTTAAAGATTTTTCATCATACCCCATCTCATTTCATGGCATTAGAGAGATTCTCTTATTTAAGATTAGAGGCCTGGTGCACGAAATTCGGGTCACTAGACCTGGCCGGCGATCAGGGCCTATCAGGGCCCTACTTCTGGCTGCCAGCCGGGGCCTCCCTTCCCCAGCTGCCAACTGCTGGCCAGGGCCTTCCTTCATTCCATGCCGCCCCCTGGTGGTCAGCTCACGTCATAACAAGCTGTCGAACTCTTGAGGGGACAGTTTGCATATTAGGCTTTTATATAGAGAGAAGATATGATCTGTAGATATATCAAACTGGCAGTATGATGAAAGCAAATGAAATGACTGAGGACACCACTGTCACAACCCATCCACCTTGTGGAATTCTTTTGTTGTTGTTGTTGCTGTTAATCCTCACCTAAGGATTTTTTTTTCCCCATTGATTTTTAAGAGAGAGGGAAAGACCGAGAGAAACATCAGTGTGAGAGAAACACATTGGTTGCCTCCTGCTTGAGGCCTGACCAGGGCCCAGGCTGGGGAGGAGCCTGTAACCAAGGTACATGCCCTTGATGAATCAAACCTGGGACCCTTCAGTTTGCAGGCCAATGCTTTATCCACTGAGCCAAACCGGGCAAGGCAGCCTTGTGGAATTCTTATTCTCCCGTCAGGATATCTTAGAAACCATATGTGTTGTGTGACTATCAGACATAATGACCAAGTAAGGAGACCCATGTCAGTCTGTACTTAATCATTTAGAATGTTTAATTTCCCTTTTAAATTAGTTAAAATTTAAATAGAAATACAAGTTTTAATATTTTCTTCTTTCTGGGGGTGTACACATACCACCTTGAAGACCATTGATTTGAAACACCTGTTTGAAGGAAATTACTTGAAATTGCAAGATAAAGTTTAAAATCGATTCCATAACATCTATGTGTTTTAATATAAAATGTGATTTCCCTGAATCTTTGGGGGAAATTACCATTCTAGTAATACGTGCCTTCAGAAACTCACTAGTACATATCCAGTATGAGAAACAGGTTCTTAAGCTGACATCATTGATCAAAGATCTGAGAGATTTTGGGGAATAATATTTCCTTTCTTTTAACATTAAGACAGTTCACTATTATTGCTCTTCTAGAATGGAACCCAGTATGAAGTATTATGTTGTGAAATATGCAGTAATTTTATGACACTCATTTTTATTTTTTCTTTAACTTTACAGAGACTGTGCAGTTGATCCAACTTGTGTTTTATGCATGGAGTGCTTTTTGGGAAGTATTCACAGAGACCATCGATACAGGGTTAGTAATGTCCAGATAATAACCATACCTAGTATCAAATTTTATACTACCTACCTTTTCTGCTTTTTTAAAATTCCAAGGTTTAACACTAAAATAGGAGAGAGTGGTTTAAGAAATGTGTTATTTAAACACCATTAAACATACAATGGCAGTATAGATATGAATTATGAATCCAGACTTCTTGGAACATGTGGTTTAAGAAAGACAACACAGATATCAGCTCCTCCATATTAGTTTTCAGTTAGTTTATCTTGATGTTTTTCTATGTTTATTATCTTCAAAACTCTAGGTTTAAGAAAGGGGTTATCAAAAATCAGAGGCTAAAGTTGAGTTAAAAGTGTGAGAGGGAGGTTCCTAAAGGGGTTTGTGTGAGACAAGGAAAAGTGATAGGATTATACATTTAAGAAATGTTCTATTTATTGGTCATCTTCCACAGAAGATTTGTCATTTCTTAATATTAAAGAGGCAGCTACTACAGTGTAGAAGAGGGCTCAACTCCAAAACATAAGACCCACTAATTTTATTTTTATTTTTTTCTCTGCTATAATGCAATCAGTATTTTTACAAAAATCAGGTTTGTTTGCTTTTAAGTCAAGGATATGACAAAGGCAGATTATTATTAAGCCTGTCTTGGTTTCTCTACTAAAAGTTCAAAACAGATCCATGAACATTCAGAAATTAGGGAACTGATAGTAGCTGGAGCTTTTTCCACCCTAATCTCAAATAAAATGGTAGAGAATATTGCAGTCTTATTATTTCAGGAGCCCTGTTGGTTCAGGACTTTTCCTCCTATTTGATTTATTCATAGTACCCAAATATTGATAATAACGAACTAAAAACAGCTATAAAATTGAACTCCTTGTATGTTTGTGTTCTCTTTATTTTCATAAATCAGTAAGAGAATCCCAGTTTTCTTTAAGCCAGCGGTTCTCAACCCGTGGGTCGCAACCCCTTTCGGGTCGAATGACCCTTTCACAGGGGACGCCTAAGACCATCGGAAAACACATATATAATTACATATTGTTTTTGTGATTAATCACTATGCTTTAATTATGTTCAATTTGTAACAATGAAATTGGGGGTCACCACAACATGAGGAACTGTATTAAAGGGTTGCGGCAGTACGAAGGTTGAGAACCACTGCTTTAAGCTGTTCTACCTATCTTCGGTAATAGAATGTGCATGAAAACTATAGGGTGGAGTTAGCATTTTTCAAATGCCTGCCTGCCCATGTTTCTTGACATATATCTTTGCAGTCCCTTAGAATAACTGTCTTTTGTGGGTTTACATTAATTATTTGTGATATATAACACACAGATAGTTTGGGCAAAATATATTAAGGCTGATCTAAAATTTGCACTTAACCATTTCTAAACTCTCAGAATTTTTTAAAGAGCAGAATTTCCAGTCTACCAATGATTAACTAATAGATTCTGTCTTGCCAGATTTCTTGAATCATTTCCATATCTTAAAAGAATAAGTAGCTTCTTTTGCTCCTCCCCATTCCTTATGTGGAAATGCAAAGACAGGTCATCTGAGCACAAAGCAAGATGGTGGCCATCTCCAAGGCAAGAGAAGAGGCCTCAGGATGAAACCTTCTGGCTGGCACCTTTCTTTTGGACTTCCCAACTTCCAGAATGGCTCCTAATTTCCCTGACCAGAAGCTACTAAAGCTACCCCAGACATACTGCCTAGCCATTTTTTGCAAATGGTCTTTCAGCTCAGCCATAACTAGTCCTGCTCACGCCTGCAGGATTGGCCACCCAGCCCCCCTGTTTCTCCTGGCTGAGGGGGTGTCAGCAGCAGCAGGATTCCTCTCCTCTCTGGGCTGTCTCCCTGGTTTGTATTAGCCCGACCCCCTTTTGCCCTCCTCCCTTGCTCCATCTACCACCTTCAGATGTTTCAGTGCACAGATAGCTCAGGTGTATTTGTGCATTGAACAGGGAATATTTTGTTGTGATATGGCTGCTCAAATTCTTGAAATTTCAGGGGGAGAGATCAGAGGAATCTTTCAGGATGCCACTACTCTGATATCACTTACATTTAAGTCCTTTATCCATTTTGAGTTTATTTTTGTGTATGGTATAAGAAGGTGGTCTAGTTTCATTTTTGTGCCTGTACATGTCCGATTTTCCCACCACCATTTATTGAATAAACTGTCTTTACCCAAAAAGAAGAAGAAAAAGAAGTATAAATAATTATTGAACCCTGCAAGTGGTGCAAAGGTTTTTTGTGACCAGGCAGTCTACTTTTGTATTTCCTGAGCTTCCTTCTCAAAGAAGGATATTTAGGGAGTGTAAGAAAAGAAAAATAAACGGTCTTTCTAGTTTTTATTGCTTACTTCCTCTAATGCAGATGCAGCACTCTTATTGGACTATTCTAGTTCTTATAACTCTTGAATCTGGCATATTACATTATAGCACTGTAACCTGCTAGCATAAAGGCCAGCATTATACCAATTTAGCCAAAATCCAGCCCCCAGACCCTCATGATTTCCCTAATTAAGAAACTTACATATGTGAGCATATTTTATCTCTTTAAAATATCTATTGTTTACTAGTTCACTACAAGGTAGCTTATTTTATTTTGAATCACTTCTATTAGCTTATAGGCATATTTAAAATAAGCTTTAAACTATTGAGAGGTTTGCCATTTTTTTAAATTTCATCCCTCCAAAGAAATTTAAACGCTCTAGCAATGTTATTTCCTTAACTTGCTTTTCTTATAATCTGAGAGCCCTCAGCAAACATTTACTGACAAGATGCTTTATGATTTTTTTTTAAGATGACAACGTCAGGAGGTGGAGGTTTCTGTGACTGTGGTGATATTGAAGCTTGGAAAGAGGGTCCTTACTGTGAAAAACACAAACTTAACACCTCTGAAATTGAGGAGGAAGAGGTAAAAACAATTCTCAAAGTTTTGTGTATGTTTTTAAGGAAATACTATTTAACCATGAGTTTAAAATACTTTGAGACATGGGAATAAGGTTATAATATGAGCAATGGATAAGAAAAATAGTCCTGTCACTAATAGTGACCAGGTATACTTTAAAAGTTGTTTGCATTTAATGATGCCATACCATTGCTAATAGTACACACTTGAAATTTTGGAAATTTAGTTTAATTCAGCTTTTTTTAAGTTCTCATTTATTATTGAAGGGATTACTTTTCCTATATGTGTAGACCACTTAGTTGGTTTTTGTATATTTGTGTTGTAACTATCTTTAGTCTTTTCTATAGCCATATCTGGCAGCCAGTTCTAATTGTCATCTGGTAAATCAGTGATATTGGATGTTATGCGACCAAGTGTAGAGGTGATAGCTCAGAACAAATTATACTCACTCCATCTGTAAATATGTGCTCTAATAAATTGTTGATCTTGTATTATATTTCCCTGATATTTATAAGGATATATTTATAACTACTGGTAAATAAGTACTTGACTCTCTGCTGCTGCTTGTGACAATTTGATGTTTGAGTCAAGATCCTTATTTCAACCCTGGCTAGTGTTGTTCAGTCATTAGAGCGGCGGCCTGAGCACTGAGGGGTCATGGATTTGATTACCAGTTAAGGGCACATACCTGGGTTGCAGGTTCAATCCCTGCCCTGGTGGGGTGCATGCAGAAGGCAGCCAATCAGTGTGTCTTTCACATCAATGGTTGGTGTGTGTTTTTTTTCTCCCTCTGTCTTTCTCTCTCTCCCCCCCTCCTGCCGTCCTCCCTTCCACTCTTTCTAAAAATCAATGGAAAAAATATCCTCAGTCCACTTTTGTATTTCCTGAGCTTCCTTTCTTTTCAAAGAAGTCTATTTAGGGAGTGTGAGAAAAGATGAGAATTAACAAAACAAAACAAAAAACAACAAAAAAGATCCTTATTTCAGATTTTATTTTTAAATGGCTGAGAGATGGGTACATTCGAAGTACTTCTGTGTTATTAGTAGGTCTAATACAGATTTGAGGCGTAAATAATCCTTCCTGGTGCTCATACCTTATAGGTCTCAAATATTTTAACAGAACAACCAAGACTTTATGGTGTAGGACAATGTCTTTTAGACTGTTCCACCGTGTTTTGGACAGATAAAATTGTGCACAATTATTCATTGGTATAGAAAACATATATCTTGGGTTTTATGTGCTTTGTCCAAGCGATCTACAATTTGCTACAGAGAGACAAGTGGCCAGGGTTTTGGATTTCTTCACTCCTTTTAGAGCAGCTTCATTTTTATCATATTAGAGGCCCGGTGCATGAAAATTCTTGCACTGGAGGGGGTCCCCAGCCCAGCCTTCCCCCTTTCACAATCCAGAAGCCCTCAGGGTATGTCCTACTGACAGCTTAGGGGGAGCAGGCCTAAGCAGCAATCTGGCCTCCCTCTGTGGGAGGCGACTGGGCCGATCATGGGAAGGCACTGCCCCTATCAACCCACTACTGCTGCCACTGCCGGCCGCTCCGGCAGGCCCTCGCTTCTTTGTGCTGGCCCCGCTGGTGGGCAGGGGGGCGATGTGGAGCCAGGCCAGCAAGGGGAGGGGCTGTGGGAGGTTGAGGCACAGCAGGTCGCACCCCATCTAGCCTCTGTGGAGGCGTGGTGCCAGGAGCAGAGGCAGAGGGTCCCATTCCTGCTCCTGCAGCGGCCCCGCCTCTGCTCCCACTCCCACTCCCGGGGAGGTGTTGCCTCCTTTCCTGTGCCGCCGCTGGCCGTAGGCCCTCACAGCCACTGTGACTTTGTTCACATGGACGTCTGCTCTAAGTAGCATATTATCCTTTTCTTAGTATAGATATCAGATTGGAGTTCTGTATGTAAAATTATAAACAAGACAAATGAATATATATTTGAAAAAAAAGGGGTTTGCTTTAAAAAGAAATGAAAACCAGTATAAAACATTAGGACTATGGGAGAAAATATTTGCAAATCATATATCTGATAAGGGTCTAGTATCCAAAATGTATATCTTACAACAATAAAAAGACAACCTAATTAAAAATGGTCAAATGATGCCCAACCAGTGTGGGTCAGTGTTTGAGCGCCACCCTGTGAACCAGGAGGTTATGGTTCAATTCCCAGTCAGGGCACATGCCTCAGTTATAGGTTCGATCCCCAGTGGGGGGTGAGCAGGAGGCAGCCGATCAATGATTCTCTCTCATTGTTGATGTTCCTTTCTCTCAAATCAATAAAAACATATTTTTTTTAATGGTCAAAGGACTTGAATAAACATTTGTCTGAAGAAGATACAGTACAAATGATCAGTAGACACATGAAAACATGCTCAACATTATTAGTCAAGGAAATGTAAATCAAAAGCACAATGAGTTATCCTAGATGGCTGTAATAAAAATTTAGAAAAGGAAAAGTGTCGGTGAGGATGTGGAAAAATTGTAATCCATTGTACATTGCCAGTGGGAATGCAAAATTATTTCAATGCTGTGGAAAAGTTTGGCTTTTCTTAAAATGTTAAGCATAGAATTTCCATATGAGCCTGTCCTCAAAATTTTAAACATAGAATTGCCATATGAAACTAATTTCACTCCTAGGTATATATCCAAAAGAATCGAAAACAAGTATTCAAATAAGTACATGAACATGAATGTTTGTGGCAGCATTATTCACCGTTGCCAAAAGGTGGAAATTGTTGAAATATCTAGCATTAAATGGATAAATAAATTGTGGCATATACATACAATGTAATATGACTCAGCCATAAAAATGAATAAAATACCAATACATCCTAAAACATGAGTGAACCTCCATAACATTATGCTAAGTAAAGTAAACCAGATACAAAGTCACATATTGTATAGTTCTATTTATATGAAATATCCAGAATAGATAATATTGTAAAGACGGTGGTTGCCAGGAACAGGAAAGGGAAGAATGGGGAAAAACTCTTAATGGGTAAAGGGTTTTATTTTGAAGGAATAAAAATGTTTTGGAACTAGCCCTCGCTGGTTTGGCTCAGTGGATAGAGCATCAGCCTGTGGACTGAAGGGGCTAGGGTTTGATTCCCGTCAAGGGCATGTATCTCAGTTGCTGGCTCCTCCCTGGGCCCTGGTCAGGATGCCTGCAGGAGGCAACCAATCGATGTGTTTCTCTAGGTCTTTTACTCTCTCTTTCTACTCTCTCTAAAAATCAATGGTAAAATATCCTCAGGTGAGGATTTAAAAAAAAATGTTTTGGAACTAAATAGAGGTGTTAGTGGCACAAATTATGTCTATACAAAATACCACCGAATTGTTCACTTTAAAATGGTTAATTTTATGTTCTATGAATTTCATCTCAATAGATTATTTAAAAAGAAATATTTTAAGACTTCTGTTAGCTTTTTATCTGTTTTAAGGTAGGCTTAAAAGAGTTTTCTAAGAAAAATTATAAATCTGCCTGCAGTTACTCTCTTGGCTTTATCCTCATACTTTAGTAGGGTAGCTATCAAAAAGTGCAGACTTTGGGTAATTTCTTGAATTTTAAGAATATAACAGCAAGGTCACTTGCCTGGCTGAAGCTACATGGCCCTGCCTAGAGAATATATACTCCACAGAAACTTGACAGAGAATAAAACCTCTGGACTCTACCACTTAATTCCTATTTAAGAATTCAGTTAAGAGAAATGAGGTCTTCAGGGATGAGGTTATAAGGTAAGATAAGAAGACTAGTGGCCCGGTGCACTGGCCTCTAGTAGTTTTTCTATTTTTAAATAGTTGAAAAAATCAATAGGGTAGTATTTTGTGGCATGTGAAAATTTTACGAAATTCAAATTGCAGTGTCCATAAATGAAATTTTATTAGCACACAGTGACATTTAATTGTTGATGTATGATCTGTAGCTGCTCTTTTTCTACAGTAGCAAAATGGAGTAGCTAAGACAGAGAACCCTGTAGCCTGCAACAACTAACGTACTTACTGACTCTTCACAGAAAAGGTTTTCTGACACCAGGTATACACTAGTAGAAGCGCTTATTATACCTGATTCCCACTCACTAAATGCCATCTCCTATGCTTGGGTGTGCAGGGTAAGTCAGGAGGCTGGTGGGATAGTACCTCTTCTAGTTGAGACCTACCACATACTATATGACCTACTATGTAGTGTCTCCTTTGTTGATCTTCTTCATAAGAATCGTACCAAATTTCTCTTAGATCTCTGCATTAGGAAATGTTTTGTTTCTCTTGGTTTGAACCTGATAATTGATTATGTTTCCTTTTGTTGAGGCATCTGGAAAACAGAGCCAAAATATTTGGAAATAGAGCCTGTCTTTAGTAGCTATATGAAAACTTATGATCTGAATTTATAAATAGGTATTATCTTGACTTCAGTTTATTTTCCTACCTTTATTTTTCACTTTACCTGCTTTGTATATCTATTTTTCAATTCTATTATACTGCTTATATTCTTCAGTTGCTATAAATACTTTTTGGAACAAAATTTAATTCAGTAACAAATATTAACTGAATGAGCAACCTCAGCAAATACTTTTTAATCTAAAATTTTCACTTTGCTGCTCTCATCTCATTAGAATGCAGATTAGTGATCTTTTGTTGTTTGCTTTGTTTTTGTTTTTTGTTAATATCTTCACCCAAGGATATTTTTCCCATTGATTTTAGAGATACATTGATTGGTTGCCTCCTGCATGTGCCTGACCAAGCCGGATTGAACCTGCAACCCAGTATGTGTCCTTGACCAGGAATCCAACCCAAAACCCTTTGGTGCACTGGCCAATGCTCTAACCACTGATCCACACCAGCCAGAGCAAATGCAGATTAGTAATTATTAATAGCTAAATATTATGCTAAGTACTATACTTGGTTTATCTCATTTAGTTCTGAGAACAGCCATATAAGGTAAATATTGCTGGTACCAATATTCTATATCTGCAGAAGCTTGAGTTTTAAGAGAGATTAAGAAACTTGCTCAAAGTGTCCCACATAGTAAAGTGCTGGAGCAGTGCTTTAAGCTTAGGTAGTATAGGCTCCAGTAATGGAACTTTTTTGACAGTACCTTATACTGGTTTTTTAAAACATTTTTAGCAGTGGAATTGCTTTTTAAATAAGATTCTAATTTTTAAAATTACAATAATAAGACAGATAAAAGTGGTGTTATTAATAAATTTATTTTTTTTTAAGTTGAAATGTATATTATTTACTTGTTAAGAAAGATTATTCAGGCCCTAGCCGGTTTGGCTCAGTTGATAGAGTGACAGCCTGTGGACCAAAGGGTCCCGGGTTTGATTCTGGTAAAGGGTACATACGTTGGTTGCAGGCTCCTCCCTGACCTGGGCCCTGGTCAGGGCTCGTACAGGAGGCAACCAATCGATGTGATTCTCTCATATCAATGTTTCTTTCTCTCTTTCCCTCTCTCTTCCATTCTCCCTAAAAATCAATGGAAAAATATCCTCGGATGAGGATTAACAAAAAAAAGAAAAGAAAGATCATTCAGTCCTGGCCAGTGTGGCTCAGTTGTTTGGGGGTCATCCCATGCACTGAAAGGTTGCTGGTTCAATTCCAGGTCAGGGCACTTGTCCAGATCCTCTGTGGGGGTCATGCGGGAGGCACCTGGTGGATATTCTCCTCTCACATCGATGTGTCTCTCTTCCTTCCTCTTTCTCTAAAAATCAAGTTAAAAAAACAAAACAAACAAAATTTAAAAAACTAGTCTGTTAAAAAAAAGGAAAGATAATTCTAGTTTGTTTCTAGTTTTAGTTGGGTGGTATGGAGAAAATCTTCATTCATGCCTTATTCACATATGAAAATAATTAAACTATTATAATACATGTTTACATTTTAAAAATTTAAACATTATAGAAGTGTATAACATAAAAGATGAAAATTTTCCGTAATTTCCACTACCCTCAGAAATAACCACAGATAACATTTTTGATGGTAGAGGTATGCCTCTCGCATTCTTTTAATTTGAAAGAAGAGTAAATCAAAGTTGATTCACAAAGGTTTGCATTCTCTAACATAAATATAATCAAAGAACTGTAATTATTAATGATAGTTGATAGTACAACATAGGATAAGATGGTCATTTATTTACTCATTCTAGCTGATTTATGTTATGATACGAGCACTTTGAGCAGAAATCTTTCCTAACCTTTAGTTTACCATTGTACATATGAGTAGATTTACACAGCCTAGCATCTCTTCACTGCAAAAATAATTCTTAGTGACCATTTTGCAAGAAGATAACATATGCATACAAAGATAGCACAGGAATCTATATTCTTTGGCCTGCCTCAAACGGGGTTAATGTAGCAACAAAATTACCAGTTCGTGATTCCTAATATGTAATATAACACTTTTTAAAATATATATATGTTTATTGATTTCAGAGAGGGAGAGAGTGGGAGAGAGAGAGCTAGAAACATCAATGAAGAGAGAGAATCATTGATCGGCTGCCTCTGCATGCCCCCTACTGGGGATGGAGCCCGCAACCTGGGCATGTGCCCTTGACTGGAATTGAACCCAGGACCCTTCAGTCCGCAGACCAACGCTCTGTCCACTGAGCCACACCAGCTAAGACAATTGATGTGTAATTTAAATAGGAAACAGCTCTACCAGGCCTTGGGATTTTGCAGAACAGAGTTTGGGTACTACTGGCTTGGATTCTCAAGAATTGGCAGTTGTTTCTTCCCCAGGATCATTTAATTTTTATGAATCCTGTTTATTGTAATTCTTCAATCTTCTAAATGTTATGGGACAGAATTGTAAGAAAAGGAGTGACTATATAGTAAGATACTATTCTTAAGGTTCTATTTTCTATTTTGGTGTAGTCTGAGGCTCATATTTTTACTAATATCCACTCTTTTATGAATCCGCAGCAGGTACCAGTTCTAGTTTCTTTTTGTACAGGTGGTTGCAATATGTTAACAGTTTCTAAAGTCTTTATAGGAAATAGTAGTAACCCTTGCCAGTAGGATAAAAAAAGATTTATTTTTTTTTGAGACATAAAAAGCAGCCAGTTGAGCCCTAGCCCATTTGGCTTAGTGGGTAGAGTGTAGGCCTGCGGGCTGAAGGGTCCCAGATTCGATTCCAGTCAAAGGGCATGTACCTCAGTTGCAGGCTCCATTCTTGGCCCTGGACAGGGCTCGCGTGGGAGGCAACCAATCGAAGTGTCTCTTTCACATCAGTGTTTCTCTCTCTCTGTCTCTTCCCCTCCCTTCCACCTTCTCTGAAAATCATTGGAAAAATATCCTCAGGTGAGGATTAACAAAAATAAAATAAAAAGCAGCCTGTTGAGAAGAAATAGAGGTAAAAAGTAAGACCTCAGAAAATATTTTTTCTTTTTGAAAGAGGGAGAGAGAAATATTGATTGGTTGCCTACTGCACCTGCCCCAATCCTGGATCAAATCCACAACCTGGGTAATGTGTCCTGCCCGGGATTCGAACCCACGGCATTTTGGTGTACTGACAACACTCCAACCAACAGATGCAAGTTGGCCAGGACCTTCCTTACTTTTTTTTTACTTTTCCTTACATTCTTCAAGTCCTAGCAATCTTTGTCCTTTTCCCTCCATTCTTTTTATCTCCCATCTCCATTTGTTTTATATCAGTTCCACTAGGCTTATCTTTGTGTAGCCTTGTGTGTATTTGCAAGAATGTGCTGATTCTCATTCCGTGATGTTAGAACATACTAATCTTTTATATGAGACATGAATATAACACTGTTTAGCCATTAAGCTAAATAATGTGTTTAGATTTAAGATAAAACATTAAGATTAAAAACATTTTGCCAACCATGACTGAAAGATACCATGATAAACTTAGTACATATATGTTTATAGAAATATTTTTTTACATTAACCTAGAAATTTAGTAACTTACTGTTAAATCTAAAGAAGGAGGTAACCTGTTACATGCATACACAACCTATGAGTGATTTTTATAACTTCAAAGCAATTTTGTGACCTTGTTGACTTCTCATCTTCGTAATCTTCAAAATCAGGTTCTTTATCCTGTAAAACTAAGTTGGTTTTTTGTCCTTGGACAACATTCCTTTGTTTATTCTGGAAATTAGGGATTAGGAAGCTATAAAGACGGTTTGATGTTAGGTTTTAAAGATCCTGGAATGTCATTCTAAAGTTTTTATATTTATTCATTAGACATTGGAGTGCCATTGAATATTTTGGTTCAGTTGATTTCAGAATTGGGATTATAATTTAATAAAACATTTTAGGAAGCTTGATTTGGTAGGATGTAATATCGAAGAGAAGCTTAAGCTGAAAAATCAGTCAGCTTTTTACAGTAATATTTTGAGAGGTGGAGGAAGAATGGGAAAGAGGAAAATTAATGTGCATTTAACAAAATTGTATTTTCTTTTTCTGTTCTTTTTTCAGGATCCTCTCATTCATTTACCAGAAGATGTGATAACAAGAACTTACAACATTTTTGCTATTATGTTTCATTATGCAGTAGAGATATTAACCTGGGAAAAAGAAAGTGAATTACCAGCAGATTTAGAGATGGTGTAAGTACAACCACTTATTTTTTTGTATTTGTATTTCCTCACACTCAGTTTTAACCATTTTTCTTCTAATTCCTCATGTTAACTTTAATATAGCTAGGATAGAACATAATCTTTTTTTTTTTTTAAATATATTTTATTGATTTTTTTTACAGAGAGGAAGGGAGAGGGATAGAGAGCCAGAAACATCGATGAGAGAGAAACATCGATCAGCTGCCTCCTGCATGCCCCCCACTGGGGATGTGCCCGCAACCAAGGTACATGCCCTTGACCGGAATCGAACCCGGAAACCTTGAGTCCACAGGCCGACGCTCTATCCACTGAGCCAAACCGGTTCTGGCAGAACATAATCTTTTTTTTGCAATAATTAATTTTCAGCAGAACAGTAATCTTGATTTTATACTTTTAAAATATGTGTGATCCTCTTAATTGGTAGTAGTTTCTCCCTGTTGGTTGGTTGGTTTAGTTGGTATATAGCCATATTTAAGCTATGTCAAAGCTCAGCCATAAGCAATTTTCTCTTCTTTGTGTGGTAAAACTGGTAAGTTAATTCTACAATTCCTTTTATTTTGTCTGTCAGGTAAGATTAGGAAATGAGCTCTTTGATGTGAGTTTTCTGGTTTGACTAAATGCTCAAACTCATTTTTATTCTAAAATTTTATAAAATATATTCCACACTTTGAGCTTCTTTAGTGTACATCTAACATATTTACCATTTGTACTTAGATTATTGAGGAGGTCACAGACTTGTGACTGGAAACTGTATTCTGCCATAGCTCTGTTACGGCTAAAGGCTTGCTTTTTCTGTGAGTGTGCTTGCCTTAGGCAGTCTTCTCTGCTACTTTTAACTCTAACCAGGCTGTCAGAATTGTTTTCATAATTAAAGTTGAATACAAGTTGGATGGAATGAGAGTCTGAAGGACATTGGTGTTAGTTCTTTTTTGTTTTCTCAACAGTGATTCAGATAATTAGTTGCGGGTTAAGTGTTTTAATAAAATGTTGAAAATGAATTAGTACCTCATGACTTTATCTTCATGTACTTCAAGTTGGGAACCATTCATTGATCTAAGAGACTAGAAGAGGTTTTGTTTTTTGGGGGGGATTTTTTTGTTCATTTTTAAGTTCAGGATACCAGCATAGAAGAGAAAGAATCTTGCTTCTTTGTACTGTTTTCGCTTCTTAGTAAATGGCATTCCTTCTATCAAAATTTTCTACTCTTCATCTCCATTACTACTATCATAGTCTAAATTACATTAATTTCATTTTTGGACAATATGGCCTTCCTAACTGGATTGCCATATCCACTCTTGTCCCTCACGGTTCATTTTCCACACTGTAAGGCAAACTGACCATATCTCCTTTTCAAATTCTTGATTGCCCCTAGGATGGCATAATCAAATTAATTAGAAAGTTTTTTAGATTTCTGCCTCTTTCCAGATTAATCTCCCCCTTCTTCTCTGTGCTCCAGATCCTGATATTTACCTTCACCACCTTGTGGCCTTTGCTTACACCTTCCTCTAGCCCAGGGTTTCTCAATCATAGCACTGCTGGCAGTTGAAGTCAAATTAATTCTTTATTATGGGGACTGTCCAGTGGATTGTAGAATAATTAGCAGCATCTCTGGCCCTACCCATCAGTGATTCTCAACCTTCCTAATGCCGCAACCCTTTAATACAGTTCCTCATCTTGTGGTGACCCCCAACCATAAAATTATTTTCGTTGCTACTTCATAAGTGTAATTTTGCTACTGTTATGAATTGAATCGTAATGTAAATATCTGATGTGCAGGATGTATTTTCATTGTTCGCGACCCACAGGTTGAGAACCGCTGTGACTAGATGCTACTGGCACTTCAGTCCTAATCATGATAACCAGAATTGTTTCCAGACATTGTCAAATGGTCAACTGTTGGGGGTGGAGGAGAATTATTCCCTTTTAAGAGCCACTGATAGCCAATTGTGACTTCGGGTCTCAGATTACTTCTCTGGCAGTTCCTCTTTGAGCTCCCAGACCTGTTTTACCCTGCTCTAGCATCCTAAATTCAATAAAAGCAGCTCACATAGAATTATATGTACAATGTCTATCTTCCTCACCAGATAGTAGTGTCATAGAGCATGGGGACCATGGATGACTGGTGTAGTTAGTACTAGCACATTCCCTAGAACAAAGTATGCTCTTTGTAAATTAGCCTTGAGCAAGGAATATACAAGTCAATAATGTATCATTAATATTTGATCCCACAGAGAGAAGACTGACACCTACTATTGCATGCTGTTTAATGATGAGGTTCATACCTACGAACAAGTTATTTATACTCTTCAGAAAGCTGTTAACTGTACACAAAAAGAAGCCATTGGCTTTGCAACTACAGTAGATCGAGATGTAAGTAATTTTTTTATTAAATTGATGTCACATAATAAAATAGAACTTTTACACAGATAAGTTATATAGAATTAGGTATATAAGTGTAAGCTATTTTTTAAATTTCATTTAAATATTGGCCCAAAAAGGACCTAATAAATAGACACCTTTCAAAAGAGGACATTCAGAAAGCCAAGAGACATATGAAAACATGCTCAAAGTCACTAATCATCCGAGAGATGCAAATCAAAACAACAATGAGGTACCATCTCACACCTGTCAGACTGGCTTTCATCAACAAATCAACAAACGACAAGTGCTGGAGAGGATGCGGAGAAAAAGGAACACTCTGCACTGCTGGTGGGAATGCAGACTGGTGCAGCCACTATGGAAGACAGTATGGAGTTTCCTTAAAAAACTGAAAATGGAACTCCCATTTGACCATGTGATCCCACTTCTAGGAATATATCCCAAGAAACCAGAAACACCAATCAGAAAGGATATATGCACCCCTATGTTCATAGCAGCACAATTCACCATAGCTAAGATCTGGAAACAGCCTTAGTGCCCATCAGTAGATGAGTGGATTAGAAAACTGTGGTACATCTATATGATGGAATATTATGCTGCTATAAAAAAGAAGGAACTCTTACCATTTGCAACAGCATGAATGGAACTGGAGAGCATTATGCTAAGTGAAATAAGCCAGTCAATGAAGGAAAAATACCACATGATCTCACTCATTCATGGTTAATAGAGACCATTATAAACTTTTGAACAATTATAGATATAGAGGCAGAGCTGCCTCAAACAGATTGTCAAACTGCAGCGGGAAGGCCAGGGAGGGTTGGGGGGCAGGAAGGAGGGGGGTAAGAGATCAACCGAAGGACTTGTATGCATGCATATAAGCATAACCAATGGACATAAGACACTGGGGGGTAGGGGAGGCCAGGGGATTCTCAAGGGCGGGGGGAAAAAAAAGGACATGTATGTAATACCCTTTGTAATACTTTAAGCAATAAAAAAAAAAAAAAAAAGGAAAAAATAAAATAAAATAAAAAACAAACAAATAAATATTGGCCCAAATTTATATTGGGTATAACTATAAATTATTGTTAGATAAGAAGTTTAGGAGAAAATATATGTAGATACAGTTATCCTCATTCTACCCAGTGATTCAAAATGTTCAGTTATGAAAATAAAAATTATAGAAGCGCAAGCATTATTCTGTATCTCCAGAGAGAAACACTAACAATATTTGCCTCCATGATCCTAAATAAACTGTTTTGGGTTTTTTTTGTTTTTTTTTTAATGAATGACAAAGTTTTACTTTGATTAAAATACAAATTAAATCTGGCCAGGTGGTTCAGTTGTTTGAAGCATCGTACTGTAAGCCAAAAAGTTTGGGGTTCAATTCCAGGCCAGGGCACTTACCTAGGTTGCAGGTTCCATCTGTAGTTGGGGCACATATGGGAGACAACTGATTGATGTTTCTCTCTTATATCGATGTTCCTCTCTCTCTAAAATCAATAAAAACATCCTCAGGTGAGGATTTAAAAATATACACAAATTAAAATTTTAAGATGTAGAAATATTTTTAAAAGTTATTGTAGAGATGTCACAACAAAAGATAAGGAATAAGATGGATTTCCCCATTAAATGCTCTCTGCTCAGTATTAGTTTATCTGTTTTCTCCTACTCCCACTTGCAATGCCAACTAATAATGACATAGCTATAACAAATCCCAAAGTTTCTTGTCCTGCTGCCTGATGTCCAGTCAATGCCTGGCTTCCCCAACCATCCCTTTATATTTCATTCAGTTCACAAAAATGAGTGCAAACTGTGTTGTTAAAAGAGCAATTGTACCCTGGCCAGTGTTCTCAGTGGTTAGAGCATTGGCCCACACACTGAAAGTTTTGGGTTCTATTCCTCGTCAAGGGCACATAACTGGGTTGCAGGTTCAGTCCCCAGCCCTTGTTGGGGCAAGTGTGGGAGGCAACCAATCAATGTTTTTTTAAAGCTGGTTAAAAAAAGAAATTACAGCAGCCTGAAAGAATAAATGTTGCTTTATTCAAGAAAATATATTTATTAATGCCTTGAAAATGTTGGGATACAGGGGTTAGAGAGCAACCAAAGGACTTGTATGCATACATATTAGCATAACCAGTGGACACAGACACTGGGGTAGTGGGGGCTTGCCCTCAGGGGTAGGAGTTGGGGGGGAGTCTATCAGGTAAAAAGAAGACATGTAATACTTTAAACAAAAAAAAAATGTTGAGATAGCTTTGAAGGAAAGTATTTTCATTTACTTTTTATCAATGAATAGAATGAATGTTATAAATATTAAAATATGACTAGAGTTGTTGTATGCTCAAATATGTTTATTTGTTTCCTGATCCAAAAGTTATTAATACTGAATATAATATTTTCACAAATTAATTGTAAATATCTTTGTTTATAGGGACGTAGGTCTGTTCGATATGGAGACTTCGCGTATTGTGAGCAAGCAAAATCAGTAATTGTGGTAAGTAATTTTAAGACATGTCTGCTCGTTTCATATTTTGGCATTTACGAAAACATTTTTCTGCCTTCATTAATGTAAAGCCAACATCAGCCAAAAATTACATTTGAAGATAAGTTTCTTGAGCATTGCATTATTGCTTTATCTAATTTTTTAAAGCTGTGTAAGATTAATATAGAAAATGAATGTTTAGATGATATATATTTTCTGCCTTCTTATTTCATCAGAGACATCGACATCTCTAGAAAGTTTTTTGCTTTTTGTCTTGTTTTGTTTTTGATAGGGTTTCACGTTACTTTTTAAGAATTAAACTGGCCTTTAGCACCAAGATTAGAATTCAAGGGAAGTTGTTTCTTGGTACCTTATAGCAAGGTATGCTGCATATCTTAATAGCATTTATTACATGTATTATTTCTCTAAAAGAAAGCATCCCCACATTTAAATTTATTTTAAAAGTTAGCATTTATTGTTTTTAACTATTCCATGTAACTCCATTTTATGCAAAACTCCTTTTTAAAAATAACTTTATATATTGTGAAATGTTTTTAATGTACAGATACAAATAGAGATAATATGATGAACACCTGTGTGTCCACATTATATACATTTTTTATACTTACTTTAAATAAATAAAATAATATAGTGGCCCCTGTCTTATCCCTTAATCCCATTCCCCTTACTTTTTCCCTGGATATAATTATTTCTATGAATTCATTTTCTCATGCATACCTTTATACTTTATCTTCTAAATATTTTCTTTTTTAAAAATATTAGTGCTTGTAATCTCTGGTGGTGTTTGCATAGATACAGTCATAATATAAAATAGAAAGTCCAGAAATAGATACTAATATGAGGAAAATCTAGAAAACCCCAGGTACATTTTAAGGGAGAAGGAGAGCTTCTTTTTTTCTTTTTCTTTTTTTAATTTTATTTTTACTGATTTCAGAGAGGAAGGGAAAGGGAGAGAGAGAGAGACTCGCAATGATGAGAGAGAACAATTGTTTGCCTGCCTCCTGCTCAGCCCTACTGGGGATCGAGCCCGCAACCCGGGCATGTGCCCTTGACCAGAATTGAGCCCGGGACCCTTCAGTCTGTAGGCCAATCCTCCATCCAATAAGCCAAACTAGCTAGGGTGAAAGATATTCTTAACTAAGACTAGAACCCAATGGAGTTAGAAAAGAAACATTTTATTTTTACTACATAAAAAAATTGCAGCCCTGGCCGGTTTGCCTCAGTGGATAGAGCATCGGCCTGCGGACTGAAGGATCCTGGGTTCGATTCCATCAAGAGCACATGCCCTGGTTGCAGGCTCGATTCCCAGTAGGAGCATGCAGGAGGCAGCCAATCAATGATTCTCTCATCATTGATGTTTCCATCTCTCCCTCTCCCTTCCTCTCTGAAATCAATAAAAAAATATTTTTAAAAAATTGCATTGCAAAATATTCCATAAACGAAATCAGTAGACAAATAGTAGATTTAGAAAAATTATTTCTAAAATAGGGAAGACATTTAATGTTTATGATAAACAGCACTCATAGATTATCAAGTAGGGAACACATAAGGTAGAAAAATGCTCATAAGACAGAAAAAAGTAATCACAACAGAGAAAATGTAGGTGGTCTACATATATGAAACAAGACTCAAACACAGCAGTAATCAGTGAAATGACAGGGAAATTTCATACCCAACAGAATGGAGAAATTAGAGTGATAAAATACCTTGCTGGCAGAGATGCAGAGAATAGGAATACTTGTATAAAAAGAAATTGCAACAGCATTTTTGGGAAACAGTGTAGCATCTATTAAAGTTTTACTTCTAGCAATTTATCCCATAGAATATAAATACCAGTAAGTGTGTGTACAAAGATCCTTAGTACTGCTTTTTTTGTAGTCACGGAAGACTGAAAACACATGGAATATGATTGCCCTTCTCTAGAGGATGTTTGAATAAATCCACACCACAGAATATTGATTCATTAACCAAAAATATCAGTTACCACAAAGATGCACAAGAGTATATATAGTATCCCAGTTTTATAAATCAAAAATCTTTTTTAATGTATACATATGTAATATGTGTAGATGGAGAAACTTTGCAAAGATCTACTGTATTGATGTGGGTTATGGAGATGGAATTAATGGGAGGCAAGAAATGGTTTAAACAGAAGTGAAGGGGGACATGTTAAATAAAAAGTTGTGATGGCCTAAAGAGACATTTCTACAAAAAAAAAATACAAATTGCCAATAAGCACATGAAAGCATGCTCAGCATTACTAATCCTTAGGGAAATGCAAATGAAAACCACAATGATACCACTTCATACCCATTAGGATGGTTAATATAAACAAAATAAAATAACAGTTTGTCGTTATATGAAATAAAAATATTAACTTTTTTCCTATAAAATAGCCTTTTTAAGTTTGTTTTTTCATCCTGCCATTTCTTTTTAAGAGGAATACCAGTAGACAGACAAAGCCACTTAAAGTTCAAGTTATGCATTCGTCTATTGTTGCGCATCAGAATTTTGGTTTGAAACTTTTGTCTTGGCTGGGAAGCATTATTGGATATTCAGGTAGGTTCAGAAAAACTGGTGCTACTTGACTGAAAAATGAGCTCATGTGTGCCCTTGCAAAACTGTTTTGAAAAAAATACCAAGTGAAAGAATTTTTTGCTTTAATTTCACATTTTAAAATACCATCTCAGGATATCTTTATGCACAGAAAAACCTTTGTTTCCCAAATTTTGATCCACAGGATTCTTTTTATATGCATACAAAGGATTTTGTGTTTAAATTAATGCAGCACACATGTATTTTAACAATTATAAATGACTTTATGCTAATGAAATCTAAATCTCACAACTTGATAAAGAACCTTTTTTTAAAAAAAAGGAGTACCTGTGGAACTGTTTCACTTAGCAAGCTGGAAAATGCTACTGTGAATAAAACCTAAATGGTTAGCAGTTTAAAGGATAATACACGAATCTTGATATCTTTGTTTTAATTCCTGCAACTTTTGGTTACCAGTAATTTGCAACTGTGAAAATTTGCAAATTTGAAGTTACTAATTTAGTTTTTTGTTTTTCCACAGTATACAAATTAGATAATCTTTTTGATGTAATGGTAACAGAATTAGAGCCCTCTGTTCAATGCCAAAAATACAAGTTTGGTGTATAACATTAAAGAGTAAAACAGGAATAGATGAGAGCTATCTACATACTGTTCTTCAGGCAAGAGAGGAGGTTTGGATAAGTGACATTCTGATATGTATAACTATAAAGAAGATTTCTGAAACATGTATTGAAATGTTTAAAAGAGCATTGCCACACTGAACTGATAGGTGAAAAAACAAGGTGTGGATATTTAAGAGAACATGTTTGCTTGACTTATAAATATCTTTCCAATTGTTTTTCTTTTTTTTTTTTTTTTGGCTGGTAGGCCCTACTTTGCTTTTTTTTTTTTTTTTTATCGTTTTATTGCTTGAAGTATTACAAAGGGTATTACATATGTGTCCTTTTTTTTTCCCCGCCCTTTCCAATTATTTTTCTTAACCTCATTTTTTTAATCCTCACCTGAGGATATGTTTATTGATTTTATTTTTTTATGCTTTTACTAGAGGCCCGGTGCACAAAAATTTGTGCACTCGGGGGGGCGAGGGGGGGTCCCTCAGCCCGGCCTGTGCCCTCTCACAGGGGATGACCACCTGCTGGCTTAGGCCTGCTCCCCGGAGGGATTGGGCCTAAGATGGCAATCAGACAGCCCTCTGGCAGCCCAGCAGCCCTCGGGGGATGTCCACTTGCCAGCAGGGAGCAGGCCTAAACTGCAGTCGGACATCCTTAGCGCTGCTGAGGAGACAGGAGAGGCTCCCACCACCACCGCTGTACTGGCAGCCATCAGCCTGGCTTAGGGCTGAGCAGAGCTCCTCCCATGTGAGAGCACCCTGACCACCAGGGGGCAGCTCCTGCATTGACCATCTGCCCACTGGTGGTCAGTGTGTGTCATAGTGACCAGTCATTCCCAGTCCTTCTGCTGTTAGGGTCAGTTTGCATATTACCCTTTTACTATATAGGATAGAGGCCTGGTGCACGAGTGGGGGCCAGCTGGTTTGCCCTGAAAGGTGTCCCGGATCAGGGTGGGGGTCCCACTTGGGTGCCTGGCCAGCCTGGATGAGGGGATGATGGCTGTTTGCAGCTGGTCACAACCCCTTCAGAGTGGGGGTCCCCACTGGGGTGCCTGGCCAGTCTGGGTGAGGGGCTGAGGACCGTTTTCAGGCTGGTGGGTGACTGAAGCTCCCAACCTCTCCTTTTTTTTTTATTTTATTTTTTTTTATTCTGGGATTTATTTACCTTCTATGGCTGTCACTGGAGCTGAGAGCCGGCTTTAGCTCTGAGGCTCGGCTCCAGCTCTGAGACCTCGGCTGCTGAAAGCAGGTATCTAGGTTTGTTTGGCTTCTATAATGGAAACACTGTTGCAGCTCCAGCTCTGACAGTTGAAAGCAGGTTTCTGGGGTTTGTTTAGCTTCTATAATTGCAACATTTCTTAGAGCGCAAGCTCAGAGCCCAGCAGCGGCAGGTGGGGAACCTTGGCTTCCTCCTTCACTGGAGCAAGCAAGCCTCCTGTTCGCTTCAGCTGCCTGGCTGCCGGCCGCTATCTTGGTTGGCAGTTAATTTGCATATTTCGCTGATTAGCCAATGGGAAGGGTAGCGAAGTTACAGTTAATTACCATGTTTCTCTATTATTAGATAGGATTGATTTCAGAGAGGAAGGGGCGGGGGGGGGAGAGAGAGAGAGAAACATCAATGATGAGAGAGAATCGTTGATTGGCTGCCTCCTACAAGCCCCCACTGGGGATTGTGCCCACAGCCTGGGCTTGTACCCTGACTGGAATTGAATCGTGACCTCCTGGTTCATACGTCGATGCTTAATGACTGAGCTATGCCAGCTGGACTATGTTTATTGATTTTAGAAGGGAGAGAGAAAGAGGAACATGGATGTGAGAGGGAAACATCCATCAGTTGCCTCCTGTACGTGCCCTGACTGGGAATTGAACCCTCAACCTTTTAGAGCATGGGATGATGCTCCAATCAACTGAGCTACCTGGCTGGAGCTCTTACCCTCATTTCTTAAGTTTTGATGTTTTGCATTGGATACCTTTATGCCAAGTAGGTGCTATAGTAAAAATTCTATTTTTTCTAATTATTTGCATGCTTGTAGAATTCTGAAAATAGTAATTTTAATTATAAAATATGAAACAAAAAGGTATTAAAGTTTTGGTTATGTTAATGCTTATATCAATATTTGAGCAACTTTTTTTTTAAGTTTAGTATTTAAAGGATGTAGGAATTTTTTTTCCAGGGCCTGTCACATAGTAGGCCCACATAGATAGTTACACAGACACAGTGAATTTTTGTTTAATGATGAACATTTCGCATGGCATTAATAAAAAGAACTGGTATATGTTACAGCACTGAAGTCATCCCTTCTTTTAATTGGTAGTACAATTTTGCTATAATATGATTTAATTAACATTGGTGTTTGAAGAACTATGATTATTTCAGTGGGGTTTTTTGGGGGTTTTTTGGTTTTTTTTGTATTCTTTGCTCTTTAAATTCTTTAGTTGTTGTTAATCCTCACCCGAAGATATTGTTTCCATTAATTTTTAGAGAGAGTGGAAAGGAGGGAAGGAGGGGATTTGGAGAGAGAGAGAAACATTGATGTAAGAGAGATACATCAATTGGTTGCCTCCTGCATGCGTCCTGGGACCAGGGATGGAACCTGCAACCCAAGTACTTGCCCTTGACTGGGAATCAAACCTGAGACCCTTCAGTGCACAGGATGACGTTCCAACCACTGAGCAACCCAAGCTGGGCTACTCTTTAAATTCTTTACAGCATCAGAGGTCATTGCCTTTCTGATAGGCATATATTTTGATGTTCCTGAATAAGAGTCTGTGTATAATGCAAGATTTGGAAGTTTTCTCCTTTTTATGAAAATGTTAATAAAATTGTTAATATGTTTACTTTTTCTGATTTAGTTTGACCTTTAATAAGAACACGTAAAACTCCATAGATTTATTTGAACATTTTTACTAAAATTTTAGTTTAATATTGGAAGTTACTATTTCATGACTACTTTTCTTCCTGTTTAAGATGGCCTTCGCCGAATTTTATGTCAAGTTGGTTTACAAGAAGGGCCAGATGGTGAAAATTCTTCTCTCGTGGATAGATTGATGCTCAATGATTCCAAATTGTGGAAAGGTGAGTCTCTTAACAACTTTTAAGGTATAGAGGAACCTATGTAGGTAACTGGGATGTTAAGTTCTCTTTTTCTTTTTTCTTTTTTTCATTTGGGAAAGTATTTAAATAAGTATGGTTTTTCAAATTAGCATATGCAATCTTATTCTTTGGGAAAAAACAAACAGATTCTGGGGTCCATGACCCAAATTAAATAGCCTTTATATTTTGTTAGAAACTATATTTAGAAAAGCCGAAGGAACACGCAGTTTTGCTCTTGAGATTTAAAATACAGTTGTCCATATAAAACTTGGGGAATGTAATTTTTGGCTTGTTTATACATCCTTCTCTTATATCTGCTCCCTTTGCAAAAGGTGCTAGGAGTATGTATCATCAGTTGTTCATGAGCAGTCTGCTTATGGATTTGAAATACAAGAAACTGTTTGCTGTTCGATTTGCAAAGGTAAGTCGTTTCTCAGACTTGAAGATTAACAAAATCATCAGGTTGTATACAGAGTAACTATTGCCCATGATTATATCTAGCCTTCGTAAAATTGGCAGCTAAAGTAATATGTCAGTGTGTTGCTTTTAAATTCTAAGAAACTTCATAAATGATCTTTTTATCTTTTATCAATAGAATAAAATTCAGTGAGGCTTTTCTTGTTCATTGTCTGCCATGGTAATGTGAATATCCACCTATACTGTATGTATGATATGAAACGATAAATGAAAATTTAAACCTATCCTATTGTGAATTATGGTATTATTTCTATTAAATTTTATACAAGGAAGATCTCATCTTAGTTAAAACCATATGTATATATGGATGTAATTTAAAAATCATGAACTCTAGATTATTGATATTGTTGAATTCTGTTCTTCTTTTTAACAGCATGTGATTAAGCTAACGGCTATTTCTTTTTATTATTTATCTAAATTAGGTGTTCTTAACCAAGGAAGTGTGTAAGAATCATTGGGAAGTTTTTTCAAAATATATGTGTTTGTGTTCTATTCTCAAATCTGCTAAAGCAGATTCACCAAGAATGGGGCCCAAGCACTTTTACTTTGAAAGAGCCATCAGGTGATTCTGATATACATCCAGAAGTAATAAAGTCTGGTTTTATCAGTGATGGTGCTAAGCACTATGGTGTAGCCCCACTATATCCCAGGATATTACTCCTGTTTCAGCTCATAAACTGCCATTTGTGTTTGAACGGATTGTCCAGTGAGTCAATATTTATACACACTTTATTTAGTAGAAATTATTCCAGTTATCATTCTTACGAGTCAGTGAGTGTTATCTCATTGACACCTCCAGCACTGAATTTTCATTATTATCCTTAACCATTTGGTCAATGTGGATTAGAGGTGAATCTTCCCCTTGTTGTTTAGAATTACCAGCAGATGCAGAGAGATTTTATGGAGGATGATCACGAGCGAGCAGTGTCCGTGACTGCTCTGTCTGTCCAGTTCTTCACCGCACCTACTCTGGTGAGTAGTGCTTGCCTTTTCTTTGTAACTGATAGCTGGCACTCCTTGCCTTTTTTTGCCTTCTTAATAGAACTATGAGCGTTTGCAGAGTGATTATGTGACAGATGACCACGACAGAGAGTTTTCAGTCGCAGACCTCTCGGTTCAGATATTCACAGTTCCTTCACTTGTAAGTACTGAACGACGAAGAAGAATTTTTTTGTTTTTCATTACTAAAAGTAAAGCCTTAAAATATTAGAGAACTAAGATCTGTATGTTGCTGAGTAGAATAATATTTTATTAATGGGTGATGAGACTTCAGATACCTTCAACCATACTAGAACATATCCTCAAATATGTAATCTGGAGAGAAAAAGTAATTTACCTTAATCTGTACTATCTCATAGTACTTCCCTGAGGTTTTGAACTGAGGAGTTAAAATTAAGCTGATTAGTCCAACAAATTTATCCATTAGAAACAGGACAGCTTATGTATATAATCTTACATTTTGAGAAGTCCCTTCCCCTTATTAAGATAAGGCAATAGAATCAATGATGACAAAAAAGAAGAAGAAAGAAAGTAGGAAAGGGGAAATAATGAGCAGAAATTAATAAAACAAAGTAAATGTTCAAAAGAGAAAAATCAAAACAACCAAAAGTTGGTACTTTGAAAAGACCAGAAAAGAGGGATAGATCTCTATTAAGACTAATAAGAAAAACAGAAAATTTTAAATTTAAACAAAACAAGATCTTACAGATATTGAATCCTATATAATAAAGAGCTAATATGCAAATGGTTCTCACACCTTCACGCCGTAATGGCTCAGACACTCAACACTGGGGAAAGAGGAATGGGGACTAGCCAGGCACAAAATGAGCTCACGAGAGAGGAATGGGCACCAGCCAGGCACAAATGAGCTCACGAGAGAGGAATGGGCACCAGCCAGGCACAAATGAGCTCGGGAGAGAGGAATGGGGACCAGCCAGGCTGTGGCCCGGGAGAGGGACAAGCCACCTGCCCCGCGGTCCCGGGCACCAGTGGCTACACCTGCGCCTGGCCCGGGAGAGGGACAGGCTGCCTGCCCCGCAGTCCTGGGCACCTGCGGCTGCGGCCGGGTGAAGCTGGCCCAGGTCCTGGGTGCCTACGACCAGCCAGAGGAGGGAATCCTGGGTTAGGGGCGATCAGGCCGGTAGGGGAGCAATTACGGGCGATCAGGCCAGCAGGCGAATGGTTAGGAGCCAGCGGCCTCAGATTGCAAGAGGCAGTTGGACATCCCCTGAGGGGTCCCAGATTGGAAAGTGTGCAGGCCAGGCTGAGGGGACCCCCCCCACCACCACCATGCATGAATTTCGTGCACTGGGCCTCTAGTAGAAAATAAAATGAGGACCAACTTAATAAAATTAGAAATTTAGATGAAATGAGATGAAATTCCCAAGCAAAAACACAAGTTATGAAAAGAAAAAACAAATTGAAAATTTTAATATAAAAATCTCATAAAGAAATTCCTAGGCTAAAATGGCTTCACTGGGGAATTCTTCTAAATATTTAAGAAAGAAATAACATCTGTCTTACATAAGTTTTTCTGAAAACAGAGAAAGAGAATGTACTTGCCAATTTTATTGAGTCCTCTGTAATTTTTATACCAAAACCCAACAAGGCAATTATAAGAAAAGAAAATTACCACAAATGAGGTCACACAAATTGAATCAAGTAACATTTTTTTCAAAAGATAATACATCACATCCAGAAGTAGTATAACATTTGAAAAAAATCAATTGAAATAATTCACCTTATTTAACAAACAAAAAGGAGGGAAAAAATATCAAATGCTTTTCCTGAATTCATGAAAATTAAACACTTATTCATGAATTAAGACAAAAATATCTCATAGCAAACTAGGAATGAAAGGGAAAGTGTTTAATCTGATAAAGGATCTAAAGCCAAAACAAAAAGTAAAAACCCAAAGCAAACATTTTATGTAATGGTGAAATATTAAAAGCTTTCCCCTGAGATCAGAAATGTGAAAACATTTTGCTTTTCAGGGTGACTAACATGCTTTTTGTTATTTCTTGAGATATTTAAATTATTGACTTTCAGCCTTTCTTTTCTGATAAGCTCTTAGGGCTTAAGTTTCCATCTAAACAATGTTTTGAGCTGCATTCCACAATTTTATGTCATATTTTTATTACTTAGTTCATAAAACCAAGTTCCTTTGTGATTTCTTCTTTAACCTATTTTTTTCTTCTTTGTGATTATTCTTTTTAGAAGTATATTGCTAAATTTTGAAACATTTGGGCATTTTCTAATAATTTTCTTATGAATTTCTAACTTAATTTCACTGTGGTTAGAGAACATACTCTGATTCTTGTCCTTTGGAATTTGTTGAGACTTGACTTTATGGCCCAGAATGTTGTCAGCTTTGGTAAATATTCAATGTGGACTTGAAAGCAAAGAATATTCTCTTATTATTGGGCATAGTATTTATATATGTCACTTAGGTCAAGTTTGTTCATTTTCATTGTGTAAGTCTTTTATATACTCACTTTTTTTATCTACTTGTTCTGTGAACTATCAAAGCATGTTAATAATCTCCCACAATGATTGTTGATTTCTCTCCTTTTACTACTTTTTGCTTTGTATATCTTAAAGCAGTGTGATTGATTGAATATATACAAATTTGGAATTATACTTTCCAAATTGAGCCTTTTATGTATGAACTAGAGGCCTGGTGTATGAAATTCGTGCACAGTTAGGGTACCTAGGCCTGGCCGGCAATCAGGGCCAATTGGGGTCTTCTGGCTGCCGGCCAGGGCCTCCCTTCCCCAGCTGCTGGCTGCCGGCTGCTGGCTGCCGGCTGCCAGCTGGGGCCTTCATTCTGCACTGCCCTCTGGTGGTCAGCACACATTATAGTGAGTGATCGAACTCCCGAAGGGACACTTTGCATATTAGCCTTTTATATATATAGATAGATTATATCTTTTCATCTCAAACCATAGTTCTGGCCTTGAAGTCTAATGTATCTGATATTATAGCATCAACTGGTTTCTTTTGGGTAGTGTTTGCATACTGTATATTTTCCATTGTTATATTTCTTACGTTTCTGTACCCTTATATTTAAGTTGAATTGCTTATAAAAAGCATGTATTTGGGTTTTGTTGTTTATCTAATCTGACACTCTTAATATTTTAGTTTTCTGCACACTTAATATAATTACCCATATATTTGGATTTATATTTACCACCTTATGATTTTTTTTTGTTTAACCCACCTATCTTGTTACTTTTTCTCTCCTTTTTTACCTTCTTTTGGATTAAATATTTTTTATTTTTCCTTTTATTAATTTGTTACTTGTACATTCATTTAATATTTTTAAGGGTCTCTCTAGAGCAGTTTTATTCAAAGTGTCAGTTATGAAAAGATAAACAATTTGTATGAGAACGTGAAACACACATTACTGCTTTCAGCAGAAATCTTGCTATGGCCCTAGCCAGTATTGCTCAGTGGTCAGCCCGAACACCAAAGGGTCTCAGGTTCAATTCCAGATCAAGGGCACATACCTGGGTTTCAGGTTAGATCCCCAGAAAACTGGAATGCATGCAGGAGGCAACCAATCAATATATCCCCCCTGCCCCTCTCTTGCTGTCTTTCTTTCTCTCCTTAAAATATTTTTTTTGGAAAAATCTTGCTATGAAAAGTAATGTCAACTGAATAGTTATAAGTAGTTGATTTTATCTTGTTGCCGTCTTCTCATCACAACTGGCACAAGCAGTTTTGGGGTTGCTGGTCTGTGGACCATATTTTGAGTAGCATTGCCCTGTACGTTATGACATGCATCCTAATTGTAGTCAAGCACCACATTTCTACCTCTTAAAAGTAGAAGTCTAGATTCTTCACTCAGCTTTTGCAGGTGTCAATGGGAATAGAACCTCAATTTATTTCTGTGGTGGTTGACTAGAGTGGAGGGGTTATTATTTGAAAGTTTTATTAAGTTTTCCTTTCCTGTGGCTAAAGAGAGCAGGCTTTTATCAGGGCGTTTTTAAAAAGAAATTTTTTAAGTCTGTTCCCATTAGTATTTGCAGATTGTCAGCTTCTTCAGCTCTGGGATATTTGAAGTGAAAACAAAGAACTCTACCATGTCATTCCTTGGATTCTGAGGTCCCTAGCCAGTATACCTTCTTCTCTCTGAAATTCGTACACAGGTGGGGTTCCTAGGCCTGGCCGGCAATCAGGGCCAATTGGGGCCTAATGCCCTGGCGGGGTCAGGAGAGGAGGCAGCAGTCGTCGGACTGGGCAAGGAAGGAACAGACACCAGACACTGATGCCATCATTGTCGGTGCCCCGCCACCACGCGGTGCCCCGCCTCCCCCCTCCTCCTTCCCTCTCCACCACACCGCCACTGCAGTGGGCAGGCAGTGGGCCGACCAGGGGCAAGGACAGGGCACAGGAGGTTGGCCACTGACCCCCCTGGGAAAGGGCTCGTGTCTGCTGCCACCCACCCCTGATTCACCATCTCAGTCTGGGGCCCGGCCCTGATCAGGTGATCAGGGCCTGCTGGCTAGGGGCAGGGACTGCAGGAGGTTGGCCGGTGTGGGAGGTTGGCTGTGGGAGCACACTGACCACCAGGGAGCAGCTCCTGCATTGAGTATTTGCCCCCCTGGTGGCCAGTGTGCATCATAGCGACCAGGTGTTCTGATATTTCAGTCGTAACAGTCGCTTAGGCATATATATATATATATATATATATATATATATATACTAAGTTCTACAGAATCTTTGATAATAAACCTCTGGATTCTAGCGTAATTATACCATACCATTATAGGTGTCTAAATATCTCAGTTAAGGAAAATTTGCAGCCTGGTTCAGACCCCCCACCCTGAATTGTCTTTGAATAATGAGCCTTGGATGTGTCTCCTAACATTCTGGCTTCTTTCTCCGTGATATAATTGTTGCTTCATACAAGTGCCAATTGGAGTAAGTAATTGTTATTTAGAAATACACAGTAATGCATTATTTATTTTATTATACTTCAGTTGTGTTGAAAAGCTTTAAACTGAAATTCTAACCAATGTTGGTGACTTTTTCTTGGATTCCTAGTAAATAGGTTTTGATTACCATGTGCTCTGTTACACTTCCTTCTAGGCTCGGATGCTTATCACAGAAGAAAACCTACTGACCATTATCATTAAGACTTTTATGGATCATTTGAGACATCGAGATGCCCAGGGTAGATTTCAGTTTGAACGATATACTGCTTTACAAGCCTTCAAATTTAGAAGAGTTCAGAGCCTTATTTTAGACCTCAAGTAAGTTTTTGTTTAATTATCAAACCAGTTGCAACTTGTAAAATGTCAGCGTTTATCTATATATTCTTTGATATTTTTCTCTTTTTTAGGTATGTGTTGATTAGCAAACCAACTGAATGGTCAGATGATCTCAGGCAGAAGTTCCTAGAAGGATTTGATGCCTTTTTGGAATTACTCAAATGTATGCAGGTGTGTATAAACTGATACATTTTAAAAGGAAACACTCTCCTTTTTCTTTTCTTTCTTCCTTTTTTTTGTGTTTTTTGTTTTGTTTTGTTTTGTTGTTGTTCATTGAAGTGAACACCTTTCTGTGTATGCTTTTATTTCCTTTTGGGCACATCTCCAAAAGAATGATTTGTATGGCTGCAATTTGGACCAAGAAGTGCCTCTTTAATTGACTACTCTTGGAAAGGTGTAGAATGAATGAAATCCTAGCAAAGGTTCTGGTATCTACTGTTTCTTTTCTTTTTTTTTCTTTTTTAATACTTACCCCAGTACAGGTTTATTGTGTTGTTTGTTTGTTTGTTTGTTTGTTTTGAGAGAAAGAGAAACATCAATAACATTGATGTGAGAGAGAAACATCAATCAGCTGCTTCCCCTACACGCCCCAACCAGGGATTGAACCCCCAACCTAGGTATGTGCGCTGACTGGGAATCGAACTCGCAACTTCCTGGTGCATGGGATGACGCTCCAACCAGCTGAGCCATCCAACCAGGGCTCTCATGTTCTTTTGTATTAGGTATTTCTTTTGGTCACCATTAACATTCTTTCTTTGGAGGTTGCAAGTTTTTTTAATATGCTTATATGGAAGTGTTGTCAGTTATTTAAGAAACTATAATGTTTGGATTTTTTTAATGTTTCCATATTTCTTTTTCCTTTAGGTATTTATATAATATAGTATATAACTCTTCCCCCTCTGTTTAATGATCTCCTTTGGAAACACCTCATATACAAAATAGAATCTAGAAGCAGAAACAAACTGGCATATATAACTAGTTTTAACTTCGAGAAGATGGATAACATCTCAATAAATTTAAGCAGTGTTATCATGATTCTTTTAGTAACTGTCTGGCTTTTCTTAAGAAAGGAATACACAGAGGTGACCTACTGTTTTTAGAAAATACTTGAGCCCTGACCAGTTTGGCTCAGTGGATAGAGCGTCAGCCTGTGGACTCAAGGGTCCCAGGTGCGATTCCGGTCAGGGGCATGTATCTTGGTTGCGGGCATATCCCCAGTGGGGAGTGTGCAGGAGGCAGCTGATCGATGTTCCTCTCTCATCGATGTTTCTAACTCTCTATCCCTCTCCCTTCCTCTCTGTAAAAAAAATCAATAAAATACATTTAAAAAAGAAAATACTCGAGTTCCATGTTGGGTAGTGATTTCTGGATGTTTAATTTTTTGTTATTGTTCACACTATTACAGATAATCCTCCATTTTCCTCCTCTTTGTCCACCTCCTCCAACCCCTGACCCTTCTCCTCCCCTTGCCTTCATCACACTATTGTCTGTGATCATAGGTTATACATATATGTTCTTTGGCTAATCCCATCACGTTTTTAAAAAATGTATTTTTATTAATTTCAGAGAGGAAGGGAGAGGGAGAGAGAGAGAGAAACATCAGTGATGAGGGAAAATCACTGATCAGCTGCCTCCTGCACGCCCCACACTGGTGATGGAGCCCGCAACTGGGGCAGGTGCCCTGACTGGGAATCAAACTGTGACCTCCTGGTTCATAGGTTGACACTCAACCACTGAGCCACACCTGCCGGGCATCTTTGCTTTCTTTTACCCAGTCTCTCCCACCACCCTTCCCTCTGACATCCCTCAGTCTGTTTCACTGCTCCATGCCTTTGGTTCTGTTTTGTTCATAAGTTTATTTTGCTCATTAGATTCCAGATGTAAGTGAGATCATATGGTATTTGTCTTTCTCTGACTAACTTATTTCACTTAGCATAATAATCTCCAGGTCCATCCATGCTGTTGCAAAGGGTAAGAATTGTTTCTTTTTCATAGCCACATAGTATTCCATTGTGTAAATGTACCATAACTTTGTTTTAAAATATTTTTGTTTTGTTTGTTTGTTTTTAATCCTTACCTAAGTACATGCTTAGAGAGATGGAGGGAGGGAGAGAGGGATAGAAAGAGAGAAGGAGAGAGAGAAACATCAATCAGCTGCCTCCTGCATGCTCCCTACTAGGGTTTGAGCCCGCAACCTGGGCATGTGTCATGACTGAGAATTGAACCAGCAATCTTTCAGTGCATGTATGACGCTCAACCAACCAACTGAACTACATTGGCCAGGGCAACTACAGCTTTTTTATCCACTCAATTACTGGTACTGACAAGAAGTTGGGCTGTTTCCAGATCGTAGCTATTGTGAATAATGCTGCTATAAGCATAGGGATGCATATATTCTTAGTGATTGGTGTTTTGAGATTCTTAGGATATAGTCACAGAAGTGGGATCACTGGGTCAAAAGGCAGTTCCATTTTTAATTTTTTGAGGAACCTGCATTCTGTTTTTCACAGTGGCTACACCAGTCTGCCTTCCCACCAACAGTGCACTAGGGTTCCCTTTCTCCTCGTCCTTGCCAGCACTTGTTTGTTGGTTTATTGATGGTAGCCATTCTGACAGGTGTGAGGTGATATCTCATTGTGGTCTTAATTTGCATCTCTCTGATGATTAGTGACGTTGAGCATTTTTTTATATGTCTCTTGGTCAACCTGTATGTCCTCTTTGGAGAAGCGTCTATTCAGATCCTTTGCCTATTTTTTAATTGGGTTGTTTATCTTTCTGGTGTTGCGTTGTATAAGTTCTTTATATATTTCAGAAATTAACCCCTTACCAGATATATCATTGGCAGATATTTTCTTCCATACAGTGGGTTCTCTTTTCATTTTGATGTTTTCTTTTGCTGTGCTGAAGCTTTTTAGTTTGATATAGTCCCATTTGTTTATTTTTCCTTTATTTCCCTTGTCCTAGGAGATATATTGTCAAAAATATTGCTATAAGGGATGTCTGAGATTTTACTGCCTCTTTTCTTCTAGGATTTTTATGGTTTTGCGACTTACATTTAAGTTTTTTTTCCATTTTGAGTTTATTCTTGTGTATGATGTTAAGTTGGTGGTCTAGTTTCTTTTCTTTTCTTTCTTTCCTTTTTTTTTTTTTTTTTTTTTGCATCTATCTGTCCAATATTTCCAACACCAGTTATTAAAGAGACTGTCTTGCCCTAACCGGTTTGGTTCAGTGGATAAAGCGTCAACCTGCAGACTGAAGGGTCCCGGGTTTGATTCTGGACAAAGGCACATGCCTTGGTTGTGGGCTCAGTCTCCAGTGTGGGGCGTGCAGAAGGCAGCCGATCAATGATTCTCTCATCATTGATGTTTCTATCTCTCTCTCCCTTTCCCTTCCTCTCTGAAATCAATAAAAATATGTAAAAAAAAAAAAATTTAGTAAAAATAAATAAGGATACTGTCTTGACTCCATTGTATGCTCTTGCCTCCTTTGTCAAATATTAATTGGCCATAAAGGCATGGGTTGATTTCTGGGCTCTGTTCTGTTCCATTGATCTAGAACACCTGTTTTTGTGCCAGTACCAGGCTGTTTTGATTATAGTGACTTTGTACTAGAGTTTGATACCTGGTATTGTGTTCCCTCCAACTTTGTTCTTTTTTCTCAAAAGATTGCTAAGGCTATTCAGGGTCTTTTTGGGTTCCATATAAATTTTTGGAATATTTGTTCTAAATCTGTGAAATAACGCTATTGGTACTTTCATGGGAATTGCACAGAATGTATACATTGCTTTGGGTAGTATGGACACTTTAATGATGTTAATTCTTCCAATCCATGAACACAGTATATGCTTCCACTTGTTTGTGTCTTCCTCTATTTCTTTTTTCAATATCCTATCATTTTATGAGTACAGGTCTTTTATCTCTTTTGTTAAATTTATTCCTAGGTACTTTATTTTCTTGTTACAATAATAAGTGGGATTGTTTTCTTAGTTTCTCTTTCTGATCTTTATTGGTGTATAAAAATGCCCCACTGAGACCTAACCGGTTTGGCTCAGTGGATAGAGCGTCGGCCTGTAGACTGAAAGGTCCCAGGTTCGATTCTGGTCAAGGGCATGTACCTTGGTTGCGGGCACATCCCCAGTAGGGGGTGTACAGGAGGCAGTTGATCAATGTTTCTCTCTCATTGATGTTTCTAACTCTCTATCCCTCTCCCTTCCTCTCTGTAAAAAATCAATAGACTATATTTTTTTAATTAAATCTTTATTATTCAGATTATTACAGTTGTTCCTCTTTTTTCCCCCCCCCATAGCTCTCCTCCACCTAGTTCCCACCCCACCCTCTGCCCTTACCCCTCCCACTGTCCTCATCCATAGGTGTACGATTTTTGTCCAGTCTCTTCCTGCACCCCTGTACCCCTTTCCCGCCAAGAATTGTCAGTCCACTCCCTTTCTATGCCCCTGTTCTATTATATTCACCAGTGTACTCTGTTCATTAGATTTTTTATTCCCTTGATTTTTAGATTCACTTGTTGATAGATATGTATTGGCTGTTCATAATTTTTATCTTTACCTTTTTCTTCTTCCTCTTCTTCCTCTTCTTAAAGAATACCTTTCAGCATTTCATGTAATACTGATTTGGTGGTGATGAACTCCTGTAGCTTTTTCTTATCAGTGAAGCTCTTTATCTGACCTTCAATTCTGAATGATAGCTTTGCTGGATAAAGTAATCTTGGTTGTAGGTTCTTGCTATTCATCACTTTGAATATTTCTTGCCACTCCCTTCTGGCCTGCAAAGTTTCTGTTGAGAAATCAGCTGACAGTCGTATGGGTACTCCCTTGTAGGTAACTGACTGTTTTTCTCTTGCTGCTTTTAAGATTCTCTCTTTGTCTTTATCTGTTTTTTTGTTTGTTTGTTTGTTTTTAATTAGAATAATGCTGTCCTCATAAAAAGAGCTTGAAAGTCTTCCCTCCTCTTGAAGTTTTTGGAATAATTTGAGGAGGATAGGTGTTAGATTTCCTTTGAATATTTGGCAAAATTTGCCTGTGAAGCCATCTAGTCCAAAATTTTTTGCTGGGGTTTTTTTAAATTACTGCTTCAATATCATTAGTTGTTATTGGTCTGTTCTGGTTTTTTCATTCTTCCTAATTCAGTTTTGGAAGATTTAATCTTCCTAAGAATTTGTCTGTTTTGCCCAGGTTGTTCAATTTGTGGTATATAGTTATTCATAGTATTTTCTTACAGTCTCTATGTCATTTATTTTTGCTCTGATCTTTGTAATTTCCTTTCTTCTACTTACTCTGGGCTTTTCTTGTTGTTTATCTAGTTCTTTTAGGTGTAGGGTTAAATTGTTTATTTAAAATTTTTCTCTGGTGTTTAAATTTGTAATAATACTTCTATGTTTTGTGGTGTTTGGGGTATCTATAGAAACAATATCTATTTTGGTCATTTTGAATAAAATACATTTATAAATTCAGTAACATTTTATCAGATTTCTTCTAATAATTTTCCTATAGATAACAGACCTAAAACAGAATTTGAAGGATTGTTGCAGTAAAGTATTCTTTTTATTGTTTAAAACATATAGAAGATTGCCTCTAAAATAATTTGCTATGTACTTTACTGGGATTTTTAATTTATATTTTAGAGAATGTTAAATAAACATATAATTTACGAAGTTGAACTTTCTCATACTACTTGAAACTTCTTATTTAGCCTTTTACTTTATATGTTTTTGTAATCAGTATATATTTCCTCTACATTATTTTTAAGTTTCCATGTAAGAGAACAAATATAATTTTAATTCATTTAAAATCTTTTCACTTTCTTTAAGGGAATGGATCCAGTTACACGTCAAGTAGGACAGCATATTGAAATGGAACCAGAATGGGAAGCAGCCTTCACATTGCAAATGAAATTAACACATGTTATTTCAATGATGCAGGACTGGTGTGCTTTAGATGTGAGTTTCTTCTAACTGTAGGAGATAGGAGAAAGATGGTGGAGGGGGGAATAAATAGATTTTTAAGTAAATTTTGAGGAACTTTGGGGAGGATAGTGGTGATACTTAGCTCATAAAACAGCATATTTTCCTCTTCCACCTATTAATTCAGTAAAAGTTAAAATTTTACAGTCTTTTAAAAACAACTTGGAAAATATATAGAGGAGGAAATAATCCATACTCTCTTTCTCTTATGTTACTGTCTTTGTTTCTTCCATTATCCCATCTAGATTTTGAGCATATAAATAGAATAATTTCTAAATTTATCAAAAAATAAAGTTTTACTATTGGTACATTTGTTCTATCTTAAAACTATTTTGTTCTCGTTTTGATTATAAAGTCTAGATGAGAGCTTGTTTAAGTTGGGAGGTCATAGAAGGCTTCCATTAGATCTGAGCTATGTGTCAGAGTTAACTGATCAAACAGTAAAGAATATTCCTGACTGAGGGATAGTTGAATCATGCTCTGTTCGGAGGAATATAATTGTTAGGGGAGCTGTGAGAAGTCTCTGGTTGGAACGTAGAGGTTAAAGGTAGAGAAGTGGACAGATTTTTAAGTAAATTTTGCAGGGCCTTGGAGGCCATGGAAGGAAGTTTGGGTTTTATTCTAATTCAAGTGGGAACCCATTAGAGACTACCAAGGATAAAGGTGACATGGTCTAATTTATACATTTTAAAAAAATTGTTTATATGGAGAGTGGATGGAGGGTAGCAAGAGTAGAAGTAGGGAATTTATAATAGAGTTGGCTTTCCTTTGAGTTACTGGAGATAATCAGTGGCCAGGTTTGAGAGAAATTTAGAAGATGAAATTGATAGCTTGGTGATAGATTGGACAATGGGGAATGAGGGAAAGTAGAGTATTGGAATAACTTCTAGATTTCCACAGCTGTACAGAGATGTCATTCACTGAGACAGGGCACTGGAAGAGGGACCAGGTTGGGAAGGGATGATTGGGCTTGATTTTGCCTGTATTAATATTTGAGGTACTTACTCATTGTTGAATTTGATGTGCTTATTCACTGTTATAAAAACTTAACTTTGGAGTAACTTACAAAATACCCTTTTTTTTTTTTTTTAAGGAAAAAGTGTTAATTGAAGCTTACAAGAAATGCCTTGCTGTATTGATGCAGTGTCATGGTGGTTTTACTGATGGTGAACAGCCAGTCACATTAAGCATTTGTGGACATTCAGTGGAAACTATCAGATACTGTGTTTCTCAAGAAAAAGTTAGCATTCACCTCCCCATTTCTCGCTTACTTGCAGGTAAAGCATTCTCCCCCATGAAAACCCTGAAAATATATTTTAAATTTTTTTGTGTGGTTAATGTTTATTGAATATCTACCTCACATTAGTCTGAGAGTTTTATGTGTGTCAACTTATTTAATCATCACATCAATCTATGAGGTAGATATTATAATTAAGTTTGCTTAAGTGATTACTGACAAATTGAAACCACCCTAAATTTTATCTCATATAAGCTGTTTCTTAATCATTTATTGATAACTTTTTTAAGCAACAGGTCAAGAGTGAGCCCCAAGTTGGGGTGATGGTTTTTTTCATTGTAAATAGTTGATTTACAGCCATTTATTCTTGGTAGAATATTTGAAGCTGCCACCTTGCAGCAGCCAAAAACTTTGAAATGTACTTGTCCATCTCTGCAGACTCATTTCAGTATACTTCCTTTCATATTTCTCAATTGCAGGAATGCTTGTCCTACTCACATAGTATTTATTATTTCCTTTAGTTCCAGATTAGAAAAGAGAAGATCTGAAGCTAGCTATTTTTACTCATTGCAGAATTTGTGATTTATCTTAAGTGTGTAGCTAGCTCAGTAATAATATGATGTGAAAGTGGTTGTGTGTATAAAAGATTGTGGCGAATTGGTATTCTTTCTTCCTTCCTTCCTTTCTTTATTTCAGAGAGGAAAGGAGAGGGAGAAATCAAAACATCAATGATGAGAGAGAATCATTGATCGGCTGCCTCCTGCATGCCCCCTACTGGGGGATCAAGCCTGCAACCTGGGCATGTGCCCTTGACTGGAATAGAACCCGGGACCTTTCAGTCCACAGGCCAATACTCTATCCACTGAGCCAAACCAGCTAAGGCTTCTTTAAATACATGGTAAAATTGACCAGTGAAACCATATGGATGTGATACTTCCCTTTTTGGAAGGTTTTTAATTATTGAATCAATTTCTTTAATAGATATAGGCTGGTTCTGGTTATCCATCTCTGCTTGTGTGAGTTTGGTAGTTTTTCTTTTTCAAGCAGTTGATCCTTTTCATCTGAAATATTGAACTTGTGGGCATAGAGTTGTTCATAGTACTCCTTTTTATCCTTTCAATGTCCATGGCATCGATAGTAATAATCCGATTCCTCTTTCATTTCTGAAGGCTTTTGGATTGTTATTGCAATCATGGTGATATAAGATAACTTAGACATATCAGTAGTACAACAAATAAGTACCTAGACTGAAGTTGAGAATGTAAGAAGAAATCTCTTAATTCCTGTAACTTATTCAGGCCTGGTTTTGTTTTTTGAAAGTGCTTTGAGCATACTGAACTTGATTCTCAACATGGGCAAGTATCACCATAGTGTTGTGAAAAAGTATTCAACTGGAATGCGGGAAAGTGAGTCCTAGTTCAGACTCAGCTGCTGATTTTTCTGCCTTTAAAAATCTGGTTGTATGAGTGGTAACTGATGCTGATAGTTATCCACAGAGAAAATAGTCAATACTCTGAAATGTACCATTTTCTGCCTACCTTATTAACCTCCCTCAGCTCTCTCAGAGAACTTTTTTTTTTTATCCTTATCTGAGGATATTTTTTTTCATTGATTTCTAAAAAAAGTGGAAGGGAAGGAGGAGCAGGGGCGAGAAAGAGAAACATTGATGTGAGAGAGATACATCGATTGGTTACCTCCTGCACACACCCCTACCAGTGCTGGGGAACCTGAAACAGGTATGTGCCCTTGACTGGGAATTAAACCCGCGGCCCTCTAACCACTGAGCAAAACTGACCAGGGCTGTCATTGAACATTTTTGAGCATTCTGTCTCACTGTGTTTGACAAGCCTTGGCCTGAATGCTTATAATCTAATTGGAGAGCTAAGTAAGCATACCCAAAACAGTTCAAGAACAACTTGGAGTGTGTGCTAATGGAGCTTGAGTGGCAAATGCTGAGAGTACTGTATATGTTATTAGAATGAGATTCATAATGCAAGTCTTCTTGGATGAGGAAAGCCTCAAACCAGGCTTGACCAAGTGGCCAATATCTATAATAATAAAAGCGTAATATGCTAATTAGACCACATGTCCTTCTGGGTGTCCTTCCTTCCAGACAAAGCCATGATAGGCGGGGGCTGAGCAGCAGCAGCCCATGGCTGCCGCAGGGGCTTAGGCAGAGGCAGCTGCGGCGGTGGCGGGGGGGGGGGGGGGGGGGAGGGTGGCACGAGAGGGGGGTAAGGCTCTTGCACAAATTTCGTGCATCGGGCCTCTAGTTTATTAATAAAATTGTAAAAAGCATTCTCTGTTTATACAACATAAACAGGACAATTAATTCTTAGTTAACAGAATTACCTAAGGTTGGCTATGAATGAGCCCTTTGCATTTAGGAAATAAAGAGCTTTGATCCTAAACTGGAAGTTCTGGAGAACTTAATTCTGAGGTTAGCATCAATATAGTAAATCCCAGGGCCAGTTTCTCTGTTCAGTTTCTAGAAGGATCTTGCACTACAATACTTTAAATGGGAAGAAACTCCATTACCAAGTGAAATATGACTGTTAACGTTGGCAAACATATATAAGTTACTTTGATAGTTATATGTCTGCTCTTGCTATGTTTCTATGCCTAACATTTACTTAGAAAATGTCATCAGTATATGTTGGTACATTAATTAAGGCTAGTTCCAAGTGTGCCTTTGATGCAGAGGTTCGTGAGAGTAAGGCTTTATTTATTAGTGTAATTCATTCTGTATCATAATTTGTAGCATGATAGGTTCTCAAAGAGAAAAGAAGTTATGTAAAGGGAGTGATTATTTAGGGGTTTTTTTCTCCTAAAGAGTTTCATTTATAAAAATACATTTTTGTTTGTTCTTCCATGTAGGTTTGCACGTGTTATTAAGCAAAAGTGAAGTGGCATATAAATTTCCAGAACTCCTACCTCTAGTAAGTAGTACTACCTTTAAAAGTAAATGCCTATTTATTATGCTTCATGTATTTGAAATCATTTTGAAACAAAGTTTATTAGTCAGGATTCTCCAGAGAAACAGAATCAATAAAGAGAGAAAAAGAAGAGTGTGTGTATGCGTGCTCACGTGTTTCTGTATGGAGAGAGGAAGAGACTTAGAATGATTTATTGTAAGGAATTGGCTCATGCAGTTATGAGGTCTGGCAAGTCTGAAATATGGCTGCAGGGCAGTTTGACAGGCCAGGCCAGATTCCCAACTTTGATATTGCAGTCTGAGGCCCAAAGGCAATCTGGAAGCAGAATTTCTTCATGTTTGGGGGGACCTCAGTCTCTTATCTTAAAACCTTCAGCTAATTGGATGAGGTCCACCCCCTGTTATGAAGAATAATCTGCTTTATTCAAAGACTACTGACTTAAATATTAATCACATCTACAAAATAGCTTCAGAGAAACATCTAGACTGGTCTTAAAAAACGGTACCATGGCCTAGCCAAGCTGACATAAAATTAACCATCACACAAACATACTTTGAAAGAATTTTAAGTTGTGTTTTATTTAAAACTTCAATCTCTATCAAACAGTATTCTTCAGCGTTGAGACCTTTGTGTTTTTGTTTTTGTATATACAGAGTGAACTTAGCCCACCCATGTTGATAGAACACCCTCTTAGATGTCTTGTTTTATGTGCCCAAGTACATGCAGGAATGTGGAGAAGAAATGGGTTCTCTCTGGTAAACCAGGTAAGTGTCTTAATTCTATGGAGATTTTTCAATTCATTCCTTGGCTTCTGTGAAGGATGTAATTTTCAATGTACTTAGTCATTAAAAGTTGTACCTATATTAAAATTATTTGAGAAGATAAATATGTTAAACCAAAAAAGTTTTTAAAACTTTTATCTATACTTTGTCAAGAAACAATATTAAGGTAGGAGTGCACTTTTCTTGATTCTTTATTTGCAATCATTTTTAGGACAAAATTAGATATTTAAAAAAATAAAAATTCAGATTTTATCTACTTAAATTAAATTAGGTTTAAAGATAAAATTTCTGTTAGTATAACTCCAAAATTGAGGTTTTAATTTTTAAACCTCACCAAGGATTGATATAGGTTGCCCCCCCCCCATTTTTCTTAGCTATGAACATTATAGAAATAACTTTGTTGAGAAATTCAGAAAGTTGGATCCAAAATGTGAACCATGAAGTGACCAGTGTAATATGGAAATTTTTAATTCATTAATCTTTATTAAGAGTATTGTTGCAGAAACCACATTGTGTGCACATGCACTCCTGCCCAACACCCATTTGCTCTTTCGGAATGTGGGGAGAAGATGGAGCTGCACAAATGAAAACCTGTTTACCCAATATAATCAATTTTTATTTTAGATTTATTACTACCATAATGTGAAATGCAGACGTGAAATGTTTGACAAGGATATAATAATGCTTCAGGTAATGAATTAAAAACATTACACTTAAAGGTATGGGGAGTATTTTTTTTCTTATTAATTCCATAGAACCCAAACACTTATAATCACTCCCAGATCTAATAACTCTAGCCTAGCCCCATCTACTAAACTCCAAACTTATATGACTAATGGGCTATAGAACATTTCCATCGAGATTTTTGGACACATTTCAGATTTAACATGAACATATTCAAAATATAACTCTTACTTCCTCCATACCTTCTTCATCTCTTGGGTTTTCTACCTTGGTGAAATGTTCAACTATCATATAATTGTTAAAGTAAGTAACCTGAAAGCTATCCTTTCTTCGTTTTTCTCTGGCTAAAAACCCAACCCCTCAAATTGATTTCCAAGAACTGTGATACTTAACTATGTTAAAACTCCCTGAATTTGCCATGAGGGAACCCTGAAATAAAACTTTAGAATAGAATCCAGAGGGATACAATTAATTCAAAGCATTAAGAGAAAAGAGAACATAAAATCCACATTATTCTGATGTATGGATTTAGGGGTTTGTTTGGTTTGGTTTCGTTTGGTTTGGTTTGGTTTGGTTTGGTTTGGTTTGGTTTTACTAGCTTAGGTTCTTGTCCACACTTAAAGCTACCACAAGTAGGGAATGGGGTTAAATGGGTTTCCATCTTTTATTGGGATTGGTGAACAAGTAAGCAGCTTTCTCTTGTACACACCAAAGTATTTTTCACTAATAGGACTTTTGACCTTCCTCTTTTTCTTCATCTAAAAAAAAAAAAGACAGGTGTCTCCATGATGGATCCAAATCATTTCCTGATGATAATGCTCAGTCGCTTTGAACTTTATCAGATTTTCAGTACTCCAGACTATGGAAAAAGACTTAGTTCTGAAATTACCCATAAGGTAAGAGTATGTTTCATGAGACCACAACACATCATTAAAGAAACAGCTTTCGTGTGTTTTTTTTTATGTTAATCATTGAAATAATACAGTATCTTTATTCTTATGTCTGAACTTTATTCCCCCACCACTTGTTACAGGATGTAGTCCAGCAAAACAATACTCTAATAGAAGAAATGCTGTACCTCATTATAATGCTGGTTGGTAAGTTTGAATTGTTTTGAGACATTTGTAAATGATATTGGCTATTGTGGTAGCATATAGTTCAGAGTTTCTAAACCATGTTTCTTTTGTTTGAGTGGTTACTCAGTTTTAGGGGAAGGAGATTTTTCTCCCCTCTGATTACTGTAATGGTGAGAGTAACAACGCTGTTGCTTCGGGAAGAAGAGAGTGCAACTGCTGAAGCAGAATACAGTGAAAGACTCTTAGTGTTGTGGAGTGGAGGAGCAGGAGAATTTAGCTAGCAAGAATAGGATAGTTGGGAGCTATTTACTGTTACTTTATATCTTAGCTGTATTTCCCTCCATGGTTGTGGTGCAAAAGTGACATATTGACTTCAGACATAAAGTTCCGAGTTAACAGAGACCTATAGCTAGTGGATGCAGATATTTTATTGCCTATATTTTCAGTCCTGTTGCCTCCATCTTTGCTATTCTTTTATTCTTTACCTTCTTCTACCTCCCCTGGTATTTCAGACTCTAAAGTCTATATCGCAGAGACTCCTGGCAACTGTCAGGAGGAGATACCAGTGAAGGAGGTATTAGAAGATGATATCTCATTTGCCACTAGACAGGACTCAGAGGAAGGCTTTCCTTCCCTGCTACCATGTGGCAGGTGGCATGAAAGCAGTTCCCTAGACTACTGGTACAACTATTGCTGTACCAAGGCTTTACTCTATCTAATCCCGTCCTACCTTCTGATTCTATTCTTTCAAAATTGCAACCAAAGTTCTCGCCACTGTCTAAAAACTGCACTCCCAGTTGTTCCTGAGACTAAGAAGTACAATTGGAAGCTCCTCTCCCCTAGCTCGTTGCTAGGTCAGTCATTGCTTTTCCATTGTAGAGAAAGAAAAATATATTGTGTTGTGTGAATAAGTATATGTCACATAAGTATTATATTTATGTTAAATGTGTGTGTATGAGTATACTTTTTCATTGTTAACAGGAGAGAGATTTAGTCCTGGAGTTGGACAGGTAAACGCTACAGATGAAATTAAGCGAGAGATTATCCATCAGTTGTGCATCAAACCTATGGCTCATAGTGAATTGGTAAAGTCTTTACCTGAAGATGTAAGTACCTACATTTTTAAAAAGAAAATTATAACAGTCTTTTCCTACCTATCAGTCTTAGTATTTATAGATTTACTTGTATAACCTTTTCCACAATTCGAGGAAATGTATACCTCGAGTCACTCTTACTAGAAACAATCAGAAGAAGAGAATACTAGGGACTGGGAGTGGAAAGCAGCAGAGGAGTAGAATATTTTACAGTGAAGCTTTGAAAGAGGTAAGTAGCTGAATAAAAGTAAATCTAGTCCTTGGAAATGAATTTTTGTATGTTATACAAAAATGATACCCATTAGAGAGAGGTTATTATAGGATCTTTAGTACAAAGTTGACATGGGTAGAGTATTTTGAAGAAGGGAGTGAGAAAAACTTACTCTGCTGTGTTGAGTAAACTAACATTTTCCAGAACCTTTTCCTTCTGAAGATTCCTTAGTGAACCATTTCTCTTTTTAGTGAATGTAAAATGGTAATGCACATGGGCTTTCATAGGTTAATTATAATGATTTTCCCTCCCAGGATCATAAGTGCTAAGCCACCTGTTTTTCAGCCATGGGCTTTTTAGAAACCCCAAATTTTAAATATAGATAGAAACTTTGAACTCTAGTTTCATTCTTCTAGGATTTAAACCTGTGCTGTTGCATAGTAATCCTTCCTTTAAACTCGGCATTATGAAAACTTCTGAAGCTCTGTAGAAATAGAAAACACAAAGAACCCATCACTGGCTTCAACTGATGGCCAGTCTTGTTTTATCTTTACCCCAACCCCTCGTCCCTACACCCCACTGGATTATTTTGTAGAGATTTACCATTTCATCTATTAATAGAACTGTACATACCTAAACCAGTGGTTTTTAACCAGGGACGATTTTGACCCCAAGGGGACCTTTGGTACTCAGGCAGGGTGTGTGTTGCTACAGGCATCCAGTGAGCATAGGCCAGGGATACTGCTTAACATTGTACAATATACAGGATATGTGCGTGCACACGTGTGAGCACACACACACACACACACACACACACACACACACCATAACAAAGAATTAGCTGGTCCAAAGGTCAGAGTACCAATGTTGAGAAACTGATCTAAAAGAGAAGGGCTTTTAAGAAAATCTGTCTATATGTCATTAACACACCGGAAAGAAAACAACAATAATTATAATTTTTTAATATCCCTAAATATCGAGGTAAGATAAGATTTTATTGTTCTTTAGCCCTGGCCAGTGATGCTCAGTTGGTCGAGCATTGCTCATGCACTGAAAGGTTGCCGGTTCTATTCCTGGTCGGGGCACGTAGATACCGGGTTGCTGGCTTGATCCCTGGTAGGGGCATGCAGCAATTAATGTTATGTTTTTTACTCTCCCTTCTTCTCTCTAAAAATCAATAAAAAATTTTATTGAGCCCTGGCTGGTTTGTCTCAGTGGATAGAGTGTCAGCCTGCAGACTGAAGGGTCCCAGGTTCAATTCCGGTCAAGGGCACATGCCCGGGTTGCAGGCTTGATCCCCAGTGGGGGCATGCAGGAGGCAGCCAATCAATGATTCTCTCATCATTGATGTTTCTATCTATCCCTTCCTCTCTGAAATCAATAAAGATATATTTTATAAAAATTTTTTATTGATCTTAAAAAGAAAATTAGTTGTACTTTTTAATGCAAGAAATGAATCCTGAGTTACTAGATAAAGCAATTAATTTCAGTTAGACTTTAGAATAAGGAGTAATAAAATTTAAAATAGCATTTTAAAAGTGAATATGCCTTGTAACTATTCTTACCAAACATTTTTCACCAGAAAATTCTTTATTCACAGTATTCTTAGTAATATCTTACCATGAATGGGATATGATTTAGGAAATGTTATTTTACTGAACATAGATAAGAAATTAGTATAATTACTTCACAAAACATTACAGTATTGTACACAAATTTTATTTAAATATTGTGTGTACTTTGTTTTCATTTAATTCCTTTTGAAAGCTGTCACCTTGATTCCCTATGGTAATGACCTCTTTTTAATCTGTTTCCTATACCGTTAGGAGAACAAGGAGACTGGCATGGAGAGTGTCATTGAAGCAGTTGCCCATTTCAAGTGAGTTTACTTTATATTTTTTCTCATTCATTTTTTTTTATACATTCATTTTTTTTAGAGTGCTTCATTTGATGGAACTGAGAATGATATTGTTGCCTTCAGAGAGTAACATTTCCAAATACATAATTCACAACTATATTTCTCACTGACTTTTTATTATCTAGCCCTGTGCTCAGCAACTTAAAGTAGCGTTATGAAGATTTTCATTGTATTCAGAATAGGTGTTCATAGCTTTAGATAATTAAAATTAACCTGAGCAGGTGATGTAAATAAATGCATTAAGCTTCCTTAAAATTGCTTTCATTGTTCCATTTGAATGTGCCACCTAAGCTGTGGAATGGCCTCTGAGTGCTGCCATCTGTAGTGTCCAGTGTGTGGCCCAATCAGTAAACTAGTTTATCCCCTTAAGGTTGTGGAGGCAGTGTCTTAATCCTCCTTTTTCCTGGTTCCCCATCCCAATGGCAATGTCTTTATTTTTGTCAATTATGAAGACAAGACACACTTTAAGAAAAACTATAAAATACATATATAGAAAATAATTCTTTAAATCCTAAAATTGTACCTACTTTTTTCTACTTGGTATTGCAGACATCTTTACATGTCAAAATATAGAAGTTAGCATCATTTTTAATGGTGTCCTATTGTTTGGAAATGTCATTATGTGTGTAACCTATTCCCTGTTAGACTTTGAATTGTTGCCACTGCACCACCATCAGATTCACTTGTCCAGTTAGGGTAAACTCAATGTGGATGTGCTAGATAAAATGGATGCATGTAAAGCGTGGAATGTAGATTGCCAATTTCATCCACAGAAAGGAGTACCAGCCCTAGCTGGTTTGGCTCAGGGGATAGAGCATCAGCCTGGGGACTGAAGGGTCCTAGGTTCGATTCTGGTCAAGGGCACATGCCTGGGTTGCAGGCTCGATAACAGTAGGGGGCGTGCAGGAGGCAGCCAATCAATGATTCTCTCTCATCATTGATGTTTCTCTCTCTCTCTCCCTCTCTCCCTTCCTCTCTGAAATCAATAAAGATATATTTTTAAAAAGGTAAGGAGTACCAGCTTACACTCACCAGCAATATATGAGAGGTCTGGTAGGCATGTGCTCTTGACTGGGCTCAAACCTGGGACCTCCTGGTTCATAGTTGGACACTCAGCCACTGAGCCAAACCGGCTAGGGCCGTGGTCGGCAAACTGCGGCTCGCGAGCCACATGCGGCTTTTTGGCCCCTTGAGTGTGGCTCTTCCTAAGCCTTAGGAGTACCCTAATTAAGTTAATAACAGTGTACCTACCTACATAGTTTAAGTTTAAAAAAATTGGGCCGAAACCGGTTTGGCTTGGTGGATAGAGCGTCAGCCTGCGGACTGAAGCGTCCCAGGTTCAATTCCGGTCAAGGGCATGTACCTGGGTTGCGGGCACATCCCCAGTAGGAGATGTGCAGGAGGCAGCTGATCGATGTTTCTCTCTCATCGATGTTTCTGACTCTCTATCTCTTTCCCTTCCTCTCTGTAAAAAAATCAATAAAATATATTTTAAAAAAAAAATTGGCACTCAAGAGAAATTTCAATCATTGTACTGTTGATATTTGGCTCTGTTGACTAATGAGTTTGCCGACCACTGAGCTAGGGCAATAGTTCTGATTTTTTATTCTGTTATCTAAGACTATCTAATGAATTAGTCATTAGTATGACTTTAGTAATAATATTTTAAGGACCTTTTTTTCCCCCTAGGAAACCTGGATTAACAGGAAGAGGCATGTATGAACTGAAACCAGAATGTGCCAAAGAGTTCAACTTATATTTCTATCACTTTTCAAGGGCAGAGCAGTCCAAGGTAATTGGAAAAATTAAAAATGTACTGGGGAAGGGTTGAGTTGGGTTGGGTTTTCCTATTGTTTCAGTCTAAGCAAAATTTACTGCTTTTCACAGATTAAAAAGGGATACATTTTTATTGTAGGAAAGTTGGAAAATATAAAAAGATACAATCAAGAAAATACAGGTTATTTATAACACCACCTAACATTTTGGGTTTCCCCGCCCCCAGTGTTTTGTGATAGATATATAAGATCTATATGATTATATACATACCCACACACATATAACTGTATTTTATTGGCTTTTGAAGACAAATTATCAACCTGTATTATAATCAGCTTCTTTTATTCGCATTTCAGAATTGCTACAACTTAGCATTGCGCCTTTCCAGAGTGAGTTAGGAATTTTCCTAATTATTCTTAGCTAGTTAAATTTTGCCTTTTAGCAGTCTACTCTTAAAATACTTTTTCAAGAAATGGCGTTAAATAAAACTTAAACATGAAGTTTTTGTTTGGTTTTTGATGCATGTCATAGCGTTCAAACCTAAATAGTTTTTGGTTGTACATGTTTCTCCTCCATTGTAAAGTAAAACAGAACCCATTGTGGGAGTGGGGGGATTAACCTTGATATATCAATGGGGGAATTGAAAAACTAAAGATAAAAATCTTCTGAAGTCAGAAGATAATATGACAAAGATTATGTCAGTAGTTTCAGATATTAGGGTGTTTTGTATTACTAATTTCCTGTCCAAATTACTTTTCTTTTATTAGGCAGAGGAAGCTCAACGGAAATTAAAAAGACAAAATAGGGAAGATACAGGTATTTTTAATTTTTCCAAAAATCTCATGTCGGTCTCTTAGTTATTAAAATTGTTTTCTGTTGACACTGATGTTTATCCTGGTGAAGTGGAAGATCTAAATATAAGCTTCCCTAGTGAACATTCACAGGACTAATAAATATATTAATATAGAAATCACCTATACTGAGTCATCTCTTGCTTAATGGTTTTATCTCAGGTTTTAAGAAATTTCTAGAGAAAAGAAAGGCTTTCCTTTGTACTGCTATTTATGAAGCTGTTTTTAGGCATTTGACTGTCCTTAAGGTAAAATATAGCTCTAAGATGCATGTTAATGAATAATTCTTTGAGTGAAGACTATCAACAGTATCTAATAAAGAAATAGTTTTTTAAGCATGTTCTACAAAAGAAACCAATAATAACTTTATTTTCAGCACTTCCACCTCCAGTTTTGCCTCCATTCTGCCCTCTGTTTGCAAGCCTGGTTAACATTTTGCAGTCAGATGTCATGTTGTACATCATAAGAACAATACTGCACTGGGCTGTAGAACATAATGGATATGCCTGGTCTGAGTCCATGTTGCAAAGGGTAGGTTTGATGACATTTATTATTTATATCTTTTGTAGTAAAAGCCAAAATACTTTCGTCAGTATCTGTACACAGAACATTTAGGACAAATGTAGTGTTAGTTATCTTAATTTAAAATATATTGTTACTGCTTTTGTGGCTGCCAGTAAAATACAAGCCTGACAGATTTTTTTAGACCACATGGTTGTGATTCTCTTGGTCCTGTTGGCCAGTCTGTCTCTCGTTGACTGGTCCTACTATAGCGTTTGCTGCCTGTCGTTCAGGCTAACCAAGTTCTAGCACATCTGACAACCACAAGAGCCCTCTGTCTGAGGACAGGTGCAAAGACACCACGCACATATCTGCTTCAAAAATTGGAAAGCACGGTAAGAGCAATAAAAATACAGGTAGAGTCAGTGTAGTAACATGTTTTCTTAGAAGTCTGGTAATTAATTTTTTGAGATATACTGAAGAACTCTGAATATCTTTATAAATTGTATAATATTAGAGATAAAAGTATGTGTCTTTCTGAGATGATTAAGATTTTTAGATACAGAAATTAAACTAAGTAGTATTGTAGACTAGATAATTACATGGTAGATGTTTGCAGCTATAATCATTTGGCCATTGATTCTTAGAAGATTTTTTAAGACTGTAGGGAAAGAATAAAACCAAAAATTATGTTATTCGAGTTGCTGGTCACATATGGAAATAATTTTAACTTACCCTACGCATTTGCAATTGAATTTTCTTCTTAGCTAAAATAGAAATTGTTCCCTTGCTTTATTACAAAATGAACCGTAAAGTTTGAATTTAATAAAAATTAATACTTCGAATTGTTTTTTATTGCACTTAATCATTAATAGTTTGATTTTTCTTTTTTTCAATACTGAATTCTTTTTTGTTATTTCTGATAAAAATATGCACTTTTGTTTACTAAAAGTTACAAAACCTATTTATTTGAGGTGTTACATTTAATTGGAATGGCACTACAAGAAGAAAAACAGCATTTGGAGAATGTCATGGAGGAGCATGTAGTAACATTTACCTTTGCTCAGAAGATATCAAGTATGTATACACTTTTTACTAAACTAACTCAAAATAGCAGTGATTTTAAATATGTAAGATAGCCTTTTATTTGATCTTATAGGAAATCCAAATTTGAATATATATTTGAGGCTATATATAATATTCATTTATGTAGTAAAGGTACTGTATCAGATCCTGATATATTTTTTATAAAAATATTTAGGCTCTATATATACTTAAAATATATGAATTTTCATTCATAAACAGGAAAATTAAATCAAGTGTAGCACATACATTTTAAACTCTTAAGATACACTTTTTAAAACACAAAGTATGCTATATCAGGACTTCACTCTAAATTGTTGATGTTATTTTATAAAAATATATTGAAGATAATAAAGTTAGTTTTAAAGGATTATATTATTTTATATAAAGTAATGTGACTTTTTAAAAGGCCAAGGAGGTTTTTTTAGCTTTTTATTCAAAATATCAAACATACTTACATTGAAAGAGTTGTAAATAATCATATACCTACCACCTGGATTCAGTATATTTGCTATATTTGCTTTTACATTTGCACACTTTTTTGAACCATTTATTTCAGACATCATACCATTTTACCTCTAAAGAGAAGCTTTTTCTTTATAATTTTCAGAATAAGCAGTTGGTCTTATAATTACCTGCAGGGGTGGCAACTGTGACTCTTTTTGCTTAGGGTTGTCTTTGTTTTCATCTTACTTGTGGGTTGTTCTTTATTCAGTGTTTTATAGTCGGTTATAATCAGTATTCCTTTTGATCCTCAAACTGTGCCAAGTTTGGACAGTGGGAGTCTGTTCAGTTGGCTTCTTCGTCCTTTTGACCCAACCCGTTAATATCACGTTGCTTTTGGGTATAAAAGATGACTGCCCCAGGCTCATCTTGTACTTTTTCTGCCCCAGACCACCATCAACCATTTGCTGAGGTGTTTAAATGCTGAGTTGGTCAAATAGGAATCTATGAATTCCCTGATTGCAAGGGATTATATTTATAACTTTGTTTAGTGTGTTCTCTGCCATTTCCTCCTAAAAGATAATGACTGAGAATATCAGGTTCTACTGGGAGGTGGGCAGGAATAGTCCTGTGTGCTCATAGATCTCTATTTTCCCCCTTTGCCTTCATCCAGTTAAGTGGGAGGAAGAGAGGAAACTGCCTCTTTTCACTGAAAACTATGGTCTTAGGTGCCAGCCTTTCCCTACTGTTCTCTGCCAGTATTTCTTTCTATGTATTAACATTGCCTTTTGTCTTCTTTATCACCAGTGCTTTTACTTTAAAATAACCACATAGAAAACTTCCTAATTTCATTAACTCATCTTTTGACGATCTCAGGTTCTCCCTCCCTGCCCTCCTCTCTTTTCTTCCTCTCAACAATCATTTTCTCTGAACATTCCTCATATTTCTCTCTAAACATTTCAAATAATTAAAACACATTATTTAAAGCCAGATCCCTAATCTCTAGCCACAGAATTTTAGGTCTGGAAAAATATGAAAGATCACATAGTTCAATCTCTTCTTTTAGGAAAGAGGAACAGTTTGCTAGAATGGTAACACTTAAATCAAGAAAATCAGTATTATAATGGGGAGTAAAGGGAGAAATATGTATTACTTTCAGTAATAAAGATTTTAAAAAATAAAAAGGACATGTGTAAGAAAACTCAGTAATTGGGCATTTCTTAATATAAAACTAAATTAGCTAACATTGGATTAAATGTACTCTTAATAATATAGATTTGAGCCCTGATGGGTGTTGTTCAGTGATTAGAGCATTGGCCTGCCCACCCAAGGGTCATGGGTTTAATTATCCACCAAGAACATGTACCTGAGTTGCAGGTTCAATCCCAGATCCCTTAAATCACTAAAACCCTTTTTTTAAAATTGTGGACTTGTCTTTCATTTTTTTAAAATATATATTTTATTGATTTTTTACAGAGAGGAAGGGAAAGGGATAGAGAGTTAGAAACATCGATGAGAGAGAAACATCGATCAGCTGCCTCCTGCACACTCCCCACTGGAGACATGCCCGCAACCAAGGTACATGCCCTTGACCAGAATCGAACCTGGGACCTTTGAGTCCGCAGGCCGGTGCTCTATCCACTGAGCCAAACCAGCCAGGGCTATATTTAGGTTTTATTAAAGAAAAGGTCACAGCAAATTGGTATATTTAAACACAAATGCACCCCTGTAATCCCAATTCATTTTCTTAGACTTATAGAATCTCAGGAAGACTTTTTAGCTGGACTTCAATTAATTAAAATAATCATTTTGGTATAAGATGTCAGTTTTGAAAGATTAAAGCTTTCTAGTTGTTAATTTATTTGTAAAGTACAAATATGTCACATTCTTAAGAAGTACTGAAAATCTCTAATAAGTAGAGCTGAAATCAACTGATAGGCTCATGATGTTATAAGCAACTTCATTTATCTTGTGCATAGTAATATGTGCTATAAAGTGCTAGCTGTTGTTATTGCGCCTTTTATTTTTTCTGCCCTAGAACCTGGCGAAGCACCAAACAACTCCCCCAGCATACTAGCAATGCTGGAAACACTGCAGAATGCTCCTTACCTGGAAGTCCACAAAGACATGATTAGGTGGATATTAAAGGTACAATTTTCTACATCACTCTTGTTTTTTGTGAGAAACATTAAATGCTTATTTTAAATTTTGATAATGTTTCATAGCTTCAGAATAACTGATGCTTTTTTTTTTTGTAGACTTTTAATGCTATTAAGAAAATGAGGGAGAGTTCATCCACCAGTTCTGTAGCAGAGACAGAAGGAACCATAACAGAAGAGGTATAAAAAGTAGAGTGTGGTAACACCAAAAAATTATAGCAAGTTCACTATTTAAATTTATCTGCAATAAGTTGATAGTTGATATTAGTCACAAAAATGTAAATTCCAAGAAAGGTGCCACTAGTCTATTTTTAATAGTTATAGTCTGCTTTTTTTTTTTTTTTTTTTAACATGTTTGGTTGATAAATCTTTTGTTTAGAAAAGTGAGATTGTAGAATAGTTTTTAATTAGTATTTACAATAAAGATATTTCTGGGGTTTTTTTTGGGGGGGGGGTGGGATTTTCTTTAGCATTTAATGGTCTAATTAAATGAAGCATAATTTCAGAGTTCAAGAGACAAAGACAAGGCTGAGAGAAAGAGAAAAGCTGAGATTGCCAGACTGCGCCGGGAAAAGGTCATGGCCCAGATGTCTGAGATGCAGCGGAACTTCATTGATGAGAACAAAGACCTCTTCCAACAGACAGTAGCGGAGGAAGCCTCTAACTTTGCTGTTCTTGATAATAGGTAAGAATTTTAAAAATCAAAATTTTTTAATCTCTTGACCATTGATTCTCAACTGTGAAAGAATTTTTTTCCTTATAAGTACATTTTTTATCCTAAAGTAATTTAGAAGATTGATAGGTAAATTCTGTGGCCTCTAGTTACAGGAATTAATCTTATAAATCTGAGTTTTTTAGTATATGAGTGTATCTCTAACTATAGATAATAAATGTGTATGCTTCAAATGTTATACAGAGACCCTTGTCATTCACAAAAGAATGAGTACACAGTGCCCTGGCAGGTGTTGCTCGGTGATTAGAACACCAGCCACACACCAAAGGGTTGTGGGTTCAATTCCCAGTCAAGGGCATGTACCTGGCTTACAGATTCGATCCCCCGACCCCTGTCCAGGGCATGTGCAGGAGGCAGCCAATCGCTGTGTCTCTTTCACATCAGTGTTTCTCTCCCTCCCTCCTTTCCTTCCTTCCTTCCACTCTCTCTAAAAATCAATGAGAAAAAAATCCTCTAGTGAGGATTAACAAAAACAAAACAACCAAGAGTGAGTACACTAGGCTCAGTTAACTGAGTGTATGGCTTCTGTGTTGCATATTGAAGGCTCTCAGGAGTAAAGGAGATAGTTTGATAAATATGAAAGGTTTCTGGCATTTTAAGTCATCAAAACCGTATGTGTGCATACCTGGCATGTACTGTTTTGTGATTATATTGAAACTTCTTGGGCTCGTTAATTATATTCATGACCTTTCATTACAGCCCTATGGTGTCAGATACAACACTTACAGCATTGGGCCCAGCACAAACTCAGGTCCCTAAACAAAGACAGTTTGTTACCTGTATATTGTGTCAAGAGGAGCAAGAGGTGAAGGTGGAAAGCAAGGCAATGGTACTAGCAGCATTTGTTCAAAGATCAACTGTATTATCAAAAAACAGAAATAAAGTCATTCAGGATCCAGGTAAGTCATAGCTTCATCCTCTCCTTTTAATAACGACTGCCGCCCTAGTGGTTTGGCTTAGTGGATAGAGCATCTGCCTACAGATTGAAGGGTCCCTGGTTCAATTCCAGTCAAGGGCACATGCCTGGCTTATGGGCTCCATCCCCAGTTGGGGGTGTGCAGGAGGCAGCCAATCAATGATTCTCTCTCATTGATGTTTCTCTCCCTCTCCCTTCCCCTCTGAAACCAATAAAGATATATTTAAAAAATAATAATAATGACTGCCACCTAGTGTGTGTGGTGATACACAGAAATTTTATTAAACTAACAATAACTCCATAGGTTTGGTGGTAACTTAGGCAGAAATTGCCCACTTGACAGATATGGAAACATTGCAGAAGGCTAAATATTGTTTCTGAATTACACAGCTCGTAAATTGCAGGGATTCAAAGGAACGTTTTTCTTTGTAATATAACATTAACACCTTTGCTACTTAACAATCATTCCCATTCCTCAGCACGCTTGTATATTAGTTGACACACAGAAATAACAATTATTTTGTCTCATGGATAGATCCAAAGTGTACTGTCTTGGGAACAGTTGTGTGAGTTACCTATGTGAGAAGCAATCCTTGAGTCAGATTCTGGCTTAGAGTAGTGATTGTATCTCAGATAGGGCTCCCCAGAAAGATTTTTTTTATTTTTTTCTCCCCAGAAAAATTCTTGAGATAGATAGAGATTGCCGTTTGGGACGTTTATTAGGGAGAGCCTTGGCATCAACATGTGTGGGACGGGGAGAAGGAAGCAAGTTTGGGCAAGGGAGAAGTTAAGCTGTCACAAAAGCCCTCACAGTCCCATGGGAGCTCTGAGCTGGTTGGCCCTCCAGAGGCATGCTGAGCTGGGGCAAGGGGGCTGGTCTTTGTACCTGGAGACTGATCAGTGCCTGCTTTGGGCGTCCTCTGGAAAGAGGTGTGACCTTGAGCAAAGCAGTCATCCCTTAAAGAGGAATGACAGTGAGTGTCTTCCTACTGCTGAGGGAGTAAGTCATCATTCCTGCAGAAGCATCTAGCTGCACGTTATTGAGTCCACCATAGACACTTTTGTCTCTCCTCTTAGAGTTGTTCATATGTGCATATGCTTCAGCAATACCAGTAAATTTCTTGAGAGTAGAAACTGTCTTTGGACCTGCCAAAGCACTTAGGCAGCAAGTGCCTTTCACGCTGTAGGACTGAAAGGAGGTTTGAAAACTCACTGGTAAGATTGCCTTTTCTCTATAAGGAAAGTCTGCATAGTGTGACGGCCAAGCACCCAGTTAGGAAAGATTGGTCTGTTGTCATCTTTTGAAATGGTCATTTGAACCAGGCGATATATAATTTCATTCCAGATCAAAGATAAAGTCGCCAAGTTTATTTATTTTGTTATTTCATGAAGAAAAAAACGTTGGCTGGCTGTAAGCAGATTTTCTTTATGCTGTGATATTTTCACTGTTCTATCAATCAAATTGAAGATTGAGTAATTCTTTCTATAATGTTATAGAATTTCTAGGATAATACTAATTTACTGTACACAGAGATCTCGAAATATTCCAAAAGAAACCAGGCACCCATATTATGGCTGTCTTTATTTTTCATTTCCTTTGAATATTAAAAATTAGCACCAGAGCAGAAACTGACTTTCCCTTTTCCCCACCTCTGGTCTGGGTCGCTGTCCTGGATATTTTGCTGCTACTTGGACCGTGGTCCAGGGATTGGGGCTCTTCTCTGCATGTGTTGTCCTTAGGCAGAGTCTTCTCTAGGGAGCGCCCATTGCTGCCAAAGCATCTGTTTTGCTAGGGATCACTGTGCCCCAGCTGCCCTGCAGGCGTTAAGTGCAGCCCATGAAGAATATCCCTTTACTGAGCGCGGGGCTTTGGAGGGAATGGGAGTCTCTCAGTGCCCTGAGAGTATGAAATGTTCAAAAGCTTAGATGTGCTTAAATACAGAATTCCAATTTTATTTAACAATTCAGGGATGTTTTATTTGCCCAGGGTGATGAAAGTTAAAGGGTCCTGCTTTCTAAATAATCCAGGGTCTTGCATAAATCATTGGTATCTCAAAGGAAAGGAATAAACTAGCATTTCATTTCAAGTTTACAAGCCCTTATCAAGGATTTCACAAAAACTAAAAGCTTGGGTTTTGTTTGTTTGTAATGCAGAAAAATACGATCCATTATTCATGCACCCTGATCTGTCTTGTGGAACACACACTGGTAGCTGTGGACACGTTATGCATGCCCATTGTTGGCAAAGGTAATATGTTCTTAATATTGGTCAAGAAAAGCTTATTCAAAGGTTCAACATTGAATTTTTATATATAGGAAATTCCATTCTAGAAAAGGGGAAAAAGAACTAAAAATGTTAAAGAAAAACTCCACATCACTGCCTAATAAATAACAATTAAAATTTAGTTGCTTTGTCATACATATAAAGGAATGACAAATTTCATAGTATATCAGCTATATTTTTTAATGTGGGGATCTATGTCCACTAACAAACTAGGTGAACAAAATATTTTTACAGTGTACTTGTTACTTCCTGAGGTTGCCATGGCTCCCTACGCTAAGTTGGGATAACCACACATTTTCCTGTTTTAGAACTCTTAGAACCCATTCTGATCATTAAAGCAACTCAGAAATTAAAGCACCAGTATTAAAAATAATTCCGTTCATGTTAAGATTTTTATTTTTGCATTGTTTGTGAAAACAAATTATTTAAAATATTGAGGCTTATGGTACTTACTGAAAAAAATTACCGTTGTTTTTGATCCCTCATATTTTCTAATTGTAAAGGTATTTTGATTCCGTTCAAGCTAAAGAACAGCGAAGGCAACAGAGATTACGTTTACATACAAGCTATGATGTAGAAAATGGAGAATTCCTTTGTCCCCTTTGTGAGTGCTTGAGTAACACTGTTATTCCACTGCTGCTTCCTCCAAGAAATATTTTTAACAAGTAAGTTTTGGCTCATAAAATCTTTATATCAAAGCAATAGTTGCCTTTGAAGATAATGAAATAATAAGCCCAGAGGGGGGAATCTAGGTAATTGTATAATGTTTTCCAGATACTTTCCAAACTTTTTATTTAGTCATTTCTTCTAGCAGGCCCATAAAACATTTTGGTTTTTAGAAAGAAATAGGCCAAAAATTAACAATTTCTTATTTATCCATAGACACTATAGAAAATTCCTATGTATTCATGAAAACTGTCTTTATTTCTAGGATCCTGCTTACTTTTCAAGAGATGCTCAGTAAATTGATAGGGGAGAGAACAGAAGCTCAAATGGACTTTATTGAATATTCTAACAATTAAATATAATTTTTTTGCAAATTACTGGCTGATAATAGCTTCAGGAGTTGGGCCAAAACAGTGAAAATCCCTTGGTATATTTAAAATTGAAAATTTTTGTCATTTTAAAAATTTTAGGGTGCTTCTAGTTAATAGGTGTGACTTATTTCAAAATATGGATTTAATACTGTCTACTATTTAAATCTGATTTTCATTTCTCAGTTTAGACTTATGGTATCTACATGAACAAATACTAATTTGAGTTTTATAAATATGAATCTATTAATTTTGGAGAGGAAGGGAAAGGAAGAGAGAGATAGAAACATCAATGATGAGAGAATCATTGATTGACTGCCTCCTGCAGGCTCCACACTGAGGATCAAGCCCGCCAAGTAGGCATGTGCCCTGACTGGGATTCGAACCATGACCTCCTGGTTCATAGGTCAACGCTCAACCACTGAGCCAGGCCAGCCTTGCAAGCTCATGCTTTTTAATCACAAAAGAAAATCATGGTATTGACTTATCTGTAGTTGAACTGATAAATTAATCATTGTTAGATTAAGGATTCACTACATAGAAGGAGAAAAAAAAAACACCTTTGTTGGATTTCACCTCACTTTTGTGGTTTAGGTTTTGTATTTTTTCCATAATAGCCAATTTTGGCATAATAATGAAGAATAAAGGCTTTGGAGCCTGATATGACTGGGTTTGAATGCCAGATCTGTTCCTTAGATGGCCTAGTCAAGTTAGATAGTGCTAAACCTCAGTTTCCTCATCTGTAAAATGGGGATAATAATATAACCGGTTTCATTAATATTTGAGGATTGAATCTAATATTGTTAAATGCTTTACTAAGTGCTTGTCACATAATAAGCACTCGGTAAATAATGGTGGTGGTATGAGTACTGTGATATTTCAAAAATACCTGCAAATTCCAATACTGAAAAAAGTGAAGTTTTTGACAAATAATGTTATTAGCATCATAGTAACAAATAATATATTTCTACTTCCATTGGCAAAAATATGTTTAAAATATTAGGCTCATGATCATTTAAGGAGTCTTTATATCTTTTTTTTTATATATATATAGAGATGATGTCCCCCTTTATTTTTATAGTTGATAGCGCATCTTTTTTTTTTTTTTTTAACCTTCACCCAACGATATGTTTTCTTATTGATATTTAGAGAGAATGGAAGGGAGAGAGAGAAAAGCATCAATGTGAGAAGCATTGATTGGTTGCCCCTCGTACACACCCCAACTGGGGTTCGAACCCACAACCTTCCGTTGCACAGGATGGTGCTCCAACCAACTGAGCCACCTGGCCCGGGCAGGATGCACCTGAGTCTTTATATCTTAACTAAGCAACAATAACAAACTACTAAATACTTTTTATAATTTTTTCTAGCAGGTTAAATTTTTCAGACCAACCAAATCTGACTCAGTGGATTAGAACCATATCTCAGCAAATAAAAGCATTACAGATTCTTAGGAAAGAAGAAAGTATTCCTAGTAAGTTCTGATAATCTGCTTTCATTTTTCCCTAAAGTCCAGAAAGAATTGTTTAAGATTGTTATTTTATTTTATTGTTAACAGTATTGCAAATGTCTCCCATTTTCTCCCTTTTTGCCCCTCTCCATTCAACCCCCACCCCACCCCAGGCCTTCCCCATGCTATTGTCTGTGTCTATAGGTTATGCATGTATGCATATTGCCAGCGTGCTTGTTCCAGCATTAAGAAGGGTTCAGCAATCTGGAAAAGGGTCTGGTGTAATTTAAGAGTCCAGAGACGAAATATAATTTTGAAAGGCATTTGGGGGTCAGAGGAGCCTAGCTCAAGAAACTAAGATCTCCTCATCTCAGGACCCCATGCTTTTTATTAACACAAATTGTCCTGAGGCGAGGTGGAGATATACACTTCAAAGGGTAGGGTTTTGTATACAGAGTCCATTGTCAGATTGGAATTATTAGCCTACGGCTGTTCAGGTGTTTGGCCAATAGGAGGCAATAACATGTAGATTAAGATGCCTTGAGCTGTCTGGCAGCAAACAATCAATTTAATGCATCCTTTTCAGGTTTGGGGAAATGCCTTTAGTCATTCCCAACAGGTGACAACATATGTGACTCAGCCCTTGTTGAGTCCCCAAGTTCCATCAACCTTTTGATGAAACTCTTGCAATTATGACATGCTGGCATTGGCTTCCGGCAGCATATATGTCCTTTGGTTAATCTCTTCTTGTCTCTCCCCACCCCAACCCCAGTTTTTTATTGTTAACAGTATTGCAAATGTCTCCCATTTATGCATCCATGTCTCGAGACGTATTTTATTAGTTTATTTTGTTCTTTAGATTCCACTTATAAGTGAGATTATGTGATATCTGGCTTTCTCTAACTGGCTTATTCACTTAGCATAATATTTTTTTAAATGTTTCATTGATTTCAGAGAGAGAGATAGAAACATCACTGATGAGAGAGAATCATTGATCCACTGCCTCCTGCATGCCCCACATGAGGGATTGAGCTTGCAACCTGGGCATGTATCCTGACCGGGGATTGAAGCATGATCTTCTGGTTCATAGATTGATGCTCAGTCACTGAGCCATGCTGGCCAGGCAGCATAATATTTTTTAAATGAAACCTCTCATTTTAAAATTTGGCTCACTTTCAATTTTCTTTGTCTTAATGAACTACATTTGCTTGACTGTGTTACTTCTTATTCCTTGAAAAGCCACTGGCTTATGTGAGGTTTATAATAAACTAGTGACCCGGTGCAAGAAATTCATGCACATTAAATGGGAATTAGTTAGAGGAAATATTTTAATATTGCTATTTGCCCTTTCTCTATAATGGAAGTGTCAGAGATGAAAGAAAATTAGTAAAATGTATATGAAAATCTTCCTCCTGTCAGAGTCTGGGGTGCACCACGGGAACCAGAGTCAAGTCCCTGCCCACGTGAGCCTTGAAAACACACGAGACCCAGACCCGGCCGGCCCCACCCCCGTTGGGCTAGATCCAGACCCCCATCAAGCCCCACTGGGGCAGGGGGCTCAGCCTCAGGTCCCCCGGGCCGGGGCAGGGGGCATGCCTTGAGGTACCCATCAAGCCCCGCCGGGCAGGGGGCGTGGCCTCAGGTCCCCTGGGCTGGGGCAGGGGGCGCGCCTTGAAGTCCCCCGTCAAGCCCCGCAGGCAGGGGCGTGGCCTGAGGTCCCCTGTCAAGCCCTGCATGGCGGGGGGTTGCGGCCTCAGGTCCCCCGGCCTGGCACCGGGGCAGGGGGTGCAGCTTGAGGTCCCCCGTCAAGCCCCACCAGGCCAGGGGCACAGCCTCAGGTCCCCGCCCTGGTCCAGCGCCACACAGCCTCAGGCCCCTGCTGATTGCTCATTAAGGCTTGTTACAGGAACTTGGCCTCCTCTGTGGGCACAGCCATCTTTTATTATGACATGACGGTCAATTTGCATATTTCCTCTTTATTAGATAGGATACTACTCATGTATCTCCCCATGTTATTGAAGAACTTCTGAGGGTGAGCGAATATAACTGTCTCTTACAGAGCTAGCTTCAGCTCTCAGTGGCCTAATTAATTTTATTGTTGGCATTACCAAAGGCTTCCCAAGTTTCACAGCATGCACTGCAATTATAACGCAGGGAGAGCAATCTGAGCAGAATTTATATCATTGATTTTTATAAAAAACAAAACAGCAAACTCCTCCTTTTCCTACCTTCCCTGGCTACGTTCTAGTGGTTCTACTATTAGGAAAAGCACAGATTACTAAAGAAGGTGCCTTTGCCGAAACCGGTTTGGCTCAGTGGATAGAGCGTCGGCCTGCGGACTGAAAGGTCCCGGGTTTGATTCCGGTCAGGGGCATGTACCTTGGTTGCGGGCACATCCCCAGTGGGGGGTGTGCGGGAGGCAGCTGGTCGATGTTTCTCTCTCATCGATGTTTCTAACTCTCTATCTCTCTCCTTTCCTCTCTGTAAAAACTCAATAAAATATATTAAAAAAAAAAAAAAAGAAGGTGCCTTGATCAATCAGAGCAGTGGGATTTCGCATGCTCTGAATGTGTGTTATGCAAGCTTTTATTACTGGAAATTTTTCCTGTAGTTTCTAATTTCTTTGACCTATATTTAGAATGAAATTTATGTTGGACATTCACAGAAATATTGTGGACTGATGAATAATGATATAAAATACTTGTTTCTATAGATATTGCCTCTTCAAAGAATTCAGAAAATATGGATGAATTGCAGCTCCCTGAAGGGTTTAGGCCTGATTTTCATCCTAAGTGAGTACATTATTTATTCCTTTCAAGCTTGGCCCACTTGAAATGAAAGCTAAGTTAGCAGTTAGTAAGAATATGATTTGTAAGCTGGAAGCAAAATATTATAGGACATTGATCTTGAATTCTGAGATTTAAGCATTGCATGATGATATTTATTGCCAGTATATTGATCAGAACCTAAGAATTACATGGCATGTTTCTCACCAACCTCTCCTAGTTCGAATTGCTGACTCCCTATTATACCCCTTTATCTGGCTTTCCTTAACAACACCTCATCAATACATCTAAATCCAAACTGCTCAGTTCCCCCCACATCCAGTGCTTTCCTAACTTCTGTTCTCCATATATCTATTTATGGCCCCACCAACTTGTTAGTAACCCAAGATCAAATCTAGAATATTTTTATCCTCTTTTACCCTGTAGCCAATTAGTTATAAAGTATAGCATAAATTCTAGAGCTAGACTGCTTGGTTCGGTTCCTAGTAGCACTGCCTACTAGCTGTGCAGCTGTACAAATTGCTTGATCTCTCTGTACCTCAGGTTCCTCATCTGTAAAGTATTATGAGGTTAAAGTGACATAATACATGTAAAGCCACCTGGACATTATTCCTGGCATGTACTAAGTAACACAATAAAAATAGCGCTTAAGTAGAAAAAACATCAGTCCTATGCCTCCCACATTCCCCCTACTATCCCCAGTCCTGCTGTTTACTTCCATATTTCTAGTTACAACAGTTAGTTAGCTTCTGTTTTGATTTATCATTTCTAAACAGTAATTTGTGTTGACTGGCTAGCAATTTAGTATTCAGCTGTTACCTCAACCCTACCCACTGCTCCTTACCAGTCTCCCAGTAGAGTTCTTTCACAATTTTTGGTTAAATCCATTGGCATTGTTTACGTTATAATTGTTGCTACAGATACATGTTACGGGTTATAATTATATATTTTTTCTTTTACAATTTTGTCTTTCCTGTGGTTAATAATTGCCTTGTTTTTTTTCATGTACTTGGTTTTCTATAGGTGTCACTTCGCCCCCCCCCCCCGCCCCCCCCAAATGCTACAATAGATCTTTCAGACGCCTAGCAATTCTCCTGGCTATGTTCCTCTTATTTGTCTAGATCTCCTATTCTCCTCCTTACTAATTTGCATACAACTGCCTTAGGTAGTTTAAGTGGTTCAGTTCCAACATAGCAAATAGCTGTTAAGAATCTGAAACATTTGATGTGAGCACATTGTTTTGAGCTAATCCTCTCTGTGTTCATTTCAGGAACCCTTATTCTGATAGCATAAAAGAAATGCTAACAACATTTGGAACTGCTACTTACAAGGTGGGACTAAAGGTTCATCCCAATGAAGAAGATCCCCGTGTGCCCATAATGTGTTGGGGTAGTTGTGCATACACCATCCAAAGCATAGGTAAGAGATTTAAAGTCTCTCATTAGGTCACAAGCATACATGGACATGAGTTATGTGTAGAAGCCTGTATTTACATGACATGTTTAAAGTGGGCAACAATATGAAGACCTTGAAGTAGGAAATGCAACACTGACAAAATATTAGATTGACAGGTTGTAAATTAACCAGCAACAGAGAATTCATTTTGGTGAGGATTTAGCTTCTTGTCAGTTGAGGGAATGTGTTTTAATTTTTACTTTTCATCCAAAGTTCATTCATGTATAATGACTTGGAAATTTCAAAACCTGACAGTATTGTGCTCTCTCCAAAAAGAATGTTTATACTACTTTTTGAAATCATGATAAAATATACATACAAAATTTACCATCTTAATCACTTTTAATCTGCAGAAAGAATTTTAAGTGATGAAGATAAACCATTATTTGGTCCTTTGCCTTGCAGACTGGTAAGTTATTAATTTACTCAATTCATAGAATGGTAGAATGAAAATTCTTTGGTTCTGCTTTTTTTAAAGCTTAAAAACTGAATTGGTTATTTAGGCATAGCTTACTCATTTCATAGTAAACCCATTTTCTATACTGATATTGAAGAAGTAATATTTGTGGTTTAATTTCTAGTTTTTCTTTTAAATAGACTTCAGCTCTTTTCATCTAGAGTTCTTGGTTAAACACATGAAAAAATGGGAAAAAAACTAAAAACAGAGTGCTTGTTCTCCACATGCGACTACCTTTCATAAGCGACATTTAAATTAAGTACACACTAATGTCAAAACAGTACATTTTATGCCTAGAAAAATGAGGAAGGGAAATACACAGTCAAAGATAGCTAATTTTTACTGTGTAGCTAGTGTCAGGTACATCATAAAATTGTCCTTACGAGTAAAATCATGTAATTTGATTCATGTAGAATCATCCTGGTTGGGGTGTGTATGGGAGGCAACCTATCAATATCTCTCTTCCTCTCTCTCTCTAAAATCAATAAAAAACATTTTTTAAAAGATATCATAGCTCTAGCCGGTTTGGCTCAGTGGATAGAGCGTCAGCCTGCGGACTCAAGGGTCCCAGGTTCGATTCCAGTCAAGGGCATGTACCTCGGTTGCAGGCTCCTCCCCAGTAGGGGGTGTGCAGGAGGCAGCTGATCGATGTTTCTCTCTCATCAATGTTTCTAACTATCCCTCTCCCTTCCTCTCTGTGAAAAATAAAATAAAATAAAAAAAGATATCATAAATTCAGTTGCATACCATTTAGAGAGATTTCATTGTGCATCTAGCTTTGCTTCAATTGGCTGTACTTTGAACTAACAGTCCTCAAAAGAGAGAACTACTTCTTATGCTGGCTTCTTTGTGTCAATCTATTTCAGGATGACTGTCTTAGGTCGCTAACAAGATTTGCTGCAGCACATTGGACAGTGGCATTACTTTCAGTGGTGCAAGGGCACTTTTGTAAACTTTTTGCATGTGAGTATTAATACATGTACCATAGATGTTATGGTAATTTTTCTTCTATAATTTTGGTTTTAGTCATGCAACTTCTCTCCATTACAAGAGAAATATTTTGGTAATACTGTTTGTTTTATATACAAGTTCTAGCTTATAAATTCATATATATCTTGCAAAAAGATAAATGTAAACTAGGTTATATACATTTTAAAAATAATACTTATGTTGGCATATGAAATGTGCTAATGTATTTTTTCTTTAAATATTCAGCATTGGTACCTAATGACAATTATGGAGACCTTCCATGCATATTAGATATTGACATGTTTCATTTATTGGTGAGTATCTTGTAATTTGTGTTTGACATTTCCTTTATTGTACTATAGAACTTTACCTTAGACTTAGTGAAAATTATAGAGGCAGACAGGAGGAGTTACCATCTTACCACTTCTGAATATAGTTCTTTCTGAGGGGCCTCAAAAAGAAAACATTGCTTGGCCTGTGTGACTCAGTGGTTGAGCATCGACCCATGAACCAGAAGATCATGGTTTGATTCCTGGTCAGGACACATATCCGGGTTACGGGCTCGATCCCCAATTGGGGGTGTGCAGGAGGCAGCTGATCAATGATTCTCATCATTGATATTTCTCTCCCTTCCTCCCTGAAATCAATAAAAAATATATTTTAAAAAAAATAATTTTCACCTCTCTATGCTTCTTGCCTACAGAGACGTAAAAATAATACTAGTGATTAAGGGTTGCTGCTGACCCATACAGTGCTATTGAGCAGATACAGCCCTGTCTGTGGTCACACTACTTAGCAATAGAAATCTCCTTTGTGTGATTTAGGGAAAGGTATGTCTTCTGGGCAAGCTGGTGCCAGGACACACCACTGGCTGAACTTCAGCCCCACCTCAAAGGGTCCCCTTCCTCAGGACATTGAGTGCAGTGCCACAGGCAGCAGCCTCAAGTGCTGTTTCCTTAATTGCTTTGACCATCAGATTCTGTACCTTTAAGTTGGTTAGTACCTACCTCATACAGTGTGTCAGAACTCAGTGGGGTGGTCAGTGTAAGGAGCTTAGAGCACTGTGTCCCTAGTAAGTGTTAGCCTTTGTGACTGTTCCCATCGCTCCTGTGAAACCACCATCGTATAGGCAGCAGGAGGTAATCGGAGAGCTAACACTTATTGTAGACCTGACTGCTTTCACATGCATTCTTATTTAGTCCTTTACAGCCTGGCTTCTGAAGTATTAAAAACACATGTAGATCATCTGTAGCTTACTAACAGGGAAACTGAGACTCAGAGGTGTTAGCTTGTCTAAAAAGCTCATAAGAGGAGCTGGAATTCATAGCTAGATCATTGTAGGTCCAAAATCCATGCTTTTCCCACTGCTTGCTCCTAGAAAGATTTCAGCTGTTTTTTGTTTGCTTGTTTTTCATTAGAATAGTTTTTTGACTTTTAGAGAGAGAGAGGAGAGAGGGAGAGAAAGAGAGACATCGATGTGAGAGCGAGACATCGTTCAGCTGCCTCCTGATGCCCCCCGCTGGGGATCGAGCCTGCAACCCGGGCATGTGCCCTTGACTGGGAATTGAACCAGCAACCTCCTGGTACACAGGACGACACCCAACCAACTGAGCCTCACCAGCCAAGGCTATTATTTTTATTACTAGAGGCCTGGTGCATGGGATTCGTGTACTGGGCAGGGGCAGGGGGGCATGGCCTGCAGGGGATCAGCCCGCTGCGGGAACAGCCACTCAAGCAGCTGTGGATCCACCCTCTGAGCTGCTGCTACTGCAGCCTCCCGCTGCGGGAGCGCTGCTCTTCATAGTCACCAAGCGGTGCTCCCACTATGGGAGCGCACTGACCACCATGGGGCAGCTCCTGCATTGAGCGTCTGCCCCCTAGTGGTCAGTGCGTATCATACCGACTGGTCAATAGGTCATTCTTATTGTTCCACCATTCAGTCACTGGGCTTTTATTATATAGGATTATTTACATCTAGAGGCCCGGTGCACGAAATTTGTGCACTGGCAGGGGGTGTCCCTCAGCCCAGCCTGCACCCTCTCCAATCTGGGACCCCTTCGGGGATGTCTGGCTGCCGGTTTAGGCAGTCGGACATCCCTCTCACTATCCGGGACTGCTGGCTCCCAACTGCTCACCTGCCTGCCTGCCTGCCTGATTGCCCCTAACTGCTTCTGCCTGCCAGCCTACTCACCCCCTAACCACTCCCCTGCCAGCCTGATCAACGCCTAACTGCTCCCCTGCCAGCCCGATTGCCCCCAACTGCCCTCCCATGCAGACCTGGTCACCCCCAACTGCCCTCCCCTACTGGCCTGATCACCCACAACTGCCCACCCATGCTGGCCATCTTGTGGCTGTGGGCGCCACTGTCTTTGAGGGCGGGGAAGCAATTAGCATATTCCCTCCTTATTGGCTGTGGGCACCACCATCTTTGCAATGGCTTGAGGGTCAATGAGCATATTCCCTCTTTATTAGATAGGATAAGTTCTATAGAGGGGAATCACTGGATAAATGAAATGATAGTACCCATCAAGACTCTACTCTTAAGGAATTTCATTTAGCCAATTCAAGTGGGATTTCTAATGTATGTGCTATTTAAGAACAAAGATTTCTTAAAGGGAGGAGCTGAGCTCCAAAGAGGGTCATATCAATAAGATGGAAACACGTTTAGGTGTGAAGGGAATGGCAAGCTATCTGACACTCTATATTTGGTGTCTAGGTGGGCTTGGTGCTTGCTTTCCCTGCGTTGCAGTGTCAGGATTTTTCAGGGATCAGCCTTGGCACTGGAGACCTCCATATTTTCCATCTGGTTACTATGGCACACATCATCCAGATCCTACTTACCTCATGTACAGGTAACTCCTTTTTGTCAGCTTCTTGAAGGAAGTATTAAAGGAAATGGTACTTGGATGAGAATAGTATATAAATTATAATTAGGCTACTTGTCCTTATTTAATGTGACAAACTTTGAAACAAATTTCTTTCTCCTATTAAAATTCCTTAACAATGTGAGTCATTTTTATTTTATAAGTTTAGTCATATTTGAGTACCATAGTCTGTATGTTTAGCTGATCTAGCTCACTGCATGCTACCTGGCACCCTGAATCAGCACAGCTTCTTCTCAAAGCCTGCAGGCTCCTTGTTATGATGGAGAGCAATACTGTGCTCACACCTGAGGAATTTAAGTTCTGTGTGTTTTGTGGGAGTATTTTCATGCTATATTTGAGTGCTTAAATGACGTGGTCACCAATCCACTTAATAGGCAAATACAGAGTACTATTTCCTTTTCTTTCAGAAGAGAATGGAATGGATCAAGAAACTCCTGCTGGTGAAGAAGAATTAGCAGTTCTTGCTTTGTATAAAACACTTCGCCAGTGTACAGGAAGGTGGGATCATAATCTTTACATGATAGCATGAAAAAGTCACTTATTTGTAAATAGGGGAAAGTGCTGTGTGTTGACATGTTTTTATTGTTGTTGTTTTTATTGATTTTTGGAGAGAGAGGAACATTGATTGGCTGCCTCCTGCATGCCCCCTTCCAGGGATCAAGCCCACAACATGGGCATGTGCCCTGACCAAAAATGGAGCCTGCATCCTTTCGGTGCACAGGCTGACGCCCAACCAACTGAGCCACACTGGCCAGGACAGTTGATGTTTTACAAAAGAATTCTCAGAGCTTCTCACATTTACTTGGCCATGGAACCCTTCTTTTGCTTAGGATACGGTACATGGAGACATGGAATTTATTTTGGAAAGTGCTATTCTAAAACATTATCTCACTAGGAATTAAAAAGTGCAAATTAAATTGACCTAATCTGTTTTTAAGGCAATATCAAGACTGGCAGGAATGCAGTGAAATTATTCGAACCTGACATATTGTTGGAGTCCTTTTGAATTGGTACAACAACTTCATTTAGCTTCCTCACAGTATATGTCAAGAACTTTTGTTTTTTAGCCAAGTTATCCCATTTCTGAGAATCTACACTAACAAAATAATCCAATATATGGATAAACCTGCCCAGCCAGCATGGCTTAGTGGTTGAGCGTTGAGCTGTGAACTAGGAGGTCATGGTTAGATTCCCAGTCAGGGCACATGCCTGGGTTTGCAAGCTCGACACCCCCGTGTGGGGCATGCAATGAGAATCATTGATGTTTCTATTTCTCTCTCCCTCTCCCTTCCTCTCTGAAATCAATAAAAATACATATTTATATTAAAAACTTATAGGCATAAATGTATACACTCTGATATTATTTATATTAGCAAAGAATTTAAACAGTCTAAGTACTTGCTTGCAGGGGAATAATTTGGTATCAGTTATGATTGCTGTGTTCCAGAATATAGCATTTATGATATTCTGAAAAGCATGTTAATTTTAAATTTCATATATTAAATTATAACTAAGACCAATTAGTATGAAAATAGTTTGCCAAAATAGTGCCTGCTGATAAAAATTCTAGAATAGTGGCCCTGACTGGTTTGGCTCAGTGGATAAAGCGTCAGCCTGTGGACTCAAGGGTCCCTGGTTCGATTCCAGTCAGGGGCATGTACCTTGGTTGCAGGCACATCCCCAGTGGGGGGTGTGCGGGAGGCAGCTGATCGATGTTTCTCTTTCATCGATGTTTCTAACTCTCTATCCCTCTCCCTTCCTCTCTGTAAAAAAAATCAATAAAATATATTTAAATAAAAAAAAAAATTCTAGAATAGTGGATAGTTTTTATTTTCTGATTTTTCGTTTTATGTTATTATAAATTTTAATAACAGCATTTGAAGCTATATCACCATGTTATTTTATTATTCATTTTTACTTTTTAATCCTCACCCGAGGGTATTTTTTCCATTGATTTTTAGACAGAGTGGGAGGGAGGGAGGAGGGGGAGGGAGAGAGAAACATTGACATGAGAGAGACACATTGATTGGTTGCCTCCTGCTTGTGCCCTGACGTGGCCAGGGGATTAAACCTGCAGTGCCCTTGACCGGAAATGGCATCTGAGACCCTTTGGTCCATGGGCTGACACTCTAACCATGGAGCAACCAACCAGGCTATATCACCATTTTATAACTGACATTCTATTATAGTCAGGGCTACCCACATTATGCTGTAGCTAGAATGACCTTTTCTTTTAAGTTTTTCTATTTTCATTTTTCTCTTAGTGCTTTGAAAGAAATACCCTCTGGCTGGCACCTGTGGAGGAGTGTCAGAGCTGGCATCATGCCCTTCCTGAAATGTTCTGCTTTGTTTTTTCATTACTTAAATGGAGTTCCTTCCCCACCTGAAATTCAAGGTAACTTCTAATTTCTTTCAAAATGTAGGAAATGTATGTTGTCTTTCACTCTAGCACCTTAGAATTAAGGTAACTTGCAAAACTGAAAACAGATTAAAAACTTAGAATATAGCTAATTGACTATGGTGATGTACACAATTATAGAATAAAAATGTCTATATGTCTGGGTTTTTTTTAATATATTTTTATTGATTTCAGAGATGAAGAGAGAGGGAGAGAAAGATAGAAACATCAATGATGAATCATTTACTGGCTGCCTCCTGCACATCCCACACTGGGGATCGAGCCCACAACCCAGGCATGTGCCCTGACTGTGAATCGAACCATGACCTTCTGGTTCATAGGTCAATGCTCAACCAGTGAGCTACGCCAGCCAGGGTTATATGTCTGCTTTTATTTGACCTCAGTAATATGCTTTTTGTATGTTTACATGTTCTAAAGTACACTAATTTTGCTTTCATATGTTAAAATGTCCAATTATATATTATTCATAAACTGGGTTCTTTGGCTTTTAAAAAGTGAAAACTATTTCAAGTGTTTTTTAACTTTCAAGTTCAGAACATCCATATTTGCATATAAATCTGGTTTTAATGTAGGCATTCGTTTGCTATTTCATGGTTGTTTTCTGTGTTCTATTTTGATTCATTTCATGAAAGTAGTGTAAAGGTAGATTTAAAGTTTACTGTGTCTATAGAGCCTGGCAAAGGGTACCTGCATGTAATGCTGCTCTCTAAGTTTGTTGACTTGCATCTCCATTCAGCTAGTTGCCCAGGCCCCATATAGACTGATTTAGACTTCCTAATCATTTACAGGGGTGATTAGAATAAGTGTTTCAATACGTCTCCCATGGTGAAATCATCTTATATTCCTGTGCTGCTTTACACTTTTCTGGAGCACTCAGATGTTGATTTGTGACTTAATGTTTATAACTAACCCCAAGAAGTAGTCATGCAGGTAAACCATTTTGCAAATGGTAAAACAGACACCAAGGAACTATAACCAGTTTGACTTAGGAGTCACCTGACTCCACTCTGAATTGTGTCATTTTTTGTGGGTCCCGTCCATGTGCCATCTTGTTAACTTCCTACAAGTTAATGTACCTAGCAATTTTGAACTTTCCTCATGCTTTTTGTTTTTAAGCTCTGCTATTGCTTACTCCAATACAGGTTCTACTCCTAGTTGTTATATGTATTACTCTTTTCTTCTCCATTTACAGTTTCTGGAACAAGCCATTTTGAACATTTATGTAACTATCTTTCCCTGCCAAACAACCTCATTTGCCTTTTTCAAGAAAATAGTGAGATAACGAAATTACTGGTTGAAAGGTAATAATTATACACTTTTTAAAAATTACATTGAACGAAATTATATGGAAACAAACTTCAATTTATCACAGATATTGCAAAATTCTCAAGTAGTGAGCTTGGAAGAATTCAGTCTGTGTACTTTAAACGATAATGATTAGGCCTTTTTAGTTAATGACTTACCTTTATGGTAAGGTTTTTGCCACGCTGCTGAATAACATAAGCAGGTTTGTTATTGTAACAAATAATACTCCAGGAGAGTAGTGGTAGACATGGTTATTTCCTCTGATCAACTTACTTATTAAGGACTCAGTTCCATAAATTTGGGGAACTGAATGTACCTTAAGGATTACCTAGTCCAATACCCTTAGTTTAAAATGTGGCTGTTTTAAAACAAAATAAAATTTGGCTGCTTTGCCCTGGCCAGTGTGGCTCAGTTGGTTGGAGCTTCAACCCCGTGCATTGAAAGGTTCAGGTTTGGTGTTTGGTCAGAGCACATATGCGAGGCAGCCGATCAGTATTTAAAGTAAAATTTGGCTATTTCATGCACAGAATGAGAAAAGATATTTTCAAATCATATATCTGATAAGGGATTAATATCCAGAACATGTATATCCAGAATTCCTATATCTAAACAAGAAAAAAGCTAACAACCCATTAAAAAATGACCAAAGAAAAAAAGTTTTTCAGAAAAAAATTTTTAAAAGCACAAAGGATTTTTCCAGAGAACATGTACAAATGGCCAATGAGCACGTGAAAGCGTGCTCAAAGCCACTAGTCATTGGGGAAATGTAAATCCAAACAGCAGTGAGATACCACTTCACGCCCATTGGGACGCCTGTAATTAAAAGGCAGGCAGCAGTAATATGTGTTGATGAGGATGTTGGAAAATTGGAATCCATGTGCATTGCTCGTAGGAATAGAAGGCGGTGTAACAACTCTGGACAACAGTATGGTAGTTCCTCAAAAAGTTAAACATAGAATTACCATATGATCCAGCAGTTCCATTTCTAGATATATATTGCAAAAGAATTGAAAGTAGGGGCTTAAATATACACTTGTACACTCATGTTCAGAGCCAGTATCCATCAATAGCTGATATCCATCAACAGATGAATGGATAAATAAAGTTCTGATATAAGCCATAATATGGATGGACTGGTCACAAAAGGGCACTATTTGTTTTTACTTATTTGAGGAATGTAGAGTAGTCGAGTTCATGGAGACAGAAAATGGAATGGTGATCGCCAGAGGCTGGGGAGAGAGGAATGAATTACTGTTTAACAAGTACAATTTGTCAAGTTGGAAAAGTTCTAGAAATGGATGGTGGTGGTAGTTTCCCAACTATGTCAATGTACTTAATTCCACAGGCCTATACATTTAAAAATGGCTAAATGATAAATTGTATGTTATGTATATTTTACTACAATAAAAAAAACTTTTTAATATAAGTGTTCTAGCTCCACATAATAAGAGCTTGTCATTAATTCATACTGGTTTTTCCAGAGTGTCCAAATTAGGGTAACTGTGTCTGTAGCCACAAGTTTTAATATATTGAGCATTATTTTAGAAAATTATAGGGTCATATTTTTTATTTTAAAAGATGCAGACAAAATATGGTATCCCTCCAAGCTTCTTTTTGAGTTGTTAAATATATTAAGCAAAGAAGATTTTTCCCCCTTACTGGATTTAGAGAAGAAAAACTTCTAGTTCTAACCTTTCAAAAATAAAAACTTGTTTCTTTTTTTCCGATTACATTAAAGTTGGTGTCAGCACATTGAAGTTAAAAGATATCTGGAAGGTGAAAGAGATGCTATTAGGTAAGTTAAATTTTGTCAGATACATGGTGGGGCGGGAAGCAGGGAGGCAGGTACTGTGTTCCTTCGACACGGGCTTCCTGACCTGCAGTGAATCCAAGATGTAGGCCATCGTGTCCTCATATTTTTTTCTTCATAGTCCAGTGGTGGTGACAGTTTGTAAAAAAAAATCAAAGTTAGGAACATAAATATAATGCATTATTTTTGGCAGAGGAAGCAAATAACAAAATTATCTTTTGAAATATTTGCTTTAAAAAATGTGGGTCCTCTTTTACTTTTTTCTTAGCTTTATTTTTTTTCTTTTATTATGGGAAACTTCAACCTATTCAAAAGTTTAAAGAATAGTATAATATTCGTCCAAAATGGCCGAAGTTGGCAAGGAGAGAGGTCTGAGGGGCCTGAGGCAAGGGGATTCTAACATTTTCAGGGAATCTTTTGAAAAGAACATTCTCCTTAAATAAATGAATGAGAACAGAGAAAATTCAAGCCCTTCAGTAACCTCAGCAAACCTGAACCACACAAAACCGTGCTGGTACTGGGATTTAAGAAAGACTTAGCTCCGTACACCCTCTCAACTAGAAGGACTCCATCCAGCCACTGAAGACCGGTACTGCCAAGGCGGGATTGAGTTCATCTTTGATGTGGACACACACCTGGGGCTAACTACAATGCTCTGGCAACTGGAATAATTTCTTTTCATCACTTGTATGTGTTTCATTCCTTCAAACAATTCCCATGATACGTAACAGGAGCTTGTTGTCTCTTTCTGGCTGGGAAAGTAGAAGAAACTCACAAAAAATTAAAGATATCATCAAAACAGCTTGTAGTCTATTAAATGATGGACAATTTGGCCAGTTTGGAGATGACCCAAAGGAAGTAGTGGGTTTGGAGAAAATCTCACTACAGACTATATAGTTTGACTTACAAGTAGTACATCTATACTAGTTCCTACTCAAATATGCAAAACAACTCAAAGGTGATAAAATTCAAAAGTTGGTTCAAATGGCATGGTCCTTTGTAAATGACAGTTCCTGCACATCCTTGTCACTGCAGTGGGAACCAGAGATCATAGCAGTAGCAGTGATATATCTTGCGGGATGTTTATGCAAATTTGAAATACAAGAATGAACCTCCAAACCCATATATCGGAGATGATGGGGGCAGCATGTGCAAGATGGCCCTGTGGATGTTCTGCCACCAAATCCTGGATCTTTACTCATCAAGGACTCATCAGCTGCAACAGCCCCATCACTCAACCCTACACTACAAGTGCCACCAGTGCCACCATCACAGTCAGCTCTGAACCATCCCCCAAGGACCTGCAGCCATCAGCCCAGCCACCACTACCGCCACAGCAAGCCCAACAGCCCAAGAAGCCATCCCATAGCCTAGTCCTCCCTGCCAGGTGAAAAGAGCCACAGTTGTTTCTCCCAAAGAAGATCAAAGCAGCAGAACCACCACTAAATTGAAGCCTCTTACCCTCCATTGCTTCTGGCCCACCCACTGCCAAACCAGAAGCCTCCCCGCTTGGCTCCTTACACAAGGCCAAGCCACCAGGCCCTATGGTTTCCACTGACCTCCCCAAAATCCAGATTCCTCCCCCGGCCCATCGAACCCCTGTGCACCAGCTACCACCATAGTCACTGCCATCACTACACTCCAGCTACATAACTGAATGTCCACCACCAGCTCCTACATGTCTGGAGAGGGCTCCCAGAGCCTGCAGTCCATGATGACGACCAAGGGCCCCTCCTACAGCACCCTGCCCCCAGCCTACGGCCCACCAGCTCACCTGCTCTACTATCTCCATGTCTACCCCCGCCAACCGCCCCCACAGCTAGTGTACCCTCCCCCAGCCTCTTTACTTACCCCACCGACCATTCCACCCCCCACTTTAAGCTACCCTTCACCTCCACCCATCTTCAACCCAAACTTCCTGCCTCCCACCCACACTGTCCCACCTCACCCTCCTCCAGGCCTGGGCCTGCCCCCCAGCTAGCTACCCACCTCCATCTGTCCCCCCTGGCCATACCCCATACATACTCCCACCTAGCATGCCTCCAGTCGGGACTGGGGCGCACAGCCTAAATGAGATAACCTGATGCCTTTTTCCCCCCTTTATTTTAATAAGTTTTTCTAATTAACTTGAAGGGTAGTTGAAATGAGTAAGCAGCAGGGTATCTTGTATAACGCCAGACAGTTGCAGCATGGGAAGGCATGAACCAAGCACAGGAGGTGAACTCAGGTGGGCCTCCATACCTAGAGTAGGGACAGCCTCGGCAGTGCCCGTGGCCACCCGGCTGTACTGGTGTCAGCTGAGGCCAAGAGTCCTGCTCTAGGTGACTTTATACTAGTGAACGTGTAAACCAGCCATATTAGCTCAGTAAATAGCTTCCATAAGGAGTGAATTTCCTTCTAGAAATCTGCCTGTTTTTCCTAGATACAGTTTTAAACAGTCCAGTTCCATCTGAAGTCAAGCTGTTGTCATCACTTCATTCTGTGTTCTCTCCTGTGATACCCAGTCAGTCAGAAGAACCCCTTTTTTTTGTTTTGAGATGTCTGCATCTTTATGTTAAAGTTAATTTGAAGGAGTTGCCTGGTTGGATGGCTTTTTCTTTTTCCTCCGAGAAGAAGGGGAGGAATGTACTTGGAAAGTAACATATGTTTACATTTATCTGCAAATTCCTATGCATAGAGAGATATTTTTTAAGTGTGAATGTAACAACATCCTGTGAATTCCGTCTTGGTTACAAATGAGACTCCTTGGCTCATTTATCCAAATAAAAGCAGTTCTGAAAGAAAAATAAAAGAATAGCATAATAAGACTCCACATATCTATTACTCAGCTTCACTAATTGTCAAGTGGTGACCAGTCATTTTTTTCATTCCTTTGACATTAGCTCTATTCTGATTCTGCAGTAATCTCTACCAGGTCATAACAGATGTATTTCATCTATTAATATCTCCTTGGTTCTGCTGACTATATTCATAAAAATCGGAGGGCTAGAGGAGATTATGTGTTCTATTTCTTTGATTTTATACACAGTCTGCCCCAAATCCAGAGACCATACACAATTTTTTAGGTTGAACAATATGAAATTGCAGTTTTTGGAAGTAAAAATGGTTGAGTACCACCAGTTTCATTTGGTTCAACCCTGCGGTCAGAACTTACGATGTGGAACAGTAGTTCTCAACTTGAGGTATACATCAGAACAACACTGGAAACTTGAACACATACTCAGGTCCCTACCTACCAAATCTATTTCTCTAAAGTTGGGTTCCTAGCATGTATGTCCCTCTACCTCAAATTTTCCTCAAGCGATTTTGGTATAACTACTGTGTGTCCAAGTAGCTCCCTCCTGGTGTCAGTCCACTCCTATCTCTGCCAGAGGTAAAGTAGGGAAGGGCTAAACCACATGGCCCTTTCGGGCAGGTGTGAACCCTGAGAGTGTGCTCTCAAATACCAATTGAATTTGGTTCTAAATTGTATCTGAATTAACTTGCCAACATGACATGGTACCTCAACTTACCTGTTCTCTTCTCTCCTCCCACTCATTGTGCCTTAAGATCACCTTTAATAAACACATCTTTTCTGTCTTCTCTCTCCTAGGTTCTGTGGTTGAGCTCAGTTACCGGGTTGTTTTGGTAGAAGCCTGGGAATGAACATCCTTTTCTGTCCCTCCCCCCAACTCCCCAGAGTTACCACATTTTCACTTAAATGGGGCAGGATCTACATACTGTCTACTGTCCTAATGATTTATTCTGAGCTTTTCAAGTAAAAATGTTAACCCTAAGGTCTTAGGTTAAGTATAACTTTTTAAATTTTTTGCTGTGGCTTCATGTACCACTGTGGTAGCTCTCAGCACTCGGGTTCAATCTACCTTTATTTGTTTTGACTAAGTTACAAATGAGTTATCCTGTCATTGCTGTGATATGACCTCATATTAATTGGTTTTATGTTTGTGTTTTTTTAAGCTATCCAAGAGAATCTAACAAATTGATAGACCTTCCAGAGGATTACAGCAGCCTCATTAATCAAGCCTCTAATTTCTCGTAAGTTTTGATATTAGAAAACTGAGCATTTCCTACCACTGGAAACACTACATGGAATTAAGGGATTTTGTTCATAGTTTTGTTTTGTTTGGGTAGGGAAATTGTAACACCAGTGTTCTTTACACTAGTTAACTTGTAAAAGCATCATTCCACCATGTTTTAGAATAAGATTTGGGAAAGGGGCTGATGGGAAACAAGTTTGGTTCATTAAAGATTATCTAAATAATAATTTGCACTTCAGGGTGGGCAAAAGTAGTTGTTTGTATGGAAAATAATACAATAAGTAATAATATAAGAAGAAACTGTCTTTTGTATACTCACAACTGTAAACCCACTTTTGCCCCACCTGGTATAAAGTAATAAGAGCCCTTAGTAATTTTTAATAGATGATTATATATTTAATAAGCCAGTCACATAAAGAATAATCAGTAGTGTAGAAAATTAAGCGTTACCTAGACAGTTGAAGCTGTGTGTGTATCTCTTCTCTAGTGCATCAGAGATCCACTGTTCTGAATGGAATAGGAGCATTTCTGGGCATTTACATGTTAACTGCAAATGTTTATATTCCTAAGCAGCATTCTTATTTATTATTATTATTGTGCATGTTTTAAGCTGTAAAATGACATTGCACTGTACATACCCTGCACCTTTTTCACTTGGCATTGTTTGTAAGATTTATTTGTACACTTGACATATATAACTTTTCATTCATCACTTTTCACTGTATGTAGTATTTCATAATTGAATAGTAGTAGAATTTACACTTTTCCTCCTATTGATGAGTTTATTTCTTTTTTTCTCTAATTGTTGATTGTTTCCAGTACATGTGTTTGTGTATATGTGTGTGAGGTGTTCCCAATTATAGAAATAGTTTTCCTGGACCATAGGGTGCAGGCAACTTCAGCTCTACCTGCTGTTGCACTGTTTGGCTCCACAGTGGTTTTACCACCACCAGCTCTTCAGCCCCTCTCCTGCAGAGCAATGACTTGTGCTTTTTTTTGTTGTTGTTCCATGCAGGTGCCCCAAATCAGGCGGTGATAAGAGCAGAACCCCAACTCTGTGCCTTGTGTGTGGAACTCTGCTGTGCTCCCAGAGCTACTGCTGCCAGGCTGAACTGGACGGGGAGGATGTGGGTGCTTGCACGGCTCACACCTACTCCTGTGGTTCTGGAGTGTGCATCTTCCTGAGGTAGGTGAGCCCTGAGGGAGCTTGTTAGCTTTGCATCTACTGCGGTGCATGCCTGTCAAAGGGTGGCACTAAAACTGCCGCATTGCCAAGAATTCCCAGACTGCTGTTCGCATGTACTGTATTCATTTGCAGAACATGGGGAGCCTGACTAGATTTTCTACCCAGATTTAGTCACAATTACTCCTTTTGTTGTATCGTCATAGTTTTGGATTCGGACATATTACAGGTCAGTGTATATAGTTGTGTGTGTTCAACAACATACAACAAATACTTATTATGACTTGTGTATCCTGGGCATTGAGAATGCAGTAGTCAACAAAGCAGACCAAAGTCTCGCCTTCCTGGGCTCATCTTCTAGTGAGGGAGACAGGAGATAAACAGGACTGGTAAGGATTTAGAAAGTGCTGTGTGCAAAGGAGGGGAATAGGAAATGGCAGCTGGGGGTTGAATTTTAGATAGGGAACCAGGGAAGGTTCCCTGAAAAGGTAACTTGAAGAAAGACCTAAAGAAGTGGTATAGCATTCTAGAAAGGGAGCAGCAAGTACACAGTGGCTGGGGAATGTGCCTGCCGTGTGTTAGAAAGAGCCAGGAGGCTGGCGTCACTGGGGTGGATGGAATCATGGGGAGACTCGTGGCTCCTGGCATGTCCCAGTGTCGTCTCTGAGGGAGATGAAAGCCGTTTAAGGATTTGAAGGAGAGAAGGGACATGAGTGTGAGCTCCTCGGGGCATAGACCATCTCCATATCTTAGTCATCTCAGTGCCTGACAGTTTCTTGTATGTGATAGGTTCTCAATAACTATTGAATTGAGCTCAATTTTTAAAAAGTCAAGCAAACCTGTCAGGGATCAAGAGACACTTTTTTAAATAGCCCTTAGGGAGAAATGTGCAAGTAGCATTTTCCCCGGTCTGTCATATTTCAAAATTCTTTTTGTCATGTACAGTATTGCTTTGTTTCAAATCAGCCTAATTCAGAATGTTTGTATACCATTTTTTAATGGGTAATTTTCTCAGGATAGTGGTTAAAAATACCAGTAACTATTTTATGTTTAGAAGTTAACTTTCGCACACTTAACAGTTTTTTAAATGCTGCTGTTATGGGAGCTGTCAATTCTTATTCCACAATGTTCCACTTTCTCACTATATTGACTTACAGTACAGTCATTTCAGTGATTTTAATGATGTGTTGATACTCTTCTGTCTCTGCTGTAAATGCTGTTGTCTGTTTATTTTTATAAGACTTCAACCCATTTGGAGCTGAAGCCAAACCTTGGTTGTAATGTATAACATGTAAACGGTCTCTCTACAGAGTACGGGAATGTCAGGTGCTATTTTTAGCCGGCAGAACCAAAGGCTGTTTTTATTCTCCTCCGTACCTTGATGACTATGGGGAGACTGACCAGCTCCTCAGGTAAGGGCCCCCATCCTGGGGGGCTGGGTTCACTGACTCTGGGCCTCCAGAGCCTTCAGTACATGGTGAGCATGGTGAGCCATGTGGCTCGGAGGCCGGTCTGCTCACAGCCCAGGCTGCCACAGGGCTCCTGCTCTGGCAGAGAGAGCTGGTATCTGTGGACTCCTGGTCGGCACTCCCTTTCCCAGCCCTTAGACTGTCGTGAGGGCCATCGGGATAAAGGAAAGAACAAGGCAGGTTGCAGCTTGTTCCCGCTTCTCACTCCAGAGAGTCAGAACTGTTTGAATTGCCATGTGGCACCCACGGCATCAGAGCTCTGTAGGGAGAGCCCGTTGGAACTGGTGTGGCTTTGTATGGGGAGACCCGGGCTCTTCACGTGATCTAAAGAGAGCAAATCTTCATCGATAAGAAATGGGCTTATTACGTAAGAATCTGGGGGACAAAGATTTAGGACATATAGAGCAACACAACAGACTTAATCACTTCTATGATATCTTCCGTTATAAGCAAAATGCTAACAGCAGTTCCCTCAAGTACTATTTCAAAATTTGTTAGACCATCTCTTTTTGCCCAAAGAAGGTAAGTCTTAACCTAGATATAACCATCCAGCCTTGAAGTTCAGAAGTTCAGGGTCTGGAAACAGGCAGAATAAGTAGATGGGCTGCCCAGGTGCTTAGCTGCGAGGTTGTAGGCACATGCCCCCTGGTGATGGTTTTCCTGTTCCCTAAGGAGTGTGGGCTCTTAGGAGGGGCCCTGGTCAGAGAGTGAGGGGAGTGTGTCCTGTGAATTGGGAGCAGAGGCCCCAAAACCTGTGCTTAGTTACATTAGGCCCAGATGTTATTCACATTTGGCTGCTTTGCTTAGACTTTGTGGCTGAAAGATAGTACTCTGAGGAACACATGTACCCCTGTGGTTTTCCTTCTACCCTCTCCCCTGCCCCGCCCTTCTGTTTACCTTCAACCAATGAAATGGACAATGAATTGGTAGTTTTAGCTTCTCAACCCAGACCCTCCTGCTCAGCCCTGCCCTGTTCCCTCAGCCCTGTCTGAGGAAGTATAGCTCGTGTGCATTTTCCTCTTTTTTCAGCACTTACTCCCTTTCAGCTCCTCCTAGCAAACCTGCAAAACTAATGTCTTAATAACCACAGTCGCCTGCCAAACAGAAATTTTGCAGAGGATCTAAAAGCAATAACTTATAACTTTTCCTAAACCAGGAAAGGCTGAGATAAAATAGATGAATAAACAGAATGCATCCAGAGTGACATCTGTCTTCTTTCTAGACGGGGAAATCCTTTACATTTGTGCAAAGAGCGATTTAAGAAGATTCAGAAGCTCTGGCACCAGCACAGTATCACGGAGGAAATCGGACACGCACAGGAAGCAAATCAGACACTGGTTGGCATTGACTGGCAGCATTTATAGTCACTGCGCTACCAAAAACATAAACTCGGATTTTTGTAACCCAGCAGCTTTTCAAGAAAAAGAATAGGAAATCAATTCCACTGGATTTGGAAATAAATTCTTTAGTTAGCTTTTCTTCCCAGTTTTATTTTTATAGTTTCTGGCTCTAGGGACTGATGAAAATCATCTTCGTCAGCATATTTTCTTGCACCATTTGCTGTATCCCTCAAACATAACTTCTTGCAAGAAGCTTCTCTTCCTGGGCTGGACACAGCCCCTCTGTGGAACCTGACTGCGTTTGACCGGTCCCTGTCTTCTGAGCCAGGTTGCAGTACTGATGGCAGGGCCTGTGCGCCTGAAGCTGACTCACCAGCAGGAGGAAACAAAGCCTCTGGTCTGTCGGGGTCACATGTCCTAGTCCCGTTCAGTGACTCAGCATGGACCGGGTTGGCGGCCCCTCGCTGACGGGCCACCTCTAAGAGCAAAGCAGTGGATTTGGAAAGCAGCTTTCCCTTGTCTGCGTCGGCTGTCAGAGGACAGGGCACTTGTGCATGAGGAACCCCTGTGGGGAAGGAGAGGCAGTTTCTTCAAATGCTGGGTGGTTTTCAGAGCTGTGAAAGGTTGGATTTTTTATTTTATTTTCTTTGGCAAGACTTCCGGCTTTGAGAGAGAAAAACTCATTTTAAAGGGCTTTTTGAAAAGTTATAGAGTATCCTTATTTTTCAGACAATATATTCTTTTATTTCTAAGACTAAATGGAGACGTGTATGCCTCTAGAGTCACACACTAGCAGGGAAAAAAAAGAAAAACTGTTTTGAAGTTCCCGTCCCCCCTTCCCTACTCGCATTTCCTGGGAAGATGGATTGCTGGTTACGTGCTGGCTCACTTAGTACATTCCTGGGACAGCCTGTGTGCCCAGGGTTTTTATTCTTTCTAAACATTACTGTTTTTACTAAGAGGTGCCTTCCTAGAATGATAGCCGCTTAGTAAAATTCATTATAACCATTATATACCACATGGCCACTCTGTTTGATGTACATGCGCCAAGAGCTTGGATACACACAGATTGATGGCAGATTTTGTGGAGGGATAAATTCGGAGCCTCTCTAAGACGAGGCTAAGGGACAAATGAATAATGAAAGGCTCTTGGATTTTTTTTTTAGCCAATGCAAGTAATCCTTTCACTCGGGTTTTTTTTTGAACTGCATCTAAAAGTTCCATCACACTCAACGTTACACACACCACAGTGTGCCCAGGAGGAAGGTTAGAATCCAGGCCTCGGGCTAAAATAAGAGGGGGAGGGGGTGCAGTCACTGCTCCTCTCCACGTAGTCTTCCGAAAGGATGACCTTGACCCTTTGCTTGGGACTGACTCACCCAGAGGAGAGGAGGCGCTTCGCACCCAACAGGAAGAAAATCCGGATTAGAACCTCGTGCTCTCCCCTTTTTTCTGGCCTTTTTGCCATTGGTAAGATGGGATGGTTTGGACTATGGATGGCATAATGATACTAATGTTTATTTTGGCTTTTGTCACATCCCCATTCCTTTAGCTTTTAAGTCCAGCTTCTTTTGGCTTTTCTCAATAATGTTCACCAAGATTCAATTTAAAAGACCAGGTCTGGTCTCTCTCATAAATGGATTATGGACGTTTTCACCAAATCATGAGCATTTTTCAGCTTTTAGGACTGAGGGTGTCATCCCTGGATTTCACTCTCTGAGAATGTCAGAGTCTGAGAGAAGATAAATTTAGAAAATGAAATAATGTTTGCATCACTAAGCTAATTGTCTTCCCTATCTAATGAATCATCTTAGTATTATGATTTGTTCCGCATGTATTATGTTTATTGTGGAAATGTTTATGTAACATGCTTTCTATATCAGGGAAAATCATATATGTTTAATAAATTGGCTATAACTTTAATATCTGTGGAAACTTGTAAAATTTGGAATGTATCATATGTAAAAAGCTTAAAGATATCCAAATAAATATGCTTTAGGTGTTGACATTACTTTGGGTCTGTCTACATTTTCATTTTGTTTCACACTGAAATACCCTGGAAGTGTTCCCCATGTCACCTTGCTACAAGTAAAGTGGGACATGTGTATTAGCTTGGCATTTAAGATGCTTATGTTATTAGTGTCTGTTATGGCCATTAGCCAGATGTCTTGACCTTCCCATAGAAAGCTTGATCATCATTTCAGCTGATTAATTTCCCTGTTAATTGGCTATGACAGCTTGTGACCTTTCTAAACCATTATGGACCTCAAGGCACGAGAAAAGGGGGCACTGGGAGTCTCTCCCAACGCCGAGACCTGTCTCCAGGTGTAAACTCTTTTCACTTGATCCCAGTCTTGTTCTTACACACTCCCAGACACTTTCTGCTTATGAGAGAGGCAGGTAGGAGAGGAGTGGCATCCAGTGCCAGGGAAGCACTGCCTACGAGAACTCGGCTGTACTCTTATTTTTTTTCCTGCTATACTTTTTAAAATCCTCTTCAAAGGAAAGGATCACACTGAAAAAGCAAGTTTCCATTGTATTACCCCCCCATCATTAATGCTGCTTTCAGCTTTCTCCCTTCCCTGGTCGTAGTGTCATCAGGTCCAGGGTTCATTAAGCCCTGTGATACACTCCTTGCTCTGTTGCTACTCTTGTTTTCCAAATCAGGGTTTTTGAGGTTTGTTTAACGACAACCGCAATCAAGAAATAGAATAGTTCCATCACCCAAGCTCTCCCATCCTGACCCCTGGCAACCACTAATTTTTTTCCCCATCCCTTTGCCTTGCCTCTTCCATGATGGTTTTTTTTTTTTTTAATATATATTTTATTGATTTTTCACAGAGAGAAAGGGGAGGGTATAGGGAGTTAGAAACATCGATGAGAGAGAAACATCAATTCAGCTGCCTCCTGCACACTCCCCACTGGGGATGTGCCCACAACCAAGGTACATGCCCTTGACCGGAATCGAACCTGGGACCCCTCAGTCCGCAGGCAGACGCTTTACCCACTGAGCCAAACCAGTTAGAGCTTCCATAATGTTTTATAACTATCTTATGTAACCTTTTGAGACTGCTTCTCTCACAAAGAAGGCATGCAGCCCTAGCCGATTTGGCTCAGTGGGTAGAGCATCGGCCTGTGGACTGTAGGGTTCCAGGTTCAATTCTGGTCAAGGGCACATATCTCAGTTTCAGGCTTCCAGCCCTTTTGGGGGCACATGTGGGAAGCAACTAATTGATGTGTCTTTCATATCAGTGTTTCTCTCTTCCCTCTCCCTTCCACTCTCAAAAAATCAATGGAAAAATACCCTCAGGTGAGAATTTAAAAAAAAAAAAAAAGGAGGTATGTGTTTGAGGACCATCCATATTTCCTTTGGTCGCCAGAGTTGGGAGTCCTGTAATACATGGGGTTGAATTGTGCACACACAGCAGATGAATTTACATGAAATAACAACACACACCCTTTATCTTCAAGTGTTTGCATCACCAGGTAATGCTTGTGCAGTTAATAGGTGAAGGACATTTGGGAAGGTTTTGGTGATTATAAATAAAGCCACTATAAACATTCATGTACAGGATTTTGTTTGGACCTAAGTTTTCATTCCACTTGGGTAAACAGTTTTCCTTTATATATAACTTAATCCACACCGTCCTTGTACTACATTCTTTTAACTTTGCTATTTATACTCATCCTCTGGAGGACAAGAAAGACAGTGCATCAGGAGTTAAGGACTGATAAATCCTCCCTTGAAGCCAATCTCAAGTCCACTGAGGACTGGGAAGGCATCCCCTCTCCCCCATGTCCCTATTCCCAACACACAGCACAACTGGCTGCCATGCTGTCATCAGCCATCTTTTTATCTAGTGCAGGTCAGAGGCCCTAATTGCTTTGGTCCCCCTGCCACCAGGCTAAGCTGCAAACCTTCTGGCGTAGCACCACAGGTCCCAGAAGAGGAGGGGCAGGGCAGCGTGCAGAGCAAGCAGCTAATCTTATTAATCCGTATTGAGGTCACTCGGGGTTTATTTGCTGCTGGTGGCTCAGTCCTGGTTTCAATGTATTGCAACAGACTGGGTCATTGAGCTGAGGCCACAAATTCTAGGAAATCCACCTTCCTAAATGTTCAGAATAAGCATTGCATACTTCTGCACTGTGGAGTGTTTTAAAAATAAAAGTCCTGCGCTAACCGGTTTGGCTCAGTGGATAGAGTGTCAGCCTGCGGACTGAAGGGTCCCGGGTTCAATTCCGGTCAAGGGCATGTACCTTGGTTGCGGGCACATCCCCAGTAAGGGGTGTGCAGGAGGCAGCTGACCGATGTTTCTCTCTCATCGATGTTTCTAACTCCCTCTCCTTTCCTCTCTGTAAAAAATCAATAAAATATATTTTTTAAAATAAAAAAAATAAAAGTCCTAAGGCACTGTCTTTACCTCTCACCCTATCCCAGGGCTAGGCTAGCAGGACTTTGAAATCTTGGAGTCCCTTGGGTGAGATGAATTTGCACTGGCCCAAGGAAAGACAGGTTAGACACCAGGGAGAACCTGGTGCCAGAGTTCACTGGGCACTGGTCGGTGACCAGACGAGGTGGGCCAGCTTTCTCTGGCAACTGTGGCTCCCTGAGGAGATCTGTTAAGATGCAACTCTTCTAAGTCTGCTCTGAACCAACTGGATCATTATTGGAGGGTGAGTTAGTCCTTTGTCCTCAGACCCTAAAGTTGCTTATATCTGCCCTATAACCTGGACCCATCGAGATCCATATTTCCCTGTTTGGGGAAATACGTTTTGGCCAGAGCAGGGGGAAAATGCTTTGGAATTTTTACTTAAATCACTAAAGTAAGATACCACACATTGAAATAGTAGGTAAATTCAGCTGTGGTCCAGACTCTAGCAAAATGTTGCGATTATTTGGATAAATTGATAGTCACTGTTCTTGCAGGTAAGAGAGTAAGAAGGCAGGAAGGAGGTGACTCCCATGCTGTTGAAACACAGCTACCCTGGTCATGAACAATGCTTCTGTTTCGTGTCAGGTTTGGTTTTGTTAAAAAATATTAGGTAGAGCCCTAGCCGGCCTGCGGACTGAAGGGACCTGGGTTTGATTCTGGTCAGGGGCACACGTCCGGGTTGTGGGCTCGATCCCCAGTGTGAAGCGCGCAGGAGGCAGCCTTTCAGTGATTCTCTCTCATTGTTGATGTTTCTATCTCTCCCTTTCCCTTCCTCTCTGAAATCAAAAATATTAAATATATATTTATAAATATAAATTAATATATATTAAATATAAATATATATATATATATATATATTAGGTAAAGTTGGGGATCCTGTAATACATGCTGTTGAATGGGCTAAGATAGGCATTTTCATACTGTACACAAAAGTGGTTTTCATACAATATAATTTTAATGTCTATTGTACAGCTTAGTTACACATCTGGCCTAGAGCAGCACTTTCCCCATGGTTCTCAGCACTCCTGAGAGGAAAGAGGGCTCTGGAAGGGGGGCCCAAGGAATCAGGAGTCAAATTAAACCTGGGACCAAAATCTGACAGTGTCCAAACATCTTTGTTGGGTCTTAAGCCTGGGAAGGTTAGAGCCCAAAACACACCCAGGCAGCTCCAAAAGTCTTGCTTTCTCCACCCAGAAACTCAGGGCGGCAGTGAAATCATTCTCTCCTTCAACTAAACAGGCTTCCTCTCTCTCTCTCCTGAAGGAACTGGGAACTTCTGTTGCAGTGCTAGCTCAGGAAGACGGGCTGTCTCGAAGAATCCTCTTTAATGCAGAGGCATCCCAGGAATATTGCTTTGAAGGACGGCTGTCTGGGGATAGAAACAGGAAGAAGCTCCCGGCGGACTCTGCCCTCCACTGTAGACAATGAGTGTTGCCCACGGGGGCTGACACGCCCACCTGTGCGGGCATCCCTGGGCCCACCGCGAGGGGAGGCCTGGTCTCCGAAGGGTAGACTCCCGTCTGATGGTTGCTCCTCTTCCACGGAAGGGCAGCCGTTTCCCCAGAGCCAGAGGAGCCCACCCAGACCTTTCGGGGTGGGATGCTGCTGGGACATGACAACAGCTTGACTTCCTCCACCCGTAGCTCACTCCTGGCCAAGTGAGGGCACGTGACTGAGATGGAGCAGGCCTTTACCTGCGTTTTTGGTGGGGAGAAACAATCCTCTGTCTCTAAATGCTCTTGCCCCGTCATTAGAGAATTCTTCTTTTGAGCCCTCCCTGCTTTGGAGAGTCCGGTACCCTTAGAAGAGTATAATTGTCCCCCACTTTCTGCCATTAAGCAAATACAATGGCTGACCTGTCAATCTTGGCATTTTTTAAAAAGATAACATGGCCAGTACTTTTGTTCAGACTCCTGTGCTTATGCACCTGGTGACATTTGGATGTAGAATGAAGCCTCTTGGAGCTTATAATGGCAAACGCAGCAAAGGGAAGCAGCCCTCGGGTGTGGCCAGTAGTCTCAGGGTGGAACTGAGATGGGTGCCGTGAGAGAGACAGGTTGTGGGCTGGTCATCCCCGGAGACCCCTGAGGCCACCGTGAGACCATGTGCTAGAGCAGTGGGCCTGAAGGGGCTCATTCACTCACATTTTGAGTCATTCATTCAACAAATGTTTCATAGATGCTTTTAGGGACCCTAAACTTTCCATCCCACCATCGGGGGAGTCTGTGAGGTGGCCGTCCTCCTTGGGAGCTTCAGATTGAACAAGGGTGTGTGTCCGCATTTCTTGGAGTCCATTACTTGTCAGTGTTCTGGAGGGAGGGGACCTGGGGCCATCAGCCAGCCTCGGGGGCCTGGCCTGCATCTGCGCCCTCGGCTTCCACCTGGTTGCTCTTGCCCAGCTTTTTCAAGCTCTCCAGAAAGGCCTTCCAGGTCTCCGGCACGCTCTTTTCCAGCAGCCAGCCCTCGCTCTCGCACTCGGGGTCTTCGGGATTGGACACGCTTTCCAGTGCCGTGTGCAGGTAGCGCAGCCCAGTCGTGGCGGTCACCTGGTTGGGGGAGAGGAGACTCAGTGGAGGTCTGGGAGGAGTAGCGGGGGATTGGGGCTGTCAGGAAACCAGGGGAGCCCTGTTCATGACCGGGGCCCTTCAACGAGGCGGGCTCTGATGAGTCTTGCTGGGGCACCCAAGATACTGGCCCCTATCCAACCTCATCACCTCTCCTCTCTCCAGCCACCCTGTGCTTCTTTGGGATCCTCCACACCCCAGCCTTTCTCTTCCCCAGTCTGTACCATTTGCTACTTTCTCTGCCTCGAATGATGTTCCTCTCCACACTCACCTGTTAATTCAGCTTCAGCCCTCCGTGGTGCCTGTCCCTCCTCCTCCTCCCCCTTCCCCTCCTCCTCTTCCTCCTCCTCCTCTTCCTCCTCCTCCTCCTCCTCCTCCTCCTCCTCCTCCTCCTCCTCCTCCTCCTCCCCCATCCTCTCAGGTCTCTCCTGTCCTGGGGGCATTAGGCCTGGGCTCCTTCTCCCTGTGCCCCCCCCCACCCCGCCCTGTGCCCCCCAGTTCCTAGCACATTGTTTGGCACACATTGGGTATTCAGTAGCTATTTGCTGGAAGGAATTTTAAATTTTCCTTTTCTGCAAACAATATGCTATGTGTTTTTCTCTACTTCTCTTATCTTCAGTAGTGTGGGGGTGAGTGGGTGGTTTGTTTGCATTTGTTCACTAGTCGTCACTGGGGCAGACACTGGTGCCCAACGTCTAGGGTCCGAGCCCAGCTCTGGCACTTAGCCATGTGGTGAGGAAACCCGTTTACTCATCTGGTTTGCAGGTTTTCAGATCAGTATCGCCTGCCCCATGTGTGTGCTGGGACACTTCAGTATGGGTAGGCCGTGGCACCTGGTGCACAGAGAGGGTGAACAGAGGTGTCGGCTGTAATCGGTTATTAGTGTGGTGAGTGTTGTTTCCAGCTGTCTGTTGCATTGTGTTAGCCACCCGTTTCTACACAATCCTGGTTTGCTCTCACATACTTCTCCTTTTAGGGTACAGCAAACTCTGTGAGGGGACTAGGCTCGCTAATGGAGAGCGTCCGCCCCCCGAGGCAGGGGTGACCCTGTTCCATCTCGTCACCCAGTGAATTGCCCTGGACCCGCACTGGCTGGTGGAGGGCCTCGGTAAACATCTGCTGAATGAATGCTATGGGGCAGCAATTTTCAACCCACGTGTGGCAAGAATGTGTAAAACATGCTGTGACATCTGACTATTCGATCAGGGGCACTGACCTCTTTTCCCTTAGATTATCAAATAAAAAAATGGCAACATCTACACAACCATCGTCTGGTGTGAGTGAATCAAAATTACACTTTTTTTTTGTCCGATCAGAAAAATTTGGGGGGGGGGGGTGTGCCACAGAATTTTAATAATTAGTTTATGTATGCCATGAGATGAAAAAGATTGAAAATGGCTACTCTGGGAGCATTTTATAATTAAGGTAGATGATAACAGTAGCTAATAGAGTTTAAGTTATCGTTACGGTCCACTGAAAGTTTAATAGTTTTAGCAGAGGGGACACCTCTTCCTGGAAGTCCTCTTCCTGCCTGTAACCCACTGTGACCCCTCCTCCTTTCCTGAAGGTGGCCCACGCTGCACTGAGTTTTGCACTTGGCAATGGTTCCCTTAGGTTCACGGCTCAGATGTCATCTGCTAACTGGGTTGTGAAGTCCGGGAGGGCAAGGCTCAGGGCAGCATCCTATCTTAACCCAGCCACCCTGTGCCCATCACAAAGCTCTGCCCACTGAAGACCTCCAGTAAACGTCAGGGGCATTCGAGCCCCTGTCCACAGGGAGCTGGTTCCTGAAAAGGTGCTGCACTGAGAGGCAGCCAGTGAGCCCAGCCTTCCAGCAGTAAGCTTCTCTCCTAATTCCACCCACTGTTCCCAGGACTCTGCCTCAACGTTACAGGAAGCCCCCCCTCCCCACCCACCTCAGGGAGCACAGCCCCTCTCGGTAACTGGCTAGTGGGGTGTCAGCCAAGGGCACCGCTGCATGAGAATTCCCACAGAGAGAGACTAAACCGTTCGGTGAATCTTCTCTGACAGGAAGTTCCCCACCCAATGTTTCTGATTTTGTACACTTGGAATTTGGAGTCCGGATTTTCTCTGTGCCACCGTGGTCTGCCACTCATTAACCTTTTGCGCTCCAACATCGAGGCTGACTCGACAGACCAGGCGCTAGTAGCAGGTCCAACGTCAAGCTGAGTTGGTGATCGAGCTAATTAGCAATTTACGCCAGGGAACTACTGCAACCAAGAGAGGAAGGACTTCCAATTCAGACCAGACTGTTTGAATTCCAAAAATAAAATTGGAGCGCAAAGGGTTAATGCACACCCCATTCAGCACCCAGGACAGCGCCCATGGTAGGTTTGTGAAATCTCTTCAATAAAGGAATTCACTGAGGGCTTACTACATGCCAAGCCCTGTGGCTACAGAGAGGAATTCAGCCTTACAGCCAAGATTAGATGAAGCCACAAATCATTAGAATATCAGGTAAACAGTGATCGACATCTCAAAAGAAGCATGAATCCAAAGAGCTCGCGTTTGCTGAATGTTCACCCATACCTGGTCAGTGGTCCCCGAGCTAAGTGCTGGCAGCTCCATATAACAGAGAGGTGAGGTACTTTCCAAGACCTCAGACCAAAAAGTGGAGGCACAGGCTGGACCTCTAACACATGCAAAGTGGAAGCAGCCAAACCAAAGGCCGCCTAATACATGATTCCATCCATATGAAGTGCCCAGAATAGGTAAATCCACAAGGACAGACCACAGATTGGGGGCTGCCTGGGGCGTGGGCTGGGGGATTGGAGAATGACTGCTTAACGGGTATGCAGCTTTCTTTGGGGGTGATGGACGCGTTTGGGGACTGGGTAGAGGTGGTGGCGGCGTAACATTGTGAATGTTCTAAATGCCCCTGTATTCACTTAAAATGGTTGCTTTTATGTCCTATGAATTTCACCTCAATAAATTATTTTTTAAGCAACAGGACAGAAACAAACAAATGGAAAGTGGAGGTGTTAGCCTTCCTGACCCACAGCCAGGCAGAGGGCTGGTTCCAAGGAGGGAGGGAGGGAGGGAGGGAAGCATGTGCTCCAGGCCCAGTTTCTTCCCTTTAAATCCAATAGGCCCTGGCTGGTTGCTCAGAGCGTCAGCCCATGGACCAAAGGGTTGTGGGTTCAATTCCTGGTCAAGAGCACGTACTTCAGTTTGGGTTCGATTCCTGACCTGGTCAGGGCAGGTGCGGGAGGCAGCCAATCAATGTGTCTCTCACGTTGATGTTTCTCTCTCTCTCCCCCCGCCCCTTCCACTCTGTCTGAAAATCAATGGGAAAAATATCCTCAGGTGAAGATTAAAAAAATGAAAATAAAATACAGTAAATCCAAATGGGCAGATGGCTCCCTTTTCCCCTGCCCCCCACCCCGGGCCAGGAGCCTACGTCAAAGAGCCAGACGAGGAGCGTGACGGCGCCCATGGAGTTCATGAGGCTGCTATAGTAGCTCAGCAGGGCGGCCCTGCAGCCTCGCACCCACAGGTTGAGCTCCTCCGTCTGGTGGTCGTAGCTGTAGTGCGCCGAGTTGTTGGTGAGCTGGTACTGGATGCAGGGCCGTGGCGAGTTGGGGTTGCAGCAGCTAAAGGGGACACCGTCCACCAGGTACCTCCCATCCACGTTGCTCTTGATGCGGCTGGAGGGAAAATAAACAGCGTGAGAGGGCTTCGCGGACTTTTCACCCGGTGCCAGTTCCTCCCGGCCCGCCGCAGTCCCATTCATTCATGCATGTGCTCTCTCGGTCATATTTGCTGTGCACAGACTATGTGCCAGCCAGTGTTCTAGGCACTGAAGATGGAGCAGTGACCCCCGGGAGCCAGTGCCCCTGCCTTGCTGGAACTTATGTTCTGGAGCAGGGGTGGGGAACCTTTTTTTTGGCCAAGGGCCATTTGGGTATTTATAACATCATTTGCGAGCCATACAAAATTATCAACTTAAAAATTAGCCTAGCCGGTTTGACTCCGTGGATAGAGTGTCGGACTGGGCACTGAGCGGTCCCGAGTTTGATTCTGATCAAGGCCACATGCCCAGGTTGTGGGCTCAGTTCCCAGCGTGGGATGTGCAGGAAGCAGCCGATCAGTGATTCTCACTCATCATTGATGTTTTCATCTCTCTCTCCCTCTCCTTCTCTGAAATCAATAAAAACATACTTTTTTAAAAAAGAAAGTTATTTTTAAAAATTAGCCTGTTCTATTTGGTCAAACATTGAATTAACTCACCCCTAATGCCTGGGCAGGGCCAGACCAAACGATTTCCCGGGCCTCGGCCCACAGCCGGACGCTCCCCGCCCCCGCTCAAGGGGGTTGAGCTTGGGAAGGGGAGAGGCCATCCATCGTCCCTGGCAGGCGATGATCTCTTAGAACCACGGCAGGCCGGTCAGAGCGACAGGAGGGCGGGGCTCTGCCTTGTATTCGTGACCATCAGACTTCAGCCCCCGGCCTCTCTCCAACTTCATCTCCCCCTTTGGGACCAAGACCCCCTCTGGCCATCAGTTCTTCCCAACAGATGTGTCAGGGCCCGTGCAGGGGATGAGACTTGCCCCTCGCTTTGCTCACCGTTTGCTCACCGTCCACATGAACTCTGTCCAGCTGGGTGGGCACTCCCTACTCACCTGACGGATGCACCCACTTAACTCCACATTTCTATATTTGTGTATGGATTGGGTTGGAGCACACCATACGTTCGTGTGGGTTCAGATTCAAAAGGAGGAGACGTCTCTATAGTGACGGGTCTCCCCTCCCCATCAGGCGGGCTGGCTATGCCCTACCTGACCAGGTCTGTATGTGTCAAATGCCATTGAGATTTGCACACCTGACTGTATACATGTTATCTTGAGTTTAAAAAAAATTGTTTAAGTTGCACATGAACAGTGCATTTCATATAATAGCAGACTTTTACAACACAAGAATAGAAAGCCTGTAATTGTTTAAAATAGAAATCGTGTTCAACAATATTCACTGAAATGATCATTGCACTCTAAAAAAGGACCTTCGCCCTGGCCGGGGAGCTCAGTTTGTTAGAGCATCATCCCAGGACGCCAAGGTTGTGTTCGATCCCCAGCCAGAGCTCTTACAAGAATCGGCCAATGAATGCATAAATAAGTGGAACAACGAATCAGTGTTTCTCCCCTTCCTCTCCCTCTCTAAAGTTAATAACTAAAAATATATATATATTAAAAATAAAGACAACATAAGTAGATTTTCATATTTAGCTTCTAAGTAAAATCTCCTTCGTGCAATAAAACTCCCCCTCATTCTCGTCCCTCCAGTCCCCCCTTGGCCAACGTGTCTGACCCTTTGGGGAGGCTTCAGCAGGGACAAGCAAACACGGGTTCCATAAATGTTACTCTTCCTGGTTTGCTTTTATTTTTTTAACCTAAGTGGCAGCATTATATTCTACTGTCTTTTTTTTCCCTAAAGAGTGAAAGGAGGGAGGGAGAGAGGGAGAAACATCGATGTGAGAGAGACACAGCGATGAGTTGCCTTCCACATACAGCCTGACCAGTGGCCAGGGACCCAGTCTGCAACCGAGGTATGTGCCTTTGGCTGGAATTGAACCCAGGATCCTTCACTCCACAGGCCGATGTTCTATCCACTGAGCCAAACCAGCTACAACTATCCTACTGTCTTTTTACCCTGAACAATGTCTTTTTTTTTTTTTAATATATTTTATTGATTTTTTACAGAGAGGAAGGGAGAGAGATAGTCAGAAACATCGATGAGAGAGAAACATCGACCAGCTGCCTCCTGCACATCTCCTACTGGGGATATGCCCGCAACCCAGGTACATGCCCTTGACCGGAATCGAACCTGGGACCTTTCAGTCCACAGGCCAACGCTCTATCCACTGAGCCAAACCGGTTTTGGCCTGAACAATGTCTTGAAGATGTTTTATATCTGCCAGTGGAGAGTGTGCTCAGGTGTTGGGTGAGCTGTATGGTGTCCCCACTGTGCAGATGGTTCCAGGGGTACCGTGCAGTTCCCGTGGGGGGCGCTTGGGGTTTCCCAGTCTCCTGCTAATACAAACATGCACATGTCGTCCTGCATGTGTAAATTTATCCAGAGGGTAAGTTCCTGGAAGACGCATTCCTGCGCCAGAGGCAGTTCCGTCTGTGACCACACCAGATGCCTTCTGCCTCTCTCCTCGCGGCTGGGCAGGCACACCCACCAGCCACACCTGCGAGAGCCCCTCCCCACAGCCAAGCCCACACGGGTCTGATAGATGATAGTGAAAGCTGACCCATGGAAAGAGTGAGTATCTTGGGCCCCGTCTCCGTGGCTTGGTTGGTTGGAGTGTCGTCCGTACACCAGAAGATTGTGGGTTCAATTCCTGGTCAGGGCGAGTACGGGAGGCAACTGACCCATGTTTCTCTCTCACATCGATGTTTCTCTCAAAAAAAAAAAAAAAAAAAAAAAGAGAGAGAGAGAACATACCCTTGGGTGAGGACTAAAAAAATAGTATCTCGCGGTTGTTTTAATTTCCACTCCTCTCATGAGCGGAGTTTGGTGTCTCACATGTTGAAGGGCCATCTGTGGTGCTCCCTCTGCAGCACATACACTAAACGGGAACGTACGGAGATTTGCGGGGCGCCTGCGCGAGGATGACACACGAAGTCCTGAAGCGTTCATATTTTCACTTAATAAAACTTGAGACTGAAAACCAGATCCAGCCCAGCTGGTGTGAGTGAGCATTGACCTATGAACCAGGAGGTCACGGTTCAATTCCCGGTCAGAGCACATGCTGGGTTGCGGGCTCGATCCCCAGTAGGGGGTGTGCAGGAGGCAGCCCATCAGTGATTCTCATCATTGATGTTCCCGTCTCTCTCCCTCTCCCTTCCTCTCTGAAAGCCATAAAATGTGTATATATATATATGGAAAGATCCATTTGTGATTCCTTTTCAGTGAACTGTCCTTTGCTGTCCGTCTGAGTAAGACTAAGAAAGCTCTGTACAGCCCTAGCTGGTTTGGCTCAGTGGATAGGGCGTCGGCCTGCGGACTCAAGGGTCCTGGGTTCGATTCCGGTCAAGGGCGTGTACCTTGGTTGCAGGAACATCCCTGGTGGGGGGTATGCGGGAGGCGGCTGGTCGATGTTTCTCTCTCATCGGTGTTTTTGCTCTCTATCCTTCTCCCTTCCTCTCTGTAAAAAATCAATAAAGTATATCTTAAAAAAAGAAAGAAAGAAAACTCTGTACAACATGGCCTCCTTGGCTCCAGAACAATCCATGCCTGGGTAACGGCGACCATATTTCTACACCGACCTTTCCTGCATGGACAGGACCCACTGCCCGAGGAGGGGGCGGCCCTGGGTGCACAGGTGGTCCCGCGGAGAAGAGCAGGACGCCTGGGTGTCTGCCCCGTCCGTCCCCCGGGGGAACCCCTCACCTCCCTGGGCCTCAGCCCCCTCATCTGTGAAGTGGGGTCGACACAAGGGTCACACGAAGGGATCCACGGGAAAGGCTTCGAAGAGCCGTGAGCCAGGCTCCTCGCTCCCAGGGAGCCTCTGTGACAAGGGGACACACTGCCGGGGACAGACGAGAGGGTGCGTGGGCCCTGCCCACTGTGCGGAGGCTGTGAGCGCTGCTGTGAGCAGGAGGCCGAAGCAGCGGCTGCTGGAGAAGTTCTCGCTCCAACCCCCACCGACTGCGGGCGCGCAGCCCAGCGGGCGGAGCAGACAGTGTCTCCCACCCCAAGACCAGCCCCGCCCGGCCTCCTCCTCGTCTCCTCACCCAGAGGGGCTCCGCTCCGCTCCGCTGCTGCCGCCCCTCCCTGCCTGGGGGCCCTGGCGACCCGTCCAGCAGCACAGTGTCCCCTGGGCCGGCCCAGCGCCTCCCGGAGAGAGCCCGCGCCAGCCCCGCCTGCCTCTGTGAGCGGCACTGACTCCTCTCTCCGGAGCTGGGGGTGGGGGACCCTGCCCCCTCAGCGGCTGTGGGTTAGCTGAGACCTGCACGGGGTGCAGCCGGGGAGAAGGGGGCTCCCCCCACGCAGGGCCTGCTCCCTGGGACCTGGCCCGCCACCAGGTGGTTCTGCAGCAGGGGAAGGGCCAAGGCAGGGCCGGCCTCACCCAGTCACCCAGCGGAGTGGCCCTGCCTGAGGGCCCGGCCTGCGCTTCTGCGGCTGAGGCCCCGGGTCGGAGCCGCCTGCAGCCTGCACTGGCCTTCTGGGCGGCGCCTTCCCTCACCTCGCTGACCCCAGTGGGGAAGCCACCTTGCTGGTCCCTACAGGGCAGGGCCGTGTCCCCCCGCCCGAGACTGGGACTCCCTGAGGACAGGCCGTGTCCCCCTCATACTGGAGCTCCCTGAGGACAGGGCCGTGTCCCCCCCGACCAGACTGGGGTTTACCTGAGAACAGGCCGTGTTCCCCCCCAGACTGGGCTCCCTGAGGACAGGGCCGTGTCCCCTCAGACTGGGGCTCCCTGAGGACAGGGCTGTGTCCCCCTCATACTGGAGCTCCCTGAGGACAGGGCTGTGTCCCCCTCAGACTGGGGCTCCCTGAGGACAGGGCTGTGTCCCCCTCAGACTGGGGCTCCCTGAGGACAGGGCCGTGTCCCCCTCAGACTGGGGCTCCCTGAGGACAGGGCCGTGTCCCCCTCATACTGGAGCTCCCTGAGGACAGGGCCGTGTCCCCTCAGACTGGGGCTCCCTGAGGACAGGGCCGTGTCCCCTCAGACTGGGGCTCCCTGAGGACAGGCCGTGTCCCCTCAGACTGGGGCTCCCTGAGGACAGGGCCGTGTCCCCTCAGACTGGGGCTCCCTGAGGACAGGGCCGTGTTCCCCCCCAGACTGGGGCTCCCTGAGGACAGGGCCGTGTCCCCCTCAGACTGGGGCTCCCTGAGGACAGGGCCGTGTCCCCCTCAGACTGGGGCTCCCTGAGGACAGGCCGTGTCCCCCTCATACTGGAGCTCCCTGAGGACAGGGCCGTGTCCCCCTCAGACTGGGGCTCCCTGAGGACAGGGCCGTGTCCCCTCAGACTGGAGCTCCCTGAGGACAGGGCCGTGTCCCCCTCAGACTGGAGCTCCCTGAGGGCAGGGCTGTGTGTCCCCAGCCGGGGACCCCTTGGGGCCACAGCTCTGGAACCCTCCCTCCCCAGAAGCACGTCTGTCTGCTCGGCGCTGGCCCTGGTGCAACCACAGGTGACGGCCCCACTCACCCTCTTAAGACGAAGCCGGCAGAGGGGGGGGGGGCTTGTTTATATCGGGGCCCCGGCTGCGACCCGCGCTCTGCTCAGGGCTCCTGGCTCCTGAGGTTTAATTGATGAGCCTGTGCCCAGCGGTCGCCAATCTTTGGACCTCACGGACCACCAGGGTCCGCAGACCACCGGTTGCCGACCGCTGTGCTAGCCCACTGTCCCATGACCCAGCCTCCTCTGACGGGAAAATCATCGCGTCAGAGTTTCCCTGGGGAAACCCACATAATTCAGTCAGTGAGTCCATAAGTCGGTGAGGAAAGCCGAACGGAAACCAGCACCCCAGGGCAGGAGGGAGGCAGGAGTGTAGCTGCTAATGAGTCAGTCCCCGCCTGACCCCATCGAGCCTTGGCAACGGCCTCTGTGAGCCTCATTTCCTCATCTGAGAAATGGCGATATAGTTCCTGACGGGCCTGTGGCGGAGACGGGTTGGGGTACACACAGAGCACCTGGTGTACAGCCAGTGCAGGGTTCGCATTTCCTTTCTGGGTCGCCGCAGAGTATAAAGTCCTGCAGGTGGTGAGGGGGTCATAAGAAGGGGAGACACAGCCCTGTCCTCAGGGAGCCCCAGTCTGAGGGGGACATGGCCCTGTCCTCAGGGAGCCCCAGTCTGAGGGGACACAGCCCTGTCCTCAGGGAGCCCCAGTCTGAGGGGACACAGCCCTGTCCTCAGGGAGCCCCAGTCTGAGGGGACACAGCCATGTCCTCAGGGAGCCCCAGTCTGGTCGGGGGACACGGCCCTGTCCTCAGGGAGCCCCAGTCTGAGGGGACACAACCCTGTCCTCAGGGAGCCCCAGTCTGAGGGGGACACGGCCCTGTCCTCAGGGAGCGCCAGTCTGAGGGGACACAGCCCTGTCCTCAGGGAGCCCCAATCTGAGGGGGACACAGCCCTGTCCTCAGGGAGCCCCAGTCTGGTCGGGGGACACGGCCCTGTCCTCAGGGAGCCCCAGTCTGAGGGGACACAGCCCTGTCCTCAGGGGGCCCCAGTCTGAGGGGGACACGGCCCTGTCCTCAGGGAGCCCCAGTCTGAGGGGACACAGCCCTGTCCTCAGGGAGCCCCAGTCTGAGGGGACACGGCCTGTCCTCAGGGGGCCCAGTCTGAGGGGACACGGCCCGGTCCTCAGGGGGCCCCAGTCTGAGGGGGACACGGCCCTGTCCTCAGGGAGCCCCAGTCTGAGGGGACACAGCCCTGTCCTCAGGGAGCCCCAGTCTGAGGGGACACAGCCCTGTCCTCAGGGAGCCCAGTCTGAGGGGACACGGCCCGGTCCTCAGGGGGCCCCAGTCTGAGGGGGACACGGCCCTGTCCTCAGGGAGCCCCAGTCTGAGGGGACACAGCCCTGTCCTCAGGGAGCCCCAGTCTGAGGGGACACAGCCCTGTCCTCAGGGAGCCCCAGTCTGAGGGGACACAGCCCTGTCCTCAGGGAGCCCCAGTCTGAGGGGACACAGCCCTGTCCTCAGGGAGCCCCAGTCTGAGGGGACACAGCCCTGCCCTCAGGGAGCCCCAGTCTGAGGGGACACAGCCCTGCCCTCAGGGAGCCCCAGTCTGAGGGGACACAGCCCTGTCCTCAGGGAGCCCCAGTCTGAGGGGACACAGCCCTGTCCTCAGGGAGCCCCAGTCTGAGGGGACACGGCCTGTCCTCAGGGGGCCCAGTCTGAGGGGACACAGCCCTGTCCTCAGGGCGCCCCATTCTGAGGGGACATGGCCCTGTCCTCAGGGAGCCCTCGTCTGGGGGGGACACGGCCCTGTCCTCAGGGAGCCCCAGTCTGAGGGGGACACGGCCCTGTCCTCAGGAAGCCCCAGTCTGAGGGGACACAGCCCTGTCCTCAGGGAGCCCCAGTCTGAGGGGACACGGCCCTGTCCTCAGGGAGCCCAGTCTGAGGGGGACACAGCCCTGTCCTCAGGGAGCCCCAGTCTGAGGGGGACACGGCCCTGTCCTCAGGGAGCCCAGTCTGAGGGGGACACGGCCCTGTCCTCAGGAAGCCCCAGTCTGAGGGGGACACGGCCCTGCCCTCAGGGAGCCCAGTCTGAGGGGGACACCGCCCTGTCCTCAGGGAGCCCCAGTCTGAGGGGGACACGGCCCTGCCCTCAGGGAGCCCAGTCTGAGGGGGACACCGCCCTGTCCTCAGGGAGCCCAGTCTGAGGGGGACACAGCCCTGTCCTCAGGGAGCCCCAGTCTGAGGGGGACACGGCCCTGTCCTCAGGAAGCCCCAGTCTGAGGGGACACAGCCCTGTCCTCAGGGAGCCCCAGTCTGAGGGGACACGGCCCTGTCCTCAGGGAGCCCCAGTCTGAGGGGACACAGCCCTGTCCTCAGGGAGCCCCAGTCTGAGGGGGACACAGCCCTGTCCTCAGGGAGCCCAGTCTGGGGGAGACACGGCCCTGTCCTCAGGGAGCCCCAGTCTGAGGGGGACACGGCCCTGTCCTCAGGGAGCCCCAGTCTGAGGGGGACACGGCCCTGTCCTCAGGAAGCCCCAGTCTGAGGGGACACAGCCCTGTCCTCAGGGAGCCCCAGTCTGAGGGGACACGGCCCTGTCCTCAGGGAGCCCCAGTCTGAGGGGACACAGCCCTGTCCTCAGGGAGCCCAGTCTGAGGGGGACACAGCCCTGTCCTCAGGGAGCCCCAGTCTGAGGGGGACACGGCCCTGTCCTCAGGAAGCCCCAGTCTGAGGGGACACAGCCCTGTCCTCAGGGAGCCCCAGTCTGAGGGGACACAGCCCTGTCCTCAGGGAGCCCAGTCTGAGGGGGACACGGCCCTGTCCTCAGGGAGCCCCAGTCTGAGGGGACACAGCCCTGTCCTCAGGGAGCCCAGTCTGAGGGGGACACAGCCCTGTCCTCAGGGAGCCCAGTCTGAGGGGGACACAGCCCTGTCCTCAGGGAGCCCCAGTCTGAGGGGACACAGCCCTGTCCTCAGGGAGCCCAGTCTGAGGGGGACACAGCCCTGTCCTCAGGGAGCCCAGTCTGAGGGGGACACAGCCCTGTCCTCAGGGAGCCCCAGTCTGAGGGGACACAGCCCTGTCCTCAGGGAGCCCAGTCTGAGGGGGACACAGCCCTGTCCTCAGGGAGCCCAGTCTGAGGGGACACGGCCCTGTCCTCAGGGAGCCCCAGTCTGAGGGGACACAGCCCTGTCCTCAGGGAGCCCAGTCTGAGGGGGACACAGCCCTGTCCTCAGGGAGCCCAGTCTGAGGGGGACACAGCCCTGTCCTCAGGGAGCCCCAGTCTGAGGGGGACACGGCCCTGTCCTCAGGAAGCCCCAGTCTGAGGGGACACGGCCCTGTCCTCAGGGAGCCCCAGTCTGAGGGGACACGGCCCTGTCCTCAGGGAGCCCCAGTCTGAGGGGACACAGCCCTGTCCTCAGGGAGCCCCAGTCTGAGGGGGACACAGCCCTGTCCTCAGGGAGCCCAGTCTGGGGGAGACACGGCCCTGTCCTCAGGGAGCCCCAGTCTGAGGGGGACACGGCCCTGTCCTCAGGGAGCCCCAGTCTGAGGGGGACACGGCCCTGTCCTCAGGAAGCCCCAGTCTGAGGGGACACAGCCCTGTCCTCAGGGAGCCCCAGTCTGAGGGGACACGGCCCTGTCCTCAGGGAGCCCCAGTCTGAGGGGACACAGCCCTGTCCTCAGGGAGCCCAGTCTGAGGGGGACACAGCCCTGTCCTCAGGGAGCCCCAGTCTGAGGGGGACACGGCCCTGTCCTCAGGAAGCCCCAGTCTGAGGGGACACAGCCCTGTCCTCAGGGAGCCCCAGTCTGAGGGGACACGGCCCTGTCCTCAGGGAGCCCCAGTCTGAGGGGACACAGCCCTGTCCTCAGGGAGCCCCAGTCTGAGGGGACACGGCCCTGTCCTCAGGGAGCCCCAGTCTGAGGGGACACGGCCTGTCCTCAGGGAGCCCCAGTCTGAGGGGGACACAGCCCTGTCCTCAGGGAGCCCAGTCTGGGGGAGACACGGCCCTGTCCTCAGGGAGCCCCAGTCTGAGGGGGACACGGCCCTGTCCTCAGGGAGCCCCAGTCTGAGGGGGACACGGCCCTGTCCTCAGGGAGCCCCAGTCTGAGGGGGACACGGCCCTGTCCTCTGGGAGCCCCAGTCTGAGGGGGACACGGCCCTGTCCTCAGGGAGCCCCAGTCTGAGGGGGACACAGCCCTGTCCTCAGGGAGCCCAGTCTGGGCGAGACACGGCCCTGTCCTCAGGGAGCCCCAGTCTGAGGGGGACACGGCCCTGTCCTCAGGGAGCCCCAGTCTGAGGGGGACACGGCCCTGTCCTCAGGGAGCCCAGTCTGGGGGAGACACGGCCCTGTCCTCAGGGAGCCCCAGTCTGAGGGGGACACGGCCCTGTCCTCAGGGAGCCCCAGTCTGGGGGAGACACGGCCCTGTCCTCAGGGAGCGTCTAGCCAACGTGTAGAACTGCTTGAGATGTTTATAAATTGTTCAGGAAGAGGAACGATGCCTATAGCCAGCGGGTCCCCTTGCGGGACAGTAAAGTGAGAGTTTGGTGCCAACCTCTCCCCTTGTCTGGAGCCCGGCCCGGCCTCCTGGGTAAGCGCTCCTGGTTCCGCACCCCTGAGCTCCTCTCCGTCTGCCTCCCCCCAAGACCCCGAAGCTCTGCTCATCCTGAAACAGGAAATAGCGAAGGAATTGCTCTACGCAGGCGGGGACCCCATGCCCTCCTGGTGCGATGCGGTCAGGGGCCCAGCGCAGCACCCTCTGAACCTCTGGCCGAAACCAAACCTCAGTTCGATGGCCCCTCAGCCCTGAGCTGGCTCCCGGGAGAGCGGGCAGGACAAGAAGACAGCGTGGCTGCCGTTGCCTAACTCGAGAGCGAGGGGAATTCTGCAGGACAAGCGGCCCTTTCTCCAAGACCCTCGTGGCATAAAAAGGCAACCGCTGCCCTGGCCCGAGTGGCTCGTTCGGCTGAGCGTCGCCCGTGCACCAAAAGGTCACTGGTTCAATTCCCGGCCGGGGCACATGCCCAGGTTGTGGGTTCAATCCCAGGTTGGGGTGCCTGCGGGAGGCAACCAGCCCATTTTCTCTCTCACATGGATGTTTCTCCCTTCCTGTCTCTCTGAAATCAATACAAACGTTTTTTGTTTGTTTGTTTGTTTTTCAGAAAAAGATAACTGACATAGAGGAGAGAGACTCAGAGAAGCAACCAAGTGCAGAGTGTGGGCTCGGTTGGGATCCTGATCTGAACAAACCAGCCGGAAAAGACATTTTGAGACGATCAGAATATTGAACAGTCTGGGTATTAGATAATACTAATGCTAATTTTGTTGAGATGATTAATTGTACTTACGTTAAACAAAAAGAAAAACACACCACCACCCTCCTTATGAAATGCCTCCTAACGTATTTACAAGTAAAGGGAAACCATGCCCAGGATTTGCGTTAATGAAACCAGAAGGGCAAAATGTTTGTTACAGCTGGGTGATGTGTACACGGGAGTTCGTTAATCTCTCTGCTTTTGTGGCTGCTGAGTTTTCTGTAAGGAAAGTTGAAAACGCAAAACATAAAGGCACTGGCGGAGAACCACAACTCCCCCTCCAGAGACCTGGCTTCTCTTCGCCTCTGTGGCCTCAGAAGTCCAGCCCCGAGGATGCTGCTGAGAAAAGCCAGGACAAGGCGAGTGCTGCCCTGACCGGTGTGGCTCAGTGGCTAGAGCATCGGCCTGCGGACTGAAGGGTCCCAGGTTCCATTCCGGTCAAGGGCATGTACCTGGGTTGCAGGCACATCCCCAGTGGTGGGTGTGCAGGAGGCAGCTGATCGACGTTTCTCTCTCATCGATGTTTCTAACTCTCTATCCCTCTCCTTCTCCCTTCCTCTCTGTAAAAAATCAATAAAATATATTAAAAAAAGAAAGAAAGAAAGAAGGAAAAGGCGAATGCTCACCACATCTCCGTGCTTTGTCATCTCAAACACATAAACGCACTTTCTGTGTTGGGGATCCAGCTTTGCCAGGTAAACTTAGTAATCTTTCTAAGTGAGCAGTCAAAATTCGAACAGAAAGAAATGTTAGTGTGTGTGTGTGGGGGGGGGGGGTGCCACTCAAGTTCTCTCGTTCATGCCTTTGTTCTTTCCACCAACAGGCACGGGCGGCTGGCGCTGGCCCTCAGGCAAATGCAGCCCCACCAAGCTTTCCGGTCACAGCCCCAAGGAGCTCACCTCCTCACGGTTTCACCCACTGATCATTAATTTAAGTTTGTGGGAAACGATGATGTCGCCTCTCTGTCAAGGGAACCTATCAGGCTGTTCCCTTGGCAACACGGGTGTGACGTCACTGTGGGGGGCGGGGTGGAAAGGAGAAAGGATTTCAGTTCTGCAGTTCCAGTTCTAGAAATGTAGCCGAAGGGAAGGGGGGGGGGGGGGGGGAGAGAGAGAAAGGCAGGGGAAAGACATCCTAAATGACCACTTAAGTGTGTCCATTTGTCCAGTGGAATATTACACAATTGGTGATCATAATCGTTTTAGACAAATACTGTTTCATATCACATATATGTGGAATCGGAAAACCCAAATGCATAGAACAGACACTAGATTGATGGTTGCCAGGGGCTTTGGGGACAGGGACGATACTGGTCAAAGTGCACAAACATTTATACTAATAAAAGCATAATATGCTAATTAGACTGGACAGCCAAACGACCTTCTGGACGTCATTCTGGACGTCCTTCCAGACAAAGCCACAGTGGCAGAGGCCAAGGCAGAGGCGGTTGGGGCGATCAGGTAGACAGTGGAGCAGTTAGGGGCGATCAGGCCATCAGGGGAGCAATTAGGGGCAATCAGGCAGGCAGGCAGAGGGGTTAGGGGCAATCAGGCAGGCAGGCAGGTGAGTGGTTAGAATGCAAGAGGGATGTCTGACTGCTGACTTAGGCCTGATCCCACAGGGGTCCCGGATTGGAGAGGGTGCAGGCTGGGCTGTGGGCCCCCCTTACCTCCCCTGCACAAATTTTGTGCACTGGGCCTCTAGTCCAATTATAAGACGAACAAGTTCTGGGGATCTAATGCTCATCATAGTGACTACAGTTAACAATACTGTGTCACATGCTTGAAAATTGCAAAAAAAAAGTTGCTCAAGAGAGTAGATCTTAAATGTCCTCACTACAGCCGGGAGATTCTAATTATGTCACATAACGAAGGAGCCGGCTGAGGCCATGGTGGTAATCACTTTACAACATATAAATGTATCACATCAACACAATGTGCACCGTAACCTTCCATCATGTTATTTGTTAACTATATCGCAGTGATGCTGAGAGGAAATGGCCACTTGGAACATTATGCGAAAGTTATACTATCAAATTGTAAAATGGGCGCTCGGTTGCATTACGCCTGGTTACGCTGTGTCGTTATGTGGATGTTAACGAGACCAGAATGAAACGTGAAAAACTAAAGCGAGTGATGCTTAGTTGTGACTGAGAACCTGACCTGAATTTCTTTTCCTGTTTTTGTTTCTCTTAATGTTGTCACCTGTTTTTTTGCGTAACAGCGACACCTTTTAACAATCTGAACAAGTTGGTGTGGAGCACTGAGCTTAATGTGTGCCTGGAGACGTGGCCATGCTGACCACGAGAGTGGAACAGCCTGGAGAATTTCTCCGCTTTGGGACAGAAGGGGATTTGGGGATTACAGAGAGGTGTTGAAGTCTCCAAGGACTGACCCTGTGCAGAAGGCAGTCAAGGGAAATGACAGGAAAAGGCAGGGTTGCAAAGCTCACAAGGGCTGGTTCTACAACATTCTCCCCCCATCCCCCTACCCCCCACCCCATCCCAGGAATGCTGCTTGTCCCTCTGGCTTCATGCCCTCCCAGGGCACCTTCCCTAGACCACGCCTCCCGTGCTGTCCCTGCAGACCTGTCACCGAGGGAGGGCAGAGCAGTTTGCAAGTCTCCTTGACTAGGATTTGTAGCAGTAATCCCCAGCCGCAGAGAAAACAGCATCCCAGCAGTGACCTTCAGTCTGCCTTCCCTTCCATCCGAGGGGCAGCCTTCGGGGTTTGTGGGTGCTGCGGTCTGGGCGCCAACCATTCCCCGCTGCCCATGTGCCCCACACCCTCTGTGCAAGTCCCTTGGACTCGCCAGCCTTACAGGAAACTCGCCTGGATGATAACGGACCTCTCGCTCAGCCAGGACACGGGGAGAGGCTCGAGCAGGCTGCCCTCTCCCTGCGGCGGTGGGGGGGGGGGGGTACACGGGCAGAGCCGTGTGCTGGCGTCACACGTGTGGGGACTGCAGCTCCAGGCGAGATTCTCTCCCACCAGCACCTCCCGACTCCCCACCCAGGCTTTTATTATTTGCACAGACAACACTTCAGACACACTTCACCGGGTGGCACTGCTATGATTTAAGAAGGAAACATTTAATGAGCACCTGCTGTATGCCAGGCTCTAGACCAGTGGTTCTCAACCTTCCTCATGCCGCGGCCCTTTAATACAGTTCCTCATGCTGTGGTGACCCCCAACCATAAAATTATTTTCGTTGCTACTTCATAACTGTAATGTTGCTACTGTTATGAATCATAATGTAAATATCTGATATGCAGGATGTATTTTCATTGTTACAAATTGAACACAATTAAAGCATAGTGATTCATCACAAAAACAATATGTAATTATAGATGTGTTTTCTGATGGTCTTAGGCGACCCGTGAAAGGGTCGTTCGACCCCCAAAGGGGTCGCGACCCACAGGTTGAGAACCGCTGCTCTAGACAGAGCCAGGAGGCGACCTCCAAGATTATTCCAGTGTCTTTATCTACCGTTGGGCAAGCAAGGGCCCAGGGCAAGTGACTTACCCACAGTCACCAGCCAGCTAACAGCAGAGCCAAAGCCACGGCCTCGACTCCCTGACAGCCCGTCTCCCGCTCTTCCCTCCACGCCCAAGGACACACCTTGAGGTAGGTGCTCAGGACCCAAAGGCTGGAGAAAGGGAACCAACCAGGAAATGTGAGCTTCCGGGCCTGAATCCAGGTACTTGGAGTGAAGGGGACGAGCTGGCCAGCATCTCAGCACATGTGCTCTACGAATGCCACAGCCCCCGCACGCCTGTCCCACAGCTTATAAAGGGTGTCCCGAAATTCACGCAAGAAGTCGTTTTGATAGAAAACAGAGGTTTATAATTAAAAATTGTAAATTTTTTATTGATTCATAAAGTACACAGTATAGGGTTATGTATGGAGTAGCATATCGGGTAAATGGCCTCCACGGCTTTGCTGGCACATACGCACTCTTTTGTTGAAATTTTCCACGACGGTTTTTGCATAAATGTGGCTGAATTTCGATGAGGCTCATGTTCATCTTGATGGCTTGGTTAATCGACAAAATTGTCGCATGTGGGGTTCAGAAAATCCACGAGTGATTGTTGAGAAACAAATGCATCTACAACGTGTCACTGTTTGGTGCGGATTTTGGGCTGGAGGCATCATCGGACCATTCTTCTTCGAAAATGCGGCTGCTCAGGCAATAACAAAAGAGTGCGTATGTACCAGCAAAGCCGCGGAGGCCATTTACCTGATATGCTATTCCATACATAACCCTATACTGTATACTTTATGAATCAACAAAAAAACTTACAATTTTTAATTATAAACCTGTGTTTTCTATCGAGATTACTTCTTGCGTGAATTTTGGGACACCCTTTATAGCCGACACCCTCCTCCTACCATAGCCAAACGTTAGGTTGGACCAGAGGAAGTTGCCGCCTTTATAGACAACCTGTCAGGACATCAGCAATTCCATAGGTGCCCCCAGCACAGCCTGGCAGGCACAGCGAGAAGTGCCGCACAGCGACCACCCCCGGGGGGACAGGACACCGGCTTCCAGGCCCCTTCGGCGCCGACCCGGGGCGGGGGCCACTCACTCTTTGACTTCTTTGGAGGAAAAGTCCAGGTAGCGGTTGCTGATCCACTGAATCTCAAACCAGTCCCGGAAGCCGTTGTTGCCGCAGCATCTGAACTCGATCTGCAGCAGGTCGATGGTCTTCTTCATGTAGCAGCGGCCGGGCGTGTCCGTGTCGCGGTAGAACCGCAGGCCCTGCCTGAGCCCCAGGGCCAGCGCGCCCTCCAGGGAGCCGCGCAGGAGGAGGCAGCAGAGCGCCGCCAGCAGGAGGGCCGCCTGGAGGAGGACGCAGGCGGCCAGGTACGGCCTCAGCCAGGGCTTCCACTTGGCGTACTTGGCCGGGTCCAGGGCGTCGTAGCAGACCTTGCCGGCCAGAGCGTGGACGGCACAGGACAGCACCCCCACCCCGATCAGGGAGTTGGGCACCAGGTGGCTCTCCGAGTTGCCCATCACATCACTCCTCTTCCGGAGCTCGACCTTCAGGAAGAGCCCCAGGCCGAAGACCACGGTGCCGGCCAGCACCACGAGCCAGTTCAGGAGCCAGAGCCCCTGGGCCAACTTGACCCGCCTCTTCTGGTCAAAGCTGACTTTCAGCAGCGCCATGGTGCAGGGTGCGGTCCGGGCAGCCTCCCGCGCGCAGCTCCCACCCGTGACCTTAGCGCGCCCGGGGCCGAAGACTCAGGGCCACGGGAAGGGCGCTGCTCTGGGGGCTGCCCATGGTGACGCCCCCTCGCCCGGGACCCCTCAGCTCAGTCCGGGCTCCTGAGGGGGCCAGTCCTCCGGCCGTTTCTGCAGCTCCTTCCCAGCCAGGAAGGGACAGCCTGAAGGTGCAGATTAGAAGTGGGAGCCGCAAGACACCTTGCTAATCTCTTTAGCCAGGTTCATCCCATTAGATAAAGCCATGCCCGCTTCAAAACCTGCCCAGAAGGCGCCTCCATGGACAGCCTGGAGCAGAACCCTGGGCTCAGCTTGGAGAGTCAGGAGCAAAAGGACAAGGCTGGCCAGAGCGATGGGCTCCAGCTGAGGTCAGGCTCGGATCACGGAGCACATTTCCAGGCCAAACGCCTTCAAAATGTAAAACTTTCTATGGCCATGCCCTGGCTGGTTTGCCTTAGTGGTTGCAGCAGTTCTCAACCTGTGGGTTGCGACCATTGGAAAACACATATAGCATATCAGATGTTTACATTACGATTCATAACAGTAGCAAAATTACAGTTATGAAGTAGCAACGAAAATAATTTTATGGTTGGGGGTCACCACCACATGAGGAACTGTAGTAAAGGGTCGCGGCCTGAGGAAGGTTGAGAACCGCTGGTTAGAGCATTGGCCTGCACACTGAAGGGTCTCAGGTTCAATTCCCAGTCATGGGCACTTACCTGGGTTGCAGGTTTGATCCCCTGCCCCTGTCAGGGCATGTGCAGAAGGCAACCAATTGATGTGTCTCACTTCCCACCCTTCCACTCTCTCTAAAAATCAATGGAGCCCTAGCCTGTTTGGCTCAGTGGATAGAGCGTCAGCCTGCAGACTAAAAGGTCCCCGGTTCAAATCCGGTCAAGGGCACATGCCCAGGTTTCGGGCTCGATCCCCAGTAGGGGGCGCGCAGGAAGTAGCTGATCAATGATTCTCTCTCATCATTGATGTTTCTATTCTCTCTCCCTCTCCCTTCCTCTCTAAAATCAATAAAAATATATTAAAAAAATAAAAATCAATGGAAAAAATATCCTCGGGTGAGGATTAACCAAAACAAAAAACAACTTTCTATGGATAAAAGACATCATTATCCAAGTTGAAAAACAACAGATTATGAGAAAATATTTGCAACACATAAACAAACAAAAAAAGAATGAATAAGCAAATTTTTAAAACTCCCATAATTCCACAATCAAAAGATCAACAGCCAACTGGATAAATAGGCCAAGGACAGGAACAAGCGACTTGTATAAGGGCAATTGAGGCTTTGACTGAGTAGCTCAGTTGGTTAGAGCGTCATCCCGATACCTACCTATCTCCCTCTCCCTCTCCCTTCCTCTCTCTCTAAAAATCAGTCAGTAGTAACAGTTATAATAAGGGAACCTGAAATGTCCAACAATCTGGAAAAGATGTTCAAGCCGAGGAGAACACAGGGAAATGCAATTTAAAACTAATAAAATACCAAACTGGATTCATCAGATTGAGCACCTGTCACCAAACAGTGAAAATGAAGATCGTCTAAAGGGAGCTAGATACTTTTGCTGAGTCTGTAAATTGTTATTATTATTTTAATTAATAAACTTTCTTTTTTTAATATCCTCACCCGAGGATATTTTTCCCATTGATTTCAAGGGAGAGTGGAAGGGAGAGAGCAGTCTGGGAGGGGGGGCGGGAATATCCCCATGAGAGAGACACCTCAATTGGTTGCCTCCTGCACTCACCCCCAATGGGCCCGGGGAACCTGTAACCGAGGCCGTGCCCTTGACCATGAATGGAACCTGTGACCCTTCGGTCTGAAGGCCAATGCTGAGCCAAACCGGCCAGGGCTAAACTTTATTTCTTAAAACACCTTTAGACTTACAAAAAAAAAAAAAAACCCTCCAAAACTAAACAGCAAGGACAGAGTTCCAATACACACCTTTCTCAAACCCCTTCCCCTATCTTGTGGTGGCGTGCTACATTTGAAACATTGGTGAACCAATATTGATACAGCATCATTATTACCAGCTAAAGCCCATGGCTTACATTAGGGTTAACTCCTTGTGTGGTAGGGCGCTATGGTTTTTACCAAATGCGCGATTGCATGTATCGCCCACATCCCCCCGTCTCAGGCGGAATGGTCTCGCTGATCTAACAGTAGCCCCTGCATTCCACCTGCTCATTGCTCCTCCTCTCCCTGCCCCACCCCAGGCATCCACTGTCCCTATAAATTTGCCTTTTCCAGAATGTCCTGTAGTTAAAATCATAAAGTATGCAGCCGTTTCAGACTTGTTTCTTTTCCTTAGCTACACGCACTTGCTGGTTTTCCATGTCTTTCTGTGGCTTCTTTGCTCATTTCCATTTTTCGCTGAATAGTATTCCACTCAGGGGAGGGGAACCTTTTTCTGCCAGGGGCCATGTGGATATTTTTAACGCCATTCACGGGCCATACAAAATTATCAACTTGAAAATTAGCCTGTTCTGTTTGGTCAGGCATTTAATTAACTCACCCCTATGCCTCGGCAGGACCAGGCCAAGTGATTTCATGGTCCTTATACGGCCCTCTGGCCGGACGTCCCCCACCCCCGCACTATATGGATGTGCCACTGTTAGCTTAACCATTCACTTACTCAAGGGCATTGAGGTGTGCTTCTAGTTTTTGGCAATTATAAATTGAACATTTGAACATTTGCCTGCAGGTTTTGTGTGAATTACCTAAGAACGTAATTGCGGGATTATATGGTAAGACTGTGTTTAGCTTCGTAAGAAACTGCCAGTTTTCCAAAGTGACTGCTATTTTGCAGTCCCACAGGCAGTGAATGCGCGTTCCTGCTGTTCTGCACCCTGCCAGCAGTGTTGTCAGTGTTCAATATTTCAGCCATTTTGATGTGTGTAGTAGTATCTCATTGTTCTTATTGTGGTTTTTAATATATATTTTTGTTGATTTCAGAGAGGAAGGGAGAGGGAGAGAAACATCAATGACAGAGAATCATCAATCAGCTGCCTCCTGCACGCCCCCCCACCAGGGATCGAGCCCGCAACCCGGGCATGTGCCCTTGACCGGAATTGAACCCAGGACCCTTCGGTACGCAGGCCAAAGCTCTATCCAGCTAGGGCCTCGTTGTTGTTTTAACTTGCATTTCCCTGAGGACATATGATGTGGAGCATCTCTTCATATGCTTATTTGCTGTCTGTATATCTCCCTTGATGAGGTGTCTGTCCAGCACTTTTGCCCACTTTTTAATTAGGTTGTTAGTTTTCTTTAGGCTGCACTTTTTATAGCCTTTTGGGAAAATAATTTATCTCTATTAAAATTTTTAAATATGTTTTTATTGATTTTTGAGAGAAAGGGAGAGGGAGAGAGAAAGGGAGAGGGAGAGGGAGAGGGAGAGAGAAAGAGAGAGAGAGAGAGAGAGAGAGAGAGAGAGAGAGAGAGAGAGAGAGAGGCTGATATGAGAAACATGGATCACCTGCCTCCCGCATGTACCCCAACCAAGTATCAAACCCAAAACCTGGGCATGTGCCCTGATCAGAAATCAATCTAGTGATCTTTCAGTGTCCGGGATGACGCTCAACAGCTGAGCCATACCGGCCAGGGCAGCACAAGAAGTTTCAATAACAAACCGATGTTGTCTTCAAATTCATGTGCACTTAATACCAAATAATCTTCATAATTAGAATAAGAGGCTCAGGCAGCAAATGGGTCAGATCTCCAACCTGGAACCTTTCTTCCCTTATGCACATTAGTTCCACTAGATTCAGTGCCTGCACACCCCCTTTAAGATCTCCAAGTCCCTAAGTAAAAGCAAAGAGTATTTCTCCACAGACGGAGGGTGAGAACAAAGCAATGAGACATGAGGGGTTTTTCCCTCCAGCGAGCTGCCTGGCCAAAGGGATCCATTTGCCTGTGTGCGTCAAAGCCAATCAAAAGTGAACAGGAAGCCCTAACCGGTTTGGCTCAGTGGAGAGCATCGGCCTGTGGACTCAAGGGTCTCAGGTTGGATTCCAGTCAAAGGCATGTACCTTGGTTGTGGGCACATCCCCAGTAGGGAGTGTGCAGGAGGCAGCTGATGGATGTTTCTCTCTCATCGATGCTTCTAACTCTCTATCCCTCTCCCTTCCTCTCCGCAAAAAAATAAAAAATAAAAAAAAGAACAGGAATTGGCAGCCAAGAAAGTACAGGTTTGTTAGTTGAGGAAATGGTGCCAAGCCAGAGTCGCAGGCAAGCTGGTGCTTAAAGACCTGTCTTCTCAGTGGCCTCCAGGAAAGGGGTTGTATAGCGAACAATTACCCCTCATGGTGGCTGAAGAAGTTGGGGTCCCAGGCTCTACTGCTTGGTGGGGCCAGGGTAAAGCATCGTTGATTGTTGATTCAGGTCCTGACGTCCCATGGGATGATCTGCCTGGTTTCCTGAGGGGTGGTCTGTAGGTCATTCTGGTTCCATGGCCCTGGGGCTGGAACCCAGCTGAAGTCAAGACGTTATCTTTAGTTGACCAAAACTCTGTTCCTGGACTCAACAGACCTGAGGCTTTTTTATAAAATCCTTTCCCAAGGATATGTTTTGTTTTGTTTTTTAAATTGATTTTAGAGAGAGAGGAAGGGAGAGAGAAACATCGATATCCTGTATGCACCCCACCCCCGCCCCCACCCCCCAGGGATCGAACCCCCAACCTGTTGTGTGCGCTCCCGTTGTTGTATGGGATGACACTCCAACGGACTGGGCCACACCAGCCTGGGCCTGAGGCTTTTTCCTTGGGCAGTGTGATGCTGACGGGAATCTGATGTCCTAAGGGCTTCATGATTAAGGAGGGGAATGGACGGACAGAAAGGGAAAAGGGCCGTGTTAAAGGAACACAATTCCATTGCTCATCCTCCGTTTTAAGTTTGGACTCCAATTTGGAATCGATCTCCAAGGCCAGGCCTGGGCCATATGGGAAAATCAGTCTTGTTATTTTATTGTTAGATGACATTTTCAGATCCCAGACGACAGACTTGGTTTCCAGTGGCTTTGGACCTTCAAAGGATCTCAACCTTTCACCATCAAAGACATTGCGGGGAAATGTGGTTTGGTTTCTGGAGCCTTTTTCCCCACAGGAGAAGATGTTCACAAGTATGACCGACTCCTCGCGCATGCACAGAATCCGAAGCCAGTGCCCTGGGAGAAAAGGGATGGAAAGGCTGAGAAGCTCTCAGAGAACCTGTTAGGAGATGCGTGCAAACAACAGAAAATCCGAGGGACGGAAAGGAAGAAAGATTCGATGTAGAAATGAGAAACAAAAATCCTAAAATAGCTCTAAGACAGTGGTTCTCAACCTTCCTAATGCCACGACCCTTTAACACTGTTCTTCATGTTGTGGTGACCCCCAACCATAAAATTATTTTCGTTGCTACTTCATAACTGTAATTTTGCTACTGTAAACAATATGTAATTATAGGTGTGTTTTCCAATGGTCTTAGGCGACCCCTGTGAAAGGGTCGTTCGACCCCCAAAGGGGTTGCGACCCACAGGTTGAGAACCGCTGCTCTAAGATAACCAGATGAGTCGAGGACCTTATATTCCTCAAATGACCTAAGGGGCAGAGTTGAGCCCCTCGCAAGCCCGTGGGGTCCCCCTGGTGGCCAGAAATAGAATGGCCTCCGTGAAGAGAAAAGGGGGACTGGGCCTCTTGGGCTAGAATCCTTGAAGTATCTAGACAGGTAAGAGAACAGACACATCAGATATGTCCCTGGCCAAACCCTTCAAGGTTATGAACAGGCAGGATGTGGTGAGGAACAAGCAGAGGAAAGTGGTGGCAGAGGAAGGACCACGGAATCTCTGATGGACAGCTGGCTCCCTCCCCCACTGGGCCAATGGAGGTGAGTCCAGATGCTGTAAATCAATGATAAATATGTTCATGGAATTAGGGGTGATGTGGTTTTCTTTAGAAATCCCTTTAATTCTAATATAATAATGGGATGAAAATAGTGAAATTATACATTTTTTAAAAAAATAAAGAAACCCAAGCCCTGGCCGGTTTGGCTCAGTGGTTGGAGTGTTGGCCCTGGGGACCAAAGGGTCTCAGGTTCAATTCCCGTTCAAGGGCACTTCTGTTGCAGGCAAGATCCCTGGCCAGGGTCAGGGCGCGTGCAGGAGACAAAAAATCAATGTGTCTCTTTTACATCAATGTTTCTCTCTCTCTCTCTCTCTCCCTTCCATTCTCTCTAAAAAAAAAAAAAATGAAAAAATGTCTTTGGCAGGTGAGGATTTAAAAAAAAAAAGCCCCGGCTGGGTGGCTCAGTTGGTTGGAGTGTCGTTCTGTACACCAAAAGGTTGCAGGCTCGATCCCTGGTCAGGGCACATGCAAGAAGCAACCAATTAATGCACAAATAAGGGAACAACAAATCTGTCTGTCTGTCTCTCTCTCTATCTCTATCTCTTTCTCTCTCCCTCTCTCTCTAAAAAAAATAATAATTAAAAAAATTCTTAAAAAAAAGAAACCCAAAAGATCATCTCTCTGGACCTCCCATCCGAGGAAGAACGAGGCACAGGCAGGATCTTTGAGTAATTAACTGGTTTCGTTTCCTTAACCTCTCTCCCTTGATTGCCACCCTGACTTTCCTTTACCCTCTGTTCTTTTCCTCCCTCCTTCCTTCTTGCTTTTTTTTTCACTTTTTTTCCTGATAAATATGTCATACAGAGAGAGAATAGGCTCAGGTGAACATCTATATTTCCTCCCCCGCATAAGACATAGACTGTCCCCAGTACCGGATGTCCCTCCTTCTTTACAGCCAGAGGTCATCTGAATTTGGTATTTATCCTTCTCTTGACTTTCTTTAATGTTACCACCTATGCATATACCCTTAAACAATACACTGTTTAGTTTTGCAGGACTTTGAACTTGACATGAATAGAATCATCTAAGTGTTCTTTTTGCTTTGCCCCCCCAATTACTCTTTTAAAAAATATTTTTATTGATTTTTAGAGAGAGAGAAACATCAATGTGAGAGAGAAATATTGATCGATCTGCTGCCTCCTGCACCACCACCCCCCCCCCCCCGCCCCGCACTGGGGGTGGAACTGGCAACCTTTCAGTGCATGGGTTGATGCCAACCAACTGAGCCACACCAGCCAGGGCCCCACACATTACTTTTAAAACATTTATACATACAGAAAAGTCCACAAATCGTAAATGTACAGCTTGATCATAGCAGGAAAGCAGGAAGAGAGCTTTCACCAGGAACCGGATCAGTGGGCACCTTGCTCTCGGACTTCCAGCCCCTAGAACTGTGAGAAAATACATTTCTAGAGTTAAGCCACCCAGCCTGTGGTATTTTGCTGTGGCAGCCTGATGTAGCCATGATTCTGAATACCTTAGCTTTTCTTTCACATAACAATCATGTGGTATTTATTTCCCTACACATCTATGTTTGCTTGTTTTCAAGAGTCACAAAATTACATCATACCATACATAGTCTTCAGGATCTTCTTTTTTTCACTCAACATGTGTTTTTTTATAACATTGTTTTTTACTGATTAGAGAGAGACAGAGGAAGGGAAAGAGGAATATTGATTTTTGTTGTTCCACTTATTTATGCCCTCATTGGTTGATTCTTGTATGTGCCCTGACCAGGGATTGAACCCAAAACTGTGGCATATTGGGACAACACTCCAACCAACTGAGCTACCCGGACAGGGCCTGAACACTATGTTTTAAGATTCATGCATGCTGCTTCCTGTAGCTACAGTTCATTTCACCTACAGATCATACCACGTGTGATCTGTCCTCCTGTTGGTAGGTATATGGGTGATTCCCAGTGGGTGTTTAAAGATGATTTCTAGTGTTGCTTTTTTCTTTTTAAGTCCTTACCCGAGAATATCTTTTCATTGATTTTAGAGCGAGAGGAAGGGAAGGAGAGAGAGAGAGAGAAACATTAATGTGAGAAAGAAACATTAGTTGCCTCCTGTATGCACCCTGACTGGGCAACCTAGGAATGTGCCGGGACCAGGAATCCAGCCTGCAGCCTCTCGGTGTATGGGAGCCACTCTCAACATTTTGTCATGTCTCCTGCAGAGCAGTAGTTTCTCTGGGGTCCCTAAGAGGGGAACTGCTGAGAAGCGGGGTATGTAAATCCTCACCTTTATGGGGTAATGCCAAATGTTTTCTAACGTGATCAGCCCAGCCCTAGCCAGTTTGGCTCAGTGGATAGAGCATCGGCCTGCGAACCAAAGGGTTCTGGGTTCAATTCTGGTCAAGAGCAAATACCTCAGTTGCAGGCTCCTCCCCAGCCTGGGCCCTGGTTGGGGCTCATGCAGGAGGCAACCAATGGATGTGTTTCTCTCACATCAAAATTTCTCTCTGTCTTTCCCTCTCACTTCCACTCTTTCTAAAAATCAATGGAAAAATATCCTCAGGTGAGGATTAAAAAATAATAAATAAAGTGATCAGCCCAATTTATACTCCCACTGGCAGTGAATATATGATCCACAGCTCTTACTGTTGAGTCAGACATTCTTAATGTTTGTCTCCTTGGTTTTAATTGCGGCCTTAATTTGCATTTCCCTGGTTACTAATGAGTTGTTGTACCTTTTCATAAATTATTTGCATTTGTGCTCCCCCTGTAAAATGAATGTGCTAGTCTTTAGCCCATTTTTAATTTGGGTTGTTAGTGTTTTTCTGATTGATTTGTGGAACTTTCTTATATTTCCTATATAATATTTATTTGGCATTACATGTATTAAAAATTATTTTCTCCCAATTTGTGACTTGACTTTTCACTTTCTTCATGGCATCTTTTGAAGATCATAGATTCTTAGTAGTAGAACTTAACATGCTAAGTCCCCTATTTTTATTTTTATTTTTATTTTTATTTTTTAGAGAGAGAGCAGAAGGAGGCAGGGAAGGAGAGAGAGAAAAACGTGGATGTTAAAGGGACACATTGATCAGTTGCTTCCTGCATGCACCCTAACTGGGTTCAGGGAATCAAACCTGTTACCCAGGTACGTGCCCTTGACCAGGAATCAATCCTGAGACTCTTTGGTGCGCAGGCCGATGCTCTAACCACTGACCCACACTGGCCAGGGTGATAAGTTCTTAGTAGAATTTTCCGGTCTTTTTTTTTTTTTTTAGTCCTCAACCAGGGATATTTTTCCATTGATTTTTAGAGAGAAGGGAAGAGAGAGGGAAAGACAGAGAGAAACATCAATGTGAGAGAAACACATCTATTGGTTGCTTCCTCTCGGGCTGGAAAGGAGCCTGCAACCAAGAACTCTTTGGTGCGAAGACCAATGCTCTATCTACTGAGCCAAACTGGCTAGGCCTCCAATCTTTTTATTTTAAAAAATTATTTTTTATTGATTTCAGAGAGGGAGAGAGAGATAGAAGTATCAAAGATGAGAGAACCATTGATTGGCTGCCTCCTGCAGGCCCCACACTGGGGATCGAGCCTGCAACTGAGGCTTGTGCTCTGACCAGGAATTGAACCATGATCTCCTGAGTCATAGGTCAATGCTCAACCACGGATCCACGCCAGCTGGGCAAAATTTTTATTTATTGATGAGAGAGAGAGAGAGAGAGAGAGAGAGAGAGAGAGAGAGAGAGAGAGAGAGAAGGGGGAATGCAATGAACAATGCATTCATTGGTTGCTTCTGGTATGTGCCCTGACTAGAGATTGAACCCACAACCTTGGCATATCGGGACTACGCTCCAACCAACTGCTTCAGGGTCAGGACTGTTTCTGGTTTTGTTGTTGTTGTTGTTGTTTTGGTCTTGATATTAATTAACTTCTTAATGATTCACCATTAAGGATCATGGTTGCTGTACCCTTAACAAGTTAAAGAAGTTAGTTCCCTTCCTTGCCAAAAGTGTGCTCTCATGAATAGAAGCTGAAATGTGTAGAAGGCTTGTTCTATCTCCATTACGATAATCATAAAGGATTCCCTTTATCTCTTAGTGTGATACATTAAATGTCATTTTCCTAAAGTCAGACTGTTCTGGCCTTCCTAGAATAAACTCGGATATATTATCTTTTTATGTGCTTCTGGAGTTGGTCTGCTAATGTGGCAGCTATTGCACCATCCCTTATGCGTCTCCCAAACCCTGCCCACAGCTTTGTAAGTAGCTTCTGTATTAAGCTCTTCTCAAATTACCCATTCTGAGTGTGCCATCTGTTTCCTGCCAGGTCCCTGACGGTACAGTGTTTGATTAATGGGTATTAGTTCAGACTAGTTGGAGCATGAAGTGTGTGTGATGAAACATCGTGTAGGAACAGGAGGCTGGGGAAGAGCAGATGGTGGAGGAGCTTGTCTGTCAGGCCGGGGAGTCCAGCAGGCAGTGGAACCTGAGAGGGTTTAGACCAGGAGTGACAGGCGTTAAGAAAACTAGTCTGGGAGCTACATGCAGAATGGTTTAGAAATTGGAGATGGGTGACAGGTTAGATGATTGCAATTACTGTTTAGGAAGGTAACATTTTGTAACCATCAGATTGGCAAAGATCCAAAAATTTGATAGCACAGTATATGGATAAGGGTGTGGAGAAATAGCACTCTCAGACATGGCTAGAGAGTGTGTAAATTCTTTGGACGGCAATTACATAAGATCTGTCAATTAGGAACGTTTATAGCCTGTGGACTGAGCAATTCCACTTCTAGATACTTAGCCTACAGATAACAGCGCACACATGCTAAATAACTTATGTATGTGGATATTCATTGTAGGATTTTTCTAATGGTTAAAGATTGGAAACAACCTAAATATTCATCACAGACTGGATAAGTAAGTACGGCACATTCCTTCCATATACCAGAATACTATTCAGCAGGTAATAGAATGAGAGGACTCTATGTGGTTTCGTTCAATGTCATTTCATTATAACATTGATGGGATGCCTTAGGAACTTAACTCTTGTTTGTATCAATTAGCCTATGGTAATATTGGTTTCATTATCCGTCATTTTGTTTGAAGTCGCCGCATCTATTGACAACATTAAGCGAGGACTTACTGTAATGTTAGTGACAAAGGCAAGGTACCTACTATAAGGATAGAAGGATATTTTGTACATACGTTTGCAGATGCGTAGGCCAGAAGAATACAAAGGAAACAGGTAAAGGGCAGCTATTCTTAGAAGAGAACTGAATGGTTGGGATTAAAGGGAGGAGGGAGAATTACTTTTTATTCTGATCTTTCTGTACCTGTGCATGACTTATCTATTTCTAAAAATCATCTTAGAATCAAACCTGTACCTTGATATTAGTTGTAAAAATTAGGTTATGGATAGCTTTCTTGGTGAAACAAACACAACTGAAAGGTATTAAACTAAAAAAAAATATCTATAATAATAAGAGTGTAATATGCTAATTGGACCGGACAGCCAAACGACCTTCCGACCTTCCGGACGACCTTCCGGACAAAGCGGGGGCTGTGAGGGCTGAGGCAGCCGCCGTGCTGCAAGGGCCAAGCACCTTGTACTAATTTCGGATGGGGCCTCGTTTATAATAATGTACTCGAAAGGCTGAACAGAACGTTGAGGTTGGTTACCAGGTGAGTAAAAGGCCTTGAATCGTCTTGCTTGGTTTAGTCAGTGCTTAACGTTCAGGGCAAGTACGGTATCTGAAAGGTCGGAAGGAAGGCCGTTGAATAACTCCCTCCCCCTGTGACGCTGCTGCTCTGAGTCGGCAGAGGGCAGGGTGTCTCCCAGGGAGTCCAAGCCCTGGAGTGGTGGTGCCAGCGATGCTTTACTTATGGTCCCTCTAACCGGAGAGGCCAGAACGGCACTCCCCTCTGTTCCCAGAATGTTTCCATCATGATTGTTCTTTCTCTCATTTGACCTTCAACTAGGCTGGAACCTCCATGAAGGAGAAGGCCAGGTTTGCTTTGTTTATCACTATGATCTAAGCATTCAGCACTAAACAGGTGCATAGTGGAGGCTAAAATATCTGGTCAGTTGAATTGAGTGTGGCTTTCTGTGTCACATTGTCCCTGCCCCTCTTGAAATTTAAAGCTGGGTAAATAATTGACCCTCATCTTAATTGTCATGGCCACTTTACTTTCTTTATAAGAAAAGAATTAGCCCTAACTGGTTTGGCTCAATGGACACAGCATTGGCCTGCGGACTCAAGGGTCCCAGGTTGGATTCCTGTCAAGGGCATGTACCTTGGTTGCGGGCACATCCCCAGTAGGGAGTGTGCAGGAGGCAGCTGATTGATGTTTCTCTCTCACCGATATTTCTAACTCTCTACTCCCCTCCCTTCCTCTCTGTAAGAAATCAATAAAATATTTTTTTTTTTAAAAAAGAAAAGAATTAAATAGTGTGACTAAGTTTTTAAGTTGGTGATGAGATTTTGAATTAAATGCAATGTAGTTGTCTAATTTCTATGGTACTAGAGTAATTGGCATGATGTTTATAAAACATTGTTTTATCATGTAACATTAGCCATAGTGTATTGAATCTTTACATCTTGCTGTTTTTGTCCATTTCTGCCTGATTAAGAAAAACAAAACTTTTTTTTTTCAATAATGACTCTTGTAATCAGAATTTCAGCATTGGAACTTACAAGGAAAATGACTATATTGCTTATTCTTATTGGGTTGAGACACTGGAGTGATCCTTTATAATTATACAATACTCATATAATACCATATACTATACCATAAGTAATATCTGTTCATAAATGAAATTTAATAAACTAATCGCTTGACTAATGTGCTATTTTATTGCTTTTCCAGAGTTAATTTTTGTTGTTGCTAATCCTCACCCGAGGATATTTTTCCATTGATTTTTAGAGAGTGGAAGGGAGGGGGAGTGACAGAGAGAGAGAAACATCGATGTGAGAGAGACACATCAATTGGTTGCCTCCCACACAAGCCCGGAGCAGGGCTGGGGACTGAGCCTGCAACCTAGGTATGTGCCCTTGACTGGAATCGAACCTGGACCCTTCAGTCCTGGGCTGATGCTCTATCCACTGAGCCAAACCGGCTAGGGCCAGAGTTAACTTTAATGAAACTGTAAGGTCATTACACTTTGGGTGCTCTAGGCCCTCATTGCACTGACATTATCATTAGTTTTGCTTGATAAAAACTAAATTACTTTATTCAACACTTAAATTCAGGGATGTGACTTTAACATAGGTTTGGAGGGGTTTTTATTGTTGCTGTCTTGGTTTTAAAAATCCATGGCAGTTTAAGTTTCGGGAAAACACAGTAAGGTCTGACTTTCTGAAATGGCAGAAAGACTTGAAGGGACAGGATGGGTGGGCAGGACCTACTGAGGGTGGAGCTGATATGATTTGGAAACCTGATGTTACAAATCGGACAGCGCAGGGACAGATGCAGACTGCAGAAAGCTTCGCTTGGCTCCTACGGTGTTTTTAAAATGCTTGACGTTGTCTGCCAAGTCACCTGGTCCCCTCCTCCCTCTGGACTATTTCCAGCAGCTTCCTCACCGAGTTTACCTGCTTGGCCCCGGTAAGCAGTTAAGTGTCTGGAGAACAGTTACAGCATTAAGTGAAACATGGAACTTGGGAGGGAAAGAGGTTGAAAATGGAGATTTTAAAGAATGTATGGAATTTGAAAGGCAGGTGAGCCCACTGAGGGTGGAGGCTGGGGATACAGACAAGGCCTGTGCACATAAGGTTGAGAGTTGAGATTCTGAAGAGACCAAATACAAGAAGCTAAAGACAAAACTTGGAGTATCACTCACACTTACAGTAAGGGCTGTAAGTCACCAGAACCCCAATGAAGGGAAAGAAGCTGCCACAAGAGAAGCAGGGTAGAGCAAGGCTATGGAGGGCCAGGGGAGAGAGAGCTTCAAGGGTCAGGTGGTAAACTGCACCTAGAGAGAAAGGATAGGATGGAGGGGAGTGGGGAGCTGTTAGATTTGGTGCTTAGGCTGTTGATACCATCAATGAGCCAGTTCAGCCGAGAAAACAAGGTAAGATTACAGACATAAAGAGGGAGCAGATGCAGATGTAGGTAGACACAGCTGCTCCTTTGAGATGGTTGACAGAGCCCTAACTGGTTTGGCTCAGTGGATAGAGCATCTGCCTGTGGACTGGAGGGTCTTGGGTTCAATTCCTGCCAAGGGCACATGCCCAGGTTGCAGGCTCGATCCCTGGTAGGGGGCGTGCAGGAAGCAGCCGATTAATGATTCTCATCATTGATGTTTCTCTCTCTCCCTCTTCCTCTCTGAATTCAATAAAAATATGCATTTTTTAAAAAGATGGCCGACAGAGGGAAGGAGCTGGAACACCATTCAGTGATATGCAGGGTGGAGGATCTCGGGATCTGGTATTTTGAAAAAGAAAAAGGCCAATGGGAAGGGAGCAGGATCTATAGGAAGTAGGAGGGGATGGGCACGAGTGGAAGAGGTAGCTCTGGAAATTTTTTCAAATATTGAGGAATGTTAAGGGGATGCTAGTTGGATGGCCTATGATATGTTAAGTGAGGTCAGCAGTCACAGCCATTCAATTCTGAATTCTAGGAAGGAAGAAAAAGGTCTGGGATAGTTGGCATAAGTAATGTGGTGTGGGCCATTCAGGAAGGCAGGACAGTCTTGCTAAGCAGCAAGGAAAGCTCAGCTGAGATTAGCAAGCATTAACTAGGGTTCAAACTGCCATAATTCTGTGAGTTTATTATCTATTAGAGGCCCGGTGCACAAAATTAGTGCACTGGTGTGTGTGTGGCGGGGGGGGGGGGGGGCCCTCAGCCTAGCCTGTGCCCTCTCACAGTCTGGGACCCCTTGAGGGATGTCTGACTGCCGGCTTAGACCCGATCCCCCTGGGGGGATCGGGTCTAAGCCGGCAGTCAGACATCCCTCTCACAGTCTGGGGCTCTCCTAGTCCGGGACCCCTCGCTCCTTACCAACCACCTGCAGCTCTCAAGCTGTGAGCCGGGCTTCTGGCTGAGCAGCACTCCTCTGTGGGAATGCACTGACCACCAGGGGGCAGCTCCTGCATTTAGCGTCTGCCCCTTAATGGTCAGTGTGCATCACAGCGACTGGTTATTCTGTCGTTCGATTGATTTGTGTATTAGGGTTTTATTATATAGGATTACGAACTGCAGATTTGCAGAAGGTTCATTTTTTAGATGTAGTTAACTTTCTTATAAAAATGATCATCCCATTTTTGCAAGCCTATTAGTACCACAAGCAGGGTTTCTCCTGCAGTACTTGGTGTTAAACTATCAGTGTTCAGGGGCATAGTCTTGGGATACCAATCATAGTTATTAATGTGAAGATATGGTTGAGAATTTCATTACAAAATATTTAACTTTTATTATCAGGATTATTCCTCCTAAGCAATTAATTCCCCCCTCCCTTTCCTTGTGCATGTTGTAAATTGTGAAACTGACTAGGATCCTTTTTCAAGTCAGCTAATAGAGGGGAAAAACTCTGGATTAATGTCAGAATAAGGAATAGGGCTCAGCAGGCTATGTTTTTCTTCTTTTTTTAATCCTCACTCGAGGATGTTTTCATTGATTTTAAAGATAGAGGAAGGAGGAGAGAGAAACATCAATGTGAGAGAGAAACACCAATCGATTGCCTTCCCAACCAGGGATTAAGCCCAAAACCGAGGTATGTGCCCTGACCAGGAATTGAACCCACAATATTTTGGTGTACAGGACGATGCTCCAACCAACCGAGCCACTCAGCCAGGACAGCAGGCTACACTTTCATTGGCCTCTTTTCTGCCTCCATTTTGTGACTATTCTGTTCCTCCTCCTCCTTAGTTGTTATAACATTTCACATAGCCTAGAAACCACTTTAAATCCTTTTTTGGAACAAGATAGAACATATAAATATTAAACATACAGATACTTTCAGGTACTTCAAGCACATTAATAACTGTGGCAATTATCAAATAAAAAGCAATTAGTTACAGGCCATTAGACCCCAAAAAACCTTTTTAAAAATCTTTCAACTAGCCATTTAAGAATAACGAATGGTAGTGTATAGAGCAAAAAGCCAAGTTTGTAACCATAATCATAGCAAAATGAGTGGAAAAATGACAACTGAGCTGGATCTTGTCTCCATGCCCTCTTCTCTTTATACAGCCATTTAATGTCTGTCAATGTCATGTTACATATAACATCACATGGTTATAGATAACACCATAAAAAAGACTGAACTAGATGTTTGCCTCAATTTTTTTTTATTTTTTGAGAGAGAGAGGAAGGGAGAGACATTGATTTGTTGTTCCACTTATTTACGTATTCACTGGTTCGTTCTTGTATGTGCCCTGACCCAGGATCAAACCCACAACCTTGGCATATAGGGTAACACTTGAACCAAATGAGCGACCCTGCCAGGGCTGTCTCCATTTCTTTGTATGAGGAAACCTACCATAATTATGCCTGTTAAAAAAAAAAAAAAAAAAAAAAAAGCAATTTGCCTGGCTGGCATGGCTCAATGGTCAGGGCACATGCCCAGTTCCATGCTTGATCCCCAGTGGGGGGCGTGCAGGAGGCAGCCAATCAATGATTCTCTCTCATCACTGATGTTTCTCTCTTTCCCTCTTCCTTACCTCTCTGAAATCAATAAAAATATATTTTTCTAAAAAGCAATTTGCCCTTTTTAATTATTGTGCACGCCTCTTGTCAACGCAACACAATTCAAAATCACTGTCTTGTAGCGGGTTAAGAAGATGGGCTCTGGGGCCAACTCTGTTTAGATTCCAGTCCACCAGCACGCGTGACCTCAAGCAACACACTTATGTTTCCTCGCTTGAAAAGCAGTGTATGAGGACCTACCTCATACGAATTTGAGGCCTTAGTAAGTGTATTTGAGTAAGGTACTTAGAACAGTGTCTGTGACATTTTAAATGCACAGAAAATTGGTAGCTACAATAGTTTTGGCTTTACAGTTGGGAAAACTCATGAGCCTCTGGAGGTCCAAGCCGAACTTTTGGACCCAAATAAGTCAATGACCAGCTGGATTCCAGAAGCTCAAGCTAATGTGTAGCTGAAGACCAAAGAGAAGCACCCTGCTGAGAACACTCAGCCCAAAAGGTTCTCCTTAATGGTACTTGGCACGGGTTCGGTACCATCATTCCACATTCACTGCCTCTTACCAGCGCCCTGCGGCATTCATTTATTAAATATTTATTGAAGGCCTGCTTTATCATGCAGTTAAGTTATAAATACCACCAATAAAAACAAAAACAGAGAACCACACTCTTTCCCCGCTTACGGCTTCAAACTGTCACAGGCAAATACTAGCAATAGTTATCCAAGTAGCAAAAATAAAAGTGTTATACCTGTCGCGAATTTAATGGAAATCACAAATCGCCTATCACAACTTTAAGTCTTAATTGCTGAAACCACACACTCTGTGACAATGATAAGTAAACCGTGGGGTCCCGTGGGTTGGGAGTCCGTCCCACACGGGGAGAATTTGGTGTCAGTGAAGAAAAGAGTAACCACTTCTTAGTCCCCCTGGATCGTTCGCTCTTCTTCGGGAAGAACACTCCAGTTGGGGGAGGCCACATCCCGCGCCAACCAGTTGAAGTCGTCAACGTCGCTCCAGTTATTTTTGCTCCGATCTAAGCCAGAGCTCTCAAAGTCTCGGTCGATCCCCGGGTAGCTCCAGGTGTAAGGGGCGAACCGGATGCCGTGGCAGTCCTCCACGATGGCCCTGCAGGTCACCTGCAGGAAGACGCGGGTGTCCCTCGTGGTGTGTACCCGGAGCTGCTGGCAGGCCACGGCCAGCACGCACTCACTGCAGTCATCCAGAAACACCGACGTGGACACCGGCCCGCAGAGCAGCGTGCAGCGGCGCGCCTTGCTCAGCCGCAGGGTGTTGGGATTGCCGTACAGTCTGATCGTACAATCGCTCAGTTCGGTCAAAAGGACGTCTCGCTGGTGCAACTCCTCCGCTCTCTTCTCCAAGACTTGGGACTTGAGGTTGGAGAAGCCGCAGAGCCAGCTAGCGCCCACGGCTCCCTCCTCGGTCAGGGAGGGCGGGGAGGCCAGGGTGCCTTCCGCCTCCGCGGCGCCGGGAGCCGCATCTACTGCTTTGGGGGCCAAGACAGCATCCTTCCTCCGGGTCTTGAAAGCGAATCGCTTCTTGGGCTGCAGCTGCTGGCGCCGGTCGGCCAGGGCCGCCTGCAGCTGCGCCAGCGCCTCCTGGGCCTGCCGCACTTCGTACGCGGCCAGGAACAAAACCGAGTCGTTGAGGAGTTTCTGGAGCCCCTGGAGCCGAGCGGCCGCCTCCTCCAGCCGCTCGACCGACTCCCCGCCCTGCAGGAGCTCTTCCACCGCTGCTCGCTCCCGGGCGAAGGCGGCCGTGAAGAAGTCGCTCTTTTCCTCCACCACCTCCTGGTTCTGCCGCTTTTGCTTCCGCCTTTCCGCCTCCAGTTGCCTCTCTTGGTCTCGCCTCTGAAGCCGCTCAGGCAGCAGGCTCCGCTCCCTCTGGGACACCAGGTCCCCGTTCCCTACGACGGCAGCGGAGCAATTAGCTGTCTCCATCTTGACTGCAAGCTTCCTTTCTCCTGCCTTCCTTCCTCTGGGCGCGCCCTCCGTGAGGCGTCCCACCAACGCGTCCTTTGATTGGCCAGATACGATGACGTCAGAAGACCGGCCTTATTCTCTTAGCCCATTGGTTCCTCTACATCGGAGGGGCGGGGCCGACTGACAAAGGGGGTGGAGAAACAAAGGTCCTTGTGGATGGGTGGGGTGGGAGGCAGGAGGGGGAAGCCTTTTTTTTCTTCTTAAAGGGGCAGGACTTATATCCGGGATTGTGGGGTGAGTTGCAGCAGCGGCAGCTGCACATGTGGGTTTGTTTATAAGAACAAGGTTAGAAACTCGCAGGCCTCCCCCTCCCCCCCGGCTCCTCCCTACCTCCCTCTTACAGGCCAGAGATCTGCTACTGGTGGGGGGAATGTGTGCGTGCGGTGGGTGGGGGGACAGGTAGTGGTAAGAAAGATGGAGGGGGGGGTGGAATATTGCACCGCCCGGCCCGCGTCGGAGGAAGCGGCAGCTGGAACAGCTGGCTAGGGAGCCACTTGCATGCCTCTGTTTTTTTTCCTTTTCCACCACCCCTTCCCCCAACCCATTCCTGCCGCCCCAAAACCCTTATCCTCCCCCCTCCCCCCACCCCCCGCCCCAGCCTCTGCAGTTCGGCGTGGCCTGGGGCTCCAGGGTCCCCGTAGGCAGTTACGGGGGCGGGAGAAGGCGAAGGCCACCCGGATGGGAGAGACTGGGTTCCTCATTGCAACGGGGTTCAGGGGGCCCTGGGGGAGCCTAAAAACGAATTACTATTTTTTTGGCCAATTGCGGCAGTCGGCGGGGTGGGGGCGGGAGAGTGAGATTCCACACCCCCTTCCTCTTCCTCCCACGCCCTTCCCCCCCCCCCTTCGCTGTCACTCCCTGCGCAGCTGGGCGCTGCTGGGCGTGACGGGCGAGACCCCAGCCCCCGGCTCCGCGGCTCTCCCTGGGGCTGTCAGTCTTGGGAAAGCTGTGGGGAATGTCACATTATTTCTAGAGGTGGTGGGCGGGGTTTGTCGCCGGAAGCGGATGAGCCTAGCCTACCGCCGCGACCAGCCCGGGGTGTGAGTGGGCAGCCGAGGCGGCGCCGTCACCAGCAAAACCCGGGGCAGCGGGCGGCCGAGACCCTGGACGTGCCGGCTGCGGGCGCGCGCGACCTCGGCTGCTCCGTGCGGCGGCCGGCGGAGCGCAGGGCTCTGCCCCGGCCCGCCCTCCCCGTCTGGGGTTTCACCCTCATCTCCCTCCCGGCGCGCACACTTCCCGGCTTCCCGGTTTTCATTGGGGTATTTAACTGCCCAGGAAACTGTCACTGGACATCTCACCGATGTGCCTGCATTGTCATGCAGAGAAAGATGGGGGGAGAGGGGAGAATTAAGACATCTCCAATTTTTAACGCCCCACTTTCCTCCTTTCCTTCCCATTTAAAACAAAACAGACAAAAAACCCAAAGACAAAACACATACATTTCTGTATTTCTCTACTGCATGTCAGTGCAGGTGACCCGTTGGCCAATTCCGCGCAGGGGGGTAGGGGCGGAGGGGGGTGGGAGTGGGGGGTCGGGGGGGCGTCTGTGTGTCCGTGCACCGATGGAGATGAGAATGCTGGAAAATTCCTGTGCTTACGCTCGTATACACTGCTCTTTGTTTTCATTCGCTTTGTTCATGGACAAGATAGACGAGGCTTTCGGTGTTTCGTGCGGTGTGTTTTTGAGGCTGGTGAATGGAATCTAGCTGCTTATCTTGTCTGAGTCACACGGAGGAATGCAATAGCTGCTTTATTTTAGTTGTGATCTAACCAAGGAAGGTTTAGGGAAGATCTGTTTTGCTGAGGACTGGGGGGAGGGAAGCCCTGATCGGTCTCCAGTTTCTCAGCAACTGCATCTGTCTCGCATGAATTAAGAAAGTTTGTAGCCAAGCAAGGCTTATTGGACTTGGGAGTGACAGCGGCCGGGCCAGGCAGCTTTTCCGTGTTAGCCACAGTGAGTCTGTGAGCGGTGCTTCGTGCTGTCTGTGTCAGCAGGCAGTTGAATGCCATTAAACTCTTGCAGGAATTTCATTTCTACCCGACTTCCGATTTTGGCACAGCGTCCAGTAGACCTTAGACGTTTCTGAATATTTTTAAGTTGGCTAGTTCAAACTTTTCTGAGAAAGAAGCAGTCAAGGGCAACAACAGGCAGGTGACCCGGTGACCCGGTGTGTCAGAGACGGATGGAAAGCCGAGTGGGAACGGGCAGGGTGCGTGCTGTGGCCTGGAAGCATTGGCGTGGCCGTGTTTTCCAGCCCCCAGCAAACTGCTGGTGAAGACACGGGTGGACAGCTACATGCCTGAGCTCGAAAGCAGCAGGAAGGCTGCAAACCTCTGGCGCTGCCAGACGGAACTGGAGGGCAGGCAGTTCAGGGTGCAGCCTTGAAACAGACCAGCTCCCGTGGTGACGGAGGTAAAGAGGGGGAGCCCTACAACAGAACCGTGACAAAGGCAAGCAGCCAGGAGCTCTGAGCCCTTTGTTCAAAGATACCTTAAGAGGCTTGTGAATCAAAGTACTGCTCTCTTTCGACATGTTAAAAAGTGTAAAACTTCTAAGTTATTACAGACTTTAAAAGCTACTTTAAAAGGGAGGTACTTTGGGGTTCTGTTCGTTACATTAGCTTTCAACCATTAACAACTGACAATTTCCTTCCTTCTAAAACCCTGGCCTCTTCCCCACCCCACTTCACTCTGATTATTTTATAGCAAATCCCATACATTATATTACTTTATGTTTTACAATCTATCAGTGTTTCAATATGTATCTCAAAGAGATTAGGACTACCCTTTTAAAACCTAACCACAATATTATCAACTATCACCACACTCCAGAAGAAGTGGTGATATATCCTTATTATCATCAGAGTTCCGGTCTATATTCACATTTCTCTGATTATCCTGTAATTTCCTTTTCAAGTTATTTTATTTGAATAAAGATCCAAACAATCCCATTCAATTGTCTAGTTAATATGACCCTTAAATCACTTTTTTTAAAAATCCTCTCCACGCCCCCCCCCCCCACCCCCCGCCTCTCTCTCTCTCTCTCCCCCAATTGTTTTGTTGGAAAAAACCTGGTCACTTGTTCAGTAGAGTTTCTGATAGTCTGTATTTTGCTGGCTGCATCTCCATACTATGTTTGTTAGATATTAAATATTTGTCATATGTATTTGATCTTGTAATGTCAAAAGTGAGTGTTTATGTACTGATATACCACAGGAAGTCAGCAACCAAGTAGTGAAAGCATTTAAGCGCAATAAAACGGCCTTTGGCTATGGCAATACAGCAAAGAATAAGGTCTTTTGCTGTTCTGTGGAGTTCGCCAGGGACCGGTGCTGTGGAAGATGCCAGCCACACATAGGCACAATGAAACAGATCCAGACCTCAATTCTAGTAGCTTGATGCCAGAAAGAGGTGTCACCCATAGTGATATAAAGCATTCACTAAAGAGCTCTATATGCCACTACCAAATGGTAGGCAAATATTCCTACCTTGGTCGCTGGCTTTTCTGACACGAGGAACGTGAAAGGTGACAGCTGTGGGGGTATGTGCTCTTTGTGAAAATCTCCAAATTGGTCTGGGAAGCAGGACCGGAGCAGCCCTTCCTCCTGCCTTTCCCTGGCTCTCCTCCTCCCCGCCACCTTCACTTTTGGGAACTTTTTTCATCGTCAGACACCTAAGGCCTAGCACAGACTGGCACCGAATATTTATCTAACATCAGTTTATTTAGCACCTACTGTGTCCTGTGCTGGGCCAGGGAGGCCCTCCGGCTGCCATGGTGAATAGAGACAGACTTAATCACTGTCTTTGAGGACGCCTAATCTAGGCAAATCATGGCACAAACGTAACTTTTTTTTTTAAACGTATTTTTTTTCTTAATATATTTTATTGATTTTTTACAGAGAGGAGGAGAGAGGAATAGAGAGTTAGAAACATCGATGAGAGAGAAACATCGATCAGCTGCCTCCTGCACACCTCCTACTGGGGATGTGCCCGCAACCAAGGTACACATGCCCTTGACCAGAATTGAACCTGGGACCCCTCAGTCCGCAGGCCGACGCTCTATCCACTGAGCCAAACCCGTTAGGGCAGACATGTGACATTTTAACAGTGACAACTGACAACGGTTACAAAGGAAAGAGGAACAGAGAGCACCGCTGGTGGGTGGTTTGACCTTGTAGGGAGGTCAGTGCCGGCTTCCCCAGGAGCTGGAAGGATGAGAAGGAATTAACAAGAAGTGAGTGAGCACTGAAGAGTGTCTTCTAGATGTATGGGCTCCTGGGGTCACTGGGACTTTAGGGAGAGCTGTGTCAGGGGGGTGCAGTGGGCAGGAGACAGACTGCAGGGGTGACAGGAGGGGTGGCAGTGGGGTAAGGGGGCCGATGGCAAGCAGATAAATAACTCTTTGGAGAAATTTGACTGAGAAGGGGAAGGGAGAGGAACCTGGGGGTAGGAGGAGGCCACTGAGGTGTTTTTGATTTTTACAGAAAGAGACGGCTTAAAGTCCAGAATATAAGGGTCCTGAAAAGGGTAGGGGGGGGACCTAAAACAAGCATTAGCTGAGGCAGGAGGAGGGACCGCCTCTCTCTTGCAGTGTTGTTGCTTTAACTTTTTATTATGAAAGTTTTCCAACATGCACAAACGTTTTTACCTCAACCCATAGTAACAGGTGCCTCATAATTGAAACAGAAGCTTTAAGAAACAGTAAATTACTCTGTGCAAGAGACGATTTTCTGTTTTACTTATTGCTTTAAAAATCCTGGTCAAGTCCTATCCGGTTTGCTCAGCGGACAGAGCGTTGGACCAATGGGTCCCGGGTTTGATTCCGGTCAAGGGCACGTACCTCAGCTGCAGGCTCCTCCCAGGCCTGGGTCCTGGTCAGGGCTTGTGCAGGAGGCAACCAACCGAAGTGTTTCTCTCACATCAATGTTTCTCTCTGTCTTTCCCTCTGTCTTCTACTCTCCCTAAAAATCAATGGAAAAATATCCTCACGTGAGGATTAAAAAAAGAAAAAGTGCTGATCGAGACCCCCTACATTAAGCTGCCGTTTAAAAACGCTGTATCCGCAGGCGAGGGTGCAGCTGCATGTGCATTTGCGTGTTTGATACTTGACCGATGAGTTTATGATTTCCTTGTTCCTTATGAAGTGGGCAGTGAGGTCCCCTACCGGGTGTGGGGGGAAGGCACTGGGGGTGTCAGAAGTGTGGGAAGGTTTGAAAGCCGGCGGGGAGAGCGGGAGTATGTTGCGCCGAGAAATGGGGCTCAGTGGTGTGGCTGTTCAGCAAATGCTTGGAGAACCTGCCAGGGGCAGTCTGGGCGGGGGTGGGGGGGGGGGGGACAGCGCAGGGAGGGGATGGAGCAGGCGCAGGCCGAGGAGGAAGCCGTATTGAGCTCCTGGCCCTCAGGGGCAGGAAGTCCTCCTAAGAGTCTGGAGTCTTGACTCCTGCAGCCCCTCAGGCATTCCCTGCAAAACTCCTCAGAAACTTACCTCCCTCTCCCCAAGACCCGCACTGCCTGTCGCCAGGTGGCCTTGCCTGCTCTTCACAGAGGAGAAAGGCCACTAGACGTGAACCTCACCTTGCCTCCCACCTCACTTACAACTTGTCTGTGAAGTTCTGCCTTTCTCTCTTTCTCTTCTCACCCAAAGAAGAGCTTTCCACCGAGTTCCATGTCCCTTCCCTCCCATTTCCTGGGCCCTCCAGCCGCCACTCATCCTCTCTTTTTTGGGGGATCTTTAATCTGTCTTCTTTGGCATCTCCTCTCAGTAAGAAAGGTCCCTCAACCCAAGTGAATGCTCTAAGTTTCTTACTTCAATTAACAACAGGCTTTTAGTTTTATTCTATTTTTTTAATATTGGAGGGAAGGTAATTCGGTTTGTTTACTCCCAGCTTTATTGAGATATAATTGACATATGACATTGTGTGAGTTTAAGATGTACAATATGATGAGTCCTGACACTGTGGCTCAGTTGGTCGGAGTGTCGTCTTGTACACCAGAAGGTGGCGGGTTTGATTCCCCATCAGGGCACATACCCAGGTTGCAGGTTCGATCTCTGGTCAGGGTGTGTACAAGAGGCAGCCAATCAATGTTTCTCTCTCACACATCAATATTTCTCTCTCTCTCTTTCTCTCTTCCTCTCTCTAAAATCAATAAAAACTAAATTTAAAAAATGTACAAAATGATCTTATATATGTATATATTGTGAAATTATTACCATGATAAAGTTAACATATTCATCACCTCACATAGGTAACTTTTTTTGTTTATGTGGTGAGACCTTTAAGATATACCTTCTTAGCAACTTTCAAGTGTCACTACTAGAGGCCTGGTGCACGAGATTCATGCACTTGGGAGTGGGGGGTCCCTCAGCCTGGCCTGCGCCCTCTCGCAGTCTGGGAGCCCTTGGGGGATGTTCAACTGAAGCTTAGGCCTGCTCCCCTTGGAGGCGGGGCCGCTGGGCTCGCCAGCTGTGAGCCTGACTTGTGGCTGAATGGTGCTCCCCTTGTGGGAGCACACTGACCAATAGGGGGCAGCTCCTGCATTGAGCGTCTGCCCCCTGGTGGTCAGTGCATGTCATCGCGACCAGTTGTTCCACCATTCGGTCAATTTGCATATTAGCCTTTTGTTATATAGGATAGTCATCATGCTGTATATTACATCCCAAAACTTACTCATCTTATGATGGAAGTTTATACTCTTTGACTACCTTTACCATTTCCCACATCCCCCAACCCCCAGCAACCACTAACCTGCTCTCTGTTTCTACGAGTTCCATTTTAACAACAGACTTTTAAAAATATTTTTTAAGTTAATTTCAGAGAAGAAGGGAGAAGGAGAGAGAGAGATAGAAACATCAATAATGAGAGAGAATCTCTGATTGGCTGCCTCCTGCACACCACCTACTGGGGATCAAGCCCACAACTCCGGCATATGCCTTGACCGGAATCGAACCCAGGACCCTTCAGTCCACAGGCTGACGCTCTATCCACTGAGCCAAACCAGCTAGGGCCACAACAGACTTTTTAAAAATGAATCTACATTTGCTGTGTCCAGTTTCTCAGTTGTATTCCCTCCATAGCCCCTTATCATCTGACTTCCACGTCTGCCACTTTATTTGAAACAGATTGCTCTGTCATCGCCATTCCCTCCTAGCTTTCAAACCCGTTGCTCTTTGTAGCTGTAAGCTCTTCTCCCTTCTCAACGCACAGCTCCCTGTTCTGTCTTATTCTCTGTCCATTCTTGATCATTCCCTCTTGTCTCCGTTACAGACGTCTCTCCATCCACCCCTTAAATATCCATGAGGCCAGAATTCTATCCTGGTACCTCTTTTCTTGGTCCTGTCACCTCCTTTGAAAAGCTTACCTTCTCCCGGGGCACCAAGTCTTGTCCGATGCTGACTGACTCCTGAATCTCTGTCTCCTCCCTCCACCTGTCTCCTGAGCCCAAACTTGAACTTCCAACACCTTCCTAGACATTTCCATGTAGTGATCTTGATATTTGCACATGACTACGTACTATCCATGTAGTGATCTCCTGTCCACAATGCCTCCTAGCTGAGATGGCCTAAAACGAAGCCCTTACTGCCCCAGTGATGTCCTTTTTCTTCTGTACACAAGTTTACTGCTGTGTAGCAAACCAACCCAGCTCTAGCCGGTTTGGCTCAGCGGATAGAGCGTTAGCCTGCAGACCAAAGAGTCTTGAGTTCGATTCCGGTCAAGGGCACGTACCTAGGTTGCAAACTCCTTCCTGGCCTGGGCCCTGGTCAGGGCGCGTGCAGGAGGCAGCCAATCGATGTGTTTCTCTCACACTGATGTTTCTCTGTCTGTCTTTCCCGCTCTCTTCCACTCTCCCTGAAAATCAATGGAAAAATATCCTCGGGTGAGGATTAACAACAACAACAAAAAATGAAAATAAAAATAGAAAACCAACCCAAACTTACCAGCTTAAAACAGCAACAGTTTATGATTTTTCACAATTCTGTGGCTCAGTGAGGCTGTGGCCTCACTCACCTGTCTGGGGCCTTGGTGCTGGCTGTCAGCGGGTGCCCCTCACTCCCCGTGTGGCCTCTCGCGCCCTTGGTCTCAACATTCAGGAGCCAAGCTCAGGCTTCTCCACGGGAGGGCTGGCTCCACAGGGCAATGTCACCGTGCGGTGCATGCATTTGGTCAAAGCAAATCCCAAAGCCAGCCCAGATTCAAGAAGCAGACCCCACCTCTTCAGCAGGCGCTTAAAGGGATGGAAAGAGCCCTGGCAGCCATCTGCAGCTAATGCACCATGCTGTGAATGCAGAGTTTTGCTAACTCTTATGCCGTCTGCTACGTGCCAGGCAATGGCTGAGCATTTACAAGTTTTACCTCATTCAGTCTTCACAACATCTCTGCGATGCAGGTACCACTATCCCTATTGGACAGGTGAACTGAAGAGGTGAAGGTGACTCCCTTAGGACTGAGAGCTAGTAAGTGGTGGAGCTAAGATTTGAATCGAGGCAGTCTTGTTGCTGAGTCCAAGCTTTCATTTTATTTATTTATTTATATCTTTATTGATATCACTGAGCCAAACTGGCTAGGGCTTATTTTTATTGATTTCAGAGAGGAAACAAGAGAGAGAGAGGTGAGAGAGAGAGAGAGAGAGAGAAAGAAACATACATCAGTGATGAGAGAGAATCATTGGTCGGCTGCCTCCTGCATGCCTGCAACCCGGGCATGTGCCCTGACCAGGAATTGAACTGTGACCTCATGGTTCATAGGTCAACGCTCAACCACTCCGGTCGGGTGCTGAGCCCAAGCTTTTAACTCCACCTGCCCATGATACCACATCTGATCCTGCTCCCAGTACCACACGCATAGTCTCCCAAGCAGGAAACCAGTCATCCCAGCACCTCGTGCTCCCTCACTGGTCCACGGGGTCTGCAGGAAGTGTTCTCTCTCTGACTCTCAGGTCTAGTCCCTCTCTTCAGGCCTCGGCCCCTCCTCATCTTCTCCACACACTCATGACCCTTGTGTTTCTCTGAGTCCCCCAGGCCTGCACGCTTCAGCAACTTGTTGCCTTAAAATTCGAGCTGATCGTGTCACTTAACACTGGTGCTGGCTCCCTGTTGTCTAACACTGTTCAGACTCCTCAGTGTGGATGCCAGGCCCTTGGCAACCTGCGTGCCTCTCCAGCCTCCTCTCCCGCCCTCACTGTTACTCCAGCCGTCCATGCTCTGCCCTCTCACCGCACACCGGGCTCATTCACTCCTATTTGTTCATGATGCGCTTATTTAATCAGCGCCGACCATATGCTCGGCCTTTGCCGGGTGGTGGAGGGACACTGATGAACACACAGGGCTCCCGCAGAGCTCACAGCTAAGTGAGGGACACAGTTACAGGGGGTGTGATAGGTGCTATATTGGGAGGGATCTAGGTGCTAAGATCATAAAAGATTACCCAACCCAGGCCAGGGGCATCTGGGCTGGCTGGTGGCCGGGTGTCTTAGGAAATCTAAGATGGATAAAGAGCAACTGCGATCTAACCCGATGACGGGAGAAAGCAGAGTCTCATTCATTCATTTATTTTTGTTGTTGTTGTTAATCCTCACCTGAGGATATTTTTCCATTGATTTTTAGAGAGGGTGAAAGGGACATTGAGACAGAGAGAGAAACATTAATGTGAGAGAGACATATCGGTTGGTTGCCTCCCGCATGCATCCCGACCAGGGCCAGGGATCGACCTGCAATTGAGGTACGTGCCCTTGACCAGAATCGAACCTGGGACCCTTCAGTCCGAGGGCTGATGCTCTAGCCACTGAGGCAAACCAGCTAGGCATTCATTCATTTCTTTCTACAAATATTTATGAAACACCAACTATGTTCCAGGCACTGTTCTAGGTACTGGAACTATAGCAGTGAACAAGACAGACAAAAAGTCTCTGGCTTCATGGCCAGCAAGTGACAGACAGAGCATATGCAGCAAACCTGGACATGAGAAAAATACATGCGAAACTCGAGCAATGTCCTCAACCTCACTGCACATTCATATGGGGCGGGGTGCGGGGGGAGGGGGACTGTGCTTTCCCAGGCTTTCCTGGGTAATTCAGTCAGGATCTCTCCCAGTGGGGCCTTAGCATTCGTATTTGCTGAAGCTCCCAAGTGGTTCTAATGGGCACCCAGGGGCTGAGCCACCGTGTTAGAGGAACTGAAGCACATTGAGGCCGGGAGTGGCGCTCAGAGATGAGGTTAGAGAGGTGGGCAGAGGCCAGACCGCAAAGAGTTTCATAAATCCCTTTCGGAGGTTTTGGCCTAATCTTGAAGGCACTGGGAACTACTGAAGGATTGAACAGGATAATGACAGAATCAGTTATCCTTCCCCCCTTCCCCCCTTTCCAAAGGATCAGCCTGGATGTGCTGTGTGGAATGGACTCAAATGCAGCAAAAGTAAACGGATGCCAGTTTGGAGCTGTTGCAGGAGCCAAGGAGAAGTGGTGGTGTTGGGCTCGGGGATGGGAGTGAGGATAAAGGAGGAGATGACTGGGAGATTTAGGAGGCTAGACAGCACTCGGTGATTCATGGGAAGGAAGGGATGCAGGAGGTCCTGGTTTGAGGAGCTGATCTTGATGCCTGAGACAGTGAGCCAGGAGGAGCAGAGCGGCTGTGGGACCGTTTGGGACCTACTGCTTGCTCCTTTTTCTCTTGCCTGTGCTTTATCTCGTCCTCATCACTTGCCTCCTACAAAACCTGTTTTATGCATCTCCTCTTCTGGGAAGCCTACCTGGATTCTTCCCTCCACTAGCTCTGGGTGAGTGTTTATCAGCTTGTGAAGACAGTATCCATTTCCAGATCATCTCTCTGCAGCTCCAGCTGGATGCTTGGCACAGGGCCTGGCCCACAGGGGGTGCATAATAAATGCTCATTAAATAGCTGTGCTAGTGGATGAAGACTTGGGCCAGAAGTAAGACCTCTCCTAGGACTGTGATTAGAAGTGAATTGGGAGCTTGCTCTCATTTCTAGCGTAGGAGAGAGGAGTTGGGGGGGTGGGGAGTAACCGGAGAGAGGAGTCTGGGGGAAAGGGGAGTAACCGCGGCAGAGCGACCAGGAAAGAGCCAAGTTAAAGAGGTGCCTACGCTGTTGACTCTGCAAAAGAGTGAGAGCTAGCCAGCTATCTAAATTGTCTTTTGAATGTAGTTTCAAATTCTTTTCCTGTCAAAGGCACATAAATCTCTTACAGCTGTTCTGCACCTGTTCTTTCTCTGTGTCTCTTCCTGCCGGTGAGGTGTGTTGGTGGTAATAAGTGGACAGATCTGAGTTTAAATGCTGATGACTAGCGTGTGGCATTGCACGTGATACCTAACCTTTCTGAGCTCAGTTTCCACCAACAGTGAAATGGGGATAAAGTAATATGTATTTCTCCTGGGACAGTTGTGATGGTAAATAATGTGTGGACAGTGCCAGGTACTGGGCCAGACCTGTAGTAGACCCTCAACAACCGCCAGGTCTCCTCCTGCCTTCCAGTCGCTGGGCCTGCATCCCTTTGCACTTCCCAGCCCTCGGAGTGAGTGGTGGAGCCAGGATTCGCAGTGTCATTCTGACCTTCCCAGAAAGGGCCCTTCGATGATTCTTCTGGAAACTGGGCTCTGGCCTTTCTGCAGTTCTGGCGGGTAATTGGGCAGAACTGAAAGGTAAATTGTACTGAAAAAAAAAAACAAACAAACAAAAACCCACAAAGAACCCTGGGAAGACTGAGCTGGGCAAGCCCTGAGGGACCCTTTAATACCAGCACAAAAGGGGCTTCTGCTAAAAGGAAAAACTAAGCATGTGGAGGGATTTTTTTTCAATGACATGATTCATTCAGTTTAGAGAACTGTATTGTGTGTGAATCATATCCCTCTTCTCTCTTTTCTTTTTCTCTTTTTAAAGTATCTATATGTATAAAGGCCTAAGTGACCATTACGACCGGCTGGAACGACCGGTTGCTATGACATGCACTGACCACCAGGGAGCAGGTGCTCAGCACAGGAGTTGCCCCCTGGTGGTCAGTGCGCTCCCACAGCGGGAGCGCCGCTCAGCCAGAAGCCGGGCTCACAGCTTGCGAGTGCAGCTGCAGCGGGAGCCTCTCCCGCCTTCCTGGCGGCGCTACCGAGTGGCTGCGGCAGGTGCAGCGGGGCCAGGATGAGCAGCTGTGGAGCTGCGCCCAGCCCCTGTTGGGGCTCCTCCCTGGCCACCTCCTGCATCCTTGGTGGGATGTCGGACTCATGGGTTTCAGCCCCATCCCCGCAGGCCAGGCCATCAGTCCCACATTCCCCCGAGGGGTCCCAGACTGCGAGAGGGTGCAGGCCAGGCTGAGGGACCCCACCCACGCATGAATCCGTGCACCGGGCCTCTAGTTTCTTTATAGAAGCCTTTCTATCTGTGGGATCTTCCATTTTGGGAACCACTGACCTAACCTTGCCTCACTTTACAGATAAGGGAGTGTAAAACAGTCAAATGTCATGTAATATTAATGGAATGTGCAGCATTGTCACAAAGAGTAAGCTCTTATTTGACTGTAGGCTCCATGAGGGCTCTGGTTGTATCTACTATTTTTTATACCCCAGGAGAGGCCCGATGCATGAAATTCATGCAAGAGTAGGCCTTCTTTCCCCCAGCTGCCAGCACCGGCTTCCCTCTGGCACCCGGGACCTGGGCTTCCCTCCAGCACCCAGGTCCTGGGCTTCCTTCCCTTCAGCCACCAGCAGGGACCCGGGCTTCCCTCGCAGACCCAGCTTCATCCGGAAGGTCGTCCGGAAGGACATCTGGTCTAATTAGCATATTACGCTTTTATTGTTATAGATAATCCCAGCATATGACATCACGCCCAGTGTAGAAGGCTCACAGTAATTACCTGTTGGGGGAATAAATGAAATTCTCAGCCCAGGCATTCCAGAATCCTAGTTTGTAATGATATTTAGTCCGTGAATTCCTTGAGGGGACCCTCTGTTCTCTATTGCCCCGTAGTGATTGAGTGAGTCTGCAGGTCATACAGAGATCAGGCAGGTCCAGGAAAAGATAATCCAAGAACCTAATGACAGCAGGAGCCACCGGGCACCTCCCTTATATTATCTCATTGAATCTCGGCGGTAACCTTGCCAGGAGGGCGATTGAAGCAGCAGCAGTGTTAAGATTCTTTAAAAGACACAGCCAAATTAAAATTCCCAAGCAGATGCGAGTTTTTAATACAGATGGGGGGGAGCGGGCGGGTCTTTCCTGCCTCAGGGTCCTTCTCCAGGCGAAGGGGAATAATGATGCCCAGGTTTTGAGATCACTCTTAAAAGCTTTTGTAGAAATGCATCCTGGCAGTTGAAAGTTAAATAAGAAGGAATACATTCTTCCTCTCCCACTCTTCTGCCTAGTTTTAGGGTTTCTTCCTTGGGTCGGATTTCATTATGCGCGACGCGACGCCACTTTTCTGTGAAATACTACAAAGCACAGGTTTTCAAACCACAGGCTCCAACCCAGTAAGGTCATGGAATCCATTTGCTGGATGGCAGTCTGCATTTTAAAAATGATCAAAGAAAAAATGCTAAAATAAATAGAATAGAAGGTGTCAGAGTACGTTGTGTGGCCTAAATAGGTTTATGTTAGATGTACGTATTTTATATGTACACAAACATGACTTGTGAGATAAAATGTATTTCTTCTTGTAGGTGATGGTCAAAAGAGTTTGGGAAAATGGTTTGGGAGTGAGGCCTTGCATATTATGGCTCTCAGACGTGTTCAGTGACGTGGGTAAAGGGATGTCTTTTGTTTCATCCATGATCGCAATAAGGAAATATGGATGCTGAGCCCATCCTTGCAAAATGTCAAGCCTATTTGTGTTGCAGATACTTCCTCCTCCTTTTGTAAGAATAACGAAAGGCTGCTTATGAAAAGTAAAAGATGCCGGCTTGGATGCGGGGACAATGGCACATCTGGTTTAGGAATGTGGGTGAGTTTGGGGGCTGCAGTATGAGGCACCGGCGTCCCTAACAGCTGTGAGCTCTCCTCTCCGGGGGAATCGGTGGTCCATGACGTAGTAATTTGAAATTTGCTGAGGCACAGATGTAAGTGCCTCCTAGGAGGCGAGGCCCATGGGTGGGGACAGGTAGTCGTTTAGCTCATGAGTGAGCCACACCTCCTTCTGCATCACAGCGTTGCATGCAGTTTTTCTCTTCTTTGTCTTAAGAGCATAACTCCTTACAGTAATGAAAAGCTTGTTTCCGTCGGAAGAACGACCACGAAGTGAAGGGTGAAGCTTGAGTGCAACCTGGGATGTGAGGGTATGCTGAAAGGACAGGCCCTGAACAAAGGTGTGATGGTTCCCCAGGAAGCCAGAGCTGCTGCAGGTGTCCTGGGTTCTTCAAGTCGGCCATCCCTGGAGCTCTCTGTGGGTGGCTGTCAGGGGCCTGTGTAGTCAGCTTTGCTGCCTTTTTAGGACCTGGGGTGAGCATTGATTTGAGGCAGCATTCATTTATTATACTGGGTGGGCAAAATCAGGTTTACAGTTGTTGGTATGGAAAATAATACAATATCCTATATAATAAAAGGCTAATATGAAAATTGTTCCCTTGACTGGGAATTCAACCAGGGGGCGGGGCCAGCCTGCAAACCACTCACGACCCCTCCCCCGGCTGGCCCCGCCCCCGATCAACTCCTCACACACACACCCCCATTGAGGCAGGCCAGCTGGACCCCACCCATGCACGAATTCGTGCACCAGGCTCCCAGCTTAATAAATAATAATATAAGAACAGCCCTAGACAGTTTGGCTCAGTGGATAGAGCATCGGCCTGCAGACCGAAGGGTCCCGAGTTTGATTACAATCAAAGGCGGGTACCTTGATTGCAGGCTCCTCCCCTGCCCAGGCCCTGGTGGGGGCTCATGCAGGAGGCAACCAACTGATGTGTTTCACATCGATATTTCTCTGTGTCTTTCCCTCTCTCTTCCACTCTCTCTAAAAACAATGGGAAAATACCTTTGGGTGAGGCACTCATAACTGTAAACTTACCTTTGCCCCACCCTGCATGGCCTCCGGAAAATGGAAATCTTCATGTTTGTTTAAAAAGAGGAGAAAACCTTTGTGTGTGGGTTTCTGTTTGTGTTTTTGCTTATTCTAATATTTCTTTTTTAAAATATGCTTTTATTGATTTTAGAGAGAGAGGAAGGGAGAGGGATAGAAACTTCTACAGGCTGCCTCCTGCACATCCTCTACTGGGGATCGAGCCCACAGTGGGGCATGTGCCCTGACTAGGAATCAGGGAATCAGCCGGTGACCTCCTGGTGCCTGGGCCGATGCTCAACCACTGGCCGGGCTCCCATACTTCTTGATCAAAGCTTTAGGAATTACTCTATATTCTGATATTATCTGGGTAGTTACGCTCTCAAGGATGCTGTGCTGTGTTTCTCGGGTTCGCCCAGAGCTGAGGCCTTTCCACGCGTCTGGGAGGGAGGGGAAGACTGGGGACAGAAGAGGGATTGCCGGCGGACAAACCAGGACCAGATTCTGCTTCCACCTTCACGGGTAGATGCTGACTCTTTGAAAGACTTACAGTAAAGTCGCTGGATAACTGGGAAGGAGAGGGGCTCAGCCCACCCCCGTTCTCCCAGAGTTGTTTACCTGAAGTAGCGTTCTGTAAAGTGCCTGTGAGTCATGACTTCAGCTGTAGAAAGTGGGGGAAAGGGAAGAAATACCAGGAGAAATATCAGTGTCAGAGAGGAACATCAGTCGGTTGCCTTCCATATGCGCCGAAACCTAGACATGTGCCCTGGCTGGGAATTGAACCCCAAACCTTTTGGTGTATGGACGATGCTCTAACCCCATGGTCGGCAAACCGTGGCTTGCGAGCCACATGTGGCTCCTTGGCCCCTTCAGTGTGGCCACGAAGTTTCAATTGCACTGTACGTGTGCGCCCGCACGTGGTATTTTGTGGAAGAGCCACACTCAAGGGGCCGCAGTTTACCGACCACTGCTCTAACCAGCTGAGCCACCTACCTGGCCAGGGCCTTCCTTTCATTTAAAAAGCAAGTTAGGCTGAGACTCGTTGCGGTACCGTGTGTCATCAGGAGTATAAGTCTGCTGTCTCGGCTCTGCACATGTGGAGGCCAGGGGGACACTCACCTGAACCAGTCCGTCCACAGGAAACTTGTCTGTGCCAGCCATCCGACTGTCACAGACTCAGTGGCCATGTGTTGAGTGCCTTCTACCTCCAACAGCAGCCAGGCGCCTTGGTACAGTCAGCCTCAAGAAATGCTAGTTTAATGTTGATTTTTAATCCTCACCTGAGGATATTGTCCATTGATTTTTAGAGAGAGTGGAAGAGAGAGGGAAAGACAGAGCGAAACATCGATGTGAGAGAAACACACCCATTGGTTGCCTTCAGCACACGCCCCGACCAGGGCCTGGGCCAGGGAGGAGCCTGCAATGCGGTATGTGCCCTGGATGCCCTTGACCGGAATCTAACCCAGGACCCTTCGGTCCGAAGGCCAACCTCTGCCCACTGAGCCAAACCGGCTAGGGCTAGTTTAATGTATTGATGAGGATGCTGTAGTCAGCCCTGGGGTGAGGGGAGGCATCTAAATGAACAAAGCACAGTCCTGTTTTCTTGAGGCTCATGGTCCCAGGATAGACATGGAGACTGTAGGTCAAGCCGCCGGCAGAGTGTGTGAGCTTTAAAGGAGGGAGGAAGTTCTGTGGAAGCACAAAGGACAGGGCGAAGAGGGGCAAACAGGAAGGAAAGGTGAGGGCAGTCCCAGAGGAAAGGAACGCCAGGCGGTGAGGGACAGGAGCAGAGCTGGAAGGCACCAGTCTATTCGAGGAGCTTGGAGTAACGCCTCCTGGCAGGAGCACAGGGGAGTCAGGAGGGGCGGAGGGGAGGGTGGAGGCGGGCTGCAGCCTGCAGTCATTCTCAAAGCCCGGACCCAGCAGAGGGTTCTGAGCAGGAGCCACACGCCCTCGGGCTTGGTGTTTTGGGGGGAGCAGTTAGAGAGAGTGGATTGGAGCTGGGCCTCGCTGTCGGAGGCTGTGGCAGGGGTTCCCTGGACAGATGACAGGGCTCGACCGAGCGCCGTGGAAATGAAGTGGAGGTCACTAGAGAATGATAAGTACTGGAAAGCCAGCGTGTGAAGTTATAATGGCCATGAACTACCCAGCCACGGGGTGATGAGGTCGGCTGGCCAGAACACAGTTTGTGTGTGTGTGTGTGTGTGTGTGTGTGTGTGTGTGTGTGTGTGTTTCAATTAACTGGTATAAATACAGAGGTCAGTTTTTAAATGGAGGTGCATGGCTAACCAAAGGATTACTCGAGGGAAGTGAGTTAAGGCAGGAGTGGGATGGCTGAAGACCTTTTCCTAGTCGGTAGCAGTTCTTGCACAGCAGTAACAGTAAAGCTCAGCCTCCGGCAGTTGCTGTTCTTCTCTGGAGAGATACTTGGCCTGCCCGTAGGAGGAACCGCTGCCCTGGCCAGCGCGGGAGGAGCTCGCTGGCGGCACCTGGGTGTATTCGAGGATCTTTTGGTTGCAAGAAAGGGAACTCCTCAGAGAGGAGCAAGTCAAATGGGGAATGAGTTCTAAGGAAGGGGAACCTTCCAACCCAAACACGGGAAAGGCAGCCAGGCCTCACATGGTGCTCGGCACATCACCGGGGCCACCAGGAGGACACACGGTGCCCCAGCGGGTACTGTTTGGGCAGGACAGGCACACCCGGGCCGAGGGTCTTTCCCAGGGTGGGGGATGGGGTGCGCACCAAGATGCTCAGTTGAGGGTCCCACTGTAGGCGCCTGCTACGGGCACACCCCATCACCCCGTGGCGGGAGAGGGGGGATGGGAGTCGTTGTGGAAAAGTACCAGGTACCAAGCTGTCCCCTGACAGGGAGGCTAGGGTGGGTGGGTGGGCTGGGGTTGGGGGTGACTGTCTGGGGCAAGTCCTGGACCTGGACCTCCTGCCATCACTCCCAACCCCTACTGGCTTAATGGCCCCAGCCCGGGTAGAGGCTGCAAGCGAGACCCCACTCCAGAAAGGCAAGACTTGTTTTCTGGCCAGTGCCTGCCTCTAACTCATAGGGTACTTCCAAAGGTGACCTCCTGGATGCCCTTTGCCTCTCTGGGCCTCAGTTTACCCCTCTCCAAAATGATGGGTGAAATTAAGGCCTCTCCAACCTCCTCTGTCTGAATGTTTGGAGTGGAAGGCAACTCCACCCTCTGGCCCATGGGTCCATGTGCTTGGGCCCATGGAGACAGGACACCCTAGAATGTCCCGAATTCGTAATCAGAAGCCCCAAACTCCCCAAACACCCTGTCAGTAGCCCCCCCGTAGTCCAGGGCATGTGCAAATGGGCAGGTCCTGAAAAATTCACAGGAGGAAGGCTGCAGAATAAAGATGAATGTTTAATTAAATGCTTCTATACATAATATGTCAACTTTATGAAATGTTAGATTTGGCCTTTGTGAAAACGTCATTAATCTGGAAATAATTTCTCAGATTTTCCTCACTTTGTGTGGGAGGACTGCGGGGGGAGGGTTAGCCAGTGGTGAAGCAGATGAGTTTCTGGGGGCCAGAGAACTTGAAAAGCAAACTTACTTTTTCAGGAAAAAACAGTGTCTTTTTTTTTTTTAATTATTAGTTAAGGTATTACAAATGTGAAAAAACATAGTCTTGATCTAAGAAACAGGTGCCTTTTACTGTTTAATTTGTTTCCTAAGAGGCCTAAGCATGTGCCTTCTTACAGCAGCATAAACTGCTCAGGGCCCTGTCCCTGCTGGTCCCCGAGTAGGATTCAGGTCCCTCACAGGGGCGGGGTTACAGAACCCTAAAACGTTTCTGGGCTTTGAAAGTTCCTAGCCCCAGGGTTCCGTCCCCCACATCTCTGCATCCTGCCCTGCTTCTTCCACCTCTGATCAATGCCATTCCATCGTCCAGCCTCACTCCATAGCCCCCATGTTAGCCATCTCCAGAGGAAGAGCACCAGGTGCCTTGCCCTCTCCTCTTCCCTCCCCTCCCTCACCCAGCGAGAGCCTCTTCTCCCTGACACACTGGCCTCCCCGTTCCCATCAGCCGCAGGGTCCCATGGTAAGTGCTCCAGAAGGACGGCCTGGCCCCTAGTCTTCCCAGCCTTCTAGTCTGCTCCCCACAGCCGACCCAGCTTCCCAAGTACCCATGCCAGAAGAGAGAATCTGATTGGTCCAGGTTGGGTTGGGGCCTTTCCTTAATCAAGTCAGGCGGAAGATATGATAGAGCAGATTCTTTGGGAAAAAAAAAAAATGGTAGTAAACAATGGATCACTCTAAAATGTTAGCATTATTGTTCAACCCTTCCAGACTTGGTGAATAACTCGGGGTGTTGGTTGTCTATTGCTGTATAACCAAGTCCCCCAAAACTCCGCAGCTGGAAACAGCAAGCACTGATTAGCTCACAGTTCTGCGTGCCAGGCGCAGGCACTGAGAGCTGGGTGGCATGGGTTTCTGCTATGGAGCCCCCCACACTAACTAGTGTGGGGAAGCCTTACAGACACCCCCCCCCCATTATGTCCCTGAGCCTCACCTCCGTCCACGCATCACTCACCCCGCCACCACACTCATCCTCTTGAAATTCACATCTGTTCTCAGCCATCTCTTCTTTAACCTTCCTCAGTAAGAACTACATTTCATATCACAAACCAGGACATGCATGCATACACACATTTATAACAGAAACAAATTCCACAAAAGAGCTCACACCCTCACTGCCTGCCGTGGAGCTGGTATTTTCTATCCTAGGCTATTTCTTTTTTTTTTTTTTTTAATATATTTTATTGATTTTTTACAGAGAGGAAGGGAGAGAGATAGAGAGTTAGAAACATCAATGAGAGAGAAACATCGATCAGCTGCCTCCTGCACATCTCCTACTGGGGATGTGCCCACAACCCAGGTACATGCCCTTGACCGGAATCGAACCTGGGACCCTTCAGTCCGCAGGCCGATGCTCTATCCACTGAGCCAAACCGGTTTTGGCTATCCTAGGCTATTTCGGCTTTTATGAAAGCTGGTCACAGGCCCATGAATCTCACAGCCTGTTGCCTTGTGCCCTGCAGCGTGCAAAGCAGCTTAAAGGGTCACCCAGACTCCCTGCCATGAGCTACCAGCCCCTCACCATCCAGCCATCTGCCGCTCCCCCTCACGTATATTGACTGACCTCTCCTTCTCCTGTGACCCCCTCTCCCCCTCCAGCCCCCCTTCAAGTTCCTCTGCCTGGAGCTCTCTCCCCTCTTGCCCCACATTATTTGGAAAACTCTTACTCAGCCTTTAAAACCCAGCTGTACAGTGTTTCCTCTTCCCTCTCTCCTTGGCCAGAAATGCCTGCTTCCTCCTGACCACCCCCCTCCCCGCCCCCCTACCCCCCTCCACCCCCCAGCCCCCCTCCCACAATATATTTTCATTGAGTCCCTCTTAGTCCGCTTCCGAGGACTCGGAGCACATTAGCATCACACAAATGACGAAGCTGCAGATGAGCGGTGTGCACAGTTGGGGGGGCGGGGGCCGGGTGTCGCGGGCAGGTTTCCTGTCAAGGGAGCCACGTGCTGCAGAAAGAGGCTCCCTCCCCTGCGGGCCGCTGTCTCGCCCGCGCATCCATCACAGGTACCTTTCGCACCGGAACCTGCAGCCTCGGTGCATGGCCGCGGTTCATTCTAGCTGCTCGGGCTTCTCTTGGGTTTTTCTACTTTTTCATTTGTTTGTGTTGATGGGGACAACCCGGTGAGAAGCGGGGCGCAGGCGGCGCAGAGGCCTGTGTATCTGCGCCGCCCTGCGGGAGGGGGTTTCCTTTCTGAAGTGGTAGGAAGGAGGGTTTTGAGGTTTTTGAATATTTGCTTCTAAGTATCTAAGTAAGAGATTTGTTTGCCCACATGTGCACTCCCTTGCCAAGCGAACAAGCCGACAAAATATTTTCTGGTTGGTTTTGCCTGTCTGTGGTTTTTATTTTTTTAGGGCAAAAAAAGAATCGGTTAAATTGTACTGAAATGCAATGGCTGTTTTTTTTTTAAAATCGCCGTTAAGGGTTGAAGCCAGTGTGATTCCCAGGCCCAGCCTCTTGGGAGTCGCTGATAGATTATGCTGTGAACCGTAACCGGAAAAGAAAAAAAAAAAAAACCACACGAGCCAAAGCACTCAAATGATTCCTTCACCAATATTCTCATTTCTGCATTTGTCGGTGGCTGTGTGACTGCCACAGGATTTGCTGACTTGGTTGTGGTGTGTGTGTGTTTGGGGGAGAGGTGGGAGGGAAGCGAAGACAGGCTGTAAGCAGATAATTACTGTAGAGTGTGATAAATACTGTAACAGGTTATGTGTCACGTGCACAGAGAGGGAGTCATTGACTCAGGCCGAGCAGTGTTTTTAAATGAGGGCCGCCCCCAGGATTGGATCATGAAATCCATTTACAAGGTGTTTTTAAAGTGAAATAGGATAGAATGGAATATATCAAGTTGCATTCTCTGCAGCACGTTTAGGGAGTGTTTTCCTAAGCCATTGTTTCAGTGGTGTGTTTATTGCATAGCAGTGTGAAACCTGTGTCTTGGGAGTGAGTCTCAGGAAAGATGTTTGAAAGCCACGACTGTAGGGGATGACAGAAGGCTTCCCAGAGGAGGTGGCGTTTGTGCCGGGCCTTGGAGAATAGTGGAGTTGCCCCAGAGGAAGAAGGGCATTCTGGGCAGAGGGCAAAGGGCATGCCCATATCGGGAGGAGCAGCGGAGAACCCCTGGGGAGGCAGGTGGAGCTAATTAATGCACCTTAAAAGTACCTATGTCTGTACCACAACTCTCCCCAGAAATTCCATTTCCCTGGTGATGGCTTTGGCCTTGGGAATCTATTTCTATTATTATTATTATTACTAGAAACCCAGTGCACCAATTCGTGCATGGGTGGGGGGTCTCTCGGCCTGGCCGGCGATTGGGGCCGGCTGGCCAGGGGAGAGAGACCACGGGAGGTTGGCTGTGGGAGCATACTGACCACTAGGGGGTGCATTGAGGTCTGCCCCCTAGTGGTCAGTGTGCATCATAGCTACCTGCTGGTCGTCTGGTCATACGGTCGCTTAGGCTTTTATATATATAGACTATTATTATTATTATTATTATTTTAATCCTCACCTGAGAACATGCTTTTTATTATTTATTTAAAGTATTTTTTATTGATTTCAGAGAGGAATGGAGAGGGAGAGATCGAAACATCAATAATGAGAGAGAATCATTGGTTTGCTACCTCCTGCACACCCCCTACTGGGGATCGAGCCGGCAACGCGGGCATGTGCCCTTGACTGGAATTGAACCCAGGACCCTTCAGTCTGACGCTCTATCCCCTGAGCCAAACCAGCTAGGGCAATATTATTATTATTGATTTAGAAAAAGAGGGAGAGGGAGAGAGAAACATTGACGTGAGAGTGAAACGTGAATCAATTGCCTCCCAAACGTGCCCCAACTGGGGGTCGAACCCTAAACCTGGGTATGTGTAGGGATGATGCTCCAACACACTGAACCACACCGGCCCGGGCAGGAATCTGTATTTCTAATAAGCTTCCTCAGGCTGTGAGGTGCTGACAGGTGTGACACACCAGCTACAGGTCTTAAAAAGGTGATTTAGATAGAAAATTGGTTGACTGGAAATAAAATTGGGAGACCAGCAAGCGATGAGGACCTGGATTTAGGTGAAGGTGGTTGGTGGGAAAGGGGGATTGGATTTAAGGGAGTTTCTTGAGTGGATTGCATGGTTTGAGGCAGATGAGAGGATGAGAAGGAAGCATGGACAATCCTAATATATCTAGGGGACTGGTCTGTGGACACAGAAACTAGAGGGAAGGGGAGATGATTACTTGACTTTGGTTTGTGCCCATGGTGGGCCGGAATAATTCATCAAGTTTTTGCCATGCCCCATGTGAACTATACCTCAAGAATGTACATGCCCACCATAATTGATTTGGCTCAGTGGATAGAGCATCAGCCCATGGACCAAAGGGTCTCAGGTTCAATTCCTGGTCAAGGGCATGTACCTGGGTTGCAGGCTCAATTTCTGGCCCCTGTCGGGGTGCATGCGGGAGGCAACCAATCAATGTGTCTCTCACATGGATATTTCTCTCTGTGTATCTCTCCCCTTTCCTTCCACTCTCTCTAAAATCAATGGGAAAATGTCCTCAGTTGAGGATAGACAACAACAACAAAAAGAATGTGCATGTTCTTTGCTCAGATTGCCCATCTCTAAACAACCCCCTGATGGTCTCAGACCCGACACATGTCAATCTAACTCACAAGGTACTGATCAGTACCCCAACTGCTGGCTGGTCGGTGTGATTTACAGTGAGGGAGAGGCATCAACCTTTTTGGGTACAAGAGTACTTGTACCTTTGCTGAGGGTGCCACCTTTACAGCACCAGAGTACCTGGGAAATGGAACTAAAAGTAATTAAAAGGTTTAGGAGAGAGAATTGTATGCTCTGGTGAGTATTTCGTGTGGACTCTTAAAATGCCGGATTCACTTTCCTGTGCTCAGATAAATAAGGAGGTGTCTCTTTAGTTATCAGAATGCTAGTGGAGGTTATACTGTCTGGGTGCCATTTTTTCCTTCATGTTGAAGCTGTATCTTGATGCCTATTGGGTACCTACTTGTTTCTTTGCTCCAACTTGTATTCACGTCATCTTTCAGGGGTGGTTCCCTTTCAGATGCCTCACCTCCCGGCAGTGTCGTTTTTGGAAAGGACACTGACATTTATGGAGCAAGTCCCTTTGCACGGAGACCCTGTCTTAGAGGCTGACTTTCTCACCAAATCCCGAGGGTGCTGTACAGAAGCAGCCAGCAGCCTCTGAGTCCTCTTCTGCTGCCTCTGCAAGCCCCCCTCCGGGGGGCCCGGTGGGGTGGAAGGAAGGCTCTGTCCGGGAGAGTTAGGAGTCGGGGCAGAGCGCCGCAGGGCCTGGGAGCTGGTGAGCACCGCCTCCAGCGCTGCCTTCCAGCGGCTCAGCTGGGCCTCCTAACCTGATGGCCGCCCTCCCCCTCACTCTAGGGAAACTGGCTGGATGTGTGACCCGGCAAGGCCAGTGGGAGTGCTGAATGCCTCTTTTTTTAAACAACAGTTCTGCTTAGACTCCTTATCCTTGTTCCAGAGGCTTGTAGGAGTTCAGATTTTTATTTTTAAATCTGTCAAGGAAAATGACCAGCTTGAAATGTGTCATGACTAGAATAGCCTCGGTCTCTACAAAGATGATTTATTCATGTATCAAATAAAATGCTAACGTGGGCGAAATATTGAAACATTTGTGACCACTGCAAGTGAACTGTTTACCACTGCTTTGAAAACATTTCCACGTTGCTTCTTAATACCAGTGTTAACCACAACAATAATGCCAACTGTTAGTGAGTAATTTACTACATGCCAGGCACCAAAGCCAGGGTTTTGTATATCTAATGTCATTTAACTGTCCCCCTGCCACCTGAGATACAGGTATTGTTACTTTCACGTTACAGATGAGGAAACTGAGGTAAATGAAGTGAAAAAAGGAGGCCAAGATCACAAAGCTAGAAAGTGGCAATGATGAAGCTCTAACTGATGGGGGATGGGGACCACTCTAAACCATAAGGCTGTGCTGCCTGTGATCAACTGGATAATGGTTTTATGCGGTTCAAGGAGACTTACTGTACTCCCTTAATACAGGGTGGGCAAAAGTCGGTTTACAATTGTTTGTATGGAAAATAGCACAATAATTAATAAATAATACAAGAATAAACTCTGTATTTTGCATACTCATAATTGTACATCTTCTTTTGCCCACCCCTCTCTATAGGTCTCTAGGTAGAGACACATTCATTTCTTGTATTCTTATACACCCTGTGGACAGGGCTGTTTCTCTTCTATCATACGAGTACTGGCTGTGAGCTCACTACCTACAAAGAACTCTGGAGGGGACATGAGAGAGACCTATAAGGTTGAATCACATGAGATTGCCACTGGGAATCTACATGGGAAGATTTCACATGATTCAGCCTGACACACAACTAAACCGAGACGCCGGGATAAACATTTCACAAGCACTAGCTCCTAAATCCTTAAAATAACTTGCAGACATGGGCACTATAATTATCCCCTTTTTATAGATGAGGAAGTTGAAGTGCTGAGGGGCGAAGTGACGCCTGTAGCCACATACCTGGTGAGTGACAAAGGTGGAATTTGAACCCAGGGCAGTCCGAGCACAGAGACAGGGCACTAAAGCCCAGCATGTAAGTTCCTCTTGAGGCTCAGGTGAAGGTAGGCACCTTATTTCTGCCCATGGAGAACTCTTACATTTTTATTTCACAAACACGGCATGGAGCGCTTGTTAGCTCACCTGGTGTATTTCGGTATCTCTGTGGTCGGGGCACACCTGGTCCTGTGTGTGGCCACCTCAGCTCTGGCATTTGCATGCATCCCCCTCTGAGAATAGCCAGCCAACGAGGGAAACATTTGGAGGGAGAACATAAAAAACAGAAGCATTTTCACTTTTAATTGTTACGTGGACATTGGACCTGCTTATGTGGAGGCCCAGACGCCTGCTAGAATATTTCAACTATAATTACATCCTCTTTTTTTTTTTTTTCTGTGTCCAGTTGCCCTTCTTTCTAGGTCGCCTACGCAGGTAGGAACCATAGGAGTGACCATTTAATTGTACATAATTAAATTGTAGTCAGTACAATTAAAGTTATTTGCATATAGGTAAGCCATTTTAAGAACGTTCCTCTTGCCCTACCCAGTATGGCTCAGTGGTTGGAGCACTGGCCCGTGGACTGACAGGTCCTGGGTTCGATTCCAGTCAAGGGCATGTACCTTGGTTGCAGGCTCCATCCCTGATCCCCTGGCCTTGTCCCGGGGCGTGTGCAGGAGACAACCAGTCAATGTGTCTCTCTTACATGTTTCTCTCTGTCTCTCTCCCTCCCTTTCACTTTCTCTAAAAATCAACTGAAAAATAAACTTGGGTGAGGATTAACAACAAAAAAGAACTTTCCTCTTAAAAAGTTTCCTAATCTTACATTTAGACACCCAAATCCTGTCTATATAAACCATAACTTATATTTTACATACACAGGCATATTCCTTGTTTAAAATGTTTTTTAATCACATGGGGAAAATGAAAAGGTTGTTTATTCTTTTTAATATTAAATGATTTCAATTTTGGTGGTGCCTGGTGAACCTGAAATTCTCCCCACTGCTGTCCCAGTATTTTGCAACCCCCCCCCCCCCCAATTTAAAATTACAACAGGCATTCTCAAAGTCGGCCTTCACCAAGTGGAGGGCTGTCCCTCTGCCTAGGCCACAGCACTGAGCCCTGTTTATAGTCAAACAGCAAGGACTGCTTGTTTCCAAGTCCTTTTCAGGGACTGAAGAGAAGGGTGAGTTTTAGAATCAACCTGACCTGGGTTTCCCCCACCAGCCCTAACTAGACTGATGACTCCAGGCAAATTACTAAAATCATCAGGAGCCTCATCTGCAAAATCAGGATAACTAAGCCTTATTCTACTAGTACAGGCTTTCATGGAGATTCAGTCAATAATGTGTATAAGTATATAGGAGGCAGTAGGCTCTCAGAAAATGTCATTCTTCAAAAAGCCTGCACTATCCGTACTCTATGGGTCTATGAATTCAGTTTTGTTTGGTGATCTTTCAAAGTCAGATTTGTGTTTCTTTGGGGTTTTGGCTGACTTAGGAGAATAGCTTTCCGAAATCCATTAATATTTCATTGGAGCTATGGAGCAACAGCTGTAAAACTTGCTTGGTGGGTCCTAATTGCAATGAATAATAGACTCTTTTGAAATGTAATCCTTCAAAATGGGTATTACAATTAAATTCCAACCAATCCAAAGGCACTTTAAAATATGTTTAAAAATTTCCCAAGCCAATTAGAAAACTGGTTGGTCCAACTGTCAAGTGTAGAGAAATATGATAATTTATGCAAAGACTACTGTTCCAGGAAGGCCTTGGCTGGCTGTGAAACACTGAGAAAACACCTCAGTGATACTATGTGATACAAAATCACTGAATGTATTTTTAAGGAAAGTTTAAATATAGCACATACATTGTAAAGGATAGAGTGGCAGTTACTAGAACAAGATATGGTTTGTTTTTCTGTTAAGATTTTCTGTCTTGAATATGACAACATTGTATGCTAACCTTGACATTTATTTTGTACAAAATAGTATAGTTACAGTACCCTTATGTAAGCAAGCAAGGTGCGCTACCATTACCTTTTTGATGCTAAGCGAATACAGAAACCAAACAATAATTTCATGCAAATAATTTAAATCTAGGGATAATTTTATTTAGAACTCACTAAATATTTGGGGAATATGGCTTTGAACATTCTGTTTATCGCAGGACCTCATGGCTGTAGGTATTCCAAAGTAATTTAAAATAATTTTAAAACATTTCTGGGGCTTATGTATTTTTAAAAATCTTGCCGAAACCGGTTTGGCTTAGTGGATAGAGCGTCGGCCTGCGGGCCTGCGGACTGAAGGGTCCGGGGTTCGATTCCGGTCAAGGGCATGTACCTGGGTTGCAGCTGATCGATGTTTCTCTCTCATCGATGTTTCTAACTCTCTATCTCTCTCCCTTCCTCTCTGTAAAAAATCAATAAAATATATTTTTAAAAAAATCTTAATCACATGCTTATGCAACTCATCCTTTATCCTTGATGTTTATTTAAACTAAAAGACAACAACAAAACCCCCATTGTATTTTCGTGGGAATTTGCAGCAAAAATAGATGCAGTTAATCTAGGCCACAAAGGCTTGCTCCCCAATCCACACTGTCCCAGTTAACATTTACTTAAACCCTCTCAGTGTGCTAGGTGGTTTATGGAGACTCTCAACAATGAGATCCGCCATTTAAAATGGGTGTTAATTACACTCAAAAGGTTGGGTAGCTTTTTAAAGGTTGGGGGGGTTCCTTAAGGAAAGTTCCACAAATGTGGTGATAAAGGATATCTACATATAAAGAGAAGGGAATGGGATGTTTTGAGGGCGACTTAGTCCTACACCTTCATCTTGGCCACTAAAGTTGTTTTGTTTTGTTTTTTCCTGGTTAATGTTGACATACAGGCCTCACAGAGGAGGTCTGACAACATTTCGGAATGGAAAGAGGATGTTGCAAAGGAAAGCTTCGTACATTTAAAAGTTAGGATAAATGGGTTATTTGCCAAATAACTGTTAAGAGTGACGTTTTAGTTGTGTGTTTTTTAAAAAAAGCATATGCAAAAAAGTATTTATTGGGCTTGTTCTAATTGGAGTTCTAAACAAATATTGTTTTTTTGTGTTTACCCCCCTCCCACCCTACCCCCAGCTAAAACGAGTTAACGTGTGTGTGTGTGTGCTGGGCGCCAGCAGAGACTAGCACGTTATCGTGTAGATTTTAAATTTTTTTTTTTAAAGAGCCAAATAAACCTGTTTCTTAAGTAAACCAGTACATTTCTGAAGTTAGCCAAAAAAAAAAAAAAAAATCCCAAAGGAAACAGGAATTAACATCTTTGGAGCTCGATTTAAAAAAATTTTTTTTTTCTTAATTAAAAAAGAACCCTAATCTTCCCTAATTTTTTTTTTTTTTTTTTTTTTTTTTTTTGCTATAGGCGAGAACCGAAGTTTGGAGGCAGACGAGCAGGCGAGCGCTGTGCCCGGGCGCAGAGCATGAAGGCCGGGCGGGCGCGGGGAGCGGGCGCCCGCCGCCCGGCGCGGGGGTGAGCGAGAGAGAGAGAGCGGAGCGCGTGTGGCCGGCGCCGCTCGGCCGGGAGCTCCCGCGCCCGCGCCCCGCGCCCCGCGCCCGCCGCCGCCGCCGCCGCCGCCGCCCCTGGTGCGATGGCGCAGAAACCCCGTTGACAAGGCACTGCTTTTTCATGACGGTGAGTTTCCCTTTGAGTGTATTATAATTTTGTGATAAAAATTTCAAGGAGAGAGAGAGGAGAGAGAGAGAGAGAGGAAAAAAAAACCACACCACCTCCTTCCTCTGCCTCTTCCCTCCGGGGAGGGGACCGGCGCGGGAGGGGGCCCGGAGGTCTCCCTCCCGCCGGCGGAAAAGAAAGAGGAGCAAATTAAACACCGAGTTGCCAAAACCAGGATATTAGGTTTCAGCCCAGAGAGCTATTGGCTACGGCTGTGTTTTTTCTGGGGGGGGTGGGGGGTGGGTTTGTGGGTGGGTGATGGGGGTGGTGGGTGGATGGTGAATGGACACGGAGGACGGGGCGCCGAGTGGGGCCGCCGCGCCCCCGCCGCCCGGCCCGGCCCGGCCCGAGTGGACCAAGTTCAGTGTCGCGGGCGGGGGCGCGGGGCCGGGCCGGGCCGGGGGCGCCGGCGGAGGGGGCCCCGCGCCTTTTTTTTTTTTTCTTCCTCCCGCGGATGCAAATTTGTGGAGCGGGGAGAGGAGAGCCGGGCAGGGGCGCGGGCGGGCGGGCGGGCGGGGGGGGAGGGCGCCTAATGACTCACTGATGGAGCCGGTTTGACATTAGTGGTGCGAGTGCCGTCCGCCCCCCGGGCCGCCGGGCGCGGGCAGGAAGGCGGGCGGGCGGCGCGGGGCCGGGCCGGGCGGCGGGGAGGAAAATCAGCCCCAATCTCCTCCCCTCAGCTCCCCCCTCAGCGCCCGTCTCCCTCGGAAGCTCCGGGGTGTGGACCGCATTTTCTTTCTTCTCGGCAAAATGGACCCCGCGCCGCGGCCGGGGGAGGGCGAGGGCGGCGGCGGGGAGGGTCGCGTGGCGCCCCGGCTTCCTCTCGCCGCCCGGCGGGCGGGCGGCCGCGGGGAAGGGCCGGCGGCGCCGGGAGAGCTCGGGCCGCCGGGCTGCCCGGCTCCCCGGCCCGTTTCCCGGCCTTTCCCCGCCGCCCCGAGCGCCGCCAGCCCCGCGCCGGCCACCAGCCCGCGGCCGGGCCGGGCGCCTCCTGCGGGGACCGCGGCGGCCGGAGCGGGGAGCCCGGCGGCCCCCGTGGGCCGAGAGGGGGCGGGCCGGCTCCCGAGGCGCCCCGAGCGCGGGGTCTGGCGCGGGTCGGCGGCGGCGGTTGGAGGTGCTAAGATGGCGCTGGGCCTGGCCGGTCGCCAGGGCTGGTGGCGCAGTTGCTCCGCGGGCGCCATCTTCCCCGGCGGCGCGGGCGGCGGCCTCGGTGGGCACCTGGCCGGCCCGTTGCCGCGGGCTCGGGGCAGCCGCGCTCCGGGGCCCGGGAGCTGCCGTGGGGCCGGGCCTGCGTGGCTGTCTCTCCCCGGGCCCGAGGCCCCGAGGCCGCCCGCCTCGCACCGCCGCGGGTGACGCCCGGCGGCCGCTGGGTCCCTCCCGGGCCCGCTCCCCGCGGCCGGCACCGGCTAGGCCCGGTCTCTCCCCGGCCCGGCCTCCCCCGGCCCGGCTCCGGCGCTGAGCCGCCGCCGCCTCCTCCTCCGGGGCCGGTGAAGGCTGCGAGCGGGGCGGCCCGGTTACCGCGCAGCCCGGGGCCGTGTCGGCCGGCCCAGTGCGGGTTCCGGCGACTCCGTTCGGTGTGTGTGTGGCTGCTGGTGTTAGAACCGCCTGGAGGGACGGTTATCCGCCATCGCACTGGGCCGCAGCGGGTCCGCGATGGAAACTTCTGCTGGCTTTGCTGTTGGCTCTTCCCATCCGCCCGGAATGAAGCGCCTAGACCTCCCTCCGCTCCCTTCCTCTCAAATCCATAGAATATTAAATATGCCCTGACTCGGTTCTCAGCCGGTGGGTCGCGACCCTTTGGGGGTCGACCGGGTCGCCTAAGGCCATCGGAAAACACATCTATAACTGCATATTGTTTTTGTGATTAATCACTATGCTTTAATTATGTTCAATTTGTAACAATGAAAATACATCCTGCATATCAGATCTTTACATGACGATTCATAGCAGTAGCAACATTACAGTTATGAAGTAGCAACGAAAATAATGTTATGGTCGGGGGTCACCACCACATGAGGAGCCGTGTTAAAGGGCCGGGCATGAGGAAGGTTGAGAACCGCTGCCTTGGAAGGAGCCCGCGCTGAGGGGGGAGGGTGGGACTGGGAGCCTTGCTGCGCGGGAAGGGTGAGTGGGAGGAGGAGGAAGGTGTTGAGCTTTGCTCTCTTGAGGAGCCCACAGGGATGGAAGGCAGACAGGTAATTTCCAGTGGGTGAAAGTAACAGTGGCAACCAGTGTGTCCTTCACCATACCGTCTCGCCTTCCGAGCTGTGCTCGGTGCTGTATTTAATTCCTGTTTATCCTGTCAGCCCAGCAATAATGGTTTTATTCCCTGTTTACCAGGGAGAATTGACATTGGATTCAAAAAGCCAGTGTTGTTGGCTCTGCACCTATGGTGTCCACATCGGAGCAATAGAATCCACTGGGGGGGGGGGGGGGCGGTGGAGAATAGAAGCCACTGGGGAGATGTTTTGAAAGAGATTTGCAACATCACCCCTTCATTTGTTAGGGCCATTGGTTTCTTTCCCAAGGGTCCAATGGGTTAAATAACCTGAGTTTTAAGCTGATTCTTCGTTTTCCAACTTCTTGATACCCCCAACTCCCTCCGATTTTGAAATTCTGGGCCCCCCCGCCCCCCAGTACCTCCTGCATCTGAATAGGCCGCGGTCAGTGTTAGGACAAAGCTCTCCAGGTGACTCCGGTGCCACAGACACGCATGCAGAGCCGCACTGCACTGTGCTGCTGGCTCTTGTAATTGGACCATGAGACTTGGTCCATATCATTCTGTTTCAGCAGTTTATTGCATCATTCTCATTTTTATTTTTCTCCTGTAGCTGCCATTTATCAAAGTGTCAAAACTGTTTTCTTACAGAAAGGTGGCTTAGGTGTATCCTGTGACTTTACAATCTCAGTACATTTTTAAAAGCCTGTCTCATTCTAGTGCAGTGATGGCGAACCTTTTGAGCTCGGCGTGTCAGCATTTTGAAAAACCCTAACTTACCTCTGGTGCCGTGTCACATATAGAAATTTTTTGATATTTGCAACCATAGTAAAACAAAGACATATTTTTGATATTTATTTTATATATTTAAATGCCATTTAACAAAGAGAAATCAACCAAAAAAAAATGAGTTCGCATGTCACCTCTGACACGCGTGTCATAGGTTCACCATCACTGCTCTAGTGAGAAGTTAACAGACTTCTAGGTCTAGATGGGGCAGCTAGCTTAGTCAAGACAATTATGCAACAAAAATAGAGTTGAACGTGGGATTGATGAATTAGGAATAGGTTAGAAAAGATCCTAAAGTAAAAGCCTAGAGATGAATCCGTGGAAGAAAGGGGGTATGTTTTCTGAATTTTGAGTGGGTTTTGGTTGGGGAAGCAGGGTGGAGAGATTATTCTAAACATGAGCCTGGCAAGCAGAGTGCGCTTGAAGCCACAGCAGCTCAGGCAGAGGCAGAGCCAGCGGTGACCACTAGCCAGCCTGACCAGAATGGGAGCAGTCAGTGATGAAATCATCAACTTCTCGGGACTGAGGACCACATGCTTATTTTGTGCTTTCCTTTCTTTATTCTCAGATCACTGTTGTGTTTAGTAATTGCTAGGGGAGATGGTCGAGAACTTTGACTTCTTAATGTAAAAATTATATGTCCATATTTTAAAGTGTCTGTAAGGAGCAGCTATTGAATACCTGTATCTTTGCCTCTGTGGCTTTCCTCCCCTTGCTTTTCATGGTTAATGCCAAAGTAATTATGTTCTTTGACTAAAATCCAAGGAAGCTTGAAAGGAAGGGAAATCTAAAATAAACCTGCTGAGAGGGACACAGTAGCTTCTTTATTTTAAAGTAGCCTTTAGTGGAATTCAAGACAGACAAGATCTCTGCCCTCAGGGAATTTACAGTACTGTGGGGGAAACAGGAAATAAGTAAACAAATAATCAGGATAATCACAGATTAAGAAAAATTATTAGAAGTTAATAAGTTGGTGAATCTAAAGGAGTGCATTATGGGAACGACTGGCCAGTAGGAGTCAAGGAGCGTCCCTTTGAAGAGGTGACACTGAGTTGGGACTTGAAGCATGAGCTTGTGCTGGCCGCCTGGAAGCTGGGGAGGCATTCCTGCCTGGGAACCAGTGCCCAGACCCGGAAGGCCAACAGTCATGGGTGTTAGGAGCAGGAGGAGTAAGATGGCGTTGGAGAGATCCCTCAGGGCCTCTTGTGTTAGGCAGAACGGGGCTTGGGATTTTATTTTAATGAGAATGAGAAGCTTTCGAAGGGCTTTAATTGGGGCAGTGATGTGTTTTCCTTTTTAAAGATCACTGGCTGCTGTGAAGCGAGAGAGGAAGCAGGGAGGCTATTGGAATCGCTCTTGGTTGATGGTATCTTAGCAAGTGCAGTGGTGGTGGAGATGGAGCAGAGAAGATGTTGGGTTCAGATATTTTGGGGGTGGAGCCAGAAGTATTTACTGAATGGGTTGTGATTCTGGCCTAAGCCTTGGGGGCTGATGGTGCCATTTGCTGGTTGAAGACTGGAAGAGGAACAGGCTGGGTGGGGGTGAGGGTCGGGGAGACAAGAATTCTGTGCTGAACTTGTAATGTTTTTTAAATATTTGTGAGACATCCAAGTGAAAAGTCAAGTAGGCAGTATATACTCAAGTGGAGCTGAGAGGAGTTCCCGTAAGTTTTGGGACTCGGTAGCATGCACATGGTACAGGACGTCATGGAACTGGTTGAGATGATTTGTGATCATAGAGGCCTTAAGATCAAGCTATAAAACACTTCAGTGGCTAAAGGAGACTGAGGAGGTCCGGCCATTGAAGTGGGAGAGTGAGTTACCCTTTCAAGAAAGGGGCTGGTCCCTCTGCCAAATGCTGCTGAGAAGTTAACCCGTGAGGACAGAGAAATGCCCGTGTGGGTTTGGCCACGTGGACGTGGACGTAGCTCTTTTGACAAGTAGCTTCACTGGCGTATGGGGTTGGGGTTGGAAGCTGGATGGGATCACATCGGGAGAAAGGGAAGTGAATGAGGACCGCCTGTTGAGGAAGTTTTCTTGTAACGTGAAGACAGAAACAGCACAGCAGTGATTGGGGAGAAGTGAGGTCAAAGAAGATCTTTAAAAACATTGATGGGACATGGAAGAGCATATTCAAATGGGCTAATGAGAATAGCCAGTAGGGAGAGACTAAGGCAGAAGAGAGATAAGACTACCAAAAGAGCAGACTTCTTTTTTCTTTTTTTAAAAATATATTTTTATTGATTTCAGAGAGGAAGGGAGAGGGGGAGAGAGAGAGAGAAACATAAATGATGAGAGAGAACCATTGATTCGGCTGCCTCCTGCACACCCCATACTGGGGATCAAGCCCACAACCTGAGCACGGGCCCTGAGGGAATCGAACCATGACCTCCTGGTTCATAGGTCGACACCCAACTACTGAGCAGAATTCTTGGGAAGGTGAGAAGGAATTCAAAACACAAGAGGAGGGTCTGCCTTTGGTGGGAGCAGGAAGACTTGCAGTAGCAAGAGAGAAGGCAGAGAATGTGGACACAAATGCAGGATTTATGAATTGTAAGTCGAATATATGGTTTCTGTTTTCTTAGTGAAGTCTGGGGCAAGGCTAGCAACGTACAGGAAGAAGGGGTGGGTGGTTTGAGGTGAGAAGGACACCTCACCTGGGACAGCAGGACAGTGAACTCACTGGAAACTGAGGTAGGATTGCTGGGCATTTTTGAATGCCTGGCTGCGGCTTGGGTCTGAATTTAAGGTGAAAACAATCAACATGTTAATACATGGTTTTCTGCCAGCACCGTTCAGCTGTTAGGAAGGAAACAGAGCTGGCAGTGATCAGTTCAACCAAGAGTGGAGTTTTGCCTCCCAGGTGTGACAGGAAGAGAGGAGATGGGACATGGAGGTTGGTTGCAGTGGTGAACCCTGGAATGCTAGCCAGGAAGCAAAGCAAGAGGAGCTAAGGGGGTGGAGCCATGTATCTTCACCATGAAAATCATTCTTGGTTGAAATCAGTTAATGGGCACAGAATTTCAGTTTGGGATGATGAGAAAGTTCTGGAGCTGGATAGTGGCAACAGTCGCCCAGCAATGTGAATTTAATGCCGCTGAACTGTACACTTAAAAATGGTAAATCTTGTCTGTATATTTTACCACAGTAAAAAAAATACCATGTGAACATTGTGGCAGATACATGTTATTTCCATACTGCCTTGGGCTATTTGCAAAGTAGTATATTTTCTAGGGAAGAAAGTAGCCTTAGAAATCAAATCTCAACTTACTGAGACCAAAGAGGCACTATTCCCTCATATCATGGTCCCAGACTTGAGTGTGGGGTGGGGCCCAGGAATCTTACATTATTTGTTTCTCTGTTCACTGATTTTAGGCCTTTAGCATAGCATTTAAAACAAGCTGGGCACTCAGTACACATTTGCTGACTAAATATGGGAGAACGCAGGTAGAGTAGAATGATGGGAACCAAAGGGAAACAGGTTCTAGAGCAGCCGTGGGCAAACTACGGCCCGCGGGCCGGATTCGGCCCGTTTGAAAAGAATAAAACTAAAAAAAAAAAGACCGTACCCTTTTATGTAATGATGTTTACTTTGAATTTATATTAGTTCACACAAACACTCCATGCTCTTGTTCTGGCCCTCCGGTCCAGTTTAAGAACCCATTGTGTCCCTCGAGTCAAAAAGTTTGCCCACCCCTGTTCTAGAGACAGGTGGAGGCCAACAATGTCTTACCCCATTAGAGGGCTGTGTGAGAAAAAGAATAATCAAGACCATTTGATGTGATTGTTTTCAGCATTTGACATTCTGATCTCTGCAGGTGATGAGAAAAATCAAAATATTTGGGGAGTGGAGAGAGAGAAGTATTTTTTCCCTTTTTTAAAGTTGAATTTATTGGGGTGATAGTGGTTAATAAAATCATACAGGTTTCAGGGGTACAATGGAAATGAGCATTGGGAAATCACTTTTTAAAGATTCAAACAAGTGGGAGTGTGTGGCGCTCTTAACCTCCCTTTTCCATTCTTTCCTCTGCAACTGCTGTCATTTGTGAGGTTCCTCTATTCGCCAGTTGTCTACAGGATACGCAGTAGTGACGTGCAATTAGAGGCCAGGAGAGGGGTAGATGAAAGGACTCAGAACAGGTGTCTACAATCTTCACTGAGAAGATAGCAAGGGCATATGTCAGGGCAAAGGCAAAAGTTTTGAGTTTAAGAGGAGTAAAGTTGCAGAATGTATCAGATGCCGGGGAAATGGATAAAAGAAATGGCCCTTAGCTGTGATGAGGCAGTGTGAACCGGTAGCACCGCATCCATCTATCTGCATGAAACTTCTCACGTGATGAATAACGTTCTGTGTTAGAAGGGGGAGGTACCGTCGGCGAGGGGCTGGCAGAAAGTGGTTAAACAAGTGTGGCGTGTGGGAGGGCTCACAGAAAAAGAATGAGTGTGGATTTAAAGGCAAGCCCTACATTGGAAACCTTGTAGGTAGTATCTCGCTGAATGGGGATGGAGCCCAGGATGTGGCTCTGCTGGGGTGGCTGGCCCATTTGGAGAGCAGTTCGAGAGGTGGGAGGTTAACATATGTCAGTGATGGCTAACCTATGACACGCGTGTCAGAGGTGACACGCGAACTCATTTTTTTGGGTTGGTTTTTCTTTGTTAAATGGCATTTAAATATATAAAATAAATATCAAAAATATAAGTCTTTGTTTTACTATGGTTGCAAAGATCAAAAAATTTCTATATGTGACACGGCACCGGAGGTAAGTTAGGGTTTTTCAAAATGCTGACAGGCCGAGCTCAAAAGGTTTGCCATCACTGACATATGTAGTAAGGGAAGGTGAACGAAAGAGTCTTGGGGAGAAGCAGCTGGGGGCTGTGACCTGTTTGTCCTTACCTCCTCCTCTGTACTTCAGTTCAGGAAAAGGTCCTCAGACCTCCCTGTGCAGGTCCCCTTAATCCTAATCAACTTTAATGTATATAGTTGTGATGTTTAAGTTATAAATTTCTTTTAAATAAAGTTGTAAAGTTGAACATTTTCTGTTTTTGTGGGTTCTTTGACTATCTTGAAAACACAAACACTTATATTACCTGAATAAAAACCCTAAGTGTGTGGGAATGAGGGAGGAAAGGTATTGCCTTTCTAGAAAAGGCTTATTTCAGCTCAGCAAAATCCAGGATGCTTCACTGTGTCATCGGCAATTAAACTTTGTGTCCTAACCTGTGGTTGAAACAATTTCACAAGGAAAACAAAATAGGGGAAAGAGAAATAATATTTGTTAAACCTTAATATTATTTCAAGCACTAATGGGTTTAATATTATTAAATTCTCACAACAACTTTGTAGATTGGTTTTGTCTTCGTTTTCTAGATAATAAAACAGGTTTAGAAAGGATAACTTGCTCAAGATTACATTATTGTGGGGCAGAGCTGGAATTTGAATATATACCTCAGACCCATGCATCATACACTTTGCCATTGGTGTTAATCCCATGTATAAATTTAATCTACAAATAACTGCCTACCAGGTAAACAAACATTTTGAGGTCTTAAAATTGGATAACCTTTGTTTCAATAGGAGGAACAGGGAAAAGTAGTGATTTAATGGCTAAATAAAAATCGTGACCAAAAAAACCCTAATCTCTTAGGTGGATAGTCAAATTTTATGTCAAAGCAGTTATTCTGCCCCTTCTGCAGATAATTCAGTTTTTATTTGCATAATATGGCGAGTCGAACTTGGGGACCGTTGTAGCTCCATCTTTGGTAGCAATCATGGATTATGAGTCGTATCTTTCACTTAAAAAATCTTAATTGGAAGAGACTCTAAAATAAGACCTTTAAGATTGATACTGCATAGCTCATGTTATCCTTTTGTTTTAAATACTGTCAATATAAGCACAGTAATCATGGTACAGATTTGGGAGGAAAGTACTTGAAATATACTGTAATTTGCTTTAAAGAAACGTTCTTTTAAAGAGGCCATATTGTAGGTTGACTATAAGGCATATTTACTCAGTTGTGGCCAGTAAGACAACATGTCAAAATGAATAATTTTTTTTTTACTCTACAAGAAAGCTTAGCCTTGATGGGCAACAGTAGCAAAAGGTCTCTAGACACATTCTCACTGAGGATCCTTGAGTTCACTTGGGCTGACTTAGATCTTGAGTATCATGGCGCTTACTGAACAGCCTGAGCTAGTTCTTCATGCCAGGCTGCAAGAACGAACTTGAATTTTCCTCCTTGCCCAGTGAGAACCAACCTTTTCACCACTTACTAGTGGTGAGCCTAATTTAGGGAGATGAAGAATTTCAAAATCTTGTGGGAAGTGTATTGGAGAAAATTTCAAAATTTGTTAAGAGGACTTAAATATTTTGAATGTGAGTAAGGAGTGTTGGGGCAGCTATTGTATGTATTGAAATCAACCATCTTTAAAAGTTGCAGTATAGTTTATTTTTTAATCTTATGCCAATATTTATTATACAGAAGCAGAGGTAAATATTTTGATACAGAGAAGAAATCCACAATATGGCCACTAGATGAAAACAAGGACATTCAGACCTTTAAGTTTAGACACAGACATGGTGGAAAATAGATGCTGCTCCAGCAGGAACCAACATTCTTAAGTTCCCATGCTTGCAGTATATTTTAGATAGGACTTCTTTTATGGTAATTTTTTTAAAAAAGACAAATCAATTTATCTGATTTCTTGGTTAATTTTTTATTATAGAATTAGTATTCAGCATTCCTTAGAAAATATTTTATAGTGTTTGAGCCATCCCATCAGTGGATTTTTAGCAATAATGTTTTTTGCTTTTTATTGAATTTATTGGGGTGACGCTGGTTAACAAAATTATACAGATTTCAGGTGCACAATTCCACAACACATCATCTGTATTGTGTGTTCACCCCAAGTCAAGTCTCCTATCACCATTGATCCCCCTATAAGCTCCTCCACTTCTCCCCAACTCCCACCCCCCACAATCCTCACACTGTTGTCTTGTCCATGAGTTTTTTCGCTTTTTCTCAATCCCCCTATCCCAGTGGTCGGCAAACTGCAGCTCGCGAGCCACATGTGGCTCTTTGGCCCCTTGAGTGTGGCCACGAAGTTTCAATCGCACTGTACGTGCACGCCCGCACATGGTATTTTGTGGAAGAGCCACACTCAAGGGGCCGCAGTTTGCCGATCACTGCCCTATCCCTTAGCAATAATTTTTAAAGCCTTAAGTATTTCCCCGGAATTAAAAAGAAAAGCTTTATTTGTTGACAGTTTTAGTACAATGTACATGAAAGTTTATAAATATAAAATAACTTAGAGTAGTTTATAATTTACTCTTTTCAGAAATCATTTCTTTTTTAAATATGTTTTTATTGATTTCAGAGAGAGGAAGGGAGAGTGAGAGAGAGAAACATCAATGTGAGAGAGACACATTGATTGGTTGCCTCTTGCACATGCCCCAACCAGGGCAGGGGATTGAGCCTGCAACTGAGGTACCTGCCCTTAACCAGAATCGAACCTGAGACCCTTTAGTTTGTGGGCCCAACTCTCTGTCCACTGAGTCAAACCACCTAGGGCCAGAAATCATTTTTTAAAATATATTTTATTGATTTTTTTACAGAGAGGAAGGGAGAGGGATAGAGAGCTAGAAACATTGATGAGAGAGAAACATCGATCAGCTGCCTCCTGCACACCCCCAACTGGTTATGTGCCCGCAACCAAGGCACATGCCCTTGACCGGAATCGAACCTGGGACCCTTGAGTCCGCAGGCTGACGGTCTATCCACTGAGCCAAACCGATTAGGGCCAGAAATCATTTCTTAATAAATAATAGAAATAGAGAAAGCTGAATGCCATTTTGAGAGATTAAATTTAAAATATTATATTAGAGTTTGGCAAACAAAGGTATTAATATGAATTTAGACAACTAATGGGAATTTCAAGGGGGAATGCCCAGTCTTGGAAGGAAATACTTGGGCATGTAAAATGGACATTGTGCTGCACAAACTACTACTGCACACCAGAGAAAATGCGTTTACCTTTTTTATGATATTTTATGAGTACTAATATATCACTGCACATTCCCTTTTTTTCTTTTTTTTTAAATTGTTTTATTGCTTAAAGTATTACAAAGAGTATTACATATGTCTCCTTTTTTTCCCCCCTTGACAATCCCCTGGCCTCCCCTACCCCCAGTGTCTTGTGTCGATTGGTTACGCTTACATGCATGCATACAAGTCCTTCGGTTGATCTCTTACCGCCCCCCACCTGCCCCCCAACCCTCCCCAGCCTTCCCGCTGTAGTTTGACAGTTTGTTCAAGGCACTGTGGTACAAGTGAGAGCAAAGGAGAGACAGTCGTTGTATGAATGATGGATGGATGCTTGAGGCCATCCATCCATCATTCATACAGCAAGTACTGTTGAGCACTGAATGTGTGCCAGGTGCCACTCTAGGCTCTAGGATGCCTCAGTGAACAAGAGACCAAGGCCCTATTTTCACGGGAAGACAGACAGTAACCCTAGGTAACTTTGTAGTAAGTTACAGGGGAAAATAAAGCAGGATAAGGAAGATGTGGGGTGCTGGGGGTGGGAAGGTGGTCATGGTAGGTCATGATCATCTGAGCAGAGACGAAGAAAGTAGGGGTGAGCTTGAGGCTATCCAAAGGAACAACATTCCAGGCAGGGCAGCCAGTGCAAAGGGCCTGAGACATGAGCATGCCTGGTGAGGTCAGGGCATGGCAAGTCAGCCAGGGCTAGAACTAGAGAGGTCAGAAAGGCGGGGGGAGGACACAGTTGTGTAGGGCTTCACATAGAAAAGGGTTTTTTAAAAGATTTTTTTTATTGATTTTTAGAAAGAGAGGAAAGGAGAGGGAGAAAGAAACATCGATGCAAGTGCAAAACATCGATCGCTGCCTCCTGCACGCTGCCTACCACTACCTACCAGGGATTGAGCCTGAAACCCAGGCATGTGCTCTGACCGCGAATCGAACCAGCAACCTTTCAGTACATGGGATGACACTCAACCAATTGAGCCACACCCGCCAGGGCTAGAAAAGGATTTGGGTTTTTACCATGAGGGAAATGGGGATACACTGGAGGGTTTCGACTTGTGTTTTAAAGAGATTACTCTGGAAGCTGGGTTGAGAATAGATTGTAGGGAGTAAAAGAATAAGAGCAGAGAAACCAGATGGGAGATGATAGCTTGGAGTAGGAAGATGGTGGTGGTTGTATGTGGTTGAAATGTGGATCTATTTTGAAAGTATAGTCAATGGCATTTAAAAAAAATGTAATCCTCACCTGAGGATATTCTTTATTGATTTTATAGAGGAAGGGGGACGAGAGAGAGAAAAACATCTATGTGAGAGAGAAACATCTGTGTGAGAGAGAAACATCAGTCAGTTGCCTCCTCTTCATGCCCTGACCAGGAACCAAACCTGAAACCCTTTTGGTGTACGGCTGCTGCTCTAACTAACCAAGCCTCCATGGCATTTCTTGATGGATGGGGTTTGGGGCATAAGAGAATGAGCAGTCAAGGGATACATCTAGGAAATGGAATTTGAATCAAAGCCCAAAGGAATGGGTTGAAAAGGAGATAGCAATAAGCAGAGGAATTAGGTCAGAAAGAACTGAATTAGGTGAGGAGTGTATGAGGGGGTAAGACAGTGAGGAAGTGTCTTTGGATGGAGTGAGAAGTAAAAGGAGGGAGGAAAAGTGAAGGAAGGCTGGGAAGGGACACTGGGATCAGTTTGTGAAACGCTCTAAATGCAAGGCCAAAGTATTTGAAATTGTCCCTCACTTACTAAGAGATCATAAAGGTTTTCAAGCAAGGCAGTGATTTGACTTAAAAAGAAAGAAGCATTGGAGTTAATAGCTTTGGAACCAGACTGGCCTGAGTTCCCATCCTCGTTCTTCTTGCTGTGCTGCCTCTGAGGCAGTGTGCCGCAGTTTCTTCGTCTGGGTTGAGATTTACCTTGCACAGGGAGTTGGTAAGAATTAAGTGAGATCATGCATATAAAATGTAAACGTAGCGCTTTACCTATTCGGGTCTTGACTATCACTTAAAAATTATTACTGTTATAAAAAAGTAATATTAAAGCAGTGTTTAATTATACTTAGTCTTCTAATAGTGAATGAATGAATGGCCCCCTTAGAAAATAAAATAAACTGCCCTAGCCAGTTTGGCTCAGTGGATAGAGTGTCGGCCTGCAGACTGAAGGGTCTCAGGTTCGATTCCGGTCAAGGGCACATGCCCAGGTTTTGAGTTCGATCCCCAGTAGGGGGTGTGCAGGAGACAGCTGATCAATGATTCCTGTCTCTCTCCCTCTCCCTTCCTGTCTGAAATCAATAAAAATATATTTTAAAAATAAAATAAACTATTTAGTCTAAAGTGAACTAAATTCTTACCCAGCCAGTCTGTCTCAGTGGTTGAACATCTGACTATGCACCAAGAGGTCACCAGTTCAATTCCTGGTCAGGGCACATGCCCGGGTTGAGGGCTCGATCCTGCTGGGGACATGCAGGAGGCAGCCAGTTGATGGTTCTCACTGATGTTTCTCTCTCCCCCTCTCCCTTCCTCTCTCCCTAAAAAATCAACAAAAGCATATTAAAAAAAATAAAGTGAACTCTTCTTGTCAGCCAGTATTTCCTTCCAGGACTGGGCATGCCCCTTGAAATTCTTGTTAGTTGTCCAGTAGTAGTTTTATCATAACAGCAAGGGATGTAACACAGAGTTTCCCCTCAACAACATATTTAGAGATCAAATCTAACAGATTCCCCTCTTATATTCCCAGTTTAGAACAGAAAAGGCTCTGAGATATTTAGCAGTAGAAACCTGATGTCACTTTAAAATCCAGTTTCCAAAAATTAACCCAGTGTTTTTTCCTGATAAACACTGTTCAGTAGAACACAGGTTTAGAAATTGCTTGGAAAGTGAAGAAAAATAGAGCATGGGCTTTGGTTTCATTTAAATATAAAACATACCTTAACAAATAAAAATATACTAAAGAAAAAGACTCAGAATGTTCCAAGGTATTAGTCTCTTCAAGCTGCTGTAACAAAATACCATAGACCCAGTGGCTTAAACAGCAGAAATTTATTTTCTCACAGTTCTAGAGTCTGGGCAGTCCCAGATCTGGTGCCTGCCAATTCAGTTGCTGGGAAGGTCCTCTTCCTGCTTTGCAGATAGCAGCCTTCTCACCCATCCCTACATGAGCTCTGGTGTCTCTTCCTCTTCTTCTTTATTTTAAAATTAGAGGCCCAGATTCGTGCACCAGTGGGGTGCCTCGGCCTGGCCTGCACCCTCTTGCAATCCAGGACCCCTCGGGGGATGTTGGACTGCCAGTTTCAGCCCGATCCCAGCCCGATCCCACGGGCCAGGCCGAGGGACCCCACTGGTGCACGAATCCATGCACCGGGCCTCTAGTGTGCATATAAGATCTTTGGTTAATCTCTTCCCGTCCTCCCCCTCTCCCCCTTTCCTTCTGAGATTCATCAATCAGTCTGTTCCATGTTTCCATGCCTGTGCATTGAACGTCTGCCCCTTGATGGTCAGTGCATGTCATAGCTACCGGTCAAATGGTTGCTTAGGTTTTTATATATCCTATATAATAAAAGGGTAATATGCAGATCTACCAAATGGCTGAATGACTGGTCACTATGACGCACACAGACCACCAGGGGGTAGACGCTCAATGCAGGGGGAGCGCTGCTCAGCCAGAAGCCAGGCTGATGGCTGGAGAGCGCAGTGGCAGTAGTGGGAGCCTCTCCCACCTCTGTGGCAGTGCTAAGGATGTCCGAATGAATGAATGAATGAATAAGTAAGTGGGGAGTGGAGAGCAGGCCTAAGCCGGCAGGAGGACATCCCCCAAGGGGTCCCGGACTGCGAGAGGGCATAGGTCGGGCTGAGGGGACACCCCCGCCCCAAGTGCACTGATTTTCATGCACCAGGCCTCTAGTATAGGTATATTTTTATTGATTTCAGAGCAAGGAAGGGAGAGAGAGAGACAAATATCAATGATGAGGGAATTATTGATTGGATGCCTCCTGCATGCCCCCACCTTGGATCAAGCCCATAACCTGGGCATGTACCCCAACCAGGAATTGAACTGTGACCTCCTGGTTCATGGGTTGATGCTCAACCACTGAGCCACACCAGCTGGGCTCTCTTTCTCTTATAAGAGCACCAGCCCTATTGGATGAGGGCCCTACCCTGTGACTACATTTAACTTTAATAACCTCCTAAAGACCTGTCTCCAAAGACAGCCACATTGGTAGTCAGGGTTTCAACATGAGTGTTGAAGGAGCACAATTTAGTCCATAGCAGCCACCTCTAGGCAATGGAATCATAAGTCATCTTCATTTTCTGCACATTTCTGTACTTGCCAAACTTTACGCAATTGAGGGTGTTGGGTGAAAAACACTTCTGGATTCTACTTATGTGAGGTACCAAAAGTAGTCAAATTCATAGTGACAGAAAAAGTAGAATGGTGATTTTTAGGGGCTGGGGAGAGGGAAGGAAGAGTTAGTGTTTAATAGGTATAAAGGTTCAGGTTTGCAAGATGAAAAGACTTATGGAGATGGACGGTGGTGATGGTCGCACAATAATGTGAATTACTTAATGCCACTGAAATGTGCACTTAAAAATGATTAAGATGGTGAATTTTATCACACACACATAAAAATTCCCAGCCCCCCTTAAAAAATATTCTAAAAAATACACAGCTTTTGGGGTTAGACCAGGTTTTAAGACCAGTTCTGTGTTGATCTCGTGGTTCTCAAACTCGAGTGTGCATCAGAATCACCCAGAGGGCTTGTTTAACACCGAGCTCCTGATCCAGCAAGTCTGGGATGGACCTGGGACTTGCATTTTCAACAAGCTCCCAGGTGGTTGGGAATCCCTGGTTTCCCTGTTTATTGAAATGGGTCTGTCGCCAAAACCGGTTTGGCTCAGTGGATAGAGCGTCGGCCTGCGGACTGAAAGGTCCCAGGTTCGATTCCGGTCAAGGGCATATACCTGGGTTGCGGGCATATCCCCAGTAGGAGATGTGCAGGAGGCAGCTGATCGATGTTTCTCTCCCATCGATGTTTCTAATTCTCTATCTCTCTCCCTTCCTCTCTGTAAAAAACCAATAAAATATATTAAAAAAAAAAAAAGAAAAAAAAGAAATGGGTCTGTGAGCTGCTGTGAGGCTCTGTGAGTGCCTGATCCAGAAGCTCTTAGCATCAGCTTCCTGTCCATTAGCAAAGAGTTGCCTTGCTTTTATTTTCAAATACTTTACTTTTGGATTTTCCCCCCATGTAATTATGGTCATTTTATACAAACACAAAGAAATAACTTATTTTTAGAAACATTTATTAAAATCTTTAAATATGTAAGAGGCATATAACATTAATTTACTTTCTTAGAAAATTATGATTATTTTAGTCTAATGGCTAGACTAGGGTTATCTTTGGAACTAATTTTAAATTTTTTTTCCTTTTCTAAATTAAATCTCTGTGTGTGTGGGGGGGGCGGGGCGGGGGTGATGAGGGGCTATATTCTGGTGAAAGTAAGAGTTATGGCAACTCCCTTCCCTCCAACCCTCTCCCATTAAAAATCCCACAAACAAAATCTCTGGGAAATCTTATATAAATAATTAGGGTAAATATTATTCACAACTCGTTAACTGTTCTTAAATCTTCTTTAAGATTTCTACCTTGTGGCTATCCATAAGGGCTATAGCAAGGAGAAAACCTCTAGGTTGTGTTTTTCCTGAATTAAGTTCTATAAGTCTATCAAGTTGTACATATTATTTTCTTAGCATTAAAAAATCTCCTGCAGGCCTGACCTGTGGGGCTCAGTTGGTTGGAGTGTCATCCCATACACAAAAGGTGGCAGGTTCAATTCCCGGTCAAGGCACATACCCAGGTTTTGGGTCCAATCCTGGGGCCTGGCTCGTGCAGGAGGCAGCCGATGTTTCTCCTCTCTCTCTCTCTCTGTCTCTCTCTCTTCTTCCCTCCCTCCCTCTTTTTAACATCAATTTAAAAACATCTTCCGCAGGCCCAGCTGGCGTGGCTCAGTGGTTGAGTACACAGTTCAGTTCCTAGTCAGCGCACATGCCTGGGTTGCAGGCTCCATCCTCAGTGTGGAGGCAGCCAATTAATGATTCTCTTTCATCATTGATTTCTATGTCTCTCCCCCTGTCCTTCCTCTCTTAAATCAATAAAAACTATATTTAAAAAAATCTCCCACAAAAATTCAGGGGAAAAAAAGTTCTCTAAGTCTGTAGACCTGAACTGTCCAATATGGTGGCCACCAGCCACGTGCGACTATTAGCACTTGAAATGTAGATTTAAAGTGCTTTGCCCTGGCCGGTGTGCTAAGTGGTTAGAGTCTTGGCCCCAGTACTCAGGGTCACAGGTTCAATTCCCAGTCTAGGGCACATACCTGGGTTGCAGGTTTGATCCCCGGCAGAGTTGGGGTGCGTGGGGGAGGCAACCAATCCATGTGTGTCTCCCACATCTCTCTCCCCCCGCCCCCTCTCCCCTTCCCTCCCTCCCTTCCACTGTCTCTAAAAATCAACGGAAAAAATATCCTCAGGTGAGGATTAACAAAAAATTAATTAAATTAAATAATATGCTTCGCTTTTCTCAGCAAACATGTCTTGTGATAAGTTGATCAAACTTTTAGAATTTTAATTGATGGAGGATTGAGGATTTTTGCTCTGGGAGGACGTGTTGTAAGATTCTCAATTGCCATCTTTCGGCATGGGAAACATTTATAGAAGTCAGACCTTCCAAAACTCATGTTTTCACCCACAGAGATGAGAAGCAGCAGGGCTTGGGAATTAGAGACTTGAGATCAAACCTCTGTCTCAACTACTCACAAACTCCGCAGTGTTGGGCAAGTGTCTTACATTCTTTATAAAAACAGCGGTAAGAATACACCCCTGGCAGGAAGGAGTGTGTTAGAAGGATTAGAACCATGTGAAGGGCCTGGCAGAGGGAAGGCATTTAGGAAATGTTAGCTGCTGTTACAGTTTTCAGCGCCTCCTGTGCCTTGGTATATCAGTTAATTATAAAAGGGGGTTACTATGACTGTAAATATCCCTACTAGCATATGTTTATTTGTATGCACATTAATAATGCTTTCTTGCAGATTGGAAATTATTTCAGATGTAGGTGTCTTGCGTTTTCAATAAGGTAATCAGCTCCTTGAGAGCTGGGACACTTATGTACTTGTGTGGGTCTTCTGTGTTTCTTTAATCCTTTACACGCCCCTCCAGCACAGGCTTATTTCAATAGATAATCAGGGAATCGAGTCTTTGTTAACATTATGATAAATTATAACAATACTTCAGTATGCTTTCTTTTTCAAAAACATATTTTATTGATTTTTTACAGAGAGGAAGGGAGAGGGATAGAGAGTTAGAAACATTGATGAGAGAGAAACATCTATCAGCTGCCTCCTGCACACTCCCCACTGGGGATGTGCCCGCAACCAAGGTACATGCCCTTGACCTGAATTGAACCTGGGACCCTTCAGTCCGCAGGCCGACGCTCTATCCACTGAGCCAAACCAGTTAGGGCTCAAAGTGCTTTCTTAAAGAAAAATTATGATATTGTTAAGAGCAGCATCAACAGAAGTTATAAGCTATCACTAGAAGTTTAAGAAAAAGTTAAATAATGACAAACCTCCATAGAAGTTAATTTTACTGAGGCAAAAATCTAAGAACTTAAGTCTTCAGAGAGGGAAATAGGTGTTTTTAAGGAAAGATTATTAAGACACCATGAAGCAAGAAAATATTGTAAACACTGCCAACGAACAAACAAAAAGAAAATATTATTCTAATTTGTCCAAAAGGATGATACTGAATAATGGTGATAATGGAACTATGGATCTGTCCTAATTTATTTTATTTTTTTTAAATATATTTTATTGATTTTTCACAGAGAGGAAGGGAGAGGGATAGAGAGTCAGAAACATCGATGAGAGAGAAACATCGATCAGCTGCCTCCCGCACATCTCCCACTGCGGATGTGCCCACAACCCAGGCACATGCCTTTGACTGGAATCGAACCTGGGACCTTTCAGTCCGCAGGCCGACGCTCTATCCACTGAGCCAAACCGGTTTCAGCTTATTTTATTTTTAAATATATTTTTATTGATTCAGAGGGAGGAAGGGAGAGAGAAAGAGAAATATCAGTGATGAGAGAGAATCATTGATTGGCTGCCTCTTGCACGCCCCCTACTAGGGATGGAGCCCACAACTCGGGCATGTGCCATGAGCAGGAATGGAAACGTGACCTAGTTCATGAATTGATGCTCAACAACTGAACCACTGGCTGAGCTGGGCCTGTCCTATTTTAAATGACCCAGAAGTGATATAAGATAGGGCCAACCAATCAACTAAATGAAAAGTGTTTCTCTCTTTCCCAAGGAAAAGGGCTGTGTTGTAGACACGAATCTCTCAGAAGATGGGACAGTTTTCTAAATCAGTTATACAGTTTACCCTAACACCATTCAGTTCTGGCACATGGGACTGCCACCTTCAAAATGACGTGGTTTTAAGTAAAAAAAAAAAAAATTAATTATACTGAGTTGGCCTTGAAAAGGAAATCTAGTATTTTTAGGCCTCTGGAGGCTGTTTTCAGTTACTCGATTCTTATGAGGGTTCAGTAATCTATAGCAGGCTAGCACAGGAGCATAGAAAAAGGTGTTCGTTTAGAGGTCTATTCAATTCCTAGCATTAATGTAAAAAGTGGAAAAGTACATGATTTGTGACTGTTTTCCACAGGGGATATTTGGAAGAAGGAAGATGTGAATTTTGACTAAGTTTTCCTGAAAAGACTGTTGCATGTTTATCAGATGAAATTTGCCTTTGTAGCTCAGCAAGAGTGGCTCAGTTGGTTGAGGTCATCCTGTGACTGAAAGGTTGCCTGTTCGATTTCCGGTCAGGACACATTCCTGGGTTTCAGGTTCCATCCCTGGTCGGGCGTGTGCGGGAGACAACCACTCGATATTTCTCTCTCTCCCTCTCCCTTTCCCTTTTTCTTCCTCTCTCTAAGCATGTCCTTGGTGAGGACTGAAATGTGCCTACTCTCGTCCAAGGTTGTATTTCTGTTGCTCTCTACTAAGCTTACAGAAAATTAGCATACTTGACCTTCCTCACGCAGGGAATTCTTTGAACCCTGGTGATACTGAAGAGTGTCCTCTCTGCACTGTTAAAACGGCAGATGTAGCCACCTACCTGTGCGTGTGGCAGCACCTTCAATTCCTTTGCATTGCAAAAAAGTGCATCAAAACAGTACATGGAAATGACCATCGTGTGCTTAGCTAGTATAAAAATATCTTGTGGATTATATTCAGATGTTTAGAATTCTGTTGTTTGTTACTGGATTGAGTTTATTCATTTCATGTGTTGAACAGCTGCCCTGGATCCCACAGTGGAAGGGCTCCATGACAGACACCTAAAGGATCTGCAGATAGAATTGGGAGAGGAGTACCCATGAACTTGTGTACGAAAAAAATTGCATGTTACTTACACTAGACTCCAATAAAAATTTATCATTTCCTAACTTTATGAATGAAGGCCACAAACCATAGTAGTATTAACAGTGCCTGGGATTTGTTACCAGTGGAAATATTTTTTCTCACATTACATTTGCAGGTATCTTGAAAGATTACTATCTTCCAAATGATAGCAACTACTAGACTCACCACTAAATCTTGTATATAATGCATTGATGAAGAATCACATAGATGCTTTATTATTTTTTATTGCGGTAAAATACACATAACATAAAATTTACCATTTTAACCATTTTAAGTACAGTTTGTGGCATGAAGTACATTCACATTGTTGTGCAACAATCATCACCATTTTTTTCCAGAACCTTTTCATCTTCTCTCACTGAAACTCAGCATCTTAATGGTCTTTGATAGAAATAACTATAAATGTAAATTTCAGCCCACATGGTATTTCTTAGGGTTTGTAAAAGACTTCACACTTTTAGATAGAAGTCTGTGTCTCTTAATTGGAGTTTAGAAAGGTGATATTAATTCATCTTTAAAGTTTTTTTTTGTAGAAACTGTGAAACCGTGGTTGGAGTAATTTGCTACATATATATTTGTCCATATTCTTTCTTTAATCATTTTTAAGCTTAAAACAAGTTCCTCTCATTTTCTCGTTCTTAAATAATTGATTTTGTCCAGATATCTTCCTTTGCATCTGCTATTATAAAAGGGAGTCCTCGGCTTTCTTCCTCAGTAACATTAACTTTGTAAAATGGAATTTTCTTTGTTAATATTGTTAGTTGTTTTTATGTGGCTTGTTTTTCTTGGATCATGCCATAAAACCAACATATTTTGAACGTTACTCATTGACAGAGAGCAAAGAGAGTCAAGAGTTTGCATAATAACTTTAACCAGATTGCTATTACTGATGCTTAGTAAAAGAAAAAAAAATTGTTTAGAATTACTGCCATTTCAAAGTATTTTTAAAATTGGTTTTAGAGAGGAAGGGAGGGAGGGGAGGAGAGAGGGAGGGCGGGAGAATTGCCTCTCATACACGCCTGAACCAAACCTGCAACCTAGGTTGTGCCCTGACTGGTGCACGGAGCAATGCTCCAACCAACTGAGCCACACGGGCCAGGGCTCAAAGTATTTTTAAAAGCAGTTCCATATATAAGGATAATAGCATGCAAACGACACTATCGGAGAGCAGTGGTGTCCTATCATATTAGAGGAAATACAAAAAAATTTCACGCAGCTTTTATTTTATTAGCTTAATTATTACCATACTATATTTTAGTGAATTTTAGGAATGGGGATGCAAACGGCAGTTCTGTTTACTACTTATGACTGATATTGTGCAACAATATCCATCATTTTTAAAAGTAGAGAAAAGTTACATTGGTAGGATTTTTGCTTTTACTTCATTTAAAATGTTTTCTAAAAGTAACCTCCTTTCTATTAGGAAAAACACAAGCGACAGATAAATCTCCATTTCATTTAATAAAAGATATATTTTTCTGAATGAAACTAGAAATCAAAATAGTGTTAGAGCAGCTTCTATTTAATATTCAGATAGTCTGCTTTTATGGAGAGGATACAAGTAAGACTTACTTTGGGCTCTTCTAGTTTTTCATCCTTATTCCTAAAATTTTTGCTTCTGTGTTTGGTTGATACACAGCCAGGTTTGCCTTTGGGTGGTTAGCTTTCATGTTGGCATTTCTTCCTTTTGCCGAGTCTGCTTGTCATGGTGACTGATTCTCTAATTGACTGATCATTTTTAGTGGAAGAAAAGTAATAAATGTGTCAATCATGATTAAAACAGAAAATCACCTTTTATTTTGAAATATAATACTGTTGCGGCCAAAGGTAAACTGAGTGGGGGGGTGAAAGGATTAAGGAAAGACAGATAATGAATGAAAGCTGGGTCTCAGTGGGACGCTGCTCCCTGATGAGGAGGCAACGACAGCGCCCACAAGCCGTGTCTTTATTTTATAGCAGATGCCACGAGGCAAAGCAGGGGCGTGATCACGTTGTTTACAGCATTCTCGTGAGCTCCAACCTCACTTAACTACATGCACCTGAACTCTAGCACAAGGCACGTGGGGTTACGTGTTCGGACCGTAGGTCCAAGCTTACTACCACAGCCATTGGCTATAATTGTGCTGGGGGGGCCCTGCCCTCCAGCTGGGACTTGCACGTGGCAATGAGAGGACCCTGTCCTTTCATTAGTCCGAGGCTTGAACCTGGCCATAACACTGTAGCCACGCCCCATATAATACAAGAATTCTTTCATCAAAATTCAGTAGTGTAGCCCTGGCCTGGTAGCTTAGTTGGTTAAAGTGTCATCCTGATATGGCAAGGTTGTGGGTTTGATCCCTGGTCAGGGTATATATAAGAAACAACCAATGAATGCATAAGTAAGTGGAACAACAAATTGATGCCTCTCTCTCTCTCTCTCTCTCTCTCTCTCTCAAAACAATAAAATAAATAAGTAGATAGATAAATAAATAAAATGAAATTTAGTAGTGTAACTGCAGAGAACTGACATCTTTTTAATACAATTATCCTATGTACCGAAAGAGTATGAATTATCACAAAGATAGTTTCAATTTTATTTTACTTAATATTTAATAGCAATCATAATAGCACTTTATATCATTTCTCAATCATATCTTATGTATTGTTTACCATAGTCATTAAAATGTTCAGTCTTATAAAACACAATAAAAACATTTTAAAGACATTTTGGCAGCGCATCTGTTTTTTTCTATCTTATAGAGTTGATTTTTCTTTTCTGTAAGGTCTAGTGTTGGTCCCCTCAAAACGCCATACATGGCTATGCCAGAGACTCTCTAACTTAGAGTCTTGCTTCTGAGCCTTTTAATGAACATGACTATTATTAATGTAATAAATGACTATGCTAAATATTTGGGGACTCCAAGGAATTATATTTATATTCAGTTTGTAAAACCCCTGTTTTAAGAAAGTTCATTAAATATTAAATGGATTGTCATGGAAGGATACACAATCTTTGTCCTATGGATCGTAAAGAATGATATTTCCTTAGGCCTCAGGGAGTTGAGCCGTCTGATCTGGAGCAGAGACGGGGAATCAGTTGACTTTTCATAGCTTTTCTGCATAGCAGGGATGCGTGGCTAGATACGTAAGGCCCAACATAAGCCAGTGGATCCTGGACGATGAACTATCCTGTATCCCAAGTCCTGTGCTTTATGGTTGAGAAAAAGTGCTCAAGTGTAGCCTAGCTGCATGTTCTTGGAAACTAAATGGTAAGGAATTAACATCACCACTGGAAAAAGTTACTCCTATAGACCAAAATCTTACAAAAGTAATTCAATGGAGTAAAACTCAGTTACTGGGCATGTTTGTATCAGGCATTGCACTAAATGCTAATAACACAAAGCTGGAAAGAATCTGATTCTGCTTTCGTGGAATTTGTAAGCTAACTAGGGAGTCAGAAAAACAAAATTTTGTCATACATGTGTCATGCTAGTAACATGTCAAACATGCTCTATGAATATAAGTAAGTGAACAACTAATTCTGCTTGAGGATTTAAAAAATTAAAAAAGAGACCAGTTGGTGTTGCTCTGTGGTTGAGCATTAACCTATGAACCAGGAGGTCACGGTTCAATTACCGGTCAGGGCACATGCCTGGGCTTTGGGCTTGATCCCTAGTAGGGGGTGTGCAGGAGGCAGCCAATCAATGATTCTCTCTCCCTCTCCCTTCCTCTCTGAAATCAATAAAAAATATATTTAAAATATTTTTTAATAAAAAAGAAAGAAAGGCAATATCACTTTACTCAAAGCCTTAAAAGGTAAGTTAGGCCCTGTCAGTTGAACACTTGGAGGTGGGTAGAAAGTCTTCTGTCTCCTAAGTAGAAGGGTAAGTGCAAAGCCAAAGGGTTGAATAAGTGGTCTGATAAGGTTTTGGGACATCTAATGGTCAAGATAGCCAAGAGCCAAGGGTTCCTTATGAGGAGGGTGGGGTAGGTAGAGGTACAAAAGGAGGCTGGAGCCTATTATAATGGGCCAGTATTTTCAGTTCGCTGATGCCAAAAAAATCATACAGTTGCTGCAATGGAAGAATTAATTGCTCTCTCATCAGTACTCATGGTACTCTATACTGCTCTTACTTAAATTTGAGCTCTGCTTTAGTTGGGAACAGAAGATATAAAGTAATGATATCAGTGACAGAGCAGTGTCTGGCTACTGTGAAAAGACACATGTTGTTGCTTTTAGAATTCTGGGTAAGAGAACCCTAAAGACCACAAGGTTGTCAGGGAAGGATTCACAGAGGTGGATTCAAGCTAAGTTTTGAGTAATAGATGGAATTTCAGTAGATTCAGAAGAGGAAGAAGAGCGTTTTAGTTAAGAAAATTGTCACCTGGACAAGGACAGAGGCTGGGAAAGTGTGCATTGGTTTGGGGGCCGGGAGAGTGGTGGTTTGGCCAGAAGAGAGTGTAGGGGAATAGTGGGGAATAACTGTAGCCCATTGTACATTCGAGTTTTAAATAGGATTCTTTATTTTCCACTTGAAAGTGTTCTCCCGCAGGAATAACCTAGTCTCCACAATGAGCATGCTTCCTTGGGAAACTGAAGTAGGTTTCAACTAAAAGGGAACAAGCACGCTTTCCCGGTGTGCCTGACCCTGTCCCAGGTCTTGCCATCTTGTGGCCAACATATTGGAAAGGGCGATAGTTTTTTTTCTTATTTTTATTTTTTTAAATATGTTTTTTATTGATTTTAGAGAGAGAGAGGAAGGGAGGTGGAGGGGCAGAGAGAGAAACATCATTTGGCTGCCTCCTGCACACCCCCTCCTGGGGATCGAGCCCAAAGCCAGGCATGTGCCCTGACCTAGAATCATAGTTTTGTTTTTTAAAATATTCATCGACCACAATGAGATGTTTCCTCATACCTGAGATAGCAAGTGAAGATGAGGACAAAATGGAACTCTAGTGCACTGTTGGAGGGGATGTAAATTGGTACAACCACTAAGGAAAATAGCCTGGAGATTCCTCAAAAAATTAAGAATAAAGCTACCATATGATCCAGCAATCCCACTTCCAGATGTCTACCAGAAGGAAATGAAATCATTATCTCATAGAGATATCTGCACCCCAGCATTATGTTCACTGCAGCTTTATTCACAATAGCCAAGATAGGGAAACAACTGAGTGTCTGTCAGGGGATGGTGGATAAAGAAATGTGATAGCTGGCTGGTGTGGCTCAATAGTTGAGCATCAACCTATGAACCAGCATTTTTCTCCAGTTAGATGACTGAGAAACTGAACCCTCCCCCTGAGTTTGGAGAGTTGACAGCCTCATTGTATTTCTGAGCTTACCAGAGGCCATGTTTGCAGGTCGCACCTCACTGCAGTTGGGACAGGTTCCCAGTTTCCTGAAAGTTGCCTGGGTGTGTACTATCGCCTGGGACAAAAGGGTGACCAACCTCAGGGGTCAGAGAGAAAACCCCAGAGGAGCCCCAGATTTTTGGTGAATCAGAATCTCTGGAGGGTGTGGGGGAGACAGGATTCCATGTTTTTAATAACCAACTCCATGCCCCGCCATTCTGGCTCAGTGGTTGAGCATCGACCCATGAACTAGGAAGTCACAGGTCAGGGCACATGCCCTGGTTTCAGGCTAGATCCCTGGTAGAGGGTGTGCAGGAAGCAACCAATCAATGATTCTCTCTTATCATTGATGTTTCTAACACTTCCTCTCCCTTCCTCTCTCTAAAATCAATAAAAAACATTTTTTAAAAGTAAAATTCTTCAGTTATTAAAAAATATATAATCAGCTCCAGTCTATATTATTTTGAAGCAAATCCCAGATATTATGTTAGTTCATTTATACCTATTTCAGTATGGATCTATAAAAGATAGAGTCCTTTTAAAAAATAAATCCCAATTTCATTACTACATCTAAAATTTTTTTAACAAAATTTTTAGACATAAAAAATTTAATATATTTGTAAGTCATCAGAAATTGTAAAATTTCAATAGTGATGCTTGGCCTGCGTGGCTCAGTGATTGAGCATCAACCTGTGAACAAGAACGTAACGGTTCCATTCCAGGTCACGGCACATGCCCAGGTTGCAGGCTCGATCCCCAGTGTGGGGCATGCAGGAGGCAGCCGATCAATGATTCCCTCTCATCATTGATGTTTCTATCTCTCTCTCCCTCTCCTTTCCTCTCTGAAATATCTATATCTATCTATCTATCTTTCTATATATTTTTTAAATTTCAATAGTCATGGAGTTTCGGAAATTATAACCTTTGTCAGGATTAATCTAGAATTATGTGCATTTTTAATTATGCAAGGGCTTTAGGAGCACAATCTTTGCATACAGTACAGTTGATTATATATATATATATATATATTATCTTCATCCAAGGGTATTTTTTCCATTGATTTCTAAAGAGAGTGGAAAGGAGGGAGGAGTGGGGGAGAGAGAGAGAAGCATCAATATGAGAAAGATACATCGATTGGTTGCCTCCTACATGCGCCCCTACCAGGGCTGGGGAACCTTTGACCAGGAATTCAACCTGAGACCCTTTGGTCTGCATGCCAATGCTGTAATTACTGTGCCAAATCTGCCAGGGAAGCTGCCCTATATTTAAATTCTGGATAGTTATTCAGTATTTCTTACACCTGTTTATGTGCTATTTGCTGGGGATATGAAGATGAATGTGATAAGATTCCTGCTTTGAGGGTAGCACTGTAATATTGTCTTATACTCTTAATTTCCAGATGATGGTCTATTTATATTTGAAGTCAGTCTTTTAGTCCACTATCACGGAGTTGTATTTAATACCCATAGCTCTTTGCCACTACTGGCTGGCGGTGTGAGTGAATGGGCATAGTTCAGTGCATCTGCCAACGCCCACAGGCTTTTGCTAATTTCAGAGTTTGGTATCTCATTGAACCACCACAGGTCTGAATCTAGATTCAGCAAAGACTTTTGGAACTCAACAACCGTCTGTTTTGATGCCCTCCTGGTTTAAACCTGGGGCCCACCCCTCCACCTAGCCTGGCACACAACACTGGCAGTTGGATTAGAGGAGGATGAAGCAGAGTGGCCTGGAAGTGTTTCCCCAGGGCCGTCTTTGCCTCAGTCAGACACATGCACACACAGGTCTGTCCATAGATTCTTATGGGGTCTCGAGATTTTGAGAGGCCTTCAGCAATCAGGTTTAGCAGATTTTAATGAGCCCTGAAAATTTTCAGGATGATTTTAGAATCTGTTAATGTTTTTCAAACTTGAGAACTCAAACCACCCAAGTCTATTTCCTCAGATCCCAGTTTGAGAAACATTCAAACAGTATGGTTAATGGTTCTATAGTCAACAAACTAAAGATCATTAACACTGTTCTGGAATTTATCTTTTTTAAAATTTATTTTTATTGTTGAAAGTATTACAGATGTTCCCCCTTTATTCCCCATTGACTCCCTCCACCCCACAACACCCCCACCCAGGCCTTCACTGCACTATTGTCTGTGTCCATGGGTTATGCATATCTCTATATATAAAAGGCTAAGTGACCACCGTACATGCGTCCGACTGTCCGACCAGCCAACCAACCAGCCGGTACATATGATGCGCACTCACAATTTAAAAATAAACGTTGACTCATGCATGTGCGACACATATAAAGCTCTCGCTGGCGCCAGTCGCACACGTGTGTTTTGATCAGTCATTGTCAATCATGAATTTGGTTGACACTTCTATTATGAAGGGCGAATAGCAATATTAAAATATTTCTTCTAATTAATTTCTTTTCAATGTGCACAAATCCGTGTACCAGGCCACTAGTATGCATATAAGCTCTTTCATTAATTTCTTCCCACCCACCCCACCCCCTGGAATTTATCTTAAAGAAGTTTGATATATTCATCAGGCAATATTTATCACCACAGTAGCCCCCCCTTATCCAAGGGGGATCTGTTCCAAGACCCCGAGTGGATGCCTAAAACCATGGATCATTCTGAACCCTAAATATACTTTTTTTTCCTATACACACATACACATTATGGCTTTTCTTTGGCATATCTGAATTTGCAGCATCACTACTCTTGTGCTTTGGGGCCATTATTAAGGGAAGTAAGGGTTACTTGAATATAAGCACTGTAACACCACAAGTCAGTCTGATAACCAGGAAGCTACTAAGTGACAGATGGGTAGGTAGTGAATACAGTGTGGGTACTCTGGACAAAGGGATGATTCATGTCATGGGCCAGAGGGAGCAGGACAACACTAGACTTCATCATGATACTCAGAACTGCACACAGTTTAAAACTTATGAATTGTTTATTTCTGGAATTTTCCATTTAATATTTTTGGGCTGAGGTTGACCATGGGTAACTGAAACCTTGGGAAGCAAAACCATGGGTAAGTGGGACTACTGTATTCTCTAGCTTGCTAAAATCATGAATGTCTTGACTTCTGTGGATCCTTGTATTTCCATTTTCAGATTGACCACCATTGATAGTCATTCCTTCCTAACACACAGCAAACCATTGAGTTCTGGGAGTTGGATAAATTAAATGGTTTTCAAACTTTTTTCCTCCTAGTTGAATGAGTTGAGTCACTCAGTTAAAGGGGAGTAGTGGGAATGTCTGAGTGCCTCTACCAACAACTTTTAGGCCTTCAAGACATCTCTTGTACACCTTGGAGAATCTTAGGTCCCCAGGCAACAAAGCTTAAATAATCACTGATGTGGCCCAGCCCATGCGGCTCAGTGGCTGAGCATTGACCCACGAACCAGGAAGTCACAGTTGGTCCGGGATCAGGGCACATGCCTGGGTTTCGAGCTCCATCCCCAGTCAATGATTCTCTCTCATCATTGATGTTTCTATTTCTCTCTCCCTCTCCCTTCAATCAATAAAAAAATATTTTTTTAAAAATCACTGATGTGGCCGAAACTGGTTTGGCTCAGTGGATAGAGCATCGGCCTGTGGACTGAGGGGTCCCAGGTTCGATTCCGGTCAAGGGCATGTACCTTGGTTGCAGTCACATCCCCAGTGGGGGGCGTGCAGGAGGCAGCTGATCGATGTTTCTTTCTCATCGATGTTTCTAACTCTCTATCTCTCTCCCTTCCTCTCTGTAAAAAATTAATAAAATATATATATTTTTAAAAATCACTGATGTGGCAACTGACTTTATTTAGGAATAGGAGAATGAGCCCTGAGAGATTGGAGCTTGTCAATAATCACAAGGTTAGTCAATGTCAGTATCCAAAACAAGCCCTTTGACTTTCAAATTGAGTGCTCTCCCCCCAGGCGTCCCTACCCTCTGGAAAGCCTTGCCAGACTTCTCCCCACCCCTGAGGTTGGTCACTTTTCCATTGTTTATCCAGCTGGATTGCTTAATGCGTTAGGTTTATTTCTACTCCATCTCATTCTAAGTAGCATATAAAGCAGCGTAAAGGCCTTCAAATTCTGCATTTCATAAGTTGAACTGATACTGCCGACATTAATGCTCGTCTTTTCTGACTATGAGGGATTTTTTAATTCCTAAATTTTTCTCCTAATAATGTTTCCTAGTGTTTTCCACCTTCACTTTCTTGCTGCTGGAAGGCTCTAGTTGGTGAAAAAATGGATGAAGTTCTTGGTTGAATAATAACTAAAAAATGCACAGCCCGTCATGTTGAGTTTGACAGCTTTTATTGCAAATGGGTATAACTGAAAATATAGTCATGTTTCTTCTACTAAAATGTCATTATTTCACAAAAATGCCCAGTTGCTTCACCTGAAGAATCTTGGGAACCCCTGCCAGAAACTAGCACTTCTCACGATTGCATTGTAACGAATTCTTACATTTCTCTCTTCCAAAAGAAAGTGAGTTCCTTAACACAGTTCCTTCACACAGTCTTAAAATTACAAAATTTACCAGCCCATAACAATTAGAATATGGTAAAAAGGATTTTAAAAAAAGGATATAGTAAAAGGAGTAAATGAGAGATTTTATATCCTAATTGACATAATAGTTACTTGCCCTGGGTAAGGGGCTATTTTACAGCATAATTTTTTGATCACAATAACCCATTGGAAAATTATTTGCTTATACCAGTAATTCACTTTTCAGTCTTGCTTTTACAATTCTACAAAAATATTAAGGGTATTACATTTATTATTACGCTCATCCTAGCCCCCGCTGTGCCTGCTGCTGCCGCAGCTTGGTAGCACTGCCGGGGAGGCAGGAGAGGCTCCCACTGCTGCCACAACTACACTCACCGGTGGTGAGCCTGGCTTCTGGCTGAGTGGCACTCCCGCTGTGGGAGTGCACTGACCACCAGGGGGCAGCTCCTGCATTGAGCATCTGCCCCCTGGTGGTCAGTGTGTGTCATAGCAACCGGTCAAACAGTCGTTCAGTCGATTGGCCATAATGATCACTTAGGCTTTCATATATAGATAGAAATTAAAGAAGCAGCTTTTGCACAGTTGCAGGCTCAATCCCTGGGTAGCATTGCAGGAGGCAGCCAATCAATGTGTCTCTCTCCCTCCCCTCCCCTCTCCTCTCTACTCTTTCTAAAAAATCAATGGGAAAAATATCCTCAGGTAAGGATAAAAAATTTTTTAAAAAAAGAAGCAGCTTTCCCCATTCCATAAGCTATTCTTCAGGGTGGAAAACAAGAGGCATAGGATAAAACTGTCTTTCCTTTCTCCTTTCCTTCCTCTTTCAGGATACTTGATCCTTTAATCCATGCTAATAAACTCATATAAACTCTTCTTACCTCCTAGAGCAGTGGTTTTCAACCTTGGCTGCACATTAGAATCACCTGGGAATCTTTTTAAAATCCTGATTTCTGGGCCTCATCCTCCGCAAATTCTGTTTCTTTATTATGGGGTGGGGCCACAACATTAGTAACAAAGAAACAGAATTTTCGGAGGATGAGGCCCAGAAATCAGGATTTTAAAAAGATTCCCAGGTGATTCTAATGTGCAGCCAAGGTTGAGAATCACTGTCCTAGAGTGATTTATTTTTAACCTTAAAAATGGAGTAAGATGGTCCAGCCAGGCGTGGCTCAGTGGTTGAGCATCGACCTATGAACCAGGAGGTCCCGGTTCGATTCCCAGTCAGGGCACATGCCCAGGTTGCAGGTTCGGTCCCCAGTGGAGGATGTGCAGTAGACAGCCCATCAATGATTCTCTCTCACCATTGATGTTTCTAACTCTCTCTCCCTTCCTTTCTGAAATCAATAAAAAAATATATTTTTTGTTAGATGGAGTAAGAGACACTGAATTTTATAAAATATATAAAACAATGGTGTTTAGACATTGGGTACTAGGCAGCACTGGACAGTGCCTCCTGAGAAATGGGAAACAAATGAGGTAATCCCTATGATTGCCCCAGCTTACTGTCTGGAGAGCGTTTCCAGCCACAGCACAGGGAAGGGGAATCCAGATGGAGTCTAGGAATCCTCCTGAGTTGAGCTGATGTAGCTGAGAGGTGAAAGAGGCTAAAACTCCCAGCACATTGTGCTCATTTGGTATTAGCCCTTAACATAGTACCTGGCACACAGTCGGTGCTAAATAAATAATGGATATTCTTTTCATCGACTGAAGATAAGAGAGAGCTGTACAGAGAGAAAAACCTGGAGATTTCAGTGTCTCCCGCGAGTCTTCATCTGATAGCTGATGAGTGCATGTCTGCGGGGAACTACCCAAGTCCGGGGAAAGAACCAGAGGATTAGAGAAAACAAAAACTTGGCGCTCACACGGGGCAGGGAAGAGTAAAATTAATGAAATTAGCACTTCATTTCTTTTTTTAAAAATATATTTTATTGATTTTTCACAGAGAGGAAAGGAGAGGGATAGAGAGTTGATGAGAGAGAAACATCGATCAACTGCCTCCTGCACACCTCCACTGGGGATGTGCCCACAACCAAGGTACATGCCCTTGACCGGAATCGAACCTGGGACCTTTCAGTCCGCAGCCACACCAGTTAGGGCTAGCACTTCATTTCATGTGAAGTACTCAAAAGGGTATTGCCTCAGTATAGGGCAAAATTAGCCTAAAGATAGACAAAGTTTAAAAGCAAGCCTCAAGAGTTCAAAAATATTTCTAGGGATACAAAAATATCTAGTACTCAATAATGTAATATTAACAGTGTCTGTCATCTAATCAAAAATTACCAGGAAACAGGAAAATACTACCCATAATGAAGAGGGGAAAAATCAGTCAATAGAAACAGACCCAGAAATGATACAAATGATAGAATTAGTAGAGAAGAACATTAAAATGTTATTAATATTTTGCATACGTTTAAGAAGGTAGAGGAAAGATTTAATATATTAAGTAAAGATATGGGAGATATTTAAAAGACTCAACTTCTGCCCTGGCCAGTATGCTCAGTGATTAGAGCATCAGCCTGTGCACCAAAGGGTTGCAGGTTCGACTCCCAGTCAAGGGCTTGTGCCTGGGATGCAGGTTCAATCCCCAGCCCCAGTTGTGCGGGAAACAACCAATCAATGTGTCTCTCTCATGTTGTCCTCTCTCTCTTTCCCTCTTTTCCCCTCCCCTCCCTCCCTTTCACTCTTTCTGGAAATCAATGGAAAGGGAACCCTTGGGTGAGGATTTTTTTAAAAAAGAAGACCCAACTTCTAGAGATGAAAACTACAATGTTTGAAAATAAAAATACGTTGGATGGGATTAATAGCAAATTAGACACAGCAGAAGAAAAGATTAGTGCACTTGAAGACACAGTGATGGAAACTTCTAAATGAAAGCCTAAGAGATAAAAGGACTGTGGGGGAACAAAGAAACATCACTGAGCCATGGAACAAATTCAAGCACCTCATTATATACATGTAATTGGGGTCCCCAAAGGAGGACACAAAATATATGAAGTAATGGCTGGATTTGTTCTAAATTGGAGGGAAACTATAAGCCTACAGATCCTGGAAGCTTAATGAATCCCAAGCACAAAAAGCATGAAGAAAACTATGCCAAGGCATATCACAATAAAATCGCTAAAAACCAGTGATAAAGAGAAAACTCTTTACAGCATCGAGGAGGGGAGAGACCCATTATGTACAAAGGGACAAGTATACGAATAACGGCATACTTCTCTCTGTAAATAATGCAAGCAAACAGTGAGGCAATAGTTTTATGAACTGAAAGAAAAGAAAAAAATTCAATCTAGAACTATATGCCCAAGGAAAGTACATTTCAAAAATGAAGGCAAAAAAAAAAAAATTTTTTTTTAAAAAAATGAAGGCAGCCCTGCCCTGGCTAGTTTAGCTCAGTGAATAGAGCGTGTTGGCCCATGAACTGAAGGGTCCTGGGTTTGATTCCGATCAAGGGCATGAATCTTGGTTGCAGGCTGGATTCCTGGCCCTGGTGGGTATGCACAGAAGGTAACCAAATGATCGATTATTTCTCTTTCTGTCTCTCCCCCTCCCTTCCATTCTCTCTGAAAATTAATGGAAAAATATCCTCAGTGAGGATTAACAACAACAACAAAATGAAGGCAGGCATGACTGGGTGCTTCAGTTGATTGGAGTGGTGTCCCATACACCAAAAAGTTGCGGGTTCGATTATGGTTAGGACACATACCTAGGTTGCAGGTTCCATCCCAGGCGGGCGCAGATGGGAGGCAACCGGTCAATGTTTCTCTCCCTCTCTCTCCCTTCCTTTCTCTTAAAAAAAAATCCATAAAAACATATCCTTGGCCCTAACCGGTTTGGCTCAATGGATAGAGCGTCGGCCTGCGGACTGAAGGGTCCCAGGTTCGATTCCGGTCAAGGGCATGTACCTTGGTTTCGGGCACATCCCCAGTAGGGTGTGTGCAGGAGGCAGCTGATTGATGTTTCTCTCTCATCGATGTTTCTAACTCTCTATCCCTCTCCCCTCCTCTCTGTAAAAAATCAATAAAATATATTTAAAAAACAAGCAAACATATCCTTGGATAAAGATTTGAAAAATGAAGGCAAAATAAACACTTTAGATATATAAAAGCAGAAAAAAAATCATCGCCAGTACATCTGCAGCACAGAAATATTAAAGGAAATCCTTCATGAGAAGGAAAATGAAACCAAATGGAAATCTGGATATACTCAAAGGAATGAGCAGCACTGGGAATGGCAACTCTGTAGATAAAAATAAAAGTTCTTACCGCTCATTATGCCTTCAGTAACTCAGGCAGAGAGCATAGGGCTCTGGAGAAGGCCGCCATTCCAGTTCATGACTGCTTCAACAAAGCTTCTCGATGGTCCCTCTGTAACTCAGCATCCTTGTTTTTCCCCAATTATAGTTGACATACAATATTACATTAGTTTCAGGTATACAATAATACAATATAGTGAGTTGTCATTTATATAACTTACGAAGTGATCGCCCCTATAAGTTTAGTACCCTTCTGGCATAACCTTAATATCTTTTAAAGGTAAATTTGTAAATGTGTGGAAAATTTTGGCATGTACTAATGCTATACTAAATTAATACGAATAAAGCGAATGTCAGTAGATTTTTTTTCTATGTTGATAAGATAGCCTATTGATTCTTGGTGGTATTTTTTTAAAATTTTGTTCTTGTTAATCCTCACCCGAGGATATTTTTTCTATTGACTTTTTTAGAATGGAAGGGAAGGGGAGGTAACAGAGGGAGAGAGAAACATCAATTGGAGACACATAGACTGGTTGCCTCCTGCATATGCCCCAACCAGTGTGGGGATCGAGGTACGTGCCCTTGACTGGAATGGACCTTCAGTCCGCAAGCCAATGCTCTAACCACTGAGCGAGTTGGCTAAGTCTAAAGTTTTAACTTATTAATCATTTTCACTAGGTTGTGTTTTTGGAAGAAGACACTGAACAGAGAAGCATATATAAAAGAGAACAAAAGCATTTGTTATGACAGGCTTACACCAAGGTTGATCACTGGATTCTCTTACACACATCCACAGGTGCAAGGGTATTTGCAGGACTAACACCCAGAAATAGCTTTGCCGAGTGAAATGATGTGTGCACTTACAATTTTGAAAGATATTGCTAACTTGCTTCTCTGTAGTAATGGGTTTACCCTCTCACTACCAAGGTATACACATTCCTGTTTCCCTACTCCCTGTCCAGCATAGTTCTCAATCTAATTTCATCTTTGCTACCTGACAGGAAACGGCATCTCATTGTAATGTTAATTTACATATGTTTCCCCTCCCCCCTTATCCACAGGGGAACATCCCAAATCGCCCCTCCCGTGCCTGAAACCATGGATGGTTACTGAACCCTGTAGATACTGTGTTTCTTCCTATACATAGATCCACGTGACGGCTGCTCTTTGGCATGTCCAGCATCACTACTCTGGTGCTTTGAGACCATTATTAAGTGGAAGAGGGTGACATGGACACCAGCACTGCAACTCTGACAGCCGATCTGATAACCCAGACAGCTACTGAGTGACTAACAGGCAGGGAGCATATGCGTGGGGACGCTGGGCAAAGGGATGATTCACATCCCTGCTGGGACCGAGCGGCGCTACAGAGAACAGTGTGCAATTGCAAACTTACGAATCGCTTATTTCTGGGACTTTCCATTTAATATTTTTGGACTGAGGTTGACCTTGGATAACTGAAACCGTGGAAAGTGAAACCATGGATAAGAGGGGGACCACTATATACTTCCCTTATTCTAAGTGAAGTTGGTTATTTTTATATATTTAAGGGCTACCTGTCTTATTTTAATGAATTAATTATTCATACCCCTTGATTTTCTGCAGGGTAGCTGATTTTTTTTTCTTTTTCTTTTTTTTCTTATTTATAGCCACTCTAAGTAGGGTGACATGAGTTGGAGATATACTTCCACTTTTGGGTGTTTTAGTCTGGCTTTATTTATGTATTTATCTGCTTTTATTTATGATTTTTCTTATGTCATGCAAAATTTTAAAATTTTATGTCATCAAATTTTCCAAGTCCTTCTTTTTTTAAAAAAAATATATTTTATTGATTTTTTTACAGAGAGGAGAGGAGAGGGATAGAGAGTTAGAAACATCGATGAGAGAGAAACATCGATCAGCTGCCTCCTGCACACTCCCCACTGGGGATGTGCCCACAACCAAGGTACATGCCCTTGACCAGAATCAAACCTGGGACCCCTCAGTCCGCAGGCCAACGCCCTATCCACTGAGCCAAACCGGTTAGGGCGCCAAGTCCTTTCTTTTATGACTTCTTTGCCTTGTGACATACTTAGACTTCCCCCACTCCAAGGTTATAAAAACCAATTTCTCCCATGTGTTAGTCTAGTACTTAAAGGTTCTCTTCACCCACTCCCACCCCATTTAACTCTCAGATTCACCCGGAATTTACTTTGGTGTAAGATGTGAGCTATGGACCCACCTTCTTTTCTCTATGTGGCTAACATTTTCCCCCGATTTGAAATGTCACTTTTACACTGTTTTGCTTTGTGTTTTGTGTTTGGTGGGAAAGGTCAAGTGGATACACTGTGTTCTCTCTCTCTCTCTCTCTCTTTTTTAAAATATGTTTTTACTAGAGGCCTGGTGCACAAAATTTGTGTATGGGCAGGGTCCCTAGGCCTGGCCTGCGATCAGGGCCGATCAGGTTCCCCGCCTCCCCACCTCCCCGCCTCCTCCTTCCCTTGCTCCCTCAGCACCCCACCTCCGAGGCTGGTCGCCCACCATGTTCTGCACTGCCCCCTTTTGGTCAGCACACATCATAGCAAGTGATCGAACTCCCGTTCTCCCAGTCGAACTCCCAAGGGGACACTGCATATTAGCTATATATATATATATATATATATATATATATATATATATATATATTGATTTCAAGAGGAAGGGAGAGGGTGAGAGAGATAGAAACATCAATGATAAGAGAAAAATCATTGATTGACTGCCTCCTGCACAACCCCACACTGGGGATCAAGTCCACAACCCGGGCATGTGCCCTGACCAGGAATCGAACAGTGACCTCCTGGATCGTAGCTCGATGCTCAATCACTGAGCCACACCTGCCAGGCTACACTGTGCTCTCTTGATTAAAGGTATTATTCAAAGTGGTTGTTGACTCCATTCAGAACAATTTTAAATATTAGCTTTAATTTTTTTAAGACTGGTAGTCAGCTATCTGGGGCAGTGATCTCTGAACTCTTGGGGCGCCTGCTGTCAGGGAGCTACAGCCCCCTTCTGTCCATGACAGATTCTGCTGTGTGCCCTGCTGTTACTGAGGGGAATGTGTCTCCCATATGATTTTGGGCCAAGAAGTGGTTTTAAACCACTGATCTAGGGATTTCCCTTTAGATCACTGGGGCTTTCAAACATAGAGAACACTTGCTACCCCTGTAGAAGGGACTTCCATTTCATGCCGCCTTATAGCATCCACCTGTTGCCCGAGGCCCAGCTAGTGGTCCAGGGTTGTTACTGGAACCAGGAGTATGTCACAGGAGTCCAGAAGGCAAGGGAGAACCTTTCCAAGGAAAACTGAGCTCTTCATTTTTGAGTCCATTTCTGGTCCTCAGATTGTCTTCCCACTTTAGAATCATAGTCAAACTGTACAACTTTACTTTCCTGGGGGAAAGAACGACTGGATTAAGCTGTACTATGGCTGTATTTTGTCACTGTGTAGAGCTTGGGATAGAGTAAGGTTCACCTCTTTTCATTTGAGACTGTTTAAAGTCAGAAATGAGTGTGGCCCTTTAAAAGGTAGAATTCTCAGGGTGCCCCCAGTATAAAGGCTCATAGAGTTCTACCCAGGGGGGCCAAAGGGTAGGTCTCTCTGGTAGGACCGCTGCCACTGACGAGGGCGGATTCCCTGGAAGGGTTCTGTCAGCCAAGTGTTTGAGCGCCCGGGGGGTTTGGTCAGGGAAGATGCACAGTGGCTTTTTATTGCATCCAGTCTTGTAAAGTTGTTTTTATTTGGGCTACTCACGGAGTAGCTTGTCACTTTGAACTTTGGGGTAGCAAGTGTCCTCTATGTTTGAAAGCCCCAGTGGCGCTGGCTTCCTTTCTCAGTTCGTTTGTTAGCCCTTGGGCACCTTGTCTTCTAGAGGAACTAGGAACAGGTGTAACATAGTGAGAGAAGCTGGGATAGTTGTAAAAGTGTTGTGGGGTCTTTCTTTAGACTATCTTACGGTAGAGGCCCGGTGCATGAAATTCGTGCACAGGTAGGGTCTTTAGGCCTGGCCGGTGATAAGGGCCTATCAGCTTCCCCACCTCCCTGCCTCCCCACCTCCTTCCTTTGCCATCCGCATGCCCCCACCTCCCTGCCTCCTCCTTCCCTCGCTCCCTCAGTGCCCTGCCACCGCTGCTGGTCGCCCGCCGTGTTCTGTGCTTCCCCCTGGTGGTCAGCGCACATCATAGCAAGCGATTATATATATTTAATTAGTTTGTTCCAGAGACTGTTAAACACTTAAAAATAAATTTACAGCCCAGCCAGTGTGGCTCAATGGTTGAGCATCAACCCATGAACCAAGAGGTCACTGGTTCAATTCCGGGTCAGGCTCAATGCCTGGGTTGTGGGCTCGATCCCCAGTAGAGGGCATGCAGGAGGCAGCTGATTGATGATGTTTCCCTCTGATCAAGGTCTCTATCTCTCTATCCCTCTCTCTAAAAATCAATAAAAATATATTTTAAATAAATTTACAGAGTACAGTGAATCTCTCAATAAATGGTCATATTGCCCTGGCTGGTTTGGCTCAGTCATTAAGAGTATCAACCCCACAGACCCAAGGGTTGCGGGTTCGATTCCCAGCCCCTGTCTGGGCATGTGCGGGAGGCAACCAGTCCATGTTTCTCTCTCTCCTCTCCGCATCCTCCCTTTCCCCTCTCTAAAAAATCAATGGAAAAGGTATCCTTGGGTGAGGATTAAAATAAAGGGTCATGTTGAAGTAAAGAAGTAATATCCACTTTATAGATTTAATTAATCCATGTGATTATGATGTCTGGCCAATGCAATTCTACCATAATAAATATCAGATTTAGGGGAAGCCCTTCACACAGGTTTCTACATACCTATTTAATAACAGTTTTCCTGTTTTCCTTCCTGGGCCATTTTCACTCCTCAAAAGTCACATTATGTTAGTACAGTCATTCTAGCATGCCCTTGAGTACCTCCACATGTTAGTCCTAAGAGCACTTTTCACTTACCAGCTGCCCCTTTGACAGTTTAAGCCATGGAGGTTACCTTTGATAAACTCTTTCTTCCTCCTGTCGCACACATCCTCTTCTCTCCCCTGAAGTTTCACTCAAATGGATTGTAATTTCCCGGATCACTCAGCAACTGAACAAGTTCATCCACCCAGGGGCCAGTCCCACACCCCGGGGTACTTACCCCTTCCAGACCCTTCCTGAGGAAAGCAAGTGTCCTTCCGTGAGCAGGAATCGATTTTATATTTGTTTAGCCCGTGACTGATAGGATGGATGGGCAGTTGGGGGAAGCGGAGAGGAGATGGCAGTTTTAAGGGAGAAAAAAAACATTAAGTAGAAATGATCCCTCTGCCTTCTTCGGGCGTGTCCCATTTCTGGGCATCTCTTCAGGATTTCATTCCTCCGTCCAACTGCCGTTCACACACTGCCCTTTCCAACCGCTCCAGAACTCTTGGCCTTGGCATTCCGTGATGTAAGTTATTCCACGCATGGCTCGAAATGGGTGTGGAGCAGTGTTGCCAGGTGTCGGATCACTAGTGTAAGTTTCCCGCATCTCAGGATCTCGGGGGAGGGAGGAGAAAGGGAGAGAACTGCTCTTGGAATTTGTGGGTTGTTATTGTTTGAGCCAGAACACAGTCACTGTGCTGGCTGAGCAGATGCTGCGGATGGCTGGGAGGGAGGGAGTTCTGGGCCCGGAGCTGGGGGAATTGGGGTTGAGATTTTATAGTGTTGGGATATAGATTGTTTGGAATCGAACAGTTGGCAGTATTGCTGCCGAGGGAGGAACCTGGGACCTTCGGGGCAAAGCCTGAGGCAGTGCTGCCTGGACTGTGGTGTCTCTTCTGTCTCAGAAAGGAGGGAGAGCGGCTTTTCTGTTTTCCTAAAGATAGCTCAAATGTGGCAAGAAATCCAGATTGCTCACCATGTTTGGAAACATCCAGTCACAAAATTCAAAGACTTCTGTATCCATGAGATCTTTTTCTAAAACAAAAATATTCTTTCTCCCCTTGTCATGATACATTTTGAGGAAGTTGCTGTTGATGGTTTACAGTCCCTTCGGGGAATCTGCATGAGGGGTTGCTGCCAACTATCTTTGATTTGTCCAGATTCCTTTTTGACTTGTAAGTTAAGGATTAGTGTTCAATAAAAACTATTTAAATTGAATACTTTATCTCTTGAATGATCACACACACAAAAACAAAATCCCATTAATAATCAGCAATTAGAAGAAAAGCTCACATGCAGTACAGTTATTTATCTAGGAAAGAACATTGTATGTTTTTAGGTTGCATGGCTGCTGCTGGCTTTAATCCACCTCACTGAAACAGTGTTTTTTTATTCCTTTTCTTATAGTTGTCATGGATGATGATGATGACTCGTGTCTCCTTGATCTTATTGGGTAAGATGCTCATTCCAAAATCAGGGTGAATCAATTGTGTGAGGTTTCCTCTACTAAAACAACCTAATAAGCATATTAAATCCAGATGGGTTTTTAAAGTAAAAATTAATCATCATAGTATGGATTAACAAGTAAAGAGACTTGGGTTGATAGGGATCAAATTTAGGTAATGCTTTATTTATCTTTATTAAATTTATTTTCTAACAAGTCCCAGGAATGGTAATAGGAAATAGAACAACATCAATTTAAAAAAAAAAAAAAAGTAAAACGAAAAACTACTAATGAACTTGAATTAAAATAGGGAGACAGTTTTACTCAGGCAATTGTGTCATTTTCGTTTTACCCTGGGAAAAAGAATCCTAAGTCTAGGTAACACATTTATGGTTGCTTTCCCCTTTTTCATTGTTTTCTAGAGACCCACAAGCACTGAACTATTTTCTGCATGGACCTAGTAATAAATCTGTAAGTAATACTTAGCACGCCGCAGATGTAACTTTTGTTTCTTCTCTGCAGTTAAAGTAATCTCTGTTGAATTTGTGCCTTTGCAGAGCAATGATGACTTGACTAATGCAGGATATTCTGCAGCCAATTCAAATTCAATTTTCGCCAACTCTAGTGTGAGTATGAGAGACTGAATGCGGTGATCAGTGTTTCTGTCTCATTGATGCCTGTGATTTGAGGCTTTACTTGCCTTTGTATCATGATGAGAATGATTACCTTGTCTTTTGTAACTGACATAGAAAGGAAATCTATTGAATTATGCTGACATTTTCTACTTTTAGCCAAGACAAGCTGTATGAGATTTACTATGCCATTTTCCTAAGCTTTCAACTTTCTTTTTAAACTGACTCAGAAATGTTATAATCTAAGAAAGTAGTATTACAAAGTTTTGAACCTTGTTACGTATAGCTTTAAATAAATTATTCTTAATTGTAGTTACATGCTAAATATTCTCATCTCAAACAAGAAAAATAATAACTGAAACTTATCTAGGATGTTTGAGGCACTGACGGTTCAACATAATTAACTTCATTAATCCTCCTGATAACTCTATGAAGTACGTTCTGTTATTATCCTTATTCTACAGATGAGGAAACTGCACAGAGAGGTTAGTACTCCCCCAAATGACACAGCCAGAGGTTGCAGAGCTAGCATTCTCACGCAGGCCACCAGGTTCTGGAGCCTGTATTCTCAAGTTCCAGGAGCATCCACACAAGAAGCCTGACCTGGAGGAAAGGGGTCCTGCCTGGAGGCGATACCCAAATTACTACGTTGAAGCCTGTGATTCTCCAAGTCCTGAGATGGCGCCCAGCTGACCGAGACCACATTAGCCCCATTTCAGCTGCTGGTTGACTGGGGTCCAGGGCACCAGTCCCGGCTTTTCCACGTAGTTCTTTGCATCTTCCATCCCCAGCCCTAGCAGCTCGGGCTGAGAATCCCTACAGCTTTGCACACTGGACCACTCATTCTTGATTGATCTACTTTTAATTTTTTCTTCACGTTAAAAAATTTTTTAAATTGTATTTAATATATATATATTATAAAATTTGCCATCTTCATTTTAAATGTACAGTTCAGTAGCATTAAGTACATTTACATTGAATTCACCTTATTTTATAAATATATTTTATTTATTTTTTACAGAGAGGAAGGGAGAGGGATAGAGAGTTAGAAACTTCGATGAGAGAGAAACATCCATCAGCTGCCTCCTGCACACCTCCTACTGGGGATGTGCCCGCAAGCAAGGTACATGCCCTTGACCGGAATCGAACCCGGGACCCTTCAGTCCACAGGCCAGCGCTCTATCCACTGAGCCAAACCAGTTAAGGCAATTCACCTTATTTTAAATAGCTGTTGATTCCATATCTTTTTTTAAAACAAGAGAACAAATTCACTTTTATTTATTTACTTTTCAATACATTTAAGTCCCTGAGGGTTACAGCATTACATAGATTCTGTGTCCAATGACCTTAGCAGGAAGGTTACTTTGGGACTTGACCCGAGTCATGCCACTGTTTCCATGAGCACGAGTTCCTGGCCCAGGCTACTCTGGTTTTGTTCGGTTTGCCACCAGGAGTCACTGTGCTGTTCTCTGCCTTATACACATAACCGCATCTCGTGCCTAGGTAGAATTCAGTTTCATCTCCAGCATGAACACCTTCAATTTTAAGAACTGTGTGTGCCCTGGCCTGGTAGCTCAGTTGATTGGACCATTATTTCATACACCAAAAAGGTTGTGGGTTCGATTCCTAGGTTTCAGGTTCAGTCCCTGGGCGGGGAGGGTACCATAGGCTACCAATTGATGTTTCTCTCTCTCTCTTTCTCTCTCTCTCTCTCTCAAAATCAATAAACAACATATCCTCGCCCGGCCAGTGTGGCTCAGTGGTTGAGTGTTGACCCATGAACCAAGAGGTCACTGGTTTGATTCCCAGTAGAGGACATGCAGGAGGCAGTCAATTGATGTTTCTGTCTCATAGATGTTTTTTATCTCTTTATCCCTCTCTAAAAATCAATAAAAACATATTTTTAAAAATTAACCAGTTAACAGCCACGATATCTTGAATTTAATTTAAAAAGGTCCACCGCTTGCATCTATAGATGCTTATGGAGTACAAATGGTTAAAAAAAAAAAAGCAAAAGATGGGTGGATCAACAAATCATTGTGTTTTTTTCTCTCTCGCTCATCCTCTCTCTCGAAATAATTCCAGAGACCCCGCTTATAGCCAGCACGTGGCCGTGGCCGGTGGTTCTCAGTGGTTAGTTAGAGCGTCGGCCCACGCACCAAAGTGTTGTGGGTTTGATTCCCAGTCAAGGGCGTGTACCTGGGTTTCCAGTTTGATCCCAGCCCGGTTGGAGTGTGTGTGGGAGACAAGCAGTTAATGTATCTCTAACATCGATGTTTCTCTCTCTCCCGCTCCCTTCCTCCCTTCTACTTTCTCTAAAAAAATAAAAAAATAAATGGAGCAAAATATCCTCGGGTGAGGATTAACAGAACAAAACAAAACAAATTGTTAATGGCCTTGGACCGCAGCCTTTCACACCCATTTGTCATTGTTGAAGTCCTGTTCCCAGTACGCCTTCACAGGCTCCAAGATGAGGGATAGAGTCCATATCTTTTATAAGTTTGACATGTCCCAGGAAAAACTGCTGGAATAGTGAGAATGTATCTTATTTATGGTGACCGTGTTCGGTTCCCTTCATATGCCTATACTGTTGTCTCTAGTTGGAATATGTTTTCCTTAAGGACAGAAACAAACACATAAGAGGGTGCTTGATAAATAACTGTTGAGAGGCTTGCTTTTGAATAGGGTGCTGAAGCACTTTTAAAGCATTATAATAAGCTGATCACTTCTAAGAAATCAAATGACCATTTACTCATTTTATGTAGGAAGCTAGTTTTTCCTGGACAGGTCTTGCCTGGGTGGGGAGGTTAGAACTGGAGTTCTGAGGAGCCTTGAAAGATAGGGCTGAATCTGATACCTTCTGGATCTCTCATAAAACAACACCTTGAACTCCCAAAACTCACTTAGACTCCCATTGTACAAAGGACTAGACATGGCCATCTCCTCAATACATACCTACCCGAGGCTGAGTTGCGCTTAAGCCTTGGCCTGGAAGCAATTATGAAAATTAAAGTCTGTGCCAGTATCTCAAAAAAATGAAGCTAGCCCTGGCCAGGTGGCTCAGTTGATTAGAGTGTCATCCCAGTACACCAAGGTTGTGGGTTCAATCCCTGGTCAGGGCACGTACCAGAATCAAGCAATGAATGCATGGATGGGTGGAACAACAAATCATCGTGTGTTTTTCTCTCTCTCTCATTCTCTAAATAATTTTTTTTAGATGAAGCTAAACTCCAGATAGTTGTCAGTATCTTTCTGTTACTTATCTGTTTTCTATAAACTGATTTACCAGAGCAATGAATGTGTATAATTGCAAAAGTAATGCTCAGCATCATGAGTAAGGAAATACAGTATGAGAATAAGGTGAGCCGTTCGGAGAGTTGTGTTCAAGCTGCCATGCTTGATTTGTATTCAGAAGTGAGATTAATTTTTTTTATAAGACTCTCTTTCAAAGGTTGGGTGTGCCATGTGTAACGTATTGCTTTCCTTTTAATAGAATGCTGATCCTAAGCCATCCCTCAAAGCTGTGAGCAGCCAGCTTGGGGAAGGGCCCGGTGACGGACTGCCGCTTCCCAACAGCCTTCAGTTTCTGGAGGATGAACTTGAGTCTTCTCCTCTCCCCGATCTCAGTGAGGACCAGCCTTTCGACATCCTTCAGAAGTCCTTGCAGGAGGCCAACATCACTGAGCAGACGCTGGCAGAAGAGGCGTATTTGGACGCCAGTATAGGTTCGAGCCAGCAGTTTGCACAAGCTCAGCTTCATCCTTCTTCATCAGCATCCTATACTCAGGCTTCTAATGTTTCTAATTACTCAGGTCAGACGCTGCAGCCTATCGGGGTGACTCACGTGCCTGTCGGAGCCTCGTTTGCAAGCAGTACAGTGGGTGTGCAACATGGATTTATGCAACACGTGGGGATCAGCGTGCCCAGCCAGCATTTGTCTAGTAGCGGTCAGCTGAGTGGTTCTGGTCAGATACAGTTAATTGGGTCATTTGGTAATCAACCTTCCATGATGACTATTAACAACCTAGATGGATCTCAAATCATATTAAAGGGCAGCGGGCAGCAAGCCCCATCCAATGTGAGTGGAGGACTTCTGGTACATAGACAGACTCCCAATGGCAACTCCTTGTTTGGGAACTCGAGTTCCAGTCCAGTAGCACAGCCTGTTACTGTTCCGTTTAACAGCACAAATTTTCAAACATCTTTACCTGTGCATAACATCATCATACAAAGGGGTCTCGCACCAAATTCCAACAAAGTCCCAATAAACATCCAGCCAAAGCCCATCCAGATGGGCCAGCAAAATACGTACAATGTGAACAATTTGGGAATACAGCAGCATCACGTGCAGCAAGGGATCTCTTTTGCCTCTGCGAGCTCACCCCAGGGTTCAGTCGTTGGCCCGCACATGTCTGTGAACATCGTGAACCAACAGAACACGAGAAAACCAGTCACCTCACAGCCAGTGAGCAGCGCTGCGGGTAGTATCGTCATTCACTCTCCCATGGGCCAGTCTCACACCCCCCAAAGTCAGTTCCTCGTACCTACAAGCCTTTCCGTCAGCTCCAACTCGGTACATCACGTCCAGACCATAAATGGGCAACTTGTTCAGACCCAGTCTTCTCAGCTCATTTCTGGCCAGGCGGCCTCAGAGCATGTAATGTTGAACAGAAACTCCTCCAACATGCTCAGGACCAACCAGCCGTATTCCGGGCAGATGCTGAACAACCAGAACACCGTCCAGCTGGTGTCTGGGCAGACGTTTGCTGCCTCTGGAAGTCCAGTGATAGTCAATCATGCCTCCCCTCAGATTGTTGGTGGACAGATGCCCTTGCAACAGGCATCACCAACGGTCTTACACCTGTCGCCTGGGCAGAGCAGCGTCTCCCAGGGAAGACCCGGCTTCACCACCATGCCCTCAGTGACAAGCATGTCAGGACCTAGCCGGTTCCCTGTTAGCTCGTCCAGCACTGTCCATCCTAGTCTTGGGTCTGCGGTTCAGTCGGGTGCATCAGGATCAAACTTTACAGGAGATCAGCTGACCCAGCCAAACAGGACTCCAGTACCGGTCAGTGTGTCTCATCGTCTTCCAGCTGCTGCTTCCAAACCTACCAGCACCTTCAGTAATGCACCGGGAGCGGGAACCCAGCAACAGTTCTTCTGTCAGGTACGCTCCCTTCATCGATGAGTGCTTGGGTGATTGCGAAAGGGAAAAGTGGGATTTGTATTTTAATAGACTGTAATGTTCCTCCTAATTTCCCGATGTGTGATTCATTGCCTTTTTTCTCCTCAATGAACATTTTTTTATCCAGCATAGCGTAGTGGTTTCGAGTGAAGACTCGAGAGTCAGGTTCATGGATTTGAATCTAAGCTTTAAGACATGGATCAAGTCTGACCTTAACTTACTCCTCTAGACGTAATTTTCCTCATCAGTGAAATGGACATAATGCTACTACCACCCCCATGGAGTTATTTGGAGGATTAAATGGTAGAACCCACATGAAGCACTTAGTCGCTGGCAAATAGCAATTATTCAATAAGAAGCAAATGAATATACAGCAGGTCCTTGAGTAACATCGTTTCATTCAACATTGTGTTGTTACAACCATGAGATGCTGTAGGAACTTAACTATTGTTTACATCAATTAGCCTGTGGAAAAACTGGTTTCATTATACGTCGTTTCACTTAAAGTCACAGAACCTATTAACAACTTTAAGTGAGGACTTACTGTATGTACTTGGTTGAACGTATTATGGGCATTTAAAATGAATTCTCATTTTAGATTATTTACTAACACATCATATAGCAAGCCATTAGGTCATAGGGCTATGTACTTGGTGGAGAAGTTGTAGTTGGCTCTTGGGTGCCAACCAGAAAGGCTCAGGGACCCGGTGTGACTCAGTGGTGAATAACTGGCTTGCACTGGGGGGTTGCATATAGAGGGAGGGATGCAGGGCACTGTCATTTGACCAGTACCGGAGTCTGCTCTTACCATGCCTTTGTGTACGTAAATTACAGTGGCCCATCAGCTAAACCACATGAGGGTTATGTTTCTTTCTTTTTTGAGGGTTATGTTTCTAAAGAGTCTCATGTCATCAGCTTTGATCCCTCACCCCCATCTGCCCAACCTAGCATTTGGTTCCCACTCATCCTGAGCGCATTCCTTAGTTCCAGTTACACACCTGCTTTCACCCCACAGTCTATCCTCTTAGTCCTCTGTTTCCACTGCCTTGCTCCTCCACAGTTAGAGGTATGCAAAAACTTCTCTACCATACACATCAATATTTTTTAAGCTGTATACCTTTGATTTAGTAATTCTACTCAGAATCCTAAGGAAGCAAAGATTATTTATGATCAAGGATGTTCAGTGTATTACCTTTAGTACCAAAGGGATGTGTGTGTGTGTGTGTGTGTGTGTGCGTTGTGTGTATGTGTTTTAAAATAATGTCAGACTTATAGAAAAGTTGCAAGAATAGTATAAAGAACTTTTACAAACCCTTTACCATAATTTTTTAGAGTTAATTGCAGGCATGATGTCCTTAACCCCTAAATACTTTGGACTTCAGTGTTTATTTTATAAAAACAGCGATATTTCCCTACATAACCTTACTGTAGTTATCAAAATCAAGAAATCAGCTTTGAGGAAGAAAAATATTATCTAATCTACAGACCTTATTCAGATTTAGTTAATTTTCACAGTAATATCCCTTTTAGCAAAAAAGAAAAAATGATTTTGTGTTGTTTTTATGGTCTAGGATCCAATCCAGGATTGCTGTCTAGTTTTCTTGTCATATCTTTATCTGTAATAGTTTCTCTATCTTTCTTTGGCTTTCCTGCCCTTTATATTTTTGAAGAGTACCAACTAATTATTTTATGGAATGTCCCTGAATTTGGATTTCTCTGATATTTCTTTGGGATTAGATGTGGGGCCTACAGTTTTGGTAGGATTGCCACAGGAAGGATGTGTCCTCACAGCGTGGACTTGTCCCATTACTGGTGATGTTGCCTTTGAACATTTGCTTACGATGGTGTCTCATGCATCTTAATAAGTCTCTTCTGGGAAATACTATGAAACTGGATATCCAGTTGCTCATCCGATTAGCATACACTCGTTTAAGCTCCCATTGATAATTATTGATAATTCCTAATTGAATCCGTTTTTACTGAATCATTATTATTGTGATGGTCACCAAATACAGATTTTCTGATTCCATCATTTATTCTGCATTAATTATTGGCATTGTAATCTAAGAAAAAGCTTTTCCTTCTCCCCCTTTTACTCATATGTTTGTTTATATCAGTATGAACTCATAGATTCTTATTTTATTCAATGGGTTATAAATTGTTAGTCATTTATTTTGATGCTCAGTTTATTTTATTTATTATTTTAAAAATATATTGATTTTTAGAGAGAGAAGAAGAAGAGGGAGGGAGAGAGAGAGAAATATGTATGTGAGAGCGAAATATCGATCGATCGGCTGCCTCCTCTATTGGGGATTGGGCCCACAACCTGGGCATGTGTCCTGACCAGGAATGGACCCGGCAACCCTTCGGTGCACCAGATGACGCCCAACCAACTGAGCCACACTGGCCAGGGCTTGATGCTCAGTTTAATTTGATAGCCAGTGGGCATCCCTCCAAATTGGCTGCTGGTCCTTCAGACATGTTTGCATCATGCTTTGAGCACGTTCTTTAATTTCTGGCAGAACAAAATGTTCCTTGTTCCTTTTTTACTGTGCATGCTTCTGCCCTGGAATCAACCATTTCTTAAAGGAGCCAATTTCCTTTTTCTTTTATTAATATATTTTTATTGATTTCAGAGAGGAAGTGAGAGGGAAAGAGAGATAGAAGCATCAGTGATGAGAGATAATCATTGATTGGCTGTCTCTCACACGCACCTCCCCCCCACCCTCCCACTGGGGATCAAGCCCACAACCTGGGCTTGTGCCCTGACTGGGAATCGAACCCCGACCTCCTGATTCACAGATCAACACTCAACCACTGAGCCACACTGGCTGGGCTAGTTTCTAGTTTATTTATCCTATGCTATTTTTGTACAGCTAAGCAGATACACTATTGTTTCCTCTCCTTTCTTACTCCAAATAGAGCATACTATAGATACTTGGCAAAAAAATATTTTCTAAAAACCCAAATGTCTAATAATAGGAGAATGATTGGATATGATGAAGTACTATGTAGCCATTTTAAAAGTTTTCAAAAAATAAAGATTTGGGGAAAGGCTTACAAAATAATTTTAAGTGCACATTTAAGTATAAAATAAAGTACATGTTAAAATGTAAAAATTTTTAATAAAAAATTTGTTTTCACTTTTAGAAAAATGATAGGGAGAGACAATGTGGCAAATTAGAAAACAGAAGACCCTTTTGCTTACAAAACACCAGAAACTTGATGAGAAGGAAATGTACTAGAACATTAGCAATTATCTGGGTGGTGGAATTATAGATTATTCTCTTTTATTCTAGTTTTAAAAACTCACCCCTCATAGGGCAGGTGATACCTGGACACCATTTATCAAACCATTTTTGTGCATTAAAAAAAAATAAGTAAAGCATGCAATTGGTAAACATTAAAAACCGTTCCAAAATAGTTTAAAGTGAAAAGTCCGTCTTCCTTCCCCAAGTTTCCCTCCCAGGGGCCAACTGTTTCTAGGCTCTCTGTATTTTCCCAGAGAACACAGGTACGTACAAGCACCACTTGAGGATAATTTTATATCAGTGTGTATTGATCTGCTTTAGGTTTGTTACTGTAATTACTTACATAGCATCGTCATTTCTTTTCCTTCCTTTAAAAAAAAATGCTTCAGTGGGGAAAGAACTATCTCTGCCTCCCCAAAGTTGCAATTATCCAAAGCTAGCAAGAAGCCTACATTGGCAGCGCCAAAGTAATCTGGGATTTTTATGCCAAGAAAGTGTTGGGCACTAGGTCAGTTGCGTGATGCCAGGTGTGTTCGTGCTGTGGGCTTAGGGGAGCGCTGAAGCAGCAGGTGTGCTGGATAAGGTCGCGGCCGTGGGTGCAGCATGGATTGGGAAGGACCGGTGAGGTGTCCCCTGGCATTCTAACTCCAGGAGGGCCACAGACACTAACAGCAACTCTTTCACTTTATCATTTTAGTATTACTTTCTTTATAGAACTTTTAATGAAAAAATACATCAGGGGCCTTAGTGTTTGTCTATTTGGGAAAATTCAATTCAGCAAGCTTTGATACTATAAAGCAGTGGTTCTCAACCTTCTGGCCCTTTAAATACAGCTCCTCATGTGGTGACCCAACCATAACATTATTTTCGTGGCTACTTCATCACTGTCATGTTGCTACTGTTATGAATCCTCATGTAAATATCTGATCTGCAGGATGGTCTTAGGCGACCCCTGTGAAAGGGTCGTTCGACCGCCAAAGGGGTCGCGACCCACAGGTTGAGAACCACTGCTATAAAGGGTTCATATTACAAAGGAGTAAGTTTTTAAATACAAACTTTATTTCGGTATAGATAATACAGAATCCTTTGTTGGATTCAAAATTCAGCTTAACAGTAACCCACAAACTTCGGACCAACTTGGATTCAAAATTCAAAAGGCACAGAAAGGTGTGTATACTACAGTGAAAAATGTGCCTCCTCCCGTCCTCCAGCCACCCAGTCGCTTGCAGTCAACCAAGGTAGCCAGCTTCTTGTAGAGTGAACTTAAGTCTCCACCCCATGTAATAAAACATCATGAAAACTTCCAGACCCACAGAAAAGCTGGAAGAATACAGCGAACCCATCCACTCACCTGCATTCACCAGGTGTTTAGGTTGTGCGCCATTGGCTTGATCTGTGGGTGTCTGTGTCACTGTACACCCGGACACACACTCACGCATACTTTTTTCTCTGAATCATTTGAAAGTAATTGCACATTTGAAAGTAAATCAGCCTCTCACCCATGAGCCCTTAGCCCTAAATACTTCAGCAGGTATCCCCTAAGAACAAGGACCTTCAACGCACCCATGATATCACTATTACACCCAAGAACTGTAACATTACTCTAAAAAAAGTACCAGATTTCTCCCATGTGGGCCAATAATGTCCTTTATAATAATGCTTCCCTCTAGAAACCAGTCAGAGAGCACTGATTTCATTTATTGTCATGTCTCTTTAGCCTTCAGCAGCCCAGGTCTGTGATGGAGTCGATTGGCCCTCGGTATAGCGTTATCAGATTGTCGCCTTGGGACTAGATTCAGGCTAAATGGTTTGGCATGACCCAAAATGTGGTTTGTCCCATTATCAGTGATTCTGAGTGTGATCACACGGTCAGTTGGCCCCCACCGGGTTTCTCCGCAAGGTACTCAACGTGCCTCGTTTCCTTTGAGAGGAAAGGACCACCTGACTGTCCTGTTCCCCAGCCTCTCACCCAGTGATTTGAGACTCCTTTGACGATCCTCACCCAAACATTACATTAGTGGTTGCAAAATGGTTTTCTAATCATGCTATCCTAGCTACGTTACTGGATGGGGCATTTTCCCATAAAACAGAGCTTTTTCTTTCCCTCCAGTTTTGTTTGTTTGTTTTTGATTTCTTTTAGTGACACAAGGGACTTTCCCCCATCATTTGAAAACTTTCTATTATGGGGAATTTTAAACATGGATAAAAGTAGACAAAATAGTGTGATGAGCCCCACGCTCAGTCAGCTCAATGCTTACCGACTACTCTTGTGCTGCCCTTACCCCACTCACGTTCCCCTGCCCAGTGTTATATTGGATCTGGTGCAGACCTGTAAGTTTATCTGTAATACTTATTGTATATCTCTAAAAGATCATATGTTCTTTTGTACTTAATGTGTTGTGCTCTGTTGCTTTCACTGTTCTTTTTGAGGTTGAAGTTGTGCCAAATGTGATCAGTGGGGGCCTGCATAACCCAGCTGCTCTGCTTTTGACATGTCCCCATCTCCTGTGAGCACTTTGTGACACAAGATGTAGGCCTGTCTTGTGATTACCTTGCCTCAGCATTTCTCCAGGGATCCCTGAGAACTTAAATCTCTTAATGCAGAGAGTAATTTCCAGGATTTAAACTTTCTTGTAAATGGATTAATATGCGAAAGTCCGTGATTAAAGGAGAAGATTGACAAAGTAAACAAATTATTTTAAGTCCAAATCTCCTTAGATCACAAAATGATTTAGTGGGTTTTAAATTCCTTGTGAGTAGTACCTGCCATGCTGTGGGTACTGATGGCTGGGAGTGACCACAACTAAGTCTGCAGCCCCGCCTGCCCCTCCCTAACTCCCTTCCTCCCCCAGCTCAGCCTGCCTCGCCTACTGTGGAACCAGACTTCAAAATCTAGGTGTCCTGTTTTCCCTCCCCTTCTACACCTTTAATAAGTTTCCAAATCCTACAAGTTTTTCTTTGAATGTCTCATGTCCACCCTTTCCAATAATAATGAAAGCCATGATCATATTATTCTGTGTGTGAGCATAGGCGTTATCTCCTTGTTTTGGGGTTGTAACAATTGCTTTTACCTTTTTAAATTTACCTTTATTGTAGAAAGTGTTACAGATGTCCCCTTCTCCCCCTCATTGACCCTCTCCACCCCGCCCTTCTGCCACCGCCAGGCCTTCCCTGCGCTATTGTCTGTGTCCATGGGTCATGCATATATGCATATAAATTCTTTGGTTAATCTCATGTTATTAACAACAGGTAGTGTCAGGGGCTACACATATTTCTAATCCTTACCTTGGGGTTACCCTATTGTTTCCATTTCACAGTCAAGGCGATGGAGGTTCAGAGCGTGCTTGTAAAGGCAGACTTTACCTGCTCGCTGTCTATACCGGCGATTTCCAACCTTTTTCATCTCATGCACACATAAACTAACTGCTGCAATTCTGCAGCACACCAAAAAATATATTTTTTGCTATTCTGACAAAAAAATACGTATAATTTTGATTCATTCACACTATTTTTGTGTTAGCTGTTGTCATTTTTTTATTTGACAATCTAAGGGAAAAGAGCTCAGTGCCCCTGACTACATAGATGTTTAGTGTGGCGGTGGCACACCAGTTGAAAATTGATGTTCTATACCAGTGGTTGGCAAACTCATTAGTCAACAGAGCCAACTATCAACAGTACGATGATTGAAATTTCTTTTGAGGGTCACATTTTTTAAACCTAAACTATATAGGTAGGTACATTGTTATTAACTTAATTAGGGTACTCCTAAGCTGGCTTTTGCTAAAAATGTCCTCAATCTGATTGAGGTACGTTCGCTGAGGTCGACCCCTCCCAACTCTCGCCGCCTGCGCCCAACTGACCAACACCCCCCACTTCTTCTAATTTCACTTCTTAATAGACTCACCCAGGCCGAAAACCGACTTCTGCGCATGGGCCATGAAGTTTCAGTCGTACTGTACATGTGCGCCCGCACGTGGTATTTTGTGGAAGAGCCACACTCAAGGAGCCAAAGAGCCGCATGTGGTTTGCCGACCACTGTTCTAGACTGTACTGCTTTCCATTTATCTCCTTTTCTACATTCATACCCTGAGCTAGACTTTAAGAGGAACTGCAATAGCCCTGGCCGGTGTGGCTCAGTGGGTTGGGCATTGTCCTGTGCGCCGAAAGGTTGCTGGTTTGATTCCCAGTCAGGGTTGCAGGCCTGATCCCCGGTAGGGGATGTATGGGAGGCAGCCGATCGATGTTCAGCTCTCACATTAATGTTTCTCTCTCTCTCTCTCTCTTCCTCTCGCTTCTTCTCTCTCTCTCTTTCTCTCTCTCTAAAAAAAAAACAAAAAACAACAATAAAAACTTTAAAAATTAAAAAAAAGAGAGAAGGGCCTGCAATATATTGGAAGAAACAAGAGTTGGACTAGGAGTCAGCACTCACTTGAAGGTCCTGCTTTGCCACTGACTGGTTTGTGGTCTAAGTTACTTAGTTCTCTGAGCCCTAGATTTCTGTCCTTGAAAATGAGGAACCCTAGCTGTGCAACAGAATCACCCCAGGGAGCTTTTTAAAAATGTGGTTTCCTGGGCTTCACTGCCATAAATTCTGATTTAAACGGTCTGGAGAAAGGGCTCTAGGCATCGGCATTTTTCAAAAGCTCCCCAAGTGATTCTCAAGTGCCACCGGGAGAGGGGAGAGAGCCCCTGGGCTCCACGCTTCCCAAGGCCCATTCATAACCCAGGTAGACAGCTGTGACAATTGTCCGGGTGATTAATCTGCCTGCGCTCTCTGGAAGGCCGGATTTCCACCACATTAATCTTCCTAAAACGTTTGTGTGGTGACCTGAACCAAATCATCCGGGAGCTTCCTGTTGCCACAGGAGAAAGCACAAACCTCTGCCCGCCTGGCCGGTAAGGTTCTGCAGTCGGAAACCCTCCAGGCTAGGCCGGCTGACCCCATTATGCCCTGAATAACCCAGACTCATTGTGAGCCTCTGGCCCTGCTGATGGGCATTCCTGGAACGTCCTTTCCCAACAGGTCCAAGTGCTTCCCCTCCTTCCGGCCCCACCCAAAGCCCCTGGGAGAATACAGCCTTTTCCCGTCTTGTCTTCCCTTGATTTCTTCTCCATACTTTTTGTTTGTCCTGCCCACTAGGTGCCTAATTGCTTGCTGTGCTAAATGTGTCCTTCATTGAGTCAGCCATCCAACAGTCAGTCAGTGCGGGCCATGCCAGCCCTGGGCCCGTCCCAGGGACACTGATCTCGTGCAGGGCGGGAAGCAGACAGATACGCCCGCAGCCAGCCAGGATTGCAGCCTCTGGTAGAAGTGGTCGGTGTGCCAGGCCCTGGAAAGGAGCCTCTAAAAGTGAGATGCTTGGGAAAGGCTCCCTCGAGACTGGTTTTTGACGGAGACCTTCTAAGGGAGAAGGAAGACTTATCCAGCCAGAGAGGGCCTGAGTGAAGGCTGTCCAGCCAGAGAGGGCCTGAGTGAAGGTGGTGGGAACTGCAAGTGCAAAGCCTGGCGAGGAGCCCATGGTCCTACAGAGGCGGGAAGGAGAACCTGTTCCGGTGAGGTGCCCCGTCATCCAGGACCCCGTCTGCCACCTTGAGGAGCCAGTGTCATAATCAGCATGAACTCGTGAAGACCCGGCCCCGCCCAGTGGCAGGAGAGGGGTGAGGAGGGAATGGACTTGAGCTGGGCTAGACAGCGCTTCCACTTGATTGGCTGTAGTGAGGAGCAAGGATGGCACACAGGGTCCTGCCGGGGACAAGGTTCACGGGGATAGAGCGCAGGTGTGGTTTGAAGGGAAGCTAGGAGTTTAGGATGTTTGTCAAGTCCGAGGTACCTGTAAGACAACAAAGTTTTATGGTTAAAGGCTTTATATACCAAAGCATCCAACCAAGACAGGGGCTGACGTGGGATCCATCAGCATGTAAGTTGTCATCAGAGCAGTGGAAGTGAATGAAATGGGTCAGGGAGAGCGTGGAAGCAGAGAAGAAAAAGCGCTGGGAAAGAACCCAAAGCACCTCGACGTGTAGGGGATGGACACAGAAAGGGGCGTCCACAGGTGAGGCTCCGACGGTTCCAGGAGGAGGAGTGAAACGAACAGGATTCAGCATTTTGGAAGCTGAGGAAGGAGAGCGTTGCAGGTAGGAGAGAGGCCCACGGAGTCCCTGAGAAGTCAGTGGAGGTCAGGACCGAGACGTTGCTGACGGGTTTAGCAACGCGGAGGCAGTAGCTGACCTTGGGGAGGCTTGTTTCATGGAGAGCTAGGTGCAGAAGCTCATTGCAATAGACCGAGGAGAGAGCGGGAGGTGTGGTGATGAGAACAGACAACTTTCAGAAAATGAAGGTAACAGACAGCAGTAGCTACAAGGATGTGTGGGGTCACAGGAATTATTTTTTTAAGAAACGGGAAAGGCTTGAGTTTTCTTCAAAGCAGACGGAGGAGAAGGACGTGAATTCGAGAGCACTGGTGGGATTCTTTGTAGAAAAAGGGGATGCCTCTTCCATTGTAACTAGAGAAGGGAAGGATGAAAGCCAGTGCAGGAAAGGTTGTATCTTTGAAAGTTAAATGAGTTCTCACCCGGCTTACAGGTTTGAAAATAATGGAATAGCGTTCAGTGGAGAATGAGCCAAGGAGCTAGCTGGGGAAAGAAAGGGTTGCTGGGCAGGAAGGAGGGCCCAGTTGAGGTGGGACCATAATTACTGGGCACTGATCCAATGCGTTCTGTGGGCCTGGGTGTTTTCTGGAGGGTAAACTTCTTTTTTTTTTTAACCTTTATTGTTGTAAGTATTACATATGTTCCCCCTTTTCCCCCCATTGTCCCCCATACCCCCCTGCCCCAGGCCCTCACCATCCCACTGTCTGCGTCCATGGGTTATAAATATATGCATACAAGGTCTTTGGTTGATTACCTCCCACCTACCCACCCTCCCCCCCCCTTCCCTCCGAGATTCCACACTCTGTTCCATGCTTCCATGTCTCTGGATCCACTCCGTTCATCAGTTTACTTTACTTAGATTCCACATGAGTGCCATCATGTAATATTTATCTTTCTCTGACTGATTTATTTCACTTAGCATGATACTCTCCAGGTCCCTCCATGCTGTCTCAAAGGGTAAGAGATTCTTCTTTTTTAATGCTGCATAGTATTTCATGATACAAATGTACCACAGCTTTTTTATCCACTCACCTACTGATGGGCACTTGGGCTCTTTCCAGGTCTTAGTATTGTAAATTGTGCTGCTATGAACATAGGGGGTGCATACGTTATTTTTGATTAGTGTTTCTGGATTCTTAAGATATATTTCTAGAAGTGGGATCACTGGGTCAAATGGAAGTTTCATATTTAATTTTTTGAGGAAACTCCATACTGTTTTCTATAGTGGCTGCACCATTGGCATTCCCACCAGCAGGGTAAGAGGGTTCCCTTTTCTTTTTCTTTTTTTTTTTTTAATTAAATCTTTATTGTTCAGATTATTACATTTGTTCCTCTTTTTCCCCCCCATAACTCCCCTCCTCCCAGTTCCCACCCCACCCTCCGCCCTCACTCCCCACCCACTGTCCTCATCCATAGGTGCACGATTTTTGTCCAGTCTCTTCCCGCATCTCCCACACCCCTTTCCCCCCCAAGAATAGTCAGTCCATTCCCTTTCTATGTCCCTGATTCTATTATAATCACCAGTTCATTCTGTTCATCAGATTATTTATTCACTTGATTCTTAGATTCACTTGTTGATAGATGCATATTTGTTGTTCATAATTTGTATCTTTACCTTTTTCTTCCTCTTCCTCTTCTTAAAGGATACCCTTCAGCATTTCATATAATCCTGGTTTGGTGGTGATGAACTCCTTTAGCTTTTCCTTATCTGTGAAGTTCTTTATCTGACCTTCAATTCTGAATGATAGCTTTGCTGGATAAAGTAATCTTGGTTGTAGGTTCTTGGTATTCATCACTTTGAATATTTCTTGCCACTCCCTTCTGGCCTGCAAAGTTTCTGTTGAGAAATCAGCTGACAGTCGTATGGGTATTCCCTTGTAGGTAACTGAGTTTCTTTCTCTTGCTGTTTTTAAGATTCTCTCTTTGTCTTTTGCTCTTGGCATTTTAATTATGATGTGTCTTGGTGTGGTCCTCTTTGGATTCCTTTTGTTTGGGGTTCTCCGCGCTTCTTGGACCTGTAAGTCCATTTCTTTCATCAGGTGAGGGAAGTTTTCTGTCATTATTTCTTCAAATAGGTTTTCAATATCTTGCTCTCTCTCATCTTCTGGCACCCCTATAATTCTGATGTTGGTACGCCTGAAGCTGTCCCAGAGGCTCCTTACACTATCCTCGCATTTTTGGATTCTTTCTTCATTTTGCTTTTCCGGTTGGGTGTTTTTTGCTTCCTCGCATTTCAAATCATTGACTTGATTCTTGCGCTCCTCTGGTCTGCTGTCGGGAGTCTGTATAATATTCTTTATTTCAGTCAGTGTATGCTTAATTTCTAGTTGGTTCCCCAATATAACATCGAGGGTCTCATTAGTTTTCTTGTAGATCTCATTAAGTTTATCGGCGGCTTCTAAACAGTTCTTGAGAGACCTTAAAAGTGTGGTTCTGAACTCTAGATCTTCCATTGACAATTTTGTCCTGTTTCTTTGTCTCCGCATTTTGTTATGCTTCCTTGGTGCACCCCCTAGTGGTCTTTGTTCGTGGTCTTATAGTTAAATCTTGATTGTTGTAGCTAATTCCAGGGAGGGTTTGACCTCCAGGCCAAGTGGCTATGAGAATCAGCTGTGTCAGCAGTGAGAGAACTTCTGTCCTCTAGGGAGGTGCTAATCTGGCGTTTGCCTGAGGCTATCCGGCAAATGCCTCTGTGCAGGGCTTGGGCGGGGCGGGTCGCACAGGATCAACAGGGTGGGCCGGAGAGAGCAGTTATGGCGGCTCTCAGTCCTGTCCCCAGGGGCTCTGCCTCTCTGAGTCCCAGCACCCGCTGCAAAGCTCGGAGAGAAAGCTGCACTCGCTCTGACCGAAGCCAGGCAGTCCCGCTTCTCCCGTTTGAGTCTGGGTCCCTAAAGACTCGCCCGGATCTGGAGCTCAGAGTCTGCGACTCCCTCCCGATTGAAAACGCCAACCGCGCCCTCCGCCGCCAGCCCGCTCCGCGCACTCCGCACCTCAGAATTTGACTTCAGCACTGCGCCTCCTCTGAGTGTCCGTATGCGTTTCTCTTTCCTCCTAGTTGTAGGACTTCCATTCAGCCAGCGTTCCAGTGGTTTTGGGTGATGTCCGTTCCGTCTTTTAGTTTCACTTTTGAAGTAGTTGTTCAAAGCAGCAAACTCCGGCGTTAACCTATGCCGCCATCTTGGTTCTCCCCGAGGGTTCCCTTTTCTCCACATCCTCGTGAGCACTTGTCATTTGTTGAGTGGTTGATGGTAGCCATTCTGGCAGGTGTGAGGTGATACTTCATTGTCGTTTTAATTTGCATATCTCAGATGATCAGTGACTTTGAGCATTTTTTCATATGCCTCTTGGCCATCTGTATGTCCACTTTGGATAAGTGTTTATTTATTTTTTTAATATATTTTATTGATTTTTTACAGAGAGGAAGGGAGAGGGATAGAGAGTCAGAAACATCGATGAGAGAGAAACACCGATCAGCTGCCTCCTGCACACTCCCTACTGGGTATGTGCCCGCAACCAAGGTACATGCCCTTGACCGGAATCGAACCTGGGACCTCTCAGTCCGCAGGCCGACGCTCTATCCACTGAGCCAAAATAGTTAGGGCAGATAAGTGTTTATTTAGGTCTTTTGCCCATTTTTTGATTGGATTGTTTGTTTTCCTCCTGTTAAGTTATATGAGTCACTTATATATTTTGGATATTAACCCTTTATCAGATCTATCATTGCCAAATATGTTCTCATACCGTGGACTCCCTTTTCGTTTTGTTGATGGTTTCTTTTACTGTGCATAAGTTATTCATTTATTTATTTTATTATTAATTGATTTCAGAGAGGAAGGGAGAGGGAGAGATAGAAACATCAATGATGAGAGAGAATCATTGATCGGCTGCCTCCTGCACGCCCTACACTGGGGATCAAGCCTGCAACCGGACAGGTGCCCTTGACCAGAATCGAACCTGGAACCCTTCAGTCCTCAGGCCAACACTCTATCCACTGAGCCAAACCAGCTAGGGCAGAAGCTTTTTATTTTTATACTAGAGGCCCGATGTACGAAAATTCATGCAAGAGTAGGCCTTTCTTCCTCCAGCTGCTGGCACCGGCTTCCCTCCGGCACCCGGGACCCAGGCTTCCCTCCTCAGGCCGCCGGCAGGCACCCAGGACCCGGGCTGCTTCCCTCCGGCCCTGGCTTCCTCAGGAAGGATGAACGGTATAATTAGCATATTACCCTTTTATTATTATAGATAGTCCCATTTGTTTATTTTTTCTTCGTTTCCTTTGCCCTAGGAGTTGTATCCTAAACATATTGCTCCAAGAGATGTCTGGTATTTTGCTGCCTATAGTTTCTTCTGGGATTTTTATGGTTTCCCGACTTACGTTTAAGGCTTTTATCCATTTTGAGTTTATTTTTGTGTATGGTGTAAGTTGGTGGTCTAGTTTCATTTTTTTGCATTTATTTGTCCAATTATCCCAAAACTATTTATTGAGGAGGCTTTTTTACTCCATTGTATGTTCTTGCCTCCTTTGTTAAGTATTGAGTGTAATGGCTTGGGTTGATTTCTGGGGTCTCTGTTCTGTTCCATTGAGCTATATGTCTGTTCCTGTGCCAGTACCAGGCTGTTTTGATTATAGTGGCTTTGTAGTATAACTTGATTTTTGGCATTGTGATTCCTCCAACTTTGTTCTTCTTTCTCTAGATTGCTGCAGCTATTCGGGGTCTTTTTTGGTTCCAAATAAATTTTTGTAGTATTAGTTCTAGATCTGTGAAATATGCTGTTGGTATTTTAATAGGGATTGCATTGAATCTGTAGATTGCCTTGGGTAGTATGGACATTTTAATGATGTTGATTCTACCAATCCATGAACACGGAATATTCTTTCACTTGTTTATATCTTCTATGGATGGTAAACTTTGAGAGGACAAAATCTGAGTTTGGTATTCTTCAGCCACCTCTCTGTGGCTGCCACAGCACTGTATGTACAGTTGATACCCAGATGTCTCAGTCATGGTACTTTGGGTTGCAACTATCAGAAACTCACCCCCCAAAAACAATAAAATAGACTGTCAAACTATAGCAGGAAGGCTGGGGAGGTCAGAGATCAACCAAAGGACTTGTATGCATGCTTATAAGCTTAACCTATGGACGCAAGACACTGGGGTGGGGGGTGAGGGCATGTGCCGGGAGTTAGGGGAGGCCGGGGGAAGGTCAATGGGGAAAAAAAAATGAGACATATGTACTACTATTTGTAATACTTTAAACAATAAAATAAAAATAAAATAGAATAATAAAATAATAAAATAAGATAATAAATAAAATAATATAAAATAAAAAAAAAACTCACCCTAACACATTTCGCAAAACAAGGGGAATGTCCAGAAAATACTAGTAGAGTGCAGCCCCTTCTAAGGGTCGGAAGCCAGTCCATGCTGCTCCCTCGGCCTCCTCGAGATAGTGTGGCCGCTTATCTGTCCGTCCCTGCTCTCTCCCACTCTTCAGCTGGACCGACATGGCCACCAGGCCAGCTTTACGTTACTACCCAGCATGTAACTGAGACTACAAGCGCAGTGGTTTCAGAACTCAGCAAAGCATTCACACCACCTGGAGCGCCTTTTACACGCCTAAAAGCCTAAGCCCCACAGTGGACTTCTGAATCGATCTTTGTGATCGGAACCCAGAAACTTTGTCTTTCAGAAGCGCCCCAGGTGATCTTGATCCAACCAGTCTATAAACTTGCATAAAAGAACCACTGCGCTTGGGTATTTACTGCTCCTCCCCCCTCCCCCCACCCATTCTAAATTCCCAGGAGAGAGTTTGATTGGCAGAGGATAGGGCTGTGGGTGACGTGAGTAGGTGGCATGCAGGGTCTCTGCTGCTCTGTACCAGGTGCCAACATAAAAAAGACGCCCCTCGCCGAAACCGGTTTGGCTCAGTGGATAGAGCGTCGGCCTGCGGACTGAAGGGTCCTAGGTTCGATTCCGGTCAAGGGCATGTACCTTGGTTGTGGGCACATCCCCAGTAGGAGATGTGCAGGAGGCAGCTGATCGATGTTTCTCTCTCATTGATGTTTCTAACTCTCTATCCCTCTCCCTTCCTCTCTGTAAAAAATCAATAAAATATATTTAAAAAAAAAAAAAAAAAAGACGCCCCTCTGCTCCCCTGGCAGGCTTGGCACTTTTAGATGGAAGAAAAGGTGCTCCTTCCCTGGATTTTAGCTCTTCGCCCTCTGTCAGGTAACTCGTCTGTGTGTCCTCTAACCGCTGGCTCTGACACAGCTCCGTGGCAGTGGGGCATTTCCCAGGGGAGAGTGTGGTTGGGCAGATACCAAGTGGTTTCTCTCATTCAGCAAATGCCTGCTGTTGGGTAAATAACATCTTGCTAATTTGTTATTTATTTGTTTTTAATTTTTACAAGAGTTTGAGTCAAACTGAGGACATATGCCAGGAGCAAGATCTCAGATGCTCCCCCAAAATGACAGTTTTGCAGCTTTTTTATGCATCTGAGATTAAGGGGGAATATAAGAAAGATTACATGAGGATGGGAGAAAGAGAGGCGGGGCCTGGATTACAGGATCGTTAACAAGATTGTGTGCTCTCTTGAGGGTGGTTCTGGCTTATATCAAATGTGTGTAAACCTAGATGCATAAAAACAATGGACAGGGCTTACTTAAAGCAAAGACAAACCTCTTACTAAAACGCTTTAAGTCTGGGGTGGCTGCCCATCATGACCTGCCCACTTAGGAATTTATGATCAGAGCACCTTACAAGGATACTTTCCAGGACCCTTTTTGTCCACAGTTCCCCATGTTGGTCCCAAGTCAGTCTAAAGAACGCATTGATGACCAGACTTTTAGTTGGATCATCTGATCTGTAATTGGCTTCTTTCAAAGTGTGCCACAGAGATTGAAATTACCATATTAAGTATCCTGATTCATGGTGTCATGATAATTCATGGGGTCTAAAGAGTTAAAATTGTACATTGATATTAGCAGAGTTCTTGGAGCCAAGTACAACCAAATATCCTTAAGTAGCTTCTCTATTTGTGAAGAAAATACATTCCAAGAGCAGGTCTTCCCTCAGAGTTCAGTAAAAACCACAGAATGGTAAATGTTATTTCTGGAAGATTTTCATCTGTGGGCATAGGAATAGGCCAGTGATGGCGAACCTTTTGAGCTCGGCGTGTCAGCATTTTGAAAAACCCTAACTTAACTCTGGTGCCGTGTCACATATACAAATTTTTTGATATTTGCAACCATAGTGAAACAAAGACTTATATTTTTGATATTTATTTTATATACTTAAATGCCATTTAACAAAGAAAAATCAACCAAAAAAATGAGTTCGCGTGTCACCTCTGACACGCGTGTCATAGGCTCGCCATCACTGGAATAGGAGAAAGTTGATGGCTCCTGGGGAGAGGAGAGCTGGACTGGGAGGAGAGGCAGGCCCTGTGACTTCTGCTGCAGTGGAATTCATTCACTCTTTTTTTTTCCAATTATAAGAGAAAGTTTATTTAGAAAGTCACAGACATAGAAAAAGTGAGCCAGCAGGGCGGGCTCAGGAAATAAGTTATAGAGGCAGAAGAGGACCTCTGGAGCTGTAAGGTGTCTGGGGGAGGATGGGGGGAAGGGGAAGGCACAGGCACACCCCAGAGACAGTGTGCCTCATTCACTGTTTTTATTTTTTATTTTTATAAGATTTTTAAAATATATTTTTATTAATTTCAGAGAGAGAGGGAGAAGGGGAGAGAGATAGAAACATCAACGATGAGAATCATTGATCAGCTGCCTCTTGCGCACCCCCTACTAGGAGTTGAGCCCGCAACCCGGGCATGTGCCCTGACCTGGAATTGAACCGTGACCTCCTGGTTTATAGGTTAACGCTCAAGCACTGAGCCACACCGGCTGAGCATGGATACGAGTTTTTATAAGAGTTTATTTGAGCCAATCTGATGGCATAGGCCGGGAGCAAGCTCTCGAATGCTCCTTGCTCATTGTTCTTTAACAACTGTTTTCTGGGTGCTCACTGCGTGCGGTGCAGGCCTGTCCTGGTGCTGGGATCCCACAGTGAACCAGACAGCAAAAGTCCTGCCCAGCAGTGAGTGGACTGGGAGCAACCAGTGCACTTCTGGAGACAGAGCGGATCTTTCCAAACATGCAGACCTGGTGAGTCAGGGGACCCCAGTGTAGGCGCCAGGCCAGGTTCCACCTGGCCCACCCCCCCACCCACCTCCCGCTGCCCCCACAGCGTGACAGTTACATTGACAGTCCTAGTCCCAAGGGAAGGGACGCAGCGAGGAGCACGGGCAGCAGAGGCTGAGAACTCAGGTGCCGATGCCCAGCACCCACACGGGCCCACCAGGGGGCTGGAACACACGGGCCCACCAGGGGGCTGGAACACACGGGCCCACCAGGGGGCTGGAACACACGGGCCCACCAGGGGGCTGGAACACACGGGCCCAAACGCGCTGAGAGGAGACACGCCTCTGCAGACCCAGCCGTGGTGTCAGACACGCCCGTGCCTATACCCTCAAATGATGGCAGATTTTCCAATGTTGACATTACATTAGATTGTTTTTCTTTTTTTCTTTTTACTCTTCTGTATTGTGAAATAGAACACATTTAGAAAAAAAATGCATGAAACATAAATGTACAGTTAAATAATTATAGAGCAAATACCCATCCATTTAGCCACTCAAGAAATAAAACATTACCACCACCCCCAGAAACACCCTCTTCCGCGTGCCTCTCCTGACTTTCATGGAGATCTCTTCCTTGCTTTTCTCTTTTTTCCCCTTGCTTTTCTTTATAGTTTTACTCCTTAACGTCTGCACGGATTTTGATTTATTTGACTGTTTAGTAGCTAAGAGTCATTCCAGGTCATGTCCGATAAATAAGAGGGAGAGCATTTTCTCAAAACAAAAGGTGTGCGGTCTGAAGCGGCCAGGATGGTGTTCTTCTGTGTCGTGTGAACGGTGAGCGAGGCGTATTGGTGGAATTCCAAACGTCGTGCACTGGCCACACTGCCGTCCATATAGATTCTGCTTTCTCTATCTTTCTGTTGATCTCGTTATCTCAGAGTCCCGTGCATAGCCTTGGCCTGTCCCAACTTCTGTGTGTTTTGTTTCTTCCTGGGAGTGGCCCTTAGTGCCCCTCGCCCCCCCCCCCCCGGAAACGTTTGTGAGGAGGCCTGCACTCACCGCGAGCCCCAGGCCTCTCCTCAGCACGTGTCCGCTGGGGAAGAGATCCCCTGGGGTGGGAGGGTGTGGGGTGACATTCTGGGGGAAATACATGAAAACTGGAGAATTTTCCCCCAGGGTTTTCATGCTAAGAACTTACTGTCTGTCTCCCTAGAGTGGTGTAAGGTCTGCCCTGCCCTGCTAATGGCAGGATGAACCAGGGGACCGTTTCCGACGCTGTAAGGACAGAACTAACATGAGCTTAGTTGGTCAGGCGATGCCAGGGTATATGAGCACCCACATGTGAACGGTTGGTGAGAACATTGCACTTAGGCGCCTGTGGAGATGGTTAGGCTGAACTCTAAATCCACTATACAAAATAGAAAACTGAAGAAAAAACTCTGAAAACCTGAGGCATGATGAAAGTAGCGTAACATAGAGGATTAAAAGTGGAAAGTAGTTTAAGAGCCCTTTATTGTCTTACCTTAAATGCTTTATAGAGGTAACAGATGTTCTTAGTGAAAAAGAACTTGGAGTCCTCAAACATCATCCAGCCTTAGCTGGTTTGGCTCAGTGGATAGAGCGTCGGCCTGCAGACTGAAGGGTCCTGGGTTCGATACTAGTCAAGGGCACATGCCCAGGTTGCGGGCTCGATCCCCAGTAGGGGGCGTGCAGGAGGCAGCCCATCAATAATTCTCTCTCATCATTGATGTTTCTCTCTCTCCATCTCCCTTCCTCTCTAAAATCAATAAAAATATATTTAAGAATAATAATAAGTTTTTAAAAAAATCATCCAATTCATCTTCCTCATGTATAGAAAAGATGCACACAACAGTTTAAATATCAGATTAATGTTTCTAATAATATTTCTTAGGCCAATGTTTGATTGAGTTTACATTTCCCAGTTACATGCCACCTGATGTTGACATGAAGCGGGTAAAATGTACTTTAGACCCTCTGCACAGAAGAAAGTGGGTGTAGACAGTCCATCTGGGGTTGGCACATGGGCTCTGGCCCGGTGCTTGAAGCCAGTGCAGACACCAGGTCAGGACTGACCGTCGGGGTCATAATCCTTGCAGGCGGCATATAAAATTGCCGGGGATGGAAAGAGTTCTGGCTCAGCTTGTGTCTGAGCTCCACAAGCGTGGTCCCCCGAGCAGAGGGCGGTCTGCTGTCCGTCCAGCTCCCGGCTAACAGGTCTGAAAGGCCAGTGTGCCTCCAGGTTTGAGGTAGTCTTCATTCTCCAGTGTGAAAGGAGAGAGTGTTGGGACTTCTGTTTTGGTTTGTAGTCTAAGCTGAAGGTAATGCCAGGTAAGCATTAACAGAAGTGGTTGGCATTAAGTAATCTATTAAAGCTTTTACTCATGAAATTAATGTTTCCATCTTGGCAATGTTTTGACAGGCTCAGAAGAAATGTTTGAATCAGACTTGCCCCATTTCTGCTTCCAAGACCCCCGATGGCCTGAGGCAAGCACAGATTCCTGGCCTCCTGAGCACCGCACTGCCAGGTCAGGAGCCTTCGTCGCAAGCTCCCCTTAGCTCATCCCTGTCTCCTGCCACCCAGGACACTTCTCGCACCCCACCTCCTGCATGCAGTCTTTCTGACGCACTCGCACCTCTACTCTGATCATTCCTTTCTTCTCTATCCTTTTCACGTTGCACCTGTAGCATCATTTTATACACCACTAAGCAAGAAACAAGCGCTTCTAATTAAATTACGTGAAATAATGTGCTGCTTAGAAACAACACAATCTAGCATTCTATGGCACAGGTGGCTTTGTAATTATCCTTGTGCTGCTTCCTATATGTAGATTTAGAATCCCACCCAGACTAAAAATCTTGTGCCAGTGCCTCCCGCTTTTCCTAAAGCTTCAAACACCTGCACTGCTCAGTAAGCACTAGGAAGACAAAAGCATGAGCGCGCCTAGTCAGTCCCCTGCTCGGGCCTCCCTTTCTCTCAGTTGTGGGTGTTTTGCGTTTTGGTAATGCTGACAGATTACTAGCTTGAGGCCTATTCCTCAGACCATAGGTAATTTGAAACTGGAGCATTGACAGCTTTTATTTATTTACGTGTGTATTTATTTCTACTTATTATTCTAACTGGGCTTTACTAACCCCCGCCTCTGCCTCCAGAGGTTTTGTCGATAAATGTACTTCCTGCTCCCCTTCCTCACATCAAGCATCCATGATAAGGAAGCCCTTTCGGACTGTTCCGCCACCTGTGCGCACCGTGTCCAGGGTTGTTCGACGGGCCTGCTTTACTGTTTCTGTTGAACACTGTCTTTCTTGTGTGTTCATTCAAATAGGGCAGGATTCTGGAAGCAAAGTTATATCCGCATCCTTAGGAACCGCACAACCTCAGCAGGAAAACGTAGGATCCTCTCCTGGCCAGCCAGCTGTGCAGGTAGAACACAGTTTATGAAGCTTCTTTCAACATTCAGTGTCATTGAAAGGAAATGTGTGATCACCTGCGCGCTTACTGCTGCCGGCACTGTCTCCACAGCCAGCCCGGTGCCTGTGTGACCACAAACGTGCTCACTGAAGACCTTCCCCCAGGTCCCGGCCTTGCTATGTTGATGTTTATGGGATGAATGTGTCTGTTCTGCTTCTCACATGTTCACAGTGCTATCACGTTTTCATCAATTAATAGTATCCCAGCAGCCAACACAGAGTAGGCACTCACAATATGTAGTTTACTGTTGAATGATATCACTATCATATCAAAGTGGGTTATTCCTCTTAGTTACACTGAGATCTTTTTTTCTGCAGTAGCAGCCGGGAGTGTATGAAGTAGGTCCCTGTGGTCTTTTGACTCAACACTGATCTAAGAAGGAGGGAAAGTTGTTTTCCACTTACGAAGGCTTCAGTCTCTTCTCCATCAGACTTAGCAATCCGTGGTAGTTGAGTGACACTTGTTGTAGTCCGGGTCTGCCTGGCCCCCTCAGGCAAGGATCTGGTTCATTCTCAGGTTCCTTAACATTATAGAAACGCCTGCGAGATTGCACTCCTAACTGTGAAGGAGCTCAAAGTGTTTGCTCCCTTATTTATCACTGAGAAGATGAACTCAGTGATGTCTACTGAATTTTCAGATGTTCATGGAGTTGGTACCCACAAATATACTTCCTCAGAAATACAAGGATGCACTCGCAGAGGGAGGTGGGGATTTGGGCTTTAAGGTCCAGGCTGAGTCCTCCCAAGGAGCTATGGCACAGCTTTCATGATCTGACACAGTGCCACTCCGCCACATGTGTCTATGGGCTTTCAGAGCAAATTCTGCATCCTTAGAATACGCTCTCGATGGCGAGTTGAAAGTACTCAAAACATGGTGACCTTTATGTGTAACTGCATCCTGCTTGTGTTTTCAAGAAAAGGGAATAAAAGGTGTGTTTTGTCCGTAGGTGGATGGTCATTCGGGAGGACAGAAGAGGCCTGCCGCAAAACAGCTAACTAAAGGGGCTTTGTGAGTGACCTTGGCTACCACTCATTTTGAACATTCCTCTAGGTTCCTAACCTTCAGTACATATACCACAGAAGTCAGGTTATAACAATACATACGGTATTTGTAAACATATATTTTGAAAACCCATTCCTACAATTTGTTTCCGTTAGGACCTATAAATATCTCAAATGTAGTTTGAGGTTACTGTCTGCTCTCTTGTTCTATTTTTTAAATATATTTTTATTGATTTCAGAGAGGAAGGGGGAGAGAGAGAGAGAGAGAGAGAGAAACATCAATGATGAGAGATAATCATTGATCAGCTGCTTCCTGCACGCCCCCTACTGGGGGTTGAGCCCGTAACCTGGGCATGTGCCCTTGATTGGAATCAAACCCAGGACCCTTCAGTTCACAGGCCAACCGCTCTGAGCCAAACTGGCTAGGGATGCTCTTTCGTTCTTAAGGAGAAGCAGCCTTTGCCGTCTCAGTATACCACGTGCCCTGTGGCTGGCCAGGCGTCTCTGAGGGGAGCATGGTTTGATAAACTCCTATGTTCAGAACAGAAATGTTCGCATCAGCGTGGTTGGCCGTTGCTCAGGCGTTGCCGGTCGGGGTGAGCCCCACGCGTGCGTGGTTGGTAGGAACCCTGAGCTTCCGAGGCCAGGGCCAGAGTGTGCCTTCCCTGTGGGTGGCTACACCGAACTCTGAACCACCCTGGTGTTCAAAGTGTGAAACTGTAGGAAAACCAGACGTGCTATACTTTGAACAGTAACATTCCTGTATGTCTTACTCTCTCCGCATGCAAAGGGTCCCGTTCCTTCTCTCTCAGGGAGGGGCTCCGTTTCTTCCCGTGACTCTGCATCGACGTGCAGTCTCTCTCTTGCAGCATCCTCCAGCAGCTGCAGAGGGACCAAGCCCACGCCGTGACGCCCGATAAAAGTCAGTTCCGGTCTCTCGGTGACGCGGTGCAGAGGCTGCTCTCCTACCACGTGTGCCAGGGCTCCATGCCCACCGAGGAGGACTTGAGGAAAGGTAAGCCGCCGTGACCCTCAGCGCCCTCTGGGGATGCCCCCAGATGGTAGCCAGCTACTGTTTTTATCACAGTTTATTTACTCTGTTTCCCAGTCTGCGTTTAGGGTCGTGGCTTATTCTTCTCAGTGTTCTGGGAAGGGAGACCCACGTGCCAGAGGCTTTTATGGACACATCTTGGGGGCGGTAAAGGCACAGCATTGTTCGGGCTGCTGGCTGCAGAGGGGACGGCTCTGCCCAGCGCCTCAGGCGGAGTCCTCCTGTTTAGGCGAGTGCACACCCTTAGCTCCCACTACCAGTTCTATGAGTTGCATCGATCCTTCAGCCCCAGACATTCTTACAGGTTCCAAAGTGAGTCCAGGGCATTGCTGTTTGTCAAGAAACTGGCAAAAAGGGGCTAAGGATAAGTTCCTTGTCCCAACCTGGAACTCAGCCCAGTCTCCCTCCTGACCCGCTGCCTCCCCAGCAGTGCAGCTCGCCTAGTTCTGCCTCCCTCCCACCACCATGCCCAGGCTGCCTGCAGAGATCCCCCACTGCTCACATCCTCTTCAGCTGCCAGGCTCGCTCCCGCAGGAAAGGTGAACCGGCCGTGACCCCACAGCCACTGTGACACCAGGGGTCTCTGAGCTGAGTGTCCTGGTCTCCATCAGTCCATGTGAGCTTCCCGGGGAGGCCCTGGTCCAACATTGGGCAGGGGCGTGAAGACTCTAAGAGTGAAGTAGAAATGTGAGACCTTGGGGACCAACCGACAAGGACAGAGCCACGGCACCATGGCCTGCAAGGGACCATGAGCTAGTTTGTCTTTAGATAACACTGTCTGCCCAGTCCAGACAGTAGGACTTCATTGTCCCAGCTGTTAACTTTTTATATGATTGGCAGGGAGGGAGGCTTGATATTTGTTGCTGGTCTGTGTGATATTATTTTCTTTTATAGGTGATGTTAAAAATACTATGTTTTTGGATTCCTTTTTTTTTTAATCCTCACCTGAGGGTATTTTTCCAGAGAGAGGGAAGGACAGAGAGAAATATTGATGTGAGAGAAGCACATCGATTGGTTGCCTCCTGCACATGCCCTGACCTGGGCCCAGGCTGGGGAGGAGCCTGCAACCAAGGTATGTGCCCTTGACCGGAATCGAACCCAGGACCCTCCGGTCTGCAGGCTGACTCTCTTTCTACTGAGCTAAACCGGTGAGGGCTATTTTTGGATTTTTAGTTAAAATTAATAGAAGCTAGTATTGAACTCAGTCTCCACAATCACAGACCGGTGGACAGTGAGGGAAGGCAGTGCAGAAGCACAATGCTCAGTCACGGAAAAGCTGACCTGAGAAGTGGAAACGGCCACAGACAGGACCTGTTTGAACAGGGGAAGAATAATGCATTTCAGTCCTGAACTGAAGACCTACGGGTGATTGGCACTCTCTTACTATTTCTCTCTCTCTTCTTACAGTCGACAATGAATTTGAAACAGTTGCCACTCAGCTCCTAAAAAGGACCCAAGCTATGCTTAACAAGTACAGATGCCTGCTCCTGGAGGATGCCATGGTAAACGCTGCTGCAAGCACATTTGGTTCTTAAACCCTGCAGGTCACAGCTACTGGTTCAGAGAGAAAAACTTCGGGAATTAGGTTTCCCCAGCAGTTTAAAAGGCACAGATATTTAAGTTTGCAGGAAACCTCACACTTGACCGTTATACCACCAGCAGCAGGTGGTACCTATTGTGCGGACCGGTTGCTCACCATCAGTGCTCCTGTGACTGTCCCAAATGAGGGACCTAGGCTCTGGTTAAGTAGTTCACCCAGGATCACAGCTAGTGAGCCTGTCGGGCAATGAGCAGAGCCCGATGCAGCCCAGCCCCCGACACCTGGCCCACTCCGATGCTGTGTGCTGCCCCTCCCCAGCCCAGAGGGGGGAGGCCTGGGGCACCGCCAGTGAAGGTTCACAGCAGCAGCTGGACAGACGAGGTGATGACAGGTGTTACAATTAGTTTTGTCTTGGTTTGTTTTTTTGTTTTAATATATTTTATTGATTTTTCACAGAGAGGAAGGGAGAGAGATAGAGAGAGTTAGAAACATCGATGAGAAACATCGATCAGCTGCCTCCTGCACATCCCCCACCGGGGATGTGCCCGCAACCCAGGCACATGCCCTTGACTGGAATCGAACCCGGGACCCCTCAGTCCGCAGGCCGACGCTCTATCCACTGAGCCAAACCGGTTTTGGCAGTTTTGTCTTGTTTTTATTTGATTGTTAGCCTGTCATAAAATTCACGCTTAATTTTCACATGTACAACCTGATGGTTTTTAGCATATTCACAAAATTGTGCAACCATCACCACTGTCTAATTCCAGAACATTTTCAACACCTCAAATAGGAACTAGCCTTGCCTTTAAAGCACCAGTTAGAGAAAGGAGTAAGGTGTCTCAGGGAATGATGGAAAGACCAAACCTAGTCTGAGATTTTAGCAGTTCTAAAAACATGTGGGCGTTAACCTATAAATTGGTCTCTTTCAGTGGTTTTCAGTTTGAGATCAACTTTGGAAATGTTCTGTGGAGGATTAATTGAACTACATTATACATGTACACAATATTGTGTAAATATGTAGATATGTTTGTGCTTATATATGTACTAGAGACCCGGTGCACGAAATTTGTGCACTGGCGGCGGGGAGAGGTCCCTTAGCCCGGCCTGCACCCTCTTGCAATCCGGGACCCCTCGCTCCTTACCACCCGCCTGCTTATTGCTCCTTAGCACTGCTGCGGAAATGGGAGAGGCTCCCGCCACCACTGCTGCACTCGCCAGCCATGAGCCTGGCTTCTGGCTGAGCAGCGCTCCCCCTTTGGGAGCACACTGACCACTGTGGTCAGCGTGCATCATAGCGACCAGTCGTTCTGGTTGTTCCACCCTAATGGTAGCTTAGGCTTTTATTATATGTGTGTGTGTGTGCACGTGCGCGCGCGTGTGTGTGTGTGTATGCGCATTTCTAATATATTTTTACTTAAAAGTATGCCTCCAAAATCTGAAATAGTTGTTCTTTTTGTTGTTGCTGTTGTTAATCCTCACCAGAGGATATTTTTCCATTGATTTTTAGAGAGAGTGGATGAGAGAGGGAAAGACAGAGAGAAACATTGATTGGTTTCCTCCTGCACGCACCCTGACCAGGGCCCAGGTCAGGGTGGAGCCTGCAACTGAGGTACCTGCCCTTGACTGGAATTGAACCCAGGACCCTTTGGTCCACAGGCCAATGCTCTATCCACTGAGCCAAACCGGCCAGGGCTGAAATAAGTGTTCTTATATTGATAACCATTTCTAAAACAAAATTGTGAGATGTCAAAAAGACTATCATTATTGAGGAAAGGACCACTTGTTTGGTCAAATTGTATCTGCCATGAGTTTTCATGTTAAATAAGACCCAGAAATGTAACTTCAGATTTGATTCTGTATGGCACAAACTAATTTTAAGGAAAGCCCTAAAAAAATGACAAATTTAAGCATAGCAGAGTGCAAAGTTAAAAGGTCATTCTAAGGAAAAGATTTCCAACATGTTAGCAGAAGGGGAATAAGAAAGGTACAAAACAGCATGTATTGTTGCTACCATTTGTGTGCAAAATATAAAAAAAGAGAGAGAACATAATGTGTGTATGTGCATGATCTGTTTCTGGAAGAGTGTATTAAACTGCTAGGCACGGGGTGCCTCCAGGGAGAGACACTGGGGGTGGGAAGGGCACAGGGGGAGGCGAAGAAGAAGGGTTTACTTTTCACATCCCCTTTAGTACCAATGTGTAGATTACCTTTCCCCCCAAAATACTATTTTATTTATTTATACATTTTTTATTTTATTTTCAAACCTGTATGATTTTATTAATTGGTGTCTCCCCAATAAATTCAGTGAGAGAGAGAGAGAAACAGAGAAAAACAGAGATAAAAAGATAAGATGATATGTCCATCATTGCCCCGGGAGTACTCACCTCATTTCGGTAAAAATACAATTTAAAAAAATGCATCCTGCCCTGACCGGTTTGGCTCAGTGGATAGAGCGTCGGCCTGCGGACTCAAGGGTCCCAGGTTTGATTCCGGTCAAGAGCATATACCTTGGTTGCAGGCACATCCCCAGTAGGGGGTGTGTAGGAGGCAGCTGATCCATGTTTCTCTCTCATTGATGTTTCTAACTTTCTATCCCTCTCCCTTCCTCTCTGTAAAAAAAATCAATAAAAATTTTAAAAAATAATAAAAAAATAAAAGCATCCTAGCCTGGCCAGTGTGGCTCAGTGGTTGAGCATCGACCTATGAACCAGAAAGGCACGGTTCGATTCACAGTCAGGGCTCTTGCCCAGGTGTGGCTCGATTCCCAGCGTGGGGCATGCAGGAGGCAGTCGATCAATGATTATATCTCATCATTGAAGTTTCTATCTCTCCCTCTCCCTTCTTCTCTGAAATCAATTAAAAAATAAGAACAAAAAAACAGATTTTTTTTTTTTTTTTAAATGCATCCTATGTGGCAAGGAAAAATTTGACTGAATGGGACACCTGGAACTTAGACATTAAACTCTCGCTTCTGACTGCTTCCGGCCCAAAGATGCAGGGAGATGCTTGCGCTTGTTAAAGGGCACCTGGGATGACTGGCCTCTCTCCTTTTCAGCGGATGAATCCCTCGGCTGAGATGGTGATGATCGACAGAATGTTCAACCAGGAGGAGAGGGCATCTCTGTCCCGGGACAAGCGGCTGGCACTTGTGGACCCTGGTAAGTCACGTGGGTGGAAAGCGGCCGTCGGGTATCAGGGTTCTCTCCTTCGAGTTTTCCGTTGATTATTCAGGAAGTTTTTCTGTATTTTAGATGTAATTCTAGTTCATTCCTGGGAGCATGTCCATGTAGCATCCACTTACTCTGCCGCCATTTTTAATCCTCAAGCTATGGATTCTATGTTTTATGCGGTTACGAGGCATGGGGAGATGTTTGTTACACAAGTCTCTGCACCACAAAAGCCTGTCATCGGCTGCTGCCTGACTGACGCCCAATACCTTCCATGCGCACCGTTCTCCAGGGAGCAGGCAAACTTGGTGCTTTGCACAACGGTCCTATTTTACCTTCAAATTACTATCTGTTTCTTTCCATCCTCATCACATTGGTTTTTCCATTAGTAAGATGGCAGATTTTTTGTTTGTTTTGTTAATCCTCACCTGAGGATATTTTTCCATTGATTTTTTTAGTGAGAGTGGAATGGAGGGAGAGAGAGAGAAACATTGATGTGAGAGAGAGACATCAATTGGTTGCCTCCCGAATACCCCAACCAGGGCAGGGAATCGAACCCATGACCCTTCAGTCTGCAGGCCCATGCTCTATCCACTGAGCAAAACCAGCCAGGGCAGTAAGATGGCAATTTCATCACAGCATTTGAAAATACTAGTACAATCATATAATGCCAGTGCTGGACCAATGATGGCTGGTGCTAACCAGTTTTAACTAGAAGGTAAGCACCAATAGAAGAATAATATAAAAGGCTGCATGGGGAAAAAAAGAAAGATTACTGAAAACAAGATCATTCTTTTCCTGGACAGGACGCATGTCGACCTGGCAGAGTGCAGCTGGTTATTCCAGGTCCCCACGTGTGTCTTAGGGCCTGACGTGCCACCACCCAAGGCACACAGTCCCTCACACCCACCCCTGCTCGAGCCGCCTCCTGGAGCTCGCTGCTGCGGGGAAGAAACCGGCTGGCACTGCATCTCATTTGTTTCAGAGCTAACGGGAGAGCGGGGCGAAGCGGAGCGCTGCCCGCTGCCCACTGCCCGCTGCCCGTCGGGTTCCCTCTGCCGTCCAGCAGCTGCCTTGCAAGGAGGTCTGTCTGGCTCCTGCGGGAGGCCGGCAGCCCGGGGCCCCGGGTGTTGAGCTTGGGCATCTCCTGGGACACAGGCCAACTCCGTGGGGCGGGCGGGCTGACCCCCGCCTGGGTCTGGGGTGCGGCCCTCGCTCCTCCGTTTATTCATGTTTTTTCCGCTCCGTTTCCAGAGGGCTTTCAAGCTGACTTCTGTTGCTCCTTCAAACCCGACGCCGCTGCCTGCGAGCCGCCGTGTGGCCGCACCACCAGCTCGCTCCCTCCGCCCAAGGCCGCGAGCAGGGACCGAGCCAAAGCCGGCGGGGCGGAGCCCGCGCACCCCGACCCGCTCCACCCAGTGCCTAATCACATCGTGGTCTCCGCGGAAGGAAACATTTCTAAGAAGACGGAGTGCCTGGGCCGGGCGCTGCCGGGGGACCGCGCGGGGCAGCCGCGGGCGGCGGAGGGCAAGGCCGGCCGCAGGGACCCTGCCCCGGGCAGCGAGGGCGCCCCCGGCCCCGAGGGGCCCCGGAGAACCGCGGCCAGACCCGATCCCGGTCCCGAGAGCAAGCTCTCGAGCATCCTCGGCGACTCTCGCTTGGAGATGACGTGTAGCAATTCCTTCCAGGACAAAACTCGCAGGAATTCGCCCCAGAGCGACGTTTTACACACAGACATCATGAAGGGGTCGGGCGAGCCGCAGCCGGACCTCCAGCTCACCAGGAGCCTGGAGACCACGTTCAAGAACCTCCTGGAGCTCAAGAAGGCGGGGCGGCAGGCCCCCAGCGACCCCGCCCGGGGCGCCGCGGAGCTGGACTTCCCCGGCTTCTCCCCCGCCGCCGCGCAGGACAGCTGCCTGGAGAAGTTCGCCCCGGACCGCAGCGAGGGCGCCGTGGAGACGGACTCCGTTTTAGAAGCCGCTGTAAATAGCATCCTCGAGTGTTAATCGCAGCTCCCGCCCGCCCGCCCGCTCCAGTCTCTCCTGCAAAAGCGACCGGACGGCCCTGGCTCCCGCCCGCGCGGCCCATCACCTCCCTCCTGCTCTCACCCTGTTCTTCCTCAAGAGCAATACTCGCCTGGGTCCAGGGAGATCCGCCAGGAAAACAGTCCTTGTTAGAAAGCAGTCTGATAGGCCTTCACCTTGCAAGTGTTTTGAACGCGCTTTTAGTCAGTTTTTTGTTTACTTGTTTTATTTTCTTAAAAATACTGTGTAACTCAATGCGATCATAGGACCCTTGGCCCTGGGTAAAAAGAAAAATCCAGACAATCATAAGTCATTTGAAAAGAACAGACTTATTAAAGAAAATCAAACAGGACTGATAGAAGCTACTTTTTAAAGCATCCCCCACTGTATCTCCAAATGTTGGCTTTTGGGTTTTGTTGCTGTTGCCAGAGGGGAGACCACATGGCTCTCCCCTCGCCGCCTCAGCAGTGGCTGCTGGCCGCTGCGGGGGACCCCTCGGCCCTGGGGTGGCCCAGGGGCGGCAGCCGGTGGGAGGGTGCGGGCATGTGCAGGGCGTCCCTGTTCGTGTTCCGTGCTTTCCCGAGGCTCCTGAGCTCGGCCGCGGGCCTTCCCAGCACGTCCGAGGGGGGCGCCCAGGCCTGCCCGTTCCTAGTGCCGCAGCGTGGCTCCGAGCCTCGGGCTAGGCAACGGGACGGAACCGTGAGGTGGCACAGCGCGGGGTGGGGCCGGGGCGCAGCCGGAGGCATAAACCTGTATATATGTAAAAGCACATATATGTTAACTGTGAGAAAAACAGGCGTTTTGCATTTTATGATTGGATAGAGCCAACATAGGATGTACCTTTTTGTTTGTTGCTGGGTTTTGTTTCCTTTAACCTCTCTTTGCACCCTCTCCCACAACAAACAGCCAAGCGTCAAAAGCACTTTCATTTGAAAACTATGTTGTAATTTTTCTGTTTAAACCTTAAGGGGACTTTGGCCTTGTTTATGCTGCTTGTTGTCTGAGAACAGTAGTCACCCCTGGCAGCAGTCATTACCAAAACACAGACAAACCAAAGGTAGCCAGCCAGCCCACCACGGAACGAGGAGATCTGGGACGCGGGAGTCCCACGCAAGAGCCAAAGGACGTGCCCTGTCATGGCTTGTGTTCGGCCTATGTTCATATTAGTGGACGTGACCTTGCTTTATTTATTTATATTTCTTTTCAGGGAGCTTTCCCCATTTCCTTTCTTTTGTGCCTGCCAAGGTCACCCCATTTCTGTGGTTACTGTCACTCTGGTGTCATGGTAACATCAGTTAGGTCCCGTCCCTGGGAAAGCTACATCATGGTATTTGCTGTGCACTGTCACACAGGCGTGAATTTGCCTGAGTGCTCGGGTCCCCAGGTCGTCGTGCTGACAGTGTGTACACACGCTCCCCTTCGGTGTATGCACTCTCTCGGTTATTCTGGTTGTCTCTATGGCTTCAGAGGTGTGCCCATGGTGTCCAGCCTGACACATTGCCAGGGCCTGCTTCTGGCTGTCCGCAGAATGCGGGTGACTCCCATTGTCATCATGTTGGACATGTCTTTTCCAGATTGGCCTGTGATGGAAAGGAAGGCTTCTGATTGCTAGAAAACACAGCAACAGAAGATAACTCCCTGCCCCTTTGTCCCACCAGAGAAACCCTGCGCGACAGCCAGTCTTCATAAAAGCAGAGCACCTCCTCCCCACGCCCACCCCCCGCCAATAGAAACCGGAAAATGTGGGCCATCTGAGAGGGCTGCCATGTTTTCCTTGCTTGTGCCAATGTCCACGCTGCATATCCCCCTTTTTCCTTTATTGTAACATATTAGGAAGAGAAGTTGCTGTTGCCAGTCGGAACTTTCTGTTTGGGCAGCCCTGGGGTGGCACCCGGCCCTGAACCCCAAGGTTTCACAGGCTCTTCTTCCTTTATGGCTCACGCTCCCCTAATTCCTAGCAAGACTTAAAGATGGTTCCTCCTGATCAAATTCTCCTCATTGTGGAACTTTATCCCTGGAAGCCTTTTCGAAGGCTGCTAATGAGTTACATTAATTACTGCGAATCAGTGGAATTCTTAAAGAGACAAGATAAGCTCTGTGTACATTTGTTGCACCTCTTCCCCATCCTGCCCTGCTACCCAAACCCTAGCTTTTCTATATACCACCTTCAAGGGTTTTTAAGCCCTAACACTTGTCTAGCAAATGGAGAGCCTAATTTACCAAAATGAAACTTGTAAATTTCTGTGTCCTTGTATGTAAGTTTACTTTTTATGGAGGGAAGATTCTAGATAATGACAAATGAAGATTATGAGATGTGTTTTACTCCTGTGATTAGGTTATGCGCACATAGGTCATAACCCGCATGCCGAGCCCTCTGGTGAAGGGTAAGAGAGCTCAGCCTCAGATGGCCAACCTTCAGTCGTTCAGGTTCATCGTCTAAGTTTTAGAACTACTTGTACTCAGTAACAAAGATCATTTCTTTCTCTCTTTTTTTTTCTGTTGTTGTGGAAAAGTGTGAATTTGTTATTAAGCATTTGATTTTCTGTGTCCTTAAGTACTGCCTAAAGATAAAGCAAATTTTAAACCGGCAATTACGAAAAAAAGAACTATTTTAGCTCTGAAGAATTTAGTAGACTTTGTTAGATTAGGGAGGCCTTACAGACTGACTTGACTTAAAGAGGACGCGTCACTCACTGTCAGTGTGGTGTGGGCTTTATTTGCTTAAATACCTTCATTTGTATAGTATGTCTCACTTGAAATTGCTTTGTATACATTTTGTAAAAATATTTATAAAATGTTTTGTAAAAAAGTATAACAAATTGCAGTTTATTTTGTTATGTTGGATAAATACTGTTAAAAGAAACCAGTCAGTAACTATATTGTTAATCCATGGTTAGGAAATGTTTAGTTGGAGATTACAAAATGAAACAACCATTGCAATACAGCCAAAGATTTGGGAAAATGTGCAACTGTGATTGTCTTGATTTGCAAGTAGGAATGGCTGCTTTTCCCAGAAGAAGGGTAAGTAAGTGTTCAGTGGGAGTTCTGTTGAAATAAACTTGCCATTGCCGAAAGTAGCCCGGGCAGTGAGAAGGTAGGGTTTTAACTGATCGCTTTCCAAACGGTTACAAATTAAACCAAGTTGGTCTGGGGAAAGTTTCCTCATGTACTTCTCTGGCCTCCATCCCCGCTCCTGTCACACGGATCCTTCCTTAACTGGCGAAGGAAAAACAGGGTCATTTGAAAAGTTAGATAAGTGAGCCTCCATCTGTAGGAAGTTTCCTTCCATATATTCTTATATTTATTTTGTTTCTTCAAGGACAAGAAAGTGAGGGGATAAAGAACAAAAGCAGAGCCCTGGCCGGTGTGGCTCGGCTGGGCATCATCCCGTGCACTGAGAGGTTGCTGTTTTGATACCTGGTCAGGGCACCTGCCCAGGTTGTGGGCTCAGTCCCCAGTAGGGGACATGCAGGAGGCAGCCAATCGATGTTACACTCTCACATTGATGTTTCTCTTTTCTCCCTTCCTCTCTAAAATTCAACAAATTCTTTTTTTATTTTTTTACTTAATGTATTTTTATTGAGGAAGGGAGAAGGAGAGATAGAAACATCAATGATGAGAGAGAATCATTGATAAGCTGTCACCTGCACGCTCCCCACTGGGGACCGAGCCCAAAACCCAGGTATGTGTCCTGACCGTAAAGAAAACTATTTCATATAAGACTTGTTCCAGCACTACCTGGGTAGCTCAGTTGGTTAGAGCATTGTCCCGATATGCCAAGGTTGTGTTTTCAATCCCCAGTCAGGACACATTAAAGAACCAACCAGTGAATGCATCATAGGTGGAACAACAAATCTCTCTCTCTAAAACCAATAAATAAAAATTTAGCCCTTGCCAGTGTGGATCAGTTGGTTGGAGCATCATACCATATACTGAAAGGTTTCGGGTTCAATTCCCAGTCAGAGCGCATACCCAAGTTGTGGGTTCTATCTCTGGTTGGTCAGGACGCATGTGGGAGGCAACCAATGTTTCTCACATCAATCTCTCTCTCTCTCTCATCAATTTTTTTAAAGTATAAATAAATACATTTTAAAATTTATTTCAGAATTAACATGTTTCTCTTTGGAGTCACACCTTTGACCAAAATGGTAAGAAATACCCATGTAACCTTATCTGTAAAGTTAGTCCCATGAGGCCCTTCTGCGTTTCTGTCCTCACGAGTGTGACTCTACCCAATTGTTAGGGGAACCACCAGAGGGCGAAATATATTTCTAGGGATGACAGTATAGGACTCCTTAAATTTCTCTTTGGGGCCTAGAATTTATACTCACACCCTTACTTGTGGTTTCATTGCTTCCCCTGCCCTTAAAGCAGTAGCAGTCGTGAACACAACAGTCAGCAACAACCAACATGTAAATAGGAAGTTGTCATATAACTAACAGAAATTAGGATACTTACTGCTTGAATCGTCACATCAGTGGATGGATTCCCTAATTATTTTTATTTTTGAAGTGTTGCCCTGATGTCGAGCTTCTCTCCTTACTAAGGTCAAATGTGTGTCCATCCTGATGCTCTTGTCCCCCTTGGACCCTTTGCAATGGGGATGCCCCCTAGGTGACGAGTTAGAAGGAGGGACCATCTGACTGCTTAGTTAGGATCAGTGTCTGTCCCCAGGGACAGGCCCAGAGGAAGGAACCAGGCATCTTCTCTGAGGAGGGGGAAGCCCTCAGCCCTGGCTGTGGGAGGTGGGAGGCCTTGTTTCAGGAGGGACCCTAGTTCTCCCTGATGTGAGGAAGTAGCCAGTGGATTCTTGGGGACAGAGGGAAGGGAAAAGACACAAAACCCCCACCATCTGGGGAATCACTGAAACAGCATCGCTCAAGCAGGACTAGCTATGCTGTCTGCGGGACTAACTCCCGAGACAGATAGGGCTCCTGGGGGCCCAGCTGAAGGTGGAGAGCAGTAACCGCCAAGCTTTGGAGCAGTTTACGGGCACGGGGCTAGACACGGGGGCGTGTGTAACTGAGGCTGATTTCTGTTCTCTAGGAGCTCCAAATCTAGAGAGAAAACAAGCAAATAACTAGGTACGTTTGGGAACCGGCCGGATGGAGTTCCAGAGAAAAGAAACGAGCTGCAACTCTCCAGGACTGCCACTTGGTAGAGAGCGACAAACCGGATTTCCATGCCCTGGTTCTTAGTGCAGTTTCCTGAGTGATGTTTGAGAGCAAATATATAGATTTTCTGCAGGGATGAAGGTAAAGGACGTTTGTAATTATAGTGTTAGCATGTGGAGAAATCTGTCCCAGTGTGCACACAAATGCTGGAGGCGCGTTTGTCGTATAAAGTAGATTCTTACGCGAACAGCCTGCGTCTGCATTGCTGCAGGGGAAAGGCCTTTATGAGAAACCTCTCTGTATCCCTCGCGCACAGGTGCTGTAGCCTGGCCTCTGACGGCAGCGGCAAAGGCAGGACGACCCTCCTGGGAAATCTAATTTCTGTGAAGGTCAAGGAGAGCCGTGGGGGGGGGGGGGGGGGAGGCGGCAGCATCTGGAAGCAGGTGCCAGCGCTTCATCTCACACGGATTCAGCTGCCTCCACCAAACTAGGAAGGCTCGTCCGGAAATGAAGCTGCCTCCATTCCTTGGTGTAAAATGATGTTACTGAAGACGTGTGGAAGGTAGAGAAAGCTAATGTTCCATTATCCCTGGGATAATTGAGAAGGGGTTTGGGTTTCCGGTCTTGTTTGGTTTTACCTTCTGCACACTGTCTCCTTCCTACCCTAGCTTTCTGTGTCTGTCCTTAACCCTCGAAAAGCGGCTGCCCCTCACCTGTTCGCTCCCTTTTCCTTCCCACTTTTGCTCCCTTACGTTTGTTTTTCAAGATCAAAAGCTGCTGTCCATGTTGTCTTCCCCAACTCCAGGCTCCTCTGGCTGCTCTCACACTACAGTGAGTTCTCACTTAAGGTCATTAATAGGTTCTCGGAACTGCGGTGAAATGGCGACAAGGAAACCAATTTTACCGCAAGCCAATTGATATAAACAAGTTACGTTCCTGTGGCATCTCATCAGCGCTGTCATGTAGCGACATTATTCCAGGACCTGCTGTAATCTCTTTCCCGCATGCTTCCTGGTAACCCTCGTCCCTCCGAGGAAGCAACAAGGAAAGCCTGAAACGAAGGACGCGGGCTGCTAGAAGGGCCGTAATCCAGGAAGGAGGTGTGGGGCAGACAGGAAACTGCAGGCGGACCCTCTTTCCGGTGTGGGGGGTGTGGTGGTTTGCCTTTCGGAGAAGGCACTGCTTCATTATCTAAGTGAAAAGAGTAGGATTACAAATAACCCCAAAGTGCAGAGAATACTGACATAACTTATTGTGGGATTTGTTAGCAAAGGGACCCTGGGGTTAATTCAGGGAACCACAAAACGTTGGTCCTGAAAGGAGTCTTAAAAAACATACAGTCGAGGAGTTTCTGAAACAGACAAATCACAGGTGGCTAATGACCGAGAGAGCTTTCATTAAGCTAATAAATATGTGATAAACAAAGGGCATACCACAAAATGTAAGCCTTGCTCCCATTCCAGGCCCCACTCCCATTTCCCAAAAATAATACCCATCTACACTTTTTTGTATATCCTTCCAAAATTGTTGCATACAAATACATCTTTAGCCAAAAAACAAAAACAACCAGGACCATGCTCTTACACCCTATTCTGTATCTTGCTGTTTCAAATACAATCCAATACAGACATTTTCCAAATGTCTTAGAATGCTATAGTCAGGATTCTGTGATGGCAAGCAACAGAAACTGATCTGGTTAACTAGCATACGGAGTTTTATAGGAAGGGTAAGGATTGAAGGGAAGTTTGAAAAAAACACCAGGTTTGAGCAGCCCAGGAACAAGGAAATTCCAGGAGGTTTCACTCAGTAGGTGGAAATCCTTAAAAGGCTTGCCGCAAACCTACATTTCTTCCGTCACCGCTGCTCAAGATTCAAAACCAAGGAAGGTAAGTTTACAAGTTTATGGTCCCAGGCCCCTCCCACTGGGCAGGTGAGAGGCCTGGGACAGGTCTCCCAGAACCCTTTCACGTTATGCGTGGAGGGCAAGCTTGTGCTACTCCACTCCCACAGATGTACAGGATGAGGGACAGCTCACTGGAAAAGGGGATACCACTGGGAAAGAGGATTGCGCCAGAACCAGTTTGCTCAGTGGGTAGAGCGTTGGCCTGCAGACTCAAGGGTCCCGGGTTCGATTCCAGTCAAGGGCATGTACCTTGGTTGTGCGGGCACATCCCCAATGGGGGGCGTGCAGGAGGCAGCTGATCAATGTTTCTGGCTCTCTATCCCTCTCCCTTCCTCTCTGTAAAAAATCAATAAAATATATATATATAAAAAAAGAGGATTGGATGTCAGCAGGCCAAAAAGTGAAAAACACCTACCACTGAAGTTTTGGGGACTTGAGGACCTACATCACTACATATAATTGCAGAGTCTTCCATACATTTTTAAATTTTTTTATATTAGAGAGAGGAAGGTAGAGAGAGAAACACTGATTTGTTGTTCCACTTATTTATGATTCATTGGTTGATTCTTGTATGTGCCTTGACTGGGTATTGAACCGGCAACATGGCTGAATCAGGATGACCTTCTCACCAACCCAGCTCCCTGGCCAGGGCCTTCCCTAATCCATGTAATCGCTCCCTAATGACGGACAACTGGTCAGGAAAAAAGAGAGCAGAAGCTTCTAAGACAAGCTACAGAGAATAAGATTCTTGAGGCGGTGAATGGCCATGCCAGGCTCTCACTCAGTAACCTCCCTTAGAAAAAACCCACTACCATCTCACCCGGTGTGAGAGCCCGTGCTCAAAGCTCAGTAAACATGTTCAGTTGGTGAGGGATTTTTGGTTGAAGCCTCCATCCCCTTTTTCTCTGACCAGCCTGGTGGGCGGGTGGCTTTGGCACTGAGATGAAGGATGCCCTCAGCACCACCCGCGGGCACGGGATCGCCTTCCCTGAATCCTGGCCTCCAAAGTCTTGTCAGCCAGTGTTGCTCATACCCCTGAAAGTCCTCCTCTCTCGAATATGTCCGCTCCCCAGAGCCTACCTTTTATCTGTCGGGGAAGTTACAAAATACTGACTCATTTTGGTTCTTTGTCCAGACCAATACGATGCCTTGCACGCGGCCAACAAGCCCCTGCAGGGGTCCACTGCTGTGACAGGTGCTGTACCTCAGAGACAGGAGACAAGCTCCCCGCCTTCTGAGCACCCGGTCTAAGCAGGGAAACAACAGGCCAGATGGTACAGGATGAAGTCTGTGGGGCCCCTGGAAGTGCTGACGGCCAAATAACCACATCGCTCTACCCTCAGGAAGCATATGCTGTGCTAGACACTTGGCAAAGCCTGGAGACTTTTTTTTTTTGCCACAGCTGGCGTGGGGATGCTACTGGCTTATAGTGGGTGCAAGTTTGGGTTGCTGCTGAACACCCTTACAGCGCACAAGACAGCCCCCCCATAACAAATAATTATCCGGGGCCCCAAATGCCACTAGTGCCAAGATGAAGAAGCCCGTGCTGAAATGGAAAAAAAGAAAGAGCCCTGACCGGTGTGGCTCAGTGGATAGAGCGTCGGCCTGCGGACTCAAGGGTCCCAGGTTCAATTCTGGTCAAGGGCAGGTACCTGGGTTGCAGGCACATCCCCAGTAGGGAGTGTACAGGAGGCGGCTGATCGGTGTTTCTCTCTCATCAATGTTTCTAACTCTCTATCCCTCTCCCTTCCTCTCTGTAATAAAATATATTTTTTTTAAAAAAGAGAAACCTGTGCTAGACGTCTAGGATCAGGCATGGCCCCTGCCCTGCCAGTGTCACGGGGAAGAAATGTGTGCAGGAATTCGGAGAAAGGGCGGAGACTGCTTAGAGCCTTGCTGGTCAAAATGTATTCCTAGACCCGAAGCATCCCTTCGAAGCGTCTTAAAACGCCGCCTCCGACCTGACGCCCCCGCCCCTCCCGAGTAAGTATCTGCATTTTCGCAGGACCCTCGGGTGGCTTCTGTGCACACAGTGCTTGAGACGCGATGTCTGAAAAGGCGTGACTGAGTTCCATCCCATGGTTTTACTAGGACCAGAGAGAAGGCAGCGCATTCCAGGCGGCAAGAGGGAATGTTGGGAGGACGGAGGCAGGCACTCCCGGTTCTCGGTCCGGCAGCGGTAACACCAGCGCTGCTGCCGGCGGTCGGTGTCTGTGCCCGGCGCTCCCCCCCGGAGCAGCTCACACACCCTCCTGAGATTGTTGGGGGGCGGGAGGGGGGCCCGTTATTATCCTCGTTCTGTGGGTGAAGGAGACTAAGACGTAGAGCAAGGCCCTCTGCTGGAGCCGGGCCGAGGTCGTCCACAAGACCTCCGCCCGCCGGAGAGCCGCCGCCGAAGGGAGCGAAAAAGCGGCCCGGAAGCGGCCCGTCTTCCCTTCCGCGCAGCCCAGCGGAAGCCCGCGGAGCAGCGCCCGCCCCCCACCGGAAGTCGTCGTGCACTGTGGGAAGCGTTTCCTTGTTTATAGCCCAGCCCCCGGCATATGAGACTATAGCTTGAGTGAAAGGGTTTTGAGTGTTACTGGGTTCCAAAGCCCTTGGGAACAGTGTAAAGAAAGCCTTGTGCAACCTCTGGCAGGAATAGGGGCTGGCGTGACCTCCGCGGTGGCTGCTGCTAACGGGACGCCTGCTCTCCGGGTCGCGAGGCTAAGAGACGTCTCTATGGTCAAGTACACATAGAGCGGTGCCTCGCTTCCCCACGCGGTGGGACTGCGCATGCGCTGTGGCTGTAGCTTTGGCAAGATGGCGGAGGAAGAGTGAGTATTTGGGACTCTGAGTCTCTGGCGTGGGCCCCAGGGCATCCGGTGCCATCCACGGGTTTGCGGGAAACAGGGATACTGGTGGCCTGAAGGAAGAGAATGGAAAAGGCTCCAGATAACAGAGGATGGGGGTGTAGAGCGGGGACCGGAGGGCTCCGGCGGGCCGGCGGGCAGCGGAGGCCGTCAAGTTCCGGTGGCATGGAGGGGCGAGGATTGACTTCCAGGCCGCGGGGCTGGAGTTCGGTTCACCGAGCCTGATTTAGGATTCCCGCTGCGAATGGGTCTGCGCCCGCCCCAGCCCCAGGGTTTTTCGAGGATGTCCTCGCTGCTAGTGTCTGTGAAAGGCTGTGTCAGTAAAAGCTACTTGGGCATGAGGCGGAACAGTGCCTAAAGGGTTCGTGATTTTTTGTATGTTTTCATTGATTTTAGAGAAAGAGAGAGAGAAACATCCATCGGTTGCTCGGGTAGACACCTCAGTCCAGGCGTGTGCCCTGACGAATAGGTTTGGTGCTCGGGCCAGGGCGGAAGTTCATGACTCGCTAAGCAGCGGTTCTCAACCTGTGGGTCGCGACCCCTTTGGGGGTCAAACGACCCTTTCACAGGGGTCGCCTAAGACCATCGGAAAACACATATATAACTGCATATTGTTTTTGTGATTAATCACTGTGCTTTAATCATGTTCAACTTGTAACAATGAAAATACATCCTGCATATCAGATATTGACATGACGGTTCATAACAGTAGCAACATTACAGTTATGAAGTAGCAACGAAAATAATGTTATGGTTGGGGGTCACCACCACATGAGGAACCGTGTTAAAGGGTCGCGGCATGAGGAAGGTTGAGAACCACTGCGCTAAGGCTTCCAAGCGGGGGTGGGACCGGTCCACTTGGAGGACCGGAGTCAGAACCACAGGTCTCCGGGGAGGCTCGGTTCTTAGGACTTTGAAGACGGTAATGTTCGCCGAAGCCTAGGAAATGGTTTGGAGGCCCATTGAAGATGCGTTTCCCAGACATTGTCGCTGACCTCAATTTTCTGTATCAGGCAAAGAAAAAAGATCCCTTTGGTTCCAGAAAACCTCCTGAAAAAGAGGAAGGCGTACCAGGCCCTCAAAGCCACCCAGGCGAAGCGGGCACTTTTGGAAAAGAAGGAGGTAATTGTGGGGACCCGGGAGGATGGAGTTAGAATGTACATGTGTTGATTTTCATCCGGCTCGGGTTGAATTGGATTTGGTGCCCCACCCCCGTCAGTTCCATGGTTCGTGCCTTCATTTAGCAAATCTTTATCGAACGCCAACTGTGGGCAAAATACTGGCGTTGTTTGTTCAGGAAAACGTGGGAGGGAAGCTTGTACCAGCTGGGTTCATACCGAGTGATTTGAGAGACCAGACCTGTCACTGGGGAAAACAATCTTAACATCTTTTTTTAAACACTATTTGCTCAGTGTTTTGGGTAAATATATATATATATATGTATGCTTTTTTTTTTTTTTTTTTTGGAGGCGGGGAACAAAACGCGTGCATCCCTGTTTTGTATTTTGTGCTTAAATGTTAGGTTCCCAAAAACGCCTGTAGGTAAACATTGGTTAACAGCACGTGAGTGAATTTATCAAGGACTTTTCTCAGCAGTTCCCAGGTTTCTCAGCTCCATCTTCACCTGGTATCTCATTTTTTCTTTACATGAGAATGAAGGAGTTGGTTTGCTCCCTTTGCAGACGTAAGGGGAGATAAGCTCTATTGATAGTGATTAATGCCTTACTGTCCTGGAAGTAAAGGTGACTAGAGACACCAAGTGGTGATGCTGGTCTGCCTCTCCGTAGCAGCGGAAAGGAAACGATATCAGGTTTAAGCGACTGGAATGGTTCCTGCACGATGCCTGGCGGCAGCAACGTGACAAGGTGCGCCTCAGACGACTGGAAGTGAAGCCGCACGGTTTGGAGGTGCCAGATGAACATTCCTTGGCCTTCGTCGTGCGCATCCAAAGGTAGGTCACTTGCTCAATTACGCAAGGCTGGGGGCAAACTAGTGATTCGGCTCTAGACCCCTTTCTGGGGAGATGAGGTAAAAATAGGCCTTAAGCCACTAGGTAAATTGTGCCGGGAATTCAGGGTTGAGCACAGCATAGGTTTTGTCTGTGAGGTTAAGGAACTGATCTTAGGCAAATAGACATGAAAATACACTATGTGCTGTGAGGGTTAAGTTTGGGATTGGTGGGGGGGACAGTGTATGCAGGTTGAAGACACTCTTCTAAAGCAGGAGCTTGAAGCTGAGGCCTGCAAACATGTAAGGAGTTCACCAGTGTTAGGGAAAGGCTTTCCACGGGAGCTGCAGAAAGTCCTGAAGTGGGGGAATCAGGGCATCTCTAGGAACGACCAAGGTCAAGTGGATGGAGCATAATCAGCGCTAGGGAGTTTGACATGAAAATTGTTGCGTTTTTTTGTTTTTTAATTGATTTCACAGAGGGAGAGAGAGAGATAGAGAAACATTAATGATGAGAGAGAATCATTGGCTGGCTCCCTCCTGCACTGCTCCACGCTGAGGATCAAGCCTGCAGCCTGGGCATGTGACCTGGTTCATAGGTCGATGTCCAACCACTGAGCCACACTGGCCAGGCATTTTCCTTACTCGTTCCTGCTTGCACATACAACTCTGCCTCTTTCTGTTTCCCCTGCCCAGTCACCCAAACCAGAAACCTGTGTATTTTAAATATTGATGGGCCTTGCTTACCAGACCTCCTACTCTGTCAATAGTCTATTTCCTGGGCTATCACTTTAGTTTTCTAACTTTTTCTGCTTCTGGTGTCACATTCTCCGATCTGTCCTCTGTACCCAAAAAGAAATCTGATCCTGTCTTCTTTACTTAATATTTTCCATCGCTTTTACTGTCCACAGAAGCAAGTCCAGCTTCCTTAGCTTGATATACATAGGCCCACCCCCACACACACACCACAAATCCCGGGACCGCCTCTTCCCATAGCACCTCAGGCTTTGCTGCACATCGTGTGGGAATGATCCGCTCCGCGGCTGCCTCCTACTCTCCTGGACTCTGTGAGGCACAGTCGGTGTCTTGCTCTCGGTGCAGCCAGTAGTGGCGTACCTCTCACAGGTGCTGGTTCTCTGCTCTTCATTTCAGGATCAGGGGGGTGAGCTTACTGGTACAGAAAACCATTGCAAGGCTTCGCCTGAAGAAGATTTTCAGTGGTGTCTTTGTCAGAGTGACCCCCCAGACCATAAAAACGCTGCGTATAGTGGAACCGTATGTGACCTGGGGGTGAGTACGGCTTTTGTGTGTGTGGCTTTTTTAGGTTGTATTTGAACATGTTGAGAACATTAGGATGCACAGGGTACTATTCCCCAAGGCTCTCGTTGCTGTGTTGAAAGAACATTTTGCTGTGACCACAGTCACCAGAAATCAGTGGCCAGCCGCAAGAACCTTGGGATATGGGGCAGGTAGAGCAGGGGATACCGTGCTGCTGGTAATGTGCCGCGGACAGTACCATGCAGGGCTTGGTCCTCTAGGCCAGCGGCTCGCAACCTGTGGGTCGCGACCCCTTTGGCGGTCGAATGACCCTTTCACAGGGGTCACCTAAGACCATCCTGCATATCAGATATTTACATGATGATTCATAACAGTAGCAACATTACAGTTATGAAGTAGCAACGAAAATAATTTTATGGTTGGGTCACAACATGAGGAACTGTATTTAAAGGGCCAGGAGGTTGAGAACCACTGATCTAGACCACAGCTGAGTGCAGTGGGTAGAACAGAAACTAATTATTGGAGTCCTTTTTTTTTATTTTTTTTTTATTGATTGATTTTTTACAGAGAGGAAGGGAGAGAGAGATAGAGAGTTAGAAACATCGATGAGAGAGAAACATCAATCAGCTGCCTCCTGCACATCTCCTACTGGGGATGTGCCCGCAACCCAGGCACATGCCCTCGACCGGAATCGAACCTGGGACCCTTCAGTCCGCAGGCCAACGCTCTATCCACTGAGCCAAACCGGTTTCAGCTAATTATTGGAGGCTTAAAGCAGAACTAGGAGCAGTGCTTGTGTAAGAGTAATGTTCCTTCAAACATTAAACCCAGCAAAGGCTTGAATTTAGTTGCAAACTCTTGCACCATCTTGAGTAGAGGGACACCTAAGGCCAAAGTCCTAGACTATAAGCCAGGACTTATTTGTGTCTGGGAAATAAACTTTTTCCTGGTAACATTTATGTCCATAAATTGTAATTCAGATTGGATAGTCAGGCCGCTCTGGTTTTTACGCTCTTCACTGGGTGTGCCCTCGCCTCCCAGCTGCAGTGAGATTGCAGGACGCTTCGTGGTGAGGGGAAGGGGTAGTTGGGAGCATCTCTCCTCAGCCAGGCTGCAGGACTGAGCGGCAGTGTAAGGCAGTGTGCCAGGGGCAGCTAAGGCTGTTCTTTATTCTGCCTCCCTTAGATTTCCCAATCTGAAGTCTGTCCGGGAGCTCATCTTGAAACGTGGACAAGCCAAGGTCAAGAATAAAGTCATCCCTTTGACAGACAACACAGTGATTGAGGAGCATCTGGGTGAGTACTGCATCTTAGGGATAAGTTTTGGCAAAAAGCAAGGCTCTTTGGTGGTCCTGTGTGGGGTCCAGGTTATATTCTTGAGATCCCAGGAACCCACCAGAGTGCCAGGTTCTGGTGTATGAGAGCCTCTCAGCACACGCTGGGGAAATTTCGGATAAAGGAAACTGCCCTTGTGTTTCTTAGGGAAGTTTGGTGTCATTTGCTTGGAAGACCTCATTCATGAAATTGCCTTCCCGGGGAAGAATTTCCAGGCGGTCTCAGGGTTCCTGTGCCCTTTCCATCTCTCGGTGGCCCGTCACGCTCCCAAGAATAGAGTGGGCTTCCTCAAGGAGGTGGGCTCCCCCGGTTATCGAGGTGAACGCATCAACCAGCTCATCCGGCAGCTGAACTAAACCCAGGTGAGGCGGGGCTGCAGACTGCCCTGTGCTGACTTCCTGGGCTAAGCTTTGTCCCTTAAAAATTCTTTTTGCATTTGCCAGTATATGAGAGGAACTTTGGTATTGGGGGCGAGAGGAGGCTGGTATTTACGAGTCTAGTGGACGGAGACGAGCTTGGAAGGATGAATGCCTGGTTAGGACATGGGACTGTGTATTCCAAGACTTACAGGCTAGGAAATGTTGAGCAGTGAAAGAAATCTCTGTATTAGTGTGGTTATTTAGCGGAAAGTGGGGAGAGAGTAATACTAAAAACTAAATAGAAAGGATTTGAAGATCTAAACCATCCATTTTGTTGAAGGAATCTAACTCTGAACGTGCTCTTTATCGTGGTTACTACGGTACTCTTAAGTGCCAGGTCACAGTTCATTTGTATTAACAAGACTGTGTTTTCCTTCCTCCCAGAATATCTGAAAGCACACTGCATTGGAAGCATGTGTTTCTGTTTTTTGGAATTATCCAGTATCTTCAAAGAAGATTATTTTCTGCTATATCTTCAGAAACTGCAGGGGAAGGGTCAGGGAAAAGATGGTGGTGATGTCCCACTTCCAAAGGAAAAGTCCAGTGTGTTGGCCAAGTTCCCACGTTGGCCACTGCTGCCACCTCTGAAATCAGCCAAGGACTCATGCCATGGAGGAGAGGGGCCTGCGTCACAGATAGGAGATGTCCCTCGTCACATCTTCTGGGCCCAAGCGTGAACTCAAGACGGCAGTGGGCCCAGCCCAGAGGCATACCTGAACTTGGGGTTCCCAATGCCTCGTTTTGGAAAGAACTTGAAATACATTTAGAAGAGCACAGAAATGGGGCTCCGTTGTCTCTGTGTGTGTCCGTGTTCCAGCTTTTCGGTGACAGCTTGGAAAGCTCTCAGGCTTGACTGGCTCTAAATTTACCTGGTGGCTTCCTTTTCCTAGCTCAGGATTTTAACCTATTCTTGGATTTGTGAGAAGGGAAGGACCATTTCCCCAGAAAAACATGCATCCACTCCAGTTTTTGCTCAAGGGCTTAGGGTGTGTGTAGACTCTTCTCAGGGACCCATGCACCTTACACGAGAAAGTCCTGCTCTATCAGGAGTGGTTGCCCAGGCCTGGCCTTGCTAATCTGGTTCCCTGTCCTGTGGAAAACCAAAGCTTACAAGATCGCCTTTTCCCTTCAAGCTAATGGGTATTTCCTGTTCGGAACACAGAGGTAGAGACTGAGCCCCTATACCGACTTTAACTTGGGGTATTGTCCCCCATTTCTGCTGGGCTTTACGGTCAATTTTCTGGTTTCCCTGATGATCCGTCCTCTGCTTTAAGAACCCAAAATCAGGAAAAAATGAACCATTTTCTTGGTTTGGCATGGATGGAATTGGCACTATTTGGTCTTTGAGGCCCTGGGCAAGCTTAGCTACACCCTTTCCTGTTGGGGCGCAGCGACAGGGTTTTGGACAGGTTCAAGCCTTGGACTGAGGCAGTGGTCGGCAAACTCATTAGTCAACAGAGCCAAATATCAACAGTACAACGATTGAAATTTCTTTTGAGGGCCAAATTTTTTAAACTTAAACTATATAGGTAGGTACATTGTTATTAACTTAATTAGGGTACTCCTAAGGCTTAGGAAGAGCCACACTCAAGGGGCCAAAAAGCCGCACGTAGCTCGCGAGCCGCAGTTTGCTGACCACGGGACTGAGGAGAGGGCACCGTCCTCATTGCCACATGCAAGTCCCAGCTTGGAGGGCAGAGCCTTCCCAGCACAATTATAACAGATATAGTTGTAAACTTGAACCTATGGTCTGGACACGTGGCCCCACGTGCCTGAGTGATAAAGTTCAGGTGCATGTAGTTGAGTAGGGTTGAAACCCACGAGAATGCTGTAAACATCTTGATCATGCCCTTTGCCTCGTGGCATCTGCTATAAAAGACACAGCTTGTAGGCACGGGCACTGTCCATCAGAGGAGCAGTGTCCCACCGAGACCCGGCTTTCATTCTCTTATTTATCTTTTCTAAGCCTTTCATCGCCCCCACTCAGGGTCACTGAACCAGGCTGAGCTGGCATGAGTCTGCCATGGCCATGCTGGCTCCCCACATTTCCTTGCGTATTCTAGGCTGCAGGCCCCTCCAGGAGTATTGCTCTCTAGCCTGCTGGTAATGCTGTAATAGACCAACATGAGGACACTAGTGCTCCTGGGACGTTACACTTGACAAGGGTCTGATCCTGCCTATGTTGTCATAAGTGCGTTTTCTCTTCTGCCACTCAGTTGCCTCAACCTGCCATCGCAGCAGCTGGTGAAGGTGTGCCAGGCCCAGGTTAAGACTTGAAAATATGCTTAGCCAGTGTTGCCTGATCCCTTAAGATCAGCCTTGCTGCAGTTTGGCTCATGGGCCCGCAAACATAGCTGTGAGATTGAGTTAGTGTAACTGCCTCAGCGTGTGCCAGGTTATGAGGTAATTAATTAGGTGGTTGCCTTGGGAGTTAACCTGCCAGGAATAGATGTTACTCCAACACTGGAGAGCATTGTGAAATCAGATTACAGTGATGGATCTAAAGTCCTGGGAAAAGAACACTGGAAGCCCAGAGTTTGTACCCCAGATCTGTCTCACACTAAATACGGGAATAAGATTTTCACTCTTGCCTGTAAAATGGGGCTAATTGTGTAGTCTAGCCTGTCTGCCTCACATGGTTGTTACAAGGATTAAGGAAAATAAGTTTTTAACTTTGAATTCTGTATCTATACTAGTACATATAAAGGCCTAAGCAACCAGGACTACTGGTCGACCAGTCGCTATGATGTTCAGTGACCACCAGGGGGCAGGCGCTCAATGCAGGAGCTGCCCCCTGGTGGTCAGTACCTCCACCTCCCCCCATAGGCCTCCATCTCTGGCCAGGCTGAGGGACCTCACCAGGTGTGCACCCGCCATGTCTATTGTGTACCGTGGTATGCCACTCCCCAAACAAGTGGGACTGTCCTTACTTCTGGGAAAAGCAGGAAGAGAAGGTGCAGGGAGCCAGATCCAGCGGTTAGAGCCAAGGGTTCTGGGGTTTGATTGGCTGTTCTTCAATGCCTTGGGATTTCATTTGCTTAATGCATTTTTTTAAGTCATTTTGAGGCCAGATTTGACCATCAAACCTTTTATTAACTGTCTGGAGAGTGGCTGTCCAAAATCAATGCCACTTGAATCCTAAATTCACTTCCACAACCATCAGAATGAGCTGAAGCAGTATATAAACACGTTATCAACATTTCTAAGTTCTCGGTGTGTCCTAAGTTGCATTTTAAAAATGAAAACACCTTGATGCATACCACATAGTATGAGATTTGTTGCCATTGCATTGAAGGGCTTTGTGAAATTTGTTTATTGAAATACGGACACAAAACAACCCCATGGCGCTCCCAGGCGGCTTAGGTCCAGCTGAGACAGGTCAGGCCGGAAGCACAAAAGACGAGTAACTGGTCAGTACCCAGTGTTCAGTCCGAGTTTATGTGGGACAGTCCCCTCCAGATCTCGCAGCTGCAAAGGATCTCGAGCCTCGGGAACCCACGACGGCCCCTTAGGAAGACGTGGTCCTCGGTCCGCCGAGCCGGGCTCCCCCAGGTGTCCCCTCCTTCCCTACCCGAGGGTCCGCGTGCCTGTGGCCCGGGTCTAGGGCGGCGGCGCCCGGGCCTCGGCCGAGCCGGTGGCCTCCCAGGGCTTGGGCCTCCGCGGGAGCCGGGACGCCGTGGGTTCGCCATGGGTCGCCGCGATCTGGCGCTTTTCCAGGCCGGGGAGCTCCCGGCCCTGCTGCACCAGCTGCAGGAGCTGCGCCAGGGTCACCGAGGCCGGGGCTGACTCCGCGGGCGCGGGGGCTCGGCCTGACCAGCTCGCACTGCCTGGCGCGTCCATGTCCGACCGCGCAGCGGACCGGCGTGTGGGAGGCAAACATTTCCGGGCGGTATGGGTGCAACCACCTCGCAGGGGCCACGGGCCATACCAAGCCGCCCAGGCAGGGGGAGCACTTGAGAACCACGACCGGCTCTGCTCAGAAACGCTGACACACACATGCACAACTTCACCCACCCAGAGCCTGCACGGTGGAAGGCTTTGGGGGAAACAGGAAGGCTCGCAGCAACAACGTGCATGCGACGGGCTGATGCAGGCCAGAAGACCCACGTGTGCGCACCTACCTCCTTTCCTGCACACGCAGCCGGGACACCTGCATAGTCACAAGGCGGGCTCATCAACGTCCTGGACTCCGCAGCACCCACGGAAAGCAGCCGCGGAGCTGTCTCCAGGAGCCTCCAGAGAACTGGGAGTAAGTGACGGCACTGCGGAGCCTGGCCCCTCCCTTCCATCGAGACCCCCTGGTGTTCCCAATGCGGGTGAGAACAGAGGGAGCCAGGCCGGGTGTGCTACAGCCCCTCTGGCTGCTTGGAAAGCCAGGCCAGTGGTCTCAGGTGTCTTAGTTTATCGGAAGCTAGCCTGATCTGGCAACACCGCCTTAATCATGGAATCAAAGTTCATTACATTAACAGGACAGACTAGCACCACGTGTCTCCTGATGCGATGCTCTGAGGACACTGCGGATGTAGGAATACTACATCTCTTCTGTCCTATTCATACCTGCTGGGGTCCATCCCCAGCAGGTCCAGGGGTCCCCGAAGGTGTGGACGGAGTCGGCAAAGAAGAAATGACACGGAGACAGCGTTCAGTTGATCAGCAGCCTAGCCAGGATCTCCACCCAAGTTCTGTCTAGGATCTCCAGCCAAGTTCTGTGTCTAGGTTCTCTAGCCATGCTCTCTCGCTAGGTTCTCCAGCCAGGTTCTGTGTCTAGGTTCTCCAGCCAAGTTCTGTCACCAGGTTCTCTAGCCAGGTTCCCCAGCCAGGTTCTATCCAGGTTCTCCTGCCAAGTTCTGTTGCCAGGTTCTGTCCAGGTTCTGTTGCCATGTTCTCTCGATAGGTTCTGTCTCTAGGTTCTGTGGCCAGTTTCTGTCCAGGATCTTTTGCCATGTTCTCTCCAGCGAAGTTCTTCTGTCTCTAGGTTCTGTGTAGGTTCTGTGTCTAGGTTCTGTGTCTAGGTTCTGTGTCCTGTTGTCTTGTTACACCTGTATTTATACCAGTTGATTCCAATCCTATCAATCTCTATTCCAAAGGTTAGGGCGTTTCTTATCTCCATTCCAGGGAGTAAAGATTATGTACCTAAAGCATGATTGTTCGTAGTTAAAGTGATTAATTACCCGCCTGGCACTTAGTTAAGGGGTTTTATTCCCTCCCTAACTTCAGGGGAAAATCCCTACCTGGGGAAACAACCTTTCTCAGAGAGGTGACCTTGGTTAAAACACATAGTGCCAAGAAGGTGAGCAAACATATTAAGAACAGTATGCCATATATGCCAGGTCCCTTGAAACAGCAAGGATGGACCGGCTCCCGGCACATGCCAAAAATGTTCACTCTGAACCTCATCTTGAGGGAATGGACAGACAAACCAAAGTGAGAGCCATCCTGCAAAATGACTGGCCTGGACACTTTATAAATGTTCATCTCATGGGAGAGCATTCTGGATCATGTGGGTGGGCCAGTTACCAACCATCACAACGGTTCCGAGAAGAAGGAGGGAGTGTTTGAGTCAGAGAAGGAGATGCGATGATGGAAACTGAGGCAGACAGATTGAAGGTATATGCTGCCGGCTTTGAAGACGGAGGAAGGAGCCACAAACCAGGGAATACAAGAGGCTCCTGGGAGCTGCAAAAGGCAAGGAAATAAGGAATGCAGTCCTGCCACAACTTGATGTTAGCCCAGTGAAACCCATTTCAGACTTCTGACCGCCATATTGTGAGATTACAAACTTGTGTTGTTTTGCCCTAGCCAATTTGGCTCGGTGGTTAGAGTGTTGGCCTGCAGACCAAAGGGTCCCGGGTTCGATTCTGGTCAAGGGCACAAGCAGGCTCCTCCCTGTCCCGGGCCCTGGTCAGGGCTCATGCAGGAGGCAGCCAATCAGTGTGTTTCTCTCACATCAATGTTTCTCTCTGTCTTTCCCTTTCTCTTCTACTCTCTCTAAAAATCAATGGAAACATATCCTCGGGTGAGGATTAACACACACACAAAACAAATTTGTGTTGTTTTTTAAAACTTTTTTGAATGTCATAAAAAAGAAAGAAAGAAAGAAAGGAAGGAAGGAAAAGAAAAGATTGGGGAGGTGTGTCAGATTAAACGAGATATGAAAACTGCAAAGTGTGATCCTGGCCGAAACCGGTTTGGCTCAGTGGATGGAGCGTCGGCCTGCGGACTGGGGGGTCCCAGGTTCGATTCCGGTCAGGGGCATGTGCCTGGGTTGCGGGCACAGCCCCAGTGGGGGATGTGCAGGAGGCGGCTGATCGATGTTTCTAACTCTCTCTATCTCTCTCCCTTCCTCTCTGTGAAAAATCAATAAAATATATTTAAAAAAAAAAAAAAAGTGTGATCCTGGATTGGATCCAAGTTGGAGGGGAAGTCAGTTATTATGCTTAAATATATTTTTTTTATTGTTGATAATATTACAGATATCTCCCATTTCCCCCCACCTCTTTTCCCCCTTCTTTCCAGCCCTTACACCCCGCCCCCCCAGGTCTTCACTAACCTATGGCCATGGGCTATGCATATAAGTATATAAGTTCTTTGGGAAAATCAGTTATAAAGGACATTGTACCCTTGGGGAAATTTGAGTATGATCTGCATATTGGATGATAGTATTCCAATGCCCCCACTCCCCCCGCCCCATCTTCAGGGGATACATTCCAAGACCTCTGGTGGATGCCTGAAACATGGATAGTACTGGACCCTATATCTGCTATGTTTTATCCCATACATATGCACATACCTATGATAAAGTTTAATTTACAAATTAGTCTCAGTAAGAGATTAGCAATATAACTAATAAAATAAAACAATTATAACAATATACTGTAATAAAAGTTATGTTAATATGGCCTCTCTATCTGATAACTGAGATGGCTACTCAGTGACTAACAGGCGGGTAGTGTATTGTGTGGATATGCTGGACAAAGGGATGATTCGTATCCTGGGTGGGACGGCGCAAGACAGCTCAAGATTTTATCACAGGTTAAGGCTGGTGCTTTAAAACATGAATTGTTGCCTGGCCAGGGTGGCTCAGTGGTTGAGTGTTGACCCATGAACCAGGAGGACAGGGTTCCATTCCTGGTTGGGGCACATTCCCCAGGTTGTGGGCTCGATCCCCAGTAGGGGGCGTGCAGGAGGCGGCAGATCAGTGATTCTCTCTCATCATGATATTCTAGCCCTCTCTCCCTTCCTCTCTCTGAAATCAATACAAACATATATTTTTTTAAAAGCTAACAACTTGTTATTGTTTATTTCTGGAATTTTCCATTTAATCTTTTCAGACCATGGTTGACCTCCAATAAATAAAACCACAGAAAAGAAAGAAGGGGAAATTACTGGGACATTAATTTACGGAGAGCACAAATTGTGACAAAATTGTGAAGAATTGTTTAATCTAAATGGTTTGAAACTTGTCAGAATAAAAAGCTGGACTTGAGAAGCTAGCCTGGTGGAAACTGACCACACTATATGCTGTATAATAAAGAATTTGACTGGCTTTTGTCCCTCATTCCTGGGAGAGAGACTAAATCCTTGGAATTTCCCAAGTATTAGGAGTGATATTCATGGTGAGCCCTGACAGTTTATACCAAACAGGTGACTCATGGTGGCCCCTAAAAAGTTTCAGGATTGAGGCTGGCCATGCCAGAAAAACCAACCATGTGGTGAAAGGGTTGCGGTTTTGAGCCCTGTGAGGTCTAGGGAGAAAAGAAAGCCTGGAGATTGAGTTCGATTGCCAGCCAATTATCTAATCAACTGTGCCTGGGTCAGGAAGCCCCAATAAAAGCTCTGCACACAGAACTCAGTGGAGCTTCCTCATTGGTGAGCACACGGAGGTGTCAGGAAGGTAATGTGTCCGGATTCCATAAGGAGAGGGCACCCACAAGCTGTGCATTCAGGACCCTCCCAGACCTGGCCCTATGCGCCTCTTCATGCGGCTGGTCCTGCTGATTCATGTCCCAATATAGTTATTCATAAGAATGGCGCTGTCCTGGGTTCTGTGAGTTGTTCTAGTGAATTATGGAACCTAAAGGGGGTTGTGGGAATCCCCAGTTTTTACCCCGTCAATAAGAAGTGCCTGTGGCCTGGGAACCCTTCTGAACATGCAGCTGGCATCTGAAGCAAGAGCAGTCTTGTTGGGGTCCAGGCCCTTTAACTTGTGGGGTCTGCGCTAACGTTAGGTGGTTGGCACTAGAATTCCGTTGCAGCTGGGGTTGGTAACAGAACTCTGAATGAAGGGTCAGCAATCAGGACATCTTGGAGGGCACATAAGGCTGAGGACTGGCCCTAGGGTGTCATTGGGTTGCCAAGTGGCAGTGCTAATTAAATGCTCAACACTCTAGTCCAGTGATGGCGGACTTTTTTAGCTTGGTGTGTCAGCATTTTTAAAAACCCTAACTTAACTCTGGTGCCGTGTCACATATAGAAATTTTTTGATATTTGCAACCATAGTAAAACAAAGACATATATTTTTGATATTTATTTTATATATTTAAATGCCATTTAACAAAAAAAAAAATCAACCAAAAAAATGAGTTCCACGCGTGTCATAGGTTCATCATCTGCTCTAGTCTCTTAGGCTAAGATAAGGGCATTGATGGGAAATGGGTGGGACGCTGAGAGGGGGTGGGGACATTGGCGCAGACATGGATGAGGCTGAGAATGGTTGAGTCCCCAGATTCTCCTGAAATAGTCTTGTCTGTGGAGACAACATCCTCTGTAGGTCTCCTGTCTCCCAGGACATCAGCCTCAGAGCCCTTCCCTCCTCCATCCCCCCTTGGCTCCAGGCCCTTCGTGAGTTAGATCCCAGCACAGCCTGCACAGGCCCACGCTAAGAGGAGAAAGCCAGCCAGAAAGAGTTACAGGCCTTGCCAACCTGCCTTGGCGGGAGCCACTGGAACGTGTGTGGGAAACAGACCCAGCAGGGTGGAATGTAAGGCTCAGCACGGCCAAACTCACGGCCATGGATGCTCATCAGGATTTGGCATTTAATATTTAATGTATTGGCGTGAGCACCTGGGAGAGGCATTCATAGTCTGCTGGTTTGGTTAATTAAAGCCTGAACTTCGTGGTAGCCTATAGTTAATAAACTTGAAATGCCGGAATTTCCCTGGCATACTAGAGAGGAAGGAATCTGAAATCTCAGGGAGATGGGAAGGCTGGATTGGATTTGTTCTGTGCAATCTGTTTAGCCACCAGCCACATGGTTGGAGGGGGTCCGGAAAACACTCCTTTACCAAAGCATGTCGAAGTGCATTGGCGAGCGACATCGAATTCTTGATATGCTCAGATGGCTGTCCTCTGTAGGCTGGTAATGCTATTGGGGGGGCCAGGGGGCTGCCAGGGGGATCACTGGAACTGGATTCCCTGATCTCAGTGAGGATAATGGTATCCTGGTGATGTAAAGGCCAGGCGGTGATATTTTTTGCATGTGTTTTTTTTAAATATATATATTTTTATCAATTTTAGAGAGGAAGGGAGAGAGAGAGAGAGAAACATCAAGGATGAGAGAGAATCATGGGTCAGCTGCCTCCTGCATGCCCCACCCAGGGGATCGAGCCTGCAATCTGGGCATGTGCCCTGACCGGGAGTCGAACCGTGACCTTCTGGTTCATAGGTCGATGCTCAACCACTGAGCCACACCAGCCGGGCCAGGTGGTCATGTTTAATAGCCAAAGGCAAGGTAACTGCAAAGACCCACAACAAAGCGTGGGAAAGACTGGTCATCAGGTGGACCGTGATCAGCCTCTATCCCCAGGCACCCCAGGGCTTGTTCTGTCAACCACGGTGGCAGGGATGGAGTCATGCTTTGTCTCAGTAGCGTAGTCTTCCCCTCTCTGGGGCTACCTGCTGTGGCCAGTGCTGAGCATCCTTCGTACTCACAGCCCAGTGCTGAGTCCCCAGTTGGGCACCATTCCCACCCGGTTGTAGATGGATCTGACTTGGCCCTGCTAGCATGGAAGGGCTGTGCTTTAGCTCTGCAAGAATAGACACATTCCAGGTATGCATTCACCTCTGCCTGCTTTGCGTTTGTCAGCACCACCGTTCATGGACCTACAGAGTACCTTATCCATCCATCACCACGGCAGGCCACACAACACCTCCTCCAACCAAGGCATGCATTTTATAGCCAAGGAAACTGTCAAATGAGCTCATGCCCAAAGAATTTACTGGTCGTACCCTGTGCCCCGGGGCCTAGAAGCCGCTGGCTTGATAGAAGACCAGATTGCAGCCGAAGGCTCAGGGAGAGCAGAGCCCAGAAGCCACCCCTGCAAGGTGAAGGCGCCTTCCTTCAGGATGCAGGGTGTTCTTTCAACCAAAACCACAGTCAAACTCACATACAACTGCCCTGCAGTGTGGCTCAGAGGTAGAGCGTTGACCTATGAACCAGGAGATCATGGTTTAATTCCCGGTCAGGGCTCAATTCCCAGTGAGTTTCTCTCATCATTGATGTTTCAATCTCTCCCTCTCTCTCCCTTCTTCTCTGAAATCAATAAAAATACATTTTTAAAAATCATATACAGCTGAGACATAGGGGTAGCAGTGGCCTCCTCAGGTTGAAGACTCGATCCCCAGTGTGGGGTGTGCAGGAAGCAGCCAATCAATGATTCTCTCTCATCATTTCTCTCTCTCTATCCCTCTCCCTACTTTCTGAAATCAATAAAAATATATTTTTTTAAAAAACACATTAAACCAATCACTGTATTGTTTAATAATAGATACATATATGTAGAAACAACAAATAAAAGCAAAGGCAAAATTAACCAAAATTCAGGATAGAGGTTACCTCTATGGAGGATGGGGGGATGTGATCAAAGGGGGAGTGCAAAGGCTTCAAATGTATGAATTAGTATCCACTTTTTCTCAAGTGACATAAAAGGATAGATAAGGTTTATTATTATTCTTTAAATTGCACACATACAAAAATAATACTTTTGCGTGTATAACTGATCATAAAAATAGAAAATAAATTACATCATGAAGTTCATCCACTCTTCTGTGCTACCTATAATACAAGCCAAAAACCCGGGAGTCATCCTTGACCCGCCTTCAACCAAATCCCATTAATTATCACTCCTGACATTTTCTAATCTCCCACTTCCTCACCCTAGTCCTTCCAGGGTCACCCGGAGCACCGCAACCCCTTGCTCTCCCTTCAGGCAGTCAAAGAAACCATTTTTCGAATGTGAGTATCATTTTAGTGTGAATCCAATCTTGCCAACTTGCTATCAGAAGCAAGAGAGAGAAAGAAGTAAATTGCCCAGGACCACACAGCCAGGAAATGGCAGGATTCAAAACCTACTAATCTTTCCCACCCTTTGGTTGAACAAGATAATACTGGGAGGGCTTAGCCCAAACCTGGCACAGACAGCGTAAGACTGTTAACGGGTAGATTGATTCCTTCTCCTGCATTCACCCCCTCACCACGGAAGGGGCCTAGTGCCCAGGTGGGCATAAAAGAGATCTTCGGTGCTGGAAACCTGAGTCCTCGGGGCCAGTAATTGGGTCACAAATGAGCGCCCTCTTGCCTTACTTTTAAAAAAAATATCATATCCACTCCCCGTGCTTGGAAGTTGGGTGGAGGACACCTGGAGGCCTGGCCCAGGTGCACTGGGGCCATTAAAACAGACCGAGGTGGCCTGCAGAACAGAGCTGGGGGCAGGGGAGGGCAGGCAGAGCTAAGGTGCAGGGACCTCCCCAGTTGCCCAGAATAAGTTAGAGGCTGCAGAGGTTCAGCTCTTCGCCTTGGCGGCACGGTCAGAATTGCCCGTTATCTTTCTGCCCTAGAGCAGGCACCATCGTGTTCTGAGCTCTGGTGTCCAGCACCAAGCATGACCCAGGGTAGGCAGCCAGGAAATGGCAAGTCTGGCGAAGCCCCATGAGCTCTTCAGCTCTGACTCGGGCCCCTCCTTGAGAAGAGAAGTCTTCTTCCCCGCACACTGCTGCTGTTTCCCTGCCATCCACCACCAACCCCCTCAGCTGGGGTGCTCTCTGAATCGCAGGCTTAAAAATCTTTGCTGAGTCTGGTCAGTGTGGCTCCGTTCACTGACCGTGGTCTTGTGCACTGAAAAGCTGCCAGTTCGATTCCCAGTCAGGGCACACCCCCAAGGTGGTGGTTCAATCCCTGGTCAGGGCGCATATGCCTGTCCGACCTTCCCCTGTAGGTGCCCCTCCTCTCCATGGGCGCTGCCCCTGGGTGGGCCTCTCAGCCCCTAGCCTAACGGTTCCTGGACCCCAGGAGCCTGCCCTGATTCATCTCACTGTGGCATCACCTGGCAGTGCTCGGCATCAGAGTAGGCACAGGCAGCATCTGTAGAAGGCATCATCTCTGAGTGAAGAGAGGTGCCTGCGGAGTGGACAGATCCTGGTTGGGATCCCAGCTCTGCCACTGGAGAGCTCGCTGGAGAGCGTGGGGAAATTCCTTTCTATTAGTTTGCTGGTCAGAAGAATGGCTGGCTGAGAAGTCCAGAAATGAGGTCTGGAACTACCTGGTTGATTTTCAGGAGAGCCCTTATGCTCAGGTATCTGGTCTCTGAGCTCTGTAAGGAGGCGAAGTTACAGTGGGTTTGCCCTCTGCCCCAGTCGATTGTCCTCCACCCCCAAGTCACCTAGAAAACAGAACCTAAAACAAGAACAAAGTACCACTATTTTACTTGGATGGCGTAAACCCAAGGCACTGAGAGGGAGAAAGAAAAAGCAAGGCAGGGGAGAAGGGAGGTGATGGCAGGGGGGATCCTGCGTCCCCACAAGCCTTGAAGCACAACAGGTGTGCTCACTGGCTGCTTGGGAGATCTCCCCATCGGCTGCCTGTGTGGAGAGACAGTGCCTTGCAGCAATTCAGGGAAGGGAGGGGAGAAGAGGGAACTTACCTGCTTGGGTCTCTCCCAACTCCCATTAGTCAAATGTTACCCAAGAGGATTAACTCCCCCAGGCTTCTGTGTTGCTGGTGGCCACTTGAGATGCCAGATCCCCTGCCCTGCGGTGGGGCATTCCATCCAAGTCTGAAAGTGGTGGGAGGAGACAGAAGCTCTGGGCATGTGGCTGATGAGTGGTGGACAGAATCTGATTCAATAAGCATGTGTCCCAAACAGGCCAATAGTACTTTTCTCACCAGAAGACCTTCCCCAAGGTCACATGGCTAGTTAGTGGTAAATTCAGGATTTGAACATACTAGTAGCCTGGCTCTGGAAACTGTGGAAGATTATGATGAGGAATTTGGATTTTTTGTAGCAGGCCAAGGAGAGTCACTGAAGGATTGCAAGTTGAGGAGTGACATAAAGAGCTTTTTTAAAAAAATATTTTTTTATTGATTTCAGAGAGGAAGGGAGACAGAGAGAAAGAGAGACAGAAACATCAATGATGAGAGAGAATCATTGATCAGCTGTCTCCTGCATGCCCCCTACTGGGGGGATTGAGCCCACAACCCTGGGCATGTACCCTTGACTGAAATCGAACCCAGGATCCTTCAGTCCACAGGCCAATGCTCTATTCACTCAGCCAAACCAGCTAGGGCCTTTTTTTTTAAACCCTTAGGGCAGATAGCTTCCCTTCAGCTTTAATTCCTCAGGCCTTGGGGAAATCCCCAGGATTCTAACAGCTTTCTTTAAAAATAAATTATTAATTTTAGAGAAAGAGAGAGAGAGGAAAGAAGAGAGAAAGAGAGAGAGAGAGAGAGAGAGAGAGAGAGAGAGAAAGAGAAACATCAGTTTGTTGTTTCACTTATTTATGCATTCATTGGTTGCTTCTTCTTGTATGTGCCCTGACCGGAAATCAAATCAGCAACCTTGGTGTATCGAGACAATGCTAACCAGCTGAGCTGCCTCAAGAACTTTCTAATAAAACTCCCAATCTCTACTTTACTTCATCTGTCCATGTAGCTAAACGCAGCAACAGTAGGTGGCCCCAAAGAGACAAGGGCATGCAAGACAGTTTTTGAAGAGTCCCTGAGGGGGGTCCAGCTCATATGGGCTTCACTCAACACTGCCTCATAATCTTTCTCTAAAGCAGCGGTTCTCAAAGAATGCAGTCCTGGGGAGAAACCAAGATGGAGGCATTGGTAAACACCGGAGTTTGCTGTCTTGAACAACCACTTCAAAAATACAACTAAAAGACAAAACGGACATCATCCAGAACCACAGGAAGGCTGGCTAAGTGGAAATTCTACAACTAAAAGGAAAGAGAAAAGCACTGAGACTCAGAGGAGGTGCCGAAGTAAAGTGCAGAGGTATGGAGGCGCATGCCAAAAGGGCTGGCGGCTGAAGACACGGTTGTCTTTTTCAATCAGGAGGGAGTCACAAGCTCCCGACGGCTCTGAACTCCAGTTCCGGGTGAGTCTCTGGGGACCCAGATTCATACGGGGAGAAACTGGACTGTCTGGCATCGGGCAGAACTCGAGGGCGACTTTCTCTCAGAGGTGCTTGTAGCGATTACCGGGACACTGAGACACGGGGCCTCTTAGGGTAGGACTGGGGAGCAGCCATAGCTGCTTGCTCATCCCTGTTGATCCCTTGAGACCCCGCCCCACCCAAGCTGTGCACAGAGGCTCTTGCATATGAAAGGCCTGGCCCTTTGCAACCTGAAAATTACCTAACAAACTGAAGCTGAATCAGAGAGACCCAGAACTTCCAAAAGAAGGTCCAAGGCCCCACAGCAGCTTGCATTGCTTCACAGCTGGGCCTCATCTGGGCACCTCCAAACCCCAAACAAAGAAGAGGAATCTCTCCACAGCTCCTGCTGGGTAGCCTCAGGCAGAGGCTAAATTAGTACCTCCTGGTAGGGGGGTAAGAGATCAACTAAAGGACTTGTATGCATGCATATAACATAACCAGTGGACATAAGACATTGGGGGATAGGGGGGGTTAGGGGACTGTCTAGGGCGGGGGGATAAAACGGACACATATGTAATACCCTTTGTAATACTTTAAGCAATAAATTTAAAAAAATGAAAAAAATAAATAAATAAATAAATTAGTACCTCCTTAGAGATCCAAGAGCCAGTGTACCCAGTGGTCAGAGTGGGACCATCCAGATTACAACTCCTCAGATCCATAAGGGACACACTCAGGCGGCAGACTCAGTGAGCACCAAAGCCACACTGAAGCAAGTCTCGCCCCAGAAGGGTGTCTTCAGCTCAGAAGTTCTCCCACTGCAGACAGCTGACTCTCACAGCCAATTGGCCTGGAGGTCAATTCCTCCCAGTGATACCTACAACAATCAAGGCTTAACTACAACAAGACTGTGCACAAAGCCCACAAAGGGGTGCACCAAGAGTGTCCACCTCAGGTAATTGGGGAGGCTGAGCCACTGGGCCCTATAGGACACCTAGCACAAAAAGCCACTCTATCAACACAGGGAAGCATAAAAAATGCGGAGACAAAGAAACAAGTCACAAATGACACAAATAGAGGAAAGCAAACTACTGGATATAGAGTTCCAAACCACACTTTTAAGGTTTTTCAAGAATTTTCTAGAAACCGCCGATAAATTTAGTGAGATCCTCAATAAGTCTAGTGAGACCCTCGAGGTTATGAAAAAGGGCCAACTAGAAATTAAGCATACACTGACTGAGATAAAGAATATTATACAGAGTTACAACAGCAGACCAGAGGATCTCAAGAATCAAGTCAAAGATTTGAAATACAAAGAAGCAAAAATCACCCAACTGGAAAAACAAAAAGAAAAAAGAATCCAAAAATATGAAGATAGTGTAAGGAGCCTCTGGGACAGCTTCAAGCGTACCAACATCTGAATTATAGGGGTGCCAGAAGATGAGAGAGACCAAGATATAGAAAACCTATTTGAAGAAATAATGACAGAAAACTTCCCCTACCTGCTGAAAGAAATAGACTTACAAGTCCAGGAAGCGCAGAGAACACCAAACAAAAGGAATCCAAAAAGGGCCACACCAAGACACATCATAATTAAGATGCCAAGAGCAAAAGACAAATAGAGAATCTTAAAAGCAGCAAGAGAAAAACAATCAGTTACCTACAAGGGAGTACCCATACAACTGTCAGCTGATTTCTCAACAGAAACTTTGCAGGCCAGAAGGGAGTGGCAAGAAATATTCAAAGTGATGAATAGCAAGAACCTACAACCTAGATTACTTTACCCAGCAAAGCTATCATTCAGAATTGAAGGTCAGATAAAGAGCTTCACAGATAAGAAAAAGCTAAAGGAGTTCATCACCACCAAACCAGTATTATATGAAATGCTGAAAGGTATCCTTTAAGAAGAGGAAGAAGAAGAAAAAGGTAAAGATACAAATTATGAACAACAAATACACATCTATCAACAAGTGAATCTAAAAATCAAGGGAATAAATAATCTGATGAACAGAATAAACCGGTGAATATAATAGAATCAGGGGCATAGAAAGGGAGTGGACTGACTATTCGCCGGGGGAAAAGGGGTGTGGGGGTGCAGGAAGAGACTGGACAAAATTCGTACACCTATGGATGAGGACAGTGGTGGGGGGGGGTAAGGGCAGAGGATGGGGTGGGAACCGGGTGGAGGGGAGCTATGGGGGGGAAAAAGAGGAACAACTGTAATAATCTGAACAATATAGATTTAATTTAAAAAAAAATAATAAAGCAGCGGTTCTCAACTTGTGGGTCGCAACCCCTTTGGCGGTCGAATGACCCTTTCACAGGGGTCGCCTAAGACCATCCTGCATATCAGATATTTACATTACGACTCATAACAGTAGCAACATTACAGTTATGAAGTAGCAATGAAAATAATTTTACGGTTGGGGGTCACACCATGAGGAACTGTATTTAAAGGGCCAGAAGGTTGAGAACCACTGCTCTAAAGAGACTAACTGGTCCGAGGCAGGCAGGATCTGGGTGGAGAAGCCACGTGAGGGGAAGAGGAGATTGACCTAAAGGCCAGGAGGACCAGCCACCTGTTCATCGTTGGCCTGTGGACTGGGGGATCCTGGCACCCGCAGATGTGTCCTTTGGTGTTGCCTGAGATGGTCAGACCTCATCAATTCTTGGCCGCACTGATCACATGTATGTGGCCAGTAGCTGGTGTGTATCCACATATGTCGTCCAACTGAAGAAAGGCCACGTACAGACTTCCCGCACACCTTTATAGGGCCTCTCACCTGTGTGTGTGCGTTGGTGACTCAGGAGGTGGGGGCGCGTGGTGTATGCTTTCCCACAGTTCTCATGCTGGCATCAGGAAGGCCCTGCAACCGGGCTCTCCTCCTGGGAGCCCTTTCCGGGGTCCTGCACGTCTGCTCTGCTCTTTGGGGAGCAGGTGTGGGCTGCTCAGGGAGGAAGGAGTCTTCCTGGGAGGCTGGCTGGCTAACAAAAGCGTCCTAGGATTCTAACGTCAGCAATAAGGGGGACCCAGCTGGGGCCATCCCACAGTTGTGGGGACCTCTGGGGGGGCAACGTCTGAGCCAAAGAGGGGAGCCCTGCCTGGCCCCCAGCAGAAGGCATGGTTTGGGCAATAGCATTCTAGATTAAAGAGTCTCTATTAGAAGGTACTGTGGGGGCCAGCATAATGCATTGTTGGTGTCCTAATGTGGCCCACTGGGGGGCATGCTTTCATTCCCACTGAAGGTCACGGCCACCCCTGGAATACTGGGCTCTCCTCAGGGCATCGTCTGGGGCCCTTTGAACATCATCGTTCCTGGTGGAGAGGGAGACATTCCAGGCCAGTAACCCGTCTGGGAGGGAGGGAGTCACCTGGGGGCAGCAGTTACCACGCTCAAGCAGAAGCACATCGAACTGTGGTCCCGTTTCCTTTGCCTTCTGCCTGGGCTCCTGAGCAGAAGCCAGGGGGTCCTCTCCAGCTGCGGACCCTGAAGGATGTGTCCGGTGCCCGCGGACCCTCGCCATTCCCATTTCTCACACCACCGGCCCAACAGGCAGAGAAGGTCACCGTCATGGGCGGCTGATGAATCCCAAGCACCAGAGAAACTGGGTTGCGACTGCGCCGCAGAGGTTGGCCCTGGATCTGGAGCCCAAGGGACTCGCCGAAGGGCTTCTTCACAGCCCTCTGCCCAGGAGCCGGGTCCACCCAGGAGAGCCGAGACCACACGGACTCAGGCCCTACAGGGATAAAGGCTGGGGTCACCCTCCGAGTGAAACACCCTGCCCAGCCAAGGTGCTGGCGAAGGGCGAGGAGGCTGTGTCCTTGGGGGTGAAAGCAGGTGGCTACGATGATACATTCAGGCCTCACGACCCCCATTTCCCGCTGCTGACTTCTGGGAAGAACTCTCGCAGTAGCTAGGTTTCCATAGGAGTGTTGCCAGGTTGACATCTGCCCCCCCACCCCCACCCCAATCATATAGTCGCTGATGGGACCAAGGATAAGAGGAGCTTCCCTGTGATTCACCCTCCAACCCTGCCGACCCTGCGCCCTGGTGAGCTGAGCGACAACAGGGGACTCGGGACTCACAGCCTCCGTTTCAGGATCAGAAGATGGGGGGATGGTGAAGTCAGGAAATTTATTCTCCTTTTTCTCTCCCTGTGGGGTCAATACTGACGATATCCACCGACTGGCGGTCACTGTGGGCTGGCACCCTCTCCACCCAGCTCTCTCTGGCTCGGGGTTCCTGAACGGCTCCCTCTCCCCCCCATTTCAGACCACAAGTGCTGACGCCCACTGGTACTTGCCACGGGTGCTGTAGCCGCCCCTGTGGTTTCTCTGTGCCCTGCCCACACCTCTATGAACAGTTCCCTTATTAAACTCCCTTCGAATCACCCAGCTGCCTTCCCGCTAGGGCCCTGGGACAGGAATATGTTTTAGTTAGGATTCATTTTAGAAGAAAGAGCAGAAAAGTTAAAATAACCATAGTATACACTATGTGGACTTTTTCATCCTTTCTGAATTAACGTCAGAACTGTTTTCCCACATGACAAACGCTTCATAAAGAATCAGGACGGGGCTCAGGTCTCATCTTCTCAGTCACTTTTCCTGCTGATCGCTCCAAGTCTAGAAGAATCCTCTCCTCCTCCCAGGACTCCACTCTCTATCCCTGTGCGCGCGCACGCACACACACACACACACACACGCACACACACGCACACACACACACGCACACACACACACACACACACACGCACACACACACACACACGCACACACACACACACTCACACACACTCACACTCACACACACTCACACACACACTCACACACACCACACACACACACACACTCACACACACGCACACATGCACACACACACACTCACACACACACACTCACCAGCCCTGGCATCTCACTGTCCAAGTTCTGAACCTGTTTATGAGCTTATCTCCTTCCTTGACTGCAGGCAGCACCTCTTTTTGTCTTGTCCCCAGCCACAGTTCCTGGCACAAAACAGAGACCAATGAATGGGTTTGGATGATAGCATGTTTTAAGGCCCACATTTTTTACATATTTTTATTGATTTCAGAGGGGGAGAGAGAGATAGATGATGAGAGAGAATCATTGATCAGCTGCCTCCTGCACACCCCACTCTGGGGATTGAACCCGCAACCCGGGCATGTGCCCTTGGCCGGAATCGAACCTGGGACCTTTTAGTCCTCAGGCTGACGCTCTATCCACTGAGCCAAACCAGCTAGGGCTTAAGGCCCACATTTTTTAAAATTAATTTTTTTTTTAGAGAGAGACATAGATTTGTTGTCCTACGTATTTATGCATTCATTGGTTGACTCTTGTATGTGCCCTGACGGGGGATTGAATACACAACCTTGAAGTATCAGGGACAACACTCTAACCAACTGAGCTATCCAGCCAGGGCGAGGCCCACACATTTCGTCATGGAGATGTACCCCAGCTTATTTAGCTATTTCCTTATTGAACATTGAGGTGATTTTTACTTTTTATATAAATATTATGGTTGGGTTTTTATTTAACCAACGAAGAGGTGCCCCTGTTGGCGTTACTAAAAGAGACTTCTTAATAATTAGCACGCACACATGCTCACCCCCCTTTGCCCCTCTGGCTACAATTTTCCCATTGGAGGGCAGGTGCACACCCAGTCACTGTTCGGTAATATCCACAATCTTCTCTAGTGAGCACTGCTACTTTCCCCTCATTTTCTTTCTCACATCCCATGTAGTCATCTCAGGTTAACAAGGGCGCTCCGTTTTCTACCTGTGCATATTAAAAAAAGTAGGGGGCCAGACACTCAGATAAGTATTCACATTCAATTTCATTTTCCCAAAAACCACATGAAAAGAGCTTTGGAGAGAGGCAGGCCTGTGAACGCACCTGGCCCCGCGCTGGCCTGCTAGACAATCTTCAGCGGTGCAACCTGCGGTCTCTGAGCCTCCGACGGGGATGAGGATGCCTGGTGACGGGGTGGCTCTGCGAACTGAACTTGATGTCTGTGAACAAGCCTGGCTCTTCGCAGCCGGTGGCAAGTGGCAGGCTCAGTCCCAAGGGAGGGGCTCAGCGCGGATTCAGCTGGGGAGCTCAGGCAGCTATCAGGACATCCTCCCCCCCTGGGCAAGGGCATCTTTAGGGCCAGCGGGGGCTCCTGTATGGGAGGAACCCCTGTGTGAGCAGACAGTGTCAGCTCCCTATGGCCAGGGAGCTACGCGAGGTGCCCCAAGCAGTGGGGGTCCCCACCTTCCTCTCCCTGGGAAGGTCTTGAAACCCATCTGTAATGTGGTAACCTCCCCGGGCTGGAGGGCGGGAGAGTCGTTAGGGACACCTGCCTTCCCCCTCCCCCTCTCAGTGGGAACCCATGGGGACTGAGCACCTGGGCTCCACAGCTCCTGGGAACACGTGGCCACAGAGCTTCCAGGCTGCCCTGCAGGAAAGGGGCGGAGTGGAGCCCAGACTGGAGGAGGTTTCCTCAGGACATCGAGGGTGTAAGCAGCATGAAGATTAAAAATAATCATGGGGGAGAATCATGGGGACTATTAAAATAATCAAAGGGAAATGAAGTGAAGCTGGCACCAGAATAAAGAAATGAGAGCATAAACCCGCCAATGTAAAAGGCATTAACACGCAATAAAAAACGTTTCCCAAATAAGGGGGACAGGAGGGACTATCAGTTAATAATCTTGGAATAATTGATTAGCTCTCTGGGGGGAATTAGATACACACCGTCTATCATACAGCAACATTAACTCCTGATGGAGTTAAGTCGGGGGTGCAGAGAACAAACTACATACGCACAGAAACACAATAGAAGTGAGACTATGTCCTGGCGTGGGCAGTGGGGGTTGGGGGTTGGGGGAGGGGGGTGCTCATTGGTGAGAATGTGGTGCTGATGCAACAAGATTGCGATTCAGTCCCTGGCCAGGGCACATGTGAGAATCACCCATTGAGTGCATGGATGAGAGGAACAACAGACCCATGTTTCTCTCCCTCTCTCGCTCTCAAATCAAATTTTTTTTTTTTAAGTGAGACTATATCAATTCACTGGAAGGGGGAGCAGACTTTCTAGGCTTAAAAGGCACAAGATAAATCCCAATAGGGAAGATGGATATGTTAGTTCATATGAAACAAAAAACCGCAGGTTAAGAAAAAAAAGTGCAATTTGCCCAGCCCTTGTGGCTCAGTGGTCGAACATCGGCTTATGAACCAAGAGGTTACGGTTCGATTCCCGGTACATGCCCAGGTTTCAGGCTTGATCCCTAACGTGCAGCATGCAGGAGGCAGCTGTTTCAATGATTCTCTCTCATCACCGATCTCTCTCTCTCTCTCTCTTCCTCTCTGAAATCAATAAAAAAATATATTTTTTTAAAAAGTGAAATTAAAAGTAGTCAGTTAATTGGGAGATGAGTCCAACCAAGTGCAATATACAAAGGGTTGGTATCATTCGTGTGTGAAAGTTCTTACAAAGACACTGGCCTTACAGGACGACAATAAACAGACAATATAGTGACGGAAACAAGTGAGGACATCATGTTGTGATCAGAGAAGTTATATACTATTTTTTAATGATTAAATTAGGATGGTTTTCCTTGTCCTTTTTTTAAAATTTTTTTTAAGAAATGCCAAATACTGTTGGGGATGAAATAGGCTTGTCATGCATAGTGGTAGAGTATAGATTTTTTTTCTAGTTTTTTATTTTTATTTTAAGAAAAGTGATTTTAACTATAATAATGTTACATGCAATAAACATTAATAGCTCAAGAAAAATGATTTTACATATGGCAATGTTGCATGCAATAAACACCAATTATTCAAGAAAAATGAACTTACATATAATAATATTACATGCTATAAACATTATTATTTTAAGAATAAAAGGATTGTAAGTATAATAGTATTACCAAAACTGTACTAACATAGTATGATATCACAAAAGTTAGAGGAAATATTAAAAATCTGCAAATAACAGGATTATTTCTTTTATATTCTAGAATATTTTCTCCCCCTCTGGCTCTATTTTTTGTCATCAGTTTATGTTGTTCATTGTATTCCACAAATGAGTGAGGTCATATGATATTTATCTTTCTCCGACTGGCTTATTTCGCTTAGCATAATGCTTTTAAAGTCTATTTTGTCGCATATGAGTATTGCTACTCCAACTTTTGTTCGTTACAATTTTCATGGAAAATTTTTTTTCATCCCGTCACTTTCATCCTGTGTGTGTCTTTTGTTTTGAGATGAGTCTCTTGTAGAGAGCATATAGTTGGGTCATGTTTTTGTATCCATTCAGCTACCCTACACCTTTTGATTGGAGCATTTATTCCATTTACATTTAGGGTTATTATTGAGAGGTACTTATTTATAGCCATTTTAATTCTGTATGGCTAAGTTTCTCTCTCTGTGTTTCTTCTTCTCAGCAATCCCTTACAGCAATCCCTTTAGCATTTCCTGTAATGCTGGCTTGGTGGTGATGAACTCCTTTAGCCTATTTTGGTCTGGGAGTTATCTGACCGTCTATTTTGAATGATAGCCTTGCTGAATATAATAATCGTGGTTTCAAATCCTTGCTTTCCATTACCTTGAGTGCTTCATGCCATTCCCTTCTGGCCTGTAGAGTTTCTGATGAGAAATCAGGTGTGTCAGCCTTATGGGAGCTCCTTTGTAGGTAACAGTTTTCTTTTCTCTTGCGGTCTTTAAGATTCTCTCTTTGTCTTTAATTTTTGGCATTTTTATTATGATGTGTCTGGGTGTGGGTTTGTTTGGGTTCTTCTTGTTTGGGGTTCTCTGTGCCTCCTGAACTTGTGTGACTTTTTCCTTTACCAGGTTAAGGAAGTTTTCTATCATTATTTCTTCAAACACCTTCTCTATCCCTTTCTTCCTTGCTGTCTCTTCTGGCACACCTACTATTCTAATATTGTTACATTTCACATTGTCCCACAGCTCCCTTAAGCTATCCTCCTGTTTTTTAATTGTTTTTTCTTTTTGATTCTCTAATTTAGTGATATTTTCAACTCTGTCTTCTGATTCACTGATTTGATCCTCTGCTTCCCCTAATCTGCTGTGTATTCCTTCCAATGTATTCTTTATTTGTGTTATGTCATTCTTTATCTCAGACTATTTTTTTCATAGTTACTATATCTTTTTTCATACTGTAGAGCATTTTTAACATTATTACTCTGAACTCTGATTCAGATAAATTTCTTATCTCTGCTTTATTTATCTCGTCTTCTAGTTCTTTCATTTGGGGGTTGTTTCTTTGTTTCCTCATTTTGGTTGTCTGTTTGGGTTTGTGACTATGTATTAGGTAGATCCTCTATATCTCTCAATCTCTAGTGCAGGACAGTGTTAAAGGTTGTTTCTGTCTAATTGGATCAGGCTAAGACTCAAAGCCTTCAGAGACCACTTCTGTCTACAGACTAATAGGATTCAGAGTTGAATTGCCCCCAGGCAAACATCCTCAGGTGTGGTGAGAGATTTTTCAACAGGGTGGGGCAGTTGCTTCTGCCTGGAGGCTCATAGTTACTTTTACTCTCTTAAGTGGCCTCAGGGCAAGGTGTTTCCCAAGAGGGTGTGTCGATTGTCTTCCCCCCAGGCAAGGCAGATGTCTATGTGGGAAAGATGTCCTCCGTGTGTGAGGGAATGGCTCAGACCAGGAAACTTGAGGTGTCTGCCTTCTGAGCTCTATCCCCAGAGTCCCCACTTCTGGGTACTGCTCTCACACTTCACCCTCCCTCTGCCAAAGCACAAAATGGGTGGCTCCACAGTGTATTTAGTGTGTTGGCCCTTTAAGAGGGTGCCTGAATTTCCAGCCATCTCTCCCTCTCAGACAGCACCCCACTGCTTTTCACAGCTAGATGTTATGTGGGTACCCTCCTCAGTTTGGTGCTCTCTGCTGGAGAGCCCAGCTTCAGGATTATATCCCAGAGTTCTCAGTGGCACCTCCACCCCTACAGCTGAGATATCTCTCTGGGACTTCAGTTGCCATCTGTGGGGGCCCGACCAGCCCTTTTGCGCCTCTGTCCCTCATACCAGTCTCTATGCAGACTCTACTTTGAGTCCTTGGGGATCAGGGTTCTCTCCTGTGAGTTTTCTGTTGATTATTCAGGAAGACTTTCCATATTTCAGTTGTAATTCCAGCTTGTTTCTGGGAGCATGTCTGTGCAGCATCCGCCTACTCTGCCACCATTTTTAATCCAACCCCTGGCCCATTTCTATTATTTTTTTCAGTAGAGCATAGATTTGCACAGGGATGTTATCAGGGAGCTTTAAAACACAGAGGCCTTAAGTCAGTGGTTCTCAACCTTCCTAATGCCATGACCATTTAATACAGTTCCTCATGTTGTGGTGACCCCCAACCATAAAATTATTTTCGTTGCTACTTCATAACTGTAATTTTGCTACTGTTATGAATCATAATGTAAATATCTGATATGCAGGATGTATTTTCCTTGTTACAAATTGAACATAATTAAAGCATAGTGATTAATCACAAAAACAATATGTAATTATATATGTGTTTTCTTTTTTAAAAAATGTATTTTATTGATTTTTTACAAAGAGGAAGAGAGGGGGATAGAGTTAGAAACATCGATTAGCTGCCTTTTACTGGGGATGTGCCTGCAACCAAGGTACATGCCCTTTGACTGGAATCGAACCTGGGACCCTTCAGTCCGCAGGCTGACGCTCTATCCACTGAGCCAAACTGGTTAGGGAATATATGTGTTTTCTGATGGTCTTAGGCGACCCCTGTGAAAGGGTCGTTCGACCCCCAGAGGGGTTGTGACCCACAGGTTGAGAACCACTGCCTTAAGTGATGGCCTGGCCTAATCATTAGGGAAATGCAAATGGAAACCTTAGTGAGATAACACTTCACACCAATTCAGAAGGCCACTATCCAATTAAACTACAATTAGTGCCCAGGCCAGAATGGCTCCATGGTTGGAGACTCCACCTTTGGATCAAAAGGTCTCAGGATTGATACCCAGTCAAGGGCATATTACTCAGCTGTGGGATTGATGCCCAGGTCCCATCAGGGTGTGTGCAGGTGAAAGTCAATTGATCCTCTCCCTCCCTATAACTCTTTCTGAAAATTAATGAAAAAAATATACTCCCCTGATATTTTTTTTAAAAAGAAGTCAATTCTGACACATACTCCAACGTAGATAATGACCTATCAGGACATGATGCTACATGAAATCAGCCAGGCTAAAGAGACAAATTCTGTAGAATTCCACTTTAATGAGGCGGTCAAATTCACAGGGACAGAAACTGGAATGTTAGCATCCAGAGACTGGGGGGAGAGGGAAGGCAAAGTTAGGATGTTTAATGGGTACAGAGGTTCAGTTTAGCAAAATGAAAAAAGGGGGAAGGAGCTTATGGACGGATGAATATGTACTCTGGGTTAAGCATCAACCTAGAAACCAGGAGGTCATGGTTTGATTTAGGGTACGGGAACCTGCCTGGGTCGCGGGTCGCGGGCGCCATCCCTAATGTGGGGCATGCAGGAGAGAGCCAATCAATGATTCTCTTACCATTAATGTTTCTCTCTCTCTCTCTCTCTCTCTCTCTCTCTCTCTCTCTCTCTCTCTCTGCCTTATCTTTCCTTTCTGAGGATATTATTTTAAAGATATATAAATGAAATTCATAATGATGATAAAAATAAATAAATTAACAACCATGTCCAGTTTCTCAGTGGTTGGAGCATCAGCCCACGGATCAAAAGGTTGAGGGTTCAAATTCCGTTCAAAGGCACATACCTCCATGGTGGATTTGACACCCAGCTTCCAGGCAGGGTATGTGTGGGAGGCAACCAAACTCTCTCTCTCTCTCTCTCTCTCTCTCTCTCTCTCTCTCTGCCTCTCTCTCGCTCTCCCAAATCTCCCTAAAAATCAATGGAAAAAATTCCTCTGGAGAGGATTAACAAACAAAAACTTAAAAATTAAATAAAATAACCTAATGGTCCAGCAGTGCCAGTTCTGGCTATATACACACAGAAATGGAAAGCAGGGTCCCGAAGAGCTATTTGGGCATCTGTGTTCACATCTCAGATGGAAGCAGCCACTGAGGAACGTGCATGGAGAGATGAATGGATAAGAAGCAAAATGGAGCCTAGACATGAACCAGGAATAGTGTTCAGCTTTAAAAAAGGAAGGAAATTCTGACACGTGCTCCCAACATGGATGATGACCTTTGAGGATATAATGTCTCATGATATCAGCCAGGCCCAAAAAGGCAAGATCTGTAGAATTCCACTTCAATGAGGTGGTCAACTTGACAGAGACAGAAAGTGGAATGTTGGTGTCCAGGGACTTGGGGGAGAAGGAAGGGAGAGTTCGGGTGTTACATGGGTTCAGAGGTTCCGTTTAGCAAGATGGAAAGCGGGGAGGGAGCCTTATGGAGGGGTGGCCATGTGTTGCAGCCCCCCAGAGAAGAGAAGGCCGAGAACAAGGAGCCGTTGCATCTGACCGCTCTGTCCCCTGGGCAGGAGGCATAGAGGACCTCTCATCTCATCAAGCAAAGCAAGGAGATGCAGTCCCACACACCCCGAGTCCTGGCAGACAAGTGCCGGGACCCATATTCAATCAGAGTTGTGCTCCACCCTGGGGTGGGGGGAGGGGAAGGGACAAGAGCAGGGAGAGCGAGATGTGGGTGACCCCTCCCACAAGGTCATAGCGCCTGACCCCTGTCTTGCTCCGGACTTGGGCTGTGCCCTCTTGACCTGTGAGAGCCGTGGCTTCTTCCCCTCGGCCCAGAGGCAGGCACGGTTGTCGGGTGACTCTGGGGCACTCAGGGGCCTGGCACAGGGAGAACTGAGCAGAGGATGGGGCCCACCCTCTGCACTCAGAGCTCCCTCCTGTTGACTCGGTCCCAAGGGAGCTCCAGGATTCTAGAAGCCAGTCCGTCCAGAGAAGATCGGATTAAGTAGGGTGGGAGAAGATGTGACCAAGTACAGGAGTATTCATTGGCTGAGCGAGTTAATCTGCTTGGAGGCGGGGCTTTCCGCCAGTATAAGAGCTGAGGGCACCCAGCCTTGGCTTCCAGACACCAGAACCCAGGAGAGCAGGACCATGTCGGCACCCGGGGGAAGTGAAGCAGTGAGAGTTCCAGCCCTCCTGAGGGCCACGGCACCGAGCTGGTTTCCTCCCGGCCATCTGCAAGCTCAGGAGGCCGAGCTGAATGCCTCCTGTCCTGCCGCCATTCTGGTGCCTCTCCCTCTCTGCCAGGGACCCTGCCATCAGCCTGTTGGCCCCGGCGGCCTGCTCCCAGTGCCCGCCACATACAGCTGGGCCCCCAAATACCTCCTCACCCAGCCAGAGTCTGTGAGGAGAGGCCTGGCCCCCCACACCGGGCTACCTACCACCCAGGAGCTGTGTGACCTGCTGCGGGGAGCACACCAGGCTCCCATGAAGTCAGCCAGCTTGCCACAGGCTGCCCAGCAGCCGGCCCCGAAGCCCCGCTCCATGCACCTCTCAGCCGCCAGAGACAAGAGGAGGATTGCCCGCGTCCCCATGCCCTGCCTGGGTGAAGGTGCCAAGAGGCGCCTCCTGGCCAGCAGCAGCAGCAGCCGCCCGCCTTCCAAAAACCAGGGGCTGGGCAGCCAGCTCCCAGAGGCACCCGCCCCATCGGGCCAGGCGTCCATGGCCACCAGCCCCGTGCCCCCAAAGCGCCTGGCCCGCGGCCCACCTGTGCAGACTTCTCAGAAGCCCGTTCCTCCAACACAGTGTGGGGGCAAAGTGCCCGCCATCACCCCTCAACGCCGTCTCCGCCTCTTTATGGACGAGGGTCTCAAGTTCTGCTCCTCCACCCAGGAAGCCACAGGGAAGGAACTGAAGGAGGAGAAGGTGGCCGACCACCAGAGCCCCAGCAAGAGGATGGACCGGGAAGTGGCCGCCAACACCTTCCACAAGATGCAGGGCCTGGAACCCGGCCCTGGAGCCGGTCTCCACAAGACCCGGGACAGCGGGGCTGTGTCCCAGGAGGTGGTGCCGGGGGGCAAGTTGGCCACCCAGACCAGCTTCCCGCTCCCGCGCCCGCACAGCCCCCATGGGGAGGATCCTGTGCCAGGGGCCATCCTGTACCAGCGCCTCAAGGAGCACCTGCTCACCCAGGCCCAGCTCAAGGAGAACGGCTACCCCTTTGCGCACCCCACACTGCCGGGGGGCGCTGTCCTCTTCACCGCCCAGGAGAAGCCGCCCCAAGACGCCTCCTGCAGGCTGTGCTGCCGCTGTGGCACCCAGTACCTCGTGGCCCCCTCGGGCCGCTGTGTGCGCCAGGAAGAATGTCGCTACCACTGGGGGCGGCTGCGCCCCACTCCAGCGGCTGGGGGCTGGCAGATTCAGTACACGTGCTGCTCGGCCGCCATCGGCTCCCCTGGCTGCCAGGTGGCCCAGCAGCATGTGCAGGACAGCCGCCAGCAGGACCTGCAGGGCTTCGTGCAGACCTTGGACAAAGAGCTGCCCCCAGGGGCCCACCCTGGCATCTACGCCCTGGACTGTGAGATGTGCTACACCACCGCTGGCCTGGAGCTGACCCGCGTCAGCGTGGTGGACAGCGCCCTGCGGCTGGTGTACGACACCTTCGTCAGGCCGGACCGCGACATCGTCGACTACAACACCAGGTTTTCCGGAGTCACCGCGGCTGACCTGGCCCGCACCAGCACCTCCATCCGGGACGTCCAGGCCGCCCTGCTGACGCTCTTCAACACCCGCACCATCCTCATCGGACACAGCCTGCAGAGCGACCTGCTGGCCTTGAAGCTCATCCACGGCACCGTGCTGGACACATCGGTGCTCTTCCCGCACCGCCGCGGCCTCCCCTACAAGCGCTCCCTTCGCAACCTCGCGGCTCACTACCTCGGACATGTCATCCAGGACCGCGTGGATGGCCACAGCTCCAGCGAGGACGCCAGCGCCTGCATGCGCCTGGTCATCTGGAAGATGGGACAAGACGCCGAGACTCAGCGCTGACCGCAGCCCAGCATGTTGTGGACAGGACTAGGACTTGGGAAAGTGCTTTGTGATCACATATATCTCTTGCCCCACATGTCTAACAATAAAGGAATGGTTCAGTAAACCATAGCACATCTGTTGTGTTATTTGTCATCATGTCATTTCCTGTCCCACCTCCATGGTCTCGGTTTCATTCCGGGTCTGGGAACCTGCCTGTGTTGCAGGCTTCAACCCCAAGGTGTGGCAAGCAGGAGGTAGCCCATCAATGAGTCTCTCATCATTGATGTTTCTCTCTCTCTCTCTCTCCCTCCTCCCTTCCTCTCTGAGATGTAATTTTAATATATATACTTTGAAATCATAACCATGATAAAATCTGATTAAACTTAATATCTCTGTCCAGTTATCTCAATGGTTGGATGGGTCTTCGGGCCGTGCTGATTCCCTAGGAGTTTGCTCTGCTCACAGCCGCAGGTCACACAGCTCCTGGGCCGTGGCAAGCCGGGTGCAGGGGCCAGGCCTCTCCTCACAGACGCTGGCTGGATGATGAGATATATGGGGGCCCAGCTGTATATGGGGGGCACCGGAAGCAGGCCGCCTGGGCCAATAGGCTGATGGCAGGGTCCCTGGCAGGGAGGCAGGGCCACCAGGATTGGAGCCAGGCAGGAGGCAGCTGATCAATGATTCTCTCTCATCATTGATGTTTTTATCTCTCTCTTCCCCCCTTCCTCTCTGCAATCAATAAAAATAATTTTTTTAAAATGTGAACTATACATACATTTTTTAAAGAGTAATAAAAACAAAAAAAACAAGATAGCGCTTTCTCTCTAGGTGCTTGCAGCCATTACCGTGGGACACTGAGACCCGGGTCCTCTTAGGGCAGGGCTGAGGATCAGCCATAGGTGCTTGCTCCGCCCTGTTGATTCCCTGAGACTCCGCCCCACCCAAGCTGTGTGCAGAGGCTTTTGCATATGAAAGGCCTGGCCCTTTGCAATCTGAAAATTACCTAACAAACTGAAGCTGGGCAAAACAGACCCAGAACTTCCCAAAGAAAGCCCAAGGCCCCACAGCAGCTTGCATTGCTTCACAGCTGGGCCTCATCTAGGCACCTCCAAACCCCAAACAAAGAAGAGGAATCTGCAGATCTCTCCATAGCTCCTGCTGGGTAGCCTCAGGAAGAAGCTAAATTAGCACCTCCTTAGAGATCCAAGAGCCAGTGTACCCAGTAGTCATAGTGGGACCATCCAGATTATAACTCCTCAGATCCATAAGGGACACATTCAGGGGGCAGACTCAGTGAGCACCAAAGCCCCACTGAAGCAAGTCTTGCCCCAAAAGGGTGTCTCCAGCACAAAAGTTCTCCCACTGCAGACACAGCTGATTCTCACAACCAATTGGGCTGGAGGTCAATTCCTCCCAGTGATACCTACAACAATCAAGGCTTAACTGCAACAAGACTGTGCACAAAGCCCACGAAGGGGTACACCAAGAGTCTCCACCTCAGGTAATTGGGGAGGCTGAGCCACTGGGCCCTATAGGACACCTAGCACAAAAAGCCACTCTATCAACACAGGGAAGCATAAAAAATGCAGAGACAAAGAAACAGGTCACAAATGACACAAATGGAAGAAAGAAAACTACTGGATATAGAGTTGAAAACCACACTTATAAGGTTTTTCAAGAATTTTCTAGAAACCGCCAATAAATTTAGCGAGACCCTCAATAAATCTAGTGAGACCCTCGAGGTTATGAAAAAGGACCAGCTAGAAATTAAGCATACAATGACTGAAATAAAGAATATTATACAGAGTTCCAACAGCAGACTATTGGATCCCAAGAATCAAGTCAAAGATTTGAAATACGAAGAAGCAAAAAACACCCAACCAGAAAAACAAAAAGAAAAAAGAATCCAAAAATATGAAGATAGTGTAAGGAGCCTCAGGGACAACTTCAAGCGTACCAACATCTGAATTATAGGGGTGCCAGAAGAAGAGAGAGAGCAAGATATTGAAAACCTATTTGAAGAAATAATGACAGAAAACTTCCCCTACCTGCTGAAAGAAATAGACTTACAAGCCCAGGAAGTGCAGAGAACCCCAAACAAAAGGAATCCAAAGAGGACCACACCAAGACACATCATAATTAAGATGCCAAGAGCAAAAGACAAATAGAGAATCTTAAAAGCAGCAAGAGAAAAACAATCAGTTACCTACAAGGGCGTACCCATACGACTGTCAGCTGATTTCTCAACAGAAACTTTGCAGGCCAGAAGGGAGTGGCAAGAAATATTCAAAGTGATGAATGCCAAGAACCTACAACCAAGATTACTTTACCCAACAAAGCTATCATTCAGAATTGAAGGTCAGATAAAGAGCATCACAGATAAGAAAAAGCTAAAGGAGTTCATCACCACCAAACCAGTATTATATGAAATGCTGAAAGGTATCCTTTAAGAAGAGGAAGAAGAAGAAAAAGGTAAAGATACAAATTATGAACAACAAATACACATCTATCAACAAGTGAATCTAAAAATCAAGGGGCATAGAAAGGGAGTGGACTGACTATTCTCGGGGGGTGGGGGGGAAGAGGTGTGGGGATGCGGGAAGAGACTGGACAAAAATCGTACACCTATGGATGAGGACAGTTGGGGGGGAGGGTAAGGGCAGAAGGTGGGGTGGGAACCAAGTGTAGGGAAGCTATGGGGGAAAAAAAGAGGAACAACTGTAATAATCTAAACAATAAAGATTTAATAAAAATTTTTTTAAAAACCACAAAAAACACTTGCTAAACTTAAGAAGAAGAAGAAGAAGAAGAAGAAGAAGAAGAAGAAGAAGAAGAAAAACAAATAAGGTAATTATTTTCCAACCCAGTTTTTCTAGTTCAGAGTCACAGGTGGTCGGAGTCCACCCCAGCAGCCCTGGCCCAGGAGGACAGGACATCTCCCTGGACAGGACACCCTTCCATCACACCCATTCCCACACTCACTCAGACTGGGGCCGATGTAGATCCTCAATTCACCTCCTCTTTGGGAGGTGAGAGGAACCAGAGTCCCTGGAGAAAACCCAGCCAGATGTGGGGAGACCATGCAAACTCCTCACAGAGAGCAGCCCCGCCAGGAATCGATTCTATTTCCTCATCAGTGTTATAAGGAAACAACATGGAGCAGCGAAACTCCGTGGTTCAAAGACTTGCTGTATAAGGAACAGTGCTAAATCCACTTCGTGGCTTATCTTCTTTACGTATCACAGGACCCCTCTGAGGTATTATCACCCTCATTGTACAGGAGGAACTTGAGAATGAGGGAATTAAGTAATTTGGTGCAAGTCACACAACTCCTGAATGACCTAGTCCGGGTGGAAAGCCAGGCGGTCTGCCTTCACAGCCCACACTCTGAAGAAAACTCTCTTCTACATCCCATGTCACTAAACATTCTTTGAAAACATGATTTGAAAAGCTGCTGCATAATATTGACTAACATAAATATGCCAAAGATGAGTTAATCTAACTCTTTCCCTGGCATTGAGCAATTGGGTTGTTTATAATTGCTCTGGCATTTGTTTTTGTCTTTTGTTAATCCTCCCCCCTCCACCACCAGATATTTTTTCATTGCCTTTTTTTATGAGGAAATTGATAAAATTCTAGTAACTCTACTCTTCCCCCCAAATAAAGTTGCTTCCCTCAAATCCAATTAATCTTACAATGGAAATTAAAATATACATTACTTTTATTTTTTTGAATAGTTCTTTATTGCTGAAAGTATTATATATGTCCCCTTTATTTTCATTGCTGTTTAGAGAATGGGAGGGAGAGGGAGGAAGGGAGGAGAAAGAAAAATCAATGTGAGAGAGGCACTGGTTGCCTCCCAAATGCACCCTGATCAGGGCCAGGGATCGAACCTGCAACCCCAGGTATGTGACCTTGACCGGGAATTGAACTCTCGACCCCTCCATGCACGGGCCAACGCTCTGACCATTGAACACCACCAGCCAGGGCCTGCTTTTGTGTTGTAAGTGTAATATTTCAAAGAGTATTTTTGTGCATAAATCTTACAATGACCAATCTCTTATTATTTCACTAGGAAATATACCTAGATGGGAAGTTTTAGGATCAAAATGATACCTAGCTAAAGTTTAGTGGAGTCGCTGCAAATGGCATTTATAACAAGCTTATTTTTTTAAGGGGTTTTACTTGACAGTGCAAGGAATACATGGGATATCTTTGAACCTTCTGCTCAATGTTGTTGTGAACTGGAAATTGCTCTAAAAAAATAAATTCTATTTCAAAGGGGCAGTGTAACATGGAAACAAGTTTATGGGGCTTTGGGGCCAGCCATCAGGAGCAGTTCCAGCCCTGGCTCTGCCACCTGCCAGCTGGGTGGCCTTGGGCAGGTCCCTCAATCGCCCTGGGCCTCAGTGGCCTCACCTGTGACATGGAACCCACAGTGGTGAGGGGGATGGGATGAAGTGCTGTGAATGAAGCCCCTGACATACAGCCTCGTGCTCTGCGTCCTCCAGATGGCAGGGCCAGTGACGGGGAGGGAGTGTGGGCACCCAGCTCCTGCTGTGGGAGTGGCAGCCTGAGTTCCCTGGCCCATGAGAGAGGATGGGGTTTGGGGGCCCAGGTGGAGTGGGAGGGGCCCCTCTGGAGGGAAACGGCTCCGCGGTGGAGCAGCTGAGGTGCAGCTGGGCCTGCGGCCTGGGAGGCAGCCTTGTGGGTGCCTGCTCCCCCGGCCCACACCTCAGGCCTGCAGCTGTGACCTGCCTCCTACCGAATGGGCCATGGCCGGGGCTTGGCTGCTGCTTCTCTTGGCCCTCGGGTGTCCAGCCCTGCCCACAGGTGAGTCCTTCCCTGCTTCTCTCTCTGTGCCCCATTTGTCTGCCCCAAACCCCCCTCTCCCTCTGGGCGTCCCGGTGTGGGTGAGATGCAGGGAGGCAGAACAGAGGCTCTGGGGCCTCTGGGGAGGGTCTCACCAGAAGCCCTTCTTCCCTTTCCCACTGCACTCTACCTCCCAGCTACCTGGCTCTGGGGCCCGAGTCCTGCTCCCCTGGGGTCCACAGTGTTGGTAGGGAGTAGTCACCTCTTGGAGGTGTAGAGAAACAAAGCAAGCTGGCTGGGTGTCCATGGGGGTCGGGTGGAGGAGCCAGGGCTGTTATGTGATATGGAGTGATGGGACCTGGGCAATATTGTGGGGTCCCCTCCTGCCCTTCCTGTCCAGGTCTCCTGCCCTCGGGGTGCCCTTTCCACCAGGGTTCAGTGTTCCCCCTTATCAATGGGCTCTCTGGAGAAGTCCCAAGGCCTCAGTGACTTCCGCATGTATGTACCCCCAGGCCTCCAACGATCAAGGCTGGAACCAAAGGACTAGAATTGTAAGAATTCCAGCTTCATTAGCCTGTGCATATTTGCATGTTTTGGGGGTGGGGGGAGGGAGTCCTTGACCTTTGAATCAAGACATCTCCTTGAGCTAAAGCTGACCCAGTGTGCCAGTGTGGCACAGCTCCCCCTCCTAAGGAGGCCAAGCATACCCATGTGGAGCAGGGCAGGAGACGGAGCTCTGGGAAGGACGCAGCCAGGGTGAGGAGGCGCAATCCTGGGAGGCTTTGTGGAGGAGGCAGATGCTTAACTTCCTTGGGGAGTGTCTACCGGTACAACTGCGAAGGCTCAGGAGCTGTGGTTCCTGGAGCCCACTCCCTGCCTTCTCTACCTCCTTTGTTTGTGATACCTTATTAATGATAGTATTGGTAAGAATACTAATACTCATCTGCCATGTGTTTTACATGCATGAACTTTATTCTATGCAACAACTTTGTGGGGCCGGTGTTACTAACCCCATTATATTGATGGGACCATTGAGACTCAGTATATTAAGTTCATGAGACAGACCAACTCTATTTGAGGCCACGTCCCAGGTTTGGTCCACGTTGTCACGTAGCAAAATCTTAGTCATCCTTCCAAGTGGGGTGAAATGTGGGACTTGGAGTCACCGAGATCTGAGCTCAAATCCTGAGTGGGCTACTAACCATCCACATGCTACTAGGTCAGTTATCTGACCCTCAAGAAATCTCATGTGAGCACTCCACACCCCTCCGTCCCCACAAAATACCCTGGCACGGGTCCCCGCACCCTGGGCATTTCTTTGGCCTGGCTACACTTAGAGTTGTTGTGGGGTTTTTGTGTGTGTGTGTGTGTGTGTGTGCATGTGTGTGTGTGTGTGTGTGTGTGTGTGTGTTGTTGTTGTTGTTGTTTTGTTAATCCTCACCAGAGGATATTTTTCCATTGATTTTTAGAGAGAGTGGAAAGGAGGGGAAGAGACAGAGAGAAACATCAATGTGAGAGAGACACATCGATTGGTTGCCTCCTCCATGTGCCCTGGCCAGGCCCAGGGTTCGAGCCTGCAACCAAGGTACATGCCATTGACTGAAATCGAACCCAGGACCCTTCAGTCCACAGGTCGACGCTCTATCCACTGAGCCAAACCAGCTAGGGCTTAACTTAACAGTTTTAATTTGTTTGGAGGTTTTAACCTTTGAGATTTAGTTTTTATGAGCAACTATGCAACTGTTCAAAAATAACGTTCGGTTCTGTATTAAATGAATCATCCTTACTGAAAAGACTAAGTTTGTGGAAAATTGGGACTGTTCTGGAAAATAAAGGACAGATCTACCTGGATTGCAGGTTCAATCCCCGGTCGAGGCTGTTTTTCTCACATCAATGTTTCTCTCCCTTCCTCTCTCTAAGCATGTCCTGGGGTGAATAACACAACCCACACCCTTCCATGTTCCACTCAGATTAACAAATGGTTATGATCCTGCCATATTTGAACTAGATTTTTAAAAATATGTATTTTTTTTTATTTATTTCAGAGAGGAAAGGAGAGGGAGAAAGAGATAAAAACATCAGTGATGAGAGAGAAACATCGATCAGATGCCCCCTGCATGCCCCCTACTGGGGATCAAGCCCGCAACCCCGGCATGTGCCCTGACCGGGAATTGAACTGTGACCTCCTGGTTCATCGGTCGATGCTCAACCACTGAGCCACGCTGGTCGGGCTGAACTAGATTGTTTTAAGAATCAAAAAGTTACAGATACATTTGAAGCCCCTTTAATCTCATTCCAGATCATGTTTCCTTCCCTTCCTCCCCAGAGGCGACCACTCTCCTGAGGCTGGCACAACCAGGTATTATGCGTGTTTGTTTCCCATGAGACTGAGTTCTTTGAAAGTGGGGACAATCTATACTAATAAAAGGGTAATATGCTAATTAGACCAGACGTCTTCTGGACAATGCCACGGTGGTGGGGGCCAAGGCAGAGGTGGTTAGGGGCGATCAGGCAGGCAGGCAGAGGCAGTTAGGGGCGATCAGGCAGGCAGAGGCTGTTAGGGATGATCAGGCAGGCAGGCAGGCGAGCAGTTAGGAGCCAACAGTCCCAGATTGCAAGAGGGATGTCTGACTGCCAGTTTAGGCCCGATCCCACAGGGGTCCAGAGGGGTCCTGGATTGGAGAGGATGCAGGCCAGGCAGAGGGACTCTCCCCATACACAAATTTCATGCACCGGGCTTCTAGTGTATATATAAATTATTATATATAATTTAATGTTGTATGTAAATTAATGTTGTATCCCTAATGCCTTGCACAGAAAGGTTCAGATATGATAGATGAATGATGGAAAGATGGATGGATGGATGGATGGATGGATGGATGGACAGATGGACAGATGGACATATAGATGGAAAGTAGAGAGAATAGCTGTAGAAAACATGGATGATGGAAAAAGAGTGAATGAATAGAGAGGTGAATGACAGGGTGGAGGGAAGGAAGGGTGTTTAGATGGGAAAACGCAAGGAGAGAGGGGTGGTTGAGAGGATGGAGGGACAGATGGATGGTGAACTGACAGATAGAAGCCTAGGCGCCTACAGTGAGATGCTGGCCTGGGAGGGCACGAACAGATCGAGGCCCCCACAGGACCATGCTCTCTTACAGGTGTGGGCGGCACCCCCTTCCCCTCGCTGGCCCCACCCATCACGATGCAGGTGGATGGGAAGCAGCAGGTGCTGGTGGTCTGCCTGGTCCTCGATGCCGCGCCCCCTGGCCTTGAGAGCCCCATCTGGTTCTCAGCTGGCAACGGCAGCGCACTGGACGCCTTCACCTACGGTCCTTCCCCAGCTGCAGATGGCACCTGGACTAGCGTGGCCCAGCTCTCCCTGCCCTCGGAGGAGCTGGCATCCTGGGAAACCTTGGTCTGTCACACCGGGCCTGGGGCTGGGGATCGCAGCCAGAGCACACAGCCCCTGCAGCTGTCAGGTGGGGACAGAGCCTGGGGCCTTTAAAAGCCCCCTGCCCCTTTCACTCGCCCTGGAACCAGGATTTGGTGGGAAGGGAGGCAGGCCCAGACCATGGGGGCATGAAGGGTGTCCAAGTGACGACCAACTAGGTGAAGCGATGCCTGGGCTCAGAGCAGGGCCACCTGAGGGCCCTGAGTCCTGGGATTTGCAACTGTGATATCTCACTCAAATCTAGGCTCTATGCACAACTTCCACGAGGTAATAATGCCTCTTCCCTCCTAGGATTGAGATATATATTAAGGTATATATATTAACCCTACCACCTAGGGCTAATATCTCTCTATATACCCAGGATTAATATCTATATATCACCCTATATATAACTCCCTACCTATTAGAACCAAACAATAAGTAAATAATAAATTGCTACCACTTATTCAGTGCTTACTCTTGCCAGGTACTATTTGTTGTAAACACTTTACATTTATGAAGTCATATAATTTTCCTCATTTTTTCAGGCACAGAGAAGTTAAGTAATATGTCCAAAGTCATCTATTACTATTACTTTATTCTTTAAAAAATATATTTTTATTGATTTCAGAGAGGAAGGGAAAGGGAGAGAGATATAGAAACATCAATGATGAAAGAGAATCATTGATTGGCTGCCTCGCGCACGCCCCACACTGGGGATGGAACCCACAACTCGGGCATGTGCCCTGACCGAGAATCGAACTGTGACCTCCTGGTTCATCGGTCGACGCTCGACCACTGAGCCACGCCGGCCGGGCTGTTATTACTTTATTACTAACCAGATGACTTCCTCTTTTTGGATTATGTTGGCTTTAACATAATATTTGTTGAACAAATTCTCTGCCTTCCAAAGGCTGCTGAGAAAACCGATTCCTTGTCCGGAAGTGCTGAGGCAGCTCGGCCTCCCAGCGACACAGAACAGGGGGCGACAGGGAGCCGGGGAGATCCAGGCCCCTCGGAGGACGTGCAGCGAATGGGCTCAGGTTCCCACTGCCGGTTCCTTTGTCCATTTATCCAACATGCCATGAGCAGGCCCTGTGTCAGGGCCGGGGCACAGTCCTGGGGCGGAGGGCACGGTACTGGGGTGCAGGGAACGGCCCCTCCCAAGTCTCACTCCCTTCTCCTTGGCTGGCAGGAGTGACTTCCTCAGCGAGGACCTGCCTCTGGGAACCTCTTGGGGGTGAGTACTGGGGGCCAGGCCCTTAGATGCTGTCGGGATCTGGCCTGATGGGTCCTACTGGGGGTTGGTAGGTGTTCCCTGAGGAGGCAGTCTGGCTGGGTTGGTGCACTGGCCAGCCTGGGCCTCTGCCCACCGGTGGGTAAGATCTCTGACCCCAGCCCAGTGCCTGGACACCAGTTGAGAAGCACAGGTGAGCGCTAACAGAAGGGCCGTGAACTTCCCCGGGGCAGCCCGGGCGAACGGTCAGCCTGAGCCTCAGGAGACCCCTGGGAGTCTGGGGAGCGGTCACTTCCACCACCTGCTGGCCATGGTCACCAGTCCGGTCTCTTCCTGGCCGAATGAGACTTCTGAGCTGGCTCCTCTCTGCAGCGATGCTGGCTCCTGCCTGGCCTGCATCCCCGTGGTTTGGGGGGAAATATAATAAAATGAAGGTTAGGCAGGTATTTGTTATGACCAGGAAGGGTTGAGGGTAGACCCCAGGAAGGACTCCCCCTGAATTTGGGGGGCGACAGGGAGGAGGAATGGCCAGGGCAGAGGACAAGGCCCCTCCTCTCGGGTGGACATTCGCAGCGGGTGGGGTGCGCCAGGAGCCCCGGGCCCAGCCTGCTCCTTCCCCCCCGCAGGGGCGCCCGGCCGCGCGCTGCGGCTGGAGGCGCTGCGGCTGCTGCTCTTCAAGCTGCTGCTGTTCGACGTGCTCCTGACCTGCAGCCGCCTGCGCGCCCCGCCCGCCGGACGCCGAGCTCCCCGCGCCGGCCGCCGGCCCGCAGCGCAGCCTCGGCGGGTGAGAGAGCCTCTGCCGCCACCGACTGCCACGGCCGCCGCGAGAGGCCGGGGGCTCAGACCTTTGCCCCGCCCTCCGGGTCCCGACCCTGGCGGGAGCCCAGTCCGGGAGGAGGGGAGGCTCTCTGCCCACCCAGCGCCCAGCGCTCAGGACCCGCCTTCAGTATGCAGACCTCCCGCCTCGGAGGACACCGCGACCTGCCTCCTCCTGGACCCGAGCTTCCTGGGGGTGGGGGCGCTCCCTCCTTCCACTGAGGCCGATCGGAGGGAAAGGCTGCGTCTGCCCGATCTGGACATTTGAGATGCAGAACACCTAGGACCATTAAAGGAGAACTTAAATGGCACAAGCCAATGGGAAGTGTTTTCATTCATGTCTTCTCTGGGAGGAGGCAATTTGGCAGGTTTAGGGGAGGAAGAAATCTGGGAGGGCTTTCCAGAGGAGGAGGGCTTCCTGAGGGCAAGACCCTGGGAATTGCAGCCTGGGGCTGGGGGTTGGGGAGGACCCTGTCCCACCTGTCTCCTTACTCCGCAGCCAAGCATGAGGCAAGGCCCCTTCTGGCTCCTCACCCTGGCCCACGCTCTGTGAGAGGTCAGGCGTGCAGCCCAGGAGCCCAGAAATGTGGGTGCAGGGCCTGATGTGAAATCTTGTACAGACACGACTGAGGGGAGCAGGGCCAGGATCCCAGAGTAAGGGGAGTGTGTTCAATGCCAAGAACATTGGTGATCATTCCAAGCTTACACTTATTAATCAAGTAAGGTCATTATTCATTTCACAAACATTCGTTGAACATCAACTCCGCCAGGCACTAAAGCGGTTTTTGTTTTGTTTTGTTTCCTAAAGAGGGTTCTTGTGCTGATAGAATATGAGGCTCCACGATGGGGTGTAACCAGCGTGTGCCCTGTTCCTTCAGCACTGCCCCTCCCAGAGGTTCCTCTCAGTGAATCAGCCCAAGAACTCTGGGTGCTGTCACATGGATGTCCCTTGGGCAGTCTATGGGGTCAATGGTGCTATTGGAGCATCCATCTTATATAAAAACTGCTGTTTGAAATGTTAACCCTGCTATTGTGGCTCCTGTAAATGCCTGCTGGTTTAAATAATAAGGAAAATAAGACTACTCCCATTCCAGAGAGGCCATAAACCTTCCCCAGACGAAGTTATCAGCGCTGGCGCCAGGCCAGGCCTCTGGTTGAGGTCTCAAAGCCCCAGCACAAAGGGCTCTTTAGAACTTGCAAAAGGGACCGGAAAACCCCATATTTGGGAGACAAAGAAGGTAAAAAAGATATAAATAGGGAAACTTGCTCCATGTTGGGGCCCAGAATGTGAAATACAGTTTTCTCGAGGCCCGGTGTAATAATAATAATAATAATAAAGTGTAACTCCATCTCTCTAAGCGGTGCTTGGTTCTTCTCCGGTCTTCTGTAACATTAATGGTTCCCTGAAACACTGGGAAATCAACCGCGCTCGGCCCTTTGGCCTCCAGTGAGCGTACGGGTTTGGGGCCCGGGGGCGCCGGATAGGCCTCCGGGAGGCACCGCTCTGCTGATTTAGCAGAATTGAACTGGGGGACTCTGGGCGCTCCCGGACCTCAGCCCAGGACCCGGCTGGCATCAGGAAAGAGTGGAAGGACACTTCTGAACCTGTCGACAGAATCGGTAAGGTAGGGGCCCCAGTCAGTCAGGCCCACTCCAAGTGAGTAGAAGGGGGAGCTTGATCACCTCCCCAGAAGCCATATGGCTTCCTCAGGCAATTAATCAGGAATCAAGTGGACTGTTTAAACTCTGAGTAAATATCTGGTAGAAGTCAAAAACTCAGATTGTCTGGTGTATAAATGTGTAAGAGTCTGTGTGAAGTGAAAGCTACTTTGTGCCATCTGGCTGTACACATGAGAGTATTTGTTATCTCTTCCTGCTGTTTAATTTGTTTAAAGATAGGGCAAACCCCACTTTAGGGGAAGCGTAATTGTGTATAGTAAGGCTGAACGCTGTGACGAACTGCAGAAGTCTCTAGCTGCTGAGAGCTATTTTTCTCAGAGTCTTTTGCTCTCCATCGAGGAGGGAATCAGCCCGCTTAAATTTCTGTCTATGTTTATGTACTAGGGGCTTTGGTTTGCTCTTCCCTCCCTGATCTGTGATTTTGCTGTTTTAGGTTGAAATTTTGGAATTCTGGGGTTAAAGGTATAAATTTGTGAAGGGGGTAGCCCAGAGAAGTTTAAACAAAGGCTAGACCACTACCCTTTTCTCCCCTGCTAAGGCTTGTTAGGTTAAGATTAGTACATTTTCTCATGGCCTGTTTAGGGCAAGAGAGAAAGACTGCCAGACTTTTCATAATTAACTGCTCCGGAGCGGGTGTGGGGTGGGGTGGGGGCAGTGGGATTCGCTGGGTAGGGTGGTAGGCTCTCAGCCTGTTGAGCTAGAGGAGCCCTGGGCTGGGAGGCAGGGAGATGGTTGGAGAGATCAAGAGTAGTAAAGGAGGAGGATTTAAGATCCTCTAGGGCAGCGGTTCTCAACCTGTGGGTCCTGACCCCTTTGGGGGTCGAATGACCCTTTCACAGGGGTCGCCTAAGACCATCGGAAAACACTTATATATTACATATTGTTTTTGTGATTAATCACTATGCTTTAATTATGTTCAATTTATAACAATGAAAATACATCCTGCATATCAGATATTTACATTACGATTCATAACAGTAGCAAAATTACAGTTATGAAGTAGCAATGAAAATAATTTTATGGTTGGGGGTCACCACAACATGAGGAACTGTATTAAAGGGTGGTGGCATTAGGAAGGTTGAGAACCACTGCACTAGGGGCTTAGAGTAAAGGGGAAAAATCTGTGAGGGAAAGCAACTGTTACAGGAAGAAAAAAATGTATCCTTGAATGTAAAAAGCCTAAATATACAGGATCTCAGACCATTTGCCTTGTTTCAGGACAGAGTAAATGGTTAATATAGAAAGAGGGGGGAGGGGTACCAGCAGTTAATTATGAAGCAGTGAGAAATAGGTTTTTGTTGATTTTACTGGTTGCAGACCGCTCTGCTGGCGTAGGGGTCTGGTCCACAGCCTACCAGGTGTCTTATCTGAACTGCACTAGACTCAAGGTTGCAAGTTTTCTGCAGGCGCAGTAAATCTTTCTCTGCCCCGTTTTATTCTTTTTAACCCTTCCAATACTAAATTATACCGATATAATATACTTGAATTTACATAAGGAAAAATATAGCAGTTTTTACTAGACAAGTTTTAATTTACCTGTTCTTAGTTTTATCACAGAAGGTCCAAGGCATGGTTATGCATTTTTAAAGGACATAGAAAGAAGGTTTAAAGGCTAATTTGAAAGTATGAAATTTGTAAAGGTTATGTATACGATAAAAAGGAAAAGAGAAATGTTAAAAAGAAATCCAACTAATGTTATCATAATCATCTATTCATGAACCCCGTCTGCCCTGGTTATATATCTTGTATGTCTTGTTTGTCTTGCTGTTTCCAGTTATTTATTAGGATCCTCATAGAGGACATAACCTGGTCTTTCCCTTCCTCCCTCACTCCTGATCCTGACAGCATGTGTAACTGGATTAAAGATCTTTTCTTTCAGGAGGCCCTCCAGGCTTTCAGTCCACAAGAAATTTCCCTGCACACCATTGTCATCCTCTGCCTTCTTTTCCAGGCCGACTAAGAGTCATTTTTCTCCACAAGTCGGACCCCAGCCTCCGGGAGGGAGGACTGCTACAGCATAGTCTGTAGTTTTCTCCGAAACTCCCACTGTTTCTATTTCTCCCTCTGTAGGAATTGTCTTCCTCTGACTCACAATAGGAAAGGGGACAAGCTACGGGCCCTGGAATCTGTGAAAGTGGCCAGCGATGAAGCTGATAAAGTTTCCCATTTGTAAATGTGCTGAAAGGGGACAGGTAGGCTGTGTTTGGCTCACCACTGGGAACCAAGCGGTGGTGAGAGACAGGGATGGCAAGGCCCTGTAACTGATGAACAGGGTTAACAGGAGAGGGTAAAGGGAAGGCACTTTCCATGTACCAGAGAGCCTTCAGGACTTTCAGACTCTCCTAGAGAGGAGGAGTCTGACTAAGGGACGGGCGGAGAAGCCGTTGGGTTAGGAGGACCAGAGGCTGCATATTAAACTTATAGACTGCAGTTTGCTAGACAGAGGTCCAAGCCCAGATGTATAGGGGTTAAGCTGCCTGTGTACAGCAAAACAACTTTTTCTCGTGCCAGAATACATTTTAGGGAAATTGGACAGACTGTGTTTGTGGCTGGAAAGAAGAACTGGCTGCCACGTACAGCCCTGACAGTGGCCTGCAGAAAACTGTATAATAGACTTATTAATGCCTGCATCTTCATGGACATGACTCCAGAGAGACAAGGACAGTTTTGCTCGTATGAGAAGGTCAAAAATGGACTTTCGTCACCTCCCTGCGATGTTTGTATAGCCCTACCAGGTGTCATGTTTGGTAGCAGAAAATTTGGCTGCCTGAAGTGGCCACAGTGCCAATATTGTACTTCATTATATAAACATGTTATATTAACCTTTAATTCTCTTGCAGATTTGAATGCAGTTGCCAAAAGGGCAGGTGCCCAAATAGGCAAAGAAAAATACCCATCAGGTTTTGGTCTCTATTGAAAGACAACTGGCAGCCTGTATACTGCCTTGCAGGCCTGTGTGACCATGCCCATGTCAGGGGTGGCGCAAACCTCAACTTTAGAAGCCTGGGGGAGGCCTGTATAGAACAGGGGGAAGTAGTGAGTACCAGCCCTCTGTCATGGGAATTACAGACCCTGTGAGGTCCTGTGACATGTGAGACCCTGCAAAGGGATAAAGCTCATGTGGAAGCGCTACTCCCTTAATCCATTCTGAGAGGGCATGTCACCCCTCCCAGAGGCCATATATAGTTTAAGGACAAGTCAAGTACGGGGAATCCTACTGCAGGACAGCTGTGACTATTTGAATATAGACACATTTTAAATTTCCAACCTGGTGACTCTGTTTGGGTAAAGAAATTTACTACCCAAGGACTGACTCCAACCTGGAAAGGACCACCCCCACGGCAGTCAAGGTCGACGGGATCCCAATGTGGCTTAAGGCAGCACAGACAAAAGGATTCTCTAAAGATAAAACTTTCACATGCACCATATTATTAATTCTCTTTATAGGACCTGGTAAAGGAAACCTCAAAGCTGAGTAGGTTAACAATGTTAACTGCCAAGAGTCAATGATTTGACTCATGTACATAAAACCAGTGGGGAATGAAGCATCCATCTTATATAAAAACTGCTGTTTGAGTTTTTAACCCTGCTATTGTGGCTCCTGTAAATGCCTGCTGGCTTAAATAATAAGGAAAATAAGACTACTCCCATTCCAGAGAGGCCATAAACCTTCCCCAGACAAAGTTATCAGTGCTGGCGCCAGGCCAGGCCTCTGGTTGAGGTCTCAAAGCCCCAGCACATAGGGCTCTTTAAGAACTTGCAAAGGGGACCGGAAGACCCCATATTTGGGAGACAAAGAAGGTAAAAAAGATATAAATAGGGAAACTTCCTCCATATTGGGGCCCAGAATTTGAAATACAGTTTTCTCTCAGCCCGCGCATAATATGCTAATTAGACTGGACGGCCTGCGAGGGAAGCCCGGGCCCCAGGTGCCAGAGGGAAGCCAGTGCCAGCAGCCAGGGGAGGGAAGGCCCACTCTTGCATGAATTTCGTGCATTGGGCCTCTAGTAATAATAATATAATAATAATAAAGTGTAACTCCATCTCTCTAAGCGTTGCTTGGTTCTTCTCCAGTCTTCAGTAACACTATCTTGGTCTTCCCCAAGGTATCGGTGGGAAACTATGCTCTAATACGGACACACACACCCTCCATATGGTGTCAATGACACCTCCAGCTTCCTTGAGCCTCTGTGCCCACTTCGCTGCTGGTCCATGAAAACCCTCACTATCTCCTCCACTGCCCACCCCTCACCAGCCCATCAGAAGATTCTCCCACCTCTTTTTGGATTATTCGGGGGGGGGGGGGGGGAAGGGGGCGGGGTGTCCCACAAGTTCTAGGGATGAATCTGTCCACCATCCCCACAGAGCCAGCTGCTCCCCCAACACACAGACTGAGAAGGGGTAGGCTGGGTCAGGGTGGGGTCATGTCCAGTCACAGCCTCAGACTTCATCCAGTCATCATCCCTTCCCAGGTTTCAGCCCCCACACTGAGCTCAGGGCTCCTTCCTGCCACACTGATTCTTGCCTCAGTAAAGGTCTCCTCATTCTGGAAGCAGGGTTTCCCTTAGCTGCAACACCCCTCCCCAATGCCCCAATGCCCCCAGTCCTGCCCTGCCCCAGACTGCATCCCCACCGAGACTGGTTTAATGTTATTTTTCAGGAGGGCTCCTGGACCTAGGTAAATCAAGTCCCTGCCTTCTATGAGCTCAGAATCCAAAGGAATAAATAATAGGGCATTCAAGGACTGATGCTACAGGGAATTACTGCGAGAACTTTTTACAACCCGCTCTATACGCTTTAATCCCATTAACCTCTTTGAACTTCCCAGGAGCAGGCAAGCCTCCAATAGCCGCTGGAAGGGTCCGTTAGTCATCACACCGCTAGAAAGCGAGGCTCGGATAGGAAGTGATGTGTTTGGTTCTCGCTGGGACAAACCTAGGGACGCTGGGCACGAAAAGAGCTATTGAAAGGCCGGGGACTGTCTGAGCCCTGGGCTCTCACCCACGGCGCCTAGGAGCGTGGCTGGCAGTAGCAACAGCGGCAATAATAATAAAACTTATAAAACGGCTGCTCAGTAGGATCCCAAGCATGACACCCCGGGGGAAGTGACGTGAAAGGAAGCGGAGAGGCGGCGCACCGGCCTTTCCCACCTCTCCTAGGACCAGGAGGCCGCACCCCAGACTTGGCCCAGCGGCTGCCCCCCCTTCTCCCCCACTACACACACACACACACACACACACACACACACACACACACACACACACACACAACCTAGTCCTCCAGCCCCGCCCAGAGCCTCCGTTAGGGGGTGGGAAGAGATGTTGCCATTGGTCGCTGAGGACACCATCCTCTCTCTCATTGGCCCAGACAGAAAAGAGCTCATCCTTCCATTTGCTAGAGGGCGAACCCCGAAAAGCCCATTGGCTGCGCGGTCCGCGGGCCTCGTCGGCTCCGGGGCGGGCCCGGGGGCCAGGGGAGGGTTGGCGTGGGGGCTCGGCGGTGCCCGGGTGCGAGGCACGTGTGCGTCCAGGAAGCATCTGCGGGGAGCTGCCCAGCGCGCACCGCGGGGAGCGCAGCCCTCCGGGTCGGTCCGGCGGGGCCATGGAGCCACTGCCCGAGCCCGCGCCCCGGCCCGGGACCCGCTGGCTGCTGCTGCTGCCGCTGCTGCTGCTGCCGCCGGCCCCGGGGCTGGGCCCGCGCCAGGCCCGCGCCGAGGAGACCGACTGGGTTCGCCTGCCCAGCAAATGCGAGGGTGAGGGGCGGGGCCCGCGGGGCGCCCCGAGGGCGGGGCCCGGCTTGCGGGAACTCGGGGGCGGAAGGTCTTGGCTCCTGAGCGGGACCCCGGGACACAGGGCGGGCGAGAGAGCGCGTCTCGGTGCACCGGGAGCGCACAGACCCGTAAAGACCAACCATTGCCGTCAGGGCAGTAGATGCCTTGATGGATGAAAGCCAGGGTTTGGGGGCCGGGAGAGCCCCAGCTCGTCTCCCAGGGGTGGGGGGAGGCTGGGTGCGGAGGGGAGTCGGGAGAGGCCCCGCATAGGAAGCGAAGAGAAGGTAGGAGTGGCCGGGGAAGAGCGGTAAGGAGAGGCCCACGCAGGAAACCGCAGCGCAGGGCCGGGTTTGAGGAACTGAAAGGATGCGATGGCTGGTCCTGGGGAAGAAGAACCCGACCCTCCTTGTACCCTCACCACAACCCCATCTCTGTGCCTGGCTGCCTCCTCGCCAGCTGTGAGCTCCCTGGGGACAGAGACCTTGTCTCAGATATTTTTGGAATAAATATAAATAAACGGGGCTGTGGGGGGGGGGGTGTGGAGGAAGGAGGAGGGGCTGAGGCTTAAGGGTTCACTTTGAGAGAGTAGAACCTGGGGGGACTTTGTGAGGGAGGAAGGTTTTAGGAATATGGAAAAAGAGAGCATCCCAAAGACCTGGGGGTGCAGGTGTGGACCCAGAGAGAGAGAGAGAGAGAGAGAGAGAGAGGGAAGGAAGAGAAGGAAGAGAAGGGTGCTAGCACATGAAGCAGAGATCCGGCACTGTGAAGGGCCCACCTTTTCTTCCTCCCCTCCATTCTCCTTCCCACCTCCCTAACCCCAGGCCACCCAGGAAGTTGGCTATGAATCTGTTTCGTCCCAATTCACAGCCTACTGCAGGCCAGATGTCCCCTAAGCACTGGGAGGTGGGGGGCCGGAAGGGTTTAGAGCACATAATCCTTCCCTTTGAGGGATGAAAGGTGAGATGCTTCCGAGCTGGGCCGAGGTCACGGGCCGTCGCCCGGGATGCAGTCCAGCCTGTGCCTTCTCCCTCTCTCCCTTGAACAGACAGAGGGCTGCATGCTTTCCATTCCCTCTTCCTCCAGAGCTGACCGGGACCCTTTGGGGGTTTCGCTTCCTCTTCTCTGTTCGCTATTTTATTCTGATACCAAAGAGGCCCGACTGTCTCTCATATTATTCTCAGAAGCTCACATTTCTTTTCCTTAGAGGCATTCACAGACTCAGAGAAGCGTAGGGCTGGCAAGGATCTTTGAGATCATTCTAGTGCAACCTTATTTTGTAGGTAACCGATAAAGATTCCTTGAAAAGATTTTTAGTCACAGGAAGGCTTGGCAAACTCCAACCCTTAGGCTCTTAATAGTGCATTTACTTTTATTTATCATTTTTGTTATTAAATGCTGACCGTGTCTGGCCCACAAAGCCTGCCTCCTGGCTCAGTAGCCTGAGTGGAACAGGCCTTGGCACAGAGAAAGGAGAACTTGCCCAGAAAAAGAGTACGTGCATGCTCACGAGTGTCTGGGGTGGGTGCCGTGAGTCTTCCCGCAAGTCTGGATCCCCAGAGGGGGTCTTGAAGAGGTAAAGTTTGGAAGAGTTGAGAAGCAAGGTTTTGGCCGATGCATACAAGAGAGGTAGGTTGATGGGTTCCATTCTTCTGGGCCTGGAATACTACGTGCTGAGGGCGTGGGAGAAGGGGGCAGAGGAGCCAGAAAAATGATGATCTTGCACAAAGTACAGGGCAGCAGGGGGAAGGGAGCCCAGATGGTCCTGGATGGAGAGCCAGGGAAGTGAGTCGCCCTCAATTCATTGCGGACTCTGAGATCACCAGCTTCTATGTTGGAATTTTCGTGTGTCCCAGTTCTCCAAGCCATCTAGTAATGTACATGTTACAGTTCCACCAAGCAAGCCTCCAGGGGACGCATCTGTTGTGATGGTAATTGGTTCTCTACCCAACTCTACCTCAGTGTTATAACAACGCTGATGGCTTGCTTGTAGCCTTCAGACCCTGTTCTATTCAGAGGCATCAGAAGCTGCTCAACCACAAACAGTCTCCCTCAGCAACACCTATCATGCATCCGACACATACAGAGTCCCAGACTAGAAGAACACAGAACACATCCAGGACACACTCACTCTGGGTACTCCTGTGGTCTGATTAGAGAGACACGTGAAATGACCAAAGGCCCTCAGTGAGAGCATGGATCCTGCACAGTCCTGGGCTGAAACCAAGAGCAGGTGGGGGTTAGCCCTGGCTCTGGTGTGTGTGTGTGTGTGTGTGTGTGTGTGTGTGTGTGTGTGGAGGGGGGGGCGGGGAGGATGGCTAAGTTGGTTGGAGTGTCGTCCGTACACTGAAAGGTGGCGGGTTCGATTCCTAGTCAGGGCACATCCCTAGGTTTGTGGGTTCGATTCCCGGTCAGGGTCAGTATGGGAGACAACCAATGGATGGTTCTCTCCCACATCCATGTTTCTCTCTCTCTCTCTCTCTCTCTCTCTCTCTCTCTCTCTCTCTCTCTCTCTCCCCTTCCTGTCTGGGTGTGAACTAAAAAAAAAGAAAGAAAGAGCAGGTGGGAATCCTACAGAAAAGGATTCCTGGGGGAGGAGACTTATGGTGAAGTTGGAAGAATGGGTAGAAAATCCCCAAGGCCGCTGGAGGGCAATAAGCACTTCCTAAGGCTTAAGGCGCTTCACGCCTCGGTGGTGTCCTTCCGTGTCAGTGAGAATTATTTGTTTATACTTCTTCCTGCTCCATTAGCCTGAGTCCCTGGAAGGGAGAAGAAGCAATAGAAACAAGGCCTCTGGAGAGGCCGAGCAAAGTTAACTTTGCGGGAATAGAGAGCTGGTGTCGCACAACATATGGAATCCAGCGGTAAAACAGCCACAGGAGACATGTAGGGGACAATTGGGGAAATTTGAATATGGACAATGCATTAGATGACCTTGGAATTACTGTCAATTTTCCAAGTAATCAGAATTGTTCTGTGGTTAGGTAGGAGCAGGTCCTCTCTCTCAGGAGATGCCTGATAACATATTTAGGGGTGAGAGATGGTGATGTCTGCAACTTACTTTCAAAATGGCTTAGCAAAAACAATGTATGCAACAAAAACACAATGTATACAGGTGTGGGCACAAGGAGGTTCACAGTTGTGAGCATGCAAAAACAGTTGATTCTTGTATTATTCATTATTGTATTATTGCTGTGACACAACTGTAAACCTACTTCTGCTCACTCCGTACATTGTGGCGATACATTATCACATTGTTTCATGTTATGTGTTGGAGAGAGCCGTTGGTAAATCATGAGCCACTGTTGAATATGAACGGAAGGCTATATGTTCATGGTACTCTTTCGGCTTTTCTATATGTTTGGAAATTTTGAAACTAAAATGATTGTGGGGGGCAGAGGAGCTGGGAGGAATGAAGTCAGTGGGATAAGGGCCAAGAGTGGACACGGGGCAGTGCCAACGCCTTCTCTGCCCCAGCCGGACTCACCCAGGCTGGGAGAGGCATCGACTTGAGTCTTTCTTGCTGGGAGCGGGCTCCCAAAGGACACGCGTACTCAGTCGGCTGTGCTGTGCCTCCCGCTCCCAGTGTGCAAATACGTGGCCGTGGAGCTGAAGTCAGCCTTTGAGGAAACTGGCAGGACCAAGGAGGTCCTTGACACAGGCTACGGCATCCTGGACCGGAAGGCCTCCGGAGTCAAGTACACCAAGTCGTAAGTGAACGGGACCCCTGGGCCGGCCGGCTTTGCTCCCAGGCTTCAGCAGCCTGGAGTTCCCTTCCCCCTTCCAGCCGGGCAGACCCACCAGCGGGAGGCAGCTCTACCTGAGACCTAAATTCGCCCACTGGTCCTACGCCCCAACTAATTGGGTGGCTTTCCTAAATCCCTTAACTGCTCTGGCTTCACATTCCTCATCTGTAAAAGCTAGACTGTCATTCCCAGACTCTTGGATTTCATGGACCAATGCAATTTAAAAAATATTGGTAACACAAGATTACCAACGTTTAATTTTGCCAGGTATAAATATCAAAAACAAACCAAAAAAAAAAAGGCATAAAACTTCCATCAGCTATGATCTTCTTTTCAAAATTAAATATATATTTTTATTGATTTTTTACAGAGAGGAAGGGAGAGGGATAGAGAGTTAGAAACATTGATGAGAGAAACACCGATCAGCTGCCTCCTGCACACCCCCTACTGGGGATGTGCCTGCAACCAAGTTACATGCCCTTGACCGGAATCGAACCTGGGACCCTTCAGTCTGCAGGCCGATGCTCTCTCCACTGAGCCAAACCGGTTAGGGCCTCCTTTCAAATTTAAATATTTTAACATCAAAATGTTATGCATTTTGCTTTATTTAAAAAAACCTACAGCATCGAGCTTTATAAAAAAAAAAAAATTCCTTCCCGTAGAGCTGTTAAAGTTTTGTCTCTCTGGTCTGTGTTCCAGCATTTCAGAGCACCCAGACCAGATGACCTATCTCCCTTCCAGCTCTGACTTCCCGTTGGTGAGATGCGCAGGCGTTGGGGTAGCAGGGCTGCGGGACGGACCACTGACCCACCGGGGCTGGGAGGGGGGCTCAGCCCCCCTCGTGCTGCTGTCTCCACAGGGACTTACGGTTAATCGAAGTCACCGAGACCATTTGCAAGAGGCTCCTGGACTACAGCCTGCACAAGGAGCGGACCGGCAGCAACCGGTTTGCCAAGGTGGGACTGTGCTTGCTTGTTCCCTGCTGGGGTGGGGCCTGCATGTGGCTGAGTGTCTGCTGGGGTGGGTGTGATTTGATGACCCTGCCCTGGAGCTTCCCCCTGTGGCCTCTTCCCATTCTGTGGACTGCTGTTTGCTCTCCTCCTGTCCTGGGTGGCCTGACTTTTCCTGGGCAATAGGCACGTTCATGATGGCGGGCCTGCCCGTCAGGATCCGGCCTCAGTCCAGACTGGCGGAAATGCTCCAGAATGCAGCCCCCGGGGGCCTAAAGCCCTAGTGCAGGGGGAAGTCGGGAAATCAGGGTTCAGAGAAGAGCCCAGAGACTCTTGATTACCCTGGTCCTCCTCTGGGACCACAGGGCACATACCTCAGCCTCCGTCAGGTGCCTCTGTGACATCTAAGGCACTTACTACATCACCAATGCTTCTCCTTGTTGTAAGGAGGTTTTCACAACAAGGCCCACATTTCTTTGTCTACATCTTCAGCGCCTGGCACATTGCTTCACCAAAGTCCCCTCCTAGCAAAGGAGATCAGTGTGAATTTGGCCCTGGCTGGTGTGGCACAGTTGGTGGGGCGTCGTCCCGTCCACCAAAGGGTCTCGGGTTGATTCCCACTCAGGGCACATGCCCAGGTTGCAGGCTCCCTCCCCCGTGGAGGGTATGCAGGAGGCAGCCTATCGATGTTGTGCTCTCACTTCGATGTTTCTCTCCCTTCCTCTCTCAAAATCAATAAACTATTTAACAATAAAATGAAATTTGTATGAATTTTGTACCCTAGTTGAGAATACATTCATGTTTGCTTTAAGAATGTTAAAAGTTATTTTTCATAACAAGAATATTAGAAACAACCATCCATTAGACAGGGCGTGGCTAAATAGATTGATTCAGCGGCCTGTCATACACCTGAAAACAAAGAATGAGGTGGCTCTGCAAGGACTGAGCTAAAACCTCCTCCAGCGTGTGTCACTAAATAAAAGTCAGAATAGTGTGCGAGATATACATTTCTGCTCTGTAAGAAGTGTGGGTGGGCGAGGAGGATGTATTTGTCTGTTTGCATGTGTTTGTGTGCATTATCTCTGGGAAGGTAGTTTGCGGTCTCCGGGGAGAAACCTAGGTAGCTGGCAGAATTGGAACAGAGTCTTTCCTGCCTTGCCCCTGCCCTCTCCCCAGCGAGGAAAGACACAAGCCCTAGGAGGAACCCCCGCAGGGAGCGGGCCTGGGGGTGGGGAGTGCGTGAGCCCAGCCAGAGTGCAGGGGGAGCCAAGGCAAACGGATCCTGGAAAAGGAGTGTCCATTCAGAGGGCCTGAGGGCAACAGCAGACCTGTTGGAAAGGATAAGGCGTGGGGAGGCAGGACAGGGCGTGTGTGGGCGCGTGCATGTGTAGGGGAGAGGAGGGTGCGGTCAAGTGTGAGGAACCTTAGAGGTCTTGGCTCCTCAGAGCTGGTCCTTGGGCCTGCAGCAGCCCTGCTGAGGAGGGCAGGAGGCAGGGAAGGGACCCCCTCTCATGTCCGGTCGCCTCTTCCAGGGCATGTCAGAGACTTTTGAGACGCTACACAACCTGGTACACAAAGGGGTCAAGGTGGTGATGGACATCCCCTACGAGCTGTGGAACGAGACCTCTGCAGAGGTGGCGGACCTCAAGAAGCAGGTAGGCCCTTCGGCCCGCGGCGGCTGCTGCGCCCCCGGGGGCGGGGCGGCTCTGCTGCTGAGGAAGGCCGCCAAGAGCCGAGGGACGTGGGTCCTCTCACCTCTGGCTGCGGTTTGCGCAGGAGAACCCGGCCGCCGCCTGTCTTGTGTGGGCTGAGGCTCCGCTGGGCTCCTCTGAAGGGAGCCAGCGCTGGGGCCTTGCCAACGCAAGGTTGTGATTAACAGTGCGACGTGCTGGTGGAGGAGTTTGAGGAGGTGATCGAGGACTGGTACCGGAACCACCAGGAGCAGGACCTGACGCAGTTCCTCTGCGCCAACCACGTGCTGAAGGGCAAGGACACCAGTGAGTCTGAGGGAGGGCGGAGGCAGGGCGGTTGGCCCTCGATTTCATTGTTTGCTCCCCCTCGGGAGGTAGGCAGGGGGCGGAAAAGAAATAAGAAAGGGAGGGTGTTGTCCTGCCTGGGTGGCTCGGTTGGCTGGGCGTTGTCCCGTACACCGAAATGGTGGGTTCAATTCCCCATCAGGGCACATACCCAGGTTGCAGGTTCAATCCCCGGAGTGAGTATAGGAGGCAGCCAATCGATGTCTCTCTCCCCTTCCTCCCGCGCCCCCCCCCCCTGAAATCAGTTTTAAAAATTAAAACAAATCACTGTCCCCTGGGAGCTTGACGTGACAGGGTGGGTGAGAGGCACCAAGCCAGGTGCAGAACAACACGCAGAGAACTCGGGTGCCCCGGCGGGGCCTGGGCCACAGTGAGGTGGGATAGGGACCTGGGTGTCAGGCAGCCATTCCCGGCGGCTCCCCAAGCAGGGCTCCTCGCCCAGCAAACCAGTCTCTCCTCCTCACCGCAGGTTGCCTAGCAGAGCAGTGGTCTGGCAAGAAGGGGGACACGGCCGCGCTGGGAGGGAAGAAGTCCAAGAAGAAGAGCAGCCGGGCCAAGGCATCCGGTGGCAGCGGCAGCAAACAGAGGAAGGAGCTGGGAGACCCCGGCCCCGAGGAGGACGAGGGCATCCAGCAGGCATCTCCCCTCACACACAGCCCCCCTGATGAGCTTTGAGCCTAACCTGGCAGCCCCTGGACCCAGACTCCTGACGTGGAGGTGGAAGAATCTGGGGCCCGGCTCTGGCAGGCAGATGCAGCTCTCCCGGCCCCGGGTCCTCCCGGCCTCGCTGGGTCCTCTTCCTGTGGGGGAGAGGCACAGCTCTGGGAAGAACTCAGATGGCTTCGTCAGCCCACGTCAGCCCACGCTGGCCTTTTCCCGCTGCCAAGCATTCTCTCCTGGCAAGGCTTCAGGCAGGCCGTGCGGGGTCGGCACTGCCGAGAACTCAGGGCGGCAGGTGTCGCTGGGCCCCAGGACTGGAGCCCTCTGGCCCCTGTGGGGCGGGCACGCCTGCCCCCACCGGAAAGCAAGACTGCAGGCCCCACCCCTCCTTTCTCTCATCCTCCTGTGGACACCTTGTGCTCTGCCTGGCCCTCCCCAGGGTTCACAGAGTAAAAACCTTTTGGCCTTTTTTCTGATTGCTGAGTCACCTTCAGCCCCTCAGAGGGGCCTCGAGCCCCTTGCTGCTCTTCCCTGCCCTGGGGGCTGAGGATGGGGAGGGCCTGGGCTGTTTTGGGGTAAAGGGCAGGCGTGGGGTGAGGCCCAGCACAGTGCCTCGCCCCTCCCTCAGGCCAGGAGGGGCCTCATTTCTGCCCTGAGCACCTGGCTGCCCTCATTCCCACCTCCCTGTGGCCCTGCCTGCTGGTCTTGAACCTTGTTCCCTGATTGATCACTCTTGCTCTAGCTGTTGTCCCTGGAGCCTAAGGGGGAGGACACCCCAGTCCCCCGAGGACAGCTGGTTACACCATGTCCTCTGGGAACAGGGAAGGCTGGCCTGGGGGTGGGGGGGGGGTGGTGGAGGCATTGCCCAGCCTGTCCTGAGGCTGGCCTCTGGGGGGATGGGGTGGAGGCATTGCCCAGCCTGCCCTGAGGGCAGGGATCGGGAGGTGGCAGTAGTGATGACACCGGCACTGCAGAGTGCTTCGCTTTCCCACCTGTGGACTGGGTGCTGTTACCCCATTTTGTAGCCAAGGAAACAGGCTCAGGTCAGGGGACATGCCCCAAGTCCTACTGTTTGGTGTACAGCTGGCACGCAGACCCTGGTTTCCAGACTGCAAGCCCAGCATTGTCTCCACTACCCCACAGCCGCCAGGGCGCCACCCCCAGTGCCTGGCACTGGCAGTGTGATTCACATTGAACTGGTTTGGTTGGGTTTCTTGGCCGTAACCTACCTCCACCAACAAGCCTCTTTTAAAAGGAAAATAGGAAGCAGCTGTTGTTTCTTAGGAGAGAATGGTGGGAGGTCCCACCAGCACTGGGCCCCCACCACGTCCCCTGTGAGCACCCACACGGAGACCCTCACTCCCCTGGCTGGGCCCAGTGGGCAGGAGGGGATGCGCTGCTGAGGTGCCCCAGACTCTTCATCTTCTGGTGAAGAGCTCTGGGGTGAGGGTGCCCTCAGCCTGCGCTCAGCCTCTCCCCCAAGTTGGGGCAGCCAAGGCCATGGAGAGGGGAACAAACTGGGATTTCATTCCCTCTGGTCAGTGAGGCCCTGAAAGATGGTATTTTTGGGTCTGTCCCCCACTGCCCCACCTCCAGGGCTGATCACTGCTCCTGTTAAAAGGGCTGTGGGATTCCGGCATAGACTCAAGTTCTAGCCTCAACTTCGTTCTGCGCACAGGAAATGACGGGTTGGGGTTGGGGTTGGGGACTGGAACGCAGGGCTGGAAAACCATTTGCAAACCCCTGGGCTGTCACTAATCCAAACCCACAACCTTCAGTGCCTGGCTTACGTCTGTCCCCAAAGCTTTATTGATCCTTAGGGTAGGATGAGGCAAAGATGTATCCTCTTATCAGGGTGGTGGCCCAGTGGCCCAATCCCAGGCCAGGCCCGGACCAGAGGGCAGACAGCTGACTACTTTGCTCTTTGACCTGTGGCTGTCCCATGAGAGCCCTCTCCTCCCCCTGCCCCCACAGGGCAGGCATGCTGCACACTCACCAGCACTCCAGCAGACAGCTTCTCCCCAGGCCCAGCCTGGAAAAGGCAGAAGGCTGCCCTGGCCGGGTAGCTCAGATACACCAAGGTTGAGGGTTCAATACCCAGTCAGGGCACATGCCAGAAACAACCAATGAATGCATAAATAAGTGGAACAACAAATTGGTGTTTTCCTCTGACTCTAAAATCTATTTTAAAATGGGGGCGTCAGAAAGTAAGCTCCAGCTTCCCAGGTTGTTTCTCCTCTCCCCACCACATACAAGCCTTTTTGACCTTAAATGTTGCCTCCCATGTTCTCACACCCTTTCCCTCCATTAGTGAAGGGACTGAGTTCAAGTTAGCCTGATTTCAGCCCCTTGTTAGAATAGGGTTTCCTACACTCACCTGGACGGGAAAGTCACCTGAAATGCTTGTTAAACGTACAGATGTCTGGGCCCACTTCCGATTTGCTGGGTTGAAGACCTAGGAGCCTGTGGGCCGAGGCCAGCTAGAACCCACTTCACCAGGAGACTTCCATCATCCAGAATCACAAACGCTGATGGACAAAGCGTGAGGCCGGTTTGTTCCAACTCAATGATTAAAGAACCATAGGCCCAGACAGTCCAGTCTCAGGGGTTGGGCCCCAGAAAATGATAGTAAATATACAAACCCATGCATGGCAGCCCCTTATGGAGCCCTTGTGCAGTGCACAATCCACCCAGGTGTTCACAGCAGCTCTACATCACTTAGTTTGCAAATGCTAACAGAATGCCTCTTACTTTTTTATGTTAGAAAAAGAAAGCACATTTTTCACGACAGAGGCATGAGCCATGTGTAATCGGTTTACGGCAGAGCTCTGTGAGTTAATCCCGGGCAGAGCCAGCTGAATCGCTCCTGAACGTCCCCCGATGGCCTGGTTTGCTGTAGTAAGGAGTTTCACTGTATTAATAAAAGTAGCCACTTTCTGTGCGTGCTTGTGGCAAGCACACAGCTCTGCATGCTTCACTTAACTCATTTAATAAAGCTGTGGTCACAAGGCCACACATTTTTTAAACCATTGAAGTAAATTATACATACAGAAAAGTGCACATAAGTGTATACACCTCAGTGAATTTTTAAAAACACCACCCAAGTCGCCATTATTACCATAACCCCAGAAACATCATTCCCCCCCCCACACACACACACACACACACACCACAAAAAGAACAAGGATTTTTGTCTATTTTGTTCCCTGTTGTATCCCAATACTTAGTACAGTGCCTGGCACAGAGTAGATGCTTAATAAATATCTGTTAAATGAAGTGTAGAAAGGTGACGTAATTTGCCCACGTCACACATTTAGTAAGTGGCCCAACCAGGGTGAGCCGAGGCGGGATGGCGTCAGTGTCCTGGGCACAGCCATTGCACCATAGCCCCTGCAGCTAAAGCTTGTTGGCACAGCATCCTCCCCTTACATAGATTTCTTCTAAAAGGCAGACCCGCTGCTCTCGGCTAGGCTGTTTGTGTCTTCAGATTTTAATGTTGGGAATGCAAGGCCAGGTTAACCTGCAAGCCTTTCTCTCATCGAAGTTTATATTTGTGTGTAGCTTAAAGCCAGTTTGATCCTTAAGCTGCCCCCCAGGGCTGGCTTTCCTCTTTACAATTTGAGAGGAATCCAGTTTTATTCATTCTTTCTCTAAAATTGCACCCTCCGTCTTTAAGGCTGTACAGGCCAACAGAACTTAAAATTCCATAAATGATTGTGATTGTAGATAGGGAGGTGTTGCTGCAGAGTAGAAGCAGGCTGACTCCACCACCAGTTTCGGAAGAGGACATCTGTCACTACCCTCCGTGCGCAAATATAAGGTTTAGTACATCCTGATACGCCAAGGTTGCAGATTCAATCCCTGGTCAGGGCACATACAAGACCAACCAATGAATGCATAAACAAGTGGAACAAATAGATGGGTGTTTTTTTTCCTCTCTCTCTAAAAATAAATTAAAAACAAGTAACAAAACAGATGTTATTTTGTTAGGAATTACTTACCAAAGTGGTCTTGGCATTTTACTGTCCAATTCATCGAGATGTGATGGCAGGTGCTGTCACCTGTTTCATGAGTGATGCTTAGCCTGTGACCAAAGTTCAAATAGTGGGTCATTTTCATGTGGAAAAACAGCTGAGAGAGAGCAGATGGGCATATACCTATGAGATATTACTGAGATTAGCACACCTTAAAACTGCTTTTAACAAAGCGTGAAATGGTCAAAGAGAACCTCTCGTCATATACATTAATGGAATTCTCAGATGCACAAAGCTTTATAGAATGTAGACACCACTAATCAGTGTACAATCCAATGATACAGGGACCAACTTTACACTCACTTAACAAAACTTTATTAAAGCAGAGTCTTATTTGGTATATTGAAAAGTCCAAAAAAGGATCCTGCAATGAATCTGCTAGCAGAGTCCATGGGGGTGAGTGGCTTCCTGCCCCTCCCACAGGATCCCAGTGTTCAAGCTGGGCAGGCAGTCAGCAGAAAAGTTCTTTTCAGCAGCTTGGTCTGGAGTTCCGAGTCCATCCTCTGAAAAATGAATTTCTACCAGTTGTGAATTAAAAACAGCCAGATGTCTTCCACTTGTAGTTATAATTCACTATTCTAGGATTTTAATGTGTCCTCAACTAGGAATTGACTTGAATTATGTCCAATGGCAGCAACAGTCCCAAAATAAAGTCTTTCTGTGTGTGTTCCTTTTATTGGTTCCAGACAATTCTGTAGTGGGAAGGGATGGAGCCAACAGGGGTGGGTGGGTTCCCTCACATGCCCAAAACATGGCTAACATCTCAAGGTCTGTCCAAGAGACCATGCATTCCTCCAGAGATGTCACAGTCTTAAACTTGGTACCAGGTGGGAAATAGCATGAGCTTTGGACCTAGAGGTCCGACCGGAAGGGCTAGTGGTTGGGGACAGGAGAGAAACTGAGTCCCTCAGCTGAAACCCTGGCTGGTCCCACCGGCCTCCAAGACATTAATTTTTGTCCGGTTGTGCTCTGGTTGATGACAAGGCCTCCTGCCCCAAACACGGGCTGGAGCTGGACATATGACCCTTGTCCTGGAAAAGGGCCTCAGTTGCTGCTGCTGCTGCTGTCCTCACTATCCGAATACGCACCCAGCTGGCTCAGAGAGGAGCTGCCGGGCGTCCTGGGTGCAGGGTCTGCGGCTTTCCCGTTCTTCACAGCGCCCAGTGTGGGTGCCGGCTGGCCCTGTGGGGTGCTGCGATCCAGGGCTGTTTTCTTCACCACCACGAGGCCTGAGAGCTGGGGCTTGCTGCCAAGGGTGCCCACACTCCGCTCCCAGCTCTCCATCTTCTTCTTCGCCTTCGGGCCTTCGTCCAGGATGGCTGTGGGGTTGGGGCTGGGGTTGGGCAGGGCGGCCGGCTGGGGCGGGGCAGGAGCAGCATCCTCTTCCGAATCGGAGTCCTCCAGCAGTCTTCGTTTCCTGGCTTCTTCCACCAAGGCTGCCGTCTCCCTCTCATCCTCCTCCTGCTCCTGCTTCAGTCGCTCCTCCTCGGACAGGCGGTGCTGCCGCAGCATGGCCTCGAAGTCCACGTGGGCCTGCCGCTGGTTCAGGTCCTTGAGCTCCTGCAGATTCTCCAGCACCTCCATCTCCAGCTTGGAGTCCTTGGTTCGGTTCTCCAGCACCTTCATGGGATTGTTCAGCTCCTCGTCCTCCCGCTCCTTCTGCACTCGCTTCTCCTCCTCCTCCAGGAGCTTCTCGGCCTGGAAGTTGCGCGTGGCTCCGTGCTCCATCGTGTAGTCGGTGTTTTCGGGGTCTGTCTTGAAGGTGATCTCTGCCAGGCAGCGCGTGCACTTGATGTAGAAACGGAAGATGGGCAGACCCAGGTAGACCTCGTTCTGCACCGTCTCCTTGCGCGCGTTGAACTTCTTACCCTTGTAGATGTATTCTCCGCACGTCTTACACCTCATATTGAAGGGGGCCATCAACCGCACCACGTACTGCCGATCTTTGGGGAGCTTGAGCTTCGGGATCTTTGACGGGTCAAAGTCGGGGGGATAATACTTGTTTAAAACTTTTCGCTCCGACATTTTCGCCTCTTATTCTTCTCACTAGCACGGGAGAACTGTTTAGGATCGGTGTTTACCGAACTTCCGCTACACTTCCGTCGACGTCACTCTTTCTGCCTCTATGATTGGCTGCAGCATTCGCATCTTGCCTTTTTCATTGGCTCCAACCCCCGTCTGTCAGGATCCGAATCCTTCTGTCTATTTTCCCGAGTTGCAACCTCCGTAGCGCGCAACAAAGGTTCCGGCGGTGGTCTGGACTCAGGGAAGTTACGAGGAGGCACTGCGCTAGTTAAAATGTTGGCGCGATGGGAAGTAGCTGGTTGCGGCTCTCCCTGTGCTTCATTCTTTTATTCACCAAACACAGCGCTCGGTGTTGAGTGCTTACCCCGTGTGCTGGCCTCTGGCAGCCCACACGTTCCATGTCCCAGCGCCCACGTGGGCACTGGGGGCAGTTCCCACGGGCTACACAGGTGGCCACAAAGGAGCACCCAGGACACCCCGCCCCAAGTTTAGCTTGAGTCCCAGGCCGACGCGAAGACAGGCTTCCAAACCTACCTCCCCCGACACTCACACTGGCTGCCGAATGTCCCCCACTGCCCTCCTGCGTTTTCCCTTCTAAGAGAACGTCTCACCCCATTCTTCCCCCGGCCGCCTCCCTTCCCATCCCCCCCCCCCCCCCAAATTGTGGTAAATTGGTTTTTAACATTGTGTAAGTTTCACATGTGTAACTTTATAGTTCAACATGGGTATGTACTACAACTTGATCACCACCAAAAGTTTAGTTTCCATCCATCACCACAAAATTGACACACACACCCCCCCCCCCCCACCACCACCCATTTCAGCCAGCCCTCACCAACCCCATTTTCCTCTGGTAACCACCAATCTGTTTTCCATATCTATGAGTTGGTTTTGTTTGTCCTTTTTTAAAAAATATATTTCACATATGAGTGAAATCGTGTTATTTTTCTTTGTCTGACTTATTTCACTTAACATAATATCCTCAAGGCCCATCCATGTAGTCCCAAATGGCAAGATTCAACTCTTTTAAGTTTTTTGTGGCTGACGAGTATTCCACTGTGTACATATGTCACATCTTCTTTATCCATTCATCTGACAATAGACACTTAGGTTGTTTCCATACCTTGGATATTGTAAATAGGGCTGCAGTGGTCCCTATTTACAGAGGGACCATATATCTTTTTAATACATGTTTTTGTTTTCTTTGAATAAATACCCAGAAGTGGAATAGCTGCATCATAGAGTACAGAGTTGTGGTGGAGGTGTTTTTTAAACATGAAGAATTTTAGATCCTAGCCGGTTTTGCTCAGTGGATAGAGCGTCGACCTGTGGACTAAAGGGTCCCAGGTTTGATTCCAGCCAAGGGCACATGCCCAGGTTGTGGGCTTGATCCCGCCCGCCCTCCCCACCCCTCGCAGTGGGGGATGTGCAGGAGGCAGCCGATCAATGATTCTCATCATTGATGTTTCTATCTCTCTAGCTCTCTCCCTTCCTCTCTGAAATCAATAAATATATATTTTTAAAAAATAATTTTAGTCTTTTCAGCCAATTCCAAATAATAAACATTGCATATGTAAAATATTACCTGTTTTTAAAAATTTGTTTGAGAGAGAGAAAGAGAGAGGAAGGGCGAGAGAAGGAGAGAAACATCGATTTGTTGCTCCACTTACTTATGCATTCATTGGTTGAATCTTGTATGTACCCTGACCAGGGATCAAACCTGCAACCTTGACTTATTGGGCCGATGCTCTAGTCAACTGAATTACCCAGTCAGAGCTTAAAATAATTTTTGTTAAGTCAAAATAAATTTATATTCTGTGACATTTTGTTCCATGCTGCAGGACCTCAGATTTGGGTTACCTAAAATTCACAAAGACTAACCAAGGGGGGGGGGGGGGCCCTAACCTTAACCCTAACCCTAACCCTAACCCTAACCCTAACCCATGGTCAGAGGACATGGACAATTTAAAGATAAAGGACTGCAATTATTTGGTACATTTTGTAGTAATTAAAGAAGATTAAAAACAATCAGATATGATTTTCTACCTAATGGAATATTTTTATTTTTTTTCTACCTAACGGAATATTAAAGAATAACATCTTCATGTAAAGAGCTGAAACAAATATTTGTTTTGGGCACAGTATCAATTAATAGAAAAATTCTGCCCTAACCAGTTTGGATCAGTGGATAGAGCGTCGGCCTGTGGACTGAAGGATCCCAGGTTCGATTCCGGTCAAGGACATGTACCTTGGTTGTGGGCACATCCCTAGTAGGAGGTGTGCAGAAGGCAGCTGATCGATGTTTCTCTCTCATCGATGTTTCTAACTCTCTGTCCCTCTCCCTTCCTCTCTGTAAAAAATCAATAAAATATACTTTTGAAAAATACAAACAGCATATTTCACAGAGCTAGAATAAATACTCCAAAAATTTATATGAAATAAAAAAAGACCTGAGCTCAAGCTGGTTTGACTTAGTGGATAGAGCATCAGCCTGCAGACTGAAGGGTCCCAGGTTTGATTCCTGTCAAGGGCACGTACCTCGGTTGCAGGCTCCTCCTCGCCCCGGGCCCTGGTCAGGGCACGTGCAGGAGGCAACCAATTGATGTGTTTCTCACGTTGATGTTTCTCTCTGTCTTTCCCTCTCTCTTCCACTCTCTCTAAAAATCAATGGAAAAATCTTGTAGGTGAGGATTTAAAAAAATATAAAATAAAATTTTTAAAAAAAGACCTTGAATAGGTGCAGCAATTTTGAGAAAAACAAAATTGGAGGAATCATAATACCAGATTTCAAGTTACACTACAAAGCCACCATAATCAAAACAGCCTGGTATTGGCACAAGAACAGGCATATAGATCAATAGAACAGAAAGAGAACCCAGAAATTGACCCAAGCCATTCTGCTCAATTAATATTTGACAAAGGAGACAAGAGCATACAATGGAGTCAAGAGAGCCTCTTCAATAAGTGGTGTTGCCTAATGGAAATGTAGAAGAGTCCTAATCAATTGGTATAATTTCACAAGCCAAAATGGTACTCCTTGGAGAGTCAAAGATATTCTGCTTGTAAGTCTAAACTAGAGGGCTTTTCCTTCATATTCGCTTCTAATTCTTTGTAGTGCTTTGAATTGTTTATTTTACTAGAAATGCAATGAAGTATTGTTTATTCCACTGAAGTGACTTGAAATGACCTCCTGTGCTTTGGGTGCACGTTGATGGTGAAAAAAAACCACAAAATAAAACAAAACACAGAGTTTGCCACACCAGTGTGTGCATTATAGGCCACTGGGTATTGAACTCCGGGAAGTTTGCAGAGTTCCTCCGGTCAGCTGCTGTACCCCTGTGCCTTACAGGCCCTTTGTGGGCTCGCCTTATGATCTGCAGGAAAGACTGGGCGGAGGGGAAGCGGCCAGGTCCCGGTGAGCCTATGCAAACGCAACGGTTCCGAGGCACAGTGCAAGCAAGCATGTGTTCTGCACGTCAGAGCCCGGGTCTGCACTATGAGCAGTTTCCGCATTGTCCAGTTCCTGCCATCTTCCAGACTTACAATCCGCTCTAGATACTTAGTTTGAACCCCTAGGTTGTGAAATGTATTCGTTTCCTGCCATCATTACTGTAAAATCTTCTTGTTCATGAACAATGGATTTGTCCTCTAATTTTTTTTTAATTGTTGAAGGTTGTCTTTGAGTGTAAGATCTACCTTACCAGAAAAGGAGACTTTGTAATGTTAAAAAAAAAAGTCCTCATTCAATAAAAGTTGAAAAAAAATAAATGGTGTTGGTAAAATTGGACAGATACATGCAAAAAAAATGAAACTAGACCACCAACTTACACCATACACAAGAATAAACTCAAAATGAATAAAAGATTTAAATGTAAGTCATGAAAATGTAAAAATTCTAGAAGAACCATAGCCACCAAAATCTCAGACATCCCTCATAGCAATATGTTTATGGGTACATCTGCTAGGGCAAAGAAAACTACGGAGAATATAAACACATGGGACTACATCAAAATAAAAAGCTTCTGCGCACAGCAAAGGAACCATCAACAAAACAAAAAGATCGCCCACTGCATGGGAGAACATATTGGGCAATGATACATCTGATAAAGGGTTAATATCCAATATACATAAGGAACTCAGACAACTTAACAAAAGGGAAGACAAACAATGCAATTAAAAAATGGACAAAGGACCTAGATACCTCCAAAGAGGACATACAGAAGGCCAAGAGACATATGAAAAAATGTTCAAAGTCACTAATCATCCAAGAGATGCAAATCAAAATGACAATGAGGTACCATCTCACGCCTGTCAGAATGGCTTCCATCAACAAATCATCAAAGGACAAATGCTGGTGAGAATGTGGAGAAAAGGGAACCCTAGTACACTGCTGATGGGAATGCAGACTGGTGCAGCCATTATTAAGAACAGTATGGAGTTTCCTCAAAAAACTAAATATGGAACTGCCATTTGACCCAGTGATCCCACTTCTAGGAATATAGCCTGAGAAATCGGAAACACCAATCAGAAAGAAGGTATACACCCCTATGTTTATAATACAATAGCTAAGATCTGGAAACAGCCCAAGTGCCCATCAGTAGATGAGTAGATAAAAAAGCTGTGGTACACTTATACCATGGAATACTATGCAGCAGTAAAAAAAAAAAAAAGAATCTCTAACCCTTTGAGACAGCATGGAGGGACCTAGAGAGTATCATGCTAAGTGAAATAAATCAGTCAGAGAAAGACAAGTATCACATGATCACACAGGGCAGTCCCAGGGAAGGCAAGCAGCGAGTCTGGGAGGACATAACCTTTACTGGGTAGGATAATCTCCTTCAGTCACTTCCTTGTAGCCTATCAGTAGAGCAGTGACCTCGGAATAGCCCTGGTAATGGAACACAGAGATTAACCTAGACAAGATTAAAATCAACGGAACTAGATAGAGACAGGATTTTTGGCAAAGGTCAGATAAGAAACAAGGAACTGAAAAACGTTACCCAAAACATACCATGATGTGATTATAGAGGCATGCTTATAGGATCAAATGGTATAAATATAGATGTAACAGGACAATAAAGAGAGAACCTGGCTATGATGATCAACTGAACGCTGCCTCCGTATCATTCCTTTTTCACCGACTCCGTCCACACCTTTGGGAACCCCTGGACCTGCTGGGGCTGGACCCCAACACCTACCCGTGCATAAATTCATGCACCGCGCCTCTAGTTTGATTATACTCATTCACATGTTCATCTCTTGAAAAACTGTGGGAGCATTTTATTTATATTTGTTAAAATATTGATGTTTAAGATTTTTGAGAAATATACATTTTTATTTGAATAAAAACCAAATACTTAAATAAAATTCCTTATCAGTATGGAGAGTATGGCCTTTAGCCTAAAGGTTGCAACCAATGACAGAAATGCTATCCATTCAGAGGTGTGCATTACACCTAAAATTCAAACGACTTTATATATATATATATATATATATATATATATATATATATATATATATCCTATATAATAAAAGCCAAGTGGCCAAAAGGACCAGAGACCAGAACGACACGGCCCTTCACCCCAGCGGGCAGCCCCCCAGTGAGCGGATAGGGACGATCAGGCAGGCAGGCGAGCAGTTAGGGGTGATCAGGGAGGCAGGCAGAGTAGTTAGGGGCAATCAGGCAGGCAGAGTGCTTAGGGGCAGTCAGGCAGGCAGGCAAGTGGTTAGGGTCAATTAGGCAAGCAGGCAGAGGTGGTTAGGGACAATCGGGCAGGCAAGCGAGTGGTTAGGGGTGATCAGGCAGGCAGGGGTGGTTAGGGGTGATCAGGCAGGCAAGTGAGCAGTTAGGGGCCAGTGTCCCGGATTGCAAGAGTGATGTCTGGCAGTTGGACATCCCCTGAAGGGTCCTGGATTTTGAGAGGGTGCAGACCAGGTTGAGGGCCTCCCCCTCTGCCCCCCTCCCCACCCCTCTCCCCTGGTACATGAATTTCATGCACCGGGCCTCTAGTATATATATATTTAATTTTAGAGAGAAAGAGAGAGGGAGAGAGAGATAGAAACATCAATGATGAGAGAGAACCATTGATCAGCTGCTTCCACACTGGGGATTAAGCCCACAATCCGGGCATATGCCCTGACCAGGAATCAAACCATGACCTCTTGGTTCACAGGTCAACGCTCAACCACTGAGCTATGCTGGCTGGGCCAAATAACTTTATTTTAAAACAGGAAATGGAAAAAATAGTTTCTGGACAAGAAAAAAATTTTTGTGGGTACAGTATGGGTAATCATGTTACACCAAATCAAAAACAAGACACTTAAATAGTTGTTCTACGTAATTTTTTTCCTTTTTGTTTCAAGGTAATTTTATCAAAGAGCTTCAGAGTCTAATCTCTGTATGGCAATTTCTAAATGAAAGGGTGGGCAAAGATGTCTAAATTTACAAGTCAATGCTCTTCCCCAAGTCTTCACTATTATATATAAAAATATTAGGAAAAGAACATATTCAACATCACAGTAGTATTTGTCCTTAAGTGTGTCGAAACAAGAGTCTGGTAAACCTATGGACATGATTATCCTGGTCTTTCAAAGCTGGCATTCCCCAACAGCATTTGGAGCCCTGAGGGAAGCCCAGGCTTACATCAGATCCATTCAGAGATGGGTCAAAGGCCAAAGTAAATGGAAAAGAAAGCAATAGTAAGGGGGGGAAGATAAACTGTCCTAGGCCACATAACTTTTCAAATATGTTATATCCAGTCAATCCATTTATAAATAATGACAAAAATATTATTTTCCTACCATTTTGGTTGTTATTCTAATTGAACATCATTCTTCATTTTTCCCCCAAATTTCTTAAGTGCATTTTAGCACTCCAATGTGCAAAAGTAAGTAATTTATTAAGTCTATTTTTCCCTAAAATTGTATTTCTTATGGCCAAATTAAGTTAACAGATATCACTCCCAACTCATCAATTTATAGCCAAACAATGTATTCCTTTCCTCCTGGTTTGGGGTAAAATAGTATCAAGTTTATTTTAAGTAACGAATGCATCTTTCTTTTTTAAAAAAAGAACGGTTAAAAACAAACAAACAAACAAACAAAAAACCCAGAATGCATTTTCCTACCCGAGGAAGGAACTAATTTCCTTGGAATGGCCTCATACTTAGAAATTAATAAATAAAGAGATAAATATACAAGGAGATAAGGAGATAAATAAATAATCTAAATAAATGAATATAAAAAGCCACCCCCTAGACAGGTGGTTATATACACAGATCGCTGCCCACAACTGAGAGGACAATTCCTTTCACCTGAGTTTTTCTCAAAGTCTGGGGGAGATGGAGTAGATTTCCCCTGGAATATTCTGACAAAAGAAAAGCGAGTTTTCTTGCAGCTCCCCAGGACAGCGCCTGTGCAAGCTGTTGCCGAAGACCTGCCTGTAGGGTCAGCATAAGCACAAGGCTCCATTACTTGGGCACAGACAGGCCCATTCGAGGCAACCTGTGTACTAAAGTGAAGAAGGATTACATGGGTCCTGGCTGGTAGCTCAGTTGGTTAGAGCATTGTCCTAGGTCAGAGCGTATACAAGAACCAACCAATGAATGTACAAATAAGTGGAACAACACATCGATGTTTACCTCTCTCTCTCAAATCAATTTTTAAAAAATGATAACATGATCTTTGGGGTTCCTCCAGCTCCCAGATTCTATAGACAATAAAGGATGAGGGTCGCCGAAACCGGTTTGGCTCAGTGGATAGAGCGTCGGCCTGCGGACTGAAGGGTCCCAGGTTCGATTCCAGCCAAGGGCACATACCTTGGTTGTAGGCTTGAACCCCGTCCCTGGTTGGGGTATGTGTGGGAGGCAACCAATTGATGTGTCTCTCTCACATGGATGTTTCTCTTTCTGTGTCTCTCCCCTCCCTCCCACTCCTCTAAAAATCAATGGGAAAATATCCGTGGGTGAGGATTCTAACAACAACAACAAGGATGAGGGGGGAAGAGGCTCCTTGGTTCTAAAGTCTGTATGTCTGTACCTCACCCTCCTGCAGCCAGGAGAGCAGACAGGTGGGGGGGGGAGGGGGGCTGTTCTTGCTGCGCTGGGCTTTGCTGGGTGGAATCATCTTCCTGAATCCCTCCCAGTCCAGAGTCTCGTCCTGGGTTAAGACCTGCTTTGGGAGGAAGGATGGGTGTATACACTAACCAAACCGAGACCCACCTATGAGTGACAGTGAGCAAGATCTAGCAAGAGTACAAGCACTCTCACCCTGACCCTGGGCTTCCCACCCTGTGGGCATCGCCATGGAAGGCAGGTGGTTTTTAGAAGCTGGCGTGTTTGTCGAGGACTTCTAAGGACCACACTCCCCAAGCGGCTCAGGGAAAAGCTTGCTGCATCACCTACAGGACCGAGGAGCACCTGCCTCCAGGTGGGGGGGCTGATCCCTGGTTCAGAACTGCACCTGGACTTGGGGGGCCAGACCAGCACTCTCCCCAGAGACTCCCATTCCTCCCTTCCCCGGCTGACCAGGCCCTCCGTCAGTCAGCGGGCCACTCCTTTAGATGTGCTAATGCCTTCATTCACCAAGGATGGCCCAGCCCTGGGCGCTGAGCTCTGCGTGGACCCGCCTGAAGCTCCCAGGACCAGCGTGGGCACCGGCTGGCGCTGAAGAAAAGTCATTCCTATCTTTCCGGTTTGGGGTGGGGGTGAAGTGGGCACTCTCACTGCTCCCCCCTCTCCTGGCCCCTCCCGGTCCTCCTGCCGGCTGGGCACGGGGCTAGCGGAGTCCTTTCCCGCCCAGAGGGGTTGCCCAGAGGCCTGGATGCCCAGGCGGGCGAGAAGGGTGCGCCCAGGATTTTGAGGCGGGGCCCTCCCCGCGGGTGCTGGGCCGCGACCCAGCAGGGGCGTGTCCCCACGCTCACCTGCCATTGGGCAGGTGGGACCGCCGGGCCTCCCGCACGGGCCGGACTATAAATGCGGGGCCGCTTGCCGCAGAGCCAGGTGCGTGGCAGGATGGTGGACAGCGTGTACCGGACCCGCTCGCTGGGGGTGGCGGCGGAGGGGCTCCCGGACCAGTACGCAGATGGAGAGGCGGCGCGCGTGTGGCAGCTCTACATCGGCGACACCCGCAGCCGCACGGCCGAGTACAAGGCCTGGCTGCTCGGGCTGCTGCGCCAGCACGGCTGCCAGCGGGTGCTCGACGTGGCCTGCGGCACCGGGTGAGCCTGGCGGGCACGGGGTCCGGGGGAGCGGGGCGCCGCACGGCCGGACCTGGCCTGGCAGCTCGGCGCAGCTGCCGCCGCCGGGGCCGGGAACCGCGTCCGTCCCGCCGGCCAACAGGCAGGCCCAGCGCGCGGGCGAGGCCGGCGGGGTGAGGGCGCCGAGAGCGGCGGAGAGGGAGGGTGGGCACAGCGGGCGGGGAAGGCTGCGCGCCCCGCTGCGCCAGGGCTGGGCTTTGGGCCAGGGCGATCGGATCCTGCTCCCGCGTAATTCCTCGGGTGATGGCAATTGTTGACAATGAACGTTTGCTCAGCATGCGTCCGTGCCAAGACCTGTGCCAGGAGCTTTTGAAACATGTTTTGAAAATCCTCACAAAACCCGAGGAGGTGAGTGCGCGGTGGTATCCCATTTGCAGCTCCGGGAATTCGGCCTCGGCGAGGGCAAGGTCCCCCAGCTGGCGGAGAGGAGAACAGACCAGGGCGGCTAGTGTCTGGCCTGTGCTCTTCTGGGCACACGCTTCTTAGCTTCCAGGAGCCTCCGTTTGCCCGGCTCTCAGATGGGGCACCTCCTCTTTTGTTTTTTCAATCCTCCCCCTCGAGGGTACATTGATTTTTAGAGAGAGGAAGAGAGAGGGAAAGAGAGAGAAATATCGATGTGAGAGAAACACATCGATTGGTTGCCTCCTGCACAGCCGGGGCTGGGCTGGGCAGGAGCCTGCAATCCAGGTATGTGCCCTTGACCGGAATCGAAGGCCAAGGCTCTACCCACTGGGCAAACCCAGCTCAGGTGGATTGCTATGAGTTTTAATGCACATTTATAGAATATCTGGCTCTGAATAGATGCTAAAAACCAAACGCAGTGTTGCTGCCTGGCGATAAGAAATACATTTACCAGGTCATTTGATGTCAGCGGAGTGGGCCTAGGGAGAGGAAGTGGAGGAATGGAGTGCGAGGGGCCTCCTCGCCTTCCCAGGCCCCCTGATTGCCCCTCTCTGCCTCTCACCCCCGTCCTTCCCAGGGTGGACTCCATCATGCTGGTGGAAGAGGGCTTCAGCGTGACCAGTGTGGACGCCAGTGACAAGATGCTGAAGTATGCGCTTAAGGAGCGCTGGAACCGGCGGCATGAGCCCGCCTTCGACAAGTGGGGTATGCGGTCCAGCCAGGCAGGCCCTCCCAGCCCAACCACCAAGGACGCTGCTCTCTCTGCCCTGGGCTCCTGGGCAGGGACCCAGCAAAATCACTGTCATTTCCCTTAAAAGGGAGGCTTAGGTGCCAGAATGAGATATCAGGAATGAGGAGCTAGTTTTTAATTATATTTATTTATTTTATATATAATTGATTTCAGAGAGGGAGAGGGAGAGATTGAAACATCAATGATGAGATAGAATCATGGATTGGCTACCTCCTGCACGCCCCCTACTGGGGATCGAGCCCACAACCCCAGCATGTGTCCTGACAGGGAATCGAACGGCGACATCCTGGTTCACAGCTCCATGCTCAAATCACTGAGCCACACCAGCCGGGCTTAGTTATATTTTTAATGTCTTTCCCTCCCCCCCAATAAAAGCCCATAAGCACAGTCCTCCTTTTGAACCATGGCTTCCTCCTCTCTTGACCCCTCCTCCCTTTCACCCTCCATGTCCATAATGATCCCCTCCCTGCGGAGTCCCTGTGTGTCTCTTGAGGGGAAACCGAGGCAGAGCTGCACTTGGTGGAGATGGGTACTGGTGGTACCAGGGTGCCCACCTGATCTCCCCTTCCTGGCCCCCAGTCATTGAGGAAGCCAACTGGATGACTCTGGACAAAGATGTGCCCCAGCCACCAGAGGGCGGCTTCGATGCTGTCATCTGCCTTGGAAACAGTTTTGCTCACTTGCCCGACTGCAAAGGTGAGAGAGGGTGTGGCCTTGGCATGGCCCTTGCTTTGAGCTCTACCCCCTTTCCACAGCCCTGGGCACCTGCTCTCCTGCCAGAGCAGCTATGCTTTCCGCCCCTCTCTGCCTTGGCACTGGCATCCTTGGGTAGTAGAAAGATGGAGGGGAGACTGGTGCTGGGGGCCCTGAGTAGACACAGCCTCTCGCCCCTGCCGGGAGCTCAGGGGACCAGAGTGAGCACCGTCTGGCGCTGAAGAACATTGCGAACATGGTGCGGCCAGGGGGCTTGCTGGTCATCGATCATCGTAACTACGACCACATCCTCAGCACAGGCTGCGCACCCCCAGGAAAGAACATCTACTATAAGGTGGGCCCCCGCGGGAGGGCCCAGAGCGGGAGGCGGGGTCCTGGGGTCCAGGCCCCACAGCGGCTGCAGAGGTAATGCGGCCTGCGCCACCGCTTACAGAGCGACTTGACCAAGGACATCACGACCTCAGTGCTGACAGTGAACAACAAGGCCCACATGGTGACCCTGGACTACACGGTGCAGGTGCCGGGGGCCGGCCAGGACGGCTCCCTTGGCCTGAGGTATCCCCTTAGCTAGGTGGGGGATGAGTGTGGGGGCGGTGCTGAGGCCACCAGGCCTCACGGTTGGTGGGGTCTCTGTTGCAGTAAGTTTCGGCTCTCCTACTACCCTCACTGTCTAACGTCCTTCACCGAGTTGCTCCGAGCAGCCTTTGGGGGCAAGTGCCAGCACAGCATCCTGGGTGACTTCAAGCCTTACAAGCCAGGCCAGGCCTACATTCCCTGCTATTTCATCCATGTGCTCAAGAGGACGGGCTGAGCGTGGCCTCAGCTCCCACAACCCTCTGCCCGGGCGTTGCCAGGCTGGGTCTGGGGAGCCCCATGCCAGCAGCTCCACATGAAGATCCTGGCGGTGTGGGGAGGGGCCGATTGCAGCTGGGGTGCAGGGATCTGGGTTCAGCCCAATGTGAAGGTGAACAATACAGTCTGTGCCTTTTTCAGTTCCAGCATGACTTGTGTTTATGTCGGAAGGATCAGGCTCCTGTGGAGCCCACCCTGCCCTCCCCTGGGCTTACTCTGTCTCGCTCTTCCCCACACCACCACGCCACCACACCAACCACCACGCCTCCACACCAACCACACCACGCCACCACGCCAACCACCACGCCACCACGCCAACCACCACGCCACCACGCCAACCACCACGCCACCACACCAACCACACCACGCCACCATGCCAACCACACCACGCCACCATGCCAACCACCACGCCACCACGCCAACCACCACGCCTCCACACCAACCACACCACGCCACCACGCCAACCACCACGCCACCACGCCAACCACCACGCCACCACGCCAACCACCACGCCTCCACACCAACCACCACGCCTCCACACCAACCACACCACGCCACCACGCCAACCACCACGCCACCACGCCAACCACCACGCCACCACGCCAACCACCACGCCTCCACGCCAACCACCACGCCACCACACCAACCACACCACGCCACCACGCCAACCACACCACGCCACCACGCCAACCACCACGCCACCACGCCAACCACCACGCCACCACACCAACCACCACGCCTCCACACCAACCACACCACGCCACCACGCCAACCACCACGCCAACCACCACGCCACCACACCAACCACCACGCCTCCACACCAACCACACCACGCCACCACGCCAACCACCACGCCACACCAACCACCACGCCAACCACCACGCCACCACACCAACCACCACGCCTCCACACCAACCACACCACGCCACCACGCCAACCACACCACGCCACCACGCCAACCACCACGCCACCACGCCAACCACCACGCCTCCACACCAACCACCACGCCACCACACCAACCACACCACGCCACCACGCCAACCACACCACGCCACCACGCCAACCACCACGCCACCACGCCAACCACGCCACCACACCAACCACCACGCCTCCACACCAACCACACCACGCCACCACACCAACCACCACGCCTCCACACCAACCACACCACGCCACCACGCCAACCACCACACCAACCACCACACCACCACACCACCATGCCAACCACCACGCCACCACACCAACCACCACGCCTCCACACCAACCACACCACGCCACCACGCCAACCACCACACCAACTACCACACCAACCACCACACCACCACACCACCACGCCAACCACCACGCCACCACGCCAACCACCACGCCACTACACCAACCACGCCAACCACCACGCCACCACGCCAACCACCACGCCACCACGCCAACCACCACACCAACCACTACGCCAACCACCACGCCACCACGCCAACCACGCCAACCACCACACCAACCACCACGCCACTACACCAACCACGCCAACCACACCAGCCACCACGCCACCACGCCAACCACCATGCCAACCACCACGCCACCACACCACCAGCAGAGGGCAGCATACACTTTATTTCTAGCTATCCACCTGGCCCCCTCAGGGCCCAATTCCCAGAACTCCAGGTCCCTACCCCACTTTCTGGGCCGATGGGCCTTAGTGCTGGGGCTGGCCTGGAAAAATGGACAGAGGATGCCTCTTGAATTCTCTCAGGCCTCTCCCCTTGGCACCCAGGGGGTCTCCTGGAGGTAGGCAGCCTCGGTGGGTAATGGCAGCCTGAGCCAGAGCCCTCTGCTCTCTCGGTCTGCGGGGCTCCCCGGGAGCTTTAGCCCTGTGGGTGGGGAGAGGTCCCAGGCGGCAGGAGGCCCTAGCAGGCGGCAAACTTGCGCTGGATGCGCTTGTAGCGGAGCAGTTCCTGCTCACTGACGGAGGGCTCCAGGCGGGCGGCGGCCTGCAGCAGGTCCTCCATGGTGAGCAGCAGTGCTGAGCTCCTGGGCTCCAGCCCTAGGGGGGCGACAGGGGAAGGGATGCCAGGGTTCTCAGCCTGTCTGGGGAACTCAGGCTCTGTCCAAGCAAGGAAAGCCCAGGAGGAGCGCCTTCTTGCCCAGAGTCCCCGAAACGCCAAGAGTCCCTCCTCTGAAATTCAGAACCGGGCCTGTTTTCCCTGTAGCTTTTCGGCTGACCTCTGGGGCAGGCGGGTGGCTCACCTTCCTCCAGGTCCCGAACCCTGCGTTTGAGGGCAGCTGTCATGGCATCAGAACAGAGGGAGTAGAGGTCCGCACCGGTCAGCTGGGGAGGGCAGTGGTCCAGCACGGTCACCAAGCTCACGCAGGGCTCCAACTTGAATCTGTTGTAGGGACACAGGATAGAAAGTTTTACCCGGCATGCCCTACTCCCTCAAAAGGATACACTCCCTGACCAGTGTATTCTGCACATTGCACTTAACCCCTAACCAGACCAAGGCCCAAGCCCTCTGGGAGTCTCCATCAGGGCATACTTGCGTGTGATGGCGCTCAGAACACGGAGCTGGGAGGCACGGTCCTCGCTCACCCCCATAAACACCAGCTTGTCAAATCTTTAGGGAGAGAGGTGGGCACACGGGTCAGGGAGCCCGGCATAAGGGTGAAGGAAGAAGGCACAGGACGGGGCCGAGGGACGAGCCCGACTGGGTCTGGTGGAGGAGAGGTACAGGATGGGCACCTGCCAGGCCGCAGGAGGGCAGGGTCCAGGAGGTCTGGTCTGTTGGTGGCTCCGATCACAAACACGTCCTGAGTGCTGTGAAGCCCGTCCAGCTCAGCCAGGAGCTGGGACACCACCCTGCAAAGGAGGAGCGAAGGGGAGTCCTGGGCCCCCCAGCTCTGCCCTGCCTGCCTGTGGGGCCTCTCTGTGCCCTGTGCCCCTCCATGCAGGCGCCCATTCTCCTCAATGCCCCACACCCAAAGCCACAGCCCCGTTTAGCTTCCATTATACCGTCTCAGAACCGGAAGGACAGGCACTCCGGGCTCTGGAGACTGCTGCAACCCATCTCGCATCCCTCTGTCCTGGACCCAGGCTCCATTCTGGCTCAGACCCCCACCTGTCCATCACACCTCCAGAGTCTCCGCTTCGCCCCCGGCTTGGGGCCAAGGAGTCCAGTTCGTCAAAGAAGATAATGCAGGGAGCCGCGGCCCTGGCCCTGGCAAACACTGAGAAGAGAGGGACCCACAGGAGGGGAAGCTCAGCGGGGCTTTAAAGTCAAGATATGAAGGAAGAAAACCCAGGCTTGACAATTCATTACTAGCGCTCCAGGAAGTAGACTTGTGGAAAGGAAGACAAGGAATGCCCATGAGCAGCCTGAGGGCCGGGGGTCGGGGTGGGGCGCAGGGGCCACCGTTTCAGGACTGGAAGCCCTGCCCACTCACGCACCTTCCCGGACGTTCTCCTCACTCTGGCCCACGTACATGTTGATGAGCTCTGGCCCCTTCACGCTGAGGGAGAGGATGTGGGAGGCAACACTCGTTAGACACCCCAAGGCGATCGGCTCAATCCACCCAGCATCTCTCCAGGCCCCCTGGTCACCTGAGGAAGGTAAGGCTGCACTCAGTGGCCACTGCCTTGGCCAGGAGGGTCTTGCCGGTGCCAGGAGGCCCGTGGAGCAGGAGGCCTGAGCGCCTCAGGCCTAGGCTCAGCAGCTCAGGGTGCTCTAGAGGGAGCTGGATGGTCTCCAGGATCTCCTTCTTCACCTCCTGCAGCCCGCCCACATCGTGCCAGGACACCGAGGGGATCTAGGCGATGGAAGAGCCTGGTTGGGGATATGCCGGAGGACGGAGCTCAGGTCCCACCTCCAAGGGCCTAGAGTCTCTACCTTAGGGGCTCCGATGGCCTGGGAGTGAGCTGACTGCAGCTGCTCCAGGGCCTGCCCGAAGTCCTCCGCCAGGAGCGGAAAGCCAGCAGCACACAGCTCCCGCTCATCCTCCTCACTCAGGCCGCCGGCCAAACTGCAAAGAGAAACCCAGGGAGGTGTCTGAAGGACCTAGCCTGAGGCCTCCCCGCATCGGGGTCCTGTTCCCTCCTCCCTTCCTTACCAGCTCCCACCCACCCATATTTCCTCTTGTCACCTTTGCCCTTTTATACCCAGTTTTCTTACCCAGAGTTCCTGATCCTGGTGCAAGCTGCCCGGCTGCTGTGAGTCAAAAGGGCACAGAGATCTCCTACCACAAAGCCCTGGGAACCACAGGAAAGGACGCATGAGCAGGGCACAGCAGGCAGGAACCCTTGGGTGGCAGGCCCTCCAGCCGGAGCTGAGGCCCAATGTTGGTGCCTCGGGGTTTTCTACCCTCACTTGCAGGGCAGCAGGTCTGAGTTCCTATGACAGAGAATGAGGGAGGACCAGACCCTGCCTTGGTACTCACTGCACACCGCCGAGCCAGCTGTGCTAGGTCCACCTCTTGGCCCAGGGGCAGGCGGGCAGTGAGGGCCTGCAGGATGCTCAGCCGTTGCCCCTCTGACAGCACAGGCACCTCCAGCTCATGCGGAAATGCTGTCTGCACGTCAGCAGGCAGGTCCCGGGCCCGGCTTGTGGTGGCTACAACCATCAGTGGAGGGCAGCTGCAGACAGGGAGTGGGGACTGGGAGTGGGGACTGGGAGTGGGGACTGGGAGTGGGGACAGGGAGTGGGGACAGGGAGTGGGGACTGGGAGTGGGGACAGGGAGTGGGGACAGGGAATGGGAACTGGGAGTGGGGACTGGGAGTGGGGACAGGGAGTGGGGACTGGGAGTGGGGACAGGGAGTGGGGACAGGGAGTGGGGACTGGGAGTGGGGACAGGGAGTGGGGACTGGGAGTGGGGAACAGGGAGTGGGGACAGGGAGTGGGGACAGGGAGTGGGAACTGGGAGTGGGGACTGGGAGTGGGGACAGGGAGTGGGGACTGGGAGTGGGGACAGGGAGTGGGGACTGGGAGTGGGGACAGGGAGTGGGGACTGGGAGTGGGGACAGGGAGTGGGGACAGGGAGTGGGGAACAGGGAGTGGGGACAGGGAGTGGGGACTGGGAGTGGGGACAGGGAGTGGGGACTGGGAGTGGGGACTGGGAGTGGGGACAAGGGAGTGGGGACAGGGAGTGGGGACTGGGAGTGGGGAACAGGGAGTGGGGACAGGGAGTGGGGAACAGGGAGTGGGGACAGGGAGTGGGGACTGGGAGTGGGGACAGGGAGTGGGGACAGGGAGTGGGGACTGGGAGTGGGGACTGGGAGTGGGGACTGGGAGTGGGGACAGGGAGTGGGGACTGGGAGTGGGGACAGGGAGTGGGGACAGGGAGTGGGGAACAGGGAGTGGGGACAGGGAGTGGGGACAGGGAGTGGGGGACAGGGAGTGGGGACAGGGAGTGGGGACAGGGAGTGGGGACTGGGAGTGGGGACAGGGAGTGGGGACTGGGAGTGGGGACTGGGAGTGGGGACTGGGAGTGGGGACAGGGAGTGGGGACAGGGAGTGGGGACTGGCAGTGGGGATAGGGAGTGGGAACTGGGAGTGTGGACTGGGGGAGAACTCTGCTGGCAGCTGAGCACTGCCTTGTCCTGATGCAGGGGCAGGAGGGAGGAGAGGTTGGTGGGTGCTAAGATGGGATAAGGAGATGAGCACCTCAGGCTGCCTGGATGGGCTCCATGGGAATACCTCGAGGAATACCTGTGTCCCCCTCACACAGGGAGCTCACTGAGGGCAGAGGCTGTGCTTTTCCTTCAACCTAGTGCTCCCCAAGAAAAACTAGGGACCACATCCTCCTCCCCCTGGGTACCCCTAAGCTCCTCGGGGCTGTCAGGAGGGCAGCCGCATTGGCAGTAGACGCTGGAGAAGCCATGGGACGGGTGAAGGCTAGAGGACGAAAGGCTGCAGAGAGGGACGAGGGCTGGGCCCGGCTCCGGATACCTGGCGAGGGGGTCCTCATCGAGGAGGAGGCGACGCAGCGTGGCCACCACACGGGCGTCCTCACCCAGCCCGTCGCGATCCCGGCCCAGAAGGTCCAAGGCTGTCAGCAACAGAACCACAGGCCGGCAGCGCCGGGCCCGGGAGAAGGTGGCCTGCAGCTTTGTCTCCACAGCCCCGCTGCTGTCTGCACAGAGGCTGGAGCAGGGCACCTGGGGAGGCGTCCGGATGGGCCTGTGAGCAAGGGCCAGGTGGGCTGGGAGGAGGAGTCAGGAGGTGCAGGCCACCTCTCTTTAAGGGCAGGGATGGGGAAAAAGGGCCCAGTCCCACCTCTTCTTCACCCCAACCTCATTCCTGGGACTGTCCATCAAAGTCTTGAAACCCCCTCCTTGAAAGCATCTCTCAGGAGCTGAGCATCAAGGGAAATGGCGACCCACTGGGCTGAGGAGTTAGAGCCAGGCTAGTAGCCAGAAGGAAGAGGGGAGAGGGAGAAGGGAGAAGGGAGAAGCTGGGCTGGGGAGGGGAAGCAGTTGGGTTCTACTCTCCAGGTACCCTCACCTTCAGCAAGTGGAGCCCGAGGCGGCTGCAGGCAGCAGCCACTGCTGTGGTCTTCCCACTGCCCGGGGGGCCCCGTAGAAGGACGCTGCCAGTTCCCGTCAGCAGGGCACCCCTGCAACCAGAGGACAGACATGTTTCTTCCACTCTGCCCAAACGGCACCCTGTTTCTCTCTCCCTGAAGCTCCCCCGCCCACCCCTGGGCTGTCTCCACACTGTTTCCCACGCCAACCTATGGTGCTCTGGCCGGGGCGTGGGGGGTACCCAGCAGCCAGCACTGATTCCCGTTGTCACCCTGCTTCTTCCAGAAAGCCCTGTGTGTCTGGTCTGGACTGGGCTGGTATCAGGGAAGGGTCTGTCTGCACTTGGGTCTGTGGCCTGGAGAGCTGTGTCCCTCCAGGTCAGGGAGGTTGGTGAGGACCGGCATGGCTAGTGGGCCCCCCGAGGGGAAGGGTCGTCACAGAGACAGCTGCCCCTGGTGGCGGTTCTTCCTCCACTGCCAACCTTGGAGGACGGATGTTATCCCGGGAAAGGAGTCTGGGAATCTGCCTACGGAAAGCACAGGGGCTAGTGGCGTTGGCCTCCTGGTGTGAGGGAGGCTGGCATGCTGGTGTGAGGGGGGCTGGCATGCTGGTGTGAGGGAGGCTGGCATGCTGGTGTGAGGGGGGCTGGCATGCTGGTGTGAGGGGGCCTGGCATGCTGGTGTGAGGGAGGCTGGCATGCTGGTGTGAGGGAGGCTGGCATGCTGGTGTGAGGGGGGCTGGCATGCTGGTGTGAGGGAGGTTGGCATGCTGGTGTGAGGGAGGTTGGCATGCTGGTGTGAGGGAGGTTGGCATGCTGGTGTGAGGGAGGTTGGCATGCTGGTGTGAGGGAGGCTGGCCTCCTGGTGTGAGGGAGGTTGGCATGCTGGTGTGAGGGGGGCTGGCATGCTGGTGTGAGAGAGGCTGGCCTCCTGGTGTGAGGGAGGCTGGCCTCCTGGTGTGAGGGAGGCTGGCATGCTGGTGTGAGGGAGGCTGGCATGCTGGTGTGAGGGAGGCTGGCCTCCTGGTGTGAGGGAGGCTGGCATGCTGGTGTGAGGGAGGTTGGCATGCTGGTGTGAGGGAGGTTGGCATGCTGGTGTGAGGGAGGTTGGCATGCTGGTGTGAGGGAGGTTGGCATGCTGGTGTGAGGGGGGCTGGCATGCTGGTGTGAGGGAGGCTGGCATGCTGGTGTGAGGGAGGTTGGCATGCTGGTGTGAGGGGGGCTGGCATGCTGGTGTGAGGGAGGTTGGCATGCTGGTGTGAGGGAGGTTGGCATGCTGGTGTGAGGGGGGCTGGCATGCTGGTGTGAGGGGGGCTGGCCTCCGGGTGTGAGGGAGGCTGGCATGCTGGTGTGAGGGAGGCTGGCATGCTGGTGTGAGGGAGGCTGGCATGCTGGTGTGAGGGAGGCTGGCCTCCTGGTGTGAGGGAGGCTGGCATGCTGGTGTGAGGGAGGCTGGCATGCTGGTGTGAGGGAGGTCCGGCCGATAGCACATCCACCAGGGCATGGGGCACTGCTAGTCTGGCCTGCCCGCCTCCGGGGGTGTTGCGACCCCCGAGGCGGCTGCAGCCTCACTCACCCTGGCTGGAGGCGAGGTTTCAGGGCAGCACACAGCTCGGTCACCAAGGCCTCCAGGCCCGGAGGAGATAAGCTGCCCCAGAGACTGGATTCCCCCGACGGGACCGGTGGAACAGGGCTCAGGGTAGAACCCACCTGTGAAGGTGGGAGGAACCTTTAGTTTTGAGAAGTTGTTTCTGCTCCTTTCCTCAGCCTACTCCCCCCGCTGGGCCTCACCAAGTACAAGGAGGTATGGGTGGTGTCGGCCAAGTAGGCGCTAGTTGGCCCATCTGGAGCTTCCCCAACTGTTTTCTTCACTTTAAACAACATCTCCTGCCACCTGCAGGAAAGAGGCCCCGTGAGTCCCAGACCCAGACCCACAAAGCCCCTCCCCAAGGACAAGGTGGCTGTCAATCACAGGGGTCCACTGCAGGGACAAACTCAAGAGCAGCACAAATAAATGTCCCAGGCGTGGCGGGGATCGGGGTGGGGGGAATCGGGGGTAGGGAAAGTAGAGGGTCTTTCTTCTTCTTCTTCTTGTAATCGTCACACAAGGATGATCTTTTTCCATTGATTTTTAGAGAGAGTGGAAGGGAGGGAGGGATAAAGAAACAGAGACAGATGTGAGCGAGATGCATGGACTGGTTGCCTCCAGCACATGTCCTGACTGAGGTACATGCCCTTGACTGGGAATTGAACCCAAGACCGGTTGGTGTGTGGGCTGATGCTCTAACCACTGAGCTTACCAGCCACAGCATAAAAATCAATATTTCTAAGATGTATGAATCCATTCAGCAGATTAGTGTTTGCCAGGGGCTGAAAAAAGGAGGGAATAGGGAGTGACTGCTCATGGGTCTGGAATTAGGTTCCACAACCTTGCGAATATACCAAAAACCACTGAGATGTACATTCTAAAAGCATGCATTTTATGGTATATGAATTATATCTCAATTTAAAAGTTAACATTTTCCTTTCCTTTGGAAAAAATTTGAAAAGACTGCACACGCCCCAGCTTCATTTGATTCTGTTCCAATAGGTCTGCGGTGGGGCTCTGGCATCTGTGTTTTTCAAAAGCTCCTCAGTCATAAACAGGGCCAAGCAGGCACTGGCCGGTGTCATAGAGAATTAGGGTTACCCAACCTGCTGCGACTGCTGCTGCAGGGAGCGGTTACCAGCCCAGTTTCTCAGATGAAGAAATCATGACCTTTTCCTCTCTGGAGTCCTCAGGCAGCAAGGCAATGGCAGAGCTAGTCCATAACCTTGGCCTCGCTGAGGTCCAATCAACCTGCAAATTCCTTTGCTCACAGTGACCCACAGTCACAAAGCTGCCCCCTCTGTGAGCAAAAGGGGAGTGGTGGGAATGCCTCCAGGTGGCAAGGGGAAGCACATCACGCTAGTATTATGAAATTCTTGTAGCTATTACGGTAGGCAGTGATCCTGCTAAAAACTAGGACATAAGGAAAACTATCTTCCTGTTAATCATTCATTATAAACAAACAATGAATGGGTCTACAACCTAGACTCTCAATCAAGCCCAGCATCGTGAGTCAGGGTATATATGGCCAGCACTGGGGCCCAAGGAGGAACAGCTCAGCGCAGGGGTGGAGGGCGGCTGGACCACTTCACCGAGTACAAGGGTCGGAACTTTGGGACATAACTGGACTCTGCTGGGGAACACTGGGCTGTGTTCCCAGGAGCCGGATGGGAGACAGTGGAGCCTGGCTCCCGTCAGCCTGGTTAGGGAAGTGGAACACAGGGTAGAATCTGTAGAGGTTACACTATCACAGGAGACTCCCTGCAGGGCTTCCCTTACCGAGCTCAGGGGACAGGGCTAAAGCACTCATCCTCACCTGTCCTTGGACCCAACTGTCCTTCCAACCCCGCTTTCCAGGACCTGCTCAGGGGGAAGGAGTATGTGCTCAGCACCCCGAGGAGGGAGACAGACCTCTAGAGGGTTAGAATGGCAGACATCCAGGAATAGGATTGGCTTGCTGGTCTGTCTCAGGAGGGCCTAGTGCCTGTTTCCCTTTGATAATGCAAAGGGTAGACATTCTATAGTTCTCCTACAGAACGCTGGCTCATAGGCATTTGAGGATGGAAGACAGAAGTGGGACGTGACTGGTACCTGCCAGCCTGGCACTTCCCCCCCCAGTCCCAGGTGTAGATTTGATTTGGGAAAGCTCGAAGAGGCGCCATGTGCTACACAGGGCACTACCGCAGCCCTCGATGTTGGTCAAGAACAAATCAAGCACTCCAGGCAAAGCATCTCTCTCTGGGCAGAGGACCCAGGCTGGCTGGGCCTGAGACCTTGGTCCTGATGATGCTTAAGCCCAAGATCCCGCAAGCTGGTCCCACCACCTCAATGAGCTTTGCCCGAGAGTTGGGTTTGTGCATCTGTCAGTTGTTCTCCTAGAAAATCGCCACTGGAAATTAGTCCTGAATAGAGGGACTGACTGGGGTACAGGCACTACACATTCTTCCCGCTTCATATAAGGCCACAGCAGTCTCTGAATCCCTTTCCTCACCATTTTACAAGGAGCCTCTGTGGTCAAGAGTCAACAGGAGGAGAAAGGTTGGACTCTTCCTGTTTCAAGGTTCTTGGCTCATTTATACTTATTTCTCATTCTCTACTGAGGATAAGGAAAGAGGGAAGGCCTCTCTAGGCTAGCAGCAATCTCTCGCTCCCCATTTTGGGACATAAAACTAAACAGCAGCATGTGCACACTCCATCAATTAGGGTAGAAATCAGAGCCTGGGTCTCCTCATGCTGAGTATGGGGGGAGGGAGGGTTATGGCCCAGACAACGCTGTGGTTGAGATTGGAAAACAAGGAATTCCACCTGGGTCTAGGCCATTCATTTATTTCTCATGCTTTACCTTACCTAGGACCACCATTCCGTTGGAGGATAAACCCCTCCCAAAGCTAGCAGGCAGTGATTCTTAATCTTTTTTTCCATTATGTGCCTATTGAGAACCTGAAGATTGGAAAATGTACAACAACAAAATGTTCTTATGCACAAAATTATTCCATATCACTTGGGAATAGAGGACTGTAAAACTCCTGCACCCAGATTATGGACCGTGAGAGCTTGTTTGGAGGTTCTAGCAGGGGAGCAAAGCTACTCGTATACCCTTGACCGAAGACCCTCCTCTGGGGAGAAGGTCATCCTCTTTGACAGAGCGTGCAGCTTCGGGAGGGACGCACACGGATCGGTGAGGGAGGAGGGGGACACCCGCCTAGCCAGCCAGATCAGCCGAATCAACCCTGGTGATCAATGAGGTGACAGATGTCGCAGCCAGATCGCCCTCACATCCAGCACCCAGATTATGAACCCCAGCTGTGAGAGAGGAGGCAGCTGCATACCTGGGCAGTTTCTCTGGGCTTCCTTCCAGGGTCTCTACTTGCCCAACTGTTGGCACACACAGAACATCCCCTTCCTGGACTGCCCTGTAACACAGCAGTGGCCCTGGTCAGCTCACAGTGGGCGTCAAGAGCATGTGCCTGACATATTTCCCCCCCAACCCCCATCCCCACCATCAACATGAAGACTGCTTCCTGGGGGCCTACTGCCCACCCACAGACCCCAAGCAGTTGTCCAGAGAGCAAGTCTGTCCTAGAATGGGCTGAGGAAATGGCGGGGAGGTGGAAAGGGACCAGGAACCGGGGAGGGGTGAAGCAGGATCCGGCTCTCTTGAGAGTCCTCTCAAATCAAAGCGGTTTCTCCGTTTAGAATGTCCAGATTCACCTCAAGGTCCAGATTTCTCTTCTCCTGTCTGCCTGACACACCAGGAGCCTTCCAGCCACAATATTGCTGAAAATGTGGCTCTTTAAAACCAGAGGCTCCATGGAACCTGGATCTCGGTGTGATGGGACAGGAGAGCAATGGAGGCGAGATGCTATCCTCCTAAAGGGGGTAGCCAGCTAACCTGGGTGTCTGAAAGTGCCGATACAGAACGTGGTCATAATTCCCACTCGTGCTGTAGTGGGGAGAGGACACAATTTCGATGTGTAACTCTTTGGCATACGGAGGCCCAGGCAGCATCGAGCAGCTTCCTTTGTCTTCAGGGGCGCTGGAGCCTTCCGAGTATCTCTGTGAGAGAAATAACCATCACCTTATGACCTTCTCCCAGAGCCAGGCTCTGTCCTCTCTCTTAGCGACCAATATTCTACTTTCACCCTCTTTCATTCCCATAACCCCAAGGCTGGTGGGAGGGGAGGTCTAGGGGAGCAGAGCTGAACACCTGCATCTTCCCTAGAAAACAGAAACCTCTCCAGATGAGCATGAGGAAAGGGTTTCTGGCTCTGACTTTTCTGACGTTAACTCCAAAAGTTCCCCAGTAAAGAGAACTCTTCTGTGATACCTTCAAGTTGGGCCAGAGCCACTAAAATGGTAGCCATTGAATTCCCACAGTCCTTTGAATGGCACCAGGCAGCCACTGGGCTTGACGTTAAGTGGACATTAGGGCGGATACTCTGAATTCAGGCGGTGGGAAGAGGATATGCTCTCACCGAAGCTTAACGGGTTGGTTCAGCTGAATGAGCTCCAGTCTGAGTCCGCTAGTAGCTTTTCCTCCATTCAGAAGGAAACCCAGTCCTGGCTCCCATTCATGCGTACATCTCCTCCACATCCCATGGCCCTAGGTGGCTAGTCCGGCATCATCTAACAGAGCTACCCACAGTGACAGAAATGTTCTATATTTACATGTGCCCGCTGAGTACCTGCTATGTGACTAAAACAGGGGTGGGCAAACTTTTTGACTCGAGGGCCACAATGGGTTCTTAAACTGGACGGGAGGGCCGGAACAAAAGCATGGATGGAGTGTTTGTGTGAACTAATATAAATTCAAAGTAAACATCATTACATAAAAGGGTATGGTCTTTTTTTTTTTTTAGTTTTATTCATTTCAAATGGGCCGGATCCGGCCCGCGGGCCGTAGTTTGCCCACGGCTGGACTAAAACAACCGAAGACCTGAATTTTAACTTTATTTAGTTTTAATTCAAGAGTCACAAAGTGGCTAGTGGCTTCCATATTGGACAGTGCTTAATTAAACATTAGACTGTATTTGTCTCCCCCCAAAAAACAAACAAACAAACAAAAAAACAGTTATCTTCTTGAAGTAAGTTCCTTAAAGGCAGAAACCAAAAACTTTACTTGGGCCCTAGCTGGTTTGGCTCAGTGGATAGAGCGTCGCCCTGCGGACTCAAGAGTCCTAGGTTCGATTCCAGTCAAGGGCATGTACCTGGGTTGCGGGCACATCCCCAGTAGGGGGCGTGCAAGAGGCAGCTGAATCGATGTTTCTCTCTCATCGATGTTTCTAACTCGCTATCCCTCTCCCTCTCCCTTCCTCTCTGTAAAAAATTAATAAAATATATTTTTTAAAAAAAACTTTACTTGGATATATTTAATAAAATATTACAATTAAACACCAGGCACCAAAGATAATAAAGGGCCCTCCCTTTAAGAAATTTACAATATATAATTGGGGATTCGACAGAGGACATGGACATTAAAAAGGCAGAATAAAATAAATGCTGCAAAAAAAGAGGCACAATGCTATATATAAGAGGATGTCATGTTAAATTTTTGATGGTGAAATTATGAAAGGCTTTGTGAGGACGGCGGCATCTTTATATGGGCCTTGAAGGAAAGGATGGTAGGATTTTTAACAGATAAAGGGGAGAAGAACAGGAAAAGAATTTGAAGCCAAGGATAAGCATGAGCAAAAGCACTTAAGTACCATCCTCCATACTACCCAGCGCAATACGGGGTACACTGGCATTTCCACGAACACTTGTTAGGCTGAGCTGATTAACGTGTACCCCTGGTGCTTGGTGCACCTCACACTTCACCCAATAGGAGAAAGCCCTTCCCATGCACCAGCGCACTATGGAGAACGATACTTTGTAGAGAAGGGATCAATCAGGCTGAGACATTAAGCGAAAAGTCTAAGATCTAAGTAGCAAAGGACCTTTACTTCTTTCTGATTAAAACGAAGAGGGGAGAAGGCGCATAAGCATTCCTGGCCTCCGTCCTATGTCCTACCTGGATTCTGAGCTCTCCCACTTCTAGGAGGTCACAGCCGAGGTTAAAAGCCAGAGTGGCAGGCACGAGGGCCAGTCCATCGGCGAGGGGCTCTCCCACGGGCCCAGAGCCGGGTCCCAGCCGCTCAGAAAGGTCCCAGCGAGGCTCCAGGACCTGCACCCTGGCCAAGCGGGGCTGGGAAGCCTTCGAGGACGCTCCGGCCGGGGTCACCCACACCCACTCGCCCTGGAAGAGGCCGAGGCTCCGGAGACAACTCCGGCTCACCCCCAGGGACTCTCCAGTCCCCCCTAGAACGCCCCGGAGTCGCCGGACTGCGCCGGAAACCGCGAAGGAGGACACCAAGGGCGGGGGCGGGGGCCGGCTGCCGTCCCCCGTCTCGGGGCCCGGTCTGGACCGCCCTCGGAGCTCAGTCACCGCCAGGCGCGTCCCCGGGCCCAGCAGCCCTTGCAGCGCCGGCCGCGTCTCCAGCACCCGCGGCCCGGGCACGGGCAGGGCCTCCCCGCGCCTCACCAGCAGCGGCCCGATCCGCGGTCCGAGCCCGGGCCCCGGCCAAGTGCCAAGCAACGCCCAGCCCAGCGCCGGCGGCCGCCGCACCGGCCGCGCCCGCACCCGCGCCCCGGAGCCCAGGGCCAGGAGCCGCAGCAGCGCGCGGCTCACCAGCAGCTGCGGGGGCCCGGGACCCTGCTCCTCGACCCCCGCGCCCGCTCCCTCCAGGGCCGCCACCAGCAGCGCCGGTCCCACCGGGCTCTCGCCTGCGGGCCGCAGGGCCAGCACCAGGCCGTGCCCCGCCGCAGGCCACGGGCCCCCGGGCGGCAGCAACACGGCCAACGGGGGTGTCTCGTTGGGGAAGGGCTCCAGGACCCGCAAGACGGCCAGCGCCATGGCGACAGGGACGCCGGGGGCCGGAGAAGCAGCGCGCCTCCCGGAGCCAGAGAGCCCCGCGGCTCCGCGGCGAGCGCCGTTTCCGCTTCCGTCGGGGGCGGTGCGGGGCGGGTGGGTGGGGCGTGGGTGCAGCGCGCTTGCTCGGAGGGTGAGCGGCGCCCTGGCTCGATCTGGTTGGTACCTCGATGGCAGTAACACAGTGCGCTGCGGTGGCATAGTCTTTGCGCACGCGTCCTTGGAAACCGTTTCCAGGGATTTGCCTTGCGCGCCTGCTAAGGGAGGCACGTCCTCTCAACCACCTTGCCCCATAGCATGCGCTTCATTTCTTGAATCATCAATGTTCGGTCAGCGTGCAGCGGGCCAACTCGGCCCGCGGCTGGGGGCTGGGGGTGGAGTGTTCAGGAAGGAGCCCATTTCTCGGTGGAAATCCTACAGTTCCCACTGTGCAAGTGTAGGCACTGAGGTTTGGGGGGGGGGGGGCAGGTTGAAGGAGGGAGTGGTAGGATTATAAAACGGTCTCAGGCGTGCTTATGGGTATGTAGTGCTTGCTGGCTGAGTTGCTGCATGTGATTCATGGAGCCCTGAAGTGCTGAGTGCTGCCACACCTGTTCCAACGCATCCTACACAAAACCCACGTTCCAGTGTTTCTTGTCCTGTTTCTTCTACTCCCACCAAACTTGAAGCAAAGACAAAGCAGCTTCGCTTTTTCACCCCTCCAAAACCAGCTGCTCTCTCCCAGTCAATCCTTGCAAACTGGAGATCCATTTTCTGTTTCGGGGGGGGGGGGGGGGGGGATAGCAGAGCAGGCAGAAGAGAGTGGTTCAAGGCTTCAGTCATGAGCACCAAACCAACAGCTCTTGTCCCACCTGTACTGTTACTTCGATTTCATACTTGTCTCCATCTCCCTGCTCTGTACACGACACTAGACACTGGTAGGCCACGCTTCCAGTTATTAACAAAATATAGCGTGTCCCCAAAAATGTATACATACGCTTTGAATAATTATAAAGGCAGTGTTTATTAAAATACATTTCATTTTCAAAATTGAGCTATCAGCTGTTAAAGTGTATATACATTTTGGGGGGACACCCTGTACTGTATATGTACTTAGAATCAATGGATTCGTTGGTGGTAACCTACTCGTTCTGGACCTTGCATGCTCTTCCAGCTACTGCCCAACTTTCTCCTTTCCTTTGCAGCGAGCATCTTGAGGCAGTCTTCTACTCTGTACATTATGCGGTCCTAAAAATGCTAGTTGAATATTACATTTACATGTTATAAGGCATTTCCATCCCTAAAGTGATAAGATTTTGAAAAATGTCTGATTATAGTTCCTGGAGGTACCTCTCGTCCTAAACCCGAAATTGCACAGTCCCACATCTTTACAACAGTGGGCAAGAACGTACGAGGTAGCTGAATTTGCATGGATGAAAATTCCTATTTGGTAATTCTAAACTATTATGTGCCTCCGTCCCCTGCCTCCCAGAGGTCCAAGGACTGAAAGGATAGTGGAGTGGCTCCAAAGAGGATATGCTTGCTTTACACAGTACCAGGCAAGCTCTAGGCCAGTGATGGCGAACCTTTTGAGCTCGGCGTGTCAGCATTTTGAAAAACCCTAACTTAACTCTGGTGCCGTGTCACATATAGAAATTTTTTGATATTTGCAACCATAGTAAAACAAAGGCTTATATTTTTGATATTTATTTTATATATTTAAATGCCATTTAACAAAGAGAAATCAACCAAAAAAATGAGTTCGCGTGTCATAGGTTTGCCATCACTGCTCTAGGCCTTAGGGCAATGGTACTTCTTAAGGCCTCTGGAATGGGTAAATACATCTGGTATCCTGTCTCAGTTGGCACCCACATGGACACAAATATCCATCCATAAATAAATGTCCTTTCCTCCCAGGCTTTCCCCCCAGCAAATAATGGCTGGCATACAGTCCAATCTGCATTACCTTAAAATTGTATTAGTCACTGGGAGCCAAACACTAGTTCTATAAGGCTTTCACACCTCTTAGGGATCTTCAACCCACTATAAGCTTCCTTTTACTCCTCTGAAACTTCCCTGTAAAGATCACCCATTGCCGAAGCCGGTTTGGCTCAGTGGATAGAGCGTCAGCCTGCGGACTGAAAGGTCCCAGGTTCGATTCCGGTCAAGGGCATGTACCTGGGTTGCGGGCACATCCCCAGTGGGAGATGTGCGGGAGGCAGCTGATCGATGTTTCTCTCTCATCGATGTTTCTGACTCTCTATCTCTCTCCTTTCCTCTCTGTAAAAAATCAATAAAATATATTAAAAAAAAAAAAAAAAAAAGATCACCCATAACCTCTCAACTGCAGAATCAAGGTGATGCTGTCTGATCCTGATCTTACTCAGCCTTCCTCCGGAATCTGACACTACTGACCAATTCTTTTAATCCCTTTGCCATTATGACACCAGTTTTCCTCCTACATCCCTAATAGCTTCCTGAAGTCATCCTCAACTCCTCCCTTTCCCTTACACATCCTCCCCACAATCCAGTGAATCACCAAATCCTGTTGATTCTACACATTTCCCAATCCCATCCTTCTTCTCCATGCCCATGGCCATCTATATATACAAAAGCCTAATAGGCAAAGAGCCCCCTCCGGAGTTGGACCCACCGGGAGTTTGACCGCTCGCTATGATGTGCACTGACCACTAGGGGGCGTCTCGGAATGAAGGAAGGCCCCAGCTGGCAGCTGCTTAGGGACCCTACCCATGCACGAATTTTGTGCACTGGGCCTCTAGTTGTGTTATAACATTGCTCTCCTGGGCAAGGAGCACAGGCTTATTCTTAAACCTTCTCCAGTTTCTTCATGTAGTCAATCTGTTACTGGAGTCAACTTTCTGAAACATATTCCTCCAGCCCAATCTAGGTTTGTGCAATTTATTACACTGTATCTTAACCATCTGTTTATACCTGTCTGTGAACTTCACCTGACTGGAACTCCCTGAGGGCAGGAACTGATCTTATCCATTAGGACATTACCTTGTGCAGGGTGGGGAGTAAGGGATGTATTTCCCCGAGACACTAAACCCTGAGTTTCCAAGTGCGCAGATCTAGCTGGTTCCCCAATCCCAGGAGATCTGCAGTAGGAACAGGGACCCTCTTCCCAAAGAAGCAACAAACCCGGGATTCTGGTCTCATTTCACCCAGGCCCCCGTCTGCGAGGCTTCCCCTTGGATTCTCTGCAAGCCCTGTCTGGGGAAAGGATGCCATCGAGTCCTCTCCACCAATTAGTGCTACGTTACCCTGAAGAAGAAAGGCACCCCTTCATTTTAGGGCTTCTTTCCTTCCATTCGGACTGGGCAGAGCAGCCGAGTGGAGACAGAGGGCGAGCCCCCTTAGAAAGGAACGGGCCGCGAAGAAAGGCCGAGGCCGACGTGCCCCGACGCCGCCGGAGTGCGGCACTCGGTCCTCAGCCTGGGCTTCCCCTGACCCCCGCCTCCTTCGCTAAGCTCGACCCACTCTAGGGCGGGACCTCCCACTCGAGCCAATTCCTGGAGCCGAACCCTGGCGGTTTGTACTCTTCTTTTCCAATGAGAAAAAAAGGAAGCAGCTTGGCGCCAATGGCCAATCCGAAGAGGCGGCGTCTGGTTGTCAGGCAGGTTTGGGAGAGTTCGGGCCAATTGGAGGCGCAGACACCGATCAACCCGGGCGCAGCGCGCAGGCGGTGGCGAGGAGACGCCGAGCGGGCCGAGTGCGGCCGAGCAAAGCCGGAGCCGGAGCCGGAGCCGGAGCCGGAGCGGGGCCGCAGGAGCGGGGCCGCAGGAGCCAGGCCGGGTCCGGACGGGCCGAGATGCCCTATAAACTGAAGAAGGAGAAGGTGAGCTTGGCCCTTTTCCTTCCGCCTCCGCCTTGGGGCCTGCGCGGAGCTCTGGGAGGGGCTCGAGCCAGGCCCGGGACAGCCCCGGGCTGACCCTCCCGTCCGGCCCCCGCAGGACTCCCTGGGCCAGCCCGCCGTCCCCGCTGCCGGGCGCACCCCCGCCTGTGCTGCAACTGGGAAAGCACCCTCATCTTGCGCGACATAGAGTCCCCCCCACTTACACCTCCCGACCTGCCCCGGCCCAGGGTAGCCCCCTCCCTCCAGATCTGCCCCACTCCCCTCCCCGGTCACTCCCCGGCTTTCTCTCCCCGCGCCACTCACTCCCCCACCCCCACCCGTTTGCTGGTTCGGGACAGCCCTCATCCCAGGGAGTCCCTCCGGGACTACCCACCCTCCCAGCCCCTTCCCTCCTCTTCCGACCCGCCCGGGCCTGCGCTGGCCTTCCCCGCCGCTCCCTGCAGCCCCTTCTCCCGCCCTGCCAGCTCCCTGACCTAGAACAGCTCTGCCTTCTCTCTCCTCCACCGAATCTGGCCTAGGCCCCTCCCTCTAGTTCTTCCTTCTCGCACAAACTTGTGAGCCAGGACTGAGCCTTCCCTTCGGTCCGTGGAACCTCAGAATGTCAGTGCTGGAGGGGACCGCCGAGTGCATTCAGCGCCATCCGGAGTGGTACAGATGGGGAGACTGAGGCCAAGGTCACACAACCTGCTGGAGGCCCAGCTGCACCATCGGGGCTCCCGGCTTAAAGGCCCCTTCCTACCAGAGTCCCCTCTCACAGGCACAGCCGTCTCCCAGGTTCAAACCAGTCCGTCACCATTCCCAGGCTGAGCAGGCGCCATCCCCTAATCCTGGGGTAACCTTTGCATTTTTTATTCTTTGCACAGTATTGGACTTCTGTCTTTCCTGGGCCATACTGTCTGTAAATCTGGAATCTGCCCTCACTATCAGATTAGTTTTCCTTCTTACCCATGGACTAGCCACCCCTGAACACCCTTGCCTTTGTCACGGTGTCCTGACACAGGCTGTTTCTTTCTTTCTTTTTTTTTTTTTTAAATGCTTTATTGATTGGTTACTTTTAGAGAGAGAGGAAGCGAGGGAGGGAGAGAGAAAATTCGATTTGCTGTTCCACTTATTTATGCATTCCCTGGTTGATTCTTGGATGTGCCCTGACTGGGGATCAAACCCACAACCTCGGCGTATCCGGACGACACTCTAACCAACTGAGCTACCTTCCTCGTCTACCTCCGTACCACCTTCCCCTGTTCTTCACCCCTGCCTTTCTCTGCCCTCTATTTCCTGCTGTTGCTGAGATCTGACTCAGAGGTGTGGCTCCTCTGAGGTACAGATGCACATAGAGGATGCTAGAATGCCAGCTCCAGCCTCCCCCAGCTTCTCCTTTCCTGGGCTGGTTCTTCATGGTGAGGGGACAGCTCTGGCCTGGTGTTCTGCACCAACATAAAGCAACCTACTCTACGACCCCAGAGGTGTCATGCTTTCATTTGTCCTCTGATGGGCTGGGTTGCTGGGCTCCCATCTCTGACCTTATCAGTTAAACTCTTTATCCAGGGGCTGTTGGAGATCTGCCAGGGTTGTCCCCATAACCTCTCAGGTCCTGATGTTTTGAGTGTAGGGTTGTGATGGTGCACTAGGCACTGAACTTCGTGGGGCACTGAATTGGCCAGGGTTGTGTGCCCCACCCAGGGCCCTGTCCTTGGCAAGTGAGCATGCTACAGTGGTTTGGGCAGCTTAGCTTTAGATGATACACACACAGCCACACAAGGGGCTAAAGGGTCACAGGTTTGATTCCCAGTCCAGGGCAGGTACCTGGGTTGCATGCAGGAGGCAACCAATAGATGTGTCTCTCTCACATTGATGTCTCTCTCTCTTTCTCTCTTCCCCTCTTTCCCTCTCTCCCTCTCTCTCCCCCCTCTCCCCTCCCATCCTCCCTCCCTCCGTTCCACTCTCCCTAAAAATCAACAGGGAAAACAAATCCTCTGGTGAGGATTAAAAAAAAAAAAAAAAAAAGCCCTGCCCGGCCGGCATTGCTCAGCGGTTGAGCGGCATGGCTCAGTGGTTGAGCGTAGGCCTGTGAATAAGGAGGTCACGGTTCGATTCCCGGTCAGGGCACATGCCGGGTTGCAGGCTCCATCCCTGGTAGGGGGTGTGCAGGAGGCAGCCGATCTATGTTTCTCACATTGATGTTTCACTCCCCTCTTCTTTCCTCTCTCTAAAAAATAAAAATAAAAATAAATCAGTAAAAATATATTTTTTAAAAAAGAATGCGGAGGGGCATGGAATTCAGGGGAAGCTGGTGAGGCCTCTGCCTATCTGTAGGTTTTGGTCTGATGGAACAGATACTATCCCATCCACAGAAAGCCTTTCTCTACGAGATGATTGAGAAGAAGAAATTTGCATTTGACTTGCTAGGACCACAGGGATAAGTACTTGGTTGGAAAAGAGTGTTGGAAGGATTGGAGTACATGAGGCCAGGCATCTCTGATCCCCTTCGAGGTTTAACATTCTGCTTTTGATTTCCAATTGCCTTTGGCCTTCTTCAGTCAATGATTGGCAAGTCCTGAGGAGGAAGGAGGTGACATGTGACAGGTTTGCCTGGATGGGGTAGGGACAGAAAGAAGGGGTGGGTAGAAGTGATGCTCAGCCATCACTTCTCTCCTTTCTCCTCCATCCGAGTTGGCCCCAGTCCTGTCCATCCTTCACAGCCTCTCCCCCGAAACCGCTCCTGAACCTTCCGGTGGGAGGGAGCTCTCCCTCGTGCCCCGGGTTTACAGAACACTTGGTAGGTCCCGGATGCCCCTTTTGTGCTCTTTGGGACTGGAATTAATTATGGACCAGTCTTTTCTTCCCTTTGCAATAATAACTGAGTTCCATTTTGGTTTGGCATCTCCCTTGCACACAGTAGGCCCTCAATGGATGGGTGCTGAGTCAATCTCTTGGGGGGGGGGGGTTGCATCCCTCTTCTTCCCTCATGTTCTGATCTGAGACTTAACATCTTTTAGGTTCTGAGTCAGGTGCCCCTGCTCCCTCCCACTTTCTTCTTGTTCAGAATGATAGTAATAACATTGACTAACGTTAAGCTTTTCATGGACACTGTGCTAAGGGAATCAGGAACCACGATCCTCGTCACTTAGTAGATGAGGAAACTGGGGCTCAGAGAGGCTAGTTAACTTGTGTATGATCATGTAACTGGTAAGGGTTAGGCCCGGAACATAGGGCTGGCTCCATGGTGCCTTGCAGCTCTGGACCGCTGGGCTGGGCTGGGCTGGCGTGTGTGCCCTTCACCTGTTCTGCGGGAGCCAGGGAGCGAGAGTGGTGGGCCCCGCAGCGGGGATCTCTCTTAGGCACATTCCCTGAGAGATACGACTGAGTGCTTCTAGGGTAGGTGGAGGGGCACAAAAAAGACCCAGTAGCTCATGATCAAGTCAAAAGATGAGACACGTACGAAGAGGGGTCACCTGTGTCCAAGGGGCCCACATCGGGGGTCTGTACAGTCACCTCAGTGTTGTGTTCTGCCTGCACCCCTTCATCCTTTTCCTCTCCACCCCATGATCTGAGCCACTCCCTGGCCCCTTGATGAGGGGTCAGTGTGCCCAGCGTGGTCAGTAGGCAGTGGAAGAGTATTCAACACAAAGAAGGCGCGCCTGCCTGCTCCTGCTCGCTCACGTGACTGCTCGCTGCTCACTCGGAGCTGCTCCACACCTGGGAATGGCTTCCTTCTCCCCGCCCCCACAAAGCCTTCCCCCAACTCCACCCACACAGAGCTTTCTTCTCTCTGAAATCCTTCTGCCCCCATAGTCACAACCACTTGATTTAACACTTCTCACTGAAGGGGCTTGGATGCCATTGAGTTGCGGAATCTCAGAGCTGGAAGTGATTTCCAAGGTCCTCCAGTCCAGTCTTCATTAAGGCTCGAAACCCCTTCTGCAACAAGCCTCGGAGCAGGCGTGACTGCTCCCCTGCTTGAATGCTCTTGGGGTCGGGGACTTGCAGCCTCGCGAGGCAGCCGGTTTCTGTGCAGCTGCTCTGGAGAAAATTCTTCCTTGTTTGGAGCCTCCTCTTGTCTTCCTGTCACTTCAGCCAGGGCTCTTGAGCCTCTGGGTCCACATAGAACAAGTTGCATCTCTCGTCCACAGGACAGCCCTTTAGTGATTTGTAAAGATCCCTCTTGCCATGACTCCTCCCTTCCATTGTCACCTCTCCCAGTTCCTGCAGCTGTTGCTCTCGGGACATGCTTTTGAATCCACTCCAGTATGGGTTGTATTCCCCCCTCCCCCACCCCGCCACCCCAAAGAAAACCTAGAATTTGTCTTTGTCCCTCCCGAAGTCTGCTGCGCACAGCTGAACCAGACCCTCCACAATGGCCGGGTCCCCAGTGCCAAGCACTCCACACAGGCCTGTTAGCTGATGGAAGGTTCCTGTAAGTGAGCTGCGGGGCATCCGTGGCACACAGAGGAATTGTTGTGAGCTTGCAGCCAGACCTAAATCCCCATCTTTTTCACTTTTTCCCCATCTTGTCCCTGTGCAGTTGCTTATTTTGGCCCAAAGCATAGGAAGAGATGCTGGGCAGGCCAGGGCTCGGATCCAGCGGCCAGGTTCCCGAGGGAGACTTGGGTCTAGTGCTCACTCTTTGTAGCAGTTCGGGGCCTCACTCCCACCCCTGTCTCTGTCCTGTCCACTGAGGCGTTCCTGGGACAATTCCGATACATGTTAGCATTCCTGGGCCCCACTGATGGTGCCGGTGTCACCCTGTCATCTGGGTGCTATTTGTGACATTTAAGAAAATGCCTCTCGCTCTTTCCAGATGGCTCTGGGGGGAGAGTGGTGATCCTTCCCTCCAGCAGGAGAGCCTCAGGCACCCTCTGCCCACTTTAGCCCCAGCGAGTGTGAGCAGCTTGTTCCATCATGCTTTCCCCTTAAGACTTTTCCCCTGGTTGTTGACAGAGGCACTCCCAGGCCCTAGCTCATGTCCCAGCCTTGGGAGGGGAAAGAGCATTATCATGCTTCATTACTGTGTGTTGGAGAGGTCTTCCCAACCACATTCTAAACTCCTTAGAGGGACTGAATTTCCCTTTTTGTACCCCAAACCCTCCTCCCCTGGGCTAGATGCAAGGCAGGTGCTCAGTAGTTCTGGTTGATTGATTGACTCAACTGGACAGAGGATAATTACAGCAAAGACCTAAGGCAGGGGTCCTCAAACTTTTTAAACAGGAGGCCAGTTCACTGTCCCTCAGACCGTTGGAGGGCCGGACTATAGTTTTAAAAAAAACTATGAACAAATTCCTATGCACACTGCACATATCTTATTTTGAAGTAAAAAAAAAAAAAACGGGAACAAATACAATATTTGTATTTGCATGTGGCCCGAGAGCCGTAGTTTGAGGACCCCTGACCTAAGGGGTCCAGACAAGGCCTCTCCCTTCCCCTGGCAAATACTAACTCGACCTCCATCTTCTTCCTTCAGGAGCCCCCCAAGGTTGCCAAAGGCACAGCCAAGTCCAGCAGCTCAGGCAAGGATGGCGGAGGCGAGAGTGCTGAGGAGGTAATGAACGTGGGCGCAGCCCTAGTTATGCTGTACACACCAGCTCCCACTGCTGGCTGGCTGGCTGGTGGGGTGAGGGATCCCAGGGGGCCAGAAGTTACCCAGGCAGAAGGGGAGGAGGCTCCACAGCCTGGGAGGGACCTCAGGCAGGTTTTGCTTCGGCTGGTGCAGACCAAGTAAGTTCTCCTGTTCTTTAGCCCTTCCTGTGAAAGTTGTCTGAACTTTGAGTATTGAGTTCCTTTTTCCTTGGGGCAAAAAGCTAGGGGTACCAGGTCCTGGGGAGATGGGGAGAAGTATATGGTGCTCAGTGGTGAGTGGCTTCAGCATGGCTCTGGGTGGGGGTGGGGGTGGGGTTGGGGAGTGGCTGGAGTTCCTGAGTCGGGCGGGCTGGGCCCATTGCCCTTGGTCCTGATCAGATGGGAGCTACTGAAGGACAGTTATGAGCAGAGGTCTGCGCAGCCCAGCAATCTAGGGTTGTAAAGCAATAAATGGCAAGTGGAGAGAGCCCTGGAGGGTGGAGGGCCTTAAGGAAGTCCAGAGTGTGTCCATGAAGGTTTCCGAGTGTGCAGGGGATGCTCAGGGGGGTGGATGGTCCTGACGTCATTGAGCAAATGCTCTTATTTCCCGGGAGCTGGTAATCCTTGATTTCTCTGCTTTCTGCTTCCTGTTCTAAACTGTTCAGAGGGATGGAGGAGAACAGAAAACAGGGGCAGGTCTTGTGTGTTTTTGGGAGAAGAAATTGATTAACAAGTGTTTGGGGTTAACTCTGGACTTAGATTTTTCTGGGTATTTTTGGTCCCTGTCACCTTTAAAGAGATCTACACACTTTTCACGCCTATGACCATTGTTTTAGGCCTCACGAGTAATTGGAAGAAGCAGGGGGGGGTGTCCCCCACTTTGCAGACACGGAAGTTGAGGACCGCAGATAAATTCCTCCTTCTCTGCACTGACACAGTAGTCTGATCAGGTCTCCAGAATAGTCCTTATCACTGGGTGTTGTAACTTCTCACATGTGTTTTCCCCACCAACTGCGGGCTCTGAGGGAAGGAGCTGGCTTCTTCCCGTACCCGTGCGCTCCTGACGTTCGCAGCAGATCCGTAAAGACTTCCTCGGAGCACTCCCTCTGGGCTCAGCCTCCCCTGCAGGAATGATGACACCTGTGGAACCCACAGGGAAGGTTGTTGGGAACTGGCAACTGATAGGCAAAGCAGCAAGAGACTTAGAAGTAGGATGGAAAAGAATGGTTGGGGGGCTGCTCCCAGCTTTTGCCTATTACCTACTTGTTCAGTTATTAGATTGATGTCATTTATCATCATCAAACCAGGATTATAGGAAATAAAAGGACTTTTTAAGAAGAACAAAGGGCCAAAACCGGTTTGGCTCAGTGGATAGAGCGTTGGCCTGCGGACTGAAAGGTCCTAGGTTCAATTCCGGTCAAGGGCATGTACCTGGGTTGCGGGCACATCCCCAGTAGGAGATGTGCAGAAGGCAGCTGATCGATGTTTCTCTCTCATTGATGTTTCTAACTCTCTATCCCTCTCCCTTCCTCTCTGTAAAAAATCAATAAACTATATTTGAAAAAAAAAAAAGAAGAACAAAGGGGGTGGGGAGTAACATAAATATAAATAATAAAATGGCAATAACTACATACCTATCAATAATCACTTTAAATATAAATGGACTAATTTCTCCAAAAGACAAAGAGTAGCTGAATGGATAAGAAAACAAGATATATATTCCAACCGGGCTATTTTTTTCTTTATTGGAACAAAGAAATAAGCATCTTATTAACTGAGTCTATGATGTTGATTATAAAAGATTTACTATGTAAGAATATAAATGCCCAAAACATTTCTAGTATTTCATTTATTCTAAATAAAATCAAACTGATTAAGCCTGACTGGTGTGGCTCAGTGGTTGAGCATCGACCCATGAACCAGAAGGTCACAATTTGATTCCCAGTCAGGACACATGCCTGGGTTGCGGGCCCAGTCCCCAGTGGGGAGAGCAGATCAATGATTCTCTCTCATCATTGATGTTACTCTCTCTCTCTCCCTCTCCCTTCCTCCCTAAAATCAATAAAAATATGTTTTTTTTAAAAATCAAACTGACTAAAATGAAAAAAAAGAAAAAGATTGATGTCATTTCCTGAAAGCAGCCTTTCTTGACCACCGCCTCCCCCCCATCCCCACCTGCCCAGGACACCGTCAGGGCTCCTGCTCCTCGCTCCTCTGGCACCCAGTGCCACCCACGGCAACACGCAATGAAAACTCCACGGGAATCCATTGTTCAGGAGCTGGCTCCTCTGTTGGTGTGTGAGCTCAGTGAGGCCTCTTCAGTGTCGAGGGGCCTGGCACACGGGAGGCGCCAGCATCTGAATGCGTTAGTGAGTGAAAACTGAAGGAGCAAACAAACCAAATTCAAATTAGAGCTGGAAGGAACCTTGGAATCTAACGCTCTCCTTTCATAGGTGGGAAAACGAAGGCTCCAGCAGATTAAGAAATATGCCAAGACCAGTTGCTAGGATTTCTGCACTGCCTTTCTGGACAAATCTGATAAAGGCAGCAGTAGGTCAGTATCAGGCCCTCTGGGGCAGGAGTGTTCAGTTCACCTTTTGCGCTGCTTTGTGAAACGCTGCTCAGGGCTTACCTGCAGCAGCTACAGGAATTCTGCCACCTGCTTTCCTAGAAATGTGCCCAGGTGGCCCCACGCAGAGGGACAGTGGGAAGGTTGGTGGCCAGGCTGTGAGGCCCAGGTCATCAAAAGCTGTTTGGCAGTCTTTCCCTTGCCCTTCGTGTAGTCCAGAATTTGGGGCTCTTACTGCCAAATTTACCCCGTGCTAAGCATTTGCCAGTCTTTCCAATTGACCCTAATAATTATAGCAGCCAACATTGATTTTATTGAACAGTAACTTGTATATTAGTGTCCTGGGACAGCCATCACAAATTACCACAACTGGGTGGATTATAATAACGGGTTTATCTTTGCACAGTTCTGGAGGTCAGAAGTCTGAAATCGAGGTGTCAGCAGGCCAGTCTCCCCTGAGGTTCTGGGGAAGAGTCTGTGCTGTGCCTCTTTACTAGTTTCTCGGTGCTTCCAACACGCCTTGGTGCTCCTTGGCTGGCGTATGCATCACTCCAATCTCTGCCCCCCGCTCCCCATGGCCTTCTCCCCTGTGTGTGTGTAACTGTGTTTCTGTGTCCAGATTTCCCTCTTCTTATAATAAGGACACCAGTCCTGTTGGATTTAGCACCCGTCCTAATCCGATATGACCTCATTTTTACTTGATTACATCTGCAAAAGCCTATTTCCAAATAAGGTCACATTCACGGATGTTGGGTTGATGTGGATCTGGGGGACACCATTCTACTCACTACACTGTGAACCAAACACTGCTGAGTACCTGAGTACTGTGCATGCATTTAATTTTATAACCTTCTCATTCAATCTTCACGACACTCCCGTAGGTCATTCCGTTATCGTTGTCCCCATTTTACAGATGAAACTGAGGCTTAACAGCGTTAACTAGCTTTTACTTGGCAGTAAAACAGCGAATTCAGCCTAGGTCTGTGTGGCTTGGGAGCCAGTTCCCGTTTTTTTATTTTTATTTTTAGAGTGCGTGGAAGGGAGGGAGAGAAACATCGATTCGAGAGAGACACTTGGATTGGTTGCTTCCCACATGCACCCCGACCAGGGCCAAGTATGCGCCCTTGACCAGGAATTGAGTCCAAGACCCTTTGGTGTGCAGGCGGATGCTCTAACCATTGAGCAACCAGCCAGGGCCAGCTCCCCTGTGTTCTTGATGGCATGATGCACTGGCTCTCAGATTCTAGAAGACAGTATTGGAAGGGAAAGGGGCCCTAAAAGGTTAGGTCAGACTGACTCTGACCTGCGGCTGCAGGCAGGGCGGGGCTCTTTCCTGGTCTGTCTCTGGAGAAGGCAGTTCAGTGCTGTGGACTTTGCTATGTCCTTAGTTCTGGGAGTGAGGACAGGGGGAGGAAAAAATTATCCTGTTCTTCCCCACTTCAGCCTGACCTCCCTGAATCCAGAGTTGTTACCCTAAAAATATTTTGGTCTTATCAGTCCTCTACTTAAAAGCCTCTGTTGGAGCCCTGGCCGGGTGGCTCAGTTGGTTGGAGCATCGTTCTGTACACCAAAAAGGTGAGGGTTCGGTTCCCAGTTAGGTTTCCGGTTTGATCGATGTTTCTCTCTCACATTGATGTTTCCCTTCATCTCCCTACAAATCAATAAACATATCCTTGGGCGAGGATAAAAAAACCCTCTGTCTGCACCTCCTTGTTCACAAATTCAAATTGACACTGTCAGCCTGCTGAGCTGGCTGCACCCCATTCTTTTAGCTCCCATCCTGGTTTCTTGTCACGATGAGCCCTTATGACTCAGAGCCCTGATTGATGTGATTCCGTAGGCCTGGACTGCTTTATCTCCCTCCTTTCTTCCTTTGCTTAAACTCATGTTTATCCTTTTAGAGACAAATTAAAAGTCACCTCTTCAGGGCCGTTTTCCCTAATCCTTCAGGCAGAGTTGTAGCTCAGCCTTCTGGGTTCCCACATCCTTTGTTGCTTTCTCTGCTTTGGCATTTCCCTTGTACCAATAGCTGCTCTCTGTCCGTCTCACCCACTAGACTGTGAGCTCTTTGAGGGCAAGGGCCATGTCTTACTCACCTTTTAATCTCTAATGATGTTGATTGAATAAATGAAGGAAGGAAAGAATTAAGCACAGCTAACCAGAGCTCTAGATGTCAGGATAGAAGAGAAAGCTTCTGTGATTTTCAGGGTTTTAAACGAAAAGGATCTTCAGTTGGCTAGTAATTCATTATATAAAAGCTATAACATTAGTCTTTGCATTTTTCACTGTTGATGTTTCATCGTTCTGTTAACAATAGTTTCTATAATGTTAAATATTTCTATCTCCTACTTTATTTATGTGTGAGTATGTGGGTTGAATTGTTAATGGTGGCTGTGTTAGGATCCGGTTGGACCTGCATTGGTTCAGAACGAGCAAGTACAGTTGCAGTATATACCGCGTGTGCGAGAGGGGTGTGTAAATCAAAGCGCCGCTCGATGGCCGGAGGCCTGAGCCTCGGGAAGCTTCCTGGAGCTTGGATCCTATTGAGAGTTGGGTCCTCAAACACGGCCCGCGGGCCACATGCGGCCCGCCGAAAACATTTATCCGGCCCGCCAAAAACATTTATCCGGCCCGCCAAAAACATTTATCCGGCCCGCCAGGTGTTTTTGCCGCTGTGTGCCTAGGAATTTGTTCATAGTTTTTTTTTAAACTATAGTCCAGCCCTCCAACGGTCTGAGGGACAGTGAACTGGCCCCCTGTTTAAAAACTTTGAGGACCCCTGCACTAGGGACTCTGGTGTTTCGGGCAGAGGAGATGGCCACTACAGAGTCTCGGCTGTGGGACAGGCAGGACGTAGGAGGGGTGGAGAGCAGGTTGGCCACGTGGCCTGTGGTCGGCGCCCAGGGATGCTCTGATAGCTGCAGAAGGCTCTCCAGGGGCTCACCTGCCTCCCGCTTCCAGCCCAGGTCGGTGGAGAAGTCAGAAGCTGGAGCTTTTAGGAGAGAGTGTTGAACGTGAAGTGCGTCGCTGGCGTATCCCCATACCTCCCTCTGGCAAGCACGTTTCCTCGCGAAGGGCGCACAGACCAGGAGACGCCTCATCCAGGCTTGGCAGCCAGGGCTCTGCCGGCTGGGCCAGCTGTCTCTCAGATGCTGCTATGTCTGAGGCCTGGGAGCCGGTGGCCTTATAAAACCGGGATTGTTTTTAAACTTTGGTTTTTCGCCATGCAGCCTTCTCTTCCCTTGACACCTACATGGAGTAGAGTTGGGAAACACTGATCTAGTCCCACCCTCCTCCTCACTAGCAGAGAAAATTGAGGCCTTGCCTTTCCCTTTCTGGGGGGAATGCCTCCTTTCTCTGGATGTCCCCTTGGTAGGGGGTTCGTGGAGGGGCAGGTGACTGCATCTCATCTCGGAGGATGGAGAGAGACCTGTTTTTCCTGAGTTTGGGTTCCTAGCTGCCACAAAGGCCCTCACCCTAGTGTCACCAATGTTTCTCCCTCCCGCTCTGCTTCTGCCCCATCCGGGGCTCTGTTCTGAGGGTCTCCAGTCGGGACAGGAAAACCCTGTGGGGAGGGGCCTGGGTTTGGCCCCCAGTCAATCAGCCAACCAAACATTTGCTAACTGCGTGTTAGTTGCCAGTGCTGAGGGGACCCAGAGCGGTGCCAAGTGGGGTCCAGGCTTTCGAGGGACTTGCTGTCCAGTCGGGGAATGACACTTGAACAGACAAAGTAAGAGGTGTCACTAGGGGTGGTCACAGGTCCAGTTGGGGAAAGGGCATGGACACCCAAGGCCTAGAATGTGAGAAGCCTTTTTGGAAAAAGGCTGGGTCTTGAAAGATGCAATGCCCCATTTTAAAACAAGGAGGATAGTAGACTCTGAGGAACATTTGAAGTGTGCTAATTCCAGGAATTTCCAGGCTGCATTCCTAAAATCCACAGGGTGGGAAATAATAATTTCTATTGCCCTGGCCTAGTAGCTCAATTGGTTAGAGCGTTGTCCCCAAGGTTGCTGGTTCGATCTCCACAATTGACGTTTCTCTTCTTCCCTGTATCTTTTTTTCTCCCTCTCCCTCTTTCCCTTCTTCCCTCCCTCTCTCTCTAAAATCAAGAAATAAGATTTTAAAAAATAGGTACTATTATCATCCCCATTTTACAGATGAGGAAACTGAGGCACCAAGAGACTGTATGACTTTCAGCTAATTAATGGCAGAGTCAGGAGTCAAACCCAGGCAGGCAGACCTAAGTCTGTTGGTCATGGCAGGAGAGGTGTGTGATGGCTGCTTTTGCCCCACCTCCTTACCTTCCCCTCATCCAATTGGTGTCTGGGGCTGTCATTTCAGGCACAGGAGAGGGCCATAAGGGCAAAGCTACACTGGACCCAAGGGCTACCCTGGGCTGGACCCTGTCCCCTTTGTTTTCTGATCCCCACAGAGGTCACAAGCTCAACGTAATTGTTTCCATAAAAAATTCAGAGCCTACGCCCTGGCCAGGTAGCTCAGTGGGTTAGAGCGTTGTCCCAACATGCCAAGGTTGTGGGTTTGATTCCCTGATCAGGGTGCATACAAGAATCAGTCATTGGATGATGCATAAATAAGTGGAACGACAAATCGGTTTCTTTCTCTCAAAATCAGTAAATAATTTTTTTTTCAAATTCAGAGCTTACAAAGCATAACATTTCTGTCTTCCTCCCTTCCCCGTACCCCAGATGCTTTCAGATTTTCCCATTTTTATTGTATGAAGGAAGAGTTTGTGGAGGAGGCTGGAGAGGAGGTGGGGATGGCAGGTATGAGGACAAGAGGACAACTTCCCTGTGGTTGGGGTACCCAGCTAGACATGGCCTCCCCCTCTGGTGCTACTGTAATTTCTGGTTGGTCGGCCTCTCTCCTCTCCCAACAGGGGGGGCCTGGACAGTACCTGTGGGTGGACAGCCCTGCAAATGTCTGTGTAGGCTGAAAATGGGCTTCGTGTTCACTTGGGCAGCACATATACTAAAATTGGAATGATACAGAGAAGATTAGCCTGACCCCTGCACGAGGATGACACCTAAATTCGTGAAGCGTTCCATATTAAAAAAAAAAAAAAAAAAAATGCCTGGCTCAGTGTTTAAGCATCAACCCATGAACCAGGAGGCCATGGTTCAATTCCCAGTCAGGGCACATGCCCAGGTTGTGGGCTCGATCCCCATTAGGGAGCATGCAGGAGGCAGCCAATCAATGATTCTCTCTTATCATTGATGTTTCTATCTCTCTCTCCCTCTTTCTCCCTCTCTGAAATCAATAAAAACATGTTTGTTTTAAAAAAAGAAAATGGGCTTCCTGGCTGCTGTGGCTCAGTGGTTGAGCGTGAACTTATAAACCAGGAGGTCACAGTTCGATTCCCCGTCAGGGCACATGCCCAGGTTACAGGCTGGATCCCCAGTATGGGGCGTGCAGGAGGCAGCCTATCAGTGATTCTCTCTGATCATGGATGTTTCTGTCTCTCCCTCCCTCTCCCTTTCTCCCTGAAATCAATAAAAATATATTTGAAAAAGAAAATGGGCTTTGTGAGGCTCTGACACCCTTGTCTGGGAGGAGGTAAGGAGATGGTTTTTAAAAGTAGCTGTCTTTACAGAATACAGAAAAAAGTCGCCTATCACTCTGCTCCCACAGGAGATGGGCATGGCCACAGTGGTGGGCTTATTCCTGTCCTTTCCGCCTTACCTGGGCTTAGTGCCTTGTGTGGCATTGTGGGGGAGCTCATGTATGTACAGTTTTGTAAAACCCTTATTTTGCTTAGCATAGCAAGCAGTTTTCTGTAATCACATAGTTTTAGGTTTTTTGTTTTATCTTAAGTTTTTATCGCCGTGATCACACGAACATGTACGTTGTTCAGAAAATCAGATAGTACTTGGGCTGCAATGTCAGGGCAGCTCTCCCAGGCTCCTCCTCTCCTTCAACTCCTAACTTTCCGTGGAGGGTGACTTCTGTATTTCCAAATAAGATTCTGTTACTGCCTTTTTTTAAATTTTTGAGATTTTGATATTATCTATTGACTGTACTGTGGAAAATTAAACCTCAGTGTCTTATACCTCTGCACAGACATCTCCCCTCTTCTCAAACTACTCATCACCAATTTTGGGTAAATAACTGTGACTGAGTAAATATTTTTTACAGCTGAACCATGTAGGATTACATTTAGTACATAGTTTTGTAAACATGATTTTAACTCCATGACATCCCACTTATTTATTTATTTGCTATTATAAATAAGGCTATAAAAAGTATAAAAAGGCCAAAGCCCCTTTTTTAAGTTGAATTTTTTGTGTGTTTTTAGAGAGAGAAGGAAGGGCGAAGGAGAGAGAGAGAAGCATCAGTGTGAGAGAGATAAACATCAATTGGCTGCCTTCTGCACACCTTCCACCGGGGATCAAGCTCACAACCTGGGCATATGTCCTGACTGGGAATCGAATGGCAATCTTTTGGTACATGGGATGTGCCCAACCAACTGAGCTGCACCCGCCAGGACCAAAGCCTTTTTTTATAGTTAGGATTTTTCTTAAGCTATATTTCTAGTACTTAAACTGAGACATGGGAATGAATTTCTTTTAACTTTTAATGGAAGAATGTAACACATTCAGTAAAGTCATACAGTACAGTAATCTTAGGTGTCTGCTCATTTAATTTTTACAGGTATATATGCTATGAACTATCTCCCAGACACAGTCAAGATATAAATGTTTCACCCTAGCCAGTTTGGCTCAGTGGATAGAGCATCGACCTGTGCACTAAAAGGTCCCAAGTTCGATTCCAGTGAGGAGTGCATGCCTGGGTTGTGGGCTCAGTCCCCAGTGGGGGGCATGCAGGTGGCAGCCAATCATTGATGCTTTTATCCCCCCCCCCTCTCTCACACACACATATCTATAATAATAAAAGCATAATATGCTAATTAGGCCAGATAGCTGGACGACCTTCCTGACAAAGCCAGGGCTGCGAGGGCTGAGCCCCTTGCACGAATTTCGTGCACTGGGTCTCTAGCGTGTGTGTGTGTGTGTGTGTGTGTGTGTGTGTATTTTTTTTGAAGATAAAAAATGTTTCCATTACTCAGAAGGTTCCTCCTGCCCTCTCTCAGTCAGCACTCACACACCACCCCTCACCACCTCCAGCGAGGCCCTGGAAGGATAGCTTCTTTTCTGACTCTGTTGCCGTCAATCCATGACTTGGCTTAGCCTGTTCACCCTCACCCCACCCGTGAACTGGAGTGAACATGTTGAAGGCTCTGTGCATCCCTTTGGGAGGCTTCCCTTTGCGATCACGCCCAGGGATAACCGTAGGCGTCGCTGACCCTGGCCTTAGCTCCTTCAGGGCAGGGCACATACACGGGCTGGGATGGAGGGTGGCCCGGGCCTGGGGGCGGAGTTACCGGCCACATTAGTACGCAGACATGCGCACTCAGATCCACCTTGGGAAGACGTCTGGGGAGCTTGGGGAAGGGACTTCAACAATTCACTTGTGTGACCAGGCCCAGCCACAGCCGCCACCCCAGCCCCAGCCGCAGCCCCAGTCTCAGCCACCGGCATCCAACAAGCGTCCCAGCAACAGCACGCCACCCCCCACGCAGCTCAGCAAAATCAAGTACTCAGGGGGCCCCCAGATTGTCAAGAAGGAGCGACGGCAAAGCTCCTCCCGCTTCAATCTCAGCAAGAACCGGGAGCTGCAGAAGCTTCCTGCCCTGAAAGGTACTTGGAGAAGGTCACCGGGGGCTGGTGCACCAGGCTTGGGGGCACTGGGTGGTTTTGGTTATCTGGGGGATGGGAGTTCTAGCAAATGTGAGGGGAGCTCCATTGGGGAGAGGGTGCCAGGGGGGCGGGACAGGGTCAGGGAAAGCCCTGTGAGGCCAGTAGGGCACAGCAGTGAAGGGCGGGGAGGGAACCTGACTGCGGTCCCTCTAGATTCGCCAACCCAGGAGCGGGAGGAGCTGTTTATCCAGAAGCTACGCCAGTGCTGCGTCCTCTTCGACTTTGTGTCAGACCCACTCAGCGACCTCAAGTTCAAGGAGGTGAAGCGGGCAGGACTCAACGAAATGGTGGAGTACATCACCCATAGCCGCGACGTCGTCACCGAGGCCATTTACCCAGAGGCTGTCACCATGGTGGGCGCGGGAGCGGGAGCGGGAACGTGGGCAGGGTGGGCGCCCTGGAGAAGCCCCACAGAGCTCTCACCGGGGCCCACCCCTCAGTTCTCAGTGAACCTCTTCCGGACACTGCCACCCTCATCCAATCCCACCGGGGCCGAGTTTGACCCAGAGGAAGACGAGCCCACCCTGGAAGCCGCCTGGCCACATCTCCAGGTACCGGGGCCAGGGGCACTCAGACCTGTCGTCAGGGTTCTCCCGGTCCTTGGGGAATACCCCCTGAAGGGATGCTCCTTTCCCTCCACAGCTGGTGTACGAGTTTTTCTTACGTTTCCTTGAGTCTCCTGATTTCCAGCCAAACATAGCCAAGAAGTACATTGACCAGAAGTTTGTCCTTGCTGTGAGTCCCTGAGTTCCTGTCCTTCCCCTCCTTCCAGTGCATGGACTCTGGCCCCACATCCCTTACTCCGGTCCCCGTTCTTTCTCCAAGAATATCTTGGGTTTCAGCTGTGTCTATGCAGGACACTAAGCGGGTTAAACAGACCTACTCTGCCTGCAAGAAGCTTCCAGCACAATGGAAAGAAACAGAAGCAGCAACAAAGTTACCCACCACGTTCAATATGCCACATGCATACTCAGCTGTCCCCTTGGGGAGAGCAGAGAAATCCAGTTACTCTTTCCAGGGCCTTGTCCCAGGGCCCTCTCCAGAGAACCTCTGAGCTTCTCCCAGCCAGGACCCTATGTCACCCAGCCCTGCCTCCCTCAGCTCCTGCCTCACTTGCCACCTTTCTCCCTGCCCGCTCCCAGCTCCTCGACCTGTTTGACAGTGAGGATCCTCGAGAGCGGGACTTCCTCAAGACCATCTTGCATCGAATCTATGGCAAGTTTTTGGGGCTCCGGGCTTATATCCGTAGGCAGATCAACCACATCTTCTACAGGTGAGGCCAGGAGCCAGGCTCAGCAGCAAAGCAAGCACCGCTAAGGTGGGGGGAGAAGGGAGGTAGGGGGGACTGTAGAGGGGCCTCAGGTTGTCAGGAGACCCTTTTCCTTCCCTCAGGTTTATCTATGAGACGGAGCATCACAACGGGATTGCCGAGCTCCTGGAGATCCTGGGCAGGTGAGAGGTGGGGTGGGGTCACACATGCCTGAAAGAAGTTGGGAGCGTTGGTTCACTGAGCTTGGACCAGGCCCTTTGGCCCTAACAAACCTCCCTTAACTCCTAGCATCATCAACGGCTTTGCCTTGCCCCTTAAGGAAGAGCACAAGATGTTCCTTATCCGTGTCCTGCTTCCCCTTCACAAGGTCAAGTCCCTGAGTGTCTACCACCCTCAGGTAAGCCGCCTTCCTCTTGGTGACCCCTGCTTGGGCCTGGCAGCAGAGAAGACAGGGAGGGGAGATGCTCCGGCCGGGTGGGGAGGCAGAGGGAGTGGGTGGGACGATTCCCGTCTACGCCGCCTCTTCCATTGGGGTCTTGCTCCTGTCTCTGATCTCCGTGAGGCCTGGGCCCTGCGCCTCACCTCCTTTCGGCCTCAACCTTTGCAGCTGGCATACTGTGTGGTGCAGTTCCTGGAGAAGGAGAGCAGCCTCACTGAGCCGGTAATTCCCTAAGCCCCAGCGCCCGCCTGTCTGTCAGCAGCACGTCTGTCTGTCTCTGTGGGGCAGTGCCGTAGCAGGTGCTCTGGAGGGATGGAGCCCAACAGGTGACATGGCTTCCTCTCTGAAGGAGAAAACCCATGTACACCGAGGAAGCAGATCCAAGTCGGAGAAACCTGAGCCGTTAGCTGAGGCCACCCAAGCTACGCCCACTGCGGGGGAGGAGGGGGGGGCAGGAAGACTTCCTGGAGAACCAGGCAGGTGTTGAGTGAGAATTTTATCCTCCTGGTCTCACAGGTGATTGTGGGGCTTCTCAAGTTCTGGCCGAAGACCCACAGCCCCAAGGAGGTGATGTTCCTGAACGAGCTGGAGGAGATCCTGGATGTCATTGAACCTTCAGAGTTCAGCAAAGTCATGGACCCGCTCTTCCGCCAGCTTGCCAAGTGTGTCTCCAGCCCCCATTTCCAGGTGAGATCCAGCCCACCTCCCAGGAACTGAGGGGGTCTTGAGCAAAGCAAGCCGTGTCCTCACGGAGTCCCGCCTGTCCCCACCAGGTGGCAGAGCGAGCTCTCTATTACTGGAACAACGAGTACATCATGAGCCTGATCAGTGACAATGCTGCCCGGGTCCTCCCCATCATGTTCCCTGCGCTCTACCGGAACTCCAAGAGCCACTGGAACAAGTAGGCGCTGCGGTGGGGCTGTGGTTTTGGAGCCTGTGAGGGTGTGGAAGACCTACAGTCTCATCTGGTCACTGCACGTAGGGGTGGTGCCCACTGTAGGTTGAGAGGACCTTGAGGAACGGGGAGAAAAGATACCCACGTGAGAGATCTGAGACCAAGCAGCAGAGCAGTGGCCTGTAGTACACCTCTTCTTGCAGTCAGACATTTGCCGCTTTGGTCACTTAATTCCACGCTGTGAGAAGCTGATGTGGCCTTAGGATGTGTTGAATCCCAGTGCTGTAAGGGCTTTCCCGCTAAGAGCAAGCATGCTGTGGGGCAGGTGCACATCATGCTGCTGGGAGGCCATCCGTGTGGGCCAGGCAAGTGGGGAGGAGGAGGGTCTGGGAGCATGGGGGGCAGGAAGGATGGACAGGCAGACCGGTATTTGTGAAAACCCTGCAATCCCGATCTCAGGTCACATGATTTGACCGGAGAGATGAGCTTACACTGTAGCGGTTTGTGAAATGGGAGTAGTAAATGAGAAAGCTCTTAGCCAGGGGTCTTCAAACTTTTTAAACAGGGGGCCAGTTCACTGTCCCTCAGACCGTTGGAGGGCCCGACTATAGTTTAAAAAAAAACTATGAACAAATTCCTATGCACAGTGCACATATCTTATTTTGAAGTAAAAAAACAAAACGGGAACAAATACAATATTTGTATTTGCACGTGGCCCGCAGGCCGTAGTTGGAGGACCCCTGCTCTTAGCAGACACCTAGGAGAGAGCAGGGAGGGCCTGGCACTAGGGCAGGCTGTCGCCTCTTACACCTCGTCTTTCTTGCGGTGGCAGGACAATCCATGGACTGATCTACAATGCCCTGAAGCTGTTTATGGAGATGAATCAGAAGCTGTTTGATGACTGCACACAACAATACAAGGCGGAGAAGCAGAAGTGAGTGTCTCCTCTCAGAGCCTCTGACTGTCCACCTTGTCCACCGCCAGCCCCCTTTGCTTCTCTCTCAAACTCAACCCCCATCCTGTCTGCTCCCTCAGGGGCCGGTTCCGAATGAAGGAAAGAGAAGAGATGTGGCAAAAGATCGAGGAGCTGGCCCGACTTAACCCCCAGGTGAGGTTTTCCTGCCACTGTCTTGAACTGAGGGGCCCCTGTTAGGCTGGGGGAGGGTCTGTTTGAGGAGGAATAGTGGCAAACAGGTTCACAGAGTCTGAAGGGGCTCCCCCACTTGTCCGTGCCTCCGTTCCTCTCAGTATCCCATGTTCCGAGCTCCGCCACCGCTGCCCCCTGTGTACTCGATGGAGACGGAGACCCCCACGGCAGAGGACATCCAGCTTCTGAAGAGGACTGTGGAGACGGAGGCCGTGCAGGTGGCAGGGCACAGGGGGAGGTGGAGCAGCAATAGACAGCTCTGCAGGGGGAGGAGACAGGAGCAGCAGAGCCCAGCAATGAGGGGAAGCCACAGAATACACTGGGAATTGGTCACCATTCCTCTCCTTCTCCCTGTCCACTCACAGATGCTAAAGGATATCAAGAAAGAAAAAGTGCTGCTTCGGAGGAAGTCAGAGCTGCCCCAGGACGTGTACACCATGAAGGCGCTAGAGGCTCACAAGCGGGCGGAAGAGTTCTTAACTGCCAGCCAGGAGGCTCTCTGACGCCCCGAGTTTCCTCCACGGAGCCACAGCCCACTCAGCCCTGGGACGCTGCCCTAGCCCTCCACCCTTTGCTCCCCACTGGCTGATATGGGGCAAGGCAGTGCCTCTTTAGCGATTCTAGGAGGGTGATGCAGCACTTGAAGCAGGGATGCCCACAGAGTGGTCCCTCTTCTCCCCAAAATGTGTTGGTGCCTCCTGGTGGCCAGTACAGACAGGCGGAGCACTAAGATGCTTAGTGCTCAGACAGCTGGGGACACCTGTACCCCCCTGCTCCTAACCCCACAGCTCCCTGCGGCTGCTCTGAGAAATACACAAAGGAGCACATAGGCTCCTCTCCTCTTCCCTTCATCTTCATTTGAACGCCAGGGGTCTCCTCTCCCTCCCCGGCAGAGGCACACCGGGAGCAGCAGCAGATTATTCTCACCAAAGTTATGCCAAGCCCCACTGGCCCCTGAAGTCAATAGCTGGAGGGGCGCCAACCCCCAGCAGCACAAAGAGGCCCCCAGCCCCAGCAGCGTGCAGGCTGAGGGGGCCGTATTATTTCCTCCTACCCCTTGCCCGACCAAGACCATGTGGGAGGTCAAAAAGAGAACCACATAAGCTATGGACATCAGGTAATGAATAAAGGGCCCCGATGGATCAAGAGAAAGGGATGAACAAACACCCTACCTGTGCCCCCTCCTTGGTGAGCAGCAGCCCTGGGATCACAAACATGGAAGGGACCACCTGGGGCTGACTGCTTTCCTGTGCTGTTGGTTCCCAAAGCCAAGAGGAAGGAGACCGGGAGCAGTGTCTAAGCATGGCTCCCTCCAACATCTATTTATTTTCCTTGTTTGTGCTAATGCTGGGCAGGCCCTTGCTTGTCCCTTTCAGGCACCATGGAGAGGCAAGAGGCTTAGGAGAGCCAGGCCCGGGTCCCAGGGGCACAGGCATGCAGCTTTGGGCTGTGTACATAGGGTGCTTTATTCTCCAGAGTGATACATGCTATGGTGGGTTGGGCTTGGGCCGATGTCCCCATATGTACAGACTGAATAAAGTGGGTCTCTGAGAAGTTTGATTTGCCTTGATGTGGAAGGGAGATGGGCGTTACAACCAGGGATGTGTTCAGTCCTGTCCTGGTTCCAGTGGAATGCAGGGAGCTAAGGCAGCTCTCCAGGTGGTCACTTCCAGGCAGGGGATGCCTGCCGGGCTTGGAGAGCCTTCTGTACCACGTCATCCCACTGGGCATCCGATATCTCCCGAGCCCAGGCAGGAACCCCTGGTGCAGGCAAGCTTACTCCAGCCATTGTCCTCTTCACCAGCTCTACATGTTCTGAAATCACAGGCAGAGACTAATTAGAGGATAGGAAAGATGGGAGCTGCTTCCCTGCCCATTCCTTGAGTTAACCCAGAACCATTGGGTTAGTAAAGTCACCAAATCTGTCTGTTATTTCTAGGCAAGCCTGCCCATTCCCCAAGTCTAGCAGAATAGCATTTCACCTGGATTCTTTAAAAAAAAAAAAAAAAGTTATTGATTTCAGAGAGGAAGGGAGAGATAGAAACATCAATGATGAGAGAATCATTGACCGGCTGCCTCCTGCATGCCCCCTACTGGGGATCGAGCCCACAACCCAAGCATATGCCCTTGACCAGAATTGAACCCGGGACCCTTCAGTCCGCAGGCTGATGCTCTCTCTATCCACTGAGCCAAACCAGCTAGGGCTCACCTGGATTCTGACATCTGCAAAATATTAGATTACAAACTGTGATTTTAGGAACAGGGTATTGCTCTGCGACCTCTCTATTGGCTCTGGCCAGTTCCTTTCCCCCATAATGAAAAGAATAATCTCTTTTACCTGGGTCCATGGGAATAGAGCTGTGGCTGCTCAAGGCTGTAGCTCCCTCCTCCTCTTCATCCTCGCTCTCTAATGGTGGGTCTGGCAAATGAAGCCCCAGGGCCTGAACAGCCAGAGAAGACAGTTCAGGGCCAGCCCTCAGGGATCCCACCGTCACCTCCTCGGGAACAGGGCCTCCTCCAGCATACCTGGATCCGATCCTGGATGTCCGCCACGACGTCCCCCCCGTCCCCCACGGGCGCCAGCTCCACCTCCTCGGGCTCGGGGTCTTGGTTCAGGGGCTGGTAGGAGTAGCCGGCCGGGCCTGCGCCGGGTCCCTCCTGCTCTTCCTCGGGCTCCTCACCGCTCCAATCCCCAGTGCCTTCCGCGGGGCCCTGGTGCGGCCCTGGTTCCTCAGTCTGACTGGGGAAGATGCGCTCCGGGCCCATGTTGTCTGCCCCTAGAACTACTGCTGCCATCCGGGCACGGGCTGCAAGAACAGGGGGGCACGAGAGGGGCCTGATTAAATGAGCTGTGCATCCGCCTCCCATCCAGCTCCTGGTGGTCTCCTTCTGTGTCCACAAAACATCTCAACGCCCAACCTTCTGCGCCCCAACCCACCTTGGCATCTCCTGGGCCCTTCGCCTTTTAAGTCGGGCTCTTATCTCGAGCCGAGGCCCACCCGCCTTGCTCGGCCATTTCTTAAATATTTAACAGCAGAACCAGAGGCTAAGGCTGCCATCTCTCAAAACACACCCCTTCCAGAAGCCCGCCTTCCCGCCCCCTCCTGACTTGGGAACTTCGGCTGGGCAAACAAGCTCCCAAAGACCAAGCGGACCCGTTCCCTTCTCCCCTCTCAACGGGGTTCCCCTGTGTACCACCTGACAAACGCCCTTCAGGCCCCAGGGGCTCCCCTCAAATGGTCCCAGCTGCGGCGTTCCCACCCCCTCCCCGCCCCCACCCCACCGATGGTCGGCGCCGGCGTCTCCGCGCGCCTCACCCGCTCAGAGCCCGCGGCCGAACCCGCACCTCCACTTCCGCCGGGGCAGGACGTGCTGGGCGCCTAGTCCTCCAGCCCCGCCCAGGGCTCATGATGGACGCGAAAGGGGACAACGACTCCGCCCCTTGCCCCGCCTCCATCATCCGGGCCCAAACAAAGAACTACATTACCCTGAGACCCCCACGGTTTTCTGACGCAGACGCACATGCGTACAAGCTCCTCGAGCGCCTGTGCGCGGCTCCGCACCTCGCGTCCCTGCGGAAACCGACGGACTACAAGTCCCGGTAGGCTTCCGGAACTCGGCCCCGACTGCACGTGCGCACACAGCTGCCCGCCGGAAGAAGCGAGCCTGGCTGTGTTTATCTCGTTGGGGACCCAGTCGTCGGTTGGCGCTCAACGGGTTCCAGGCTGCCCGCGGCCCCGCCCCGGCCCGGCCTGACAAGGTAGCCCGGGATGGGTTGATGTTACAAGGAAGGTGGAGGTGCTGGGGGCGTCCTTGTCTGGAGCCGGAGCCGTGATGGGGAGGCCCGAGGGGGCTGATGTGGGGGCGGGGTGGGGGTGGGGAGGGAACTAAGGGGATGATGGGAAAGGAGCGTGTTCATGGGGAAGGGTCGCGGGAGAATGGGGTGGAACAGGTGGGAGACTTGGTGGCTGGAGGAGGCACTGAGGGACTGGGAGGGAGGACGGGTTGTGAAGAGAACGGGGGAGCTGAGGATAATGGAGGGCGGGGGTCCGGCGCTGTGGGGGAGGGGAGGCGGGGATGACTGGAAGGATCCAGAGAGAGCGCCACCATATGCAGGGAGGGAGACCTCTGGCTGAAAGGGGACAACGATTCCTAGCGTTTTTCCATCAGTGGAAGAGGGAAAATGGAGAACTTTTGGGTGGCGCTTGGAGTGGTGGGAAAAGGAAAAAGGAGAAAACTGCAAAGCTCTCAGATAAAAAAAAAAAGGGGGGTGATAATTGCAAGAGAGCAGAGAGGGGGGCAGGCACGTGAAGGGAATGGAAGGCGTCGAGAACGCGGCCAGGACGGAGTGTGGGGGAAACTCCGGGAGGACGCAGCCCTCGGGGGCCCGTTTTCCATGAGCTCGAGCTGTCCTTTCGGGAGAGAAGCTAGGATTCTCTCTCCGCCTTGGGGTGGCATTGCTCCGCTCTGCTCCTGTGAGCCCCGCGCCTTGATGGACTTGAAGGGCGCAGGAGCTCAGAGCGAAGACGGTGGGCTCCCCTTCTTCAGCCCTTCAGCCCCCCCGTCTGGCCCCACGAGCCCCGGTCCCAGGTGTTTGGGACTGAGGACGGGAGCCATGGAGTGAGCCAGTTCCTGCTGGGACTCCGTCAGGGTGGGCCTGGTGGCTGCTTAAAGCCGGGGCGGGGGCCGAGGCGGGGCGGTAGGGGACCAGCCAGCCCGCTGGAAGCCATGCCTGTTTCTTCTCGAGGGGCCTCCCTTGAGCCCTCTCTGTGCCCGAAGCTCAGCCTTGAACAGGGAGAGGATGATCCATCCGCCCAGACCCAGCAGGTGCCTGCCCGCAAAGGCAGTGCCGGCCGCAGGAGGTGCCCGACGCGGGCTGCAGATGCACGCATTATTGCTAGCTTGTCAGGTTGTCTTAGAGATCAGCCCTCTCCCTGGGTCTTCTTCATGTGCTGCCCAAGGGCATTTGGCTTCCCTTCTCCTTTCCCGTGCACACGCCTACCGTCGCCCCCCTTCCCGGGACCCTCCGGGGAGGACAGCTGCTGGGAACAGCTTGTCTCTGCCCGGGTAGCAGGGCTGGGGAGGTGGCAGGAGGAGGAACCCCTTCCTCCCCGCCCCCACTCCCTCAATCTACAGCGGACACATACCTTTCTGATTAAGTTCCTAGCTTTGGCAGCAGACCAGGCCCAGCTGTTAAAGGAACGCCTCAGGCCTGTGAGGGGCCCTGGGTGACCCCATTGACAACAGCTCAGTTTGACCAGAGCTTCCGACGAGGGGCGAACCATCCATGGTACTATGGAGGTCCCCGTCCTGGACCCCGCCCCATCTTGGATAGGGGAGCTCATCCACTGGAAAAGCCTAAAAGCCTTTCTGCTTGGAAGCACCCATGCCAGCTTTCAATGCACTGTCTGGGGCTGGCTGGGCTATTAATAGCTCTGAGTATTTTGAGATGCCTCTCCCCATCTTAAAGAGCACAGAGATTCTTAGAGAGGCGGCAGTAAGCAGAGCAGAGCCGGAGGTACCAGAGAACCCATCAGCCTGGGAAGGGGGCTTGGAGCCTGTGCCAGGCCACGGAGCGGGTGGAGCCTCCGTGAGTAGGGGGTGATCATGCTGAGCCCTGGATCAGCAGGTTCTGAGCTGGCGGTCAGGTTGGAGTGGCCCCACCCTTTGCTTGTGGAGAACACAGGGCCAGGGCTAGCTCCTTGACCTCAGCAGCTCCTCTGGGGCAGGGCCAGCCACCTGAGCTGTGGAGGGGTGGTGTGGGTCGGACACCTGGGTGACACTTGGAGGCCAGGGCTGGTCCTGGGCAGAGTCCTGGTGAGCCAGGCAAAGGCCTTTGTGGCCCTCATTTGTGTGCAGGTAGCAGAGGCAGCAGGCCGTGCCGGGGGGGCATGTTGCTGTAACCAGTCGCCCAGGGGATGTTACGGTGGACAGTGCACCTGGAGGGCGGGCCCCGCAGGGTGAACCATGCTGCAGTGGCTGTTGGGCACCGGGTATTCTCCTTCGGGGGTTACTGCTCTGGTGAAGACTACGAGACACTGCGTCAGATTGATGTGCACATTTTCAATGCAGGTAAGCTAATCCTGGGGACATCCCTGGGTGCCCACATTAGGGAGGGAAACAGGTGGTTGAATGAGTTTTGGTGGTGGCTGCTGTGGCCCAAGGGGGTGAAGGAATGAAGATCTGGTTTGGGAAAAGGTGGACAGCCTGGAAGGAGGGTTCCAGGGCTGAGCTGAGCTATGCCCACAGTGTCCTTGCGCTGGACAAAGCTGCCCCCGGTGAGACCCACCATCCGAGGGCAGCCTCCTGTGGTACCGTACATGCGGTATGGACACTCAACCGTCCTCATCGATGACACGGTCTTCCTTTGGGGCGGGCGGAATGACACGGAAGGGGCCTGCAATGTGCTCTACGCCTTTGACGTCAGTGAGTATGGGGCTCTGTTCTTCCAAATGGTACCTCACGGGCTGGGGAGATGTCGGCTGGGCTGGGAATAGGGCAACTCAGGAGGGTCAGAGTTGCTTAACTGGCCCATCCTCTCATCTCCTTCAGGTACTCACAAGTGGTCCACACCCCGAGTGTTAGGAACAGTTCCTGGGGCTCGGGACGGACATTCGGCTTGTGTCTTGGGCAAGACCATGTACATTTTCGGGGGCTACGAGCAACTGGTAGGTCTGGAAAGCAAGTAGAGGTTTAGGGTGGGAATGCTGGAATGGGAGGCTTTGGCTTGTTTTGCAGGGCTTTTTGTTGTTGTTAATCCTCACCTGAGGATATTTTTCCATTGATTTTTAGAGAGAGTAGAAGGGAGGGGGAGAGACCAAGAGAAACATTGATGTGAGAGACACATCGATTGGTTGCCTCCAGCATGTGCCCCAACCAGGGCTGGGGGTCAAGCCTGCAACTGAGGTATGTGCCCTTGACCAGAATTGAACCTGGAACCCTTTAGTCCAAAGCCCGGAGCTCTATCCACTGAGCCAAATCAGCTGGGGCTGTTTTGCAGGTTTTTGAGGGGAGGGATGGAGGTCAGAGACTACTGACCCAGTCTTATATTCCTTCCTTCACTTCCTTTCTCTTCCCATTCAGGCGGACTGCTTTTCCAATGACATTCACAAGCTGGATACCAGCACCATGACATGGACCCTTATCTGTACAAAGGTCTGCCCTTTCTTCTTTCTCCCAGACCCCCACCCTCAATTGAAGAAACCATAGGAAGTTCAATAGTGAGAGCAGATCCTTTCCCAGCCTTCTTGCTCACTCCTCTCTCTGCTCCTGCCCAGGGCAATCCTGCGCGCTGGAGGGACTTCCACTCAGCCACAATGCTGGGCAGTCGCATGTATGTCTTTGGGGGTCGCGCTGACCGATTTGGGCCGTTCCATTCCAACAATGAGATTTACTGCAACCGCATCCGAGTCTTTGACACCAGGACCGAGACCTGGGTGGACTGTCCGACCACTCCGGTGCTGCCCGAGGGGCGCCGGAGCCACTCGGCCTGTGAGTGTCTGTGACGCCCCTGCAGAGTCCCCCTTCCCACCCATTGTCTTCACTCTCTCGATATTCCTCTCTCCTTCCAGTTGGCTACAATGGGGAACTGTACATTTTTGGTGGCTATAATGCAAGGCTGAACCGGCACTTCCATGACCTGTGGAAATTTAACCCTGGTAAAGAACACTGCCTCTAAGGGAGAAACAAGGAGCACTTGAGGGGGGAAAGAAAGAAAGAAAGAATCAATCCTGAGTAGGCGAGAGGGTGAGGTTGGAGAGGCTATCTGGCCAGGGCAGGCATTGAATCTCCATGTAAACTTCTCTTTAGTGTCCTTTACCTGGAAAAAGATTGAACCAAAGGGAAAGGGGCCATGTCCACGCCGGCGCCAGTGCTGCTGTATTGTTGGTGACAAAATTGTCCTCTTTGGGGGTACCAGGTTAGTAGGAGAGCGGAGGGCTGGGGAAGGCCTAAGTCTGTGACTAAACTGGGAGGCATTTGAGCAAGAAGGGTCTCGTGAGCATTCTTTCCTCCTTCCTTTCTCTCTCTCTCGATCTCTACAGTCCATCTCCTGAGGAAGGCCTGGGAGATGAGTTCGACCTCATAGATCATTCTGACTTACACATTTTGGACTTTAGTAAGTACACTTGTTCCCAAAGTGCTCCTGCCATCGGGGTCCCTGTCTCTGGGTGGTGACATCCAGGACGGAATCTTTCCTTGACTGTGACTGTCTCCCTGTCTCCCATTCTTCCTCTGAAGGCCCCAGTCTGAAGACCCTGTGCAAACTGGCTGTCATTCAGTATAACCTGGACCAGTCCTGTTTGCCCCATGACATCAGGTGCAGTGAGTGGTTGGGAAGGAGGGATTGGTGGAGGGTAAGTGGCAGCACAAGCATGACCTCATATGGAGGAGGTAGAATTCTTGTGGAGAATGAGATGGAAGGAGATACAGACTGTCCACTGGGTAAATTACATGAAAAAAACAATTGTTTTTCAAACAAAGCTCAGGAGCATCACTTCCTGAGATGTGAGCCTATACGGTTGTTTTGTTAACATGCTGAAAAAGTTTGATGAAATCTTAGAATCTAGCTGCAAAGTAAAGACAAGTTTAGGAGCCTCTGAATCACCTTAGTTCTGGAATTAAGGGAGGTTCTTCCTAGCCCCCTCCCTTTTAGTTTCACTCTTAGGTCTAAGTCAAGTACCAAAAGTACTTCGTGTATAATTATGCCCTTTTGGGTCATTCTTCGGCACGTACTTTTCCTTGTATCAGTTCAGTTTAACTCTTACTTGCTGAGGGTCTGTGTGATCAGTATTCAGTGACATGGTGTGTGCAAGGCTGACCTGGTGGGTCATAGGTTGGCCTAGGAGTGACATATATGCAGGTACCTGTTGTGGCAGAATGCACGGGAGAACAATCAGCCAGCACTCTGAGGGAGGAAAGTTCAACCTTTATTTCGCAGATTGGCTAGTCCAGGGGAATTCTGGATTCAGATCCTGAGTTGAATTCATGGGGAGAGGCTCTGACTGACATATCTCCTCTGTGGTGGCCCCTGAGGGTCCCTGCGGCTCTGCCCAAGTCAGTGAGAGTGGGAAAGTAAGGCTACAGTTTTAACCAGATACTGAACTAGGTGGCAAGCCCCGCCATTTTCCTTTTCATACCTAAGTCAAGTAGACGATAGTGAATTGGGGAATTAAGGAGGTTATTGGTAAATCTTTGTAGAAAGACAGAATGGTCAAAAAGAGGGATTTAATGTTAATATGATGGGATGAGTGGGGAAGTCCTGGGGTGGGAGGGTAGGAGAGACGAATCAGGCTTCTTTCTGAAAGGGATAGTAGAGAGCAAAAATGGGCATTCCTGATGTGGGGTAGGAGGAGCTGCCTGGTTGGATCTGAGCAGAGGAAAGAGGTTGGGAAATTTACTGCGATGTATACACCCATGCTTTTCTCCAGGTGTTGGACAAAAGAATATATAAACATAAACAGGAAGTCCACCTGAGCTTGCAGGTGGAGCTGTGGGTGGTATTGGATTTGGTGGTGGGCGGGGCCTGATTGTTAATCTAGGAGGGCTGTAAGGAAGAGGTGGCTGTGGGTAGTTAAGGTTTCAGGAAGTTGAAGGCACTGGTGTGTTCATAGTTTTGTTAGCAATTCTGGGCTTGGGGTGGAGGTTCCTCCTGTCCTTTATACCTGTCACTGTTGGCCTTCCAGGTGGGAGCTGAATGCCATGACCACCAACAGCAATATCAGTCGCCCCATCGTCTCCTCCCATGGGTAGAAGGAAGTTTTTGCCGCCATCCCTCCTGAGCCTGCTGTTGTCTTCACTGCCCCTGCCTGTCTCTCACCCGCCTGCCCCTTTGGACCCTGGTATACCTCCACATGGAGTTGTTGGACTAGAGGTGTTTTTTGTGCTGTGAACTCAGTGGGGAGCTGGGGGGGGAGGGCTAGGTTCCCCCCCTCCTTGGGCCGAGGGCCCCTTCCCTTGGTGCTCTGTCCCATCCACCTTCTTCCAACTGCTCCTGGACTCTGCTCTGTCCCAGGCCAGCGGGGCTCTGAGAAGTGAAGGGAATGGGGAGAATGGAGAGGGAGAAGCAAGCAGTGTCTGGTCCTCAGAAGCTCCCCTCCTGCTCTATTTTCACCCCCGCCCCCGCTTGAGCCATGAGCATTGATTGGGAGCCGAGAGAAGTTGCAGCTGTTGCCATGAAACCTCCTTCGCCCTGACCCGGGGAAGGCGAGGACCAGCAGATAATCCTATCCCTTCCTTGAGCTGTTGCTGTCACCCTGTTGCTCACAGCCAGCTCAGATTTTATAAAAATGGATTAAAGACCTCTAAACGAATCATCTGTGTGTGTGGATGAATGGGGTGCAGGCGCTTGCCCGGGGCAGGGGGCGCTCGCAGGTCAAGTGCCACGTGTCCTGGCCCACCTTCTCGTCGGCGCGGAGTCCAGGTGACAAGTGGCCGCGTTGTCGAGTGGGCGCCCCTGCCCGGCCGGCAGCGGGCACTGGGCGTGTGGGGGTGGCGCCTCCGCCGATGCGGACCCGCCTCCTGAGCTGCCGGAAGAGGCGGGGCAGACCCGCCGGGGCGGAAGCCACGCCGTTGGTCCGCGCCGTGCGAGCTGATGCCGAGAGCGAGGTCCCGCGCCGGGCCCGCCGCCGCCTCTCCCCTCGGGGCTGGGGGTAGCGGAGATGACGGCGGGGGCCTGCGGAAGGGTGAGGCCGCGGGGCGGGAGGACGGCGGGGACCCGCGGAAAGGGGAGGCCGCGGGGCGGGAGGACGGCGGGGACCCGCGGAAAGGGGAGGCCGCGGGGCGGGAGGACGGCGGGGGCCGGGGGCCTGCGGGAGGGGGAGGCCCCGGGGCGGGAGGAGCGCAGGTCCGGGCTCCCCGCCGGGTGCGGTGTCCGAGCCGCAGCCAGGTCCCGAGAGCCTGCGAAGTTCTCCAAAGGCCCGCGCGGAGCGCCCGCAGCGCCGTGGGAAGTGGGGAGGGGGTGCTTCCTGGGCTGGGACATCCGAGCGGTTTCTTAAAGGGAGGATGGAGATTTCCCCGGGGCGAAGACACCTGTGGGAGCGCGCCGAGGCCAGGGCTTGGGGCGCTGGGGAAGGACTCAGCAGGTCAGGATGAAGGAGATTGGGCAGCCCCGGCCGGTTTGGTTCAGGGGACAGCGTCGGCCTGCGGACTGAAGGCTCCCGGTTCGATTCCAGTCAAGGGCAGGTGCCTGGTTGCTGGCTCCACTCCTAGTAGGGGGCGTGCAGGAGGCCGCCGATCAATGATTCTCATTTGTTTCTATCGCTCCCTCTCCCTTCCTCTCTGAAATCAATATATATATATATATATATATGCGCATTTATTGAGTATCTGTATGCACGCACAGTTCTAGATGCTGGAGATGCAATAGTGAATAAAGCAGCCCAAAACTGTTCTCGTGGAACTTACCATTTAGAAAGGGCTGTTAAAAAAAAAGGACATGTGAATTTATTAAAAGGCAGCAAAGCAGAATTGTATATTGTAAAAGGGTGAATTTTATGGCATATGAATTATATCTCAGTTTCCCAAGAAGGTGACAAGGGTATGGAGAGAAAGCAGGGGAGGGGTTGCAATTATAAGTAACCAGAGGAGGCCTCACTGAGTAGGTGACATTTGAGCTGTGGTTGAAGGAGGTGCCGGAGAAGTAATAAATGTATCTGAAGAAAGTGGTCCAAGCAGAGGCAGCATCAAGTGCAAAGAGCACCTTCTTGCTCAGGGACTGTCTGGAGGCCATTTGACGAGAGGAGTGGAAGGAAGAGATTGGTAGGAAATGAGATTAGATCAGGGGAGGGCAAACTTTTTGACTGGAGGGCCACAATGGGTTCTTAAACTGGACTGAGGGCCGGAACAAAAGCATGGATGGAGTGTTTGTGTGAACTAATATAAATTCAAAGTAACCATCATTCCATAAAAGGGTATGGGCGCGGCCCACGGCTGGATTAGATGCAACCTGGGGGCTAGGTCTCCTGGGGCTTCCAGCCACCTTGACGCTGAGCAAAGATGGAAGGCATTGGGGAGTTTTGAGTTCTGGAGTGACATGATCTGAAGTCTGTCTATCCGGGAGTAGGTAATGAGGTTGGAGTGATAAGAGCAGTTACATTTTATTTATTTTTTATTTTTTTAAAATACATTTCTTTATTGATTTCAGAGAGGAAGGGAAAGGGAGAGAGATAGAAACGTCAATGATGAGAGAGAATCATGGATCAGCTGCTTCCAGCATGCCCCCCACTGGGGATCGAGTCCGCAACCCTGGCACGTGCCCTTGGCCGGAACCGAACCCGGGACCCTTCAGTCCGAAGGCCAACGCTCCATCCAGTGAGCCAAACCGGCCAGGGCCAGAGTTACATTTCAGATGTCTCTCTCAAACTGAAGTGGGGAGCATAACTCTGAGAGGAGTAAGACTGGAGGCTGGGAGACCAGTTAGGAGACTAGAGCACTGATTCAGGTGAGGTGCTGGCAGGGTGAACCGGAACATTGGCCACAGTAACGGCAAGGGAGACAGGCCCTTCTGGGGAAACCTGTGAAGGAAGAATTTAAAGGAAAGGGAGTGTGACTTGGCCCACCACTGGCCTTACATATACACCTTCCTTAGCAAGGTGAGGCCCCAGGGCAGCTGGAACCGTTGGGAACTTAGCTGAAGCACCATGACGGCCTGTGCTGCCCAGGACCGGTAGGGATTGGTTGCATGGGGTATTGGAAAGGATCGGTTACCTTAAGAATGAGAATGGAATGATGTCTTTCCAGCAGCGGGAAATGCTGAGCTCAATTGTGTGTGTCCCCTATCTTCCCCTCCTTCTGCAGACACATCTAACATGTCCTTTGAGGAGCTGTTGGAATTGCAGAGCCAAGCGGGGACTAAGGCATACAAACAATTGGTAGCTGGAAGCAGCACTAAGAGGCAAGGCTCTAGACCCCCTGTCCAGAATGCCTGTGTTGCAGATAAGCACAGGTGAGGAGCAAGGCCTGCCCCAGGAGTTGGAGGATGTCTGGGACCTTGAGTCGGTGTCTGCTGTCTTAGGTGGCAGCGGGGAGGCCTTTGGCCAAGACTGGAGTCCCCTGGACCTGTCCTGTAATTTCTCCATAGGCCTCTGGAAACGTCAGCCAAGGTCCGGGTGCCATTTTTGCGTCAAGTTGTCCCCATCAGTAAGAAGGTGAGAAAGAGGCAGGAAGTGCTTTCTTGTGAAAGGAGACTGAGCTGTATTTTCATATTCTCTCCGTTCTCTCCAAAGGTAGCCCGGGACCCCCGTTTTGACGATTTGTCAGGGGAATATAATCCTGAAGTGTTTGACAAAACGTATCAATTCCTGAACGACATCCGAGCCAAAGAGAAAGAGGTGTGCCGCATGCGGCTGGTGGCTGGGTCACTGGTGTCCGGGGTTGGGAAACGGGCACAGGTTAGAGCAGGGGTGGGCAAACTTTTTGACTCCAGGGCCACAATGGGTTCTTAAACTGGACCGGAGGGCCGGAACAAAAGCATGGATGGAGTGTTTGTGTGAACTAATATAAATTCAAAGTAAACATCATTACATAAAAGGGTACGGTCTTTTGTTTTTTTAGTTTTATTCATTTCAAACGGGCCGGATTTGGCCCGCGGGCCGTAGTTTGCCCACGGCTGGGTTAGAGTCAGGCAGAAGGAACTGGGAGCGTAGTGATGGGCAGACTTCATTCTCCCTAAGTAGGTGCTTATATTCAAATCCTGGCTCATCAGTTTACTAGCTTACCATTGGCAAGTTACTCACCTTGGCTTTGCTTCAGTTTTCTAATCATAAAGAGAACTAATAACTCCTATCACTAATAACTCCTATCTCATAGTGTTACTGAGTTAACATGCGAACCTCTTAGAGCAATGGTTCTCAACCTGTGGGTCGCGACCCCTTTGACGGTCGAACGACCCTTTCACAGGGGTCGCCCAAGACCATCCTGCATATCAGGATGTAAGTTTTAATGTAATGTAATGTAATTGTAATGTAAATTGTAATTTACATTACAATTCATAACAGTAGCAACATTACAGTTATGAAGTAGCAACGAAAATAATTTTATGGTTGGGTCACAACATGAGGAACTGTATTTAAGGGCCAGAAGGTTGAGAACCACTGTTTTAGAGTAATGCCTGGCACAGAAGTGCAGCTCACATTTTCAGCATGCTAACCATCACATCATTTCCCGCTGTGGAGCTTGTGAAAAGGCAGCTGAAGAAGCACCGTTCAGGGGAGAAGCACGAGAAGCTGCAGCAGCTGCTTCAGCGAATGGTGAGTCAGATCGTGGGTGGGGGGGAAAGTAGTTCAGGGCAGCGGGTAGATCACAGTCCCTCACGCCCATCTCGTCTTTGCTCCTCAGGAGCAGCAGGAAATGGCCCAGCAGGAGCGGAAGCGGCAGCAGGAGCTGCGCCTGGCTCTGAAGCAGGAGCGGCGGGCGCAGGCCCAGCAGGGCCATCGTCCATACTTCCTGAAGAAATGTGAGTGGGCACAGCTGTTACAGGCTGGGTACAGGGCTGGGGGGTCGCAGGCCCTAAAGGAGGCATGAGTGCTGGATCCCATGGTAAATTAGGAGGAGAGTAGAAATACTGTGGGGAGGAGGTGCCCATTCTTATTTCCCTAATCAGATTATCGACAGGGGGTGTTGCTTTTATTTATTTTATTTTTAATGATATGACACCATACGGTTTTTTGTTTGTTTTTTGATTTTTCAGAGAAAGAGGAGTGGGAGGAGAAAGAAACATCAATTTGTTGTTCCATTTATTTATGCATTCATTGCTTGTTTCTTGTATGTGCCCTTACCAGGGATCAAACCCACAACCTTGGCATATCTGAATGACCATGTAATCAACTGAGCTACGTGGCCAGGGCAGGGTGTCACTTTTATCTCTGTTGTACTCCCCAGATATGCTGGACTGGGCACATAGAAGCTCACAGTAGTTGAGTTGTGAAAGAAGGAATCATAGAAAAAGACAGCTTGCTTGCACACACCATGAACTCTTAAATCATGTTTCCCAGCTGAGTGGTTGAGAATTACTGACTGGGGGACAGGGAAAGGGTGGTGCTCTGCTTTTGCTTACCAGCTTGCTTCCTCCCGATCCTCTAGCTGAACAGCGCCAGCTGGTCCTAGCTGAGAAGTTCAAGGAGCTGAAACGCAGTAAGAAGCTGGATAGCTTCTTGAGTCGAAAAAGGCGCCGAAACGCAGGCAAAGACAGGCGACATCTCCCTTTGAATAAGGACTAATAGGAACTGAGCTCAGCTCTGCCACTGCCCCAGTGAGAACTGGGTCTGTGGGGACAGACTGGGGCTTGGCCTATTCTGGGTCTTTCCCCTTCAAGGGCAAGGATCACAGCTGCCCTTGAACTAGATTGGCTCAGCAATGACTAAAGGGTTCTTGGGCTGCCCCAGGGATGGACAGGAACAGCTCAGCCTTCGCCATGACACACTCCTCTGCTTGAATCTGGTTCGTCATGTACTCGTGTCCTCCCATCCTTGCCTTAAACCAGGGATAGGAACCTTTTTTCTGCCAAGGGCCATTTGTATATTTATAACATCATTCATGGGCCATACAATATCATCAGTTTAAAAATTAGCGGCCATATTTGATCAAACATTTAATTAACTCACCCCTGATGCCGTGGCAGGGCCCGACCAAGTGATGCCATGGGCCTTCTGTGGCCCGCAGGCTGAACATTCCCAGCCCCTGTGAAATCAGTAATTCTGACAGGAAAAAAAGGGTCAGTGACCTTAGGTTAGTGAAGGCCATGGAGTCTGTGGACAGCTTCCAGGACTGGGACTTTATGTAGGAGCCAGTTAATAAACATTCTTGTCGCTCATCTGCTTTGTGTGTGTGTGTGGGGGGGGGGGGGGGGGTTAAATTACTGTTTTAGGAATTACTGTCTTAGGGGCCAAAATCTAAGGCTCCTACAGAGTGAGAAGTCAGATCAAGCCCCAAAAGCAGATCCAAGAGTGAACCAATCCCACAACTCACCTACTTTGCTTTTGTTTTGGATGCAAGGGGAGGTAGGAGATGGGGACAAAAATTGCATTCCCAGTAATGTCAGCACAGCTGGCTCCCAATACTGTTTGGGTCTAGAATTCATACTACACATTTGGGCTGGGAAAATCTTCAACCTGGTCATTCAGAGTGGTCTGGGGTTGGTAGTGCCTCCAGGCACCCAGCAGGAGCAAATGCAGTTCTCTCTTAGGACTGTACTGGAAACCCAGGCCTGCAGGAATTCCTTCACATAAAATCTCAAGGACTGTGTGTTCACAGTGAAACACCAGCACACAAGGAAAGAAACCACCACCAGCAAGAGGGAACATTAGGAACAACAGGTAACAGAATCTGAACAGCAAAGACAGAAGTTGAAAGTACAAAATATAAAATGTCTTTAAATGTTTAAAGAAAAAGTATGACTAATGAAAAGACTATAAGAAAGGACCAAATTGGTTTGATTAAAGTAAAACTTCAAAATGAAAAATGTGCCGCATTCAGCACAGGCAGGTTCAGTGAGCCTGAGGAGGGGCGGTGAAGGATTGAAGACAGACGAGAATACAGCTGGGCCCTAACCGGTTTGGCTCAGTGGATAGAGTGTCAGCCTGCAGACTGAAGGGTCCCAGGTTCGATTCCGATCAAGGGCATGTACCTTGGTTGCAGGCACATCCCCAGTAGGAGGTGTGCAGGAGGCAGCTGATTGATATTTCTAACTCTATCCCTCTCCCTTCCTCTCTGCAAAAAATCAAAATATATTAAAAAAAAAAAAAAAAGAATACAGCTGGGGCATGGGATGCTGCTTCTCTGATGGAGAGACAGCTCCACGGCCTGCAAGCCAAAGCTTTATTTTATAGTCAGTCCACAAAGCAAAACAAGGGAAGTGGTCAACATGTTTACAATGTTCTTGTGAGTTTCACCTTGTTTTGGTAGCACTTGCTGCACCTCCCACAGCCCGTTAGCTACCTAGGAAGGAACTAGGGAGGACTATAAGGTCAAGCTTAATTATGTTAGGAGAGCTCTGCCCTCCAAGCTGAAACTTGTGTGTGGCCCTGCCACAGGTCAATCCAACACCTATAGCCACTCCCTACAGAAAAATACACTATATGAATTGAGAAACTTAATGGTTAAGCAGCAAGTTAGACACCTAAAAGGAGAATGAACCTGAAGTAGATCTGAGAAAGTTACACAGTTGGAGCCCAGGGATACAAAGAAATGGAAACTACTGCAAAGAGGTTGGAAAACCACTGGAGATGGAGTGAGAAGGTATGACATAACCAGAGTTCCAGGAGTGAATAAAGAGTCTGAGAATTTTCTAGAATTGAAGTTTATAAACACTAACAATCAGGAAATTCCAAGCAGGATTGAAAAAAATATTAAATCTTAAGAAATTAGTAAGACATTAGAAAGACTAACAAAAAAACCGCTATAAAGAAAAGGGAGAGAGACAGAATTAGAAACTAGGACGTCTATTGCGGGATGCTTCTGGGATGGGATGAAAGCTGTTCTGATGACAGAAATATAAGATGAAGCTTATGATGCTCCACTCCCACTGGGTGGAAGCGGAGGGCTGTAGCTGTCAGGATAGCTTGCCTTGCCCTGAGGGAGTGAGGGATCTAGTGCTGCAGTCCGGATGACACGTATCAATACTACTTTAAAGCCACAGAACAGCTTCTTGCTGATAAAAGCAGAAAAAGGCCATTTAACTATTAGGCTCATAGAAACACTGAGAAGATTGGAGAAGAGCTCAAAAAAGTGTGTGTGGGGTGCAGAGGGGGGTCTGAGCAGCTAAAAGCACTCCAAGTTCTACCTTGGGACCAAAGTGCTGATGTGAAGATGTCATTGCTGCCACCTAGGGTACTCCCCACTTTCCCTCCTGCTTTGCTCTTGATTGAGCAATTCCCAGCAGAGGCATCGGATTAGCCAAGCCTCGGTCACATGGCTGCACGGGGATGCTGGGAAAGCAAGTATCTGGTCTTTTATATGGTGGGAGGTGGACGCTATCTTCTATCTAGATTTATGGTGGGGAGTTTCCAAGCATGAGAAGGGGGTTCAGATGAAGGGTGATCAAGAAAACGTATGTCCACTTCAGGCTGGACTGGCCCTAAGCCTTCAAACTGCGACTTTTCCCTTCAAGGGTGCAGAGGAGACAATGGACAGCTCTGAACTTCAGCTGTGGATTTGTTTAGGTGGGGTTTTCTTTTGTTCTGTGTTTTTCTTCTCCATTGGTAACAGATTTATTGAGATAGAATTCATATATTCCGTACACTTTACCTATTTTTTTTAAAATACATTTTATTGATTTTTTTACAGAGAGGAAGGGAGAGAGATAGAGAGTTAGAAACATCGATGAGAGAGAAACATCGATCAGCTGCCTCCTGCACACCTCCCGCTGGGGATATGCCCGCAACCCAGGTACATGCCCTTGACCGGAATCGAACCTGGGACCTTTCAGTCCGCAGGCCGACGCTCTATCCACTGAGCCAAACCGGTTTCGGCCACTTTACCTATTTAAAATGTACAATTTGCCTGGCCAGTATGGCTCAGTAGTTGAGCATCAACTGTGAACCAGGAGATCACGGTTTGAATCCTGGTCAGGGTACATGCCCGGGTTGTGGGCTCCAATCCGTGTAGGACATGCAGGAGGCAGCCAATCAATGATTCTCATCATTGATATCTATCTATCTATCTATCTAATCTCTATATCTCTCTCTCTTTCCCTTCCTCTCTGAAATCAATAAAAAATATATTAAAAAAATAAAATGTAGCCAAAACCGGTTTGGCTCAGTGGATAGAGCATCGGCCTGCGGACTGAAGGGTCCCGGGTTCGATTCCGGTCAAGGGCATGTACCTGGGTTGCGGGCACATCCCCAGTGGGGGGTGTGCAGGAGGCGTCTGATCGATGTTTCTCTCTCATCGATGTTTCTAACTCTCTATCTCTCTCCCTTCCTCTCTGTAAAAAAATCAATAAAATATATTTAAATAAATAAATGAATAAAATGTACAATACAATGGTTTTAGTATAGTCACAGAATCATGCAGCCATCACCATAATTTTGTAGCATTTTCGACAATCCCCCCAAAACCCCATACACTCTAGTAGTCACTTCCCATGTCTTCCCAGTCCCCCCAGGTCTAGGAAACCACTAAACCACTTTGTCTCTATTTTGGGACATTTCATATAAATGGAATCAATATGTGGTCCTTCATGTGCAAACCAGCGGTAGGGATACAAGGAACTGAGGCTGTGGGGATGGTCTCACAGGGGGTCAGGGTAGCAAACTTCATCCAAGGTTTGCCCTTTAGGGATGGAAAGTCCTGAGGGCAGACGAAGAGGCTCAGATCTTTGGTGGTGCTGGCGAGAAGGGCAGCGTCAGGACTGCTCACTGGATGGCTGAATGTGGGCAAAGTCTGGGGGTGGGTCAGATTGTGTGCTAAGGACAGTGGGCAAAACAGGAGCTGGACTGCAGACAGGAACATGCAGTTTCGGGGCCACAGCTGGTGTGTCCTTCCCTTAAGAATTGCTGGAGACTCGTCCATTGCAGATGAGCAGGTAGGTCCCCTGTGGGAGGCTGAGGGGCAGGTAGGTGACTGAGGATGAATAAGGGGTTGAAGGAGACAGTGAGGAAGGCTGGTGGTGTGGTGTGGAGCTCAGCCCACGCAGGAGCCAAGGAGGCAGCAGCAACATGGGTGGAAGGGGAGAAAGACTCACCTTGTCCCCTACACGCAGTGCATGCTGGCCTGGCTACTCCAGCCCAGGGGCTCTGGGGCTCTGGGTCTCTGGTGGGGAAAAATAGGCGCATAGAGAGCAGAAGAGCGAAAAGCTGTGGGCATAAAGGCTACCTCAAGAACAGGCACGGCCTGCCCTGGCCATCGTTCTCCGTGGTTACAGCGTCGGCCTGCACACCTAAGGGTCTCCCCTTCCATTCCCGGTCAAGTGTACGTACTTGGGTTGCAGGTTCAATCCCTAGTCCCACATTTGGGGTGCATGTCAAAGGCAACCAATCACTATTTCTCTCTCCCCCTTGCTCCCTTCTGCTCTCTCTTAAAAAAAAAAAAAAATCAGCCGAAACCGGTTTGCCTCAGTGGATAGAGCGTCGGCCTGCGGACTGAAAGGTCCCAGGTTCGATTCCGGTCACGGGCATGTACCTCGGTTGCGGGCACATCCCCAGTAGGAGATGTGCAGGAGGCAGCTGATCGATGTTTCTCTCTCATCGATGTTTCTAACTCTCTCTCCCTCTCCCTTCCTCTCTGTAAAAAATCAATAAAATATATTTTTTAAAAAATCACTGAAGAAAATATCCTCTGATGAGGATTAAATACACACACACACAGGCATGGCCTGGACAAATAAGAGAGTAGGCCATGATCTCTGGCTCAGAGGGGGGAGGTTCCCCAGTGAGAAGCTGCAGCAGCCCTAGTGTGCCCTGGAGCCCAGCAGCCCCAGCCTGCTGCTGCCTGCCTGTCCTCTGCCTTATGAATAGGCAGACCAACAGGCCACCGACAGTGCCTTGGGCCACCCTACTGCAGAGCAAGGCCAGGCCCGCCTATCCACCCTATTGGCCCTCTGGTTTGTTGCCTCGTCCTGGGCACCCCGACTCTCAAACCCTGACCTCTTTTTCTCTTGCAGATTCTATTCCAAATCTCAGTCCTGGGTGGCACCCAGTTCTCTGTCTGGCCTCTGTGCCCTCTCTCACCACCTGACTCACCCCTTCACCACCTCCTTCCTTCTGAAGCTTTCTCCTAGTCACTTCTTGGCTGCAAGAACCATGAACTCTGGATGCCTGGGATACTCCTTCCCTCCTCTCCTACTGCCCCTGCCAAGAGGCAGAGCTCCAGCGCTGGCACTAGGTCCCGTAGCCTCACCTGCCCTCCCTCAGTGTGAGTGGTGCCAGGGCAGCAATCATAGCAGCACAGGCCTGCCTACAGGGCAGGGGTCGAGCTTTGGGGACAGTGGGCAGCTCTGTGTGGCGACGAGGAATTCACAGGGGCTGCAGTTCCATCTGCTTCCAACCCAGATCCTAAGGCATCTGGACAGGCCCGCATGCAGGCCCCTGGGTGCCTGCCAGGGTCTTTCACCTCACCTTCATTCTGTCGGCCTTACCTAGGCCAGGTGCACTCACTGCTGGGTGTGGTGGCAAAATCTTCACTGTGTCAAATGCTCCCACATCCAGTGCTTGTGAGAATGCCACAGTGACTGAGCCAACTCCACAAGGAAAGTGGAGCCCTGTCTGATAATCTGCCCGTTACATGCCGTCCAGCGTGTGGCAAAATGGGCTTGAGCCACCAGAACCGGTTTGGCTCAGTGGATAGAGCGTCAGCCTGTGGACTGAAGGGTCCCAGGTTCGATTCCGGTCAAGGGCATGTACCTTGGTTGCAGGCACATCCTCAGTAGCGGGTGTGCGGGGAGGCAGCTGATCGATGTTTCTAACTCTCTATCCCTCTCCCTTCCTCTGTGAAAAATCAATAAAATACATTTTTTTTAAAAAAATAGGCTTGAGTCTGCAGCCCACCAGGTGAAAGCACTTCTGACCACACACCCTCTGAGAAGGGGTGGCGATCCATCCCTGTCCACTTAATCCCCTGCTGAGGGGCCGATGCTAAGTCACACCTGACTCCCTCCCTGCACGATTCTCCCCACGCTGTCACCTCACCCTAGTGACTCCTGGACGGCACGAGACGGCCTCGGAACCAGAGGACTCTCCTTCCCTTTTAGCCAGCGAAGCCCGCCAGATCCCCAGCAGTCACCACACAGGCCGCGTACTCCAACTCCTGCTTTTTATTTGTGTAGGAAGCCGGGCCCTGCCTAGCCCTGGTCCCATCTGCAGGGCTACCGGAAGGTGGAGAAGCTCTGGGTGACGGTGCAGGAGGCATAGGGCACACCTCGAGATCGAATCTGCAGGGTGTGGAAGGTGAGGGGTGGGTTGGGGCCTGAGGAGCCCGGGTTCAGAGACTCGGTGTGAGGCTCCATCAGCGTCACGGGGACTGCGTAGGACAGCACCTGGGGCCGGTCATCGCGGCGTCTCACCGTGCCCTTGCCCAGGAGGTGCAGGATGCAGGAGAGGACATCAGTGCTGCTGCAGGCAGACCCCCTACCCAGGCCGCTGACCAAAGCCCTGGGAGGACAGGGGCCCCTCTGCCACGCTTCCAGCACCTGGTATGGAGAAGGGAGGGGGACAACAGGTCAGACACCCAGCTCTCCCATTGCTGGGGTCCAGCCCCAGCGGGCCCAGGGGTTCCCAAAGGTGTGGACGGAGTCGGCGAATAATGTTTTACACGGAGACAGCGTTCAAAACTCTCTAGCTTTCCTTAGTCTCCGTGGATCTTCCCTGTGCCTGGCTGAGGCCACAGAGAGAGATCCCAAGGCAAGCTGAGCCTTTATTTTATAGTGAGAGGTAAACAAGGTAGTGGTTTCCAAAGTTACACTGTTCTTGTGAGTTTCACTTGTTTGTGAGTTTCACTTGTTTTTGTTCTTGTGAGTTTCACTTGTTTACACCATGGTTATACTTCCGGCACTTCCTCAGCCCATTAGCTTCCCAGATAAGATCTAGGGAGCTTCATAAGGTCAAGCCTAATTATGCTAAGAGGACTGTGCCCTCTAAGCTGGGAATTGTTTGTGACTTTGCCCACAGGTCAGTCCGAGGCTTAACCCTATATCGGCTCCCCACATCCCATGTCTAGCTTCCACTCCAAGCACAAGCTGCCAGGGCAACGAGCTCCAAGGGCACCAGGTGCACCCCAACCTCAACCCTCCCAGGACCACAGGAAACCAGAGGCTTCAAATGTGGGCCCACCTCCCTCTGTGGACGGCACCCCCCACCCCAAAGCTCCATCACCCCTGCCCACCCCCACCCGCCTACCAGACAGACAAGCTGGCCAATGTGCAGCCCCTCGTCCCCGTGGGCCTTGAGGATTCGGACGATGAGGCAGTTCAGAAGGTTCCGTCTCTTCTCCAGGTTCCGGCCCTCTTCATCCTCAGCTTTCAGGTACGTCTGAGGGGGGATGAGCCACACGCTGCCCCTCCTTGGCCTGGGCTCCTCGCTGTCATCTCGAATCTTGAGCACACCTGAAACGAGCACTAGGCACTCGGGAGGCGGCCCCCGACCAGGCCGACCTGCTCAGGCCCTCCGCCCTCAGCACACGCCTCCCGGCTCAGGCCCTCCGCCCTCAGCACACACCTCCTGGGACTTCCTTTTGCTCGTGAAGGTCCAGGGGGCCTCGTGAGGAAGTGAGAAGCCCAACGGCCTGATTCAGGGTGTCTGCAGGGAGCCCCGAGAGGGCCCGCAGGTTCTCCACGGAGACCGCCTAGGGAAGGGGGGGTCGTTCAGGACTTCCTCACGGGGTGGAGCGGAGAGGGTGGAGGGAAGGAGGGCAGGAGTCAATGTTTAGGGAAAAAGATGGGAGAGGAGGTGGGAGAGAGCAGGGAGGAGCAGACAGCTGGACCACCTTCAGGTCGTTGAGATAGAGCAGCAGCCACATCTGCACGGTGGACACATGCAGCGTCTGGTCCCCAAACAGCACCTCGGCCCGGCCCAGCCACGTCCACTGCAGCCGCCTCTGCGGGCCCTGCTCCAGGACAGGGTAGCTCTGGCCTGGTGAGGGCACACCATTGGTTAAGCTTTGGCCCCGCTAATTGCAGAGCGTGTGGCCCAGCATGTGTGGACAAGGTTCCTGGCCTGAGCTCTCTGGAGCTCAGCCTTCTCTGCTCCCGCCAGGGGAGCCTCAGGCACCGGGGAGCCCACCGCGTGCCTAGTCCTGTCCCAGGCAGGCTCTGGTCAGCGCCTTCGAGGAGTTCCCCATAGTTTAGGGAGACAAAACCACAAAGTGAGGAAGCGCAGGGGCTCCCATTGCCTGGGATCCCCCTGAGAGAGAAGGCATGTCTCCCTGGTTAGTCTGGGACCCCCTGAAGGTAGGTCTGATTCTCATCCCCCTCCGGTGTCACTGCCCAGCCCAGGGGGAGCTGGGGTACAGTGACTGACCTACCACAGAGGGAGAGAAAGAGAGCCCTTTCTGGGGGCCTCAGTGCCTCCTGCCTCCATCCTCCTCACCACCCACAAAGAGAGTCTGGGGTCTTAGGTTCAGAAGGCAACAGTTCAGCGACCTAGTGCCTAATAGCCCCACCCCCTGCCCCAAACCCAAGCTCCTGCCCTTTCTTCTCAAGTCTACCCCATCGAGCCTCCCAACCCCAGGGCCCGCCCCAGCCCCCAATTCTTCCCCAGCATCGCAGCCTCCCCCCTGCTCCCCCCCCGCCCCCCCCTTTCCTTCGCTCCGCTCCTCACTCTTGTTGTAGAAGTTGGAGTATCGGTTCAAAGTGCCCCTCAGGTAGGAGGGCAGGCAGGTTCTGGGGTTCAGCGTGTGGCAGACGGAGGCAGTGGGCCAGCAGCGTGGTGACAAGACCAGCACAGACACTTCCGGCATTGCCCCTTCATAGTAGAGGTCTTCGTTCTCCTCCTCCTCCTCTTCCGGCACCTCTGCGGCTGCTGCGGCCCCGGCCTCCTCAGCTTCCTTTTCGTGCGCTCCCGCGTGCTCCTTGCCACTGGCCTCCTGGCCACCAGAAGAAGGAACACAGGTTCCCAAAAGCCGGGGGCCTCCCCGGTCTGCTCCATGCCTCTCTGCTTTCCGAGCCTCCCATCTGCTCCTCCCTCCCCTGGCACCCACCTGTATTTTCTTCTCCGTGTCCTCCAGCTTCAGGAGTTCCTGATCCAGCCGCTGGAGCTGGTAGACGTGGAAATGGCGCTGCAGCTCCTCAGAGGTGCTCAGGGTCCGCAGCATCTGCTGGGGGAGGCGGTGGGGGAAGCAGGAACCGATCTGCTCCAGCACGGCCCCCTCCAGCCAGCTGCAGCCCAGGCTCAGGAGACGGTCCGCCATGTAGTGCCTGCAGCACACACAGCCCAGGCCCGGCCTCAGCGTGGGCACTCGGCACGGCCCAGCCTCCTGCTCCAGGCCTCCAAGCTCCCAGACCCCTCTGTCGGCCTGCCTCCCCCCACCTCCCACTCCCGAGGCCCACACTCACTGGTAGTAATGCTCAAAGGTGGTGGCTATTTCCAGGCCAGAGAAAATCAGGACGGTTTCCAGGCATCGCTGCAAGTGTGCCAGCATCTCCATCCCCCGGGCCCCACCAATCCGGCTGCCCTGGATCCGCTGGTCAATGTGCCGGGCAAACTGCTCACTCACCTGGGCAGTGGGAAAACAATGAGTGGGTTAGTGGGTGGGAGCAGTGAGGGGGTCTGATGCAGTAGATACGAATGGCTCAAAGCTTCATAAATTGGTCAACACTTTCATAAAACTTTTTCAAAACATGTTTTTATTGATTTCAGAGAGGGAGAGGGAGAGAGAGACAGAAACATCAATGATGAGAGAGAATCATTGATCAATTGCCTCCTGCACGCCCCCTACTGGGGATTGAGCCGGCAACCCAGGCATGTGCCCTGATAGAGAATCAAGGTGTGACCTCCTGGTTCACAGCTTGATGTTCAACACTGAGCTGGCTGGGCCATAAAACTGTTTTATAAAGTCATTAACACTTGTATTAATGAGAGGGAGAGGGAGAGAGAGAAACATTGATGTGAGAGCGAAATATCAATGGGCTGCCTCCTACATGCCCCCTACTGGGTAATGAGTCCGAAACCCAGGCATGTGCCCTGAACGGGAATATGCCCAACCAAGCCACACTGGCCAGGGCTAGCAACCCTAATTTAATATGAGGAAATACGTTATATGTACAAAAACGGTCACGCTGCAGCCTCACTAATGAAACAAAACGACCAAAAGCAGCTCGGGCAGCCGCTGCCTCACGCTCCCACTGCGTCCTTCCTTGCTTACCAGAGAGCCTGTAACATTTTAGTTTATCATCTGCTTAATTCCATGTCTTTCCTAGAAGACGAAATTTTTGAGGGGACAGACTTCGTCTATCTTCAACTCTTAGCACATTTTAAGCGCTTGTTAAATATTTATGGGATGATGCGAATGAGGGAGTAAATTATAGTACACCCATTAGATGGAATTTAGGCACAAAGAAAAAATGAGTGCAAAGAGCAACACTGGCAAAGGCTTTTAACGTAACGATCAAGGGAAACAGGATACGGCATTTTAGGTACTCATGAGTGAACTGTTAAGTCCTGCATTCAAATAGGAGAAAGTTTATCAACATATATTAGGATGGCATGCTGCGGGTCACTATGCTTTTTTCTTTGAATTAAAAAATATATGTTTATTGATTTTAGAGAGAAAGGGAGGAAGAGAGAGACATCAATGTGAGAGAGAAACATCAATCAGTTGCCTCCCCTGTGGTCCTCGAACAGGGATCAAACTGGAAACATAAGTATGTGCCCTGACAGGGAATCGAACCCTCAACCTTTTAGTCTATGGGACGACACCCCAACAAACTGGCCAGGGCTTTTCTTTGAATTTTTGATAGCATGGATAGATACATAAAAGCCCAAACAACAACAACATGGTTATGTCCCAGTGCATGCTGCTTACTGAATGGGAACGGAAGGTGGGCCCTTCTGAGGTGGGGAAGGGAGAGGCGAGGTGGGAGGCTTACGTGGGCAGCTTTGAGAAAAGGGAGCTTCAGCAAGGCCCCAGCACAGCCGTTCTGCAGCGCCAGCAAGAAGGCTGCCCGTGGCCCAAACAGCTCGGAGCTGGACTTCTGCAGATTATTAAACTGCTCACAGTAGCGTGGCACAAAGTCATCATCCCGCCAGCGTGAGGTCAGAAAACTGTTCACCTGGGGGGAAGGGGCAGCAGCGTGAGGAGGCCACCCCACACCATGGCAGTTCCTCCCTCCCTCCCTCCTTGCCCCGCCCCGCCCCGCCCACCTGCTCCTCCACCGCTGCCTGCCAGCAGCGGGTCAGGTTTTTCACGATGCTGCTGGGAAGCCCCGGGGTAGCCAGGGAGCCCCAGTCGTGGCTTCTGTTTCTGCCGTCTGTGGAGACAAGGAGGGCGGAGGAAGGTGGGGGCAGCCCTTCAGCTCCTGGGTCCCCATTCAAGGTTGAGCCCGGGGGCCTTTCCTGACATGCTGCCACCCCAAATGATGCTCCTGGTGGGGGACACACACTTGGAAGAGGAATAGGCTGAGCACACAGGGAGGGGTAGGGTGAGGAGGGACAAAAGCCGTAGAATGAGTGGGGGCACACAGGGCAATGCCCCCACCGAGCTCCCGCCCGAGTCCTCTGGTACTCACTGGGCCGAGGGGCGGCCCCTGCCACAGCGGGCACCTCACAGGGTTCCACGTGCACCAGCAGGTGGGTGAGGCGGCGCACCCGCGAGGAGAAAGCTGCCGCGCGGCTCTGAGGGTTGCGGGCCGCCTCCCGAGACTGCAGGTACTGGTCCAGCAGCCAGCCCAGGGGGCTGACGCCGTCCTCATCTGGAGGCAGAGAAAAGAAGCCACGGCCGGGCATGTCTGCAGGGCCATGGGGGAGGCTGGCAGGACTGGCGGGTGGAGAAAGAGCAGTGGACAGAATGATCTGGGGGAGGGAGGTAGCAAGGCCCCTTCTGATCTTATGGGGTCGGCTGGCACCTGAGGGACATGGGAAAGGAGGTGGCCCTGGGCTGTGAGAAGAGGGGCGCTGGGTTTCCAAATACAAGCGCAGGTCACAAAAGGGACAAGAGCAAAAACCGGTGGCTCTAGGGTAGAGCATGAAGAGGCTGGATAGTGGGGCCGACAACTGGATGGCAAAGGGGTCAGGGGTCGGATGGTTACCGGGGCAGGTGATGTTCTGCACCAGGGGGCTGACCAGGGCCTCCCAGCAGGTCTTGCCCAGCGCTTGGGCGGCCTCGTCGTCAGGGAGGAAGCGATCAGCAAAATTCTGCTCCTGGCGCAGAGCCCCGTTGAGTCTGGGGATGAGGAGGAAGGAGGAAGGTGTCATAAGTGGCCCCAGTGTCCACCCAGACCAAATCCCCACTGGGTACCTGGCAACCCCCGCCCCCCCAAGTTAACTGGCACATTCCATTCCCAGGGCACCAAAGCAATCTCGCTTTTACTCTTTCCTTCCCTCCTCAGACTACAGAACACTCCAGCCCCTCCCCAGGCACGTTAACTCTCTCTCCCACCCGCCACGGAGCCCGCCCAGCCGCCACCTGTGACCTCTCACCTTTCGCACACACAGGCACACACATGCTCGCACACACCTAGAACTCAGGTGCAGGAGGCGCTTGCGGTCCTCCGCTATGTCCTGACTCCAGGCCTGCGCCCGAACCATGTAGAAGAGGCGTGTGTGACGACAGAGCTGCTCCCGGAACACTGGCCAGAACGTGGGCTTGGGGCCCAGGACCTCCAACCCCCGGATGCGTGTGTCGATGCCGCCCTGCAAGGCGCACGGGCCTGCTTCACCTGGTGCACAGTCTCCTCAGGAGGGGCTGCCGTCAGCCACACCCTCAGGCCTCACTCCTGGAGCTGCCCACCACCCAGCTGGCGCTCTGGCCCAAGATCTGCAACAGCTGCAGGGCAAGAGCCCGGTGCCTGGGAGCCACACCTCACGCCTGCCCTACCTGCTGGCAGCGCTTTATGCGGATCTGGATGACGGGCCAGAAGCGGTTCAGGTTCTCCAGGAGGACCACCCGGCGGGCGGAGGGCATCACGTTGACCTGTGGGGGGCGGGGGAGGCTGTCACCTCCGTGTGTGGATGGGAGTGCTGAGAGCACAGTCTGTTCCTGTCCCTTGCGGTGTCCCTCCCTTCCCAGCCTAGCACGTAGGAGGCCCTGAGGCAAGGGTGCTGATGCCACCCTCACCGTTCAGGGCCTGATGCCATCACGTAGGCACAGGGATAAAGGCCTCTGCTTGCTATGGGGCCCAAGGCAGAGAGGAATGTAGGAGTCTGGGCAGGAGGGGTGATCCTGTGAGGGCTGGTCTCACGGCACAGGGGTCCCTACCGAGTTGAGTTCTGTGTTAAGAGAGCTGGCGCTGTCGCCCCCGAGCACCACCACCCTGGCCGGCATGTAGCTCGAGTCTTCGCCGGCCACCAGCAGAGTCAGCTGCCTGGGAGCAGGGAGAGGAACCAGTTGGAACTGGAACCAGTCATATCCTTGCAGATGGAGCCAAGGGGACCCTTTGGTCATGTTCACGGGGGTGGTGCTTCGCCCAAGACAAACACGGAAATCGTGAGCAAGTGTGGGGTGGCCAAGCACATGCATGGAGCCTGTTACCTGATGAGGACGCCCTGGCGCATGTGCACGGAGATGGAGTGGGAGCCGGTGCTGCCGTTGGACTCCCAGTAGGTCTTGGGGTTGCGGTCGGTCAGCTTGCTGGCCCGATGCGGGTTGGAGGACACCTCCACCTTCTCCCAGCACTTGTCCTCCCTCACCTCCACACTGGAGCCTGGGGGCAGGGGGAGGGGGTGGCGGTTACAGCCCGGTAGATGTGGAGGGAAAACAGACGCAGGTATGGGGGCACGAGTGACGTGGGGACAGGCACGGACCCTGGCACAGATATCTGAGGAACACGTCAAAGAAGGGGATGTTGATGGGTCGGTGGGTTCGTCGGTGGTCTTCGATCTGACCCAGCACCATCTGCAGCCGGAACATCGGAGAGAAGGGGCACAAGGAGAGGGAGGAACACGGAGAAACAGGAACACGTATGGAGAAAGACCCAGCAGCAATGGAACTTCCTCCGCGCCACAGGCAGAGCAGGTCCACATGGGCAGAGGCGTGGAGAACAAAGCCCCAGGGTTACTAGACTCACCTGCCTCTCCCAACTTCAGAAACACGCCCGCCCCTCCACTGCTCGGCTTCATATTCTTACCATGTGTGAACCCACAGCTTCCATCCTTCCCCCTGACCTGGATACAGCCTCCCAGGATGTTGGTGGTGAGCTTCCTGTAGAGGTGGGCATGCTTCTCACACTTGAACACCATGTCCCGCAGCTCCTGGGCCAGGTCCAGCTTCCCCAGGTGCTTCTCCAGGGCCTTGGAGACGGCATCGCGGGCTCCCAGCTGATTCAGCACCACGGCATAGTCCCTGCTCGCGGAGGCCAGGCGGTGCAGGAAGAAGATCAGTTCCTGGAGCACCTGGGGTGTGGGCGGGGGAGTGAATAAAGGGGACATGGCACCGGCCACAGGGGCACCTGCAGTAGTGGTTACCACACACCCACTGGGTGCTGGGTGCTGGGGCTACTGCCGTGAACAAGACGGAGTGAGGAAGTAAAACGACAGGGATGGGGCGGAGTGAGAGAGCCAAAGACAAACTGAAATGGAAAAGCCAGGAGGTGCTCTGCCCCCCGGCGTTCTCCACTCCTGATTATGTTTGCAGGAGGTGCACACAGCACCACAGCGTGTTTCTCTTCCGGCCCAACTGCCCCAAGAACCAGCTGTGGGGCTGCACTTTGCGATCCTCAGGCCCTAAGCAGGCACCTGTGGGCGGGGAGGGGCCGAGAGGGACCAGTGTGTGCGCGCACAGCGAGGCTACCCCGCCAAGGTGTATGCTGCAGACACCCACTGCCACCAGGACCCCAGTTCTCTGACCCGCCCCAGCCTCTGTGCCCGGGATGTCTTTGTGGCAGGGGACTCTGGGATGTGATGGTCTCCTCCGTCTCCTGCACCCACTGAGGCTCTTGATGTCATGTGGACATACCCTTTTGTGTAGAAAAGGAGCTGGCAAATAAGATCGCACATTGGGGTTGGTTTATATTTGCATAAGGAAACACGGGGAGGATATATAAGGGGCCCACGGAAAACAGGGATTCAGGTGGGAGTGAGAATTCAGTATATAGCTTATTATATCGTTTTGATTTGTGAATTGTGTGACTGTATTACATACTTAAAGAAATAAAAGTCAATTTTAAAATCAAACCCAAACCAAGGGCACAATGCTCCGCTGTGCCCTTCAGAGCCCCACCCAGGAGGTCTGCCTCATCAGAGGCTGCCTTGCGTCCCCTGCCTTCAGCATCCCCCCCCAGCAGGGCAGGGGTACCTCTCGGTCAGCGTCTGGGGACCGCAGGCAGGCCATGCAGGCGTCCATGGCCTCATGCCAGGGGAGCAGCAGCGCCTCAGGGAAGTCCACCAGCCGCATCAGGATTCTGGGGAGCAGGGGTGGAAGGAGAGATATGCAGCGAGTCTCAGAGACCCCTCTCCCTCCACCCCCTGACCTGTCACCACCGCATCACCTCAGAACGGCCAGGTGCAGGGCTCTGTTGGCTGCTGGAGTGTCCAGGCTCTGCATCAGCACCAGGAAGGGCTGGGGCTGCTGCCGCAGCAGCAGCAGCAGCGACTTGACCTCGCTCTCCTGGGTCCCCTCTGAGCTGAGGGCTTGCTCCAGATCCAGGACAATTTTCCCAGCTGGCCCATAGCCCTCCACCAGATGCCGCAGGGGGCTGCGGGGGCACTGCGTCCGGGGTTCTTCTGCTACAGGACGAGGGAAGTCACAAGGGTTGGCCACGGTTAGTGATGGGAAGGATCAAAAAAGGACAAATTCCTAACTCTCAATCTTGTTTCCTAACTTCTTTAAAAATGTTTTTGATTTGCTTTGTCCCCTTTGTTTTAGGGCAGCGGTTCTCAACCTGTGCGTTGTGACCCCTTTGGCGGTCGAATGACCCTTTCACAGGGGTCGCCTAAGACCACCCTGCGTATCAGCTATTTACATGACGATTCATAACAGTAGCAGATTACAGTTATGAAGTAGCAACGAAAATAATTTTATGGTTGGGTCACAACATGAGGAACTGTATTTAAGGGCCAGAAGGTTGAGAACCACTGTTTTAGGGTCTCATAACACCGCATAATGTACTTATGACAGCTTCATGACAAATTTTATATTTTCTATCCTTGCAATTGCAAAGGCGCTTCCCGTCCACAGAGCAGAGCATTTCCCTGTATCTAAAAGCATTAACACTTAATTTTTCTCGACACTAGGAAAAATGTGGAGGCTGGGCTTTCTCAGGCTTTAAACTCTCAGTTTTCTAACTTTACATCCTCCTTCATTCTATGGAGGGAGCAGTGTCTGCTTCTCTGATTTGTTGCTCATCTCTTAGGTTTCAGCTTCTCCCTCGGGTGCCATCTCTTCTGGACAGGATCGCACAGAACTCAGCACAGACAGCTCGGGGGGCTCAGGCGCTCCGAGAGGCCGCTGTCTGTCTGGTGCCCCACCTTCCACTCCGGCTGCACCCGCTGATTCCTGGGGCTGGGCCTGGGCTTCCAGCAGGGATGGGTAAGCCGGCTGCCCTGCCAGGGCCTCGGGCACATATTTCCTGTAGACGCGGCAGCTGAGCAGGTCCCTGAGAGCGCTGTCATCGAGGCGCTCTGGCAGAGCCAGCAGCAGGTCCTGGGCCAACTCCACGGGCACGGCCAGCTCAGCCAGGATCTCGTCATCCAGAACCTGCCATCGGGAGAAGCTCTCACTGCGGGCAGCCCTCTGAGCACAGAGGCTCAAGGGACGGGGTAGGGGTGGGGGTCTCTGCATATGCCTTCTCCATCCTGAACCTGTCATGGCTGGCAGCTGGCTCCTCCCAGACGACTTGCCAACTCCTCCGAACTTAGACCCCTCCCCTGCAGCCCCTTCCACTATCAGCCTCCATGTCCCACCGGAGCCCTCCAAATGCTCTAGTTCAGTGCAGCCCGTGCAGTGGAGCCCCCCAGCTTTGGGGTCTACCTCTCCATCCAGGTTCTCCTGGAGGATCTGCAGAACCTCCTGGTGGTCAGGCCCATCCAGCTTCTTGATGAAGAAGAGGAGCTCCCACCACTCGGCCTGGGTCAGGTGTTCGCTCTCCTCCGTGTCCTCATCCTCAGGCAGCACGTAGGGCACGGCATAGAGCTCTGCCATGGGCTTCCATCGCCAGGAGGGCAGGGCTGTGGAAATGGGGCATTGGGCACAAGGATCACTGCCCAGCCAGCCAGACCACCGCTCCCGTGCTCAAAGCTTACTCCAGCTCACCCTCTGGGCTCACCTACACCCTGGGCTCCACTGCCCACTGCCCCCCGGTACTCATCAGCCTCCACCATGTCCTCAATGTCTTCCTCAAAACCCAGAATCTCCAGCATGTGCCAGTGTACCCAGTAGGTGCGGCCAGTAGATTCCCACAGCACCTGGAAGAACATGGGGAAAGAGGAAAGGGGAACAGAAAGCTCACTTAATGACTGGCTGTGGCCACGTGATGAGGACACACAGCCCTCAGATGACCCCTGGCCAAAACACTGGAGAGCATGGACACAGCCTTCCCCTACGAGCACTGGCCCTGCCTCTCCTCTCACCTACACTTCCTCCTGTCCTCCACTACCCTGACGCCCTGGCCCTTTGGGAAAGCCTACCTGTCTCAGTTACCTTCCTGGGAGTCTTCCTGACCTCAGCGCCCTCTAAACCCAGATTTTTCCAGCCTTCCGAATGGCCCCCTTCTCAACAGACCCCTCTTTGACCATTTCAATTCCCTTGGGAGTTTTCTCCTGCCAGAGTCCCCTGCATGGAGGCCCCATCAGGGTCCCACCGCCATGCGCTCTCACCTGCACAGGGGGCACGCCATTGTTGCTCTGCTGGAACTGGCCCTCGTCCCCAGCACTGATCTCCTCGTGATTATCCAGCATCCGCACGCGCATCCCCGGCTGCAGTGTATCCCGCACATACAAGGCATAGGTATTGCCACTTGCGAACTCAGAGCGAGGGCGAAACCGCCTCGACCTCCTGAGGGAGGACGGGGCCTGGGTGGGTGGCAGTCCTGGGCCTGCATCTGCCAGCTGGGGCTGGAAGATGGAACAGGAGGACCGAGCCAAGGGCCCCTGTCTGCTGGAGGCCCAGTCCCAGCGCATGGCCTGCACCAGCTCTGAGATCAGGGTGCCCATGGCCATGCTGAATTCCAACTCCAGCCGACCCCTCTCCCTGCTCAACTCCTCGGGAGCAGAGCTGTTCTGGGCTCCTGGTTCTGCAGCACTGTCATTCAGCTGATCCAGGAGGGAGGTGACATGCAAATAGCGCTTCACCAGGGAGAAGAGCAGCCGTCCTGGGACCTGTAGGACACAGTCTTTGGCCCATGTCCACTTTGTCCCAGCTTTAGCCCCTCTCTCCACACCATCCTCTATGGAAAGGTATAAAGGCCTGGTTGCTAGATCTTCACAGCTCCACCCCCAATGCCCCTGACAATACCTGTGGCAGCTGAATGCCCTCGAAAGACATGGGGTGTTCAGAGAGTGTGGCCTGTGCAAACAGAGCCAGCAAGGCACAACGGCTGTCAAAATCCAGGTGTTTCTCAATGGCCTCTTGTTGGCTCAGTGACAGAAGAATCTGGGTCCGGGTCCCTGTAACCCACACCCCAATCAGTAACTGCTCCCTAACCTTAACTTTCCCAGGCATCTCTCCTAGACCCCCTAGACCCTCCAATCCTTTTCCCACCTACACTAGGAATGACATGATTTGCTTCAAAAGCCAAAACTTCCTTTTTCATATATATGAATGCACATATATATGAATGCACATATATATGTATATACACACATCTTGCAAAAGTCTACACTTCCTTTGCCTAGACAGCCAACTAATATGAGGTTCTCAGTCTTTCCTCTTTCTGTAGCGGTGCCCCTACCTACCACCCCACCTCCTTTTCTTCCAACTATGAGAGAAGTGCAACAGATCATTTACGTATTGATGAGGTCAGAGGCTCCTGTGAGGCCCTAAGCCCGCCCAGCCGCTCTCCTGCTCTCCCCTCCTCCCCACACTGCTCCTCACCAGCATCATGGGAGGCCAGGGCTTGTATCATCCGGCCGGCGCTCCAGCGAATCTGATAATCTGGGCTACTCAACATGTGCATGAGCAAATCCAGCACCCTTGGGTCTTTGAAGATGCCAGCGAGCGGCTCGATGCTGGCATAGGCACTGAGCACATGGACAGTGTGAAGCAGAGGAGCAGGAGGGATGGTGCCCACGCACTCCTCCAGCTGCCGAAGGGCCCTCTCAATCAGGGACTTCACATCTGTTTCCATCTCCTCCAGCACAGACTTGTCCAGGGCCCCGGCCTCCCCTGCAGTCTCCTGGGAAGGCCAGATAACTTGGCCATCCTCGCCCAGCATCTTGTGGCAGTTGGCATAGATCTCGTCACTGGACATCCACAGCAGGATGTGCTCAGCCTTGCAGTCCACTTGACTAGAGCCCCCTTCCCCATCCTCCCCACGCCTGAGGACGAGCCAGCGGATCTGGTACTCTGGATGCCCATTGTGGCCCAATCGCTGGCGGATCAGCTCATCGGGATAGGCATGCAAGCCGGGCCCCAGGGGCACTCTGAATTCCCTGTAGCGGAGTTCCCCCACCATCCTGGCACCTGGGACAAACAAGGAAAAGAGAGCAGGCAAGTGAGATTGAGAAGAGAGGTTGGAAAGTCAAGGACACCCAGGGGAAGGGAAGCAAATGCGGCACCAGCTGTTGGGCGGGTGGGTAAAGCGGGGCCCAGGGGTTGCCTGCTGCAGGCCGGCGGGGCCAGGCTTGAGCAGAGGAACACTGGGGTGTTTGCTGCAAGAGAACACAAAATGTGGGGGCTAAGAGGGAGGGGGCCTAAGGCCCTGCAGCCTGGAGTGGGTTGGTTTAGCGCATTGGGAAGGGGAGTGGGGGGTGGGCAGCCTTAGAGTCCCAAGGGAATCCGAGGTCCTGGGTCAGGTGGAGGCAGCCCTGGGAAAGGGGTAGATGCAGCCCAGAGGGTTGTGTTGGGGAGTGTGATGAGAAGCAGCGCTGGCTCCGATGCTTGAAGCCAGGTGTGAGTCGCAGAGGAAAGAGAACTGGTGGTGGGGTAGGGGCAAGGCGGAGGGCTGGGAGGACTGGTGGGCTGCAGGCACGGATGACTGCGGGCACTGGAGGCACAGGAGCACCAAGGCTGGCGGGGGCAACACGAGGCCCAGGACAAAGTGGGGAGGAGGCCGGTGCGTGAGGGGGGGGGAGGCTTGGGAGGACCGGGGTGGCAGACCTGAGCAGCGGGAAGAGCTGGGAGGTGGGAGCGCGACAGTGGGGTGGGTGGCTGGGCAGCGTACACCAGAACCCGGGGTGGTTTGGAGAGCAGGGCTCGGTGGGCTACTGGCGGAGGCAAACCCAGGGAGGGCCGCGGCGGGGCTCTGGCCACCTCAGCAGCAGATGGAGATCCTGGTGAGGCCTGTTCTCCGCTGAGCTGGGGCCGCGCAGGCGATGGCGATGGCGGCGCCGTTGGCGGGCAAAGATTTGGCCCCCAAAGGGGGTCGAGATGGGGAGGCGGGAGGGGGCGTGCCCCGCAGGACAGCGTCAGGCCGGGGGCGTGGCGAGCGGGGACCTCGCTGCTGCGCTGTCACCGCTGCCAGCGCGCAGGTCTGCAGCCCCAGGGGCGGGGCCCAGCCGCGGTGCCACCCGCCCAGCGGAAAGCGAGGGGCCCTGGGAGCAGCGGGGCGGAGCCGGGGTTGCCACCTCAACAACGTGCCGCCCTTTCCTCTTCCTTGCGTCCTCCCTCCTGCCACCGGAAGTGCCTTCCCCCTTTCCCCAAGCCATAACTAAGACCTTGGGGGTCATTTATTACCCCCTCCTCCATGGCCTATGAAGGAACCGAGTGGAGGGGGACGGCTGGAAGCGAGGAGGTTGCAGGTTGCAGCCAGTCTTTGCCCTATATTGTCTCTCCCTTTCTCCCCCGGACACGTTTCCTGTCTTTCTGCCCGTCCAATATGTACCACCTCCCCTCCCAAAACACCAAAAACAGATAAAAACGGGGGTCATTTTATTAGAGTCCAGAGGTGTCAGCTTTGGGCAGCCGCTGAGGGCAGCTTCACGTAACTCTTCATTGGGGGTAGCGGCCGAATCTTTCTGCCAGCCCAGCCCCCCTTTCGTTGCCATCGCCCGCTGTTGGGCCTCTTGCCCAGCCAGCGGTTCCGCCCCGCCTTGCCAATGACCCGTTTGTTATGATCAACGTTGGATACTCGGCCTACTGTTGCGATGCACGTTTCCAGCACCTGATAGAGAAAGCAGAGGGAGAGACCGTCCGGTGGGGGGAGAGTCTGACCATGCTGAGGGCAGGACTCTTGGGAAGGGAGAGGACCGGGAGAAGCACAGCATAACTGAACCTGAGTGCAGGTCCTACAGGAGCTGAAAACAAAAGACAGTGTTCTCTGTTCCATCGTGGGGCCAGCCTGACTGGACAGTCCCTCTTGCAGCCCAAAGGACAGCCCCAGCTCAGGGCAGCTCCTGACATAAAACACCTGGGAGCTACGTGGGCCGGGAAAGGTACATTCCAAAAATTCCTCCGTTGCTGATCCCTCCCACCGTACCCACACACACCTGCATCTGCCTCTTAGAAGGCAGCTGGATGATGGCTGTGCCATTCACCTTCCGTAGCAGCACACCGCACGTCCCTGGGGAGGGAGAAGCAGCTTTGCCACCCTCCACAGAGGAGGAGGCAGGGGACAGACTTATAGGGGCCACACCCCTCAGGAGCATATAAACTGGAGCAGGATGCATGCAATGTTTTAGGTGAAAACATAAGCACTTCTTCATCCTCGTTTTCCTTTTTTCTTCTTTTCCTCTGCCAATGTACCAGATGTGGGTCTTTGGTTCAGAGAATTGTGACCTTGGGTACCACCTGGCCTTCCAAATTGTAAGACTCGTCCCCCTACTCCCCAGCAGCTTCTTTCTTCATACCTGCGGCTCGGATATATTGGGCCCCCCGGCCTGGCTCGCTCTCCACACTGTTGATGAGGGTCCCCACTGGCAAGGCCCCAAGAGGATGTGCATCCCCTTCTCGAGGAGCAACTAAAAGACAGAATTTCATCAGCAACAGAAGGAGCCTCCCAGCCCACACACATCCGGTGGCCTCCTCTCACCTGCCATGCGGCCTATTTTGTCAGAATTAAGGATTATATCTCCAGCCTGCATGTTTTCCGTGGCAACGATCCAGCGTTTACGGTTGCCCCCAGCAACCAGAGCTATGTCTGCTGACCTGTTCAGGGTGAGTGACAGATGAGCAGACCATCTAGGCAGCCCCACATTTCTGAAAAGCCACAGAGTAGTCATTCAGTCATGCCATCATCACCCCACATCCCAAACTTGCCTACAGGGGTCATAGCGGACGAGGATGACCTTCTCCTCAAAGGGTCCCGGCTTGGTGTCCTGCTCCGGCCGGAAGCGAAGAAAGTCAATCATGCGATAACGTTGCTTGTGACCCCCACCGATACCATGCACTCGGATTCGGCCTATGGTCAGGACAGTGAGGGGACATAATCCATGTCAGAATAACAGGCCTGTCCTGGGCAAAGAGCAGTGTTTCTAAACATTATGAGTCAAGCAGAAAATTATAAAAAATTTCACAGCACAGTGGGATAAACGGGGATGGGGAAACACATGGACCTTGGTAAAAACATAATTATATGATTATTAAAACTGTATAAAACTTCCGGATAAATTCTCTGTAAATTACTAAATTCAGTAAGTTTATTGAGGGCCACATCAATTTCAACTGTTATCAATTTTTTGAAAGATGTGGAGAAAAATGTCATGAAACTTGCTGCGAATGCCCAGTTTTCTTCTATTATTTAGATGTCTTTCGGTGCACAGACCACCTGCCTGTTGCTTTGTATTCTACTCATCCTGCATGTAGAAGAAAGCCAGTGTGTTTTAATTATATCCCTCTGCCTGTACCAACATACAGAACTAGAGTCCTACCATGTTTTTTCCCTTTATTGTTTAAATCCTCTTGCCCTTGCTCCCACCTGTGTGGTCTCGGCCTCCAGATTTCCTCATTTTCTGTGGTGCGACGGTATACGTGGTACGACTTTTCCAGGACACGAACTTGGCACTCAGGGCCACAGAGGTAAGGAACGGGCGGCAGGGGAGCAACATCGAGGCAGAGGGCAGCTGGAGAGCATTGCTTGTCGCCTGGAGATAAACATAAACCTCTTTCACCGGAAAGCTAACTGAAGGAGAGGCATCATAGAACCGAGAGAGAGGGCAGAGTGACCATCAAGTTTAGCTGGTAGCCCACCTCCTCCTGGAAGTGTCCCAGATCAGCTGTCTAAAAACTCTACCCTTCACAGCTTGTACACGTAACAGTGTGGAATGTTTATCCAGGTGTATGTGCGTGGATTACCTCTCCTCACTTGATCCTTGTACCTTTGAAGTGTTTGTGAAATGAAATGTTCTCCCCTTGGTGCAGCTCCTAATTCTGGCTCAATTCTCCTTCTCCAGGAAACTTTTCCTGCCCTAAACAACTCCCTTTTCCAGAGCTGGGAACTTCCACACGCCCATGTGCCACCATCAGCACCAATGCCTTTTGCCCATGTGCACTATGTTTCTGGGAGTTTTTCAGATACAAATGGAAGGTTGGGATCATTTCTGTGTTGTTCCCTCTTGCATTCCCAGAATTTCACAGAGTAGGTTTTGAATTTTAAGTATGCATCTGCTGCCCAGCTCGTATAGCTCAGTGGACTGCGTCATTCCATAGACCAAGAGGCCCCGGATTCAATTCCCGGTCAGGGGCACATGCCCGGGTTGCGGGCTCCATCCCTAGTAGTGGGCGTGCAGGAGGCAGCTGATCGATGTGTCTCTCAATGATGTTTCTCTCTCTCTCTCCTCCCTTCCTCTCTATCTAAAAATCAACAAAAACATGTCTTTTTTTAAAAGGTCTGCATCTGCCGAACTCTACCATCAGCCCAAGGTCCAGACAGAGCAAGACTTTCAACTTTTCTTTTCTGTGACTCATCAATTGCCCACTAGGAACCTTAGGCTCCTGTTCTTGGTATCTCACTCTGCATTCTCTAATCTCATCCTTAATGGTTTTTATAATGGTTATGATATCATAACCATTGCATAATCTCAGGCTTTGAAGCCAGTCGGACTAGCTCAAAGCGTTGGTGTATGACCTTAAACTACTCACCAGTTTTCTCTCATGATAACATAAGGTATAGCTACCTTACAGAGTGATTTGGAAGAGTTCACTTATTTAAAACCTCTATTACTTATGCCTGGCTTATGCTAGGCACTCAATAAATGTCAATTACTACTGAGACTTGTACAACCGGTTATTCATAAAGCACTTTCACCTCCAATATCTCGTCCGAGGAATCCAGCGGCCCTGTGAGACAGCAACACTTACAGAGGAGAAAAATGAGGATAAGAGTGACTTTATCCAAGGTCACGGGCCGGCGTGACTAACCACCAGACTCGCATCCCCGCCTCCCATCCCCGGTGTCCCCTTTCCGGCGGCCCGAGCGGAAACAGCCTCATTCCCTGGTAAGCTGCGTTACCTGGGCGGTCGGGAGCACACTCGGGCCGGGGGCGGCGGCAGCCGGGGGCCCCAGACTCAGAGAGCCCAGAGCACGGGTCAGTACCCGCAGAGCCATCAGTGTAGCCAGGCACCGCCGGACTCAGCACGCCACCACTACCTCTAGCCCGGCGGCTGGCGCTCCGAGATGACGCTGAAGATCCCCTGGGCCGTCGCTCCCTCATGACGTAAAAGGGGAGGAAGGAGAACCGGAGAGCACGCCGTGTACACACCTCCGTTCTTGCGTGCGCGTGGTCAGAGCCAATCCTCGGGCGGCTCTTAGGCCGCGTGACTGGGAAGCAGGCTCCGCCCCTCTGAGCCGTCAAAACAATTGCCTCGAGCGGCAGCCATGATGGATTTAAAGGGGCAGTACCGGCCAGGGCGGCAGCCAGATCAACACCGCGCGGGTGAGTCTTTGAGAGTAACTCTGGGGCGGAGGGTTGAGGTCCCGCTACCTCTTATTCCCGCACTCTCGGACAGATAACACACCCCGCCGACTGACCTCACTCAACTACAGACAGACTAAAAAACTCCGCCCCCTGCGCTTCTTCCCGCCCCTCGGTGTCCAGACAGACAGACAGACAGGCAGTCAGTCGGCCTGCCCCGCCCCCTGCGCTACCAACTGACTCATTGACCTCGGGATTGTTGGGCCGCGGAGTCCTCTCCCGCGACGCAGACCTCCATCGTCCACCTGCACCTCCCCCGCCACCCCCGCCCATCTCACTCTCCCCATCCTGGGCCCAGGGCAGGTGGGCGGCCCGGGGCCCTCCACCGCCTGCCAACGCCGGGAGTCCCCCTCCCAGCGCCACGTTCCCTGTGGCCCTGCAGCCGCCCAGCAGCCCCGGCACCGTTCCCCGCACCGTCAGGCGCTGGGAGGCCCCTTAGGCGACTCTCCGAGCCGGTTAGCAGGTGATCCGAACAGACAGCCATGGCAGTGGCTGCGCCGGGACTGAGCACGTCTTCCTCCTTCCTCTTAACCCGGTGCTTCTCAACCTGGGCTGCACGTTAGAGTCACCTGGGAATCTTTTTAAAATCCTGATTTCTGGGCCTCATTCTCCGGAAATTCTGTTTCTTTGTTACTAATTTGTGGCCCCTCCCCATAACAAAGAGACAGAATTTCCGGAGGGCGAGGCCCAGAAATCAGGATTTTAAAGAGATTCCCAGGTGATTCTAACGTGCAGCCAAGGTTGAGAACCACTGTCTTAACCAGACGCGCCTCTTCTCGCGGGCCAGGTCCCCGGTCAGGGCTCGCTCCCTCCTTGGGGAGGACAGCTCCCGGGCGTGGGGAGGGAGGAGGGACACCGGTCGCCTTGCAGCAGGAGGGAGGGTGTTTGTCCTGGGTGGGGCTCCGTGCCAGGTCCTCCGGGTGGCTGTGAAGTGGCGAGAGAAGGGGTGAAACGCTGGACTCCTGGACTTTGGGCAGGGCAGGTCCTTCCGAGTCCCTGGCTGCCGATCGGAGTGTCTTCCGGGCTCCGGCCTGAGCGCCCCAGCCACGGGCTGTGCTCGGGAAACAGGTAAGAGGACTGCAAAGATGAGAAACAGGCCCCTTTGAAGACGGAAGAAGATAGCCTGAGGCCTGGAGGGCGGGGAATATGGGTTGGAAACTCGGGGGAAAGAGTTAGGGCTGACCAGGTTGCAGATGCTGGGGCCCTCGCATCTGGGTCCTGCGATGAAGGCTCTGTTTTCTTCCTTTCCCTGATTTAACTTTGAAACGTACCCTTCCCTTTCCCCAAAACCTCGGCACTATTTCCTGCAAAGTCTCCTGTCTGCTTTAACCCTGTTCCCTTTGCAACTCTCCCCAAACGCCCTGTGCTCTTTTAGTGCTGTCTTTCGTCTCCTGCCTTTTCCTAACCCAAGCAATCTCCTCTCTCTCTCTCTCTCTCTCTCTTTCTCTCCTCTCTCTCTTTCTCTTTCTCTTCGTTTAAGTCATTCCCTCTCCCTCTTTCTTTCCCACAACCTTAAGCTTTGTGTTTTTAGTGTCGTAGGTTCCCTCCCCACTGGTCACAGTCTCTCTCCAGTTAAAACACACGGTCGCCCATACCCGCTCTCCTCTCTTAACCTGGACCCTCACCACCCTCGGGCCAAGGTGCTCAGCCTCCCTTTCTTATTTTCACCTCACTGGAGCTCTGTTGTTTTCCCAGCCCAGGCAGGGTCCTCCAGGCCAGGATGTCGGGCCTGGTGTTGGGGCAGCGCGATGAGCCTGCGGGGCACCGGCTCAGCCAGGAGGAGATCCTGGGAAGCACGCGGCTGGTGAGCCAGGGGCTGGAGGCCTTACACAGTGAACACCAGGCGGTACTGCAAAGCCTGTCCCACACCATGGAGTGTCTGCAGCAGGGAGGCCACGAAGAAGGCCTGGTGATGCATGAGAAGGCCCGGCAGCTGCGCCGTTCCATGGAGAACATCGAGCTGGGGCTGAGTGAGGCCCAGGTGAGAGGGAAGACATGGTGCCAAGCGGCCCATGGAGGAGCAGTTGTCTGATTGGAGGTTTGGGATCACTTGGATCCCCTTGTCCTAGATTCTTGCATTCATTCATTCAGTAAATATGTATTAAGCTCCTACTGTGTGCCAGGCACCACTCTTCTGTGCACTAGAGACACATCATGAGCACAACACTCAAAAATCCTTGCCATCTTAGAGCTTGCTTTCTAGCTGGGGGAGGCAGACAATACATACATAAATTAGTAAATGATTCAATATGCCACAGTGATAATTGCTAAGGATAAAAGAATAAAATTAAAGCAGGGAAGGATAATATGAGAGGGCATATGAGTTTAGATAGAGTGGTCAAAAAAAGGCTTTACTGGCCGAAACCGGTTTGGCTCAGTAGATAGAGCGTCAGCCTGCGGACTGAAAGGTCCCAGGTTCGATTCCGGTCAGGGGCATGTACCTGGGTTGCGGGCATATCCCTAGTGGGAGATGTGCAGGAGGCAGCTGATTGATGTTTCTAACTATCTCTCTCCCTTCCTCTCTGTAAAAAAATCAATAAAATATATTTAAAAAAAAAAAAAAAGGCCGAAACCGGTTTGGCTCAGTGGATAGAGCGTCGGCCTGCGGACTGAGAGGTCCCAGGTTCGATTCCGGTCAAGGGCATGTACCTGGGTTGCAGGCATATCCCCAGTGGGAGATGTGCAGGAGGCAGCTGATCGATGATTCTCTCTCATCGATGTTTCTAACTCTCTGTCTCTCTCCCTTCCTCTCTGTAAAAAATCAATAAAATATATTTAAAAAAAAAAAAAGGCTTTACTGGCCTGGCCAGGGTGGCTCAGTGGTTGAGTGTAGACCCATGAACCAAGAGGTCACCAGTTCGATTCCCTGTCAGGGCACATGCCTGGGTTATGGGCTCGATCCCCAGAAGGGGGTGTGCAGGAGGCAGCCAACCAATGATTCTCTCTCATCATTGATTTTTTCCATCTCTTTATCTTCTCCCTTCCCATCTCCCTAAAATTAATAAAAACTTTTTTTTTTTTTAAGGCTTTACTGAAATGGTGACATTAGAGCAAAGGTTTGAGGATGAGGGAATGAGTCATGCAATAAATGGGGGAAAGGCACCCTAAGCAGCGTGGACAGCAAGTGCAAAGGCCCTGAACCAGCGCCTTTTTATTAAAAAAAAAAAAATTTATTATTGATTTCAGAGAGGAAGGGAGAGGGAGAGAGAGATAGAAACATCAATGATGAGAGAGAATCATGGATTGGCTGCCTTCTGCACGCCCCCTACTGGGGATTGAGCTCTCAACCTGGGCATGTGCCCTTGACCGGAATTGAACCCAGGACTCTTAAGTCCACAGGCCAACACTCTATCCACTGAGCCAAACCAGCCAGAGCGAGCCAGGGCCTTTTCAATGAGCTCAGTGAGAGCCAGTGTGGCTACAGTAGAGTGAATGAGGGGGACCAAAATAGAAAATGAAGTTCCAGAGGTAATGGGGTTGGGGAGAGGGGGAAGATTGTGTCGAACTTGTAAGTCAACATAAGGATGAGGAGAGGAGAGTTAACATTTTAAAAAGACCATCTGGCTGTTGGGTAGGAATTGACGGTGGCTTGGCCTAGGATGGTGACTATGGAGTTGGTGAGAAATTGGATTCAGGGTATATTTTGAAGGTAGAGCCATTGCTCCTCAACCCCACTTCCTGGCTCCTGCTAGTCCTGCCACCACTCCTGCCTATCTCTGAATACTCCTAGCCAGCATCTGGTGCTCACAGGATGTGCCCACCTAGGTGATGCTGGCTTTGGCCAGCCACCTGAGCACAGTGGAGTCGGAGAAACAGAAGCTGCGGGCTCAGGTGCGGCGGCTGTGCCAGGAGAACCAGTGGCTCCGGGACGAGCTGGCAGGTACCCAGCAGCGGTTACAGCGCAGCGAGCAGGCCGTGGCTCAGCTGGAGGAGGAAAAGAAACACCTGGAGTTCCTGGGGCAGCTACGGCAGTACGACGACGATGGGCACACCACGGTAAGCGTGTACGGGCGAGGCTGCCAGGATGGGGGGTTCGGATAGCTGGGAGTCACCACAGTTATGGGGCAATGGCCCCATCATCTGCAGGGGGCAGCACTGCTGCTCAGCCTGCTCCACCCGGCAGAATTCAGGTCCTGACCCCAGCTCCAGCTGACAGCAAGGGGAAAGAATATTCGCTCATTCAATCAACATTTCACTAAGTGATATCACACAGGCCAGGCACTGTGCACTCCGCTGGGGATGCAGCAGTGGACAAGGCAGAGTTCCTGCTCTCTCAATTACAGATTTGTGCGGGGGAGACAGGTAAACACCTGGACAGTTCCCATCCAGAATCCCAAGCTCTGCAATTAGGGAAAGCATAGCCCAGTTGAACAAGAACCTCCTAAAATTTGCTCTCAAGATGTATGAAATTTAACTCTCACTCAACAGGCATTTATATACCTTTATGCCTTAAGCAGTTCAAGAAGATGCATATAGGAGACATGTAAAGAACTAGAAAAGAGAATTCATGGGTTTTTTTGACCTTATAATGTAGCTGTAGGAACAAGACTTAAGTATGAGAACTCATGTGGGACAACACAAAGCAGCAAGTACTCGGTGCTGGGTGAGGGATCCAGTCAGTGTGGGGAGAGTTGCAAGGAGACAGGTTTCTGAGGACTGGAATGGTCTGAGAAAGAGTCACAGAGGAGGCAGGGTGCAGGGATGGTGAGATGTAGGTTAGATTTTTTACATTTAAATAGTTAGGAGTTTGGATAGATTTTGATGGATGATGAGGGAGAGGGAGGAGCTTTCTAAACTAGGGGGTGAGGGTGTCGCAGATAAGGCTCCAGGGCTGGGAAGCTGGTCTATTCCAGGGAAAGTGTGCTGGTTGCATGGGACACAATGGGGAAGCTGGGCAGCAGGGTTGGAGGTGTTTGTACAAGGCGGCAATGCCTTGTGGGCACAGCAGAGTTGCCCGTGTGAAAGTAGGTTAGACAGTGAGGGCTGGGCACTAAGTCCAGCATGAGCAGTGGCAGGTGATGGGTACGTGTCAGTAAGATCACACACTCCCTGCCCTCAGGACAGACAGGACAGACATATAATCAATGTAAACACACAGGACTATAATTACAGGAGTTGAGGGGGTGAGAGGTGGAGGCGGGAGAATGAGGGTACTTAGGAAGGAAGCTTTCTGAATGTGAAGAAAGGGAAAGTCGAGATTTGCAAATGAGAGGCCTTAGCTTGGTGAGACGAATGCTGGCCTTCCCAGGGCCAGGGACATGAACAGGGTTCGTTTCCTGGACCTCACCTGTCAGGGATTTCATGGTTCAGAGGGGTCCTGAAGAGGTTACTGGGGGGATATCTTTGCTGCTGCTTTCTTTCTAGGAGGAGAAGGAGGGTGATGCCACCAAGGATTCCCTGGATGACCTTTTCCCCAATGAGGAAGAAGAAGACCCAAGCAATGGCTGTGAGTCTGTCTCTGGAGTGGGAGGGTGAAGAGAGGCAGCAGGAGCCTGGCCCAACTGTGCCCCCTCCCCCAGCCCCCGTACAAAGGATGCTCACCATCCAGAAATAGTTCTCCATCTTCCTCTGGAGATGGGGCAGAGACTTGGCTGGTACTCTGATTTCCTCAGCACCCCCATCATTTCTTACTCATCAACATTGCCAGGTACTGTGCTAGGCATACTGAGATGAGAACGACGGGGCTTGCAGGAAGGAGTTCACAGCTGAGTGGGAGTGGAGGAACATGAGCTCCTCCAGGGAAAGAACCAGGTCTCTCTTATCTTTGTATCTCGGGCACAGCCCCTGGCTCATGCTTATGAAGGAAATGTTTGTTGAATGAATGAATTACTGGGTGAACAAATGGGACAGGTTCAAGCGAGTGGGCAAAAGAATAATAGTTGAGGCAGATTTCCAGAGAGAGAACCCGGGCGGGGGTGGGGGGGGTGGGCGGGTAGGTGCAGGCGTGGAATAAGACAGGGAGTAAGGGTGCGGAGGGCAGGCAGCAAAGGAGAGAGGAAGAGTCCCTGAGGAAGTCTCCTGTTCGTTTTCTGGGATGGTTTAGTGTCACGTGGCCAGGGCGCCCAGCATAGCGGATATGAGATCCCAGCGAGATTACGGACTCTGCACAACTTGGTGATCCAGTATGCAGCTCAGGGTCGCTACGAGGTGGCCGTGCCGCTCTGTAAGCAGGCACTGGAGGACCTGGAGCGCACATCTGGCCGGGGCCACCCAGATGTTGCAACCATGCTCAACATCCTTGCTCTGGTGTATCGGTGAGCACTGCCCTCCCTCTGGCCACAAATATGCTTCCAGGTTCCACCTTGATCCATCTTTGGCTCCCGCTCCTCCTCTCCACTGGGTATCTCTTCTCCCTGCTGGGCCTTCCAGGTGTATGCCACTTGGAGGCTTTCTTCTGTACCAGAACTCTCATTCTATCCATACCTGAGCCCTTGACCTTAGAGAATACTCCTTTCTCAGGCTCTTTGCTTGCCCAGTCTGTCTCCTGGGGAGGGTCTCTTTCTCTGTTTCTTGTGTCCAATAACCGATGGCTCCTCTTGACATGGTGAGTTTTGCATACAGTAGGGGTGAGTTGGTGAACCTGTCACTGCTCACAAGGGGCTTCGTGTCTCCTCATGGTGGGTCCAATCCCTAAATGTATCTCAGATCCCAAAGGATAGGAGGAAAGGAGAGGGCTTGGGGGCAGAGTTCACGGTAACCTCTTGATACTTTTGTCCTCTTCCAGGGACCAGAATAAGTATAAGGAAGCTGCCCACCTACTGAATGACGCCCTCAGCATCCGGGAGAGCACCCTGGGCCGGGACCACCCTGCGGTCAGTATTCCTTGCCCTCCTTCCCCCGTGCTCTTTTGGTCTCTCCTAGCTGTCCATCCTCTGCCCACAGCTTAGTCACCGGGGATGCTCAAGAAGGAGATGTGAGGACTCCTTTCTTCCAGGCACTGTCCACTGATCCCAACTCTGAGACCCAAATGACTCCTTAAAAAAAAGTTTTTATTGATTTTAGAGAGAAAGAGGAAGGGAGATGGAAAGAGAGAGAGAGAGAGAGAGAGAGAGAGAGAGAAATATCCATTAGCTGCCTTCTACATGCCCCTTACTGGGAATCAAGCCCAAAACCTAGGCATGTGCCCTGACTGAGAATCAAACCAGTAACCTTTTGGTGCATGGGATGATGCTCAACCAACTGTGCCACATCAGCCAGGGCCAAATGACTCCTCCTTATAATGAATTTTTTCCAGAAACTTAATTCATAGATTATGTAATCTACCTACACATATAATTTCCAAAACATTGAATAATAACTTATTAATATGAAAGTGAAACAGGGAAAGTAATTTATAATAAAATAATATATACAATACATTAAAATGAAATAAAAACACAATATAACAGTTGTACTGAATATAACTATGCTAGAAGATATGATATAGTAGTCTGATATATAATGAATAACTTTATATTTAGAAGGGGTAAGACCAGGAAACCATTCTATATAAGTATGAACCCTGCAGGTGTGACCCAGGGATTGAGCATTGACCTCTGGACCAGGAGATCACAGATGGATTCCAGGTCAGGGCACATGCCTGGGTTGTGGGCTTGATCCCCGCTAGGGGGCATGCAGGAGGCAGCCAATCACGATTCTCTCTCATTGTTGATGCTTCTACGTCTCTCTCCCTCTCCTTTCCTCTCTGAAATTAATAAAAACATATTTAAAAAAATAAGTATTCAAAATGACAGCAGAAGGATTGGTGGATATGAGGTTAAAATATAATGTTAGAATAACAGCAGACCAGATTTATTTGTATATCATAAAACAGAGAGAAATAAGCAGGGGTAGCACGCTAAGGTAAACGATGGGTTGTCAAAATGGAGAAAATGAGAAATAAGATATTTCTGAAAGTGAACTCACTGTGTGAAAATGATTCCCTATGTTATGACATGTGATAGGCAGAGATGCTGTATCTCAGAAAACATCACTTGTGTCTTGATGTCCCACCGAGTGTCAAAGCTTACATTTGTCAGAGAATGTCAGGCAGGACATTGAACATTTGGCCGAGCAATTCCACACATGCAGAACATCTCTAGCTTCCTTGCCTCCCCAAAGGTAATAAGGCCCCCAATATTCATGGCAACCAAAAACAAACAAACACCACACAAATAAAACCCACCTTCAGAAATATAAAAAAGTGCCCCTAGGGGGCGATGCCCCCCCTAGAGAGCCCCAGAGCCATCCAGTTCAGCATTTCCCCCTCCCCGGACTCTGGCTAGGGTGGCAGAGTCCGTTTCTCTTGGGGGTGTGCGGCGTGGGGGAGGACCTCTAACTCTCAACGTCCTTGAAAGCACCAGTGTCTGAGGGGACAGGCCTGTCTTCCTAGGTGGCTGCCACACTCAACAATCTGGCCGTGCTCTATGGTAAAAGGGGCAAATACAAGGAGGCGGAGCCGCTGTGCCAGCGGGCACTGGAGATCCGAGAAAAGGTGCCCACACCCTCTCCCCATTCTTCTCTGCTGCTGTGACCCCTTCTCCAGCATCTGTCTTCTGGTTTACCCTCTTGCCTCACTTTGTTTCTTACCTCCCTATCTCTGCCTTGTCTTCTCTTCTTTTTTTTAATTATTTTTTTTATTGTCTAAAGTTTTACATACGTCTCCTTTTTCCCCATTGATCTTCTCCCTGTCCCCCTCACCCCCCCCCCCCCCCGCAGCCATTCCCACCCCGGGCAAGCCCCCACCGCCCCAGTGTCTGTGTCCATTGGTTATGCTAATATGCATGCATACAAGTCCTTTGGTTGTTCTCTAACCACCCCCCCCCCCTTCCCCTGCCTTTTGTCTCTGGATCTATTTTTGTTCATCAATTTTTGTTGATCATTATATCCCACATGAGTGAAATCATGTGATATTTATATTTCTCTGACTGGCTTATTTTGCTTAGCACAATGCTCTCCACTTCCATTCATGCTGTTGCAAATGGTAAAAGTTCCTTCTTTTTTATAGCGGCGTAGTATTCCATTGTGTAGATGTAACACAGTTTTCTAATCCACTCATCTGCTGATGGGCACTTGGGCTGCTTCCAAATCTTAGCTATGGTGAATTGTGCTGCTGTGAACATAGGGGTGCATATAGCCTTTCTGATTGGTGTTTCTGGTTCCTTGGTTGTCTTCTCTTCTGTCATTCCCTTTCCCCGTTCCCTGTAGGTGCATGTGCATGTGTGTGCACACACGGACACACATACTTACAGCCACCTATCCCTCCTTTGCTTCCCTTCAGGTCCTGGGCACTGACCACCCAGATGTGGCAAAGCAGCTGAACAACCTGGCCCTGTTGTGCCAAAACCAGGGCAAGTATGAGGCTGTGGAACGCTATTACCGGCGGGCACTGGCCATCTATGAAGGGCAACTGGGACCAGACAACCCTAATGTAGCCCGGACCAAGAACAACCTGGTAAGGGACAAGGGGGCATAGTGGGTGGAAGGAGGGGAGGGGACAGCATCATAGTCTGATACATTAACACCATCACCTTTGTGCCATCTCTGGGGCTGTCTTTGGGGCTGAGGGATCTGCTTCATTCCAGTGGGAAGCAGAAGTCCTACAGCCTCTTAGGATGGAGTGGGAACACTCTTGACCATAGCTAGGAAAGGAGGTGTGAGGAGGATCTCTGGGGAAAGTCATAAAGAGAACACGAAGTGGAAGTCCCTGAGCCTGGCTGAGAGCTTGCTCCATCTCTTGCTCCTGTGTTTTTGCCTTCCTGCCCCCAGGCTTCCTGTTACCTGAAACAGGGTAAATATGCTGAGGCGGAGACGCTCTACAAAGAGATCCTGACCCGAGCCCATGTGCAGGAGTTTGGGTCTGTGGACGGTGAGTGGTGATGGCCTGGAGAGGGAGCTGCTGGGAGGGAAAGAAGTGCAGACCAAAGGTTGGGGGTTAGGCCACAGTGGTTCCCAGGGGGAGCCAGACCCCTTTAGTCCAGCCCTGTGGGCCTCTGGGTCCTGGCTCCCCCCATACTGTAAAGCTCAGTTTTCTAACCTTGCCATGCCATCCCATGTATCACCCCCAGATAACCACAAGCCCATCTGGATGCATGCAGAGGAGCGGGAGGAAATGAGCAAAGTGAGTGGGGAGCCAGCCTGGGGAGCCTGGGGAGCCTGAGGCTCCCAGGGCCTCTGTCTTACTCCTGGCACTAGCCCAGTTCTTCACTTCCCAACCAAGCCCCAGCTCCAGATGCATGGTGCCTTCCCCAACCCAGCCTGCACTCTGCCCAGCTCCAGCTTGCACCCCAAATCTCTGTAGTCACATCTCTGGCTTCCTCTCCCCTCTGTCCTCCTGCAGACCCGGCACCGGGAAGGTGGCACACCCTACGCAGAGTACGGAGGCTGGTACAAGGCCTGTAAAGTGAGCAGGTAAGCGGCAGTGAGAAGGTGGCTTGGCCTCTGAGGCCCTCCATTCAGCCCTGATCCTGGCCTCCTGGACCTTTCCCTTTCCTCCCTTTGACTTGCCTTGGCCTTAGCTCTGCTCTCTCCCTCTCCTGTTTCTTTTTTCTTTTTTAATCCTCACCCGAGGATAGTTTTCAATTGATTTTATAGAGAGAGTGGAAGAGAGAGGGAAAGACAGAGAAATATTGATGAGAGAAATACATTGATTGGTTGCTTCCTGCACGAGCCCTGACCAGGGACTGGGCCTCAAAGCAGCCTGCAGATTGCGGAATTGCAGGGCTTCCCTCGAACCCGTGACCCTTCGGTCTTTAGGCCAATGTTCTATCCATTGAGCCAAACCGCCTAGGGCTCCTGTTTCTTTTTAGAGCCCATCCTCACCCCCTTCCCTGGTCTCACCCCCCACAGCCCCACAGTGAACACCACTCTGCGAAACCTGGGAGCTCTGTACAGGCGCCAGGGCAAGCTGGAGGCAGCCGAGACCCTGGAGGAGTGTGCCCTGCGTTCCCGGAAACAGGTCAGAGGCTGGGAGGGGAAGGGTGTCCCGAGGTAGTGCCCTCGGGACAAGACCACTGAGGCTTCTTCTGAGTCTCGGAAGAACACGTGGAGGGACCAAGGAGGGAGACCGAGAGAGGAAGGTGATAGCCCCTGTGGTTGTGGTGGTTTTAGGTGTGTTCTTACCCCTACCTGCCCTTTGCAGTCAGAAATCCAAGTTCAAGGTTCACTTCACTGAAAGGGATTATTAAAAGGGAAGCCCTGCCCTTCCACAATTTGAAGACTCTGTTAAAGAGAGGCATGCATCGCTGGTGTGGATGAGGGGAGCCCAATGTCAAGAGCTTCTCAAATTGTGGGTGTTAGCTCATTAGTGGGTCAAGAAAGCAATTCCGTGTGTGCCATGGCTAAACATATATGTGCATCTATACGTAGGAATGCATCGCACATAGAAAAGGTGGGTATCGTTCCAGTGTGTGTACTGGGACATCACTAGGAAAAGTGTCTTCCTTCCTGTGGCTGATGGTGAAAAAGGTTTGAAAGACCCATCCTGAGGAGTAAGGAGTGGGAAGTCCCAGCTTCTTCCTTTCTCTTCCAGGGCACTGACCCTATCAGCCAGACCAAGGTGGCTGAGCTGCTTGGGGAGGGCGACAGTGGAAGGACCTCCCAGGAGGGTCCTGGGAGCAGCGTGAGATACGAGGGAGGTGAAGATGCCTCTGTGGCTGTGGAGTGGTCAGGGGTAAGTCTGGCGATTGCCCTTGGGTCTCTCCTGCCCCTGCCTGCTGGTGTCAGTGAGAGGCTCTGAGCCTGTCCATGAAGGATATGAGAACATGTTCCCGCTCCAGTTCAGTCAAGACCCTCCCTCTCAGAGGAATCTACCAGCCAGCTAGTGGCTGGGCTCTGGTTTTCAGTCCCTGGGCCTTTGCGGGAGGGGTGTGTGTGCAGAATAAATGGCAGGACTTGACTCAGGAGCCAGTCTGCATGGGGTCCCCTTGGCTTCTGTTCCCCATCCCTCTCCACCAGGATGGCAGTGGGACCCTGCAGAGGAGCGGCTCTCTCGGCAGGATCCGGGATGTGCTTCGTAGAAGCAGTGAGCTCCTGGTGAGGAAGCTCCAGGGAACTGAACCTCGGTCCTCCAGGTACACAGTGAGACAGATATGGCAACGCAGGCAGGCGGGCCTGTCCGCCAAAGCCTCTGGGCCTCTCACCTCTGGAGCAGTGTCTTGGAGAGAATCATAGAGCAGGTCCATGGGATGTCCATGGAGAGCGTTCAGGGAAAATGGTGCCCCAGTAGGGGGAAAAGACACCTGAGGAGATGCTCTTTACCGATGCAGATAAGAAAGTGCATGTGTGTTGGGGCGCGGGGCGGGGGGGGGGGGGGATGGGGAGGAGGCAGAGACTTGCTTTTGTGTGGCAGGCCCACAGCCTTAGTAACATCAAGAGGAAGTGCCCTGGCCACTGAGCAGTGGTTAGAGTGTCAGCCCGAGCACTGAAGGCTTGAGGGCTGGATTCCTGGTCAAGGGCACATACTCTGGTTGCAGGTTCCATTCTGGACCTCAGGTTAGGTCAGGGATGTGCAGGAGGAAACAAATTGATGTGTCTCTCTCACATCCATGTTTCTCCCTCCCTCCCCTCCCCTCCCTTCTACTCTCTCTAAAGAAAAAAATCAATGGAAAAAATATCCTTGGGTGAGGACTAACAAAGAAAAAAAAAAGGAAGGAAGAGGCCTCAATTCTTTCTTTTCCATTGTAGCAGCAACATGAAGCGGGCAGCCTCCTTAAACTATCTGAACCATCCCAGTGCAGCACCCCTGCAGGTGAGAGCAGTGCTGGTGAGCTTATCGGTGGGTGAGGAAGAAAGGACAGCCTTAGAGCAAGCCCAGGGGAGTTAGGGAAGGGGGAGAGTCATCTGGGATGAAGACTCTGGCTAGGGAACTGGACCTGGCAGCCCGAATCAGGCAGGCAGCTTGGTGGTGGTGGTGGTGACTAGGAAGGGACAGTTTCAGGTCAGAGATAGTAGCAATTAAATTCATGGGGTGGGGGGGAACAGGAATCAGTGTTCTCTAAACTGGTACTTTAGAATTAGTAATAATTCAAGAAAGATTTGGGGTTTCTAATTGCTCTTCCTCCTGTAGCCACCAGACACCTTACCTTGGGGACTCAGTAGTCAAGAAAAGGGAAAAAGAAAAAAGTATCCAATCATCTCCTTTTGAAAAGACAGTAATGACATTCTAACGGAAACGACCACTTGCATCAACACATTCAAAGTATATGCCAATATTCATGTGGCTCTTCCAGGTCTTTTCTCCACCCGACTGTGGCCTTCTGGAAAATCCTAGCAAAGCCTCAGATCTTGGGGTTGAGGTTACAGGTCCATCGTAGGTCAAGAGATAAGACTGCAGCCACGAGATGGACAGAGTCCAGGGGACAGTCTTCAGGAGGGTGAGGTTCCTGGGCTGATGGCCTATGTTGTCTGTTACAGGTCTCCCGAGGCCTCAGCGCCAGCACTATGGACCTCTCTTCAAGAAGCTGACATTCAACCCACCCCCCAGGTCTCCTGGGTTCCCCCACAGCCCTCACAGCATTCCCTCTTGCTCCAGGCTCTTCCTGCCCCTTGGGGGGACAGTGAAGGGGAACAGTTAACCAGAAGATTGCTGCTGCCCTTAGGGTCTCAGCTCCCTCCTCAGGAATCCTTTTCAAGGACCCTCAGGACATCCTCTCCCCACCCTGTGGTCCTCGAGTAGCTAGCTCCGAGGCTCCCAGGGTGGGGAAGGAGCAGGTATGCACCTCAGAGATGCAGCCTGCTGCTGGCTTATCTGTCAGAGGTTTGGGCTGGCCAAGCAAGATACCCGGCCCTGGCCTCCCTTGTTCCCTCCGCTGCCTCTCTTCAGGTCCATGTATTTCACTTTTCTTAAATAAAAGAATCAGGTAACCATTCTGCCACTTGAGTCCTGATTGAAGAGGGTAGGAAGCAAGGGTTGTGTTGGAGCCCTTCCCGGAAGGAAGGGTGAGGGGCAGTGATGGATGGGGCAACAGGAGTGTTGATTTTTGGATCTCTCCACTCTTCCTTCCCTGTTTGTATCCTCTCCAGCAGGGCCTGCAGGAAGGCATCTGGGGGTGGGGGAGGAGGCCCACACCCCAAGGAGAAGGTGCTGTGGCTGGGTTGTCAGGGACATGTGGTGGCCATGTGGCAGGACCCTGGAGTCCTGGCGCCACTGCTCCCGGCGGTGAGGCCCTCCGTGGCTGCCCCTCCTCCTCCAGCTGCTGGGGGGAAGGGAGGTCTAGGCAGGCCTGGGGGCCTCCGGAGCCAGAGGGGAAGGAGGCACTCACTCCATCCCCTCAGCATGTCCTGGAGCCTGAGCAGCAGCTGGGGCCCATCTTCTAAAGCTTGACTCCTCCTGACCCGCCTCCTACACCCCTTGCTGCTTTCACAACAAAGAAAGAATGTGGGGGTGGCGGCGCTGGGGTGGGGGTGCCTGGAACGGGGCTGTGCTGGGCCTCCCCACAGCTGGAGACTTGGCCATGCCCTGACACAGCCCAGGCTGCCTGGGATGGACTTGGGATGGATTTGTCAGCTTAACAGCCGTCAGTCAGCCTGGTGCTCCGAGTCCAGCCAGTTTCTACCTTTGGGCTCATGGTGGTCCAGAGCCAAACCAGAGCCCAGCCACGCACCGGTCCCTCATCTCTCCTGGGCTCCGCCGTACCTCCAGGTTACCCTGCGTGGGGGACACCAAGGATAGCCGTCTGTTCTAGGTCTGGCTAAGGATTCAGGCTGCAAAGTTCCCTCCCACCCGCGGGCTTGGGGGAGCTGTTGGTCAGAGTCCCCTGGAAGGCCCCGAGCTGACATCCTCCCCAGGGGCCACGGAATCAAAAGTCCCTACGCTGCCCGCGTCCTCGCAGATCAGGCGGAGGCACAGCCTCTCACCCCACGGCGCTCTGGTCCCGGGCCGTCTCCGGGGCCGCCCTCCGCCCGGGATCCAGCTCCAGACCCCTCCCCCAACCGCGAGCTCCGCCCCGCCACGACGGGGAGGGGGCGTTGAGTGGGCGGGGCGCCGCGCGGCGGCGGCGGGGAGGGGGCGTCGTGGGGCGGGGCTTGGCGGCGGCGGCGGAGACGCGCGAGGACTCGGAGGTACCGGGCGCGCGCGGCTCCGGTGAGGGACGCCTCCGGCTCCGGCTGCTGCCTCGGCGCCCGCGCTTCGGTGCGCTCGGCCTCCGGGGCCCGCCGCGGAGCGCAGTCCGCGCGTCCGCCCGCCCGCCGCCTTCCCCGAGCCCCCGTGATGGGAACGCGGGGCGCCCCGAGCTGCCCCCGCCGGCTGCCTCTGCTCAGCGTCCTGCTGCTGCCGCTGCTGGGAGGTGAGTACGGCGAGCTGGGGGAGCGGGCTCGGGCGCGCGGGAGCCCCGCTGCTACCAGGGGGCGCCCGGGGCACGGGTTTGGGCGGCGGGAGCGGAGAAGACACCCTGGAGAGGCTGCCCGGGGCGCGGGGTCCCGGCGGCTGGGAGGCGGCCCAGCCCTGAGCGGACGCGGTCGGCGGGGGACCCTCTGCCACCCACGTCCACGAGGTCGCGGTCCGGCTCCCACAGAGTTTCCCGGCCTCCGCGGAGAGTTGTGCTCGGAGCTGCCGGGAGTTGCCGGCGCCCGGGCCCCGGGGGGGGAGTTTATTTTCGGGAGAAAAACGACTACCCCCACTTCGGGGGGTGCAGCGAGGTGGCTGGCGGCGGGGGAGACGGGTGCCCCTGGCGGGCTCAGCCCAGGTGAGGGCGGCCGGCCCGGGACCAGCTGCGGGACCGACCTGCGGCGCGCGGCAGCTTTGTTACCTCCGCCGGCCCGGCGCCCCCGGCTTCCCTCCGCCCCGCTCCGGGGCAAGCCGGACCCCTGCCGGCCCTGCTGGCCCTGTGGCGAGGGCGGGAGAAGGGGGAGTCAGGGCCGCCCCATCTCCTCCAGCTCCTGGGCCCGAGCCCACTCCCAGCCGGGGCGGAATCTGGGGAGCGGAGTCCCAGGCTGTCGCGGTGACTAATGTGTGAAGGCCGCTGCCAAGATCGGGCATGGCCGGCCTGCAAAGGTGCGGACGGGGCTTGCGCCGCTCCTTCCTGGATTCCCATCCTGTGCCTCCTCCCCGAGGAAGCGAACCCCGCTTTCTACAGGCCAGGCAGGCAGAGTTCCATCTGCCTTTTCTTCAAGCGCTCAGCATTTCCACGAGGGCGTGGCCCTCTCTCCGGGACAGACGGGACCGGATCCCACCCCCTTACCCCTTCACCCCTGTACCCCGTCACCCCCTCACCCCTTCACCCCCATCCCCCCTCACCCCCTCACCCCCTCCCTGCCTATATTCCCTGCCCGGGTCACACCTGAGAGTCACCCCTGCGGTATGGAAGTGCTTTACAGGAAAGCATCAAACTCCCTGCACAGCCTGGACTGGCAGTAGGCCCCCATCCTTCTCCCTTCAATAAACCACAAACTTCGAGGATGCTTGTGGCAGCCACCCTCCCTGGGGAGCCCTGCTCCGGGGACCTGGTCCTAGCTCATCACTGCCTTCCTTTGAAGAGTGGCCTTAGGCAGGGTGGGGGTAGAGAATGGCCCTTTCTGACATCTTCCTGGCTGCTGAGGGGTTTTGGTGCCCATGGAATCAACATCTCGGCCACCCCTGGTTGTAAAAGGAGAGATGATTGTAGCCCAGGACCCAGGGGTAAGAACAGGCTCCAGGGATTTGTGGGAGGTGTTTCTGGAGCTGCCCTGTGTTCCTTGTGATGTGGGGTGGTTATGGCTCCTGGCAGAACCCACATCTGCTCCCAGAGGAAGTATGGAAGTTTTTTTTTTGGTGTTTTTTTTTTTTTGCGCAGCCAGGATGGGGGGCCCAGCCATATGGGTGAGCAGCCGGAGCTCACAGGCTTCCTAGGTCAGCCAGCTGTTTGGGGTCTGGGCCTGCGGGTCGCCTGACATGGCTGCCTTCGCCGCGGATGTTTCGAGTTCTGGAGTCTAGGGCAGATTCTGGTGGAGACGGGGCTCTTGTGCAACAAATGTTCAATTCCTTCCGTGAGAAGAGGACTCTGATGGTAACGGATGTTAATCCGGTGACTGGTGTTTGGGGGGGGGGGGGCTTTTGTGGGGGAAGTTAGGGCAGGCTGAGGGCTGGAGGTCTGGAATCTCCTCTGGGGGTGGGGGGACGTCTTGGGCTCAACAAAGGAACATTTTAATGAGAGCCTTAAATCAGTTCCACCAAATGTGCCCTGGTGTGGGACTGTCCATGTGCTGTAAACAATTTCAGCCAAGGCTTCGGCGCCTGCTGTCTTCCAGTGAAATTGGGGGACCCAACCCACCCCTGTCCGGCATGACCAGGGGGCAGTGATTTTTAAATAGATTACAGTAGATTTTCCCATCTCCTTGTTTGTGTAATTAGCCGGAGTTGTAGGGAGACCCCGCTGTTAATAAGGTTGGAGTAAGGGACTAGGTTGGGACTAGGTGGCTGGGCTTGTGGATTAGACCATTCTGAAGTTCGGGTAATGACGCTGTAAACGGCTGAGTAACTTTCCAGACTTTGAGATCCCTGTTGTGATAAGTATGGTGGTGGTGGAGGAGGAGGAGGAGAGGGCTTAACATTTGCAACCTGGGATTCTGGGCCCCAACTGCTCGGTCAGTTGTGGTCATTCCCCATCCCCGTTCCCATCGGCACCCCCCCCCCAACCCCCCGCCCGTCTTTCCTCCAGGCTCTTGTTTCTTTGGGGAAGTAAAATTGTCACGTTCTGAGAGAGGCTGACGTTCTGAGAGCGGCTGTTCTGCAGACTCCTCGAGGCTCTGCAGCCTGTAATTCAGGCTTAGGAGTTGCTTGTTATCAGTGATGGGCTTTCTTAGATGTTGAGAAGGACATCCCGGCTCGGCACCACACTTGCCAAAGGATCCAGTCAAGCGCCTGGGGCTCAGAGCAGGGTTGAGTGGTGGAGATGAAATGTTTGGCAAAACAGCAACTCCAACTCTGACAGGCCCTGTGTCCCTGGGCAAATCTCTTGACCTCACAGTTGGCCTCCTCTGTAAAGGTACTTACTTCCTGGGGTTGTGCTGAGGATTAAATGTGATGAGTATATAAAGGCCTCCTTTCTTGTTCTTCCTCTCCTGTGGTGTGCTTCCAACATACCTTTCCAGCTCTACAGTCTCCCCAACAATAAACATTGTCCACCAACTGGAACCCTCCATTCCACCCAACCAGTCTCATTCCTGACGCCTAAAACACACATGGCTCCTCAGACCTTTCATTTCCCTCTGTCCAGTCCCCAGTCATGGACTGCCTCCCCTCCTCTCTCTCTCTCTTAAAAAAAAATTGTTTTTATTGATTTCAGAGAGGAAGGGAGAAAGAGAGAGAGAGAGAGAGAGAGAGAGAGAGAGGAGAGATACATCAGTGATGAGAAAGAATCATTGATCCTCCTGCATGCCACCCACTGGGGATTGAGCCCGCAACACAGGGCATGTGTCCCTGACTGGAATCAAACCCGGGACCCTTCAGTCCGCCGGCTGGCATTCTATCCCCTGAGTCAAATCAGCTATGGCTCCCCATCTCTCCTTGGCCCAGCTCTACCTCCATTTCATCCCCCAAACTGTCCTCTCTCTCCTGCCAGAAAGTGGATGCCTGATGAACTTCTGGACTCCTAGGACACCTTCCATATTTTTGTCCCATATATTTAGGCGTCGGGTTTTCATTTACTGAAGGGCTCTCCCTTTAGAATTCAGTACAGTGGTTTATAATGGGTCCGTATTTGGTTTATTAAAAAGGTCGATGCACCTTTTGGGTAGATGGCAGAGTAGCCAAGGGCAAAGGTGAACAGCCCCTTTGCCTCTAGGCATTGGGTCCGTGTGCCCTTTTCAGCTTCTCTGGGTTGGGTGCCTGTGGTTCCTCCCTGTGTCTGCTCTGCTGTGACCCAGTCACGGGACCAGCTCTTCCTCTGTTTCTGGGCTGGCTGTTCTTTGTGGTGCTTTCTGAGTTTTGATGTGGCTACTGGCCTTCTCCAAGAGTTCCTGGGCGCGGGCAGCCACCTCTACATATGAAGCCGACCTGCCTGGGAAGGCCACAGCTTAAAAACCGTGAACTGGGTAGGGGCCTTGATTATCCACAACTTTGCCACTCAAAATAAGGTCCAAGGACAAGTGGCATCAGCATTTCCTGGGAGCGTGAATCAGAATCCCAAACTACGTTTTAGCAGTCTCCTCCGCTGACTGTTCCCCCGAGTTCCAGAAGTCCTGCTCTAGGCATCTCTCCTTACACAGAAACTCTGGTTGCAGCAGGACAAAGTAGGGGCCCTGGATCTTGCAGTGTTTGGAGAGTGAGCCAGTTCATGTGCATACTCTTTGGTGTGATGTGTGTATTTAAAAATGACCTCACTCTGGATTGAATTTGAATCAAATTCTTTTAGGATACTTGTCCATTAAATATGTGACAGCCCTGGCCAGGTGGCTCAGCTGGTTGGAGCGTTGTCCCTTACACCAAAGGGAGGTGGGTTTTATTCCCGGTCAGGGCACATACCTAGGTTTCAGCTTTTTTTTTAATTTTTTTATTAAATCCTCACCTGATGATATTTTTCCCATTGATTTCTAGAGAGATTGGAAGAGAGGGAGGAGGGGAGAGAAAGAGATGGAAGGGAGGGAGGGAGGGAGGGAGGGAGGGAGAGAGAGAGAGAGAGAGAGAGAGAGAGACATCGATGTGAGGCACATTGATTGATTGCTGGGGAACCTGCAACTGAGCTATGTGCCCTTGACCGGGAATCGAACCTGCAACCCTTTGGTCGGTGCTCTAACTACTGAGCGACCGTCTGGGTTTCGGGTTTGATCCCTGGTCAGGGTGTGTGAGTGTGGGCGGTGGCCCATCAACGTTTCCCTCTCAAATCGATGTGATTCTCTATCTTTCTCTCTCTCTCTCTCTCTCTCTCTCTCTCTCTCTCTCTCTCCCTTTCTCTCTCTAAAAATAAAAAACATATTCCCAGTGAGGATTTAAATTTTTTTAAAAGAAATGGGTGACTCTAAAAGGTTCACATTAGTGTGATATTCTGTTCCTCTTGGAGTCTCAGTTTTTCTCAGAGGGGCATGTGTCTATTTTATAATGAAAGCCAGTGGAGAAATTGAATTTGTTAGGCAGTAATTTGGTCAGTGGACGACTTTTCAGGAATACAGTTGGTTCCTAAAGGGAGGTGACGTCTTCACTGGGCCTTGAGAGTCGTGTTGGAGCATTTCACATTTTGGAGTGATGAAGGGGTTTGTGTGAGTTTGTGTTTAAACCAGTGCAGTTTCTGTGAGATTCATCTGGGATGGAGATTGGCTGGTTCAGACTTAATTTGTGAGCCAGCAGCAGTTTGGGGCCAGGGATTAAGTCTTTGGTGTTTTCCTAATGGAAGAAGGGGTCATTAGGACCCTGGGTCCCCTGGCCTCCCTTGGCCTCCCATGGCCTCCCTAACCTCAGTAATATGCCTTTCTGCTGCTCCCCCCCCCCCCCCCCCCCCGCAGAGCCACATGGTGGGGTTAAGGCTCCCCCGTTTGTGGCTGCCTGTGGCTGCCGGTGAGGGCTCTAGCCTTGCCTTCCAGCTGCCGGCCTGCCTCTTTCTTCACTCCCTGCTCTGGCCCCCCACTGCCTGGTCCTTTTTTGTGGGTGGAAGTTCTGCCGTGGTGGCTGGGTTAGAGTCCTGTCTTGGGGTTCTCTGAGTTCACTCCTTCGTGCACACTTGGCCCTGCCGAGCCCCCGGCGCTTTGGTGGAGCTGGCACAGGAGCTGCTGCAGCTCATCAGCGGTTTGAGGAAGCCCTCTGTAGTATGTCACTTTTTCCATCCTCTTTTCTTCTCTGGATTTGGGCCGTTTTCCTGCCAGCAGCAGTGGGGCAGGGAGGGAGCTTTGTTGGAAGGGTAGACGTACCAAGGCGCCTTTCCCCTCTTGCTTGGTTTGGGTTCTCCACGCTCTTGTGTCCCTGAGCGCATTAACATGGAATGAATACACAGCTGAGTGGAGTGCAGTCTCCCTGGGGTCCTGCAGATCCCAAGTCCCTGCCAGGCGCTTCGACCATCATGACGAGTAGGATATGCACCTGCCGGTTTAGGTGTGTATATGTGACTGGGTCCTGAGTCCTGGGGTGTGGATGATGAGCCACAGGTAAGGAAGTACAGTGTAGACTAGTTTCTCTCAAAAATGTGGTCCAGAGACCATCTGTGAATATGGTGGAGGGCAGGTAACCATAGGTACTGATTAACATTTGGGGGGCTTTCCTGCAGACTTACCATCAGAATTGTTTGGGGCAGGAGTAGAAGGTGCGTTTCAGTTTCTTTAGATTATGTTGTATTTTTTGAATAGCTACTCCAGTTACATAGTTCAGATCTCAAAAGGAAACTGCATTTTACAGGAGCTTCCCAGGAGATTCTCACCTTCACTCAAGTTTGAGACCCTCTGGGTGGCCCTGAGGAGAATTTGTCCATCTAAGGAGGAGGTGTGGTGATGAGAAAGAGGTTGGTGTTAATGTCAAGGGGCTCAGGAGCAAGTCAGTTAAAAGTGTTGGAGGCTCTTCTATGGGTGACGCTGTCTCAGGTGGGGAAGGAGGCAAGAAGGAGACAAGATGGAGAGATGTGAATCAGATGAAGTATAAAGAAAGACACCATTTGGAATTGTGCTAGATGGAATAGAAGAACATTCCAGAATGTGTACGATGGTAAGTCAACGATGCAGGTGCAAATGGGAAGGGCTTCAGAGAGGAGAGAGGGTTGCTAGCTAGTAGCTGTAGGCTGCATGAGGGCATTGGACCAGGCGCCTGAAAACTTGGGTGGCCCTTGTTATAATTCGTCAACATCCAGGCACGATAAAGGAAGAGTGGTGACATCTACGATCCTGTGGCACTTGCTTTTGTCTGTCTGGTCCCGGCTCAGTTGCTGCCTCCCCACACAACCCTAAGCGGCTTCATTCACCTTTCCCAGCCTTGGTTTCCTCTTCCGCAAAATGCAAATGAGGCTGGTCCCTGCCCTGCAGGCTGGTGCTCCTGGCTGTGGAGATGGTCGCCCAGCGAAGCCGCCCCTCTGGCCAGCCCTGATGTCCCTTCCCGGAGACTGCCCTGACCCTCTGCATCCCTTTACGCACGGTGTCAGCTTCTCTTCCCAGTCCTCAGTCTCTAGAATGGTTTGCAGGGGCTCAACAAAGTCGCTCTTGACAGGCAGCTCTACAAATGGTTTCCTCGTTCGAAAGCACAGATTTTTCTGAATGGGTCTCAGTATTCTAACAGCAGCCCAAAAATGTGGGCACAGCCACTGTGCATTTCCTGGTGGGAATTCTCCCTCCGTCTGTCCCAACAGCCGCTCCTCCCCAGGGTGGTCAGCGCTGGCGCAGGGCCGCCATCTCCCCGGCATGCTGACTTCTTCCAGGGAGCGGGCAGTGCGCGGCTTCTCGCAGCCTGGGGAGGGGCTTCTGTCCTCACCGGGCGGCTGTGGGGGTTTCCCCGGTCGGTCACTCTGTGTAACTTGTGGGAACTTCTGTCAGCGCCATGGGAGGTTCCTGAGGTGCTGTGTGGTCTCCCTGGGGGTGGTGAAGGTGGTCAGAGTGGGCACTAGCATACACTGGCTCTCCTTTGTCTGCTTCTTGGGGTGGTGGGCAGGGAGGAGGATGCTTGGCTGCTTTGGGGACTGCCGAGGTGTCTCAGCCACTAGCTCACACAGTGCCTTTGTGCACAGGAGAACGAGGCACCGTTCCCCCGAGTGAACGCAGCCCTGCACCAGGACACGGGCTGTGGCTCGTGGAGCACAGGCCGTGCCACGACGGCCCGGCACCTAGAGCCTGCACATCCTGCACAGTCAGACGTGACCGTCCCGTTGCAATGAGGGCTTTGCAACCGGCGGCTCTTTGCGTCCCATGGACCACGGTGAGATCGGTGACTTCTAAGAATGTTTCAGGTGAACGCTTTTCCCTGCTGTCCTGCCTCCTGTGGTGGTAGGAGAAGCCTGGGAGGGTGGGGCCCTGGCTGCGCCCGCTCTGCAGTCTGTGCCTGTGGCTGCTGAGGTCTCAGCCTGTGTCTGGGCTCCTCTCCCCGCCAGAGGATTTTGCTGCCTTGCAGATGGAGGCTTTTAGCCTCTGTGGTCATTGATAGAGAAGGCTGAGTCTTCGGGTCAGAGGGGCAGGGCTGCTCAGCGTTTCCTTCACAGTTAATGAGGAGCTTCAGGCTTGCCCCTCTGCCTGGGCACCCCTGGGCCTCCCGTGGCCCCACAGAACACGTTGGGGCATTTCTGACTTAGAGGAAGTCCTGTAGTGGAAATGACGTCAGTCACAGAGAAGGGGCCTCGGTCCGGATGGGCTCCTGTTCAGTGTACCCTGGGGAGGCACTGAAGGAACACTGACCAGGCTGGGAGTTGGGAGACTGGACCCTACCCCCACATTTGCCCCAGACTGTTCGAATGACGTTGGGCAAGTCCCACCCACCGCCTGGGCCTCAACTTGAGAGCAGAAGACCTTGGAGGACCCTTTACTGTGACCCTGACCTTCGAGACTGACCCGACCCAGGATTGCCATGGACACCCTCCAGCCGTGTTTCTGCCACACTTACAGGCTCCCTCCTGGCCTTTGGTTTGGGGAGAGCACTTTAATCGGAGGGCTGCATTTTATTCTGGAATCTCTAGTGCGTGGGCACAGATGCGTTTAGACTTGATCAACTGGTGCTGTGGGTATAATTCCCTGGGTGCAAAGGAGAATGGAAAGGCTTGAGTAAATTTGGGGGTGGGGGTGGGGGATGGGGGGGAGAGAGAGAAGGCAGAAATACTTACCTGGTTAGTCCTCTCAGGTATTTGAGGGGCTACTGCCTTTTGCACAGACGGGAGGCCGCTGAAGGGAGGGAGGCTCAATGTTGGGAAGCAGGGACTGGGTGTGCTTTGGGAGGGGCTCCTCTGTAATTACCAGCGGCTGTACCCAGCTTTGCAGTTTAGGAACCGCTTTCACTCACACTGACATTTGATCCTATCAACTCGGCTCAGAGGGCAGGATGAGGATGCAGGGTTTTTTGTTTTGTTTTGGAGGGGGAGGGTGTGGGAGGCATTTGACAGGCACAGAAACCAAGGCAGAGTGTGATCTGCTCAGGACTGCGGAGCTGATAATAGAGCCGATTCCCTGTGCTCACATGTCCTCGTAATGTGTCCTCACTAGAAGCTATGAAATGTCGAACGCACATGCCTTGGAACCAGGTCGTCTCTGGGGAGTGGATTTTGCAGATGAGATAACTCACTCTCTGAGTAGGTTTAGGAGCCGTCCAGCCAGAATCAGAGGGAGGAGTAACCTTCGTTCTTTCTGCATAAGGAGTGTATCAATAACATATTTGGAGAGATCTTTAGGGCCACAGACCATTTTTCTCCCGTTTTTGTTACAGGTCAAGTTAAGGTTTCCAGTGGCCCATTCTGAAGTTTGTATACATCTTTACATTTTTTAGAGTTACAGTCATACTGTATGTAACCTAGAAGTCCAGGATATACTGGGCCCAAATCCCCAAGATTTGAGCTTTTCTCTTGAACCCACGGGTCCTTAGACTCTTCGCCTGGTGCTTCTAGAAGGTCACAGGCAGTGACAGGCCCCAGCTTGCAGGTGAGCTGCCACATTCCAGACCAGTGTGCCTGCTGGGCGCTGCACACTGGGTGATGCCTGCTGCAGACCACGTAGGTGGTAAAGAGTCATCCCTGCTGTGGTTATTACTAGTTTGCCGTCTCTAACTGCTTTTGTATGGATAGATGTGCCCGAGTTTAGTGGTAAAGACCCTGGCACATGGTAGGGATACAATGGATGTAGGTTTCCCTTTCATTTCTGACTTTGGAGGCGAAGTCTTTTTTATTTATTTATTTTTATTGATTTCAGAGAGGAAGGGAGAGGGAGAGAGAGAGAGAAACATCAGTGATGACAGAATCATTGATTGGCTGCCCCCTGCACACCCCACAGTGGGGATCGAGCCCGAAACCCGGGCCTGTGCCCTCACTGGGAATCGAACCGTGATCTCCTGGTTCCTAGGTCGACAGTCACCGCTGAGCCACACCAGCTGGGCTGGAGGCGAAGTCTTTGAATTCTCAAGAGGTTCCAGAGAGGTGGGACAATGACCTCTGACGTTGCAGGAGATGGAGGCTTTTTTGGGGCCAGGTCTGTCTCCCTTTAGCCGAGCTGTGACTGCTCTTGGCTGTCCTGCTGAGTTTGTTCTGCCCCTGAAGTTCTCAGATTCCAACGTGGGAATTTACCTTCTCTCACGGAAGGGTGCAAAGTGACACTTCGGTGTTCTGACTCTGTTTAGCTCATCTAGGAAAAGCACAGAGCTGAGCTGTTTCCTGGCTGGGAGACGAGTGAGAAGGACCCTGTCATGCCGCAGGTCCTTAGAAAGGTGATGTGCCAGGGTGGCGTTTCAGATCCCACGTTCATTTCCTGAAAAACAAAACAGGTCACAGAGAAAACGTTGTCATGCAGCCTTAGGGGGGAAAATACAAGGAAATGCTCTTGGTCTTGGAGCTCCAGCTACAAAGAGCAAGTCATTCTATCTGGTTGGTTACTTCAGCAGGTTAAACTAATTGTTGAACTGACCGATTTAAAATATGTCCAACTTGCTAGCCATATTGTCACCTGTGATCTGGTCTCCTCCAACCCAGGAATCCTGGCCAGAGGAGCTTTGAGAGAAGGCGGGGTGGGGGTGGGGAGTGGAATGGTGGGTCCTGGAACCGCCCTGGGGGGGCCTGCAGGAGGATCTCTGTCTATTATTCCCTTTTCCCCAGTTTCTGAAAACTCCTTAACACAGAAAGCTTTTATTTAGTAAACACATGCCCCCTGCCTTGATAAAGAAACCCGATTTCCTTGGTGTAGAGTGTGTGTGTGTGTGTGTGTGTGTCTGTCCCTTTATTTATTTTAAATGTTATTTATTTATTTTTAGAGACGGAAAGAGGGAGGGGAGAGAGAGATCAATTTGTTGTTCCACTTACTTATGCATTCATTGGCCGTTCCTTGTATGTGCCCTGAGTGGGGATCGAACCCATGACCTTGGTGTATCAGGACGACTCTAACCAGCTGAGCGCCCCGACCAGGGCTTATGGTCCTTTATTTCTGTGTAAGAGGCTGGGATGCTGTCTCTTTACCTTTGCTTCAAAGGCTTTTAGAAGATGGTCTGAGAGGTCCTGTCGAGCTGGCCTGCTGGCTCTGGCAGCAATTTTAGGCGAGTCTCTACTTGAGTCTCCCCATGAGACTCACTTTCCCAGGCTCCCTGAAGCTGCTGCCAAGACCCAGAAAGGGGACAGAGGACCCGGGGCCAGCCTGGCCTGGGCTTGGGTGGCACCCCTCTGTCCCCTTCCCACCGGCAGGGATCAAAGCAGCCTCCTCAGGGAACAGGGAAATACCTCTCCCAATAGCCCCACCAGTGAGTAAACAGCCAGGCCTCTTGCAGCTTTTGAAGCGCGGGCTTCAGGCCTGGAGGAATGCAGAACATTTCATTTCAGGAGTGGACTTAGGTTTCCACTGCGCTCGGTATTTGCAAATTTGAAACAAATGCCCTCATTTAGCAGCAGGCAGGCTGGGCAGTAAACGGGGCTGTTGAGGGGCATTTATGGCAGTCACAGGTATTTGTGGGAAGAAGGACCCCAGCCGGCTCGGGGACGGACACACGGTTTATGGTGAGGTGGCTTGTACAGGACCCGGCCAGGTCTCTGGTGGAGGGTGGTTGTTAGGTGGGCTTTGTCATAAAAAAATATAGCTGCCTCCTGCCCCGCCAGGAAGTATCTCCTTCTGTCAGACAAAGGGGTTTGGATGCTGTTTATCCCCCAGGGCTGATGCAAAGGGCCCTGTCCTCCCTCTGCTTGGCTGCCGACGTATCAGATTTCCAATGAACCCTTCCTTCTCCCACTCCCAGGGCTTGAAAGGCTCATTAAATGTGCTTTACATGTAACAAGTTGGCTGAGAGGTGCCTCCTCGCTTCCAGCCAGTTTGTGAGGAAGGAGCCAGGGAAACCTGTTTTCCTTTGTTGTTGTTTCTGGGAGCAGGGGCTGTGATGCTGCAGTGGCACAAAGGCCATGATTTTAGGGATCAGCCAAGCAAGTGTCTGCCTTTGAAGGGGCAGCCTAACCCAGGCGGTCTGAGGCCGGGCCACCCCGCTCTGCCACCCCGGCGAATTCAGAAATCGGTTTCGGGACCGAGCTCCTGCTTCGCAGTTTGCTCCCTGAGATACCTTAGTTCACCTCACTTCTCTGAGCCTCAGTGTCCTCGTTGGTAAGATGGGTGTAATCATACCAATCCCACGAGAGATCGTGTGAGAAATAAGAGAGAGAGTACTATATTTCATTTACAATGTAACATATTCGACAGGCGCATTGCAAGAATTTTTAAAACATGCAATACCAGGCTAGTCTGGGGGCACTGACCTGTTTTCTCTTAGATTGTCAAAATAATAATAATAACAACAACAGCCAACACAACAATAGCCGTCTGGTGGGAATGAATCAAAATTATACCTTTTGGTGTGTCAGATCTGCAAAAAATATATATATATTTTGGTGTGCTGCAGAATTTTAGTAATTAGTGTACGTGTGCCATGAGATGAAGAAGGTTAAAAATTGCTGCTCTACGAGGATAAGGTGCTCTTTTCCCCCCTCCAGTTTTACATCTTTGAAAGCAGGTTGTGACATCAGTTACGTAGCATTGTTTTTAGTTTCATTGGTGCCGTTCCGTGGAACCCAAATAATGGCACAACTTAAAATAAGCGACACCTTTGCGGTTCCGTGTACATGAAGGACTTAGTCTGTCATAGAGTGAACGCTCAATAAAAGATAGCTGCAGTGCGATGAGGGTGATTTACTTACAGGCTTGCTTTTGTTTCTCATCCACCAGTAACTTTGAATAGAAACTGTTTTTGTTTTTTTTAAGTCTGGCACATAAATAACTAATGATGCTTAAGGCGGCATCATGGTGTGTGTGTGTGTTTCGGGGCGGGAGGTATGGCAGGGGGACTTTTAATTCCTTAGAAGGCAAGAGATACCCACAAGAGAAAGGAGGTAGATGTCCCTAAGAGGGTCAAGAGTCTATTATGGAAAGAAAATTCCTCTCTGATGGTAGAGTCTCTGTTTAAAAGGCTGGGCGATTCCTCGGGGACACTGGAGACACGCTCCAAGAATGGACTGTCTGGTAGGCAAATTAAGACAGAACCAGAAGAGAGTAATTAAGGACGCAGAGAAGTACCACAGAGGATGTAGGCCAGGGGATGGAGACCTGAGTGGGGCAGGCAGGAGGCAGACAGGAGGTGCTAGCCTTCTCCTCCACTCCCAGGAGGCACAGTTGTGTGGGGTTGACTCAGGCTTTGTGGAGACAACTGGTGTTGTCCATTCTGCTTTGTGCTGTGCATTCTGCTTGGTACAGCCCGAGCACTTGCTGCTGAATGACACCTTTTCCTCTCCTGGACTCAGGAGGCCCAAAGGCCAGAGGGTTCTGCATTTGGTTGAGTTCTGGTTCATGTGATGGTAGAATGGATTGGTTGTGGGGTTTAGGTGTCAGATGTATGTATTAGTGAATGTCAAGAGCAAAGCTTTTTTTTTTTCTTTAAAAAAATTATTATTTTTTTGTTAATCCTCACCCGAGGATATTTTTTCCATTGATTTTTAGAGAGAGTGGAGGGAGGGGAGGAGGAGGAGAGAGAGAAACATTGATGTGTGAGAGATACATGAACTGGTTGCCTCCCAAATGTGCCCTTGGACCAGGAATTAAACCTGAGACCCTTTGGTGGGAGGGCTGAGGCTCTACCACTGAGCCACACAGGCTAGGGCTTTTTTCTTTTTTAATAGATTTGTTTCAAACCTTCTAGATGTTCACTTTTATAGGCTTAGGCACTTCTTTGCCTTATAGGGGTTTCAGAATGCAGGATTCTTTCTGTATTCTTACCCAGAATTTTAACCCCTCAGTACCCAGCTAGGAAAGGGGCTGATTAATGGATCCACCAGGAAGGAAGGAACTCAGGTCCGAGGTCTATGAGGCCCATCCCTTCTATGGAGTGAGTGCCTCTCTTACCTTCCCTTGGCAGTGTTTTGAAGAAGAACATGGTGTAGATAGATGGTGGGCTGTGAACAGTCAGGAAGAACACCATTGAGGAGCTAAGGTAATTCCAGTGCTCTCTCCCTGGAAGCCTTTGCTATAATGGTAAGGGCATTTTTCATGACATAGAACTTATTTTTGGAGGCCTTCTGAAACTCAATATGAAATTTTCTTCTGGGGCACTCGACCTTTGTGAGGGTTGAAGGAGGCAGTGGTTAGCCCTGTTGGTTCGAGCGTCATCTCATTTTATACAATGAAAGCCTAACATGCAAATTTAGGACTGGGAGTTCGACCAGGAGTTTCACCAGGGGGTGGGGTCAGCTGGCCAACCACCCGTGGGTCCTCCCCCCAGCTGGCGGGGTCAGGTGGTGGTGACAGGCAGGCAGGGGAAGGGAGGCCTCCGCCAGCAGCCCCTAGGGACCCTACCCGTGCATGAATTTTGTGCACTGGGCCTCTCATATGCCAATAAAGGCTGTGGGTTCAGTTCCTGGTCAGGGAACATACCTGGGTTGCGGGTTCCATCCCCAGTTGGGCACGTACACATCAATGTTTCTTTCTCCATTCCTCTCTGAAAGTCAATACAAACACATCCTCAGGTGAGGATTTAAAAAACAACAACGAGGCAGTGGGGTTCTTTCCAAACCAAGTCAACAAATACTTTAACTCCCCTTTTATGTCTCAGGTACCCCAAGTGATACCTATGGGCCCTCAGTTGTCCTCACGTGATAGCCAGTTGCCCAGTTTGAGTCACAGCCTCCCGATTCCTTGCTTGCATCCATGACTAGAAAAGCCTAGAGAGGACTTGCAAGGACCTGCTGCTAGCTGCCGGCCTTGGGGAGAGGCCTTGGGGAGAGGACGGTGGCAGCTGAGTTAACAGCTGCCTGTTCGGGGCGGGCTGTGGCCTCAGCCCTCGGGAGAGGTGTTGATCAGGCTGACGGGCAACAAATCCCCCCTGAGCCCCAAGTTGGAAGTAAATTTGTTAAAAGTTGCTCTTAGACTCCTGACAAATTGCTTTCAGTTTTTGCTGCCAAAGAGAACTCTAAACGCAGGGTGTAAATTGGGTTATTTATGCTGTCTCTGTTGTTGTTGCTTCCATGAAGTAGGTGTAGGAGGGCGCCGGTCCAAGGGAGCTTTTCAGGTTCTGGTTGCTCCGGTACCTGGCATCAGGCGAAGAAGAGGAGGAGGGGTGGGCATGTTGGGGTGAAGTGCCCTTGAATGCAGGATGTGTGGTGACCGGACAGGCCTTTGAGGTGCCTGGGACCAGCCTCTTCCATTAGATCAAAGAAATACCTTTTGTTTTCCCTCTCACACTTTCCTCTGCCCTGGAGCCAGAGTTGTAAAGAGGTGGAGTTGTGAGGGTCTGCATCTGGGGGCAGGAGTCGGGGGTAGTGGGGGTGGGGAGGGGGCCCGGGGTCTTCTCTGCTGCCAGCGCTTCCTGTAGTCTGCTCCTGCTGCCCAGGGGTCTGCCTGGGCGAGCCTGGGCACCTCGGGCTCTGCTGGGCCACCCGCCCAGTAGGGCCCTGCCCGAGTTGGGCTGTACACCCAGCCGCACAAAGACGGATTTCACTCCAGGCTAAGTGTTTTGTTGCTGAATCATTTGCATTCATTAAAAGTAGTGAAGGGTGAGTGATATTTAAGGCAACAAGACGGTTTTGCTGGAAGCTGCTGCCTTAGAACCTCATTAAGAATTCTTGGGGCTGGGGAGAGGATGGGTGCAGCTCATTCAGAGCTTACTTAACTTCTGACTGCCTTGGGCATCGGCCAGCTACTAAAATATGAAAAATGTTTGCCCAGCAGCCCCCAGAGCTTGGTCAGACTGCCCTGGCCAAAGAAAACACACACTTACAATTCATTATTTAGCCGCCTTCTGCGTGCTTGCTCCCCATCTCTTCCTCCCCTGGGATCTGCTGAGTTTGGGGCGGGGGCTGGCAGGAAGGCCCCTTCGTACCTATTTTAAAAGGAAGGTTGGCCTAAAGCAAGTGCTGTCTGCATTCACCCTACCCCATCCCACCCCCACTCTCTTCCCAGGCTGTTTCACACCATCTTTGCTGAGAGCCTTGGGGCTGTTGTGAGGGTTTGCTATCTTAAACAGAGCCACCGCAGATATCCTTGTGCCTAGCTTTGCCCTGGTACTTGTATATCTACAGGATAAATTCCCAGGAGTGGAGCTGTTCTGTCAAAGGATATGAAGGTATCAAATCTGTGTTAACATTTTTATATTTTATATTTAAAAATGTCATCATTTTTCTGGGGGAGGGTTTTCTGGGGAGGGAGACATTTCGGAGTCACCGCTGTACAGTGAGTGGCCTGTGAAAATCACACGGAATGTTACTGTGGGAAAACTGGTCAGCATGGCTCACATGGGGGCATTTTCCTCACGAGGAGCCAGAGGATTTAGCATCTGGACCAGACACTGTTAATGATTATGCCAGGACAACCAACGGAGGCCAGGGTTGTTCCCCGTCACTTGGGGTTCGGTAGCCCAGGGCCCACCAAGGATCGTGTTCCGTCATCTCCGGGGCCACGTATGTTTTCCCTTGGAGCTCTCTCTGAATTAGCTGCTCCTTTTTACTTCCCATCCTATCAGAGGTGTGCTTTTTGTGGCCACCCTGCCCCCACCTTTTATTTTTATTTTTATTGATTTTTTTACAGAGAGGAATAGAGAGTTAGAAACATCGATGAGAGAGAAACATCAATCAGCTGCCTCCTGCACACCTACTGGGCATGTGCCCGCAACCAAGGTACATGCCCCTGACCGGAATCGAACCCGGGACCTTTCAGTCTGCAGGCCGATGCTCTATCTACTGAGCCAAACCAGCCAGGGCTCGCCCCCACCTCTTGATGATGAGCTTGGTAGGGTGGGTTGAGTTCTGGTCCTCTTTTTCCACAAAGCCTAACCTGGTCCCAGATGCTCAGGGGTTGCTCAGGAATTTCTTGGATTCCCAAGACCAGAATTCGAGTCCTGGAAGTAGTTTAACTTTTCTGAATTCCATTTTGAAAGGTTAAAGTCAGTGGTGCGTGGACAGGCTAAATAGCCACCTCAGACCGTGAATAAAGAAGAATTGAATTTATTTAAGGAAAGGGAGATGGAGGGAAGGGATATCCAGAGGGAAGGGCTACACAGCACTGAACCATAGGGTATTGGGTCCATGATGGCAGCAAAAATATACTTAGGACAGTGGAACAAGGAAGGGCATCGGAGAAGCAACAGGAGAGCCCAGACTGGGCTGCTCTGGCTCACTGAGAAGTCAGAGGAAAGGGGGCCTTGGGACAGGTTCAGGGGGTTAGCCCGGGAAGAGCCGCCGCTGCCCATTGCTCCCCTGGTTGCAAATCTCACTGGGTCCCTGAGAGGTTAGGGGATGCGTGTCTGTGGGGGAAAGAGAGGGAGGGAGTGGCAGTGGCGTGCTCCTTGGAGGGAGAGCACACGCTGGGCCCCTTGTCCTGAGTGTATTTCTCTCTTTCTTGGAGGTGGAAATTTTAGGAGAGGTCTCAGGGGAGGGTCTCAACAGAATATTCAACTTTTTCCCGGGATCTCCTTGGGACACTAGGTGTGCTCTTTCTCTTCTTCTTTTTTTTTTTTAAAAAAAAATATTTTATTGATTTTTTTACAGAGAGGAAGGGAGAGGGATAGAGAGTTAGAAACATCCATGAGAGAGAAACATCAATCAGCTGCCTCCTGCACACCCCCTACTGGGGATGTGCCCGCAACCAAGGTACATGCCCTTGTCTGGAATTGAACCTGGGACTCGTCATTCCACAGGCCGACGCTCTAGCCACTGAGCCAAACTGGTCAGGGCTAGGTGTGCTCTTTCAGTTTGCAACTGAGGTATGTGCTCTTGACTGGAATCAAACACATGACCCTTCAGTCCTTGGGCCAGTGCTCTAACCATTGAGCAAAACTGACTGGGCAACATCTACATATATATACACACACACACTAAAGGCTCAGTGCGCAAAATCACACGGGACCCAGGCTCCCTCCTGCCACGCCACAAGACCGAGAGCCGCTGTGCCGTGAGACCCATCAATGCACCTCCTGGTGACCGGTTGTTTGGTTGTTCAGGCGTTATGGCCACTGGCTTTTTATAATATAGATATATACCGGGCAGCAACATCTTGATTTAAAAAAATCTCAAACCACAGCTAATATTATATTTAAAGATGAAAATATACGCCGAAACCGGTTTGGCTCAGTGGATAGAGCGTCGGCCTGCGGACTGAGGGGTCCCAGATTCGATTCCGGTCAAGGGCATGTACCTGGGTTGCGGGCACATCCCCAGTGGGAGATGTGCGGGAGGCGTCTGATCAATGTTTCTCTCCCATCGATGTTTCTAACTCTCTATCTCTCTCCCTTCCTCTCTGTTAAAAATCAGTAAAATATATATATTTTAAAAAAGATGAAAATATACGGTTCTCATTAAAATAATCAAGTCATGTGCTGGCCTGCATGATTCATTCGGGAAGCAACCGATCAATGTTTCTTTCTCACATTGATGTTTCTCTCCCTCACCTTTCCTCTCTCTCTAAAAATCAATAAAAACATACCTTAAAAAACAATCAAGTCACTACAATGTAACATTCTGGAAATTGTAGCTGAAATAATACTATAAGAAACAAAAATCAAAATAAAGTTATTGTTCTTTGCTGATGGTATAATTTTTTTGACACATGAAGCCCAAATATCAACTGAAAAACACTAGAATCAATAAGACAGTGGAGTCATTTGGCCAAATAAAAAACTACACAAAACCCAGAAGGATCAATATCTATCAGCAATTAACCTTTTAGAAAATACAATGGAAACATTTATCCCCTTCACAAAATCAACAAAAAGCCATAAAATACTCAGACATAATGCGATATAATGGAAATTATGTTGAGGGAGCCAGTCAATGTCACCCTTCACTCTGAATTTGAAACTGATGGAGACAGAGAGGAAAGAAAACAGACACAGGAATTGGACAGATGGAGATCAGTGTGTCACCTTTATTATTAATAAAGGCTAGGTTGAGCCCTGACTGTTTTGGCTCAGTGGATAGAGCGTCGGCCTGCGGACTGAAAGGTCCCAGGTTCGATTCCGGTCAAGGGCATGTACCTTGGTTGCGGGCACATCCCCAGTGGGGGGTGTGCAGGAGGCAGCTGATCAATGTTTCTCTCTCATTGATGTTTCTAACTCTCTATCCCTCTCCCTTCCTCTCTGTAAAAAATCAATAAAATATATTTAAAAAAACAAAGGCTAGGTTGAGGAATAAAGTTTTTTTATTTTATTTTTTAAATATATTTATTGATTTCAGAGAGGAAGGGAGAAAGAGATATAGAAACATCAATGAGATGAGAGAGAATCATTGATCAACTGCCTCCTGCACGCCCCCTATTGAGGATCAAGCCTGCCACCCGGGCATGTACCCTTGACTGGATTCAAACCCGGGACCCTTCAGTCCACAGGCTGATGCTCTGTCCACTGAGCCAAACTGACTAGGGCGAGGAACAAAGTTTTAATCTGAAGAGGATAAATTGGTCTGATCATCCCTGTGTGTGTGTGTGTGTGTGTGTGTGTGTGTGTGTGTGTGTGTGTAGGCTACCTGTATAAAAAAAATGTGTTCTATCTGCACCCTAAGTAGTTGGGGGCGGGTAGGGTCAGAGCCAAACATGCCCAATCAGACATCACCCCTCCCAGGGGCTTCTGGAAGAGATGGAGTGAGGCTCTAGTGGTACCCCCTCTACTGGAATGGGGAAGACTTACTGCTTCTTAAAACTTCCTTTGCTCTCTGAACTCCAGGGTCTTAACCACTGAAGACCCTGGACATCTGGGGGTGTGGTTTTTGGGGGTGTGGCTGCAGGGAAAGGAGCAGCTGCCTGGCAGCTATTCCTAGTCCCACCTTCCGGAACCACACTGCTCCTTTGTAGATGCTTCCAGGACAGCTGGAACATAGAGTAGATTTCCCCCAGAAGACTCTCAAATGGATCCAAACGGGACAGTATTTAAATTAATTTTAAGGCAATTCTGCACCCAAGGGGGAAATTTGCTTCCTATCTGTTGCCCTAAATCATGTGCAGTTCCATTTTCTTGTGAGAGGTTAAGTAACAGTTGAGAACAGGAGCCTTCAAGGCCGTTCACTGCTGAATCCCAGCACTTAGAACTGCGCCTGGCACATAGTAGGCTGCATTTAGTAACTTAACGATCATTCTCCGAGGAAACTGCAACATGTAATGCAGAAAAGGCTTTATATTCCTGATCTTGTTGATTACAAACTAATAAGATAAACAATAAAAATAAACAAGGAAATGATAGGCAAGGAAGTTGAACAGAAAACGGACGATAAGGAATTCAGCCAACCAGTAAAAAAATATGAAAGATTGCTTTATCTTGTTAAAGGGCAAACAAAATGTCTCAAACCACATTAAAACAAAGTATTTTATGTCTTTCAGATTGACAAAGGTTAATAAATACCAGTGTTGGTAAGGAAGCATAAATTGGCGCAACCTTTATAAAGAGCAATTTATCACTTACCAAAAACTTGAAATTGTATTTGGTCCAGGGGGAATTCTGTTTCTAGGAAGTCATCCTACAGAAACACTTTCATTACCCATGTGCATAAGTTCCTGTACAGAGAGGTCCCGTTGGAGCATTGTTTGTAATGGCAGAATATTTAAAACTATCTGCATGTCCATTAGGGTGTTTGACAAATAGTTATGGGTCACTGATACAGTGCAGTAATGCCCTGCAGTTGAAATGAATAGGCTAGAACCACGTGGCCCGACTTGGAAAGATAGCTGCGGTTAACTGTGCCTTGAAAAAAGCAAGCTGCAGAATAGCAGGTGTGATGGGTTGAATGGTGTCCCCCAAAAGGTTATGTTGCAGCCCTAAGTCCTGTTGCCAGTCTATTTGACCTTATTTGGAAATAGGGGCTTTGCAGATGTAATCCTAGGTCATGAGGGTGGGCGCTAAGCATATGTCATCGATGGGGGGTTGTCATTATAAGAAGAGACACAGACACACACAGGGAAGGTGACCTTGTGAGGGTGGAAGCAGAGATCGCAGTGATGTCTCTACAAGCCATGAATCCCTAAGGATTGCCGGCAACCGCCAGGATCAGGGAGGAGAGGCATGAAACAGACTGTCCCTCGGAGCCTCTGTAGGAACGAAGCCGGCCGATGCCTTGATTTCCAGCTTCCGGCCTCCAGAACCGTGAGAGAATACACTTCTGTTGTTTTAATTCCACCCAGTTATGGTAGTTTGTTGGAGCAGCCCTAGGAAGCAAATAGAACAGGTATGTCAGTTTCCCATAATAATGCATCTGTGATTGGCCACTGTTCTCTGCATGGCAAAGCTTCTTTAGTCCATTTTCTACCCTAACAGCCGCCTCCGGGGGAATTTTTTTTTTTTTTTGTCAGGGGACAGCTTGTCAGGTTAAGTTTGTATTTCACCTCCTTTGTCTCCCCCTCCTTTGCCTTTTGCTGTGTTTCCCCTCATCACCCCTGAAACTCTGAGCATCCTGAATACCTGGCATTCTCTGACCATGCTTTATCTTTGTGCGTCTGTCTTGTTCTACTCGGAAGCCCCATTCCTTCTTAAACCCTTGTTTTGAAGGGCCTTCTCCCAGGATGCTTTCTTGCCCCCGCCCCCGATTTTGTCTTGTGCACCCACCACCACACTGAGTGATAAAGTGGTAAAGCCTGATGATTGCCATAGCTTTCCTCTGGAGCCAAGAGGGTTGAATCCTGCATTTGTCGCTTACCAGCTGTGTGAGCAGGTAGCTTCACCTTTCTGTGCCTCAGTTTCCTCATCTGCATACTGGGGATCATGGTACCTACTTAACTGGGTGTTTAGACGCATTAACAAGCTAATATGGTTAAGTCTCTTTGAATAGTGCCTGGTGACTAGTTAAGTGGTCAGTAAGTGTTAACTATTATTATAATCCTGTACATGTTTATATATCTAACTCCCCCATTAAACTGAGGTGCTTAAAGAAGTAATTGTGTGTTTTTCTCTCTCCATCTCCAGTGTCTTGCAGAGTACTTGGCAGTAGTAGGCGCTAAATAAATGTTTGTTGAATTAATAATGATAATTAACGTAAGTGCCTACCGGGATCCCATATTGGGCTTTGTGACCCTCTGCTCATTACACATCTTTTCTTTTTAAAATACATTTTTATTGATTTCAGAGAGTAAGCGAGAGGGAGAGAGAGAGAGAAACATCAATGATGAGAGAGAATCATTGATCAGCTGCCTCCTGCACGCCCCCTACTGGGGATCGAGCCCACAACCCAGGCATTTGCCCTTGACCAGAATCGAACCCACGACCCTGCAGTCCGCAGGCTGACGCTCTATCCGGCTAGGGCTCATTCCACATCTTGCAGGGGTAATGGGGCTGTGTATCTGGCTCAGGAAAACCTCTGCAGACCTGCTGGTGTTTCCCGGGCACCTGCAGTGGGGGGATGAGTGTGAGACCAGCCCTGTCCTCAGGGAGCTTAGAATCTAGTCAGGAAGGCAGGTTGTAAGTACATGAAATGATAAACACTCGGTTTTAGTAACTGTGGGAGCAATAGAAGACACAGAATCTGTATTCACACTTGTTTTAGTTGGTGGCATGTTGTTATCTAGCTTCTTCCTTGTTTTCCAAGTTTGTTCTGGAAAGCTTCTTAAACTTTTTAATAATGAGACTTAGATGTAGAGACTTCATGAGGTTCAGAGTTGATTTTTCCCCCCCATGTGTGCATCCCTCAGTAGACACGCATCTGGTTCTCTCTGGAATTAGCAGCCATAAACAACCATTGCTAGATGCACTGTTTCATTAGGGGTTGTAAAATGGTGATGTTCCTGTTTATCAGCGAGGAGACTTCTATAAAGACAAGCCTCCCCTCACGCATTGTTTGGCTACCATGAGGTATAGCTGCGCATGAAAAAGAAAGTAAGTGCCTGATTCTTTACCAGTTTTTAAAATAATGATGTGGTTTTCTAGCCTCCTTCAGTGGTGACCAATGGAAGACTTTCGGCATTTTTTTTTTTTTTTAAATTTAGAAAAACATTATTGCCCTGGCTGGTGTGGCTCAGTTGGTTGAGTGTCGTCCGATGCACCGAGAGGTGACCAGTTCGATTCCTGGTCAGGGTCTGCAGATTTCGGGCTCGGCCCCCAGGAGTGGGCATGCAGAGGGCAGCCGATTGATGGTTGTCTCTCATCAATGCTTCTCTCTCCTTCTCCCTCCTCCCTCTAAAATCAATAAAACACACACACACATATTTAAAGAAAACTAATACCATTGCCCTGGCCGCGTAGTTCAGTAGTTGGGGTGTCCTCCCTTACACCAAAAGGTTACAGGTTTGATCCACAGTCAGAGCGCGTACGGGAGGCAACCAGTCCGCGTTTCTCTCTCCGTCTCTGTTTCTCTCTCCCTCTCCTTTCCTCTCTCTAACACCAATAAACATATTCGTGGGTGAGGATTGAAAAAAACAAAACACATCATCATTGTGAATGCCATGGACTTTAAACTTCCCCGATGTGTTTAAGTTGGTGTGGTTATTATCCTTGTGGCTGCTTAAGTGGCCCTGCCTTGGGCCCATGGGAGCCTCTTCACGCTGGCCCTGAACCTTTGACGTGACCCTGCTAGTCTTTGCTCATTTCCTTCTAGGATACGATGTCCCAGGCTCATCTCATTTCCTGCCGCAGACCTGGAATCAGGCACTTCTCCAGGGAGGAAGGGCATGAATTTTTAAGATATTGGTACAATTTTACTAAACCACTTTGCAGAAGGGAACTATTAGAATTTACACCCCCATCAGCAAAGCTTGAGGACCATTTTCTCCATAGACTTGCCAGTGTTGAGTTATTTTTAAATTCTTGGCGTTCATCGGACAGGCAGAATAGCTTGTTCTAATTTGCATTGCTTGTGTTACTAATGCATCAGAACATTTTCTTATATTTATTAATCATTTACATTTGTTTTGAGGACTCGTCATGTTGTTTAGATCATGTTACTGCTAGAATTTAGTAGTTATTATGATGGATTTGTAACTAGATAGGAAGGCCAGCAACCCCACTTCTGTCAATTGCTGGAAATAATTTTCCTAATTTGTCGTTTACCGCTGAGAATTGCTTACAATTTCTATTGTATGTAGTCAGGAATTTTCCTTTACAAAGCGTAGAATTTCCAGTTGTCTCTTGTTGGGGGTCTTATAGGGTCAGAAAGCTGAAGCCTAATGGTTATCTCCAGATGTGAGTTGGTACGTGAACATCCACTGGACTCCCCTCCCCTCCCCCTACAGTTGTGTTCCGTGAGGCCAGAGAGAGGCCTGCCTCATACCAGGATGGTCTGGATCATTGTCACCAGACACTCGCTTTGACTCTTGTTCATATTGAAGGTGATTGGAGAAGCTTTTGGAGGGGAGTGAATGGAAGTATGAGCAACTGCTAATCTGGGCGCTGCTGGGGACCCTTAGGGCAGCGGGCAGCAGCATGCAAAGCTCCCAGCCATCAGCAGCCACGCCGCAGAGCTTCACCAACACGGGGTAGCAACCCAGGAGCTGTGGAGCTCCCTGTTAGGTACATCCAGTGACCGGTGGCTCCGAGGCTCTGTCGGGCAGCAGTGGGACGAAGTTTGGACCTGAGGGTCTGTTCCGAGAGAACCACTCCACCAAGATGGGAAAGATTAGGTGAGTGGCAAATCAAACAGGCCTCTTTGCAGCTCTGAATGGCCTGCATGAGAGGAATGCCAGCAAAGTCCTTTATTGGGTAACAGGTGGCTGTGATGAGATGTAGTTCATAAAAGATTAAAAAAAAAAAAAAAAAAGGCAGCTCCAATGGAGCAGTGACAATAAATAATGGCTAAGAGTCCACTCATGTAGTCCTGAATACGTGCCAGGCCCTGTTCCAAGCATGCTACATTTGTCAACTTGTGTATTTGCTTTCCACAAGCCTACTTGGTAGATGCTGTTATTGGCACTATTGTATAGGTGCAGAAATGGGAGCCCCGACGGGATAATAAACAACTTGCCCAAGTTGGTAAGTGGGAGGGTAGACAGTGCGTGCAGGTGGTCAGACTGGGCCCTGAGCTCTGGTCCCATCTCCATCCTGCCTGAATGATGTGGGCCAGGGCCTTCACCACGTGTAGCTCTTCCAGCTCCCCAGAGGGCACCTCCTCCTTGTCAAAGCCCCGCAGGATGAAGAGCAGCGAGCTGGTATTACCTGCGGGAAAGGAAGGCCTGAAGGACGGAGTGACTTGTACAGAGCCGGGTCGAGGATGCCGTTCTTCCTGCCTTTGGTAGCTGTCACTCATGGCATCAAAGTCAAACTTTTTGAACCTTCTAGGAACAGAATTGCCCTAGACAGGTGCAAAGTGTATGCCGTTTCTCTTCTCACTGAGAGGACCAGAACCTCTGGGGTTTGGTGCCCATGGGGGTTTTGTTCAGGATTTTTCTGGACACGGCTCTGACCTGGCGCTGGGCTCTTGAGGGCTGTGTGGGGGCCTGCTCGAGGTCCTTACGGTCCAAGCCCAGGCCTGGCCCTTGCTGGAAGGTGAATGCTTTGCCCTTGTGTGAGGAGCAAGACTGAGTTCCAAAAGTCGCAGGACTGCTGGGTCAGGGGTTCTGGAAAAGTTGGGTGGAAATTGCCCCACTGTCTTCTTGCTCCTGGCCTAATGGCTCAGACCATTTTTAGATGTCAGGAAGTATAACAATATGGTACATTTATCTTGGTGAATAATGGATGAGCCTGGGGAAGGTACTGTACTTTTCCTGGTGAATTATTTACCAGGAGCCTCTAATTTGAGGGCTCTCCATTACTGATGGTCTGAATTTGGTATCTGTAGAGCCCCCTCCCCTCTCCTCTTGCTCCCCCAGGTCTCCCACCTGCAGGCTAGCTCTAACCTTTTGTTCCTGGTGTTACACTGGCAGCCTTGTTGCCTGTGGCCAGGGGCTGTCTGAATTTTGAGCCCCTGCGGCTGCTGGAGAGGGTGGTGGGAGGGGAGGGAGGGAGGACTCCTTACTGAAGACACGGGGACAGATCTGCTGGGGAAGCTGGGACCAGTGTGGGCTGGTGCCTGCTCTACAGGCTTGGGAGCCGTATGTGCACATAAGTCATTTGTCCTCTATGTCATTGTCTTTTTCTGTTTCTTTTTTTAATCCTCACCCGAGGATATTTTTTCCATTGATTTTCAGAGAGAGGGAAAGGCAGAGAGAAATATCGATGTGAGAGAAACACATCCATTGGTTGCCTCCTGCACGCACCCTGACCAAGGCCTGGGCAGGGAGGAGCCTGAAACCTAGGTACGTGCCCTTGACCGGGATTGAACCCAGGACCGTTAGGTCCATAGGCTGGCGCTCTATCCACTGAGCCAAACTGGCTAGGGTTCTCATTGTCTTTCTTAACCCTTTCTCTGGGTCTTTATGACTCTATGTTGCTCTATCTCTGTCTCCCAGTTTATCTCTGTGTCTCTGCCTGTTGATCTCTCACATTCTCCCTCTGTCTGTCAGATATGGATCTTTCTCTGCTGGTATCTCTTTCTTTCTTAGTCTGTTGGTCTCCCTCTTTCTCTGTCAGTTGGTGGTCTTCCTCTGTCTGTTGTGGCCATCTCTCTGTAGATCTCTCTGTCTCTCTGTTGGCCATGCAGTCAGTCACTCAGTCTGTGTGTCCCTTTGTATCGCGTAGTCTGCCTGTCTGTGTCCCTCCCCTGCACCCCGGACTTTAAGGTCTGTCAGAGGCACCTCTTGAGTTGGAGGGACAGCCCGTTCCAGACTTAAGTGAAGTCAGATCTTGTTTGTTGCCTTCCAGATCCTGACTTAAAGATCGCGGAATAGGCATGAAATAAACTTTAGGTCTTTGTCTTTTTTTCTGTTTGGCTATTCCATTCAGTATTACATCAGCCGCTCGGAGGGGCTTTTTTCCCCTGCAGCTATTTGTGCTTTATGTTTTATAACATTTAACCCCCCAGAGCCGGTATCCCTAGGCTTTAAGCATCTGGTGATGAGTTGCAAGTTTTTGGTGCTTTTAAAAATAACTTACAAGAAATCGTTTCTGTTATTCATCAATTTGTGTGGTTTTTTTTCATCTTTGTTATTGATTTGGAGGTTGAAATACTTACTTTGGCATCTTTTTATCCAGAGTGCTTTTTCTAAACAGCTGATCTTTTTTTAAAAAAACACGTGACTCTTTTTTTTGGTTATTTTCTTTAAAAAAAACAAAGGGACAAATCATTAGTAATGCAATTAAAAGATTAAACAAAAGAATAAAGTTAGTTTTGCCTTATTAGGAAGTTTATATTTTAAGCAATAAAATGAGGTTTATAAGGATCTAGGAAGCGTCTGATGGTTTGACTCTATGTAAGCATCTGGCCTGCCTTCCACCTCCTCCTCTCTCCACTGGCGCCCCCTCACCCTGCGACACCGGGCCAGACTCCAGTACATCTGAGTAATATTTGAGCAGTGATCATGGCTGCGGTAGTTGGATGTCAACCACAGATATTCCCCCCCCCTTCATCTCCCAGCCCCAGCAGACTAGCGTCCAGGAGAGCACCCTTGTCTCTGGATCCTTATCTTTGTGTCTCAGGCTGAGCCCTAAAGCCTAGAGCATCCCTTTCTAAGATCCCTCCCTGGAGAGCAGGGTTGGTTTCCAGAAGCAGCTGTTGGTGAGACAGGTGGAGAAGGAAAGAAAGGAAGGTTGGGGGCTGGGCACTTTGAAGATGGGGTCTAGTTCTGACTCCTGGGCCCTGCCTCATTTCTGGCCCCGAAGGGAGGGACAGACAGCCAGGCCGTTGAGCGTGTTGTCCGAGGGGGCCTCCCCCCGGCTGCCAGGGGGCACTGTCAGTCTCCTGCACATGTGCTAAGAGTCGCCGCGTGTCACTGGGTGTGCGGCTGCCACAGGCCCGGAGTGGTGGTGCTGCCCACATCACACATAGCGGAGTGATTTCCTCACATTCCCCACTCTTGTCTGCTCAGGAAGTGGTTTGCACAGCAACTTCTAAACTTAAAAGTATGAGGCTGGCTTTCTCTCTCTCATCCCTTTGAAACCAGCTGAGGTCCAGCCTCCTCAGTGACTTTTGGGGGCTTGTGGGGAGGAGGGAGGGGAACAGGAGAATGGGTGTGTGTGTGTGTGTGTGTGTGTGTGTGCGCGCGCGCGTGCGTGTGTGTCTCACCAGTCTCTGACGATACCAGATGCGTGGGGGAAACAGACTGTGGGGCTAGGTGTGCTCTGGAGGCCCCGGCAGGGTGCTGGGGGCACAGAGAGGAGGCTGGAGGCGCAAAGACTGATGTTCAGACTGTGGACAGCTGTGTTCAGCCACGTCCTTGTGTGTAAAAGATTCATTTGTTCCTTCCCCACCCTCCCAGACCCAGCAGTGTGTTCATCTTTCGAGGGGAGAGCGGGATGTAGGTGACGGCCACAGGGAAGGATAGTGCCAAACGGGTGAAAGTGAGAAGCAGAGGGAGAGAGAATACAAGACGACTGACATAGGTCAGGATACCTGCAGGTGAACAACAATCACACTTTGCCAGAGCACACACAAGGGGAGGTTTTACATTAAACCCGACAGACCTGTTGGGGGAGAGTAAGGGAAAGCGATGAGAAGCAGCCAGTGTGGCCTCAGAGTATTCGCAGGAGCCGGCCAGACCCAGCGACAGTTCCTGGCCCTGCGTTGACTGGCCCAGCGACAGTTCCTGGCCCTGCGTTGACTGGCCCTGCCTCGATCCAGTGTCCTCTGTCGAATGAGGCTGGCCCGTGGCGAGGGTTCTTTGATTAGAAGTCAGTGCCCGTGACAGGGCCGCAGCACGTGGTCAGAGGAGCTGGGGCGGCCGGTCCGGGAGGACTGTGCGGAGTGGGAAGTGTCCCGTGCCTGCACTGCTCAGCACGGGGGCCTGAGCACTTCAAGTGTGGCTCGTGTGACCGAGGAGATGAACTTTCAGTTTTGTTTCATTTTTTAAAAATATATTTTATTGGTTTTTTTTACAGAGAGGAAGGGAGAGGGATAGAGAGTTAGAAACATCGATGAGAGAGAAACATCGATCAGCTGCCTCCTGCACACTCCCCACTGGGGATGTGCCCACAACCAAGGTACATGCCCTTGACCGGAATCGAAATGGGACCCTTGAGTCTGCAGGCCAACGCTGTATCCACAGAGCGAAACCGGTTAGGGCAGTTTTGTTTCATTTTAATTGTTGAATTTAAATAGCCCCACGTGGCCAGTGGCTACCATATTGGACAGAGCGGGTCCAGGGACGGACTTTCCTCATTAAATGTAGGTGAGGCCACTCCCTCTAAAGGGCAGGAAGCCATATTGTCCCTTCCACAGGGAATTTGGGGTGAACGTCTGTGACCACTCTGGTCAGGTCTGGGGTCTGTGCTCACTGTCTTATCAGTCTCCGAGAGGTGGTGATGCAAAGATGGGTAACAGGAGCTCAGAAAACGGGATCTCATAGTTTTCTGAGCTTGTCATGAAAATTAATAAACTAAGACTTGGCCCAGCCGGTACTGAACCAAGGGAGTGGGCCCAGGCTTTCGTTTAGTTTGCCCTCAGCCTCCACAGGAAGGACCATGGGAAGCTCCCGCGGGGCCTGAGTGCCCTGCTGTTCTCGCTGTGGTCTCCCAGAGCTGTCGCCACCGCACCTGGGAGTCAGGCCTGGTTGGGCCCTGCATCTGGACCCCTATAGTGAAAGGCAGTGGAGCCCACAGGGAATCCCCTTCCACCTTCTCTGGGTGACCCCTTGCCCCCTCTGGACTCCTTGAGCGCTCCCGCTGAGTGTCCTGAGGTCTTCCTGGGGTTGAGCTGCTGGCTCAGTTCCCAGTCGCAGCCCAGCAGCCCCATCGGTTTGTCTACGATGTGCTGGCGTCTTCAGGAGACAGCTGGCTGCTGTCTCTGTCTCTCTCTCTGTCCCTCCTTCTCGAGGCTGAGGATGGATCTACCCCAAGGCTTAGAGTGTGGCGAGAACTGGTTCTCCCTGGTGGTTCTAGTCCAGAGCCACTCCCCGGCCCCCTGCACCAGGCCTTTGGACACCTCGGGGATCACCCTGTCGAAGGACATTTCCATCTGAGGTCCATTCCCCCCTGGAACTTCAGGGGTTTTTTACTTTCCTCAAAACCATGCAGACTTTTATGGTCTGTACCAAATGTGCGTTTCATTTGAATATCTTAGGGCAGTGGTCGGCAAACCGCGGCTCGCGAGCCACATGCGGCTCTTTGGCCCCTTGAGTGTGGCTCTTCCACAAAATACTGGCTCTTCCACAAAATACCGACTTCTGTGCATGGGCCACAAAGTTTCAATCGCACTGTACATGCACGCCCGCACGTGGTATTTTGTGGAAGAGCCACACTCAAGGGGCCAAAGAGCCGCATGTGGCTCACGAGCCGCGGTTTGCCGACCACGGTTAGGGGCCTGAGAAAGAATCACTAAAATCAGTTTCAAGGCTGCCATTTCCAGGTGCGGAAACTGAGACCCAGAGAGGACAATTGAGGTGTCTAAGATTGGATAACGGATGTAGAACAAGATTTCAGGTCACATAGACTCTTTTTTTTTTTTAATTTAAATTCTTTATTATTTAAAGTATTACATAAGTCTCCTTTTTCCCCCATTGACCTATCCCTGGCCACCTTCCCTTCTGCCCCCCCCCCCGGCCCCCCCCCCTCCACCACCGCCCCAGCACATGCCCTCACGCCCCGGGCCTGTGTCCATTGGTCATGTTCATATGCATGCATACAAGTCCTTTGGTTGATCTCTCCGCCCGTGCCCACCCCCCCCCCCCGCCTTCCCTCATAGGTTGTACAGTCTGTTTGATGCATCTATGACTCTGGTTCTATTTTTGTTTATCACTTTATGTTGTTCATTATATTCCACAAATGAGTGCGATCATGTGATATTTATCTTTCTCTGACTGGCTTATTTTGCTTAGCATAATGCTCTCCAGGTCCATCCATGCTGTTGCAAATGGTAAGAGTTCCTTCTTTTTTACAGCAGCGTAGTATTCCATTGTGTAGATGTACCACAGTTTTCTAACCCACTCATATGCTGATGGGCACTTAGGCTGTTTCCAAATCTTAGCTGTTGTGAATTGAGGTCACATCGTGACTTTATTCCCCCCGGAAGGCTTGCAGGGTGCCCGCTCTGTGGCCCAGGCACTCTGAAGAGCACAGCCGTACCATGCTGGGCACGAATGTCTGCTCTCCCTCAAGCCCACAGTCCAGCTTGGGGGATACAGTGCTCAGTCACGGCACAGGTAGGGATATTCTAGGTGGCGCAGGCAGTGAGCTGTCAGTGCAAGTGTGTGGCCAAGGAAGAGGCAGCGTCTCCTGGGGAGCCACAGGAATGGGAGCAGCTTATGCTCGGTCCCTGTCTGCAAGCCCCAGCTGCCTCCAACCCGCACACCTGCCATTTATAGCATCACTTTAATCCCTTCCGGGGGTGGCTGCCTGGGCTCTTGGGACGGGGTGGGGGGACGGGGATAGGGCAGGGAGGGGACTCCGGGGAGTAAGCCCTTTGTTTCTGTAACTGCTTCTGAGGATCGTTGCAGTGAACCAGTGTTAGGTCTTGGTGGCTGTCCAGTCTCACCCTCTTATTTCTCTGATTTTACAGATAATAAAACTGCCTGGCTGGTGGGGGCAAGGGGTGCTGATGGCAGGGCCACTCCATTTGTTAGTGGTTGTGTTGAAACTGGAATCCAGATCCCCCAGCCCAGTGTTTCGTCTGCAAGATCACACAGCCTCACCCTGGCTGGGTTCTTTCTTTCTTTCTTTCTGGCTGCGTTTTTCATTCATTGCTGCTTCCTCGGAGACCTGGCAGCCATGGCAGGGTTCCTGAGGGTGAGAGGTGTGTCCCGGCATGCCCTCTCGCCCCATCGAAGACAGGCTGGCTCTGCTGGGGTCGGGTAGTGTGGCTGCTGGCTGGGGAGCATCTGAAGCCACATCTCCAGCTGCCATGTGTGTCCCTCTGGGCCCAGGTGCCATTGGACACAAGGTCACGCTCCTGTCTTAGAGGTAGGTCTCCGCCTCCAGGGCCTCCCAGGAGTGAGCAGCCCAGGCCTGAGCTGTGGTTTTCATCTAAGGTAGAGGAGCTGGCCCACTAGCTTGTTTCTGCCCTAATCCCTGGTGACTTCGTTCTGTTCCTCTAATCCGGATGTGGGAGCCTCTCCAGATATTTACAGTTACATCCCGGGACAGGAACACTCAGCTGGGCCCCTGGCTCTGCTCCCTCCTGCGTTGCTCAGAGCCAGGGCTGCACAGTGTGCGGAGGCCGCGGGGCGCCTGTCAGCAGGCCTGGGGCCTTTTGTAGACGCTGGGGAGACAGAAGGGGGACAGAGCTCGTGCTCCACTCTGGATCCCGGGGCCAGCTGGGGTTGATTCTCAGTGACCCTCTGAACCTAATGCTCTGGGCTTGTCCGTGTGTTTGCAGGTGCCTAAGCCACAGGCAGTGTATCGGTGCTGGTGGTAACGGAGGGGGACGTTCCGGGTGCCCGAACCCACCAATCCCATCCAGCATTTGTGTTTCTATCGACCTGGGTAAACGTGGGGGATGACTGGGCCTGTTGTCCATCCAGGGGACTTGTTCCTGCCGTGATTTGTTTCTCCAGAAACTTCCAAATGCCTATGGGCCACGGACCTGTGAGTGGCTCCGGAGCCCCTGAAAGTGTGCCGGTTAGACCCCTGAAGGCCACGGGTCTGTGCCACGTGCACGGGTCCCTCGGGGAGGACGAGTGGGCAGGGTACTCCTGGGGCTCTCACTCGGTGCCCCTAGAGTTTCCAGCTGGAGGGGACTTGTGAGGAGGGCTGTCCTCCTGTGGGTGGGGGTCCTGGGGGCCCCTCTCCTGACTGGCGCATTTGTGCCTCTGGTTGAGGGCAGCCTCTCCTGGCCTGTGTCCTGATGCTCCGCCCCAGACAGGGCACAGGAAGTTGGCCAGCCTCTCCCTCAGGGATCTGCGTGCCCCACCAGGAGCCACTGAGGCCGGAGCTCTCGGGGGCCAGCCAGGCGTCAGGAAGTACCTCATGGGGCCCCGGGCCCTGCAGCCAGGACGAGTCCGAGGTGTGGAGGGGTCAGCCACTTCCTCTGGCCGGCTGGCCTCGTGCGTGGGAGAGGTTACGGTCACTCACTTGATCACACAGAATCTGCAAAATGCCCCTTTCAGGGCCAACCAGGGTCATCTTGGTATCTCAGCCTGGTGGTAAGGCATCTGTTTAAAGCATGGGGTTTCTTTCCTAAGAGGGACAGAGAGAGGGTAGATAAGATCAGCTGGTCAAGGTGGCAGGACCTGGGCCTCTGCAGTGTCCTGGGGGGTTCTCCTCAGGCTCGGAGGACAGCCCGAGACTGGTCGCTGAGCGGCCCAGATGGATACTTGGACTAAAGCTAAAATTACTTCAGAGCAGAAAAACTTCCTGCTGCTCTCTGCTCTCTATAAAATCATGTTTACACATATGTGTGCGCACACACGCACACATATACACACATGGGTGGACTGGGCCTGGAGCCCAGAGAGCAGCAGCGAGGGCAGGCACCAGACCAGATGCGTGCTGGGGGCGGGAGCGGGAGTTGGGCTGCTGCCCACACAGCCCTTTCTCAGGGGGCTGGGGCCAGGGCTCCGGCAGAGTGAGTGTCTGCATATCGATGGCTGTTGGGGAGCCGAGAAAGCGGCTTGGAAAATGTCCTTATTGGGTATTTGCCGCTCCAGCCTCGTTGGGGTCAGCGCCACGTGTGGGCAGCTGGCTCTGCTGCCTGTCATTGCGGGGGCGGGGGGGTGGGGGCTGCTCGCACCCCTTCCTTCTGTGTGCTCCGCGCTGTGCTATGGGCTTTTGACTGTGTGCATCCACTTAGCCTCACCGTCTGAGTGGTAGGGCCAGGGCCCCCATTTCAATACAAGGGGAGAAGCCAGGCGAAGTTGGCATTGTGAGGGGGTGGCAGGGCTGTTGGGCAGCATCACAGCTGCTACCCTGAGCGAGGCACCTCAGGGAGCCCATCGCTGTGTGTTCTGTGAGGTCCTGTGTGTAGAAGGCGTGATTCGTGGATGGTGTGGCCGGACCAGGGAGGAGGAGGCGGCTTTGGGAAGCCCATGACTGTGTTCCACCAAAGGTCTTCCCTCGACCACAGCTCGGGGGGCATCCTCAGGCTAGAGGTAGTACCCGGACAGGAATGTGCTGGTGACTGTACCACCTTAAGGCCGGTACCACCTCATCCCCCAAAGCCTTCCTCCGCCACTGTCATTGCTGTCCTTCATTTCAGCCGAAGCTTCTGAGGAGGTCTTCACTTCCCAGCCCTGCTTTTTCGGGAGCCTGGTGTTTCTGCCCGGGTCCTTGGTCTGCCTCTTAAGTCTCCTGCCTCTGTCCCCCGACAGAACAGCTGACCTCTCCTGAAAGCCGTGTACGTGGCCAGACCAGGCACACCTCACACTGCCTTCTCAGCAAATGCGGATGCCACAGCACTGGGCCAGCTCCTGCACGCGGAGCCGCGTGGCCCAGCTGTGGGCTCAGAGCGGGCCCTGGAGCTTGGAGAAGGCCTGGTGGCTGCTCTCCCTGCCTTTTGTAACATCTAAAGTCTGCCCCAGCCAAGCGCTAACCAGGACCTGCTGTGAGCTGACGTCAGGACAGAGGGCCCCGCAGGGCCGGCTTTGATGTTTCCCAGGCCCTATCGAGGGGGCGCAGGGGGCTCTGAGTGGCAGTCTGGGAATGCAGCATCTCTCACCACAGCCACGGGGCAGCCCCAGCCCCAGGAGGGGATGCTGGAGGCCAGGCTGGGTCCCCTCTGAGTCAGGCCATTTCCTCTCCCAGCTCAGGTTTCTGTGGCCACTGGTCTGTGGTTCCTGCAGCCCATGGCCCCTTTCCCTGCATCCCACCCATCCAGCTTCTCTGCTGTGGCCGCTCCGGCCCGTCCAGGATCTGGGAGCGGTCCTGGGCCTTGGGGGGCGTGGCGGGGAGCGTTCTCATGTTCTTAAAATGCAAGACCTTGGGCAGGAAGGGTGATCGCGGTAGTAATAACGGCAGCTGCCACTTACTAAGTTGGCTCTGTCCGAGGCACTTCTGCGCCAGGAAAGACACACAAAGTGTGAGGGTCAGGCTTTGAGCTGCGCCTGTCTGATTCCAAACCTTAACTAACGCTCCTTCCTCAGCTCCCCTGTGTGGTGAGACTCCGGGCTCCCCACGGTGTCTGGAGTAGCTGAGTGTGGAAGTGGGGGTTCACTTAAGGTCATCTCTCTTTGGCCTTTGACAAGTATCCTGGAGTTCGGGGTCTGTGGTCCCAAGATTGTGGTGAGTCACGCTCGAAGAGGCCCTAGTGGGCCTTTGTGTCATGAGAGGCGGTCAGGGAGGGCTCAGGTGCCCCATGTTTGCCATCTCTTCCTTTGAGGTCACCTCAGTTCAGCCAGTAGTCAGCTGAGCGCCTTTGTGTGCCTGGCATTTGTCTGCAAGAGGTGTGTCCACCCCTCTCCCTGGCCGTGGGGAGTGAGAGGATCGTTGTGGGATCAGATACTTCCAGGGTTAGTTTTCAGTTCCTGGGCGGGGCTGGGCAAAGTGTGGGGCTCCGGTCCTGGTCCTGGCTCTGCCACAATGACCTGTTTGATCTTGGGTAAGCGCCTTCATCTCCCTTGACCTCAGTTTACCCATCTGTACTACAAAGGGGTTGTACCAAGTTGCCCAGCAGGGGGAGGGCCACACTCCCATGCAGTGTTTGGAAGTGAGTGGGGGGTATTGGGTTGTCAGGGTGCATGGGGGTGCTTAGCAGTGCCCAGGGAGCCGATTGGTTAACTTGCAAAGGGGGTGTGATAGCCCAGCATGGTGGAGATTGTCCCAGGTAGACAGCCAACATTATCCCACTGAGAAGTCATGGGGGTGCTCTGAGCCGTTTCCAGCCCCGGGCATTGTGTGGCCTGGCTCCTCTGAGAATGTTGGGGGGGAAGGAATGACCAACGCCAGGGGTAGCTGCTCATCTGGACCCAGCCCTGTGGGGTCTGAAATCAGCTTCTAGCTGTTCGGGAGGGAATGGGCAGGACCCACTAGCCTCTTTGTTCTAATTGCCCTTGTGGGGCCCAGCTTGGCCAGAGGCAGAGCCTGCTGCTTCAGGTAGCAGCCCCAGGTGGTCCACTCCCTCTTCCTGGAGGGGCAGCACGTTCCTCTCGGCTGTCACCCCCCCCCCCCCCCCCCCCCCCCGGCTGGTCTTCCCGGCCCAGCAGCTTTGGGCCTCTGCAGGGAGCGCACGTGGGCCAGGAACAAAGCCCAGTGTGTTGTTCCTGCTGCTGTAACCATGCCACCTGCCTGGCCCTGCCCTCCGCCTCGCAGACCCATCTGCTTAGCAAGGGCTCCTCACTCTTCCCTTTGTTCTCACTGGCTGTGGTTCACCTTGGTGGCAGGGCCCCCCTTCTCCGAGGGGCCCGGGGCCGGCACTGAGCTGTAGCCATGCAGGAAGGGGAATGGATTCCAGTGAAAGCCTGGACCCACTTGGCTCTGCTCTCAGCTTAGCACGGGAAATCCAGCCTTGGTCACACGTGGGTTCTTAGGGGAAGAGTGGGAGTGTGGGGGTGGCCCTGGCATGTCTTTGGGAATAGCCCGAGTTCTAGAGAGTATTGGCTTCTCCTGTGATGGGGCGGGTTCTCCCGGAGAACCCCCTGGGACACTGGGCTGCGGCGTCCTGTGGGTGAGATTCAGAGCTCCCTTCCTGACCCGTGGACCCCCAGTCATCCTTGGAAGAAGCTCTTTGGATCATGATTTAATTTAAATTTGCTCAGCATCCTGGATGCCGAAGGCAGTGAGGAGGGTTGCCTTCTAATGTCCCCTGTTTCCCAGCCCAGCATCGAGACCTCCTGTGATCTGGTCCCACAGGTCCGGGGCCCCTTCCTCTGGTGGCATCCCCACCCCACCCTTGGGCTTCCTCCCTCTCCTGTGCTCTGGAGCCCCTGACAGCCCACACCGCTCGCCCTGAATCTCGCCGTGGCCTGTGGGATTGCCCTGTGTCCCCCTTCAGACTGGCCTCCCGTGGAGCACCCAGCACAGTTTAAAAGCTCCTCATTGGACACTTGGGAATTGTGGTCTCATGAGCCTTCCCACCTGAACCCATTGGACGGACGCCGCCTGTGTACACAGCCCCCTTCCCTCCTGTGCATAAGGGGTGAGGGGTGACCCGTGTGAGGACAGTGGCTGCAGCTCCTCTTGACCCTGCCTGTCCCTTGTCCCCCTCCGCAGGCGCCCAGGCAGCCATCGTCTTCATTAAGGAGCCGACCTCCCAGGATGCCCTGCAGGGGCGCCGGGCGCTGCTCCGCTGTGAGGTCGAGGCCTCAGGCTCGGTGCACGTGTACTGGCTGCTGGACGGGGCCCCTGTCCAGGACACCGAGCGGCGTTTCGCCCAGGGCAGCAGCCTGAGCTTCGCGGCCGTGGACCGGCTGCAGGACTCGGGAGCCTTCCAGTGCGTGGCTCGGGACAAGGCCACCGGAGAGGAGGCCCGCAGTGCCAACGCCTCCTTCAACATCAAATGTGAGAGCCGGGCTGTGCCCGCCCCCCACCAGGCCCTCAACTCCTGAGCCCTGCAGGACCCTCCTTGCCTTCAGCTTCTCCCATTTCCAGCTGAATAGGGCAGGCCGATGACAGCGGTCAGCTCTTTCTGCTCCATGGATCAGAGAAGATCAAAACTCTAATTTTTCCAAGCCCCCCACCCCCCACCCCCCACCCCCACGCCCCGGAGTCTTGGACCATTGATCTGGTGGACGCTTTTGCAAATGGCAAGAGCAGTGAGGCAGGGTGGCCAAGTGTCAGGCTTGACCTGCCAGGGACTAGCAGGCGCTGGTCTCCGGTGGCCCGCCTGCAGCCCCAGCCTCAGCGTCACAGGGCTTCCCGGCACTGTCTTTTGGCTCAGAGCCTCCGGGTTCCACCGTTTTCTGCTTGTCCGCCTTCCCTCTGCCCTCCCACGCTTGCTCTGCTCTGCCCCTCACCGTGCAACCATGGCCTCTGCCGCAGGGATTGAGACTGGCCCTGTGGTCCTGAAGCACCCGGCCTTGGAAGCTGAGATCCAGCCCCAGACCCAGGTCACTCTGCGTTGTCACATTGACGGGCACCCTCGGTAAGGAGCCGACTCTGAGGATGGGGGTGGGGAGGGTTATTCCAGGCCGGGGTGTTCCCCCAAATCTCAGACTCGATTCAGATGCATTTCTCTTCATTCTGGAACAACCCCTGCCCCTACGCTGCTCCACACCAGCCCCTGGTGACCCAAAGGGCAACATTGTGTGCGGAGCGATCCTGGGTTCTGGGAGCTGAGAGATCTGGAATCTCAACATGATTCTGCCCCTCAATTGCTGTGTGCCCTTGTGCTGTGTGCCCAGGCCTGTTTCCCTCCTTGCAAATTGAGGGGTCTCGCCCTGACCCTCTGATTCTGTATCCCACCCACTGGGTCCCCAAATACCCCTGCCTCCCTGTTGCTGACCCCCTCGCCCCACAGGCCCACCTACCAGTGGTTCCGAGATGGGAGCCCCCTCTCCGAGGGTCAGAGCAACCACACGGTCAGCAGCAAGGAGCGGAACCTGAGCCTCCGGCCGGCCAGCCCTGAGCACAGTGGCGTCTACTCCTGCTGCGCCCACAATGCCTTTGGCCAGACCTGCAGCAGCCAGAACTTTACCTTGAGCATTGCTGGTGAGCCTGGGCTGGGGATGGAGAAGGTGGAGGGTCGGGATGGGAGGGGCCGACTCAACTGCCTGTTCATGTGCTGCCTGTGCCTCTCCCCCCAAGATGAGAGCTTTGCCAGGGTGGTGCTCGCGCCCCAGGACGTGGTGGTGGCGAGGAACGAGGAGGCAATGTTCCACTGTCAGTTCTCAGCCGAGCCACCCCCGAGCCTGCAGTGGGTCTTTGAGGATGACACTCCCATCACTAACCGCAGCCGGTAAGGGACCTTCCGGAACGGCGGTGCAGGTTGCGTACTGCGCAGGGCGTTCTCTAAAAGGGGATGTGGATTCCTATCGCAGACGTCATGCTTCAGTACATGTGTTACTCCAGAATTCCGGCAGGTGGCAGTACAGTGTCTTGTAGTCACTAAATGAGTCCAACAAAGGGAAGTCTCAGGGATGAGCATCTTTCTCTAGTTCCCACAAGGGCAGTGTATGAGCTGAGCTAGCAGTGGCTCTGCTTCGACCCATGTGGGTCTTCTGCCATCAGAGGTGGAGACCCAGGGATGGAGGGACACAGGATCTGGGTGATCACAGTCTGGATAGGATGGGAAAGGCACCTTTACACACTCACATACCTACAGGACACACAGGTACACACATGCATGTGTTTTGGAGGAAGCAAACACTTCTAGAAGGTGTTTTTTTGTTTTGTTTTGTTTTTTTAATATATTTTATTGATTTTCTACAGAGAGGAAGGGAGAGAGACAGAGAGTCAGAAACATCGATGGGAGAGAAACATCGATCAGCCGCCTCCTGCACATCTCCCACTGGGGATGTGCCCGCAACCCAGGCACATGCCCTTGACCGGAATTGAACCCGGGACCCCTCAGTCCGCAGGCCGACGTTCTATCCACTGAGCCAAACCGGCCTCGGCGTAGAAGGTGTTTTATAGGGGCTTGTGTCCTCACCCAGGCCCTGTGAAAACAGAAAGCACCTTTGTGGTGCCAGGTGTGGCCATGGTTCTTAGGGTGTGGCTCCCTCGGCTAGGGACTTGGATACCACCTGGCTTCAGCCGTGAGCGCATCATCAGTTCCTCTGGTGTGGCCGTGGGACTTCTGCTGCTGGACTGGGGGCCTGACTGGCAGCTTATCTTGACCCCGCAGCAAGGCGGCCCCTCTGTCCCCACAGGTGCACGCTGCCATTGCTCGCTCTCACGTAAACACTGCTGCATTGCCACTCTGAAAGCCAGGTCTCCTGTAGCTGGAGCACACGCCTGCACATGTACATGCATGGGTGCGCACATGCACGTGTACACACACACACACACACACACACACGACGTGTTGGCTTCCTTCTCTGCCCCGTTCCTGGCTGATACCTTCCTACATCTCCAGCCGTCACCTTACCCTCTAGAAGGCGGCCTGTGGGCCACTTCTCCAGTCAGCACTCTCTCCCCCCGCAGCCCCCCCCACCTCCGCAGAGCCACCGTGTTTGCCAACGGGTCCCTGCTGCTGACCCAGGTCCGGCCGCGCAATGCCGGGGTGTACCGCTGCATAGGCCAGGGCCAGAGGGGCCCTCCCGTCGTCCTGGAGGCCACACTTCACCTGGCAGGTGGGTCTCGGTCTGGGGTGCCGAGGTGGGGGCTGCCTTCAAAATGGTTGGCATGTAGAGATTTAGGTTCCCGTTTCCATTCAGAGAACAGCTCGGAGGACAGAGGGAGGACGAGCAAGCTGAAGATTATTATAGGGAGAGTTTGTGCGGGAAAGGGCCAAAGTGTGCTGTGGGAGAACACCAGGTACCCTAAGACCCACTGTAACAGGGCTGTTTCCCTCCCGTGCACATCCCTGCAGAAATTGAAGACATGCCTCCATTTGAACCCCGGGTGTTCACAGCTGGCAGCGAGGAGCGTGTGGCCTGCCTGCCCCCCCAAGGTCTGCCGGAGCCCATCATGTGGTGGGAGCACATAGGAGTCCGGCTGCCCACGCACGGCAGAGTCTACCAGAAGGGCCGCGAGCTGGTGTTTGCCAGTATCGCCGAGAGTGATGCCGGTGTCTACACCTGCCACGCAGCCAACCTGGCTGGTCAGCGGCGACAGGATGTCAACATCACCGTGGCCAGTGAGCACCCGTGCCTTGAAGGCGGATGGGAGGTGGCGGGCCCAGGGCCAAGGGGCTCTTGGACTCTGGGTGTGATGGATAGCTTTGTTGGTGCTCACCCAAGGCCCTCTCAGCTCTGGGCCCTGCGGGCTTGGAAATCACTCAGCTGCTGGGAGGTGATGTTGGAGCCAGGAATGGAGGTTGGGCTGTCACCCCAACCTCCTCACAGAAAAGGGGTCCCCTGGCTCCAGAGGAAAGAGCAATAGAATGGAGTCCTAGAGACCCAGGTCCCATTCTGTCCCTGGTGCACGGAGTAACCAGGAGTAGCGAGTCACCCGCCTTGCCAGGTCTCCGTCTCCTAATCCATAAAATGGGCTCATAACTCACCTGCCCTACAAGATGGTCGGAAAGATGAATGAAATAGATTGAAAAATAATTTCCTTTTTGGAAAGGTGATGGTGAACAAACCTATGTGATAATTATTTTATTTGTTGTTATACTTTCCAGATTTCTACAATGAAGGTACTGCTTACAAAATAAGAGTAGGGAATAGCGTTAACTCTTACACTGAACAGGCTGAAAGTGCATATGAAAAAGACTGAGATGCCTTTGCTACAGGCATAGAGATTTATTTGTTTACTTTTTCCTTTATATCATGCCTGTCCCAAACCTTTGTGATAGTATAAAGGATACACAAGACAAACTCATATGTACATACACATACACACAAGTTTGCAACCTGCTGCTTCCACTTATCTCTACATCGTTTTAAGTGAGTAAATTTCAAAAATTCAAAAAGATTTTGAGTATGGAAAGTACTTGGTTAATTTGAAGTTGTCACAACACTAATCCAGTTAAAATACTGAAACTTCAGAGTCCTGCTGTCCCGTGCTCAAGTACCTGGTTCAGGGGGAAGCCGCCGCACACAGGTAACGCATGCAGCACAGGGGGTGCTCAGGACACTCCCAGCGGCGTGCAGACACATGCGAGCAGCTGCAGCCAGCCTTTCTCCAGTCTGGGTCTGTGGGTCATGTTTTTCTTTGGGGGCACTTTTTTTTAAAAAACATTTTTATTGATTTCAGAGAGGAAGGGAGAAGGGGAGAGAGATAGAAACATCCATGATGAGAGAGAATCATTGATAGGCTGCCTCCTGCACGCTCCCTGCGGGAGATTGAGCCCACAACCCAGGCATGTGCTCTTGATCAGAACTGAACCCAGGACCCTTCAGTCCGCAGGCCGATGCTCTGTCCACTTAGCCAGACCAGTTAGGGCTGGGGCACTTTAAGAAATGCAGCCCTGGCTGGTGTGGCTCAGTTGATTGAGCAGGTCCCATGCACCAAAAGGTTGCTGGTTTGATTTCCCATCAGGGCACATGCCCAGGTGGCCAGCTTGATCCGTAGTAGGGGGCATGAAGGAGGCAGACGATAGATGTTTCTCTCTGTCTCCCTCTCCCTTTCTCTTTCAAATCAATAAAACACATTAAAAAAAAATAAAAATGCAGAATCTGGGAGCCCATCCCAGATCTCCTGACCCAGACTCTGGGGGGGTGGGCCCAGGTGGAGAGTTTAACAGGTGCTGCAGGTGCTGCGTAGCATGCGGCAGGTGGGGAGGCCGGCTTTGATCAGCCGTTCGGCAGGCACTGCCTGAGCCAGGCCTTGAGTCCTGCGCTGCACTCTGAGGAGGAGGCCTGTGCAGTGGGAAGTGTGTGACACACGCAGGGCTGGGTGAGGTGGGGAGGGTGGAGGCTAGAGTTGGGAGAAGGGAGAGAGTTCCGTGACTGCATTCCGTCAACAGATTTATTGAGTGTGTTCATCGTGCTAGGCACTGTTCCCAGTCCTGGGAATGCAGCAGTGAACAAAGCAGACACAATTCCCCCTCCTTCTGGAGCTTGTAGTCTGATAGAAGCAACAAAGCAAACAAGAAAAACAATTGAATGGACAAATATGTAATTTTAGGCGGCAATGGAGCCATGAAGAAAAATAAAATAGGGTGACAGAGAGACACGAGGGCCAGGGGGAGTTTAGGGAGAACTCCAGAGGTTGGCATTTGAGCTGATACTTAAATTAAGGAGGGAGCCACGTGGATAGGCCCTGAGACAGAAATGGGCCTGAATGTTGGCGGGACAGCAGTAGCCTGAGTGGCTGGAGTTGAATAAGTGGTGGTGAGTGTGGTTGAGGTTGGGAGGTGGAGACTAGATCCTGTGGGGCCATGCAAGAATATAGGCTTGTGCCGGCCAGTGTGGCTCAGTGGCTGAGCATTGATCCCTGCACCAGGAGGTGGCCGCTTCTACTCCGGGTCAGGCCATATGCCTGGGTTGCAGGCTTGATCCCCAGTAGGGGGCGTGCAGGGGGCAACCAATTGATGCTTCTGTCTCTCCCTCTCCCTTCCTTGCCCTCTAAAGTCAATAAAACATAAAAAAAGAATATAGGCTTGTATTCCAAGTCTATCAGTTATCTATTGCTGCCTAACAGATGACTCCATAACCAGTGGCTTGAAACAGTAGACATTGTTGCACTTAAGATTCTCTGGACAGGGTTCAACTGGGACGCTCATCAGCCCCAGTGCTGCTGGCCGGGCTCGCTGGCATTTGCAATCAGCTGATGGGTCAGCTGGCGGCTGGCTCACCTGTCTGGCAGGTGGTATTGCGCAGGGCATCTCCGTTCTCCTCCCCTCGGCTGCTCCGGCAGGCTAGCTCGGGCTCAGAAGGCGCACAGTGTCACTCCCACTGTTGGACAAGGCAGGCCACCCAGACTCCAGGAAGTAGGGGAACAGGCAGAGCGGGAAGTGGCAACATTACGGTACAAAGAGCCTGAAGGGATGGGAGGGCTGTCTACACCCATCTCTGCAAAGTCTCACACCACGTCAGGGCGGGAAGTCCTTGCAGGGTGTCGAGTTGGAGAGTGACATTTTCAAAAGGTCACGCTGGCTGTTCTGAGAAGGCTGGACTGTTAGGGACAAGAGTTAAAGCAGGGAGACCAGTTAGATGGCTGTAATTGTCTAGGGGACGGGTTAAAGGGGCTGGAACAGAGGTGGTGGAGTGAGGGCAAACTCAGCATCTCGGAGCTAAGGTAGAATGGGCTGTGTAGAATAAGTGTGAGGGGGTGGGAGTGGAGAGAAGTCAAGGCTAGGCTTTTGACTTCTGCAGTTGCTGGAGAGTGGCTATATTTACTGAGGTGGGGAAACGGGGGTGAGCAGGTTTTGGGGGAAATCGGGTGTTCTTTGCACATCTCAAGTTTGGCTTTGCAAGTCTGAAGTTCAAGGGGGGGGGGTCAGGCAGTCAGGGTACACGTGTGAGAGTCATCCGCTCATAGGGTGTTGAAGGCCGTGGACTGGATGAGATCATTCAGGGAGTGAGTATGGCTCCAACAGAACAGAGAGCTGAGGCGTTCTAGTGTCACAAAGAGCAAGGACTTTGGAGTCATACAGACAAGAATTTTCAGTCCTGTCTCTGTCGTGTTTTAGCAAATCACCATTAGTGCCCTGAACCCCTGCCTTCTTAGCTGTAAATGGGTAAAGAAATACATACCTTGGGCGTATATTGTGATTGTTAACCAGGACAATGTCCAAAAAGTGCTGGCATGTAGGCCACCGCTAAGGATTAAGTGCTACAGCTAATAGACGGGGGCACTGAACTCAGGGCCTGATGTGGTGGTAGGATTTCTTGGGGTTGGAGCCTTTGGTTTTGTGGACATGATATCATCAGCCTTCGCTGTTTCCTCCCTGTCCCTGTAGCTGTGCCCACGTGGCTGAAGAAGCCCGAGGACAGCCAGCTGGAGGAGGGCAAGCCAGGCTACTTGCATTGCCTGACGCAGGCCACACCGAAGCCCACAGTCATCTGGTACAGAAACCAGATGCTCATCTCGGAGGTGAGAGTGAGGCTGGCTCAGGGGGTGGGTGGATCCCCTCCACTGCTCCCTGGTGGTCCCCTCCACGTTGCTCTTTCCCCAGGCTCTCCTCGGGGCCGCGTTGGTGGGGGTTCAGGCCAAGACTTGTGTTGCAGGACTCTCGGTTCGAGGTCTCCAAGAACGGGACCTTGCGCATCAACAGCGTGGAGGTGTACGATGGGACCTGGTACCGCTGCGTGAGCAGCACCCCAGCTGGCAGCATTGAGGCCCAAGCCCGTGTGCAAGTACTGGGTGAGCGGGCGTGGTGGGCGGGAGAGCGCCTGGCCTGGTGGGCGGGAGAGGAAAGGGAAGGAGCCGCAGGTCTAGAACCTTCAGGCCTGTCTAGCTGCCTCAATGCCTCCTTTCCACCCACCTGCCCTCCCTCTACTGAAACAGAAAAGCTCAAGTTCACACCACCGCCCCGGCCGCAGCAGTGCATGGAGTTTGACAAGGAGGCCACGGTGCCCTGCTCAGCCACAGGCAGAGAGAAGCCCACGATCAAGTGGGTACGAGCAGGTCAGTACCGTGTGAGCCTGCGGGGTGAGCAGGCAGGACTGTCTAGTGGTCAGATGTGTTAATGTCTGAGGGCCAGCTGAGTGCCCAGCATCATGTCAGGAACGGTGGGGACAGAAAGCAATGTAGGGCAGATTGTAGTCCTGTTAGGAAGAGAAAAGCCAGACACAAAAGAGGTCAGATTATACTGTTAGCACCTGAGACGCGTCAGGACCGTGATTGATTGGGCCAGACAGCACTGTCATGCCCTTCCTTGTCCCTTTTCAAAATAGTCATCCTTTTTGACATAAAAGCAACCTGGTCTCCTTTAGAAAATATCAGGAAGAAAAAAATACACAGTCCCACCATCCATTATCTGTGGGTGTGTGCCCTTTTTCTTTTTCTATGCATATCTTTGTTTTTACAAAGCGATTTTATTCACTTATTAAACTTGTCATACTTACTGTATAAAAATAGAAGATGCAAATAACTATGCAACCTTGTATTCCTTTTTAACTAACAGTATGAAGCATCGCCCCATCGTTTCATGCATGAACATAGGCCTTGATGAGTGCGATAATATTCCAATAATTGGATTCACTATAATTTACTTAAATATTCTCTAAATGTTGGAGATTTGGGTCGCTAATCATCCTTCCTCCATCCCTCCCCCCCCTCCTCCCTCTCTGTCTTTCTCTTTCTCTTTTTATTGCTGCAATAAACATCTTTAAGCCAAAGTTTTTTCTGGATTTGGGTTTATTTCCTTTGGGAAAGATTCCCAGAAATGGAATAATTATGTATAAAAGGGTATGCACGTTTTTACAACCCTTGGTGCATGTTGCCAAATTGTTTTTTAAAGGGCTGGGCCAGTTTTCACATTCCCGTGAGCAGTGAGAGTTAGAGAGGAGGGTGTCGGCTTTGAGGAGGAAGTGGGTCTCTGTTCAGGTGGTCTGGGGGCCTTTTCTGTGGGATGTGTGGCTCGCGATGGATCTGAAGCCGGGGTGGTGGCAGAGAGCAGGAGTGGGCTCCGGGTGGGAGGAGTGGCACGCAGCGAGGTGACAACAAGGCAGACTCGATGCCCAGTCAGAAGTGTAGTTTGGCAGAAGTGGAATGTTACACAGGCAACAGACGGAGGTGAGGATGAAAAATTGAAAAAGGAATAAATGGGGGATTCTCGATGCCTGGCTCGAGTGTGGGCTTTGTCTGTAGGTACTCAGGAGTGATGACATGTTTTTGAGTAGATTCGAATGACTGAGGGCATTGCCACCATGTAACTCTGGTCAATCCCATTACCTCCCTTTGTTGCCCCCGCAGATGGGAGCAGCCTCCCAGAGTGGGTGACCGACAACGCTGGGACGCTGCACTTCTCCAGGGTGACCCGCGATGATGCCGGCAACTACACTTGTATCGCCTCCAACGGGCTGCAGGGCCAGATCCGCGCCCACGTCCAGCTTACTGTGGCAGGTGCGACGGTGGCAGGGCCTTGGGGCTGGGGCTGGCAGGCCCCGTGTGGCAGCAGCCTGCGTCCCGCCAGCCCCAGTGCTCACGGCTCCCTGCCCCTCGCGGGGCTCTTCCCATCCAGTTTTCATCACCTTCAAGGTAGAGCCGGAGCGCACAACTGTGTACCAGGGCCACACAGCTCTGCTGCGGTGCGAGGCCCAGGGGGACCCCAAGCCGCTCATCCAGTGGAAGGGCAAAGACCGCATCCTGGACCCGACCAAGCTGGGACCTCGGTAGGGCCGTCTCCCTCCCACACTCACCCCTCCTCTCCGCCCGGTCTCCCGGCAGCCGGCGAGGTGGGCAGTGCCGTGGCTTCTCTCCTGGCAGGATGCACATCTTCCAGAACGGCTCCCTGGTGATCCATGACGTGGCCCCCGAAGACTCGGGGCGCTACACCTGCATTGCGGGCAACAGCTGCAACATCAAGCACACGGAGGCCCCCCTCTTGGTCGTGGGTATGGGCTGGGGACGAGAAGCTGTGGGACCAGACGTCTTTCTCATCTTTATACGACTTTCTCATCTTTACTAATCGGACCCTTGTACACGGAAGGCACTTCAACCGCTTTTGTGATGGGGTGGAAGTCTGCTGGGCCATGTCAGAGTCTGTCCTTGCTTAGAGCTGGCTGTCCTTTTCTTAAAAGCCCACAGCTGGTGTGTGTGTGTGTGTGTGTGTGTGTGTGTGTGTGTGTGTGTGGTGGGGGTGTGCTTGTCCTGTAGAGCTTTTTCTCAGGTCTCCTGCAGTAGCCACATGTGCCCCTGGGTGGGCGGGGAGGGGATCAGGTCAGGATGCATCAAGGCAAGGTTCCTGTGTCTGTCCTGGAGGCCCAGAGAGGACGATGCGTCAGGTAAAAGGCCCTGACTAGGCGCAGGGATGTGGGGCTTGGGTCTGGCCGCTCCTGCTGCTAACCATCTGTATGCCCTTAGAGCAGCGGTTCTCAACCTGTGGGTCTCGACCCCTTTGGCGGTCGAACGACCCTTTCACAGGGGTCGCCTAAGACCATCCTGCAGATCAGATATTTACATGACGATTCATAACAGTAGCAACATGACAGTGATGAAGTAGCCACGAAAATAATGTTATGGTTGGGTCACAACATGAGGAACTGCATTTAAAGGGCCAGAAGGTTGAGAACCACTGCCTTAGAGGCAGGTGTCGTTTCCTCCACGGCTTGTTTCTGCATCTGTAGAATGAGAAGGTCTCAAACTTTTCTGGTTTAGCAGCAGAATTATTTTTCTAGACAAAGTAGGAAGTGGTGGAGCACAGCGAAGTGACAGGCCCCTTGGTTGGAGCCCATGGGTATGTGTGGGAATTGGGGGCTTCCGCATCGTGGGTCTGTCAGTTTCTCCACGAGACCCTAGGCCCGTGGTTGGCAAACTGCGGCTCGAGAGCCACACGTGGCTCTTTGGCCCTTCGAGTGTGGCTCTTCCACAAAATATCACGTGTGGGCGCGCACATACAGTGCAATTGAAACTTCGTGGCCCTTGCGCAGAAGTCGGTATTTTGTGGAAGAGCCACACTCAAGGGGCCAAAGAGCCGCATGCGGCTCGCGAGCCGTAGTTTGCCAACCACTGCCCTAGGCCATTGAAAGCCCCTAGACCAGGAGAGCCCTTCTACACGTTTCTCCAGGAACCTGGTTTGTGCTGGGCATTGCCTGGGATTCTAAACCAGAAGTTCTCAGATGCTGCTCTCCAGGGCCTGACCCAGCGTCCAGTCACTGAAGAAACGTGTTAACACACCGTGTGGGCGTGTGGTGCCCCGACAGGTGTGGTTGTCGCTCGTGCCCCTGCCTGGCCTGGTGTTCAGATGCAGTCAGCCAGGGGGTCGCTCCCTGGGCCTCGGCAGGGCCTGAAGACCGCCCTGGTTAAAGCCGGTGACGGTGGCGCCCCTCCCGGGCCTCTCTGGCTTGACCGGGCCATCGAGGGTCTGGGAGGTTGTCATATGTTGGGGCACGGAGGGGCTGGAAGAGAAGCAGGCTGGGCGTGCTTCAGCACCCTGCACAGACCTGTCTGTGTGTCTCTCCAGACAAGCCCCAGCAGGAGGAGTCCGAGGGCCCCGGCAGCCCTCCCCCCTACAAGATGATCCAGACCATTGGGCTGTCGGTGGGCGCCGCCGTGGCCTACATCATTGCCGTCCTGGGCCTCATGTTCTACTGCAAGAAGCGCTGCAAGGCCAAGCGGCTTCAGAAGCAGCCAGAGGGCGAGGAGCCAGAGATGGAGTGCCTCAATGGTGAGGGGTCCCCTGGAGGCAGGAGGCAGGAGGCAGTGCCGAGTGCAGGTGCTGAGCGCCCTCTGGTGGCCACGGGGGGCGGAGCTGCAGCATTGGAGGATGTCTGGGGCTTGCCCTATCCCTGCAGCCAGAGCAGCGCTTCCCACCCCAGCTGGAAGCCTGGAGTTGGCCCATTCCCAGGGCCTGGGCTTCTGAGGAGCCTGGCTTAAGACTTCCTCATTGGAGCCTCTGTGCCAGCTTCTTATGTTTCCTGTGGCACTAAGCCAGATATAACTACTATATGTGCTCATGTTGCTGGTCCCCATCTTGTCTGTCTCTCCTGCTCCCCCTGCCCCGTTATTAGTCTTGGAGTGCCCCAAAGGCAATCTGTTTCTCTCCTCCAACTGGGATCTCCCTAGGGGCATGTTTGCGTCTCCCCTATAAGCTGAGGTGTTCAGGCGCAGGGCCTGGGTCCCCCTTGTGATTTCCCCTTTGTGCCTGTTTTGGGCTTTGCCTATAGATGGCCCCGCGGAAGCCAAAACCCTTATGTCTGTATGGTGTGCAGGGACCAGTGATTCGGATGACACTTGCGCAGCTTGGTCCATGTCAGAGGCTGTCATCCTTGCCTCATCCCCTCTGTTCATCAGTCGAGATTGGACCCATTTGGTAGAAGTAGAGGGTTGACCTGAGTGACCAGTCTCATCTTGGCACTTCCCTCTGCTCCTCCTTCCCAGGCGGGCCCTTGCAGAACGGGCAGCCCTCAGCGGAGATCCAAGAGGAAGTGGCTTTGACCAGCTTGGGCTCTGGCCCTGCAGCCACCAACAAACGCCACAGTACGAGCGACAAGATGCACTTTCCACGGGCCAGCCTGCAGCCCATCACCACACTGGGTAGGCTGCCTTGGCCACAGCTCCCCTGCCTGGCTGCAGGTCACCGGTTCTGTCCGAGGCTAAGTCATGGCTGTGGCTCTGAAGTCTCTGACACCCAGAACCTAGAGATGGGGGAGCGGGGGGGGCCACAGGGGAGATCTCGTCCAGGGTGTTCCCATTGCTGTTCACACCCCACCTCACAACTTGTGTCATTCCTGTGTGTTACTGACTTGATGTTTTCTTTAGATTGATTCCTTAAAAAAAAAAAAAAAAAAAAAAGTAACTAAAGTTAGCTCTGTTCTAGGGAAATATGTGAGAAATTAGGGATCTGTGCCAGATAAATTTTTCTGAGTGTACATTAAACATATAACTTTTAAGACATGTTTATCATGAGCCACCTGCCATTCTCATACAAGCCACCCTTTGGAAACCCCTGAATATTAATCCCACCCCTTTATTTTTCTACCGGGGACTTGAAGCCTCTCCAGGTAGGAAGGAAAGGTTTGCTCAGGGTCACATGGCTGAACTCGGCCACTGCCCAGTGCAGGTGCGTGGGAGCAGCAGAGACTCCCCACCGCATGCCGGAGAGGCCTGGCCCCTTCCCAGGTCAGGGGCTTCCCCGCTTGGGTGCAGGCAGCTGGCGGACTCAGATCTGTCCCCACAGGGAAGAGCGAGTTTGGAGAGGTGTTCCTGGCGAAGGCACAGGGCCTGGAGGAGGGGGTGGCAGAGACCCTGGTGCTAGTGAAGAGCCTGCAGAGCCGGGACGAGCAGCAGCAGCTGGACTTCCGGAGGGAGTTTGAGATGTTTGGGAAGCTGAACCACGCCAACGTCGTGCGGCTCCTGGGGCTGTGTCGCGAGGCCGAGCCCCACTACATGGTGCTGGAGTATGTGGACCTGGTATGCTGCTGGCAGGGGACCTCGGGTCTCGGGCAGGGCCGTGCCCTCACGGGGGTTAGGGGGTGCACCATGGGAACCTCCCTTCTTGTGGTCTCAGCTGAGACCTCGGGTTTGCCTCCTGTTACACCATTGAGATGCTTGCCTCCTGCCCCTCCCCTCTGCCCCCAGCTCTGACACCTGACTTCCCCTGACCAGCACCTCCTCTGCCAGCCCTGTGTCGGGTACCAAGTTTCTTCCGGCTTCACTGCGTCCTGCATGGGTACCTTCCAGGCCTTCTTCTCTGACTCCGATTTTCTGTGGTTATTTTTCTTTTTTCCTAGGTCTTGTCACCCCTTGAGAATAAACTTAACAGAACCCGGCTTTCCCTCCTTCCCGCCATTCCCGTGTGAGGCACCAGTGTTAGCCCCGTCACCAGCCTTTTCTGTCCACCCTGGTTGCATGCCCAGATCTGCCCCTTGCTCTTCATTTGCTGACTGACCTAGACCTAACTCCTCCAGTCCTCAAAAGGCTGCTTATCAGCCCCCCTCCCCAGCACCCCCTCCCCGCCCCCAGCTCTGGAGCAGGAAGGGGAGGAGTAACCCTTTCTGCTCCCATCAGAAGTGTTTGTGTACGTTTCTGCTGCTGGGGTCACCCCCTGTTTATGTCCAAGATGATCAACCCCTAGAGGGCAGGGGTCTGTGGGGTGCAGTTTTCTTCTTGGCACCTTGAAGGCAGGGGCTTCCACACTGCCTGTCTGAGGCTCCTCTGAGGGCAGATAGGACAGTCCTCTCTTTCGGACTGATAGCTTCTGGGAGGCGCCTGCTGTGTATTCTTTCATTCCCACTGACTTCCCTCACGGGAGGGGGGTCCAGTCGGGTGGGCGTTAGGTCAGGACTGCTCGCCATCTGCCGGGCAGGCACCTGTGAGCACCTGCTTGCTTTGATGCCAGGGATATAGTGGCTGGGCTCTGACATGACAGACTTTTGCTTTTCCCTCAGGGAGACCTCAAACAGTTTCTGAGGATTTCCAAGAGCAAGGATGAAAAATTGAAGTCACAGCCCCTCAGCACTAAGCAGAAGGTGAGGACAGGGAGGGAGAAGAGAGCAGTCCCCGGGGGTGGGCCAGGAGCGAGGGCAGTCCTCACAACAGGTCTGCTAACAGTGTTCCCTGTGGGCCAGGCGCACAGGTGCATGTGTTTCTCAGTGATTACAGTCATCATCTTAATGTGTTGCCGTCCACATTTTGTGGGTGAAGAAACTGTGGTTTAAGAGGTTAAGTGACTTGTCCCAATCACATAACCTGAAAGTGGCTTTGTATTGCCCTGTTGTTTTCATATAGAAGAGTTGCTCTTTGCCTTTGCCACTGGAGCAAGACATTAGCTCCCTCAGGGGGCATTTAACTGGAGGAGCAGCTGGGAGCACTGAGCTGGAGCAGCAGGGAGCAGTGAGGTGGAAGAACAGGGAGTAGTGAGGTGGAGGAGCAGCAGGGAGCACTGAGGTGGAGGAGCAGTGGGGAGTACTGAGGTGGAGGAGCAGCGGGGAGCAGTGAGGTGGAGGAGCAGCGGGGAGCACTGAGGTGGAGGAGCAGCAGGGAGCACTGAGGTGGAGGAGCAGCGGGGAGCAGTGAGGTGGAGGAGCAGCAGGGAGCACTGAGGTGGAGGAGCAGCGGGGAGCAGTGAGGTGGAGGAGCAGCGGGGAGCAGTGAGGTGGAGGAGCAGCAGGGAGCACTGAGGTGGAGGAGCAGCGGGGAGCAGTGAGGTGGAGGAGCAGCGGGGAGCACTGAGGTGGAGGAGCAGCGGGGAGTACTGAGGTGGAGGAGCAGCGGGGAGCAGTGAGGTGGAGGAGCAGCGGGGAGCACTGAGGTGGAGGAGCAGTGGGGAGTACTGAGGTGGAGGAGCAGCGGGGAGCAGTGAGGTGGAGGAGCAGCAGGGAGCACTGAGGTGGAGGAGCAGCAGGGAGCAGTGAGGTGGAGGAGCAGCAGGGAGCACTGAGGTGGAGGAGCAGCAGGGAGCAGTGAGGTGGAGGAGCAGCGGGGAGCAGTGAGGTGGAGGAGCAGCGGGGAGCAGTGAGGTGGAGGAGCAGCAGGGAGCACTGAGGTGGAGGAGCAGCGGGGAGCAGTGAGGTGGAGGAGCAGCGGGGAGCCCTGAGGTGGAGGAGCAGCGGGGAGCACTGAGGTGGAGGAGGAGCAGGGAGCAGTGAGGTGGAGGAGCAGCAGGGAGCAGTGAGGTGGAGGAGCAGCGGGGAGCACTGAGGTGGAGGAGCAGCAGGGAGCAGTGAGGTGGAGGAGCAGCGGGGAGCAGTGAGGTGGAGGAGCAGCGGGGAGCACTGAGGTGGAGGAGCAGCGGGGAGCAGTGAGGTGGAGGAGCAGCGGGGAGCCCTGAGGTGGAGGAGCAGCGGGGAGCCCTGAGGTGGAGGAGCAGCGGGGAGCAGTGAGGTGGAGGAGCAGCGGGGAGCAGTGAGGTGGAGGAGCAGCGGGGAGCCCTGAGGTGGAGGAGCAGCGGGGAGCACTGAGGTGAGGAGCAGCGGGGAGCACTGAGGTGGAGGAGCAGCAGGGAGCAGTGAGGTGGAGGAGCAGCGGGGAGCACTGAGGTGAGGAGCAGCGGGGAGCACTGAGGTGGAGGAGCAGCAGGGAGCAGTGAGGTGAGGAGCAGCGGGGAGCACTGAGGTGGAGGAGCAGCAGGGAGCAGTGAGGTGGAGGAGCAGCGGGGAGCAGTGAGGTGGAGGAGCAGCGGGGAGCAGTGAGCTGGAGGAGCAGCGGGGAGCAGTGAGCTGGAGGAGCAGCGGGGAGCAGTGAGGTGGAGGAGCAGCAGGGAGTAGTGAGGTGGAGGAGCAGCAGGGAGCAGTGAGGTGGAGGAGCAGCGGGGAGCATTGAGGTGAGGAGCAGCAGGGAGCACTGAGGTGGAGGAGCAGCGGGGAGCAGTGAGGTGAGGAGCAGCGGGGAGCACTGAGATGGAGGAGCAGTGGGCAGCCCTGAGATGAGGCACAGTCAGCTGCCTGAGTTTTAGGGGCCTGCTGGCCTGGGTGTGTCCCTGAGTATGTTTCTTTAGGCTCCGAGTGTGGAAACTTCTGTGAGTGGGCTGCCCATGTTTCACCTACTGTGGTTTTTACACTTTAACTCTCACTTCAGCTGTAGCTGTGCAGCCTTTCCTTCCTGTCCTCCTCCTGCCTTCAGGGCAGAGGGCTGTTGTGGGCACAGAGCCCTGGCTGGAGCCCGGGGTGGAGCAGGCCTGGGCTGAAGCAGTGTAGAAGGGAAGCTCGCCTGCTCCGCTGCCCACAACAGATGATCGCTTCTGCAGCCCGGCTCTCCCTGTCCACAGCCTGCTCCCTCTCTGAGCTGACCCACCTCCCTCATGTGCCTGGCACTCTGTTTCTAAGCTGACAGCAAAGTCACCTCACAAAACGATCAAAGCTCAGGGCAGGTGGGCGGACACTGACCACCGGGCCCCTCCAGGTGACCACCCCTGCCTTGTAGGCTGACTCAGGTCGCAGAGGGGAAGGGCAGGAAGGTGTGCTGGCTGATTAGTCAGGTGCGTGGGGCCCTTGGCTGCCCCTGATCTCTCTGGGGAAGTGGTCCTGTTCCCACTTCCCCATATCACGTATGGCACCCTGGTTCCAGCTCTGGCTGGCCAGGGAGCAGCCTGCCTACCACTCCAGCTCCCCTTAAAAACATAACTCTGAGAAGCCATAGGACAGGGCACGCTGCCCCAGCTGGTGGGACATGGGGACCCCAGAGCTCACAAATGGGGACATGCATGGAGCCTGAGGGCCCTTGGGGATGGAAAACGGAAACTGCCAGGCGTCGCTGGGGCGCTGAGGATCGAGCGGGGGAGCTTCGGTAAAAGAGGATGCATGTGCCACACAGACTCCACGTGCCCCACAGAACGCAAGGGAGAGGCGTTCACTAAGAGACTCCACTGCCCTCAGGTGGACAGACGGTTGTGGCTAACAAAGAAGGCTTCCTGGTGAGAAAGCCATTTGAGTTCAGTTCTCAAGGACAGGAAGTAGTTTAATGGCGGGAAGGGGATGGATTCAGGAGTGAGGGGACTCCAGGTAGGTCTCTGCGGCTGGGACATGGGGACAGGGACACAGGCTGGCAGGACGTTGGTTACCTCTGTCACATGGCCTGAGGGACGGTATTTTACCGAAAGTCATCACCGCCTTCGCTGAAGATCTCTCCCACACTTTTTTGAAAGAGCATCTTAAATTTGATGGCGGAGCTTCAATGAGTTGGTTCCATGCTCTCTAAGGACAGTACTCAGCATCTGGTGGGGGTGGGGTTGCTTAAAAAAAAAAAGATTTCTGGTCATACCTCACTCAGACTGAGGGAATCAGAGAATCTGAGGGTAGGGTCTGAGGAACTGCAATTTTCCAGCAACCTTTTCAGCTGATTCGTAAGCCCATTGAAGTTTGAGGAGTCCTTGCCAGTGGTTTTGAGACCTATGTGGGTCTCAGTCAGTAGTTTAAAAAAATGCTGCTTTGGGGGGATTCCATAAAAATGATAATTCTTAGGAAGTATGTATTAAAACCTGTAGATACTTCCTTGTGCTAGTAATTTAGTGAGCTACTCTGTTAACTTCATATGCCTGGGAGTCCTGGGGAATGGAAGGAGAAAGAGTTAAGTGTTTTTTTAAAAATTATTTTTATTAATTTCAGAAAGGAAGGGAGAGGAATAGAGAGATAGAAACATCAACGATGAGAGAGTCATTGATCGGCTGCCTCCTGCATGCCTCCCACTTGGGATCGAGACTGCAACCGGGGCATGTGCCCTGACTGGAAATCGAACCGTGACCTGGTTCATAGGTCAACGCTCAACCACTGAGCAACACTGGCTGGGCAAGAGTTATGTTTTTAAGGGGAGCAGGAGTGGTAGGCAGGCTGCTCCCTGGCCAGCCAGAGCTGGAACCAGGGTGCCATACGTGGTATGGGTGATGTTAGTGGGGGGTCCCCAGGAGGATTTCAGGATAGCAGTGGGATAGTGATAGAAGTCAGGGAGCCTGACTGGTTTGGCTCAGTGGAAGGAGCGTCGGCCTGCGGACTGAAGGGTCCAGGGTTCGATTCCGGTCAAGGGCATGTACCTTGGTTGCGGGCACATCCCCAGTGGGGAGTGTGCAGGAGGCAGCTGATCGATGTTTCTCTCTCATTGATGTTTCTAACTCTCTATCCCTCTCCCTTCCTCTCTGTAAAAAATCAATAAAATATATATATTTTAAAAAAATAGAAGTCAGGGAGGTGGGGGCAAGCTGGAGGGGGCCAATGGGGGGGGGGGGGAAGGGGGCATATTGTTATTCAACAATAAAGATTAAAAGAAAAAAGGTCAAAGACCCTGGCCCTGGGTGGTGGCATAATTGTAGATAATGCTTGTTAAGTAGCTGATACGATGATGGGGATTTTAAAGTTGGAGAACTGTAACCTGTGGTTTCTCTATGCATCACCTTCAAGCCAATGACAGGAGGAGATGTAGGGTCGCTTAGCACCTGGTGGACAGAGCATTATGCAGCCAGATGCCAGGACCTGTGGCGGTACACAGAAAGCCTGTTGTGAGGCGAGCACAGTGGAGTCACAGTGGGTTAGCTGGGACCTGTTGAACGTTGGAAAGGAAGGGGTGGGTCTGGTCTTTATAACAGCATTTGAACATTGATCCTGTGGCCCTCTGGTGGCGGCTTGCCCAGCAGTAAGGAAACACTTCATTGGCTTGGGTCTAACAGAATTCCCTTTTGCCGTCCTCACGGAGCCAGCGTTTAAAGAAGCACTGCCTCTCTGGAAAGATAGCAAGTTAGTCGCCATGCCAAGCCCACTCTCTTGTTTCCCTTGACGAGCAGCAGGTTGAGAGCAGACTGAGGGCAAGGGCAGGTGTGATGAGGGCACATCACAAAAGCCTTTGTCTGCCCCTTACAGATAGCCAGGCAAGGCTGAGCAATGCCCTGGGGTTTTGAAGCCTGAAGTAGAGTCCGTTCACTTACGATGCCCACTTCAGTGGTCATCTGGCCCTTTTACCACCAGCGGCACTTGGGGTGTTCTGAGGATGGCAGTCTGGGGACTGTTTGGGGCGTGTGGCCTCTGCTTTTCCTTGGAGATGCAGTGCGGGCTCTGTGCCTAGGGAGAGCTCAGTGATCCCGTGGATCTCTTCTCAGCCCTCCTCACTGGCACACCCGTTTGGTTGGAAGCTACCCAGAGATTTTGTGTCATTACTTTTTTTTTTTCTTTCATCCTCACCCGAGGATATTTTTTTCATTGCTTTTCAGAGAGTGGGAGGGAGGAGGGAGAAAACATTAGCGTGAGAGAGAGAGATACATTGACTGTTGACTGGTTGCCTCCACGCATGCCCAGACTTGGGGCAGGGAGCAAACTTGTGACCCTCTGGGGCACGGGCCGGCGCTCTAACGGCTGAGAGACACCGGCAGGGCTGTGTCTTCACTTTTGATAAAGAAAATGCACCAAGAAGATGAGACTTTCCCCAGCGCTTGATGGTGCTTGTTCTGCGAGCGCCTCTGCGGATGCGGTGTCTGTCAGTATGTTGGCTTTGTCGATGGGCCTGCTTGGTGGTGGTTCGGATCGGTGCTCACAGAACTCCCTGCAGGGGTGGAAATGTCCCGTATCTGCTGCTGTGCAGTGCGGTAGTCACTCTCCCCAGGTGGCTACTGAGCACAGAGAATGTGGCTAAGGCCACAGAGAAGCGGAGTTTTTAATGTTTATTAGGTTTTAGTTAACATAGTCACATGGGGCTCGGGACGACTGTTTCGGACAGCACAGATTTAGACCATTGTTGTTGTTTTTTTATATTTCTTTATTGGTTTCAGAGAGGAAGGGAGAAGGAGAGAGAGATAGAAATATCAATGATGAGAGAAAATCATTGATCAGCTGCCTCCTGCACACTCCCACTGGGGATTGAGCCCACAACCCAGGCATGTGCCCTTGGCCGGAATCGAACCTGGGACCCTTCAGTCCGCAGGCCGACGCTCTATCCACTGAGCCAAGCTGGCTAGGGCATAGACCAGGGGTGGGCAAACTTTTTGACTCGAGGGCCACAATGGGTTCTTAAACTGGACCGGAGGGCCGGAACAAAAGCATGGATGGAGTGTTTGTGTGAACTAATATAAATTCAAAGTAAACATCATTACATAAAGGGGTACGGTCTTTTTTTTTTTTTTTTTTTTTTTTAGTTTTCTTCATTTCAAACGGGCCGGATCCGGCCTGCGGGCCATAGTTTGCCCACGGCTGGCATAGACCATTGTTTCTTACACTATATATATATTTTTTAATATATTTTATTGGTTTTTTACAGACAGGAAGGGAGAGAGATAGAGAGTTAGAAACATCGATGAGAGAGAAACATAGATCAGCTGCCTCCTGCACATCTCCTACTGGGGATATGCCCGCAACCCAGGTACATGCCCTTGACCGGAATCAAACCTGGGACCCCTCAGTCCGCAGGCCGACGCTCTATCCACTGAGCCAAACCAGTTTCGGCTCTTACACTATTTTGACTGAAACCCACAGTAGCAAAAAAAGGTACATTTTGCATTAAAACCCAACAACATTGGCATGGTTATATATTTTAAAAATGAAAAATGTTATGAATGATACCCTTACTAAGTAACGCACTCTCATATTTTCTGTTCCAATTTAAAAAAATGTTTTTATTGGTTTTTAGAGAGAGAGAGAAAGGGAGGGGAGAGAGCGAGAGAAACATTGCCTAGATGTGAGAGAGAAACATCCATTGGTTGCTTCCTCTACCCCAACGGGGACTGAACCCTCAACCTGGGAATCAAACCGGCAACCTTTTTAGTGCACGGGACGACGCTCAACCAACTGAGCCACATGGCCAGGGCGATGTTCAGTTTTTTTAATGCTGGTTAAGATGAACTAAGTTGGTTTCAGGACATACTAATAGGTTGTACCCACAGTTAGCAAACCACCATTGGAGGCAGTTGGCCCTCAGGATGTCACTGGCCAGTGCACACCGGCCGGGATTTGTCTATGGAGTGACCCCTCTGCCAGCGTCTGGCTCAGCTCCTCTGGAAGCCAGGCTGGGGAAGCTGCTGAAAGGCCAGGCTGAAGTAAGCACCCCACCTCTGGGCTCACTGCTGAGCAGATGGCCCCTACCGTGCCCCCAACACCACTGATGTGACCAGGAGAGGCAGCTGTGGTACTGAGGAGAGAGCCAGGCTTCCGTATCAGGCCGGGGGAAAGCCTCAGATGGGATCCTGGGCAGGGCTGAGGATGAGCCCCGCCTCACAGTGCAAATAAGAGGGACAGCCACCTCACTCAGGCCAGCGCACAGTAGGTACTCAATAAGTGTTCCTGTCTCCTCTCAGATTGGGTGGTCTCGCATTTGGTAAATTGGCAACAGCCCCTCTGTCACTCCCATTCATTTCATTCCTCTGAATTTCAGGAACATAGAATTACATGAACCATCATCTTTGGATAATTTATGACATACTCATTACTGGTCCACACATGGGCTACTTTTATTTAGTTAGTTATTTTTTAACGTGCATGAGCGTGTGTGTGTGTGTTTGGTAAATTTTTATTTTGATATTTCGAACTTAAAAGAATGTTAAGGCCCTCGCTGGTTTGGCTCAGTGGATAGAGCGTCTGCAGACTAAAGGGTCCCACATTTGATTCCAGTCAAGGGCACATGCCCGGGTTGGTGACTTGATCCTCAGTAGAGGGTGTGCAGGAGGCAGCCGATCAGTGATTCTCTCTCATCTAGTTCTATTTAGAATGTTCTATAAGGTATTTATCTGTACTAATAAAAGGGTAATACGTTAATTAGACCAGGAGACCTTCTGGACGTCCTTCCAGACAAAGCCATGGTGGCAGGGCTGAGGCAGAGGCAGTTAAGGGTGATCAGGCCAGAAGGGAGAGCAGTTGGGGGCAATCAGGCCGGTGGGCAGAGTGGTTAGGGGTGATTAGGCAGGCAGGCAGGTGAGCAGTTAGGAGCCAGTGGTCCCGGATTGTGAGAGGGATCCCAGATTGGAGAGGGTGCAGGCTGGGCTAAGGGACAGCCCTCCTCCCGCTCCCATGCACGAATTTCATGCACCAGGCCACTAGCATAAAAGGCTAAGTGACCATCTGACCAGCTGGTATGATGCACACTGACCACCGGGGGCAGATGCTCAACACAGGAGCTGCCGAGCTGTGGTGACTTGGCAGCAGAGGTTCTTGGGTTACGTACCAGGAACTGGAAAGGAGGGAGCTCGATTTTGGGGTGCATCACCTGAGAACCACTGTCTCGCAATCTGCGACCCCTCAGGGGATGTTGGAGAGCCAGTTTCAGCCCGATCCCCGCAGGCCAGGCCAAGGGACCCCACCTGCGGAGGGACCCTGCTCACTCTGCAGACCACCTTCGAGCTGCGGTGCCACCCCAGGTTTAGTCAGCCAGAGAGGGACCGCGGGAGGTTGGCTCCAGGGCGTGTCCAGCCCGTCTCGCCCAGTCCTGCCCCACCGGCCATCTTCTAATTAATTCCCTTTCAATGTGCATGAATCCATGCACCGGGGCACTAGTTCTATACAATACAGTCACATGGCTCAACAATTTTAAAAGGGAATTAGTGAAATATATTTTTAACTCCTACCCTTTGGAAAAGAGTTTGTTCTTATTTTGTAGAGCTACTCACAGTCCTTGACTCATACCTAGATATCTTAAAGAAATTCATGCGTGTGCGCACCCATAAGAACGGTCATAGGAGCACTGTTCTTAATTGCACAAAGCTGGGGGGAAATCCAAATATCCATTGGCATTAAAATGATTAAATATAGTATATTCAAGGATGAAAACTCAGTAAAATAGTCCCTGCATCACATCCCAAAGGATGAATCTCACAGTGCTGAGTGAACAAATCAGGCAAAAAAACGTACACACTTTGTATGCTTCCAGCCTTATCTGGTTCCAAAACGGGAAAACTGAATTATATTGCTTAGGAACGTGTGTGTAATGGTAAAACCTAAGGGCACCTTCCTCATCATGCTCTCTCCCTCCCCTCCAGAGGTAACCACTGTCCTGCCTTTATGGTCCTAGTTTCTTGACTGTTCTTTCTGGTTTTACCTTTACACACAACGTTCCTAAACAATGTGATTCAGTTTCCCCGTTTTGGAACCAGATAAGGCTGGAAGCATACAGAGTGTATATGCTCTGGGGTGCTAGCATTGTTGGTTTTGTGTTTTTGACTTAGGGATCGTTACCTGGGTCTGAGCTTTATAATTATTTGTGGAAGTGCACATATATTTGATGAGCTTTTCTAGATATAATTTACCACTTAAAAGATACAAATCAAAAAGTTTTTCTACCTTTCCTCTCTAGTCCCCAGCTCCCCTCCTTGGAGGCACATGTGTTTGGTGTATGTGTCAAAATATATATCTTTTGTTTGTTTGTTTTTTTATATACAACTAGTAGAAAATACGTAATTTTGAAGTAAAAAGGAAAAGAACCCATTAGGATGTGAGCTACGATCACTGCCGGTTATTTTTCCCACGTGGTTACTATGTGCCACTCACCTGTCCAGCACCTGCCGCGTGTCCAGGTGGTCCCAGAGCTTAATTCCATTTGGTTCTGCTCTTCCAGCAGCCCCGCGAGGCAGGCACTGTTATCCCCGGTTAACAGAGAAGGAAGCTAAGCAGTCGTGGCTTTGCCTTGGGCTTCCTGAGCCTCACACCGATGGCATGGAGACCCACCAAGCGTTGTGTGGGGGGTGGTCACTTGGATCCCCCAGACGTGGGTGCTTTGACGAGTGAGTCCCTTTCTTGCTCCAGGTGGCCCTGTGCACCCAGGTGGCCCTGGGCATGGAGCACCTGTCCAACAACCGCTTTGTGCACAAGGACCTGGCCGCTCGGAACTGCCTGGTCAGCGCCCAGAGACAGGTGAAGGTGTCGGCCCTGGGGCTCAGCAAGGACGTGTACAACAGGTAGAAGGACGTGGGTGGGTGGGGTGAGGGGTAGAGGGGAGGTGTGGGAGGTGTGGGGAAGGGCTGCTTAGTCTAAAGCGGAGAGCCCAGGAAGGGACAGAGGCTTCCAACCTCTCTCCAAGGCCGCAGCAGGCGTCCTAGCCATTGGGACACAGGTCCCTGTCACTCATAGATTTTTATCTAGTGATAAAATATTACAAACCTTTAAAAAATAACTAGTAGGTTTTATAAGTTTGTATATAACTTAACTATTTGTATGGTTCCCTCTGTACCTTCCTGAATTCACTAATTATTATTTTGAATCCTAAGACTTGAAGCTCAGCGCCAGGGCCTGAGATGCTCTGGGAGCCCATCCACACTGCAGCGTGCCTGGGGGCGCCTGGGAGCTTCCCCTCCAGTCACCCCAGCGCTCAGTCAGACATCAGTCATGCTTTAGTCATGATTTAAAGCTTTTTAAATGTTCTTTCCACTTAACATGTTCTCCTTTTTCACAATCTTAAAACGAGTGCCAAAAGTATGTATGGTTATTAGCTTTTTATTTTTATATTAAAATGTAGCAAAATTTGGTTTTAAAGGAATTTTTAACCATCAACCCCATGTGGATGCCCCCAGATTTCATTCCGTGTACCCCTGTGTTGCCAGTTTCTCTTGAGTGCCCTGAGGTAGGAAAGTTGAGTTCTAGCTCGCGTATGAGACTCAGACCTGGGATGAGGAATCTGTGGTCCCTCACCACAACCCACCCGGCCTGTGAGCCACGGAGGCCCCGCCCCCACCCCCACGTGCGGTTTTCTTCTGCAGTGAGTACTACCACTTCCGCCAGGCTTGGGTGCCTCTGCGCTGGATGCCCCCCGAGGCCGTCCTGGAGGGTGACTTCTCCACCAAGTCTGACGTCTGGGCCTTTGGTGTGCTGATGTGGGAAGTGTTCACCCATGGAGAGATGCCCCATGGTGGGCAGGCCGACGACGAGGTGCTAGCAGGTAGGCAGCTGTGTTCCCAAGGGACCATTCCACAGGTTTTTCCAGGTGGAGAGTTTGCTCAGGATCCTGGGGGCAGCTCAGCCTGCCTCCCCTCAGGGCTGGTCATAGCAGGAACACGGTTATGGCCACTCCAGGTGTTGAAATACCTTCATGTTGGTTGGTAACTGCCCTCGCCCACGGTGACCACTCCAGCCACTGACACCTGCCCCCATGCATTGGTTGCCTGCTGTGCTGTGTGGACCCTGACCCACCAGCCCGGCAGAGCTGGGGCCAGGGGAGTTACCCCTTTGGTTGCAAGATACTTCCCCTTTACTCCTTGAATCAGTGCCCACCAGCCACTGGCCAGTGGCCCCCACCCCAGGTCGCCCTCCAGTGGCTGCTTGTGGATACTGCCGGCTCCACAGAGTGTTGGACAGGAGGTTAAAAGTTTGCCTAACTCTCATTTTCCTGCAGACTTGCAGGCTGGGAAGACCAGACTCCCACAGCCTGAGGGCTGCCCTTCCAAGCTCTACCGGCTGATGCAGCGCTGCTGGGCCCTCAGCCCCAAGGACAGGCCCTCCTTCAGCGAGATTGCCAACACCCTGGGAGACAGCCCCGCAGACAGCAAGCCATGAGGAGGGAGCCCAGGCAGGCTGTGCCTCAGGCTGGCGTGGGCACGGGAGGACCCCCTGACGGGTGCCTGCAGCATGATGGGCAAGATCCCTGTCCTCCTCGGCCCTACGGGCCCTACCTGGCACCACAGGCACTGCTGAGGTTTGGGCTATTTCCTCCTCTCTCTTACCCTCAGTCCTTGGGGGGGTTGACTCGGACCCGGACTGGTGACTAGGACCTTGGGCTGGGCAGCTTTTTCTGCCACCCCTTCCCCCATCAGGGATAGCGTGGGTGCCTCAGGTAACACCAATTTCTGACCTGGGTCTCCGCCCCTTGGCCAAGTGCAGTTCTGCCACTCACCTGCTAACTTTGCCCAGGGCAGGCGAGGCTGCAGATGAGCCGGGTTGGAGGGCCGTTCCTTAATATACTCAAATTCCTGGGTACTTCGGGCCCATGGGGCCCACCTCGGGGTCTGTGCCAGAATCGCGGAGGACACAGCCAGTGCGTCCTCCCCACATGGACTTGTGCACGCCGACCCTGACCTGTGTCTCTGCCCCACCCTTCTCTCCTTTCCTCATCCTAAGTGCCTGGCAGATGAAGGAGTTTCAGGAGCTTTTGACATTATATAACCCGCCCTTTTTATATGCACCACGGGCGGCTTTTGTATGTACCGTACTCGCAGTGTAGGGTGGGTGGGCATGGGAGGGAGGGGTGCGCCTTGGAGGAGATGGGGACGGGGACCACCCCTGCCTCACACTTTTGTTGTTGTTGTGTGTTTGTTGTTGTTTTTTTACACTCACTGTTCTCAATAAAGAAGCCTTTTTTACAGCCTGTTTCTGATACTCATTCTCTGCCGTTGCCCGTGAATCGTGCCCCATCTTCCCTGGCTTATCAGAAGGGCCATGTGCCTTTATGGAGTCTAGTGAGGCTCGGACGGGAATAACTGGCAGACACTGGTCCTTCTTGCTGATCTTTGTGGAGCAGTTAAGAATGTGGGCTTAGGCCCTGACTGGTTTGGCTCAGTGGATAGAGCGTCGGCCTGTGGACTGAAGGGTCCCGGGTTCGATTCCAGTCAAGGGCATGTACCTTGGTGGCGGGCACATCCCCAGTGGGGGGTGTGCAGGAGGCAGCTGGTCAATGTTTCTCTCTCATCGATGTTTCTAACTCTCTATCCCTCTCCCTTCTTCTCTGTAAAAAATCAATAAAATATATATATTTTTAAAAAAGAATGTGGACTTAGGAGGCAAGACCACCTCTGGTCCGTGGGCTCCTCCGACTGCCAACCACTTGTTCTCTGCCGGCTGGCCTACCACTCATGCTTAGGTGCGGGGCGGGGGGGTGGGGGGGATGGTGGTAGAGTGAGGGCGGACAGTTAGAGTGGGTTTGGAGGAGGAGTTAATGACAGATTCAAGTCTCTGAATACCTTTATGACTTTAGGAGGGAGATGGAGTGGAGAGTATTGAGCAAAGGTGATGCTCGATGCCCCGAAGCTCCAGAGCCCTCAGCTGATTCGATCCTGCCTCTTCTTTACATAGACCCGTGTCATCAGTTATTTTCTTCCTTATTCCAGTGACTTCGCCTGTGCCCCACCCTAGAGAAATGTGTCCAACTCTGAAATTGCTCTAGTTCATTGTGTTCCTCACCATACTTCTCAGTAATGAGAATAACAGCTAATATTTATTGAATACTTGCTCTGTACCAGTCACTTGGCTAAGCACTTAACATGCATTATCTCCCGTAATCTCTGTGACTACTTTGTTAGCCCGATGTTACTGTCCCCATTTCACAGATTAGAAAATGCTCAGGGAGGCCAGATAGTTTCCCCAGGTCACACGGCTGGTAATTGAGCCACTTGCTTATTGATACACAGTGCGTTGCATCCCACAGATGTGTTGGAATGGGAGAAAAACCCAAGAACAGTTTCTCTAGAGCAGTGTTTTGTTTGTTTGTTTCTTTTTTTTTGGTAAAACATGAACTCTGATCCATGTTCTTTTTTAAAAAAAACACACACTATGTTTTTATTGATTTTAGAGAGAGGGAGGGAGAGGGAGATAGATAGAAACATGGATCAGCTGGCTCCTGCACACCCCCGACTGGGAATCGAGCTTGCAGACTGGAAACCAGGCATGTCTTCTGATCTGGAATCAAACCAGTGACTTTTTGGTGCCTGGGACGATGACACAACCAACTGAGCAACACGGCTGGGCTCCGGAGCAGTGTTTCTAAGCTGCGGGCTACGATTAACATTTTAAAAACACGGAACATGATAGAAACTATCTTTTACAAAATTTTGTTTGTAATATTTGATAGACGTTTGTGTATACTGGGTTATGTTATTAGTCAGCTACTGCATGGTGATCCTGCATAATAACAGCCACAACAGGTCTGAGTCACAACTACAATTTGTTTTTCTCCCTCATAGATCTGAAGGTCGGTCAGGTTCAGCTCATCTTGGTTGGGTCTAGCTAAGTTCAGCTGCACGTGGTTGTAGGCTGTAGGATGGGTTTGGGTCTAATCTGCTGGTCCTAGAGCATGCTCTCGTGTAGTAGCAGGAGCACACGAGATCAAGCCAGATCACGCAAGCACATACATGTGAAACCACAAGTCTGTTAACATGTTATTGGCCAAAGCACATCACATGTCAAAACCCAACAGCAGTAATGGGTTCTGCAAAGTCGCATGGCAAAGGTTGGGGATATCTAACTCCCACACAGGGTGTGGAAAATTGGGAGCAAGAACCTAATTCCCCGCTGATGGTGATGTGAAAATGATTTCTTAACATGGGTTGCACTCAGAAGTACTTTTTTTTTTTTCACATCTAACAAAATTAACTATAATTTTTAATATAATCTAATACCCAGTCCATATTCAGATTTCCCATTTGTCCCCATGTAGTTTTATGGTCGATTTGTTCAAACCAGGCTCTCATCAAGGACCATGCATTACATTTGGTGAATTAACTCCATTTTAATATGATGTAAGTCTTGTGTTTTCCAGGGGTCTTATGGGCCTTTGTGCTATTTATTTATGCCCCCATTATAATCCTGTCCATCCTATTTCCTACATTCCTATTGGACCTGGGGTGGGGCGGGAACCTGATGGAAGGGGGAGTGGGGGGAGGAGAGGGACATCTGTAATACTCTCAACAATACAGTTAAAAAAAAAAAAAAGAACTATAATTCCAATCCTAACAGTCTTTTTTTTAAAAAAAATTAATTTCTTGAAGTATTACAAAGAGTATTACATATGTCTCCTTTTTTCAGAAGTACTCCTGAAGGTCATCACCACTGATCCTTTCCTCCCTCCTGGTCTTTCTTGACCATTCAGCAGCGGCTAACCTTGTCGGCCACATGGCCTTTCCAATCTTCCCTCTCTGGACTGTGGTGATGGCATGCCTCGCCATCTTTTTCGGACTAGGCCTTCTCCAGCTCTGGCTGAGGCTTCCTTCTTCTGCCTGCCCGGGAGGTGACTGTTTTTCTGAATTCTGTTCCTGGCCGTCCTCTCTCTGTGTTCTCTCCTGCAGGATCTCGCATCAAGTGGCTTTCATTGGCCCTTTAGTGTGGACAGTTCTCAAAGCATGAGCTGCAACTCCAGCCTCTTCCTCAAGCTTCAGACACACCTACCCATTTCCTTTCTTTTTAACATTTAAAAAACGTATGTATTTGTATTGATTTCAGAGAGGAAGTCAATAATTCTCTCTTATTGACTGGCTGCCTCCTGCCCGCCCCCTTCTGGGGATCGAGCCCAGAACCTGGGTATGTGCCCTTGACAGGAATCAAACCCAGGACCCTCCAGTCAAACAGGCCGACATTGAGCCAAACCAGCTAGGGTTCATGCCCCGTTTCTTACAGGACATTTTCCTCTGCTTGTTTCCCTGGGCCCAAACTGAATTTCTCTCTCCCAAACCTGGTCCTCTAGCCAAGTTCTCTCTTTCCATTAATGGTACCACTGTGTGAGGATTTTAGTTACAATCTTAATCTATCATGAGTCTCCTCTCTGTGTACCCGCCCCCTCCCCATGCAGCCTGTCCCCAAGATCCACTTCTTCTACCCTTTCCCTGTTTCTATTGTCGCTTCATTTTAAAAGAAAAAAAAATTGTATAAAAGTAATACTGGTCATGGAAGAAGTCGAGCGGTGCAGACGTGTGTAAAGCAAGGGGCCCGCTCTGCTAGTCCCACTCGTCCTCTCCAGTGGTAAACATTCGTGTTTGGAGCGTGGCTTTCCAGACTTCTCCCAGGCACACTGTCCACGACCTTTTGTTTCCATTCCCTCTAATGCTGCCATTACAATTGAGACCTCTTTTCTTCTGTGTGAAGAATCCACGCGTAAAGGTTAACTCCAAATGGAAAGTTTTAGAGTGTTAGTAATTTTTTGTGTGACTAATTTTTAAAAATACTCTTTAGTTTTTTATCTGAATGATAAAAATCAGGAGCAGGAAAGAGCAGGGTGGGAATGGTGTGGTATGAGGGGATCTGGCGCCCTTCTGGGGGTACTTCAAGGTCTGGGGTGGATGTAAGCTCCCACCTTCCAGGGGACTGCTGTGATTCCGACCTTATCAGAGAAGCACCAAACTCACATTCCAGAGAGGCCAGAGGGGACTTATCTGAGCTCAGGGGGCTGTATGGAGTCTATAGTGAGCCTGAGAGCAGATGCCTCTTCCATGGCCACCATTCAACTCGGCTCTAGGCTGTAGTGCTCCTGTGGGCATGTCAGCCTGGAGTTGCTAAAAATTCCAGTCTTTGTGTGAGGTTGGATATTCAGATTTTTATATAAAATCTGATTTAAAAATATTATGTAACCCAAACAAAACACATTGATTTGGGAGGACCACTATGTAAAGTAGGTGATTGTCTAACTACTATGTTGTACACCTGAAACTAACACAAAGTAGTATTGAAAGTAAACTGTAATCTGTACTAGTATATATAAAAAGCTAATATGCAACGTGTCCCCTTGGGAGTTCGACCGGGAGATAGGGAGTTTGAGTGCACGCTATGATGTGCGCTGACCACCAGGGGGTGGCGTGGAACATGGCAGGTGATCGGCAGTGGCGGCTGCGGGCAGCAGCAGCAGCGGAGGTGTTGGGGCATTGAGGGAGCCAGGGAAGGGGGAGGTGGGGAGGTGGGGGGGGGAGGGGGGACCGTGCCGCCTGAGGGTGGCAAGGGAAGGCGGGGAACCTGATCGGCCCTGATGCCAGCCAGGCCCAGGAACCCTACCCATGCATGAACTTCATGCACCAGGCCTCTAGTTTAAAAAATAAAGTAAAATACGTCTATGAACCAGTTTGTGTGTGTGTGTGTGTGTGTGTGTGTGTGTTTAATCCTCACCCAAGGACATTTTTCCATTGATTTTTAGGGAGAGTAGAAGAGAGAGGGAAAGACAGAGAGAAACATCGATATGAGAGAAACACATAGATTGGTTGCCTCCTGCATGAGCACTGACCAGGGCCCGGGCTGAGGAGGAACCTAAAACCTGGGCATGTGCCCCTGACCAGAATTAAACCTGGGACCCTTTGGTCTGGTCCGCAGGCTGATGCTCCATCCACTGAGCCAAACCTGCTAGGGCTGAACCAGTCTTTTTACTGACTTTATCTACATCAGCAGTTTTAGCTTCTGAACCCGCAGTAAGCCAACCGAGTGTGGGTGTGGGCTACCCAGTGGAGATGGCCGGCAGCGGTTGTCTTCTGGGGTGCCACTGCCACTGCTGTCTAAACTAGGGGTCTCACACAGAACAGTCTAGAAGTCAGGCAGGAATGGACCACAGGGCTGTGACTGTAGAACCGTTGCTCACGTCACAGTCCCAAGCACCATCTGTGGCCCTGAAGCCCTCTGTAACCTATTTATCTGTTTGACCTGTTCTTCCTCTTGAACTAACACATTCCATATGTTTAACTGCCTGTTGTGTAGACTAAATGAGGAAAAGAAAAAGCGTTCTTTAAAACTGCTGGGAAAAGGGAAACAGGAGGGCTCTTAATTCCTTTAGAGGTTTGATGAACGAGTCTATGTTTTTAAAAATAGGTGTGTATGTATATGTATATACACACATAGCTCACAAAAACACTTGAACATACTTTATCTCAGTATTTCTCAGTTTTGGAACTGGGACACAGTAAGGTAAGCTGTTGACGTCATCCAGCACACGCGTGTTGAACCATATGAATGACGCTATCCCACCTTCTTGACTTATAAAAGGGAAATTTTATACGATTCAACCCCAAAATAACGGGAACAAAAGTTTCATGCAGCGATATCTTACCCTTGCTTCTCGTGATACTCATTTACTTTAAATGCTGGTTGCAGCACACTAAACTGATTTCATTCACCACCTCTTAATCTTCACAGCTTCTTAAGGTAGGAATCATCACCCTCTCCCACCCTATGGCACACAGAGGATGTTCATCTCAGGGGTGCCGTGATTGTCCCAGGTAGCTCCTATTAACTACCCCTTCCTTTGTGCTTTAGTCTTTATCTCATTTAATCTGCAGTAAGAAACTCATGGGATGGGGACCAACAATGAGGAATAGGAAGCTTGGAGAGACCAGACACTTGTTTCTGGCACACGGCTAAGAGGAGAAAGATTCCAGATTTGAAAATTTTATGTAACAGCAAAGCTGAAGCTATTTTCACGGCTTTGGAGCTAAGGCCCAGAACGAGACCCTGGACCTGGCCTTGCAGCACCCTAGTTCTAACTTTTCTTCTTCTCCTATGGGCTTTGCAGAGCAGGGCGTGTGTGTGTGTGTGTGTGTGTGTGTGTGTGTGTGTGTGTGTGTGTGTGTGGCTGTGGCTGTCTTAAACTTTTTTCTCCGCTACACTTTTTCCCAGGCCTCTGCACTGGCTGAGGGGTGGGCTTTATCCCTGGGACCACCCCCTCCCCATCCCATCCCGCAGCTGGAAGTCTTCACTGATCTCCATCTCTCCTCCCTGCCCCCATCGGGGAGGCAGACTATCTCCCCGGTCTTTTCCAGATGTACGTCTGCCAAAGACCTCCCCCAGTATAGATGATGATGAATGAGGACTGGAGAGCCGGCCTGGTGGGAAAGTGTCGTCGCCTTGAAAAGAGAAAGAGAAAGGAAGTCGGGGGGTGGTGGGGGGGGGGAGAGTTGGAACGGAGTGGCCAGGGGGCGACCAGTCCGGACACTAGGGACCCAAGCCCCCGCTACTCGGCCAGCTCCTTTGCCTCCCTGAGGAAGGCGTGGGTAAATGCTCCCTGCACCCCGGCGGAATTTGGGCTGTTATAGCCTTTACTGCGGCCCGCACAATGCACTCAGGAACTACCCCGGTGCCTGTCCCCAGCCCTTCCAGGGCCGGGCTCCAGCGTGCTCCCTCTCGGCCGCAGGACCGCGCTCCAGTCCCTGCTAGGGCTCCTCTCCGCAGGTCCCGCCCAGTCCTCCTCCCACTCTCTGTCCTGGGGGTGGAGTCGCACCGCCTCTCCCTTTCCTTTAAGAGGCGTCGGCTCCGCCCCTTTCGGAGTCGCGGTCTGACGCCCGAGGACTGCAGCGAGTTCGGGATGTTTATGCAAATAGGCGCCCCCTGTGGGCCAATGGAGAGCGGAGGTGCCGGAACGATGGACCAATGGGGCGGGGGCTTAGGGGCTCACCATATAAGGAGCGGCCTCGCCATAAAAGGAAACATTGTATCTCTTTATATGGGGGGGAAGGGTCGGGGGATCCCTCGCCGCCTGCGCGTGGTCCCGGCCCCCTCCACCCGCCGTCCCCGCGGTGGCCAGCAGCCTCTGCCCCCGGGGGGACGCTGACGGCCGCCGGGCGCGCCGCCGTAGCATACGGATAGGGGGCGCTCCGCGCGGCCTGGGGCAACCCGGGCCACAGGGGCAAGAAAGTGAGGGCCCAGGTCGGCCCGGGCGTGCAGGGGCCCCGGGTTCGCAGCGGCGGCGGCGGCGGCAGTGATAGCGGCACTAGCAACAGCGGGAGCGCCGGGTTGAGCCGGGAAGCCGATGGCGGCGGCGACGGCTCCGATTCCTCGCTGACTGCCTGTCCGTCCTCCTGCACTGAGCGCCATGTTACCGACCCAAGCTGGGGCCGCGGCGGCGCTGGGCCGGGGCTCGGCCCTGGGGGGCAGCCTGAACCGGACTCCGACGGGGCGGCCGGGCGGTGGAGGTGGCGGCGGCGGCGGCGGGACTCGCGGGGCTAACGGGGGCCGGGTCCCCGGGAACGGCGCGGGGCTCGGGCCGGGTCGCCTCGAGCGGGAGGCTGCAGCCGCCGCGACAACCACCCCGGCACCCACCGCGGGGGCCCTCTACAGCGGCAGCGAGGGCGACTCGGAGTCGGGCGAGGAGGAGGAGCTGGGCGCGGAGCGGCGCGGCCTGAAGCGGAGCCTCAGTGAGATGGAGCTCGGCATGGTGGTCGGCGGGCCCGAGGCGGCGGCGGCGGCCGCGGGGGGCTACGGGCCGGTGAGCGGGGCCAAGCCGGGCAAGAAGACGCGGGGCCGCGTGAAGATCAAGATGGAGTTCATCGACAACAAGCTGCGGCGCTACACGACCTTCAGCAAGAGGAAGACGGGCATCATGAAGAAGGTACGGGCCCGGGAGGCCGGCCGGCCGCGGGGAGCCGGGAGGGTGGGGACGCGCAGGGGGCGCCCGGGAGGAAGGCAGCGCCCGCCGCGGCGGAGGTGAGAGGCGGCGAGTCCGCGGGAGGCGTGTGGGAGGAGATGGCTCTCACCCCCGGACAGTGCAAGGGGAGGGGCCGCCGGGGAAATGTGGGGAGAGGGGAGCCGCCGCGAACGCCCGGAGCAGAGGGGAGAGGCGCCGAGGTGGGAGTGACGGGCGCGGGAGGGGAGCCGGGCCCTTGCCGAGGGAAGGGGCGAGGCGTGGGATTGGGAAACCCAGGGATCCACAGTAGGTCCGTTGCGCTGGTGTTGGGGAAGGGCTCCCCAAAATCAGGGAGCAGAGGAGCAGGTATGGAGGTGAGGAGGCTGGAAGCGGTGTCACAATGAGGGAGCAGATGTGGGAGGGAGGTGGGCACCTCCGAGGTAGGGCTAGCCGGAAGGACGGGCGAGGCTGATGACGGAATGGGCTCCGAGCTCCAGGTGAGGGAGCAGGGAGCAGGGCAGGAGGACGGATGCCGCCCGGACCCGCAGGGGCCGAGCCGGGTCCTGCCTGGCCCTGTGTCCTGAATGCCTCCCCCGGAGGCCTGCACACCCCCTGGAGACGGGCTTCAGAGTCCTCTGCCTCTCCGGCAAGTGGGATGCCCGGCCCCGGGGAGAACCTGGGCATGGAGTTTGGTGGGAAGGTGGGGAGGTTTGCAGATGCACCTAGCAAATCCTTTTCTGTCAGGTTACCCAGTGAAAAGGGGCGAGGAAAGGAGTCGTCTTGGGGTGTAGGAGATAGGGGACAGGGTGGAAGCAGCAGGACAGGGAGGGAAACAAGAAGCTAGACTTCTGGAAAAACTGGCTGGGGTTTCGGTTTGTCCCCTACAAAAGTCAGAGCTGCTGCCAAGGTGGGTCTGTGGGCCTTGTTGGCTGTGAGGAGACCATCCGTGGGACCACCCCGTTCTGGGCTCATGGCAGGGTCGTGGCTGCTGAGCTAGCCCCCACCTCCCATCAGTACGGGCACTGCTGTATGAAGACAAAGGAAGAAAATGGGTAGCGCACACAGTATTATTACAGGGCAGGAGACAAACGGCAACAGGTTAGTGCCCGTGCCGTTTCTGGGAAGGAACGTGGGGCATTTTAGAGTTTAGGTGGCTCCCAAACGCTACACATCAGCCCTGATGTCTTATGTGGGTCCGGACAGTAGTGACTTCCAGTACAGCAGCGAGGTCGTCCTTGTCCTCGTGACAGTGAGGAGGGGATGGGAGCCATCTCTCTGAGGCCGGGCACCAAGCTGTGGTGAGGGGCAGGTCCTTGGGCCCCGGTGTGTCCGCTGGGGTTATGTTCTGTCAAGAGGGGGTTGGAACTGTGTGCAGGCGGGCAGGGCTGCCCCTCAGAGAAGGGGCATTTTCCTGCTCCGGTTCCCCTTCAGACCTGCTGGTAGGACCACCTCTGGAGAGGAAGGTCATGATGGAGTGGGGCTTGATATCCCTGTCATCCGCCCTCTCTCCTGCTTCCCAGGCAGGTAGAGGGAAGTCTGCTGACCGCCCCATCTCCTCCCCGTTATCCCCAGGCCTATGAGCTGTCCACGCTGACAGGGACACAGGTGCTGTTGCTGGTGGCCAGCGAGACGGGCCATGTCTATACCTTTGCCACTCGAAAGCTGCAGCCCATGATCACCAGTGAGACCGGCAAGGCACTGATTCAGACCTGCCTCAACTCGCCGGACTCCCCGCCCCGCTCAGACCCCACCACCGACCAGAGGATGAGTGCCACGGGCTTTCAGGAGACAGACCTCACCTACCAGGTGTCTGAGTCCGACAGCAGTGGGGAGACCAAGGTGTGTTTGGGTCCCCCATCGGAGGGAAAGGAAGGGGAGGGACTTGACCGGCAGAGAGGGGAGGGGGGTCCCCTCACTTCCTCACCAAGGACAGGTGGTAGGTGCCCACCGGTGTGGAGTGGAGCCGGGTCAGTACCCCTCATCCTAGGGGACAGGTGTCCATCCTCGCTCTCCCGACAGGAGGCCGGCCCACTCGATAAGCGGGCGGCCTCCGTGCCCATATAAGGCCGGCTCCGGCTCCGAGCCGGCCTCCCGCCTGCAGCCCGCCCGCCTGGCAGGGCCCTCGCATTCCTCCCGCCAGCTGTCTCCCGCTCGGGGTGGGGGCGTAGCTCAGCCCGGCCTCCCGCAGGCCGGCGCACTGGCGAGTAGGAAGCAGCCCTCGTGGGTTCCAGGGCCTGGGAGGCCGGCACTGGGTGCAGGTGGGCTGGCTGCCTGGGCGCAGACTACCTGACTAGCCGGTCACCTACCTCCTCAGGATGTCCGGCCGGGGCACCTTAGGGAGGGTATTCCCGGCTGCTAGGGATGCCGGCCCTAGTTACGCCTCCCCCTTCCTTTTCCCGGTAAGGAGAGGGGGCGGAGCTTCCTTCCTAGTTCCTCCGGGTCCTCCGCCTTCCGGGTCCTTCACCAACTGGCCAATTGGAGGGAGCGGCACTGTTTGCCTTAGCAACGCCTTCACCAATCAGGGGCTTTGAGCGCGTCCGATCAGCAAACATCCCGCTCTGACCAATCCCCAGTATTTGAGCCCCTCAGTCCTCCGGGCTTGGCTCTCAGCCCCCGGTTTCCTCCTTCCCCTTCTAAAAACAAAGGCTGCCTGAGGGGAAAGGCAGTGCTTTAGACTTTCCCCTCATGTGGTGGCATCTGTAATAATTTTTAAACTCTTAGCAGTAGGGCTTATTCACAGAAAATTATGCTGGATGAATCAATTCTTTTGGTAATTAAAATCTTAAGTATTTGTCATAAAGTGCCAACCCCCTAAAATCTCTCTCAAACCATAAGTTCCCTGGAAAAACTTTCGGTCCCTATCTCAGAAGCCTGGCAAATATGAGCTGGAAGGACCCCTTTAAAGAGGGCACAGTAGCCCAGTCCTCTCACACTTACAGAAGAAAACTGAAGCTCAGAAAGAGGAAGTGATTTTCCCAGGGTCACACAGATGGTCATTGCCAAAGCTGGGAACAGATGCCTGGTGTCCTGATTCCCCAGCCAATGTGATGGCCATAGTTCATTGGGGCTGAACTCAGGGAATTATGATGACCATATTTATCATTATCTTATGATAAATAAGAGCAGCAAATACTTACTGCTCTTTGTATGTGTCAGGCATTGTTCTAACTTCTTTAAGTATGTTAACCTATTTATTCTTCACAACACCTATGGGGTAGGTATTACCCTCCTTTCATAGACAGGAAACTGGAGCATGGCAGTTCAATAACTTGCCCATGGACCAGGCAGCAGATAAAGGTCAGAGCTGTGATTTGCACCCAGGCACACTGGGTCCAGTCTGGGCTGTCAGTCCACATTAAGCTCCGGCAGGGGCAGGGTCTGGTAGAGGCTCACTGCTCCATCTCTGCTCTGGGTGTAGGACTCACTGAAACCGGTGTTCACAGTCACCAACCTGCCGGGTACCACGTCCACCATCCAGACAGCACCCAGCACCTCCACCACCATGCAAGTCAGCAGCGGCCCTTCCTTCCCCATCACCAACTACCTGGCACCAGTGTCTGCTAGTGTCAGTCCCAGTGCCGCCAGCAGTGCCAACGGGACGGTGCTGAAGAGTACAGGCAGTGGCCCTGTCTCCTCTGGGGGCCTCATGCAGCTGCCTACCAGCTTTACCCTCATGCCTGGTGAGTCACAAGGGGCAAATTGAGCATGGGAAGAGTGGGTTTAGGGTTGGCACAAGGAGAACCTCTTCCCCTGCTCAGAAGGAGGGTGGACAGGGGGCCAGGGCCCGAGAGAAGCCGTTGGCAAGCATGCCCCTCCCCTTTGGAACCTCTGTTATCCTTGTCAGTAAGTATCAGCCATATGCTCTGGCCTTGTCTAGCCAGCCCAGCCCTGTGTCCCCCATTGCCACAGGGACAGTAGACATTCTGTCACCTCCCTACCTTGACTAGAAGGCAGATCATGTCCCTGATGGGTCAATACCAACTTCCTGAAGAGGAAAGAGGCAAGGCCTAGGACGGGAGGAGGAGGGAAGAGCAAAAGCAGAGTAGAGAAGCCCCTGGAGTCCAAGATTCAGGACAGGAAGGGCCTTTTTGGCTCCCACAAAAGATAGCGATGGGAGTTGGGGAGCAGTGTGTCAGACCCTGGGCATGTGGGTGTTTGAGGGTGCTTGGTGCAGGTGGTGCTGGTAGGACAGGGCACAAGTAAGTCTCTGTGTCTCCTAGGTGGGGCAGTGGCCCAGCAAGTTCCAGTGCAGGCCATTCAGGTGCACCAGGCCCCACAACAAGCGTCTCCCTCTCGTGACAGCAGCACAGACCTCACGCAGACCTCCTCCAGCGGGACAGGTATAGCTTGAAACTCTGTCACTTTTTAATGTGGAGACTGAGGCTTTTGGCTTAACCCTTATTCTAATCCTTAAGAGAAAGTCAGGTGGGGGTGGCTGGGTTTTGTATCCTGCCCTGCAGTAGGGCTGTGGACTCAGAGAAGAAATTAGGGACCATTGAAGCCACCCTCCTCCTTATTCAGATGAGAAGCCTGAGGCCCAGAAAGGAGAAGTTACTTGCCCAAAGGTTCACGTTTGCTTAATTACCAGGAGGATTTATAGAGCAGTTGTCTCCTGTGGGAGGGCCTCCTAGGTTTAGAGTAGCCATAATTTCCCTCAGGGTCTCCACTCATTCCAGATATGATGAGACACTTTCAGAATAAAATTACTTTTCAGTTCTTGTTATTTACAACCTTGTTATCCTAAATGTGACCTATGGAGGACCAGCATCACCCTGGAGCTTGAGAGGAATGCAGACTTTTAAGCCTCACCCCAAACCCACTAAATCAGAATGTACATTTTTAACAAGAACCCCAGGTGACTGTATGCACATTCACATTTGAGAAGTGCTAGTTTAAAAGATGCATGTGTTAGCCACACATTTAGGAAGAAGGAGGAGGAATGAAAACAAATAAAAAAACTGAAGCTCCCTAAAGGGGGAGTAGTATCTGAGTTTCCTTAGGTTGGGTCAGTTACTGTAATCTTAGTTTTTCCCAGGGCCTTAGGGTCTTGGAGTAGAGAATCCAGCAAATAGACAATTAAATAGCACAATGTGGTAGGATACAATTAAAGGCTGGTGCTGTTGTGTTCAGGAAATAATAAGGCTTTTCTTAGTTGATGACAGGTAGCCGAGAAACGAGTCTTGTCTAGCTGCTGACCTGGGAAATGGCTAGAGAGCTCTGGTGGCTTGGAATTCCTGGGGGTGGGATGGGAGATATCAGTGGGGACCAGTGTCAGCCTCACTGACATGTGTCTGTATTTGCCAGTGACCTTGCCCGCCACCATCATGACGTCATCTGTACCCACAACTGTGGGTGGCCACATGATGTACCCCAGCCCCCATGCGGTGATGTATGCACCCACCTCGGGCCTGGCTGATGGCAGCCTCACCGTGCTCAATGCCTTCTCCCAGGCGCCATCCACCATGCAGGTGTCCCACAGCCAGGTCCAGGAGCAAGGTGAGTTGGGGGACAGGGCTGAGAAAAGGAGGACCATTATCTCCCTTATACACACACACAGACACATACACACACATGCTTTCTTCCCCACCCTCGATATATATGTTCACACATACATACACAAACTAGGATGCTCTCCATGCTTCTACACATATACACACGGATACTTGCATACACACTCTGGGGCCCACGCTTGTCTGCTTAGACACCCATGCACACTTGAACACTCACGCACTTGGACACAATGGACACTCACCCTAGGGCATTTACATCTGAGTCTCACCCAGTCATATGTACATTTATCAGCTCCAATAACTGGAAGTTTCTCTTGAGCAAGCAATTTGAGTATCTCCCGTTTTCCAATGCAGGTGGCGTCCCCCAGGTGTTCCTGACAGCACCATCTGGGACAGTGCAGATCCCTGTTTCTGCAGTTCAGCTTCACCAGGTAGGTGGGAACCCCTTTCACCCCATCCCAGCCAGCCAGCTACTTTGTTTGTTATTATTAATCCTCACCTGAGGATATTTTTTTCCATTGATTTTATTTTATTTTTTAACTTTTTCCAGGTCCTCTTTTTATTTTTAAAAAATATATTGTTATTGATTTCAGAGAGGAAGGGACAGGGAGAGAGAGAAACTTCAATAATGGGAATCATGGATCAGCTGCCTCCTGCATGCCCCCTACTGGGGATCAAGCCCACAACCTGGGCATGTGCCCTTGATCGGCATTGAACCCAAGACCCTTCAGTCCACTGAGCCAAACCGGCTAGGGCTTTTCCATTGATTTTTAGAGAGAGTGGAAGGGAGGGGGAGAGACAGAGAGAGAGAAACATCGAAGTGAGAGAGATACATCAATTGGTTGCCTCCCGCATGTGCCCTGACCAGGGCTGGTGATCAAGCCTACAATCGAGGTACATGCCCTTGATCAGAATCAAACCCAGGACCCTTCAGCCCTGGGGCCAATGCTCTAACCACTGAGCAACTAGCTAGGGCCAGCCAGCTACTTCTTTATCTTGACCTTGGGGATTCTATTACTAGTTAGTCAAAGCTAAGATTCCTAGCCAGAAGGCCTGTCTGTTTTCCTGGTCAGACCTATGGTGGGCAGGCAGGCAAGCAGGAGGTCTGAGCTGGCTGATGTGTTCCTGCCCTCATTTCCTGACACATCCACTTCCCTCCAGATGGCTGTCATAGGGCAGCAGGCCGGGAGCAGCAGCAACCTCACCGAGTTACAGGTGGTGAACCTGGACGCCGCCCACAGCACCAAGAGTGACTGATCTGCCCTGCCGCCCTGGACAGATGGCCCAGGGGACGGCACCACTTATTTATTGTTGCCTTTTCACGTTTTCTTCACACACATGACGGGCCGCAGGAGGGAGGCGGGGAGGAGCAGTGGGCAGCCACAGGACTGAGCCCTCTCACTCCAGCCAAAGAAATGGGCCAGCCTACCCTCCACCCCGGCCTCCCTCACTCTCCCCTCCTTCTGGCTCCACCTCCCATTCTGTTGATGGTGGGGCTGCCCTCCCTCCTCAGACTTCCCTTGCCAGCTTGGCTCCATGTTTGCCATGAGTATTAGCTTTCCCAGTGGACCATGCCCCACCTACCACAACAGATCTTTGTGGGACTAGGTACCATCCTCCCCCCCACCTCGAGGAAGCAATGGGGTCCTCTGTCCAGCCTCAATGCTGACCCCATGTCAGTACTGTGTCTGCCACAGGCTGGGTCAGTAGAGCCCTTCCCAGGGAGCCAGCTGGGGAGATGGGGCTGCTTCCCTCATGCTGCCGCCTGCAGCCCCTGCAGCTCCACGTAGCTGGGCCTGTGCAGGGAGCAGGTCTCCGGGCCATCTGCCCTGCCTTGCCGCTCCCTTGGGAACTCCAGGGGCTCCCGGATTGGAGGGAACCATCATTGTTCCTTCTCCCCATCTTCCCCCCCCTCCTCCCAGCTGCTTTACTTAAAGTTGATTTTGAACTTTTTATTTGAGGAGACGAAGTGAAAACAAATCTATAAATATATATTTTTAAAATATTTAACTTTTTTTTATGGAGTTTTTCTCGTCCCCCTCCCTGCCCAAGCTCCCCTTCCCTGGGGAGCCCTTGGGCTCCCCAGAACTGGCTGGGCCTCTGGGGACAGAGCCACCCCCTGAACTTGGGGCCCACCAGTGTGTGGGGGAGATTCTGGGATTGCCTGGTCCTGGGTTATTTCCAGGAGAAAACCGGGGGAGGGGCCCTCAGGCCATGCCACAATGGGATGGGGAGGGTGACCCACAGCTCTGGGCCTCTCTTTGCCCTCTAGGGCTGTTGTTAGGGAGAGGGAAGAGGGAGACCAAATGGTGGGGTGTCAGGTAGAGGAAACTGACTTCATTTGTGCCACATGCATGGGCATTGCAGCCTTGTGCTCCCCAGGCCTGCAGCTGCTTGGGGCCCAAGTTGCAGTGAGCAGGGTGGGATCTGGGAGGGGGTGAGAGGCAGGAAAGGGGCTCAGAAAAATGGGAGCAGCTCTTGGGCTGAGTGCAGTGATAGGGGAACCAGAAGTGGGCAGCTCTCCCAGGGAGTGAGCAGCTACTGTAACTTTTTAAAATTAAGACAAAAAGCCTTGAAGAAAATGACTTTATTTTTCTAAGTGTAACCTCAGTATTTATGTAATTTGTACAGGGGCCGTGCCCCACCCCCCTCTTCCCCCTTTGGGGTAGACCTTCAGGGTGGGCCAACACGGGGAGGGTCTTTTACCCTGTGTCAGAGCCCACCTTCACCCCCAATATCCAGAAAGGAAGCTTTTTCAGAACAGGGCAGCAGTTGGGGTGAGTTTTATTAACCCTATGACTGCCTTCAGTAGGAACAAGCCTGCTTCTGTGATTAGGTGAAGGGGTGGGGGGAGATTTTACGCACAGCCTAGTTATCAAGGGGATGATTTGCCAACATTTTTTGAGTCCCCCCTAACCTCTAACCCCCATTGCTGTCTTGCCCCAATTTCGGGTGCCAAGATAGAAGTCACCTTTCTGGGCTTTCTCCTGGAGAAGGCTGGGGCTTATGGGTGGCTTACAAGGCTGGGGCATGGCAAATCAGGGGCCAGAGAGTGGGGGGGCTTGGGACTCAGGTCTGTAACTGCCCAGCCCTTTTCTCTTGTTTCACTCCACCCTCACTCACTCACTTCCCAACTCCCCCACCAGAGGAGGAGACCTTGATGAATTCCTCCTCTCCTTCCCACAAAAGACAGACCCAGTGAGTGAATCAGGCAAAGTGCTTATAATGTGTGTTGTGTGAGCATGGCCTTGGGAGAACATGCGTGCATCAGGGATAAGGTGGCATTTATATGTGCAGCAACCCTTGGTGTTTCCCTTCCTTGGTGGCTCTGGGGTGTGTGTGTGTGTGTGTGTGTGTGTGTGTGCACGCACACGCGTGCGCACACTTGAGTGAATGTGTGTGTGAATGTGGGGTGTGTATGTCAGTGATTTCTACTTCCTGGGATGCTGACCCAGGAATAGTGGACATGGTCACAGTCCTATGTACAGAGCTTTCTTTTGTATTAAAAAAAAAAATACTCTTTCAATAAATGTATCATTTTTGTGCACAGACTGTGGATCTTTGCCTCTGTTTTTCTGTCTAGGGAGGGACGGAGGTATGAACAGGAATTAAAGCCCAAAGCTGCTGCTCTGAGAAGGAAGCCTAGTTGCTTGATGAAAACAACCGCAACACTTAGGAGTGCTTTGCCCTGTTAAACTCTGAACGATTTAAGAAACATTTCGCCGGGCTGGGAGCCTTATCGACGTGCATGGCTTAGCTAGGTGCTTAGGTCAACACAGAGATAAGCAATTTTAATTAATAGAAACTGACTCTACCAATCTAAAGCATTGCTGGGGGGTTTGGGACACTCGTGGCCACGTGACCTAATAAAACCTCAAAGGACAGCCCTAGGTGGGAGCGTGGGTTGCTGGGTGTCAGGGGGAGGAGGGAGGCAGACCCAGAGAAAGGGAAGGGGGTTTCTTCCGAGCTGATTGTGGACGGGAAGGGCTGCCTGCTGCTGCAAAGGCACGGGTCCACGTGACTGCGACCGCGGGCTCCGCCCGCCGCGGCCCCACGTGCAGCAGCCGTAGATACTGCGCATGCTCCACTGGCGGCGGCTCGGCCGCTCCGCTCCGCTGTGGGCCGCGGTGGGACCCGTAGACGCCCGGCTGGGCGTGCGCTCGCCGTGTGACCCGGAAGGGAGCCGCGGAGGAGGCGGGGCCAGGACGGCGGGACCGGCCTCGGGGTTCCAGCGGGAGCCCAGCCGGGCGGTGGGAGGTGAGAGGGGAGTTCCGCGTGGGCCCGATCCTTGCCCTCTCCCTCCCCGGCCCCAGTCGTAGTGGGGCGACTCCGGGAGCCAGGTCTTGCTCCCTGAGATTCGCCCGGTCTTGTCAGCCTCCTCGGACCGCGTGTCTACCCCATTCTCCCCCCTCCCCCCCCCCGCTCTCCCCACCCCCCAAACCTGTTCCCACCGCCTCCTGGCCCGCGCCGCCCCTGCCTTTCTGCAAGCTCGGGCCTGACCTTGCTGCCTGCACCTACCGGCTGTCTCTTCCCGCGTCTAGCCCTCACCTCCATGCCTCAGTTCACTGCTCCTTGTAGGGGCCCCATCCCCCCGAATTTAGGCCTGGCCAGTCGCTCCACTTCTCCATGGTAACTAGACCCCCTGCTTCCATGGGGGTCCACATCCTGTGTTTCCCCCTCTCCACACCTTTTTTTTTTTTTTTTTACTCTCATCCTTGTACCCCAATATGACCCCTGTCCTGATTACCATCTCTTCATCTGGGTTTACCTTCCACTCTTATTCTCGCCATTCCCTGCTGCCCCACGCTTCTTTATCGCACACCTGTCTGTTCCCGGTTCCTGGCACAGCCATCACCCCGCTCCCCTTCATAATCTGACTTCACAGTGTCCCATCGAGAACTGGCCTGCCTTCTCCAGCTAAGAGTAATGACACTAGATCGTGTTTACAGAGCATTCACCATGCGCAGGGCAGCTGTTCGCAGTGCTTTACATGGGCGATCGTCAGTGTTTGCTTGATGAGTTCAGTAGGAATATCATTCCCATGTTGCGGAGGAGGAAACAGGCTCAGAGGTTAAGTAACTTGCCACAAACTACACACATAGTAAGTCAGTGAGCCAGAATGCAGTCACATTTATCTGACGCTGAAATCTGCGCTATGCCTCTCATACCTCCATCTCCTGACCTCATTCCCAGCCCTTCAGCTCCACGATTACCACCTCCCTCCATAGCTGCCTGACTTAGACCCTCACCACACATGTAGAATAAATGGAGGACGGGGTCTGGTCTTTACCTCCCATGATTTTATCTGGTTCCCTGGACCCCTCCTCCTTGCACAGTACTCTCATGTGCTTTTCCCATCCAGCCATCTGGATGTGGGTGTCTGCAGCCCACCCTCCTTTCATCGATATTCTCTATAACTGCCATGGCCCACTCCTTTATATCCACCTTCCAGCGTTACCCTGTCATTTATAACCCCCCCCCCCCCCGGCTCACCCCTCTCCCACCCTGACTTTCCTCACTTGTTCTGGCCCCACAGTCTCCCATGCTGCTGTCTTTCGTGCTCATCCTTGTCATTCTTCTGAGTCCTGATCTGTATCCCTCAGACACCCTGCGGTTCTGCCCAGATTGTCCTGCTTAACTGTCACCTCTTTTTGTTACCTTGCCTGTTCTCATCTCATAACCTCTTCCATTTCTTAAACCTCTTTGTTTTACCCTTAGCTGTTTTCACTCTATTCTTCCTTCTTGTATATATCCCAGAGTATGTCCAAGTTATTTATTTCATGCTATTCTTGGCCTTTCTACTTGGCCCCTAAATTCCATCATGCAACCTACCAATCACCACCCACCCTGTCTGTGTCTCAAGATTCTACCCCCTCCATGTAGTCTTTCCCCTTACTCCATATTACCTTTATCTTTTCTGCTTGTGTGTCCCAGGAGGTCAGGATGGTGGGGGAACGGCGCACTGGGGACCTCATGGTGCCCTTGGGGCCTCGGCTGCAGGCATATCCCGAAGAACTTATTCGACAGCGTCCTGGGCACGATGGACGTCCTGAATACCTGATCCGATGGAGTGTCCTGAAGTGTGGGGAAGAGGGTAGAGTGGATGTGGAAGAGGGCAAGGCAGAGCACATCCTCATGTGGCTGTCAGCCCCCGAGGTCTATGCCAACTGCCCCATGCTGCTGGGTGAGTGGGCTCTATCTAAAGGACCTCAGCGTGAGCCAGCGGGGGCTGCAGGAAGCTTTCCCCGAGACCCAGGAGGCCTGGATGACGTGGCAATGGGAGAGATGGAAGCTGATGTCCGGGCGCTGGTGCAGAGGGCTGCCAGGCAGCTGGCAGAAGGTGGGACCTCGAACCTCACGGCCGCTGTGCTCCACACCATCCATGTGCTCAGTGCCTACGCCAGCATCGGGCCCCTCACTGGGGTCTTCAGGGAGACAGGAGCCCTGGACCTGCTCATGCACATGCTGTGCAACCCCGAGCCTCAGATCCGGCGGAGTGCGGGCAAGTTGCTGCAGGCTCTGGCAGCCCACGACGCTGGTAAGAGACAGGCAGGGGAGGAAGGCAAGAGAATGGGGCCACAAGGAGTAAGAACAGGAAGAGGAAGGATTTCCCAACTCTAACACCAACTCAATGCAAAGGAAAACTATAGCCGAATAGGCTATTGCTTATTAATCTATAGAGGATACAATGATAGGAACTGGTTTGTTTGTTCATTCTCAGTGCAGTGACAAAGAAGAGAATAGGGTAGGTTTATATTTTTAAACTCTGGGTTGAGATTCATTAGTTGGTGAATCCTCTCTATTCTTCTTCCCTCTGTCTTGGGTGGCACATAGTTGTAAAACCAGTTTGGAGAGTTATAACCAACATTTTAAAAAAATGTTAAAATATTAGTATTAGCATTTAAGGTAAGTTTTGTAGCAGTTCAGTGTAAGTTTTGGAGTTCAGTGTATGTTTCAGTTATAGACGTATACACCTACATCAGGCTGCCATGTAAAATGTATATCTTACTGTGAGTCTCAGCCACAAAGAAGTGAAGACCTTGGGCAGGGGATGGAGAGTCTAGGAGAGACAGAGGGAAAGTATCGGGGATTGAGGAGAGGATACGGATTGGGTGTGGATTACAGGGAGTCGGGCTCACGTCCTTCTGTCACTGAGCCAGCAAGACGGCATCGAGCAGCACATGGACTTTGACAGCCGCTATACTTTGCTGGAGCTGTTTGCAGAGACCACATCCTCTGAGGAGCACTGCATGGCCTTTGAGGGCATTCATCTGCCTCAGGTACTCAGCCTGCCTCAGGCTGTGGGGCACATGCTGTTGTAGGTCTTGGGCATCGTTTCTGACAGTGTGGTTCAGGACTGCCTCAGCGTCAGCGCCACCTGGGAGATTGTTAAAATGAAGGTTCATGCCCCCTCCCCACTCGGAACTCCTGAGATTAGAACTCAGGAATCTGTGTTTTAAGACACCTCTTGGGTGTTTCTCATATAAATCACAGTTTGAGAACTATAGGTATGAGGATGACGCCTCTTTGTTTTTCTGTAGAGGATGCTATTGAGGGGCAAGGAGAGGGGCTAAAGCTGGGAGATGAACCTACACCACAGACTGTTCCCTACAGATCCCAGGAAAGCTGCTCTTCTCCCTGGTGAAACGCTACCTGTGTGTCACTTCCTTGCTGGACCAGCTGAATAACAGTCCAGAGCCCGGGGCTGGAGACCGAGGCTCCCTGCCCCCAGGGGAGGAGAAAAGCCGGGGGCAGCGGGAGCTGGAGTTCAGTATGGCTGTGGGCAACCTCATCTCAGAGCTGGTGCGGAGCATGGGCTGGGCCCAGAACCTCGGCGAGAGGGGCATGTCGCCTCCCCGGCCGTCACGGTCCATCTTTCAGCCCTGCATTTCAGGCCCCAGCGGTTTACTCCCCACCACGGTTGCCACCCCCAGAAAGCAAGAACGGGCCTTCCGCCAGCGTTATGAGTTCTCTAGCCGTAGTGGCTATGGTGAATACGTGCAGCAGACACTGGTGCCGGGGATGCGCGTGCGGATGCTGGATGATTACGAGGAGGTCAGTGCCGGGGAGGAGGGCCAGTTCCGGCAGAGCAACAATGGCGTGCCCCCTGTGCAGGTGAGCGAGCGCATGGCGGTGGGACCCTGATGGGGACCTTTTTGGGTGGCGCATAGCTGGGGCTTCCGTGCAGGAGACTGGCAGGCCACCCAAGGAGAAAACTCCCAAGGAAACTAGACTGGTTAAAGGGGATCAGCAATCGAAGGGGGGCTTTCAGGGGCCTGAGAAAATCCGGCGGGAGTAGGTGGGCTATGAGGTCAAGGAGAGACACACCCAGGAAGCAGAACCCCATATATGGAGACACCCCTGCCCCCTACCCATGTAGTTGGCTGGGAGGGCGTGTAGAAGCAGAGGCCATCAAGGTTCGGGAGAGATGAGAGGCAGGGCCTCCTCTGACAGGGAAAGGGAGCCTTTGGCTATCCGGAGGATTTCCCAAGCCTAGCCAGGTGTGCATCTGAGGGCTGTGTGCCCCCGGTCTTGGCCCAGCATGCCCCCTCCAGCCTGCACAACCCAGGACTCAGATGGTGAGCCCTCTCTGTTCTCCTTCCCTCTGTCTTGCTCCATACCAGGTCTTCTGGCAGGCGATGGGTCGCACCTACTGGGTGCACTGGCACATGCTAGAGATCCTGGGCCCTGAGGAAGCTGCTGTGGGTACAGCTTCAGCAGCTGTGGAGAAGGGGGCAGGGCCCACTATGTTGGGCACAGGTGAGTCTTAGAGGGGACATGGACCTCGTGTCCCTGAACAGAGGAGGAGTGGCTGGGATGAAGCCACTCCTGATCCGCAGCTGCCCCAGAGATTCAGAAATCCACTGTGTCCCTGGCGGGTGCTGAGACCCTTTGCCTGTGTTCTCAGCACTTCCCTCCTGGGACTGGAAGCCTGTGGATGGGCTCTACTCTTTGCCATATCTCCAGCCTGAGCCTCAGAAGAATGAGAAGTTGGGATACCTGACCCAGGCTGAGTGGTGGGAACTGCTCTTCTTCATCAAGAAGTTGGACATATGTGAGCAGCAGCCAATTTTTCAGAATCTTCGGGAGAACCTGGATGAGGTATTACGGGCCTGAGACACCTAGGGGGTTGGTAGTGGGGTTAGAAGTGGGGTTGTCCAAGGGGATTCTAGATAGAGGAGTGCTTAGGAGGAGGCTGGTGCTGTAGGTTAGAGATGATGAAGGGTGCTGCTGTGGGAGGAGACAGAAGCTGTGAGGGTGCGGTATGTCGGTGTGCGGGGCATGGCGAGAGGTGGCCGCTCTTCCCCGGGACCTTTGTGTCTCTTGTCCCTGATACGCGTACCCCCATCTGCTGACAGACCCTGGAGGAAAAGGCCCTCGGTGAGATCTCCGTGCCCAAAGAGGTGGCTGAAGGTCTGCTGCAGGTTCTCTGGAACCGGTTTGAGGGGAGCACCCTCAGTGACCTGCTCAACTCCAAAATCTACACCAAGTACGGGCTGCGACCTGATAAACTAAGCAGCTCATCTTCCTCCCGAAGTCGCTCCTGTACCCCAGATCCAGAAGAGGAGATCAAGTCAGAGGCCAGGGTCTCAGAGGAAGAGACCAAGTCCCCCAAAGCAAAGGCTGAGCCCCACAAAGCAGAGGCAGAGGCTGCCAAGGGAAAAACTCAGCCCCCCATGGCACAGAGTGATTCACAACTGTTTAACCAGCTTCTGCTGACTGAGGGAATGGCTCTGTCCCCCGAAATAAAGGAGGCAGCCAGTGGTGAGTTATGTGCCAGGAGGGGAGGGCATTAAAGTTGGAAAAAGACCCCAGAGAAATGGGTATTCAGAGGGAAAGACATGAAGAAAAGGTCATGTTAGCTGGTTTGGCTCAGTGGATAGAGTGTCAGCCTATGTACTGAAAGGTCCCGGGTTTGGTCCAGTCAAGGGTATGTACCTCAGTTGCAGGCTCCTCCCTGGCCGGGGCCTGGTCCGGCACATGCAGGAGGCAACCAATCGATGGATTTCTCTCACATCAATGTTTCTATCTTTCCCTCTCTCTTCTACTCTCTAAAAATCAATGGAAAAATATCCTTGGGTGAGGATTTAAAGAAAAAAAAGGCCACGTTTGCACAGGAAAATGATTTGGAAGCATATGTCAATTTTCCTTCCTTTGGCCTTGATTGTATCTAATCAATCACAGCTCCCTTTCTTTAGTATCCCTGGAAAAGGAGTGCCCATTTTCCAGGGAATCTTTGTCTTCAATGTTTGACTATTTTTCTTTTTTAAAACTTTTTTTTTTTTTATTGATTTCAGAGAGGGAGAGGGATAGAGAGATAGAAACAGCAATGATGAGAGAATCATTGACCGGCTGCCTCCTGCACGCCCCCTACTGGGGATCGAGCCCACAAACCAGGCATGTGCCCTTGACCAGAATCGAACCTGGGACCCTTCAGTCCTCAGGCTGACGCTCTATCCACTGAGCCAAACCAGCTAGGGCAGTGGTCGGCAAACTCCATGCAGCTCTTTGGCCCCTTGAGTGTGGCTCTTCCTAAGCCTTAGGAGAACCCTAATTAAGTTAACAATGTACGTACCTATATAGTTTAAGTTTAAAAAATTTGGCTCTCAAAAGAAATTTCAATCGTTGTACTGTTGATATTTGGCTCTGTTGACTAATGAGTTTGCTGACCACTGAGCTAGGGCAATGTTTGACTATTAAATGCTTTTCACAGAATTGGATATGTTCTGAATGCAAGCTACAGTGATGAATAATATATTAAAACTAGAGGCCTGATGCACAAAATTTGTGCAAGGGGCTCGGCTCTCAGCCACGGCTTCATTGTTCTGCTGTTTGGTCTAATTAGTATATTAGCTCTTTATTATAGAGGATTATAGAGGATGTCAGTAGGAAAACTGGGCTTGACCTTTAAGGACTTCTAACGTGGAGGTGCCATATTTTTTTAAGCCACTGCCTTTCCCTCATCCATTTCAGAAATGGCTAGAGCCTTGCGGGGTCCAGGTCCACGCAGCTCCCTGGATCAGCAAGTGGCGGCTGTTGTGGCTACAGTGCAGATATCCAGCTTGGACACAAACCTGCAGCTTTCAAGCCTCGATGCCCTCTCTCAGGCTGTGGAGGAGGTCACTGAGCCGGACCACCCTCTGGTCCGTCCTGACAGATCCCTGAGGTTGGAATGGTGGAGAGGGAAGCAGTTTGGTTTAAGCTAGTGGGGTGGGAAGGATCTATGAGATTAAGAATTAGGCTGAGGGTGAAAGGAGGGTCAGTCTGAGGAGCAACAGAGCAGGAGGATGGAATATTACTGAGGCTGATATTGTCAGAGCATTTATTTTTTGGGCTTTAACGTTTTGCTTGCATTCTCTCATTAAGTCCTCCTATCACCTGAGGAAGATTCACTCCTATTCTCATCCCTTTGTATGGTGAGGAAACCGAGGCTTAGGGAGTTTAACCAACTTGCCCAGAGTTTGACAGAAAGCAGAGCTCGGATTCAAACCTAGGAACTTTTGGCTCCAGAACTTGAGTTTTTTTCTTTTCTTTTCCCTTCTTTTTTCCTACCTCCCTACTTTCTATTTTGAAATGGGTTTTTAATACCCCTTAATTATGTAAATAATATACAAATACATTCTCATTTTAAAAGATCTGAAGACCATAAAAGAACATAGAATGAAAAGCTAATTTCTTTTCACCACTGTCATTCGGATGTGTATCCTTCTGACCTTCTCTAGTTTTACATTTGTTAGTGTGTTGGATCTAGAACATTTCCCGAGTTTGTGTCTTAGTATATGTAATCAAGCTACATGTTTCTGCAACTTTTCTCCCACACTCAGTATGTCTAACAGGGCTCTCCATGTCAGTACGCATAGAGGTGCCTCAATATTTTCATTCTGCATAGGACTCTGAAATACGATTATGTCCAAGTTCAAATACAGAGTTTCCCTCACATCTGCCAACACTGGATATTAGCATATTTTAAGAATCTGTCTGATTGGCAAAATTTAAAATGATTGGTATCTCCTTGTTTTAATTTCTTAGTTCTAGTGAAGTTAGGTATATTTGCACTCATTTGTTGTGTTTCTTCTATAAATATTGTGTTTTTTGTTTCTTTGTTTTTAATATATATATTTCTTATTTCAGAGAGGAAGGGAGAGAGAGAGACAGAAACATCAATAAGAGAGAATCATTGATTGGCTGCCTCCTGCACACCCCACACTGGGGATAGAGCCCGCAACCCAGTGCCTGGCTGGGAATCAAACCATTACGTCTTGATTCACAGTTTGATGCTCACCCACTGAGCCATGCTGGCCAGGCTAAATATTCTGTTTTTACCCTTTGCCCATTTTCTTACTGGGTCTTTTTCTTATTGACTTATAGACATTCTGGATATTAATCTGTTACTTATGTTTCAAATATCTTGCTTGCCTTTTTTTCAAAATCATAACTATTTTCTCAATATAAAATGATTCATGCTCACTGTAAGAAAATGGGAAATTATGAAGGTAAAAATCATCTGAAAACCTTTATGCAGAGATAGTCACGGTTAACATTTCCGTAAACACCCTTATTTATATTTCTGTACCTATTCAGATATAGTACCTATGTGTGTTAACCCATTTGTCAGAACCATGACTGCAGAGGGCATGTATATTTAAAGCGTATTTGACTCACTTTAAAATCATAAAGCATGAGAAAAGACAGATAAAAACAGGACTTCCCCAGTACCTGTATTTGTCTTCTTTTTCCAGAATTTCTCCTTTTGTGTTTCTTAACTCCATAGTTCATAGACTACCTCCTCAGTATGCATCTCTGTCCCTGTGGGGAAAGATGTCATTCCTGGTTTTCCCCCTCTTGTGATGGTCACTGTGATCTAGGGACTCGGGGGTACTTCTTCCTTCCCTTACGATAGCATTTCCACTGGACCCTCTCTCTGACTCTTGTTGCTTATCTCTTAACTTCGTGGATAGTGCCTTTCATTGTGCTCAAGTTTTAGATTGTAGTGTTGCTGTATTTTTCAACTTTTTATTTTGGCTTCTAGATTTTAAGTCCTACTTAAGAGGGGCTATCCTATTTCAGGATTACAAAAATATTTCCCGCCCTCGCCAGTGTGCTCAGTGGTTAGAGTATGGGCCCACGCACTGAAGAGTCTCGGGCAGGAGGTATCCAATCTGCGTGTCTCTCTCACTTCGATATTTCTTTCTCTCTCTCTCTCTCTTTCTCTCTCTCTCTCTCTCTCTTCCTCTCTCCCTTCTCCCTTCTCCCTCCACTCTCTTTAAAAATCAGTGGAGCCAGCTGACTTGGCTCAGTGGTTGAGCTGGTTGTCAGCCAGGAGGTCAGGGTTCGATACCAATCAGGGCACATGCCTTGGGGGAGCATGCAAGAGGCAGCCGATCAATGATTCTCTCTCATTATTGATGTTTTTACCTCTCTCTCCCTCTCCCTCTCTGAAATCAATTTTAAAAAGCTAAAAAAATGAATGGAAAAAATGTCCTCGGGTCAGGATGAACCAAAATTAACAAAAATATATGTCCGTATATATTCTAAAAATATCTACGATTTTGACTTTTATATTTATTTTAAAATGTTTGCTATTTATTTTTGCAAATGAAGTGAAGCGGAGTTCCAGCTTTATTTTTTCCAGGTGGATAGCCAGGTGTCTCCACGTCATGTATCGCATGGTCCTTCCTGTCCTTTCTGACTGGGATGCGGCCCTTGTCTCCCTTCTCATCTGTTGACCTGTTTGACTACCCTGTATTATCTCCAGAGTTTTCATTATTAGAACTTTATATTTATACTTTGATAACTAGTAGGCAAGTCTATTCTTTCTTTCCAAACATTTTTTGACTATTCCTGCATATTTCCCTTCCTGGGCCTGAATCTGCCTATCATGTTTAAAGAAATAAACTTTTTAGGCATTTTGATTAGAATTTCATTGAATTTATAGACTTATTTGAAAAGATGAGCCAGAGTTTGTAACCAGTTTGTTCTGCTGACTCCTTCATGAAGTGAGGAGCCAGAGGCAGTTAGACTGCCGTGGAGGGGGCATCAGGAGTGAGGCTGAGGCAAGAAGAGCAGGTGGGGAAGGGGAAGGGGTGAGGGACTGGAACTCGGTGTACAGGTCTCGGTGGGGAGTCAGGCATGACTCTTGGGGTGGGAAACGCCAATTTCTTTCCTCCCAGAGAGAAGCTAGTGAAGACGCTGGTGGAGCTGCTGACCAACCAGGTGGGAGAGAAGATGGTGGTGGTGCTGGCCCTGCGCCTCCTGTACTTGCTCATGACCAAGGATGAATGGCGCCCCCTCTTTGCCAGGGAGGGTGGCATCTACGCTGTGCTGGTTTGCATGCAAGAATACAAGACTTCCGTCTTGGTGCAGCAGGCAGGGCTGGCGGTGAGTGGACTGGGAGTGAGTGAGGGGTGAGATGGGCAGGGTGGGGGACTGCTGACCTCGGGGAGGTACTGTGGTGATTTACATCAGCGGGGAGACCTTGGGACCAAAAGATGCAGGTGGATTTAAGAGTTCCAGCTGGATAGTCTTGGAGATAGAGTGCAGCTTGAAGAAATGGAGAAAGATGTCTGTAAGAATGACTGCAAGTTTGCAGTTGAGCACCAGATGGGTGAGGTGGCCATTTACTAGGTGGAAGAATGTTGGAGGATGAAGAGGAATGGGGAGAAATCAGGAGTTGGGTTTTTAGGTGTGTTGAATTTTCCATGCCTTTTTAGTTACAATTAGGTGTCTGGTTAAAGACTAATTTTCTAGATGTGACAGAGTAGGTTTTTACCCTTTGATCTGAGTTTTTACCCTTACACAGAAAATATCCCTTCCCATATGTGTGTAAAACAAAGCCAACATTGCCATTGTCTTGCCACCCTGGGACCAGAAAATGGAGAAGGGAGGCCCTCGTCCAGGGGAGCTTAAGAGAATTGGCTTCCAGAATGATCCAGGCATTCTTGCTGGCTGGCAGGATGTGGCAGGGTGTGCTCTGTATAGGCTGAGGGTCCTGGAGGGGGACAGGGAGGCCTCAGGTATGAGAATGCTTTCCAAGTACAAAGGCAAAGTGTGGACAGGAGCACAGATCCCCCTGGAGCAGGCTGTCCCAGGGAGAGGCGGGAGGCTCTTTTCTCTGTGGGCCTACTGCATGCTGCTTCTCCCAAGAGCAGCCAAGCATTCATCGTCTAGGCCAGTGGTCAGCAAACTCATTAGTCAACAGAGCCAAATATCAGTAGTACAACAATTGAAATTTCTTTTGAGAGCCAAATTTTTTAAACTTAAACTATATAGGTAGGAACATTGTTATTAACTTAATTAGGGTACTCCTAAGGCTTAGGAAGAGCCACACTCAAGGGGCCAAAGAGCCACATGTGGCTTGCGAGCCGCAGTTTGCTGACCACGGGTCTAGGCCATGTCTGCTGATAGAATTCCCTGACCTTTTCAAGTTGCTTGACCATAATACAGCATTTGCCTCTTGCCCTGTAACAAAATCGCACCATTTTGTATCTAACATGAGGTCTACAGAATTCAGCTAATTGGGAGAGAGTGGGGTAGCCCAAGGGAGAAAGCCTTATGATGAGGCAGCTTTTGCTTTGAGGGCCCAGGTCTCAGGAGGGCGATTTTCCTGGGAATTATGTCTAATTCCTAGAGGGTTTCTTGGGAGCCAACTCTTTCCCCAGGAGAGACCTTCTCCACTCCAGTGGTAGAGTGTTCATCTTTATTTTTTTGTATAGTACCAGCAAACAAGTTTGCACATTGCAAGTATTTCTTCCTATAACTACAACTACTCTGCCGGGGAGGAAGCCCAAGTAGCCTTGCTGAGGAGGGTGGGACACTGGTTTTGGAGGCCAGGGGACATAGTTTGGGAGTGTTGGCATCTAAGTGGTAACTGAAGCTAGGGGCGTGGCCCAGGTTGCCTAGGGAGGGCATGCAGAGTGAGAAGGGAACGGGGACAGGAACTTGCATGTGTAAGGTTTAGGCAGAGGAACACCAGGAAGGGAGGACAACCCGGCAGACATGAGCTTATGGACGTCAAGGGAAGAGACGTTTCGCAAAGGCAAGAGCTGTCAAGCAAGAAGGAAACAACTTCAAGGAAAGCTTTTGCAGACAACCAAGTCCTGTGAAAGGGCCCCATTCTGAGGCGAAGCTACGGGAGGGGCAGCCATCCCACCAGTTAGCCTTGGTGCCGGTAGAGAGAAACTGGACTCATATTACCACCATTGAGCCTTAGAGTTCTTCGCTTTATCTTGTCTTTTTTCTTTGCTTTTGTTTTTTAGTATTTAATGTCCCATCAGTGCCTTTTCCATTTCCATCTCTTACTCTGCTCCCCCAAAGTTTGAGATCTAGAAGGATGGCCTGGCTCTCTCCGTCCTCTGCCGGTGGCTCTGCTCCCTCCTAACTCTGCCTCCATGTCCCTCTTGCAGGCACTGAAGATGCTGGCCATTGCCAGCTCCTTGGAGAACCGCGACTTATTTACTAGCCAGGATTCTGCCCACCCGTTGTTCGATGTGCAGATGACCAGAGAGATCTTCGCCAGCATCGACTCAGCCACCCGCCCGGGCTCGGACAGCCTGCTCCTCGCCGTCCCTGCCGCGGTGATCTTGATGCTGAACACAGAGGGGTCAGGGCCTCACCCTCCGAACCTCAAACTCCCGCCGCGCCCCAGTCCCCACTGCTCTCCCCACGTCTCACTGCCCCTCAGAAACGCCCTTGTTTGTGCCTCTGGGTGAAACTTCAGTGGCCTCTCTGACTGTCGTTGGGGGAACGGCCAAGTGCTTCAGGGCAGGGTGACGCCCAGCGAGCAGAGACACCCTGGCCTCTCCTTCCTTCTTGGGATTGGGCGGAGTGACCCGAGGCCGAGGACCCCTGAAGCCCCTTCCTCCCCAGATACTGGGCTTCTCCCCGGTGTATCTACTTCCTATTTCTGTTGTGTTCACTCTGTCAACTTCTTCCCGGGTCACCTCTCTCCTCCCAGGTGCTCCTCCGCAGTGAGAAATGGCCTGATCCTGCTCAACCTGCTTTTGGGCAACCACCACACTCTGGGAGACCAGGTTATCACCCGAGAGCTGAGAGACACCTTGTTTAGGCACTCGGGGATCGCCCTGGGGACGGACCCCATGCCCACCATACGCACCGTCCTCATGATCCTCTTCAACCGCTACTCGGAGCCGCCGGGCAGTCCTGAGCGCACAGGTACCATTGTGGGGAGGTGGTCTGCTGAGGAGCCAGGCAGTGCCCGCCGGTGGCCAGGAAGGCTGCCACTGGCGTCCTCAGACCGTACTAGAGGGACGCAGGGAGCCTTCAGGAAGTGAGTGAGGCTTTGGGGCTCAAGTTAGGTCTCAGGTAGAACTTCCTGCCAAGAGGGGAGGATTCCTAGAATAGGGACAAGGAAATTGCCTTCTCTGAATGGCTTCCGGCGTGTGAGGTTGCCATCGGTGTGGTCTGGTTTTGGTCCAGTCTTACTGGACACCAAAAGGTTGGTTGAAGTAATTATAGAGAGGCCTTTTTTGGTGAAATTGTAATTTACAGTACAGAAAGTTGATGACTAGAAACTGCTGTCATAGGGAGGAAACCCTTAGTGTTTCACAAACAAGTGAAAACCCAGAAGTGTGGGGGAGAGTGAAGAAAGCAGTGTCCTTCAGCGTGTCTGTCTGAAGCCCCCAGGCCAGGGTATGCAGGTGCTCTTACACCAGCTGACGTTGACTGGCGTATGTGACAGCATAGTTCACGTCTAATCATAAATGTAATTGTATGATATAGGAGATTAAAAACGGTAAATGTGACAGCGTTTGCCTTTCTAGACATTTCTTCAGATGTAGCTAGGTATATATTTGGGGCCAGAAAAGAAAATCCCCAATAGTTTTGTAAAATCTGCAGGCACCTCCGAATGGGAGGGAAATCTGGGGGTGATTTTCAGGACCTGCCCATTTCTCGGTTTGGCCAACTTGTATGAATCCTCTTTGTATGTATTTTCTTCCTCCCATGTGTCTGGGCAGCAACACTGGAGCCCCCCGGTGCCCAGGGCCAGGATGGGTCCCCCGAGCTGCTGATCCGGTCCCTGGTTGGAGGCCCATCTGCAGAACTCCTCCTGGACTTGGAGCGTGTGCTGTGCCGTGAAGGGGGCCCTGGGGGGGCCCTGAGGCCCCTCCTCAAGCGCCTCCAGGAGGAGGCCCAGCCCTTCCTCCTGTTGCTGCGGACTCTGGATGCCCCCGGGCCCAACAAAACCCTGCTGCTGACGGCGCTGGGGTGAGGGACCTGTCCAGGCCCGTGCATTGGTGGCAGGGGCCGCTGGCAGACTGTAGGGACTTCACTTGTTTCCATCCCCTCACCAGGGTCATGACCCAGCTGCTGGATTATTCTGAGGCAATGGCCCTCCCCTGGCATGAGGTCTTGGAGCCCTGCCTCAACTGCCTGAGTAGCCCCAGTAGTGACTCTGAGGTAACCAGAGACGTGGCAAGGGTGGGGGACGGGGAGGCAGCCTCGGGCCCCAGCTACTTCTGGAGGGACAGCATAGCCTTTCTAAAGGGGCTGGACACTGGGAGGGGTGGGTCAGAAGGAGAAGCTGATGCCACCTAAGAGTCTCCAGAACCGGGCCTTTGAAATAGAGGTGTACGTCCCAGATACTGTGGGTTTGGTGCTAGACCACTACAGTGAAGCGAATATCGCAATAAAGCGAATTGTAATCTTTTTGCTGGTGGAGGGCCTTGCCGTTAATTTGTTAAAAATGCAACATCTGTCACGCCCCATAAAGCTAAATGCAATAAAATGAGATGTGCCTGTATAAGCTTTTGGCTGCACCTGGATTTAGATTACTAGTTGAAGAGAAGCCCACATTTAGCAACCCAAACATTCCTGCTCCCCCCGCTTCAGGGTGTGAGAGGCTTGGGCACCGAGGTTGGCTGCTGAGATAGCTTGGCCCTGGCAGGAAGAGGCCTGGGGAGGTGTGCCCAGCTCCTGCCAGCTCACTCTGGACTCCCAGCACCCCAGTCTTCCGTTCCTGCCTTTGGTACTCTCCTTTCCCTGGGTTTCTGAGTTGCTCCAGGATCTCAGCTAGGACCTTCCCTGTACTAACCCCCCCCCAGCGTGACCTGGCCTTGTTTCCCACGCGTCACTCTGTGGCTCTGGGCGCAGATTGTGCAGGAGCTGCTCCGCTTCCTGCACCGCCTGGCCTCGGCGCACAAGGACTATGCGGTGGTGCTGTGCTGCCTGGGAGCCAAGGAGGCCCTCTGCAAAGTGGCGGACAAGCACCCGGCGCTGGTGCTGCGGGCCGGCGAGCTCCGCGACCTGCTGACCGACTGCGAGAAGCACGCCCAGCTCTACAGCAGCCTCACCTCCAGCATCCTGGCTGGCTGCATTCAGGTGGGCCGGCTCGTGGGTACAGAGCGAAGGGAGATGGAAGGCAGAAGCAGGGGAAGGGGATTCAGTGTGTCCCCCTTTGGCATCCCTGTTGGACATGAGTCATAGCAAACCTGGGGCACTTGTTTCCCAACCTTTACCTCACCTGCTCCTGTTCTTCCAAAGTCTGGGGAAAAGTGGGTTGAGTATCTGTTGCCCTTTGACTCTTTCTCACATATGTCTTTTACTTTGTTTTTCTGTGTTTTCCCCTCTCCCCCTTCCCTTTCTCTCTCTCTCCTGTTTCGGCTGCAGATGGTGCTGGGCCAGATCGAAGACCACAGACGAACCCACCAGCCCATCAACATCCCCTTCTTTGACGTGTTCCTCAGGCATCTCTGCCAGGGTTCGTGCCCCCTCTGCCTTCTCCTGGCTCCCACCCCAGCATCTGTTCTTCCCTTCTCTTCTGCTCTCCAGTGCCTTGCCTTTTTTCTCTCAACTAACCAGGCTGTGACCGCCACCCCCTCCCCCCGCCCCCAGGCTCCAGTGTGGAGGTGAGGGAGGACAAGTGCTGGGAGAAGGTGGAGGTGTCCTCCAACCCGCACCGGGCCTGCAAGCTGACCGACCGCAACCCCAAGACCTACTGGGAGTCCAACGGCAGCACCGGCTCCCACTCCATCACCGTGCACATGCGCCGTGGTATTCTTGTTAGGTGCGCATACACCCACATGCACAGCCCTGTCTGAAATCCCTGAGGGACACGCTCATTCTGTGCAGTGAATAGTAGTCACACAGGTACAGAGACCTCCTCCCCCCTGAGCCTGGTGACGTGCTCCCCAGCAGGTACAGCCGTCACTTCCTGTGCTTGGTGTTGAAGGAGATCAGCAACTCAGCCTCTCTTTCTGTGGGCATTTGTTTAACGTGTCTCTGTGCCAGGCACTGTGCCATGGTGTGGAGCTACAAGGACAACATACAGGACCTGTCATCAGGGCACATGCAGTCTAGTTGGGGGACCAGGTCGACTAAGAGCATAGAGTGAGAACATGGTCGACGTGTGCACTGGGCCCCCAGCCCAGCCGAGGGTCAGACAAGGCTTCCAGAGGAGGGGTGGACTGAGCTGAGCTTTGAAGCAGAAAACGGCGAGATAAACAGAGGGCAGTGGATATTCTAGGCAGAGGGACAGCATGTGAGCAAAATGGGAGTAAGAAATGGTGTATGGGGGGAACTTTAAGTAAATGTATTTGGTTGGAATGAAGGTTATGTGTAGTGAAGCAGCAGGAGATGAAGCCAGAAAAGTAGGCTGAGCCAGATCACAAAGAGTTGTGTGAGCTTTATTCTGCAGCGTGGGGGAGCCACTGCAGGGTTCTAAGAAGGGAAGAGACAGAGCTGGGTGTTTAAATTTAGAACACTCACTCTGGCATATGGGAGTTTTAAGGTTTATGCAGTGGTCTAGCTGAAAAGTGACGGCTGTCTTCAGTTAGGCAGAGGGAATGGGAATCGCCAGGAGGTGATGGGCTGGGACGTCTTTGGTGGAGCCAAGGGACTGGCGGTGGGCCTGAGGAGGGAAGCAGAAGAGGGAGGGTCACAGTGACAGTGTCCGGTTGTGGGGGGCTGGGGGGTGGCAGTTTTCTTTCCCAGGGGAGAGAACGTTCCTGAAGACATGATAGTTCCACTTGGGCCTGTTGACCTTGAGGTGCCTTCCACTTTGAGGCATGACACGGAAATGCCCGCTGGACACACAGCAGGAAGCTCAGGAGAGGAGTGTAGGGTAGAGATGTGGATTTGGAGTCATTGGGCAATTTTCAGTGGAAAGTATGAGCTTGAAGCCACTTGGGGGAAGACAAAGGCAAAAACGGTCTAGGGAGGACTGATGCGTAAGCAGAGGGACAGGAGTCTGACGAGGAAGTGGTGGGTTGAAATTGTGAGCTAAGCTCAGAGTCCTGATTCTGACTGACCCCTCTCTCCTCTCCCAGGCAGCTGACTCTGCTGGTGGCCAGTGAGGACTCCAGTTACATGCCGGCCAGGGTGGTGGTGTATGGGGGTGACAGCACCAGCTGCATCAGCACTGAGCTCAACATGGTGGGGACCCTCGTGATCCCCCCGCCCCTTACTCCCCACCCTTCGGTTTGTCCCAGGGCCTTATCAGAAGGGCCCACCCCTGCGGAATTCCATATCCCTTCCTCCCCGTGAGCAGTGAGCGGAATTAAGGGTGTGGATCGGAGTGGGTCCGTGGGCTCCGTGCAGGAGCAGTGATGGGCACACAGCGTCACAGACTTGGCTGCTGTCAGCAGTCCTTCCAGCCCCGCCCTCCCTCTTCTCCCCTGCCCGCCAGGTGAATGTGGTGCCCTCCGCCAGCCGGGTGGTCCTCCTGGAGAACTTGAACCGCTTCTGGCCCGTCATCCAGATCCGCATAAAGCGCTGCCAGCAGGTAGGGCAGGGGCAGAGGCGGGGGTCTGAGGATCGAGAGGTAGCACGGGGTTTCCATAGTGACTGGGTTACTGCATTTGGGGGCCAGGCTCGGACCAAGGCTTCTCCTCAGTCTGCCTGGGGATGGCCCAGGACCCTGCTGAGTCCCAGAGATGCAGGACTGTCTCCAGGGAACTCAGGGGTGAGGCCAGGCTTTGGTCGTGCTTGGTGACTTAGGTGACAGATAAGTGTGTGCATGTAACAGGGCGGCATCGACACCCGGGTTCGGGGTGTGGAGGTCCTGGGCCCCAAGCCCACTTTCTGGCCACTGTTCCGAGAGCAGCTGTGTCGCCGTACATGTCTCTTCTACACAATCCGGGCGAAAGCCTGGAGCCGGGACATAGCAGAGGACCGCAGGCGCCTCCTCCAGCTCTGTCCCAGGTGGGTGAGGCCGGAGGAGGTGGGTCAGGGAGCAGGACACTGAAGGGGAGATGCTGTGGAGTGTGAAAGGTAAAGCAGTGGCCAGGACACAAGGGAAGTGAACACAGGTGAGAAGTACGTGCCAGGGAAGAGCTGGGGGTGGACTGAGCACGGGGTGATTAGGAGTTGACTGCACTCGAGTGGAGCCACAAGGAAATGTGTGCCTTTAATCCTGGACCACACACTGTTTATTTATCCCCAGACTGAACAAGGTTTTGCGCCATGAACAGAGTTTTGCTGATCGCTTCCTCCCTGATGATGAGGCCGCCCGAGCGCTGGGCAAGACCTGCTGGGAGGCCCTGGTCAGCCCCCTGGTGCAGAACATCACCTGCCCCGGTAACCATCCGGACCCTGGCCCACTAACCAGCTCCTTGTCACCGTTCCCAGGCACCGCCTGGGTTAATGCTCTTGGTTCTCTTGGTCCCTGTCTTTATCCCCGAAGGCCTGTCACCTCCATGTTCCTTTCCTTCCTCCACAGACTGCTCCCTGAGACTCTGGTATTTGAATCTTCCCTCCACCCCATCCCCAATCTGTTTCCATATCCCCAGACTCCAGCTGAAGCAGACCGTGGTGGGAGGGGGGTCGAGAGCTGTGCTGGCCCCCAAACCTTTTTGTACAATTGCTCCTTCTCCTCCCGGGCTGTCTGTTGCCCCATTTCCCATGGGGACCTGTTCCCGACCCATCTTCTTTTAGACGCGGAAGGTGTGAGCTCCCTGGGATGGCTGCTGGGTCAGTACTTAGAGCAGAGGGAGAGCTCTCGGAACCCCCTGAGTCGAGCAGCATCCTTTGCCTCTCGAGTTCGTCGCCTTTGCCACTTGCTGGTGCATGTGGAGCCTCCTCTGGGGCCTTCTCCTGAGCCATCCATGCAGCCCCGTAAGTCCCCGCCGGGGCGGCCGAGCTGAGAACCTGGCTCCTCCCCTCGCAGGTGTTACTCTTCCTCACTGCTTTGCTGTGGACATTTCCAGGGGTCAGTACCCAAGACCCCGAGACTCAGCGGAGGCTGAGATGAAACTCCTTCCTTTGCCCGGTGTCTCTACAGCCAGCAGGAACAGTAAGGGTCAGGACCGGAGCCCGGGGCCTTCACCTGTCCTCCCTAGCAGTAGCCTGAGGAGCATGACGCAGTGCTGGCTGAGCGTGGTGCAGGAGCAGGTGGGCAGCAGGAAGCTGAGCTCTGCGGAGGGGGTCTGCGAGGCTGGCCGCATACTGGGACTTCCCTTTTACATTTCTTGCTCTTTCTCCTCAGGTCAGCAGGTTCCTGGCTGCAGCCTGGAGGGCCCCAGACTTCGTGCCTCGTTACTGTGCACTCTATGAGCACTTGCAGAGAGCAGGCTCAGAGCTCTTTGGGCCTCGGGCAGCCTTCACGCTGGCCCTGCACAGTGGCTTCTCAGGCGCCTTGCTGCAGCAGTCCTTCCTCACGGCTACTCACGTGAGTACCATCAGCCTCCCAGTCGGCAGGGCGTAAGCTCATGCAAGGCTCACCCCTCTCTGCCCTCTCATCTTCTTTCACTCCCCACTCTCCTCCACCCTCTTCCTGGTTCACCAGTGCCCTTTCCCTTGCCCCAGATGAGTGAGCAGTTTGCCAGACACATCGACCAGCAGATCCAGGGCTGCCTGGTTGGCAGAACCCCTGGAGCAGACATGCTGGGGCAACTTCAGCAGCACCTGGAGCCCATCATGGTCCTTTCTGGCCTGGAGCTGGCCACCACTTTTGAGCACTTTTACCAGTGAGTGAAGGTCGACAGAGTAGGGGATGGGAGGCCTAGAGTGTAGAGAGGACAAAGATGGAGTCTTAGAGGGAAGATGAAGGAGGGCAGTGGGGAGAAGAGATTAAGATCCAGAGATGGCCATGGCCTTGGTGGGAAGGAGGAGGTGAAGTAGGGCCGTGACCCAGGGTGGCTGCAGCAGAGGGACCTATGTGCCGAGTGCCCACACTGAGGCCGGGCCTGGGCTGTGTGTGCTGCAGGCACTACATGGCGGACCGTCTCCTGAGCCTGGGCTCCAGCTGGCTGGAGGGGGCCGTGCTGGAGCAGATCGGTTCCTGCTTCCCCCACCGCCTTCCCCAGCAGATGCTGCAGAGCCTGAGTGCCTCCCAGCGGCTGCAGCGCCAGTTCCACCTCTTCCAGCTCCAGCGGCTGGACAGGCTGCTCTTGGAGCAGGAGGATGAGGAAGAGCAGGGCCTGGAAGCAGAGGTAAGAGCGAGGGAGGAGAGCGGGAGAACGGGAGAGGAAAGAGGGGAGCCCAAGAGCCCTTGAAACTCTTCTCTCTCTCAGGAGGAAGAGGAAGAAGAGGAGTCCGGGAAAGAAGTCTTTCTCGAGGACCCAGGTCCAGCAGTTTCTATACTGGTCCTGTCACCACGCTGCTGGCCCGTCTCCCCACTCTGCTACCTGTACCACCCCAGAAAGTGCCTTCCCACAGAATTCTGTGATGCCCTTGACCGCTTCTCCAATTTCTACAGCCAGAGTGAGGAGATGGGACAGGCAATTGGATATTGGGGTGAGGTTTGGGGTGGCAAGAGAGGAAGAGGAGGTGACCTTTGGACAGGAATGCATAGATAGGAAGAAACATTCTCTAGCAATAGCAGTCTCCTAGGGAAGGGTGAAGAAGTGTGGATTAGATTTTCATTAATTTCTCATTTCCTTCAACTTTATATGAATTGGTTCTATTTTCCTTTTTCTAACTTCAAGTTGCATGCTAGTCTTTTCAGACTTCTTTTTAAATATAAGTATTTAAGGCTATTAATTGCCCTCTCAATATTACTTTAGCTGCATTCTATAAGATCTATACTTTTTTGTTGTTGTTAATCCTCACCCCTGCATATTTTTTCCATTGATTTTTAGAGAGAGTATAAGAGAAGGGGAAAGAGAGAGAGAGATACAATGTGAGAGAGACACATCGATTGGTTGCCTCCCACATATGTCCTGACTGGGGCTGGGGACCAAGTCTGCAACCAAGGTATGTCTCTTGACCAGAATCCAACCCTCAACCATTCAGTCGGGGGGCCAGTGCTCTAACCATAGAGCCACACCAGCTAGGGTGGATTTATTTTATATGAACTATTTTTTATTAAGGTATAATTAGTAGTCAGTAAAGCGCACACATCTTAATTGTGACTTAATGAATTTTGTTTCCATATACATTTCCTTAACCACCCCCAGCTCAAGATGCAGAATACTCCCAGCACCCAGCAGGCTCCCTCCTTCATCTCCTTCATGTCTCCTTTCTAGTCAGTATCTTCTTCCAAGGGAAACTGTTGTTCTTCCCTTTGTCACCATAGATTTTTGCCTGTATATGAACATCATATAATTGGAATCAGAGAGTATATATTCTGCTGTATCTAATTTCCTTCTCTCAACTTAATGTCTGTGGGAGTGATTCAGGTTGTCAGTTGTGTCATTACTGTGTTCTTTTGTATTGCTGAGTCATAGTCCATTGTAGGAATATATTTACCCTTTCTGCTGCTGATGGACATTTGGGATGTTGAATCAAGTTTTTATTATGTAATATTTTTATTGTTTAGTTCAGAGAATTTTCTAATTTTTATTCTTTTTTTTTTCTTTTTCTTTTTTTAATTTGTTTCTGGCACCCATGACGGGAATGGAACCTGGGACCCTTGAGTCCACAGGCCAACGCTCTATCCACTGAGCCAAACCAGTCAGGGCTATTTTTTCTTTGACTTAATAGTTTTCTAGAAGTAGATTTTAAAATTTCCAAGCAGATTTTTGTTTTGTTTGTTTAGTGTTCTTTTTTTTTTTGGTGTCCTGGACGATGCTCCAACCAACTGAGCCACCTGGCCGGGGCTGTTTAGTATTCTTTCTGTTTTAGATTTCAACCTTCATTCCAGTGTGGCCAAAGAACAAGGTTTCTGTGATACTGAATCTTTGCCATTTATTGAGACTTCCTTTGTGGCCAAGTAGATGGTCAAATTTTGTAAGTTTTCCATGTGTGATTAAGAACAATGTGTGTTTTTCTGTTGCTGGATACAAGATTATACATATTTCACTAAATTGACCTTGTTCATTGTATTGTTCACACTTTCTATAACCTTATTTTTATCTGCTTGATCTGTTACTGAGAGAGGTGTGCTCTAATCTACCATTATGATAGTGAATTTCTAAACTAAGTATGTAAATTTCCCTTTATATATTTTGACTGTTATTATATACAACTTTAAAATTATTTAACAGTGCTGCTAACAGAACTTTCTGCAAGGATAGAAACGTTCTGCACTGTTCAGTATGATAGACATTTGTGGCTATTGAGTACTTGAAATATGACTAGTTTACTTTAACCAGTTTAAATTTAAGTAGCTACATGTGGCTACTGGCTATCACAATGGGCTATGCAGATACAGAATCTTCATGGTTAATTAGATCTTGTCATTATGGAGTGACCTTCTAGTAAAGCTCTTAAAGTCCATTTTTACCTGGTATTAATAGTATACCATCTTTCCTTGGTTACTGTCTTTCTAGTACATCTTTTTTTATCCTACTACTTTTTGTTTGGATGGATAATTCTTTTAGATCATTTTTATTTATTTTTTAAATATATTTTTATTGATGTCAGAGAGAAAGAGGGAGAGATAGCAACATCAATGATGGGAGAAAATCATTGATTGGCTGCTTCCTGCACACCCCATACAGCCCTGAAATTGAAAAGATAAGGACTCTCTTTTTAAAGGCAAGGATACTACATTATCAAACCTTTAGAAATTAACAATTCCTAATATCAAATATACATTTAGTGTTCATGTTTATGTAATTGTCAAAGTGTTTAAAATTGGGTGTTTTTGTTTATTAAGGATCTAAACCAAGCCCACGTATTGAACTTGATTTAGTTCTCCATCAATCTGGGTTCCTGTCTCCCTTTTTTTTCCCTACCCCTTTTGCGATTGTTTGTGAGGGAAACTGGGCTGTTTTCCAAGTAGAGTTGTTGACAGGCTGGATTCTGCCGATTGTATCCACGAGGTGTCCTCTAGCATGCCCCTCTGTCTCCTTTATTTCCTGAAAACTGATCATTAGCTGTAGAAGCTCATTCCGCTTTGAGTTGGATTTCTTGGGCAGGAACACGCCATGGGTGGTGTTGCGGCCTTCTCCAGGAGGCGTGTTATTTCTAGCTGTCTTTCTGTGCTGAGGTGGACCAGTGGGTGTCAGTGTTGTTAGTCTGATGTACACATTGCATATGGTTCCCATCAGCTTTCCACTAGACAGTCATTCGTTACCATTGCGTAGGTTGACCATCTCACTGGGGGTTACGGACTGGTGACATTCTAGTTCTATCATTCCTTCCTTGTGTATTTGCTGGAATGCTTTCTCTATACAGAGGAACTTTTCTCATCAGCGTTTTAGTTACCTTCAAGTACCATTGATACAGGAGAGGCTTGACTCTCTCCTTCTACCCTTTATTTTGAACCAGTTTTCAAAATAATGTGTTGGTTCTCTGGCATCCTCTAAAGATGCCCAATGAAGTCTCCTAAAAAAACAACAAAAAACAACCATCATTGTGAATTCATGGATTTAAAAATATTTCATGTGTTTCAATCCATTGTGGGTGTCATTCTTTTTTTTTTTTAATTAAATCTTTATTGTTCAGATTATTACAGTTGTTCCTCTTTTGTCTCCCCATAGCTCCCCTCCGCTGTCCTCATCCATAGGTGCATGATTTTTGTCCAGTCCCTTCCTGCATCCCCCACACCCCTTTCCCCTCCAAGAATAGTCCACTCCCTTTCTATGTCCCTGATTCTATTATAATCACCAGTTCATTCTGTTCATCAGATTATTTATTCACTTGATTTTTAGATTGACTTGTTGATAGATGTGTATTTGTTGTTCATAATTTGTATCTTTACCTTTTTCTTCTTCTTCCTCTTCTAAAAGGATACCTTTCAGCATTTCATATAATACTGGTTTGGTGGTGATGAACTCCTTTAGCTTTTCCTTATCTGTGAAGCTCTTTATCTGACCTTCAATTCTGAATGATAGCTTTGCTGGGTAAAGTAATCTTGGTTGTAGGTTCTTGCTGTTCATCACTTTGAATATTTCTTGCCACTCCCTTCTGGCCTGCAAAGTTTCTGTTGAGAAATCAGCTGACAATCGTTTGGGTACTCCCTTGTAGGTAACTGATTGTTTTTCTCTTGCTGCTTTTAAGATTCTCTCTTTGTCTTTTGTTCTGGGCATTTTAATTATGATGTGTCTTAGTGTGGTCCTCTTTGGATTCCTTTTGTTTGGGGTTCTCTGTGCTTCCTGGACTTGTAAGTCTGTTTCTTTCAGCAGGTAGGGGAAGTTTTCTGTCATTATTTCTTCAAATAGGTTTTCAATATCTTGCTCTCTTCTTCTGGCACCCCTGTAATTCTGATGTTGGTATGCTTGAAGCTGTCCCAGAGGCTCCTTACACTATCTTTGTATTTTTGGATTCTTTTTTCATTTTGCTTTTCCAGTTGGGTGTTTTTTGCTTCTTTGTATTTCAAATCTTTGACTTGATTCTTGCGATCCTCTGGTCTGCTGTTGGAACTCTGCATAATATCCTTTATTGCAGTCAGTGTATGCTTAATTTCTAGTTGGTCCTTTTTCATAACCTCGAGGGTCTCACTAGATTTCTTGAGGGTCTCACTACATTTATTGGCGGTCTCACCAGGCTTTTTGAGGGCCTTACTAAATTTATCCGTGGTTTCTAGAAAGTTCTTGAAAAACCTTATAAGTGTGGTTTTGAACTCTATATCCAGTAGTTTGCTTTCCTCCATTTCTGTCATTTGTGACCTGTTTCTTTGTTTCCGCATTTTTTATGCTTCCCTGTGTTGATAGAGTGGCTTTGTGTGCTAGGTGTCCTATAGGGCCCAGTGGCTCAGCCTCCCCAGTTACCTGAGGTGGACATTCTTGGTGCACCCCTTTGTGGGCTTTGTGCACAGTCTTGTTGCAGTTAAGCCTTGATTGTTGTAGGTATCACTGGGAGGAATTGACTTCCAGGCCAATTGGCTGTGAGAGTCAGCTGTGTCTACAGTGGGAGAACTTCTGTGCTGGAGACACCCTTATGGGGCAAGACTTGCTTCAGTGGGGCGTTGGTGCTCACTGAGTCTGCCCCTGAGTGTGTCCCTTATGGATCTGAGGAGTTGTAATTGGATGGTCCCACTCTGACCACTGGGTACACTGGCTCTTGGATCTAAGGAGGTGCTAATTTAGCCTCTGCCTGAGGCTACCCAGCAGGAGCCCAGCTGTGAAGCAGTGCAAGCTGCTGTGGGGCCTTGGGCCTTCTCTTGGAAGTTCTGGGTCTGTCTGGCCCAGCTGCAGTTTGTTAGGTAATTTTCAGATTGCAAAGGGCCAGGGCATTCATATGCAAATGGCTCTGCTCACAGCCTGGGTGGGGCGGGGTCTCAGGGGATCAACAGGGCGGAGCAAGCAGCTGTGGCTGATCCTCAGCCCTGCCCTAAGGGGCCGCACGTCCCAGTGTCCCGGTAATCACTGCAAGCACCTCTGAGAGAAAGCCGCCCTCGAGTTCCGAGTTCTGCCTGCTGCCACACAGTCCAGTTTCTCCCTGTATGAGTCCTGGGTCCCCAGAGACTTCCCGGAACTGGAATTCAGGGCAGTCGGGAGCTTGTGATGCCCTCCCGATTCAAAAAGACAGCCGCGTCCTCAGTTGCCAGCCCTTGCCATGTCCGCCTCCGTACCTCTGCACCTCCTCTGAGTCTCAGTGTGCTTTTCTCTTTCCTCCTAGTTGTAGAATTTCCACTCAGCCAGCCTTCCTGTGGTTCTGGATGATGTCCGTTTTGTCTTTTAGTTGTATTTTTGAATTTGTTGGAGGCAGCAATTTCTGGTGTTTACCTATGCCGCCATCTTGGTTTCGGGTGTCGTTCTTTTGTTGTCCAAACTGTCCAATCGTAGCCAGAGTGACCTCTCAGGTGGCTCTGTTTGAAACTCGCTGCCTTTGACAGCGTCCTTGCTCTCCAGTCTGAGCGCACTTGCCAGGCTCGCCTTGCCCGAGCTGGACACAGGGCAAGGAAGAGACCCAGCCTAGAGGATCTGTCTGCTCCTTAAGGGCAAAGCCCAGGTCTCCGGTGTTTCTTCCATGGAGCCTGTCTCGTGCAGGGTGGGGCACGGGGTGGGGGGTGCTCCCAGATGCCTGTGACTTGCCAGGGAGGCTGCGCTCCGGAGGCTGTAATGCTGGGGTCTGAGAGATTAGCAGGAGCAAACCTAACTAATATTGACCCTCGCCTCAGCGCCTGACCCCCTTTTCCCTTGTTCTGTGCCTCCACCCTTCTCCTCGACATGCTCCCAGGTCAGAACCATCCAGTCCGGGGACCACATCGGCGGCTGCAGTGGACGTGGCTGGGCCGGGCTGAGCTGCAGTTTGGGGACCAGACCCTGCATGTGTCCACTGTGCAGATGTGGCTGCTGTTGAACTTCAACCAGACAGAGGTGCCTCAGCTCCTCAGCCTCTCTGTCTTCTTTCCCCCTTGTCTGCCACTGTTCTAAACTCTGTTCCTCCTCCCATCCTTTCTCCCCACTTCTGACTGTCCCTGTTTCTCCTCACAGGAGGTGTCAGTAGAAACCTTGCTGAAGAATTCTGACCTCACCCCACAGCTACTGCTCCAGGCACTCCTGCCCCTCACCTCTGAGAATGGCCCTTTGACCCTGCACGAGGGTCAGGACTTTCCACATGGGGGTAGGTCAGTGGGGCTGGCCTGAGACTCTGCTCATAGGGTGTGGGGCCCCCAGGGCGGGGTAGTGTGGTAGGGAATGAGAACGGGTCCCCTTTCTGCCCCTCCCCCTCCTCGGGCACTAACTGGCAGTGAGTTCCAGGTGTGCTGCGAGTTCGTGAGCCTGCGCTCCAGCCCTGTGGGGAGGCCCTGTGGCTGATACCTCCCCAGAAGTACCTGGATGTAAAGAAGGATGAGGGTCGAACCCTGGAACAGAAGAGGAACCTCTTGAGATGTCTTCTTGTCCGTATCCTCAAAGCCCACAGGGAGGAGGGCCTCCACATTGATCACCTGGTTTGTCTGGTAGGCAGAGAGGGGACCCTGAAGCTAGGGGAGGGGGGAGGAAGCTGTGCTTGGGGTTGGAGGTTAGAGCCAGAGGTCACCACAAGGCAGGGTAAACTGTCAGTGTGAGCCCTCCCAGGGTGACATTTCTGTCTGGGTTTTCTATCCCTGACGGGGCCGGTAGACTGAAAGTAGAGACAGAACATGAGTGTTTACCCTGTGCCAGGTCCTAACTCTAAGAGTTTGCATTATTAAGTCATTTAATCCGCACCACTCTGTGAGCTAGGCAGTATTATTATTACTGTCGTCCTTTTCATTTAACAGGTAAGAAAAATGAGGCATGAGAGAGTAACCTATCCGTTGTCACACAGATAGTAAGTGGAACAGCTGGGCATCGAGCCTAGACAGGCTGCTCCTCTAGGTAACATGGCCTGCCTGTTTCCTCCTCCCATCCAGGTGCTGGAGGCCTGGCAGAAGGGCCCAAACCCTCCCGGGAGCCTGGGCCGCACTGTTGCCGGGGGCGTGGCCTGTACCAGCACAGATGTCTTCTCTTGCATCCTGCACCTCCTGGGCCAGGGCTATGTGAAACAGCGTGATGACTGGCCCCAGATGCTGATGTACGCCAGCCCAGAGCCCACGGGGCCCTGCCGGGGCCAGGCCGAGATCCCCTTCTGTGGCAGCCAGACCACCGAGGCCTCCAAGCCCAGGTAGCCTCCCCCAGCCCCCGCCCCCTGCAGGGGCTGCAAGCAGTAGAGATGGGCTCCCCATGACAGATGGCACCTCAATAACTTGGGAGGGGCCAGGCTCCCTGGTGGAAACACATGTCATTTCTTTGTCCAACCCCTTTTCCCTCTCCCTGCATTTTCCCCCATTCGATCGTCCTCATTCCTCCTTCCGGTGCCTTCACCCCTTCTTTTCCTTTCTAATCTGTCCCCCTCCTCCTAGAGTCAGCCCTTAGCAAGGAACCCACCCATGTGAGCTCCTTTATGTATATCTCATCTAAGCAAAGATGAAATATGCAATTTGTATTGAGTGCTATGTACTCTGCTCAGTGAAATACACATACTACAATGGGAAGCCTGTTCTGGAGGCTTCCGTAGCTGCCATAGCTGTCCCTGAAGTGGCTAAAACTTCTGCATCGGATCCAATTCACCAGAAGTTGTTAGGGCACCTCTTCCATGCCTGTTGTTTGCACTGGGTATAGAGTGAGTTCTCGAGACTAGAATATTTCTCCACCTTTCACATGCGCGTACATCACCTGGGAGCTTGTTAAAATGCAGATCCTGCTTCCGTAGAGCTGCGTCTGGCACCTGTGCTGCTGGTCCACAGACCACACTCTTTCCCACAGACATGCTGGCAGCATTTGGGTGGGACCTCCAGTGGGACTGTCCCATCTACTGTAGGTCAGTTAGCATCCTGACCCCCACCCACTCGATGCCTGTGGTGCCCGCAGTCACTTTGACATCCAGCCCAACCCCCACACCTACAAATGCTTCTGTGGAGGAGCCTGCTGTGACACTTGGTTTGGGGGTTATTCTCTGGCTGGTTAAGCAAGTGTGACAGGGGTGTGCAAGCAGGGAGCTGGGGGACAAGGTGGGGTTCAGTTAGTAGCTTGTGTAAGCAGGACCGGGAGACTGACCACTGACTCTTCTCTGCCCCACAAGCCCAGAAGCTGTGGCCGCCCTGGCATCCCTTCAGCTGCCTGCAGGCCGCACCATGAGCCCCCAGGAGGTGGAAGGGTTGATGGAGCAGACGGTGCGGCAGGTGCAGGAGACACTGAACCTGGAGCCAGATGTAGCTCAGCACCTTTTGGCTCATGCCCACTGGAGTGCCGAACAGCTGCTGCAGAGCTACAGTGATAACCCCCAGCCACTGCTGCTGGCAGCTGGGCTGCGGGTGCCCCAGCCCCAGGCTGCCCCTACACGCCCCGATCACTGCCCTGTCTGTGTCAGCCCCCTGGAGCCGGATGACGACTTGCCCTCTCTCTGCTGCAGGCACTACTGCTGCAAGGTGAGGCCCCAGCTCTCTCCTGCCCCTGGCTTTCTACTCGAATGCGGTTCCTTGGCAACTACTGGTTCTAGCCCTAGCGCCACCATTGCCTACCCCAGGAATGTGGGACAGGTCTCTTAGTCCCTCTTACACTAGTTTTGTTAGGATCCAGCGGTACTGGTATGCATCAGTGGTTCTCAAACTGGCTGTGTATTACAATCTCTGGGAGCTTTTTTTTTTTTTAATCCTCACCCAAGGATATTTTCCATTGATTCTTAGTGTGGAAGAGGGAGGGAAAGACAGAAACATCGATGTGAGAAACACTGATTGGTTGCCTCCTGCACGCACCCTGACTAGGGCCCAGGGCCCAGGCAGGAGGAGCTTGCAACCGAGGCACGTGCCCTTGACTGGAGTCGAACCCAGGACCCTTCGGTCCACTCTACCTACACTCTATCCACTGAGCCAAACCAGCTAGGGCAATCACGAGCTTTTAAAGATCCTAATGCTCATGCTATATACCAGGCCAAGTAAATCAGAATTTCTACAGGTGAAACCCCAGCATATGGAGTGTTAAAACCTCAGGTGATCCCAGTATCAGTCAAGTTTGAGGACTAGACACAGACACACACACATATACGTCTCACACACATCTTACACACACACGTCTCACACACATCTTAACACACACACGTCTCACACGCATCTTACACACACACGTCTCACACACATCTTAACACACACATACGTCTCACACACACACACGTCTCACACACACATCTTAACACACACATACGTCTCACACACACATACGTCTTGCACACATCACACACACATCTCACACACAGTATACCTTAAGGCACTTTGTAAATGAGGTGTTATTAAATTGGTGATGATAATAGTTTATGGTTTCCTTTCTACCATTCAAGTCTTTATCTTAGAACATCTTCACTTCTTTTATATGGGTGGGCAAAAGTAGGTCTGTAGTTCATATGGAAAATAATACACTAATTAATAAATAATGATACAGGAATAAACTGTGTTTCGTGTACTCACAACTACAAACCTGCTTTTGCTCCACTCTGGTATATGCTCTTATTTAATATGAAAATAAAAAGTATTATAAACCAGGACATAGCACAAAAGTATGGGAAGGCAGGGTTTGCTGCTGTAAAGCTGACGCAGACAAGGCCGTAGGTGGGGGCGCGAGTATGGAGTCTTCGGAGGCAGGGAACCGAGTGCTGAGGGTCTGATGTTCCCTCCCTCACCGGCATCAGCTTAACAGGATGAGCACCGTGGTTGCCATGAATGGTCGCTGCCTCTCCCAGCAGCGTCCCAGGGTGTGTGGTCTGGGACAGGTGCATTACACGCTTGTGCCTTTTCTCCTTCCCTTTTGCTCCGTTTCCAGTTCCTCTTCTCACATAGGTGCCTGTGCTCGCTTTTCTCTAGGTCCTTACTGACTTCCTTGACCGTCCATTTTTTCCTTCAACTAATACTTGTCCTGGTTTTACTGTGTGCACAGCACGGGGTGCTGAATGAGGGGGTGGGACAATCCAAGCAAGAAGTAACTAGAGGCTGGAAATAGCAGCTAATAGTTGCGGGGACTCGCTCTGGGCCACTGTGCTGCCTCACACGCATTCTTTGCTTGGTTCCGTCCTAGTTCTCTGCGAGGCAGGGACTTGCCATCGCATTTGGCAGACTGCAGAGGAAGGCACTGGGTGGAGAAGGAACCTGCCCAGGGCCGGATTGGGTTTGGGCAGTCTCGTCCGGGGCCCACACTCTGAGGATAAGTGCAGGGAAGAGACTGCAGTGGGTCATGTTGTTGGAAGTGACTGGGGTTAGGAGTGGGCTGGGGGCCTCGTAAGGGACTTCAGACTGGGGAGGTTGGGGAAGGCCCGTCTGAGGAGGAGATCTGGGGGGAAGAGTGGTGGACGGAGAGAAGAGCCAGTGAGCGTGCGCTGAAGTGGTGGGACAGCAGGGGGGTGGCGGGGAGAGGAGGCTTGGCAGGTGCAGGGGCCAGTTGGGATTGGCACACAGTGGGCTTTGCTCCAGGGAAAGCCATGGTGGGTGTAAGCAGGGGAGTGAAAGGGTCACTTTGTGTGGAGAAAAGCTGGGACAGGACAGGAGAGGAAGCAGGGACACCCCTTCGGAGACTGGTCCACACAGGCCAGAGAAGGTGGTCGTGCGGCCGAGGGACAGGGGAAGAGCGGAGTGGGTGGGCGGGGCTGCATTTGGAGGTAGAGCAGGTAGGGCTTGGGGAGTGGATTCGGGGGCTTGGGACAAGGGAATGGAGGGTGATTCCTGGGGGGTGGATGGGATGTGTCATCTTTTACTGGCTTGGGGGAAATGTTGGGCCTGGGAACAGATTTTGAGGGGAAATGCAGTCTTTTGTGTCCATGAAGTTGGAGCTGCTTGTCGGGACCTGTGTGTGACTGGCAGGTAGACGGTGGGTTTTCAAATTCAGAATTTAGTAGAGAGGCCTGGCTGGTATCACCCAGGGAGAGAGAAACAGGCCCAGGACATTGGACTTGGGGCACCCCCACTCTATAGCGATGTGGAGACAGGGAGCCTAAAAACACCACTGAGGAAAACAGGCTGATAGACAAGGCCCAGCAGAGGAGGAGCCTGTGACTAAGTCCCGGCCAAATGCACAAGTGAAAGGCAGGACTCAGGGTGGGGAGTCCCGGGGCCTGGAGCAGTTGGAGGTGGCTTCCCCGGATGCGCCTTGAGTGGCAGGTGGGATTGCCAGAGGGCCTGAGACCCAATACCAGTTGGGCTGGGCAGTGGAAACAGCATGAGCCAAGAGCAGGCCCAGAGCTGAGGGGGTACCTAAGGGTGAGCGGTCAGCCAAGCTGTCCTCTGTGGCGGTGAGGGGTCCTGCCGCCTCCATGTGCCTGCAAGTAGCTGTCTGAATTTGGAGAAATGTCCTGTTTTATCTTGGAAATACGGGAAGTTTGCATTCAACTTCTCAATTTCTCTGGGTTTCTTTCACTATATGAAAAGGGGTTTGCCCTGGTTGGTGTATCTCAGTGGTTAGAGCATTGGCCCATGCACCGATGGGTCTCGGGTTCGATTTCCAGGCAAGGGCATGTGGCTGGGTTGCAGGTTCAATCCCTGGGCCTGGTCAGGGCATGTGCAGGAGGCAACCAATCGATGTGTCGGTCTCACACTGATGTTTCTCTCTCCCTTCCACTCTCTAAAAATCCATAAAAATATATCCTTGTTTGGTTTAGTAAAAGTCCAGGCCAGTGCTTCCCATCTGTCCTGGAGCTTTTTTTTTTTTTTTTTTTTTTTTTAAATATATTTTATTGATTTTTCACAGAGAGGAAGGGAGAGAGACAGAGAGTTAGAAACATCGATCAGCTGCCTCCTGCACATCTCCTACTGGGGATGTGCCCGCAACCCAGGTACATGCCCTTGACCGGAATCGAACCTGAGACCCTTCAGTTCACAGGCCGACGCTCTATCCACTGAGCCAAACCGGTTCCGGCTGTCCTGGAGCTTTGCTACCATAGATACATGTCCTCTCCTGGGGTCAAGTGCGTCGTTTGGAAAGCTCCGCTGTCCGCAGTGTGAGGGAAGGGCTCTTACGGAGTGTTCCGGGAGGCTCGGGTGCCGGTCACGCATAACCCAAGTGGGTTTGATGGGGAGAGACAGGGTGGAAGGTTTTGGGATCAGCTCCGGCAGCAGTTCAGGAGTCGACGGTGGCCTGGTTTAGGGTGAGGCAGTGACATGGGCGCAAGACAAGGGTTCAGGAGATTGAAGGTTCTGACCCTGGAACTGGAGGGGAGCGGGGGGCCGTTTCTCAGGACTTGGGAGCTGCAGTGGGCAAGTCTATTTTGTGGAGAAGAGGCCGAGTCCGGGGGGACAGAGCCTCCAGAGAGGCATTGAGGTGAGCAGTGGGGCCAGGGGGAGAGGCCGCCCAGCGGGGAAGGGGACCCACCTCCCGGCCTCCTTCCTCTCTGACCTTGCTCTCGCCAATTCTTTCTTGGAACTTGAATCTTTCTTATTTTTTTAATTCTCTTTACCTGATCCCTCTATGTCCATCCCAACAATAATTATAATTAGGTTGCTGTCCTGGCCCACGTATCCTCAAAGACAACTGTAATTTGGACCAATCCCAGGAAAATCAGTGGAAGCCAGAAAGATTAGGGTCAGTTGTGAGGTTGACCTAGAAGCTGCTTGTCTCTGGCCTTCCGCGTCAGGGGGGAGAGGTGCGTGATGAGTGGCCAGGGCACCGCCCCCTGGTGCTGCTCCCACACATCCCTGAGCGGCCCCTCCTGTGCCCTCCCAGTCTTGCTGGAATGAGTATCTGACAACTCGCATCGAGCAGAACCTGGTGATGAATTGCACCTGCCCCATTGCCGACTGCCCGGCCCAGCCCACGGGAGCCTTCATTCGTGCCATTGTCTCCTCGCCAGAGGTCATCTCCAAGGTACCCCCTCCTCCGAGAGAGAGACCCCGGTGCACAGCCAGAGGGGACACCCCAGGGAGTGGGCTGACTGCGGGTGCGGGGGGCCTGGAGGTGTGGCGACCGAGCGAGCCAGGCCCTTGCCTGTGGCCTCTGTCCCCACAGTACGAGAAGGCCCTGCTCCGTGGCTACGTGGACAGCTGCTCCAACCTGACGTGGTGCACCAACCCCCAGGGCTGTGACCGCATCCTGTGCCGCCAGGGCTTGGGCTTCGGGACCACCTGCTCCAAGTGTGGCTGGGCCTCCTGCTTCAACTGCAGCTTCCCCGAGGTGGGCGCCTGCCCAGCCCTGACGCTGAGCCAGGACCCACCCCGGCCCTGGTCAGCACACACATTCCGCCTTGTCCTCATCCTCCGCCACCGAGCGGAGCTTTGTTCCTCCTCCTGTCATCCTCCAAATGGAGCCTCCCTCCCTCCCGCCCCCTCGAACAATAGCAGGAGGGGCCCCCTGAGTAAGGGCTGGGCTGTGTCCTCCCCTCCCTGTCCTGCTCTAGGCACACTACCCTGCCAGCTGTGGCCACATGTCTCAGTGGGTCGATGATGGCGGCTACTATGATGGCATGAGTGTGGAGGCCCAGAGCAAGCACCTGGCCAAGCTCATCTCTAAGCGCTGTCCCAGCTGTCAGACTCCCATCGAGAAGAATGAAGGGTGTCTGCAGTAAGAACGGGGTGCTGTGGGCCCTGGGGAGTCAGCAGGCATGGGAGAGAGTAGAGGCCTGGTGGTGAGGAAGGGGTGGTGGGGCTTCTGAAAAGCTGAGCAACAAGGGCAGTTACTCAACTCCCCTCTCCGGGCACCCTCCAGAGCGACGCCCTCAGCTCACGTTCCCCCGTGTTTAGTCTAGTGTGTGGGGACTCAGAAGCCAGGGTGCTTTCAGTAGGAACTGGTGAGGTTAGGGCGTGGAGGGGCCAGGGACACCGTCCGTGTGCATCTAGGCCCCTGGCTTTCCTGGTGCGGCCCTGGCCAGAGGCAGGAGTCCTCTGACCAGATAGCTTCCTCTGTAGCATGACCTGCGCCAAATGCAACCATGGATTCTGCTGGCGCTGCCTCAAGTCCTGGAAGCCAAATCACAAAGACTATTACAACTGCTCTGCCATGGTAAGGGGCTGGGCCCCGAGGAGCGAGAGGCCCAAAGGCAGGCAGGAGGGGCCCTGAGCAGAGGGCTCTCTCAGTGGGGAGAAGACAGAAGCCACCTAGGCCTGCAGTGCTGGGAGGTCTGTCCTGGGAGGTCCATGCACGGGGACCAGAGGCCCAGGGTGGGACTTCCACCCCCAGGTGGCTACAGAGGGCTGGGGTGGGCTGGGCATTCTCGGGGCAGCAGGGCAGAGCGGAGAGCAAGGACTGAGTCAGGACCTGGCTCTTGCAGTTAGTATGTGGCTTTGGGTCAGTTTACTTGTCCACTCGTCAGCATTCTCACCTGTAAAAGGGGGTAATAATATGACCTACCTCACAGAGTCTGAGGGTTGCAGAGAAAATCTGGGAAAGCGTGGAAAGGCCTCTGTGAATGGTAGCTAGTCTGACGAGCCCACGCTGTCCCAGCAAAGCACAGTAGCCCCCTGTGTGTCTCACAGGTAAGCAAGGCAGCTCGCCAAGAGAAGCGGTTCCAGGACTACAACGAGAGGTGTACTTTCCATCACCAGGCCCGGGTGAGGAGGGGGAGGGTGGGGGAGAGGCCGGGAGGGGCCCAAGGTCCGAATCGATGGGTGCTGTTCTGAAGGGATGTGTGGGCATGCGCTCGCTGACTCGCCTTCCTCTGCACAGGAGTTTGCTGCGAACCTGTGGGACCAAGTGTCTGCCATCCATGAGGTGCCCCCACCCAAATCCTTCACCTTCCTCAGCAATGCCTGCCGGGGGCTTGAGCAGGCTCGAAAGGTTGGGGGCGTGGGGGGTGGGGGAATGTCCCAAGGGGACTGGTGGGCTGGGCAGCTGTCTTCTGACCGGTTGGCTGGAGGGAAGGAGGAGGGAGCAGGTGGGAGGCAGGTGCCTCCCCACAGCCAGGAGGCCTGACTTGGGTCCCCTAGGTGCTGGCCTATGCCTGCGTGTACAGCTTCTACAACCAGGAAACGGAGCAAGTGGACGTGGTGGAGCAGCAGACGGAGAACCTGGAGCTGCACACCAATGCCCTGCAGATCCTCCTGGGTGAGGCCTGCCCCTGCCTGCTCAGTCCCCTCTCCTGCCCCCTCCCCTCTGAGCACCCCGGCTCCAGTTTCCCACCTTCTCGCTGTCCCTTCGTCATTCCTCATTCATGGCCTCATCACCACAGGCCTTTTAAAATTCTGCTGGAAAGGCATCCAGTACAGGCTGTAAGTGCCTAAGGGCACAGGTCTTCACCTGACCTTTTATTTGACTACTAAATTCGTGCATGAAATTCGTGCAGTGGGGGGAGGCAAGGTCTGAATCGATGGGTGCTGTTCTGAAGGGATGTGTGTGCCCCCCGCCAGCCTGACTACCCCTCACTGCTTCCCACCCCCACCAGCCTGGTCGTCCCTAACTGCCCCCAACTGCCCCCTCCCTGCCAGCCTGGTTGCTCCTAACTGCCCCCCCCCACAGCCTGGTCACCCCTTACTCCCCCCCTCCTGGCCTGGTCACCCCCAACTGCCCCCCTCTGCAGGCCTGGTCACCCCTAACTATCCCCCTCTGCTGGCCTGGTTGCCCCCAACTGTCCCCCCTGCCAGCCAAGTTGCCCTTCACTTCCCCACTGCCAGCCTAATCGCCCCCAATTGCCAGCCTGGTCACCCCCAACTGCCCCTCTCTGCCGGCCTGGTTGCCCCTAACTGCCCCCACCCCTGCTGGCCTAGTCGCCCCTCATGGCCCCCCACCCGCTGGCCTGGTCACCTCACACAGCCTGCTATTCAGTCATTTGGTCGTCCCTCACTAACCTCCCCTACCAGCCTGGTTGTAGGCAGCCATCCTGTGAGGGTGTGGGTTAATTTGCATATTACCTCTTTATTATGTAGGATATCTGTCCCCATCACTAGCGTGTAAGCCTCTGGAGAATGGGTGTCTAGAGCTGGTGGGTGTGCAGTAGGGGTTTGCTGGAGGAGGGGATGGAGGGGGGGAAGAAGGGAGGGAGCCCTGCGCCCTGTCCCCTCTGCAGAGGAGCTCCTGCTGCAGTGCAGAGACCTGGCCTCGGGCCTGCATCTCCTGCGGGCCGACTGTCTCCACATGGGCCTGGAGCTGCTCCGGCGTATCCAGGAGAGGCTGCTCGCCATCCTACAGCATTCCACCCAGGTAGGCGGCCCCGCCTGGACCTCCCGTGCCCAGCACCCAGAAGGAGACCTGGGGGTGCCCCAGCTCCTGGGCCAGCCTGCTGGGTGCTGTGGGACCCTGCCACTTAACCTCCTGGCGTTTCTTACAAAATAAAGGCGTTAGCCCAGATCCTTGCTCTGCAGAATCAGTTGGGGAACTTTTTCAGACACGCTTCCCAGATGTGGATTCAGAATCCTGGGAGTGGGGGTCAGGGGGGTGGGGTCCACTGAATAAGGGAGCTGAGAGTCTTTCCAGCTCTAATACGCTGATGTTGAGTCTGAACCAGGAGTCCCACCCTCAGGGAGCATACAGACTGACAAGTCACGAGTAGGAAAGGCATGAGCATATACTGAGCTGCTGAAGCAAGGCCGGTGTGCTGACCTGTGTCCTGTGTCCCTGGAGACACCGCTGGTGTTGTGAGGGGGAAGGGAGAGCAGGTGGGAACGTCGTGCGAGGAGCATGGCGCCTCGTAGGCCCTCGGAGAACGTTGGTTGGAGAAACGCTGGGCAGAGGCCCAGTGGCCTCTCCTCTCCTGCTCCCCTGTCCTCCGTCTCTGCCAGGACTTTCGGGTTGGGCTCCAGAGTCCATCGTTAGAGGCCCGGGAGGCGAAAGGGTCCAATGTGCCCAGCAGTGGGTGAGTATGGGCGGAGCCCCGGAGCGGGGTGGGATACGGCAGGCCTCCCTGGGGCTGAGCGGCTGGCTCTCTCCCTATTGGTGGCGATCTGTCCCCCCAGGCCCCGGGGCTCCTCGGGGCTGGAGACGGATGAGGAGGAAGGCGAAGATGACATGCCCGAGTGGCAGCAGGACGAGTTCGATGAGGAGATGGACAACGACACCTTCTCCTATGACGGGGATTCGGAGAACCTGGACCGGGACGCTTTCTTCTTCGGGGATGAGGATGAGGATGAGGATGAGGGCTATGACTGAGGGGCAGGATGCAGGGAGCTCCTGGAGCCGCGGGGCCAGGGGGCCGGCAGTTCATCCCTGACCACTGTCCTGGGTGCTCGGAGGGGCGGTTCCCAGCATCTGCAGCACCTTCTGTTTACTGAATAAACTTTTTTCATATACTTCTCTGAAGCAGGCCCGTTCTAACTCCCCTGCTCCCCGCACACCCAACCCTCCTCTAGTTTTCTTTAGACCTCCAGACTCTTCTGTTGTCAGAGAGGCCCAAAGCTGACCCTGTGACCTAGGCTGATAACGGGAAATGACGGTCCATGTGGCACAGGCTTGCCCACTTGCCCCAGACCCAGCCCAGCATCAGAGGAGACGGACGGCCATCCGCTTGGTCGGCCTCCCTCTAAACTCCTGAATGTTCCTGGAGGGGCCTGCGCATTAGGAAGGGCCCTCTTGGGGGCCTGCAGACTTTTACAGGTTTTCCCTGCATCTCAACGTGAAGTGTTTCGGGGGAAGCGGGGGTACATTACTGAGGCCCTGCCCACCCCGCCCCACACACAGACAGAAGTTAGAAGTGTAGACGTGCCTTTTAATTTGTCCTGGGCTTTTAGGCAGTAATGGTACAGAGCAGAGTCAGGGATCTGAAGAATTTAATGAAGGGGCGAAGTCAAGTGGTTGGGTCAAGGGAGGAAGCCAGCTGCTGGGGAGGATTGGCTGCAAAGTATCGGTCCAGCATGACCTCCACCTCGCCCACCTCGTAGTCCCACACCTGGAACCGGTAGCCGTCTGCTGCTCCGCGGATCATGGCCGAGAGCACTGGGGGGCAGAGGGAGGTGACGGTGCCTCCCACTCCCTCCTCTGTCCTCTCCTGCCCAGCCCTTGTTGGGGACACACTACTCAGAGCCCCCCAAGGAAGGGAGCCGAGGGCTGGGTGCTCCGCTGGGGCGGGTGGAGTGGCCATCCAGGGCTGGGAGTGCTCACCTCGGCCAGACTTCAGACGGAACAGGCACAGGATTCGCTTATTGAGGGCCTCGGCCCGGCCCACCGCATAGCCCACACCCAGGGACGGCTGGGTCACTTCTGCCACAATCACTGGGAAGGAAATGAGACTCTGGGCTTGAGAGAGAAAGGTGGCGGGGAGGGGGGGCCAGGCGTGTTCCGGGAATTAACACCCAGAGGTGCGCACAGGGCGGAGGGCACTCACAGTCCGCCCGCTGCAGCAAGGCCAGGTCCCGCTCCTGGATGAACCTGTCACCCTCCGCAGGCTGTTCCCCTGTGGGTGAGGGAAAGCTGGTCAGGGCCGCGCCCTCATCTGGTCCTCCGACCGCCGGAGCCACCCCCACATCCTCCCTGCTCAGGGCGGGAGGGAGATGACTAGATGACCTCTGAGGGCCTGCCCAACACTGAAAGTCTGTGAAAAGGAGGAAATGGAACAGCCACAAAAAAACCCAGCCCTCTGCACGCTGGGATGTACGACACGGGCCAAGGTGAGTGATACAAAATAAGATTAACCAGTTAACCGCCGCGATATTTTGAATTTAATTTAAAAAGTTCCGCCGCTTGCATCCATAGATGCTGATGGCATACAAGTGGCTAAGTGAAGGACTAACTGGCCGTGGGCAGAGTGATCACAGGTGGAGAGGAGGAGGAGGAGCATCCAGGTGGGGAAATGGCAGGCAGGAGCAAGGACTGGTCCCTGCAAGGAAAGGACGGAGGGAGACCAGACTGAAGCCTCATCGAGCGGCTCTCACGCATTGGTAGGTTCCAGAATCACCTGAGAACTTGATAAAACTACAAAGACCCAGGTGTCACTGAGCTCAGCGGCTTCATTCCCACCAGATTTGAGAACCACTGCCTGCAGGCAAGGCGGCCTGCTGGGGGCGGTGGGAATCCAGGCAGAGGCAGCTGGGGAAAGGGTACGGAGCTCGGCGTTCGTTCGGCTTGATTGCATGTCACGCGTTGGGACTGCAAGGCTCACAGCTCCCTGCACCGGAGCAGAGTCACCGGAGAACTTGCTCAGAGGAGCTTCTAAGGCTTCATCCCAGCCATGGGGACCTGCATTTTGAACAAGCTCCTCAGATGACAGCTGAGCACACTAAGCCTGAGGCCCACCAGGCAGGCGTGGACACACCCTGAGACCATGAACCATGAGCTGCGGGTCCCTCGTACAGGCCCTTTCCAACATCCCCGGCAATTTCGTCTTTTTAAAGAGGCCTCCCAGGACTGCATTAATCCCACCAATCCTGGATCTGCTCCTGAGTAACGCATCGCACTTCCCGATTTCTAGTTATATTATAAAGTAAAACAACCAAAACAGTGTGGTATTGGCATAAAAACAAACACCAGTGGAGCAGAATCAAGAGCCCAGGGATAAAGCCACGGACACTCAGCCAACATTTGACAAGGGGGCCAAGGATACTCAGTGGAGAAAAGACACTCTCTTCCGTAAACGGTGCTGGGGAAACTGGGCATTCACATGTAACAGACCCCGATTTTACACCGCTCGCAAAAATTAACTCGAAATGGGTTAAAGATGTAAATGTAAGACCAGAAATGATAAAACTCCTAGAAGAAAGCACGGGAAAAAGCTCCTTGACTTGGGTCTTGGCAATGGTTTTTTGGATATGACACCTAAGGCACAAGCAACAAAATAAAAAATAAACAAGGGGGACTACGCCAAACTAAAAAGCTGCTTTCTGCACGGCAAAAGAAATAATCAACAAAACGAAAATACAGCCTACAGAATGGGAGAAAATATCTGCAAACCATGTACTGACAAGGGTTAATATCCAAAATACAGGGTGGGGCAAACGTAGGTTTACAGTTGTGAGTATGTGACACGCAGCTATTCTTATATTATTATTATATTATTTTCCATATAAACAACTGTAAATGTACTTTCCCCCCCACTTTTTAAAAAAATATATATTTTATTGATTTTTTACAGAGAGGAAGGGAGAGGGATAGAGAGTCAGAAACATCGATGAGAGAGAAAAACATCAATCAGCTGCCTCCTGCACACTCCCCACTGGGGATGTGCCCGCAACCAAGGTACATGCCCTTGACTGGAATCGAACCTGGGATCCTTGAGTCTGCAGGCCGACGCTCTGTCCGCTGAGCCAAACCGGTTAGGGCTCCCCCCCCCCACTTTTATTAAAAACAAAACCAAACCTCATACAACTCAGCAGCAAGAAAACAAATAATCCAATTAAAAACCGTCAAAGGACCGGAAAAGACATTTTATCAAAGAAGGTGCATGAATGGCCAACAGATACATGAAAAGGTGTTCAGCATCACTAGCTATTAGGGACAAGCAAATCAAAACCACAATGAGCCCTAGCCAGTTTGACTCCGCATAGAGAGGAGCCCTGTGGACTGAAGGGTCCCAGGTTTGATTCTGGTCAAGGGCACATGCCCGGGTTACAGGGGGGTGGGTGCAGGAGGCAGCCGATCAATGATTCTCATCACTCTCTCCCTCTCCCTTCCTCTCTGAAATCAATAAAAAAATATGTTTAAATAAGAATGCTATTTCCTACCTGGTTTGGCTCAGTAGATAGAGCATCAGCCTGCGGACTGAAGGGTCCCGGGTTTGATTCTGGTCAAGGGCATGTACCTTGGTTGTGGGCACATCCCCAGTAGGAGGTGTGCAGGAGGCAGCTGATCGATGTTTCTCTCTCATCGATGTTTCTAACTCTCTATCCCTCTCCCTTCCTCTCTGTAAATCAATAAAATATATATTTAAAAAATAATAAAAAAAATAAAAAATAAATAAAAAAATGAAAAACAGAACTGCCACCTAGCAGGCGTGGCTCAGTGGCTGAGTGTAGACCTATGAACCAGGAGGTCACGGTTCGCTTCCTGGTCAGGGCATATGCCTATCTTGTGGGCTTAATCCCCAGTGTGGAGTGTGCAGGAGGCAGCCGATTCTCACATCACTGATGTTTCTCTCCTCCCTTCCTCTCTGAAATCAATAAAAATATGTTAAAAATATAAAAAATAGAACTACTGCCCTAACCGGTTTGGCTCAGTGGATAGAGCGTCGGCCTGTGGATTGAAGGGTCCCAGGTTCGATTCCAGTCAAGGGCATGTACCTTGGTTGCTGGTGCATCCCCAGTAAGGGGTGTGCAGGAGGCAGCTGATCGATGTTTCTCTCTCATTGACGTTTCTAACTCTCTATCCCTCTCCCTCCCTCTCTGTAAAAATTCAATAAAATATATTTTAAAAAAATAGAACTACCATACGACCCAGCAATCCCACTTTGGGGAATATAACAAGGAAATGGAAACACTGTTGGAGTGATGTTCGAAGCATTACCTACAATAGCCAAGACATGGGAAATAAGTGTCTACAGGTGGATGAATAAGGAAGTTGTGGTGTATAGATACAATGGAATATCATTCCGCCATGAGAAAGAAGGAAAGCGCCATTTGGAAAACGCGGAAGGACTTTGAGGGCACTATGCTAAGTGAAATAAGTCAGAGTGTATGCTCTCACTTATATGTGGAATCGTAGCGCGAGCGCGCACACGCCACCCACCCACACACATACACACATACACATACCACCACCACCACCACCACCATCAACAACAACAAAACAGAAAAACTGAAACTCCTAGCAAAAAAGATCAGATTTGTGGTTACCAGAGGTGGGGGAACAAGAGATGGGGAGATTGGATAAAGGTGGTCAAAAGGCACCAACTTCCGGTTATAAAATACGTTCTAGGGCTGTAATGTACATAACGACCATAGTATGGTTTTTTCAAATTTGTTAAGAGAGATCCTACGAGTTCTTATCACAAGGAAAGGCATTTTTTTCACGAGGTGACTGATGGTAACTAAACTTTTGTGCTAATCCTTTCACGCTATATCAGTGGCAGGCCCAGAAATCAGGATTTTAGAAAGATTCCCAGGTGATTCTAATGTGCAGCCAAGGTTGAGAACCACTGCTCTGTATGAAAGTCGAGCCAATAAACGGTCCCCCTTAGACCTACACGGTGCTCTATGTGCCCGTGAAACTGGGGAGAAGGAACAAGACCCGGCGGCCCGGAGCAGAACGTAAGTCCCAGCCGGACCACAGGGGAGGGCGACCATGGAGGCGGAGCGCGGTGTCTGCGGGGCCCAAGGGCTGGCACCTGGGGCGGGGGCGCAGGAAGGAGGATGCGCGTGGTCTCAGGTCGGGGAGAAGGTACCAGCGGGACGTGGAAACCCAAGCAGCCCCGTCTGCGCCCACTCTGCCTGCCCCCACCCCTGCGCCCCAACTGCCCTGGAAAGCGCCGGAGAAAGTGCTCCCAGAAGGAGCTAACGCCCCGATCATGAGCGAGCGCGGAGGCTGAGCGCGCACCGCCGCTGCGTGCGGACGGCGCGGTCTGAGTCCCGCTCCCACGGCTGGCGGCGGAGTGGCGAGCGGCCACCGCCCCGCGAGGGCAGTTCCGGTCAAGGGGCGCGGGCGTCTCTGCCCCCCCGCCACCCCGCCCCCGCTCCCGGTGCCCCCCGCGCCGCGCCTCACCCTGCGCGCCCAGCTCCACATCCAACACGTGCTCGGTGAGCACCGTCCCGAAGCGCCGCAGCCGGGACACGATTCGATCGTACAGCGCCCGGTCCTCGCGTCCGCCCCGCATGCTCCCGCAGAAGTACAGGGCCCGACGGCCCGGCGCGGCCGGCTGCTCCTGCTGCCCCCGCTGCCCCGGCGCCCCGCTCTCCTGCGCGCCCGCCGCCGGCGCCGCCGCCTCCATCCCCGCCGCCACCACCTTCCCGCGCCAGGGGGCGCCAGCCCGCGGCCATTTGACCCCGCCGGCCCCGCGCAAGTGTCCACACCTGGGAGATGGGGCGGAGTTGAGAGGATGAGTGACCACACCCATGCGTGGGGAACGCACCGCCGCCTGGACTTCTTACCTCTAACTCGTCCCGGAGGACCCCTCACCCACTTGGCTCCCCGCTGCCCCCCAGGCTTCCCCATCTCAGCCAAAGCCAACTCCATCCTCCGAGCTTCTCAGTCCCCAAACCTTAGAGTTATCCCCGGCTCTTCTCTCTCAAATCCATCGGCAACCCCTGTCGGCTCTCCCTTGTGAAGATTTCCAGATTCTGATACCCACCCACCACCCCAGTGCAGCCATGCTCACCCAAACCTCCCTTACCTCCCTCAGCAGGCTCCTCGCCGGCTCCCCACTTCCCTGCCACCGTCAGGTCTCCGCTCAGCAGCCAGACTGACCCTGTGAGCACATCAGCTGGGTCAAGACCCTCTGCTCAAACCTCCAATGGCTCCCTTCTCACTTAGGCTAAAAACCAAAATCCCGCCCAGGTGGCGAGGCTCGTGGTTGAGCAACCAACGACTTATGAACCAGGAGGTTACGGTCGTGGGCCTGATCCCAGTGTGGGGTGTGCAGGAGGCAGCCGATCCGTGATTCTCTCTCATCACTGATGTTTCTCCCTCTCTCTCTTCCTCTCTGAATTCAATAAACATATATTTAAAAACAAATAAAAAACCCCAAACCCCACAGTGGCCCACCAGGCCCACACGATCGGTGACTCTCTAACCTCTGTAGCCCCGGCCCAAATCCTCCCGCCGACCTTTCTGCAGCCAGGCTGCTCCCTGCTGCTCCTCAAGCTGGCCGTAGAGCCTTTCCATTTCCTGCTGCCTGGGGCCCTTTGTCCCAGATGTCCCCTTTGTCCCTGGGCCACTCCCTCATCTCCTCCAAGCCTTACAGGTCACCTTCCCTGACCACCCTCTTCAACAGGACAGCCTCCCGCCCCCAGTATTCTCTGCATCTTTCCCTGACTTGCCTTTTCTCATGTACCATGTCATTCATTAATGTTGTTATATGTCTTTCTACACCCGGTAGAATGTAAGTCCCAGGAAGGCAGGACTTTTTATCTCTTTGTTTCACTGCTATATCCCCAGCTTCTAATTTTGTGCCTGGAACATAGGAAGCATTCCTATTGTTGAGTGCAAGAGTGGATTAAATAAGTTACATTTGGCAGCACTTTGTAATCGGCTCAATCCTAAGAAGCTGGTAGAAGTAGGATCTTCAGGGAGACAGGCAAACACACCATTGCTCACCGGTAATAATAATGATTTCCCCCTCGTTCTATTATAAAAATAACACAAATATAGGACAGAAAATTCAAATGGAACGAAGGGCATGCAATGGAGAGTGAGGCCTGTGACCCAGTCTCATTCCCCAGAGGGAAGCACCCTTGGAGTTTCTTCTGAATGATAATGATTAAAATGTCAAAGCATAGGGTCCCAGAGCAGGCGCAAAAATAAGAATGTTTTCAACATAATAATAATGTTTTAGCCCGGCCGGCATGGCTCAGTGGTTGAGTGTTGACCTGTGAACCAGGAGATCACGGTTCGATTCCTGGTTGGGGCACATGCCCGGGTTGCAGGCTCAATCCCCAGTGTGGGGTGTGCAAGAGGCAGCCGATCAATGATTCTCTCTCATCATTGATGTTCTCTCTCTCTCTCTCTCTCTCTCTCTCTCTCTCTCTCTTCCTCACCCTTCCTCTCTGACATCAATAAAAATATATTTAAAAAAATAAAAAATAAATAAAATAACAAAAAATAATGTTTTAAAATACAAAGACACAAAGAGAAGGCGGAGAGAGTTCAGGATATTGCTGTCCACTCCTGGGCACAGCCACAGAAACACAAACCCTGGGACAAAAGTGCCCCCACAAGCACCCTCATACAGGACCTTCAGGAAGGAAGCCGCATGTGCCAGATGACTTGGTGGGCCACCTCCTTCACCTTCATTAAGTGATGGGCTGGGGAACCAAGGGCGGTGGGCAGTCTAGTGAGGCAGCATGATGGGGGGCGGGGGCGGGGAGGAGTATCTCCAGGTGACAGGAGGCCAGAATTGAGTCCCAGTTCAGTGAGTTCAGTTACTAATTAGCTCTGTGACCTGGGTCAGGTGCCCTAAGCCCTCTGAGTCTGTTTCCTCATCTGTAAAATTGGTGACACATGTTATCCTGCCTTATTCAGCTGGTTTATGAAAGCACTTTACAAACACAAAATGCTATGCAAACGTAAGTCATCATTCAAGTCAACAAAATTGTTTTCATTATGGAAAATGTCAAGTGCACATTAACAGAGAGAGTATCAGAAGAGTCCATGTCGTATGATCCCATCCTATATAATAAAACCCTAATATGCAAATTGATCAAACGGCAGAACAACCGGTTGCTATGACACGCACTGGCCACCAGGGGGAAGACGCTCAACGCAGGAGCTGCCCCCTGGTGGTCAGTGCGCTCCCACAGGGGGAGTGCCACGCAGCCAGAAGCCGGGCTTGCTGCTCCTTAGTGCTGCCTTGGAGGTAGGAGTGCTCGCCAGCCACGATCCGGGCTTCTGGCTGAGCAGCACTCCCCCTGTGGGAGTGCACTGACCACCACGGGTGGACATCCCTCAAGGGTTCCTGGACTGCAAAAGGGCACAGGCTGGGCTAAGGGGCCCCCCTCACCCCCCCCCCCAGTGCATTAATGTCATGCACCGGGCCTCTAGTTTAGTGTAAATGTCCAGAAAAGACATATGTATTTAGAGAGGCAGAAAGCAGACCAGTACCAGCTGGGGTGGGAATGGGCATTGACTAGTGGGCTCAATGAAACTTTCTAAGCATGATGGAAATGTTCTAAAGCTGGATTGTAGTGATGATTGCACAACTCTAGAAATTTACAGAATGTTATTACATTGTATACTTACAACTGGTGAATTTTATCAATATGTAAATTATACCCCAGGAAGCTGTTTTTAAAGAAGCAAAAATAAAGTATGGAAAATAATCAATAGTATAATAAGATTCAGCAATTATAAATTTATGGCCCATCTTGTTTCACCTACACCCATATCCATGAACAAGATTTGTTGTTGTTGTTAACCCTCAACTGAGGATATTTTTTCCACTGACTTTTAGAGAGAGTGGAAGGGAGGGGCAGAGACAGAGAGAGAGAAACACACGGTGTGAGAGAGACGCATCGATTAGTTGCCTCCTGCACCCACATGACCCTGGATCGAGCCTGCAACCCAGGTACGTGCTCTCGACCGAAATCAAACCCAAGACCCTTCAGTCCTTAGGCCAACGCTCTAACCACTGAGCAACCAGCTAGGGCTCCATTAACAAGATTTGTAAAAAATGTTTAATTTATGATTTCAAGAGAGGAAGGGAGAGAGAAAGAGAGAGACATCAATTTGTTGTTCCACTTTATTCATTGGTTGCTGCTTGTATGCGCCCTGACTGGGGATCGAACCCACAACCTTGGCATATTGGGATGATCGATGCTCTAACCAACTGAGCACCCGGCCAGGGCCCTTAACCAAGAGCTTTTAACGTCATCAAATACCCCATGAGTGTTCAAATCTCCAGTTGTTTAGAAACGTTAGACATGTTTGCTTACAATTTATTTGTTGAAAAGCAGGAGTCACGTGAAGCCCACATATTGCGATGGGTGGGCCTGTCTTCTGAGTCTGTTCTAACCGACGTGCCCTGCGGCAGGACGCCTCCCCTCCCCTCACTTGTCCGGCAGCTTCCCCGGCCTGGAGGGGCTGATGATAGTCCCCGTGGTGTCATTAAAGTGCTCCTCTGTCCTTTCGGCTGAAGCTGGACCTAGAGGTTTGACCAGGTGCAGGTGCGATCCTGGGCAAGACTGCTTCACCGGTGGTGGCGTGCACCCCTCCTGGGGCAGTGTCTGGCTGTCTCTCTTTTTTGATGCTAGCAACTCAATGCCTAGGTCCATCCATCATTCATTCAGGGGACATAACAATAAAAATATTTTTATTATAAGGTAAAACCCAGCAGCTGAAAACCACTGTAAAGCAAATACATTAGGAGACAATCGCTCTTGCAATCACCCCTTGTATTAAGAAATAGATCTTCAGCCACCCAGAGGTTTCCATCTGTGCCGTCTCAATCACAGTCCCCTTGCTCCCTCCGAAAGTCACCACTGTGCTGACTGTCATTGTAAGGATAAACATGGGCACACATCGCCCGGCCTGTGTGGCTCAGCGGTTGACCATCGACCTTTGATTCCCAGTCAGGGCCCATGCCCAGGTTGTGCGCTCGATTCCAGTGGGAGCCGTGCAGGAGGCAGCGGAGCAATGATTCTCTCTCATCATTGATGTGTCTGTCCCTCTCTCCCTCTCCCTACCTCTCTCTGAAATAAATAAAAACATATTTTTCAAAAAATAGACACAGCCCTAGCCAGTTTGGCTCAGTGGATTGGAACATCAGACCATGGACTGAAGGGTCGTGGATTCGATTTCGGTCAAGGGCATGTACCTGGATTGCAGGTTCAATCCCCTGACCCAGTCTGGGCACGTGTGGGAGGCAACCAATCGATGTGTCTCTCTCACATCGATGTTTCTCTCTCTCTCTCCCACCCTGTCTCCCTCCCTCCCTCTCTCCCTTCCACTCTCTAAAAGAAAAAAAATCAGTGGGAAAATATCCTCGGGTGAGGACTAACAGCAACAATAAAAAAGAAGTTTTTTAAAAATGGACACAAATCAACTTCCTTATGCTTCTTTATTACCCAGATGTGCATCTCTGCACATATGGTTTAACCTTACTCATGTTTTAATGCATCTTTTAACAGTGTTGGGGAGACAGCTTTAAAAATATGTTTTTATTGAGAGAGAAACGTCCATGTGAGAGAGAAACATCAATGGCTCCCTCCTGCTCACCCCCTAATGGGGACCGAGCCCTAACCTGGGCTTGTGACCTGACCGGGAATCGACCTGGTCACCTTTTGGTGCAGGGGACGACACTCAGCCACCTGAGCCACACCCGCCGGGCAGGGGACACATGTTCAAAAGCGTTCTTTTGTGTAGGACGCTCGGCAGGCACTAAAGGAGCTGTACCAAGGAGGAAGGAGAGTCTGAGGCTCTAGCCTCCGTCTGGCTTTGGGAGGGGCCAGCCTTAGCTCGAGAATGGGAGAATCAAATTAGGTCAGGCAGCGACGCGCAGAGGGCCGGGCGACGCAACGAAGACAGAAATCCAGCACTCGGACGACCCTTCCAGTGTAGCCTCACACGCTGCCTCCTGCACACCCAGATCAAACATCTGCTTCCGGCCAGAAGGAGGAGCAGGGACCAGATTTACCGAGGAAATAGAGATGACAATCTCTGCCTGAATGTATACTACTAGAGGCCCAGTGCACGAGGTCCATGCACTGGGGTGTGGGGGGTTCCTCAGTCCGGCCTGTGCCCTCTCGCAGTCTGGGACCCCTCACTCCTTACTGCCTGCCTGCAGCGGAGGCGGGAGAGGCTCCCGCCACGACCGCTGTGCCTGCCAGCCATGAGCCCGGCTTCCGGCTGAGCAGTGCTCCCACAGGCCAGAAGCCGGCTCCCTGCTCCCTAGCACTGCCACCACCGGGCTTCTGGCTGAGTAGCACTTCCCCTGCGGGAGCACACTGACCACCATGGGGCAGCTCCTGCATTGAGCGTCTGCCCCCTGGTGGTCAGTGTGCATCATAGCGACCGGTTGTTCCGCTGTTCGGTCAATTTGCCTATTAGGCTTTTATTATATAGGATGCCCGCCTTACTTGGGTATATTCTTAGTCCTATTTCCTCCCCACCCCAGTTGCTAGGGTGTTTCCTTGCTAGTGACACTACTTCTGATGGAAATTTTGTGAAAGGGGAAACATCTCAGCTCCTAGGTCGTTCTTCTGTGTCAGCATCTGTGGAGACCAAAACAGAGCCTTTGTGCTCCATTTCAGACTTTCCTGTGATAATTATTAATTTAAAAATTTATTACAAAATATGTCAAGTGTGAGAAAGCTATGGAGAATAGCATGCCAAATATCCTTGTGTCTACTTCCCAGGTTTATAAAATCTTAAAATTTTGTTATACCTACTTCATATCTATCTACATATATTAAAATATCTATTATAAATATACTAGAGGCCCAGTGCATGAAATTCGTGCACTGGTGGGGTACCTAGTGGTTGCCGGCTGCTGGCTGCTGGCTGCCAGCGGGTACTCCCTCCCTTCCCCTGGCCAGCCCTGCCCCCTGGTAGAATTCCTGGACAACTCCTGGTCGAGGGGACGATTTGCATACTATGCTTTTATTATATAGGGTTATCTATGAGGTACATGTATTATCTAGTTTGCATATAATAGTATGAATATAATATCTATGTATAATAGATATCCATGTATATAATAGATCATATAGTACCTAAAGTAGATATAATAGATACACTATAACAGATAATATATTATCTGTATGTGATAGTCACACACATATACTAGTACATTAGACCAAGCTTGTTATATTTTTATTTTTCAAATCTTCTATATCCTTATTGTTTTTAGGGGATGCCTATTTTTTATCAATTACTGAGGTAATTTTGTTAAAATCTCCCTTTGACAGTAGATTTTAAATTTTTTCCTTGTAATTTTACCCATTTTTATTTATATTTTGAGACTGCCATTGAGTACAAGCTTAGAACTGTTATGTGTTCTTGGTGGTACACTTTCTATCCTTATTATGTGATTCACTTTTTTTCTAATAAATTCCTTTGGACTTACATGTTTTTACATCTTTAGTTTCAGCCTTTCTATAGTATGAGTGTGTCTCTAATAGGCAGCTTATTGTGCCTGCATTTTTTTGTTGTTGTTAATCCTCACCCAAGGATATTTTTCCATTGATTTTTAGAGAGAGTGTTGGTGGGGAGACAGAGAGAGAGAATCTGAGAGAGACACATCGATTGGTTGCCTCTGTCTGCAACCGAGGTACATGCCCTTGACTGGAATCGAACCTGAGACCCTTCAGTCTGTGGGCTGGTGCTCTATCCACTGAGCCAAACTGGCTACGGCTTATTATACCTGCATTTTTAAAAAGCTGATGCTCTATTAATCAATGAATTTTATCCATTTATATTTGTGATTAATTCCACACTTGGATTTTTTCCTATTCTCCTCTTTTGTGCTATCCCTTTACCATGGTTTTTCCTTGCTCCCTTTTTTTGTTTCTCAGCTTTTTCTTATGTGGGTTTTAAAAAATTGAGATATAGTTGACATATAACATTGTATCCGTTTTAGCTGTACAACATAATGACTGGGTATTTGTATATATTGCAGAATGATCACCGCAATAAGTCTAGTTAACATCCATCACCAAATGTAGTTACACATTATTTTTTCTTGTGATGAGAACTTTTAAGATTTACTCTCTTAGCAGCTTTCAAATAAATAACAGAGTATTATTACTATAGTCACCACACTGTACATTACACCCCAGGACTGCTTACTTTATAACTAGAAGTTTACTACCTTTTGACCACATTCACCCATTTCACCCACCCCAACCCCCTGCCTCTGGCAACCACCAACCCATTCTCTGTATCATGAATTTGTTTTTAGAATTCACACATAAGTGATATGATACAGTATTTGTTTTTCTGTGTCTGATTTACTTCACTTAGCATAATGCCCTTAAGGTCCCTCCATGTTGTCTCAACTGGCAAGATATTCTTCTTTTATTGGCTGAATAATATATTTTCTTTGCCCATTCATCCATCAATGAACATGAAGGTTATCTTCACATTTTGGCTATTGCAGACAATGCTGCAATGAACATGGGGGTGCACATATCTTTTCAGGACAGTGACTTCATTTCCTCTGGATAACTGTCCGGATGAGGTATCGCTGGGTCATATAATAGTTCTATTGTAATTTTGAAGGGATCTCCATGCTGTTTTCCATTACACTAATGGCTACACTGATTTACAGTCCTACCCACAGTGCACCAGGGCTCCCTTTTCTCTGCATCCTCACTGACACTTGTTTCTTCTGTTTTTGCGAGTAGCCCTTCTGACAGGTGGGAGGTGATACCTCACTGTGGTTCTTTTTAAAAAAATATATATTTTATTGATTTTTTACAGAGAGGAAGGGAGAGGGATAGAGAGTTAGAAACATCGATGAGCGAGAAACATCGATCAGCTGCCTCTTGCACACCCCCCACTGGGGATGTGCCCGCAACCAAGGTACATGCCCTTGACCGGAATCGAACCTGGGACCCCTCAGTCCGCAGGCCGATGCTCTATCCACTGAGCCAAACCGGTTAGGGCTCGCTGTGGTTCTGATGTGCATTTTCCTGATGATTAGTGATGTTGAGCATCTTTCCATGAGCCTGTTGGTCATTTGTATGTCTTCTTTGGAAAAATGTCTATTTCAGACCCTCTGTTCATTTTATTTATTTATTTTTATCCTCGCCTGAGGATATGTTTATGGATTTTAGAGAGGGAGGAAGAGAGAGGGAAAGAGAGAGAGAGAGAGAGAGAAACATCGACGTGAGAGAGAAACATCGATCAGTTGCCTCCTGTACACACCCAGCCAGGGATCAAACCCAAAGCCTAGGTATGTGCCCTGATCAGGAATTTAACCCCCAAACTTTTGGTGCATGGGACAATGCTCCAACCCACTGAGCCACCGGGCCAGGCTCCGCTGCTCATTTGGATGTTGTGAGTCTTGCTGTAAACCTCCCCATGTTTAATAACCAAAATCCTGGCCGGAGTACATGAAACAATGACGTCTGAACATTGGGCATCAGCAGCACCGGACAGTAATCCTGGGAACCCTGAAAACAAGCCAGGTGAGCTCCGCGTGGCCCCGCGTGTGGCCTGCGGGGTGTCCGGGTGCAGGCGGGAGGAACGCAGGCTGAGCCTGGCTGTCTCCTCAAGCTGAGGAGGGGGGTTGGGGGGTCCTGGGAGGCCAAGGCAGCTAGTCTGCAGGACAGAACCCAGGACAGGAGGGAAAGCTCTGGAATCTCCAGAGGGTTTCCCGTGACAGTCAGCTGAGGCCTGATCAGCACACAGGTGTGAGGAAACTCTCCAAAGTGGGGAAAGAACCATCTAAAACTGTGGTTCTCAACCTGGGCTGCACATTAGAATCACCTGGGAATCTTTTTAAAATCCTGATTTCTGGGCCTCATCTTCCGGAAATTCTGTTTCTTTGTTACTAATGTTGTGGCCCTACCCCATAACAAAGAAACAGAATTTCCGGAGGATGAGGCCCAGAAATCAGGATTTTAAAAAGATTCCCAGGTGATTCTAATGTGCAGCCAAGGCTGAGAACCACTGCTCTGAAAGGAGCAGAGCAGACAGCCTCGGCGCTCACTCAAGCATGGGAATAGTGACCATTCCCTCCAGCTGACTGGGAGCCCTCACCATCCGCAGGGCATTGGGTAAACTGTCCCGGGGTTTGCTTCAGGGGCGGGGAAAATTAGCCTTAGATTAGAGGCTGCTCTGGTCCCACCTGACAAACACTTAAAAAGTTAGTCTTGGAAAGATCAATCTATTTGTAAGTAAATAAACTGCATCCCAGAATAGAGTTCAAGAATATTTACTGAAACAGAAAAATATCCAGGGTCCAGCAAAGTAAAATTCACAGTATTTGGCATCAATAAAAATTTACAGTTTGGAAAGGAGCAGGAAAATATGACCCAGAGTGAGAAGCTGGCCGGCATAGCTTGGTGGTTGACTCCCAGTCAGGGCATGGTCAGGGCACATGCCTGGGTTGCAGGCTCGCTCCCCAGTGGGGGTGTGTGCAGGAGGCGGCAGATCCATGGTTCTCTCTCATCATTGATGTTTCTTCTCTCTCTCCCTCTCTCTTCCTCTCTGAAATCAATAAAAATATTTTAAAAAATGAATGAAGAAATTACTCAGATAATAAAATTAGTAAAAAAGTGCATGAAAAGAGTTGTTATAATTACTCAATATGTTGAAGACGTTAGAAGAAAAACTGAAGATTTCAAAATGGAAGATTTTAAAAGACCCAGATTGAACTTTTAGAGATGTAAGCTACGATGAAAATAGAGGGGATGAGGTTATTACCAGATCAGGCACCGGAAAAGAAGAGATTAATAAACTTGAATACAGAGCAGTAGAAACTATCAGAAACGAACACATTGAGTAAAAAGACAGGGCGGGGGAGAGAAAATGAACAGAGCATAAATGAGACAACTTCAAACAGCCTGACAGCCAGGGCAATGCGAGTCCGTGAAGGAAAGCAGGCGTCAGAATAAATATTTGAATAAAGAATGACTGGGGGGAAAAAGAAATAATGGCTGAAAATGTTTCAAACTTGATGAAAACTGTAAATCCACAGATACAATAAGCTCAACAAACCCCAAGCTCAAGAAAAATGAATCAAATTACAGCAAGACACTCCTAATGAAATAGCTTAACACCAGTGATTAAGATAAAATCTGAAAAGTAGTCAGAAGAGAAAAAGACACATTACATAGAGAGAACCAAAGATAAGGGCAACTGCAGACTTCTCATCAGAAACAATGCAAACCGGAAGACAGTAGAGCAACACGTTTAAGTCCTGAAACAAATGGTCAACCTAGAGTTCTAACCCCATACTCAGATCAGACTGGGTCTTATTGCTGCTCAGAATTCTTCAGTGATTTCCGGTCGGAAGGACTGATGGCCGTGGGCACGGACTCTGAGACAGGTGACCGTGCAGCAGGCTTACAGGTAAGTGCTCCGAGGACCAGCCTCTGTGGAGGAGTGAAGAAAGCAGCGCTGGGCGGAGGAAGGGGGCTTCGATGCAGTCTCAACAGAAGCCTCAGCAGACCCTCAGGAGTTTTGAAAATGGATGTCCCTCCAGAGCTGTCCCGAGCTGAGGAAAGGGTGGAGGCCTTTGCACTCACAGGCCGATCGGTGATCAGGTCTGGGATGCCCCAGGGAGGGCGCGTGGTCTTGGATGAAGCATCTTCCTAGGCCAGCGGTTCTCAACCTTCCTCATGCCGCGACCCTTTAACACGGTTCCTCATGTTGTGGTGACCCCTCAACCATAACATGATTTTCCTTGCTACTTCACAACTGTAATGTTGCTACTGTTATGAATTGTAATGTAAATATCTGATATGCAGGATGTATTTTCATTGTTACACATTGAACATAATTAAAGCATAGTGATGAATCACGAAAACAATATGTAATATATATGTGTTTTCCGATGGTCTTAGGCGACCCCTGTGAAAGGGTCGTTCGACCCCCAAAGAGGTCGCGACCCACAGGTTGAGAACCGCTGTCCTAGGCCAAGGGACCTTCCCAGAGAGGGAACCAGCCTGGGAATGGCGACCTGGACTCGGAAGGGGCCTCTGGATGACACCACACCACCCACTACACTTTCAAAAACCAAGTGGAGAAAATCCCGTCTTAGCACAGCACAAAAGGCCCTTCGTGGTCTTGCACGCGCCTCGCCTGCCCCCTCAGGCTCTCCTCCCAGCTGGAAGTCTCTCCCACCCTCCGCCCTGGCCCCTTCTAATCCTTCAGATGACAGTGGAATGCACCTCCTCTGAGATGCCTCCTCTGACCCATCTTGCAGACGCAATGGCACTTCCTGCCAGCAGAGTGGCCAGGAGTATGGGCTCTGGAGCCGGGGTTTGGATCCCAGCTCTGCCACTTGCCAGCTGTGTAGCCTAAGGCAAGTGCTCAAAGCTCTGTACCTTAGTTTCTTCATCTATAAAATGGGCACAGCATCAGTACTGCTACCTCATAGGGCTGTTATGAGAATTAAATGAATTAATATGTGTACAGTCAGCATAGTGGCAGGAGTAAATAGCTGCTGCTATTGGTGGTGGTGTTGTTGAAGGCGCTCAGTATGCATTTATCGGAGGCATGAGGATGGAAGGAAGGATCTGAGAGAGACAATGTGCAAAGCGTGTTCAGTGAATGCTGAGCAACCCAATCTGTCAGAAGGACAGCCGTAGCCTCTGTGGGGCCTTGGTGGGGGAGAGAGAATGCTTAATGTCTCAGTGAAGAGTGTGTATTTATTTGGTGAGCAGTCAGAGACGACGGCGGAGTTTGTCAGCAGATGGGAGAAAGGGCCAAAGAGAGAGCGAGCCAGGGTGAGCCAGGAGGTAAGGTGCACATGTGGTGAGGTGAGTTATAGGTGAGGGATGGGTAGAAGGAAGGGGGTGGGGACGTATGGCCGGGCAGGGGAAGTGAGCTTAGAGGAAAGTCACATGAGTGCATGGAGGATGGAGTGAGGGGAGGGGCTGAGGCCGATGGGGCCCGGCGGGGAGTGGCAGGGACATGCTGGGAGCGCAGGGGTAAAGGCTGGTGGAGACAGGTGAGGCGTCTGGGACAGGTAAGGAGTGAGCGGGCCCTGCTGGGGGATGGCGATCAAGTGAACGGTTGAGACCGTGAGGAGAGCCTAAGAGCCAGAGCAGGACCACGCGCGCGAGAGCCCCCGCGCCGCCGGAGGAGAGAGCGCGGAGCAGAATGTGATGTCAGAGCCAGGGCGGTGATGTCAGAGCCAGGGCGGCGGGGCGGTGATGTCAGGGCTGGTGCTGATGCTGGCGGCGCAGTGCATTGTGGGCAGCTCCCCGCTCTGCCGCTGCCACCGCTGTCGCCCGAGGAGGATCGGGGCCGGCCGGGCCGGGATGGTCCCGGTCCGGAGGCCGCCGCCGCCGCCGCCGCCGCGGGAGGGAGCGGGCCGCCCAGCGCCGCCCTGAGCCGCCCCCGCCCCCGCCCCGGCCCGGCCCCGGGGGATGCGCCGCCCCAGGCCGCTGCCTCCGCCGCCGCAGCCGCAGCCGCAGCGGGGACCGAGCAGGTGAGGCGGGCGGGCGGGGGTCGGGGCGGGGGCTCCTTCCGTGGGCTCGCGGCCTCGGGCCTGGCTCCCCTCCCGGCGCAGCCTTCCCAGCGCCCCCTCCCTGCGCCGTCTCCGCCCGCCGAGCCGGGGCGCTGGCCTACCCCGCCTGGGCCGCACCCGAGGCCTGGACCGGCCCCTGCCCGGCCACTGGCCACCCTCTCCCGCCGCCGGCCAGGGCTCTGCTCCTCGCTGCGACCTCTGTCCCCGTCTCCACGGCTCCGTCTTCGGTCCCCGGACCAGTCGCCCGCGCTGCCTCCATAGCCTCGCTCCCTTGTCCTGCCCTCCACTCCTGCCACCGGCCTTCTTACCAACTTCCCCGCCCCTTCGGCTGCGCCCAGAACCCCGCGCAGGGTCCCGTGGCTGCTCCTGCCACCATGCCCTCTCACCTGTCTCTATTCTTCCCAACCCCCTCCTCTGATCCTGCCACTCCCGGTCCCCTCCATCCCCCCTGTTCCTCCCACACATCCTCTCACCCCTCTCCACCAGCCCTCACCGGTCTCCGCTGCCTCCCCTTCCCCGGGCTCCCGGGTTCCCACACATGCCTGGCGCACACCTTGCATAGCTGCACAGCAACACCTACATTCACACACCATGAGCTCCCAACCACTCAGACCTCGCTCTCCTCACCAGCCCCACACTCTCAGACATGCGCTCTGACACATGTCCGTAAAAACCTCCTCTGAGAGCCGCGCCCACTCACACCCATGCCTCCACCCAGCCCACGGGTCCTGAGGGGTAGTGATGGGGCAGCCAACTTACTCGTGTTCGTGTCACCCAATCCCAGTCTGAGTTGAGTGTAGTCCTCTGAGGCAGGGAGTGGGAAGGATGGTGAGTAGGGAGAAGCAGGGACCCCCCATTTGTCCTCCTGTGTCCACTCTTCCTTTGCCACCTCATCTGTTCCTTCTGGGCTTGCCCATCAATACATGGGAGCAGGACGTAAACTTCCCCCATCAACCTATAGACTCCGCCATCACAGGACTGCGAGGCCCACCAGAGGTCACCCTGTCAGCTCCTCAAGGATCCCTCCCTACTGGTCAATGGGTCCTTTCATCTTGTCTTCAACCTGCCTCCTCCACGTGTATTCCAGACCCCCACCTTCCCACCCTCCTCCCAACCCTCACTCCCCCTTCATCCTGCCCTGCAAGTTCCTGCCCCATGTGCCACTTGGCAGGAGGGAAGAGGCCTGTTTAATATCAGTTCTGATACCTGCAGTTGTGTGGACTGGAGGAAACAGTCAGGCGAGTCACTCGAAGAAAGACAGAAAAAGAGTGACAGTGTTCCTCCCCATGAAGATCCCTTCTCCGCCTGTCCCTCATGGCACACCATGACCCGTTGGAGGCTGTCTCCAGGCCATCAGCATTCCATGCTGCCCCCCACCCCATCAGGATGGCTAGACACAGCAGCCCCGGGGCATTACCCCATCCCAAGGCAAGACAGGTCTATGGAGTTCCCACCCCACCCACAGACATCTTAGGCACTTCCCCTCTTCACCCGACCCCAACCCCAGCCAGAGTGACCTTCCTTCCGTCTGTGATGCCAGGTCATTGTGAGGGCAGAGCGGTGCGCTTATAAACAGTGCGGGGGGAGAAAGGAAGAAAAGACCCTGGTTCCGCTCCTGGACTGGGCTGGCAGAGATCTCAAGTTCTCTCTTCTGGCCCCCTGCCTACACGTGCATATCACACAGAGACACAACACACACACAAGCACACACAGACGTGGATGTACAGGCATAGACACACAGACACACACACACGCAGACAGGAACGCAAAAGGATAAAGGGGGACAAATACATGGTGATGGAAGATGACTTGACTTTGGGTGGTGGGCCCAATGCAATATGCAGGACATGTATCATAGAAATGTACACTTGAAACCAACATGATCTTATTAACCAATGTCACCCACATAAATTTAATAAAAGACACACAATACATGCACACACACTCACACAGAGGGATACATGCACAGGTACACACGCAGACACACACGCACACCCTTGCATTTCCCTGGGTAACCCTGGCTGGCTCCCAGCCCTCACAGTTGGGACATGCTCCCTGATACCCAGCTTGTACCTGTTCTAATGCAACAGGAGCTGTGTTCTTTCCTGGTCCCTGGGCAGACACAGAAAGGTGTGGCCAAAGGCTCTCTCACCCCACGCCCCCCAGACCTGCTCCTCCCTGTGTCTCATTTGTTAGGCTGCTTCCCTGCAGTCGCCAATTCCTCCCACTTCAACCTGCCTCTCTCCCTCTGAGGGGCCTGATCGCTGCTGTCCCTTTAAAGTCCATGTCTTGGGTCCATTGCCTGTGTTCACCTCCTCACTCCCACCCTTGCACACAGGCACACTGCATCCTCCTCACTCAGCACCAGGCTCGAGGGGCTGCCAGGTGTCTCCTCATTCTCTGATGATCACGTCTCCCCTGGTGGGTTCGTAGGTAGAGAACCCACTCTGTCACTCTGCTGTGTGTCCCCATGGGTCACCCCTTCGCCAGCAGTTCTCCCCTTTCAATAGCCTCGGTTGCACCTCTCCCTGGCATGTTGTGGCACAGGGAAGGGGTGGGTGCCAGGGGCCACAGGTGGAGTCATCAGATGGGTCCTTCTCGGCCTAGGTCTCCCCAGTACAAGCCTGGGTCCCAGGCTGGTGTGCTCCTTGGTGGGCAGTCTCCCCCACATCCGCTAGCCTACGTCTCTTTGGGAAACACTTCCCCCACAGCCTGCTCACAATCATTGTCCTCTCCTTTTCCCATCCGTGTGTGTTGCTGGTTCTCACATGTCTAGTTTGTAGTTTGTATCTCCTTTCCTGCCAAGAGTATTTGCCTTCTCCTCTGACCTCCACGGCTGCTCCCCCCAGCAACCCCTGGAGCATCTGCCTGGTGGGCCTGGGAAGGATGGGGCTCCCCTTCATCTCTGCAAGGTGGTCCTTGGTCCTCTCCACTCACAGTCCCTCCGCACTCCCCCAGGTAGATGGCCCCCCCAGGGCAGGCCCTGCGGACACCCCTCCCTCCGGCTGGCGGATGCAGGGCCTAGCGGCTGCTCCTAAGGACGAAACCAACATGAGTGGGGGAGGGGAGCAGGCCGACATCCTGCCGGCCAACTACGTGGTCAAGGATCGCTGGAAGGTGGTGAGTGAGTGACCGGCGGGTCCGAGGGAGGGGCGGGCGAGGAGGGGAGGAGGGGGTCTGGAGACCAGTGAGAACGGGTGCCTTTAGCGCACCAACCTAATGAGGGAGGTGCCCCTGAGCTCATGTGCATAGTGCTTGCAGGTCCTTATTTTTGCCTGCACTTGTGGACACTCGCTTTCTCCCAGTGCCTCGCTCCAGCCCCGCCCTCTCTCACCCCTTTCCCGGCTAGGTCACGCCGGTCCGTCCCAGCCTGGAACAACTCCTGGTTGGAAGTCTGAGCTGGAGCTGCAGAGCTCAGTGGGGGCGGAGGGAGGGTGGGGGAGGGGGCTCTTTCTCTGCCGGACCTTGGAGAAGGGCAGCGAGTGAGCATGTGTCCCTCCGCGTCCGCAGAGGATGGAAAGGCTTGGGTTCCGGGAAAGAGGCCCCGCAGCCTGCTCCCACCGCACCCGCACTCCCTCCATCTTCTCCATCCACCCTCCTCCCCTCACTGGTTCCTGCGGCAGGTGCAACACGCCGAGACTCCATCTCCCAGCGTGCCTTGCTCCCCCAGCCCAGGACTTCAGGCTGCTCGGCCTGCTGGGAGTTGTAGTCCAAGCTAGCCTCCGGCGCGGGGGCGGGGGTCTGGATGGGAGGGGGACACTTGAAGGTTAGGGAAATGGCAATGTCTGGGGAACAGGACCTACTATAAACCAATCCCTGTCCCACTCCCACCCCCACCCCCACCCCCACCCCCGTCTTTCCGTCACATAAGAGCTTCTGCTGGCCTCTTATCATTGTGGGGGCAGGCCTGTGCCCTGGATTGCGGGTGACAGTCTGTGAACTGTGGGTCTGCACCTGGGTGGGGAGCCAGGAGGAAGAGAGGGAAAGCGGTACAGGTCAGGTCTATACTGAGCCTCTCTCTTTCAGGGTGTGTGTGTGTGTGTGTGTGTGTGTGTGTGTGTGTTGGGAGAGGTGCAACTAGGTTAGGGGTTGAGAGGAGAGTGGGGCCTGTGTGCAGGTCGATCTCCATGGAAACAACCACTCCGCTGGGCAGGTCCCTTAGAGGCCAGGGATAGGGGCAAAGGTGGCAGCCTTGTCAGGGACGTCTCTGGAGGGGGTCGCACTGGAGGAGCTGGAAAGCTGCAGGTAGGGGCTGTCTGTGTCCCCAAGGGGACTTCCTGAGAGGGAGAGTGACAAGACAGAGATGGGGGCGGAGGAGCCAGGGCAGTAATCAAAGGAATGAGGTCTGGTAAAAGGAGGAGTGTTACCGGAGCTTCTTGTGCCGGCAGATTGGAGGCAGACGGACATTTGCACTGAAGAGGTGAGAAAAAGATGGTGTTCCTGAGTTCGGGTTATAACTTTCTTGTGTTTCTTTGAGAGGAAGTGGGAGATGAGTGGGAGAGAAGTGACAAGAGGGAGTTAGGGAAAGGGGCATGCATGCAGTCTTTGCCACTTACCTCTCTTTGCCGCTCACTTCCTCCCTGGCCCCTGGACAACTAGCCATGGTGGGATGCCAGATGCTTCCCCTCGGCCATCTCCCCGTGAGGGATGGGACAGAGGCGTGAGGCAGAGCTCAGGAACCAAGAACAAGTTGCCAGAGACAGGCTGCAGCCAGGAGACAATGAGGGCCAGTGACACTAGATGGAGTATTTACAAATAATAACGCTGTATTCTTCTTGAGGCAGGATTCTCAGAAGTAGAATCACAAACAATAATAGTAACAAAAACTTAGCATTTGTTTTGAGCATTTACTATTGCCAGGGGCTGTGAAAAATGTAGACACTGTTAGCCCGGTGTCACAGGTGTGGGGACAGAGGCACAGAGATTCCTTAACTTGTCCAGTCACCTTGACCGGTCGGTAGAAGCAGGTCTGTCTGCATGCTGGGCCAACACTAACGCTTTCCAAGAATCAGCCCATCCAAGAATCAGGACCATAGAGCTGATGGATCTTTGTGACCAGTTCTAGCCCAAGAGGAGGAAACGTGGAACCTCCGAAAATTGAAGAAACGGACCCCAGGTCACCCAGAGCTGGGCTGAGAAACCAGGCTTCCTTTTTCTGATGTGCATGCTGGTCCCGTTATGTTAGATTTCTCCCCCAGTGTAGGGAGGCCCTTTGGCAGGGGAGGGGGTGTGAATAGGGTCTGGTGAAGGGAGTTTGAGAGAATATTCCTGTTGCTGGGCTGTGGGCGGGGCTGCATTCTGGCTTTCCTGGGTCCCTTCCTCAATCATAAATTACTAAAAATTGTATTTTATGACTGCACTGGCATAAAGAGGAATACATCAGTATTACATATTTAAATTTTCTTTTTCACCTAAACGTGAATTTCTCTCTCCTTCTGATTTTAAAAGAAACGGACACATTTTCATTGTCTCCTGAAAGTATTATGGGCCTAGTCACTGTGCCTGCTATGGCCATGGATAAGGGCCCAGGGAGGAGGGGTGTTGGGTGAGTGGGTGGGTGACGATGCCCAGATCTCCACCCCAGGGAGGTGCTGTAAAGAGTGGGTGAGGGGTGGTAAGAAGGGGACTAAGGAAGGAACAATAGACTCTGGAAATGAATGTGGTAGAGAAATACTAGTAACCTTGGGCACCCTGGGAAATTGGGGAGCCGGTGTCAGAAATGTGTTGGCTGCCCCGAACCCTCCTTACCACCCCCAGCAAGGATAGCGGAGCCTGGAAGATCTGAGCTTGAGTCTCAGCCCCAACACTTTTAACCCCAGTGTGATCCACTGTTCCTGTAATGTCGTTGCTCAGAGCGTGGGCTCTGCATCACATTGCCTGGGTTTGAATGTCACCGGCTTTGCTACTTCCTAGCCCTGTGACCTGGGGCCAGGTGCTGACCTCTGTGCAGAACGGCGACCCCTGTGACTCCTCACCTGTGCTGTTGGGACCCTTTGGGGACGAGCTGAGATGAGGTCTGTGAGTCTGGAGCGCAGAACCGAGAGGTGGTGGTTGTTCCACCCCCTGGCCCTTTCCTCCATGCTCACACACAGCAAACCACAAAGGCATCCAGACGGTACTGAAATCTCCCCTGCGTTTAAAGTTCCCCAGGGAAGGCGTGCCGTTGCTTCCCGGAGTCTGCGCCTATCCCTCCTGGTTCTGAAATTCTCCTAGAAGTCGGACCTTCAACTTTTGTCTCAAGTAGAGAGGGACTCTGGTTTCTCACTGTTCTTCCCCCCTCTCTCTTCCTGCCTCCTTCCTGGGCACAAGAGTCTCCAAGATCCCATCCGGCCTTCCACTTCTCTTCTAGATCTCCCTTCATCCTTCTCTTTCTAGAGAGGTTTCAGCTGTCACCTGCGGGGTGCTCACAGCCCTGCCCCCTTCTTCCCTTCATTCCCACTGAATAAATACTGGGGGGTGGGGGGGGAGGGCTTAGCGGTGCAGGAGGCTCAGAGCCAGTTACAGGCTGGCGGATCAGAGCGCCTCCATCCAATCATTAGCAGCTGTGGCTGAGTTATTAGCCAACAGGATGCAAATAAAGGCGCTAGAGGGCAGGTCACCTGCCAGGGGCAGGCTCCCCAGGAGGTGAGAATTGAGCTGTCCATCTTTCTTCAACCAAAGAACTCAGCACCTTCTCCCTTGTCCCCCCATCAGTGCCAGCAGCACCCTCACTCTCCAACACCCCTGGGCCTCTGACTTGACATGACTTTCATCCCTCCCACAACTCAGCTTTGCTCATCTCCGCTGCTGATTCTTCCTCCATCCTCTCTGTCCTTCCTCACTACCTGCCCTGGGAGGAGGAGGAGGAGGAGGAGGAGCTGGGAGGTTAGCTCTGCACTGCACTGGCCTTGGGGATGAGCAGACTCACTCCAAACCTCCTTTCCCACATGCGCCCGTGTCCCCTGCCCCAAAGAGGACGCCCACCCTGGGTTTGGGCACCTGCAGGGGCCTAGGGAGGGATGTGAGCTTCAGAGCAGGAATGGTCTCCTTCAGGCCTTTCCTGGTCTCCTCCCCAAATACTCCCCACCCAATACCCTGGTGACACCGTTTCGGATTCTGCTAACCCCTTCCGGGGGTCTGCCCTGAAGCTGGGAGGTTCTGGAAGTTGCTCAGTCTAGGCAGCGGATGTGGGGGCCTAATATCGATTGTCTGTCCAGAGGAGAAGAGCCATGACAGCCCATTACCTCTTCAGAATCCGCGTGACCATGGCTCCATGTCTCTATGAAGTCACACGTCTCATACCCTTTCCCACTGCCCACTGACATCTGGGCGCGCAAGCGCGCGCGCGTGTGTGTGTGTCCACCATGGCTGAGCTGTCTGTCTCCAGCACTAGGAGAGGAGGGGGGGCCCTGGTGGGTGGGGCAAGGGGGGAGACATGAGGTCCTCCCCTTCAAGGATGGCCCCCGCCCCCATCAGTGAAGGAGACCACCCAGCAGTGGTTGGGATGAGGGGCTGCTCAGCCCGATCCCTGTGTCCCCCACCCCCCCTCACTGTCTCTGTAGCTGAAAAAGATTGGAGGTGGGGGCTTTGGTGAGATCTACGAGGCCATGGACCTGCTGACCAGAGAGAACGTGGCCCTCAAGGTGGAGTCAGCCCAGCAGCCCAAGCAGGTCCTCAAGATGGAGGTGGCCGTGCTCAAAAAGCTGCAAGGTACAGGCCTAGGGCAGGAGGATGGGCGGGGGAGCTGATGGGGCCACGGACCAGGAGAGGTGATGGAGCCAGGTGCCAGGAGAGGTGATGGAGCCAGGGGCCGGGAGAGGTGATGGAGCCAGGGGCCGGGAGAGGTGATGGAGCCAGGGGCCGGGAGAGGTGATGGGCTGAGAGGCTGGAGAGGTGTAGTGTGGTGGAGGGAAGAGGGGACCAGAGTGTCAGAGCGACGATGGAACTAAGGGTAGGGGGACCAGGAATCCAGAATACACTGGGAGCCCACCTGCGGGTGGAAGTGAGAAGGGGTGGGAATTGGGAGCCACCTGTCTGTGTCTTCAGGGAAAGACCATGTGTGCCGTTTCATTGGCTGCGGCCGGAACGAGAAGTTTAACTATGTGGTGATGCAGCTCCAGGTGAGTCCACGTGGCCCACGCATCCTCCCTCCAGTCACCCAGGGGCGTGGGCTGCCACTCCTGTGGGGGCAGTGGGGAAGGGAAACTGTGGCTCTGGGAGAAGGGGGAGTGAGCACAGCCTGGGGGGGGGCGAGGCTTGGCAGAGTGCCCAGTGGTGGTGGGTGGCCCAGTGGTGGTGGGTCGAGTGGCCCAGGGTGGTGGGTGGGGTGGCCCAGTGGTGGTGGGTGGCCCAGTGGTGGTGGGTGGCCCAGTGGTGGTGGGTAGAGTGGCCCAGTGGTGGTGGGTGGGGTGGCCCAGTGGTGGTGGGTGGCCCAGTGGTAGTGGTGGGTGGCCGCTGAGCGAGGCTGCCCACCGCCCCAGGGCCGGAACTTGGCGGACCTGCGCCGCAGCCAGCCGCGAGGCACCTTCACGCTGAGCACCACGCTGCGGCTGGGCAAGCAGATCCTGGAGTCCATCGAGGCCATCCACTCCGTGGGCTTCCTGCACCGAGACATCAAGCCGGTGAGGGCTGCCCTGCCCCACACCCTCCCTCTCGGGGCCCCTGGCTTCTCCTCCATCCCAGGCCCCACCTCTGCCTCTTACCTGCCTCGCAGGAGCACACAGCCCTGTCCGCCCCGGGCCATGCCCGTGCCCTCTTCTGTACTTCTCTCCCTTTCCTTCTCCCCCGACCTGAAGAGTCCTTGAACTAGAAAGGTGAAGGGCAGGGAAGCACGGGGGCATTGAGGGACGGGGACCAGGGTCTTTGTCAAGAACTCCAAGTAGCTAAGTTTGTGACATCTTGGCTCTTGGCTGAGAAGAGTGCCATTCTTTTTTTTTTTTTTTTTAAATATATTTTATTGATTTTTGACAGAGAGGAAGGGAGAGAGATAGAGAGTTAGAAACATCGATGAGAGAGAAACATCGATCAGCTGCCTCCTGCACATCTCCTACTGGGGATGTGCCCGCAACCCAGGTACATGCCCTTGACCGGAATCGAACCTGGGACCTTTCAGTCTGCAGGCCGACGCTCTATCCACTGAGCCAAACCGGTTTCGGCAAGAGTGCCATTCTTAAGGGGTGAAAGCGGGGGCTCGGAAAGGGTGATTGAATGGCCCACGGTCACAGAGCAAGAGCACTGTAGGTGCCAGACTCCTTAGTTAGACTCAGCCTCCCTGTCCTACCGGGGAGTCCCAAGGACTTAGAGGCAGACAGACCTCTTTTCAGCTGTCAGCTCAGCCATCAGTGGCCCCCTAAGCTCCTCAACCTTCATTTTCCCCATCTCTAAAACGGGGAGAATTCCACCGGCCCCTCAGATGAGGTGCTGTGCCGGCTGCAGGCTGGCGTTTTACTCTTGTGTGAGGGTGTGTGGGCTGAGGGTCCCTCACCCTGTTTCTCGGAGCCCCGGGAGGTGCGCCAGGTAGGGGCAGAGCCCAGCTCACACTGCTGTCTTCCTGCAGTCCAACTTTGCCATGGGCCGGCTGCCGTCCACCTACAGGAAGTGCTACATGCTGGACTTCGGGCTGGCCCGGCAGTACACCAACACCACGGGGGACGTTCGGCCCGTGAGTACCGCCTCACAGCCGTCCTGGCCTCCTGGGGACCTCACCCGGCTTCCCTGTCGCCGCCTGACCAGGCCCGGCTCGTGTTGGGTACCAGCAGCTACCCACTCTGGGTCCACACCTGGCCATCCCCTCGCTCCCTCAGCCTGGGCTCTGGATGGCTGCCACACCCACACTCTGCGATCTGTCTGCCCCCTCTGGTCAAGGACGGACACGGGCAGGAGGCAGGGTTAGGACTGAGGTTGGAGTGTCAGGTTTGCTCCTGGCCAGGCCAAGGTGACGGGAGGGGGATGCCTGGGGGGGCAGTCAGGGTTTGTGTAGGCAGAGGCGGGCGTGGTGAGCAGGGCTGGGCAGGGCCAAGGTCGGGGCAGCAGGCGAGGTTCCTGGTGGTGTTCTCTCCGCTGCAGCCTAGGAACGTGGCCGGGTTTCGAGGGACTGTTCGGTACGCCTCGGTCAACGCCCACAAGAACCGGGTGAGTGGCAAAGCCAGGCCTGAGGGGCGTCGGGCGTAAGGTCGGGGCAGAGTGTGCTGCTGGGGGAGAGGGTGGGTGGGCAGCTCTGCAGGTGCGGAGAGAAGGATGGGGCAGGGGCTGGAGGCTGCCATTCCAGGGACCCCGATTGGAGGATGGTTCTGCCTGCGACTTCCCCTTCTTCCTTGTTTGTGGGGCTCCTCTCCTCTCTGTTCCCAGCACCAATCTCTGTGGGGTGAGAAAGCATATAGAAGTTTTTAAAAAACATATATGTTTTTATTGATTTCAGAGAGGAAGGGGGAGGGAGAGAGAGAGAGAAACATCCATGATGAGAGAGAATCATCTATCGGCTGCCTTCTGCACGCCCCCCACTGGGGATCAAGCCCGAAACTTGGACCAGGAATTGAACCGTGACCTCCTGATTCATGGGTCAACACTCAACCACTGAGCCACCCCAGCCGGGCAGCACACACAGAAGTTTTGACTGTGATTCTCGGTGTGCTGGCCGATCGGGGAGAGAGCCATGGCTTCAGGGAGACCTCAGTTGTGCCCATAGACGCCTGGGTGTCAGGCCTCCTTGACTGAAGTGCCTCAGTGGAGGGTCAGCCTCCTGCTCCCAGGGAAGGACCTGAGGGCTGTGGGTGACCCCCCCCATCTCTCCACCCCCAGGAGATGGGCCGCCACGATGACCTGTGGTCCCTCTTCTACATGTTGGTGGAGTTTGCAGTGGGGCAGCTGCCCTGGAGGAAGATCAAGGACAAGGTGAGTCCTGCGCAGCTGGGTCTGAGGCGGCGGGTGGGGGTGGGGCAGCTGGGGCTCCAGCTCCCTGTGCCTCTCGCCTCCAGGAGCAGGTAGGGATGATCAAGGAGAAGTATGAGCACCGGATGCTGCTGAAGCACATGCCCTCTGAGTTCCACCTCTTCCTGGACCACATCGCCAGCCTCGACTACTTCACCAAGCCTGATTACCAGGTGGGGGAGCCTGCCACCCGCCTGCGTCCCCGGACTCCTCTCTGTGGGCGACCACGGCCAGCAGCACCCTCCTGCCGAGGCCCGCGCCCCTGCCGGCGTGGCCCTGACCGTCTCCCCCTGGTCCTCCAACTGCACGAAACTGTTTTGCACTCTCATGAACAGTAGGCATAGCTAAGATTTATCAAGAGCTTACCCTGTTTTCCGTGCTTTTCATGCATTAATTTATTTAAGTTTCAAAACAAGGCTTTGGTGATAATTGTGTGTTCCTTATGTCATTGTTTCAGCATTCAACAATTAAGCCAAGCGCTTTCAAGCACTTTACACCCAAACTCTGCGGGAGTCCAAGTGGGGTGACTGTGCCCATGTCACAGATGAGGAAGCTGAGGCCTGGTAGCCTGGATAGGAGCAGGGCTGGCCTCAGGCACCTGACTCCAAGTCCAGTGCGCTTTCCAGGGCGCCACCCTACCCCCGTAGGACCCATGGCCCTGATCAGAAAGTGGGGAAAACAGCTGAGCACAGAGCCTGGTTGCTGGCAGAGATGCCACACTTGGGCAGTAGGAGGCCATACTGTCCCCCCCTTGCTCCCCCTGCCCCAGTTCTTAGCTCAGCCTCATGGGGTCCCCCAGACCAAACGGCTGAGAGCACACCCTGTGCTGGGCCCTGTGCTGGCGGCTACAGTGTAGAGTTGGCAGATGGGTGTGAAGGTGGAGCCCATGCACTGTGCCCGACCAAGGGAGCTGTGTGGTGGGGGATCCAGGAAGGCCTCCAAGAGGAGAGGTGGGCGGGAGGCGTTGCAGCAGGAAGCTGCCCGTACACACCCCTGACCCCAGGTGGTGGGTTGGGGAACTACAGTGGTTTGGAGCTGCTGTGGCTTCTGCTGAGATGCTGGAAATAGCTGAGGATTCTGGAGCGGTAACAGGGGGCAGGTCTCAGGGGCTTAAACCAAGATGATAATTTGCATGCTGATCTGCATATTGTGTGCATGTTTTCACTCAAAAATCAATGTGCCCTTCTCCTTCCAATGCCTCCTCTTGGCCCTCCCTGCCCTGGAAGGCCCCTCTCTCCCCCCACTGCAATCCCAGCAACGCCCCTCCTCCCGGGAGCCCAGGGTCACCTCTCTGTCCTCCCGCCACCCCCGCCCCTGCAGCTGATCATGTCGGTGTTTGAGAACAGCATGAAGGAGAGGGGCATCGCGGAGAACGAGGCCTTCGACTGGGAGAAGGCTGGCACGGACGCGCTCCTGTCCACGAGCACCTCCACCCCGCCCCAGCAGAACACGCGGCAGACGGCAGCCATGTTCGGGTGAGTCTGGGGGGACGATGGCTGGGGGGGCCACCTGGCCTCTGCCCAGAGCTGCCTGCTCTCTCCTCTTCCCACCTGGGCACACCTGTCCATCTCTCCTCTTCTTGGTGCTCAACAGTGGGATTCAAATCCCAGGAAGTTCTGCCACATTGGCACCCTCAGTCGGGTGCGGCGTTAGGGCCTCATTTGGGGCTGCTGACCTCAGGGGGGACCAGGAAGCCCCAGGGAGACTGCGGAGCCCACAGTGTTATTTCTCCCGCTCACGGGGGTTCACTCAGGGAACATGTCGGAGGCCCGTCCCGCCCCCGGGGATGCAGAGGTAAACCCTGAGGCTCCCAGTGGAGTCGAGGGTATTTGTAATGGTGGGAGCCATTTCAGCACCTGTGACAAGCACGAGGAGAAGGTGGCCACGTGAGAAGGGGCTCCCCGCCAGCCCCAGGAGCGAGCCAGGGAGAGGCAGGGAGGGGATCCGGGCATACCCGGGGGAAGGGGACTCCGCAGGACTTGTCAGCACGTTATGGTGCTCAGATCTATAAAGACATCGCTCAAATGACTTCACAGTGATCCTTCTCTTAGACCCACTCCTGGACTAAAGCAAGCCAAGCAGCGAATGCAGTGGGAATCCGGCTGGGCCTGCCTGGGAAGCAGCTGGGTCTCTCTCTCTCTTTCTCTCTCTTTTTATATATTTTTACTGATTTCAGAGATGAAGGGAGAGAGGGAGAGCGAGATAGAAACATCAATGATGAAAGAGAATCATTGGTTGGCTGCCTCCTGCATGCCCCACACTGGGGATCGAGCCCACAACCTGAGCAGGAATCGAACCGTGACCTCCTGGTTCATAGGCTGACGCTTAGCCACCGAGCCAGGCCGGCCGGGCGGGATCTCTTACACAGAGCGAGGTGGTGTGTGCCCGTCCGTCCGTCCGGACAGCCCCATCTTACAACCCTCTGGCCTCAGAGCTTTTGTGAGCCGGGGTGGTGACGGGCCGAGGGCTACCCGCACCCCTGCGGGGGCCTCCCCCGTGCCCATGTCCGTGCCCCTCTGGCAGTGATCTCCAGGGCCGGTGCTGGCAGGAGAGGGCACCCACGCCAGCCTGGCCCATCACCCCTCCTGGCCCCTCCAGGGTGGTCAACGTGACGCCGGTGCCTGGAGACCTGCCCCGCGAGAACACGGAGGACGTACTGCAGGGCGAGCACCTGAGTGACCAGGAGAACGCACCCCCAGCCCTGCCTGGGCGGCTCCCCGAGGGGCTGGGCCCCGGCCCCCTCCTCGCCCCGCACCCCGGCGGCCCTGACGCTGAAGTCTGGGAGGAGACAGATGTCAACAGGAACAAACTCCGGATCAACATCGGCAAGGTAACTGCAGCCGGGGGGCGGGGCGTGGCCGCCTTCCCAGCCCGCGGGCCCCCCGTCCTCCGAGCGCCCTCTCCCACCACAGGCCCCCCCCCATCTCAGCATCACTGCATCCCGGGGCTCCCCCTCCCTGTCTCCTTCACCCCGAGAAACCACCTGACCCGCGGCCGCCTTGCCAGCCCCGGCTCACGGACCCCCCTCTCCTGCAGACCCCCTGCGTGGCGGAAGAGGAGCAGAACCGAGGGGTGGGGGTCCCCAGCTCTCCGGTGCGAGCCCCTCCAGACTCACCGACAACCCCAGTGCGTTCTCTGCGCTACCGGAGGGTCAACAGCCCGGAGTCGGAGAGGCTCTCCACTGCGGACGGGCGGGCGGAGCTGCACGAGAGGAGGTGGGTCGGGGACCAGGGCGGGTCCGGGCACTGCTCCCCCCGCCCAGGGCGGGGCTGGAGGAAAGGTCGGTTCAGGCAGAGGCGGGGGACTGAGTGCAGAGGCTTGTACCCGGTCTTCAGGACTCAGCCCGTGCCGGGCCTGGTGCTGGCGGCTGGAGCGCAGAGGAGCCGAGGTGGTGATGGCCAGCAGGGCCCGCGGGCCTGGCGGGTGGAGGAGCGCTGTCCCGCCCTCCCGTGGCCCCGGTAGGACCTCACCCCCAGCAGGGCGGAGGCCTGCTCTGCTCCAGGAAGGGATGCCTCCCCCTGGCCCAGCTCCGGGGAGAGGGCCTTCCCACACCCAGTGCGCGGCCCCTCCTCCGGATTCTGCCCCAAACCACACCCCACCTCTGGGCTGGGCACCGCGCTCCTCTGCCGTGTGGAGACCCCGACAGCGAGCTCCACTCCAGTTCCTGTGCTGACGCCCGGACAGAGGGCTGATGCGGACCGTCTTCAGGGAGCCGGCAGTCTCACGCTCACACTCACGCTCACACACTCACACTCATGCTCACACACTCACACTCATGCTCACACACGCTCACACTCACACACTCACACTCACGCTCACACTCATGCTCACTCGCTGGCCTCATTTTCACCTGGGGTAGCCTGGAGAGTTCCGGAACAGGGAGGAAGGAGGGAGGGCGGTTGGAAGGGACATGAGTGGAGAAGAGAGGTGGGCAGCCCTGCAGAGCCAACGGGCTTGGCTTAGAGTGAGCCTGTTTCAGGATGGTGGGCAAGGAGAGGGGTGAGGAGAGGTTTTTCCGGAAGGGAGTTTTCAGGATCTCATAGGCAGGGCAGAAGGTTTGGGTGGGCTTTGGGGTATTGGGGAGCAGGGGAAAGTCTGAAGCAGATGGGATTGGGGTTCCCCTGTCCCCCCTCAGTTCCCACGCCCCTCCTCACCCCTGCTCTTCAGCCCCCTCTTCCTTGGGCGCCGCCTCTCCTCTATGTCCCTGGAAACAGTGTCTCAGGGAAGGAAGGGACAGCAGCCATCTACATGGGACTCTCAGTGTCAGGCCCTGGGCAGCTCCCTCAGGGTGTTTTTATTCTAACAAAATGGATTTATTAGCAAATCCATAAAAATAGTGTGTACAGTCAGAGGGGGCAGGTCCTACATAGGCCGGCGGCAGTATGTTGGGAAAGCCCACAGGGGGCTGCGACCTGCACCCCTCCCCTCCCCTCCTGGCCCGATGTGGGGGAGGATGAGCCAGCCCCCTGCCCGCAGGCTGAGGGCGGGTGAGCACACCCAGGGCCAAGCCTCCCCTGTTCTCAGGGGCACTCGCAGGCATTTTGGGAGGGGACTGTTCTTCCTTTTGTAATGGCCTGTCCTCCACTCCCTGTCAGCCAGGAGTCCCCCCCACGCTGGGGCTGTGCACCCCTGGGTGACAACCTCGGGAAATAATGTGAGGGTCACGGCACAGTCTAAGGTAACAGTGAGAGCTGTCCCGAGGCAGGTCCATGCCCCAGTGTGAGCAGTCAGACGGGCCGTCCCTGCCTGGCAGAGCTCACAGCCCCCGGGAGGCAGGTACGTAAACTCACGGGCTCTGTGCTGAGAGGGGGCACAGGGAGCACCCGGAGGGCAACTCTTTGCCACGGAGGATGGAGAGGCTCCACACAGGTGACACCTGAGCTGGGATGGACAGCACAGGGTGGAAGGGCAGGCCTTGTGGAGGGAACAGCATGCACAAAGGCACAGAGGCATGAGCGTGTGGACCATTTGGGAAAAGCGTGTGAACCTGACGTGGGTCTGGCAGAGGAATGGATAACGGGGCCTGAGTCTGGCGGTCGAGGGCCTTGGCGCCACACTAAGGAATGTGGACTTCTCCTCGGGGCTGGGAGCCCCTGGAGTTGTCAGAGGTGGTGAAACCCACCAGGCAGGGCTGCAGGGTGGGAGTAGAAAAACCAACTGCAAACCCAAGGGCCAGGCGTTGGCCCGGGATGCAGCAGGAGGGAGCGCCTGGTGGGTGTGAGCACTGGACAGGCTGCCGGAAAGCTGGCTTTAGGAAGATGAAGGTTCCCTGGGGTGTCTGGGAGAGCACTCTTGAGCACAGGAAGCAGGCTTTATTTCCTGTGTGCTACATTCCTGGCATACAATAAGCATGTCGAACGAATGCATGAGTGAATGAATGAGAGCTTTACTGGGAGTGAGGGCAGAGGGTGACAACCCAGGAGGTGACGGGGCCGCTGCCAGGGTGGGAGAGGTGCCGTGGTCCGGAGGGTCCAGATGTCGCGGGCCACCCTGCCACCTGTGTGGAGTCCTGGGGGCTCCCGAGAGGCCGGCACTGAGCCCCACCTGGCTGGCTTTGCAGGTCACGAATGGATCTGCCCGGCTCACCCTCGCGCCAGGCCTGCTCCTCACAGCCGGCCCAGATGCTGTCAGTGGACACGGGCCAGGCCGACCGGCAGGCCAGCGGCCGCATGGACGTGTCGGCCTCCGTGGAACAGGAGGCCCTGAGCAACGCCTTCCGCTCGGTGCCGCTGGCCGAGGAGGAGGACTTCGACAGCAAGGAGTGGGTCATCATTGACAAGGAGACAGAGCTCAAGGACTTCCCCCCGGGGGCCGAGCCCAGCACCTCGGGCACCACGGACGAGGAGCCGGAGGAGCTGCGGCCGCTGCCCGAGGAGGGCGAGGAGCGGCGGAGGCCAGGGCCCCGGGGACGCTGCATGCAGACGCTGGCCGAGGAGGACCTGCGACAGACACCATGCCAGTTCCCGCCACCCCAGCTGAGCCAGGCCGATGGGCGATCAGAGACATCGCAGCCCCCCACGCCCGGCAGCCCTTCCCACTCACCCTTGCACTCCGGACCCCGCCCTCGACGGAGAGAGTCGGATCCCACTGGCCCTCAGAGGCAGGTAAGGTTGGGTTTGCACCCCACTCCCCTCCCCTGGACACCCACAGTCTTGGCAGGAGAGCCTGGGTGCAAGGGCTCTCCCGGCCAGCCGTCAACAGCTGCATGCGTTGATGCAGGCAGACAGGTTCCAGGGTGTGAAATTCTGCGTGGGGGGCAGACGGGGCTCCCCAGAGGAAGTGCCCTCCAAGTTCTGAGTTGAGCCTTGCGTTATGGGCAGGGTCACCAGGTGACAGAGCAGGAGAAAGGCCTCCCAGGCCAAGTGGCCAGCATGTGCCAAGGCCCAGAGGTGGCCATCAGAAAGCTCTGCGCTGGTTGCATGTTGTAACAGGGAGGCTGTGAGGCGGGCCCTGGGCCCTGTCCTGGAGGGCCTTGGGGCTAAGCTAAGGGGTTGGAGCTCGATCCGAAAGCTGGGTAAGCCACCGGCATTTTTAAACAGGGGTGTGACTGGATTACATTGGTCCTTCTGAATGACCCCTCTGGCTGCTGTGTGGAAGGTGGGTCAGAGGGCACAGAACTCACAGCAGAAAGGCCACGTGCAGGCACCAGCAGGAGAGCGCCCTGGTGGCTCGGACCCGGGTGGGAGCTCTGGGTGTGGGTCCGGGGGACGTAGCCAAGAGGTGCTGGGCTGTGACAGGCTGGAGGGGGCCTCGGCTGATGCCCGGCATTCTGGCTGGATGGCGGTGCCGTCACGGAATGGTTTGAAGGGAACATGGACTGAGATTTGGACACAGGGACCTCGTGGTTCTGTGGGCTGTCCACATGGAGGCCTCAGAGCTCAGGAGAGATTTCAGCTGGAGACAGGATTTGGGAGTCATGGAAGCCACAGAAGTGGGTGATGTCACCCAAGACCCCATGTGGGGTGGGGAGAACCAAGGCTGAGGGCAGAGCCAGGAAACACTCAGCCCCGGCGGGGGGCTAGGGGGGGGGGTGCTGAGAGAGAAAGGGGTTTGGAGAAGGACTAAGAGAGGCCAAAGCTGGGAGCAGCACCGGGAGAGGAGTCCTGGAGACCAGGGAAGGGGTGGCTGAAGGAGTGAGGGCAGCAGGGAGGGCAGGGAGGTTTCTGTGCTTGGGGCGGGCTCCATGCGGGAGGTGAGCCCTGAGAGCCAGGAGGAACAGACAGTGTTAGGGGGGAACCGAGCCAGGGCAGGAGGGACCCTGGACTGGGCACAGGGGCGGGCATGTTGGGGGCCCTGGGAGGACCCGGTTAGGCTGCAGTGGCACCTTCTCGTATGGGAGGACTGAGGGACAAGGCTGGAAGGACAGGGGTGGGGTGGCCAAATCGCGAATGGCCGGCTGAGGGTGCGCAGCGGAAGGCCACTGGCCGGGCCTGGCTTCTCTGCGTGGGGAAGAGCTGACCTCTGTCTGATCCAGAAAGTGGCACCAACTCTTACCCGGGTGCGGAGCGGGGCCTGTGTTCTCTCAGAGGCTGGGAGAGCCCCGGAGGGGGTGCCGGGGCTCAGGGGCTGTGCCGTGGTTCACTTGGTCACTGTATCACTTTATTGTGCCACATTGGAGACATGCACCCGGAGATGGGACGGTGCAGGGCCGGGGCCAGTTCTGCTTCGTGCTCAGATCCGGAGGCCCGGCCCCGGAGCATGTGGCGCCCTGAAGAAGGGCAGGCAGGGCTGTGTTCAGCCCCATCCCTGTGTCTAGCAGAGGGGACTCTGAGACAAGGTCCAGAGGAGTGTGCATCCTGGCCTTGCCCGGGACTCTGGAGAATTGGGGGCTCAAAAAGAGGGTTCCGTGACCCCTCACCCAGGGAGGTCTTAGCCCGTGTTGGAGGCTCGACCGGGGCAGTGTGGGCTAGCACGACTGTGCTGCTGCCCTGAGCGCTGTCCTCCGGGACCAGCACTGGGGAAGCAGTAGGAGCAAGATCTGTTTGGGACCCCGTCACTGCCCTCTCACTTATTCACTTATTCGCTCATTCATTTGTCCATTCCACACCTACTGGGCATCTACTCTAGGCCGGGTACCCGAGGCATCAGAGGTCATATGCACAATAGGTTGTGCCCACGGGAAGCACGAAGTCTAGGAAGGAGCCAGTCTGGGGCAGAGAGAAAGCCCAGAATTAGTCAGGAGGCCTGGATTCTGGGCCTGGGCTCGGCCAGTCCCTTCCTGGCGACTGTGTGCCAGGTGGCCTCAGAGTCAGCTGTCTGGGAGGCTCTTCTCACTTCAGACTCCCACGCGTGTCCTGGGAGTCATCCTCCCACTGGGGACCTCTGGCCAACGGGGTGAGGAGGGAGGTTTGGGGGAGCAGGTCCAGGCCTGCTGTGCAGTCAGCCAGCCAGTCTTGGGCTCCGTTTCTGCTCGTCCCCGTGAGCGACGACTTGTGTGTCTAGAGGGGTGTTGGGTGACTGCAGGCCTTGGTTTCCCGGCAGAAGAGAGGTTGGTCAGCATTCTGCACATGTGCGTGTGCATTTCTGTGTCGGCTCAGCTCTGGGGTGCGACAGCGTGTCCATCTGTGTGCACATGTGCGTGGGGGCACAGCAGCGCACCTGTGTGAGGTCGGGAGTGGATCTGCGAGTGTGTAGAGAACCACAGAAGCCTGGAAGGCGACTGACAATCACAGTGACAGTTCCAATGACAACAACAGTGGCTGTCACTGCGCTCAGCACTTCCCTACTGTGCATGTGTACTCCCCACAGCGATACGGCGAATGGGCAGCCCTCATGGAAAAGTAAGGCAAGGAGGCTCGGAGGAGCTGCCGTTAGTCCAGGGTCACCAGCCGGTAAGTGGCAGAGCCGGGATCTGAATCCAGGCAGCTGGCTCCAAGGTCCTGCTCTGGGCCACTCAGTCTGAGGCCTGTGTGTTTAGGAGAGGAGCAAGCACAGGCCTGAGAGAGCAGATGGCTCAGGTGGGGTCAGAGAGAGTCGACTGGTGTGGGTGTGTGTGTATGTGTGTGTGTATATGTGTATGTGTGTCTGTGTGTACATGTGTGTGCATGTGTGTGTGTGTGTGTGTGTGTGTGTTGCACGCACTGGCTGGGCCATAACAGCAGGTGTGCCCACAGGGCGTGGCATGGTTAACCAAGTATTTCAGTTCAGGGTGAAGCTGAGACCTTCCTTGGTCAAGGGGCTGGAAAGAGGGAAAATGGACGGGCATATTTTTCCTTTTTTTTTAGTCTGTAGAGAGTCCTGAGCTTGACTTTGTGGGGGCTCCCACACCTGGCTGCAGCTGGAATTACAGTTGGTGGTACTCCCTCCATCCCCCGACCCCCAACTAGATTGAATGCTTAGGGCAGGCAGGAAGTCTCTATAGCAGCGGTTCTCAACCTGTGGGTCGCGACCCCTTTGGGAGTTGAATGACCTTTTCACAGGGGTCGCCTAAGCCCATCGGAAAACACATATATAATTACATATTGTTTTTGTGATTAATCACTATGCTTTAATTATGTTCAATTTGTAACAACGAAAATACATCCTGCATATCAGATATTTACATTACGATTCATAACAGTAGCAACATTACAGTTATGAAGTAGCAACGAAAACAATGTTATGGTTGGGGGTCACTGTATTAAAGGGCCGCGGCATGAGGAAGGTTGAGAACCGCTGCTCTATAGGCACTCTGTGCAAGGAATCCCTCCCTCCCAGACCTAGCTTGTCTGCGCAGTCTCCTCATAGCAGCCGTCCTTAAAGATACAGGCACCTGTAACCCTGTCACCGGCCCCCGTGAGGAGCAGGGACGAGGATGCTGTGGGGCCTGGCACACGTTTAGACCAGGCACCCAGGAGTGGTTGGGGTGCGTGCCATGATACTTCCGCTGCTTTTCCTTACACACACCTGGGTTCTTCGCTGGGAATTGAAGGTGCGAATTGGAAGTGGCTGGGAAAGCGAGGGCAGGGGGAGAGTGTCGGTCAGCGTGTGATTTGGGGGCGGATGTTTGCCAGGTCATCTCTGGCTGATAACACAGCAGTCAGCATTCCCGGAGCCCATGGACATTTGCTGGCTCCACGAGGACATTGCCCTGCCAAGTGCCAGGCAGTTCACAGGGGCCGAGGGACGAAGGCAAACAATGTGGCTTTCAGAGCTTGCAGTCAAGAGGGGTGGGGTGCAGCGTGTAGACCTGAGGTTCATGATCAAGGGCCCGGGAGGCACAGAGAGCTCTTCTTTGCCAGGAACAGGGAGGCTGCCTGGCAAACGGGAGAGTCTCCCAGCGGGGATGCTCCGGCTGCGGTTGGAGCAATCGCAGGTGGCACTGGCCGGAAGGGCAGGAGCATGCTGGGAGTGAACCCCCCTGGCAGCAGACCAAACTCTGGCTGTTAAGCTCGAGCCGTCCACACATGCGTGATGGGAGCTGTGGGCACCTGTGGGTGCCTCTGTCCCTGGTGACTCGGGGTGGGCCTTACACCCCACCCTCAGCGCTGACAGCAGCAGCTCGGACAGATCCTAGTCTTGACCAAAAAGCAGCTGGAAGGCGAACCAGGGCGAGGGCAGAGACAGTCCCGTCAGAGTACCCTCTCGCCACCCCTCTCCGCGGGAGGCTCCTGGGTCCCTGGGCCCCCATTTGACATCGCAAGGGGACACTGGAGCTGAGTGTCCCGGGGCCCTCCCCCTTCGGCCCTCTAGCAGCTGGCCCGGCCCGTCTTCACTGCCCCACCGGAAGCTACTTAAACTGGCCTCCGTCCCGGGCAGAAGTAGGGGTCAGGACGGGAGGAGTCTGGTGACACCCACGCCACCATTTCCATCCCCACACGCCTGGGACCCTCGGTCCCATGTGCCCTTTTCCCTCTGAGGGCACAAGGCCAGGAGGGCACAAGTTAGGATTCTTCCTTGCGGCTCCACCTTGGCGAGGACGGGGAAGCCACTGTGGAGGAATGATTTCTGTGTGCCCACCTCCTGCCAACCTCTGTCCTCACGAGTGATTTAAGGACAATAAAGCAGCTTGCAGGCTGTGTGCTCCGGGCGGTGCTGTTCTAAGCGCTCTGCGTATTACAGCATCTAACCCCGGTAGCCACCTGAGGTGGGAGGTGGGAGCACTGCATCCCAGATGTCACCCCGCATCACAGATGAGGAGGCTCAGGGGGGTGAAGGCAGTCGCTTGCTTGCGGTCACCCAGGTAGTGAGTGGTGGCGCTGGGATTCAACCGGGAGCAGTTGGACGCCAGAATCCTGCCCTTTTGAGAGTCACGGAAACCCTGGCACCGCCTGAGATGGCCGGGTGCGGGCGGAGGGGGTGCGGGCGCGCGCGCTAGACCCCAGGAGGCCAGCTGGGGAGACAGGTGGGGAGCAGCTGCCCGACACATGGCAGGGGCAGCTGCAGAGCAGGATTCCCCGCGAGAGGGAACCCCGAGCCGGGCGGGCTGAGCCGGGCGGCTTCCTGCCGGGGCGGAGGCCAGGTCTCTGCGCGGAGGCGGCGGAGCGAAGGGCCGGGGAGGAGGCGCGAGCCGGTCCCGCGGCAGGACCAGGGCGGGGTGGCCCGCACCCCCTGCCCCTGCCCCCCCCCCCCCCCGGCGCCGTCGCCGCGGGCTGTGCGCGGTGGGTGGTCCCCGAGACGGAGCTGTCCAGTCTGTGCCTGACAACTCTTTCCCCTCCACTCTCTTGGTCTCTTTCAGTTGGAGGAGGACAGACTCTCGGGGCACTCCCTCCCGCGGTACAGCCCCCTGCGACGACTGGCGTCCTCCGTGTTCTCCTCCTCCACGCTGGAGACCGAGCATTACCCGCACCCCGGCGGCGGCGGCTCCTCGGGCTCCTCCGGTTCCCTCATTCAGCGCAGCCGCTCGGCGGAGAGCAGCCCCGTGCGGGCGCCCCACCGGCGCCACGCGCCCCTCGCCGCCGGCAACCACAGACTCGTGCCCTCGGTGCTCCGCATCTCGCGGTCCCAGCTGCAGCAGGTGTGGGCCCGCTTCACCCACAAGACCTAGGCCGGGCCCCCCCCCTCCTGGAGGGGGCAGGTGGGGGGGGTGGGGAGCAGACAGAGACCATGGTTCCTTCCCAGGACGCAATAATCACCCTCACACGCCCCGTGCGCCCCACCGTGCAATACAGCCCCCCAGCGCTGGCCCCCGGTACTGTAACGCCCGCCCCCACGGCGCCTCCGGGGCCAGCCAGGTGGTGCAGGGAGGGGCGGTGCTGTCTGCGCAGTTTCAGGGACGGGGCAGGGGTACTTGGCTGGAGCCACAGTGAGTCCAGAGTCCGGTAGAAACCCAGCGGCAGGGCCACGAGGCCTGCTGGGTCAGCGGCGGTCTGGCATGGGTTACCCTGTTTAATCTGTGATCTCTTGGCGTGGCCGGGCCCGGTCCACCCCGAGGGGGTGGCAGAGCTGGGCCTCCCCGTGGGGTGTGAATGCCCATCTGTCTGCGTGGGGCAAGGCGGTGGCCCTGCGTCTGAGAGGGGGGCCTGGCAGCCAGTTGGGGGTCGGGTGGGGCGTGCCTCTAGGCTCGGTGATACGGGGAAGCAGCCCTGCGACCCAGCAAGCCTTTCCCAGGCGGACAGCGTCCCTGCCTCCCACACTCAGATCCAGGAGGCCCGAGCTCCGCCCACTTGGCTGCCCTTGCCAAGGCGCGTGCCCTCACCCACCGCGGCGTGGCCTGGCCCAGCTCCTTGGGAGCTGAGGATGGATGAGTGGAGCTGGGAGCTGGAGCCAGGGGCGCAGGGCCTGGTCTGGAAGTAGTGACAGGGAGGGGGTCGTTAAGGACGAGAGGACCTGTGAACTCAGGACAAGCCCCACCCCTGCCCTCTCAGGGGCAGCTCCTTCCTGTAGGTGCTCCCCCAAGCTGGCTGGTCCCAAGGGGGCCACGGGGAAGTCAGAGCACAGGGAGGCAGAGCAGACGGGGATCTGGAGATGGGGGGTGGGGATGCCAGACTGCTCATGCCCTTTCTGCCCATTTCTCAGCCCCTAACCTGGCACTGCGGGGACCCCCAAGGTTCCCTTTTTCATTCCCGTCCATGCCAGCCAGCACCTGTCCCCCGAGGCAATGAGGTGGTGACGATGAAGGCACCAGGAAGGACAATGCCTATACAGGGAGGGAAGGAAGGGCGGCCTGAGGGTTTGCAAAGGTGTGTTGTGTGAGGCTGTGTGTGCCTGCGCGCATGTCTGCTCTCTCGTGTGCTTCTATGTGAGCACTTGTTGCGTGGCAGGGCCGCCGTGGGTGGCCGCACTGCACAGTCCCGTGTGTGGGTGTGTTTGAGTGTGCACGTGTGTGTTAGGGAATCAGAAGGATGTCTGTGCAGTCCTTGATGGTTTCCGACGTTCCCACGCTCATCCTGGCTCCTCTCTCTATGCTCCTCCCCCGGACCTCTGCTTCCCTCCCACTCCACTCCCTTCACCTCCCCAGCTCTCTCTGATTGGAGTAGAGCCCTCAGAGGCCCGGGGTGCCATAGTGGGTGGGTGGCCATAGCAGTGCCCTCCCGGAAGGCCAGCATTGTGGTGTGACTCATCCACGTGAGCTATGCACACACCCACCTCACTCCTGTCCCCCAAATCCACCCCCGCCATGTCTGGGCCGGAGCGCTTCCCCCCATCTAGGAATGAAACTTGTGCCCCCCCCCCCCAGTTCTGGCTGCTAAGTTCAGGCTATTTTGGGTGCAGACGGTAGAGGAGGGGTCAGGGTAGAGCCTTCTCCAGAAGGGACAGAAAACACAAGCACAAAGGTGAGGGGTGGGATGAGCAGGAGCCCCTCCCGCCTTCCCCTCCGGCCGCCCCCTGGCCTCCCCGCTAGGGGCAGGCGGTGCAGTGAAGGGGAGTCGGTCCACCAGCCACCCCAAGGTCAGCAGCAGTGGGGGCAGCGCCCGCTCTCTGGGGTTAGATGAAGCCAAGCATTCCCTTCCAGAGGGCTCCCCCACCGGACCCCGAGCACAGCTCCCACCAGTGACGTGCACCCTGAGGTACTCGAAGACCCCAAAGTGCCTTGTGACTAATCAGACAGTGGCACTACCTTCAGCCTTGTTTTAGCATCAAGTACATGTACTGTTTCCAAAGCCTTTGGAGGTGGCGGATCCATCCCGAAGGCCGCTGAATCCACACACACACACACACACACACACACACACACACACATGCGCGCATACACGCACACGCTCACACACACACGCACACCAGAACCGGTGCCTGTGGGTGTGGGTGTGTCCTTTAAAGATTATGATTCAAAACATGTTGTCCTTGGAGGGACACTCTTTTGCATGCCCTCTAGGGGGGGTGGGGAGAGTGTCTTATAAGCCATACGCTCTGAGCAGACTGGAGGTTACTGGATCTGTTACTATCTTTTGAGGGTGGCTTTGACTTTTGGAAACAGCTGAGGCCATTGGAAGCCACATGTTCAAGTTCACGTGCAGCTTGGCAGAACCCTGCCTGGATTGGAGCTGAGTGGCCAGGCCCCAGGCTGGGCAGGGAAGTGTGAGCCTGCCATGTGGTCAGGCTCCTTTCTGGAGGTTTTCCCTTCCCGAGAGGAGAAGGCTCTCTGCCCCGGGAGAGGGACAGCTCCCCGGGCTCAGCTCTGCAAAGAGGCCGCCTCCGTCATACTTCACAGTCACACCCAGCCTGCTGGAGTGGCTTCCGGTTATTTATTTTTTATTCCATTTAACAGTCACTGGCACCCAGGGCTTATTTTGTGCCAGGCAGTGGTCTAAGCACTTTACAAAATTAACTCATTTAACCCTCATAATAGCCTACGAAGTAGATCCCAGTATTGTCTGCAGTTAATGGATTAATTAGAATATTTAATTTACAAAAACATTTAAAAAAATAACCCCTGCCAATGCCGAATAACCAAGGTCTTGTTTGATAGTTTTAAAGCATTTCGGTCTATTGACCGTCCTTCCTGGTCGGCCCCTCCCCACCCCATCTAGTAAGAAGGGAGTTGTCTGTGAGCCAGACTCGGATGGTGTCCAGGGGGGTCACTCCAGAGTACTGGGGTCGGTTGAAATCGCAGAGCCTGTCTCTCCAGAGACCCCAATCTCTCCATTCCCCACTCCCCCCGCCCCCTGCCCAAGCATCCCCTGGCAGCTCTGGGCTGAGGTGGCTGAGTAAGAGTTATAGTGGAGAAAGCAGATGCTCAAAACCCTGACCTCGGGGGTCACGGTGGGACCCTTGTGGCTGGGCTCATCGACAGGGCAGGTCCTGACGTTGGTGAGCACTGACCGTGGGATTTAAGCTGAGTGTCAAGTGCCCAGCGTGTCAGGGAGTGGGCAGATGCAGGGACAGTGGTAAAAGGGGGCCCACCACACCATCCTTTGCTCAGGCAATTGTTGCTGAAATCTCCAATTTTTTTACGTGAAGTCTCCCAATTTTTAATTATTGGCATCTAACTTAAAAAACGACAACCGCTTTTTAAAGAAAAATCACCATGTGAGCCAAACAAAACCAGTTTACAGGCAGAGACCCCAAACTCAGTTTGCCGCTGTGAGCCCGAGCACAGTGGACCTCCCTCTGTCCAAGGCTGCGGCTCTCACAGCGTCAGGCGGGCTTCCTAGAGCGAGGGGTGCGGTGCGCTGAGTGTGTGTGTGTGTGTGTGTGTGTGTGTGTGTGTGTGTTTGCGCGCGCGCACGCCTGAGTGTGGGGGCCACTGGACTTGTTCGTGGTGAGAAGGGCATAGGACCAGTATTTTCTCTGTGGGACAGAACCCCGAGTCGGTGAAAAATGCTCTAGTAAATTCTCCATAATGAATAGACCCTCCACACACTCAAGGCAGCTTGGGTCACAGCAATAACTACTTAACATTCTCCCAGCCAGAGCACCCCACGCCCAGCAACCTCCCTCTGCACCTCCACTTTTGGGGAAATGGGCCTAAAGCTGCCCATGGGGGTGATGGCATCTCTGAGCCACGCTGGCACATTAACTCCTGCTTCCCCAGCCAAGGGGGGCGGGCCTCTCCAACCCATTCACCATTCCTCTCCTCTGCCCCACCTAGGTCCCTTTTTCTGGGGCGGGGTGGTGCTTCTGCCAGGCAGGGGCCGGGGAGCCTGGGCTACTGGGGTGAGCAGGAGCTGTGTCAATGTGTCTGTATTGGGTGGCCAGGGGAGGGGACCATGCTTAGGGAGGGTGTGGGTGCCCCTGGTTGTGGGAGCACGGAGACTGCTGTGTCCCCTGCCATCCGCGGGTTGATGGAAACATAGACCCCTAAGGAGGGCCTGAACCCCACCCCACCCCACCCCACCCCAAACTCCACTGAGATCCCAACCTGAAGGGCAGGAATCGGCCACCCTCATGGGCAGACCTTGGTAACGGAGTGTGGCCAATCACTCTCCTAAGTTGGGTGGCATGTCCCCAAAGCTCACACTATTCCCACTAGGAGCAGAGGTGCCCCCGGGCCGGTGGGCCCGCCTCTGGAAATATTCCAGCAACCTCTCCCTAAGGGAGAACTCCCGGCCTGAGGGCAGTCCCTCAGATGTCCCAATGGTTCCCACACCACCGTGGGCTCCCTGCCCCGGGAAAGAGCTGAGAAGCGCGCGCGGGAGGGGGGGGGGGGACAACGACACCCAAAGGAGCACGGGAACCTCCCACACCCGTCTTTCCACTTGGTTCCACCGTCTGTTCCCCGCGTACCCTCTTTTCTCCCTGCACAGGCGGGGGGAGGGCGCGGGGCGGGGTCCCTTCGCCACACTGACCGGCCACGCACGCACTCCGTAGCTGTGCGCACACGCCGTCCGGACAGCAGACTAGCAGCCCCGCCAGGGAGCGCACAGGCCCGGCTCCCGGCCCCCCTCGCCGGTTCCCAAGGGTACCGGGACCCCAAGCCTCACGGTCCGCCCGCCCTCGTCCGCCGCCGTCGCACACGAATGTACGCTCCGTCTTCCTAACTCGCTGCTGCGCGCCCCCCGGGGACTTGGGCCCTGGCCCCGCCCCCAGCCGCGAGCTGCCTGCTGCTAACACTCCACCTGGGCTGGCACCCCCTGCGCCCCGACGTCGCTCGGTCAGTCCTTGGTTGCTTTCCCCTCCGCCGGCGCCCTGGCCTCGGGGTGAGGGGGATGCTGGAGTGAGGCTCGCCCCCCAGGGCTTCCAGGTCGGGGCTGGGAGGGGGAGCTGGCCGGTTCTCCGGCTCCAAGAACCCCCGTCGCCCCACCCCTGCCTCCCTTACCTCACCGCCCCCGGCTGTCCCCCACTCCCCACATCACTGGCCTTGCAATTGGATGCCAAAGAGCCCAGATTGAGGGGGGAGCCGAGCTTTGAGCCTAGGTCTCTCAGAGCCACCCAAACCCCCTTTCGCCCGCGCCCCAGCGTCCGTGTCTCCTGCCCCACCCCACTCCATCACTGAGCGCCCTGGGGAGGGGGGACCTCAAACTTGCCCCCACTTCCGGCACTCCTCCCTCCCCACCTCCGAAAATAAAACTCAGGGACCAACATCTGCTTCCTTTGCACTTGCTCCGCCGACCCCTCCCCTCACTGGGAGGGGTTTCCGCGGGGGAGGAGGCGGGTTCGGGGCTCTGTGGCTGACTATTGGGCAGGAGAGAGCTGGCCCCTGCCCCCTGCCCCCGGCCCCTGCCCCCTGCCCCCTGCCCCTTGCCCCCTGAGAGGTGGGACTGGTGGGATGGGGGGAGCTCAGCCCCTTCCCTCCAAGGACCAAGGAGGCGCTCGCTGATGGCGGCGGAGAGGGGAGCGAGGGATGGGAAAGGGGTGGCGAGAGGACCCTCCGGACCCCAGCTGGTTTATCCCCGCCTCCCGCCCGTCGTCAATCCCCGCCCGTTTTGTACTGCAATAATCCTGTATTATAGCTTGCACTGTTCCCCGACCCCGGCAAGCATGCACGAAAACTCAAAACCACACGCGCGAAGATGGGACGCTTTTTCCTCTCCGGGTGCGTCCTCCGTGGGCCGCGGCGTCGGGCCGGCCGGGTGGAGGCGCATGCACTGAGCCCGCCCCTCGGCTGCGAGTACTGTACACATCCAACACTTGAAACCGACACGCACACGCGCGGCGCCGCCACGGGGTGGGGCACGGACACACGGACACGCACCCACGCGCGCACGGGCGGGGGTGGGGGCGCCCCGCCGTCACACGTCGCTGTGCGAGGGATCTTGTGCCTTTTTCAGTCCCTGTATGTTAATCAGACAATCCGGAGAGCTTGTGTACTACCAAATCCTGATTAAAGACGCCTTCCAGGAACTGCGCCTCGCCTGCTTTCTTTCACCCACCTCCTTCCTAACCCACCCCTCATGCAGACCCTAAGGCTGGGGTCAGGGGAGGGCAGAGGGCAGAGGGCAGAGGGCAGGGGCTAGTCTTTTGCTGACTCAGGGATCTTGTGGGGTCAAATTCCAGATCAATGGATCCAGTCCCACCCCTACCTCCACCCGCAGCTAAGACCTAGGCTGATGGGGAGGGGGAGGGGGAGGGGGACGGGAAGGGGTCCCCAGGAGGCTTCAGCTTGGTGGGGCTGGAGCAACTCTCCCCGCTGGCTGTCTCCTTTCATCCTCCCGAGGAGAGGCTTGGGCTGGACTCTGGTCTCTGGGGCCCTCCTCCAAACCGTCAGCTTGCCATCTTGCCAAGGCCAGGAGGAGAAGTAAGGGGGGGAGCACTGATAGTTCCTACATGGATCAGACGGTCCAGTCCGTGGGTGCGGTGGGGTGGGAAGCTAGGACGCCAGGGAGCTCTGTGCGGTGTCCCTCCGCAGGCCTTCCCCTGGGTCTCTGCTCCGAGGGGAGGTCTGAGTAGCTCTGGCCTGCGGAGAAGGGTCTGTTGAGGGGGATCATGAGGGAGTGGGGGTGCGAGGATAGCATGTGGGTTGAAGGAGGACTAGGCCAACAAGGAGGTGGGGACATGGAGAGGATGGCGCAGACGTCTGAGATTGCAGGGGTGGGACTTCTGCTGGCACAGTGCCCCAAGAGGTAGACACCCTTCTCCTCCGGCCTGAAGCAAGTGTGGGGGCAGAGGCAGGCAAGTCAGAGCTGCGTTTCTGACTCCAGAGCATTTCAGAGAGCCCCCGGGCTGCCAGCTCCTTGCCTTGGGGCAGGCAGGAACGGGTGGGGCCAGAGACCTGGAGATCAAGTGTGTGGAGATGTGCATAGGTCTAAGGCAGGCAGCCACCTTCCCAGGTCATCTCACCCTTCTAAAGCCAGACAGCCAGTGGGTCCAGGCTGCCTGATGCTACTTGAGCCAGTTAAGCAGAGACAGGGTTGAATCCTATATGAGCGTTTATTCCAATAATGTGGGCAGTAGGGGAGAGCAGCAGGTCACCCAGGAAAACCTGCTCGACCCTCCCCATACGCCAGCTGCTTATACTGGGTAGAAGGGCAACGATGACACGGATGAATAGGAATTACAGGCATGGGGAAGTAGGCAACGTATAATGGTTACAGGTTACAGGCAATACGGGCCGTGTGTGTGTGTGTGTGTGTGTGTGTGTGTGTGTGTGTGTTTGTCTCGCGCGCGGGTCCAAGGTTGTTAATCTTCCCAGGATTCTGGGCAGTTCTCAGAAAAGGAGGATGGACTTCATTCCGATGTTAGCTCCCATGTCCCGGGGCACACAGCTCTCGGCCAGTTTTCTCTAATCAGAACAGAACCGTCATGGTTAACAGAGCGAGCATGGTTCATATTTCTTATTGTTATAGCTGGTCCCCACTATCCTATTTCTGCCCCTAACGCTTCCACTCAGAGGACTGTCTGGCCAGTGAGCCTGGGGCGGAGGAACAGGGGGAAGCTCTTAGCTTGACGGGTGTGGCTTGAGAGTAGACACTCAGACAGACCAGTAAAGAATCTGGGAAAGATGGGGGTTGGCAGAGGAGGCTACACTGTTGACGTCTCATCTCCAATTTTCAGGCTGGGCCATGATGGCAAAGGGGCATTGCCCCTGGGGAGGAGGGCGACAGGAGGTGTGCACCTGGTGGCTGAAGGGGGGGGGGGGGCACCGCTGTGAGAGGCACAAAGCCCTCCCCACCCCCACGGGGAGGGAAGGGAGGACGTTAGGCTCACTCTCCCATTTTTTGTCACTCAGCACCCCCCCTTCTTCGACCTTGAGACCCGTGTGCTGATGTGCAGTGTGCAGGGCTGGGCTTGGCCCGGGTCCAGGCAGGAGAGCTGCTCAGTGCGCCCTGCTGGGCGTGTGTGTGTGTGTGTGTGTGTGTGTGTGTGTGTAGTAGCCTGTCCCCAGTGCCCGTGTCAGAGGAGTCAGGGCTGAGGAGGGTTCAGTTTTGCTGTTGGTAGGGAAGATCAGAGTCTGTCTGCCTGCCTCTCTTTCCTGCTGACTGGAGAAAACATGAACTTGGGCTGGGCTCTGAAGCTAGTGAGGCCGTAGCCCTCTGGTCTGGGCTCAGTGGGGGCAGGGAGAGGGCTGGGCTTTCATTCTCTCTGTCTCAGCTCCAATGGCCGCCTCCTCTCCTACTGCCATCCACCCTTCTGACATTTGCCTTTTGCCAACTTTAGTAGAATCACTGGTAGCTTTAAACAGACAGATTTCTGAGCCTCATCTCTGACCTACAGACTTGGGGGGGGGGGGTAGGACTCTGTATTTGTAAGAAGCACCCCCAGAGCCTGGCTGGTGTGGTTGAGCATCGACCTATGAACCAGGAGGTCACAGTTCAATTCCTGGTCAGGGCACATGCCTTGGTTTTGGGCTTGATCCCCCTTGTGGGGCGCGCAGGAAACAGCCAATCAATGATTCTCTCTCATCATTGATGTTTCTATCTCTCTCTCACTCTCCCTTCCACTCTGAAATCAATAAATATTATTTTTAAAAAAGAAGAAGCACTGACAGGTAATGCTGTGCAAACCAGGCTGGAGAGCACAATGAACAAACTGGAATCGTAAAGGTCGCTGCCCTGGAAAGGGAGCAGGCAGGCGGGAGCTTTGGGACTCCTGCATCCCCTGCTGACACCCTGCACTCTTGCTTCCCTCTGAGCTGGGATGGGGGTGTCATGGCTGGTCCCCTTCCATGGTGTTCTCAGCCTCCAGGGCCAAGCACACAGAGGCTATCTAGTGGTTGCTGGCTGATAGGTGAGCACTGGATTGCATGGGTGAATGAATGAATGAATGAATGCTCATTGGGCTCAGGCATCCAGGAGAGGCCTGGAGAGAGGGAGGGAGGACTTCCCCCATGGAGCCAGATACGGAGGGCAGAGGGATTCTGAAACAGAAAACCCAGCATGCCCAGGAGGAGGTGGGCTTGGCAGGGATCTGTGGGACAAGGCTGCCCCACTGTGAGGTTCACAGCCCTTCCTGCTAAAGGGCAGAGGGTCCCAGGTTTCCCTGCTGGGGCCGGGCAGGGGAGGGGAGAGGGAGGACGGTGAGGCAGTGGAAGGAGTTCTGGGCCACCTGGTTGATGGGTTCTGTGACTTGGGCATGTCAATCCCTCTTTCCAGGCCTCGGTTTCCCAGCCTGATGTTATCACCAATGACTGATGTTCAGTTCTCCTTCCTCCTTCCTCCCGTGTAGTGGGAGAGGAGGGCTTTCAGATGGCATGGGAGAAGACTCCAGCTGGGATCAGCTAAATGGGCGCTGTGAAAAGCAGGTCCACCCGCTGGATGGGGCTTTGTCAGAGATCCAGGCCCTGGCCAGAGGGCAGAGTGGTTCTGCCAGGGATGCCCTATGTGTCAGAGGTGGGGCAGGGCAAATAGGCAGAGGTTCTGCTGAGAAAGGATGCCTGGGTTGAAGGGCGTCCCTGCCAGGTGGGATGTGTCTGGTGCTGGGTGGGTGCGTTCTGAGCTGGACAGGAGGGAGACCTGACCAGAGCTCTGCCTCTCTCCGCCTGCCCTGGCTGTCAGTGCCGGCACCTGCCCGGTGGTCCCCACAAACCCAGGAGCTCACAGCAACCCCCTCCACCTCTGCCCAGTCATCTTCTCTAACCTTGATGTTGGAAACGAAACATGGCTAAGGGACCCAACGCCAGGCCTGGCACAGAAGCAGTGTTAATGTTTGCTAAGTGAATTAATAAATTAATGAATAATGAGAACGGTGCAGAAAAAGAAAACAATTGCTGGAGACTTCCAGCCGGATATATGAAGGGGACAGTGCTCGAAGGAAGCTCCCTGTCCAGCTCAAACAGGGTGTGCCGGGGTCCTGTCTGGGTCTGATGCTGCCATGTCTTGCATCAGTTTCCCGCCCCCCTCCCCAAGCCCCCCCAGCAAGTCCTCACCGAGTGTCTGGCTGTGAGGGAGATGATGGCAGCTGGGGGTGGTAGAAAGCAGAGACAGCTGTGGGCAGGTCCTCGGCCTGGGGGTTTCCTCTCCCCTCCACCAGCCTTTGGGCTGTTTGCACAAAGGCCTCCCTTCCTTTGCCCACCACTCTACCCCCCCCCGCCCCCATAGATGTGGTATCTGGGTGTTTCTGGGGTCAGGGATAGAAGCAATGATCTCCAAATCAGAGTAGGGGGTGGGTGGGAGGGAGCTAACATTTATCAAGAAACTGCTACATGCCAGACCCATTGCTCACACGGCTTCATTTATGATCACAGCCTTTGCAGAGTGTGCATCGTCCCCACTTTGTTTCCTAATATAGAGATTGCACACTCCATGAACACTGGGACCACGTCTATCTTATTCACGGCATTCACAGGTTCAGGACTTTGAATGAATGAATGAATGAATGAATGACCCTCAAGGGGCTTAGCGTTTGTGGAGAGAGCGAACTGTGTAAACACCTGCTTGTGGAATAGAGGGGGAAGGGTCGCTAACGGAAGGGTGTGGGAAACAAGTAAAAAGGAGGCTGTGAAGTCGGCTTGGTGGGTGGACAGGAAGGCTTTGGAGAGAGGAGCTGTGCGAGCAGGTCCTGGAAGAAGAACGGGGATTTTTCACGTGAATAGAGCGGGTGAGAAGGAACCGGGGCAGAGGAAACTGCCTTGGGAAAGGCACAGAAATGTGAGATGCATGACCCACTTAGGGAACATGGTGGCATCTGAGTGGCTGGGCTGTAGGGCGGGGGATCAGAGGTTGCTGCTAGAAGTGAGGTTGGAGCAGAAGATAGGAGCCAGATGATGGTGCGGAGGGGGGTAGGGGGCAGTGTGAAGCAGAGAGAGATGGGATTCGATTTAAGTTTCAGGGAGATCCCTTGGCAGCCATGGGATGGATGGATGGGCAGTGTGGGATGGAGGAAGCAGGCCAGTGGCCAGGGAACCACCAGGCAAGACAGGGCTGTGCCCAGGGGGCTGGGGCAGCAGACGCAGATGTGTGAGCGAGGACTTGGCAGGACTCCTGGGAGTCTGGACGGCCCTGAAGGTGTTGGGAGGGTCAGGGTCTCTCTGGGGCTCTGGATGGGCTGTGTCTGGAAGATGGAGGCCAAGTCTGTTCAAAAGGCTAACACCGTGCTGGGCACTGTTCGCACCATCAGCCTGGAACAGAGCCACGCCAGCCTGATGGCCCGCCTGTGGGTGCCCGGGGGGTGTGGATTGACAGGGCCGAGCTGGAGAAGATGCAGCAGCTGCGTTCTGATCAGGTGGCCAGGCCTTTCCAGTCTGGAAGGAAGGAGGCGGGGGGAGAGGTGGCAGGAGTCTTAGGAAACTAGACAGGGCCATCAAATTGCCAAGGACGCTCTACAACAGCGGTTCTCAACCTGTGGGTCACGACCCCTTTGGCGGTCGAATGACCCTTTCACAGGGGTCGCCTAAGACCATCAGAAAACACATATATAATTACATATTGTTTTTGTGATTCATCACTATGCTTTAATTATGTTCAATTCGTAACAATGAAAATACATTCTGCATATCAGATATTTACACTGCGATTCATTACAGTAGCAACATTACAGTTATGAAGTAGCAACGAAAATAATGTTATGGTTGGGGTCACCACAACATGAGGAACTGTATGAAAGGGTCTCGGCATGAGGAAGGTGGAGAACCGCTGCTGTACAAAGCTTCAAAGGGGAAAACTTAATTAAGTGAAAAGAAACCGCCTTCACAGGTGGGCTGTGAATTCCGGGGGAAGTGTGGGCTGCTAGCCCGGTAGAGGGGTGGGTGGGAGGACAGGGTCCTGGAGCCCCAGTGGCCCAGCCTGCACTGGGGGCTGGGGGACAGCCTGGACGTTGCCTGTCCCGCACAGGCCCTGGGCTTTGGGCAGCCAGCTCCTGGCTGCAGAGGAACTATGCCGCGAGGAGGCGGTGAGGGCCCCTCTTTGGACCTGGTTTCCTCATCGGTAAAAGGGAGGGTTAATCTGCCTGGCAATGGTCATTTTATTCTACTGATTGAACTAGCGTGGCTCTGGGGTTGGGGATGCACGTGGTGAGGTGAGGAGAGGAGTGGGGAAATGGGAGGCTGAGAAACAGAAAAGCCCCCAGGATCAGGGCCTGGGACCTCAGGGGACCCGGAGCATGGATACAACCATTCATCGGAGACCCTAGGTCCTGGGGATAGAGCAGTGAGCCCAACAGACCCAGTGCCTGCCCTCAGGAGCTCACTGTGGACACACCCGGGCCCGTGGGCCTCTCAGCTGGGGCTGCAGTCAGGTCTTCTCAGGCCCCGGAGGGGGTGGCCTCAGCCGGTCCCTGTGTGTGCCCCTTGCAGGTGTTCTCCGTGGCGCCCCCATTTGAGGTGAACGGTCTCCCACGAGCTGTGCCTCTGAGCCTGCCCTACCAGGACTTCAAGAAAGACCTCTCCGACTACCGCGAACGGGCGCGGCTGCTCCACCGGGTCCGGAGAGTGGGCTTCTCGCACATGCTCCTCGCCACCCCCCAGATCCCGCTGACTCCTGTTCAGCCTCAAGCTAATGGGAAGGAGGGAGAGGAGGAGGACGAGGAAGAAGATGAAGAAGAGGAAGAGGAGGAGGAAGAGGAGGAGGACGAGGAGGAAGAGGAGGAAGAGGAGGACGAGGAGGACGAGGAAGAGGTGGAGGACGTGGAGGAGGAGGCAATAGCCCTGGGGGAGGCACTGGGGCCTCGCAGTGGCTCCAGCAGTGAGGGGAGCGAGAGGAGCACTGACCGGAGCCAGGAGGGCGCCCCGTCCACGCTGCTGGCTGATGACCAGAAGGAGTCCAGGGGCCGGGCCTCCATGGCTGACGGGGACCTGGAGCCTGAGGAGGGCTCCAAAACGCTGGTGCTCGTCTCCCCTGGTGACATGAAGAAGTCGCCTGTCACTGCCGACCTGGCCCCTGACCCTGACCTGGGCACCCTGGCTGCCCTCACTCCTCAGAACGAGCGGCCCCAGCCCACCGGCAGCCAGCTGGACGTGTCTGAGCCAGGCACCCTGTCCTCCATCCTCAAGTCTGAGCCCAAGCCCCCCGGGCCTGGGACAGGGCTGGGGACCGGGGCAGTCACCACAGGGGCAGGGGGAGTGGCAGTCACCTCCTCACCCTTCACCAAAGTTGAGAGGACCTTTGTCCACATTGCAGAGAAAACCCACCTCAACGTCATGTCTTCCGGTGGGCAAGCCTCACGGCCTGAGGAGCTCAGCTCTGGGGGCGAGCTGGGCCTGGAGGTGCCCTCTGAGGGGAGGGCTGCAGAGGAGGGGACCTCTGTGCCCCTGGAGAATGGTATTCCCCAGTCAGGGCTGGAGAGCTGTGCCCTGCCTGGCCCTCCTGGGGACACCCCCATGGAGGTGGCCATGGACTCACTGCCCAGTGGATCACCCCTTGTCGATGGGCCAGCCCCAGCATCCCCGCTGGAACCAGACCCCGAGAAACTGGCCACCATCTCCCCCAGCCACCGTGCCATGCCAGGCCCTCGCTGCAGGAGCCGCATCCCTGTGCTGCTGTCGGAGGAGGACACTGGTTCGGAGCCCTCAGGTTCACTGTCGGCCAAAGAGCGGTGGAGCAAGCGGGGGAGACCCCAGCAGGACCTGGCCCGGCTGGTGATGGAGAAGAGGCAGGGCCGCCTGCTGCTGCGGCTGGCCTCTGGGGCCTCCTCCTCCTCCAGCGAGGAGCAGCGCCGCGCCTCTGAGACGCTCTCGGGCACAGGCTCCGAGGAGGACATGCCGGCCTCTGAGCCCTCGGTGCCCAGGAAGGCCGGGCGGGCGGCTGCCACCCGGAGCCGGATTCCCCGCCCCATCAGCATCCGCATGCCCACGCCTGCCCCAGCCCAGCAGTCCCCTGGCAGACCCCATGGTGCGGCCCCAGCATCGGACACAGCCATCACCAGCAGGTGAGAAACCACCGCCAGCCCCAGGGTGGGCAGAGGGCGACCACAGAAGACCTGCACCAGCAGGGGCTTCCCCAGGCTAAGGTCAGGGGCTATCGAAGACTCAGGAAGGCCCCTCGAATGTACCTCCTGTCCACCACCAACTGAGTCTCTCTTCTGACTCCGTTCCCAGTCCTGTCCCTGGGCTCAAGGGGGTGGAGACAGTGAGCAGGCCTGGAGGGGTGCCAGGGAGGCCAGGTTTGGGAAAGGCTGACTGGGGCCTCTGGTGTGTCATGGGGCGTTTGAAGCCAAAGGAGAAAGCTCAGAATAGTCAGGAGGAAACTTCATTCACATGAACATAAACAAGGGTATATTACAGAGCAGAATGTAAAATCCATGGGAATTTGAAAGATGAAATAGAGATGCCGAAGAAAGCCTGCAGGGAGCAGCCGCGGAGTGTGGGGCCCCTAGAAGTCCCGCCCCGGGCAATCGGCTCAGTTTATTTCTGTGTCAGGTCTCAACCAGGTCTGTGGATACAAGGCTCTAGGGCTCAGCGCGATTCTGAAAATGTCTCTGCTTCTCCCCTCCTCCTCCCGCAGGCTCCAGCTGCAGAAGCCTCCAGGGTCGGCCACTGCTGCCGACTTCCGTCCCAAACAGCCCCTTGGCCGGGGCCAGGGCCCAGGGCGAGGCCAAGCCAGCACCAGGCCCCCAGCCCCGCGCAGTCCGGGCCTCCCTGCCTCCACCGCGCGCAATTCCAGCGCGTCCCCCCGCAGCCAGTCCCTGTCCCGCAAAGAGAGCCCCTCACCCTCGCACCAGGCCCGGCCTGGAGGGCCCCCACCCCGAGGCGCTTCACAGGCCCGGGCCGAGCCTGATGGCACCCCCTCCCTAGGGGGGCCCAAGAAAGGACCCAGAGGGAAACTCCAGACTCAGCGCGCAGCAACCAAAGGCCGGGCAGGTGTCGCGGAGGGCCGGGCCGGGGCCAGATAATGACGCGCGGGCTCTCTGTGGGCCCCCACCCTCACTCCAGCCCCCAACCCGCAGCCGGCCACACTGGATCAGCTCCCAGCACAGCCTTATGCGCCCGACGCGCCACCCGCGGCCCCAGCTTCCTGCCTGCACCCGCCGTGCTCGCCCCAGCCAGGCTCCACCGGTGGGGGCACCTCGCCGCAGGGGTAGAGCTCGCCTCCCTTCCTTCCCCAGTCACCTCCCGCCTCCTGCCGCCCCTCCGCCGGAAGGCTCAGCCACTCTTCTCGGAGGACCCCGCTCATCGGGACAGCCCGCTCTCCCGCCAGGCCTCTGCTGCTCTCCTTGCTCCACCCGACACACCTCTGCTTACACCTCCTACAGAGCCTTTCCCTCCTCCCAACCCTCTTCCAGCCAAAGCCCCCCTTTCAGAAAGGCAGCCTCAATTTCCCCAAGTGGGGGCTCCAGCCTCCCCAAGAGGCCAGCCCCACAGTCCCCTGGGAAGGACCACTTCTCAGCTGCGAGTCTTGGGGCTGGGGAGGTGGGACCTAGGGCCATTGGTCTACTCAGGTGTGAGGGGGCAGGTATGACCTGCCCCGCAGCTCCATGCTGGACACCCTGTGGGAGGCAGTGAGCAGTGTGGGGGCTGCTCTAAAGTGCAAGTTCCCCCACCCCCTGTATTTGGGTGGGGCCCCAGTGGGAGCCACAGGGTGTGGGCTGCCTGCCTGGGCCTGTATTTCCCAGTGGGAAGTCGGAGGAAGGGCTTTAAAGAAGTTTCACTGGTCCTTGGCCCCCATCTAGTGCTCAGGACCCCTCAGCATCCGGAATTCCTTATCGCCATCTAACTCAATCTTGCCTCCTGCAGTCTCAGCCAACTCCCTTCTCTCCTGGGTTCAGTGGAGGTGGAGAGTGGCTGCTCATCATCTCTCGCTGGCCCTTTGGAGATTCAGGGACACAGTTCTGGCCAGGCCACCCTCCCTGTTCTCCTGGCTGTGACCATCATGTCCCCCTGTGGGCAGAGAGAGCAGAAACAGACAGACAGACAGATGACAGCTGGCCCCTGGACTCAAGGCAGAAAGGCCCTTCTAACTTCCAGATTATATGCTTGTGTGATGGGTCCAGCCCAAGTCCTCTCCTCCCCAGCTCACCCTTAGCTCATCCCTCTTGTCATAATCCCACACCATGCAGCCGAGCTGTCCCTGCAGAGATGTGAGGACTGCTCTGCTCCGTGAATGATATGGGGCCTCCTCCTCGGTCTGGCTCCTGCATAGCTCTCCCCCCGGCTCATCACAAGCCTCAACTGCCCACATCTGGGCCGACCAGTACACTGGCTGCAGAAGGGACAGCCAACCCTGCTTATCTGGGACAGGTCCTGGCAGGCCTCCTCCATGCTCAGCACCCACAGCCTCTGTCCCCTGACCTGCCCCTTCTGTTTTACCCTGGGTCATGGAGAACAAGGCCGACAACCAGGGAAAGAGGAAGAAAGGCCCCTGCTATGCCCCAGTGATCTGGCAGCACCCAGCCACCATCGCTTGAAAGGATGCCCACGAGGAAGGTGATGCCTGCTGAAGCCCTTCATGGAGAGGCAGCAGGCTTGGGCAGCTGCTTCCATGCCGAGGTGGTGGCATCTCTGCAGACCAGCCTAGGGGAGGACTCCAGGGTGGACAGCCCCCGAGGTCCACCCCACGCTGACGCAGAAGCTCCCAGAACACTCAGGAAACCTCTCTGGACAGAGCCCTCTTTGTCAACCCGAGACCCTCCCAAGACCTCTACTGCCCTCTGGGTCCAGCAGAGGGGGTGGAGGAGGGGCCATGCCCTCCCACCTAGAGCTTCTCTGAATGACAATCAGCTCCTGCCAGGTGGGGACCAGGGCATGACCCCTGGTACCCAGGTCCTGGGCCTGCTCCTTGCTACCAACCGAACTGTGAATGTAGGGCCCCAGCCTCACCCCTGCCCCAGGACCAACAACACCCTGGTTTGGTGTTGGGAGGAAAAGGGGGTGACCTGAGAGAGCCCAGGCCCATCCTACTGTCCTGCTTCACCCCGCACCGAAGGTGGGCAGAGCTGCAAAATCCTGTCTGTCCTTGGGAAACCAGACCTCCCCAGGGCTCCTAACTGACCTCAGGCCTCTGCGTCATTGAATGTCACCAGAGTTGGGAAGGAGGAGCAGGGGTGAGTGTGGGAGGAGGCTAGAGGATTCTGCTTCTCTCCCCAGGAAGGATCCAAGGCAGAGGAAACCATGTCTCCCAGTGCCCCACCCCCAGCTGCAGCCTCTTCTCCCTTGAGCACCATCCCCTCCACCAAGCTCTGCAGGTCCTGAGCCCCTTCTCTGTCAGAGGGTCACACCACCACCACCACCGCACTCCAGCACTTCCTCATGACAGCCCCTGTCACTGGCTCAGATGCGGGGCTGCCCACCCCAGACATGCCTTCCCTCCCCAGCCTCACTGTGCACCAAGAGGGTGCAGGAGATGTACCCCAGGCACATGGGCGCCCCCTTCCCAGCTCCTCACAGGGGCCTGGCTTGCTCCGTCTTCTCTGGGGACCGGCCCCGGTGGGCTGGGGTTGGGGTCAGGGAGTTGCCCTCCCCTTCTCCAGGGAAGCCACAGAAGAATGTTTACATGCCAAACAGAATGTAACACCCGCCCCCAGTCACTGCATGGCCTCTGCCCACCCCACACCTGTCCACCCCTACCCCAACATCCAGGAAGCCGCTGTCATGATTAGATCGGGTCTCAGAGGGAAGTAGCCATCACACCATTAAAAAGCCTGTGGACCTTTCTTTCTGTTGGCCTGGACTCTTCTTCCTTTGGGGGAGAGGGCAGAGACCAGGCCCCGGGCTGGGGCGGGCAGGAGAGAAGAGCACAAGTTGGTGGGCAAGTGTGGCTGTGGACGGACTGTCATGGAGGCGGACTGTCTCTACCCGCAGAAATGGAAGCTTGGAGGATGCAGGTAACCTGCTCAGGGTCGCACTGGTGGGAGGGACTTCCTGCTGCCTCTGATGGCAAAGCTGCGCCCTCTCCGCTCGCTTGGCTGTCTGACCAAGGGCCAGAGACTCTCAGTCTAGCTTTGTGCAGAGAGGAAGGGAGGAAAAATTGTCAGTGCCCAGAAGTTAACAGATAAAAATGAGTGTGTTTGGAAAACCATGAAGTACAACAGCTCACAGGCAAGGAAGGACAATGGTCACTATTCTAGCAAAATCTATGAAAATCACAAATGGACGTAGCCTGTGGCTCAGCCCTCCTAGAAAGGTATCCTACACTCACAAGATTGAGTGTCTAAAAGTATTCATTGCAGCATTCTCTGTATAGTTCCACAAAGCCTCACCTCACTTCTGAAGCCCAAAAAGTTCTGAAAACTGGAAGTCTTTCCATTATTTTGGCACAAGTCTCTGACAAGACTATTTGTAGTCTTTTTTTAAAAAAAAATTATATTTTTTTCCTTTAAAAAAATTTTATTGTTGTTGATTTCAGAGAGGAAAGGAGAGGGTTAGAGAGAAACATCAATGATGAGAGAGAATCTTTGATCGGCTGCCTCCTGCACACCCCCCACCGGGGATCAAGTCCAAAACCCAGGCATGTACCTGACCGGAAATCGAACTGAGTCCTCCTGGTTATAGGTGAACCCTCAAACATTGAGCCAAACTGGCCGGGCTACAGTCATTGTTAATTCCACTTATCATACATGTTTGCAGTGGAAATAATACTGTGATTACGGAGTGCTGCCTTAGATTCTATGAGGGGTTTTCATAATGTATGGAATATACACTGAATTGCCTTTTAAAATAGTATATACACATGTGCTTGAATTGTAAAGAAATCGGGTAAGAGACTGTGGACCTGTAAAAGCAGAAGTTCAGATGTAATTTTAATGCCTGGTTGTTGGGGCTCATTATATCGAGCCGTCCATACAATGGGGACCCCACTGTCTGGTATTGTGAAGTGTTTACTGCAGGTGGCTCTTTGTAGACACTTTTGACTGGTCTCTAAGAGAGTAAAAAAAATGTGTGTATAATGTGCAACTATTTATTTTTTATTTTATTTTTTATAAAAATATATACTTTTTATTTCAGAGAGGAGGGGAGAGGGAGAGAGAGAGAGAAACATCAATGATGAGAGAGAATCATTGATTGGCTGCCTGCTGCACACCCCACACTGTGGATCGAGCCCACAACCCGAGCATGTGCCCTTGACTGGAATCGAACCTGGGACCCTTCAGCCCACAGGCCGACGCTCTATCCACTGAGCCAAACTGTTAGAGGTCTCAAATTGCTTCTGGGAGGCAAGCAAGGGGGAAGGGGGTTTTACAGTAGTGTATTTGCAGTACTTTTTGCATTTTGGACCCTACATTCACTAAGTGTGAATCTTTCATCTGGATAATACCATAAACAATTTCTGTCCCAGGGCAGGCTCCTGGCCCTGCCTGGGGTCTGAGGTAAGAGAGCCCAGGCTCCAAACTCATGCTCTCCCACTGAGAAGCCCATCAGACACGGCTCTAACACCCCAGAACCCATGTAACCACCTTCTGTGCCCCATAGGGGCCTCCTGGAACCCCCTTTTCTCTGGCATGGGTGCTGGGGGGCTCTTGGGCCTGATTCACCAGCCTTGAGTAAGGCGCTCACATGCTTTTGTCTTCCTCCTTGTTCAAAAATGTCAAAAGCAAGCCATGTTTGCAGTAAAAAGGCAAATGCTAAAAGCGTATAAACTGCCCTAGCTGGTTTGGGTCAGTGGATAGAGTGTTGGCCCACGGACTGAAGGGTCATGGGTTCGATCTCTGGTCAGGGTACATGCCCATGTTGTGGGGTTGACCCCAGTAGGGAGTGTGCAGGAGGCAGCCCATCAATGATTCTCATCATTGATGTCTCTCTCTCTCTCTCTCTCTCTCTCTCTCTCTCTCTCTCTCCCTCCCCTTCTTTCTCCCCCTTCCTCTCTGAAATCAATAAAAAAATATATTTTTAAAAAGCATATAAACTAAAACATGAAAGCCCCCTATCTATATGGAATATGATCATGTAAAGGTAGTATATTTAGAGTTGTGCAACCATCACCACAATTAGTGTCAGAACATTTCCATCACCCACTAACAATCACTCGCATTTTCCCCCAACTCCTCCGGACCTAAGCAACCACCAACCTACTACTTTCTGTCCCTGTATAGATTTTTTTATTTTGGACATTTCATATAACTGGAATCCCACAATATGCCGTTCTTTGTAACCACCACCTTTCACTTAGCATGTTTTCAAGGTTCATCCATGTGGTAGCATGTATCAGTACTTCATTCTTTTTTATGGCTGAATAACATTCTGCTGTATGGACAGACCACATTTGTTCATCCATTCATCATGGACTTGGGTTTTTTTTTCTCCCTGTTGGCTATTCTGAATAATGCTGCTATGAATGTTTGTTTACAAGTGTTTATGCGGGCATACGTTTTCATTTCTCTTGGATCTATATCCTGTGAAAATATCCAAAATAGAATTGCTGGGTCATATGGTAACGCTATGTTTAACATTTTGGGACATTATGAAGCTTTCCCACAGGGGCCACACCATTTTCCATTCCCACCAGTAATGTACGAGGATCCTGATGTCCTTTTTAATAGCTACTTAGTAATCCATGACATGAATGTCCCACCTCCTCATCTACTTAGCCAGCTCCATGCTGATTTTCATTAGATTTTTTCCAAGTTTTTACTATTTCAAATAGTGCCGCAATTAAAATCCTTGCTTTGATGTTTGTTATTTTTCTAAGTCTAATTCTAGCAAAAATCCCCAGAATAATCAAATAGATGAAAAATTATATCTTGTTCTATTTTTTAAAATATATTTTATTGATTTTTTACAGAGAGGAAGAGAGAGGGATAGTTAGAAACATCGATGAGAGGGAAATATCGATCAGCTGCCTCTTGCACGCCTCCCTACTGGGGATGTGCCCGCAAGCAAGGTACATGCCCTTGGCCGGAATCGAACCTGGGACCTTTCAATCCACAGGCCAATGCTCTATCCACTGAGCCAAACTGGTCAGGGCTCTTGTTCTATTTTTAATTTATTTTATTATTGAGAATGAAAGAATTCTATGGATCATTCATTCATTATTTTGCATTCCTTTAATCATTCATTCACCCAATTAATTCTGCAGCCTATTGCTGAGCCCCACATGTACCAAAGGCTGCCAGAGACGGGGAATTGAAACAGTGCCCAGTGAGCTGGGAAGGAGGGGGTTGTAAATTAACTTCCATTTTACATGTGCTATGTACGCTGACACACAAGATTCAGGCAGACTCCCAGCCCAGACTGGGAGCTTCAAGGAAGGCTTTCAGATCCATGTGGCTCTTATACTGAATTTTGAAAGATAAACAAGAGTTAGCCAGGTAAAGAGCAGAGGACATTCTCGCAGAGGGAGCAGCATGGGCAAGGAAGTTGTGAAGGTGTGAGAACTGCTTGTGGTTCAGTGTGGTCACAGGTGTGAATTGGGGAGCAGAGAGAGGAGTGAAGGGGGCAGGAGCAGGTCTGAGGCAGGGGTAGGCTGTGCCCAGGAGGATGGTTTTAGAGCTAAGTTTGCAGAGAACCCCCTCCCCTCCCTCCCCACCTCCCCGCCTCCCCCCCTTCCCCCCCAGGAGCCTGAGACCTTTCAGGCACACTCACTTCACAAGGCCCAATTAGGGCCTACCTGATGCTTCACCATGTTAGGACCTGCCCAGCCCCTGGCAGACCTTTTTTTTTTTTTTTTAAATATATTTTTATTGATTTTGGAGATGAAGGGAGTGGGACAAAGAGATAGAAACATCAGTGATGAAAGGGAATCACTGATTGGCTGCCTCCTGCCCACCCCACACTGGGGATCGAACCTGCAACCCGGGCATGTCTGGACCAGAATTGAACCTGAGACCCCTCAATCCGCAGGCTGCTCTATCCACTGAGCCAAACCAGCCAGGGCCTGGCTGGCCTCTTCCCCACTCCCCCAGAAAGATATTTCTCTTTTCTGCCCTGTGGCCAACTGAGCTGTGAGGACAGGGCCACAGAGAAATAAGTGGCTTGAGCAAGTTTGCTCAGTCAGGAGCTAGCTACATAGGGGCTACAAGATCAGAGACATTGGAGGGGCCTTTGTTAATGGGGAGGAAAGGTCCCTTGAGGACACCATGGAGAAAAGGGACAAAGGTGGGAGTGTGAAGGGTGTCATGTCTCTGACCAGCAGGCACTGGGGCCTGCTGATATTTTCCCATTGGCTACTCTTGTCCCGGCATCAAGACCAGGACAAGAGCTGAGACTAACTCAATATTGAAGGGAGGTCAAAACAACTTCTAAGACCTCAGCAGATGTAGGAGCTTGATCATTGCCCATGGTAATGAGGTGATGGGGTGGAGAGTCAGCAAGGTCATGGGAATTGGGCCGTAGGTTAGAAGGAAATATAATACAAGCGCATTTTCATCAGCCCCAGGTGGCATCTTCTGCATTCCTCCTTATCCCATGAAGTAGTAAACTCAAAGTGGTGTGACATCACCCATTACACTATCAATTTTATCATAATCATTACTATCTCCCTTATCCACCTCTGACTCTCCTACCCACCATTCCAGCACCATCATCACTCAAATCACAGATACCCTTCTCCTAAACTAGGCTCCATCACCACCATCATTGCTATCACCATTACCACCACTTTCATGACTACAACCACCACCACCATCAGTACCATCTATACAATCCTCATCATCACAACTGCCCTCATAACCACATCACTATTACCATTATCCCTAGCCCCATACCTTCATCCTTACTTCAGTAGCCCCATCACCATCATTTCTACCATCAGTATTCCCACCTCCATCACTACTACACCATCTCATCATCATACTTACCATTACAAGGATTCCATCAGTACCACCATCAACATAGGAAATGATTACATGGGTTCTTGCAATGGGTAATGGTCAGTGAAACCCCAAGATAGGGAGGTTAGCTGAGGTCACTCAATGCAGAGGGGAGTAAAAGAGTAAGAAGTCCTAAAGTATAAGAAGTCTCTATTGCAAGCAATCCCAAATAGGGAATTGTTTGTCTTAGGAACTCATTCTTCCCCAAATCTTCTAACAGTTCTAGTAATAATTTCAACTAAGGAGTTGTTATTTTTCCAGTGCACAAGGTTCCTTCCCATCTAGTCTGGTGTAAATGAAGGTCTCCTCCATCTTGGCCTCTGAGCTCAGGTTTGGATTTCCAGGTGGGAGGAGGATGGGGATAGTTAAAAATTTAATCAAAACAAGTTCTTAACTGGTGATTCAGAGCTTATCTGCCTTCTGGTTAGACTCTTGGCATTTCATACCTTGCCTGTCCAGATCTATCATCTGCCTCTACACATCATGGTCATTGTCACCATCATTCCTTGATGCCATCAGAGAGGCGAGCCACCATATGGGCTGAAGGCAAGGAAGTAAGATGAAACTAGGCGTACAGTTAATGCCAAAATTACTCGCTGTAGAAAGGAGCTGCAGATTTAGATCTGGGTTTCCTAGGCGCCAGTGCAAAGAGGGAAAGGTGACCATTACATGACTATCAGCTATTTTTTATGTTAAGGCAGGAGAGAAATCCCCATTGTGAAAACAAAGGCATCACAGCCAATGCCCAGGGCTGGCCTCATGGTTGTTGTCTCAGTCTGTGGAAAAACCTGAGTCGTCCCCTGTGGAGCCACTGAATGAACCATAGAAATGAGATGGCAGCAAAACTTACCTCCCAGGAGCTGCAAAGTGTTGTGGTGTTTTATATTTTAATATAAATAATATGATTATACTAGAGGCCTGGTGCACAAAAATTTGTGCATTTGGGGGGGGGGGGGAGGTCCCTCAGCCCGGTCTGTGCCCTCTTGCAGTCTGGGACCCCTTAGGGGATGGCCACCTGCTGGCTTAGGCCCACTCCCTGGGGGATTGGGCCTAAGCTGGCAGTCAGACATCCTTCTGGCAGCCTGGAAGCCCTTGGGGGATGTCCACTTGCCAGTGGGGACCAGGCCTAAGCTGCAGTTGGACATCCTTAGTGCTGCTGAGGAGGTGGGAGAAGCTCCCACCACCACTGCTGTACTGGCAGCCGTCAGCCTGGTTTGTGGCTGAGCAGAGCTCCCCCTGTGGGAGCGCACTGACCACTAGGGGGAAGCTCCTGCATTGAGCATCTGCCCCCTGGTGGCCAGTCATTCCCAGTAGTTCTGCTATTAGGGTCAATTTGCATATTACCCTGTTATTATACAGGAGTGCCTGGCCAGCCTGGGTAAGGGGCTGATGGCTGTTTGCAGGCTGGCCACAGCTCCTTCAGTGTGGGGGTCCCCACTAGGGTGCCTGGGAAGCCTGAGTGAGGGGCTGAGGGACATTTTCAGACTGGCCAGACCCCCTTCAGTGGGGGGTGGGAGTCCTGCTGGGGTGCCTGGCCAGTTTGGGTAAATGGCTGATGGCAGTTTGCAGGCTGGCCAAGCCCCCCAGAGGGGACCCTCACCCCATGAGGGTGTGGCCAGCCTGGGTGAGGGGCTGATGGCTGTTTGCAGGCTGGCCACAGCCCCTTCAGGGTGGGGATCCCCACTGAGGTGCCTGGCCATCCTGGGTGAGGGGCTGAGGGCGTTTTCAGGCTGGCTAAGCCCCTGAGCAGGGACCCTCACCCCATGAGGGTGTGGCCATCCTGAGTGAGGGGTTGATGGCTGTTTGCAGGCTGGCCACAGCCCCCAGCCACCCAAGCTACCGGTGGAGGCTGGCTGGAAGCAGGTATCTGGGATTTGTTTATCTTCTATAATTGAAACTTTGTTGCCATGAGCGGAGGCCACTGTCGGCTCAGGGCTGGCGGGAAGCTTGGCTTCCTCCATCGCCCGGGCAACCAATCCTTCTGCTTGCTCCAGCTCCATGGCTGCCGGCCGCCATCTTGGTTGAGTTAATTTGCATATAGTCGCTCTGATGGGCTGGTGGGCGTTGCTTAGGGCATGGCAAAGGTGTGGTCAATTAGCATCTTTGTCTTTTATTAGTGTAGATAATATTAAATGATAATATTAAGTGTGGGATCACATGTGAGTGATAGCAAATGGGATAGGAGTGGTCTTACCCTTGAGCTGGTCTCCAGAATGCCTTGGGCATCCACCAGAGGAATAAGATGAAGGCCAGTGGTGCAAGGTGTGAGGTGCCAACAGGCTGGTGTGTTTGGGGAACTGGAGGGAAGGGGGCCTTGTTGGGAGGGGCCAGAGGCAGGTGGAGAGAAGCCAGTCTTGGGGTCATATGGGTCAAGCTAGGGAGTTGGACTTTTGTTGGGGTCCAGCCCCAGCAGGTCCAGGGGTTCCCAAAGGTGTGGACGGAGTCAGCAAAGAATAAAGGATATGGAGGCAGCGTTCAGATCATCAGCATAGTTGGATTCTCTCTTTATTGTCCTGTTACATCTGTATTTATACCATTTGATCCTGTAAGCATGCCTCTATAATCACATCAGGGTATGTTTTGGGTAACCTTCTACAGTTCCTTGTTTCATTTCCATAGTTTCTTATCTGACCTTTGCCAAAAATCCTGTCTCTATCTAGTTCTGTTGATTTTAATCTTGTCTAGGTTAATCTCTGTGTTCCATTATAAGGGTTATTCCGAGGTCACTATTCTACTGCTCTACTGATAAGCTACAAGGAAGTGACTGAAGGAGATTATCCTACCCAGTAAAGGTTATGTCCTCCCAGCCCCGCTGCTTGCCTTCCCTGGGACTGCCCTGTGTCAGTGGGTCTCCAGGGGTACAGGCTTTGGTGCTTTCCCTGGTGGGCAGACCCCTGGGGATGTGGGCCCAACAAGTCCCAAATTTATTGCCAACAGTCTTAGTCCAAGTTCTTCATAAGTAGTACATGGCATTTCTGTAACACTAGGGGGTTTTACTGATTTATTCTCTTCCTTAGTCCTGTTAATCCCTAACTCCAGGGAAAAATCCCCACCTGGGGAAACAACCTTTTTCAGGGAGGTGGTTCTGGTTATAACACATAGCGCTAAGAGGGGGAGCAAACATATTAAGAACAGTATGTCCTATACTCCAGATACCCTGAAACATATGCTGTGCAGCTGTTTCTTCCCTGCAGTGACTGTGTCAAGCAACAAGGATGGACCAGCTTCCGGCAGACTTTCACCCTCCAGCAGTGAGAGATGGGGAAGGCTTTAAGCAGAGACACTCCTCTGTAACATTTGTTCTGAAATGTTCATTGTGGCAGGTATGTGGAGAGTGGGTTGAAAGGGGTGAGGTAAGTTAGGAAGGTTTATGTAACTCATTTGAACCCACCTGCTAGACTGCACCCTCACTGAGGGCAGGGATTGTGTCTGAGACATCTTTGTACCTCACTCTAGTGGGGTAGCACTAGAGACTCAACAAATATCTCTTACTTTTATCACCTCCTGTCACCACCTCCAAATCACTGCCCTCACCCCCATGCCTGTTATACCACCATGAACACACCGTGTCACTGACAGCCCTTTCCTCAGAGCTCTGTGAGGGTGCCCAGCCCAGTGCAGACTGGAACATCCCTAGCTCAGCAGCTGAGGTGAAAGGCCTGGGCCAGAGTCAGGGGTCCTAGTCCCCTCTTCAGTTCTGCTGCTGAGTCATCGTGTGATCCCAGCAAGCCACACACCCCATTTCCTTATCTGTTCAAAGTGGGGGCTATATGAAATTTATCATTTTCAATTTTTTTCAGAAAACTTGGGCTCTTAGAAGCCTATTTGCTGCCCAGCTGGCGTGGCTCAGTGGTTAAGCATCAACCTCAGAACCAGGGGTCATGGTTTGATTCCTGGTCAGGGCACATGCCCAGGTTGCATGCTTGATACCCAGTGTGGGTTGTGCAGGAGGCAGCCGATCAATGATTCTCTCTCATCATTGATGTTTCTCTCCCTCTCTCTTCCTCTCCGAAATCAATAAAAATATATTTTAAAAAAGAAGAAGCCTATTTGCTTAGAAACCTGGAGCCCTTGGAACACAATTTGATAACTTCCCAGCTCTGCCGACCTGGTGTTTGGAGAATCAGATCAGAAACACTTGACATTGCTGGTTTCTGCTGTGCTTTTGTGGCAGGGCTGTGAGAGAGCTGAGTGGGGAAGACAGACACATGCCGAGTCTTCGGCATTACACTTACCTATGGCAATCCCTCTCCTTCCTCACCACGCCCTCGGGGTAATCTAGGAAGCTCTTGGAAATAGGGGTGGGGGCAGGCAGGAGGGACTGTGGGTATAGGAAGAGCCCCTGAGTGAAGAAGGGGGAGGGTGATGGGTCTGGGATCCCCAGATTGGCCAGGCTGGTCAGTGTGGTTCCAGGTGTGTCTCAGGCTAGGGCATAAGCTCCAGGTGGGGACATAAATCTGAGAGGGTACAGAGAACACTCGTAGCTCAGCAGTAAAAACCCTTCACCTGGTTTTGAATCCTGGGCTGCTGTCCAGGCTGTGGTTGCAAATAGGCAAGGCTCACCTGGGTTTCATAGGACAAAGGGCATCCAAGGAGGTCTGGCACCATGCCGGGGAGACTCCTCCTCTTCGGGATCCTTGAAGCTCTGCTGATCAAGGGGCTATGGGCTCAGCTCCTACATACCCAGCTACCCATCATGGCAATCCACGGTTACCCCACTTAGTCCCTGAGCACTAATATGTAAGTCCCAGAGCCATGGAGTCAGTGACCCCTGAATGGATGGCAGCCCCCTCCCTCACAGACACTGGGCTGCACAGGCAGGGATCCCAAGGTGGCCAGGGAAGGCCCAGTCCTGGGCCAGCCTCCAAGGGCTGGATTGTGGCTGCAGGCTCCCTGCCCATTAGTCTATTTGCTCCCGCCTCCAGAGTCCAAGGGTCCATATGGTGGGTGGACTGAGCTGTGCTGACTACTACATAGGGAGCCCACACGGGGGACAGCTATTTGTGGGTGGCATGGGATTCGAGGAGCTGCTAGACCAGGCGGGTGGCTTTGGCCCCTTCCAACTGCGCAATGTGGCCCTGCTGGCCCTGCCCCGAATTCTGCTGCCCATGAACTTCCTCCTGCCCATCTTCCTGGCTGCTGTGCCTGCCCACCACTGTGCCCTGCCTGGTGCTCCTGCCAACTTCAGCCAGGACATGTGGCTGGAGGCCCACCTTCCCCGGGAGTCGGATGGCACACTCAGCTCCTGCTTCCGCTTCACCTACACCCAGGCCCTCCCCAACACTACGCTGGGGGGAGACGGGCAGAGTCGTGGGGAGCTGCAGGGTGAGCCCTCCACAGTGCCATGCCCTCAGGGCTGGGAGTACGACCACTCGGAGTTCTCCTCCACCATTGCAACGGAGGTACCTGAGCCAGGAGGCGGGGGGACACGTGAGTGGGATGGGTCTCATTATTTTACTTCTCAGAGTCTGTTTTCCCCTCTGTCGATATATTAATTAAAAGCAGAGGTTGTAGTAAGGAGCCCATACATGCGAGCTGCTATTATTAATTGGGAGGTAATTACGGCAGGAAAGGGCTGAGGTAGCTCTAGGGAGCTGGGGCTGAGAGTTGAGAAGGTTGTTTCTGCAGTAAGAGGTGGAGAAACAACAGAAGCCTCCTTCTCTTTCTGCCTCATTTGGGCCCCTGGTCTAGGATTTACAGAATCTGTCTGTAAATGGAGGTGCATGCAGGTGGGGAAAGAATCTCTCTGGGGAGGTACAGGTCTCCTGTTGTCATAGGCAAGGCCTTCCGTGGGGACAAAGTCTCCCACACCCAAGCTGAGGGGAACAGTTAGAGGTTTATTGTCTGACAAGGAGGTACAAGGATGGCACAGTTGACCTCAGAAGTACCCAGGGTCTGGAGTAGAGGGGTTGGTGCCAGTTGGGGAGGGGCCTGTGCCCACGGGAGGCCCCTCGTTGCCTGTCCCTGCAGTGGGACCTGGTGTGTGAGCAGAAAGGCCTGAACAGAGCCACTTCTACCTTCTTCTTCGTCGGTGTGCTGGTGGGGGCTGTGGCCTTCGGATACCTGTCTGACAGGTGGAGTGAGGTGGGGGGTTAATAAGGGAGTGGGGTGGAGAACCTTCTCCCACTAGCTGGGGTCTGGGCCTAGTCGACCTCTGTCTTGGGACCTCCCCTCTGCAGGGAACTAACTCTGCATGACCCCTGTGTAGGTTTGGGCGGCGCCGTCTGCTGCTGGTGGCCTACGTGAGTGCCCTGGGGATGGGCCTGGCATCTGCAGCCTCAGTCAGCTACATCATGTTTGTCATCACCCGCACCCTCACTGGCACAGCCCTGGCTGGCTTCACCATCATCGTGATGCCACTGGGTGAGGCAGGCAAAGAACGGGCAGGGCCCACAGGGCTGGAGGGAGGCAGTTGTCAAGGGTGAGACTGAGCCATGTGTCCCTGGCTAACTGCCCTCCTGTCTCTGGCTGTGGACAGAGTTGGAGTGGCTGGACGTGGGACACCGCACCGTGGCAGGGGTCCTGAGCAGCACCTTCTGGACGGGGGGAGTGATGCTGCTGGCGCTCGTCGGGTACCTGATACGGAACTGGCGGTGGCTTCTGCTGGCTGTCACCTTGCCTTGCGTCCCAGGCATCATCAGCCTCTGGTGAGGCCTGTGGGCAGCTGGGGAGTGAGAAGAAGCCAGAGACAGAATAATCAGGGGCTGAGATTCGAAGACAGTGAGACTGAAACAAAGAGAATGAAAAACAGTCCGTGACCCAGAGACAGAGACCAATACACGAGATGCAGAGAAACACAAAACAAAATATAAAGAGAGAGAGAGAGACAGACCAGTGAGAGAGAGTGAGTGACAGAGCCCAGGGCTGAAAGGCAGGTTCAGAGAGGCAGGTGGAGATGGATGCAAGAGGGACATGAGAGACAGAGCCAAGCACAAACTGAGGCTGGTGCCCTGGAGGACAGAGCCAGCATGGAGTAGGAAGGCCAAGTAGAGGGAAGGCGGGCAGTGTGGGCATTTCATTGCCTCCCCCAAATGAGCTGGGTTTGAATGACACCTCTGGGTCTGTCTCTCATTCATCCTATGCCCTCCTGTCACCTGTGGGAGAAGTGGGTGGCTGGTCCTGGGGGCTGAGGTCTTGGGGGTGACACCAATTCGGTTGAATAGAAAAGTGACTCCGGGCTATGGAGAACCTAGGCCTGGGGAAAGGTGGCTTCTAAGTTGGGCCTTAAAACGAATAAAAGTTCATCAGGTGAGGAGGGTTGGGAAGATGCTGCAGGCTGAGAAACAGCTTGTGGTGTGCCCAGGAGGGAGACATGACTTAGAGTGCTGACTGAAAGGCCTCCTGCTGTCCCCCAGGTGGGTGCCTGAGTCTGCACGCTGGCTTCTGACTCAGGGCCGTGTGGAGGAGGCCCACAGGTACCTGCTCTGCTGTGCCAGGCTCAATGGGCGGCCTGTGGGTGAGGACAGCCTGAGCCTGGAGGTGAGGGTGAATGTGTGTGTGAGAGCATGCAAGTACATGTGAGTGTGTGGCGTGTGTCAAGCACTCCCTTCCTGGGGCCCACTGTGTGTGCAGGAAGAGCTCCCTGGTCCAATGCAGAGTTCTCCCAGGATATCCTCTGGCGGGCCACACCCTCGGCGGTTTACCCTGCTCAGCTCCCATGTGCATCCATCTCTCTCCTCCAGTGCAGAAGGGAGGAATAGAGACCCAGAGAGGGCAATGTGCCTTGCTAAGGCCACACGGTCAACTCCATGTCACAAACTCTCCTCCCCCACCAGGCCCTGCGCAAAGTAGCAGCCGCGGAGCGGGTGGTCCGAAGACCTTCCTACTTGGATCTGTTTCGGACCCCGCGGCTCCGACGCATCTCGCTGTGCTGCATGATGGTGTGGTGAGGAGGGGCTGGCCTGGCGGGGTGAGGGTGGGGGCGCGGAGGGAGGGGCTGACCTCAGGATGATGCTGAGTATAACAGGAAACAGGACAAGTAAACTGTAAATGTGGAGGGCAGGGTGGGGGTATTGGATGGGGGTGGGGATGATGGAGTTCTGGAAGGTCAGAAGATGGAGTCGGCATCAGTCACGTGGGTTCAAATTCAGGCTCTTGCCTTTCCTTATTGGGAGACCTTGGACAGGTAGAAGGGACGCTGTTCGTTCCTACCTCGCAGGGTTGCTGTGAAGATTAGGCAAAGCAGCTTTGGCCACAAGGGGGAGGTGGTCTCTCCTAAAGCCCAAGTTCCCTGAGAGGACACGGTGGGTGGGAAGGAGGCCCCTGAGTGGCCCTGTGACCCCTCTCAGGTTTGGAGTGAATTTCTCCTATTACGGCCTGAGCCTGGACATATCGGGGCTGGGGCTGGACGTGTACCAGACGCAGCTGCTGTTCGGGGCCGTGGAGCTGCCCGCCAAGCTGCTGGTCTACTTGTCGGTGCGCCACGCTGGACGCCGCCTCACACAGGCAGGGACGCTGCTGGGCACTGCCCTTACCTTGGGCTTCAGGCTGCTGGTGCCCACCGGTGAGCCTGGCGCTGGCCCCGCCCACTCGCCCAGGCCCCGCCTCCTGGCCAAGAGCCCCCGCCCTTTCCCAGCCAATGACGGTGTGCCCTCTCTGAAGACTCCGCCTTCTGTCCTGAACCCTCTCCTCCAGAGAAGGCGTACTGGAGCACCGCCCTGGCGGTGACCGGGAAAGGGTTTTCCGAAGCTGCCTTCACCACTGCCTACTTGTTCACCTCGGAGCTGTACCCTACTGTGCTCAGGTGAGGGGAGCCCGAGTCCAGGCAACCCTGGGGAGAGGGTTAGTTAGTCTCATCTCTTCCCAACACCCCCACATGCACACAACACACTGCACCCCCGTCCCTCTCACCCATTCCCTGCACAGCACTCGGAATACGGAGGTAATCAGAGCCTCTGTTGGCCTCAACCTGGGAGAAGGTGGGCCATTTTATCTTCGTCACTAAGTGACCCCGAGGGAGGCCAGACGTCTCTGGGCCTCCTTTAAAAGAAAGCAGTGGCCAGAAGCCCCGTCTGCCCACCCCGTCCCATCTCCCCGCAGCCCAGGCAGAGCTGCCCTGGGGAGTTGTGTCTGGACATAAGGCCTGGCCCCTATCAACTAGCTATTGGCAGGTGAGGAGGCGGCGTGTAGGCAGCCGAGAATGATTAGAAAGCCTTGCACCTCCTCTGACAACATGGCATAATCTATGAGCTGCTGGCCCTCTTCCTTCCACACTGCTTTTCCCCACCCCCTTTCCTGTGACGTTTCTTTCCCTTCAATGATACCTGACTGTCCTCTGTCAGAATGGGGCCCCATCCTCTGGTGGGTGTTGACTTGGGCGGGGCCTTGGCCAGGGGTGGGTGGGAAGACCACCCAAAAGGAGCCTCAGTGCTCTTAGCTGTCTGGGGAGGAAAGGGGGTACCAACAGGGGTACTCCCTGCCAGCCGGGGAGAGCCCCATGAGGCGTGACTCCGAGTAGCTGTGAGCACCAACGCCTGCCCCACCCTTTCTCTGAACAGACAGACAGGGATGGGGCTGACCGCACTGGTAGGCCGGCTTGGGGGCTCTTTGGCTCCACTGGTGGCCTTGCTGGATGGAGTATGGCTGTCACTGCCCAAGCTCACTTATGGGGGGATTGCCCTGCTGGCTGCCTGCACTGCTCTCCTCCTGCCAGAGACAAGGAAGGCACAGCTGCCAGAGACCATCCAGGATGTGGAGGGGAAGAGGTGTGTACACTTGCATGTGGGTATGGGTGCTCAGGTACCTGACACCTTAGGTAGGATTCAGAGGAAGACATGTCTGTATCTGGTACATCTATGCAAGTATGCTTTGGTGCATGACCTAAAGTATGTAAATTGTGTGTATAAAAGCATGTTCGAGTCCATATCCATGTGTGTGTACATAAATACCTAAGACTGTCTAGGAAGAGGTGGATGTATGCACACTCAGGTATACCTGTACATCAGGGATGTGTATAAGCATGTGTAGGAGTCCCTTGTGGGAGTACACACATTTATATACCAAGAGTTGGGGAAACCCTAGGTCAGCACTAATGGGGAAGGCTGGGGTGGTAGACTCAGGGGCTAAACCCCACCATTATTCACGACTCCTTCCTCCCCAATGCCCCGTCCAGCCTTCAGGAAGAACAGATGCCCATGAAGCAGGTCCATGACTGAGTGGTCTCAGGAGCAGGCACTCCACAGAAGTTCTGGACCAGGGCTGGGGGCACTGAGCCCCCTGCTCAGGGTTGGATTTGCCAACGCCATTCTCTGTGCTCATCCAACTGCTAGCAACAGAGTGACTTCCAAAATGCAGTGGACTGCTGGAGAATTCTGGTACCTCTCTCTTGGCTAAGCGGATTCTATAAATAAAGGTTCCCCCTGGGTTGGGGCAGCGGTATGGAGCTGTGGGATGAGCCCTGAATGGGAAGCCACTGAGTCTGGTGCTGGCTTCTGATCTGACCTTTGCCACTGATTTGCTGTGTGACCTTGGGCATTTCCCTTTTGGGGCCTCAGTTTGTTCATCTCTCAAATGGATAATGAAACTTCTTAACAGACCTCACCACAGGATCTATCTGTTGTCACACTCAATGAGGTGCAGAATAAGGTGCTTCTTCTAGAGATGGTGCTATGATGACGTCTGTGGGCATGCTTTTCACTGTGTAATGCTGGAGGCTGCCCAATGCCAGGGCCAGGAGAACAGAGCTCTTTGTTCCATAGCTGGTCTTACTACCTCCCTGGCACTTTGTAGGGTAATGCATTCTCCACCGCCACCACCGCCCCCGAACCCACTGTCTAGGCCTCATGCCCAAAGAAGAAATGAAGACATGGGAGCCAACATTTTATTGGAGAAGGCTGAATAAACACAAGTTTTATGAGTACCTTGAAGTTATAGAATTTGCTGGGGAAAGGAATTGGAAAGGACAAGAGGCCAACATTCAAAATGGGGTGGACCAGTTCCCCTGAGCAGATAGGAATGAGAAAGGGAGGAGTTGGCAGAGAAAGTCTAGACTTCCTGGTCTGCTATGGAGCCGAGGCCCACACTGCCAGAATCCCATCCTCCCCTACCTCTAAGGGATTGAAGAATTCTGTAGCTCCCATTGGATCACGGAGGGGATGACGGGAGGCCTGAGTTAGGGTGACTTCTGTAAGCATCTCATTTGGATTTTATCTCCACGGGGTCATAGATGTAGCAGCCCACATCACCAATGTTCACACCTGAGGGAGAGAGCCTCATCACTCAGGGCCTTGGGGCCAGGGGGGACTGGGCTTAGGGCTGGAGGGAACTGGGAGGGACCTGGGATATATCTGAGTACAGGGGAAGTTGTCCACACATCCCCACAGACCCACATGCCATACTTTAAGCCCAGTGTCTAGGGTGGGGCTGCCCACCTTTGGGGCCAAACAGGTAGCCGTAGCAGGGGATGTGGCAGTAGGGGACGCCGTCATGCTGGGACACAGAGAGAAAGAGAGCACTCTCAGCTTGGCTCTTTTCTATCTCAGCCTCTCTCCTCCCAGCATAACCACCCATTCCTTCACTGCTCACCTCAGCATGACTCCCAGCAGTCAGGGTCTTCCGGCAGCGCTGGCACCTCAGACAGGGTCGGTGCCAATTTCTGCCCAAAGACATCACCTTCTCAGCTGGTGGTGGAGAGAGTTAGTAACCCTAGGGGCAGGGCAGGGACCCTTGCACCACCTCCCTGCCCTTTGATGCCCACCTTGTACTCCCCTCCTTTCACTTTCTCTTGTCACTTACCAAAATAGACAGGTTCCTCACAGCCAGGGCACAGCGAGGTCTCCCCAGTGAATGTCTTCATGTGGGAAGGGCCTTTAAGGGGAAGAAGCCCTGGCTAGGGCTGAGGTGGAGGCCAGGCCTAAGTAGGGCCCTCTAGCACCAGTCTGCATATGGCACTGTCCTCTTCCCAAAGCCATGCTCACTCCAGAGCTTCCCATCAGGTGGCCATAAGTATGCCTTCCTCAGACAGAGCTGAGTCCCCTCTGATCCCACCCCCTGTCCCATCCCTATCTGCAGGAGGGACCACCTACTTCCTTCTCGTCCTCTCAGGGGTTCAGGTGCCCACCAGCCCAACCCTGTCAGCAACTCAATCCTCAGGAAACCTGAGCTGATATAAGAGCTGCCCAGGGCAGGGGTGTCAGGTGTTTGGGGAGCACGGTGTCACTGCCCACTGTAGGGGACAGGAGAAAGTAACAGAGGGGAGCAGTGGAAGAATGTGAGGGACTGGCCTGTCTCGATGACTCCTCGTAAGTCATTCCTTCCATGGTCTTGCCTGGGAAAGCCTGACTTCCAGGCTAGCTTTGCCTCTGACTGGCTGTGACTACACAAGGTCACTTGCCCTCTCTGACCTCAGTTTCCTCGCCTATAAAATGGGGGCGGTAATGCCATTTGCCCACCTTACCTATCAGCTCAGCAGCTGACATGAGGAAACATAAAAACTGGTCTTGGATAATGGAAGATTTTGCCATGAACAAAGTTGTAGGAATGTGAGGCATAGGACTATGTGAGAGACTGCTACCTGCTTCCACCCCGTTCCCCAGCCTAGGAAGGATCAGAAGGAGGGGGCTCAGCCTCACTTACTTTTCTTGCGCTGGGGGAGGCCAGTCCTGGGTCTTGGGGGGCTGAAACTGCTGGGGTCGAGGGGGGTGGTGTTGGCACGGGTGAGAATGGGAGAGTTGTAGAGGTAGGAGCCCACACCACCAATGTTCACCCCTGCAGAGAGAAGAGGGTAAGTCAGACTTGAGTCTCCAAGTCCCTGCCACAGAGAGGGTTTCCGCTGCACTCTGTCCCCTTCCAACCTGGTACTTACCACTGGGTCCGAAGAGAATCCCATAGCATGGCTTGTGGCAATACGGCCTCCCATTGTGCTAGGCACAAGCAGAAGAAAAGGGGTTGCTCAGGGATAAGGGGGCTTCTCCTGTGCCTCACAGGTCTTCCTACCAAACACACTGCCAGGTGTCTGCCTACTGGCCTGGGCTGGTGGGGCTGGGAGGGGCAAGGGTGGGCTGGCATGCCAGAATTGCCGCTGTGGTCAGGGGAAAAGGGCAAGAGCAGATCAGGAAGCAGTGCTGCTGCCTTCTCCTCCCCCTCAAATGGCATGGGGCTCACCAGTACTACTCAGGGTCCCCAAATCCTGGCTGGTGTGGGGCCCACCCTGGAAGTGGTTTTGGGAGTTGGCACTGAGGTTGCCTTTGGTGAGCTGACAGGGCCACAGTGTGGCTGGTGCCTGGGGGACAGTAACAGACATAGGGTGGTGTGCCCCAGATAGGTCTCACCTCTGCATGCCCTCCTGGGGACAGGACACTGTGGCAGTGCTCACATTTCAGGCAGAAGCGGTGCCAGTTCTTGCCCAGGGAGCTCACCTTCTCCGCTGTAGGGAACAAGGTGGAACCAGGCTGCCAATCGCCCTCCTTTCCCCCCTCAGCCCCATCCTGCTTCCGGGAGACGGTGGGGAGTGTCTCCAGGAGGCCAGCTCCATCCCGCCAGAGTGCCGGTCCCACAGCTAGAAGGGAGTCTGGGGTTGCACCCGCGCCTGTTCCTCTTGTCCTCAGGGAACCCAGCGGTTCACACTCGCCCAGTTTTCTCCCGCTTCTCAGCCCGGGCCTCACCGAAGAAAACGGGTTGCTGGCAACGTGGGCAGGTCCAACTCATGGCTCCGCTCAGGTAAGCTGGTTGCTGCACACAGTAGGCACCCAGCAGGGACTCCGTTCCACCCTCTCCACTGGCTCCACCCATGACTCAGCTTGGAGCCTCATTGGGCTGAACCCCCTGTTCCTCAAAGCCCATTAGTTGCCAGAAATTTAGCACTACTCCACCTGGGGGACGCTGGCGCCTTCGCAATTACTTCCAAACACTAAAGCCTCTCACCCTCCGAGAAGTGAGAAGGTCCTGAAGCCAGACTGGGAAAAGGGAGCAATGAAGACACTTGGTACTAGTTTCTGGCTTGGTACGGAGAGGGAGAATGCCTTGAGTGTAGACACCATGAAAGCACTATTATTTCAAACCCAAAGCGAGGGGTTAGGGGTTCTTTGAAATGGTTTAATTCCATCTTGGCAGTCTCACAGGCGATTAAGAGCACCGGAGTCTGCAGTCCATCTCTGCTACAGGTAAATTACTTAACCATCCTCTGCCTCTGTTCTGTACAATACTATGATGATAAGTCTCTACCTCATAGCATTGTTGTGAGAATTATTTACGTTAATACATGCAGAGTGCTCAAACAGCACCTAGCATTTAAATGCTATAAAGCAATCTCTACCATAATGAACTCTTAGTTTGGAAGCCTCAAAGGGTGGTTCTGCAAACAATGGTTTGCTTGTAAAATTATGCTTATTAAATTTAAACTATAATTCAGTCACCAATTACATATTCCTAATTTAGTTTAAGATGTTTTAATATTTATTAAAAGTAGCTCAACAGCCCAGCACGGTGGTTCAGTGGTTGAGCATCGATCCATGAACCAGGAGATCATGGTTCGATTCCTGGTCAGGGGACATGCCGGGTTGCAGGTTCAATCCCCAATGTGGGATGTGCAGGAGGCAGCTGACCAATGATTCTCTCTCATCATTGATGTTTCTATCCCTCTCTCCCTCTTCCTTCCTCTCTGAAATAATAATTTTTTAAAAAAGTAGCTCAGCAGTGCTTCAAAGGACACTTTAAAAATGGAACCTCACAGAATGGCAGAAAAACATTTGCAAACATGTATCTGATAAGGGTCTAGTAACCTGAATATATATAAAGGACTGTTACAACTCAATAATAAAAAGACAACCCAATTAAAAAAAGGAGCAAAGAATTTGAATAGGCATTTTTTCCAAAGAAGATAGAAACATTGTTAAACCAAATAAGCCAGACATATAACACCACCACATATTTTATGATTCCATTGATATAAAATGTCCAGAGTAGGAAACCCACCGAGAGAGATTAGTGGTTGCTCAGGGTTTTGGGAAAGGGCTAACGGGTATGAGATCTCTTTAGGGGAAGATGAAAATGATCTGGAATTAGATATTGGTGGTAGTTGCACAACCTTAGGAATATATGAAAAATCAATAAATTGTACACCTCAAAAGGGTGAACTTTATGGTATGTGAATGTCTCAATGTTTCAGTTTCTCAGTAATAATGATGATTATAACAATAATAATGCCTTAAGTGAACTACTGAAAAAAAAATGGTAGCCTAGCAAATGAGGGATTAAGAGAGAGCTGATTACTTTGTACACCAGCAGAGCAGACCAGCTTGATAAAATATCATGGTGAAATGAAGTTTTTTCTGGAGTAAGTTCCTCTGTGGGTTTTTGTTTTAAATATGTTTTTACTGATTTTAGAGATAGAGAGGAATGGTGAGGGAAAAAGAGATAAAACATTGATGTGATTGCCTCCCATAAGCACCCCACCTGGGGATCAAACCCGTAAGCTGGGTATGTTCCCTGACTGGGAGGTTAAACCAGGGATCTTCCAGTGTACAGGCTACACTCAACCTGAACAACACCGGCCAGGGCTAAGTTCCTGTTTTGTAAAGTCAGTTCAGAAGGGCTTAAGGGTGTGTGGGTGGGTGTGTACACACACATCATTGGGCTGCAGTGTTGTGCCCTGTTGGGTAAAAAGAGTCACTCTCTGAACTTAAGTCTCCTCAGTTGGGCCATAGGGATGGGACTGGTGTCTACAAACTTCCACTTAGCACTCCTGTTTCCCTCACTTGTCTTCATCAGTACTTTCTGATCATAATTCCTCATTGATTTCTAAACATACAAGTCTTGCACACTGTGAAAGAAACTTTTCTATACTTTCTCATTATTTGTTTCTTGTTTCGGGGAATATTTCAAGATCCTTAGATTTATAACTGTTTCTTGAAGGGCTTCTTTTTAATAAACTTGAAAAATATTAGTTTTGGTCTCCACTGATATTTTACTCTTATGTTTCTGCCTCTCTCATTTGTTTCTTCTTGTAGAAGGTAGCTCGAGGTTCGGTGCCTTTGCTCTCTATGGCACTAATGAAGAAGGTCCCATTTCAGGAGATTGGGAGGACTTGTATTTATTCTTAGATATGCTGCCTCCTTTAGTAAGGGCTAGCTTCATCTGCCCAAGAATCCATCTTCAGCATTTCCAGGGCACATCAGTTAATCCTTTCCTAAGACTGCCTAGTTCTTTCTGCTTTGGATCATATTATACACATGCCCTGGCCTCCTAGACAGGTCATTTTTATCCTAGCATCCAGCACAGGGCCCCACTAGAAAAAACAGGCATCAAAGTGTGAGTACCATGCTGCTTCTACACAACTTACAATGTCAGAGGGACAAATGCTTTACTGCTCCCCATCTTCTGTGGCGTTACTATATTGTATGTCATGACAAACATAGTATGTCTCATCTCTTCTATTTCTTCACTTAGGAAAGACTAGTTGAGACTCCTCCTTTCTAAATGTTTGCCATCTATATGCAGGTACAGCAAATCACAATATTCCATTCTTCTTGTCTGGTTTCCATTATTCTGACTCTAAAAGAGGCTTTGTAAAGAAATGCTTACAGGGCCCTAACCGGTTTGGCTCAGTAGGTAGAGCATCGGCCTGCGGACTGAAGGGTCCCAGGTTCGATTCTGGTCAAGGGCATGTACCTTGGTTGCGGGCACATCCCCAGTCGGGAGCGTGCAGGAGGCAGCCGATCGATGTTTCTAACTCTCTATCTCTCTCCCTTCCTCTCTGTAAAAAAATCAATAAAATATATTTTTTTTAAAAAAGAATGCTTATAGGGGTGCCCTCCCTCTTGGCACCCTGGCCTTTCTTCCCTCTCAGGCATGCATCTCCTAAACTCTAAGGATCCCCACTAGACTTGCAATCCAGGGAGCAATGGGCAGCAGCAGTTAATCCTGGGCTAACCTGTCTCCAAGGCCCCTTTTCTCTGATTTTGCAGTGAGCAGCCCCACCTAGGTTCATTTCTTTCCTATAACATTTCTAGAGCCAAAAGCAGCTCTGTTTAGGTTCTCTCCTATTGATTCTTCTATCCTAAGCCCTTCCTTATTTAACTGCCCCCAGCTTTAATAAACATACTTAAAAATGTTATTAAAAAAAGAATGCTAACAGGGAAAATGAACATTTCTTATAGGAATGTACTTACAGTTGCTGACAATGGCTGTTTTGAATACTATGTGTGACTAAACCTCTAAAATGATATTATAACAAAAACCACAAATGGATAAGTCCAGTTGAGTGTAGGTACAGTAGCCCCCCTTATCTGCAGGAGATATGCCCCAAGACCCTCAGTGCATGCCTGAAAGCACAAATACTGAACCCTGTATAGACTTTGTTTTTTCCTATACATAATTACCTACGATAAAGTTTAATTTATAAATTAGATACATAAGATAGTAACAATAACTAATAACAGAACAATTATAATAATAGAAGCAAAGTAAGGATTACATGAACGCAAGCACTGAGATGCAGCAACAGTTGATCTGATAACCAAGATGGCTACAAAGTGACTAACAGACAGGTAGCAGATACAATGTGGATATGCTGGATAAAGACATGGTTCACATTCCAGGCCAGATGAAGTGGGACTACATGAGATTTCATTATGCTACTCAGAACAGTTCACAATTTAAAACTTAAGAATTGTTTATTTCTGGAATTTTCCATTTAGTATTTTAGGTTGACTGCCGGTAACTGAAACTGCAGAATGTGAAACTGCGGATAAGGGGGGACTATTGTATTACCTACTCAACTGTCAGGGTGCAGCTTCTGTCATCCCTTTTTTTGTTTAAAATATATTTTTATTGATTTCAGAGAGGAAGGGAGAGGGAGATAGAAACATTAACCGGCTGCCTCCTGCATGCTCCTTATTGGGGTTCAAGCTTACAACCTGGGCATGTGCCCTGACTGGGAATTGAACTATGACCTCCTAGTTCAAAGACTGATGCTCAACCACTGAGCCACAACAGCTGGGCTGTGTCATCCCTTATAGGGAGGCAGCCCCCGCTTTCATAACGATGATTGTTCTCTTGGTGTCCCCCACTCCCTGCTTTTCCTGCACAGACCTCTGTCACAGTATCTGTAAATGCTGTATTACACTTACTATTTATTTGCCTGACTTTCTTCAATTAACAGGATTGACCAACTAATCTGTGTACCTATAGCACTAAGTATGGTATGGGTGCTCAGTAAATGATCCTTATTATTATTAAAATTTACCATTAACACTTTTTACCTCATGTTTTTAGGTAGATGTATATTTTAGGGTTGTTATGTTTTCTTGATGAATCAATCCCTTTACTTTTGTTGTTAGGCAAGAAAAAAGCGTTTCACTCCAGGTGAGTGGTGGAGAATTACTTCAAACACCTGGAGGGCCATCACATGGAAGAGGCATTAGGGCACTACCAAGACCCCTGGCTAGAGGGGTCTTAGTAGAAAAATACAGGAAAGCAGATTTGGATTCAGTCCGAAAAAGAACTTTCTAATAGAGCCCAAACATGGAGTGGCTGCTTTAGACAGCAGTGAGCTTCCTGTCTCTGGGTGTCATAAGTAGCAATGGACAACAAACCAACTGATCATCAGTGTTGCAGAAGGGATGCAAGACAGACGAACCTTTAAGGTTTTGTCACAACTTGAGAATATATGATTTTGTAATTCCATTCCCAAAGAGAAGTTTGAAATTTGTATTACCAAGGAAGCATTGCTAAAATAGTGACAGCTACCACCTATGGAGTGCCAGTCATAGGCACTGTACCCGTTATTTCTGCCCCTACAACAACCTGATGAGGTAGTTATATGTTACATTACCAATTGTACCATAAAGGAAAGTAAGAAAAGAAATGGAGAAGCTAAGAAATCTGTTCAATATCACATAGAACCAAGCATTCTGATTCTTGAGCTCATACTTTGCGCTTTATGTTCCTAAGTATGGTTTCTGCTAAGTTGCCCATGTGTTTCAGTCTGAAAGACTATTCTGGTCTGCACAGCACGTCTATATCTGAAGAGAGCCTATTCTGGCAAATAATGTCATTAAGACTTTCTTAGTGCCCTTATGATAAAAGTTTTTAACTTCGCTCCAGGACCATCCACCTTTTTAGTCTTCTAGTCATTTCTCCTGTTGCATAACTCCTCCAAACACACTAATTGAGCTGCCAAAGCTCTTTCCTGTCTCTTTTGGGGAACTTACTTCCCAAGAGCTTCACCTCACTGATTCCTGCCTAACTTCAGCGTCTCCTCATCTACTCAATAACAGGATATTGGCCCAGGCACACTCTCATTTAGCATCCTGTGCTGGAGCATAGGGTGCATACAACGGGTGCATACAACCTATGACAATTTATTTTCCCTGAGTGCTGAACCAAATGTGGGGAAAAAGGCAGATGGAGACCTATGATAAAAGGCTAGGTTTGTAGATTAATGGGAGAGTAAAGCAGGCCTCCCAACCTCCTGTCCCCCAAATCTAGGCTTTGTCTATCCCATTAGTCTATGTGCTCCATGACAGCAGGGACCAGGACTGCTTTGCCAACCACTGTGTATGCTTCCCATGCCTTGTTCAATCTCTGGGACAGTGTTCAGTAAATACTTGCTGGTGAATGAACGTTAAATGTTATACACAAGTCTCTCTCAAGTGTGAGCAGATGAGGGCTGATGGGATAGATGTGGGATTAGGAGGGGACTGGTAGGGGTGGAGAGTTTTACAACAAAAGCCCTGGAGCAAGCGAAACTCAGTTGTTTTGAAGTAAGGACTCGGAAGTTTGTTTCTTAATATACATAAAGATCTGCATGTATGATGGAGTATGATTTAAACTGATTCTGGTTTTAAATACTAGGTAACTAATAAAGTAAAAAGAGAACTGAAAATTTGCCTTGGCAGGAAACCAGCCCCACTAACTACAGTAATTCACACGAACTTACTAATTAGGCTCAATTAGCAGGAAGTACAATTAAGTCTATAATTAAATACATGGCAAATGAGAGAACGTGGGAAAGTGTCATGTAAGCTATAAAGCATCTTACAAATATGGCTGCTTATTATGACAACTATAAATTCTGCTCATTTTATATCTTTGTAGGCTTGCTCAAATACATGGCTATATGCTTGTGACTTTTAAGGCATTATCAAAAACTTTGTTCTTACATGACTTTTTTGAAAGGTTTTACTTGGTTCTGGTATATTAATAAAAATCAGCCTTACCTCTTTATTGTGTTTCTTAATTTTTATAATCCATAACCCTGTGCTTTCTCACTCTATCTTCTGAATATAACCTCCAAGTAAAAAGCTTTACTCTCTGTAGTTTATATTACTTTAAAACACAAACAATAAAAATAGAAACACACACAAAAGAAATGCTTTCTTAAACACATACTAATCCTCCCACCTGCATAGAATTGCTGCTGTATAATCATATTATTTATGGTTCTTATAAGAGTCTGATTTTTTCCCTTTTTTCCAGCATCAACATGCCATCACATGAACCTGTTGAGAGTACTTTGTATATAGCTAGCTACTTGTGGTTAGCTATTGAGTTGACTACATTTTGTGACATCAGCTGGACTAATTCAGAATCAAGACTACAGAAAAGGATCCCCTGACCCTTCACCATGGCTACCTATGCTCATGAAAAAAAATCAACAACAGCTTTTAAAAAGTGTTTTCCATACAGAAGGCCGAGAGACATATGAAAACATGCTCAAAGTCACTAATCATCTGAGAGATGCAAATTAAAACAACGAGATACCATATCACACCTGTCAGAATGGCTATCAACAGATCAACAAACAAATGCTGGCGAGGATGTGGAGAAAAAGGAACCCTCATGCACTGCTGGTGGGAATGCAGACTGGTGCAGCCACTGTGGAAGACAGTATGGAGTTTCCTCAAAAAGTTAAAAATCGAACTCCCATTTGATCCAGTAATTCCACTTCTAGGACTATATCCCAAGGAACCAGAAACACCAATCAGAAAGGATATATGCACCCCTATGTTCATAGCAGCACAATGTACAATAGCCAAGATTTGGGAACAGCCTAAGTGCCCGTCAACAGATGAGTAGGTTAAAAAACTGTGGTACATCTACACAATGGAATACTACGCTGCTATAAAAGAAGAAGGAACGTTTACCATTTGCAACAGCATGGATGAACCTGGAGAGCATTATGCTAAGCAAAATAAGCCAGTCGGAGAAAGATAAATATATCATAAACTGATAAATATCAACATAAACTGATGAACAAAAATAGATCTAGAGACAAATGGCAGAGGAGGTGGAGGGTGGGGTTAGAGAGCAACCAAAGGACTTGTATGCATGCATATTAGCATAACCAATGGACACAGACACTGAGGTGGTAGGGGCTTGCCTGGGGTAGGAATGGCTGGGGTGGTGGGAGGGAGGTCAATCAGGGAAAAAGGAGACTTATGTAAAACTTTAGACAATAAAAATATAAATAAAAAATAAAATAAAAAGTGTTTTCTATGCAAAGATGTAGTTGGCTTCTCAATTATCACTCGGAAATGCATATTTCATCTAAAGTATATAAAAATAACTACCTATAAATAATTTGTAGCATGAAAAATGTATCCATGTGCTGGAAACTGAGAATAAAAAAAAGAGAAGTGAGATTTGGTGGTCAGCTTGTTTATCAAAGGTGACAATGCCCTACCAGCAATTTCCTCATCTTCTTATTAAGGTCTTGGTGGTAATTTTTTTTACAATATACAAAAATAGTCCTCACCACCATCATCACCTCCACTACCTCTTCTCCCACCCACCAAAAAAGAATAGTCCTTCCAGGTCATGAGACTATGTTAATGGAACTAAAACAATTTAATCTGATTAATTAAGGCAAGTACAAATGCTTACCTTTATAGAGTTTTCAGTTTCTTCATGAAGCTCAAGGTCACAGAATCAGGAGTCAATTTCCAGCCTCTTGCCAACTCCAAAATGTTTGATCTTTTTCTCTCCTGAACTTTTGGAACAGGCAGAGCTATAAGAACTTTATTTCTAATCTCTTACAAATCCCCCACCCCAACTATTACACACACAGAAGAGGACAGCAATTACCAGTATCTCAGTAGGGACAAGGACTTGAGCACCCATCTCTTGATAAGCAGCCACAAAGAAAATGGCTACAAAGAAGGCACTGAATCTTTGTAGCTCTATAGGCGACATTTTATTTTCTACTTAGAAGCAATTCCTTTGGAGAACTTAGTCTCCCCACATTCCACATTAATTCAACTTAGTCTAGATTGTTCAGTAGGGTAGACTCTGCCTTCCCATGGTGAGCTTATGACCTGGGCCTGGTCTGAGTGCTTCATCTACCTAGCCACAGTAATTGTTCAGAAATAGAAATGTGGCTCAAGTTACACTAATCAACATCCTCCCTGAGACTTTTCTAGTGTTATAAGGAAAAATACACTCTCATTTTCTAGAGCGAAGCCTATAAGGACCATGGTAGCTTGAGACTGTAGGGTTATCTTGCCCCTGAGTGGAGAGAAAATGAGGCCAAGCAGAGCTGAGGGAATAAAGAGAGTCCTGATGACATCTCTAACCTCCTGAATCTAACTGTACCTCAATTTCTCAGTTACCAAGGTGTAAGTTTTTTAAATCCTTTAATATATATATACTAGGGGCCCGGTGCACAAAATTCGTGCACTGGGTGTGTGTGTGGGTGGGGGGGGGAGTGTCCCTCAGCCCAGCCTGCCCCCTCTCACATACTGGGAGCCCTCAGGAGTTGACCCCCATCACCCTCCAATCGCAGGATCAGCCCCTTGCCCAGGCCTGACGCCTCTGACAGAGGCGTCAGGCCTGGGCAGGGGACCCTCATTTCCCCCCATCACTGGTTCTGCCCCCAGCCCAGGCCTGATGTCTCGGCCAGAGGCGTAGACTCACATCACCCTCCGATCGCCTGATTGGCCCCTTGCCCAGGCCTGATGCCTCCGCCAGAGGTGTCAGGCTTGGACAGGGGACCCCCATCCCCCCCCCGATCACTGGCTCTGACCCCTGCCCAGGCCTGAGGCCTCTGGCCCAGGAATCATGCCTGGGCAGGGGACCCCCATCTCCCTCTGATCGCTTGCTCCACCCCCTGCCCAAGCCTGACACCTCTGACCCAGGCTTCAGGCCTGGGCAAGGGGACCATCATATCCCTCCAATCCCCGGCTCCGCCCCCCGCCCAGGCCTGATGCCTTGGCCAGAGGAGTTGACCCTCATCACCCTCCGATCACCAATCACCGGATCGGCCCCTTGACCAGGCCTGAGGCCTCTGGCCGAGGCGTTAGGCCTGGGCAGGGGACCCCCAGCTCCCCGCGGTTGCAGGCTCCGCCCCTGGACAGGCCTAACGCCTCTGGCCGAGGCATCCGGCCCGGGCAGCGGGGACCCGCAGTGGCAGCGGGGGGCGCCGCAATCGTGGGCTCCGCTTTAGGCCCAGGCAAGGGATCCCTAGCTCCCGGGACTGCCAGCTTCGACCGTGCCCAGCTCCCATCGCTGGCTCCACCCCTACTTCCTGCTATCACTGGCCAGGGCGGCAAAGGCGCCTGATTCTCCCTGGGGCCGCTTTTGCCCTGCCCCCCACCTCTTAGCTCCCCCCTGGGTTTCCGATCACTGTCAGTGGCAGGGAGCTTCTTCCTGCTTTCCCTTTTGCCTTCCTGCATTGTGCCTACATATGCAAATTAGCCGCCATCTTTGTTGGCAGTTAACTGCCATCTTAGTTGGCAGTTAATTTGCATATAGCCCTAATTAGCCAATGAAAAGGGTAGCGCCGTATGCCAATTACCATTTTTTTCTTTTATTAGTGTAGATAATTGATTTCAGAGAGGAAGGGAGAGGGAGAGAGAGATAGAAACATCAATGATGAGAATCAATGATCGGCTGCCTCCTGCACGCTCCTTACTGGGGATCAAGCCCACAATCTGGGCGTGTGCCCTGACCGGGAATAGAACCATGACCTCCTGGTTAAAAGGTTGACACTCAACCACTGAGCCACATGAGTTAGTCACCAAGGTGTAAATTAACCTCTATCCATTTTTGTCTTAAGCTTGCTTGAATTAGATTTCTGTTACAACCAAAAGACTCTAATTAAAACAGTATGCACTTTTACACAGGTAGAAGTACTCCTTGTATTTTAGCATTACATCATTTTGTGTGAAGTTCTGACACTGTAAATAGCTTTGTATACATATTTTCTTTTTTAAACATACATATTTTCTTAATGCATGATTTTCAGAATAACCTTTAAGAAAAAAAACTATAATCCGGCTGGCATGGCTCAGTGGTTGAGTGTCAACCTGTGAACCAGGAGATCACAGTTCAATTCTCAGTCAGAGCACATGCCTGGGTTGCGGGCTAGATTACCTGTGTGGGGTATGCAGGAGGCAGCCAATCAATGATTCTCTTTCATCATTGATGTTTCTATCTCTCTCTCCCTCTCCCTTCCTCTTTGAAGTCAATAAAAAAATATTTTAAAAAAAGACTATAAAATAATATGGATCTAAGAAATGGATCTTAGATAAGTAATACAGTGGGGCCTTGACTTACGAGTTTAATTCATTCCTCGACAGAGCTCGTTAAGGAGCTCATTAACTCAAATTACTCTGTCAACTCAATGCAAAAAATTGGCCGAGAGACAGCTGGTATCTCAATAAACTTGTTAGTCGGGACACTCGTAAGTCAAGGCCCCACCGTACAATTAAAAATGGGCAAAGGAGCCGAAACCAGTTTGGCTCAGTGGATAAAGCGTCGGCCTGCGGACTGAAAGGTCCTGGGTTCGATTCCGGTCAAGGGCATGTACCTGGGTTGCGGGCACATCCCCAGTAGGAGATGTGCAGGAGGCGGCTGATCGATCGATGTTTCTAACTCTCTATCTCTCTCCCTTCCTCTCTGTAAAAAATCAATAAAATATATTAAAAAAAAATGGGCAAAGGAGCCCTGACAGGTTTGGCTCAGGGGACAGAGCATCGGCCTGCAGACTGAAAGGTCCCAGGTTCGATTCCGGTCAAGGGCATGTACCTTGGTTGCGGGCACAACCCCAGTAGGAGGTGTGCAACAGGCAGCTGATCGATGTTTCTGGCTCTCTGTCCCTCTCTCTTCCTCTCTGAAAAATCAATAAAATATATTGGAAGAAAAAAAAATGGGCAAAGGATTTGGATAGTTCTCCAAAGAAGATAGACAAATGGGCAATAAACACATGAAAAGATGCACGACATCATTAGAAGAAATGCAAATCAAAACCCTAAGGAGATACCACTTCACACCCACTAGGATGGCTACATGAAAAAAAAGAAAAACAGAAAACACAATTACTGGAAAAACTATAGAGAAAATGAAACACATTTCTGGTAGGTGTGCTGGGCTGCATATCTGGTGCTTCGGCCAGGCGGGGCATGCTGTGCTCTCTGTTCCTAGAACACATAGATAGGAAGGTGGTCACTGTACTGATGCTGTACTGTGTCAGGAAAAAATTGTGTAAACAAGGCTTTGTAACTAACTTTGTGGTTTTTGCAAATAAAAACGCTGTAACTCCTATAGTCGGCACTGCAGTTCAGCCTTTGCTTCAGCAGGGTGCTGTAACTGTAGTCGCTGGCCAGCTTAATAAAGGCTCCTAAATCTTGATCTGAGTCCCTGGTGGTTGTCTCCACGGGTCGCCCCATTACAGTACAACTGCTGTGAAAAATAATCTGACAGTTCCTCAAAAAGTTAAACATAGTGTGATGTCACAGAAATGGCAAATTAGAGAGCTCCAAGAATCAGTTCCTCCACGGAAGCATCATTAAGCTGGCAAAAACTGATAATCAACTTGTCTAGAACTCTGAAATCTAATTTAAAAAAAACTACAATGGAGTGCAACCAGTGGTGTGCTTAATGAAAAAAGCAGCAGCTAAACTTTAGTAACAAAGCGCTGTGATATTTGTACTTACCTGTCTACCACCCCCTACTTCCAGAGCTTGATGCCAGCCATGGGGACAGCAGCCACATTTCTGGTATGGTTTACTGGTACCAGGGGAGGCAATATGTACCTTATTCTCAGAAGTTTGTGGCTGAGAATTTTGCCCTGTCTAGTGGTTCCCTGAGGAACCTGTGCTGAGGTTGTCTGTTTTGCCCTTCTCAGGCTAGAGCAGCTTTCCAAGTGGCATCTGCTGAAAGCATATAAAGATATATACTATCTGTGGCTGCCTAGAGGAAGGGACAATTAATGGACAAAAAAATGCAGACAGATCTAAAAGCCTGGAAAGTAGGAGACTGAGGAGCAAGATACATGAGAAAATAAGGACTTGGAAGGGCTATGGGGAAATCTGGCAAGCAAAATGCATGCCCAAGACTGATGCATGTTCAGAAAAGACTTGAGAGGACTCTAGGCTTGCACCTTTGGCTGATCTTTGTGATCCATGCAACCAAGAGGTAAAGGCTAAGGAAGCATTTTATACAAACTGACTTAGCATTGAAGTTGCTCCAGTTCAGAGCCAATCCGCAAAAACCAGGAGAGATGATTTTTGGTGTGTTTTTTTTTCTGTTGTTTTGTTTTTCACTCCAAACATTTAAAGAAATCTCTGTCAGGTCACTGACTGACTGCTAAGATAATGAAACAGAGATTTCAGTGATATAGTCTTAGCAAAAATAGTTTGGAAAAGTCAATAAATGAATGATTACAGCCTTGAATAATCAACAGCAAACCAGGGGAGAGGGATCTCATTTCCAGACTGAGATATAATATTAAAAATGTTAAACAAAAAGTCACAAGTTTAAAATAGAAAAAATATGGTTCATTCACAGGTATAAAAGAAGTTTATAGAATGTTCATAGCAACACAATTTACCATAGCAAAGATCTGGAAACAGCCTAAGTGCCCATCAGCAGATGAATGGATTAGAAAACTGTGGTACATCTACACAATGGAATACTATGCTGCTGTAAAAAAGAAGGAATTATTACCATTTGCAACAGCATGGATGGAACTGGAGAGCATTATGCTAAGTGAAATAAGCCAGTCAATGAAAGAAAAATACCACATGATCTCACTCATTTATGGATAATAAAGACTATTATAAACTGATGAACAAAAACAGATACAGAGGCAGAGCAGCATCGAACAGACTGTCAAACTACAGCGGGAAGGCTGGGGAGGGCTGGGGGGCGGGAAGGGGAGGGGGTAAGAGATCAACCAAAGGACTTGTATGCATGCATATGAGCATAACCAATGGTCATAAGACACTGGGGGGTAGGGGAGGCCGGGGGACTGTGAAGTGGGGCGTGGGGAAAGGAGACATATGTAATACTCTTTGTTATACTTTAAGCAATAAAACAAAATTAAAAAAATAAATTAAAAAAGTTTATAGAAACCATCACCAAGGGATCCCAAATATTGGATTCACTAGACAAATATTTTAAATCAATTGTCCTAAATATACTCAGAATAAGGAAAACAATGGACATAAAATTAAAGGGAACCAGGAAAATGAACAGATAGAGAATATAAAGAGATATAAATTGTAAAAAGAACCAAATAAAAATTCTAGAGCTAAAAAGTACCGTAGCTGAAATAAAAAACTCACTACAGAGGTTCAATAGTAGATTCAACCTGGAAGAAGAAAAAAATGAGTAAACTTGAAGATATAACTATTGGAATTATTGTCTGAGAAGCAGAAAGAAAGAAGAACACAGAAAATGAACAGGCCCTGGCCAGTGTGGCTTAGTGGCTGGAGTGTCAGTCATCCTGCGCATGGAAGAGTCGAAATTCAATTCCCAGTCACAGCGTGTGCAGGAGGTAACCAATCAATGTGTCTCTCTCACATCAATGTCTATCTCTCTCTCTCTCGCTCTCAAAAGCCATGGAGGCCAAAAGGTAGTCAGGTGGCATATTTAAACTGTTAAAAGGACTTTCAACCAAGAATTCTATATTCAACAAAACTATCCTCCAAAACAAAGGGGAAACTAAGATCTTTTCAGAGAAACAAAAGCTGAGTGAGTTCATTACTAGTAGACCAGCCTTACCAAAAATGATAAAGGGAGCCCTCTGGGATGAAATAAAAAGGGCACTAGACAATAACTCAAAGCCATACAAAGAAAAATTTTAAATGTGTTAAAGGTAACCACATAGGTAAATATAAAAGCCAATATTATTCTGTATTTAATTTGTAACTCCTCTTTTTGTTTCCTATGATTCAAAAGACAAATGTTTAAACAATAATTATAATTATATGTTAATTGGCACACAATATATAAAGATGTAATTTGTTATAAAAACAACCTAAGGAGGGAGACAGAGCATATAGGAGTAGATTTTTTGTATACTTTCAAAGCTAAATAGGTATCAATTCAAACTGGATTGCTATAAACTTATTGTGTTAATTGTAATCCTCATAGTAACCATTAAGGAAATAACTTTTAAAATATAGAAAAATATGGAAACTCCTTCAATATGTTAAGGGCATTTATGAAAAACCTACGTCTAACATCATAAGGGTAAAGACTAAAAGTTTTACCCCTAAGATTAGGGACAAGACTAAGGATGCCACTTTTACCACTGCTTTTCAGTATTGTACTAGATATTCTAACTAAAGAAATTAGGTAAGAAAAAGAAATAAAAGGTATCCAATGAGGAAAAGAAGTAAAACTACCAATACCCAGATGACATGACCCTATGAATATAAAAAATTCCCAAAGAATGAAAACAATGACACCAGAACAAATTAACACTTTCAGCAAAGGTGCAGGGTTATAAGATCAACACTTAAAAGTCAGTTATGTTTCTATATAACTGTAATGAATAATCTGAAAGGAAATTAAGAAACACTTCAATTTATAACAGCATACAAAATAATAAAATATAGGAATAAATTTAACCTAAAATATATAGGAATAAAAATAAAAATATACAAGAAAAGCACCTGGCAGTGAGGCTCAATGGTTGAGCATCGACTTATGAACCAGGAGGTCAGGGTTCAATTCCTGGGAAGTCAGGGCATGCCAAGCTCGATCCCCAGTGTGGGACATGTGAGAAGCAGCTGATCTATGATTCTCTCTCATCATTGATGTTTCTCTCTCTCTCTCTCTCTCTCTCTCTCTCTCTCTCTCTCTCTCTGAAACCAATAAAACAATATATTTTAAAAATAAAAATATACAGGAATAAAAATAAACATACAGAAAAACTACAAAATACAGTTGACCCACTAAAAAATCCACATGTAAGTGGACCTGGGCAATTCAAACCCACATTCAAGAGTCAACTATAGCCGAAACCGGTTTGGCTCAGTGGATAGAGCGTCGGCCTGCGGACTGAAACGTCCCAGGTTCGATTCCAGTTAAGGGCATGTACCTGGGTTGCGAGCACATCCCCAGTAGGAGATGTGCAGGAGGCAGCTGATCGATGTTTCTAACTCTCTATCTCTCTCCCTTCCTCTCTGTAAAAAAAAAAAAAAAAAAAAAAAAATCAATAAAATATATTTTAAAAAAAAAGAGTCAACTATATTTTCAATCAGAGGTTGGGAATATGCATATGAGGAGGGCTGACTTAAGTTACATGCAGATTTTTGACTGTGTGGGTGGTTGGCACCCCTAACTCCCACATATTCAAAGGTCAACTGTACTGCTGAAAGATATTAAAGACGACCTAAGTAAATGGAAAAGCATACCATGCTCATAGATTGGAAGACTTAATATTGTTAGGATGGCACTACTATCCAATATGATCTAAAGAGTCAATGCAATCCCTATCCAAATTCCATTGGCCCTTTTTTGCAGAAAGAGAAAAGCCAATCTTTAAATTCACATAAAATTTCAAGGAGGCTCAAATAGCAAAACAATCTTCAAAAAGAAGCCAATTTCATACTTCTCAATTTCAAAACTTAGTACAAAGCTACAGTAATCTAAATAGTGGTACTAGCATAAGGACAAATATATAACCCAATGAAATGTAATTGAAAGTCCAGAAATAAACCCATATATCTATGGCCATCTGATTTCCAACAAGGATGCCAAGTCCAATCAATGAGGAAAGACAGTCTCTTCAAAAAATGGTGCTAGAATAACTGGATATCTACATGCAAAAAAATTTAGTTGGACCCTATACTATATACAAAAATGAACTACGAATGAATCAACAACCTAAACAAAGAGCTAAAACTATTAAACTCATAGAAGAAAACATAGGGGTAACTCTTCATGACCTTGGATTTGGTAATGGATTCTTAGATATTAGACCAAAACCACAAACGAAAAATAGATAAATTAAGATATTTTGTGCATCAAAGGACATTATCAAAAAAGTGAAGCTGTCAGGCAACATCATACTCAATGGGCAAAAACTAAAACCATTTCCCCTAAGAACAGGAACAAGACAGGGATGCCCACTCTCACCACTCCTGTTCGTCATAGTACTGGAAGTATTAGCCATTGCGATTAGACAAGAAGAAGAAATAAAAGGCATCCAAATTGTGGGGTTTTTTTATATGCACCTTATACTTTAACATAACATTTTATTTTTAAAGTTATTACTATCCAGCCAGCGTTGTTTAGTGGCTGAGCGTTGATCTATGATCCAGGAGGTCACAGTTCGATTCCCGGTCAGGACACATGCCTGGGTTGTGGGCTCAATATCCAGTAGGGGGTGTGCAGGAGGTAACTGATTGATGATTCTCTCTCATCATTGATGTTCCTATCTCTCCCTTCCTCTCTCTGAAATCAATAAAAACTATCTCTCTCTTTTTTTTAAGAAACCCAAAGAGAAAAACATTATTCTAAAAAATGTTCCCTTTCCTCTTGCCCATCCCCCAGGTCAGCACCTCTTAAAGCGGGGCTTCAGACACAACTGGAAAATGGAGGTCTAAGCAGCAAACCAGGGACTGGTTAGTAGGTGAGTTATAGTGAGGAATGAAAGCTGTGACCAATTCCCTTGATTGCCCCTGACCCGAGGAATGTGGTAGCTGATGAGAAGCCTATCTTGGGCTGGAGCACGGGAGATAAAGTGGTGGTGACAAAGTGTTGGCAGCCTGGCACTAGGCTGTTTTCTGTTGCTTCATCTACAGGGTCATGCTTTAGGAATGAGTAGCCCTTAATTGAGTTCAGCAGCAAGAGGCCCCAAGATACTTCTTACCCTTTACTTCTTATTCTATTGATGCCTTTGTTTGTACATTTTTAAATATTTGTAATGTGATGAGTATTCCCAAAAGTTACCCAAACCATATACTTATCTGGGCAAAAATTAGACTTACAAGACACTGAAAGTGCCTGGAATTATATATAGGGAACAAAACTAGGCTACTATTTTTAAGGGTAAATCTGGAGCAGGAGAAGCTCAGACATAAATGAATCTAGAGTTTATAAAGGACTTAAAGCTCAGCTAAATTTTATTTGGTTCTGGTTCTCATCTTCACTGTGTTCCTAAACCTACAATCCCAAAGCACAAAAGAAGGACCCACTGGCAATTTAGATGGAGAGAGTAAGGTATTTCCTTGGTATTTTGAAATGATGCTGCTTGCTTCTGTGTACCAAATGTTTCAATGTATGTAGGAGAGATAGTAAAACTGATTGGAAACTGGTTAACAGCTGAAGTCTGAAGTTCAAGGATTATTCAAACACCTCCTTTGTGATTGTATGCCTTTCCTTGAGCCCCTTTTGTCTACTCATACTCCTCCTCTAAGGATATACCAATTTTCTACCTTGATTCTTGTATGGACCAGTAAAGAAGTCTGAAATCAAGATATGAGATGTTCTCCTTGCTGGGAACACTTGGATCCAAGGCCCAGGAGGCATGAGGCAATCTAAACTACACATCTTTAACATAAGTATTATGGCACAAAATGATTGATGGAAGTTAGAAGATGATTTGAGATGAGGAGTGGCAAGTTTAAAACATCTCTCTCCTATGCCTCTCTTCATCTTGTTCCTCCTCTACTGACATGCTATATAATAAAAGGCCAATATGCAAATCGACCAAACAGTGGAACGACCGGTCACTATGATGCACACAGACCACCAGGAGGCAGACATTCAACACAGGAGCCGGGTTCACGGCTGGCAAGTGCACCGGCAGTAGCGGGAGCCTCTCTCACCTCCACGGCAGTTGGACATCTGCCGAGGGCTCCCAGATTGCGAGAGGGCACAGGCTGGGCTGAGGGCCCCCCCACCCGAGTGCACAAATTTCATGCACTAGGCCTCTAGTACATACATATTTGCTCACCCAATTCACCATTTACTAGCAGCTAAAATGACAGGACCTCCTCCACAACCCACTCCTGCCCCAGAAGCCATACCCACCTTCTGGAAGTCAGACTCTAGAGGTGACTGCCTATTGGCCCCAAGGACACTCATCATTTCTGTGGTACCTGTGGCTTCTATCACTGGGGCAGAGATGTCTTCAGTAGTCCTTCCTTCTGGAAATCTGAAGGCTTCTGCAATTACTCCTGAAAAGAAAGGAGGATAGGTAGGTGAAGGGTCAGTAAATGTCATCATAATTTATCCTTATGTAGGTATGCTATAGGAGGGCTGGATAGAACTTTAGCAAGGACAAAGTAGCAGAGAGATAAGAGAAAAATAATACCTTAATATGGTTGGTTTTATCTCTTTGCTTTCTTTCTCTACATCCTCTACCATTATTTAACTCTGACTCCATTTTTACCCTGCTCATTCACTTCCATTAAGCATGCTCATTTCCCTTATTGTCTACAAAACTCCTTTCTTGCCTGATCCTCAACAAGTAGAAGGAAAAGCCGGTTAAGCTTCCAATCAATACATCTGGATATGAGTTGTCTTTTTGCATGCAACGAAGACTTTGTGATATATAGAGTACCTTTATTAAAATAAGCTTTGTGAAAAAAGGAATCTTGATTTATGTAATATAAATCCAAGTGCTTATACAGCATGAAAGGAAATACATAACCAGCTCAACAGATATCAGGGCAAGAGAAAGGGAACAGAAGAGAGGAAGAAGAAAAAAAATGGTTTTCATCAAGAACAGAGATTCTTAAAGAGTGTGTTTTGCCCAGCCTTGATGGGAGTTAGAGGAATCTAGGGAGTCTTGAGGGAAAAGCAGCAAGACCTATTTTTAATGATGGAAAACAGACAAGAGGAGTGAAGACAGGAATGCACTGAGTGGGAGACACACAACTTAAAAAAACAAAACAATTTTTTAATATATAAAGTATATAGAAGGAAAAAGAAAAACCTGGTCTATCATTCCACAGCACCAAAAAACACTTCCTGACATAAATATTACATATTTTATATGTGTGTGTACATGTTTTGTGTATAGAATATTTTATTTTATATAAATGCATTTCATGGTCAGAATGTTTGAAACAAAAAAGATACAAAATAAAAAGTGAAAGCATCCCTCTTCCAAAAGCAACCTTTTTTGGTTAATGTTTCTGCTTCCTTACAGAATAAAATTGGCAGCTTGATGTAGTTTTGATGAGGTGACAAGATGATGTTGAGCCATAAAGGGTTGAATTATTCCTTCAGCCAAATCAGAGAGATCTGGAGTTTGACCAACTAACTTCAACATGCCTATAAAATCTGGCTGGAAGGAGAAAGGGAGTCATCTGAAAATCAGAGTCCCCAAAGCCTTTTATTGCTAACTCTAAGGTCAGTTTACCCCCATTTCCCATCCTCAATTTTTCTTCTAGGAGTTTCAGGGCCAGTGTGTCCCCCTTCTGGCCTGACACCACTATTCCAGAATGCTATTGAAATGAAGGGGTCACTGGCAGCCTTGACATGCACTCATTGTAATAGACAGTGCTTTGTATACAGAGATCCAGGACAGAAGCAAGAGGACAGACAGCTGGCTTGTGCAGTACTAAGCATCCAACAAATACAATCAATGTATAGCTTTTACCCACTTATAAATTGCTAAGTATTAATAATCAGTTAATAAAAAATAGTTACTATTACCACATTGCTTCTATTTTTTTTTTAAATCCTACCCCAGGACTGTTTTGTTTGTTTTCATTGATTCTAGAGAGAGGAAGGGAAAGGGAGAGGAAGAGAACATGTATGGGAAAGAAACATTGATTGGTTACGCGCCCCAACAGGGAATCAGCCCACAACCCTTCGGTGCACAGGACAATGCTCTAACCACCGAGTAACACCGGCCAGGGCCCCACACTGACTTTTTAAATGAACTTTTATTGCGCACTCTTTTGTGCCAGGCAACTATGCACTGTAAATACAATGGTAAAAAACAGTAAGCAATGACAGACTACTTTGGGGAGTTAGTAATCTAGTTGAGGGGAAGGGAGGCAATATGAATCAAAGAAACACATAAATGTCAAATTACAATCACATTAAGTGCTACAATGAAAATGTACATGGTCTTTTGAAAATGTTTAAGGGTTGAGGGCAAATCAGGATGGTGATTTTTTTTTTAATGTATTGGTTGATTTTAGACAGAGAAAAGCAGTGAGAAATATCAATTCGTTGCTCTACCTATCTATGCACCCACTGGTTGAGTCTTGTATGTGCCCTCACTGGGGACTAAAATCAGGACAATGCTCCAACCAACTGAGCTACCCAGCCAGGGCAGTGATTTTTTTTTTTTTAATATATTTTATTGATTTTCCACAGAGAGGAAGGGAGAGAGATAGTCAGAAACATCGATGAGAGAGAAACATCGATCAGCTGCCTCCTGCACATCTCCCACTGCGGATGTGCCCGCAACCCAGGTACATGCCCTTGACCGGAATCGAACCCGGGACCCTTCAGTCCGCAGGCCGATGCTCTATCCACTGAGCCAAACCAGCCTCGGCGATTTTTTTTTTTTTAAGGGCAAAAGATTTTCATTGTAAGTTCAACAGCTTGGCTTATCAATGAATATTGTCATTGTATGCATATTTTTCTATTTAAAATTATGTAAACATTATTGCAAAATTAAACTCCACATAGAAGAAATGTGCTCACAACCCCAAACAATTTTCATTTGTCCATTTTCTCAAAAAATTGTTAATAAATGAAAATCTTGCTCATTAGATTCTCATCCTGGTCTTGGTAGGTAAGCTTTGTTGAAGTGAGAACTAAGTTTTAGGGATGTATTTTTAAAACCCCACCTCACTTCCTTTTTATGCCATTTCCTCTCTGAACTCACCTCTACCCTTTAAAATATAAATACTTAACGTCCCCATTGGATGTCTGTATACTGTAACTCCAACCCCCACTCCAACCCTAAATACACACACACCTCTCCCCATTCTTCCTCAATCCCTGAACCTGGTAATCTGGTAAATGGGCATATGTTCCGTCATGCTTTACTACCAAAACATTAGATAACTTTTTTACTTTTTAGATTTTTTTAAAGAGATGGAGTGGCATGCGGTAAAGTGGGAATACTTAATAGAAAGGTTATTAAGAGTATTATGTGCCCTGAAGCTAGCTGTGAATAGGAGAAAGATGGCTTATAAAACAAGAGGTCTCCATTCACAAAACCAAGGGAAATTTTTAGAGAGTTATTTATACAACTTAAGTAAAAATTAAGTGTTTGACCAAATTTAAACCTAACTGCTCAATTGTTCTCACAGTTGAGAGGATCCAATAAAAACTGCTTCTGATGTTTGCAGATATTTAAAAGTTATATTCCATAAGCCACATGTTAAGATTAGGGACACTCCCTGTGTGTGCCTTTGTCTACTAAGGTAAAAATGTATTCCATATCATGATGGTACTGAAACTCTAGGACAGTGGTTCTCAACCTTCCTAATGCCGCGACCCTTTAATACAGTTCCTCATGTTGTGGTGACCCCCAACCATAAAATTATTTTCGTTGCTACTTCATAACTCTAATTTTGCTACTGTTATGAATCATAATGTAAATATCTGATATGCAGGATGTATTTAGGCGACCCCTGTGAAAGGGTCATTCGACCCCCAAAGGGGTCGAGACCCACAGGTTGAGAACCGCTGCTCTAGAAGCTAGTGACTGGGTTAGAGTTCTGCCCTTTCTTTCACATGGCTTCTCTGGATGGGCTTCAAAGCAGATCCCACTGACTAGAGGAAGCCAGCAACACTTCCTGCTCAGACCACAGAATCCTAAAAGCTCTCCCTCTGCTGGTTTCAAGGCAGATATGAAGAATACTGTTGCTTCAGCTGTTATAAGGAGCATTATTCTAGAAAAACTTTGAGAATGGCAGATGCCTTTAGCATAAAGCTTTAAGTTATCAAGAGAGTATAAGAGGAGTTGCTCAAAGTACTCCAGTCCCAGCTACTTGAATTAGTTCTGCCCTTCCTAAATTTTGCTTCTCTTCCCTTCCTTTCCCTTCCCTTCCCAAGTGGTCCCCTTCTGACCTGGAAAAACATTCTACCTCCCTCAGAGATGAAGTGAGGTTAGGAGTATATTCTGTCACTCTTTCTCTAAACTTACCCACCTTTCCCCAAAGGGTGGTGGAACTTACTAAGGGATCAGTGCTGAAAATCAGTAACAATTGGCATCTTAAACTTTTATTTTCTCTGAAGATAGCTGTTCATAGCTAGCCTTCTGAATCAGTCTGGTTTCCAGGCCAGAAAAGTGCATTGAATTCAGGCTTCAGCCTAAAAAAGCAGCCCTAAACAACTACTCAGGAGGCCTGACCAGTGTACACATTTGGTGCTGAGATGGAGATAATAATCTTCATCTTAAAGAAGGGGGGAGGGGGCTCCCTGTGGCATCATGAGGTGAAGTAACATGTCCCAAATCATAGCAAGGCAAATGGCTGAGGAACATTAAAGAACCTAAACTGTGCCCTTTCCACAACATGAAGAGAGGCCAAGACAACTTCGAAATAAATATTAGTCAAGGCTCTAGAAAAAGCAAATAGTCCCCCAAACTCAAAGTAGGGATTCTACAGCTCTGCACACAAGGAAATAGGGACAAAAAGAATTCTTAAGAAAAAAGATTAGCAACTTTGCATTATTTTTGAAAGTTGGGGTAGGGGAGGTTGGGGGAGAACAAGACTCTGAAGCCTCTGTTGAGAGTTTATAGACTGCTGACAACTGATGTTCGAATACCTGAGGACCAAGCTCCCTGATTCCCAAGAGCACTCTCAGCAAGAACATGAGTGTTCTTGGGGAAGCTCAGTTCCCAGAGGAGCATAGGGAGAGTCAACACAAGGTTATATAAAAAGTTTCACAAGTTTTGGAAGATGCCAAAACTAGACCACTGTCCACTATTTACTACCCATCTAGGCAGCACTGGAGCACAGACTATAATCTAACAATCTGACATAAAGAAAGCCCTAAAAAACTGGAGGGAGTATAGAAAATAGAGCAGTGGGGATTCATTGAGTTAGTTTTCCTGTGGATGTCAAATGTGTGTGGTTTCAAAACAAAAATCCAGAAAGAAACATGAGATTAACACATTTATTCCAAGTAATTAACACATTAAAAATAAAGTTAAACTTATCCAAGCCAACTCATAAATTCTTTAATCTTTTGAACAAAATGTACAACCCAAAACATCACACTATGGTGGAAATAACTTGGGAGAGGTAGAGAAAGGAATACATATGGGTTGTGGAACAGAGAATAAATCCAATCCCAGAACAAGTTTCAGATCTTCTACCTCTTCAGAACAGAAATGACTGCTACGCAATTTAACACAAAGTATTACTGCATCACAATACAATAAACAAAGGCCATTTTCTAAATAAAAGTGACCCCAAAAGCATATCTGCTTCAGGCACTAAGCTATGAATAAGCCTTACCGATTTGTCGTCTTCCAAAAGTGAGCCTGCTAGATTTTCTTCCATGTTTACTGAGGCCATTTCCAAACAGATTTGTGAGTTAGTAAGACCATTTCAAGCAAAAGCAACAGAATGAGGAGAGTATGGGGGTTGACATGCCACAAGGAAGTAAACAGTAAACAAACTTAAGGCAGGCCCATCCAAATGGAAGCCTAATAGAGGAACAATCTTTCCTTCATCAGTTTTCCATTTCTGTAGGCTTTCTTGTGTTTCTCCCAAAGACCCATCAAGCTGCCCAGAAAATTGGGTGGGGATACAACACAGCAATTGGAGAAGTCAGTTCTTCCTCCTCCCCCACATTTCAGAAATGGCAGAGTCAAAGGCAAAAATATAATCAAAGCACACTATGTGGTAAGCCAGATAGACATTTGATTTTAATGACAAAGTAGGAGAAAATAAATTGGCAAAAAATTTTAACAGAAAATACTTTTTTACAGATATGTATAGAAATTATGATTGCTTTGTCTGATATCTTAAGGAGAAAGGGAAAGAAGGAAAGGAGGTAAATATTTTTTTCTTCCATGAACATTTAGATGCTGACTGCACATCATGGTGTAGGTTCCAGATGAGATAGCCAAATAGTCCTGGATCATTTGGGCACTGGATTTCTAGAAGTCAATTTGATTCATCCACAAGCAGCTCTGGATATTTACTAGTTGTGAACACTGGATTCTGTGTTGTTCTGGATGGCATCAACTGCAGCTTCTCGTGCAAGTATTTCCTGAGTGACAATATTGCCTCCAACTACCTGATCCCTTGTAGAGGACTGGGAAGCCAAAGATTTTACCAAATTCAAAGGGTTTTCATTATCTTCATCTACATGAGGAACTGCTACCCCTGTGATGGATGCATTCACTATTTCTGGCTGTAGTGGTACCATGTCTAAGGAACTACACTCAGAAGGGTCACCTGGCATAGAGAGATGAGAACATAACTTCTCTTTCTGAACTCCAGATGTCCGTGCGACAAAGTCAACAAGGTCTGGAAGGCAAGGAGATGGCCCAAGGCCTGCGGGGTTTGTTTCTGATTCCAAACAGAGTGAACCTTGTTTCTCTAATTGAGAAGTTCCTTCTACTTCCTCAGGCATCATTCCTCCTGCTAACAGGTCAAGGGCCTGATGTGTCCCCTCTAGACTCCCCAAGCCAAAGTCAACATTTTCTATAGGATGTCCAGTTTTCAAAATGTTGGGAGTGATCCTCCCACTTCTGGGATTAGATGAGGTTTGTTCACCCTCTGCTTCAAAGTTAAGCACCGGGTTTTGGGGAGAATCTAATGGAAACTCAGAAAAGGATTGGATTGGTTCAATGTCAGTGAGAAGTGGGGCATTACATCCTATAGTTGACAAAGTATTTTCTTCATACAATTTCTGAGACAGGGCAGTTGGGGATCTATGTGCTGGGTCTCCTTGAGTATTGCAGAAATCAACACCCAAATCCCCAAGGTTCCCGAGGGCAGCAAGCTTTTCTACTTTCAAGTCTGTAACTTCTAAGTCTTCTAAGGCCTTGCTCTCTACTGTCACTGTTAATTGTGGGTGAATATCTCGTAGCTCCAGGGCATCTGCTTCTGGTTTCTCCTGGCTCTCCCCAGTCTCTGGCTTCTTGTTCTCATCCCAACCAGCCAGTTCACAAATCAATTCACCCTGAAAATCTTTCGATCTTTCTCTCTTGAATTTGAGACTTCTGTACCTTGAAGCTCTAGAAGCTGATTCTGGAGTTGAATTTTCTAGGTACTCACTACCAGTTGAAACTCCTTGCTCCTGTGCACAATCTGTTATATATGTATCTGATCTGGCTGGGGACTGAAGAAGCAATTCTGGAGTAGAAATTTTCACAGTTGTGTCTTGTGGGTTCTGGAGTAAAGACCTAGCTTTCGGTGGAAATGAGTCTATTTTTGCCTTTGTGGAAGAGAGAGTCTGTGCACTCAATTCAATCACTACTTTACTTTGAGTTTCACTTCCTATCATCAATTTCTTGGAGTGTTCCATCTTTTTGTCAGTCATTTGCAATTTGTGCTGTTCTATTTTCCCCTCCCACATGTATCTGTTCCTATGATTCAAATTAGAATCCTCTATATTATTGGGTCCAACACTGATGCCTATTCCCTTTTCTACCATCCTCTCAGAGAGCTTTGCTCCCCTTTCTTTTAGTTCAGTGTTTGCCTCTATCTGACTTTCTCCACAGTCCTTAGATTGGTGAAGCTTTTGGCTTTCCTCATCCATGTTACCAGATTTCATAAGATGGGTTTCTACCAATTTCTGAGATTCCATGATTTTACAGTGTTTATCTGACAGCCTAGGGGATGGCTCTACACCTGGTGGCCCTGGCTCTCCCAGGTCAACCTCAATTTTTCCCTCTGGAGCTATATCCCTATTAGTGACACCCTGGAAGGAGCTAGAAGTCCACAAAGCCAAAGTGTCTGTCTTTGGGGTAATAGTTTCATAAGGCTTGCTTTGACACAACCTTGTCAGAGGCTGTAGGAAACCAAAGCTGCTGCCTCTGCTTTTTGAGCCTACAACGGACCATTTCCCTAGGGACACCGGAGTTTTTGCAATGGGTTTTTTAGGGTTTCCAAATGAAGGAGCAGAAACCAAACTTCTATCTCGAGGCAACTCCTCTTGGGATGCACTGCTGTTCAAAGTAGAAGTGGAAAAGGTGTCTGAACTTTCGGCTTTAGAAAAGTTGTTATTTTCCCCATTGGCCAATGGACCACCACTCAGCTTAGTCTCAGGGCCCCCCTTTCCACCACTACTGTAGAATATGTCATACAGGTCCTTAGCATTGGCTGTGGCTAAGCATGAATTTCGCTTTTCCAATTTTTTGGCTTGTTCACTGAACACACTTGAGAGGGGAGGTGGTGGACGCACTAACACAGAGAATAGGGTCTGGTCCCGGTCACTCTCACTCACCCCAGGAGCTGTCTCATCTGAAGGAATGGCAGTTGGCTGTGCTGAGACCATGATGGCTGCCGGCAACACTGGATTCAAAATGTTAGGACCCAGCAAGCCAGGGCTGAGAGTGTGAGATACAGTTGGGTTTGATTTTACTGGAGCCAAAACAGACTTTGCTTGAGCAGAAGGAGCAGTTGCAGCTGGATGAGGTATAACTGGGGGTGGTGGGGGTGGGGGTGGAGGAGGTGGTGGTGGAGGTGGAAGCATTTGTTCAGGTATATGGGATGGCTCATTCTTTTCAGCCAGCATCATTTTTTCCTCTGGAGACCCTTTTAGAATCACTTCTTCCCCTCCAAATGCTTTGGAGATGATATCAGGAGGCAAGAGGAGATCAGATGAAGATTCTTTAACCACTGGCAGAGGTTTAGCAGTGGTTCCAGAGGACTTGATGGATAGAAAGGTGTTAAGAGGAGCTGGCTTGCTGACTGTGGCTAACCCTGACTTACGGAGAACTGTGGATGGAATAGGCAGGTTGGGTCGGATCTTAGTCTGGGTTGAAGTTGTCACAACAGGCATCCAAGGGCTAGTATGTGCAACAACAGTTTTCCCAGATAGCTTGATTTTGATGGGCTTTGCCTTCCCAGCTTCAGTTTTGCCATCCTCTTTGTCCTTACTGCTTTCCACGGTCTCTTCCTTGGGCATACTTTGGGCCACTGAACTTTTTTCCTCCTCTTTTTCTGGCTTCTTCCAGCTGAATTTTCCAAAAGAGGAAGATGCTGGTGATTCTTTCTTTACTTCTTCTTTTAATTGTAGTTTAATGCTACCCTTCCTCTTGTTTTCAGCCTTTCCAGGGGAGTTACTGTCCTCAGAGAGTTGGTCCTCTAATTCCTCAAAGACCTTGTCATCTTCCTTTACATCTTTCATGATCTTTGCCTTTTTTTCTTTTTTCTCTTCCTTTAGTTTCTCAGTGAGTTTGCGCTTTAGCTCACTCTGACGTCGGCGTTCTGTCTCTAGGACCACAGCCAAGCCAGCTTGGTGGTCCAGATTCCGTCGCTCCTCATATAATGGGTTTTCAACCACATATTTCTGGGAAGAGAAAAGATAAAGGCTCAACAACTGGTCTAAATACTATAAGAGAGAAAATCTTGACCCCACTAATCCCTAGACATCATCTTCCTCAAGGATATAGATGGTTCTATCAGGTCAGCATCTCTCATTAGAATTGAGAATTTCCTAGTGATCATATGGAATTTGAAGTGTTAATGATTTTTTTCTGGCTCTCAACTTGTTTGACAAAGGCAAAAGGATTACTGCAGAAAGTGGGAAACTCCACAGGCAATTACAGAAACCAACCTTATATTTCTCATTGTGTTGGTGACCCTTCACATGTTGCTCTCCAGAAATTGAATCCCCCAAAAATTCCTCACAGAGCTGGCAATAATATCCAGTGATGGGAATCAGAAACTCAGAGCCTGGAGGAAGTGGAAGAAAGTCAAGAAACTAAGTTATTTCCACCCAGGATGACAGCAACCAAGGGAAATCCCACTTCCCCTTTACAGTAAAATGTTAATATACAGAGGACCTTACCCACTTTGAGTAAGTAGCAGTATTTAGATGAATTTCAATGGCACAGTCTTTCCAACTTAAAGCTTGAACTCAGGATCTATGCCTTCTACCTCTTGGTATATACCTAATTGGTATATTCAGGAGTTTCCTGTGCCAGACACATTTCTATTGCCAATTCTTCTCAAACTCCAACCAGCACTAAGTATTTTAGGAGATTGAAAAACTATACTCCCAAACAGTTAGCCTAGTACCATCTGTATGAGGATCTGTCATATTGGTATTAATTACTCAGAAATCATCAACCTCCTTCAGATCTAAAGGATGTAGCAGCATTGACTACTTATGAAGGAATGAAATCGAGAAATTTAAAGATAAAGAAACTTTCTATTTCTCATTTTACTCCCTTACCAATGACCATTCAAAAATATAACTTAGCTGAAAAGGCAGTTAAATTATTGCACCTTATTGTTCTTTTTCATCTGGATTCCAAATAAGTAAGATTTTAGTGCATAATCCAGTGACAAAGTAAATTATATTTTTAAGTCGTCTACATGTTTAATATCAGTTTGATTTTTGGCCATTTGGATAGGGAGCATTCTTGTCTAACATAGTTCTATATTTCTTCATGACTTAGTAGACTGCTTTACACGCATAAGGCATTCTTACAGTTTTATCAAAAGTATTTATGTCTCACCCTATGCTGCTTCCTAACACTTTAGTTCAGGGATACCTCCTTGGCTGAATATAAGGAAATCACAAAAATGGTAGAGAGGAAACATACCTTTTGCAGGAACAGTTATCTTGTCAGTGCGCTTTACAGCATCTTGCTTGGCCTCATTCTGGGTCTTTGAAGCCCAAGGTCTGTTGTAGGGATCCAATGTCTATTTGCAAGAGGCAGAGGTGCTCACACAACAGCACTAAAAACTCAATGACCCGCTTTTCTTTTTCTTTCTCCCCACACACCAGGGGGGACCAGACGTCCCCAGCTACCCACCCCCACCCGCTCTGCCAACTGTTTAAATGGAAATCACCTGTGGAAAAGGTAAACAAATGTTAGAGCAAGTACCAGCAATGGATAAAATGAAACAAATAATCAGGTACTCAAGGAATCAAAAGAGACTGAAGCCTCACTTACACTTGTCATGGTGTTTAGTTACAGGCAGGTCCCCTAGACTGAGCTCTGGGGATGGTGTCTCCTTTGCTGGTATCTCTTGGCTCTTCATATTGGGGCTCCTGCCCATATGAGAATGTTTCATTTGCCAGCTTTGTAATGCAGATGGGGGTATAGAAGTTTGAGGGGAAGATGGGTGAGAATAGAAATAACAGAGGACAGAGTACCTACCTGTGCGTGCTTCTTATTGTGCATATGGGTGAAGAAGTCAAACATGGTCCCACAGATGGTGTTGCAGTCCTTGCACCAGTGATTGCCAGCATCATAATACTCATAGGCAGCAATGGGCTGATCAAATTGCTTAGTAGTTGGCTGGAGGCTCTCTGCAGGCTTGGGGCTCTTAGTACAAGAATTCTCATTGTTTACCTTTGATTCCTACAGGGGAAAAAAACCCTGCACTTAGAAGGAATTCAAGGTAGTCTAGATCTGTCTTCTCTCAGAAAAGAGGTCGACTATCACAATTATAGAAATAGGCCTGTATGATCATATTTCCAGTACCTAAAGCTCCATAAACTGGGGTAAAGTCCACAAGAAGTCTGTAAGGCTCAAACATAACTAATTAGACTCCATAATGCTATCTCCTCATGGAGAATAAATCACAATGGCAATATATTTACTTATATATCCTACATCATCTAGAAGAATACTCAAGATTATTGGAATGCTGGCTGCCTCTTGGAAGGGGAAGTAGAGAAAACGAATAGGTAAGAATCTTTTTATTGTATACCCGTTGGTAAATGTTGAAAGTGTTACCTATGCAATTAAATATAACAGTTAAATTTAAAAATCATAATGACCACTATGCAGGGAAGAAAACCCAAATGGAAAAGGTAACTGACAGGTTACGCAAATGCAGAGAATAGATGACAGTCAACTCACTTATCACAGATGCTTACTGGTATGGAACACTGGAGAGAGCAGGGCTGATGTTGTACACAAAGCAGATAGTAGTCTATATGTGGGATGACAACAGAATCTGGGTAAAATATCTTTTTAAAAAATATATATTTTTATTTATTTCAGAGAAGAAGGGAGAGGGAGAGAGATAGAAACATCAATGATGAGACAGAATCACTAAATGGCTGTCTCCTGCACATCCCCAACTGGGGATTGAGCCCACAAACCAGGCATGTGACCTTGACTGGAATTTAACCCAGGACCCTTCAGTCTGTAGGCCAACGCTCTATCTGCTGAGACAAACCTGCTAGGGCTGGGTAAAATAGTTCTAACCACCTAAAATACCACTATTGGTATTATATACCACCAATTTAACATCTCTCAGTTAACATGAATCCTCTTTTAAAATATATCACTCCCAAACATTAAGTTATCAATAATAAATATTTTAGTATAAATTCATTTGTCAGTAAGCTGAGAACAAGACACTTAGGAAATAAGAATTTTGGTTAATGTTGGGGAGTAAAAGAAAAAAGATAATTTTGGAGCCTGGCCAGCGTGGTTCAGTAGTTGAGTGTCGACCTATGAACCAGGAGGTCGTGGTACAATTCCCAGTGAGAGCATACGCCTGGGTTGCAGGCTCAATCCCCAGTGTGGGTCATGCAGGAGGCAGCCAATCAGTGAGTGATTCTCTCTCATCACTGATGTTTGTATCTTTCTCTCCCTCTTCCTTCTCTGAAATCTATAAAAAAAAATATATATATATACATATATACACATATATACATATATATGTGTATATATATGTGTGTGTGTGTGTGTATATATATATATATATATATATTTTTTTTTTTTTTTTAAGATAATTTTGGAACACAGAATGGGTTAAGTATACATGCAGTTCCATAGTGGACAAGATCAGGGAACTCGTCACCTATAATACTGACTGGTGGGAAAAGGACAGGATTGAGAAACGAAAGCAATTAGCACGCCAAAGATAATCTTTCCCTACTAGAGTATTATTTGAGAGTCACTAGAGAAATCACACCCAGCAGGTAAGGGTTGGGCATTTGCATACATTGCTGGTGAGTATTAACTGGCACCATCTTTCTGGAAGATAATCTAGAAATATATATTACATACCTCAAATTCTTTATACTCTTTGACCCAGCAATTTTACTCCTTGACATTTATTTTATTTTTAAAAAATATATATTTTTATTGATTTCAGAGAGGAAGGAAGAGGGAGAGAGAGCTAGAAACATCCATGATGAGAGAGAATCATGGATCAGCTGCCTCCTGCAAGTCCCCCACTGGGGATCGAGCCCACAACCCAGGCATGTGCCCTTGACTAGAAATAAACCTGGGACCTTTCAGTTAGCAGGCCGATGCTCTATCCACTAAGCCAAACCGATTAGGGCAGTAGTCGGCAAACTGCGGCTCGCGAGCCACATGCAGCTCTTTGGCCCCTTGAGTGTGGCTCTTCCTAAGCCTTAGGAGTACCCTAATTAAGTTAATAACAATGTACCTACCTATATAGTTTAAGTTTAAAAAATTTGGCTCTCAAAAGAAATTTCAATCATTGTACTGTTGACATTTGGCTCTGTTGACTAATGAGTTTGCCGATCACTGGACTAGGGCAAAGAAGTGTATTTATTGACATGAAAAGGTGTTCATTATTTACTGAGAAAAGTTTGTAACAAAATACATTTGAATAATCAATAGATATGTGAATAGGCATAGAATATCAAATGTTACTTTATCCAAAAAACTTTCCCTAACTACTCTATATCCCTTTCCTGTTTTCCTTTTTTTAGGCACTTGTCATTACTTAACCTGAACTTGTTTATTTATTGTCTATCTGCTCCTATTTCATGAGAATAAAGAACAAGAACTTTGTCTATACAGTTCCCTGCTATACTTCCCATATCTAGAATAGTGCCTGGCACTTTCTTAGAGATCAGTAAGTATTTGTGAAATTAATGAACAGAAGAAGAGTATTTGGAATAATACACAACAAGGTATTAATAATAGTGGTCTAGGTGAATAAAATTATGGAAATATGTGTTTATTTTTATGAAATGAATAGAAAATCGAAAACCAAATATGCATTTTAAAGAGAGGCAAAGAAAGAAGAAATACCAAAAACAGGTAGTAAAGAGGTTACAGATATAATGTTCCTTACTGCTGAAATGAAAATTGAATTGCAACATATGCCTGTTAGCTTCAGAGAACATGAAGACTCAAAGATGATAGATTATCATGAGGTTGGTGAATACACAGAACCACAAACAATGTATAACTCAACTACAAAGGGCCAGAACATTTAAGCTCTTCTCCCATTAAAAGCTCTGAACTTAATGACCCTGGTATAAAAGAGTATACATAGTCTTACCTGGTTGAGTAAGAGAACTCTCCCAGGAAGATACAGAATAATTAGGTTTTGGTGAATATAGTATACAGAATATCCTCTTCTCTATACCCCAAACATGAACTTAGCATCTATATATACTAGACATAATGGATGCCATGGGAAACACAAAGATAAATAAGTTATACTCTTGTATTCTCAGGAAGTTCTCATTTACTAGAAGAGACAGGCATGAGAATAGACATACTGTAGATCATGTTTTAAATATGATAGGATGTAATACATCTTACAAAGAAACAAAGTAATATATTATAGAAGTATTAAAGAAGGGCTGACTAAATCTGGGTAGAACTCAGGAATCCTTCATGGAGAAAGCAGTATTCAAGTTGGACTTTAGTGAATGAGTGAGGTTGGGAGAAAGATTACACTAGACTAAGAGGATTATTAATGCAAAATTAGAGGGGCAAATAGCATATTGAACATCTAGAAAAGAGCAAGCATTTTGAGGTAGTAGGAGTATAAGATGTAATTTTTATTGAGCACTACTCATTTACTATGTGCCAGGCACTGAGCTACATATTGGGGACTATACTGAAGAATAAGACAGATATAGTCCCTATCCCTTGCACCTTAAAATCTAATTGGGGAAACACATGCAATTATATAATTATAACTGTCATAAATGCAAAGACAGCCCAGCCAGCATGGCTCAGTGTCAACCTATGAACCAGGAGGTCACGGTTCAATTCCCAGTCAGGGCACATGCCCAGGTTGCAGCTTGATCCCCAGTGGGGGATGTGCAGGAGGCAGCTGATCAATGATTCTCTCATCATTTATGTTTCTATCTTTCTCTCTCCCTCTTCCTTCCTCTGAAATCAATAAAAATATATTTTAAAAATGCTAAGGCAAAAAATTGGAATTATTGTGAGTCTATATCAGGCAATTTTAACAGTTTGGGAAATCAAGGAAGGGAGTTGGAATTTATTTAAGCTGCAACCTGAAATGATGAATATGAATTAGTTAGAAGGGATAAGGAAAGAGTGGGGTTTGCATGATAATCATAGGGAAGAGAAGATGTAAAGACATTTCATGTAATGACAAATTTTCGGAATGAAAAGGCTAGTAATGAAATTATAGTGAGCCAGGGAGAAAAGATGCATAAATGAGGGTGAAGAGGTAGGTAGGGAGTACCGTAATCACTGGCTGTATCTGGAGAAAGAAAAAGGAGTGTAGCAGTACAAGCAAGAATTGAAGGTGGCCGTAGCTGGTTTGGCTCAGTGGATAGAACGTCAGCCTGTGAACTGAAGGGTCTCAGGTTTGATTCTGGTCAAAGGCACATACCCAGGTTGCGGGCTTGATCCCCAGTAGGGGACATGCAGGAGGCAGCCGACCGATGATTCTCTTTCATCATTGATGTTTCTATCTCTCTCTCCCTCTTCCTTCCTCTCTGAAATCAATAAAAATATATTTTAAAAAGAAAAAAGAATTGAAGGTGCTTGAACTTGGATGGCAATGGAGATAGTGAAATGGATGGAATTAACATTTACTTTGGAGGGAGAGCAGGTAGAATTTGGTATAAAGCAGCAAGGGAGAGGAAAGCACTCAGAATGCCTTTCAGGTCGTTGTCATGAAAACTGTTGGACGGTAGTGCCACTCATTGAGTTGGGTAACACCAGAGGGAGAAAAAGTTAGAGAGGTTCAGTACAATCAGTAGTGTAGTTTAGGATATGTTGACGTGTCTGAGACATTTAAGTAGAAATCAATGATGAGTAGTCTCTTGGACTCTTAGATTTGGACCTCAAAAGAATCATTATAAAATTAGATGTCAGCATGGTGTTTCAGCGTACAACTGGATAAAATGACCTAAGGAGAAAGCAGAATTTTGGAGAGAAGAACTAAACTAGTTAAAGATCAGGTACAAGAGAATAGGCAGTAAAGGAGACTAATCAGCAGCAGCCAGCATACCTGGAAGGAAAGAAGTGTGATAGCAGGCAAGGAAAGAAGCATTTCTGAGAGTCAGTGATTCCTCTATCAAATACAGCAAACCCTCCATTTTGCAGACCTCAATATAATGGACTTCAGATTTAATGGACAAAATTTCTGGTCTGTATGTTATATGTGAAAATTAACACCTTGTTAATTTTAAAATGCCTTTAACCAAGATTTACTTATAATTAAATTAACAGGTTATTTTTGTTGTTGTTAATTCAATGTTTTTATTTGTTTCTTTGTTTTTGTTAATCCTCACCAGAGGATATTTTTTCCATTGCTTTTCAGAGAGAGTAGAAGGGAGGGAGGGAAAGAGGGACAAAGAGCAATAGAGAGAAACATTAATGTGAGAGACACATCGCCTGGTTGCCTCCCACACACACCCCAACTAGGGGATGGGGAGTGAACCCGCAACCCAGGCACATGCCCTTCACTGGGAATTGAACCCAAGACCCTTTGGTGCATGAGCCGACACTCTAACCACTGAGATCACCAGCCAGGGCTAATTCACTGTTATTTTTAACAAATTTTAGTGAATAGGCCATATGTTGGAAAAAACACTGTAGTTAATTTTGCTGACATAAATAAATATTACATAGATACAACTAATGTCTACATATTTAAATCCAAGAGTCATCACTCATAAACAGTGTTCAGTGAATGATTATCACTTGATCACAGGTTGTGCATTGAGTGGGAGGTAACTGGTTCTGTTGTCATGTAATAGGACTTTCTGCAACAGTTTTAACATGTTCAGGCCAATGATATTCTGATACACGTTAAGCCATGCCCCAGCTATGTGCATTTGTTTACTCGTGGTGACTGGTGAATGCACGCATTTATTAGACCTATTCAGTATAAATTTATTTATTTTTATTTTTTTCCTTGTCACACCACCGATTGAAGCAAAGCAACACAACACACTGCCGCTTCACCCAAAAGCGGTATTTTTCCTTTGCCCTTTCTTGACGGCTCAGTGGGTCATCAGTAAGAGGCCCAACGAGTGCTTTTAAAAGGGGCTAAATTTAAAATTATAGTAATACATATAAAAAACTTTTATGTGAAATTAAACATTTCATACACACTTAATTTTTTTTAAAATAAAATCTTTATTGTTCAGATTATTACAGTTGTTCCTCTTTTTTCCCCCCATAGCTCCCCTCCACCCGGTTCCCACCCCACCCTCTGCCCTTACCCCCCCCCGCCGCCACTGTCCTCATCCATAGGTGTACAATTTTTGTCCAGTCTCTTTCTGCACCCCCCACACCCCTTTGCCCCAAGAATTGTCAGTCCACTCCCTTTCTATGCCCCTGATTCTATTATATTCACCAGTTTATTCTGTACATCAGATTTTTTTATTCACTTTTTAGGTTCACTTGTTGATAGATATGTATTTGTTGTTCATAATTTTTATCTTTACCTTTTTCTTCTCCTTCCTCTTCTTAAAGAATATCTTTCAGCATTTCATATAATACTGGTTTGGTGGTGATGAACTCCTTTAGCTTTTCCTTATCTGTGAAGCTCTTTATCTAACCTTCAATTCTGAATGATAGCTTTGCTGGGTAAAGTAATCTTGGTTGTAGGTTTTTGCTGTTCATCACTTTGAATATTTCTTGCCACTCCCTTCTGGCCTGCAAAGTTTCTGTTGAGAAATCAGCTGACAATCGTTTGGGTACTCCCTTGTAGGTAACTAACCGTTTTTCTCTTGCTGCTTTTAAGATTCTCTCTTTGTCTTTTGCTCTTGGCATTTTAATTATGATGTGTCTTGGTGTGGTCCTTTTTGGATTCCTTTTGTTTGGGGTTCTCTGCACTTCTTGGACTTGTAAGTCTATTTCTTTCACCAGGTGGGGGAAGTTTTCTGTCATTATTTCTTCAAATAGGTTTTCAATATCTTGCTCTCTCTCTTCATCTGGCACCCCCATAATTTGGATGTTGGTAGGCTTGAAGTTGTCCCAGAGGCTCTTTACACTATCTTCATATTTTTGAATTCTTTTTTCTTTTTGCTTTTCCAGATGGGTATTTTTTGCTTCTTCGTATTTCAAATCTTTGACTTGATTCTTGTTATCCTCTAGTCTGCTGTTGGATCTCTGTATGATATTCTTTATTTCAGTCAGTGTATGCTTAATTTCTAGTTCGTCCTTTTTCATATCCTTGTGGGTCTCACTAGATTTATCAAGGGTCTCACTAAATTTATTGGAGGTTTCTAGAAAATTCTTGAAAAACTTTATAACCGTGGTTTTGAACTCTATATCCAGTAGTTTGCTTTCCTCCATTTCTGTTATTTGTGACCTGTTTTTTTGTCTCCACATTTTGGCTGCTTCCCTGTGTTGACATAGTGGCTTTCTGTGCTAGGTGTCCTATAGGGCCCAGTGGCTCAGCCTCCCCAATTACCTGAGTTGGACACTCTTGGTGCACCCCCTTGTGGGCTTTGTGTGCAGTCTTGTTGTAGTTAAGCCTTGATTGTTTTAGGTATCACTGGGAGCAGGAGCTATGGAGAGATCTGCAGATTCCTCTTCTTTGTTTGGGGTTTGGAGGTGCCTAGATGAGGCCCAGCTGTGAAGCAATGCAAGCTGCTGGGGGGCCTTGGGCCTTCTTTTGGAAGTTCTGGGTCTCTCTGACCCAGCTGCAGTTTGTTAGGTAATTTTAGATTGCAAAGGGCCAGGCCATTCATATGCAAAAGCCTCTGCGCACAGCTTGGGTGGGGTGGGTCTCAGGGAATCAACAGGGCGGAGCAAACAGCTATGGCTGATCCTCATCCCTACCCTAAGAGGCCCCAGGTCTCAGTGTCCCGCGATAATCACTGCAAGCACCTCTGAGAGAAAGCTGCCCTCAAGTTTCGCCTAACGCCAGACAGTCCAGTTTCTCCCCATATGAGTCTGGGTCCCCAGATACTCGCTGGGAACTACAGTTCAGAGCAGTCGGGAGCTTGTGACTCCCTCCTGATTGAAAAATACAACCGTGTCCTCAGTTGCCAGCCCTTTCCGCATGCACCTCCGTACCTCTGCACTTTACTTCTACACCTCCTCTGAGTCTGAGTGTGTTTTTCTCTTTCCTTCAAGTTGTAGAATTTCCACTCAGCCAGCCTTCCTGTAGTTCTGGATGATGTCCGTTATGTTTTTTAGTTGTATTTTTGAAGTGGTTGTGCGAGGCAGCAATTTCAGGTGTTTACCTATGCCACCATCTTGGTTTCTCCTCATACACACTTAAGTTTAATTACACAACTATGTCTACGTAAGTAAAAACTGATTAACTAATTTGTCAACATTTTAACATGCATTTTGAAAACCTACTTTATTATATAACAGACTCTTGGCTTTAAAAGATACCCCCTTGCCCAAATTAGCCCATTACATCAAGGTTTTACTGTACTGATTTGAGAACTGAAATGTACAACCTTGTTGCAAAATATGAACCCACAAAATGATATATATATTATGGTAAGATCAGAAGCTAAAACTGGAGTAAATGCTAGAACAAGAACATGGAGGGCCCTGACTACTAAGGGTTTGGGATTCTACCTTGTCAGCAATGGGGAACTGCTAAAATTCTGGAGAGTATCTGATCGATCAATGCTTTACAAAACTCTAACAAGAGTAAGAACAGGTTGGAAAGGGAAGCTAAGAAAACGGTTAATTAGAAAGCTTCTTTAGGAGGCCATGAAAATTAAAAAAAATAGAAATGAAAAAGTTGAGTTTTTACCTTGCTTTTCGAAGAGGAGTTTGAGTACGTTGATACTTTTTCTGGGCTCTTAGATTTTTCTGTTTTCCCAGGCTTCTCGGTAGACTCTTTATAGTCATTTGAAGACTTCTGGGATTTGTCCAAAATGTTAATTCCCAAGATCTGAGCCACTTTGTCCAGTTCAGACTGCTTCTTTTCGGCCTCTTCTGCCTCTTGTCGAAGTTCTGCAATATCCTTCATAATGTTATCCTGAAGCCGACTCACTTCCACCAGGAGAGGGTCTTTGTGGCCATCTTTCTCCCTTCGTTTCTTGCGCAGCATTTCCCCTGAGTAGTCAAATGTCAACAGAAAGAAACACGAAGAAAGTAAGTTAAGACATTATTTTTCAGTCATAAGTAGTAAACTCTCAAGACTTTATGGTCACGACATTTTCTCCCATAAAACTTTTAAAAAGCAAGTGAAACTCTCCTTCCACATGGGCTGGTTGAAGTGAAGTTTCTATGGAGGTAAAGGAAGAGTGATTACTAGTACATTATCTTTCTTTCTTTTTTTTTTTAATATATTTTATTGATTTTTTACAGAGAGGAAGGGAGAGGGATAGAGAGTTAGAACATCGATGAGAGAGAAACATCGATTAGCTGCCTCCTGCACACTCCCCACTGGGGATGTGCCTGCAACCAAGGTACATGCCCTTGACCGGAATCGAACCTGGGACCCTTGAGTCCACAGGCTGACGCTCTATCCACTGAGCCAAACCGGTTAGGGCGTACATTATCTTTCATACGGGGTTTATTAGCTAAGGAACCTACAGACTGCCTTCAGGGGCTCCATGAATCCCCAAAATGGTATATACAAGTTTGTGTGCATGAGTCTCTAAAAAGGTTAATAAATGATGTAACTATGAATCCAGAGGCTGTCATCTCCAAAGAAGGAAAGAATTATTCAGAGAGCAAAAATTAGTCACATATTTGACTTTGTCTGATTTAAGGGACCCTTCACCAATGCCTACATTGAGTTTTAAGTTTTGCCTAAGGCTCACTTAATGTTATCTCCTATCCAAATGGCAGGTCCTCATGAATTAATCCTCACAGGATTAGTAACTAAGATTCTTATCCCTAAATAGTCCAAACCGAAACAGAAGAAATGATACCTTCTCACACTCTAATTTTCCATTATTATCACCAAGCTGTAGTATTTAGAAACCTTGTTATGTCCTTTCCTTGGGGTGTATATTAATTCTTAAAAGCATAGATGAAGAGAAAAATCAAAAGAGATATCATGGGCCTTGGCTGGTGTGGCTCAGTTGTTAGAGTGTTGGCCCATGCAATGAAGGGTCAGGGTTCACGTACTTGGGTTGCAGGTTCGATTCTTGGCCCCCATCGGGGCATATGCAGGAGGCAACCAATTGATGTGTCTCTCTCACACTGATGTTTCTCTCTCTCCCCACGCCCCCCGCCCCCCGCGCTGCCACCCTCCACCCCCCGCCATTCCTTTCTACTCTCTCTATAAATCAATGGAAAAAATATCCTTGGGTGAGGATTACCAAAAAAAAAAAAAAGAAAAGAAAAGAAAAAAAAAAAAAAAGAGGTATCATGTAACATCTTTTGGGGCCAAAAGTGAGCAAGTACTCAAAAAAATGATAGGGACATATTAAAAGAACACAGGAGTCAACCTAAAGGGATCCCACTGACCAAATTTGGGACAATTTGAGCATAAAAACAAATATTGAAAGCATTTTATTATAATTTATTGAATGGAGAATCCATGAGTTGACTGATATGAATGGATAAATAAATGGAGAAGGAGAGGTGGGTGGGAAGCTCCTCCTAACAACAAAAAGTCAACTAATGAAGACAGAATGATGAAATTAGAAAATCACTAACAACTATCATAATATCAACTCATTCAGGCAAGAACATCAATAAATGCTAAAACTAGCAGGCAGAAGTTTGAGGAGCAACTGAATATTACATAGTCTCAATGTATTTCCCCTATAAGATACTTACTAAAAAAAGGTTAAAATAGTAACTTTACAGTGGAGAAACCTGGCAGACACCACCTTAACCAAATGATCAAAGTTGATATCAACAGTAATGGGACAAAGCAACACTTGATATGAACTCAGCATCACTTCTGTGATGTTCCTGCCTAAAATTCACAACCTGAATTAAATAAACATCAGACACACCAAAATTAAAGGACAGACTACAAAATGTGACCTTTTCTAAAATGTCAATGTCATGAAATAAAAAGATTCAGAAATTGTTACAGATTAAAGGAGACTAAAAGAACATGACAACGGAATGCAATGCATAAACTTGCATATTCTTTTGCTTTAGGACATTATTTGGACAACTGGTGAAAAATGAATAATATCAGTAGACTAGTATTACTGCTAATTTTCTAATTTTGTTAAATGTATTATGGTTATGCAAATCAATTCTTTATTGTTAGGAGATACATGCTGACTCAGGAAAAATTACATACACACACACACACACACACACATAGTTTGAGAGAAGGGAAATAAGGATAGAGCAAATACAGTAAAATGCTAATAATCATGGAGAATACCTGCCAATTATTTATACTACAATTATATCGTTTCTATAAGTCTAATTATCTAAAAAAAATTTTTTAAGTGAGACTTCAGGTCACTGAACCTGTTTGAGAGTCCCCAGAGAGCTTCATTTGGGTCTCCTACTCAAGTTACTACAAAAAGGCAGTCATACAAAGGAGTGTCTGATACCTTGTTGTTTATGAAGTCGCTCCAACTCAGTCCTGAGATAGTACATTTTCTTCTGGCGAGCTTCCTGGTCACTCTTTAGTTTTTCCCTCTCTTCAATAACCTGCAAAGTACAAAATGGTAAGTGCTTCAGCCTCCAACATCTTCCCTTTCCTACTGCACTCATCCATAGCCCGCATGCTAGGTAGTATCTGAATGTGATCATCTAAATGCCTGCACACAGAGGCTCTGACTTTATAGTAAAGGTGGTTTTATTCCAATCCAAATTCCAGAACTGAATTAGCCTTTCCAGAGCTACATTGCCCAAAAAGTATTATTTTTATGCAGGAAGCATTACACTATTAATTTTAACCTAACACTACTGACAGCAACTGCTAGATAGTAGCTCTAAAAGCAAAAAGAACCATCAAGGAAACTAATCTGCATTATGGGTGAGGCACTGTTAGTTGCATTACATATACCATTTTATTTAATCTTCATGACATTATCTCTGTTTTACAATAAGGAAATTGAAGTTGTGAAAGATTAAGTAACATATCCAGGGTCATATAGTAAGAGTATTTAAAATCTAGGTATAAATGACCTAAAGCTCATGATCTTTCGACTGTTTTACTACCACCTAATGGAAAAAAACAAATATGGCTTGTCCATAATGGGCAAGTGTGAAACACCTGTGTTATCAACCCTGACTTACGTGCTACGTCAGGGGTGGGCAAACTTTTTGACTCAAGGGCCACATTGGGTTCTTAAACTGGACCGGAGGACCGGAACAAAAGCATGGATGGAGTGTTTGTGTGAACTAATATAAATTCAAAGTAAACATCATTACATAAAAGGGTACGGTCTTTTTTTTCAATAGTTTTATTCATTTCAAACGGGCCGGATATGGCCCGCAGGCCGTAGTTTGCCCACGGCTGTGCTAGGTTCTTAAATGAAAGCACTCAGTCTCGCCCTAGCTGGGTCGAGGATAGAGCATCAATCTGTGGACTGAAGGGTCCCAGGTTCGATTTAGTGGGACCTAGGGCCAGACATGTACCTTGGTTGCAGGACCCCTGGTCGGGGCATGTGTAGGAGGCAACCAATTGATGTCTCTCTCTCACACTGATGGTTCTCTCTGTCTCTCTCCCTTTCACTCTCTCTAAAAGTCAATGGAAAAATATCCTCAGGTGAAAATTAACTAAAAAAAAAAAAAAAAAAAAAGCACTCAGTCTCCAAACAGTGTTTCTGCAGTCTTAAGTTTTGTCTTTTTTGAACCTACCCTCCTTACCCAAAAGATTTCAACAAAATAAAAATTCAGGGTATCCAATTACAATGGAAAATTAAGATTTTTTTTTTTTGTCTTCTCAAGGATTAGCTAAATTTCTTCTAAACTGGAAAAAAAATGAGATTGGCCCTCGTTTTTTTTTTAATTTTTTCTTCTCAGGTATTATTTTATTAGCAAATCAAATGTATACAAATGTATTACATTTTTATGTTCCTAATCAAAGTGTGTTATTAGTTTTTAAGGACCTTTAAAATTAACAATATGTATCAATTTTTCCATTCAAAATTCTTCTACTTAGAATTGTATGTCCCTACAAAATTTTTACCTACTCCCTTAAAACATATAGAATTATATCTTTACCACAGCCACTGACCCCTTCTTACAGCTTGGGAACCCCATGAACCTGATAGTATAAAAAAAAAACTGCTTTTAAAAAAAAGTGTTATAAAAAATGTGATTCCTAGACTCTAAAATAAACCAGAACAAGAAAAATTTATTTCTTGGTTTAACTGATGAACAACTATTTATTAGATATTGACCCATAATCACTACAAGAAAAGGATCCAAAACTTAGTGGGATGAAAAATAGATTTATCTATTTTTGGGGTTTTTTAAGAGTTTATTAGTGAAGCAGTGAGACTGCGAGTGGCTACTCCACAGACAGAACAGCTGAAACATAAGATTTATTGATTCTCCTTCAAACAACCCAATTTTGGTTCCTCACTCCCTGATGAGGTCATATTGAAGACTTCAAGGCTCCCGGCTCCTATCCCTAAGTGTTCTAAGGCAAATAATTTGAAGAAATAAATAAATTTAAAATAGAAAAAAGTAGTCTAGCAATTACAGTGAGACCTAGGACCAGACTTTAGTTGAGTCTTACTGAGAAAACATGTGAGAAAAACAGAGGGGATATATACATTACTCAGGGTGATGACAGCAGTCTCCAAAGAACTTAAAGTAAAAGGGCCTTATGTTTTTTTCAGCTCCTTCTAAAAGACAAATACAAATTTATATTAAAATAAAAGACTCAGGCACAGGTTCCCCAAAGCTAATATTCACCTTCTGCTTCTGGGAAGCACGATTCTTCTCATCAGAGATCTTTTCCGGATTATATCTTATGAGCGGTGGGATGGACACCTGGACAGGCACTTGGGCAACAGGAAGTGAGCCTAACACTGACTTTTCCTTCTTGGGCTTAGCAGGAGTCACAGTAGGGATCACACGGAGATTGGGACGGCTACGAGTAGCTTGTTTGGTAACTGGCATTACTCTGTGTGGCTCAGGTAGAAGGTGCTTTAATGGTTGAGAGGTGGGGTACATGGGCCACCTTGAGGTTGCATATGCCATGTAATGCCTATAGGCATCAAAGGAAGCAGGGGCGATGGCAGGACCCTGGTAGTTTGAAGGTATCCGAGTTGCAGCAAACTGAGAGGTCCTTGGCACATGAAACTGAGATAAAGAAGCAGAGTGTGGAAGTCTAATTGGGGGAGACGGGGCTGATGACAACAGGCACCTGACTGCAACAGATGACTGAAACCCACTGCCAACCACCTCTGGTCCTGCAATATGACCCATTGGATGGTCAGACTTTAGGAATGGGGGACTGTTTTGTGTAAACAGGTAAGGATCCACAGGGGAGACTGGATGTGGATAGGACACCTCTGGGGAATGAGTATTGCTATGGTGTGCCTCCCTACTCCCCAATTTGTGAGGTTCTGAAGAACACTGATCAGCTGAAAAACAACGGTCAACTGAGGAACAGCGGTCTGCTGAAAAGTGCCGGTCAACTGAGGAACGGCGGTCAGTGGAGGAACGTGATGGTTTCTTGCCATGAAGTCGTTCCTGGGTGCGTGCAGCCAGTTGACTAATCTCTGTTACCCCAATATCCAGGCCTATGGTCTTGAGCAAGTCATGAATCTTGGCATATTCTGGATTGGTCTCTTCTACTGATTCCAGCTTTACAGCTGGAGCTGAAGAGGGCAGGGAGCTTGCCTTCTGCCTCATAACTTCACTATCAGAGCTCCCAAGGGGCTTTGGTGGAGATTCTGCCTTTAAATCCTCTTCTTCATCTCCATAGAGAAATTTCTCCTCATCCTCAATGTCAGGGAAGCTATGTCGCCTTTTTTCCTGTGTACTGGTAGAATCTGCCAACATGCCCAGAATGCGGGAAAAACCACTGCCATCCTGGCTAGCTCTCTCATGGGGCAGCAAGAAGTCTGTGTGTCGCTCAGGTCCCTCAGCCTTCATATCCAATTTCTCTTTGTGGCACAGAAAACTTCCAAACTTCTCTCTGAGAGGACTGTTGTCCTTGGACATCCCAGGAAGAGGACCCCATTGGTGAAGATTGCCCTGAGGTTCCTTCAGGGTTGTCTCTACCATAGTCCCCTTGTTGTTTTCAATCTCTGAAGCAAAAGCAGCAATAGCACCACTCAGTGGAACAGATGGGTGTCCAGAGAAGAGAGGATGATCCTCGCTAGAGCCGGTACTGCTCGAAAAGCTTTCAAGCTGCAAAGACAAACACAATGAATTTGGCCAATATGCAGAAACTCAGAGAACCAGCAATCGAGGGAAATGCTCAGATGCTTGGTTATTCCTGAATTAATAGGGGATGAGGGAGGTACAGTATCCTTAGCCAGGTTCAAGATTTGGGTCCCCATCTCTCCAGATGTTTGTTATGACAAGGAGAAATAGGAAATAAGGCAGATTGGATTGAATTCTCCCTTTTGCTCATTTGTTATCAAGGAATTTGAATTCAAAAAAACTTTAGAGATATCCTAGCTTACTTGTTTTCTATGAATTCCTAAAGAAAAAACACATAAAAGTAGAGCTGCTTTGGTTTAAGTGGAGTTAGGAAACTTTGAGACACTAACTGATCAGCCTCCCTTGCTTCCCTAAGTGCCCTTAGGCACCTCTTCAAAAACCTTTAGTTCTTAAATTGACAGCTAAAAGCTAGTGCTTATGCCTGACCATCTTTTTATAAGTGAAGAAAAAATATCAAGGCCCAGAATGGTGAGAAGAACTTGTCTAAAAATCACACAGCAAATTGGTGGCAGAGGTGGGTTCAGAATCACCTGATTTTTGGCTTAGTGTCCTACCACTCATGTATTTTGTCTTCTCTCTAAACAGAGATGAGATGCCTGGCTGGTGTGGTTGAGCACTGACCCATGAACCAGGAGGTCACGGTTAGATTCTGAATAAGGGCACATGCCTAGGTTGAGAGCTTGATCTCCAGTAGGGGGCATGCAGGAGGCAGCCAATCAATGTCTCTCTCTCTCTCTTTCTCTCTCTCTCATCAATGTTTCTCTCTATCCCTCTTCCTTCCTCCCTCTAAAATCAATTAAAAAATAAAAAACATAAGGAAAATTCAGATCACCTCCTCCCTTTGCCTCAAACTTCATTTCCAAAAAAAAAGTTAAAAGATTCTTAGAGGGCTACCCAATTTAGAGAAATAGATACAATGGATAGTCTCCAAAATGTCTGTTTAGAAATATATAACAATAGAGCGCTCTACTGATGCGCTATGAGACATACAGTTTCCTTTGGAGAGTTCTGGAAGATGCAGCCCATAGGCATAACAATGTTGGTCCAGCACATACAAAGATGCCTAGGGACAGAGCCCCCACCTAAGTAACCAGGCTTTAAGATATAAAGTAACTAGCAAGAGGCCATAGAAGAAACGCAGCAGAGACCTGCATAGAAGACTCCATGTCCATCTCAATCCGCTTCTTCAGAATCGACTTCTTGGGCATCACAGATACTTCCTCAGGCCGATGTAAAGAATATCCTGGCTCTGATGCTGTTAGGACACCTGACAATCCAGGGATGGGACAGCTTGTGCCACCACCATCAACTCCCACCAGCTCCTGACTCAAGTTCCTACTTCGTTCCTCCTCTTCCTCTCGTTTTCGCCTGGCAAGATCCAGCTCTCGAAACTCAGGGTCTAGAAACTTAGGGCTTGGGCTCTGTCTATGCTGTCGATAGCTGCGGGTCCCTGATGTAAAATTTGGGTGATCATTTCCCATGCTGTGCTTCTTCTCTGTATCATCATAACGGGGCCTTTTGGCTTCCCGGTTCCTTTCCTCAGGTCGCATAGAATAGGAGCTTTTGAATTTGTCTCTACTCCGTTCTGTTCCATGCAACATCTCATCATGACAACTGATATGGGGACTATAATCAGAACGATGCAGGAAAGTTTCTCTTGTTCGGTAGTCCTCATCAAGCTGTCCCAAGAAGGGACTGAGAGGCCCCTCCTCCTGGGAAATATATCGTTCAAGACCTCGAGTGCATTGGGAGCTTCCAGTGAAGACAGAATCATCAGTCAAGTCATCCCTGAGGAAAGAGACAAGACTTACTAAATACAATAGACTTGGAAAGAGCAAGACCAGACAAGGCTAAGAAACTGAGATTCCACAAGGATGCTACAGAATGCTTAGGACAAAAGACAATACAGTGGGGCCTTGGCTTACGAGTGTCCCAACTAATGAGTTTTTTGAGATGCCAGCTATCTCTCCGGCAGATTTTTTGCATTGAGTTGACAGAGTAATTTGAGTTAACGAGCTCCTCAACAAGCTCGGTCTCAGAATGAATTAAACAGGTAAGTCAAGGCCCCACTGTAATCATGAAGTCCAAGAACAAATCTCTATATATACATGGAACATTTTCCCTCCCTTTCCCCTGAGGCAGACACAAGAAACTTCAGCCTCTAACCAAGGGGATATATTACTAATCTAAATATGTGTGTGTGGGCGGGGGGGGGAGGGTATTATTGATTTCAGAGAGGACAGAAGAGGGGAAGAGGAATAGAAACATCAATGATGAGAGAGAATCACTGATCAGCTGCCTCCTGCATGCCCCCTACTGGGGATTAAGCCTGCAACCCAGACATGTGCCCTGAATGGGAATCGAATTGTGACCTCATGGTTTATGGGTCAAGGCTCAACCACTTAGCAACACTGGCCAGGCAAGATATTACTAATCTATGTAAACAGAGCTCTTAGGCTGATTTCTTTAACTTGACTTTGGGGGTGCAGAGTATCATGCTAGGTTTTGGGTAACGTGAAAACACCACTACCAGACTACAAAAAGCCCTGGATTACAAAACTCCACAACAGGTAAATTCTAGCTCCTTGCTACTAAAAGTGTGGTCTGAATTAGCAGCATCAGTATTACCTGAGAACTTTTTAGAAATACAAATTCTCAGGCTCCTTTGAGGCCTACTAAATCAGAATCTGCATTTAACAAGATCTCCAGGTGATTTATATGCACCTTAAAATTTAAAAAAACACACCAGTTCAGATCATTGATTTTTAAGTTGTGCTCCACAGAGATTCTGAACAGTGCTCAGGAGCTACCCAAAAAAAGGACATACTAGGAAAACAGAGTCTAGGCCTCACCTCATTGAATCATACTAGCCCCAACTTTATCTGTTTACCTAGTAAAGTTCTGTATATTTCACTTGGAAAAGAAAGATTTCACTGTGAGAAGGAAAAAACAAAACATTTTTAACTACTGATCTATCTAATTGGCATGATTTTCTCATGAGTTTTAGAAGGCTCTCCAATGCTTTGTTTTGCTGGCTCATAAAATTCCCTCACAGCCTGTTTCGTTATCCTCTTCCCTGCCTTGCCTGGACAGCCACAAGCACTCTGCCAATCTTGGGCCCAGGAAAGAGTTTGTGATGGTTTGGCTCACTATATATTTTTATTTCATAGAAATAAACTTTGTGACATAAAGGTACGAAATACAGGAGGGGACATCTGTCCTTTCAACTCAGAGCTCTATACCACACGAGTCCTAACCTTTTTAGGCATTATGGTCACAGAGTTTCTACTGTCCAAAAAAAAAAAAGTTTATGATTTAAATCACAGATGGAAATAAAGATCCCCTAGCACTTTAAGCATATGACTTTTAAGTAATCTGACTGAAAAATTTACTTCACTCACATTTCCAGAGTGAATTACCATCCAAAGGATGTTAATTATTGGTGTCTTCTATAGTTTCTGGTAGCTGCTCTTGTTTTTTGTGTTTCTAGAAATGACTTACTTTTTCTTTTTCTTTTTTTAATAGTTGCTTTCCTGCCTCTGGGACTAAGTTAGAATATCATTCTAAGAGCTGACTTTTCTTATTCACCAGCCCAGCCTTTATTCAAGGTTTTAGACCTGGTTAACAGCTATAAATAACTTTATCACCTCCTCTAAAAGAGTGTCACCTGTGGGAATACAGGTTCCTGTTATTCACCTCCTCCACAATAATCTGAGGAATTTTTAATTCTCAATATAGAATGAAATAGGGAAGGATGGGAATAAACCAAGGACAATCTCTGAAATCAAATTTAACTAAAGTAAAATATTTTACTTTGTAGGTTTGTCAGCCATGAACCCCCTATTTCCAGAAAGTATTGTCCATGAGGTGAGTTACCACCTCATACAAAAAAGTCTCTGATAATATTAGTGAAGGGGGAAAAAACACAGGCTCCATGAGTAGTAGCAAGGCCATCCATGCTCCCACATTCAGCTCCCCACTAGAACTATTACATGTCACCATCAAATGGCATACTAACCCAAGATCTAATCCAGCACTAAATACCAAGAAACTAGAAATAATGAGATGACTCTCAGAAAGTCTCAGTCAAGACTTGGAATCTCCAGCAAAAGGAGGCAAAAAACAATGAATGAAGGCACAGAAAGAGTAAAAAAATTTTTCATGTAAATATAGGCAGAAATCAAGTTGCTTATTAGACGTTCCTATCCTCCTTCCCTAGATCTCCCAAAGGATAAGTGAAAAAAAACTGGCTGCAATAAAAGTGAGCCCTATAGCTCAGATAGTCCAGTGACATACTCTCTATAAAAGCTTTGGTTAAGGCCAATTCTTTCCTAAAGTAAGTTCTACCTATTTAAAAAAATTGATTGTTGGGTGTGGGTGATGAACACATGGGGCTCACTGTACTATTCTCTCTACTTGTTTTTGGTTTTTTTAAAATATATATTTTATTGATTTTTTACAGAGAAGAAGGGAGAGGGATAGAGAGTTAGGAGTATCGATCAGCTGCCTCCTGCACACGCCCCACTGGGTATGTGCCTGCAACCAAAGTACATGCCCTTGACCAGAATCGAACCTGGGACCCTTGCATCCGCAGGCCGACGCTCTATCCACTGAGCCAAACCAGCCAGGGCTCTCTACTTATTTTTGCATTTACAAATTCCATTAAACAAATTAAAATTCAGCCCTATCCGGTTTGGCTCAGTGGACAGAGCGTCAGCCTGCGGACTGAAGGGTCTAGGTTCGATTCCGGTCAAGGGCATGTACTTTGGTTGCAGGCACATCCCCAGTAGAGGGTGTGCAGGAGGCAGCTGATCGATGTTTCTCTCTCATCAATGTTTCTAACTCTCTATCCTTCTCTCTTCCTCTCTGTAAAAAATCAATAAAATATATATATTTTTAAAAATCATATACAGCTCAGCCAATATGGCTCAGTGGTAGAGCATCCACCCAGGAGCCAAGAGACTGCAGTTCAATTCCTGGTCAGGGCACATGCCCGGGTTGTGGGTTCAATACCCAGAGGGGGCATGCAAGAGGCAGCCAATCAATGATGTTGCTCTCTCATTGATGTTACTACCTCTCTATCTCTCTCCATTCCTTTCTCTCTAAAAATCAATAAAAACATATTTATGTCCACAAATAAATTTGTACACCAATGTTCACAGCACTATCTATATATACAAAAGCCTAAGTGACCAAACAACTGGTCACTATGATGCACACTGACCACCAGGGGGCAGATGCTCCACACAGCTGCAGCCCGGAGACTGCAGCGGAACCACAGTGAGCCTACCAAGCAGCGGCAGGTGCAGTGGGGCAGGGATGAGCTGGAGCTCAGGCTCCCGGCCTCCTCCCTTGCCGCCTGCCACTTGGCGCACTACTACACCCCTTGGGGGATGTTGGACTGCCGGTTTTCACCTGTTCCCTGCAGGTGGCCAGCGGGAATCTGGCCAAAACCAGCAGTCCGACATCCCCTGAGGGGTCTTGGATTGCGAGAGGGTGCAGGCCAGGCTGAGGGACCCCACCAGTGCACGAATCCGTGCACCAGGCCTCTAGTTGTTCATAATAGCCAAAAAGTAAAAACAACCCAAATGTTATCCATGCATTCATCTCTACTAAATGGATAAACAAAACACCTACAATGAAATATTATCTGCAATAAAAATGAATGAAGTACAATTTTATGCTGCAACATGACTAAATCTTGAAAAACTGCTATGCTGCCCTGGCCAGGTGGCTCAGTTGGTTGGAGCGTCATCCCATGCACCAAAAGACTGTGGTTTAGATTCCCAGTCAGGGCACATACCTAGGTTGTCGGTTCAGTCCCTGGTTGGTATGTACAGGAGGCAACCGTTTAATGTTTCTCTCTCCCTTCCTCTCTCTCTAAAAAAATCAATGAGGAAACATATCCTTGGGTGAGAATTAAAAAACAGTAATAATGAGAAAAACTGCTATGCTAAGTGAAAAAGGCAGTCACAAAGGACCATATGTTATATGATTCTATTTATATGAAATATCCAGAATGGGCAAATCCATAAAAATAGAAAGTAGATTGGTGATAGGCTAGGGCAGAAGGTATGGAGGACTAGTAGCTAAGGATGCAGGTAATAAAAATGTTCTCAAATTAATCATAGTGGTGTGGATGCACAACTCTGTGAATATACTAAAAGTCACTGAACTGGAAACTTTAAATAGGTGAACTGTATGGTACATGAATTATGGCTCAATAAAGCTATAAGTAAAAAAAAAAAAAAAAAAGAGGCTCTTCAGAGCCCAAACTTTCCATTCCTTTTTTCTTCTGATTCCCCAAAATGCCTAAAGAAAGCTGTTTGCTTCTGTCATTCCCTAAGGCAAATCAGAGGGAGAAAAAACCCTACTCTTTCAAAGTATGTCAGAGCAAGGAGGAATTAGGGTATAGTAATTTCAAGAATGGAACTTACAACATGCAGAGTACTTTGATAACCAGGGGAAATCAACCTCACATCCACAAGTCTTTAGAAACTGTCTTCACACAACTTGATCATGTTCCCTTTTCAGAATAAGTTACAGTCCTACATACAGAGCCGCCAAGGGTGAAGATACTGATAACCCTGGCAATCTGTAACCCAAACCTGATAAAAATTTAACAGCTTCAATAAGGGAAGAGAAAGAATTTTGGGATCTCAGGAAAAAAAATAACTAAAAACCTACATACAAAGGATGGACATGGCCTGTTTCATTAGCTGAAAATTGGACTCACTTTCAGGAGATATCCTGAGATTGCCAATGGTCCTATAGCCTGGTTTTAGTGGACAGTAATTATTCACACAAACCATATTACGCAAGAGTGCAGGGGCAAAAGTCGAAAGAATAGCCTCCTTTTAGCACCTTAATCTCATTTTCTCTAAAATAGACTTTTCTCTATGAAATATATGATTCTGGAAAGATTACTGCCCCAAACTCCCTAAGAGGAAATTTTTAATTTTTATAATTTAAAAACAGACAATTGGCTATCTGAAGAACACATGGATAATGACGCTCATAGAAAAGGAGGTGACAGCCTAGGCCTAACAAGAGGAAATGCTAAAGTTACTTCAAAACCTCAGCAAGGAAGGAAGACAATCACATTATGCACCACCCACTCAATCATCTCCTAAAATAGAAATTACAGAGGGGCAAGGGCTGTTTCCTCAATTAAGTGATATAGTCACATACCCTGAAGCCCTATCTTCAGAAGCTTCAGTGTTATATGACACTGGACTGGACTGCCTTGCTTCAGTGCATCAAATAGCCACTGGAACTTTGAAGTAAATATTACCAAAGGGCAGCTCTGGTCCTCAGACTTCCTGCCAGCTGTCCTCCACCTGCCTGCCCATGCTCTGTATATCACTGCATGGAAGTCTAGTTTGAAAGAACATTACATTGATTTATTGCTACAGCTAATCATTTGTGAAAACTCCCAATGTGCTGGGTAGAGACCATCACAGATTCCCCAAAATGCTTGATCTGATTGGGGAATCAGATCTGGTTCTCAGATCTCAGAAACTGAGTGCTTTCCCTGCACTCCTGTCCTTACTTTTTTACTTTTGTGAGGCGAAAAACACCTAATATGATTATTTATTTCCCATATATAGTTAAGTTCCTAGTACCTGAGATCTATATTTAAAACTCTGTGGAGTGTACTTGCCCTTCCTCAGCACTTAATAGTTGTAAAATAATAACATTGTTAAAGATCCGTAGCTTTCTATTCATGCTTATATATTTAACATAAATACATATATTACACATGAATTTATCTAAATGCTTTCTGAATCTATAGTTCAGCCTGGAAAAGCAGAAAAATAACACTATCAATGATTTCCTATTTTGTCCAGAACTTTCCTTTTGCAGAAGAGACCCCTAGTACCAGTATTTTAGAATCCATATCCTCTCATCTGTTTTTAAATTTAGGGGACTGTTTATGTCCCCTCAGCCTTCCCCTTTCCAGTTGGACCAAGATGACCTTTAAAGTCTTTTTTTTTTATATAATTCTTTCAACAACAGAGTCTACATGAGTATTCTTTCCCCACTCATAGAGGAAAGTTATCAAGCTTAACTTGACTTCTGGCATCACTCTGTCAAATATACCATTCAGAAAACATCAACGTTTCTACCTTCCACCACTATTATAACACTGCCTCAGATGAAGCCCACCTGTCCACGTCCTCCAGGTTATCCACTGGTGAACCCAATCTATCACTAAGCCGCCGCCGTTCTGGTATGCCGACACAGAAGTGATCATTGCCAACAGTGATTCTTAAGCTCTGTTCCAAAGAAGAGTCAGAACGAAGACCAGGAGATCGTCTCTACAAAAGTAAAAGATAATATAACAGTTAGGTCAATACATCCCTATGCCCAAAAATGTTCTGCTTAGTCACAAAGTTGTGAATCAACAAGGTGAGAAATGGCTATAGTAAGATACCACTCTAAAAATAAAGCACTTTAGCCGAGGCCGGTTTGGCTCAGTGGATAGAGCGTCGGACTGCGGACTGAAAGGTCCTAGGTTCGATTCCGGTCAAGGGCATGTGCCTGGGTTGCGGGCACATCCCCAGTGGGAGATGTGCAAGAGGCGGCTGATCGATGTTTCTCTCTCATCGATGTTTCTAACTCTCTATCTCTCTCCCTTCCTCTCTGTAAAAAATCAATAAAATATATTTAAATAAATAAATAAATAAAAGTAAAGCACTTCAAAAAAATATCATTTTCTTAAATGAAAGCCCACACTTCCAACCCTCCCAATCAGTGACTTCTCATTCTTTCATTTACTGGTACTGGGCATGGGACTAGAGAAGTGAATTACATCTGCTCACAGAACCTATACATTTCTAGTGAAGGAGGCAAGGCAAGTTGAAAAGTACTTCTGATTGCAGTAAGTGCTATAAAGTCATTTAAACACAACACAAGAGAGATTGGAGAAAGGGAGCTGCTTCTGATAGGATGGTTACAGAGTTTTCTGAGGTGATACCATTTAAGATGAGGCCTGAGTGATGAGATGCCAGTCTTGCAAAGAACAGATGGAAGGATGTTTCAGGCAAAAAGAACAAGCTCTGTAATGAGCTCACCATGTTTTGGGCAACAACAGAAAGGCGACCACTGTGACTACATAAGAGTGACAGAAGATAGGAGAAACCAGTCATGAAATTTGGATTTTATTCCTTTTTTGTGGTTAATCCTCACCCAAAGATATTTTTTCCATTGATTTTTTTTATAGATTGAAAGGGGGAGAGAGGGAGAGAGGGAGAGAGGGAGAGAGGGAGAAAGAGAGACACATCAAGGTGACAGGTCCCTGGAGCAGGGGATCAAACCTGCAATCCAGGTAAGTGCCCTTGACCAATAATGAAATTTGTGACCCTTCTGTGCTCAGGTCGACGCTCTAACCACTGACCAACACTGACCAGAGCTGGATTTATGTGAAGCCACAGAAGAGTTTCAAGCAGGAAAGTGATATGATCTGACTACATTCTTCCCCCAGATGCTCACACTGCTCATACCCTCACCTCCTTCAGGTATTTACTAAAAAATCACCTTCCCAGAAGCCTTCCCTGGCTACCCTATCAAAAATTATTAACTCCCTTCTCTGTTTTTCTGTTTTCTTAAGCATTTTACATGCCAAACATTTTCTCTATTTTATTTACTCAACTCCCTCTGCTAGCATATAAACTCTACAAAGGCAGAGTTTTTAACTGGTTTGCTCAGTTATGCCCCTAGTACTCGGAACAGCGCCTAACACATGGTAGATGTTCAATAAATACTTCTCAAACGTATAAAATAAAGTTTTAAAAATCATGTTGATTGTCGGGTAGAGAATAAACTGGAAGGTAGTAAGAACGGCGTGTAAGGAGCCGAGTGTAATACTCCAGGCAGGACACGGTAGGGTTTAGACGAGAGTCATCGCAGGAGGACAGTTTGGGGGATGCGTTTCGGAGGGAGAGCGGCCAGGTGGGCCAGATGGAGTTAATCTGACAGATTCGCTTGGGAGGAGGGAGATGGCGGGCGAGCCATGGGTGAGCGAGGGCACTTACTGACACAGAAAAGCCCCAGCAAACCCAGTGTGCTCCGCCGAGGCGGTGCACGGAGAAGGGGGCAGTTTGGAAAAGGGTCCCGTTGTCCTCGCTTGCCCTGCAGTAACTAACACCCGGACCACGGCTGCCCATCTGTGAGCACCTCAACGCGGTGGCCAGTCCATTCACCTGCGACGGGGGTGCCGAGCGCATCCGGCCAGGGCCCCCCCCAACCCCGACAAAACAGAGCAGGCCCGCGGCGGGGTTTTACCAGAGACCGGACCCTGCCCGGCGGCTCCCGAGCTGGTGCTCGCGTGGAAGCGCGACGCTGTGTCCGCCCTAAACTCTGTCCCCCGCGCCCGGCCCCCTCGCCGGGGAACAGGGCGGCGGAAAGCACGGGCGCCGGGCAGCGGGGACCGCATCACAGCATCGCCCCCTCCGAGCGGAGCCCGGGGTTCCGCAGCGGCTCCTCGGAGGGAACCACCGTGAACGCCTCCCTCGCCTCGAAGGCTGGGAGCGCTCCGAGGAGGTGAGGGTAGGGGCTCGGCCGAGTCCCCACCGCACAGCCAGGGGCGGGCGGGCCGCACCCCCTCGGAGCGCCCCCCGCTCAGACGCCCGCCGCTCCACGCCGGGGTCCACCGGGCCGCTCCGGCGACCCTAGCGCCAGAGACATCACCGCCTCCCTCCTGCGCCCGGGGGGCAGCTCCTGTCCGAGGGGACACAAAAGCGCGGAGCTCCGAGGAAGCACCGGCTCCGGGGAGAGCACCGGCACGGGCGGCAGACAGGCCCCGCTGGCAAACTTTCCCCCCGCCCCGAGCGCGGCCCGCCGCCTCCTCCCCGGGGACGGCGCTCCTCCCGCCCGCCCGCCCGGCGCCCAGCGGGTCCCGAGTCCTCACGGCGCACAGAAGCTCCGGCGGGCAGGGAGCCTCGGGTCCGGCGCCGCCCAGGGGATGGAGGACCCCCGACTCGGGGACCTGGCCTGGAGGCCTGGCGGCGCCGGGGTGGAGGGCGTCTGGGCAGCGAGAACCCGGGGTGACGGGGCTGGGGCAGCGAGAGTCCCGGTCGAGGGGTGGGATTACCCGGCTGCCGCTGTCTCCTGGATGGTCTCCGCGGCCGTCCCGGGCGAAGTCGGAGCGGGACTCCCCCCGGCTGCTGCCTCGGTAACCCGCCGGGCCCGGCGGGAAGAGCCGTCGGCCCCGCGGCGACGACGGGGAGCCGCGACGAGTTCTCGGCGGTGAAGGGGAGCCGCGACGACCCCGCGGCGGGGACGGCGAGGCCCGGCGGCCGCGGGGCGGGGACGCGGAGCCTCGGCGACCCCGGGGCGGGGAAGGCGAGGCCCGGCGGCCGCGGTGCCCTGAAGGCGAGCGGGGCCGGCGCGCCGGGGTCCGCGAAGAGGAGCCGGAGGGCGGCGGCGGCGAGGTGCGGCGACCCGGGCCCGAGGAAGCGCCGGAGCTGCGGCCGGAGCGCGGGCAGCCCCCGCCGCTCTCCTTAGGCCGGTGCGAGGAGGCGGAGGAGCGGGAGCCGCTGCGGTACATGGTTCCGGCGGCGGCGGCCGCGGCGGCGGGTCTGACGCGCGGGCGCCCCAGACGCGCGGACCCTGCGCACCGCCGCAGCTGCAGCCTCGGCCGCCACGGCCGCCGCGCGCCGCCCCCTCAGCCGGAGCCGCCCCCTCCCCTCCGCCCCGCACGGTCCAGGGGGGGCCGGCCGAGCGCGCGGCCGCGGCTGGCGGTTGGAGGGCGCGAGCACACGCCGGACACACCCCCCGCCGTCTCCCCGCTTCTTCACTCAGGGAGCGGCCACAGGAGCCAGAAGTGGGGAGGAGCGCGGGAGCGGGCGCGAGGAAGGGCGAGGGGAGGGGACACGAAGCGCGCGACCTGCACTCCGCACGCCCCGCCTCCAGGCCCAGAAGATGGCGGCGCTGAGCCGCCCACTCCCCCTCCGCCCCGCCCCCGGAGGCCACGTGACCCCGAGGGCGGTGGGCGGAGTTGGGAACGAAGGGGCGGAGCCAAAGGGAGGAGCCAGAGCGATGCTGTTCTTCCCTGGATGCTCCGGGCGTCAGGTCAGATCGTGCGGGGGGGTCTTTGAGGTTTTGGGGAGCACTTTCAGCTCTTCTCCTGTCCCCCAACCCTACTAATGCATGTGGGAACAATAAATGGTGATAAGGGATGGGAAGATAAAGAAGTCCCCAAACATTAGGTGTGTCAGCGGTCTGCCCCTCTGCAAGAGCGACCATTGAAGTCCGGGCCCCCACAGAAGCCCAGCGACGACCATCGGTTTACCTTATAGTTTCCTGATTTCTAGAGTGTGAAATTGAGGATGAAAAAGTGCGGAATGGGAGCGAGAACGCAACCCAAAGCAGACATCAGAGTGAATTTTCAGTCTCTCAATCAGAACTTGTGGTTATGAGGGAGACCATTCGCCACCGCGAGTCTGAGGCAGGATTGTAAGAAGCTCGGGAAATTCCTTGACTAGTGGAATGGGGAAACCTGGGCAGACAGCTGAACAAACTGGCTGAGCAATTTATGGCCAGATAATAAATTGCAAGGTCTCAGCTTACACACTACTGTGCTGGGGCGACCTGCCTCAGTCCCAGTCCCCCTTGGGTGGCATTCTTTGAAGATGACCAGAGAATATCCTAGTTACATGCTAATTTTGACGCATGAGCATATTCAAGGACACGCCTGGAAAGCTAATGAATATTCTATTGAGATCCTCCCTTGAGACCATCCCTAAAATTCCAGCCTTTGGAAAACAGGTAAAAACGCATAAAGACAAAGGAGCACACCTGTGCCTTCTTCCCCTCTCCACTTTTTTTATTAACTAATTTATTTTTTTGTTAATCCTCACCCAAGGATATTTTTTCCATTTATTTTAGAAAGAGTGGAACTGAGGTGGAGAGACAGAGAGAGATACATTGATTGGTTGACCCCATCAAGCCTGCAACTGAGGTATGTGTCCTTGACTGGAATCGAACTTGAGACCCTCAATCCAAAGACAAATGCTCTTAGCACTGAACCAAACCAGCTAGGGGTCGCCCCACTTCTGTACTCAGGCACATATCTTTGCTTTCTTCCTCCTAAGCCAATGGTTCTCAACCTTCTTAATGCCGCGACCCTTTAATACAGTTCCTCATGTTGTGGTGACCCCCAACCATAAAATTATTTTCGTTGTTACTTCATAACTGTAATTTTGCTACTGTTACGAATCATAATGTAAATATCTAATATGCAGGATGTATTTTCATTGTTACAAATTGAACATAATTAAAGCATAGTGGAGGAATAACAAGGAGAAATCAAGATGGCGGCATAGGTAAACATCGGAAATTGCTGCCTCCCACAACAAATTCAAAAATACAACTAAAAGACAAACGGATATCATCCAGAACCAAAGGAAGGCTGGCTGAGTGGAAATTCTACAACCAGAAGGAAAGAGAAAAGCACACTGAGACTCAGAGGAGCAGCGGAAGTGCAGAGGTACGGAGGCTCGAGCGCGCGGCAAGGGGCTGGCACCTGAGGATGCGGCTGTCTTTTTGAATCGGGAGGGAGTCACAAGCTCCCGACTGCTCTGAACTCTGGTTCCAGGAGGTCTCTGGGGACCCAGGATCATACGGGGAGAAACTGGACAGTCTGGCAGCGGGCAGAACTTGGAACTCGCGGGTGGCTTTCTCTCAGAGGTGCTTGCAGCGATTACCGGGACACTGAGACATGGGGCCCCTTAGGGCAGGGCTGAGGATCAGCCATAGCTGCTTGCTCTGCCCTGTTGATTCCCTGAGACCCCACCCCACCCAGGCTGCTAGCAGAGGCTTTTGCATATGAATGTCCTGGCCCTTTGCAATCTGAAAAGTACCTAACAAACTGAAGCTGGGCCAAACAGACCCAGAACTTCCAAAAGAAGGCCCAAGGCCACACAGCAGCTTGCATTGCTTCACAGCTGGGCCTCCTCTAGGCACCTCCAAACCCCAAAAAAGGAAGGGGAATCTGCAGATCTCTTTGTAGCTCCTGCTGGGTAGCCTCAGGAAGAGGCTAAATTAGCACCTCCTTAAACCCAAGAGCCAGTGTACCCAGTGTTCAGAGTGGGACCATCCAGATTACAACTCCTCAGATCCATAAGGGACACACTCAGGGGGCAGACTCAGAGAGCACCAAAGCCCCACTGAAGCAAGTCTTGCCTCAGAAGGGTATCTTCAGCACAGAAGTTCTCCCACTGCAGACACAGCTGATTCTCACAGCCAATTGGCCTGGAGGTCAATTCCTCCCAGTGATCCCTTCAACAATCAAGGCTTAGCTACAACAAGACTGTGCACAAAGCCCACAAAGGGGTGCACCAAGAGTGTCCACCTCAGGTAATTGGGGAGACTGAGCCCCTGGGCCCTATAGGACACCTAGTACACAAAGCCACTCTCCCAACACAGGGAAGCATAAAAAATGTGGAGACAAAGAAACAGGTCACAAATGACAGAAATGGGGGAAAGCAAACGACTGGATATAGAGTTCAAAACCATGGTTATAAGGTTTTTCAAGAATTTTCTAGAAACCGCCGATAAATTTAGTGAGACCCTGGAGGATATGAAAAAAGACCAACTAGAAATTAAGCATACACTGACTGAAATAAAGAATAATATACAGAGATCCAACAGCAGACAAGAGGATAACAAGAATCAAGTCAAAGATTTGAAATATGAAGAAACAAAAAAATACCCAACTGGAAAAGCAAAATGAAAAAAGAATCCAAAAATACGAAGATAGTGTAAGGAGCCTCTGGGACAGCTTCAAGTGTACCAACATCCGAATTATAGGGGTGCCAGAAGAAGAGAGAGAGCAAGATATTGAAAACCTATTTGAAGAAATAATGACAGTAAACTTCCCCTACCTGGTGAAAGAAATAGACTTACAAGTACAGGAAGCGCAGAGAACCCCAAACAAAAGGAATCCAAAGAGGACCACACCAAGACACATCATAATTAAAATGTCAAGAGCATAATACAAAGAGAGAATCTTAAAAGCAGCAAGAGAAAAAAAGTCAGTTACCTACAAGGGAGTACCCATACGACTGTCAGCTGATTTCTCAACAGAAACTATGCAGGCCAGAAGGGAGTGGCAAGAAATATTCAAAGTGATGAACAGCAAAAACCTACAACCAAGATTACTTTATCCAGCAAAGCTATCATTCAGAATTGAAGGTCAGATAAAGAGCTTCACAGATAAGAAAAAGCTAAAGGAGTTCATCACCACCAAACCAGTATTATATGAAATGCTGAAAGGTATTCTTTAAGAAGAGGAAGAAGAAAGAAAAGGTAAAGATACAAATTATGAACAGCAAATACATATCTATCAACAAGTGAACCTAAAAATCAAGTGAATAAAAAATCTGATGAACAGAGTAAACTGGTGAATATAATAGAACCAGGGGCATGGAAAGGGAGTGGACTGACAATTCTTGGGGGGAAAGGGGTGTAGGGGTGCAGGAAGAGAATGGACAAAAATCGTACACCTATGTATAAGGACAGTGGGAGGGGTAAGGGCAGAGGATGGGGTGGGAACCGGGTGGAGGAGAGCTATAGGGGGGGGAGAGGAACAACTGTAATAATTTGAACAATAAAGATTTAATTTTTAAAAAGCATAGTGATTAATCACAAAAACAATATGTAATTATATATGTGTTTTCCGATGGTCTTAGGTGACCTCTGTGAAAGGGTCATTTGACCCCCAAAGGGTCGAGACCCACAGGTTGAGAACTGCTGTCCTAAGCTCTAAAGCAAGCATGTCAAACTCAAAGGCTAACACGGGCCAAATAAACAAGGTTTAAGTTTATGTGGGCCACAGAACAAACCAAAAGCTTCAATTTTCATAGAAACGTAGGTTTATTTCGATAGAGACATGCTGAATACAAAGGGCTGAAATAAATGAGTAACCATTAACATAAAATAATAGAACATTTTAATAAAAATTCATATCTTTTCTTGAACATTAACTTACCAGATACTGAATGGCTGCACAAATTAATAAGCGTAATGCAAATAAACCTATTTTTCTTGTTCTCCAAAAGTGAAATATTTCCTGATGCACACTCTAAACAAGTCAGTCCAAGACTAATGATGTGGCAATTGGCTGCTAAAATATTCACTGCTAGTATTAGTGGAGAGAAATGGTACACCTGTGCATAAGGTGCGTAAGGGAAATAAATGCAACACGATTATAGTAATCAGTCATTAGTGAATGTTGTAGTTCATTATTAATAACTAGAGGCCGGGTGCACAAAATTTGTGCAAGAGTAGGCCTTCCTTCCCCCGGCTGCCGGCACCTGCTTCCCTCCTGCACCCGGGACCTGGGCTTCCCTCGCAGCCCTGGCTTCATCCAGAAAGACGTCCAATCTAATTAGCGTATTATGCTTTTATTATTATAGACTAGAGGCCCAGTGCACAAAAATTTGTGCACTCGGGAGGGTGAGGGGGTCCCTCAGTCCGGCCTGTGCCCTCTCGCAGTCTGGGACCCCTCGGGAGATAACGACCTGCTGGCTTAGGCCTGCTCCCGGGTGGCAGAGGGCAGGCCCAATCCCTAGGTGCAGCCCCTGGTCGGGCTCAGAGCAGGGCCGATTGGGGAGTTGGGGCGCTGCCCCCTGTCATGCACAGAGCAGGGCGATCGGGAGGATGCGATGCCACCCTCAGTCACGCTCAGGGTAGGGCCGATTGGGGGGTTGGGGCACCATCCCCTGTCACACTCAAGGCGGGGTCGATGGGGAGGTTGCGGTGCCACCCCGTCACGCACAGAGCAGGGCCAATCAGGGGGTTGGGGCACTGCCCCCTGTCATTCACAGAGCAGGGCCCATCAAGGGGGTTGGGGCTCTGTACCCTGTCACGCACAGAGCAGGGCCCATCAGGGGGTTGGGGTGCTGCCCCCTGTCACTCACAGAGCAGGGCCCATCAGGGGGTTGGGGCGCCGCCCTCTTTCACCCACAGATTAGGGCCGATCAGGGGGTTGGGGCACCGCCACTCTCACACTCAGGGCAAGGCCAATGGGGAGGTTATGGCTCTATCCCATCACACACAGAACAGGACCCGTGGGACAGGGGGGGAGGAGGTTGGGACACCCCACCCTGTCACACACAGAGCCGCAGGGCAATCAGGGGGTTGGGGAGCTCCCCCCTATCAGGCACAGAGCAGGGCTGATCAGGGGGTTGGGGTGCCTTCTCCTGTCACGAACAGAGCAGGGCCCATAGGGAGATTGTGGCCCCGTCCCCTGTCACACACAGAGCCACAGGGCAATCAGGGGGTTTGGGCGCTGCCCCCTGTCATGCTGATCCCGGTGCTGGGAGGCATATTACCCTTTTACTATATAGGGTAGAGGCCTCGTGCACGGGTGGGTGCCGGCTGGTTTGCCCTAAAGGGTGTCCTGGATCAGGGTGGGGGTCCCCACTGGGGTGCCTGGCCAGCTTGGGTGAGGGGATGATGGCTGTTTGCAGCTGGTCACACATCCTTCAGGGTAGGGGTCCCCACTGGGGTGCCTGGCCAGCCTGGGTGAGGGGCTGAGGGCTGTTTTCAGGCTGGGGATGACTGAAGCTCCCAACCACTCCTTTTTTTCTTTTTCTTTTTTTTTATTCTGGGCCAGCTTTAGCTTTGAGGCTTGGCTCCAGCTCTTAGGCCTCTGCTGCTGAAAGTAGGTTTCTGGCCTTTGTTTACAATGTTGCGATCCTGCTGGCTGAAGCCCGGGACTAAAGCCAGTTTCTGGGGTTTGGTTTAGCTTCTATATTTGTTACATAGTTGCTTAGAGTTGCAGGTCAGAAGCCTGCAGCGGCAGGCGGGGAACGTTGGAGTCCTCCGTCACTGAAGTAAGCGAGCCTCATGTTAGTTTCAAGCTGCCTGGCTGCCGGCCGCCATCTTGGCTGGCAGTTAATTTGCATATTGCCCTGATTAGCCAATGGGAAGGGTAGCAGTCGTACGCCAATTACCATGTTTCTCTTTTATTAGATAGGATTATGTATAACAGGTTATTGTAAAAATTAAGTTATGAAATTTTTATTAAAACATTTATTAACAGTTTCTTACATACCATTATATTGGCTGGGCCTCAAAAATATTTGATTTGAGTTTGACATGCTTGCTCTAGAAGGCCAAGGACTAGTGAGAGAGAGGAGTCATAGACAGTAAACCTCAGTCCCAGCAACAGAGTCATGACAAAGTCCACAAGGTGACATAAGAGAGAAAGTCTTTGTAAGTTCTCCATATCCATAGGGAACCAACTTTAGAAGACAACCGCATCCCACAATGACCAGGAAAGATTGCTCTTTCCCCTAACCCCTTCTCCTGTGCCAAACCCTTGGTGTGTGTGTGGGGGGGGGGGGGGGGGGCGGGGGGACCGGCTGCAGTGGGAGATGGCGACATAACCACAAAACGAGGTAACTGAGGACTGCCTGTAATTCCATTCACATCCCATAGTGACTGGAAGTAGTCAGATGGTCCCCTTTCTGAAAGGGGAAAGGAAGTATCCTCCTGCCCAGAATGAGAAGAGAACCAGATATCAGGGAGCCCTGGTAATGTGTCTTAGATTTCCTAATTGCATCAACCCAGAGAAGACTAAAATAAAGTTCTCTAGACCAAGCATGTCAAACTCACGGCCCACAACGAATATTTTTGCAGCCCAGTCAATGTAACGGTATGTACAAAACATTTTAATAAACATTTCATAACTTAATTTTTACAATAACCTGTTAGACATAATTATTAATAACAAACTACAACGTTCGCTTATGATTGATTACTATAATCGTGTTGCATTCATTTCCCTGACATGCCTTACGCGCAGGCGCACCATTTCTCTCCACTAATACTATCAGCATATATTTTAGCAGCCGATTGCCACGTCATTAGCCTTGGACTGACTTGTTTGGTGTGTGCAACAGGAAATATTTCCCTTTCGGAGAACAAGAAAAATGGGTTTATTTGCATTATGCTTATTAATTTGTGCAGTTATTCAGTATCTGGTAAGTTAATGTTCAAGAAAATATATTAATTGTTATTAAAATGTTCTATTATTTTATGTTAACAGTTACTCATTTATTTCAGCCCTTTGTATTCAGCATGTCTCTATCGAAATAAACCTACGTTTCTATGAAAATTGAAGCTTTTGTTTTTTTGCGGCCCACATAAACTTAAACCTTGTTTATTTGGCCCGTGTTAGCCTTTGAGTTTGACATGCTTGGTGTAGCGGTTCATCCCATGTATAAAGTTCAGCCTCCTGGAGCCCTTTCCTCTCTGGGCACCCCGCTTGGGAAGGATCCTTTTTAAATTACTCCAGGTCACTTTCCTTCTGTTTATACTTGATCCACAGGGCAATGCATGCATCTTTGCCCTGCTGGCAAGGGCAGTGCAGCTTACGCTTCATGCCTCCCACCTTACTCGCCACCCAGGATGGATAGTCAGCCAATAGCTTGCTTTTGGACTTCATCAGGTGGAATTAGGACATCAGTCCCTATAGACTTCCAAGCCCCAGGATACATAAGCCAAACATTCTGAGATGCACTAGTGGAGGCCTCTATCTCACATGGCCTTAGGCCAATGGAATGCCTCCCTCTTTCTTCCTAGCCCATGGCTAACTCCCCAACACAATCCTCACTCTCTTATATAGACTCAGTGTGGATGACTAGTAACGCTGGCCGGCTGATCTGTAATCTCTTCCCAGCTCTCTTTGAGGTGGATGAGGGAAAGGGCTACTTGGCTACTTTGCTTTCTGCTTTTGAAGCCTTTGCTGAAACACCCAAGATAACCGGAAGAATCTAATTACTATCCTGCCACCACTGTTGTCTGTCATCAGTTCAAGAAACTCTTACTAGACTTGTAATGAAAATAATGAAAATGGGCTAAGGCTTTCCTAGACACACACACACACACACACACACACACACACACACTGTAGCAGACATATAGCAATGACAAATAAAACCTGATAAGAGAAGGTAGAGACCAAGGCTTTAAAATAAGATAAACGCCCTGTGACTATACAGAAGCCCCAGGCATCCTGGGCTTTGAAATAAGTCTCGAAGCAAAGACAGCAGTCAGAGATTTGGCTCCTGTGGAAAGAGATGTAAGTGCCTTCCAGAAGGTGGAGGACGTGGGCAGGTTTTCAGCTTGAAGCCAAGGACACCCCAGCCACTACATGGGAGCTGAACAAAACTATTGCCAAACTTCCGCTTGGGGCTATACCTTTATGGGAAGTAGTTTGCCAAGTGGGTGGGTGGACAAAAATGTTGACAATCTTTAGATGGGAACTGAGCATAGGCATTCCCTACTCAACAGCTGGAATGGCAATTCCCTGAGAGCACCCATGTTTCTGTACACCGTTAATAACCAACTAGAAAATATAATTTATGTTAAAGACGGTAGATTGAATCCATGCATTTATCACTACTAAGTCTCTAAACTCCATTAAAATGACAAGTAAAGAGTTTTGTTTCTCTTTTTTTAAGGTATAAACTAATATGTGCAACCTGAAAGTGTGAAGGAGATAATGCCCTGGGGAGTGCAATTTTGATCAATGGGAGACAGAAGCCAATATACTAGTAATTCGCCCCCACTTCTCCCCTGGTCTCACTTCTCTCAGGATGGTCTTGAGATGAAGTTTGTTTATTGAGGAAGCAGTCCCTAGATCCAGCAATCAGTTTAATGTCATGGCAGCCAGGATGACGAAACATCCTGTTGTTTCTCCTTTCTTTCCTGCTTTAGTCTCCTTGTCACTCTCACCTGCTCCCTGGACTTTCTAATAATAAAATGAGGTTCTGGTTTCTGGGGAACCGAGGCTAACACAACTAACAAGACAAATTTGACTTCATGAAAATTAACAACTCTTGTTTATCAAAAGATACCATTAAGCCCTAGCTGGTTTGGCTCAGTGGACAGAGCGTTGGCCCAGGGACTGAAGGGTTCCGGGTTTGATCCCAGTCAAGGGGACATGCCGGGGTTGCGGGGTTGTGGGCTCAGTCCCCAATAGGGGGCATGCAGGAGGCAGCCAATCAATGATTCTCTCTCATCATTGATGTTTCTCTCTCTCTCCCTCTCCCTCTCCCTTCCTCTCTGAATAAAATATTTTTAAAAATAAAAATAAACCCTTTCAGAAGAAAGTCCATTTTAAACTCATATCTCAAAATTTTTTCACAGGTAAGATGAAGTGAGCATCACTTAGTAAAAGTACACAAGGGAAAGGCACCGTGAATGAAAGCTAGCAAAAAAAAAAAAAAAAAAAGTAGGAGAATCAGACGTTCAAAAACTTCAGATTTTGAAATTATCAGACCCAAAATATAAAATAAATATGTTTAACATGTAGAAATAAAGTAAAATAAGAGCTCTCAAACAAGAGTAATTAACAATGGAAACCCTACTCAGTGTCATAAGATTTTAAAAAATAAAATACTTGGAAAGGAAGAGATAAAACTTATTTGAACGTAACATGAATGTGTACATGGAACACAAAATAATTTACATATCATAAATGTGGAGTATTTATTAAAGTCACTGATTATAAGGTCAATATAGAAAAATTAATTATATTTCTAAATATAGCAATAAGCAATTAGAAGATGAAAAGTTTTTTTGTTTGTTTGTTTGTTTTTATAGGAAGGGAGAGGGAGAAAGAGATAAAAATATCAATGATGAGAGAGAGTCATTGATCGGCTGCCTCCTGCACGTCCCACACTGGGGATTGAGCCCACGACCCAGGCACATGCCCTGACCAGTAATCGAACTGTGACCTCCTGGTTCATAAGTCAGTGCTCAACCACCAAGCCACGCTGGCCCAGTGAAGATGAAAAGTTTTTAAATGATGCCATTAACATTATCATAATAAAACACTAAACACTTAAAAGATGGGCAAGACCATTCAACTGAAAACTCAAGACATTCATAAAAGAAAGTTTAAAAGACCGAAATAAAGCTTAAGGTTCATAAGAATTAATATTATAAAGATGTTAATTCAATGCAATTCCAATCACTATTCCTGCAAATTTATTTTGTGGACATTGTCAAGTTGATTCTAAGGTTTATATGGAAATGCAAAGACCCAAGAATATCTTAGACAATCTGGAAGAATAATGAAGTTATATCTTATACTTTCAGATATAAGACAACTTATAAAGCTACAGTACTTAAAGCAGAATGGTCAAGTATGAAGATAAACAAATAGACCAATGGAACAGAAAAGAGAATAACATACGTGTGGTCACCTGATTTACAACAAAATTGCCACTGCAATTCAGTAGGAAAAGGATGAAGTTTTCAATAATTGTTGCTGAGTCACCAATAATTGGATGTCCATATAGGAATAAAAATAAAGAACCTTGATCCTCAGGCTAATACTACATACAAAAGTCAGTTTCAGATGGAGTTTAAACCTAAGTGTGAAAAAGTAAAATAATAAAGCTACTAGAAGACAAAATAGGATGATCTTGATGCTCTTGAAACATCTAGGAAGAATATACATGATATGAGCTGCATTGTGTCCCTGCCCCCCAAATTTATATTGAGGCAGGATAGTAAGAAGCCAGGAAAATTCCTTGGCAAGTGGAATGGGGATACTGAAACAGACAGCTGATTCAAACTGGGCCCACCCAGCACCCTGACTCGCCTGCCTCCTTCTCCCTTGCATGACCACCCCCTTAAGTATGAAGCCCTCAGGACAATGAGGTTCTTATCTGCATCAAATAATCTTAAGAACAAAGCCTCAGATCTGTTGACCACAAAGACAGAGTTTTGGTCAAATTGGATATAGCATCCAGGCCTCAGCTGTGCTTCAGCTCCAGGCCCAGAAAAACAGCAAAACCAGATGAAGTCATGCCATAGTTGGCATCAGGACCAGATGCAATGACCAATGACCCCCTACCCTAGTGCCAATCAATCAGTAAAGACCAAGACCCTGACCTTATATGCTCATTTTGATACATCAGCATAATAAAGGACATATCTGGAAAGCTGATGAATATTCTCCCCTGAGACCTTCTCTAAAATTTCTGCCTTTAGAAAACAAAGGACCCAGCAAGCTACTCCCTAGAGCACACCTGGGCCTTCCCCTCCCCACTTCTCTCCTCAGGCACATACCTTTGCTTTCTTTCTCCTAAGTTCCAAAGGTTCCCAGGAGACCTGCAACCAGGGGAGCAATGGGCAGCAGCAGCTCCTCCCAAGCTAACCCTCTGAACCTGTCTCCAAGGGCCTTTCTTTTGCCTCTGTAACTTGTTTCCTGAGTCCAAGCTGACTCATTTATCCTGCCTCTGTGCCTTTCTCTCTAAAAGGCCAAGGCAGCTCTCTGAGCAGCCCACCTGAATATTCTCTCCCAGGGCACTTTCATTTTGCACGCTAAACAAACTTCCTCTTGTGTTCGAGCTCTTGGCTCTGAATTCCTTCTTTGTTGAACTCAAGTACCCAGAGCCCACATCACTGCTAACAATATGTTGAAGCCGTAAACCTCAGTACCTTGTAATGTGACTGCATTTGGAGATAGGGCCTTTAAAGAGATATTTAAGTAAAAATGCTGTGGTTAGGGAGCCCCTAATCCAATATGACTGGTGTTCTTATAAAAAAAAGGAGATTAAGACACAAAAGTTCAGCTTTATAAAACATTTTTATTGATTGATTTGCAGAGAGGGGGAGTGGAAGGGGGGAGAGAGAGAGAGAGAGAGAGAGAGAGAGAGAGAGAGAGAGAGACCGTCCAATTTGTTGTCCCACTTACTAATGCATTCATTGGTTGATTCTTGTCTGTGCCCTGATGAGGGGATCAAACGCACAACCTTGGCATATCGGGGCAGTGCTCTAAACCAACTTAGCTACCCAGTCAGAGTTGTCATCTTCATTAGTAATCAAAACACATCAGATAGTTTTTGTGATGATTACCAGAGACAAACATTTTCAATAGTCTCAATACCAGATTCCTGTCTTTATACTCATTCTCTCCATGTAATTGGCTTCTACCTTCACACTCGCCTGAAATTAGTGAGGTCACAGGACACCCCTCTGTATTCAAATATGAAGCCCCTCATATTCTTTCTAGAACTTTCCGAGGCACTTGGCCCCTAACCTTTCCTTCCTCGAATGCTCCTCTCAGGTTTCTTCAAAGGCTCATTCCCACTGCCCTGGACCGTTTCTTGATCTCTTGACCAACCATTCTCCTCCCCTTTCCTTCCCTCTAGCAGCCATGACCAACTGTAAGTAGACATTTATTTTTGGGAGAAGGGATATGGAAGTGGAGGCTGCTCAGTATCTGAGAATTTCCCCACCTTACGAAATCCTTTATGCAGCAGACCTCACTGTAGAAGCCGAAAATGCCAGATACTTGCTTTCCCCGCCCCCTTCTGCACTGGTGCTGACACTAAGCTTGGCTGGGCCAATCAGGTGCAGCTACCTTAGGCTTTTACTCTGGAGTTATTGGTGAAAAGAAGCAGTGTCAATAGAAGAGCGTTTCTGGCAGCTGCAACTCCCTGTTTCCATGGCAGCTGTGGTAACTGTGCGGCGCTCAGGTCCCCAGCCGGCCGATGTCAGTGATGTGAGGCCTGCCATCTAGTGGACAGCAGTGTCCTCACCAGACACTGTTTATGGTTGAGCTGTGGTTATAGCTGTTTAGGCTCAGAGCCTAGGTCTCCAGCTTTCCCAGTGATTCTGTGAGCTATTTATAGCTTAACTTAAAATCAGAATCTATTTCCGTTGCTTGCAACTGAGAACGCTGACCAATATAGCATTTCAGAAAGCTGTCCTCAGTTCTCTTTATCCTATACCACCTAAGACCACACTTATACCTGTATTTTCTAAACTTCTATTGCAGTATTAAAGAATCCATGCAGATTAGCACACTATCATTTGTTATGTTATACTTTAATTTTCCATTTTCATATATTTAATTAGAGGTCCCATTGTGTCTATAAATTATGTCTCTCCAACAATACCACGAACCAGCCTGACTGGCGTGGCTCAGTAGTTGAGTGTCAACCTATGAACCAGGAGGTCACGGTTCCATTCCCAGTCAGGGCACATGCCTGGGTTGTGGGCTCTGTCCCCAGTGAAAGGTGTGCAGGAGTCAGCCAATCAATGATTCTCTCTCATCATTGATGTTTCTATCTTTTTTGCTCCCTCTTCCTTCTTCTCTGAAATCAATATAATCAATAAAAAAAAAATTTTTTTAAATACCATGAACCATGAGAACGATTACATATGAAAGATGCTCTGGCTAGCTTTGCTCAGTGGTTAGAGCGTCCACCTTCGGACCAAAGGGTTTCGGATTCAATTCCCAGTCAAGGGCATGTACCTTGGTTTCAGGTTCCATCCCCAGATCTGGGGGGGGGGGGGGGGGGAGGCAATTAGTCAATGTGTCTCTCTCATGTCAATGTTTCTCTCTCTCTCACACTCTGTCTGAAAATCAATGGAAAAAAATATCCTAGGGGAGGGTGGGAGTACAGGGGAGAGATCAACTAAAGGACTTGTATGCATGCATATTAAGCATAAGCGATGAACGCAGACAACAGGGGGTGAGGGTGAGGGCAAGACTGGAGGGATGAGGGGACAATTGGGGGGATAAAGACACATTTGTAATACCTTAATCAATAAAAAGTTAAAAAATATATCCTTAGGTGAGGATTTTAAAAAAGAATGGAAATAACATAGCCTTACATACTTGATGGAAATGATGGGAATAAGAGAAATTGAAGATAGAGGGGTGAATGGCTGGCAGGCCCAATGTCCGTATTTGAGAGGAGAAAAGGTCTAGACCCAATCAAAGAGTTGGCTTGGAAGCAGAGACAGACCACTTACAGCAGGGGAAGGGCAGGCAAAGCATAGGGGTACAGACTGTCAGTGGGTAGATGTGGTGGTGGGTGCTTTAATTTTCTCTCTGGATGAGGACGCAATGTTATCAGTAGGGAATGATAAGGGAAGAAGGTGTAGGAGGTTGGAGCAGGTGTGGAACAGTCATCCAGGACAGCAGTCTAGGGCACAAGGCAACTTTCCAAAAAGTTTACAGTATGGATAATTTTGAAAGAATCTGTTTCCAGATACTCAATTTTCAAATGCTATTTTCCTAAAATTGATCTTTTTTCCTAAAAAGAACGTTACCTTCCCAATCTCAATTGCCCTTCTCTCACTTTACAGAAGTCATACTTCCCACTCAGCCCAAATCTTAGCACATAATTAGGCAGTATAACATGGTAATTACGATTCTCAACACTGGGGCAAGATTGCCTTGAGCTGAATCTCAGCTTTGCTATTTACCTGCTCTGGTAGCCAGTCTCCAAGATAGCTCCCAAGGATCCTGACTCCTGATATTCATGTCCTTGAGTTGTTCTCTTCCTCACTGAATCAGGTCTGGTTTATATAATTAACTAGAGGCCCGGTGCATGAATTCATGCATGCGTGGGGTCCCTTGGCATGGCCTAAAGGGATTGGGCTGAAACCGGCAGTTCAACACTGCCTGCGGCTCCTGTCTGCCGCTCCCACTCATTCTGGCCCCACTGTGCCTGCCATGGGCTTGTGTCCAGTCAGTCCTGATTGGGAGAGGCTCGCGCTGCCACAGTGGTGCTCGCCAGCCGAGAGCCCTGTGTCTGGCACTCATCCTGCGCTGGTTGTCAGGAGCTACCTGGCAGCTGCTTTTATATCGTTTCTTCCTTGCAGAGCATCTAGGGAGGGGAAGCAGCCACGGTGCCCAAGGCTGACTTCCAGGAGGCCGGCAGTGCTGTCGGGATTGTGCCCGGAGCGCCAGTCCGCCGATGCCTGGCCTGTTCTCCGGAGATCGGACTTGCAGGACTACTGAGGGAGTGAGTGGCTGCTGCCAGGCTGGTGGGCCACTGGGGACAGGTCAGTTAGCTGAGCGGCACTCCCACTGTGGGAGTGCACTGACCACCAGGGGGCAGCTCCTGCATTGAGCATCTGCCCCCTGGTGATCAGTGTGTCATCATAGCGACCGGTGGTAACAGTCACTTAGGCTTTTCTATATATAGACTAGAGGCCCAGTGCATGAAATTCGTGCATGGGGTGGGGTCCCTCAGCCTGGTCTGCACCCTCTCCAATCCTGGACCTCTTGGGGGATGTCCAACTGCCTCTCACAATCGAGGACTGCTGGCTCCTAACCACTCACCTGCCTGTCTGCCTGATCGCCCCTAACTGCTCCCCTACTGATCTGATCGCCCCTAACTGCTCCCCTTCTGGCCTGATCACCCGGGTCGTGGGTGTCTGCGACCGGCCGGAGGAGGGAATCTTGGGTCCTGGGTGCGGGGCGAGGCAGAGGTGGTTAGGGGAGTGTGGCTTGTCCCTCTCCTGGGCCGCAGGTGCAGCTGCTGGCACCTGGAACCGCAGCCGCAGGCGCTGGCACCCAGGACCTCAGGGTGGGCAGCTTGTCCCTCTCCCGGGCTGCAGGTGCAGGTGCAGCCTCTGGTGCCCAAGACCGTGGGGCAGGCAACTTGTCCCTCCCCCGGGCCGCAGCCTGGCTGGTCCCCATTCCTCTCTCGCAAGCTCATTTGTGCCTGGCTGGTCCCCATTGCTCTCTCCCCAGTACTGAGTGTCTGAGCCATTAAGGTGTGACAGCATGAAGGTGTGATGACCATTTGCATATTAGCTCTTTATTATATAGGATGTGTGATGACCAAGGCTGGGTCATAAAGGGCATTGCAGCTTCCACCTTGCTCTTTTGGGTTGTTTGCTCTTGGGAAAGCCAACTACCCCGTCATAAAGACACTCAAGCAGCCTAATAGAGAGGCCATGTGGAGAGGACCTGAGACATCCTACAAACAGTCATTGCCTGCTTGCTCACCATGTGAATGAACTACCTTAGAAACAGATCCTCCAGCTCCAATCAAGTATTGAGATGACTGCAACCCCAGATAATATCTGACCAAAATTTCATGAAAAACCTCCATTCAGAATCTCACAGCCAAGTCATCTTTGAATTACTGATTCACAGAAGCTGTGAGAGAACTGCCTGAAAGCTGGATGAATGGAAGTCCTACAACTAGAGAAATAAAGAAGAAAGCACATTGAGACTGGTAGGAGAGGCTGGTCCTACACCCATATGTGCTGTTTTTTTTAATCAGGAGGGCCATCTCTCTTCGGAGGCTGCCCATGAGGAGCAAGGGGTCCCAGCCCCACACCAGGTCCCCATCCCAGGGTTCCAGAGCTGGGAAGAAAAGTCCCCACAAATACAGGCTGTAAAAACCAGCAGGGATTGTGGCTGAGTGACTTGGAGGCTGCTGGAGTCCCAGGTGTTCCATTTAAAGGGCCGGTGCACAAACTTACTCAGACTCTCAGTACTGGGAAGCTATGGGGGACCCAGACACATATGGGGAGGAACTGGATTGTCTGGCATTAGAGCAGAAACTTGGGGGCAGCTTTCTCTCAAACAGGGGTGCTCACAGGGGTCATTGTTCCTATGCTGGGATCTCCTCCATCCCAGGACTGACTGACAGCCATGTCTCAGTCTCCATCAGCCTGAAGCACACTGTTTGCTCTGCCCTGGAGATTCCCTGAGACCATTCCCCATCCAATTCGAAGCCCTACCCAAGCTGTTTGCAGCAGCTTGTTCATATGAATGGCCTGTCCTGGCTCAGGCTTCAGACTTTGCTAAAATCTCTCAAACAAGCTGCAGCTGGTGACTGCATGCCCAAAACCTATCAACAAAAGGCCCAAGACCCGGCACTAGCACCAGCCTGCCTTGCTTCATAGCTGGGCTTTGCATGGGCAAAGCAAAGTCCAATACAAATAGAAAATAGCAGCCATCTGCAGATCCCTCTGTAGCTCCTGATGGGTGGCCCCAGGCAGTGGCTGACTTTGCACTTCCCTGATGGCCCTAGAGCCAATGCACCTGGTGGACAGCCACCCACAACCACATCAACAATTCAACTAAAGCCCCACTGGCATGGTTCAGTGGTTGAGCATCAACCTATGAATGAGGAGGTCACGGTTTGATTCCCAGTCAGTGCACATGCCCAGGTTGCAGGCTCAATCCCCAGAAGGGGGCATGCAGGAGGCAGCCAATCAATGATTCTCATCATTGATGTTTCTATCTCTCTTTCCCTCTCCCTTCCTCTCTGAAATCAATAAAATTATACTTAAAATTTTTTCAACTAAAAAACAGAACATAGCAGATTACAACTGTAACACCCACAAGTGATACACTCAAGAGGCAGACTCAGTGAACACCAAAGCCCCACTGGAGCAAGTCCTGCTCTATAGGGGTGTTTCCTGCACAGCAGCTTCCTACTGTAGTCACAGCTGTTTCTCACAGCCAATTGACCTGGAGGTCAATTCCTCCCACAGAGTCTTGGCGGGTCAGTTGGGCAGCTCGGCGAGCGATGATACTGGCTGGGTTGTGGTTTGGGTGTGACTGAGGGACCTGAATTCCTCACCTTCTCTGCCCATCAGAGATCTGGCGGTCGCTGTGGCGATGCGGGAGCTGGTGGAGGCCGAATGCGGGGGGTGCCAACCCGCTCATGAAGCTGGCCGGGCACTTCACCCAGGACAAGGCCCTTCGGCCTTTCGAGGAGGGACTGAGGCCCGGTCCCTGGCCACCGGGAACCCCAGCCTCCGAGGCGGTCCCTAAGCCTTTGGGGGTAGCCTCTGAAGATGAGTTGGTGGCCGAATTCCTCCAGGACCAGAATGAACCACTTATATCACGTGCCCCTCAGGCCTTCAAGATGGATGACCTCCTGGCAGAGATGCAGAGATTGAACAGTCAAGTTTCCGCCAGGCACCCCAGAGAGCCCCTGGGGTGGCAGACTTGGCCTTGTCTGAGAACTGGGCCCAAGAGTTTCTTGCAGCTGGAGATGCTGTGGATGTAACGCAGGATTATAATGAGACAGACTAGTCCCAAGAATTCATCTCTGAAGTTACAGACCCTTTGTCTGTGTCTCCTGCCCACTGTGCTGAGGAATATCTGGAACAGTCAGAGGAGGAGCTGTGGCTGGGAGAGCCCGAGGGAACAACTGCCAGTGATCGCTGGTATGATGATTATCATCCTGAGGATGATCTACAGTATACTGCCAGTGACTGTGTGGCCAAAGTGGATGACCCCAAATTGGCTAACTCTGAGGGTACATCAGATGCCTGGGTTGACCAGTTCACAAGACCAGGGAACACAGCTGCCCTTGATATGGAGTCTGATGTCGATTTCTGGGACAAGTTGCAGGCAGAGTTGGAGGAGATGGCGAAACGGGATGCTGAGGTTCACCCCTGGCTTTCTGACTATGATGACATCACGACTGTTTCCTATGATAAGGGGTACCAGTTTGAGGAGGAGAACCCCCTGCGTGACCACCCCCAGCCTTTCGAGGAAGGGCTGCGGTGACTTCAGGATGGGGACCTGCCGAATGCTGTGCTGCTTTTTGAGGCGGCTGTGCAGCAGGATCCTAAGCACATGGAAGCTTGGCAGTATCTGGGCAGAGAATGAACAAGAACTATTAGCCATCAGTGCATTATGGAAGTGTCTGGAGCTAAAGCCAGATAACCAGACAGCATTGATGGCACTGGCTGTCAGCTTCACCAACGAGTCCCTGCAGCGACAGGCCTGTGAAACCCTGCGAGACTGGCTGCGCTATACACCAGCCTATGCCCACCTGGTGGTGCCCGGGGAAGAAGAGTGGCACAGGACTGGGCCCAAGCAAGCGCATCCTGGGATCTCTGTTGTCTGACTCCCTGTTTCTTGAAGTGACAGAGCTCTTCCTGGCAGCTGTGTGCCTGGACCCTACAAACATTGACCCTGATGTGCAGTGTGGGTTAGGGGTCCTTTTCAACCAGAGTGGGGAGTATGACAAGGCAGTGGACTGTTTCACAACTGCCCTCAGCGTTCGTCCCAATGATTATTTGCTGTGGAATAAACTAGGGGCCACCCTAGCCAATGGAAACCAGAGTGAAGAAGCAGTAGCTGCATACTGTCGAGCCCTCGCGCTACAACCAGGCTATATACGGTCCTGCTATAACCTGGGCATCAGCTGCATCAACCTTGGGGCTCATCGGGAGGCTGTGGAACACTTTTTGGAGGCCTTGAACATGCAGAGGAAAAGCCGGGGCCCTCAGGGTGAAGGGGGCGCCATGTCAGAGAACATCTGGAGCACCCTGTGTTTGGCATTGTCCATGTTAGGCCAGAGCGATGCCTCTGGGGCGGCTGATGCCCGGGATCTGTCCGCCCTCTTAACTATGTTTGGCCTGCCCCAGTGACAGTGGGATGGGCTGCCCTGTGAGTGTCTGCCTAGAGGGGTCCCCGCTCTGGATGTGACTCCCTCTCCCCAAATGGGCCTACCAAGGGGGTAGGCTGATGATCAAAAGCGGTACGGCCTCTCAGGAGTGGCCTCAATGTAGGGGTGGGTAGTCTTTGTTCTAGTTCCTACATAATTGTAGGAAAATGAGCTGTATCTCTTGAGTCCCTTGGTAATTAAAGGGTGTACACCTGGCTACAGATCTCTGCATATCATGCCCTTTCTTAGTGCTGCTTTTTGGGTAGGACCCAGAGATAATAGGGTAACTGTTGTCATCAGCTGCCATTTCTCATAGGGTCTACCACATTTGTAATGTCTGTCCCCCCTCCCCCTTTTACTGGGAATTGATAATAGTACAGCTTCCTTGGGCAGTTGTGTGTAGGCCATTCTTCTACCAGGCACCTCTGTGATGACCATAGCCAGGGCGGGATGGCAGGAGTTGGCCTGTTGGACTTAAATGTTGATTTGGCTCAGCAGAGTCAAGTTTTGGTAGGGGTGCTCATCGTTCTGTCATTGGACCTCTCCTGGCTGTTGCTCAGATTCCCTGGGTACGATGCTGCACACAGGAATGCTGGCCTCACTATCTGGGGGTCCTCAAGAGCTGCCAGGGCAAATTGCTACACAGTGTTTGGGTGTTGGGTAGCAGGAAGGCTCACTTGTGGAATTAGCTAGCCTAGAAGGGACCTGATGGGATCAGGCCAAGGGCTGTGCTCTGTGCCCTTTGGTGGAAGGATGACATCGGGACGTGCGAGGTGAGTGCAGGAGTCCTTCCTCCTCTTAGACCTGTGAGTAGGAATTGAACTAGTAGCTCTTCTAGAAAGTTGCTTCAGAAATTGCCGTCTTGCCAAATTCCTAGCAAAGAGATGGTTCAGTGTTACCTTAGGACTTTGCTGTACGTCTTGAAGTGTTTCTAGGGGAGAGTGTAAAATAATCCCTTTCCCCTATAGTACCTCTGCAAGGTGAAGATTGAGGGAAGAGGAGGGAGCCTCTTGGATTCTTCTCACCTGTGCCTTGCATGGGGAGCTACATTAATCTCCAGAAATGACTGTTGAGCCTCTTGCCTTGTCATTAGTAGCTAATGATCAGAAATTTTTTTTTAAACTACGAGGGTCCCAAGGTTCCATTCTGAGATTTATTTTTCTTTGTATGAATATGTGTAAATTATTTTAAAATAAAACTGTAAAATATTTGTAGGAAGAAAAAAATTCCTCCCCCAGACACCAACAGCAATCAAGGCCCTAAAAGAATGTGCACACAGCCCACACAGGGGAGTACCTAGAGTGCCCAACTCAGGTGACTGAGAAGGCTGAGCCATTGGGCCCTACAGGACACCTTTTACACAAGGCAACTCTACCAATTCCAGGAGACATAGCAGCTCTACCTAATACTTAGAAAAAAACACAGGAAAGCAGCCAAAATGTGAAGACAAAGAAACATGTCACAAATGAAAGAAATAGAAGCAAGCAAACTACTGGATACAGAGTTTAAAACCATGGTTATATGGTTACTCAAGGATCTTCATGAGACTTTCAAGAATCTTAGTGAGAATGTCAGAGACATAAAAAAGGACCGGTCACAAATTAAGCATACACTAACCAAAATAAAGAATAATTTACAGGGATTCAACAGTAGAGTAAAGGAGTCCAAGAACCAAATCAATGATTTGAAATATGAGGAAGCAAAAAATACATAAGCAGAAGAGCAAAAAGAAAAATAGAGTCCAAAAATATGAAGAGCGTGTAAGGAGCCTCTGGAACAACTTCAAGCATACCAACATTCGTTTTTAACGGGAGTGCCAAAAGAAGAGAGAGAGCAAGATATTGAAAACCTATTTGAAGAAATAATGACAGAAAACTTCCCCTACCTGGTGAAAGAAATATACTTACAAGTCCAGGAAATGCAGAGAGTCCCAAACAAGAGGAACCCAAAGAGACCCACACCAAGATATCATAATTAAAATATCAAGGGTTAAAGACAAAGACAGATTCTTAAAAGCATCAAGAAAAAAACAGTTAGTTACCTACAAGGGAGTGCCCATACAACTGTCAGCTGATTTCTCAACAGAAACTTTGCAGGCCAGAAGAGAGTGGCAGGAAATATTCAAAGTGATGAATAGTAAGAACCTACAACCAAGATTACTCTACCCAGCAAAGCTCTCATTTAGAATTGAGGGTCAGATAAGGAGCTTTAAAACAAGAAAAAGCTAAAGGAATTCATCACCACCAAACCAGCATTACCTGAAATGTTGAAGGGTATTCTTTAAAAAGAGGAGGAGGTAGAAGAAGAAGATGATGGTGATGATGAAGAAGGAGAAGAAGAAAGAGAAGGAGGAGGAGGAGGAGGAGGAGGAGGAGGAGGAGGAGGAGGAGGAGAAGAAGAAATAAAATATATGAACAATAGCCCTGACTTGTTTGGTTCAGTGGATAGAACGTCGGCCTGTGGACTGAAGGGTCCCAGGTTCGATTCCAGTCAAGGGCATGTACCATGGTTGTGGGCACATCCCCAGTAAGGGGTGTGCAGGAGGCAGCTGATCGATGTTTCTGACTCTCTATCCCTCTCCCTTCCTCTCTGTAAAAAATCAATAAAAAAAACATTTTAAAAAAATATATGAACACAACAAATACATATCTATCAACAATTGAATCTAAAAATAAAAATAAATGAACAAGCTTTAACTGGTTTGGCTCAGTAGATAGCACATCGGCCTGCAGACTGAAGGGTCCCAGGTTCGATTCTGGTCAAGGGCACATGCCCAGGTTGTGGGCTCGATCCCCAGTTGGGGTGGGGGTTGGGGGGGGCGCGTGCAGGAGGCAGCCAATCAATGACTCTCTTATCATTGATGTTTCTATCTCTCCCCCCCTCTCACCCTTCCTCTCTGAGATCAATTTTATATATATATATATTAGCCCTAACCTGTTTGGCTCAGTGGATAGAGCGTCGGCTAACGGACTGAAGGGTCACAGGTTCGATTCTGGTCAAGGGCATGTACCTTGGTTGCGGGCACATCCCCAGTAGGTGGTGTGCAGGAGGCAGCTGATTGATATTTCTCTCTCATCAATGTTTCTAACTCTCTATCCCTCTCCCTTCTTCTCTGTAAAAAAATCAATTAAAAATAATAATAATAAAAAAACAAATGAACAAGAAATCTAATGAACAAAACAAACTGGTGAATAAAATAGAATCAGAGGCATGGAAACATGGAAAAGACTGAGGAATCTCAGAAGGGCAGGAAGAGATTAACCAAAGATCTTATCTATAGACACATATAATAGAGTGGTGAAGGCCTGGGGCGGGGCAGGAACTGGGTGTAGTGGGGTAATGGGGGGAAAATGAGGGTTATCTGTAATACTTTCAACAATAAACATTTAAAAAAATAAAAAATAATAAAAATAAAAGTTTAGAGGAAAAAAAATATATATCATAAGAAAAACACATTGTGGAGAAACTAAGATGGCGGCATAGATAAACACCGGGAAATAGTCGCCTCCCACAACAATTGAAAATTAGCCTAAAGGACGGAGCAAACATCGTCCAAAACAACAGGAAGGCTGGCTGAGTGTAATTTCTACAACTAGAAGAAAAGAAAAGCACGCTGAGAGCCAGAGGAGCTGCGGAGGCTGAGTGCAGAGGTACGCGGCGGCTCGCGCGCGCGGAAAGGGGGTGGCACCTGAGGACGCGGCTGTCTTTTTGAATCACAAGCTCCCGACTGCTCTGAACTCCGGTTCCGGGAAGTCTCTGGGGACCCAGGTCTCATACGGGGAGAGGCGGCTCTCTCAGGCGGCAGCGGGCGAACTTGAGGGCCGCTTTCCCTCAGAGGTGCTTGCAGCCGTTACCGGGACACTGAGACGCGCGACTCCGGGCGCGGAGAATCAGCCATTGCTTCTTTCTACGCCCTTTGACTACCTGAGACCACGCCCCACCCGGGCTGCAGCAGAGGCTTTTGCATGTGAATGCCCCAGAACTTTGCAACCTGATAATTACCTAACTGCAGCCGGGCCAGCCAGACCCGGAACTTCCAAGAGAAGGCCCAAGGCCCCGCAGCGGCTTGCATTGCTTCACAGCTGAGCCTCTTCGTGGCCCGGCTGTGAGGCCTCAGGCAGGGGCTGAATTAGCACCTCCTTAGATCCAGGAGCCACTGTACCCAGTGGTCAGAGGGGGACCATTCTCCCACTTCAGACACAGCTGCTTCCCACAGCCAATTGGCCTGGAGGTCAATTCCTCCCAGTGATCCTACAACTAGCGAGGCACCAAGAGTGCACCAAGAGTGTCCACCCCAGGTAACTGGGGAGGCTGAGCCACTGGGCCCTACAGGACACCTGGCGCGCAGGCCACTCTATCAACACAGGGAAGCAGCCAAAATGCGGAGACAAAGAAACAGGTCACAATTGGCAGAAACGGAGGAGGCCAGACGACTGGATTTAGAGTTCAAGGCCACGTTTATAAGGTTTGTCAAGAATTTTATGGAAACCGCCGATAAATTTAATGAATCCCTCAAGGAATATGGTGAGACCATGGAGGTCATGAAAAAGGACCAATTAGAAATTATGCATACACTGACTGAAATAAAGAATACTTTACAGAGATCCAACAGCAGACAAGAGGATCCCAAGAATCAAGTCAAAGATTTGAAATGCAAAGAAACAAAAAATACCCAACCGAAAAAGAAAAAAGAAAAGAGATTCAAAAAATATGAAGATAGTGTAAGGAACCTCTGGGACAACTTCAAGCGTACCAACATCAGAATTATAGGGGTACCAGAAGGAGAGAGAGGGCAAGATATTGAAAACCTTTTTGAAGAAATAATGACAGAAAACTTCCCCCACCTGGTGAAAGAAATGGACTTACAAGTCCAGGAAGCGCAGAGAACCCCAAACAAAAGGAATCCAAAGAGGACCACACCAAGACACATCATAATTAAAATGCCAAGAGCAAAAGATAAAGAGAGAATCTTAAAAGCAGCAAGAGAAAGACAGTCAGTTACCTACAAGGGAGTACCCATCCGACTGTCAGCTGATTTCTCAACAGAAACCATGCAGGCCAGAAGAGAGTGGCAAGAAATATTCAAAGAGATGAATAGCAAGAACCTGCAACCAAGATTACTTTATCCAGCAAAGCTATCATTCAGAATGGAAGGTCAGATAAAGAGCTTCACGGATAAGAAAAAGCTAAAGGAGTTCATCACCACCAAACCAGCATTATATGAAATGCTGAAAGGTATTCTTTAAGAAGAGGAAGAAGAAAAAGGAACTCTTACCATTTGCCACAGCATGGATGGAACTGGAGAGCGGATAAATACCACAAGATCTCACTTATTTGTGGAATATAATGAACAACATAAACTGATGAACAAGGACTGATCCAGAGACGGAGAGGCATTGATTGGACTGTCGGGCCTTGGAGGGAAGGTAGGGGAGGGTGGGGGCAAGGGGGAAAGATCAACCAAAGGACTTATATGCAAGCATATAGGCCTAACCAATGGACACGGAAAACGGGGGGGTGAGGGGGTGAGCGGGGAGAGGGGGGGTAGAGGGTACACATATGTAATATCTTAATCAATAAAAAATATTAAAAAAAAAAATGAGATCATCTATTAAAAAAAAAAAAAAGAAAAAGAAAAACACATTGTGCCCTAGCCGGTGCAGCTTAGTGGATAGAGTGTTGGCTGGCAGACTAAAGGGTCCCAGGTTCGATTCTGTTTAAGGGCACATACCTCACAATCCCTGGCCCCAGTTGGGGTACATGTAGGAGGCAACCAATCGATGTGTCTCACAGCGATGTTTCTCTCTGTCTCTCCTCCTCCCTTCCACTCTCTCTAAAAAAAAAAGTCAAGGGAAAAATATCCTTGGGTAAGGATTAACAAATAAGAAAGAAAGAGAGCCCTAGCTGGTTTGGCTCAGTGCATAGAGCATCAGCCTGTGGACTGAAGAGTTCCAGGTTCAATTCCAGTCAAGGGCACATGCCTGGGTTGAAGGCTGGAGCCCCAGTAGGGGGCATGCAGGAGGCAGCCAATCCATGATTCTCTTTCATCACTGATGTTTCTATTTCTCTCTTCCTTTCACTTCCTCTCTGAAATCAATAAAAATATATTTAAAAAAAGAAAGAAAGACACATTGTATTGTAAACATTTTTCAAATGTGCTATATATCATAACATCTTAAAAAAACCTTTCTGGCTGGAAAGAAGCTGCCCTTCCCAGGGTAGCTAATCTATATTAATAAAAGGCCTGTGGTCGGGACACCGTAATGCCATCATGACCAAACAAGCAGCGGCTCTCACAGAGGGCAGGGCGGGGGCGCAAGCTACTAGTGGCAGAGAGCTACCAGCAGCAGAGGGCTAGGAGCGGGGGAGGCTGGGGCGGCCAGCTGAGGCAAGTGGAAGCGAGCTACTCATGCATGATTTCATGCGCGCTGGGCCTCTAGTTCCGAAATATAATAACAACTAGCCTACACACATGCCTTTCATATGCAAAACAACCAGTCCAGAGTGTATATCAGTAATGTGAATATATTTAATACCACTGAACTGTATGCTTAATTTTTTTTTTTTAGTCCTCAGTCATGGACATGCTTAGAAAGAGGAAGGGAATGAAAGGGGGAGAGAGAGACAGAGACAGAGAGAGAGAGAGAGAGAGAGAGAGAGAGGGAGGGAGAGAGAGAGAGAGAGAGAGAGAGAGAGAGAGAGAGAGAGAAACACTGATGTAAGAAACATCGATCAGTTGTCTGCCATATGAGTCCCCACTGGGGATTGAACTCACAACCCAAGTATGTGCCTTGATCAGAATCAAACCAGCAACCTTTTGGTTCACAGAACAATGTTCAATCAACTGAGCCACTCCGACTCTTTCTAAAAATCAATAAATAAAAATTAAAAACAAAAAAAAAGAATGAAGTACTGATGCAGGCTACAACTTAGATGAACCTTGAAAACATTATGCTAAGTGAAAGAAGCCAGTCACAAAAGTCCACATATTATACTATTGGCCTGGTGCATGAATTCATGCACATTGAAAAGAAATTAATTAGAAGGTGGCCACTGAGGTGGGACTCAGTGAGACGGTATCTGCAGAAGAACCAGGTCCCTCTGGCAGATGGGGTCCCTCGGTCTGGCCTGTAGGGATGGGGCCGAAACCAGCTCTCCAACATCCCCGAAGGGGTCCTGGGGTGCGAGAGGGCACTCTGCAAAGTTGCTGTTGTACAGGGTGTAGAACGCAAACACAAGTGTGCAGTAAACCAGATTTGGGGCTGACAGTGCCTCAGCAACATCACCCACAGCTGAAGGTGGAATCGGGTGGCCCTTTGAGGAATCGGGCTCCCTCCTCTCTGGTTTCGGGGTGTGTCACCCAAGAACCACAGCTGCCATGTCACTGCAGCTCGGCAGCTCCTGCGTTGAACGGCTGCCCCCTGGTGGTCAGTGCGCATCATAGCGACTGGTCAGACAGTGGGAGGGGCACTTAGCATATTAGCCTTTTATATAGAGAGACTAGAGGCCCGGTGCACAAAAATTTGTGCACTCGGGGGGGAGGGGGGTCCCTCAGCCCGGCCTGTGCCCTCTTGCAGTCTGGGATCCCTCGGGAGATAATGACCTGCTGGCTTAGGCCTGCTCCCGGGTGGCAGAGGGCAGGCCCAATCCCTAGGTGCAGCCCCTGGTTGGGCTCAGAGCAGGGCCGATTGGGGAGTTGGGGCGCCGCCCCCTGTCACACTAAAGGCAGGGTCGATGGGGAGGTTGCGGCACCACCCCCTGTCACGCACAGAGCAGGGCCAATCAGGGGTTTGGGGCACTGCCCCCTGTCACTCACAGAGCAGGGCCCATCAGGGGGGTTGGGGCTACATACCCTGTCATGCACAGAGCAGGGCAGATCAGGGGGTTGAGGAGCTCCCCACTGTCACTCACAGAGTAGGGCCGATAGGGGAGTTGGGGCACCGCCCCCTGTCATACTCAGGGCAGGGCCGATGGGGAGGTTATGGCTCTACCCCGTCACACACAGAGCAGGGCCCATGGGGGGGGGGGGGTTGGGGCACGGCACCCTGTCACACACAGAGCCGCAGGGTGATCAGGGGGTTGGGGAGCTCCCTCCTATCAGGCACAGAGCAGGGCTGACCAGGGGGTTGGGGTGCCTTCCCCTGTCACGAACAGAGCAGGGCGGATAGGGAGGTTGTGGCCCCGCACCCTGTCACACACAGAGCCACAGGGCGATCAGGGGGTTTGAGCGCTGCCCCCTGTCACGCTGATCCTGGTGCTGGGAGGCATATTACCCTTTTACTATATAGGATAGAGGCTTGGTGCACGGGTGGGGGCCGGCTGGTTTGCCCTGAAGGGTGTCCTGGATCAGGGTGGGGTCCCCACTGGGGTGCCTGGCCAGCCTGGGTGAGGGGATGATGGCTGTTTGCAGCTGGTCACACATCCTTCAGGGTGGGGGTCCCCACTGGGGTGCCTGGCCAGTCTGGGTGAGGGGCTGAGGGCTGTTTTCAGGCTGGCGGGTGACTAAAGCTCCCAACTGCTCCTTTTTTTCTTTTTTTTTTTATTCTGGGCCAGCTTTAGGTCTGGCTCCACCTCTGAGGCCTCTGCTGCTGAAAGCAGGTATCTGGTTTGTTTGGGTTCTATAATCGAAACACTGTATCAACTCCAGCTCTGAGATCCTGGTGGACTGAAAGCAGGTTTCTGGAGTTTTGTTTAGCTTCTATATTTGTAACAATGTTTCAAACTGCAAGCTCAGAGGCCGGCAAGGCAGGCGGGGAACGTTGGATTCCTCCTTCACTGAAGCAAGCAAGCCTCATGTTAGCTTCAGGCTGCCTGGCTGCTGGCCGTCATCTTGGCTGGCAGTTAATTTGCATATCGCCCTGATTAGCCAATGGGAAGGGTAGCGGATGTATGGCTAATTACCATGTTTCTCTTTTATTTGATAGGATGATTCCATTCACATGAAAGTCAAAAATAGGGAAATCTATAAAGACAGATAGGAGACTAGGGCTGGGGGGTCAAGGATGATTAGGAATAAAAGACTGATAGCTAGCCTGGCTGGGTTACTCAGTGGTTGAGCTTCGACCTATGATCGAGGTCACGGTTTGATTCCAGTCAGGGCACATGCCCTGGTTGCAGGTTTGATCCCCAGTAGGGGGCGTCCAGGAGGCAGCTGATCAATGATCCTCTCTCATCATTGATGTTTCTATCTCCTTTCCCTCTCATTTCCTCTCTGAAATAAATAAAAATATATGTTTTTTAAAAAAGACTGATAGCTAAACAGTATAGGATTTCTTTTTGAGGTGATGAAAATGCTACAAAGTTGACTGTGGTGATGACTGTGCATATACTAAATTTTCTCTCAGTAAAACTGTTTTTCTTTTTTTCCTTATGTCTTCAGTAAAGCTGTTTTGTTTTGTTTTTTTGTGTTTTTTTTTTTTTAAAGAGGAACAAACTACTGACACTTGCTACAACATTGGTAAACCTCAAAAACATTATGAAAGAGGGCAGGCACCAAAGGCCACATACTGTATGGTTCTACTTATATGAAAGGTCGACTCTGGGGGAAAGAGATGACAGGTGGTCCGGGCAGACCTAGCTCCTGCTCCCATCCCGGCCTTAAGATTAGCCCCACTCCAAGAGACCTCTCCATTGACAGCCGAGCAGGAAGACGGTGTGAGCTGACTCAGCGTGTGGGTGTGGCAGGGGCTCAGCCGGGACTCAGCTCTAGCCACACTTGCCCATTGCCCTCCAGCAAATCGCCTGCTGATATCTATGGAGCAAAGTGTAGGGAGAAAGGCAAAAGGAAGCCAGGAGGAGACCTGGGAGACAGAAAGGCACCCAGGGAGAGCTCGTCTTCATTCCTCCCTCTCCTCCCCGCTCCTAGGCCTTCAGCTCAATCTGCCCACCCGCACTCCCACCTCTGCGAGAGCCTACCGCTGAGGTCAGTCCACGTGCGGTGTACCCGGCCGGGGCGCGCCTGCATAGCGGCCATCCGAAGCCCCGCGCGGGGAGCACCAGCGCAAAAGCTCTGAGAACAGGACGGCGACCCGCACCCGAGCAGAGCGGTCATCCGGCCTCTAGGGGGCGCCAGGCGAGCGTGGCGAGCAGCCCCGGCGGCAGCACGCTCCTCGGCCTCCACCGGTGCTCGGGATCTGAGATCCGGTGAAAAGCAAGTCTTCTGGTTACAGGTTCCGGATCTCACGGGCCCCCGGACGCCCGCCCGCTCTAGGCAGCCACACCGCCTCCCCTGGCCCCTTGAGGTAACGCGAGAACGGACGGGGTCTGGATTCTGGGAGGTTGCGAGGGGAGATCCCGGTGCAAGGGCGGGGTTGCAGGTCGGAAGGCGGCTGGGACGCGCTGTCAGTGCCTGTTGACACCACACTTCCTGGTCAGCGTCCCAGCTCCCCCGCTTCCCCAGCTTCCGGCGCCCTGCGCGGCCCTCGCCCCCCGGGGCGTGGACTAGCCCCCCTCTGGGAGGAGGAACCTTCCCTCTCTCCACCCTTGGCTTTCCCCGCAGGTGAAGCCTCCATGGAGCGGCTCCTGGCCCAGCTGTGTGGCACCAGCGTGTTGCAGCCGCTTCCGGTGTGGGAGGGGGACACCACGGGCCACTGCTTCACCCAGCTGGTACTCGGCGCCCTGCCCCACGCGCTCCTCGCCGTGCTCAGTGCCTGCTATTGGGGGACCCCTAGGTGCGTAGAGACGGGGTGCACATACGTCTGTCCGTGTGTGCCTGCAGACCTCTCCCCGAACCCACATCCGCGCGGCAGTGTAACCAGAATGGTGAGGTCTCTGGAGTAGGGCAGACGTAGAATAAAATGTGAGCGTACCACTTCGCAGCAGTGTGGCTGTTTTGGAGCAAGTTGCTTTTCTTTGGTGAGAGGTTTAAGTCAAGTCATGCATTTAAGCATATAGCGCTAGTGCATTGCACATTTTTTAAAAATACGTTTTTATTGACTTTTGGAGAGAGAGGGGTAGAAATATGGATGAGGGAGAAACATGGACCAGCTGCCTCCTGCACGCCCCCTACTGGAGTTGGAGCCTGAAACCCGAGCATGTGCCCTGACCTGGAATTCAACCAGTGACCTCTTGGTGCGTGGGAGGACGCTCAACCCATTGAGCCACATCACATTTTTAAAGGCCCAATGCATGGTAGAAATCATCACTTTTGTAGATTTTCAGATGTTCAAACACAACTGTCATGAACGAGAGGTATGATTGGGTGAACAATGCTTTTAGCCAAAAAGGGTAACTTGTGTTCTAGTTGTGGGACCAGTTCTCACCTCTTCCATCTATGAAACCTTGGTGTTCCTAGGCTAAGAAAAGCACATGTGCTCAGCTGGAAGCAGTAGGCAAGATTTGAAAAGAGCAAAATTAAACCTTTACCCTGCCTGGGGTTGGAGCTATACGGTGCAATTGATAAACTCACCTTGGTTTTGTACTTAGGTCCTCTATGGCTGTATAAGGCAAAGTTAGTCCTTTTTTTTTTTTTTTTCTTGTGATGAGAACTTTTTTTTTTATTGCTTAAAGTATTACAAAGGGTATTACATATGTGTCCTTTTTTTTTTCCCCGCCCTTGACAATCCCCTGGCCTCCCCTACCCCCCAGTGTCTTATGTCCATTGGTTATGCTTATATGCATGCATACAAGTCCTTCGGTTGATCTCTTACCCCCCTCCCTCCTGCCTCCCAACCCTCCCTGGCCTTCCCACTGCAGTTTGACAGTCTGTTTGAGGCAGCTCTGCCTCTGTATCTATTTTTGTTCATAAGTTTATAATGGTCTTTATTATCCATGAATGAATGAGATCATGTGGTAGTTTTCCTTCATTGCAAAGTTAGTCTTACTCTGGCGACTGACAAGGCAGGAGGGCAAGGTAGTCCCTGCCTTTGGGAGTCCTTAGCCTGATGGATGGGATGTGTTCCTATCCAAGATGAATTAGGGAACTGATGAATCCCTCCTTGGGTAGGAGAAGCTTTGGGCTGGGAGGAATCCAGTTTTGTCTCTTATGCAGAATGAGTTAAAAGAAAAGGAAGGGTTAGTCAGCACAGACACTCACAGTCTACTCAGAGGAGTATCTATTAAAAATTGATACAGTCCTTTGGGAACTCACAGTCTAAGGAAAAGGCAAGAAAGAATATTATGTAATCAATACAAATGGTGGTTATCTCACTTCACTCATCAGACTTTCTGTTGTTTTTTTATTGATTTTTTTACAGAGAGGAAGGGAGAGGGATAGAGTTAGAAACATCGATGAGAGAGAAACATCGATCAGCTGCCTCCTGCACACTCTCTACTGGGGATGTGCCCGCAACCAAGGTACATGCCCTTGACCGGAATCGAACCTGGGACCCTTGAGTCCGCAGGCTGATGCTCTGTCCACTGAGCCAAACCGGTTAGGGCTGTGCATTTCTTAAAAAGAGTTATAAAGATCCAGAATCTCATACAGGAAAGGTCCTCAGAGAGCTTTGGGTCTAGAATCTTCACTGCTCACTGTATTGATGAGGAAAATTAGGTGCATAGAGGGAAAGAGATTTGCCCAAGGTCATGAGACTGGTTGATGGCCAACTTGGAGCCAGTATATCGGCCTCCAAAGTGTTCTTTCCTCTGTTTCCACAGCTTAAGAAACAGAATTATTAAAGGTTGACTTTTAGTCCAATATAAACACCTTCATATTACTGATCATCTGGACTTTTTAAAGGAAATGCTTCAGATTTGAAGCATTTTAATCTGCAATTAAACTTTTTTTTTTTAGTAACCCACCCCTACCAACAAAGGAAATACAGCACAAGGACATGCGGTTAAGGTGAGGGGCTGCTTGAGGTCCCTCCACAATTGCAGACCCTCACCCAGCATCCTGGTCCCAAGGTCCTCTCTTTTTTTAATCCTCACCCAAGGATATGTTTCCATTAATTATTTTTTATTGTCTAAATATATTTTTATTGATTTCAGAGAGGAAGGGCGGGAGAGAGAAATAGAAACATCAATGATGAGAAAGAATCATTGATCGGCTGCCTTCTGCGCACCCCACACTAGAGATCGAGCCGCAATCAGGACATGTGCCCTGACTAGGAATTGAACCCTGACCTCCTGGTTCATAGGTTGATGCTCAACCACTGAGCCACGCCAGCCTGACTGCATTAATTTTTAGAGTGAGAGGAAGGGAAGGGAGGATAGGGGGGAAAGAAAACTAGAGAGAAAGAAAACTAGAGAGAAAGCAATATCAATCAGCTGCCTTCCATATGTGCCCCAACGGTATCAAACCTGCAGCCTAGGTATGTGCTCTGACTGGGAATCAAACCTGCCACCTTTTGGTAACCGGATGATGCTCCAGCCAACTGAGCCACCCGGCCAGGGCTCAGCTCTCTTTTTATATGAACTTTCAAGACATTCTAATATTCACTGTTGTAGGTGTGTTTTCCGATGCTTGATTTTTAATGCAGACAGAGCACCCTTTTGTTTATTAAAAACATGTTTCCCGTGCAAGAATATATAGACAAAACCGGAAAGAGTTTTGTGTTTCAGCAAAAGGAGTCACAGGCATGATTTATCCCACCCTCTACAACCACTGGAAAGACAGAATATTCTGAGGCTTCATAACATTTAGATTATAAGAGTATAAGAGGTGTATGCCAGTCAAATTTTTATTCACCTAATTGTGCTTCGGGTGAACTTAAGGGTTATTTTAGGTAGATATTTCTGTGAAAGTGAATATTCATCCTGAAGTGGTTATCAGTATGAAAATGTAGAACTTTTTTCTAATTAGAGCCTTCATATTTTCTATGACCTTAACTCAAAACTGTGGTGAAAGAATGATCAGAAATGGCGTGGGTAGATTAGAAAATGGATTCAGTTAATCCAGGAAGACTTCCAGGGAGAAAAGGCCCTAGGTTCCTGGGTAAAGTGGGGTAGGAATAAGGTGCATAGGGCAGGAAAGGGATTCAGTTCCCTCCAGGGAAGTGAGTTATTGGAGGTCTGTCTGGGCCCTGAGTCAACCATGATGTGCCTCCTTTTCTGTTTCCCCCCTCATCCCCAGGAGTCCAGATTACAACCTGCCCTGTAGTCCCGGCTGGCGCCTCCGACTCACAGCCTCCTTCCTGCTCTCCATCTTCCCACTGTTAGACTTCCTTCCGGCTGCTCTGCCACCAGGGGCAGGCCCAGGGCCCATAGGGCTGGAGGTGCTGGCAGGGGGTGTGGCAGCTGTGGCCTGGATCAGCCACGGCCTGGCTTTGTGGGTGTTGTCTCGTTCCCCTCATGGCCACTCCCGAGGGCCCTTGGCCTTGGCTCTGGCTGCCTTCCTGCCAGCCCCAGCCCTCGTGCTCACCCTGCTGTGGCACTGCCAGCGAGGCACACTTCTGCCCCCACTCCTCCCCGGGCCTCTCTCCCGCCTCTGCCTTCTCATCCTGCAAATGGCTTCCCTCGTGGCCTACGGACTAGGCTGGGCAGTCCCTGGGCTGCCGCGGGTACCCTGGGAGCCCCTCCTGCCCGAGGGACAGGAACCTGAGATAGCCGAAGATGGAGAGAGTTGGCTGTCACGTTTTTCCTATGCCTGGCTCGCACCCTTGCTGGCCCGTGGGGCCCGTGGAAATCTCCAGCAGCCCCAAGACGTTTGCCGCCTTCCCTACAGGCTGCACCCAACCTACCTGGCCCGTGTCTTCCAGGCACACTGGCAGGAGGGGGCCCAGCTGTGGAGGGCCTTGTATGGGGCCTTTGGACGGTGCTACTTGGCACTTGGACTGTTGAAGCTGGTGGGGACCATGCTGGGATTCTCAGGGCCCCTGCTGTTGTCCCTACTGGTGGGCTTCCTGGAGGAGGGGCAGGAGCCCCTAAGCCATGGCCTGCTCTATGCCTTGGGGCTCGCCGCCGGGGCTGTGCTGGGCGCCGTGCTGCAGAATCAGTATGGGTATGAGCTACGGAAGGTGACACTTCAGGCACGGGGGGCCGTGCTGAACATCCTGTACCGCAAGGCTTCACAGCTGGGTCCCCAACGTCCGCCTGTTGGGGAGGCCCTGAACCTCCTGGGCACTGACTCTGAGCGGTTGCTGAACTTTGCTGGGAGCTTCCATGAGGCCTGGGGCCTGCCCCTGCAGCTGGCCATCACCCTCTACTTGCTGCACCAACAAGTGGGTGTGGCCTTCGTGGGTGGTCTGATCCTGGCCCTGCTGCTGGTTCCTGTCAACAAAGTGATTGCCACTCGCATCATGGCCAGCAACCAGGAGATGCTACAGCACAAGGACACGCGGGTTAAGGTGAGGGGCTGCTTGAGGTCCCTCCACAATTGGAGACCCCCACCCAGCATCCCGGTCCCCAGGTCCTCCCATGCACAGCCTGAGGGAGGGAGTGTGACCTAGAACTTGAGAGCTCAGACTGGAGAAGGACATGGGTGCACATCCCAACTTTGCCAGGTACTAGTTTAATCACCTCAGGAAAGTCACTTATCCTCTATGGGCCTCCATTTCCTCATCTGTAAAATGAGGGTAACAGTTTGCCTCATAGGGTCATTGTGAGGTTCCTATGAGGTAATGCCAGTCACAAAATAAGCCCTAAGTAAACATGGCTCGTTAGTAATATTATTAGTTCATGCAGCCCTAGGAGGAAGGAAATAACCTGTCTGGGACCAAATGAGTTTTTAGTGATGGAGCCAGGCCCCAAGCCTCCTCTCTCCTCATGTAGGGCCCAGAACACCCCATGGCTGCATGTGGAGAAGCCCAGGGGAACCCCAGCTGCCTCTTAGAGGTGGACTCTGTAGAAGGGAGAAGCTCACTTGCCCACCGGGCCAGCTCCAGATGTTAAGCATCTGGCTGAGTCAGTCCTGGGTTTTGCAGTGAATGTAGGGGGGATGGTAGGCCTGGAGGTCCATACAGCACAATTGTCAACATCTTTTTAAAAAAATATATTTTTATTGATTTCAGAGAGAAAGGAAGAGGGGGAGAGAGAGAGAGAGATAGGAGCAATGATGAGAGATATTAGATATCTAATTCATTAGATATCTCCTGCACGCCCCGCCCCCTATTGGGGATCAGACCCGCAACACGGGCATGTGCCCTGACCAGGAATTGAACTGTGACCTCCTGGTTCATAGGTCAACGCTCAACTGAGCAATACCGGCCAGGCAGTTGTCAGCATCTTTGGTGCTAACGGAGAGGGAGCTGTCCCTGACAGCTGGTTATAGCATGAGGCCTTTTTTCCTACTCATGACCGACGAGGTCTCCAAGGCCATCTGTGAAGGCTCCCAGTGCCTCCGTGGCTCGCAGGCTGTGGGTGTATAACAGGATCCAAAGAGTTCCTCTGGCCCTTGCCCATCTTGCCTGGGCCCCTCGGCCCGTCTAACCCCAGGCTGTGGTGTGGCCTCCTGCATCTGTATTCTACCGGCACAGTTCCCATACCACCTAAGCCGTGGGCCAGCCTGGTGACCAGGCCGAGAAGCCCTCATCTCCTGGCTTTGGGAAGCAGTCCTTCCTCCCTCATCTAATGCAGAATGCTTGTTCCAGTGTGGTAACCCTCTGCACTTTCCACCAGCTCATCTCTTAGGGGGGCCCAGCTCTGCCCTGTCCCCAGCTGGAGTGGATGGAAAGTAAAAGACGGGGAGGGGAAGCAACCCAGGGTTGAAAAGGGCTTTAGGGCAGGACTTACAGAAAGAGCTGAGGTGAGGAAGGAAACTGGGGCTAGGAAGGATCCGGAGGCTCAGGGCAGTCAGCATCCTCTACTCCGAGCCTGGGGAAGACGAGGCAGAGGAGACACACGAGCAGTGTCTCCACCTCACACGGCTTTCCTGTTCCCGTCCTTAGCTCATGACGGAGCTGCTGAGTGGCATGCGGGTCATCAAGTTCTTCGGGTGGGAGCAGGTGCTGGAGGCCCGAGTAGAGGCCTGGCGCGCTCAAGAGCTGGGGCGGCTCCGGGTCATCAAATACCTGGACGCAGCCTGTGTGTACCTGTGGGCTGCCCTGCCCGTTGTCATCTCCATCGTCATCTTCATCACTTATGTCCTCCTGGGGCACCAGCTCACTGCCACCAAGGTAAGGATGGGGGGTAGAGGGCAGGGAGGATGGAGGGAGACAGCAGCAAGAAGACAGCAGTGGGATGGGGAGGGGCCTCAGCCGGTGGTTCTGGCTGGGAAGGAGGGAGGAGGATCCCTGGCTGCCTTTTCTGTTCCAACTGAGGGCAGTTCTCTGAAGGGACCGTTTGCTGGGGCCTCCCATAGGTAACCCTTCCCTCTGTGAAGGAATTCCTTTTTTCCTCTCCTCTTTCTTCCCACCTTCTGGTCAGGCCCAAGCTCTGTTAGGTCCCTTTTTTCTCATTTTGATGGCCTTGGAAAGAGGAAAAAATCCATGATCCTGTACTGCTTCTGCCCCGGGCCAGAGGCTTACCACTTAGAAATTCTGAGAAGGTCTGAGAATGGGCTAGGCCTGTGTGCCTAAGGTACACCCTGGATCCCTGGAGGACCATCTGGGATTCTTGGAATGGCTACCTTTGCCAGCTCTGATCCAAGGATTATCCAACCAGCCCCTCAGTTCTGCTGCTGCCCTGTTCTTCCCTCCGCAGACCCGTCCACAGGGCCACCATACGGCAGGCCTTCACTATCCTCCCCGCGTCCCCCCCCCCACCCTAGGTATTCACAGCCCTGGCACTGGTACGCATGCTCATTCTTCCTCTCAACAACTTCCCTTGGGTGATCAATGGCCTCCTGGAGGCCAAAGTGTCCTTGGACCGGATCCAGCGTTTCCTCGACCTTCCCAACCACAACCCCAAGGTCTACTACAGCCAAGGTAATGGGGAGCGAGAGGGTAACAACTGGCACAGGTGAGGAGGGAACTGTAGCCCCCTGGGCACTGCACATAGATGCTACCAAGAGAAGCCAGAGGCAACAGGGTCCAGGTGGAGCAGGTGGCCGTTTCCTGGGGGAGAATCCTCAGACTGAGGCAGAGGCTGAATTAGCCCTCGGCAAGTAGATATGGGACAGGCAAGCTAACGGCCTGCCCCTGGTTTACCCGCCGCCCCAAGCAGATAGGTGGTGGGTTCGAAGGCCAAGTTGAGTGGCTTCTTCCCTGTTCAGATCCCCCCACAGAGCCATCTACGGTATTGGAGCTGCACGAAGCCCTGTTCTCTTGGGACCCAGTTGGAGCCAGCCAGGAGACCTTCATCAGGCACCTTGAAGTGAAGAAGGTTCGTTGTCGTTGGTCAGACAACCTAGGAGCGTCCCCAGGCTAATAAGGAAGATGGGGACTCGGTGACAGATAAGCAGGGATGGAGCCCATCGTGGCTAGATGGCCTTGTAGCTCTAAATACCGAGGGGAAGGCTGGAGAGGTTTTGGTGAGCAGGCTCTAATTGAGGAAGAGATGCCACCTCATTGAATGTCATTCCTCCCCACACAGCTTTTACGTAGTCACATCTCTCTGTGGTCTTCAGACAGCTCACACCCACCCAGTCCAGACCAGCAAGTGTTTTGTCTCCTGGATCATCCATGTCCGCTAGAGGGTATCTAGTTCAGAACCGACCCCAGAGCTGATCCAGCCCCCAGGCTGAGCACCGGGAAGAGACCCAGCAGCTCCTTCTGAAAAGGATTTTGCAAATGAGAGAGCGAGTCCTCTCTTTAGCTTGGCGAAAGGAATCGCACCCTGTGGTTCTCACCACCACATACATTCGCACAGAAGCGCTGGAAAGAACATTCCTGGCAGCACAGTGACTCCTGTTTACCCCAGTCCCCAGTTTTCATGCTCCCCTGACCCCATCCAGCCCCTTGCCCCACATCTCAACCCCGCATTCCCTGGTGGTGGCTGAACCGTCTCCACCACATTCGGCTCAGGTTTCCGGCTTGGGCTGTATATTTTGTTTTTCCTCTTAGTTCAGGCAAGATAAGGCTGGAATTTTTCAAAAGAATTTTACTAATGTGTCAGTTGGGGCTTTTTTGGATGTAAGTGGTAGAAACCCAGTGGAGCTCTCTTAAGCAAACAAGAATGTATAGGAAGGATATGCAGATGAATTGCAGAATCCGAAAGCAAGCATGCAGCTCCGTCTTGGGAGCAGCCCAGAACCAGGCCTCGACTTGCAGAGAGCTCTTTCCTTCTGTCCGCTTTCTCTCTGCTTGCCTCTGTTTGCTCTCTCCGTGGATCCACTCTGCATTGAGCAGAAGATGTCAGGCAGAGAGCCCTCCTACTTGCCGGCGGTAGCCAGAAAAAGGGAGCATTTCCAGGGGAGAGGCTCACGTTGGTTTGGTGCCTACCGGTAGATGAGTCAGAGTCTTGGCTGGCTGGGGAGCGGGGGAGGGGGGGCATCACAGACAGAGCTTCTGGGAGCTCTGCCTCTTCCTAGAGAAGGATTTTTTTTTTTTTCTTTTTGTACAGGGAGATAGCTCAATGAATGTGTGTTACAACTAAGAAATGAAGGGAACGCACCAAATTTTAAACTGCAAATGACAGAAATAGGCACTTCTGAAACACTGCGATTTGCCCTGAGATACAGAAGTCCAGCCACAGGTGGGCTTAGCCAGCCCAGCACCCAGGCCCCAAAGCCTGGCGTCCCTTCCTCCCCTCTCCCCATTCTGGGATGCCTGCCTCAGAGCTTTCCTTGGAATTTCTTAGGCTGTGCCCCTCATGGCGAATTCTTTCCCTACAGACTCACTGGGGCCTAGAGAGAGGCCTCCGTGGGATGGTGAGCAGCCCGGGGCCTCAGGAGGCAGACCCGGCACTTAACTGTGTGGATTTTTTGCAGGGTCTCCTGGTGGGCATCGTGGGGAAGGTGGGCTGCGGGAAGAGCTCACTGCTGGCCGCTATCGCGGGGGAGCTCCACAGGTAAGCAACCTCTGGCGCCCCATCCTCAGCTCTGCCCTCAGCCACGCTCACCTAGCCCGTGCTACCTGGTGGGCCTTTTCTAGGGGCCAGAGCTGCCCCGTGAAGGAGACATAGTCCCTTTCTTGGGAGAGGTTCAGTCTGGAAAGGGGGAAACGCTCAAGAAGAAAGTGAGTTCTCATCATAATCACACCAGAGAGTTACAAGCGCTATATTAGTGAGCGAAAAAATAAATGGAAACATCCAGCATCAGCTGCTCCTTGAGAATATGTGGTTGTGCAGGGAAGGGGTCCAGAGAAGAGCCGAGGCGTGAAGGAGGCTTTCTTCTTTTATGCTTAAGTCCAGGGTAGTGGCCATGCTCTCTTCTGAGCTTCTGAGAACATCTAGATGTGACAGCTGCTTGGCTTCCGTCAGAGAGCAGTGTTCCCCTTCCCCGTCCAGAAAGAGCCCACAGCCTCATTTAGGGCTTCGTGGCTGCCAGTCCGGAGAGCCATGTGACATGAAGGGGGACCCTGTGTAGAAGACAGCAGTCTGGAAAGGCTGCTTGGAGGCAGGGGCTGGGCACGGAGAGACTCCTTCTGGAGCCGGCCCCCATGCTGCCGGCCTGGCTCTCTGCAGGCTGCGTGGACGCGTGGCCTTGTGGGACCTGTCCCGAGGCTTCGGCCTGGCCACCCAGGAGCCCTGGATCCAGTTTGCCACCATCCGAGACAACATTCTCTTCGGGAAGACATTTGATGCCCAGCTGTACAAGGAGGTGCTCGAGGCCTGCGCCCTCGGGGACGACCTCAGTGTGAGTGCCTGGCCCTAGAACCTCTTGGCCACCTGTGTGCTCGTGTCCCTGACACCTCAAACCAGAGACTTACTCTGGGAGGGGGTGGCTTCCACTCAGACATCACTTACCTAGGACTGGCCATCAGGTTTTGCTCCTCCCAGAGTGTGAGCTGGGAGGGGGAGGGAGGGGAACGGGCTCCACACAGCCGCTGGGGGGACCCTGAGTCCCCTGGGGCTAGGGAAGGAGTCCCTGTGAGACTGAGATCTACATAGGTCTGGCCGGTGGTTCTTATTCAGGAGGCCCTCCCTCACCTCCCAGTGGGAAGACTTGGGAGAGTCAAGGTCACTGTAGGGAAGCCCGGAGAGCCCTTTAGGTCCCCCACATCCAGAATACTAAATTTAGGGGGGATGGGATTCCGCATTTCTCCCATGACTTCCCCACCCAACCCCCATATCCCTGCGGGACTGCCGTCACCACTCCCTGTCCAGGTAAATGTGGCACTTCGCTGGAAAGGAGGACCTTTGACTGTGCCCATGGGTCATCCTCTGTCCATCTATTTGCTTGCTTCTTTGTCAAGCATCTATAGCAAATGTCTACCAGGAACTGTTCTAGGCAGTAAGAAAAGAGGAACAGCAAAGCTTTTTCCTTGGACTCACCATCGGGTGGACCACAGGCACCTACTCTGGTGTTGGGACCCCCTAAGGAGGTCAGTCGTGAGGCCACAGGAAGCCTCGAGGCCACTCCTTGAAAAACCTTCACAGTCTTCACATTGAGTTTGCCCATCGCCACCCGTGCCTGTTAGAAAGGTGCGGCAGTGTGACGGAGTGGCTAAGAGTCTGTGCTCTGGTCCTGCCCTCACGAGGTGTGGAACAACCTTGGGCAAGGTGGTGAGTCTGACTGAGCTTTGATCTCCTCTGTGGAAAGGAAATAATACCATCTTCATAAAGTTGTCATGGAGATTGGATGAGATGACGCCTGCAGAGTGCTAAGCACATAGTAAATGCTCAGTAAATGCCGGTTGTTATGGCTTATCTCCTCTGGCTTGCCCCCCACACCTCAGTTCAAGACCAGTCTTTTCAAGCTCCCTGACTCATTTCTATGCAAAGGGATAGGAAATGGGGTAGAAAGTATTGGGGAGCTTGCTCAGAGGCCTGTCCCATCAGATCCTTCCTGCTGGAGACCTGACAGAGGTGGGGGAGAAGGGTGTGACGCTCAGCGGGGGACAGCGGGCCCGGATTGCCCTAGCTCGTGCTGCCTACCAGGTAAGCTACCGGTGGGCAAGCCCAGAGCCTTGGGAGCTTAGCTGGAGGGTGTGGGATATTGTCATCAGCATCTGGTTCCCCCTCACCCATGCTCCTGAGTTGGTAGTTCCTTTACCCCATTCCCCTTTTGCAGATTCAGGGCAGAATTAAAGGCCCTTTAAAAACTATTATGTGCCTTGCCCTGGCCAGTGTGGCTCAGTTGATTGAGCATTGTCCTGTGCACCTAAGGGTCACCAGTTCGATTGCCGGTCAGGGCATGCCCAGGTTGTGGGCTGATCCCAAATTAGGATGCATGCCAGAGGCCGATCAATATTTCTTTCTCTCTCTCTCTCTCTCTCTCTCTCTCTCTCTCTCTCTCTCTCTCCCTCTCTCTCTTTCTCTTTAAACATATTTAAAACATAAAAAAAAATCTATTATGTGGCTTGAGGCACTGGGACCCAGCAAGGCTGAGCATTGGCCCTGGGGCACTGGCCTTATTTGACTAGAGGGAAGTCCACCTCAGGTCTCACCTCCTTCTCGCCTGCTTGAGGAGTAGCGCCCAGAGTTCCTCTGAACCGTCTTCTCTGAGTCCCTCAAGATCACGTCCTAGGAGAGGTCTGGGTTCTGGCCAGAGGACCTGGGACTTGGTGTCCACGGTGCCCCTACCACTCTCTAGGAAAAGGAGCTCTATCTCCTCGATGACCCTCTGGCTGCTGTGGATGCAGACGTGGCCAACCACCTGCTGCACAGGTGCATCCTGGGGGTGCTGAGCCACACCACGCGGCTGCTCTGCACCCACCGCACCGAGTACCTGGAGAAGGCTGACCTGGTGCTGCTGCTGGAGGCCGGGCGCCTGGTCCAGGCGGGTAATGTGGGCTGCCAGGGCCGGAGCCCGGCCAGTGAGGGACCACCTACCTGGGGGTAACTGGGGAAGAGGGACAGATGGATTGTCAAGTGCGGACTCTGCCACCCCTCCGTGTGTGGCCTGGGCCCAGCCATCCTTCTGTCTCGTGGGAGCCCCTGTGCTGCCTTCACAGAACCGATGTGCGTAAACGGAGAGCAGGAGGGAAAGCAGACGCCGCAAAATGCCAGTGGATTGGGGACTTGGGCTTTGTGACCGAGCACATTAGGAACTTACAGTCCCTGGAACTCTGGGAACAGTCTGATGTCCATGGAGAAGCGGAAGCAGTTTTAGAACAGTCTTTTTTATTAAAAAAAAAAAAAAATCCTGAAGGATTATTATCCAGAGGGGCATGACTGTCTGCAGGTTCACTGGGAGAGGGGCAGGAGGAAATGAGGCTCCACCAGAGTGTTGGGAATTTTGTGAGGCGCCAGGAAAAAGCGTGGCGGCACTGAGAGGTGACGCTGGGCGGAGTGCTCACGGGCTGTGACTCTCCCAAGGGCGAACATTTTCTGTCTGTGCTGATTGGGCTCCCGACACAGAGGGTGGACTCGATGGTCCTGCCCAGAGTCTCGGGGTCTCGGACAGAGCCCTGCCAGAGTGGGTGCAACGAGAAGGGTGGTGGGTGAGGGGGCGGGTGAGTTGACACACATTTTTAGAAAAACCTAGTGTATTTCTGGAACAGTCCCCTCCTAATTTCACCTGCTACCTTGCAGGGCCTCCCTCTGAGATCCTGCCATTGGTACAAGCCGTCCCCAAAGTCTGGGCTGAAGATGGACGAGAGTCTGACTCAGGTACGGCCCAGGGATAACAGGAAGTGGCTTGCTCCTCACCACAAGACAGTAGGCATACGGTTTTCACAGAGCTTGCCTGCCTCTCTGAAACACTGAGGTTTTCAGCTGTCATCCCCCTGGCCTCCTTGATCCTTCCAGCCACAGCACAGTCAGTGTGGAGCCCAGAGAAGACGAAGGAGGGACCGGAGGTGGAGGAGAGCGCATCTGGCCGCCTGCTGCAGGAAGAAAGCAAGAAGGAGGGTGCTGTGGCCTTCCGCGTGTACCGAGCTTACTGGAGGGCCATCGGCCTGGGCCTGGCCCTGGCCATCCTCTCCTCGCTGCTCCTCATGCAAGGTAGGAATAAACCCCGGAGCCCTTATCCCACCCACAGCCTAGTCTTCTAGGCCCATCACATCCTTCCCTGTGGACTAATCCTTACAAAGCCCAAGACTCACCAGGCATGGACGACAGCCGAGACAATAGGCCTGTCCCCGGTTCTGAGAGAGTCCCAGAAGCCAGACAGATGCACTCTGTAGCCATCTTCGGATCTGCCCCATTCTGCACATTTGAGATCAAGCTCCCCGCAGACCTGAGGAGTGATAGACCCAGGAAGGAGGCGCACACCGGGGAGGACCTGGAATAGTGGCAGGGTGGCCGGGCCAGCAGGGTGAAGCAGGGGAGAACTAGCCGGGGGCAGAGGATTCGGATAAAGGAGGTGAGGCTCTCACAGCTTTCTCTTTCCTGTCGCCACGCAGCCACAAGGAACGCTGCTGACTGGTGGCTCTCCCACTGGATCTCTCAGCTGAAGGCAGACAAGAATAGCTCCCAGGAGGTGTCAGTCCAGACCCTCCCGGACCCTGCTGGGCTCCTCTCTCCCCAGCTGCTCCTCTTTTCCCCCAGAAGCTTCTAGTGAGTGACTGGGGCTGGGAGCAGGCCCGGCGCTCTCTGAGTGGTTGCCAGACAGAGTGAGAGTTGGGGGGGGGGGGGAGAGTAGGGCTGGTGTTCCCGGGGCTGTCTCTCCGGAGAATGGGGAGAGGTAGTGTGGGGGAGGGGACGGGACCCCCCCCCCCCCCCAGTGGCTCTACTGTTGGAGACCCACAGCCTCCTCCCCACCACCCAGCACCTCAGTGTTGCTGCTGCCCAAAGCTGCCCCCAACGGCTCCTCAGACGTCCGTTTCTACCTCACCGTGTATGCGACCATTGCTGGTGTCAACTCCCTCTGCACCCTCCTCCGGGCAGTGCTCTTTGCAGCGGGCACCCTCCGGGCAGCCGCCATCCTGCATCGCCGCCTGCTGTGTCGAGTCCTTCTGGTGAGGGGATGAGCGGGTGGGCACGGCATGTGGGAGCCCTCCCTATGCTTGGGCTCCATCGAGGGCCCCATCCTGCTTCCTGGTCCTCAGGAGAATCTAGCCCCTCACAGATGAGTGCAGCACTTGACAGCTTGTGACCTGGAAAGGCCGAGAGCAGAGGGGCCGCCTGGGTTCAGACCCAGCTACTTAACCTACAGCTTCCTCCGCTGTCACATGGGGAGAAGGGGATCGTCCTCAGAGTCACTTCCGTCCTGGACTTCTAAAGGGCTGGGGGTTGAGCTAAGCACCCCTTAGTCCATGCGAAGACCCTTTTGTGTTTTACTTATTTATCTATCCATCCCTTTCTCTGCATACCCTATCTCCATTTCCCCTACTTTCCTTGACAAGCAACATTCTAATTGTGTTTAATGTGTATCTTTTTGGGATTTTTTTTGTGTGAAATGCCCGTTTTGTGTTCATGTATTTTTATAAGTGAAATTTTGTTTCTTTCGGTTTATATTTAGGGCTGTTTCTAAGATCCATCCTGGTTGCTATGTGTATATCTATTCTAGTCTTTTGCCTATCCATATACTTAGTATGAGGATAAATTAATTGGTTATGGAAAGTGCTTAGGATAGCCCTAGCCAGTTTGACTCAGTGGATAGAGCAGAGATCCTCAGACTACGGCCCGCGGGCCACATGCAAATACAAATATTGTATTTGTTCCCGTTTTGTTTTTTTACTTCAAAATAAGATATGTGCAGTGAGCGTAGGAATTTGTTCATAGTTTTTTTTTTAAACTATAGTCCGGCCCTCCAACGGTCTGAGGAACAGTGAACTGGCCCCCGTTTAAAAAGTTTGAGGACCCCTGGATAGAGCATCTTCCTGCAGACTGAAGGGTCCCAGGTCAAGGGCACATGCCTGGGTTGCGGGCTCAATCCCTAGTAGGGGGCGTGCAGGAGGCAGCCGGTCAATGATTTTCTCTCATCATTGGTGTTTCTATCTCTCCTCCCTCTCCCTTTCTCTCTGAAATCAATAAAAATATATTTTTTAAAAAAGAAAGAAAGTGCTTAGAATAGTGCCTGGCACATACTAAGTGCTCAATTGGCAATTATTATTAATGTTATTGTTACAAAGCCCATTCTTATCCGTTGTCTTATTTGGACCTCATAATTACCCTGTGAAGTAGGTATTATTGTCCCTATTTTACAGATGAGGAAACTGAGGCTCTGAGAGTGTCAGTGACCGAGGCAAGGCTGTTTCCCCAGAGAGCAGGCTGTGAACCCAGTCCTACGTGGGTCTATCCATTGCCGCTCAGGGAGCAGCTGCCTGCTGTTCTGCTTCTCCTCCGGAGTCAAGGAGGGGACATCTTCAGGCTGTGAAGAAATTCATTTCTCTTACTCTGGCTCTGAGAGATACTTCAGAAAGTCCTTCGACCTAGTCTCCTGCCTTAAGATAGGACTGTCGCCCAAGCAAAGGCAGAGAGTTGGGGGACGGGGAAGGGGAGCGGGGGCTGCCCTTGAGACTGCCTCCCAGTAGTAGTCCGATATCTGGCAGTCACTGAGCCCTTCACCATGCCAGGCAGCCTGTGCTGAGCACCTGGCTGCTATGTATATACCTTTAATCCTACCGGTAGCCCTGTAAGTGCAGTTCCATTAGTCTCATTTTTTTTTTTCATGATTGATTTCTTTTATTTTATTTTAAATACTTTTTATTGATTTTTTACAGAGAGGAAGGGAGAGGGATAGAGAGTTAGAAACATCGATGAGAGAGAAACATCAATCAGCTGCCTCCTGCACACTCCCTATTGGGGATGTGCCCGCAACCAAGGTACATGCCCTTGACTGGATCGAACCTGGGACCTTTCAGTCCGCAGGCCGACGCTGTATCCACTGAGCCAAACCGGTTAGGGCTTTTCATGATTGATTTAGAGAGAAGCACCAATTTGTCGTTCCATTTATTTATGCTTTTTTTTTTTTTTTTTTTTTTTTTTTTTTTTTTTTTTTTTTTTTTAAATATATTTTATTGATTTTTTTACAGAGAGGAGGGGAGAGAGATAGTTAGAAACATCGATGAGAGAGAAACACCGATCAGCTGCCTCCTGCACATCTCCCACTGGGGATATGCCCGCAACCCAGGTACATGCCCTTGACCGGAATCGAACCCGGGACCCCTCAGTCCGCAGGCCGACGCTCTATCCACTGAGCCAAACCGGTTTTGGCTATTTATGCTTTTATTAGTTGATTCTTATATGTGCCCTGATTGGAGATGGAACCTGCAACCTTCGCGTATTTTTTTCATATATTTTCATTGATTTCAGATAGGAAGGGAGAGGGGGAGGGAGATAGAGACATCAATGATGAGAGAGAATCATTGATTGGCTGCCTCCTGCATGCCGCCCACTGGAGATTGAGCTCGCAACCCAGGCATGTGCCCCTGACTGGATCAAACCTGGGACCCTCCAGTCCATAGGCCGACTCTCTATCCACTGAGCCAGGCTGGCTAGGACATCCTTGGTGTATCTAGATAATGCTCTAAGCAACTGAGCGGCCCCGCTGGGCTATTATCCCTGTCTTTGAAATGAGGAACAGGGGCCTTTTAGAGATTGAGGGGTTTCACATCTAAGTGGCAGAGCTGGAATCCCAGCCGCAGTCTGACTCCAGAGCCTGAATGCTACCAGGAGACAGTACTGACTTGGAAACCTGCCCTCACCGCTCTGTCCAGCCCTGGCGATCAGGATGTCCCTCCTGACATCTAACTGAAGCTCACTCACTGGCCTGAAGCCCCACATTCTGGAGAGGGACGTAGGCATGTCTAGCACAGGGGTAGAAGAGTGGCCAGCAGGGCCTTTCAGGGTCACCACTGGCCAGAGGGACAGTCTCTATCCTTCCTACCCTGCGATAGTCTTCCTCCTGGCCCCACCTGTTCCTCCTTTCTGCTCCCAAACTCTGGAGACACTTTACTTCCTTCCAATTCTCTACCTTGGACCTTCCGCACCCCACCACCCCCAGGGTGGCCCCCAACCCCTTTTGTGCCAGACCCTGCCCTTGCCCAACCACATCCCTTCTCCCAGGCACCCATCACCTTCTTCGACTCCACGCCTATGGGCCGGGTCCTAAACCGCTTCTCCTCTGACGTGGCCTGTGTGGACGACAGCCTGCCCTTCATCCTCAACATCCTCCTGGCCAACGCGGCAGGCCTGCTGGGCCTCCTGGCTGTGCTGGGCGCCGGCCTGCCCTGGCTGCTGCTGCTGCTGCCGCCTCTGAGCATCATCTACTACCGCGTGCAGCGCCACTACAGGGCTTCCTCGCGGGAGCTGCGGCGTCTGGGCAGCCTCACCCTGTCTCCACTCTACACCCACCTGGCCGACACCTTGGCCGGCCTCCCAGTGCTCCGGGCCTGCGGGGCCACTGACAGGTGTGTGGAGTCTGCCTCTCCCAACCAGAGCAAGGGTGTGAGGTGCTGGGTAAGGGGACAGAGGATCCCCCTTAAGAAGAAAAGCACATGGGAGAGAGTGGCGTCAGGTCTCCTGAGAAGGGAAGGGTGGGTGAAGGCACTAAGGGAAAGAGGAAAGAGACAGAAGAAAGGGATGGTGGGGCAGAGCAGACCCCTGTGACAGAACGCACTGACCCCTCCGTACCCTCAGGGAGGCCTGTGGGGGTGCTGATCAGCTCCACGAAGAAGGCGTTCTGTGGGGGAGTCTGGGCAAGTGATTGCAACCGTGGGTGGCCTTGCTCTCCCCCCCCACCCCCCCCTCGACCTCCCCCAGGTTTGAGGAGAAGAACCAGAGGCTCCTGGAGCTAAACCAGAGGTGCCAGTTTGCTTCCAGTGCCACCATGCAGTGGCTGGACATTCGGCTACAGCTCATGGGGGCCGCAGTGGTCAGTGCCATCGCAGGCATCGCCCTGGTGCAGCACCAGCAGGGCCTCGCCAACCCAGGTACCACCCGGGAGCCTTCACTCACCTCAGAAGCATGCGACTCCCAGCCCCTGCCCCATTTCCCCCACCTTCCCTCTCGCTGCACCGCCCCCCAGCGTTTTCACCTGCCACTCGGGTCCCCGTGAGTGTGCGTCCTAATTCTCCTGCCCCTTGTTTTGGAGTTGAGGACCCTGAGTCTCAAGAAGTGACTTTACCAGGTGGTGCTGGGTCTGGACTAGATCCAGTCTTCTGGTCTCTGCCCTGCCCTGCCCCCCCGTCCCCGGCGCTCTGCCAGCCCCCGTCCTCCCTCAGAGCCCCTGCGGACCCACTCCACTGCCTGGCATCTAGCGTCCTGTGGCCCCGGGTCTGCTGCTGGCATCTTCCTGCTTCTCCGCGGCCTCCTTTCAATGCCCGCCGTCCGTGGCTTGAGATCCTCCCGTTCGGCCTCAGTCCTCCTCACCCAGCCTCCCCTGGTGCCTGGTGTTCCTCTCCTGCCAGGACTGGTGGGCCTGTCTCTGTCGTATGCCCTGTCCCTGACGGGGCTGCTCTCGGGCCTGGTGAGCAGCTTCACGCAGACAGAAACCATGCTGGTGAGCGTCGAGCGGCTGGAGGAGTACTCCTGCGACCTACCCCAGGAGCCCCAGGGCCAGCCGGGGCAGGTAGGCCTGCACCTGTGCCCAGGCCTGGGCACTGGAACCCTGAAGGACCCTCCCAGTGGCCCCAGTCATTCCCCAGGTTCCTTTCCTTTCTCAGCTCCTCCAATGTCCCCGCACGATCTCCCCTTCCTTCGCTGTGTCCCTCATCTTGTGTCTGTTCTCCCCTCTCTCCTTCACGTGTCCGCATTTCCCCCACCTTCCCTCTCACGCCATCCATTTCTCATTCCCCCTCCTTCCACTCTCTGACCCCCCTTCTCCCCATGTCTCCCCGTCTCACCCATCTCCTCCACCTCCCACCCACGAACCCCACCAGCTAGGCACCGGCTGGCTGACGCAGGGGCGCATGGAGTTCCAGGATGTGGTGTTGGTGTACCGGCCAGGGCTGCCAAATGCCCTGGATGGGGTGACCTTCTGCGTGCAGCCCGGAGAGAAGCTGGGCATCGTGGGCCGCACGGGCTCTGGAAAGTCGTCCCTGCTGTCCGTGCTCTTCCGGCTGCTGGAGCCCAGCTCGGGGCGAGTGCTCCTGGACGGAGTGGACACCAGCCAGCTGGCGCTGGCTGAGCTCAGGTCTGAGGGAGCGAGGAGAGGAGGACCAGACTACCGGCACATAGGGGAAGCCTAGCCGAGAGGCTTTCCATAGACTCGGGGCAGCAGGGCCGATTGTGGGGAGAAGGCAGCTAGGACAGCAGGCAAGGATGGCGAGCTCCCAGTGCTCGCTATCCTCAGGTCCAGGGATGTAGCTGTGGTCTCAGGACTTTAATCTGACGCAGGCCCACCTTTCCAGCTTCGTCTTTCTTGTACTTCCCAGTATACACCTTGCACTCTAGATCAATGGTCACTGCGTCCTGAATCAGAGCCTCCCGGTGCTGTGCCCAGGATAGTCATCCTCTTGGCCCTCAGGCTTGGCAGGTGATGCTCAGGGCACTGGAGACCTGGGCCAGTTGCCCCTGGCAACAAGAGGCCACATCTGGTGCTAAACAACTCCCTCCACCAACCCCAGGTTAGCCTAGTGTCATTTTCTCTGATGTGGAAAAGGTAGGGGAGCTCTGTTCCAAAGCCTATTATTGATCCCAGGCCCTGGCCCTGCCTTTCCTGCCTTCTCTTCTAACTTGTGGTGGTGGCCTTTCATTACAGCTCCACCATATGGTTCCTCAGGACCCAATTCCAGGCCCTCCAATCTTGACACATGCCCTCCCTGCCATTCAGACTCTCTACTCATTCCTCGCCACCACGGCTGTCACAGTGACTGCTGGAGTCAGTGCCACACTGCTACCCCACTCTTTGTTTTGTAGCTTAGTGAGATGGAAGCTCCTTTAGGACAGAGTGTGGGCCTTTGGTTTCTCTCGTGTCCCTCATGGCACCTGCACAGTTCTGGGAACACGCTGAGCAGCGGGGGAGCTGAGTGAGGGTTATGTTCAGGGCTCCTCCCCAAGCTTCTCTGAAGGCGTAGACCTATAGCTAAAACCTGTGCTGGGGGCAGAAGTGACCACATCTCCAGCCTAGACCCATGTCCCTCCTTGTCCCCCAGGTCCCAGCTGGCTATCATCCCCCAGGAGCCCTTCTTGTTCAGTGGGACTGTTCGGGAGAACCTGGACCCCCGGGGCCTGTATGAGGACAGGGCCCTGTGGCAGGCTCTGGAGCAGTGCCACCTGAGTGAGGTGATCGGGTCCATGGGTGAGTTCCAGGCCCGAGCCTGCAGGGTGGAAGAGGAGGGAGCAAGCAGGGAGGGGGCAGAGAGAGACCTAGGACCCAGGGGTGAAGATGCTGTGCCTTGCAGGTGGTCTGGATGGTGAGCTGGGCGAGGGGGGCCGGAGCTTATCACTGGGGCAGAGGCAGCTGCTGTGTCTGGCCAGGGCTCTCCTCACAGATGCCAAGGTAAGGTGAGAGGAGGAGACATTCGAGAGGGCCGGGAAGAAGGCAGGGGCATGTGAGGGGTGAGGGAGTGAGTAGGGAGAAGTCTCAGAGGACCGGGTTAGTTTTTCTTTTAGAGCTGGAGGTGGGGAGCTGTGGGCTGGGCCCCGCCAGAAGGTGGGGGCTGGTGCTTGGGCAGGAGCCAAGGCTAACCTCTTCTCTGTCCTCCTGCCCACCCCCTCCACATGGTCCAGATCCTGTGCATTGATGAGGCCACGGCAAGTGTAGACCAGAAAACAGACCAGCTGCTCCAGCAGACCATCTGCAAACGCTTCGCCAACAAGACAGTGCTAACCATTGCCCACAGGTGTGCAAGCATCCGGCATGAGCCTCCAATCCGGGGACATAGTGTCAGGGACGCCAGGGGCTAGAGCCCTAGAGAGTCCAAACTTCCATGAACCTCAGCTCCTCATTCTCATAGCACATTGTCTGAAGGCATCTGTGGTCCCCAGCACAGAGCCGGGGTAAAGCCTGGGGCAGAACTGTGCTGTCTAGGGGAGGAGAGGGAATGTGGGTCAGCTTCCTGCTTTAGGGCAGCGGTCGCCAACCTTTCGGACCTCACGGACCATCAGTTGGCGAGCGCTGCTTTACGGTCCTGCCCTCCATCCTCCACTGACCAGCTCCTCTCACACAGGCTCAACACCATCCTGAACTCTGATCGGGTGCTGGTGCTGCAAGCTGGGAGGGTCGTGGAGCTGGACTCCCCTGCCGTCCTGCGCAACCAGCCTCACTCCCTGTTCCAGCAGCTGCTGCAGAGCAGCCAGCAGGGAGCCCACTCCTCCCCGTGAGGACCCCACCCCCTGGGTGGCCCCTGTCTCGCCCTCTGCTGGGTGGCTGCAGAGCTGTTTGTTTACATTCTCCTCCATGGCTCTACCTCACTGGCACTCTCCCGGGGGGAGGTGTCATGGGTTCCTCTCTGAGAACCAGGCTTCAGGCAAAGCCCCAAGGGTTCCCCAGAAACAGGCCTCTGCTCAGCCCTCGTCAGTGATGCCAGGCAGGTTTTTCTGGAAAAGGAGTCCACTGATGACTTCATAGTTTTATTGAATAAGATTCCCATCTTACATTCTGTGTATTAAAAAAATAATATTTCTTGTGTGAAGCCGCTGAGGGGTGGCAAGTGAGGACCATTCCAGTCTGAAGGACAGAGGAGGTGGAGGCGGCACAGAAGCCCCACCGCCATCACAGTGCCGTGGTCTTTCCAGGCTCAGGGGGCAGGTCAGGAGGCAGGGGGAGCCCTGCAGGCAGCATGCTGACCTGACATTCTTGGTCCTGGCGTGCGGGGGCGTAGTGCGGTGCAGAGTAGCAACAGGGTCCAGGGGGACAGACACCCCGGCGCCAGGCCCTCAGGGTCAGCAGCACCGTGGACAGGACCAGGGTGGCAGTGAGGGCCCCGAACACCACCACGGCCACCAGGCTAGACTCACCCAGCCTGGCCTCTTGCCTACGCACCACCTCCTTCACTGAGATGCGCAGCAGACCAGCCCCTGCGCTGTGGGGGACAGGCCCCGTGGCAGGCACCACCATAGCCGAGGTGGGCCCCACGGGCATGTCTGCCGTGGTGGCTGGGGCTGGGCCAGGTAAGACGAGCTCACAAGTCTTGCCGCCATAGCCGCTGGGACAGAGACAGTCGAAGTCATGGACCCGGTCCCGACAGCGGGCCCCTCTCTGGCATGGGCGGCTGGCACAGTCATCCAGGTTGATGGTGCAAAAGCGTCCAGCAAAGCCCTCAGGGCAGAGGCAGGAGAAGCGGTTTATGCCATCCAGACAGGTGGCGCCGTTAGCACAAGGCCGCATCAGACAGTCGTCCACATTCACCTCACAGTGGGCACCCACAAAGCCTGCCAAGCAGCGGCACGTGAAGTTGAGGGCAAAGCCCTGGTCATCCTGGCACTGGCCGCCATTCTGGCACGGGGAGCTGGGGTGGAGGTGGGAGAGGGCTTTGATACGGACTCACACCTGCAGGGTAGCCTAGGTCAGCATCCTGACCACTGCCGTCCACCCCCCTCCCAGCAACGTCACCTTGAATCACATTCCGAGCCTACAATATCTCCTTTTAAAAACGGAAATGGAAGTAGCATCCAGCTTCCACATTGTGAGGGTTAAATGAGGTAACCCAACGTCAAGCAGTTAGCATGGGGCCTGGCCCAGAGGCAAGGCTCAAGGCGAGTGTGTTATTACCTTGGTAGGCGCTTAGGCCTGACACAGAAATGAGGGCAGGCCCCGCCCTACGGGCCCATTTCCTCACGCACACGAGGCTAAGGCTGCTGTTAGAACATATTTAGGGGCCACAGGGGCAGCTTTCCTGGGAGGATGAGGGGAGTCCTAGGTCTTCAACCCCTCCCCCTACCCCCCCCCCCCCAACAACAGCCAGAGCAATCACACATTGATCTGTTACATCTCCAGTTCCTGTAGATTTTTGCTGAAGAAATGGCCCAGATGGTATAAAAAAGCTGAGAAACCCCGAACTACGGACACTGGCAAGCTGGGGTTTTATCCTCCGGTGCCCCCAGTGGGGCTTCTGACCTTCAGCCCTGTTACCTCATCACCAGCCTCCCAACAGTCCTGCCTCCTTCCGTCACCAGTTCTCACCTAACCTTGAACTCACCCCACGGGGCCGTACTCACCCTGCCTGCTCACAGGGTCCAGTCTTGCGCTCACAGTCCCGTCCGTGGAAGCCGGGTAGGCACACACAGTGGTACTCGCCGCCCCCGTCATACACGCACTGGCCTCCATTCCGGCAGGGGGACTGCGTGGTACAGATGTGCTCATCTAGAGAGACAGGGAAGGTTCTGGGATAGCCCCTTACATCTGGCACCCAGACCTGCCCAGGCCCCATCTAAGGCTCTGCGGGTGCAGCTCATACTGCCACCCCCACCCCCACCCCAGCTGGTATGTATGGTGGGGAAACAACACTGAATTCGGAATCAGGAGGCTCCTAGCCCTGGCAATGTCAATCTGTCTCAGTGACTTCAAGCAAGTTGTCGCTCACCTATGAGTCTCAATTTGCTCATCTGTAAAATGAGTACCATTTGCCACAGCTGCCTTGCCTATCTCATGGGGTTAAGTTAAGGGCCAATTCAGACAGCAGATAGGTATGACGTCTAAAATGATCAAATGCTGTGTATGGGGGCTGGACACAATAAATAGGCGTGGGCATTCTCCCAAGACACATGGGGTCTCCAGACCAACAGCCGCCCTCTCTACTCCCCTACCTTTGTCACAGAACTTGCCCGCCCAGCCACCATGACAGATGCACTGCCAGGGCTGGTGGCAGGAACCATGCTGGCAGCCAGGCATCCTCACACAGCGCTCACAGTGCGGCCCCTCCCAGCCTGGGTCACACCTGATGGGGAGAAGCACAGGGTCAGGGCTCTGGGTGGGGGATGTGAGGAAGTGGAGCAAGACCAGAGCATCTCAAAAACAAGAAGACATGACAGTCCCCAGGGGAAGCAGGCCCATCCGAGATAGGTGTGGGCTGTGCAGGGTCACGTATGTGGCATCAGATCATCTGACACCAGCATTCAAGTCTTGGTTCTGCACTTTGTCTAATCCTTATGAGCCTTCGTTTCCTGATCTGTGAATTGGGAATGCACTTTCCAGGGATGTGTTGAGGAAGAAGCTACGATGATTGTAAATACTCCCAGTATCAGTCCTGGCATATCGGAGACTCAGAAATGTGTGTTGTTTTTTAAAGAGTGCCCTTGATTCCAGGGCAAAAGCCTGACCTGTGTGTTTTTTTAATCCTCACCCAAGGAGTGAGGATATTTTTTCCATTGGCTTTTAGAGAGAGTGGAAGGAAGGGGAGAGGGGGAGAGAGAAACATTGATGTGACATAAACACATGGATTGGTTTCCTCCCACACAGGATCCGATGGGGGCCAGGGATCAAACCTGCAACCCAGGTATGTGCCCTTGACTAGGAATTGAACCCATGACTCTCCAGCAGGCCTGCACTCTAACCACTGAGCGCCCTGCCAGGGCCTGACCTATTTTTTTTAAACAGCCTTCCATCCTTGAGTCCAAAACACCCCCAGCTTCTCCAGCAGCTTGCCCTGACAGTCATTTCCTCATGTCCATCCAGACACATTTCCCTCCAGCTATTGGATTTGCCCCACCCCCACCCCAGTGAGTCAATTACTCAAATTCATCAAGAAAGATCCTCTTCCATAAGGTCTTCTACCGGGCAACCCGCCCAGCAGCCTTTCTTTTACAGGCCAAACCAATTCTCTTTATATCTTGCCTATCTCTCCCTTTCCCCCAGGCTCCCACTCTCCAGACGCTCTCAAGCTCCAGGCCTTTCTCCTGGTCTTGAGGAGGAATGTTACAGAATTCCTGGGTCAGATTTGGGAGAGTAAAACAGCGGGGAGGCATAAGCTGGAAGAAGGAAGAGTCAAGGCAAAGCGGGGTGGGGGGAGGCCGGCCAATCCGCCCTGTGTGCCGTGGGGGGATGGGGAGGGAACAGTAGAGTCTTAAGCCCCTAGACACACTGCCCTGGGGCTTGACCTGGTGATGGGTGTGAAGGGCTGGGAAAAGAGCAAAGGGTTTAGGAGCACGTGCTCAGAGGTACCTGCAGGAGCCGTCAGGCGCACAGCAGCCGTGGGTCAGGTCACAGTGGGAGCTGCAGACATCGGCTGCAAGAGATGGATGTGGGAGGGGTGAGCCCGGGTCCGGGTTGGGCTCCCTGAGATGCTGGGCTGGGGAGGGTGCGGGGCCCCAGTAATTGGGTGGGCTCAGCTCTGGGGCAGGGCCGAACAGACACTCGTCCGAGGGATGACTTGGGTCTCACCGACCCCGCGGGTCCGAGAGGCTGCAGTGCCGTCTCTGGCCGGCAGAGGTCAACGTGCAAGCGGGGGACGTCGGGAGAGGGCCGCGACCTGCGTCCGGGGTGCGCTCACCTACGGCATGCTGAACCGGTGCCCCCAGGACGCACAACAGGCACATGAGATGCAGGCAGCGGCAGCCGCTGGGCATGGTCAGCGCCGGCCCCAGGAAGGACGGACGGATGGAAGGCCGTACGTGCGGACACCTGTGGGACGGCACAGGCTGGGAGGCGGTCGGGTGCGGAGATAAGCTGCACGGATTGCGGTTCTGAGCGATAGAAGCCGAGGGCGAGAGGGGAGTCCGGACAGAAGAAGGGGGTGAAGGCAGCGGCCGAGCGGGGGCGGGGAAGGGTTGAGCCAGCGAGGGGGTGGGTGACACGGCCCGGAATCAGGCTCTGTGGGAAGAAGCTAAAGGATGGGCAGCGTGGAGGGGCCGGGGCTAGGGGCGCAGCAGAACGGAGGAGCCCGTGGGGATGGGGATCGCGCCGAGGGGAGGCCTTGAGCACGGAGCGGACGCGGGGTCTGGTTCCCAGCAGCGAGCAGTCTCCGACCCCACTCCGGACTTCAAACAGGACTTGCCCCCTTCCCGTCTCAGCCGCGTTCGGCTCGGCCGCGACGCCGGGCCTGGAGTCCCCGAGCGCCCCTCGCCCTGAGCGCCCCTGCCCTCGCCGTCCTCACCTCGGGCTGCGAGGCGGCGCGCTCCGGGCGCAAGGCGAGGCCGGATCCGACGGGCTCCGCCGTGGGGCCGAGCTGGGGCGCGGGGCCGCCCCTAGCGGGCCTCGGGGCCGGGCGCCGAGGCGGCTGCCATGAGAGCCGAGCGCTCCGGAATCTGGGGCTCAAGGCGATCCCGGGCGGCGGCGGCGGCGGCGGCGGCAGCGGCAGCTCCTCGTGCGCGCTCGGGCCGCCTGCCAGGGGCGGCGTGTGCCGGCCGATCCCTCCTCCCCACTCCACTCCCCGGCCTGCCGCCGGCCCGCCCCCGATCCTCCGGCGTCCGCCGCCCACCCCCCTGCGGCGCGCAGCTCACGCCTCTTCTGGGAGCTCAGCGCTCGCCCCTTTCTCCGCTGTCGCTCTCTCCCCTGGGCCCCCACCCTCCGCTGCCACCTAACCTATCCGAACCTGGCTTTCCTCCTCATCGAAAGGAGGAAATTATGGGAATCTAAATGAGAGGAGACTGCAAGTGCCGGCCAGATGTGCGCAGCCCGATTATTCTCCCATCGCGAATCGCAGCCTGGCTGACCTGCGCTTCTCACCCCCGCCCCACCTCTGCTCTCACCAGTCCGCGGCCCATCACGCTTCTCACATGTATCCCACACACGCTCAGGGCGCGGCGCGCTCCCCGCCCTCCTCCTGTCATCAAGCCCACGCCTCCTCCGTTAGTAAATCCTCCATCACCTGCTTCAAATGGCTGCGTCTCTCCTCCGCGCCCTCCGCTCCTTTCTCTCCTCGCTGCCGTGCACAGCCTTCCAGGATCAACCCATGCCTACCTAAGTATCAGCCCCATCCCCCACCCCATCTCTGTCACCACCACCCTCTTCCTTTCCGCGACCGCTGCTGGGACGCCCCTCTGGACTGGGAACGCCCCTGACACTGTAAATGCGCCCCCCGCCACCCACCCCCACCCCAGCTCATTCTCCTGTACCCGGATCACATCCGTTCTTGAGCTCAGGCTAATCGTCCAAACCCAGAGCTCTGACTAGAAGGGGGGGGTGGGGGGGGGGAGTAGGGGAGGACTATTGTCCAGGCTAATGGCTCAGAGACACCTGTGCAAGGCGAGGACAGGAAACAGTTCTCTTGCTTGCGCAGCGCAAGAGGGCAGAGGCTAGCTAGGAACACCACCTAAGCCTCCAGGTCAAGATTTCACCATCTTTAAACTCCATAGATCGGAGGGGGGAATCTCTAGCCCCTGCAGAAGCTTCCTACGGACGCCCATCAGGGACGGAGCCCCTGGACTAGTTTTTCCTGCCGTCTCCATTGAATGCAACAGCCACACCCACCTCATCTCTCTAGCCACTTCCTCTTCCCTAAAGAGCTTTCTGAATTTGAGTAATGCCACAGCTCTAACCATTTATTTTATTTTAATTTGTTTTTCAGTGAAAAATTGCAATCTATGATGTCCGATTAGTGTAGGTCAAATAGATTATGTGACTATCAAAAGTCACCTTTTTGAAGCCTGAAGATGTAAAAAAAAAAAAAAAAAAAAAAGCTAAGAGTATGTTAACTTCCAGCAGGGAGAGACAACCCCGAACATTCCTCAATTACCAGTGACTTTTGTTCTGGATGATGGGATTATAGGTTATCTTTTCTTAAAGATGCTTTTCTGCATTTCCCCCTTTTCCACAATGAACGTGTACAGCTTTATTATTATGAAAGAAATGCAATAACACTATAGATCCTTTAGAACAGCGGTTCACGACCCCTTTGGCGGTGGAACGACCCTTTCACAGGGGTCGCCTAAGACCATCCTGCATATCAGATATTTACATGACGATTCATAACAGTAGCAACATTACAGTTATGAAGTAGCAACGAAAATAATTTTATGGTTGGGTCACAACATGAGGAACTGTATTTAAAGGGCCAGAAGGTTGAGAACCACTGCTTTAGAATGAAGTGAAAAGAAAAAAAATCACCCATGATCCTCCTAGCATGAAAAAAACACTATTGTGGTGGGTTTTTTTGGTTTTTTTTACCTCCGTTCCTACCCAGATGTTTTCACACAGTTCCTGTAATATTGTATCCTGACTTTTTTTTACTCCACATAATGTATTGATAGTCCTCAAAAGCATAATTTTTATGGCTGCATAATAGTCCATTAAGGAGATATATTAACAGCCCTCATGATGGGATTCTCACCATTGGATCCTTACACAATTGTGTTTATTTTTTTGCTATTATAAATTCATTAACAAATATTCCTGAGCACCTATGTGCTACTCCTTTGTGCTGGACATCGTCCTGGGCCCTGGGGACTGTGTCTAGTAGCACCACACGTTTCCATGCATGTGTTTTCTCCATGGTTTGGGATCCTTCCTTAAGGCAGATTCTGAATTGGGGAGCGACTACATCAAAGAAGTTGTGGAAGCCGAAACCGGTTTGGCTCAGTGGATAGAGCGTCGGCCTGCGGACTGAAGGGTCCCAGGTTCGATTCCGGTCGGGGGCATGTGCCTGGGTTGCGGGCACATCCCCAGTAGGAGATGTGCAGGAGGCAGCTGATCGATGTTTCTCTCCCATCGATGTTTCTGACTCTCTATCTCTCTCCCTTCCTCTCTGTAAAAAATCAATAAAATACATTTAAAAAAAAAAAGAAGTTGTGGAAAATGAACAGTTCCTTCTCATGAATGAAATTCATTGACCTTCACTGATGAGACAGTGAAGATGGTTAAAACTTTGGGAAGCTGATAGCATCGGACTCTATCACTTACTACTGCTCCCTCATGCTGTAAAAATTTTAGCACCGGGGTTGTTTCACTCTTCTCACTCCCACTTCTGTCAAATTCTTGGAGATTTTTGATGATTCAGTACCATCCAGAGACAGTTCTTCCAATAAATGCAAAGATGGCCACTACACTTCCTCCTCTCCCACATGACCCTTTGCAGTGATTTTGCCGCTCCTCTCAGCAAGGCGTGGAGTCTGTTTGTCAACCCCTTGAATCTGGGCTGGCTTTATGACTTGCTCTGACTAAAAGCATGCTGCAGAAATGATACAGTGTGAGTCCCCAGAGTCTGGGCCTCAAGAGACCTTGCAGCTTGCCCTTTTGCCCTCTCAGAATACTTCCAACATCATGGGAAGAAGTCCAGTGTAGCCTACCGGAAGATGAGGAGCCCAATGGAGAAGAACTGAGGTACCCTGGCCACCAACTACCAGACATGTGAGGTCCCAGCCCCAGATAAGCTTCCAGATGACCACAGCCAGATGATGATGCCTCAGCAAGACGAACAGAATGCTCAGCTGAGGCCGGCCCATGTTACCAAACAGTGAGCAGATAAATGGTGGTTAAACCACTAAGTTTCGAGGTGGTTTGTTAATATGGCAATAGATAACTGATAAAAAACCAACTTCCCATGTCCTTGATTTCTTCTCCACTAATGAGGAGGATTGTCTCAGCCAAACCTTGTTACTACGAATTCTTTCTTTAAAATATATTTTTATTGATTTCAGAGAAGAAGGGAGAGGAAAAGAGAGATAGAAGCATCAATGATGAGAAAGAACCATTGATCGGCTGCCTCCTGCACACCCCCTACTGGGGGTCAGGGCCACAACCCAGGCATGTGCCCTTAACTGGAATCGAACCTGGGACCCTTCAGTACACAGTCTGATGCTCTATCCACTGTACAAAGCCAGCGAGGGCTTACTACGAATTCTTCACACACTCCATAATCCCAATTTCCTATTATAATCACTCTTTCCTATTACCAACTTGTATCTTTTCAGCCTATGCCCTCTAGTACCTAGACTCAAACAATTCTGTGTACTTAGGTTGTATGCTTTTGCCATTATAAATGCATTTAACATATGTTGAATTTGGATCCACAAGGATCACTGGGCTACATTACAACTTTTGTGGGTCCTATGCACTTCATCTTCATGGCCCTCTTCTGCCACAAAAGAATAGTAAGACTATACTCTATGGTTGCATTGGTGTAAAGACAAGTATAATCCAAGCAAGATGCATTATTCTACAGTAAGTCCTCACTTAATGTTATCGGTAGGTTCTTGGAAACTGTGACTTTAAGTGAAATGACATACCTATATTGAAACCAATTTTACCATAAGCTAAATTGATCTAAACAAGAGTTAAGTTCTTATGGCATAGGGGGGTTTGGGGATGGGTAAAAAGGTGAAGAGGTTAAGAACAAATTACAGATGTTATTACGGAATAGTCATGGGATGTAAAATACAGCATAGGAAATATAGTCAATAATATTCTACTAACTATGTAAATATGCACGATTTATTGGGACGATCACTTAGTAAGTCATGTATGTCAACTGTAACTGAAAATTTTAAAATGATAAAAATAAAATATATTTTTAATGTTCCTATGGGCACCAAAACAAAACATCATTAAACTTTGAAATAAAGAACCAAAACACTTCTAATGTTAAACATTGATATAAATATTAGCAATACATACATTTAAGAAAAATTAATAAAAACAAGTAAGATTATTTTCCAACCTACTTATTCCAGTTCAGGGTCCCAGGTGGCCGGAGCCAGTCCCAGCAGCTCAGGGGATGAGGTGGGGACCCTGGACAGGATGCCCTTCCATCTCAGGACACACTCACACCCACACTCACTCAGACTGGGGAATGTAGATACTCAATTCCCCTCATGCGCATGTTTGGGAATGTGGGAAACCAGGGTCCGCAGGAGAAAACCCATGCAGACATGGGGAGAACATGCAAGGGCCACACAGACAGTGGCCCTGGCCAGGAAATTATTTATTTTCTTTTTCTTAAATTCTCACCCGAGGAGCCCTAGCCGGTTTGGCTCAGTGGATAGAGTGTTGGCCTGTGGACCAAAACGGTCCCGGGTTCGATTCCAGTCAAGGGCACATGCCTCGGTTGTATGCTCCTCTCCAGCCTGGGCCCTGGTCGGAGCGCTCTCAGGAGGCAACCAATCGATGTGTTTCTCTCACATTGATGTTTCTCTCTATCTTTCACTCTCTCTTCCACTCTCCCTAAAAATCAATGGAAAAATATCCTCAGGTGAGGATTAAAAATAATAATAACAATAAATTAAATAAATAAATTCTCACCTGAGGAGATCTTCATGGATTCCAGAGGGAGAGAGGAAGTGATATATATATATATATATATATAGAGAGAGAGAGAGAGAGAGAGAGAGAGAGAGAGAGAGAGAGAGAGAGAGAGATCAATGTGAGAGGGAGGCATCAATTGGTTGCCTCCCGCATGTGCACTGACCTGGGAATGAATTCACGACTTGGGTATGTGCCCTGATCTGGAATCAAGCCCTTAACCTTTCGGTGTACGGGATGATGCTCCAACCACTGAAAAACACTCGCCAAGGTGCCATTTTTTTTTTTTTGACTCATCAACATTATAGTGAAATGATGTCAAATGAAATAATGTTATTTCAGTACCTGCTGTATATTCATTATTATTATTATTTCCATTTTTTTCTTTTGATTTTAAAATACATTAAAATTAAAACATTTTGCAGGTCCCTGAAGGAGTTGTGGGAGTTTTGCACAGTGCCTCCTGTAGATAAGTTGGCCCTGTCTCTCACCCATTGATCTTACCTCCTTTTCAGTGTCCCCTCTCATCACATCTACCCTTTCCTCCTTACCCAGTTTTGATTCCAGGACATCATTCTAATCGGTCCATTGCTTATAACAACTCCCTGGCACCTCTCTCCCATCCTGTTCATCTGGTAAAACCCCTCTTCTGTGTCCTCTCTAGCCTGCACCCCAGCAACTGGACGTGACGGAAAAAAACTCATCTCCAGGCTGACTGGTCTCAGATTCATAGCTTCAAACACCCTTTGTGTTGCCCATCAATATGCATCAATTCTGTGAACTCTCCCGTCCTCCTGATGGCTATTTTTACCTTCTCCTCTCTCCTTTCTTCTCACTCTGCTGGTGGTCTTGCTTCCAACTTCATGGAGAAAATAGAAGCAATCTGAAGAGAACTTCCCCACGTTCCGCCCACCCACTTCCATCTGTGACTGCAGGCTCCACCACTTCTCCCAGGTCATCTGCACCATCAGTTCGCTTGTCTCTAGGGCAGTGGTTCTCAACCTGTGTGTTGCCACCCCTTTGGGGGTCGAACGACCCTTTCAGAAAACACTATCAGAAAACACATATATAATTACATATTGCTTTTGTGATTAATCACTATGCTTTAATTATGTTCAATTTGTAAGAATGAAATTGGGGGTCACCACAACATGAGGAACTGTATTAAAGGGTCGCGGCATTAGGAAGGTTGAGAACCACTGCTCTAGGGGATCATTTTCCTCATCCTCTCTCCCATCTGAAAATAAATGAGCTCTCTCAGTCCCATATTCTCTTCCAGCTCCACTTTTCTGCTCCCTTTACTGAAAACTCTTCAAAAATATTGGTCTGGACTTGCTTGTCTTCACTTTCTCTCTTCTCATTTTCCCGTGAAACCACTCTCATCCCACCACTCTGTCATCAAGGTCACCTGTCAAGGTCACCGATGCCCTCACCAGTGTCAAATCCAACAATTCCTCCTCAGTCCTCATCTCACTGACTCTGTCAGCTGCATTTGACACAGTGGTTCACCGGGCTTCTAGGATCGCTCACTAGCTTTCCACCTACCCTCATGGCTATTCCTCCTCAGTCCCGATTTCTCCCATAGCCCAGGGCTCCATACTCAGACCGCTTCTCTTTTCTACCTTCACTCACTCCCTTCATGATCTCATCAGCCTAATGGCTTTAAATAGCAGCTATAAGCCAAGGACTCCCGGGTTTACATTTCCAGCCATGGTTTATCCTTGAAATCCCCTCTCATGTATCCGACTGCCTACTCAACATCTCCACGTGGTCCAACAGGCAACTCAAACTTAGCACGTACAAATGCAGACGCCTGGTTTCCATCCCACACAGTCTCCCTATGTCACTCTTATCTCCTCTCAGTAAATGCCTGTTTTAAACCAAAATCCTTGGTATCATACTTAACTCTCCTCTTTCTCTCACATCCCATGTCCTGCAAAACCTGTTGGCTCTGCCTTTAAGTTCATCCAGAATTTGACCACTTTTCACAATGTGGCTTCAAGCCCCTTTCCTCTTGCCTGGACTAAGGCAACAGCTTCTTAAGGGGTCTGCAATGATGGAGCAGCCAGGGTGATCCTGCTAGCATGGAGGCCAGCTGAATGTATGTGGTATTCTAAACTGAAACAAACAAAGATCAATAGTGAAAAAGCTGGTGAAGTCTGAATAAAGTCTGGAGTTTAGTTTACACTAGGGTACCGATGCTGGCTTTTTAGTTTTGACAACCTACCATGGTCATGCAAAGTGTTACATCAGGGGAAACTGGTTGGTATATAAGAACTCTCCATAGTATCTTATCAACTTTCCTGTAAATCTAAAATTATTCAAAAATAAAAAGTGTATCTCAACGATAGAAGTCAGACTATGTCACATCTCTGCTCAAAACCTTCCAGTGGATCCCCTTTGACCTTAACCCAGCCGTGGGCAAACTACGGCCCACAGGCTGGATCCAGCCCATTTGAAATGAATAAAACTAAAAAAAAAAAAGACCATACCCTTTTATGTAATGACTAGGGGCCCGGTGCACGAAATTCATGCACTGGGTGTGTGGGCGGGGGGAGAGTGTCCCTCAGCCCAGCCTGCCCCCTCTCACATACTGGGAGCCCTCAGGCATTGACCCCCATCACCCTCCGATCGCCTGATCGGCCCCTTGCCCAGGCCTGATGCCTCCGCCAGAGGTGTCAGGCTTGGACAGGGGACCCCCATCTCCCCCCGATCACTGGCTCTGGCCCCCACCCAGGCCTGAGGTCTCTGGCCCAGGTATCATGCCTGGGCAGGGGACCCCCATCTCCCTCTGATCGCTTGCTCCACCCCCCGCCCAAGCCTGACGCCTCTGACCCAAGCTTCAGGCCTGGGCAAGGGGACCATCATATCCCCCCAATCCCCGGCTCCGCCCCCCACCCAGGCCTGATGCCTCAGCCAGAGGAGTTGACCCTCATCACCCTCCAATCACCAATCACCGGATCGGCCCCTTGACCAGGCCTGAGGCCTCCGGCAGAGGTGTCAGGCCTGGGCAGGGGACCCCCAGCTCCCGCGGTTGCAGGCTCCACCCCTGCCCAGGCCTAATGCCTCTGGCCTGGGCGTCCGGCCCGGGCAGCGGGGACCTGCAGCTGCAGCGGCCCCGCGATCGTGGGCTCCGCTTTAGGCCCAGGCAAGGGACCCCTAGCTCCCGGGACTGCCAGCTTCGACCGTGCCCAGCTCCCATCATCGCTGGCTCCACCCCTACTTCCTGCTATCACTGGCCAGGGTGGCAAAGGCGCCTGATTCTCCGATCATGGCTGGGGGGCAGGGCAAAGGCGGCCCCAGGGCCGCCTTTGCCCTGCCCCCCAGCTCTTAGCTCCCCCCTGGGTTTCCGATCACTGTCAGTGGCAGGGGGCTTCTTCCTGCTTTCCCTTTCGCCTCCCTGCATTGTGCCTACATATGCAAATTAGCCGCCATCTTGTTGGCAGTTAACTGCCAATCTTAGTTGGCAGTTAATTTGCATATAGCCCTGATTAGCCAATGAAAACGGTATTGCTGTACGCCAATTACCATTTTTCTCTTTTATTAGTGTAGATGTTTACTTTGAATTTATATTAGTTCACACAAACACTCCATCCATGCTTTTGTTCTGGCCCTCCGGTCCAGTTTAAGAACCCATTGTGGCCCTTGAGTCAAAAAGTTTGCCCACCCCTGCTTTAACCCCTATGCTCTCCCTGCCTTATTCTGCTCTGCTAAACTAGCCTCTATATCAGCCGTGGGCAAACTACGGCCCGCGGGCCAGATCCGGCCCGTTTGAAATGAATAAAACTAAAAAAAAAAAAAGACCGTACCCTTTTATGTAATGATGTTTACTTTGAATTTATATTAGTTCACACAAACACTCCATCCATGCTTTTGTTCCGGCCCTCCGGTCCAGTTTAAGAACCCACTGTGGCCCTCGAGTCAAAAAGTTTGCCCACCCCTGCTCTATATTGATCCTCAAACACATCAAGTCTGTTCCCTGCCTCACGACCTTTGCAATAGCTATTCCTTCTTCCTGGACTGCTCTTACCCATATATTTTCATCGCTCAAACCCTCATATTTTCATTCAGTTCTCTGTTCAAATTTCATCTTAGTAAATAGACCCTCCCTGATCAATCCATATATTAACCCCGCCCTGACCCTTGGAATATTTCCCTTACCTTTATTTTCCTCCACAGCCCTTTTCTCCACCTGACATAATACCATTAACATATTTATATGTTGACTGGTTCCCCTAGATTATAAGATCTCTGAAGGCAAGGACTTTGTTTTGTTTATTGCTGTAATTTAGTTCTCGATTTATCATTTCATGTCTTGTACTGTTTAGTGGTGAATGTGTACTCTCATTTATCTTAGTTTCTCTTTTTTATTTTTATTTTTTTATTGATTTCAGAGAGGAAAGGAGAGGGAGAGATGAAACATCAATGATTGAAGAGAATCATTGATTGGCTGCCTTCTGCACATCTCCTACTGGGGATCAAGCCCAAAACCCAAGCATGTGTCCTTGTCTGTAATCAAACCTAGGACCCTTCAGTCCACAGGCCAACACTCTATCCACTGAGTCAAACCGGCTAGGGCTCCCTGCTTTATTTGATACTTGGGTCTGCTTCATGGGCAGGGTGAGGCAATTAGGTTGATGATGTGTTCACTGCTGTCTCATAACTTGGAAGAAGAAAAAACTCTTTTCCTGTGGGCCAAGCCATCCCACTTAAATCTCACCACAGCTCCGCAAAGCAGGTATTATTATCACTCCCGTTTTATGGATGGAGAAGGAGAGGATACAAGGGGTTAGGTCACAGAGCTGGTGAGTGATGAAGCCAGGGTTCAGACCAGGACTGTCTTTCCTCTGTGCCTTGCAATCAATCTAGGTGATTGAGCAACTGCCTGGCAGACTGGATTTTCCAAAGAGCTCCCATCCCACATGCACTTCTATTTGTGTGACTTTGACATTCCTCCCTTTGAGAGGCAGGGTCCATCATCCCTTCCCTTGACTTGAGGCAGTCGGCTGTGGTAGACATGACGCTATGTGACTTCTGAGATTAGGTCACAAAGATGATTCAGCTTCCACCTGATTCTCCCAGGACACGTGCCTTTGGAGATCTGAGTTGCCTGGTAATCTGACTGCCCACCTGACCTTACCCTATGAAAAAGCCCAACCAGTCACATGGAGAGGACCTGAGACCACCTGGAGAGAGAGAGGCCCGGACAACCCGCCCACAGCAGCTGCTCCAGCTCCTGCCATTTCATCTTCAGCCACCGATAAGATCAGAACAGCCCAGCTGAGCCCTTCCTAAGTAACTGACCCACAGGAATCTGAGAGATTAGAAAAAAGATTGTTGTCTTAAGCCAGGAATTTTGAGGTGATCTGTTAAGTGCAATGATAGATAACTGGAACAGAGCATGACAATATGTCAGAGGTACTCAGCAGGCAAGTCCCATCTTCCTGGGTTTAAGTTTTCCTTGCAAATAGCATGCCCTAACTCAGAGATTTCTAAGGATGGCTCCAGCCCTGATGTTTGATATTTATCCATACGTTGCCACACACCCCACTGTCCATTTTCACTGCCTCCTTAATATCAGTCAGTACCCCACCATTTTATTATTCCCACAGAAAAAAAATGAGTGCCCCCGGGGAACCAAGAGATGTCAATGGATCTGCTGAGGAAAGGAGGTGGGCACCCGAGAAAGTCTCATAACCTTTTTGGGCCTCAGTTTCCTTATTTGTAAAATGGAGCGAATAGTGCCAGCCTTAATCTCTAACAGGGTCACTGTGGGGGTGGAACGAGACACTGCGTGTGAAGTGCAGTTCCTTTTACGGGGAGGTGGGAGAGTGGGGGCTGGGATGAGTGGCTGCTGAGGCTTCAGGGGTAGAGTCCCGGGTTAAAGCCAGTTTCCTGCCCCAGAGTAGAAGGGGGATCGGTGACAAGAGTAATGATGGGAAGTTGAACTGTGCTGTTCTGGGCTGTGCTGAGGTTTGTCCCTTAGCAACAGTTTCTGTTTAAATATCTTTCAGAATCCATCCACTACTAGGGGTGGAAACCCCTCCATGTAAAAGGCATCATGTATGTAGTCCAGGCTCTGTTTCTGCAAACCTGTTTCTAACACACACAACTTCCCCCTTTAACAATCACCCAAGACAGAGGGCTTGTCTCATTGCTTGGATTTCCAAGAATATCCCCGTCCCAATCACCTGTCTCTGCCAGAGGCCTTACTATTCCCTGAGTAACTGATGCTAAAGCCTTAAGGCCATCCCTGCCTCCTCTCTTGCCTCCATTTCCTTGTTCCGGCTGCTCGCCAAATGTAGGGCGTGGCTATAGGGTTAAGCCTCAGACTGACCTGTTGGCAAAGCCACAAACAAGTCCCGGCTTAGAGGGCACAGTCCTCTTTGCATAATTAGGCTTGACCTTATGACACTCCCTAGATCTTATCTGGGAAGCTAATGGGCTGAGGGAGATGCAGCAAGTGCTGCCAAAACAAGTGAAACTCACAAGAACATTGTAACTATGGTGACCACTACCTTGTTTACCTCTGGCTATAAAATAAAGGCTCAGCTTGCCTGTGGATCTCTCGCTGTGGCCTCAGCCAGGCACAGGAAGATCCACCTAGACCCAGCTTATTCTCTCTGTCTGTCATTTCTTCATCCTTCACTGCCCTCACTCAGGCTTGCGGAACCCTTGGCCGAGCTGGCTCGGCACAGCCAAATTCTATCTGATCTTCCTTCCCCCTGGCCCTGGGGAGGCCATGGGAGTTCTTTCCTACTGCCTCGGCCCTTGTCAACCCCTTCTTCACCACACCCGACTTCTGGCAAGCGTTTGCTACATGATCACTCGGCTCCAGGCCCACCCCTTTCACCTGAGCACCCATCTGCAGGAGGCCTTGAGGTTAAACATTCTGCCCCGCCATCTTTGTCATCTCATTTCCTGTCTCATCAGCCTGGGACCACGCTTAGGACTCTTCAGGCTGTGGTGTCAAGGCAAGAAGATCAAAAGCTGCTTCAAATCCTGGCTTCCCCATCCATAGCTGGGTGGCCCTCAGGACACATCTAACTTCTCTGAGCCTCAAGGTCCTTGCTAGTAAATAGATGGATGTCCTATGTGCCAGGCACTGTTCTAGCACTTTACAGACATGAACTCAGTGAGCCTCACAACAACTCTGTGGAATAGGCACTACGCTTAACCCGTTTTCTAGATGGAGAAACTGAGACACAGAGAAGTTTATCATTGCCCCGTGCTCACGCAGCTAGGTAAGTGACACAGCCTCCTAGCCGTCTGCTTCACAGAGACCCTGGGAAAGGAGACTGGTATGGGCTGTGTGGCGAGAGCCCCCTGGCTGATGCTAATCAACTCTGCTTCATGTGGAGGACTTTGGGAACAGACTGGGCTGGAAGCCTGATGACTTTAGGGTCCTTCCTAAGCCTGCCTCAATAGCGGCCTCCGTTTTGGAGGGACCACTAGACAGATGAGGCTCATTTCCAACTTTGATTCGGAATAGTAACTACTGCTCTCCTTGGTCTCCCCATCCTCAGGATTCCCCACTTCCCTGAGCACTTCTTTTCTGCGTACCTGCCAATAAATCCTTCCTCCACAGCCACAGGGGTTCATCCTTCCTGGCCTCCCCACCCCTTTCCTGGGTTCTTTTTCTCAAGTTCCCCGCCTCTCTCCCTAGCCTCCTTTTCAAACAAAAAGTTGCGTGTGTTACCAACACCAAATGAGGGTGCAGAGACAAGAGAATGGGGAGGAAGAAGAGAGCCTCATTCATTCACGCGTTCATTGACCCACCCACTCCCTGTGAGAGCCCAGCATGATAGTAAGCTCTGTGGTCAGAGCAGGGAAGTGACCCCAGACACTCAACAAGCATTAGTTGAATGAGTGAATGAATTAATATGAATGAAAAAAAGGACTGGGCCTTGATCTCAGGCAGCTTATAGTCTAAGAGGGCAGGCACACTCACTCTCACTGTCCACACACTACAAGTAAACAGGGGACCGGGTGTACCTCTGGGCTCCGGACCCCCTGAAGGCCAAGGGGCATGCAGGCCTGGCCCTTGTCCTCACCAGATAAGGGACAATCACCTACCTGCTTGTTTTGTGCTGCCCCTGTCTCTCCAAGCCAGTTCTTGTCAGCCCAACCAGTGGGGCCCAGGTGGGAGCTGAGTTGGAGCAGGTAGGAAGTCGGGCAGGCCCAAGTCGTCCACCCTTCCCTGGGCTTTCTGCCAGCACAGGGGCCTTTGGGTCCCGAAACAAATGTCCTCCCTCTCCTCCCCCTGCTTGTTTCCTGTCCTCCACCCCCACCCCTACCGCATGCAGGAGTTGGAGCCAGCTGCTGCAGGGCTGAAATCCAAACCAGGCATTGTGCCCCACCTTTTGGCTGTGTTTGACTCGCGTGTACGTGTGTGCATGTGCGTGTGTGTGTTTGTTTGTGTGTGTGTGTGCGTGTGTGCGTGCGCGCGCGGGGGCAGGTCTTATTGTGCGCCTCAGGGGTTGGAGTGCCAGGTCTCAGGCTCTACATGCCATGCTTGGGAGATACCTGCTCAAGGAAAGGGCGGAGGCTGGGCAAGGATAGAGACTGATTGTGGGTTTGGAGGTTAGTTGAAAAGTGACGGAGCGGGACACTTTGCCGGCTGATGCGTCCAGTGTTCAGTCATGTAGCTAGTGTCCAACATGTCAAGTGAGGGAACATGTCCATTTGGGACCATGAGAGTGTGCAGACACGTGTGCACAGGCCTGGAAGGGCAAAGTTTCACCAGAACGAGAATTCTGAGTGTAAAGCACAGCAGTACCAAGATGCCACGTGCTTGGAACCGGCCTGGAACCACCCAGCACCCAGAGGGGGTGGGGGAGGCATCAACAGGCAGGTCCTGTTGCAGCCTCTCTAGCAGCTGCTGAAGGAGCCATCGAAGGTTTACATGAAGTTCCTGGGAGCTGAATCTCCTCTGTTAGCCTCTTATGTATAAACAGTTGCTTCATCTCTTATATTCAGGGCCCACATTTCAGGTAACCATCCGTGATGGAGCAAAGCCCTTCCGATTCAGCAAAGAGACTTGGGTCCGCAGAACCACCCTGCCTCTGCCAGGTCAGAGCGAAGCAGGACCTGACGAGGGAGCCGCAGTGCAGCCCAGAAGAGGGAGGTGAGCTGTTCCCGCTGTACTTTCTGAGCTTCCCCAAGACCCGAAATGGAAGTCTGAGAGGGGAGGCACAGGTTTTCACCTCGGGGCTCCCAGACTCTGAAGGGGGGAGACAAGCCCTGCCTTAGAATTGGGAGAGGCAGAAGCCAGAAACAAGACTTGATATCCTATAAAGATGTATGCGATGTATATTTTAAGTATTTTTTTTACAGGAAATCTTTTTGATCGTGGGTCACATTTACCATTTTAACCACTCTGAAGTGTACGGTTCCGTGGCACCAACATTGATGGCCAACATGCACATTGCTGGACCACCATCACCCCCACCCAGCATCAGAACTTTTTATCTTCCTGAAGTGAAACTCTGTACCCATTAAACACAACTCCACATCGTTTCTTCCCCCAGAACCTGGCAACCACCACTCTACTTTCTGTCTCTATGCATTTGACTACTCCAGGTCCCTCATATAAATAGAATCATACAGAATTTTTCCTTTTGTGATTGGCTTATTGCACTTAACATAATGTCCTCAGTGTCCATCCATGTCATAGGCTGTGTCAGAATTTCCCTTTTGGGGCGGGGGGGGGGGCGGCTAAAATACATTCCTTCGCGTATAGATGCCACATTACGTTTACCCATCCATCAGTTAGTCGACAGTTGGGTTACTTCCTCTATTTGGCTATTGTAATAATGCTGCTATAAATAGCATTATTGCATATATGGGTGTACAAATCCCTGTTTGGGTTCCTGTCTTCATTATCTGTTACGGTTTAAGTGGTTTTAAGAATATTAAGGAATGGAACTTTCAAGGTCATTTAAATTACATTTCTTGGGCTCCCATCAAATGCAACATCCCGAGTTATGAAAAAGACATTTACACATAATAAGGTTATCCCCCAGGGCGGCAGCTGTGGGTTTCTATTAATAGAAGAATCAGGAGCTGTGTATAACTTAAATCTACGGAAGCAGGCTAAGTGATCCCTCTTGACGTTTTGAAATCATTGTCAAAACAGCTATGTAACTAGGGTACAGCATGCCCAATCGGGGTCACAAATAAGAATATAGGCAGTTGCCCTCACTGGTGTGCTAAGTGGTTAGAGCATTGGCCTTCAGACCGAAGGGTCTCGGGTTTGATTCCAGTCAAGGGCACATACCTCAGTTGCAGGTTCCATCCAGGCCCCCTGGTTGAGGCATGTACAGGAGGCAACTAGTCCATGTATCTCTCTCACGTTGATGTTCAATCTCTTGCTCTCCCTCTCCCATCTTTCCACTCTCTCTCTAAAGATCAATGGAAAATTACCCTCAGGTGAGAGTTAAAAAAATATATATATATATATATATATATCTTCCTGGCTTCGAACTATTAGTACAGAATGTGCAACCAAAAAGGTTGCATATGGCTTTAAGACCCTTCTAGCTGTCATGATGAACAGTTCAAAGGTCTATGGAGCTGAGCCTAGGATGGTTTCAACTTTTTTTTTTTTAAGGATTTTATTTTAAGAATATTTTTTTTAGTATATATATTTTTTATTGATTTCAGAGAGGAAGGGGGAGAGAGAGAATCACTGGTCGGCTGCCTCCTACACACCCCTACTGGGGATCAAGGCCGTAACCTGGGCATGTGCCCTTGACCGGAATTGAACCCGGACCCTTCAGTTCCCAGACCAACGCTCTATCCACTGAGCCAAACCAGCCAGGGCGGTTTAAAATCTTTAGCGGTTTCCTCCAATACCTGGAGCTCAAATTTCTGTCTTTGTCCAGGACCCACTTCTATTCCAAGGTCCTTTTCCACCTACATAGTCTGTCACTCCAAGCCCAGACTCCACAACAACACTTCTATTCCAATTGGGAGACTAAGTCCACATAAATAGAATCAGGAGAAAGAACTGTCTTCAATCTGGGTCAAGCAGCTTGTGTTCTGGGAAGTACTTGACCATTTGTGTGCAGGCAGTCCCTGCAGTCACTGCAGCCCTGTGGACACCTAGGCACAACCACATGAAAACTGCTATCAAAATGCAATGAGCCTACCGCAGCCAGTTTGGCTCAGTGGATAGAGCATTGGCCTACGGACCAAAGGGACCTGGTTTCGATTCTGGTCAAGGGCACGTACCTTGGTTGCAAGCTCCTCCTGGCCCAGGCACTGGTCAGGACCAATCGATGTATTCCTCTCACATTGATTCTTTCTGTCTTTCCCTCTCTCTCCCACTCTCCCTAAAAATCAATGGAAAAATATCCAACTTCCTTAAAGGACTTAAAAAAAAATGCAGTTAGCCTGACTCTTCTGCAAATTGCAGCTACTTCATAAAACCCCTAAAGCCTAGAAGAGGTCTTTAATCTTCACCACCTTCCTCACAGTTCTCTTCCAGTGATGGTGAACGAGTACGTGATCGTTGACCTATGAACCAGGAGGTCATGGTTTGATTCTTAGTCAGGGCATATGCCTGGGTGGTAGGCTCGATTGATCCCCAGTGTGGGGCATACAAGAGGCAGCCAATCAATGGTTCTCTTTCATCACTGATGTTTCTATCTCTCTCTCCCTCTCCCTTCCTCTCTGAAATCAAAACATATACATAGGTATACGTGTATCCACAGAGGGAGTGATAAGGTAACTTCCAAGTAAAAACATCTTTATCTCACATATCCTAAAAGTTAAAAACTCTGGAGGACTGATTTCCTTTCTCTTCAAAGGCATGTTTATATTTGCTGATGCTTTCTGTTTACAAAATATGAACTTGGATCACTTTTCAAATTTACATACCATACGTGTGTTTACCTATAGTCCGTGGGCTTTCCTCCCTCTGTGGATCACAAAACAATTTCAGGAAAGGTAGAGAAGAGGTTGGGGAGGGGGGGGGGGGTCTGGGGGACAGTCCTATTTAGAAAAGAAAACCAGCTTCTTCATTTCTTCTTTCAGGCAGACTCCTTTTAGTAAACAGTAAAAGTGGTATTTCAAAAAAATCTGAATTTGTGGTCTTATATTACAATGAACATCACAGTTTGAAAGTACTGTACTGGCAATTTAAGGGGAACCTTAAATTGTATAATGACTGGGAGCCCTTATTTTAAACTCTGCAAGAACCAGTACGATTGTTTCATTTAGTGAGATTTTTATTAAATTAGCAATAATAAAAAGTTGTATGGGATTGAAAGGACCGGATGGGAAATAAAGGTGGTTGACCTGTAGCCTCTGGGGACCTGGGGTCTCTGCAAAGGTTTTATTTGTGTGTGTTGGTGAAGTTAAGTGTTTGAGGCCAGCTCCACCAAGGGACAGGCCCAGCCCCCATTCCCTAGACCCGGGAAATGGGACACCTCTCTGCTCTGAAATGTTGATGAGCTGTGGAGGGGAGAAGGACAGGGGAGCAGATGGAATTCCTGGACAATTGTTCCGGCTGTCACCAGAGAAGACAGGCAGAAGGGAGCACTGGATAATTTACAGAGGAACAGATGCCGAGGCTCCTCCGGAACCATCTGGCCAAGAGGGGCCTGGGCTCGGGGTGGATGTTGTCTTTAGATCCGAGTACACTTCTCCGCGGCCTCCAGCCCACCCCACTTCCTCTACCTGAACTGTAGCTTTCCCAGGAGGACTCTGTCCCTGAGGACCCGCCTCCCGAGTTCCACCTGGCTCTCATTCTACTCCTTTCTTTTCTGAGCCTGGGTTCTCTGTCGCCTACCATTCCTGATAGGGCCACATCTGGCCTTGGGGGCCTGTAAAACATTTTTCTATTCTGTAGTATTTTAAACCTCTCCTCCTTACTTCTATATTCCAAAATTCCTCTATCAGCCCTACCCCAGCCGGTTTGGCTCAGTGGATAGATCGTCGGCCTTCAGATGGTCCCAGATTCAATTCTGGTCAAGGACAAGTTGCTACCTCTTGCCTGGGTTGTGGGCTTGATCCCCAGTGGGGGGGCGGGGGGCGTGCAGGAGGCAGCCAATCAATGATTCTCTTTCATCATTGATGTTTCTATCTCTCTTTCCCTTTCCCTTCCTCTCTGAAATCAATAAAAAAATATTTTTTTAAAAAGGATTTTAAAAAATGTCTCTATCACTCATCTCCATGCCATTTATTAGTTCAATACACATTTATTGAACATCTATGTTGGGATTTGTTTTCGACACTGGGGCTACAGTGACGAGTGAGAAAAAGTCCCAGACCTGTTAGAGTTTGCATTATAGTGGGAGATGGTAAATATACCAAGAAATATTTCATATGTCAGATAACAATAAGTTCTATGAAAGAAAAAATTAAGGCAGGGTAAGGGAGAGTGGCTGAAGATGCTGTTTTAGATAGAGTGGCCAGGGAAGTCTTCTCTGAGGTGGTGACATATGAGCAGAGACATTCATGGGAGTGAATATCTGGAGGAAGAACATTCCCCTCACAGGGAACAGCAAACCTAGAATCCTGAGGCAGAAGTATGCTTAATGCATCAGAGGTTGCCATGCTCTTTAGTCATTTATTTTTTTTTCCAGGTACCTGCTGGGGAATGGGGAATATGAAGATGCAATCAGACAAAGTTTTTGCCTTGAAAGAGCGTAAGCTTAGTGAGGGATACAGCATGTAAACGAATAATTACAGCACAGGTTAACTACAATGAAGTTGCGTGTACTAGTAAATGCAAAAGGAGCACAAATCCAGTCTGGGGGGGAGCGGGGGGGGAGTTGGCAAAGGATTCCGGGAGGAGGTGACAATTTGAGCTCAGGGCTGGAGGCGTAGGAATTGGTAATGCGAGGGGAGAACAGAGCTTGGGCATTTTAAGACCTGAATACACAGGGCAGTTGGGAGCCTGAAGTCCCGGGGAGAGGTGGACAATTAGGCTGGTGAATGTGGAGGAGGCTGCGCCATGCGGATCTCTCCGTGACAATCTGAGAAGCTGCTTTTATCCTTCGGATGATGGGAAAGCAGCGCTAAGACTCTCCCACCATATTTTTGTGCTGTTTCCCCCTATTCTGTGTGTGTGTTTTGGGTTTTTTAAAAAATATATATTTTATTGATTTTTTTACAGAGAGGAAGGTAGAGGAATAGAGAGTTAGAAACATCGATGGGAGAGAAACATCGATCAGCTGCCTCCTGCACGTCTCCTACTCGGGATGTGCCCGCAACCCAGGTACATGCCCTTGACCGGAATCGAACCCGGGACCGTTCAGTCCACAGGCAGACGCTCTATCCACTGAGCCAAACCGGTTTCGGCAAGGGTTTTTTTTGTTTTTTTTTTGAGTACCAGAATATTCCCCCATCCTCCCCGCTACTTCCCTACTGCTACGCCCCCTTCCTCCTCCAGCGGCCCGGCTTCCGAACCCCGCTCCGAGGACATCCCCATCATTCCCCTCCACCCGGGGCCCGGCCGAGGCCACGCCCACCGCCACGCCCCCCGGTGACGCAAGGCGCCCGGTGCGTGGGGATTCCCAAAGCCGTGGCCACTACCCGGCCTGCCCCGCGACAAGATGGCAGCCTGAAGGCAGCGGGCCGCGGAAGAAAGTTTGTTGTGGGCTTGGAGTAGTCGGGCCGGGAGGCCGGAGTTCGGGGAGGCGTGTGGGGGCACCGGCCTGGAGTCGGGGCGGAGGAGGGACTAGCTCCAGGGTGGCGGAGAGGAAATGGAATGGAGGAAGGTTTGGGGCAGAGGGAAAACAAGAGGGAGCTTGGGTAGGCAGCGAGGGACCCTAGGATCCAATGGCAGCCCTGGGGGAGGGGTGCAGGGCGGGGGAGCCTGAGGTAGGCATGCCGGTCCTGGAGAAGCAGGGTCACGATTTGCAGGGGGCATTTTTCAACTGAGAAGTAAAGACACCTGGAGCTCGTGGCCGAGGTCCGACTGCATCAGGCCGGCGGGGGAGCCATGGGGTCTTTCCTGTGGGGAGCACAGTGGGGACGGGGAAGCCTGGAGGGTGCTGGGCAGGTTTGGTGAGGAAGGGACTCCAGCCAGATGACCCTTACAGACTTAGACCAGCCTTTCCACAGTCTCTGTAGGAGCATCTGCCCCAATTTCAGCTGAAGACTCTGGGGCCCCAGGGACTGGAAGCATCACAGTGCCCGCCTGGAGGAAGAAGCGGTAGCGACCTGCCCAAGCCCACCCCCAAAGCGGGTAAGGTGGCCTCCGGAGACAGGCTGGCATGCTCCCCGGAAGCAGGATGCATGGGCTCGGAAGGATGCTGAGAATCACTGACTCTGAGGAGGGCGCTGTTCCATAGAGGTTACCCTGTGCCTGTGGTCCCTAAATTAGTATTCTGCTTAGATTGCATGCTGATTTTTCGAGAGTCGGAGGTAGAATTGTGTGCCTTCACCTGTGCAAGCGAACGTGGGCAAGTAGCCCAGAGATCAGGCTGTAAATATTTTAACACACCCCTGTCACAAGCAGTTTCCTACATGTTCACTATCTTCTTCAGTTTTCCCATCACACCTTCAGTTTGGTATCCTGCCTGAAGTGGAGATTTGTGGGTGACAGGTGGTGGGGAGTCATGAGGAAACAAATTTCTGATGGTGTTCACTGACCATTTAGGCACCTGCTGTTACCAACTCCTGAGTTCACTCTTGCAGCATTTCACTTTCTTTCTCTCTCTCTCTCTCTCTCTCTCTCTCTCTCTCTCTCTCTCTCTCTCTCTGTGTATGAAGGGCTCCTTAGGGTTCTTGGGGGTGTGGATTTGGGGGTAGGTCTGGTCAGAGGAGGAGGAAAGGCAGAAGAATCCAGATGGATTGATGGTAAGAGGTCAAGCTGACTAGTGTAAAGCTCTGGGAATGTTTATTACATAGCTCTCTGAGACACCCCACCCCCCCAATATTTTGAGAACTGCTTTACAGCCTGGACAGTGTGGTGATGGAAGTAAAGGATTGTGGAACTTGCCCTTTTCTCTTCTGGTAGCTTGCTTCTCTTCCTTTGTGCGCTCCCCATCAAGTCACATTTTAAAATAAATCAGTTTCTTAGCCAAACTAAACCTGGCTTTAGAGATAGTGGACTTGGGGTTAAGGTGTCTGGAGCCACGGAATGCAGTGAATATGGTCCCCCCTTGCTTTGATGCCCTGTGGTTATGCCCAAGCCAAAGTTGGGAGTAGGCTTCTTACTGAAGCCAGTTTCAGGGCTGACCTCTGCTCCATGCCTGGACTGGGAGGTCTGGTTTGGTCTTGGACACCTCACTAACCATCTCCTGATCCCTGCTCTAACCGCTCCCTCCCCCCCCCCAAAAAAAAAACACAGGTCTGACTGCAGACACACCAACCCAAATCACTGTCACTGGGCCAGCTTCCATACCTTCAGGTACCTGAAGCACTGATGCTATTTAGCTGTGCCTCCATGAGAAGGTTAGGAACCTTTTCTTTCTGAGGACAATGTGTGGATGCCCCCTTGGAAATTGTGATCAGCAAGGACAGTGTGGTGAGTGTGTGTACAGGTTAAGAGCATTGACTCCAGAGCCAGACTGTGTAGTTCATATCCTGGCTTTGCCGTTTTCTAAAGCTCTGTGACCTTTAGAAATTACATAGATCTCCCTGGCTGGTGGGCTCAGTGGTTAGAGCGTTGACCTGCACACCAGAGGGTTGCAGGTGCAGGAGGCAACCAGTGATGTGTCTCTCACAGCAATGCTTCTTCCTCTCCTCTCTCCCCTTCTCTTCCTTTGTGCTCTCCCCATCAAATCACATTTTAAAATAAATCAGTTTATTGGCCAAATTAAACATGGCAGTCTCTCCCCTCTCCCCTCTCTCCTCTCCCTTCCCTTCCACTTTCTCTAAAAATAAAAAAAATCCTTACTCTTTGGGGATATTTACAAAAAAGAAAGAGTCCCGCAGCCATGGCTCAGTGGTTGACCTATGAACCAGGTCACACGTTCAGTTCCTGGTTAGGGCATATGCCTGGGTTGTGGGGCGTGCAGGAGGCAGCCAGTCAATGATTTTGTCTCATCATTGATGTTTCTATCTCTCTCTCCCTCTCCCTTCCTTTCTGAAATCAATAAAAAATATATATATATATATATTTTTTCTTAATATATTTTATTGGTTTTTTACAGAGAGGAAGGGAGAGAGACAGAGAGCCAGAAACATCGACGAGAGAGAAACATCGACCAGCCGCCTTCTGCACACCCCCCACTGGGGACATGCCCGCAACCCAGGCACATGCCCTTGACCGGAATCGAACCTGGGACCCTTCAGTCCGCAGGCCAATGCTCTATCCACTGAGCCAAACTGGTTTTGGCGAAAAATATATTTTTTTAAAAGAAAAAAATTACATTGCTCTCTATGCCTCAGCTTTTTCATCAATCAAATGGGTTTGGTTATTGTATCTCTTAGGATTGTCTTGAGGGTTAAATAAATTAATATATTAATGCATTTAGAACATTACCTGACCCTCAATATGTATTTGTTGTTATTATGCTAGTCAGATCTCAGCACTAATCTCTGCTTCATGATCAAACCTGGAGTCTCTCTGTGCAGGACCTGTACTGGTTTGGGCTGCTGTTCTGATGCTAGAGAGATGAAGGACAGCTTGTTAAACTATTTAAAGTGTTGTTAAGCCCTGGCTGGCGTGGTTCAGTTCACTGAGTGTGGTCCCATTCCCTGAGAGGTTGTGGGTTCAATTCCCATCAGGACACATGCCCAGGTGGAGGCCTCGATCCGCAGTAGTGGGCATGCAGGAGGCAGCTGATCAATGTTTCTCTCATTTGATGTTTCCCTCTCTCTCTCCCTCTCCCTTCCTCTGTCTCAGATCAGTAAAAACATAGTTTAAAAAATAAAGTGTTAAAAAGCCAGTTACTTCCTGCTGAAGCTTTGAGGCTTCTTTGCAGTTGAGTGATAATGATGATGATGGTATAATAATAATAGTGCTTATCAAGCACATTTTATGTGCCTGGCACTGTGGTGAGTGCTTTAAATGTATTAACTAATTTTTATAACAACCCTATGAAGTAAATACTGCTATTATCCCCATTTTACAGATGAGTAAATAGAGGTACTGAGTGGTTAAGTAATTTGCTCAAGGTTACTGAGCTTGTAAGTGGCAGATCTGGAATTTGATTCTAGACAATCTGGCTTTGGCAATTGAGCCTTTTTTTTTTTTTTTTTCCAGTATGAAGTTAACTTTAAAATATGCCTAGTGGCAATTTGTATCGCTTTGTTTGTTTGTTGTGATGGTTAGATGTATACCCATATTGCAAGTAAAATTTTTTGGTTATTTAAAAAATGTTTTAGGAGCTGAGCTCTTCATCACAGCTCCCTCCTTCCTCTCAGAAATAATAACTGGTGCTGGGACCTTGGTGACGGAGCCCTCTGTGCCATATTAGCCAAATCTGGGCTCTTTCTTCATGATTCAAGTTGGCCTTTGCAAAACCTTGAGCCTGGGTTGGATGAGCAGAGTGACATTAGGATATTAGGACATTAGGGGAGGGGGGGGGGAGAGAAAGAGAGAACATATTAATGTACATGTAAATATAAGGCTCATTTCTGACTTTGATTACCGACATGAGCCATTGAAGTAGCCATAGTGTTAAACTCATGGACAGACTGGATGCATCTTTCTTTTAACAAGCAAGTAACAGCACTGAATACAACGGAAATACTTTGCTTCTGATGCATACCAATGATCAGAAATGGGAGAGATCATGTTTCCACTTGGCCTATGGACTTGGGGATGGGTGTGCAAACCTGAAAAAGAGTGATAAACCAAACCAAGACAGCAAAGGAAAACTGCCAACTTTTCATGTTCTCCTTTAGCCTGTATTTCAGAAGTTCTTCCATGGGCTGAGCTATTATTATTACTATGGTGGGAGCCAAAGGTGACAAAGCACAGTTCCACTTGGCGGTGGTAGTGTCCCTGTTTATTACCGTAATCTTTATATTTTTTCTGTGTTTTCTGTTATCTGAGCTCCCATTTGGAAGAGACAATCTACTTACAAGTTTGTGCTTCTGTATTAAGTACTCACTAGTGAGGTTTTTTGCTTCCAGCAGTAACAAGAGCTTCTCTGTAGGATTTCTGAGGGCACGTTACAGAATTTTGTACCATGAATTGACAGAAAGTAAAAGGAAAAGGGTCATTTGGGCAGAATTAACAATAAATGATATGCAGTTTGTAGTCTCTTTATTTAAAAAACAAAACAAAAGAAAAACAAGCAAGTAACAAACTGCAGAGGAAAGACCCACACAACATGGCGTTTTAAGCAGTTCCTTCCCCAGCTTAAGAGGAAAATGGAAAACAAATGCGCTTCTGCTGAAGCTTGTGTTGCTGAGGAAGACCCTGGCTCAGCACTCAGGTCTTTTCCTTTAGCCTGGCAGGCCTCTGGCAGCCGTGGGGCAGAGGTGTGCCCACGGTGTGGTAGACTGGCTTTCCTTGGCCCTGCATTTAAGACTCACTCTTCCCCTCCTTCTGAGTCATGCTCTGTCTATTTAAGTCACCCTCAGGGCCCATCTTTTTCTTCCGTAAATGACTCTCCACCCTGCCATCAGAGTAGGCACGCGCCTGGTGTCTAACCAGATTTCAGGGAATTGGGGGTTTAGGAATTAGGGCTTTCCTTGGGAATTCCTACCCAGCCCTGTGATGAACTTTTCTGTTTTCAAAATCACCTGTGGCACACGTGATTTTGTCAGTCTCTGCTGGTCTCCTCCATTAACTGAGGAGCCACGTGTCTCAGGATAGTGTACTTTACATCTCGTGTTGCAGGCAGCGTGCTGAAACGCGTTATCTCCGTAGGGTACATCTTTGTGTTTTGGTTGAAGTACTCAGACTTTCTGGATGCGGATCACATTTTAGCAAATGATTAAACTGCAGGGTGAAGTCTGATGGGTTTTGAGTTGATTCTCCTCCTTTATGGTTCTCTTTTACTTGTCTAAATCCATTTCTTCTCAGACACTGCCTATTCATGTATTATCTTTCAATCTACTCCCTTCACATCCTTACCACCACCTTTTGAGTGCCGAGGACCTCTGGGTAAAACCAGGCCTTCATTTCTCACCTGGATTCAGTCTCTTAACAGCACTCTGAATGTACTTCATTCTAGCTTCTGGGCATCTGCAAGGGCTGGTCCTGCTGTCCGGGATGCATTCCCTTCCCCGCCCCCCTCTTCCTTCCCTTTTGGTCCTTCACATCAGTTTAAATGTCACTTCCTTTCAGGACCTCACCCCTTTTAGCGCCCTTCTTCTGTGCTTCTATTTTCACACTTATCCTTTATTGTAATTGCCTGTTTACTTGTCTGACTCTTCTAAGGCTGAGAAGAAGGACTGCATCTTATTCATTATTGCGTTCTCCCATTTAGGATAGTGCAGGGCACAGAACAGGTGCTTTATAATGCACCTGTTATAGGTGCATATAGGACAAATGAAATGTGATGGCAGTCTCTCCCAACTCCAGTCTAGCTTCTCTGCTGAAATTATTTTTCTATTAAAAAAAACCATGTTTCTTCCCTTAGAAATGCCATGGGTTCCCCCTTTTTAGGATACAGTCATAGCCAAAGGTTCTTTACATGCTAGCCCAAACCCAACCCTCTAGCCTGAGTTGCTGCCACTCCACTTCATCTGTCCTGTTCTTCATCACTCCTCCTATTTCCTGCTGCTCCTGAACTTGCTGTGGCCGTCCATTTACTGTATTCTTCTTTGCTTGCGCACTGTACTCTCTTGATAATGCTCACCATGTCTCTGAAACTGCTTATCCCCTAAGACCCAGCTCCCCTGTCACCCATGAGAAGACTGTCCTGCTTTCCGTTCCTCCTCTTGGCCCCCACAGCACTGTGTTTGAACCTCTGTTCTGGAACTTATCTTGTGTGGTGAGTTTAATTGTTCATCGTTTTCACTGAGCTGACCCCCTGTGGAGGACAGGAGATTGGGAGGGTGGGTATGTGGAGAATTGGGAGTGGGTGAGCAGTGTGAGAGAGTCTGATTTTGGAGCTTGGCACACCTGGTTTAAACCCAGACTCTGCCACTCATCAGCTGTGGGACTTTGGGCAAGTGGCTTAACCAGTAGAATCCTTGGTCTTGTACCTTGTAAAGCAGCGGTTCTCAACCTGTGGGTCGCGACCCCTTTGGGGGTTGAATGACCCTTTCACAGGGGTCGCCTAAGACCATCCTGCATATCAGATATTTACATTACGATTCATAACAGTAGCAACATTAGAGTTATGAAGTAGCAACGAAAATAATGTTATGGTTGGGTCACAACATGAGGAACTGTATTTAAAGGGCCAGAAGGTTGAGAACCACTGTTGTAAAGTGAGAGTGACATTATCTTTTATGCAGGGGTATTGAGCATTAAAGGTAATGAGTTTACAGCATATAGCACGGTGCCTGGCAAGTGAAAGATACTCAGTAAATATTTGTCGAACGAACAAATTCCATTTTGAAAAACTCAGTGTATAAGAAAAGGCTTTGTTTTATTCAAACTAGAATAAGCCTTTGGCTTTCTGCCAGGTAGCCAGGAGCATTTTTGAAGTGGGAGTAAAATTGAGAGTCTCCTTTCCTGTGATGAAGCAATAAAAAAGGTGAGGTTGGGGACATCGTCAGTGAGCAGCCTGTTAAAAAAAGATTGTTGATGCTTCTCCCCATGCTTGTGTTGGAATGACTCCTTTGATGGGTCGTGACATGCATTCGAGATTGGTGGTGGCTTCGGTGGATACAGGTGGGGGCAGGCAGATTTGTAATGTAGTTAAGGCTGGGGATGACTGCATGGTGTGTTTGAGGATCCACATCTCCTGGTGTTTTTCTGTTTTGTTTTGTTTTTCTCCTGGTGTTTTATGAACTGAAAAGTGTTGGGTGAAGCTGGTGGAACACATCTAGGCATTGAGGAAGCCAGACTTTTCGGGCCCAGTTTTCTTAGGGCTTTGATGATCTTGTGCCACAGCACTGGCTTAACTTGGATACTCCCCAGAAATGGGGCTGGTAGCTGAGAGAGTTGCTGTCTTCTCTTTGCCTTTTTATTTTTAGTGTAGTTGATGGAGGCAAGGGGGTTGTTCTTAGACACCAGTTCTCAGCAGACACCGAAGGAAGTTGTTTCCAGAAGTCTAGACCTCTTAATTGTATAATGCCAGGTGGTACTCCAGTGTGAGTTTATAATCAGATGAGGAAGGTATGTCTGTGTTTTCAGGAAGACAGCCTTCTTGTCTGGCCCTCCCCCAGCCAGGCACCTCTCCTTTGTGCCCTCAAAGCACTCCCGCTCTCTGATGCTAGTGGCTCTTCGCCTGTCTCCCCCACTAGGGGCAAGGTCTTCTATCTCTGAAGCTGCTAAGGGCTCTGGTCCTTCAATGAAGGCACTTAGGCCCTACGCCAAGCATGTCAAACGCAAAGGCTAACACGGGCCAAATAAGGTTTAAGTTTCTGTGAGCTGCAAAAAACTAAAAGCGTCGATTTTCATAGAAACGTAGGTTTATGTCAAAAAGTATACTATACAATAGAACAAGAGCAATGATAAAATGAATGTTTTCTTACATACCATTATTTTGGCTGGGCCACAAAAATATTCGTTGTGGGCCGCATGCGAACTTCCGGCCACAAGTTTAACATGCTTGCCCTACATAGTCCGAGCTGAGCCATCCGGGTTATTGTGTGACCCCCACCCAGTCCTTCCTCAGGGAGACTAAAGCAAATAGGATTTATCTGGCAAAACCTTTTGAATGCTTAGGAAGGCAGGCCCTGCATAAACAAAAGCGATAGTATTAAAAATAGCGTCACTGATTGTTTTTCAGGGTTGCGTTAATGTGGTTAAATGATCTTCCAGGTGCTTCGCTTCAGCTGTCTCCCTTTTCAGCCTTTTTGTTCCATAAAACACCCCTAAGGACGGGTTAGAAGAGGAGGTGAAACACGCTGGTCTATTTTCTTGCTGAATTAGTCTTTGGCTTCTGGCATCCTCTTTGTTATTTATTAAGCTTCTTTTAGTGCGCCTATAGCCTGCTTTCTTTTCTGGTTGTATCACTAGTCTTATCTAGGTGTGCTCCAAGCTCACAGCCAGGAGCAGTAACCTTGTTAATGCCTAGACAATCAAAAGGATGAAGCCAATAGCTAAAAGTGAAGGACTTTTACCTGGGTGCTACTCCTGGTCTCAGTTTGGGGCTGGCATGTCTTCATTGATGGCCTCTTGATAGGAGTGAAAAGCTACCTTTCATGTTAAACAGATTTGAGAGGAGACTGAGTGAGTCAGCTGGCCTGGCTGTGAGTAGAAGAATGAGACCTCTTCTTTGTTAGTTACTGTCTTAAAAGTGTCAACTGTCTGCTCTCAGTGGCATTTGGAATCCATTAAGGTCATGACAGAATTGTCATGGCTTTTCTGTGCCTCCCTAGAGAAGACAGCTTTCCATGTTTTGACTGGAATTGGAAACAGAGGGCTCTGTCCCAGTCTGTGGTCTTGGGCGAGTCACTTGTCCTTCTCTGTCACTTCAGAATGGGAGAACGCCACCCGTTCTGTGGGCCTCACTAGGCTATAAGGATCCAAGGGCATATCATATCGTGGAAGGGAAAGCTCTTCCAGACGGCAAAGCACAGTGAGGTGTAAGGCTTTTGTCTGTCTGGGATCTGTATGTTTTTATCATAAACATAAGTCCTTGTATAAAATACCAATCATCCAGAAAAATACACAAAATAAAAAGTAAAGAGATCCCCCAAAGATAGGAAACTATCTAACAGTTTTAACAACTGTTAACCATTTATCATGTACCCTTCTAATTGTTTTGTGTCCTTCTAGACATTGCTAATAATGTATTACTTATAAAACTCAATAGTAATACTGGTCTTCAATTTGCTCTGTTCACCTTACAAGCTACCCAATGTCGAGTGTCCCCGTTGGAACCTGCGACGAGCCTGGTTGTGCCTCTTCCCCAGCCTGGGGTCCTCCGGGCTTGCTCCTTGGGAGGTGAACAAGTTTCCCTATAGGTTCAGGCCGCTGTGGCCCCGCGGTTCTCTCTGAGGGACTGTTTTTATTCTGAGCTGAAATTGTACGGCAGGAGTGCCCTTGAGTGGGAATCAAAATGGATATAAGCATGATGTGGGCATCAACCCTGCATCTTACCTGTTTCTCCCCTTCGGTCCTCTGTCATCTTTGGCTGGGAGGAGAGTAAAGCTACCTGATTTTTCAACCTCGGTTTCAGTGCAGAGAACGTCCCTGGTTTCAACCTTGGATTAGGCAGGTCACTTGCTTCTCTACTTTTTGAAAGCAAACCAGACCCAGCTGGTGTTTTTTGTTTTGTTTTTTATTATTGTTATTATTTTGTGGGTGAGGATTCTGAAGATTGCTTGTTCATGACCTTCCTTCCTTCCTTTGTTTCTTCCTCCCTTCCTTCCCTCCCTCCTTCCTTCCTTCCTCCCTTCCTTTCTTTCTTCCTCCCTTCTTTCCCTCCCTTCCCTCCTTCCTTCCTTCCTCTCTTTCCATTGTGGATTTTTCCCCCCATTGATTTTTACAGAGAGAGTGGAAGGGAGGGAGGGAAAGAGAGAGAGAAACATTGATATGAGAGAGACACATCAATTGGTTGCCTCCCACACGCGCCCTGACTGGGGCTGGGGATAGAACCTGCAACCTATATACGTGCCCTTAACTGGGAATCGAACCCGTGACCCTTTTACCCTGATACTCTAACCACTCCTCAGTGGCTGGCCATGCTTTCTTATCAGCCCAGGGAAGAGGTCAGAGCCCACAGGAAGAATTCTTTCTCTTCTAGATGTTTATCTCGCCCTGCATGGTCAGGCCTTGGCCTTTTGAGCTCTGGGGCTGTTGTCACAGCATTATGGGGATCCCAGAGAGTAGGCAATTGGAGGCTTTCCCTGCCTGCGTTAATCATTAACCTGGGCTTGGGAGAAGGGCCAGGCCCCTCTGTGTGGCTAGGGTGGTCACTGGTCTCCCTTCTCTACCCCAAGTCACCTCCTCTTCTGCAGGGCTATCCAGGCAGAAGGGAGAATCCCTCCCTGTTCCCCTGACAGCATGTTGCCTTTCCTTTAGCACAGCAGTATGTGCTGAAGCTCTCCTGTCCTGCTGCCCCAGAGCCATTTCTTGTGGGGTCTCTGGGCTCCACTGCTGTGGCTGCATTGCCTTGATATAGTAAGCAAGGGCATGTTACCTCCCTTAGGGTGGTTCTGCAGGATCCAGGAAAGTGTGATGCTTGTCTTTCTGCCATGGCTCGTTCTGAGAGGCTGGACTGGTCCCTGTTGGAGCCTGGCTATAGCATAGCCTTTATCCTTGCTCTGTGGGTTCCACTGGGCCAGCTCCCTGGGAAGAGCCATCCCCCTGGCCCTTTCAGAAACTCAGAGGCAGCAGTGTGCTGCCCTCCCCTTGACTGGCCCAGTGCTGGGCCGGGTCGCACACTGCCCCATTGTACCGTGCTTTCCACGCAGCTCTTGTTGCAGCTTCTGATCCCTGAGCCAGTTCTCTCCCAGCCCCTTTCCTCAGAGCCTGTGGGTGGTGGTGGGTGGACTCTGCTAGCACAGGCATGGGCTGGGTGGCAGCTGCAGCTGTGGGTGGCTTTGTTCTGACAACCCAGCTTTTCGGGCTCTGGTGTAGCCTGGCATCAGTGTTCGGGGAATAGGTGAGAAAGGAGCTGCCCCGCCTGGCAGCAGCAACCTTTCCACGACAGCTGACCTCTCTGTTGACCGACCAGAGAGCCTTGTTACATGGGGTCAGTGAGCTGGACTCACTGGGTGGCAGGGCGGTGCTGTACCTCTGCCTGGCATGATTTCCGGGTGGGAGAAAGCCCCCGAGGGCCTGATGCTAAGTCCGGAGGAGCCTTGCCTGTCAGGAGAGTGCAGTGTGTACCCTGGGCATTGCAGCTTGGCATTCCTTCTGTTCTCTCTTTGCAGCTCCGGAGTTGGGCTGCTCACAAATCAAGCTGTCTGTTTATATGGAGTGCCTGGAGGGTGTCTGCCATGAGTCTGTCACTAACCGTGCTAACCAGGAGAGCTGGCTGGTTGGGGAGAAGACACTAACCCTGTGAGTCTGACCTGGGCCAGCTAACCTGCTCTCGGAATACCACCAGCGGTGCCTCTGACCTCTCTCCCTCCCCGGAGCCTGGCCACCTCCTCCCCCTGGCTTACCTCATGCCGTCTCCTGTTCTCTGGTGCTTATAACTGGGTTCCCTCCATCTTCCCAGTCTCCTTGCTCTGGGTGGGATGTGTCCCCTTCATGGCCAGGGAGGAGGGTTCCCTAGGCACAGCCACCTGCTCATCTGCCAGCCTGCTGCTGGACTTGGCCTCCCCTCAGTCTGTACCATGCCGCCCAGATCTTTCTTAAAACAGAATTGGGTCGAGTTTCTGTTTAATATGCCTGTAGCACCATGGAGTGGGAGCGTGTCCCTCGGTTAGCCTGCTGTTTCTTTTTCCTGCCTCAGAGACAGGTGGAGATTTTCTTTTAGACTGAACCGTTTCCTTCCTTTTTCAAGAGGAGGATTGAATGGTATCCCCATTAGTCTCACGCCAGGGTCATAATTTAAGATTAGCTGCAAGGTTCTCCTTGGGGTTGGGGAGGTTGAAGAAAACCTTGGCCTGGTTGTGAGAAATTCCCTGGGCAGAAGAAGTGGATACCAGAACCAGGTACCCACCTGAGATGTAGCTCCCATTGGTGACTGTCATTCTGGGAGGTGGAGTGGGTGGAGTTTGACCCCCTCCCCCCAACCCCCACCCAGCCTCCCACAGCTGGAACTTCAGGTGGACTTTAGCCGAGAAGAGCTGGGAAGGGCGCCTTAGCCCAAGGGAGCAGGACTTGCTTTGGATCCCACAGTGGGCCTAGGTGAGGCCCTGGCCTGAGATTGGGAGGCTGGTGAACGGCCCTTTAGGTTTGGAAAGGAGAAGGGGGTTCCCGAGACAACAGGAAGGCCGACTGCTTGGAGCTCCCTGGTGTTATGCACAGGTAACTATTTTATTTATTTATTTTTTTTAAAAAAATATATATTTCTTTATTGATTTCAGAGAGGAAGGGAGAAGGAAGAGAGAGAAACATCAATGGGAGAGAATCATTGATCGGCTGCCTCCTGCACGCCCCCTACTGGGGGTCGAGCCCGAAACCCAGGCATGTGCCTTGGCCAGAATCAAACCTGTGACCCTTCAGTCCGCAGGCTGACCTCTATCCACTGAGCCAAGCCGGCTAGGGCCACAGGTAACTCTTTAGACAGACTATGTCTCCTGCCTCTGGAGGCCGTGCAGTATGGGGTAGGCTGGATAGGGAAACTTGAGACCTGCAGGCCCGCACAGTGGTTCTGTACTCTTGGGCTGGGAGGGAGAAGGTAGTGAGCTCTCTACTAGTGTGGGGTGGGGGTGGGGGGGTGGAGGGGTGTAAATGTGAGAGCTGGTAGATGCTACTCAGACGTTTAGGGACCCTGAGTTAGCAAGCTGGAGGGGTTTGTGGCTTGGCCCTGACCAGGAAAGCCAAAGGAAACTGGAGGGGAGGCTTAGTTCAGGGCCACCCCTCACTTGGTTCTTGCATCTTAGGAGAGGGCATGGGGACCACTGTCAGGTGCTGCTTATGATCTTGGGGATATGTTGGCCCTCTCTTTATAGGAGGGGGGTTGGTTTGGTTGGATCATCAGTCGTCTTTAGCCCCTTTCTTCCTGTCTAGTGTTTGCTTGAATGAAGTCAGGTGATAGACTTGAGGTATTTGCTCAGGTGGGGAGCCAGGTGAGCACTGAAGGTCACAGCCCTAGTTTTGAGTCCTCAGGATTACTCTGTGACAGAATAATACCCACCCATTTTGGCTTTTAAAAACCTGTCAGTCTGTTCCTCTTTGAGCAGGCATGAGGCCAGATCAGGGCCCCAGGCAGCTTGTCCCAAGAGGGTGAGATTGTACTTGCCCAGAGGGGTGGCAGCATGGCTGTCAGAGGGGCAGCAGGGCCAGTCTGGGCACAGACTGGCATCTTCCAGCCGAGTCATCAGCCCAGAACAGAGCCTGCCCAGGCCCCACTCCATGAGCTGCTGGATGCTTGCCCGCCACGCGCCCAGGATTGCTGAGGGCTTTGCTCATGTATTGCAGGAACAGCTGCATGCCGGAAACTGGGGGCTGGTTGCAAGTGGGAGGGGCACCTGGGGCCGGTGTGGGGAAAGCTGAGCCCCAGCAGCTCTTTGAGGACCCGCTCACTGACAGCCCCGGGGGAGGGGGCCTTCCTCATGCTGGTGGAGCCCCTGCCCAGTCACCTGGTTACAGGGCTGGCCCTTGCAGGGGGTAGTCTGTATTTCTTGGGCCTCGTTTGGAGGCAGAGGCTGGCTTTCAGGAGCTTGCGGTGCAGCTTTCTCCAGGCTTACAGAGTTCAGAGACTACGGACAGCTGTTAGCTAACAATTAGCTGTTAGCTGAGGACAGTTCTCACAGAGGAGGCGCTAGTTCCTGTGTGATCAGACATGCATGTTTTAGCAGTTGATTGGGGGCTATGGAAGAGCCTGTATTTATTTCTATTATTTATCTCTTGCTGGATTCCAAGGGAATTAAGGCAGAATACAACAAGGCTAGAGTATGCTAAAGAAGGGCTGGTTTTCCTTTCATTTTAAAAGCAGTAGTGATTGCTGACTTCCGTTAGCCTTTTCTTGGGTGAATTATGAAGAAGAGCTTGAATGATTTTGGTGGTGATGTGGGGCCCTTGGTAATTGAGAAGTTGGGTTCATTGACCCACTTGCTTGATTCAGTGCCAGCTGTGAGCAGAAAGGCGTATCATCAGGTTCAGAAATAGTCTGAGCCCAGATAAATGTCGGGGCCATAATTTCCTGACAAGAGCATGGGCGATGGGGGGTGGGGGTGGGGGTGGCAGGCTGCCTTTCCAGGGCAGGGCAGCTGAACTGGGCAGTGAAGTTGTAGAGAAGAACTTGGAACTGGGGGAGACATCTGGTGAGGGAAGACAGAAGTTTGAAAAGCCAAAGAGCCACACCCGTGTTGGATTCAATTCAGTCTCCCTCGCTGGGCCATGTTGAGGGGGTGGCCTCTGAGCCCTCAGAGGAGGTGCTTGGACCTCTCTTCTGCACCTTTGACTTTGCCCTGGGCCTTGGGGAAACCCAGAGAAAGGATGGCAGAAGGAAGCGAGAGGGCGTCCTTGGCTCTTGAACGTGCACCTTCCTCTGGTGCCTCCTGTGGGTGTTTGGTGGGAGGAGGAGTAAGGATAGTGGTTTGGAGAGAATCAGGATTCTGAAGAATTTTCTCCAGGAAACGACTCCATCTGCAGCAGCGGTGATCCCTGATCACAGTGAAAGTCCCTGGTCACTACACATACTTCACATCCACACAAAAGGAGCAGGTATGAGTCCCACTTCCTGGTTAAAGAGTGAAGCTTGGCGAAGTTTTTGTCCTTTGATTAAAGGATACTGCTCGGCCAACTTCTGGCACACATTTCTCCTTATATCTGTCTCTGTCTACACTCTCTGCTCAGCTGTTCAGGTTCACAGTGCGGGTTCACTGTGCGTGAGAGTACCGTTTCCAATGAAAGCAGATTTTGTTCTCCGGAGGCAGCTAATCATGCCCCATGGGCTGTAATCAGGGAGAAGGTATTTAATACAGGGCAGGTGGCAACAGGCGGCCTGCACTGACTGGCAGATTGCAACATGGCAATTAGGAAGCTATCACCACCCCCCACCCCAGCAGATACGGGGTTGAATCTCTCCTCCAAACTGATTCTGAGTAAGTGAAGAATGAATACTATGCAGAAGAAGGAGGAGGAGGCTGGTTGGTGGGGGTGGTGAGGGGTGAGGAGAGCTGCTTTTTCTTCTCACCTCACCTCCCTGAGGTAGGGAGGAGGGTTTATTGCTGCTCTGGGTATCTCCCTCAGCAGTGCCTGCAGGTCCAGCCCAAGGAGCTTCAGACTAAACTGGGTCAGCCAGAGGTTTTATCATCGGCCTCAGCCTTTCTCCCGGAGCACAGCTGTACTCGTACAAACCAAGCATGTGATCTGGTAGCTGCACATCCTTAGTCATCTGCCCCAGTTCCTTGAAGCTGAGGGAGTTTTGGAGTTAATATTCTTCCCCCATCAACTTCTAGACCTTCCAAGGACCATTTTCCAGAGCTGGGCACCGGGAGGCCCGGAGGCTGCTCGCTTGCTCATCGTGGCCCGTGGCCCATTCCAAACGTCCAGCTGTGTTCCCTGGAGTCCTTTTCTCCATGCAGGGCTGGAGACCGCCTTGGGCTGAAACACTGCAAGGCCACCTGGGAACTCTGGGTGGGGATTGGCCAGTGGAGGCTGTCCCTGGTAGCTGGGCTTTCTGGGGGGTCTGCTCTGCTGCCTTTCAGCTTACCTTTCATCTTCCTCCAGCTTGTGGCCTGGTGTCCCGCGGCTTCTTGTTCTGTCCTCCACACCACCTGGCACCGTTCTCCCCCCGGGTCTGTCCTTCCCTGCGGCACTTCTAGTCCAGGACAGCGGGCGACCAGGCCCAGTGTGTTCCTGTTCAGTGCCGGCATCGTGGGCCCCTAGACGCTGAATCTGGGGCACTTAGCGGATCTCAGGAGTTAAAGCGAGGGCTCCGGTATTTATGGACATGGGGCAGGGAGTGGCACAGACTCTCCCCCGTGGACTTAGGTTGGGGATACTGCAGGCTCCCTGGTGGGCATTGCCCTGTGTTCCCCGTTGGGAGTGGCTCCCCTCTCTGTGACTGACGTGCATGAAGAGTCGGCTCTGGCTGGGAGAGAACCAGCCCATCTCCCCACCATCCGTCCCAGAGTGTCCGTGCCTGCATCTACTCCCCATTTCACTGCCACCCACATCCACTCTGTCTGCCCCCTCAGCAAGCCCGACTGTCTGGCTGCGGAAGCTCCGGGAATATGTGCTGAGGGGCTGGGGTGTGGGGACTTGAGGTCAGGATGAGGCAGGATGAGCTGTGGGATGTGTGGCAATTAGAGTGAGGGCTGCGGAGTGCGGCATGAGGCTGCTCTCCTTACAGGTAGAATTACCAGATACCTGAGCAGTCAGTGTCCTCCCTGCCCATACGCATGTCCTGGCGCCTCGGGGACTGCGTGGGCATCGGCAGGAACAGGGTAGGGAGGGAAAGCAGCAGCTGAGAATAGAGGAGGGTACGTAAAGGGGCCTGCAGGGAAAGGGGGGCTACCCAGCTGACTGGGGATCAGATGGGAGCTGGGGCCTGGATTCTCCATAGAAAAGGAGAGAAGGCAGAGGCGAGCACAGTAGCCTCCCTTGGGTTTTGTAGAATCTCTTTGGCTGCATGTAACACTTATTCCTGTGTTTCTGGCTCTACACACCTTCCCAGCTCAAATACACACCTCCACTTACACCCCCTGTGTGTCAGAATCCAGGTACCCAGGCTGGTTTGGGCTGCCCGGGCCTCTCCCCCAGGCCATAGGAACTCTCACCCTGGGGCCCTCTGGAGGGGTAGCCCTGGGGAACCTGTGGGGGTGACTTGTCTGCTCCCCACACCCCAGGAATGTACTGTCCTTTCAGGCCCGCCCGGATTCCTGTGCAGGGAGTCAGCTCGACACAGCATGCCGCTTGTGCCCTGTGGGGACACGTTCTGCTTCACCATCAAAGGGGTGGAGGTTGGCGGCTCGTGCCTGCTGTCACACCCCAGCTCCCCGAGAACCCCAGGCCAGAGACCAAGCTGTTCAGACAGAGGAGGGAGGCCACTCCTGCTTCGCCGCCCTCCCTACACCCTCACCTTCTCCCTGCCTCAGGCCCTGTTGGAATGTGACAAGAGTCATGGCCAGGGCATGTCCCAACAGCAGGAACACACGCTCTAGCCCGCAAGGCTTCCCTCAGCCCCGAGCTCTGTTTAGGTGAAGGCAGCGGGAAGATTGTTTATGCCCAGAAGGCCACCTAAGGTTACTGCCTCCGCTGGTCCCTGTGGTGGCTGCTGCCCCCCTGCTGCAGCCTGGTTTATTACAGATGGGGGCAGAGCTCAGAACCCCAAGAACTTGGAGGGGACCACAGGTGATTCAGTCCCGCCACCGGGGGCAGGTGAGAAAGGCTTATCCAGTGAGGAAGGGCCACACAGTGTGTCAGCATCACTGAGCCTGGGACCCCAGCATCTCAGCTCCCCAGACTTGGGTGTCTACACCAGGGTTTCTCAGCTGTGGCACTGTCAACATTGTGTGTTGATCATTCTTTCTCGTGGGGGTGTCCTGTGCCTCACAGAATGTTTAGCAGCAGCCCTGGCCTCTACCCACTACATGCCAATGGCACCCACTCCTGTTGTGATAACCAGAAATATCTTCAGACATTTGCCAGATACCTGAGGAGGCGGCGAGGGGGGACCAAAGTCACCCTGTTTGAGAACCATCATTGCTCTAAACTGCCTTTTTTAGATTTCCTCTCCTGTGCCTTCCCCTCCTCATCACAGAGTCTGTTTACCATAGTGTACACGGAGGTAGCCTTTGGGTTCCTTCTGGAGACTGCTAGGAGCCTTCTTTCCAGCATCTTCTTACACCTCTACGAGGCTTTTCCCTGGTATTCTCTTGTGCAGCCCATGTTCTCCAAACCTCTTAGTTGTTTGCAGATGCTGAGAGATGAACAGGACAGATGTGGGGTAGGAGAGGGACAGGACAGGGCCAGGCCTATTTCAGAATTGCGCATGTGTGTAAGCCACGGCCATGAACAGTACACAGACACGCATGACTCTTCATGGAGCAGGCAGGAGCCCGTGCTCCTAGTCCTCTCCCGCCTCCACGCTGCCCCCTCAGACCCTGTCCCATGGCTTTCCTGCCTGACTCTCCCTGGGGTGCCTTCCAGGTCCCAGACTGGGCAGGTGGCCGGTGGCACTGACAGGCGGCTGACACCCGGTTTCCACTTTCTTCCCTTCTCCGGTTTCAGGAGCTTTTGGCAAGAGGAAGTGGAGGGGCCGTGGGATGCGGAGAGCGGAGGGCTAGCGCCCGGACAGCGGAACAGAGCAAGCTGCTGACAGACCGACGGTATGTCCTGGTGAGGCCTGCACCCCCACGTGGCTCTCTCCTGGGGAGGCTGGCAGGTGAGGGGCAGGCAGGTGGCGCCTCTTGTCCGGGGGCTGGTGAAAGGAGACTGATGGAGGCTAGTGGGGCTTGGTCTTCAGGACCCTGTCAAGCTCGGAGACCCGCTGAGGAGCCTGGGTTGGGTGAATACCCTCAAAACCTTACTTTCTGGTTACAGTTATTTTATTTTGCCGTTATATTTTTTAAGGTAACGTTTAGTAACCATTGCCTAAGTGCCAGGTGCTGCTCTCAGTGCTTTACCTAACCCCACAGTCACCCTGTGAGACCAGCGCTGCTCTTGCCCCATTTCAGAGCAGAGGGAGCTGATATGTGTAGAGGGCAGCTTTCCCTTCGAGGCCTCCTTCTGAGCCCACACAGGACAGGGTGGCAGCCTTCACACTCGCCGCCCACTCCTCGGGCAAGTGCATTCTTCCTGGTGCCAGGCCCCAGGTCTTGCCTTTCCCCCCCTCTGTTCCCCTTGGACCCATGCCCCCCTCAGCACTCCCCTGACTCCTTGGGCGCTGACACACCAGCACCCAGCCCTTCTAGTGACCCCAGCCATGCCCGAGTCTGTGGGCCTGCCTGGTGGCTCCTACCTTCGTTCCCCTCACCGTCCTCTTCCTCAGTCCAGAGGCCACTTGCCCTCATTTCTGAGGCTCCTCCTCCCTGGCTTCTCCTCAGCAGGTTGAGGAGCCCTCGCCTCCCAGAATGACCAGTGCGGCCCCTGCTAAGAAGCCCTACCGCAAGGCACCGCCCGAGCATCGGGAGCTGCGGCTGGAAGCTCCTGGGTCCCAGCCTGAGCAGCAGGTCAGCAAGACCGGCACCCCCACTTTGCCTGGCAGAGGTGGGCCTCTGAAGCTGGCCGTCTGGCTGACTTCTCCCGCCTGAGGGGACTCTGGCCCCCTGAGTTGGGGTGAGAGTATGGCATTGCTGGTGGGGGCAGTGGGGGCTCCTAGAGGCCAGCCATGAGCACATGTCCACATGTCAGGAAGCCCCAGAGTCTTGGTAGCTTTGCAGAAATGACCCCACACATGCAGTATTGCTCTCTCTACGAGAGGCAGCCCCCCAGACCGAGGGGCCCTAACCTGCTGGAGGCTGGGACTCATCCTCTACTGGTGGAGGAGAGCCGTCAACCTGCAGCCCCTCGGGGGGCTGTGGGGAGGCGATGCTCCCGCTCCTTCCACCAGACCAGCTGTTGCTCACTGTCCCCGGAAGCCAGGCCCTTCCTCCAGCTTTACTTCGGCTCACGTTTGTTAAAGACATCGGTTATCCTCCCTCATTAAGCTCACTAACAGGAGGAAACGAGTTGGTGGTGGTTTATTCTTGCTACCGGTTTCCTCCCTGTGGCAATGCATGGAGTGCACTTACAGAATGTGAGAGTGTCAGCACATGCTGAGCATCAGGGCACCATGGCCGCCTTGGTCAGAGTCAGGGCAGAGATGCCGTGACTGGCCCATTTCAGCTCAGAGAACAGTGAACAAACAGGCCAGGTATTGTGCTGGGTGCCCTGGTTTTGTAGACGAGGACCCCAGGCTCAGTGAGGATAATATAACCAGCCTGTGGTAGAAACGGATCGACTCCAGGTGTTAGTGGCTCCAAAGTCCATGGCCTGGGTCACCCACCGCATTTTCCTGACCCTGACTGGCGTTTGAAGCAGTCAGTTTTCTTTGGAGTGACATTTCCCTCTTGCCACAGCACGTGCCTGTTCAGTGCTGTGTCTGGCTGAGCCCTGACTCTTGGGCTGTGACCAACATAGGGATTTTGGGAGGGTGGGGTAGGAGGTTACAAGCAAGGAGAGACGCTTCACTCCTCTGTCAGGATGAGCCCAGCGGTTCTCCTTCTCTCATGCACTTGCTCCTCCCAAGCCTCTGTGAGGGCCTGGCTCTGCATGATGGTCAGAGCTCGGGACCCTGCTATCTCTCAGCCGGGTTTCTTCATTTCCCTGGAAGGTCTCTGCCCCGGCCTGCAGGGCTCAGGGTCCCGGGGAACCGCTGAGAGGCTCTTTCCCTGGGAGAGGTGTCATGGGCACCAGGGCTTATTTGCAACTGGCTCTAGGCCTAAGAGGGATTGGAGCTGGTGAGGGTTGGAAGGGGTTCTTGCGTCTTCTAGTTGGCATGGGAAAGTGATCGAGGCTTGTCTGGGCGTTACTGGATTGCCTCCATCTCTGCAGTACACTCACTGCAGCCCACTTCTGCTGTGAGAGTCTTTGGGCTTCAGAAATGGCCCTTCCCAGGGCTTTCTGGAGGGTGGGCCTAGCAGGAGGCCTGTGGCCTAGAGCTGAGCCTCAAGCTTCTGTTCTTTTGTGCCCAGGAGTCCCTGACTGATGCAGAGAGGATGAAGTGAGTATCTGCTGCCCGAGAGTCTGCCCTGCCTCAACTCTGTCCCCTTAGCTCCGGGCGAGGCTGGTGGTGTAGTTGGGCTTTTCCTTGGATTAGGTAGAGGTAAATGTTGGGTTGGGGGGGGGGGGTGGTTTAGGGACCCTGGGAGGAGGCTTGGTGTGGATATTCCTTTGAAAAAACAGGTTTGTTCCATGGGCTGCAAGAGAACCTGGAATCAAGGAGGGGATGGCTCTGAGGGCTTGCTCTTGCCAGCAAGCTCTTCCCCAGCGCCTGGCCCTTCTGTGCCAGCTGCCTCCCTGGAGCCCTTCCTGTCAGCCATGTGAGGCCTCTGGAGAGGGGGCAGTACTGGGCTGGATTTCCAGGAGATTAATAATGGAGCAGGCTGGTAGTGCAGTGGGGAAACTGGAGCTGGGGGCTTGGTGGCTGGCGGGCTTGGGCTGTAACCAGAGACAGACTTAGAATCCCCCCACCCAATTCTGTCTTATTCTTCTCCAGTGAGGGGGAGGGTGGGGGGACGACCATCTACTATCCCCTCTGCCTCCCCCACTCTCCAAGCCAGGCTGTGTTCTCTGGGCCAGAAGGGCTGAGGTTCAAGAGTCCCCTGCCCCTAGTTGCCTGACTTCATGTCATCCCTACTTCCTCCCTGACCAGCCTGGGGCTCCAGGGCTGGCCCTTCTATCTCTAATGCCCCTTTGCCCTTGACTCCTTCCCTGCCAGGCTGTTGCAGCAGGAGAATGAAGAGCTTCGCAGGCGCCTGGCCTTGGCCACCAGGCGCACCGAGGCCCTGGAGCGCGAGCTGGAAATTGGGCAGGACTGCCTGGAGCTGGAGCTGGGCCAGAGCCGTGAGGAGCTGGACAAATTTAAGGACAAGTTCCGCAGGTATGGGAACAAGGGGCTAGGACACACATGCACACATCTCCCCATCATTGGGGATTAGCTGGAAGAGGCCTCATCTGATTCTGGTGAAAAAACTGAAGTTCGGGGAGGAGAATGACTTGCCCAAGATCCCTCCTGAAGGAGAGGCTGAACAGGGCCTGAGGAGCAGGACCTTGGCCCAGGGCCTGCCTTGTATCCCTCTCCAGGCTGCAGAACAGCTACACAGCTTCCCAGAGGGCCAACCAGGAGCTGGAGGACAAGCTGCACACGCTGGTAACCTGTCCACGAGGGCAGTCTGGCTGGCACTGTGCTCACAGCATAGCAGGGGGCTAGGACTTGCCAAGGGAATGCCTTTCTGCCCAGGGGCTTGGGGAGGGGAGCGGGGGCAGTGGTGGGGAGGGGACCGCAGTGTGCTCTGCAAGTCAGGACTGTCTTAATGCTCACACTGTTTCTCTTCTCTCCTCGTCTTCCCCTCATGCTGCCACCGTTGCTGCTGCACTCTCCTCTCAGGCCTCTCTTAGCCACAGCTGGATTTTTGCAGTTGCGTCTGAGTTGTGTGTTTTCTCCCTTGCCCCGGCCTCCTCCTCAGTGGAGATCTGGGATTGCCGGGGCCCTGGTCATTTCCCTCTGCCCAGTCCTGTTCTCTTCCTTATGTGAGGCCTCTTCAGTAGTCAGTGCCTCCTTCCTAGGGGACAGCTGGGAGCCTGCTCTTGGCCTAGGCAGAGGTACTGATTGATGTCACTACTGAACACACAGCCCCTCGGCTGCACTGGCAGCAAGCCCAAGCCTTTCGGGGGAAGGGGCCGTCGACGCAGCCTATGACCTGAAGATCAGAAGGCTGCTTTGGAGCCGGCAGCTCCCTTCCAGCTCATCTAGATAATCTCACAGCCACCCCCACCCCCCCACTCCCCAGCTGCCACCCAGCCTCCTCCCTCCTCCCTCTTCCTAGCCTGATCCTGGAAACACCCACATACATAGGCTTCAGTGCCTGGGTTTGCACGGTTCTCACCTCTCAGGTACAGCCCCTTGCCTGGTGTGTAGAGTTCCCTCAAGGGATGGGCAGCCTCTTACACTGCTGGGCCCAGGTCATGCTCAGAAAGCCCCAGCCCCACAGTCAGCCCGGAGAACAGGAGAGTGTCTGGTCTCCTTCTGTCTGTCCATTGTCTGTCTCTATTCCATCCGCCTTGGCTGCCCTAGCACTTGTGGCTTCCTGTGTCTCGGGCTGGGAGGAGGGAAGGGGAGGAAGGGCTGGCTGGGGCGTGGACTGGGTTCACCACAAGTCTCGTGCTTCAGATCAAGAAGGCTGAGATGGATAGGAAGACACTGGACTGGGAGATTGTAGAGCTGACCAACAAGCTGCTGGATGCCAAGAACACCATCAACAAGCTGGAGGAGCTCAATGTATGTGCACTTCCCCGGCCTTCCTTGCCTGTAGCCGGCTATTCCTGGCCCAGCCCTGCTCCCTGGGGCAGGGCTGGACTCTGAGCCACATTTGTATCTACAGGAGCGGTACCGGCTGGACTGCAACCTGGCTGTGCAGCTCCTCAAGTGCAACAAATCCCACTTCCGTAACCACAAGTTCGCTGATGTGAGTACAATACCTGCCCCAACAGTGTCAGTCCAGCCTTTTTAAGACTCTTCTAACTCCAGTTTCTACATCTCTCTCCATCCCCTTGCCTTTCACTACCCCTTTCTGCTTTGCCTAAATGTCTCCTCGCAAGCCAGTCAACTCTGCCACTGGTTGGTATCCTGTATGCTGTCACTGGCCCATCACTAGGGCTGAGGGTTGGCCTGTTGGTATTTTTGGAACAGAGACAGGGAGAGAGGGACTCAGTTTCAGGATCCCATGCAGGAAGGAGGGGTGGCCAGAGCTATCAGCCATAAGAATATTTAGAGAGTATTAGGCCCAACTGATCCCCTGACCCCAAAGGACAAACTCTAGACCCAAGACCCTCAGGCCCAAGGTTGACGGGGCCGACAAGCAGTGGGACATTCCCAAGGCTGTCGATCAGTACAGAGCCTCAAACTTACGTCTGGTTTGGGCAGAAGCTACTGCTAAGATGGGGAAGATAGAAGTTCGAGAGCACGTGGGCCTTAGCACCAGTTCTGGGTTCAGATCCTGCTGGTGTTAATCAAAAGCTTCAAGTTATTTTAGGCCCAGTGAGCCTGTTTATGTGTGAAATGAGGATGTACCTGGGCGTGCTGCAAGCACAGGAGACAGCAGAGTGCCAAGCACACCGTGGTGCTTGCATGCGGTAGCCGTGTTTTGCCATGATTCAGCCTGTCTTAGGTTGGGATCATTCATGTCTCTCTTCTCTTCTGTTCCTTTACCCCAGCTGCCCTGTGAGCTACAGGACATGGTTCGGAAACATCTGCACAGTGGTCAAGAGGCTGCCAGCCCGGACCCTGCCCCCAACCTGGCACCAGGGGCTGTGGTACCCACCTCGGTCATTGCCCGCGTATTGGAGAAGCCAGAGTCTCTATTGCTCAATTCGGTCCAGTCAGGCAGTGCTGGGCGCCCCTTGGCTGAGGATGTCTTTGTGCATGTAGACATGAGTGAGGGTGCCCCAGGTGACCTAGCCAGTCCCCCAGTCCCTGGCAGCCCCACCCCTCAACCCAATGGGGAGTGCCACTCTCTGAGCACTGCTGGGGGCTCCCCAGATGAGGAGGTGCCTCTGCCGGCCTTTGAGAAGCTAAGCCCCTACCCCACCCCATCTCCACCACACCCTCTGTATCCTGGCCGAAAGGTAATAGAGTTCTCTGAGGATAAGGTGCGAATCCCCCGCAATAGCCCCCTGCCCAACTGCACGTATGCTACCCGCCAGGCCATTTCCCTGAGTCTGGTGGAGGAGGGGAGTGAGCGGGGCCGTCCTAGCCCAGTGCCCAGCAGCCCTGCCTCCACCCAGGCTTCACCCCACCACCAGCCCAGCCCAGCCCCCCCAATACTCAGTGCCCCAGCCAGCTCTGCCAGCTCTGAGGAGGACCTGCTGGCCAGCTGGCAGCGGGCATTTGTTGACCGCACTCCACCGGCCGCTGTGGCCCAGTGCACAGCTTATGGACATGATGCGCTCCCCGAGCTGCAGCGCCAGTTTGCTCTGAGCCCCGCTGACAGAGGGGAGGAGGTTCAGGCACCTTCTTCCCCACCTGGTGAGAGTGGGCTTTTGCTGCCAACAGAACCCAACTCTGGCCTTCCCAGGGAGGAAGATGAGGAAGAGCTGAATCTGCCCATCAACCCTGAGGAAGAACAGCAGAGCCTGCTGCCCCGTGATACTGGCACAGAGACAGGGCCTGGTACTTCCCACACTGAGGGCAGGCCCTGGGCACTCCCCGGCTCCAGCCGGCCCCAGCGCAGCCCCAAGAGGATGGGGGTGCACCACCTACACCGCAAGGACAGCCTGACCCAGGCCCAGGAGCAGGGCAATCTGCTCAATTAAGGCCCCTGCTTGCCTTCCTGCCACTGCTGCACTGGGACTGCAAGGAGACCTGATCCCTGCAGCTCATTGTCCTCTCCCCGGCCAAGCCTGAACTTCCGTCCCTCTAGGCCTGCACAGCTCTGTTCCTTGGACGGGGAGGGCCAGGTGGTGGGCCACACCAGGCCTTTCAGCTGCATTGACTGACTGGCACCAGCTTGCCTCATGGTTTTCCCCTTCTTGAAATAGTTATTCTCCAAAGGTAACATGCAGCCAGGGCTCAAGATCTTTCTTCAAATCAGTCCAGCCCAAATCGGGCTGTTCTGGGGAGCTGAGCGGCTTATCACATCAGTGTTCATCCTCCATCTTCCTCTCAGAGCCATGAGGTGTTGTGTTGTTTTGTTTTTTGATGAGGGGGTGTTATTGGGATTATTAACCTCTAATTCCTATTTTCTATTAACCTTTCTATTTTTTACCTGTTTCCCTCTCCCCCCGAATCCCTTGCACAGCCATTGCCTTTAAGGGGCCTGGCACAGCGTGCCCTCCGGGGTGGGAGAGGGCTGACTCAGGGCTCTCCTTAGCTGTTCCCTCTGGAAGGGAGTGGAGGGCGGGTCTCGGGCCTCCAGCTGGGCTCTAGATGAGGCCTGGCTCCCCTCCTAATCTTGGCTCTAGACTGTTACTCCCAGCTTTGGGAAATTTTCACATTGATGATTTTAAAATTAAATAAAACTATTTTACTGTTATGGACTAATTTGTCTATTACTGACGGGTCTGCTCCCCATCCTTGAGTATTCCCAGTCCCTGTGATGTCCTACTTTTTGCTGGTGATTCTCCCTTGCCCCACTCTGCCTGGGCCTTCCCTGCGCACAGAGCATCAGGCAGTGGGAGAGTGTGTACCTTAGTAACCTTGATGGGGCCCCTGTGTCTCCCCTTGAGGTAAGAGTCCAGCCCAGCTCTGGAGGCAAGCGCTTTACCTTAGTTACATTGTTAGAGGGCCTGTGTGAGGTGTCACCTAGCAGTGCAAGGTCTGAGTCAGACTAGTTTGAGACTTGGGGCCAGGGGATGCTTTGGCTGTGGGGTGGCACTGCCCCCTAGAGGTGCCTAATGGTAATGCCACTTCCTCCCCTACTGCCAGCTCCAAGTGACCACAGCCATACACCAGGTTGTAGAGTTCATAAAAATCTCTTCCGAGCCAGCGGGCTGCAGCCAGAGCTGCCAACAAGTCCAGAGCCATTGCCTTGCGTTCGAGGGCCCCCAAGGCCGGTGCTCATTCACAGCTTCCAAAGCCTCCCATCACACTGCCAGGAGCTGCCAGAGCCCCAGGCAGCCCCCTCCCTCCCAAGCCCCAGGGCCTGACCCTGGTATCGGGCAAGGTGCTGGGACAGAGGCGGATGTAGTCATGTGTGGAAGCCCAAGTGGAGAGTCACATCTCGGTCTCCGCCAACAGACTGTCCCCTAGTCCTGACGTCATTAGCACCATCTGAGAGCTGGGATCTGTGGAAGGCAAGAGGGGTGTTCAGACCACCATCTGTTCCTGCAATGGGGCCTATAAATAGGAAGAAAGTGGACCAGGTTTCCACACCCATCCTCCCGGGTCCCAAGCCTCTTCAGACCTGGCTCCCATCAACCCACAAGGCTCTTACCGCTGGGGCACATCCAGGAACTGCTTCCCCTCGGGTGGGCGGCAGGCTCCCGCCCCCTCTCTCCTTCCTGGGTGTGACCAGGCCCTCCTGCCACCTCCTCCTCCTCTTCTCCCTCAGAAAGGAGGTCACAGATCTGCTGCTGCAGCTCTGGGCTGATGCTGTTCTCAGCCAACACCAGGCTCCGCAGAGCTGTGGGGTAATTCTCTACCATGTCCAGCAGGGTCTGGGGCAGAAAAGAGTATGGAAAAGAATAAACTCGGTTAAGGTGGCTTCCTTGACTCCAGCCTGCCACCCCTTCGTTAAGGCCACGGACCCCTGGCTAACTCCCCCTCCCCCACCCCCAGGCCTTCCCCAAACAAGATGTCTCACCTGAGCAGACTGGTTGGTGAGCCCTGTGCTCTCCAAGTCTAGGACCTCTAAGGTGCGACTGGAGGCCACAGCCACAGCCAGCATCCCTGCCACATGATCACCTTGGGAGACAGCATGCACACACACGTACTCATCTACATTCATGCACAGCCCTGCTAATTAACCCTTCCTCCCAGACAGCTTCCCCATCGCCCTAACATCCTTAGGTCCCACCCCCAGGCCAGGAAACGCTGACAATTGGTAGGTAGCCAGGAGCAGAGCATTGTGATTGGTGAGTGAATGCATGAAGCAAGCTGGAAGTGGTGATGGATTCTTTGATCTACCTGTTGGTCATCTATCTGGTCCTCCACACAGGTGGCTCCTCTGCTACCTCCCGGACCCCCCTCCATTTTCCCTTCCCCAGTGTGGGGGTTACCGTGGCAACCGCTGGTCCCAGGTTCTTGGATGGGGGGTGGGGTGGTGAGAATCTAAGGAAGTTTTCTTGAGCCTCACCCAGGGGGTTGTAGTCCAAATTGAGGACGCGGACCTGGGAGCTGTGGGCCACAGCAATGGCAAGGCGGCTCCAGCCCTTAGGGGTGATGTCAGGGTTGGCACTCAGCGTTAACTCCTTCAGACCTGGGCAACATCGCAAGGAGAAGCCAGGATGGGAAAGTGTCAGGCCCTCTTTAAGCTCCTACCCTGCCCTAGATCTCTGGGGTGTCCCTAGTGGCTGGGAGGCACCCCACCCCCACCACAGAACTCCAGTGCGTTAGAGACCCGGCCCTCCCTGCCCACCAGAACTGGATTTCAGATTCTCCATCCTGTTCAACCCCTAATCCTCCTCCCTCCTGAAAATATTTAAAATACATTCTCACCCACACTGTCAGAGCCCTCCGCTCTGGGCCGGGGCCCCTGCCCTCTGCATTTAGCTTTTCATCAAGGCCACACCAGCCCCTGCCCTTAGCAGGGCCCTGCTCACCAGACTTGGCCCCGTCTGGGGGGAGGAGGCCACAGATGAGGTTGATGGCTTCATCACCCAGCATGCAGTCCCCCAGGTCCAGAGCCACAAGGGCAGGATGGAGGGTCAGGGCTGGGTTCAGCAAGGCCAACCCCGCGTCTGTCAGGGGGCTCCCATGCAGGCTGGGGGGTGAGACCGGAGAGCAGAGGTTACAGTCGTCAGCCCTATCTGTGGGGGAAGAGGTGAGCCCCGAGGAGAGGAGGGCACTCAGGCCTCGGCACTGAGGCGAGGCTTTGGGAAGGGGGAGAAAGGAAATTCCAGACTCTAGACTCTAGTCTAGAGAGGAACGCAGGTAGATGGTTTCCTGGGACCCAGGACAGAGGGCAGAGAAGGGGGTGGGGTGGATTAGGGTGCCTCGGTAGGAGGATGTCGGGCAGTGTTCCTTTTGGGGGACTGAGGAGCTGCCCCAGAAGTCCATGCGGTGACTCGGTGAGAGGTGCACGTGCCCCCCCAGGAAGGGGTGGCTATTCCGTCTGCTTTGGGGTGAGGCTGCGGGTGCTGGTTCCGGAGGAGGGATGTGCCGGGAGGGTGGAGGCAGAGGGGAAAGGCCGGGTGTCAGGGGAAAGAGGGAGGCGGTACAGAGAGGCTCAGGAAGGTGCGCGGAGGAAGGGGCGGCAGGCAGTGCGAGGAGGGACCCCTTTCGGGACAGCACACTCACAAGAGGGACTGGATGGAGCGGTTGGTCCGCAGCGCCTCCGCCAGCTGCTTGATGCGGCTGGGGCTGGACACGACGCCCAGGTTAAGGTTGAGCTGCGCCAGGGACGTGGCCCCGGCGAGGGCCCGGCAGATGCGACCGAAGTCGCGGTCGCAGAGGCGGCAGCCGCGCAGGGAGAGCAGGCGCACGGCGTTGTCGCGCAGGCCGCGGCAGATGTCCCGCACCTCGGCGCCCGACAACGGCCCCCCTGAAATCTGGATGGAGCTGGGCAGCATGGTACCCACGGCGGGACCTCCAGTGCCGGGGCCGGGGCCCAGGCCGCGGGCGAGGCTGGTAGGGCCCCGGGCGCGGTCGGGGCTCAGGTCGGGGCCCGGGCTGGGGTCGCGGCCGGAGCGGGCGCAGCGGCGGCGGCAGAGGCGCAGGAGGCTGCGGAGGCGGCGGCGGCGGCGGGGGAGGCGGCGAGGAACGCCGGGGCCCGGGGCGGAGCCGGTCGGGGCGGCGGAGGCGCCGAGGTCGCCCGGCGGGGCGGACCGTGCCGTCCGTGCCTCGGCTGTGGGCCGGGACGCGCGATCGGCGGCCGCCCGGGCGCTGCTGCGCGCTTGTCCTCGTCTCTAGCGGTTGCGGCGGCCGCTAAGGGGCCTCGGCTTAGGACGCGCGGGACCGGTCACCGCTCGGAGTCCGCGTCCACTCCCTCCCTCCCTCCAGCCCGGCTCCCCCTACCGCGGCCGCAGGGAGAGCCCGAAGCGGGCCAGCGGGCAGCGGGCAGCCGGCAGCGGGCGACGGGCGATGGGCGACGGGCGACCGACGACCGGCTGCAGCTCGAGCTTCGGCTCCTGCGCCGAAGCGGGCGGCGAGTTCCCATGGCAACGTCCGCGTCACCGCGCTCGCCACGCCCCTCGCCCCGCCCTTGCCCGGCCCAAGCCCGGCGGGCCCACGAGGTCAGTGCGCGCCGGGTGGTTCCGAACCGTGGGGCCGCTCGTCCCTTCGGCTTCGGTCGCGCACGGGGCGCGGGGCGCGGGGCCCGGCTACAGGTAGAAAATAGGTGTCAGGGTGGAGGCCTGCGACCGACAGGGGTGGGGAGGGAATGGGGGCACGTGACATGGAGATGGTTGGTGTTTGAGACCATAAACGGGTTCTTTTGCCTATTCTGCCGTCGTTCCCCATTCCTAAAGATCAGACCCTGAGCTCATATTGTTCGTATTGTGGCCAAAAAAATATATCATTAAGACGCATGTTAAGGTTTAGTGCTAAAATAGCCAGAATGGTCAAAAAACAATTGCCAGCTGCTGTGAGTTTTTAGGAGCAACCGGAGAGGGGCGTGTGTGAACAGAGAGAGAGAGAGAGAGAGAGAGAGAGAGAGAGAGAGAGAGAGAGAGAGAGAAGGAACGCTGACTCCTCTAGGGTTTGTGTGTGTCTAGGTTACTCAGAACCGAGCTTTGCCCCGTGAGCCAGACAAAAGGAAGTGGGCCATCTCAGCTCATGCAAAGTTCTTCTGTTGAAAGTGTCTTTCCCTTTTTTGTGCTAATCCACATCCCCCACCCCCCCCCCCCCACCCCCACTTAGGGTTCCCAAAGTTGAGCCATTGGAGAGGGGTGTGGCTGTTAAAAACCCTCCCATTCTGAATTCCCACTCAGTTTATAACAACAGCAGGGGCCACATTGTCTTGTATGACTCAGCAGCTCAAACTGTCCTCGGACTGCATCAGTTCGCCTTGCCAGACTGAAAGGTCCTTGACACCAAAGACCAACTTTCTGGCTTCTTTTATACCCTTTACAATAGCTTTATTTCATAGATTGGGCAAATGGGGAGAGAAGATAAAGTGGCGTGGCTGAGAACGCACAGATGATCCACCGGAACCAAACATGGCAATAATGAGTGACATTTCCAGCTCTCGGGGGCTGGAGCTGGGAAGCAAGGCAGACCTCACCTCCCATGCAGAATTTAAGGAGCGCCGAAAAAACTCAGTAATCAAGATGAGTAATATTTTAATGCAGTATTTAAAAATTAATGCAGCCCTAGCCAGTTTGTCTCAGTGGATAGAGCGTCAGCCTGCAGACTGAAGGGTCCCAGGTTCGATTCTGGTCAAGGGCACATGCCTGGGTTGCAGGCTTGATCCCCAGTGGGGGGTGTTCAGGAGGCAGCCAGTCAATGATTCTCTCTCTCATCATTGATGTTTCTATCTCTCTCTCCCTTTCCCTTCCTCTCTAAAATCAATAAAAAATATTTTAAAAATTAATGCAAAAAATCCATGATGAACAAAATGTCAAGATTGTAAATAAGATAATGTGTTAGTCTTATGATCCTGTTGTTGTTATTGTGCAGTGGAACAGTGGTTACCAATCAGCCCAGGGTTCCCAGGCCTGTGTAGCCCTCAGGCCCCCACCAGGTGATGTGCACAGGTGACTGTGGCAACACTGGCTTTAGATGGAGTTGTGATTTTTAGTCTTAGAGCTTTAATTAGCTTTTTACTCTCGGTTCAAAATAAGTGAGTATTTGCTAAGTGAACATAGGGGTGACATTTTCCCTTATCTTTGTTTCCATACGACTCTTCACAGCATTTCAATTTATAAAGAACTTTAGTACACATCATTTCATGTAATTCTCAAACAAACAAAAAATCCTGATTTTTTGGTGGTGGTGTTACCCTCATTTTAGGAAAAAAGGAACTAGGCCTCCGATTAAGTTCCTAACCCAGCAGTATCAAGCCGGCCAGTGACGGAGCTGGGCTTCTGACCACCCGCGACCCAGATCCCACCGCGAGCTGCCTCACCAGGTTGCTTCCTACTCTCTACCCAACCCTCTGCTTCCACCTTCTCAGCTCTGTGCTCTCATGTCTGTCTCTGCCATTTTCCCAGGGGGTTGTGGATGTGCTTGTGTGAGTAAGTGTGTACAGTGATATGTGTGTTTGCTTCTGTGAGTGTGTACACATGTGGGCGTGCACGTGTGTGTTCAGGGTATGAGGACACGTGGCACAGAACAGAAAATGTGGGAAGGAGGACTGCGGGTGCTGCGGTAAGGCAGAGCGCCCCTCTAACTTTCTTGGACTCAGGATGGCATGTGGAGAGCTAGCACAGCCCTGCGAGCTGAGTGGACTGACCCCATCCTCCATCCCCCGGAGCTATTGCCAGGTCAGTGGCAGGCCACCGCCCCTTTTGTTGAACAATATGCCATTGTATATATACACCATATTTCAATGTGCCAGTGTATATATATATATTGTATATATGTATACACATGCTCAACCTTGATGAACATCTAGGTTGAGTTTTTATCATAAATGGTTGTTGAATTTTGTTAACCAATGTCACCTCAAAAAGTTCAATTAAAAAATTGCATCTGGCAACGAAAAGGTCATCTTTGACGGCTCCAGGAATGGCTCAATGGGGAGTGGGTGTCGAGGAAGTGGAGGCAGGGAAAGAGCAGGCGTGCCTAGACCAATTCCAGCATGTCATAATTTTAAGAGTTTCATCAAAAGGTTGATGAGACTTGGGGACTCAACAGGGTTAAGTCATACACATAGTCACCTGTTGGGAATGGCTAAAGCCATTTCCCCAAACCTGAATAGGAAACTGACTGTGGCTGCCAGACAGTTAAAGGGCATCTTAATCTACATGTTATTGCCTCCTACTGGCCAAACACCTGAACAGCCATAGGCCATTCCCCAAACTGACAATGCTTCTGTACCCTTTGAAACCTTACCCTTTGAAGTGTATTACCTCCCCCTTGCCTTAGGACACTTTGTGTTAATAAAAGCAAGGGTCCTAGACAAGGAGGGAGTCTTCAGTTCCTTTAGCTGAAGGTCCTCTGACCCCCAATGCTTTTCAAAATTATATCTCATCTCCGGACTCTTTATTAGTCTCTGGATTTCTATGTCATCTACGCTCAGCCCCTTTTCCAGATTCCTGAACCCTTCTTGATGCTGGGACATGAACCCCGGCATAAATGGACGCCCGAAGTGGGACAGGAGCGCCAACAATAAATGGCGTTCCAAACTGGGGCTTTCTGAACCCTGCAAACACCAACAATACAGGTGAAGGGAAGAAGAGATCTCAGGCAGCGGCGGTGGGAAGTGTCCTTCCCTTAGAGGAGACAGCATGCTCTTCAGCAAAGGGAGTCATCTCTCCTGAAGTCCTCTGTAAATCTCACCTGCTGGTCGCGTGGGTGTTTGGACAATAGAAGTTCCTTTTCCATCTGTGCATGTATGTATGATGTACTGCCCGCCTTGTTCCAGAAGACTCCGTTGGCCCGGTTCCGGTCTGCCATGGAACACCTAGACTCAGCCTCCCTTACACGACTGTAGAGGACGACACAGGTCTGTACGTAAGCTGCCGGTTTCCAAAGCTGCCGTAGGCTATCGGAGCACAGAAGCAAGGGGGATTGGAACGGGAACACGCAGACACCGTCTTTCCCTCCTGGGGGAGCATAACTCAGCAGGTGCAGTCTTAGGGCTCAGCTGCTCCTACAGGCCTGTTAGCCAGCTCAAGTCCTGCCCAGCCTTAGGTCGTGCGGGTTAATGCTATGTCCTGGCTCTGTGGGCCTCTCCCCTCCTGCTGCGCCAGTCCCTGGTGAGGGTCCCTGACAAGCTGAGAGACCCCATCCCCCAGGCATGCCTCACTGTGCCTCTTTTTTTTTTTAATTTAAAAAGTTATTTAGTTACTTTTATTCCACCCATTTCTCCTACTCTCCCACCCTCTTCCTCTGGCAACCACCAGACTGTGGAGACCACCCCTGTGTCTGGCTGCAGGACTTTGTGACCTTGATGTCCCATGCCTCCTATTTTAACCTCAGCTGTCCTGTCTGGACAGTGTTTAGGGGTCTGAAGAGAATGCTGTGTCACCTCAGCAGGCCCCAGGCCTCTTGAACAAACTCTACCTTTAGAGCTTTTTTACCCAGGGGACGTCCAGATTTATAGCCAAGAAACCGCCTCCCCCCCCCTTTTTTAAAAAATATATTTTATTGATTTTTTTACAGAGAGGAAGGGAGAGTTATAGAGAGTCAGAAACATCAATGAGAGAGAAACATCGATCAGCTGCCTCCTGCACACCCCTCACTGGGGATGTGCCCGCAACCAAGGTACATGCCCTTGACCGGAATCGAACCTGGGACCCTTCAGTCCGCAGGCCGACGCTCTATCCACTGAGCCAAACCGGCCAGAGCGAAGCCCCCTTTTCAAAGGTCTGCTGAGGCTTTAGCTTTGAGATATATATATATATATATATATATATATATATATATATATGTATATATATATATATATATATTGATTTCAGAGAGGTAGGGAGAGGGAGAGATAGAAACATCAATGATGAGAGAGAATCATTGATTGGCTGCCCCCTACTGGGGATTGAGCCTGCAACCCAGGCATGTGCCCTTAACCAGAATCGAACCTGGGACCCACAGGCCGACGCTCTATCCACTGAGCCAAACCAGATAGGGCTAGTTTGCTTTTAAAATGTCTTCTCAGGGCCTTCATTTCCTCATTATCAAAATTAGAGATATTATATAAACACTCTCAAGGTCTAGGATTCTGTATTAATCAGGTTGGAGTACCTTAACAAAATACTGCAGGCTGGGTGGCTTAAACAACAGAAATTTATTTTCTCACAGTTCTAGAGGCCAGAAGTCTGAAATAAGGTCCAGCATGGTCAGCTCCGGGTGAGGGCTCTCTTTCTGGCCTGTAGGTGGCCGCCTTCTCCCTGCGTCTTCACATGGCTGAGTGCTGGTGCCTCTTCTCGTAAGGGCAAAGCCCTATTGACCTCACTTAACCTTTGTCGCCTTCTCACACGCCTCATCTTCAAATACAGTCACATTGGGGGTTAGGGCTTTAACGTAAGAATTTTAGGGGGACACAAGCATTCAGTCCATAACAGATGCTATGGTTGTTCTGAGGAAGAAATTGAGAGGTAGTATTTTTATATTTCCAATAGGGTGGGGCAGACGGGGGCGGGGGTTAGGGGGAGGTTGGCCACATCTGCTGAATGAGGGGAGAACTTGGGACTGAAGATGTGCACTTCTATTAAAAGTGGTTATCCTCGCTCCAGACTACTTTGGCACCCTCTGTGGATAGAAGAGAAGCCAAGACCCAGGTGTAGAGGGCGGGGCTGGGAGCCAGGGCTGGACCTGCCCCTGGGTGTCCAGGAAGGCCTGTGGATACTATTGGGGACCATACTGGCCAACTAAACATGACTGAGAAGAGTTAGTGTTGCTGACTGTGCTGAGGTTTATATATTAGGATGTGGGCTCCTATCAGGATACCAGCTAAGAATGCAGTCAGCGTGGAAGGAGGAGAGATGCCATCAAGATTTAAGCATTAATTTGTAGGATTTTAGAAATAGAGAAGGAACTGTCAGTGGTATCAAGATGGCAGCTTCACAGTGGCAGCCTCAGGGGCCTGGTGGGGAAGAGGTGGCCTGAGCTACCAGGCACAGGGAAACCTCTGAGTGTTTCTGAGGCAGGCGAGCCTCAGGTAGATGCAGGGCGAGCCTCAGGTAGATGCAGGGTGCTGGGGCCGCCCCTTCCCCAGGTGCTAAGGGCACTGCTGACACTGAGGCTGAGTACCTGTGAGGCCGGGGTAGCCAAAATAAACGGGGTGTCAGGATCAGGACCTGGAGTGGTGGTGGGCCATGGAAAGTGGGCTGCAGCTGTCAGGAGGGGCGCACTGTAATGTTGGAATTTTTCCAAAAGTGATGGTCAGGGGGCCTCAGGCGAATGAAGGGCACATCTTTCTTAGTCCCTTTATTAGGAAGGCAAGATGTTGACCTAGGTTTACTAGGGTAAAAAAATTTTTTTTTCTTAAGGAGTAATAGAAGTGTAGTGGAGAGAGGTAAAAAATTTTATTTCTGTTAAACCAGCGGGGCAGATGAAATAGGTGGTGGGGTGGATGGTGCTGTTTGGGTCGTGATTTTTAAAATATATATATTTTTATTGATTTCAGAGAGGAAGGGAGATAGAAACATCAATGATGAGAGTCACCGATCAGCTGCCTCCTGCACGCTTCGCACTGGGGATTGAGCCTGAAACCCGGGCATGTGCCCTGACTGGGAACTGAACCATGACCTCCTGGTTCATAGGTCGATGCTCAGCCACTGAGTAGTTGTTTTTAAGAGCAACCAGCACTCTTGAAGAGGAAGGACAGAACTCCCGAAGAGTTTGTTCCTCTGGCTCCAAGATAACCCAGGCAAAGCCAAGTTTGGCTTCAAATGAGCTGACACGGGAAAATTATTCCCACACAATGGCCCCGGTGTGTAAGGGCCTTATAATGACATGGGGTTGAGCCTGGAAGTTTTTGTTCGATTGTCACTGCTCCACTGGTGTCCCCGAATCAAGCTGGTGCACCGCTCCACCAGACTTAGGGTTCTTGTGTTTGAGGCCTCCCTGCTGCTCCGTGGGTCAGGTGTCCTCTGCACCCAGGGACAGGTGCCATATTCAACCACTGGCTTCAGGGTAGCCTGGGCTGTCCTACCTTCCTCCTGACTGTCCCACCTTCCATCCTGAGGGTATACGTAAGGGAACGTATGACATCACCACCACCGACAGAACAGCAGAGAGCACAGGAAGCAGGGTGGCAGGGAGGACCACTGGAAGGGTAGCTGCAGTCCCAGGCTTCAATCAGTATTTTAATTACCGAGTCTATATTTAACAAGACAATGTGGGAGAAATAAAGAGGAAGGAAGGGGTGGGGAGTGAGAGGCCTCAGAGGCGCTGACCCACTTTCTGCACTGGCTGCAGAGCCCTGCAGTCCTGGCCAGGGTTCCTGGCCTCGTCCTCTTCAGAAGCCCCAACAGGCGTCGAAGGAGGTGCTTAAGCGGCTACAGCTCTCTGGCAGCTGCAGCGCAACAGAGACGTGTCTTCAGTTCTGTCCTTGACTCTTCCTCCACTCTGCAGCAGGGTTACAGGGGCTGGCCAAGGGTTTCAGGTGCGTCAGTGTGACCGCAGGGTCACCTCGACGGCCTTGACTGTAGTGTTGAGCACGGTGGCTGGAAGCCTCGCAGCAGGGAGTACAGCGGGGATGTCTCTGGGGACCCTCTGCATGGGTGGGATGTTGGGGCCCTCCAGTGTGTCTAGGATCCCTGAGAGGAGGAGGAGGAGGACGGAAGGTGAGCAAGAGCTGGCTGGATCCTGCCCTAGGCAGCTGTGCTTCCCTCCCCCCACGCCCTAGCCTCCTGTCACTTACCCTCTACCACCTTGTGGTAGGCAAAGTGCAGATAGAGCAGGAAGAGCATGTGTAGGGCAGCGAGGGTGCCACAGAGGAGCAGCCGCTGGGTGGGGCCCACAGTCCGTGACACCAACACTGCCACCTAGGGCCACAGGAATACAGCTTAGAGCAGCGGTCGCCAACCGATGGTCCGTGGGGTCCAAAAGGTTGGTGACCGCTGGCTTAGAGGGCCTGGTTCCAGTGAGCAGAGTGGAGAAGATACTCCTCCCCAGATCAGAACCATCTTCGGGTGCTTCTCCACAACTGAGAGCCTTTTATGAGGTTCGGCCCAAGTTCTGGCCTTTCCCCAGCTCCCCGGGAGGATAGCCCACCCCTGGAAATCTCCTGCCCAGCTTACCATACGCAGGGTGGACAGCCCCCCCACCAGCAGCCAGAAGAGGTAGAAGAGGGCGTGGAGGTGGATGTTGTAGGTGATGAGCAGGACAATGCAGTGCCCGAAGAGGCCATAGCCCTAGGAGGGATGGCGGAGAGGAAAACCTCAGGGTAGGGTGGCCCTTGGACCTGCATGGGGATCCTGAGAAGTAAATGGTCCACCGGCCAGCTTCTCCCATTCCAGGCCCTGGAGCCCCAGGACAGATGCAGACCAGGGCCTGGCTACTGTTAGAAGGTCACCCTTGCCCACCACCATGCCGGACTCCTTACCAGCAGTGCCAGCATCTGGAGCATGGTGATCTGGGCGTTGCACAGGTAGGCGAGGAAGTAGATGAAGGATGAGACACCCAGCCAGTAGCCAAAGCAGGTGCCAATGGCTGTGCCCATCAGGGTGCCCTCCCGCTGTGGGGTGAAGGCTCTGCTTAGTCCTGGGAGGCCTCTGGTCTCCGCCTTACCCAGGGCTATCCTCAGGGCTGCTTCTAACTCACTCCAACATTTTCTCCTTGGGCAGCTTTCAACTCAGCCACCCCCCAAGGTCCTCTGTCCTGCTTACGATAATGGTGTCCGATGTCTTCATCCCGTGGAGGAGAATGGCAACCAGTGTGAAGACCAGCATGAGAGGTCCGTAGAGCTCACCAGCGATTTTCTGTCAATATACCAACTCATTCAGGCTGGAGGGTACAATGGCTCTTCTGCTTGTTCCTTCCTAGGTTTTGCCTGGTGACCCCTCCCTCTGCCCTAGCACCTCCCCTGGCTCTTCCAGTCATGCTACCCTCTATTCACCTGGGGGAAGTTGACCATCTTGATAGGGATCATGGACTCCAGGAGCCTGGGAGAGGAGAGATGAGAGCAGAGGCAGCACTTATGAGGTTCTGGAGGGCCTGAACCTTATTCATCTCTCTAACTCCAGAGAACATGCTAGACGGCAAAGGGAGAAGAGGGCAGTAAAGACAGACGGGGGATGAGGAAATCACTTTGTTGCCCGAACAATGCTTCCAGGAAGGACCACCTTTGATGCTGTGCTGACTGAGGCAGCAGCAAAATGGAGAACCAGGGAGCCCCGCTGGGCGTGGGAGAGGGTTTGACAATTTACCTATTTGAACTGCTCTCCTTTTAAAAGGCAAACCTCAGAGAATGCCCAGATTTCCGAACGGTGATGGCAAAGCCCCGGGAAAGGTTTTGAAGGTGGTACTTGAGGGAGCCAGTGTGCCTCCTGCCCCTCTCCTGATTGTCATTCCTCCAGGCACTGCCGAGCATTTTCTTGAAATGTATTTGAAGCAGTATGGAAATTCCAGGCAGAGGGAATACAAGTCCCCATTCTCTGCTTCAGTGGCTAGCTCCTAATAATACCTTGGAATTTGACTAGATTTGACCCCCTCTGGGAAACCCACCCTCTAGCCTACTCTGGGTCAGGCGTCCCCCACATGTCCCTTCGTAGCAAATGAGTGCTGTGCTGTAACTGCACTCACGGGCAGGCTCCCATTTGTCTTCCCCACTGACGCAGACACAACTAGGAGTGTACGCAGAGAAGAAGCTTAGCAAGTACTTGCTGAGTGTACTGGGTATTTGCTCAGTACTGGTTAAATTAAAGGATCAACCAGGAACCAAACCAAGATTAATTCCAGTTCTTGAAAAGTCATTCAACAACTACGTACTGATGCTCTGGTGCAGGGAATAAAATGATAAACAAAACGGAGCCTGCTTTTGAGGCCTCTGGGGAGACAGGCCCAAGAATAAGGAGGCACAGCACTGCTTAAACAAACGAGGCGCCCGCCCGCCCGCCCGCCCGCCCGCCGGGAGCTTGACATGCTTGGTAAGCGCCATCTGTTAGAGGGAAGCACAGACCTCCGTGGGAGCACCAGGAAAGGACAAACTGGGCATAGGGTTGAGGAATGAGAAACAAAGGAAGCAACATTGGAGCTAGGTTTTGAGGGAAGACGAGTGATTTCCTAGATGGAAAGAAGAGGAAGGTGGTGGGGTAACACCACGTCCTGTTCCGGGACTGGTAAGAGGAATGGTGTAGCTGGAATGCAGATGTGATGACGAGGGCTGGTGGTGTCAAGAAGAGGGGGGTTCTAAGGGCTTGGTCTCTGGCTGTAGTTTACATGTGAGGAGGGCAGCGTCCGCCAGGAGAAGGATCCTCACCTGCTTCGCACCTGGGCAGGCTCCACATCGAAGTAGGGTCTCAGGATGTCGATGTTGGCATACAAGCTGAAGGCCCTGGAGGCTTGTCTCTTCCCTGCCTGCCACATCTGAAGGAAGGTGGATGGCTGTTGTCAGACTGCTGGCTCTATGCCCTCTTCGTATTTTCTGTTGGATGTCTACATGGTTCTACGCCAGAACCTGGGGCCTCCTAGGTGCACTTTCCCACCTGCCAGGGATCGTCTTGCTTACCTGGTCAGCCACCTGCCGGCTCAACTGTCCCTTAAAGCCCTTCATGCCCAGGAATTCCCCATCCTCTTCTTCAGCAGCCGCGGCATCAGCATCTACTTCTTCCTCACGCAGGCGTTGGTGCAGCTCACCCATATCCTCGAAGCTGGAGCCTGAAGTATCGTCCATGTTCTCCATGTCGATGACAGCTGAGCCCCCACCCTGTGAAGACAGTGAGCTCCTAGAGCGCAGGACCTTTCTGCTCCATCCATTCTGTCACCCCAGGGCCTGGGGCTTTGTTCTCCCACGACTGGGGACATGGCCTGGAATCACCATAGACCGTGCATTCTCGTCCACTCCTTGGCTCTCGGAACCCTGGTTCTCTTTTCTAGCCGGAGAAACTGACTACTCCCTGTCTCCCACACATGTCTTTCTCCTACCTTCCCTACCAAAGCCCAAAGGACTGCAAACGCGCCCACTTCCTTCGTCTTTCCCAACCCCGAACAAGCCTGTGCACACAGTATGGTTTCAGCTGGTGCAATACTCCCCCTGGCCCCGACCGATCTCCTAACCTGTCCCGAAAGAAGGCGGGTGGGGCCCGAGGCCCTCCGGCCCGAGTGCACGTCCGGCCCTTTCGGGCCAGCACCAGTGCCCCTGACTGTCGGGTGCCCCGAGACCCAAAGGAGAGGGAAAGTGCTGCAAACGGAGCAGACTTCTAGGGCCCGGGGAGCGTGCCCCCGGCACTTCTGACCACCGCCGTCCCTAGGGCTGCTGGCAGCCGGAGCCTTGAGGCCATTACCTGGATGTTTTCTTCGAACCCTCCCCATTCCGGGCCAGTCCCATTGCGGGAGCCGCCGGCCGGCGTCGCCGTAGTTGCCATGTCCCTCGAGGGCTCCCGTCGCTGAAGCCCGCGCTGCTCCCGCGCGCGGAGGGCGAGCAGGAGAGACGTGGGCCTGAGAGGAGGAAAGGTACAGGGGGAGAGAGGTGGGATCAACCGGACCGCAAAAAAAAAGAAAAAAAGAAACCCGGATGTTTGGCTCAAACTGACTTCCGGAAGCTGGGGACGTGGACAGAGGGCAGAGTCTCGCGATATTTAATCTTCCAGGCGGTGACGCGTTGCCTCGGAGACGGAGGAGGGCGACTGGAACGTACGCACGGGTTGCATCCTGAATCACGTGGAGGGGGCGAAGATGGCGGCGGCCCAGGCGGTGGAGGAGATGCGGAGCCGCGTGGTGCTGGGGGAGTTCGGCGTTCGCAATGTAAGTTAAGCTCTGTGGCCTGGGAGTCGGGAGGAGAGAAATGAGGGACGGGAGTGGGGACGGGCTTAGCCTGGCTGCCCCTTCGCGGACAGACGCGTGTCTCTCTCTTTTAGGTTCATACCACCGACTTTCCCGGGAACTATTCGGGCTACGATGATGCCTGGGACCAGGACCGCTTCGAGAAGGTGGGTGGAGCTGGCCATGTCGGAGAGAGTGTGAGGTCGGACCTGGTGGTCTGAGCAGCCTGTGCCTCGGAAGCTGTCCCTGGGGGTTGACTCGGTTCATGAAACGTTTATTGAGCTATGTGCTAGGAGCTCGGTGCACACATGGCTTCCACCCTGTTCTGCGAGCAAGATGTTCAGTCTTGTTGGAGAAGAGCGTGCATCAACAAATGATTTCAGTATAATGTAGAAAACGCGGTTGTTAGCAGGGAGGACGACGGGGGATGGAGTGGGGTAGGGTAACCCGTCCCGCAGAAGCGCTTAATCTAGAATGGAAGGGAGGGTAGAGCAGTGGTTCTCGACCTTGGCTGCACATTAGAGTCGCCTGGGAATCTTTTTAAAATCCTGATTTCTGTGCTTCATCCTCCGGAAATTCTGTTTCTTTGTTACTAATGTTGTGGCCTCACCCCACAACAAAGAAACAGAATTTCCGGAGGATGAGGCCATGAAATCAGGATTTTCAAGATTCCCAGGTGATTCTAATGTGCAGCCAAGGTTGAGAACCACTGGGATAGAGGAACGAAAGATTTCGTTAAAGAGATGACATCTGCTTGAGCCTAGATTAGAACCATGAGCAGAAGCTGAGAACAGCGAAGGGTGAGGAGAAACTGAGGAGCTAAATTATAAGGGCTGTGGGAGCCGTACTGTGGGAATGCCCACGCAGTTCATTATTGCTAGAATATAAAGTGGATGGCCCGGTGGCTGTGGCTCAGTGGTTGAGCGTGGGCCCATGAACCAAAAGGTCACCGTTCTATTCCAGGTCAGGGCACATGCCTTGGTTGCAGCCTCATCCCCAGTAGGGAGCGTGCAGGTGGCAGCCTATCGATGTATCTCTCATGGATGTTTCTATCCCTCTCCCTTCCTCTCTCTCTAAAAATCAGTGAAATATTTTTTTAAGAAGTATAAAATGGATGGGCATGAGTGGTGGGCAAGATTGAAATGTGTCTTAGGGACTGTAGGTGACAGAGCAAAGGGGAGATAGACAGTATGTTTGGTGATTGCATTGGCATGGGTTGTAAGTGGGGAGTGTAAAGTGACCTAGCTTGGGGAACTCTTTGATGAATGCGGACGTCATTCACTGATGAGAAATAGATTGGGGGACTGATGATGCATTCAGTTTCCTGCAAGTAGAGAAGTCTGTCAGGCTAGTAGAATATATGTTCGAATTGAGATACGAAGTGAGAAATTTTGGGAGTTGTCAGTACAGATGTTTGCTAAGACAGTGCGGTTGAGGTCACTCTGGAGGGGAAACTTGGGATAATGTTTACAGAGTAGGTAGAAGAGAGTGAGTGAATTTAGGATTCATCAGAGAAGGAAGAAAACCAAAAGATATGTGCTCAGAAATCAAGGCACTAGTTTGAAAAAGTAGTGCTAAATACAACAGAAAAGGCTAACAAGATAGGGGTTTACTGTCAACTGGACTAAGCAGTATGGAAGCATGTTTTCTAGAATAGTCTTTCTGCATGGTCTGGCTAGAAGCCATAATGCAGAGACACACAGAAACAACTGGTGTCCTTTGATAGATGATTGGATAAAGAAGATGTGGTACAGTCCAGCTGGTATGGCTCAGTGGTTGAGCATTGGCCTGTGAACCAGGAGGTTATGGTTCAATTCCTGGTCAGGACATGCCAGGGCTGTGGACCGGATCCCCCGTAGGGGGTGTGCAGGAGGCAGCTGATCAGTGATTTCCTCTCATCATTCATGTTTCTCTCCCTTCCTCTTTGATGGAAAGCAGCAATTGAACAAACAAGAAAAATAAATAAGCCGAAACTGGTTTGGCTCAGTGGATAGAGCGTCAGTCCGCAGGTTCAGTTCCGGTCAAGGGCATGTGCCTGGGTTGCGGGCACATCCCCAGTAGATGTGCAGGAGGCAGCTGATCGATGTTTCTCTCTCATTGATGTTTATAGCTCTCTCTCCCTTCCTCTCTGTAAAAAATCAATAAAATATATTAAAATAAAGAAAAAGAAAAATAAAACTCATAGGTACTGACAACAGTATGGTGGTTACCAGAGAGAAGGGGGGGGTGGGTACGGTGAGAGGATAGTAAAGGGTAAAGGGGTCAAATATGGTGATGGAAGATGATTTGACTTTGGGTGGTGGGTACACAATGCAATATACAGATCATGTATCCAAGTGTGTACACTCGAAACCTGTATGATCTTATGAACCCGTCACCCCAATAAATTTAAAAAAAAGTTCTCACTACTAAGATTTTGGACCAAAAAACATTGCAAGAACGAATAAAGAATTAGGGGAGAGCCCTAGCTGGTTTGGCTCAGTGGATAGAGCGTCGGCCTGTCGACTGAAGGGTCCGGGTTCAATTCTGGTCAAGGGCACATGCCTGGGTTTCGGACTCAATCCCCAGTGGGGGCGGGGGCGGGGCATGCAGGAGGCAGTCCATCAATTGATTCTCATCATTGATATTTCTCTCGCTCTCCCTCCCTCTCTGAAATCAATAAAAATACATAAAAAAATGGGCGAGAAAGGAACATCTAATGAGGGACATCTGAGCAAAGAGGTTTTTGGATGAAAAAGAATGTTAATAGTTTAAGGGGAATACCCATGGGGAAGGTAATTGACTATACAGAGAGCAAGCTTCATTTAGTGTTTTTCCTTTTTGTTTTTTAGAATTTCCGAGTGGATGTGGTACACATGGATGAAAATACATTGGAGTTTGACATGGTGGGAATTGATGCAGCCATTGCCAATGCTTTTCGGCGTATTCTGTTAGCTGAGGTACTGGGGGCATGGTGGCAGGGGTGAGTTGCGTGGGGAAACCTTGCCATTACCTCACTTGTAGAATTGTCTCAAGGTTTATTTTTCCTGAATTTTGCTGAGCAGTTCTGCTCATTTGTAAATTTTTCATCAAGCATTCTTACAGGAAGAGGTCTTTCCCTGTGTCAGCTGCAGGGAGTTTATGTCTTGGTAGATGATTCTCTTTTGTTGGGCAGGTGCCAACCATGGCTGTGGAAAAGGTCCTAGTGTACAACAACACATCCATTGTCCAGGATGAGATCCTCGCTCATCGCTTGGGGCTCATTCCCATTCATGCTGATCCCCGTCTTTTTGAATATCGGAACCAAGGTGAGGGCTTGAGAAAATGAAATTTTGGGAGAAGGGGAGTAGCTCTTTTCTGCAGAGTAGATTCTGAAATCAGACTACCTGTGTTCAAATCCTGGATCGACTATACTGTATAACCTTAGGCAAGTTACTAATCTTTGGGTACATTAGTGTTATCTCTGAGAACACTTGCCTTTAGTTTAATGAATTTGTTTTAAGAGGATTAATTGAGAAATGTAATGCACTCAGTATGGTGCCTGGCACTCAGATGTGCACTAGTCCTTCGAGAGCTGCCACCTCCTCTCTTTGTGCAGGAGATGAAGAAGGCACAGAAATAGACACTCTGCAGTTTCGGCTGCAGGTGAGGTGTACTCGGAACCCCCACGCTGCTAAAGATTCCTCTGACCCCAATGAACTCTATGTGAACCACAAAGGTGAGTGTTGGTAGTGTGACAGAGGGCCTACCTGTTGGGTGCTAATTTTAGGGACTGAGGTCTTTTGATGTGCTTCTTCTTCCAGTGTACACCAGGCACATGACATGGGTTCCCCTGGGGAACCAGGCTGACCTCTTCCCGGAGGGCACCATCCGACCAGTGCATGATGATATCCTCATTGCTCAGCTGCGGCCTGGCCAGGAGATTGACCTACTCATGCACTGTGTCAAGGGCATTGGTGAGAACCCCATGAGCTGCCCTGGGGAGGAAGGCAGTTTGAATACAGTGGGGTGAGGTGTGGCTGAGGGACTCAGCTAAGATGTCACTGACAGGCGTTTGGGAATGTCAGGAAGGGTTTTCCCACAGGCTCTGATTTCCTTCTAGGTAAAGATCATGCCAAGTTTTCACCTGTGGCAACAGCCAGTTACAGGCTCCTGCCGGACATCACACTGTTGGAGCCCGTGGAAGGGGAGGCAGCTGAAGAGCTGAGCCGGTGCTTCTCACCTGGTGTTATCGAGGTGCATGAAGTCCAAGGTATATGGTACTTGGGATGCTGTTCAGGCCAGGGCCTAAGGTGTATTTTCTTTGAAAGTAGCAGAGAGAATGAAAGCTTTGGGCTCATGTGTTTATAACATGGTTTGTTTTCATTAGGTAAAAAGGTGGCCAGGGTTGCCAATCCCCGGCTAGATACCTTCAGCAGGGAAGTCTTCCGGAATGAGAAGCTGAAGAAGGTTGTACGGCTGGCTCGGGTTCGGGACCATTATATTTGTGAGTATCCAGTTTGCAGGGAGTGGTCGGGGCCAGCTCTTTGGTGCTATAGCTTCCTTGCAGAGTTCAGATGTAAAATCTAGCAAGCAGTCTTGGCTAAACTGTCTGTTTTGGTTCCCAGTCTCTGTCGAGTCAACAGGGGTATTGCCACCTGATGTGCTGGTGAGCGAAGCCATCAAGGTACTGATGGGCAAGTGCCGGCGGTTCTTGGATGAACTAGATGCAGTGCAGATGGACTGAGGCTTGCAGACTGGGCTTGGATGCTCCCGAGGCACGCTGGAGAGTTGGGTTCTGACCTGCTGCCACAGGACTGCCGTGGAGAGCCGAGTGTGACTAGGTGTTCTGAGTTGTCTGGGACAATTCCAGCTTTATTCTAGTCAATACATTTTGTTAAATGTGTCACAGAATGTGACTTTTATGCCTTTATAAGGCCTCCATGTAAATAAATTCACATCCAAACAAAAAGTGTTTTGTCTGAGACCACTTCAGGTAGATTCACAAATATGCGGCCTCAGGTCAAATAGGTTTGGCGCTGACAGCATGCTGGTCTCAGATGTCACTGCAGGTTAGGGCCAACAAGGCCTACATGGGAAGTGACAAACTGAGGTGTTTTCTGGGGACACGGTCAGAAAATACTGTATGCCACTTAACCTACCTCTTGGACACTTGAGGAAATGGCTGATAGAGAACCACGTGAGTGCCTGGCCAGTATGGCTCAGCAGTTGAGGGTCCTCTCAGGAACTAAGGTCACTGGCTCAGTTCCGGCCAGGCTACACACCCGGGTTGCTGGCTCGATCCCCAGTAGGGGGCATGCAGGAGGCAGCTATCAATTACTCTCTCGTTGATGTTTCTCTCTCTTTTCCTCTCCCTTTCTCTCTGAAATCAATACAAATATATATATATAAAGAAACACATAAGGAAGAATAGCAATTCCCTTTGGACTATCAAGGACAGGTCCCGAGCCACCAGTGACAGCGCTGAGCGTGGTGTGGGCTGCCTGGTCTACCTGTGATCTAGCCTCACAGAGCATGTCCATCAGTTCTTCCTGTCCACTCTTACGGGACAGTGACCCTGAAGTACGTCACTAGTTTGAAACAGTCAGATGGGGCTTTCTGTATGAAATTGAGATTTTTTTTATTACATGCAGATGTGCTTTAGAGTTATGTTTCTACAAAAAGGTTCTATAAACAATAGAAAACTTCTAGCATGAAGTCACAAGATGTTAAAAATAGTACAACACAATAAATACAACTATGCCCTCCACAGCCCCACTACAGAGAGGAGGAGACAGCTAACAGGTTTGGAGGGAACCATGCTTTGAGATGGCCTTCACAGTTGACAAGCCCAGAGTACCACCCCCGGGACGTGGGACAAGTATGTGCCATAGAAACAGCTATACCAGACACCAGTCCTGTTTCCCCAGCTTCTCTCTTCCTGAGCCTCCCCTGCCTGGGGGCCAGCTCCAGCTAAAAGCTGCAGCTTCAGCCCACACTGCTCCACTCAGTCCTCACGGAAACCCTCGTCAGTGGATTGATGACAGCCCTCTGTCATTTTGCAGAACACATGGACACACTAGTTTCTGTATGGATTAAGCTTGTCTATGGCCAGCAATGACCTCAAGGCTAGGGTCCTGCATCCATGTGTCCTACGCTTAGAGGACCATCCAGTGATCTCTAGAATGGACTGGAGACTCATATTAGGAAGGCATATTTCCTTTTGGAAATGGCCCATGAGAGAAGTGGCCAGGGACCGGAAAGGCCATGAGATTTTTGAAGGCACCTGGACTCAGCTAGTCCTACGAGACCAGTGGCTTTGCTAGCTGCTTGTCACAGATGTAGCCTAGTTGGTCTGGATTATCCTTAGATGCCAATGGCATCACGTGACACTAGATAGGGTACTGAGGCTCTTGTGCCTGAGTAGACCCTGGGGCTGGGGAAACCACATTGAGAGGTCATTCAAGGAAGGGCATGTGTGAGCTCTAAGGGGAATGTTAGCACTACTGATGCTGACCCAGCCCCGGTCCCTGAAGGTACACTTGATACTGCGTCCAGAGCTTAGCAGGAGCCTATACCATGGATCCCATCAGCTGACCAGATTCTTGCTCAAACAATGAGGAAACTGGCCAAATTCAGCACTCAGCACCTGACCCACACATGCCCCTGGGAGATGTGGAAGGCTTCCTGCCAGCCCAGCAGCTTGGGGACTCTATGGGACTTGCAGCGGTCCAGGAGAAACTGGTACAAGTCGTTCAGGGCTAAGCCCTTGCCACAAGGCCGGCTAGTTGCAGTGTTGGGTATAGCACCCCTAGTTACCACTCTGCACATGTGTATGGCTGCATGGGGGCGGGAGAGCTTGGGGAGAAGGGCTGCTCTGCTCTAGCTTCTCTCTCTTGGAAAAGCCAAAACTCCAAGTAGAATGGGATACCTGGGAGGTCTAGACAGCGTGGTGTAAGCCCTATCTCCCTTTTTGGACTTTAGTATTATTACTTCTAGCCCTGCACAGGGCCCACTCTCCAGCTCCAGACCTGGATCTCTCCAGGCTGACCATGGTGGTAAGTGAGGTGGCAGTGGAGAGGGGCCTAGAGATTAGCTACAAAGGAGAAGAGATGACAATAAAGGCCAAGGAAGAATGCCCAAAAGCTTGATTCACGGTTCAAAGATGGTGGCCAGGCCGCCCTCCTCTTTGTCTAGCACCTCCGTCTCCAACACTGGTTTTGGTTTTTTGAAAAGTGATGGAAGATTCTTAATGTGAACTTCTTTCCGGAACTGCTCTCCCAAAGGTTTCTGTGGAAAACAAATGAGAAAGAACTAGTGCTGGACCCTGATAGTGGGTTGTTTTAAAGGTAATCTCACCATAATGGCCAATGAATACAGCTGGTTTCTGGGTTGCCTGAACACATCATCTAAGGCCGCAAGGTGGTTGGGAGCACAAAGGAAGGTGCATGACCTACCCCAATACAGCCAGCAATGAGGCGTTTGAATTGGTCCTTCCTGCGCTTGTCAGCAACTTTCTGCAGAGAGGGGTTCAAAAGCTTGCAGTCAAACTGGTCCAGAGAGTCTTTCTGTATTTCAGGGATCTGCTCCATAACAGCTCTTATCTCCAGGTACCTGGGACGCTGAGGAGTAAGGATAAACCCACTAAATGGAGTAGGTTTGGGCTCTGCCACTTCCCCCATGCAGCACTAGCAACTTGGCAGCTGCCTACACTCAGAGTAAGGCCCGGCTGTGAAGGGTGAAGCCTGGCTGTCCTGCCCGACTCACCAGTGCCTCGTAGATCTGGAAAGCCAGGTGCACGAGTGAAGCCATGCAGCCTTCATGCTGCCCGTGCGTCTGCAAGCCCTTCAGCACACTGCTGAAAAGCCATGTCACAGCATCTGCGAGCAGTGTCCCTGTCAGCACCTGGGGAGACAGCTATATTGAGGGCCAAAGTGGGACGCTGAAGGCCCCAGCACCCCAATTCCTCCAAATGATTCAGCCAATCCTTATGACCCAAACCTTGAAGGGGCAAATAACCATACTTGTTTGAGGAGGGGCCAGCACAGCTGGGTAGTCGTCCTCTGGCAGGACAGAGTATCCCTCCAGGCCAGGGAATTGAAGGCTGTAATCAATAGCGCTGTACAAACATCCTAGGAAAAGGATGAAGGATTACAATGGGAAAGTAAGCACAACTTTCTCTGAGCATTATGTATCAGGAGCTGGAGTTTTAATAGTAGGTGAGCAGGAAAATAAGAGAAGTAGGCTTATTTCCTCTCTATGTAGATCAGACAGTCAAAAAGAAAAAACAACCAATATAGAAGAGGAAACCTACGTATAGGAAGGAGACGGAGCTCGGGCCTGCTTCGAGCTTTTCTGAAAGCCTTTGCCCACAGCAACAAGGGAGACAACATGGCCTTGAGCTTTTCCCACTCTTTTCTCAAACTTCAGGAACCAGGAACTTAACTCATATAAAGGAGTATTACCCCAAAACTTTTCTGAAGGCATCACAGAGTGAGAACAGTGGAAGCTGGCTCCACAGCTGGAGAAGGAGAAACATCACCTTGCCCTCCACCCACCTCGTGCTTCATTAGGCATTTGCCCAGGTCTGTAAGCTCTGCCATGGCCGAGGGGGTTACCTCTGTGGCCATCATCTCTTCATCTGTAAGCAGAGAGCAGAATGTTAACTCCAGCCTTCCAGAGCAGAGCAGGCTCTCCTGTCCTGACAGAAGCTCACAGAATGCAGGAGAGTTCAGTAGCCTGGGCTGACTGGCGGCTGGGTCAAGCCTCATGAAAGGGTACAGAAGCCATTGCCCATGGCAGATCTAGAGAGCCATCTAGCTGTACATTTGGGAAACGGTGGGAAGTGAGGTTTTCTGGATGGTTACTTAAAAAGCTGCCATTGGTGAGGAACTTGTCATTGAACAAATATATGAAGACCTACTGTAGTAGACACTAATTTAGTTACTGGGGATATCACAGGAATAGCACAAAGTCCCTTCCCTGGTGGGAGCTGACATTCTAGTGAGAGACACAAATAATAAATGAATTCATAAATAATAGGTGACATCATAAAAAAACAAAAGTAACATCAGATAGTGATAAGTGCCCTGAAGAAAAATAGAGCAGAGGATTTGCTAGCTGGTTTGGCTAAGTGGATGGAGCGTCAGCCCATGGGCTGAAGGGTCCCGAGTTCGATTCCGGTCAAGGGCATGTACCTTGGTTGTGGGCTTGATTCCAGGCCCTGTTTGGGCACGTGTGGGAGGAAACCAATCGATGTTTCTCTCTGTCTCACTCCTTCCCTTCCACTCTCTAAAAATCAATGGAAGCCCAGCAGTGTGGCTCACTGGTTGAGCATGGACCTATGAACCAGGAGGTTATGGTTTGATTTCCAGTCAAGGCACATGCCTGGGTTGTGGACTTGATCCCTGGTGGGGGGCGTGCAAGAGACAGCTGATCAATGTTTCTCTCATTGATGTTTCTATCTCTCTATCCCTCTCCCCTCCCTTCCTCTATCTAAAATCAATAAAAATATATTTTAGAATAAATAAATATCAATGGAAAAATATCCTTGGGTTAGGATTAACAACAACACAGAAAAACAGAGCAGAGAATATAGCATGGTTGGAGTTGCTATTTTTGATAAGTTGGCCATGGAAGACTTATTGGAGGTAACATTTGAGCAGAGACCCAAATGAAACAAGGGAACAGGCCATGTATACAGTTGGGAGGAAAAATCAATCCAGAGGAAACAGCCAGTGCAAGGGCTCTGAGATGGAGTATAGTTTGGAGGAATCCAGCAAGGCGGCCAGCAGAGATGAAATCTAGATGTACAACATCCCATCCACATCAGACCCAGGGAAAGAGTTTCTACCAGAACCGACCTGGCTACAGAAGGGACAATATTTAGTAGTCTAAGGGTAGACCTCTTAAGGGCCATGCAACAGACTCACCATCTCCATCTGCAGGGGGAGCAGTACTGTGGTCAGCACCTTTCTTTGAAACACAGCACACCGCTAAAGCAAGAAAGCAGGGTTATTGGCTTGTTACCACCAGACAACAGCCATCTCAGGCCAACAGATCCCAAACTGTCTCTGGGGAGAAAGTGAGGTACTGTCCAGGAACATCAGCTTCACCAACAGAAATGAAGGCATTTGACCAGACTTCTAATCCCTCTTCAAGTTAGATTAACTGGAGGGAAATTATAGAATTCTCTGAGACTAAGTGACCAGGAGAGGATACCTGATACATCTTTGGTCTACTCTGCATCACAAACAAATGAAATGACCCAAAAAAGAAAAATGAACCACCTTTATGTCCAAGAATTAAAAACTTCCCCCTATTTTGACAAAGCTAGAAGTTATTCCTACCATTAATCTGAATTCCTCCCGCTATTTTAGACCATTTCCTCGTATTCTGGCCTTAGTATGAACAAATACAATTCAGTTTGCCATTCATAAAATGTTCAGAGGTTGATTTAAGGACTACCTTGTTTCTACCTAGTGAGTTACTTCTCACCAACCTGTTAGTCTTTGCTGCAAACACGCCTTAATGGGGTGGGTGGGTGACCAGTTCTTTCTCCAGAAAAATTCTCTACTTCCCCTGGTTCCCACGTGCCACTTACTGATTAGGTCCATGACTTCTCGGGTTAACATCCTCACCAGCTGCTCCTCTAGCATCTCTTGAGACTCTGGGTTTTCCTCTGAAGTCTCATCTTCTCCACTGCAGAACACCAGAGGGTCAAGGTTCCATGAAGTGCAAAAAAGCGAAGGGTAAGAAATGCAGGGACCCTAACTAAACTGTGCCCTGTTCCTTCTGGCGTGCTTCTGGTCTGCATTCCATGCACATGTTGGGAATGGACAGCAATGATCCATTGAAGAACATGACTTGTGACTATATCCAGTTGGCAGAGTACTGGATCAAAAGCCTAAATGGCTAAGATGTCTCAGCATTCTCCTAAGGCAGCTGAAGGTACCCCCTATGAAGTCTGAGTCTTATCTGAGTCCGCCTAAAGGTCATGGACAAGCCACCTATCATTCACCTAGGCTGAGAATGACTATAACCCACTGCTGTTCTAGCCCTGGGACAGCGGAAACTGCCTCTCCCCTCTGATCTTCCCCCACCCCAGCTTGGCTCCAGCTTATCCATCAAGGAGAAGAGATGCTCCTTACCACAGCAGGCTCCTCTGGTTGATGATTTGCCACTTTTGGGAAAGCCTCTGGGAAAACAAAAAGGAAGGAAGTGCTAGTACTGTGTAGAAGGTTGGAGCAGATAATATCTAACTAAGGTCTACTTCATGATTACAATTAGCCAAGGATGACTGCAGGCATCAAAGACAGAGCCTTGGAGGCCCACAGGCTAAAAAACCAGGTATGGTTTCTGTAACCTCCCACACCCCTAACGAGGGCAGCAAATTACACATCTTTGCTTGGAAAGGATCAACAATTTTAGAATTCCTGAGTCACTCTGGACACATCTGTTCTCTACCCAGCTGGTCCCTTGCTTAATTCCAGAGACAGAGAAACAGAACCAGGGGAGGCACTCCTCTGATCACCTTTCCTAAGGTAACAGGAAGTTAGGAGCAGACGCTGACTCTGCAGGTGTTTTGTGGGCAATTAAACCAGTTTAGTTCTTGGGGGGCTGCTTAGTCCACTGTAGCAAGGACGAGCTGGTTGCACAGACATCCTGGTAAGGCTAGGAAACACTTCCAGAAGCTCCTGACTTGCAAGACTCCTGAGAGGCACGCACCTTTCCTGACCAATCTCTTACCATGTGGAGGTAGGTGAACAGAGGTCCGAGGATGGGAGACACGAGGGCTTCATAGTGCTCTGGGGGGCAGAAGAGCACCAGCGGCTTCACGAAGACCCATGCCACAACAGGTTAAGAAGCTTTAGTACGTGAGCACATGCCTTCTCATTCTAAAGCACCCTTATATGTCAGGCAACAGGTCGAATCCTTGGGCAGAGTCAACCGACAAAGGACTTGTAAGATGCCAAGAACATCCTCATCTCCAGGCTCTTTTCTGAAAACCTACGCTGGATACTCATTTCCATGATATAGTTTCACTGTCCTTTCTACCAGGCTGCATGTTATAGGCACTGAGTTGTCTGAAAGTAGGGCAGAAAATAGGAGGGACATTCTTTTTTTTTTTTTTAAATATATTTTATTGATTTTTTACAGAGAGGAAGGGAGAGGGATAGAGTTAGAAACATTGATGAGAGAGGAACATCGATCAGCTGCCTCCTGCACACCCCTCACTGGGATGTGCCCACAACCAAGGTACATGCCCTTGACTGGAATCGAACCCGGGACCCCTGAGCCCACAGGCCGACACTCTATCTGCTGAGCCAAAGCAGTCAGGGCAGGAGGGACATTCTTGCGATAAACTCTCTTTCACTATTCTTATAATGCAGGGAAAAAAGATACTAAACAAAAGATTAAAAAAAAAAATCCAAATAACAATGAAGTATGAGAGTGCAATTTCAAAGAGGAAGCACCTGACAAAATATACAAAAAGGATGAAAGTGAGATGGTAGCCCTAGCTGGTTTGGCTCAGTGGATAAAGCATCGGCCTGCAGACTGAAGGGTCCCGGGTTTGATTCCGGTCAAGGGCATATGTGCGGGTTGTTGGCTCAATCCCCTGTAGGGGGCATGCAGGAGGCAGCCGATTATTGATTCTCTCATCATCGACGATTATTGATTCTCTCATCATCGACGTTTCTCTCTCTCCCTTTCCCTTCCTCCCAGAAATCAATAAAAATGAAAGAAAAAAAAAAAAAGGTGGCATGGTAAGGATTTGTGCCTAGCAACGAGCTTTCAAGGCCCCCTGGACTGCCTTCCCATTATTTACTTCAATCTTCTTGTCCTTTTTTTTTTTCTTCAATCCTCACGAAAACAATATATATATATATATATATAAAAGGCAAAGTGACTGACCATATGTCCAACAGACCGATCAGCTGTTACATATGATGCGCACTGGCAATTTAAAAATAAATTGCATGCATGTGAAATACATATAAAGCTCTCGCTGGCGCCAATCACTCGTATGCTTTGATCTGTCATTGTCAATCATGAATCTGGTTGACACTCCTATTAGAAAGGGCAAATGGCGACATTACTAGTAAAGTATTTCTTCTAATTAATTTCCTTTCAGTGTGCACGAATCTGTGCACTGGGCCAATAGTATATATAAATATTTTTGTTAATCCTCACTGAACGATATTTTCCCATTGATTTTTAGAGAGAGTGGGAGAGAGGGAAAAACAGAAACATTGATGTGAGAGAAACACATCAATTGGTTGCCTCCTGCATGTGCCCTGACCAGGGCCCGGGAGGGTAGGAGGGTGGGGAGGAGCCTGCAACCAAGGTATATGCCCTTGACTAGAATCGAATCTGGGACCCTTTGGTCCACAGGCTGATGCTCTACCATTGAGCCAAACCGGCTAGGGCACCGAAGGATATTTTTATTGATTTTAGAGAAAGAGGAAGGGAGAAGGAGAGAGAGGGAGTGACAAGGAGGGAGGGAGAAACATTGATGTGTGACACATTGATTGGTTGCCTCCCATATGTGCCCTGACTAGGAATCAAATCCGAAACCTAAGTATGTGCCCTGAGTGGGAATCGAACCTGCAACTTTTTTGGTGAACGGGATGATGCTCAACCGAGTCACCCAGCCAGACAATCTTCTTGTCCTTTTAACATGGTTATTATATTATTATATTATATACTTAGATATAAGAGTCCATCTATTCCATGCAGCTCAGCTCTGCCTCCTCTGGTGCCTATGAACTGTTCCTGTACTCAATCTTCTGGGTTAGCTAGGGACTTTGAAAGGATATGAAGCATGGGTCTGAGTCGGTAGTCAGGAATATTGTTCAAATTGACGAAGGCTGAGCTGAGGAGCTGGGTAGCCAGGTGCTCCACGCTGTAAAAGTCCTGCTGCATGGAAGGGCCTGCCTTCCCCAGGATATGGAAACTGTAAGGAAAATGATAGGCAATGACACATTCAACATCTACTCCTGCCAGCCCGACTGCCCTGGGAAATCTCTGTGCCATGGATTTTTGGTAGAGAGACTTCTAGTCTACAAACAATAAGACTTCTCAGCTAGAAGAGCAATTATATTTACTCCTTAAGAGAACTTTAACATACTTAGTATACTTCAAAGATGTGGACTTAATCTTTTATTAAAAGTGAAAATAACACCCGTTGCCTCCCACTCTTAAGGAAACTTCTTGATAGCAGGTTCAGCATCTTTTGAAAGCCAGTTGTTGGTATCCGTTGGTACCCAATATCAAGTAGCCTTCATTATTTCCTAAGTAATACAGATTTACAATGGAGAGCCTCTTGTTAGCTTGGCTGATTAGAGCTCTGGGTCAGTGAGGCTGAGGCTGTGGCAGTGTACAGAGCGCCACTTACCTCCCCGCCCCACAACTCGGACCTGAAAGCAAAATCTGGCCAGCTACCTCCCAGTATCCCATAAAAGGCAGGCTTTGCATCGTGAGGGCTGAGAAAATGCATCCTTTCCACTGTATCTTCTGCTTTGGTCTCATCATTTTATGTATCAGAAAGAGACATGTTGGACATGCTAGTAAACTATCAAGTCACAGCTAGGGCTGAGGCACATGAGACAATTATAAAAGAGCAAATGTAAGAAAACTGTTCATTTTGACTTGACACTAGAATTAGTTTCTTGTCAAAATTTTGCCTCATCTTACCTGGCTCTAATTCTAGATCAAAAGTCCAACCATGGCCATTCCTACACAACACATGTCTAGGAAGAGAATGTGGAGGCTGCATTGGTTCATTACCAGTTCTCATAGAGGGTGGAGAAGAAGCGCTGCATTCTTTCCAAGACCGTTTTGAAAACAGGAGAGTCGTTCAGTTCCAAGAGAGGCTGCGGTAATCCTACAGAGAAACACAGGTCAGGCGCACGCTGCCCCACTGCCGAGTCTCAACTTACCCACACAGCGTGATCACAGGCAGATGTGGTTTGGGGGTGGGGATGGGGGTGGAGAGCGTTATAAATGCCAAGCAGCGGCCAAGTCTTCTACCAGCTGGAGGTGCCAAGAGCTCTACTGTCTTGGTAGGAAAAGGTGAAAGCTATTTACGGACCCAGGACTTGAGACTAGACCTGGATACTCCAACTTTTGCTTGGGTTTCTCCAGATGGGACTTGTACCAAAACACACAATGACAACTCAAAATGGTCTCTCCGTAAGGAAGGGGGGCCTCCCTTTTTAAGTGTGGAACCTCTTTCTCAAGCTAAATTTTATGCAAAGCCCAAGATAACAACAGATCAACATGAAAACCACTTACCTAGGTATAATAATTGCCTTATATACTTCTAATCAGAGGTTATTTTATATGTCAAGTCTTGCTCATGGTTGGAAGCTGCCAGAAGGAACTGTCCATTCTAGTATGTTTTGGTTGGCCATATATTCCTATAGCAGGAGTTCCTGGTTTAATGTGAATAACTGAATGCAAGGGTGTGTGTGTGTGTGTGTGAAGCAACACCTACTTTTTATAATGGCAAAATATTTCTTGGCAGTTTTATTTTTACTGGTTTCTGCAACATGGACCTTATGTGTAGTGGTGCCAAAGGAAATGGCCCAGGACCACGTAGGCCAAGACAGACATAAGTTCTGGAAAGGCCAACTAACACCCTTCCTCTCGTTAACATGCTTACTGGATTGCTTATCCACAGCTAGGCCCAAGGTTATGGCTGGGAACGAAGGGATACTGTGGAGGTAGTGACAAAGCTCAGAGCCAGCATGAAGCTTCAGAGACAGGCACAAGGTTTAGACAACTATGCATGTCTCCAGCTCTAAGTTCTAACCATCAGGGCCTTGCTCTCTCTTGTTCCAGCCATATGAGTCAGACCTCTCTATTTCCTGGACATACCAAGCTCGTTCCTGCATGCCTTAGCATCTTGTATCTGTTTGCCCAGAATGCTCAGCTTCTCCTCTTGTTACCTCTTACTCATCCTTCAAGCCTCCACTGGGGGGCAATCTTCTGACTCCTCCCCAAGACAGTCTCTCAATCATTTCCTTCACAGCACATGTCACAATTATGACTGCACAGTTATTTGCTAGTGGGAAAAATGAGTTAAAGCAACATTCTAATCCAGGAAACAGGGCTTAGAAAGTATTCCTTAAAATTTTTTGATAACATATTACTGATAAAAGCTATCTAAGCTTAATTGTTTTAATAATTTTTTCCTATACATAAAAGGCATAAAATTATGCTAATATACTTCAGGTCAAAAAACTATGGTTTATTTACAATCTAAAGGCTCTAACACACATCACTACCTGGAGGGTTAATGTGGGGTGGGGGTGCTGGGGGGAGACACTGCCGCTGAAGACTTTCTCTGTATGCTTAGACAATGACGTAAATGCCTGTGGGAACTGCATACATGCATTTCTGAACAAACGGTGGTCAAGGTAGTGCCATGACCAGAAGGAGACACACGGCACACCGAGGCTGCTTGAGGAGCCCATTAGAGATAAGGTGAACTTCAAGGAAAAAAAAAAAGGCTAGATGTCTTACCTAAAATAGCAGATTTTTCCACTTCAAGCATATCCAGAGCCTTTGTGAAAGGCTCTACCATTTTGGCTAGCATTTCTGGTGCATATAAAGTATTGTGAGTTCTAAAAGAAAAAAAGGATGCTATATGAACTTTTCCTAGTCTGTTGCAGAAGGCAAGAGTGGGTTTCACCTTGTAATTCAGTGGCACTACACTTCCACATAGACAAATCTCCCTGTCACCACTACTCCTGGCAGTGGGGAGAAAACACAGTATGTACATGTAAATGCTTCCCTGGAAAAGAGAATAGACTTGAAGCTATTAAGTACAGCTGTATAGTACACAACCTCAAAGCAATCGAGATGAAAACCAAATTCTGAGATAGCTAGACAAGATCACAGTCTGAGGCTAGGAAGCAAATTCCTTTAAAACTTGAGGCTGTGCCTTGGCACTCCGTCTTCTGACTGCCAGTGATACAGGATGCAATGTCAGAGGCATTGTGGATGCACAGGGAGGAACACAGAGCGAATGGTAACATGCTCCCATTTTTCAAATGTTGTCTCCATTCCAAGAACATGGACCCTACAATGCTCTGACAGTTGTTTCAGCCCCCTGGAGGAACATCCAGTTCCCAAAATGTGTGCCTGTTCCCCACGAAAATGACTTACCTGAGCAGTTACTGGCTTTGTATGACTAAGCAGGAATGACTGTGGGCTTGATCTACCTGTCATCTACAGTAGCCCTCTAGCTGCCATCTATGGTATAGCCCTGTGGTCGGCAAACTGTGGCTCTCGAGCCACATGCGGCTCTTTGGCCCCTTGAGTGTGGCTCTTCCACAAAATACCAAGTGCGGGTGCGCACATACTGTACGATTGAAACTTTGTGGCCCGTGCGCAGAAGTCAGTATTTTGTGGAAGAGCCACACTCAAGGGGCCAAAGAGCTGCATATGGCTTGCGAGCCGTGGTTTGCCGAGCCGCAGTTTGCTGACCACTGGTAGGCTCCTCTAACCTGCCACCTATGGTATAGCCCCTCTACCTGCCATCTATGGTCTATAGACCCTCTACTGCTATCTATAGTAGTCCCTCTTGCCCACAGCAATGGTACTACTGAACAATCTACAGCCAAAGAGCATAACTACCTATTTTTCTTTTAAAAGTTAATTATAAAACATCTCAAACATACAGAGAGCTACAAAATATAACAGATAGTAGCAAGGTTACATATTTAAGATGCACATTCAGACCACGCTTATTAAAAAAACACAATCCTCAACATTCTTCTTTTTTTTTTTTTTTAATTTCAGAAAGAGATGGAAACATCAATGGTGAGAGGGAATCATGGGTTGGTTACTTCCTGCACGCCCCCTACTGGGGATGGAGCCCGCAACCCGGGCATGTGCTCTGGCCAGGAATCAAACCCGTGACCTCCTTGTTCATAGGCCGACGCCCAACCACTGAGCCACACCAGCTGGGCTCAACATTCTTTTTAAGATCTAACCATGTACACTTGATAATACATTCACTTACGGTAAACTGCATTTTAGAATGTCACGTAATAAGTTACTTCCAGGTTATTTCCCTGTCTTCCTACTAAAAGCTAATTAATTGTCTCCACTCTTTTGCTTATACAAACAGCCCAGCAATGAACTTTTCTGAAGAGGTCTCCCTGTGTACACATGTGATGGTTTCTCTTGAAAGGGCGAGGGCTACGCCCTCTATCTTACCCCGGATCCTCCATTTTTGGGCAGCCGCCATTAGCCATGTGCTCAGCAAGGAGCTTCCTCCCGGAAGCCCAAGCCTCTGCTAGCCACACCTAGGATTTCTTTAAACTAACCAATCAATGATAATCAAGGGAAGTGCGCACCATAGACACAACCACATCCTGTGTAACAAGACACCGACTTGCGCCTGGCCAATCGGCAGGGCCCACAGTCCTCTCTCCTCCCCTTACTCCAACCCCCCTATAAAACCCCTCTTCCCACAGAGCTAGCTCTCTCTCTGCTGCTTGCCGCTGCATTGGTGAGTGTGGTCGGGGAGCCGAGCTAGCTCGAATAAAGACTCTTTGCTTTTGCATCGGACTCAGCTGGTTCCCTAGTGGTCTTTTGGGGATCCTGAAATCTGGGCATAACATTCTGTGGTGGGTTTAAACAGGTAGAATTACTGGAAACTGGTCCTTTGCAACTCCTGGTTTGCAAATACCTTCTCCCAGTCGGTGACCTGACTTGCTTACACTAACATTTGCAATAGGCTTTACTTTTCTTGTGGTAAAATCATATAACATAAAATTTACCATTTTTAAGTGTCCAGTTTAAGTGGTATAAATACACTCACACTGTTGTGCAATCATCACCACCATCCATCCCCATAAGTATTTTCATCTTCTAAAACAAACTCTATACATATTAAGCAAAAACTCCCCATTCCTCCTTTCCCTGAGCCCCTGGCAACCATCATTACACTTGATCTCTTCTACAAACTTCCAAAGATAAACACCCCAGTATGGTCAGACAACCCCAAAAGTCTTCATTATGATCTTTTGCCTGCATATCTCTGTCAACTATGTATGTTAAATGTTAAGTACCCTGCACCATCAATGTAAAAGAAGCATGTATCTCTCCACTTTACTTTGTATCCAACCCTAGAGATTTCTCTTGCTTTACTTTCTCTGCTCTTAACCTGCCACCAATGGATTTCATGTAATCTTCCTTATGTCTTCTCCTTTGATTCTAATGCAGTGGTTCTCAACCTTCCTAATGCCGCGACCCTTTAATACAGTTCCTCATGTTGTGGTGACACCCAATTTCATTGTTACAAATTGAACATAATTAAAGCATAGTGATTAATCACAAAAACAATATGTAATTATATATGTGTTTTCCGATGGTCTTAGGCGACCCCTGTGAAAGGGTCATTCAACCCCAAAGGAGTCGCAACCCACAGGTTGAGAACTGCTGTTCCAATGTCTAAAATAAACTGCAAAATTGCTACTCCTTGGAGCATCATATCTCAATCCTTTGAGATTTTGCTTCCCTGACTGGCCCCAAAACCTTGGCTCAAATAAACTCTTTAAACCTTTCTTTAGGTTTGAAATTTCTTTCAACAATTATTTCTTTTTTTATGACGAGCTTATTTCACTTAGCATAATGTCCTTAAGGTTTGTCCATGTTGTAGCATATTTATTTAATCTTCACCCGAGTATATTTTTTCCATTGATTTTTTTAGAAGGAGGGGGGGAGGAGAGAAAAACATTGACATGCGACACATCGATTGGCTGCCTCCTGCTCGCGCCCCGACCGGGCTGGAGATGTGGAGATGGAACCTGCAACCGAGATACATGCCCTTCGGTCTGCGGGCTGACTCTCTAATCACTGAGAAAAATCACCCAGGGCACCATTTACTTTTAAAAGCTGCAATGAGCCATCTTTTTAGTTCCTGAATTGAGTCTTATTTGGAAGATGTCTGATACGATAAAATGATCTCTGATAATATCAGTTTCCTGAAGAAATTAAGTTTGACAGAAAGCTGATGGACTGTTTCTTATTCTTTGATTAAAGTGTGGTGTGATCCCAAGAGAAAATTTAGAAAACAGAAGGGTTAGTGCATCACATGTCAAATGTCCCTGGAGCTACAACAGAATCTTGTATTCCTTGTATTCTCCTCCTCCTCAAGAGGTGGTACCAACACAGTGGCCGCACCTCTAATGCACAAGAAGAGGAGGACTCAGAGTACATACTGCTCTGATACCTCTGACTCCAGGTCAGTTGTTCAGGGGCATCTACAACACCTAGTAATATTCAAGCTCCTGAACTATCACCTTTCCTGACACACTGGCAAGTTAGAGCTCTCTGGTTCCACATTAAGAGGGACTAGTTACTGCTTGGCAAAGAAAAAGACAATTAGGTAATAAAAGTTTTAACTTATGGATAATCTGTACTTATCTGAAATACAGGGAAGGGCAAAAGTAGGTTTACAGTCGTAATACAAATAAGTAATACACTAATCCTGTCTAATAATAGACAAACATGGTAATTAACCATACCTCCGACATGCTTCCCATTGGCTAATCAGGGCAATATGCAAGTTAACTGCCAACCAAGATGGCGGCCGGCAGCCAGGCAGCTGAAGCGAACAGGAGGCTTGCTTGCTCCAGTGATGGAGGAAGCCAAGGTTCCCCGCCTGCCGCTTCCGGCCTCTGAGCTGCACTGTAAGAAACAATGTTGCAATTATAGAAGCTAAACAAACCCCCAAAACCTGCTTTCAGCCAGCCAGGCCTCAAAGCTGGAGCTGCAACAGTGTTTCAATTATAGAAGCCAAACAAACCCAGATACCTGCTTTCAGCAGCTGAGGTCTCAGAGCTGGAGCCGAGCCTCAGAGCTAAAGCCAGCTCTCAGTTGCAGTGACAGCCATAGAAGGTAAATAAATCCCAGAATAAAAAAAAAAGAAAAAAAGGAGAGGTTGGGAGCTTCAGTCACCTGCCAGCCTGAAAACGGCCCTCAGCCCCTCATCCAGACTGGCCAGGCACCCCAGTGGGGACCCCCACCCTGAAGGGGTATGACAAGCTGCAAACAGCCATCATCCCCTCATCCAGGCTGGCCAGGCACCCCAGTGGGGACCCCCACCCTGATCCAGGACACCCTTCAGGGCAAACCAGCCGGCCCCCACCCATGCACCAGGCCTCTATCCTATATAGTAAAAGGTAATATGCAAACTGACCCTAACAGCAGAAGGACTGGGAATGACTGGTCACTATGACACACACTGACCACCAGGGGGCAGACGCTCAATACAGGAGCTGCCCTCTGGTGGTCAGTGCGTTCTCACATGGGAGGAGTTCTGCTCAGCCACAAGCCAGGCTGATGGCTGCCAGTACAGCAGTGGTGGTGGGAGCCTCTCCTGCCTCCTCAGCAGCGCTAAGGATGTCCGACTGCAGTTTAGGTCTGCTCCCCGCTGGCAAATGGACATCCCCCGAGGGCTCCCGGGCTGCCAGAGGGATGTCTGATTGCCATCTTAGGCCCAATCCCCTGGGGAGCGGGCCTAAGCCAGCAGGCGGTCATCCCCTGAGGGGTCCCAGACTGCGAGAGGGCACAGGCTGGGCTGAGGGACCACCCCCTCTCCCCCAGTGCACAAATTTTTGTGCACCGGGCCTCTAGTTAATAAATAATAATACAAGAATAGCCCTAACTGGTTTGGTTCAGTGGCTAGAGCATCAGCCTGTGGGCTAAAGGGTCCTGGGTTCGATTCTGGTCAAGGGCACATGCCCGGGTTGTGGGCTCAAGCCCCAGTGAGGGGTGTGCAGGAGGCAGCCAATCAATGATTCTCATCATTGATGTTTCTATCTCTCCCTTTTCCTTCTCTGAAATCAATAAAAATATATTAAAAAAAGACAAGACAAGAATAAACTGTTCCAAGTTCTCAAAACTGTAAACCTACTTTTGCCAACCCCTGTATTTTTAGTATCACCAGCTATGAGTATAATCTCTATGCTAAATAAGACTTCACACACTTAAAGATTTCAGCAGAACATACAGAAGATAAACAGAAACAATGTAACAAACTTCAAGCTAGCAGAAAAGCTGCTATTATAAACAGATAATGACGACAAGGTACCTTTTGAGAACTGGCGAGTTCTGCTCCCCATATCTGTCCTCTATCCAACCCACTAGAAACAACATCATCCAACACAAATACAATGTAAACCACTACAAATTTTCTAACCAGCCAAACTTAAAAAGTGAAAAGAAATAGGTTAAATTAATATTTTATTTAAACCAATGCATAAAAAAATTTCAACATGTTAACATTAAAAATTATTAACAAGCTATTTTATACTTTTTTTTGTAATAAGTTTTCAAAATGTGGCGTGTATTTTATACTTACAGCTTATCTCAATTCAAACTAGCCACAGTTCAAGTGCTCAACAGCTAATTACAACAGTTAGTGGCTAACACAGTGGATAGCATAGCTCTAACACCTTTTTTTTGTTTGGTTTCTTTTTGTTAATCCTCACCTGAGGATATTTTTTTAAATATACTTTATTGATTTTTTACAGAGAGGAAGGGAGAGGGATAGAGAGTTAGAAACACCGATGAGTGAGAAACATCAATCAGCCGCCTCCTGCACACTCCCTACTGGGGATGTGCCCGCAGCCGAGGTACATGCCCTTGACCAGAATTGAACCTGGGACCCTTCAGTCCACAGGCCGACGCTCTATCCACTGAGCCAAACCGGTTAGGGCTGAGGGTATTTTTTTCCATTGATTTTTAAAGAGAGTGATAGGGAGGGGGATGCAGAGAGAGAAAAACATCAATGTGAGAGAGACACATCAATTGTTTGCTTCCGCACACACCCCAACCAGGGCCCAGGGTTGAGCCTGCAACTGAGGTACGTGCTCTTGACCAGAATTGAACCCACGGCGCTTTTTTGCTTATCAGGCTATTTGACAAGGAGTTGAAACTCCCAGCTCCAACTGGTGGAAATGCAAATTGTAAATTAATTAATATACCACTTGAGAAAACTATCTGGTTCTATTGATGTAAACAGAAAATATGAATACCTTATAAAACAGGAATTCTACTCTTACATGTAGAGTTCTACATCTAACTCAACAGAAATTACGTGTATACCAACAGATATTTACAAGAATGTTAACAGCAGCATTGTTTGTAATAAGAAAACACTAGAAACTACCCCAAAGTCCACCAATGCTACATGGATAAGATTCAACACATTCACACAATGGAATACCACACAAGAAATGAGAATGAACAAACCACAACTATGTGCAACACCACGATGACTCTCACAAACGTAATATTGAGCAAGACAAGCCCGACAAGAAGTGCATGCTTCTGACTCCATTTATTAAAGCTAAAACAACCAGGCAAAACGTTAAACGTCAGAATGAGGGGTACCCTTGAGAGGCAGGTAATGATTTGAAAAGCTGTTGGATAAGGTTGTTTCTTGATCTGGGTGTTGACTGTATGTATGTATCTTGTGAAAATCCACCTACGTGCACTCTTAATTTGTGCCCTTTAATTATATATATATACTTTGTCCTTATGTTATACTTCAAGATAAAATTTACTATAAAAACAAGACAAAACTCCAATAGCTCCAGCTGCACACTATTCAAGGAACCTAAATGCTCCTTAATTACAGTCAACATTTTCAAAATACCTTTTGACTGACTTCCCAGAAACACTGAACTCTTAAAAAACATCAAGATGACAAGCATGCTGTTCTTGTGGCCTCGTCCAACCAGGAATGAACCGTTTCCAGGTGAGGTTCTCACCACATGGACTCTGGCCACAGCCCTAAAAAGGCTGCTGGGTCTTTGAGTCTGTTGCATCTGACTTCATCACTTTCACATTTCTCTAAGCTGAAGAACCTTTTGGTTTTAAAAACATCAGTATGGAAGCAAACCTTTCCTTGGCTATTTTTCCCTCTCAATATGCAAGCCATACTTCTTTATGATTGAAATCTCTTTTCTCCTTTTGAAATCAAAACAAAACATTGCCTATTTCCACAGACACATCCACAGTGACAACTCTTTCAGACACTCCTCTTTAAACCGTTGTCAACAAACTCTTTAAACCTTTGATTCTTAAGCTTATGGTCTAAGCCAGCCGTGGGCAAACTACAGCCCGGGAATGAATAAAACTAAAAAAAAAAAAAAGACCGTACCCTTTTATGTAATAATGTTTACTTTGAATCTATATTAGTCCACACAAACACTCCATCCATGCTTTTGTTCCGGCCCTCCAGTCCAGTTTAAGAACCCATTGTGGCCCTCGAGTCAAAAAGTTTGCCCACCCCTGGTAAGCTGTCTGTTGCCAGCAGTGTGTCCCTGAGACAAGAGTAATTTGTTTTGCTCAGTTGAGACTCCACTCTTACACCCTGTATCAGAGGCCAAAAAGCATTGTAACAAAGCCCTAACCTGTAACTCAGGAGTGCTGAGATGCAAGCATCGAATTTTGCTTTGACTAATTAAAACTGAATTCTATCCAAAGCCTATCTTGCTCTATGGAGAGCATCTCTGAATCATCAAACATACATCAAGTAACTAACAAGCCTAGACTTGACCTACTTCCATTTGAGTAGATTAGCTCATGTAATTATAACAGTGATTCTGAACCTTTATTAAAAAATCAGGTTTTTATTGATATTTTAGAGAAGAAAGGAAGGGGGGGAGGGGGGGAGACAGAGAGAGAAAACAAAAAACAAAAAAACACTGACCGCCTCCTGCACAGCTAGTTCCCAGGCATACGCCCTGACCGGGAATCGAACCAGCAACCTTCTGGTGCATGGGACGACACTCAACCAACTGAGCCACACCGGCCAGGGCGACTCTGAACCTTTAATGTGTACAAGAACCACTTTGGAATCTTGTTATAATACAGAGTCTGATTCAATATGTCTGGGGTGGGACCCCATCCTGCATTTCAAACAAGCTGATGCTGCTGGTTTAAGGATCTAGCTTTAAAAAATAAACACCTAGGAAAGGGAGGTGGAACATGTATCATGCCTTCCTTTGGCATGATCAGCCACCGGATGTTTGGTCCATTTGCTATCAAGAGTCACTGCTGATAAATTCAGATTAGCTCATTTGAATACCACCCAGAGAAGCATCACTACAGAAAGCAACTGTCCTGCTTCCAATGAACAATTTCTTTAGTGGCAAAAATTTAGAACAAATAAAACTTAGCAAGTTTAAAAGTATGGATGAGGCATAAAAAAGTAGAAGAACACAGAGGAGGTTGAAATTGAGAAAAGCCATTTTGGGATTAGCATCATGTGTTCACTTGGAATGTGAGACAATGCAAGTGAGCTAATGTTATTATTATTTCTTTTATCCTCACCCGAGGATATGTTTTTATTGATGTGAGAGGGAGGGAGGGAGGGAGGGAAGGAGGGAGGGAGAGAGAGAGAGAGAGAGAAAAAGGGAAGGGGAAGGGAGGGAAGGAGAGGGAGAGAAACATGGATCAGTAGCCTCCTGTATGTACCCCAATTGGGGACTAAATCTGCAACCTAGATATGTGCCCTGACTGGGAATGGAACCTGCAACCTTTTGATGTACAGGACGATGCTCTGAGCCACCTGGCCAGGGCAAAACTAATGTTATTTTTTTTAAAAAAGGCCATGCTGGCTGGGTAGCTCAGTTGGTTAGAGCCATCATCCCAATATACCAAGGTTGCAAGTTCAATCCCCGGTCAGGGCACATGACAACCATCAACGAATGAATGCATAAATGGGTGGAACCACAAATCCTGTTTCTCTCTCTCTCATAAACACACACATACTACAAAAAAGACCCCGCCCCACTAAAAAGAAGTGAGTCCTCATGCCTCATTTACGACCACCATGATCTGAAGAAATAAGACAGGTTTAACTTTTTAAGATTCTTAAGGTAAAAAAATAACAACAAACAGAAAACATAAAAACATTATTCCAACTCACCTTACAAGGGCAAGCAAATTGTCAAGAAGTTTCAGAATCTGTTCTGTGCAGGGGTTACGAAAGATTGGATTCCCAGTGGGCGAATAACCCACTACAAATCCCCCAGCTTTGGCCTCTTCAAGGTCAGTGGGCCAGCAAGTTCGTTTCACAACACCCAGAATGCTATACACACAAAAGCTCATCTACAGAAAACAAAAATGAAAGGTAAACATAAAAGGGAAGAAAAGACAAAAGTGCTATTAGATATTTGCAAGGTTATGGCAAAGGTGATACAGAGACCAGAGAGAAGGAAAAGACCCCTGCCACCATCCCTGTCTCTCTTTTTTAATTCTTACCCGAGAATATTTTTCCCATTGATTTCCAGAGAGAGTGGAAGAGAGGGAGGAGGAAGAAGAGAGAAAGAAACATCGACATGAGAAAGACAAATTGATTGGTTGCCTGCACAAGCCTCTACTGGGGCTGGAGAACCTGCAACCTCGGTACATGCTCTTGACTGGGAAATTGAACCCATGACGCTTCGGTTCACAGGGCTGACGCTCTAACCACTGCGCTAACAGGCCAGGGCCCTTCTGTTCAGGTCAAGACCTTCCACTGCCATCGTCAAGTGCAGTGGCAGGCTCTAGAAACTCCCTTCCAAGGCTGAGATCCTCTCGCAGGACCCCAATGAGAAGGTGGCTTGGACATGCTTCAAAAGAAAGTGTTTCGACAGGCAACATGTCATCTTGTTGTTGAACTGACCCAGCACCCTTCAGCTTAAGCCTTGACAGCTTTTGCCCTAATCCCCACGCACAGTACTCTCAACCAATTTTCCAGGTTAATTAATACAACTTTTGACCTAATGGAGCCAAGAACAATGCTTATTTGAGTAGCAAAGAACTGAAAAATCTCAGGTTTGCAAGTTAGTCCATTTAGGACTTTATATGCCAGAGAGCAATGGCAGGAAGGACTCACCCTGCTGACCTACTTCTTCATTATACCTTCAGTCTTCAGAGCTATTTAGAGATCCTTAAAGCCAAAATAATGACTTAACAGAAAAGACCATCTTGTGCTCGCTTCAGCAGCACATATACTAAAATTGGAACAATACAGAGATTAGCATGGCTCCTAAAAAAAAAAAAATAAAAAGAAAAGACCATCTTGCCCTGGCTGGTGTAGCTCGGTTGATTGGAGCGTCATCCATGCACAGAAGGGTCATGGTTCGATTCCTGGTCAGGCACATACCCAGGTTGTGGGTTCAGTCCCAGTGAGGGCACGTGTGGGAGACAGATCAATGTTTCTCTCTTACAAAGATGTTTCTGTTTCTCTCTCTCTCCCTTTCTCTCTAAAATCAATAATAATAATAATAAAATTTTAAAAAAGTATTGCCAGTAAATAATATGTGACTAAAAATAGGAAGGAAGGAAGGAAGGACCATCTGTTCTGCTGTGAAAACTAACTCAGGAATTCAGACCAGCCCTGGCTGGTTTGGCTCAGTGGATAGAGTGCTGAAGGGTCTGAATCTGGTCAAGGTCCTGTACCTCAGTTTTAGGCTCAATCCTGGTCCTGGTCAAGGCATGTGCAGGAGGCAACCAATCAATGTGTCTCTCTCACAATTATGTTTCTATCTCTCTCTCTTCCTCTCTGAAATCAATAAAAATGTTGTTGTTTTTTTTAAAAGAAAATAAAAATATCCTTGGGTGAGGATTAACAACAAAAAAATCAATAAAAACATATTTAAAAACAAGAAAGAATTCAAGACAAAAGAAAACAGCTTAGGAAAGTGAATAGTCCCAGATTTCTAACCCATATAGGAAAAACATAAATGACAACACCCCTACTCCTACCCATGGTCAATTCAACTTCCCATTCCCAGAGGAGGTTTACTCACTCGTGCACGGTTTAAGCCACAGGAATCCTCCAGGCCAGGGTCACAGCTTTTCCGATCTGCACCCACATAGGCAATAAATGCATCAACATCTGACAGCACTCTGAAGGATGGGGGGAAGACGAGCTGTACCATGACTTTAAGCAAGGACAGTTTCTTCCACAGAGCTAATAAGCTATGAACAGTTGTTATAATGGGAGGAGTTTAATCACATTGTCAGCTTTCACTTGAAGGTTTAAACTTCTCTTCGCACTTCTAAATGTTATTAGCAACACGTTTAAGAATGCAGGTTTGCCCTAACTGGTTTGGCTCAGTGGACAGAGCATTGGCCTGCAGACTGAAAGGTCCCAGGTTCGATTCCGGTCAAGGGCATGTACCTTGGTTGCGGGCACATCCCCAGTAGGGGGTGTGCAGGAGGCAGCTAGTCAATGTTTCTCTATCATCAATGTTTCTAACTCTCTATCCCTCTCCCTTCCTCTTTGTAAAAAATCAATAAAATATATTTAAAATATATTTATATTTAAGAATACAAGTTTGATGGTACCTTCCCCTCTTCTTTCCCCGTGTGCTCTCTCATGCCTGCCCCTTTCCCTGCCCGGCCCCCTTTCCCTCCAGGCCCATTACCTTTGCCTTTCTCTTTAAGCTCCAAGGGCCCTTCTCCTGCTTCTGTAACATGTTTCCTGAGCCCAGCTGGTTCACTTCTACTGCCTCTGTAACTTTCTAAGTAAACTTTCTCTTATTAGAAAAAAAAAATACAAGCTTGAAAATGCTATGTGGGCACTCTGTGTGGCTCTGCGGCTCCTACTATGTTCTCATTTCTGGCTGTTCTCACTTCTCTACATGTACTGGTGCTGCAACGCAGACGTATCAGATGTCACTGTGGTTCGATGCCCTGACCAAGAATCAAACCACGACCCTTCAGTGCATGGGATTACACTCCAGCCAACCAAGCTACATCGGCCAGGGCAAGATGGTCTTTTCTTTCTCTCTTTTTTTTCCAGAGGCGATGCTAATCTTCTCTGTATCGTTTCAATTTTAGTTTACGTGCTGCCAAAGCGAGATGTCCATATAATCCATTTTTACTCATTTCTTTTCCCTCCCTACACCTCTGTTTAGCAAGGGGATATTTTTAGCAATTAGAATACAGGCTGCTTTTAGAGACCTTCATATATCACTGTGTCATTACATCTCGATATCCTTACACTCCCACTCCAGACATCGCGCTCCCTCTCTCTCTCCCGTCAATTACAGCTGACATTCAATATTAGTTTGTATTAGTTTTCAGGTGTGCAGCATAGTGGTTAGACATTTATATTAATTACAAAGTGCTCCCCCCGTAAGTCTAGTACCCGACTGGCACAATATTACTGACTATATTCCCTATGCTGTGCTTTACATCCCCATGACCGGGCATAGCTCTTAAAATAGAATGGGTGCTTGAGTGCAGTGACAGTCAGTGGCAAAGGGTCTCCTCTACCTGTGCATGTCTTCAGAAAGCCAGATGCTGGCCACTGGTGCCATCAGCTCCTCTAGGAACAACTTCTGACGCTCATAGTTCTTGAATTGGTTGCTAATGAGAACCAGGGCTTCCATGAGGGCACACTTTTCCATTTGTGTGAGGAGTAGCTCATTGGAGAGGAGTTGCTTTACGTGGTTATAAAGCATGTCAAAATTGGGCTGCAGATCAGAAAGGGAAAAAACAAAACAAAAAACTAGAGGTGGTGAAGGTCTGATTTTCAGGGAGAGGTGAGTCGCTCAGGAGGTGGAAAGAGGCCCAAAGCATCCCTAGGAAGGTCAAGCCTATAGGACTGTCCTTAGTAATTTGGATAGAATGCTCTTTCGCCTGGACAAGCAAGGCAATTTAGGCAGAGGTGATTGTCTTGAATATTGAGGTAATTGCAATTTCCCATACTGCAATTGTGAAAACAATCTGTCTTTTTTCTACATCAAGTTTTACAATATCTTCGCAAAGATCAGCTTGTTTTATTTACACACACACAAACACGCACACAGACACACACACATACACAGACACACACACTGCTTTGTGTTCAGAGAAGAAATTTCTGGTTATTTTGTAATCTGAAATAGTAATACATTTCTTCTTAAAACCCTCCAAAAAAAAGATTGGGTTCACCCGGCCGGTGTGGTGGTGGTTGTGTTGACCTATGAACCAGAGGTCACCATTTGATTCCTGGTCAGGGCACAGGCCTGGGTTTTGGGCTTGATCCCCAGTAGGGGGTGTGCAGGAGGCAGCCAGTCAATGATTCTCTTGCATCATTGATGTTTCTTTTCTCCCTCCTCCTCCCTTCCTCTCTGAAATCAATAAAAATATGTTTAAAAAAAGAAAGGGGTTCACATCTGGCTTCTACCATCTGGCAGTAGCAGGTAAGAGCATCACAGAGTAAAGAGGTGTACACTGATGGGAAAACTTGGTATCATCCATATGGAAAATTGTTTATTTTGAGGGAATAGTTTGCATTTTTAACTCTACTAATAAGTAGGAGAGGAACAAGACACTATTCAAGAATGCTTATCCTGCCCTGGCTGGTTTGGCTCCGTGGATAGAGCATCAATCTGGGGACTGAAGGGTCCCGGGTTCGATTCCAGTCAAGGCCACATGCCTGAGTTGCGGGCTTGGTCCCCAGTAGGGGCCGTGCAGGAGGCAGCTGATCAATGATTCTCATCACTGATGTTTCAATCTCTCTCCCCCTCTTCCTTCCTCTCTGAAATCAATAAAAATCCTATATAATAAAAGGCTAATATGCAAATTGTCCCCTTGACTGGGAGTTCGACCAGGGGGCAGGGCTGGCCAGCCAACCCTGCCCCCCCAATCAATCGGCCCTGACTGGGGCTGGCCCCCCCCACCTGTGCACAAATTTGTGCACCAGGCATCTAAAATTAAAAAATTACAAAATGTAAAAAATTAAAAAATGCTTATCCTAAGCAAAGATATAGTTCCTTGTTTTCTAGTTATGTGAGTATAAATAGAACTGAATTTACAAAAAAAATATAACCGAACTCAACAGGACTCAGTGACTACTTAGCAAATCCAGTGGCTTACCAACACGAGCTGAGGGTAGTCTCGACATATCTTGATGATGGAGGAACAAGCATGTCTTCTCACATTCCTCACTGCCCGGGTTCTGGGGGCCTGGGAAGAAATATTCAACAAACACAGAGCCACTTTCAATATAATATAATTTACAGATGCTGCTTATTATCATGTAAATACCTCCCTCCAGAGGCAAATTCAATCATTTTTTACAACTGTGAGAGTATAATAGAGTCACATTTATAGTCACCATGAACACACATATCTACTGTTTGCCCTAAAGTATCTGCAGTACAAAAGACCTTATCATGACCATCTCCTGCCTGTACCTAACCCTTCTTATTAGACTAAATGTTAGGTATTCATACTTTTGCTCCCAAGAAGTAGAATTTATTGAATTAATGGTCTTACCTTACTTTCTTCGACAGTTTCAAAAGTGACAGACGAAAATAGCTACGGGGAAGGAGAAAAAGCCACTCATCAGTACCAACTGAGTTCTTTTATTTTTTATTTATTTTTTTTTAATATATTTTATTGATTTTTTACAGAGAGGAAGGGAGAGAGATAGAGAGTTAGAAACATCAATGAGAGAGAAACATCGATCAGCTGCCTCCTGCACATCCTGTGCCCGCAACCCAGGTACATGCCCTTGATCGGAATCGAACCCGGGACCTCTCAGTCCGTAGGCCTATGCTCTATCCACTGAGCCAAACCGGTTTCAACTGAGTTCTTTTAAACAGTAGATACAAAGTTTCCAACAAAATCCCAAAAGTGTTACAATACGGTAACGAAAGGGCTTTCAATTGCCATTACAAAGTTTCAGATGTTTGTTTTCTCAGATAAGTAGGAGAGGCTTGAGATTCACAATCTTACCAGCAAACACTTTATAAAGAATCTCAGAACAATCCATGCCATCACACACACTCAGCTACAATGATGCCTCTTCCTTCTCCACGGTTAAAACTTCAGTGATCATCCTTCCCTAACTCCACCTTAACTTCCCATTTACTTTATATTTTTAACCCTCACCTGAGGACAACTTTTGTTTTAAATTCATTTTTAGAGAGAGAGAGAGAGAGAAAGGGAGAAAGAGAAGACAGAGAAACACGGTCCTGTTGCCTCCCGTACACACCCCAATTTAAGTATGTGCCCCAACCAGGGATCGAACCTACAACCATTTGGTGTACGGGACTCCAAGCAACTGAGCCACCAGGCCATTTACTTTTTCACGCCCCCACCCCTGTACCCCAAAGACTTTTTCACTGATTTTGAGAGAGAGAGAGAGGAGGAGGGAGAGAGCAACATTGATGTGAGAGCAAAACATCGACAGGTTGCTTCTGCATGCCCCCTACTAGGGCTTGAGCCCACAACCCAGGCATGAGCCCTGACTGGGAATCAAACCCACAACCTTTTGGTGCATGGGATGATGTTCAACCAACTGAGGCACACCGGCCAGGATCCCATTTATTCTTTAACCCAATGCAACCTGACTGCTGCCCTAGTCACTATGACGCAGTAACACTCTAACAATGGTCTACTTAGAAACTTAATGGACATTCTCCAGTTCTCCATTTCTGTTGTGACAAATGAGTTCACCTTTTCAAAGTTCTACTGGCCTTTGTCACATAACATTTTCTCCACTTCTCTGGCGTTTCTCTCTCTCTCTCTCTCTCTCTCTCTCTCTCTCTCTCTCTCTCTCTCTCTCTCTCTCTCTCTTTTCCTTTGGGGCTTCTCATTCTTGCCATCCTCCTCCAATGATGGTGATCTCCGGGGTTCCTTGCTTGAGGAACATGTCTAACTCTACCTCTCCTCTTCCCTAGTGCTTCACTTCTCCTCTTGACACTTCTATAATGACGATGCCTTAATACTAGCTTGTAATTTTCTAGAGTCTAGATCAGGGGTGGGCAAACTTTTTGACTCGAGGGCCACAATGGGTTCTTAAACTGGACGGGAGGGCCGGAACAAAAGCATGGATGGAGTGTTTGTGTGAACTAATATAAATTCAAAGTAAACATCATTACATAAAAGGGTACGGTCTTTTTTTTTTTTTAGTTTTATTCATTCCAAACGGGCCGGATACGGCCCGCGGGCCGTAGTTTGCCCACGGCTGGTCTAGACCTTTAACCTCAAATAGCCAATTTAGTGTGAGGTCTCTCCACCTAGCTATTGTACACATACCTCAAACATAGTATTCCAAAACAGAATTCACTCCCTTTTCTTCCTTACTCCTACTCTCCCTCCTGATCCAGTATTCTCCTTCAGGTGGGACTCCATTACTCACCTAGTCACCTAAACTGGAAACTCAAAAACTATCCATACTGACCTCTCACAAATCCCCTCTCAATCTGAAAGCACGTTCTGATCCCTCCTTTTAGGTCAGCGGTTCTCAACCTTTGGGTCACGACCCCTTTGGGGGTCAAACGACCCTTTCACAGGGGTTGCCTAAGACCATCAGAAAACACATCTATAATTACATATTATTCTTGTGATTAATCACTATGCTTTAATTATGTTCAATTTGTAACAATGAAAATACATCCTGCATATCAGATATTTACATGACGATTCATAACAGTAGCAAAATTACAGTTATGAAGTAGCAACGAAAATAATTTTATGGTTGGGGGTCACCACAACATGAGGAACTGTATTAAAGGGTCGTGGCATTAGGAAGGTCGAGAACCACTGCTCTAGCTACTCTTTCCATTTCTCAGTGTACGTGTCTATAATTGCATGCCAAATAGGCACATCTGTATATATGCGTTTCCTCCCAAGCAGAGCGCTCTTAAAGGACAGGCTTTTCTACTAGCAGGGTTTCTGATCCACAATAAGTACTGAGTAAATATCTGGTAAATGAATAAACGGCTGTCTGTTTATTAACTTGTCTCACACACTTTCAAAAACAATTACATACATTAGCTTAGAAATGCCAAAATAAAGTTTACAAAGCAGATGGAGTTTACCTTAGAGAAGACCTGGGGCAGGAACTCTGGTCTGTAGGTGACAAACGGAAAGAGTGCTGAGACATCAGTGAGGACACAAGACAGAATGAGAGGGTCCTTAGTGTCAAAGTTGAGGACTATCTGCAATAGCTCTATTCCATCATGAACAGGGATTTCCTGTAATACAGACATGAAAAGGCGATTGACACAGCTGATAACCACTTTTCCTTCGGACTCTAGTTTATAAATACATAAGACAGTTGCCACATATGGTTTGGTATACTACTTTCTAATCCTTAAAATTCAAAGCATCACTCCATGGTATTAAAATTTTTCAGCTCTAGCCGGTTTGGCTCAGTGGACAGAGAGCGTCGGCCTGTGGACCAAAGGGTCCTGGGTTCGATTCCAGTCAAGGGCATGAACCTCGATTGCAGGCTCCTCCCTGGCCCGGACCTTGGTCAGGGTGCAGGCAGAAGGCAACCAACCAATATGTTTCTCTCACATCAATCCTTCTCTCTGTCTTCCCTCTCTCTTCCTCTCTCTCTAAAAATCAGTGGAATAATATCCTCAGGTAAGGATTAAAAAAAAAAAAGTCATATATGCCACCATGTACTATCTTAAAGATATAGCATCTCCTACTATTAGAAACTTAGAATATTTCTAGTTCTTCACCATTGTATATAATGCTAATATATATCTTTGCAAAAAAATGTTGGCTACATTATCAATTATTTCTCTTGAATAAGAGACTTTTGGGGGTGGCTGGAATCATTGGGTCAAAAGTTATGAATATATATATAAGTCAAGCTGCTTTCCTTCTTTACAGGTTTTATCAATTGATTCTTGATCCATTAATGTGCCCTTTTTACCATGTTCTCAGCAGCAATGAATTTGTTCCCTAAAACTTTAGTTAGGAAAAACAAAAGTTTATTTAATTTGCATTTTTTCAATTACTAATGAGGTTGATTTTTTCTGTATTTATTAACTACTTTAGTTTCTCCTCTGTATATTATATGATATCTTTTATCTATTTCTCAATTGGATTCTAGCGTTTTTATCAACTTACACAAAAAGCTTATTGTTAAATATTCCAGACCTTTAAAAACGGTCTAACACTTTAATGACCCTCCATACAACTACTTAGAGAAGATGTTACTGATACTATGGTTGCTCTGTGCACATAACCTCCTTTCCAGCCATAAGGTGGCCACCATCCTGAATATGGTGTTCATAAATTCATGGATTCCTTCATTTTTGTATACTTTTACCTCAAATGTATTCACTTTTGTGGCTTGATGTTTTGGGTCAACATTATGTTTATGAGAATCATCCTTATTCATCATATAAGCCTAATTGATTTTCACTGCTCTATTACAATCTATTCTATACAATATATTGCCAAATTATTCTCAAGTGATATCAGTTATATTCTATTCGTGATGTTTAAGAGAGATAAGCTTTTTAGAGTAAGGATATCAATCCCATCCATATTTATTGCAGATACTATTCCAAGTTTGCCTTTTAAAAGTTTATTTTGTAAGTTAAAAAACATATGCAGTTAAAACCATCAATTGTTTTATTACTTTCATTGTTTTTGAACTTTCAGGGATCTTTCCCTAAACAGTTAATTTTCCCTAATGCTAATTACTATTGTTACTGTTGTTGTTAATCCTCACCTGAAGATTTTTTTCCAGTGATTTTTAGAGAGAGTGGAAGTGGGGGGGTGGTGGTGGGGAAACGGAAGAGAAACATCGATGTGAGAGACACACATGGACTGGCTACCTTCCACTCGCACCCCGACTGGGACTGGGGATGGAACCCTGTAACCAAAGTGCATGCCCATGGCTGGAAATCGAATCCATGATCCTTCAATTGGTGGGCCGACGCTCTAACCACTGAGCAAAACCCACCAGCGCCTAATGCTAATTATTAAATGACCAATTCCTCTCATTTCTTGTATATACTCCAGGTTGTTTCTGGGCCACTTTGCTCAAATGAGCTGTGTCTAATGCCAGTTCTACACTGCTTTAAAACACTGTAGCATTAAAACATAAATAAATACAATAAATTACTGCAGCTTTTATATTTTATTATCTGAGGCAAACCAATCCTCATCTTCCAAATGTGATTTCCCCCCCTCCAAAGCTCTTCCTGACATTAATCCACTGCGAAAGCCGCTAAAAGGCTCTGCCCAATGCACTTGGATCCATAGTACCGGGAATACAAGCCCAGCTAATGCCACTGGACAAGATGAACAGTTTTTCAAAGAAGCTCTTGGACAAAATCTTTCACATGATAAAAGCTGATCTGCTCCGAACGACCCAGGGTGAGAGGGGGAGTGAGGGCAGAAACAGAGCAAAATCACTAGATTAGCTAATACTCTGCCAAGTCTGAAACTGACAGCAGTGAGTGGGAATGTAACAAGCTGAGGTCTGGGACTGGCATGCTCCTGGGACATACAATGTATCATAGCTTCAGTAACAAGTAGGTGAATAGTTTAATATTTTCAAACACTCATCTCTCTTGATTAGGAATGCTTATTCTTACCCATTTGATTTTGGTCTTAGACTCAGGTTTACTTTTTCATTAACAAACCTAAATGCTATCATCTAGGATTCCCCTGAGGAAAAAAGAATTCAGTGCCATTTGTTTTTCTCCCCACCCCTGGTTATGAATCCTACCGAATTTCTAATTGTTACCTATGCTTTGTCCCTAGCCCATATCCTTCTTGTATATACATTCCAAACCTTTTTTTGTACTTTTTAACCAACTAGTATTTGGTATTTTGACCAAATACCAGCATATTCAAGGACGTACTGTAAAATCCAACATACAACCAACCAGGTGCTCCCCTCTCCCCCAATACTGCCAGTCCTTTCATACATCTTAAAACAAATACTTGACAAACCCTGACTTCAAGCAGGATCATACCCATACATCTGGATCCATTTCAAGGTGCCTAACTTAAATGCTAGGAGCCCTAGCCAGCTTGGCTCAGTGGATAAAGTGTTGGCCTGTGGACTGAAGGGTCCCAGGTTCGATTCTGGTCAAGGGCACACGAGTAGGTTGCAGGCTTGATCCCCAGTAGGGGGCGTGCAAGAGGCAGCTGATCAATGATTCTCCCTCATCATTGATGTTTCTATCTCTCCCTCCCTCTCCCTTCTTCTTTGAAATCAATAAAAATATATTTTTTAAAAAATGCCAGGAAAGAAAACAGCAGGGCCATTTCCCTTGATTTAATAAAGGGCTTTCTTGATTTACCACACTTACTAATACATAAGTCCCATCTAAACTTGAAAAAGGACTAACATAGTGAAAAATATAGGACCCAAGTAGGGTTCCCATGTATATTTTAGAACAAACTCAGAATGCCATCATTTCAAACTGAAGTGAATCCATATAAAAACAGATGACCCTAAGATCTAATTTGTTAATATGCCACTTGTAAAAAAAAACAAAAACAAAAACCACACACACTAAAAAACCACAAAAACACACACGCTATATCCCCCTTTCTTCAAGATTCTTTCTATAAGTAACCTGGAATACACTAAAATATAATTACTGCCAAATGAGTGATCAAATCATTTTAATCTAATAAGGTAATGTTATAAGAGTGATAGGTGATATGAAGTATAAAAAAACAAGATCTGGCCCTGGCCAGGTAGCTCAGTTGATTAGAACATCATCCCAGTATTCCAAGGTTTGGGTTCTATCCCCAGTCAGGGCACATACAAGAAGCAACCAATGAATGCATAAATAAGTGGAAAAACAAACTGATGCCTCTCTCTCCCTCTCAAATCAATAAATAAAAATTAAAAAAAAATTATTCAGAGAAGAGAGACACTGACCCTCAAACTTGAATATCCTGGTCTATGTGCCATAAATTGAAAAAGATGCTTAAGGTTTGGAATAGTTATCCTACCTGCGGTTCACTGTAGTATCAGGCTCATATTATCCCCTTCAAATGAATACTAAACCTTGTAGAGCTTAGCGTCAGAGAGACCTGAGTCAGCTCTGCTATATGCTAGCCACTTGAATTCGAATGTTCTTTAACCTTCCTGAATCCGTTTCCTCTTCTGTGAGATACACATCCACAGATTTTCCTATCCCTCTGCCAGTCTTAAAAAGATGAGAATTATCACACAGTCAGCATGGGAAACAGTTACTTACTTCTTTATCTAGTGTTCGAAACATCTGGTGGATCACACTTTCCAAAAAAAAGGTCATGGCTTCCCAGTGCACAAATGAAGGTGAGAAGATGGAGCAGAGGCCGCCTTCTCCAGTTCCAGCTATAGGAAAACAGGGTTTTGAAACACACGCACACACGCGCACACACTCACACACACACACGCACGCACACTCACACGCACACACACGCGCACACACTCACACACGCACACTCACACACGCACACGCTCACTCACACACGCACACACGCACTCACACACACACGCACGCACACGCACGCACGCACGCACACACTCTCACACACACACACACTCACACACACACACACAACAACTCCAGGTAGGATCACAGAAGACACAAAGACAATGAGGCCTCAGAGACTACTTGGTAATTTCCCAGTTGAAGGAACAGAATAATCTAACCCCTCAGTCTAGAAAAAGAAAAAAAAAAAAGGAAAAGGAGTCCCTATCCTGCTTACAATGAGCTGTCTGAATTGAGCTCTCTGAGCCTTATCTATAAAACCACTTTGAGTACTGAATAAGAATCTATATATATAAAAGGCCAAGCGACCGGCTGACTGGCCAATCAGCCAACAGGTATGACGCACACTGACCACCAAGGGGCAGACACTCAACGCAGCGACTTTGCAGAGTGCCCTCTCGCACTCCAGGACCCCCGGGGATGTTGGAGAGCTGGTTTCAGCCCAATCCCTGCAGGCCAGTCTGAGGGACTCCACCTGCTGAAGGGATCCTGCTCACTCTGCAGATGCCCCACGTGAGGCCGGCTGGGGAGGGACCAATGGAGGTTGGCTCCAGGGTGTGTCCAGCCCGTCTTGCCCAGTTCTGCCCCAACAGCCACCTTCTAATTAATTTCCTTTCAATGTACATGAATCTGTGCACCAGGTCACTAGTATAGATATAAGCATCAAGAACAGCCCTAGCTGGTTTGGCTCAGTGGATAGAGCTTCGGCCTGCAGACCAATGGGTCTCAGGTTCAATTCCAGTCAAGGGCATGGACCTCGGTTGCAGGTTTCTCTCTGGCCTGGGCCCTGGTCAGGGAAGGTGCAAGAGGCAACCAATCAATGTTTCCCTCATATCAATATTTCTGTCTTCCCCTCTCTCTAAAAATCAATGGAATAATATCTTCGGGTGAGGATTAAAAAACAAAACAAAAACAAACAAACATACAAAAAAACAGTGCTTGACCAATTAGAGACAATTGATAAATATTAAGTTCTCTCTTCCTCCCTCTTTATAATCTGTCCATGGGAATCTAAGTAATTAAGATATTTAAGACCATAAATAATCCTTCCAACAAAGAGCTGACATAAGATCAAAAAAATACTGCTTCACATGCAGTAGCCTCTGAACAATTGCAAGGGCTATGGCTAGAGAACTGTGCCACCTCCAAGTTCACAAGTGTCATCAAGCCACATCACTCACACAGCAGGCACAGGCAGAAAGATTTACACACTTTCCTTGCTTCCATTAGTGCTCCCATTTATTATCTTCATCTTGATGCAACATTGAGCCTCTGCAAACATTCGAGTTACCTGATACCAAGGACCTTCAGAGTCAATTGTGAATATGCAAAACAGAATGCTAAATCCCATTGTCAGGTAACTAATGTACATGGTAATTGATGATTACCATGGACCTTTCTAAAGCAGTTATTTACGGCCCTTTCCTGCTTTATTATCCCTGTTGCCTATGCACTAATGACAAGACAGAAGATTTAGAGAACAAAGAAATTACCTTGCTTATGCATTTGGGTAGAGGGGGGTGATTTTGATTTTATATAAAGTGGCATTTCCCAGAGGTTTTGAGGTGGCTAAGTGGGAAGTCCCTGTACTGCTCCTCTTATGTCTGAATAACAGCACATTCTTTCTGAGTTTAGGAGTGGTGCTATGCAAAGCTTGGTTGAAAAGCTTTAAAAAGGTCTAGACATGCAATTTAAGATAGTACCTGAAGTAAAGTAAAAAAATCAACAATAAACAATTAGTTGATTCTGTGAAAAAGGAAAAACAAAGGCAAAACTGAACGTGGCTTTATCTAATTTAACCAGATTAAAAATGTAGTGTTATCTGCTTTCTCAGTGTGCAAATGGAGTCTCACTCCCTAGAATGGAACTGGGCAGTGAGCAAAGCTATTTTTGAATACTATTAGCATATTGTTTTGAAGTGTGACTCAGAAGGTTTATTTTCTATGGATAGCTTTGATACAATATTTCACTAATGTTAAGATATTAAAATTTAAATTACAGTTCAACGTAACCCATATGGCTCAGTTGGTTGAAGCATTGTCCCATGTACCGAAAGGTTGCGGGTTTGATTCCCATCAGGGCACATACCTACACTGTGGGTTTGATCTCTGATCTGGGCACCTACGGGAAGGCAACTGATGGATGTTTCTCTCTAACATCAATGTTTCTCTCTCTAAAATGAATAAGCATGTCCTTAAGTGAGGATTAGAAAAAAAACAACTTACAGTTTATGGATCCAGTATCAACAGAAGTTGACAGCTGATACTTTAGCCATTCCCCAGCCATCTGGAAACTAGTCTTGGGATCCAAACGACATGCTAACCTCATTACCTCTCCTTGTTGGGCCCGGGAGGCTGCCAAGAGAAAGACATGAGTCGATAACTGGTATATAATAGGTACTTAGTTAATGTTCATTCATTTATCCATTCCAGGGGGGAAATGTTGGAAGAGACTCTTGTTTTGCAGACTTGTGCTTTGAATGTAACAAATGTTCAATGAAGCTTTGTTAACAAATCCAGACATTTTAAAAAACAAATTATCTCTGGAAGGTGCCCTATCAGTTAGATCCCGTAAATGGCAAACAAAAAATGGTCTCCCATTTCTGTTGGAATGAAAAGATGAGGTTGGTACAGATATAAAATGGAGACTGCTGTGGAAAACAGCCTGGCAGTTCCTCAAAACATTAAACATGAAATTGCCACATGATCCAGTAATTCCCTTCCTAGGCATACACCCAAGAGAAATAAAAACATATGTACACTAAAAAACTTGTACACTAGTGTTATAGCAGACTAGAGGCCCGATGAAATTCATGAAATTCGTACAAGGGGCTCGGCCCTTGTAGCCCTGGCTTCATCCGGAAGGTCGTCTGAAAGGATGTCCAGAAGATTGTTCGGCTGTTCGATCTCATTAGCATATTATGCTTTTATTATTATAGATTATTCTAAATAGCCAAAAAGTGGAAACAGCTCAAATTTCCATCAATTTATGAATGAATGAGTAAAATGTATATATTCATAAAATAAAATATTGGCAATATAAAGTAATGAAGTACCAATACATGCTATACCATAAATGAATATTAAAAACATTAGGCTAAGTGGACGAAAGCAGTTTCAAAAGATCACATCTATAATAATAAAAGCGTGCATCGGGCCTCTAGTATTGTGTAAATTCCATTTATATGAAATGTTCAGAATATAGAAAGTGAATTAGTGGTTTCCCAAGGCTAGGAAAAAAGGGGATTGGGAGCTGACTGCTAATGGGTACGGAGTTTCTTGGGGTCATAAAACTGTCCAAAATTTATTGTGGTGATGGATGCACAACTCTGAAAATACTAAAAACCATTAAATTGTATACTACAAGTGGGTGAATTGTATGGTAAATGAATTACATCTCAATAAAGCCAGCTTTGCCCAGTGGGTAGAGCATCAGCCTGCAGACTGAAGGGCCCCGGGATCAATTCCAGTCAAGGACATATGCCTGGGTTGCAGGCTCAATCAACAGTAGGGGGCGTGCAGGAGGTAGCCGACCGATGATTCTCTATTATTGATGTTTCTATCTCTCTCTCCCTCTCCCTTCCTTTCTGAAATAAATAAAAATATATTTTAAAAAAATCAATCTCCAAAGGTAGTGTGTGTGCATGCACCTAGGCTTGAAATCAGTGCAATCCCAGCACCCTCTGAAATGTGAGACTAAACAGGCAGCTGTTCAAATTTAGGGCTCTTTAATATAGAACCCCAAGGGTCATGCACCATGATTCACAACACTAGATGCCATTCTGAGACGACTGGGAGACATTCCAGGTCACTTACAGTTGAAGAAAGCATTGAAGTCCTCATCGCTATCAAAATCAAATCGAGAGTATTCACAGCTGGGGCTATCTGTTTTAGAAGGAAAGCCCATCTGGAAAGAGAAAGATAGTTGGTATAAGGGATGAAAATGGACCTATTAAGAGTCTTGAACTCCCGGAATTCAAGCATTAAGAAGAGTTAGGGTTTACATGAGACATTTTATGATAAATAACTAGGTATGGTCCTTCCACCATGTGAGGACACAGTGAGAAGATGGCCACTATGGACCAGGAAGTGGGTTTCCATCAGAACTGAGTCTGTCGGCCCCTTGATCATGGACTTGCAGCCTCTAGAACTGTGAGAAATAAATGCCTCTTGTTCATGAAAAAATAAATAACTGCTTCTGGTCTATCTCACGTCAACAATTTGGTCCCAGTTCCAATAATCCTAAGAGCGGCAGAAAAGAGGACGTCTACTTGATACTTTCTTTCAGGTTCCTCAAAGAGAATTAAATTATGGAATTTATTAAGGGTCTGAGTATAAAAATGCCTCACGACAGAGGGCTAACACAGCATGAAGTAAGTAAAAAAGAACTGAAAACTATCTGCTACTTAAATGCTGGACCCTGGGAATAAGCATGGAACTTTTTCTTATGTTTCATTCAAAAAAGGAATAAAGACTATGGCAAACAATTAGGACACATTGGTACGTGCTAGGTGAATTCCTTGAAGAAATAAAGGGACTCTTGAATGGGTCCCATTCTCTAATTTTACAAACCAAGATTAAGCATCTGTACTAGTAAGAGTCCTTAGCAGATCTCAGGGAATTCATAAGCAACTCTACTGAGATAGTGAGCAGTCTGCTTTCACTCTCCCTCTCTTTTTACTCATCTTCCTCTCATTTGACCTTCATATCAGTACTTCCTATTGGAGCCTTCTTCACTCGACCCTCCTTCCTGCTTTTAACCTCTGAAAAGCAATTACCTCATTGTATGGTCATGGCCACTGCTCTTGTCCTATCGCTTCTTTTATCTAGCATCTAGCCCAATATTGGTATATAAGTGCTCCAAGATAGAAACAGTAGATATTATAACCAGTATGGACTGCTTTCTTCTTGTGGAATAAGAGAATATGCCCAAGGAAGGGATGGCAGTAACCAAGGCAGCATTGTCAATGGTGCCAATTTAAGCCACATTATGTGTACTTATCTATATTCCACCTGTTCAGGTTTCCACTGCATACCTTGACCACGTTTGTCATAGAAGCACGAAGATATTTTGGTATCATTGCTAATAGCAAAGGGTCACGGGACAGGATCTCATGCCGAAAGAGGGCTCCCCAAGTCATTTGAGTTGAAGAGCGTAGAAACTAAAGGGGGGAGAAAAAAGTAAACCTGTTTAAGGATTTGGATTTTATATAACCAAGATTATTACTTAGCTCAGTAATTATCAACTATATTTTCTCATGAAAATAAACCTCTATAAAAACTTTGAACTGCCCGTACTGTAGTACATCAGTAATGACCACTCATTATGAACCACACATTAATAAGACTGTGGGTTAGGTGAAATTCCTGGAGTGTTAACCGAAATCTACCCCTTTCTCGTTTATGCAAGAAAGGTTGTAGGAATGCCAGGGTAGTATTACAAGAAAAATCTTGAGTTGGATGCAATTAATTTGTATTAAAATATCTTTAGTAGTCAATTGCCTGGAATATACCTCACATCTGATTGAGCATTATCAAAATAATGTTAGCTGGGGGAAAGCTGCTGACCTTGATGGTTTAATGCTGGTTCAAGAAGAAGATTCAGCAAGTCTCTTAATGATACTGTAGTTATTTTCTAAGGCCGTACGAGTTATGTTTTATATATGAGCTGCTGATTACTTTAGGCCATAGTGCTTTGTTTTGGCTTACCTAACTCAAATTTCAAAAAGTTACCTGCATAATGTTTACCTGACTTGGATGCGTTGTGAAAGCAAGAAAAGATTCCAGGTATTTTCCAAAGTTTGCTGGTGTTTCTACATTAGAATCCACACCCTGTAGGACAAAAAGTCCATTACATTAATGATGTTGATTAGGGGAGGGGAGTGGGAAGAGTGGAATAACAAATACAGATAAGTTAAATCCTCCAAAATTTCAGTTTTGAAATGACTGTATACTTCCTTGTGGTCTAAGAAAGACCTCATTTCAAGGGCTAAAAAACAGGAAAGCCGCTTTACTTCCTTAATCATAATCATTAAAACTCATCTGCCCATGACAGGTGTGGCTCAATTGCTTGGAGTATCATCCCATACACTGAAAGATGGCGGGTTTGGTTCCCGGTCAGGGCACATACCCAGATTGTGGGTTTGATCTCTGGTCAGGATGCATATGGGAGGCAACCAATCAATGTCACCTTGATCTCTCTCTAAAATAAATAAAAAAACAAACACACTCCGTAGTCAAATAGTAAAACAAAAGAGTATTCATTTCAGAAATCACAGAAAGATATCCATATTATTTATTTCTGAACTATTCACATCTCTGTGACCCATTAAATAATCACTCCATGGTACATGTCTTACATCTGAAGCTCTATCCTCTATCTATTCAAGCTACCAAGAAAAGGTATAACATAAAAGATAAATGTCTGTCCCAGTATTCTATCTTTCAAGTTATAAGACCAAGTATTAAATATTTCCATAAAGATAGGTATTTCTAGGTAAATCAGACTAAAGTTTCCTTTAATGATCCAACAATAGATCCTTTAAATTTGGTAAAAGGATTCTTATTCAAACCCATGTTTCATAATCTAATAGGACTTTAAGGGTTAATGTACTCAGCAGACTGATGTTTTGTAAGTACCAAAATTCACAAGAATAACATTATTGAATTATGGAATAACATATGTGAATGTTTGCTCTTATTAATAGTAATTGATTTGTTAAAAGAAATTTATATCATTTAAACTCTGTTAAAAGAATTTAATCTATAGAACCACATGAAATAATCTATACGCAATGCTCCATATGAGGCTAAAATCAATGGCACGTGTCAGCCCTAACACAAATATAATTTTCTAAAAGCTCTCCTCACCTGGCCAGCATGGCTCGGTGGTTGAGCGTCGACCTTGAACCAGGAGGTCACAGTTTGATTCCCGGTCAGGGCACATGCCCGAGTTGCGGGCTCAACCCCTAGTGTGGGGCATGCAGGAGGCAGCCGATCAATGATTCTCTCTCATCATTGATGTTTCTATCTCTCTCTCCCTCTCCCTTCCTCTCTCTGAAATAAATAAAAATATATTTTAAAAAATTAAATTAAATTAGAAAAAATAAAAGCTCTCCTCAACTGGCCCTGAAATGCTTCAGAAAGTAAGTGCTCACCAGCAATGCACAAAGCTGATTGCCCAGAGCACACAACACCTGACAAAGTCTTTTCAGGAAGACATAGTGTTTTTCTACCAAGCCTCCTCCGTCAGCAGTCCTGTAAGATGAGAAAACAGTGTGATTAGTTGCACATCAAGAGAACCAAAGAGATTCCCATCAAATGGCATTGTATATGGTCTATATTGCAACATTTAAATTTGTTATTAAAAAACAAAACCAAAAATACCCTCCAAACACTGAAAGAAGGACGGAAAAAAAAATAGCGTTCAATGCAATTTCATCCATCAAGAGACACTCTAATTTGGGTAATTTATATGGTCCTTGAATATTCTGGAATAGTGACATAAACTCTGAGCGTGACTCCATAGAAGAATGTATATACTTCTATTCATAAAAAGCTGCACAAAGCCCCAGCCGATTTGGTTCAGTGATAGAGCATCGGCCTGCGGACTGACGGGGCCCAGGTTTGATCCCAGTCAAGGGCACATGCCCAGGTTGGGGGCTCGATCCCTAGTAGGGGGCGTGCACGAGGCAACCAATCAATGATTCTCTCTCATTTGATGTTTCACTCTCTCTCCCTCTCCCTTCTCTCTAAAACCAATAAAAATATATTAAGAAAAAAAGAAGGAAAAAAAAGATGCTCTACATATCATCAGAGAAATGCAAATTAAAGATACCACTGTACACCTATTAGAATAGCCAATTATCTAACAATAAAAATAGCAAATGCTATCAAAGGTGTGGAGCAACAGAAACTCGCATTAACTGCTGGTAGGAATGGTACACCCACTTTGGAAGACAGTTTGATAGTTTCTTACAAAACTAAGGATACTCTTACCATATAATCCAGCAATTGATATAAATTCATTGGTATTTACCCAAAGGAGTTGAAACCTTGTGTTCACACAAAGGCCTGCGTTATGTTTATAGCATGTTAACCTTGGATGTTTATAACAGTTTTATTCATAATTCCCCAAACCTGGAAGCAGCCAAGGCGTCCTTTGATAGGTGAATGGATAAATAACCCTGATACATCTGACATTGGGGTATTATTCAGTGCTCATAATCCATAGAACGTACACCACGTAGAAGAGTAAACGCTAAGGTAAACTAGGGAGTGTGGACGATTGGATGTGTCAGTGTAGGTTCATCAGTTGTAACAAATATGCCACGCTGGTTAGTGAAGTTGCTAATGGGGGAAGCTGCTCAAGTGTTGGGATGGGAGGTGTATGGGAAATCTCTGTACCTTCCCCTGAATTTTGCTGTGAACCTTAAATTGCTCTAAAAAAATAAAGTCTTGCCTGGCAGGCACAGCTCAGTGGTTGAGCGTCTACCTGTGAACCAGGAGGTCACAGTTCGATTCCTGGTCAGTGCACATGCCCGAGTTGCAGGCTTGATCCCCAGTGGGGGGGGGGGGGGGGGTGAGCAGGAGGCAGCCAATCAATGATTCTCTCTCATCATTGATGTTTCTACCTCTCACTCCCTTTCCCTTCCTCTCTGAAATCAATAAAAATAAAAATATATTAAAAAAATAAAGTCTTTAAAAAACTATAATAAAAGCATAACTTTGTCTAATTTTTTAGTTCAAATCTGCAATCCCTTATCTGCTCTTTTTAAACTCACCCCCCATGGACACAGACAGGAAGGGGGTGAGGGCCTGTGCTGGGGGGTAGGAACGACCAGGGAGAGGTCAATGGGGGCAAAAGGAGACATATGTAATACTTTAAACAATAAAAAATTTAATAAAATAAAACTGACCTGTTATGATGTACAACTATTACAGTAATAAGAATTAATAATGAACAGTGGGGACAGCAGCCATATCAGCTGTGTTCTGGAGGCAGTAGAGTATAATGTAAAAAGCGTAGGCCTTCAGGTAAGCAAGACCTAGGCTCTAGTGATATTGAAGGGCAGGATGGCATTACGGTTCCAGTGCAGGCTTTGGAGTCTGCTTGCTTGGGTTAGAATCATAGCTTTGCTAACCAGTATTAGTAGCACAGAGATAGGACACCTTAGGGTGAATGTCATGGTCTCTATAGAACTAATGGGTCTTGGAGACAGAACCTATAGTGGCTACTCAAAAGAAATGTCACTCCTTTAATTAACGGGACCCCTTAAAAACAGAGCTGTAGTCTCCATAGGAAAGAAAGTCATCATAACTGTATTAGAAGAGGATGTAGGAGATTTTAAGTAACACATATGTGTCGCACATCTTTTCACTTATCCTTGGGACCAAGAATTAGTGAAGAGTATTGAAAAGAGGGTGTTGCAACAGTTTCAACTATTTGTAAGACACAGTTCTATGTGACTCCCTGGTAAGAAACACATTATCAGGAAATGCTTTAATATTTTCCAGAGCAGCCCTGGTTTGGCTCAGTGGATAGAGCATCGGCCTGCGGACTGAAAGGTCCCAAGTTCGATTCCAGTTGGGGGCACATGCCCGGGTTCTGGGCTCGACCCTCAGTGGAGGGCATGAGGCAGTCGATCAATGATTCTCTCTCATCACTGATGTTTGTTTCTCTCTCTCTCTCTCTCTCTCTCTCTCTCTCTCTCTCTCTCTCTCTCTCCCCCCCCCCATTCCTCTCTGAAATCAATACAAATATTTGGGGGGAAAAAATCTTCCAGAACAATTAGAAGAAAACAAGCAGAGTCATTATTTTAGGACATTGACTATGTTTATAGGTTTATGCACACATTTCTCATTGAACACATTGTTCCTGCGTTTTCCAAGAGCCTCAACACTTCAGGTATTAATTACTCTGATAAGAAGATCAGGGAGGAGTGTCTGAAGTTCTATAACCAGGCAGGCCCTGGGACCATATCTGCAGGGTACATATCTAAGCACTCTCAGGCCTGGTCACCAAGGAGACTAGGAGGCTTGGGATCATCAGAAGCAGACAAAGAGAATCATGGAGATGAGTTGTCTGGGGGATAATGGGGAAAACTGAAAGTGAGTGGGTGCTGAGTTAGTGGCCACGACTTATTTCCAGTATAAGGTCTTCAAAAAGATTCAATAGTCCCTTGAAGGTTGCCTGATTTTTTTTTTTTTATTGTCTAAAGTTTTACATATGTCTCTTTTTCCCGATTGAGCCATTCCCACTCCCGAGAGCAAGCCCCCACCGCCCCAGTGTCTGTGTCCATTGGTTATGCTGATATGCATGCATACAAGTCCTTTGGTTGATCTCTAACCCCAAGGTTGCCTGATTTTTTAATTAGAAACACTATCAATGGACTGCTAGCATCTAGACAGGAACCTCAGATATATCCAAGTATGATACAGAATAACAAAGGAATTAGAAAAAACAGAAAAGTAGATACTCACTGTGCAGCAGAGAGTATATAATGCATAGCAACATCTCCAAATAAGACCATTAAGGGCTTCCGGTCTTCCAACTTGCCCTAGACCCAATTTTAGGAAAACACAGGTAATAGAAAAACTATATTATTAAAAGCCTCCAAGTACTAACATCTTCTTACCTATCTAATCAAATATACTGACTTCATAATTTCTCTTATAGCCCCCAGATTGACTGAACACCAGAGCAAAGCCAGCTTTTTAAAACCTAATCTGGATAAAACTTATATTTTTAAATGTGTGGGCAATAGTGCTGATATGAAAGATAAATAAGTTACATCTGATGATAGAGTTCCTATGGAGAAAAGAGTCATGGTCCTTATTGTTAGTCAAGACAGATAAAAAGCCAGTGCAGCCATCATCTAAGATTCTTTGACACAAACACTGAGTTTTAAACTTTATTTCTTAAGTGTGAAGAGGTAAGATTCACAGCTGTTTCGAGAACCAAGTAGCCTGACAGACCTCTGTATATTCTGCTGATAAATCCCCAGAATATTGGCAAACTGTTGTCCAAAGGGGTTGAAGGGCCCTAGCTGGTTTGGCTCAGTGGGTAGAGTATCAGCCTGCAGACTGAAGGGTCCCGGGTTCGATTCCGGTTAAGGGCACATGTACAGGTTGTGGGCTTGATCCCCATTAGGGGGAAATGCAGGAGGCAGCCGGATCAATGATTCTCAGTCATCATTGATGTTTCAATCTCTCTCTCCCTCTCCTTTCCTCTCTGAAAATAATAAAAAATATATTTAAAAACAAAACAAAACAACAACAAAGGGGTTGAAGGTAGGTAGTTAGTTGGTATCAAGGAAAAAACAACACCACCCAAACCTTTAAATGTCTTTCTGCCACAACAATTAAGCGCCCCCCTCAGAGACTGCACGGATAAGCGTCAGTTGGAAGTGGTAACTTACTTTTCTGCTCACTGCAATGAGAAGACACTCGGCTGCTCCCAGCTGAAGCTCCTGCTCGCTGAGCAGCAGGCACAATACCTCCAGGAGCCTGCAGTTCTCCGCAGTGATGTGGCTCATGGACACCCAGTCAATGTAGCCTGCCAGGGTGTTTAAGGCTGCAACTCCTACTCGACAGTTTGCTTGAGCCTGAATGAAAAGAAATAACTTTTTGACCAATAAGTCCTCACTCACAGACAAGAAAGCAGTGGTTATACACCTGAGCTCCTTCTATTTTCTAATTCTAAAAAGAAAATGATTTTTTTAAAAAAGTACTCATGTAACATCACGTTTTTTTCCTGATGAACACATTCATTTCTCAAACACCAGCAGTCTCAATATATCAATAAGACCATATTGATATGTGAGTCCATTATATTTCCTACAAGAAATCTCAAATATTGTAATTTTAACTTCCTTCCACCTTCGCTCAATGATCAAATAAACCAAGTCTGAGGTCACCCTCCACTAGGTGGATACATCCTGTACCTGAAAGCCTCAAAGAAGTCTCCTTCCAAAGCCACAAAGAGCTCTTACCTTTGGCTCCTGAGAATTATCTGTCTTCTGAAAGAAAAGAAGTATAAGGATCCAATGTTTTTAATGAGCAAAAGGCTATGAAATAACTTTCCATCCCCATAATCAAGGTCCTCAAATAGATTCTCAAATATAGACTCAACTTTCAATCTTGGAAAGAATACAACTTTACTAAGAACATATAACTGATATTCCTCCTAAGAAGAACAGGTTACTTTAATTTTAGCAATATGACAAAAAGTTATTATTTAAAGAGCTTACACAAATTTGTTAGAACATTCAGAGCCACAAAGACAGTTTCAAAGCGCATGATTTACAAAGAAATACAACCAAAAGATGAACAACAAATAAGGCTCAATATTGCTAGTGATGAAAGAAATACAGTTTAAAACAAAGTATTAGCATGTTTTTTAAATTAAAAAAATAAAAAGACAAATTATAATTGGCAAAGGTATATTGAAATGATATAATGCTAATGGAAAAAAGCAAGAAGCAGAATTAAATCAATATAGCCTGGGGAGGGGGCGGGAGTGGGAAGGAGGGGATCAATGGCGGGGGTGGGGGGGGGGACATCCATAATACTTTCAACAATAAAGATAAATTTTAAAAAATTAAATCAATACAATTTATGACCACATATGGATGGACATATAGGGAAAATATGTACACAAAAATATTAGATGCTAAACAGATCAAAATAATGTCTTTTCAGTAAATATACAATTATAACTGATTTTTTACCTTTATATCCCAAATTCTGTAAAAATATTACATGTTTATAATTTACAAGTATATAAAAATAATATTGTCCCGAGGAACTTCTGAAATTAAAATTAAGAGTAACTCCTGAAGACCATTAAAGGAAAAATAATACAAGCAGGAATAACAACTTGTAAAATAGATAAAACTTACCACCATTAGGACAATAAAGAACTTGTTTTACAATTCCTTTTCTCAATTATAAAAAATATTTTCATAAAGAACAAGTATTAAGCCTCCATTAGTAGTGTTCATGTAGATGTGTTAATGGGGTAGAACCCTCTCACCAGCATCTACTAATGCTGCCCAAGGAGGAAAGGGACCCAAGTGACAACAGCCAAGTCCAGCCTTTACTCTCCACTCCTACAAATCCTTCATTCCTGTTTGGATCCTCCACGCCCCTGGGACCAGTGCAGGAGCCAGGTGATGGGACAGGGAAAGTGAGCCTACTCATCCCATCACTGTTTACCATTCAACCTACTCTCCAATTGGGAAGGTGAAGGGCTGGAAGCAGACAAGCAAACTGAGAAGTTCGAGGTACAAGACATGGCTCTTGGTGTGCTCTGGTCCTGGGCACAAGTGGTGGCACAGATAAAGAAAACGGAAAGTGGGGCTAAAAAACACACACCACAGTAGATGTTTCTAACGTGTGTCAGATTATCGCCAATAATCTGTCCTGGCAGGTTGGCTAGATTTCCAGGGCAACTAAGTATCCATAATTTGTTCTCCTCCTAGGGGTTAAATCTCCCAGGGAAATGAAAAAGAATACCTCAATCACCCTCAATACACCTAGGTTTCTAAATACAAGTTTATTTCCTTGATATTTTCTTTTGAAAAATCTTGGGGAGAAATTTTTGGGGAAAAAGTCCACTCTAGTAAAAAGAATGGGGCTTGAATTCTATGAAAACCATTTATTAGGGGGGTCTTTAATAATTACCCTCTGAGCCTGTTTTTCTTATCTGTAAAATGGAGACAATATTTTCTGACTCTTAGGGTTGGTTTTGAGGATTAATAATATATAAAGTACAAACAGGGCCAAGGTGGGGCAAAAGTAGGTTACAGTTGTTTTGGAAAATAATTAATAAATAATAATACAAGAATAAACTCAGTTTCTGTACTCGCAATTGTAAACCTACTTTTGCCCCATCTTGTAATGGTATATATTAGGTATTCACTGTTAGTTCCTCCCCACCAAAGCAGCTCATAGCACCTTCTCCCACTTGTGTTAATGTCTAGTGCTTCTCTGAAAATAGATCCAATGAAGCTGTTAGAGGCATAAAAAATACACAAAAAAAACCCCCACTAATATTTAATTCAACCTATTTTGTGAAATAAGTACATATGAGAATTCTAGATCAGGGTTTTTCAACTCAGTACTTTTGACATTTTGAGTTGGATAATTCTTTATTGCAGGGGCTGTGTATTATAGAATGTTTAGCAGCATCCATGGTCTCTACCCACTAGATGACAGTAGGAATCCCTACTTGTGACAACCTGGGGGGCTAAATTGCCCTCTGGTGAGGACATTATGTTAGATTAACTTTTATACTGCCTTCCTCTGAAGGCTCTCTACTAACAATGAAAATGGTTAGAAAGAGAGTACCTGGCTTGCCCTTTTCTGCAGGAAGGGACAATTAAAATTAAGAGTAATTCTATCTCATCAGGAAGAACAAAATACCAAGAAGCACGCAGTCAAGATGAATAAAACTTGGCAGTTTACACTACAAATGGGACCAACACTAAATGAGACCTTAAATTTCAACCGGGATACTACCCTGACCTATTAGATATCTGGGCTTTCAAATATTAAGAATTAACCTTCATTGTTATACTATTTAAAAACATTTCTCACTATAAAAGGAATTATTTTTTCCCAATACACTTGGAAACTAAACTCACTGACCCGAGTTTCTTAGAAAATCAGTTCTTAAACAAAACAAAAAAATCAGTTGTTTTTTCTGCCACCTTTTCTTTTTTGCCCATAAAATGGCCTCTTCTTTTGCTGAACTAGACACCTCAGTTCCTTGTTCATTTGAACGTTAAACAAAAAAACACTCATTACAAAACACAACTTCAGGGAGGTGGGCTATTCCTTACCACTTGCCGGTACTTGTTGACATTTTCCTGAAGTGTGTTAAGTAGAAAACTGAAGATCCTTTCCATGTTCTGGGTTAATGTTTGCTGGATGTCCCTTCTTCTCTGAAAGGGCAGCGTATGAAAGGTCACTACATCCTCTGCCAGTCGCAAAAGGATGAACATCACTAATTCTGTCTGTGTTTCCTGCATTAACAGAAATAAGCTAGTTACATTAAACATCTTTTCATTATAGGTTTGTCTAAAGGCTCTTTTCTGTTGACAAAGCAAACAAATAAACAAAATCCCGCCCTGCCCTGACTGGGTAGCTCAGTTGGTTAGAGCATCGTCCCAATAAGCCAAGGTTGTGGGTTCAATCCCCACTCAGGGCACATACAAGCAGCAACCAATGAATGCATAAATAAGTGGAACAACAAACCAATGTTTCTCTCTCTCTCTCAAAGCAATCAATAAAAATAAAAATAAACCTCTGAAGAACAACAACAAAAAAAAGAAAAAGGTACAGCTGTATTTCATACCCCTTGTTTGGAAAGAGTGTCCAATTCTATTAGCATGTCAGGCCAGTGCTGTGGCCACTCCCGCTTAATCATTTCTACTACAATTCGAGACAGAACGTCTTTAATATGGTTCTCCTCTTCTAAGATGTTCAGTGTTCCCTGAAAAAGAACAAGAGTTATTAAGAGGTCTGCAAGATTGAATTCAAGGGAAAAACTGGGCCATAAAAGTGGGGAAACTCATCAAGAGGCCTGCTTTTAAACTAAACAGAATAAACCAACCTGTTTTCCATGTCTGAGTCACTTGTCCTGCGTTCTTGCTAATTACTCTCCCCACTTAAAGCTTAAGTGAGGGTTGCACTAGCTTATAAAATGGCTGTCACACAGAGTAAGGAAGACATCATTGTTCTCCTTTAGGAACTGAAGAGAATCTCATATTGATTGTTCCGTTTTGTAAGAAAGCCAGGGTGAAGAATATGAAATAAGTACATTGAGGGGCTGAAATCTGGAGAGTTAGGAGGCGCCCGAAATATTTTAGCAATAGTTCTAGTATTAGGAAATAGAAAGACTGCTACTGGGACTCTCCTTTGTTTGATATCAAGATTAATGATGCCCTGGCTGGTGGGACTCAGTTGGTTGTAGTGTCATTCCCAACACCGAAAGCGTGTGGGTTTGATTCCCAGCCAGGGCATGTGCAGAGGCAACCACTCAATGCTCCTCTCTCACACATCTGGGTTTTTTTGTTTATTTTATATATATATGTACATATATATATATGTATATATATATGTGTGTATATATATATATATGTGTGTGTGTGTGTGTGTGTGTATATATATATATATATATATATATATATATATATATATATATATATTTTATTGATTTCAGAGAGGAAGGGAGAGGGAGAGATGGAAACATAAACGATGAGGAGAATCCTTGATCGGCTGCTTCCTTCACGTCCCCTACTGCAACCTGGGCATGTGCCCTTGACTGGAATTGAACCATAGACCCTTCAGTCCACAGGCTGACGCTCTATCCACTGAGCCAAACCAGCTAGGGCTATTTGTTGTTTTACCAAGTTTTCCCACAACTAGCAAAAATACAAATGCTAAGTTAATTAATAGTTTTGAAGGGAATTTTTTTTCCTATTAAAGGCACCAGGCTTTGGGGATGAACAGAGGTAGAGATTCCACTTTTTATGACCTTTGTAAAAAAAAAGAAAAAAGGTTGTGGATCTTAAACATGTTTAAAGTCATATTCTAACTCCTGGAACAAATTCATTCTGCATATTTTTACTATTACTATCATACAGTACATTTGTGATGAATTATGATTTGTTGTGATGATGGTTCTTTTTACCTTGAATGTAACATTTAATATCATACAAAGCATGCTAACATATGAGGAACCATTGAGTTTTTACACAAATGCTATATGAAGAAGTCACTCTGTCTAAACTACCTTAGAAACACAAGTCTTCCAATCAACCATTCCTTACATTTTCAATCAGCTCCATGACACTGTTCTTCAGATAGACCTTCTCCAATCGAGACATGCTGTTCCACCGAAACCTGGCCACCAAAATTTATAAAGTCAACAGAACAGTCAACATTAAAAGTCTTCTCTTTATGAGACTAGCTTTGATTCTTGTGTTAGATTATGTTGGCAATTTCACTAAGAAATTATGCTTTTGATTAATTTGCTTCAAAGAACAGACAAAACAATCTACACTTAACCAAAATAATAACAACAGAAAAATTCTTGGGAAAGAGTTTTATACAGGCAATGATCTATTAATTGGAAACCAGAGGATTTGTGCACAGATCAGCTTTCGCCTTGATTTTCCTGACAGACAAAAGCAAATGTATTTACCTGGGACATCTTCAACAATACAGTTGTTTTTTGGAAAATACAATTTAGACATCACTAATTCCATTTCTGTGATGATTTACAAAGTCTTTTCTAAAAAAACTTTGAGGTCTGCTGCCATATAATAGGAACTCATTAAATGCTGGCTGAATAACTCAGTTAATATTTATAGAATGCTTAGTATGTACTATGCACTTTTCATGGACAAAGAAACTGAAGAAGAGAAAGGTTAAGTCCTGAATGAGAACAGCATGAGATTGTGATAACCCCTAGGGGACCAATCCTTTCTTCTAGGGGACTGTTCTTTTCTGCTCACCTAAAGAGCATCTCTATGAGTTATGTAAGAAATAAAGATTAGCTCTCTCATGGGCTTCAGTGGTAACATCCAAAAGCTCCTTACTTAACAACGTGTTCCAGGATCTGAAGGCCAAAATGTCTGACGATGGCAATTTGTGTTTTCTCAGCCAACCTCAAGCCACAGGGGACACAAACAGGGCACTTTTCTTTAAACTCTTCACAAAACTGAAAGAAGAAAAGTTAACATTTCCCTTAGGAGCCAGGAGTAGGGACTAAAAAAAGCATCATCTTAACTCAAACCTGAGCTACATTTTAAAGATAGAAAGTATAAATCAATTATGATGAGTAAAGACTGATAAACATTCCTTTCACTTTCATAGTTCCAGATATCCCATGCAATATCCGACTAATGTTGAAAAAAAAATCTGACCTAAAAGACTAAAAAATTATGTTATGCCCAACCAGTGCAGCTCAGTGGTTGAGCATCGACCAGGAAGTCAGGGCACATGCAGGGGGTTGTGGGCTCAATCGCCAGTGAGGGGCGTTCAGGAGGCAGCCAATTAATGATTCTCTCTCATCATTGATGTTTCTCTCTCTCTCTCCCTCTCTGAAATCAATAAAAAAATATTTTTAAAAAATTATGTTAGAGATACACCCCTGAAGCAAATGGGGGTGAAACAACAATTTCTAAGATATATTTTAAAAACTTTTGGTGGAGGAGTGGGAATAAAGCAAACGTAACATCTTTATAACAGCTGAGTTTATGCAATAGGTATACACAAAACAACTGCAGTATTCTCTCTACTTTTGTATCTATTTTTAATATTTCATAGTAAAAACAAATACAACCCAACTGTTTGATTCCAAATTCTGTGGCATACATCTACGATATTGTCAAGTTTCCTCTAAATGATGCTCACTGTGCATCACTTAAACTATGTAAACCATTTTTCCTACTGGTTATTTCACTTCTCATAGCCCACATACACTGCCCGATGCGGGAATATGCCCAAATTGCATGAGCATCCCCACTTGTATGAGCATCACAAGTCAGTCCCAGTAGCACAGCCGGGGACTCAAGAAAACTACTTTCAGGAAATCAAAGCGCCCTTGTATTTTAAAATGCAAAGTAAGTGGTGGAAGTTCATCATCGCGCAAAACAGCCTAAGAATGTCACGCAATAAGAAGCATGAGGACGTGTGAGAATTAGCCCAAAATACCCAAGACACACAAGAGGGTAGAAAGGGGTCTAACGTTTTAAGTAAAGGGGCACTATGGGGGCTGGAGCCTATTTAGGGCGGGTCGGGAGAGGGCTAGCGGGGAGACCATAAAGAAGGTAGGTAGCTGGCGATGAGTACCGGATGGACACGTGCGCCAGGGGAAGGCGAGGAGGTGAGGGGCTGGGGGGAGTAAGTGCAGCCAGCTGTGGGAAGGGTCAGGGTCGTGGTGCGAACATCAGTGAACAGAAGCGGGGATCGGGGGAGGAGAGGGCAGTGGGAAGCGGTGGTGAGAAAAGACCGCCAAAAGCAGCGAGTGGCCAGGGCGTCCCGGGAAAAGGGCAGGCGCGGCGAGCAGAGTAGGCTGGGAATGGGAAGAGGCGCGGAGGGCGGCGAGGGAAGGTCCCTCCGGGTTGGGGAGGGAGGTCCAAGGGCCACGTGAGCAGGAGACAAGCAGGGTTATGAGCTCAGGGGGGGTCTCGGGGCAGGCCCGGGGCGCCAGACCCCAGCTACCTTGAGGGCTTCCAGCCGATAGCGCTGGGTGGAGCTGGGGTCCATCATGACCGTCACCGCTTTCACCAGCTGCTCGCACAGCGCGTTCACTTGATCCATCGCCATGGCTACTGCCACGCGCCGCGAGAGCGCACGGTGGCTGGCCGGGAGCGCGAGGTATAGACAGCTCCCTGGCCGGGACCACACGCTAGTACCGGGCCGCGGAGGGCTGGGGAGGGAGGGGGGACAGCAGGAGGAGTAGCTGACGCTCCGGCGGGGAAAGAACCGCCGCTGCACACGCGCCCGACCCTCCACTGCGCACGCGCGGGCGGAAGTGGCGGCTCCCTTGTGACGGTTGCCCCGCGGTGGGCGGGGTAGGGGACGGAAGAGCTGCGGTGCGCAGGCGCGACAACGCCCTTCGCCGCGGGCGCGCGGTCCGATCTTGGTTAGCGGGGCCAGCTGTGGGGTTGGTCGGTGTTGCCGGAACCCTCGCGGCTGTGCGGGCCGCTGCCCCGACAACGGCCCTCTGCGACTCTTGGTCCTGACGGGGATCAACCTCTCGACACTGACTGACCGGCTCTGGGGAAGGGGACAGATATCCAGGACCCCTTCATCTTCCTCTAGACGCCGAGCCCGGCATTTTCGGCGTCCACCGTTGACAGTTTCGCCGGGCGTTTGCCACATTGGTAAGAGAATTCGGAAACTTTCGGGATCACTGCTAACAAGCTTTTTGTGTTGCTTTGGGTACTGGTTCATGATGTAGCAGTGGCTGGTGGCAGCATCGGGCCAAAATGACATGAAATAGAAATGCGTACGGAGAGATACGGGCCTGGTATTCTGTGAGAGGGTGTGCGTGTGCGTGTGCGTGTGTGCGTGTGCGTGTGTGTGTGTGTGTGTGTGTGTGTGGGGAGGGGGGGCGGCGGTGGGGGGGACTTTGTCTCCATAGCTCTTAGCCCTCCCTCTTCGCTTGTGCTTACCCGCCTCGGATGTACTGTCACCTGATGGGCACCAGACTTGTGTTGAACAGATTGGGATAAGTCGGGGTATTTATTTATTTATTTATTTTAAAGAGATGTTAAGACTTTTTTTTTTAAATATATTTTATTGATTTTTTTACAGAGAGGAAGGGAGAGGGATAGAGAGTTAGAAACATCGATGGGAGAGAAACATCGATCAGCTGCCTCCTGCACGCCTCCTACTGGGGATGTGCCCGCAACCAAGGTACATGCCCTTGGCCGGAATCGAACTTGGGACCTTTCATTCCGCAGGCCTACGCTCTATCCACTGAGCCAAACCGGTTAGGGCAAGTCGGGGTATTTAAACATTGCAGTGGCGACTTTGTGCCGCTTTGATCACCCGAAGCGCTATGTGACTTCACGGTAGTCTAACCCTTGTTCTGAAAAGAGGGTTTTGGCCGCGAGTACGTTTCATGTTCCATCTTTGAAAAGCTCTTGCTTTCTCCAGCGACGTGCGCGAACTGTTTATAAACGCCAGCAGCTTCGTGATCTGTGAAAAGTCCGCGCGCCCGTGTTTGTGTTTGCATGGCCAGTGGTATGTTCGCTGGACGTCAGCTCCGCTTCGGGGGTTTGGGTCTAACGCGGCGCGCACATCTGCTGTCCTGCCCGCCTGGGGTTTCCTTTGTGAGAGAGAAAAGGCATTTGCTGTTTCTGTTCTGGCATCGGTTCCAGCGCTTCGCAAAAGGCACTTCCAGGCAAAGTGGTTCGTGGCCTGGTACGGCTTTCACTTATAAATGTGCAGGGCACCACATCCTGCCCGTTTGGGGTACGTGGAATGGGTAAGGAATGAATGCCTCAGACACTCTGATTTTATAAGGTCGCTGTTTTCTTTCCACTGATCTCGCAGTTTGTAGCTGCATGTCACTTTTTTCAAGGTGAATGTTACTTGTTGACACTTTTTAAAAAAGAATACAGTTGAGTGCTTACTCAACCGTAGAACCTGTGTTTCTCATATTTAAATCATATGCTTTAGGTTGGTGGCTCTCCGTCTTTGCTGCATATCAGAAGTGCCGGGGAAGCTTGTTAAAATCACAATGCCCAGGTCATATCCATACCAATTACATTAGGTGTCTGGTGGTAGAGGCCAGTGTCAACGTTATTTAATGTTCCTAGGTGATCCCAATCTTCAGCACAGTTGGGAAGCCATTTCATTAGTTTCACATTCCTTCTTCCAAATTTCTAACATTGTTAAATGATAATATTAGTTTGTATCCACTATCGAGTATATAAGGTTTGTTCTTCCAATCTACTATCCAATGGCATGTAGTAGTTTTTTCAGACATGTCCATGAGTGAGTAGAAAGTTGCCAATTAGAACACTGCAAAATTATTGTTGCAGAAAAGATTCACTGAATGGGTGCTTAGTTGAAAGTTTGACGAAAATCAAACAAACAGGATATTAGCCACCTCAAAGTATCTTCCCTAAGATTAGTTACAAAAGGAAAAAAATAGTAACTTTACAGTGAGAAACCTGGCAAACACTCTCTCAACTAAATGATCATGGTTAACATCACCAATAATAAGACATATTGACATTGTGTACCTCCCAGTATGATACCCTGAGAAGAGCACATAACTTTCGTGATATTCTTGCCCAAAATGCATAACTTCAGTCTAATCAAGAGAAAACATCAGACAAACCTAAATTGAGAGATATTCTCAAATTAACTGACGCTTCAGAAGTGTCAAGTTCATGAAAAACAAGGAAAGATTGAGGAGTGTCACAGATTGGAAAAGGCTAAGCAGACATGACGAAGATTGGATCCTAGAACAGAAAAAGGACATTAGTGGAGTAATTGGTGAAGTTCAAGTAAAGTATGTAGTTGAATATTACACCAATATTCATTTTTTAGTTTTTATAATTGTGCTATGTGAAATATTAACATTAGGGGAAACTGGGTATAGGAGAACCCTACTATTTTTGCAGTATTTTCGTAAGTCTAAAATTATTTCAAAATAAAAAGTTAAAGCAATTCACAGGAATGCTATAATGCTATATATCATTTTCTGCTTTTCTTTCCCCTGAATTTATACTTGAGACTTATCTATGAATTAGGTTGTGCATTGTGGTTTTAATTTGCATTTCCCTATGACTAATGATGTTGAGCTCATTTTCATGTGCCTGTTGACTATTTGTATACTATCTTCTTTTGTGAAGTGTTCAGTTCTTTTGGGGATGAGTATTTTTAAAGCTTTTAACACTTATTACCTTCCTAAAATTGTACCAATTTATTATCTTCCTTCTAGCAGTAGATGAAAATGCCTCTTATATTCTTGTTAGTTTCTATGCTCTCATACTCATGATGGAAGAATGGAAATAACACTTTTCCTTGGCACTTTAGATTAGGTCTCTTTTTTAACTGTCTATAAAATATTGTCTTCCAGGAAAATGGCTAATGGACAGGACCGGGTAGTTGCTCTAGTGGACATGGACTGTTTTTTTGTTCAAGTGGAGCAGCGGCAAAATCCTCACTTGAGGAATAAACCTTGTGCAGTCGTGCAGTACAAATCATGGAAGGGTGGTGGGTATGTATCATAGTTATTGTAACTGTCAACTACTGTTCTAATCTGTAAGAATGCAATGCATGGCCCTATGCTAGGCATTTTTGAGATGTCTGAACTGCTGTGTTTGAAATTAAATAGTGGCATCTGTGCCCAAAAAGTTTCTATTATTATATGTATAGCCTATTCATGATAAATCTTAATTATTTGTGCCTGTGTCAGGTAATATTTTTCTGTTCCTTTCTTTTGGTAACCTTAGAATAATTGCAGTGAGTTATGAGGCTCGTGCATTTGGAGTCACCAGAAACATGTGGGCAGATGATGCTAAGAAGTTATGCCCAGATCTTCTTCTGGCACAAGTTCGTGAGTCTCGTGGGAAAGCCAACCTCACCAAGTAAGAAGGAAAGATGATTTGAGGGGAATGGAAGGGTTGGAAATATTATTCCATGAGGCTAGGATCTGATTTTTCTAATTTGTTTTGTGTAAATAACATCTGAAAAAGTTATCTTTGGTCAGCCAACTTTTCTATGGGACTGTTTCAGGAACAGTTCAGTCATTATAACCTATAATAATTACTGCCTTGACATCCTTTCAGTTTCTTATTTAAAAATGGGTTGTTATACTTAAAACTTAATATCAAATTACATGTTTGCAGGCCAAGTCTGAAGTGTTTGAAGTAACTAAATTGACTGTGAAACTAAGAGTTTACCAGAGAAGACTTAGTCAAACTGGCATTCTAGTGCAATATCTAGAATTATTTGCCAGAATGAAACAGTTTCAAAGGAGATTTACCTTCTCTGTTTTTGAACTGAGCTGTCTCTTTCCAAATTTTAGAAGGTTAGCTAGCCTTGGAATGAGAGACATGTACAAGCATAGCCAAGTTAGAGGTAGGTATAAGCCCAAGCCATTATAATAATCCTAATAGTATGCATTGAGCTTATGTCATATGCCAGGCACCAGGTTAAGCTCTCCATAGGCAATGTCTCTTAAATCTCACATTGCTATGTGGTATGTTTTAGTAGTACTCTCCCCCATACACACATCCTCCCACACACAGACAAGGAAAGAAGTTTAGAGACATTAAATAAGTTCCTACAGCTAAAAAGTAGAAGACTGAATTTTTTTCTCTTTCCAGTATCCACATTCTCACACTACATTATACTGTGTGGTGTGATGTGTAGGGATCATGGTTTGACTTGGGACTTGAGATATTCCTGAATTCACCTGTGAATTGGAAGTCTAAAGGTAGAGTGTCATAGCCAACCACATATTGAAGTTATCACCAGAAAAGATAGATTTGACCGGAGCTTAATACTTTAATCATAAATTAAAATTAATTTAGTTAGTGGACATAATGTAATTTCCCAGAAATATAGTTGACTTCAGAGTGTGATTTTAAAAAGTCACATGCCACCAACTTTAAACTTTTTGAAAGGCAGTTTTAGAAAATTTAGGAGAGAATTTATAGGCCAGAGAATTATTAAGACTTGATCATTTAAAATTATTATTTTAATAATTGACCTGAGATACAAGATTATAAAAATTAAAATATGATTTGCAGAAATGTATATACACTAAGTTTATTAAATATTCTTAAAAATACTTGAGTAATTTGCTTAAGAGGCTGTGAAGGAACACTAACTACTGCAATAGAGTATCCTTTCTTTGCTCTGGCCACATAGATCAGTTGGTTAGATGATCATCCCAATACACCAAGGCTGCAGGCTCAATCCCTGGTCAGGGCACATATAAGAATCAACCAATAAATGGAACAGCAAATCAATGCTTCTCTCTCTCAAATCAATCAATAAATGTTTAAATTCTTTCAATTGTCCTTTCCTTGCTCTGTTTGTGGGTGAGTGTACGGTGCTCGCTCTCTCTCTCTCTCTCTCTCTCTCTCTCTCTCTCTTTAATATGTTTTTATTGATTTCAGAGAGGAAGAGATAGAAAAATCAACAATGAGAGAGAATCACTGATTGGCTGCCTCCTGCATGCCCCCTACTAAGGATTGAGCCCACAACACAGGCATATACCCTTGCCCGGAATCAAACCCTGGACACTTCAGTCAGTAGGCAGATGCTCTATCCACTGAGCAAAGCCAGCTAGGGCCTCTCTCTCTCTTTTAATATATTTTTATTGATTTCAGAAAGGAAGGGAGAGGAAGAGAGAGATAGAAACATCAATGATGAGAGAATCATTGATTGGCTGCCTCCTGCATGCCCCCTACTGGGGATCCAGCCCACAACCTGGGCAGGTGCCCTGAACTATGGCCTCTTGATTCATAGGTTGACATGGAGCTCTTTTTTATTTGAATCTGACTATCCTCTCTCCAGCCCAAATAATGACTGAAAGAAAAAAAGCTGTCTTTCTCTAATTCTTTCATTTGAGAATGTTTTAAAACAATAATTATACCAGTTTTGATAGATGTTTTGGTGAAGTGCAAATATTTTCATTTTTATGATAAATAAAATAGGTTCAACAGGAACAAAGAACTTATTTAAATTCCATAGCAAGTCCAAAGCAAAGAAAACATCCACATATTGCCTAGAAAACTAGCTACATTGGCCAGAAAGCTGCTTGTTAGGATTTGAATAGACGTATATGGTGAGATTGGTATCCCCTAGCAGAGGGTGTCTGCCTGCCCAGACACATTACCACATTCTAGGAGTTTATCTTCAACTTGATAATTTGAATGTTAGTATATTCAGAAGTGTTTGGACTTTATTGGTTTTGTGTGTGTGTGTGTGTGTGTGTGTGTGTGTGTCTGTAGCAATAACCAGCTCACATGTTAATCAAACTGAAATATAAAATCCACACGTCACTTTGCTAGTTTATAAATAAAAATACCAGCCTGAGAAAGACAAGATACTTGGGTTCACTAATCAGTGCAGTGTTCCCTCTAAGTTACCTCTTATTTGAAGACAAAGGTCAAAGCAGAATACTATGTGGGTGTATTTCATATAGAATACTATATGAAAATAACAAAAGGAATAGTAGATGATCATAGTAAAATATTTTCTAGTTAAACTAGTTTGAAGCATTTCTTTTCTCTTTAGCGAGATACTTGTCACACAGATATGTTCATGGTCTAGATCAGTGGTTCTCAACCTTCTGGCCCTTTAAATGCAGTTCCTCATGTTGTGACCCAACCATAAAATTATTTTCGTGGCTACTTCATCACTGTCATGTTGCTACTGTGATGAATCGTCATGTAAATATCTGATCTGCAGGATGGTCTTGGGCGACCCCTGTGAAAGGGTCGTTCGGCCGCCAGAGGGGCCGCGGCCCACAGGCTGAGAGCCGCTGGCCTGGAAGCTTTCTACCTTGGTGAGCTGGAACTGCACTGCAAATGTTTGCCTCCGTGGTTCTTTTTCCTTGCTTTGTTATTGGCCACCTTCTGCCTTATCAATTGGGTTACCATCTAGTCTCTGACAAGCCAGTCTTCTCTTTAAGGAGTTGTTACCCTGGTTATGTATGTTATTATTCTATTATGAGGGGGGATGTGGCCCACAGTCTCAATGTTGCCTCCACTTAGTGCCTACATGTATAATCGTACTTTTTAGGTACCGGGAAGCCAGTGTGGAAGTGATGGAGGTAATGTCTCATTTTGCTGTGATTGAACGTGCCAGCATTGATGAAGCTTATGTAGACCTGACCAGTGCTGTACAAGAGAGACTGCAAAAGCTACAAGGTCAGCCTATCTCAGCAGACTTGTTGCCAACCACCTACATTGAAGGATTGCCCCAAGGCTCTGCAACAGCAGAAGGGACAGTTCAGAAAGGTACTTCATAGCGTCATTTGCTTCTGCTTCCTGCCTTTGGAACCTGCTTTGCTTGGTCACACTGATACTTCTTGGATTGCTTGAAAGGAAACTTAAACGACAACCTGAATGAATCACAAGGACTCACATAGAAGGATATGCAAATTCTCTTATCTTTCCAGGTATATGGATGTTTAAAAGCGTGGACTCTGTATGAAATCAAGTTTCTCTTCCGATATGACTAGGGCAAGTTAGAGTTATCCATTGAAGTCTGACTGAGCACTTTCATCATTTTGAAAGTTAATTTATATTATTGTAACTTGGTTTCTTTATCAAAAGAAGGGTGAATTTTTTTTTAAGGGAGACCTCAAGTACCGGGAGTTGAATCACTCAAAATTTCTAATCAGTTCACAGCACACTGTCAATGAGCTATGCAAAGGCCTCTCTCATTTAATTTTACTTCTTTTCCCCTTCATTGTGATTGCTCCCACTCCCTCCTGACCTCATACACCCTTTTGCACCTACCAATATATCGGTATTTGGCATATCTTCTTAAGTATGTATATGTCTTTATAATTATACAATGTTGCTTTGTGTATGTGCTTTTTACATTTTTGCTTTTTAATTACAGTAGAGTATTATATTTATAGAGCTCATTCTTTTTCTTAATTTTCTCTCAAAATTAAGAAAATGGTTGATTTTATAGCTCTGTCTGTATAGCTGTGTGTTTTTAGAGAGAAAGGAAGGGAGAGGGATAGAGAGATAGAAACATTGATGAGAGAGAAGCATCATCAGCTGCCTCCTGCACACCCCCTTCTGGGGATCTAGCCTGTAACCCGGCTTACCTACCTGGCAAAAACTTATAATTTGCATGAAATGCTTTAAAAAGAAAATGTACCCCTAACCGGTTTGGCTCAGCGGATAGAGCGTCGGCCTGTGGACTCAAGGGTCCCAGGTTCGATTCCGGTCAAGGGCATGTACCTTGGTTGCGGGCACATCCCCATTAGGGGGTGTGCAGGAGGCAGCTGATCGATGTTTCTCTCTCATCGATGTTTCTAACTCTCTATCCCTCTCCCCTACTCTCTGTAAGAAATCAATAAAATATATTAAAAAAAAAAAAAAGAAAATGTACTTGCTGGTTAAAAATATTTTCTTAGACTAGAATAAAATTAGGGCAATAAAATATTTGCTTTCGTGATAATATTAGATTATGGTGGTTCTAAATACCAGACCTAAGCGAATCTGGGTCTTACATTTTTAATCAAATATTATGAAAGGGGAATTCTGTGGGATTTCCCAGAGAAAATAATTCTTTCTGTATCTAGAAGCTTTTCAACAGGGTGTTCAGACATTTTTCGTAGACATTTTCTAGTACTGTTGATCAAGGCTATATTCAAAACAGTGTATCTATTCTCCCCTTCATTTGTAACATGTACTTTTAAAACTATTATTTTGTAACATTGTTCTTATTCAGAAGAGCTCTTTCACTGAAAAAAAAACAAAACACCACTTTAAATATTGGACATTAGTCAAAAGAAACTGTCTGGGTACAAATGTGTAGCAAATTAACTTCTTGGGGGTAAAAATAAGGCAATCTGTTATTACTTGTAGAAATAATATAGATTTCTCCAGAAAAACCTCCAAGAGAGTTTAGCTTATTTCTAGTTACAGTGGTTAATTTGCCATGGGTTTCATGTTTTAAAATAAGATACGCCTTTAACATGTTGTGCTGAAGGGTAGTAGAACTATCTAGGGAAGCCTGTGGAAATAACCATTGAGAAATTACTTTATTCTCTGATCCTGATATAGGAGAGTTTATCAAGCTGGAGTCGCAGATCCTTTAGTTCTATAGGGGAAATAGAGTGTAGAATAAAAATGTGCCGCTTCAAAGAGGCAAAGTTGTGGTACATAACCATTTGACGATGAAACATGCCATGATTTCTTTTTTGTTTGTTTGTTAATCCTCACCCAAGGATATTTTTCCATTGATTTTTAGAGAGAGTGGAAGGGAAAGGGAGAAACAGAGAGAAACATGATGTGAGAGAAAGACAGCAATTGGTTGCCTCCCACACATACCTAGATCAGGGCCAGGGATCAACTGAGGTACATGCCCTTGACAGGAATCGAACCTAGGACCCTTCAGTCTGTGGACACACTATCCACTGAGCCAAACCGGCTAGGGCATGATTTCTTTATTATTCTAGGACCAAAGTCAGAAATGTAATGATCATAATAAGGAAGGTTGTCTTTGGTCTTAACTTTGTGTATCACGTTCTTTTAAAAAATACGTTTTTTACTTCAGAGAGAGGAACGGGGAGGAAGAAAGAGAGAGAAATGTCAATGATGAGAGAATCATTGATCTGCTGCCCCCTGCACATTGCCTACTGGGGCATGTGCTCTGACAGGGAACCCAACTGTGACCTCCTGGTTGATAGGTCGATGCTCAATCACTGAACCATACCAGCAGGGTGTGTGTATCACATTTTATTGTGTAGCTTATTTAAGTAAACATTTGAAATTTCTTTTATAATGCTGTAAGTCATTGGTTCTTTGTTTTATTTTTTTGTTTTGTTTTGAGGGCTGCATACTCTTTTGAAAATCTGTTGAAAGCTATGCACCCTTGCTTGTCTCAGAAAAACATATATACACGTAAGACAATTTAGTGTGCAGTTTTCAGGAGATTCACAGATCCACGGAAACCCACACACCTCAGAATAAGAACTTTTACTATAAATTACATTGGTTTTTGGCTAATACTCATTGAGCAGCTCTCTGGCTGATGATGGAACATACCTTTGTTGGTGGTCAAATATTCACTCAGATGGACATGCTCCTTTTTTTCTAGACTTATCTTTCTTATCTATATACATTTTTATTTAAAATGCTAGTGTTGCCTAGTCAGCGTGGTTCAGTGGTTGAGTGTCAACCTATGAACCAGGAGGTCATGGTTCAATTCCTGGTCAGGGCACATGCCGGGGTTGCAGGCTCAGTCCCTAGTGTGGGGTGTGCAGGAAGCAGCCGATCAATGATTCTCTCACATCACTGATGTTTCTGTCTCTCTCTCTCTCCCTCTCCCTTTCTCTCTGAAATAAAAAATATATATGTTTTTTAAAAAATGACAGTGTTTATAAAGAAGTCTGAGGTATCTGTTGCTTTAATATGGCCAGTTTAAATATTAAGCTTTCAGATTCAGTGATATATTATGTATAGAGTTCAGAATATTGCAATGTCTAGTGAATGGTTTATGATTGCATGGCATATTCCTGAGCCTTCATCTGATATGTACAAGAAAAAACTGATAACAGAAATTAGCTGATCTAAGTACATATAACCTTTACCATTCTGATTCTTAATGGGTTCAAAGCTAGCAGTCCTGCTAAGCATGCTGCATTTGCAACTTGGTATTTTCTGTTTCCGAAACAGTTGTGTGTGTGTGGAAAGTTTAAGTAGTAGGATTACTTAAAAATAGTACTGAAAAATTGCCAGAGTAAAAAATTTCCCTTTAGGGCCATTTTGTAACTAGTTTGTGTTCACTAAGGAACTCATTTGTTCTTTCCTCCTTTGCTTGCTCTTAATTCATTTCTTTCTTTTTAAAAAAATATATATTTTTATTGATTTTAGAGAGGAAGGGAGAGGGATAGAGAGAAACATCAATGATGAGAGAGAATCATTGATCGGCTGCCTCCTGCATGCCCCCCACAGGGAATCAAGCCCTCAACTCCGGGCATGTGCTCTTGGCCAGAATAGAACCTGCGGCCCTTCAGTCCGCAGGCTGACGCTCTTATCCACTGAGCCAAACTGGCCAGGGCCACATATTAAATAGCTTCTGAATGCATATGACATGAAACAGTGATGTATTGATTTCTTTCTTTCTAAACACATATTAAGTAGCTTCTGAATGCATATGACATGAAACAGTGATGTATTAATATAAACTATCATATATAAACTGTCAAAGGTAAAAGTTTTAGAAGTTAAGAGTCCTTGCTCACTTTGAAGAAGTAAGCTGCCATGTTATGAGAGGGCCTTTGACGAAGACCCCATGGCTAGATTCTGATTGCTGCCCTCTGCTGACAGCCAGCAAGAAAACAGGGGCCTCAATCCTACAAGCTGCAAAATGATAAATTTTGACAACAACCTGATGGAGCTTGCAAAGCACTAATCAGCTTTCCAAGGGATTTATTTCTCTTTTGTAGTTATGGTCCCTGGAGTTATGGAGTCTAGCTAGAGGTTTAGCAGTCTAAGCCCGAAGTTTTGGCACAAGTCAGCAATGCTCACTCTTATGCCTGTTCTATTCAACATTGTACTGGAAGTACAAGATGGTCCGTTCAGGACAGAAGAGGAAATAGAAGGAAAAAGTAAACTTTCTTTGCAGGTGACATTACCATGCTTATAGAAAAACCCTAAAAAGTCCTCCACCACCAAAAAACACCACCACCACAAAAATAAAATAAGTGAGATTAGAAAGGTTACAGGGGAAAGGTCAATCTAAAAATCAATTGCATTTCTATATAAAATTTTAAAATGAGAAATTGAGATTTTCAAAGCAATATTATTGGCAATAGCATTAAAATCATGAAATTATCAGAGAATGTAAATAATACATGTGGAAAACCAGGTCAGTAAAAACATCACTGAACCCGGCTAGCGTGGCTCAGTGGTTGAGCGTCAACCTATGAACCAGGAGGTCACGGTTCGATTCCCAGTCAGGGCACATGCCTGGGTTGCTGGCTCCATCCTTACTGGGGTGTGTGTAGGAAGCAGGAGGACAGTAACTCACAGCTAACAATTTTCTGGCCCAACAGTCAGTGACTCTATCATCATTGATGTTTCCATCTCTCTCTCCCTCTCCCTTCCTCTCTGAAATCAATAAAAAAATATTTTCAAAAAAGAAAAGGAGTCCAGAAATCCCCACAATTTCAGTAAGTTGTTTCACAAAGCTATTACTAAATACTAATAAATGGTTGGATGTTATACTTAGTGTTCTATGGGGTGCAGTAGACAATCATTTTATAGACAATAAAACCAAAGCTTAGAGAATTATGTAACTTGCTCAAAGTCACACCATAAGTTGTGAAGCCAGTATTTGAATCGGTCCTGACTGTGGAATGTGTTCTTTTTACAATTATGCTAGACTTGTTGCATATGAGAGCTAAAGGACTTTCGTGGGACACCCTAAAGTTAGCTAGAATAGTTGAAGAGGATCTCATGATAGATAAGACTTGAGATAAGCCCTGAAGTACAGATAAGATTTATTTAAGCAAAGGGGAGAACAGGACAGAGTTAAGGAGTAAGAGTAGGGAGATAGAATGTAATGTCTTGAGGTAGAAACATGGCATGTTCAGGAAATTTAAGGATATAACAAATTTGGGATTAGTGGAAGATAAATTTAAAGGGCAGTGGGCCCTAGCCAGTTTGGCCCAGGGGATAGAACATCGGCCTGTGGACTGAAGGTTCCGGGTTTGGTTCCTGTCAAGGGCACATGCCCAGGTTGCGGGCCTGATCCCCAGTGGGGGGTGTGCAGGAGGCAGCTGATCAATGATTCTCTCTCATCATTGATGTTTCCATCTCTCCCTTCCTCTCTGAAATAATAAAAATATATTTAAAAATAAATAAATAAAAAGGCAGATGGGCCCTGCTGGTGTTGCTCAGTGGGTAAAGTGTTCGCCTGTGCACCAAAGTGTCTTGGGTTCAATTCCCAGTCAAGGGCACATACCTGGGTTGCAGGTTCCATCCCCAGCCCTGGGTAGGATGCATGGGGGAAGCAACCAATCAATATCTCTCTCAAATCAATGTTTCCCCTCCCCCGCCCCTCCTCCCCATCCCCTACCACCCTCCCTTCCACTCTCTCTAAACACCAATGGAAAAAGTATTCTCAGGTGAGGAGTAACAAACAAAAAAAAGAAAAGAAAAAGGCAGACAGTTGTCAGTGCCAATTTATAGAGTTGATTATTTTGTAGGTGTGAGAGAGTCAGTGACAATTTTGAACAGGCATTTAAGATCGATAACATTGGTATTTGAGAATGTTTAATTTGTGGAGACTGTGTAGAAGGCATGAATAAAGAAAACCTGAATAAAATAGGATGGTTAAGATGGATATGTGAAATATTTTGAAGTAGGCTTTCACTAAATAACTAAATAATGAGGAATAAAAGAAAAAAACAAAATTATTTGTTTTTTAAACTTTCATTAGAAATTGATCTCTCTTGTAAGTACCAGTCTTCAAAATTGGCTGCCATTTCTGTGAAAACCTACATATATCTAAAGTACCTGAAATTGAAGCATTCCTGCATTGGATAACACAAATAAAATTCTGATTTAAAAAAATTTCTAAATGTGACCTCTCAACTTTTTCAGAGGAGATGCGAAAACAAGGCTTATCGCAATGGCTTGATTCCCTTCAGTTTGATAACACCCCCTCTCCAGACCTACAGCTCACCGTGGGAGCAGTGATTGTGGAGGAAATGAGAGCAGCCATCGAGAGGCAGACTGGGTTTCAGTGTTCAGCTGGGATCTCACACAATAAGGTGAATGCTAATGGCGGATTTCAAAGAGAAACATAGATCCTGTCCTTAATATAGCACGGATAGATATAAGTGGGGCATTGAAATCATTACATATATACTTTGCAGCGGGTTTCTGTTTGTTTATTTATTAAAATATTTTTATTGATTTCAGAGAAGAAGGAAGAGGAAGAGAGATAGAGAAACATCAATGATGAAAGAGAATCATTGATCAGCTGCCTCCTGCTGCCCCCTACTGGGGATCGAGCTGGCAACCTGGGCATGTGCCCTGACTGGGAATCCCAGACACTCAAACCACTGAGCCTGGCTGGGTTTCTATTTAAAATTCATGTTGAGGACTAAGTAAAAGCCTAAGTAATTCTTTAACATGAGAATCAACATTGAACATGTACTTTCTTAAGAGCCCTGGCTGGTTTGGCTCAGTGGATAGAGCATCGGCCTGAGGACTGAAGGGTCCCAGGTTCAATTCCAGTCAAGGGCACATGCCCGGGTTGCGGGCTCCATCCCCAGTGGGTGGCGTGCAGGAGGCAGCTGATCAGTGGTTCTATCTTATCATTGATGTTTCTATCTCTCTCTCCCTCTCCCTTCCTCTCTGAAATCAATAAAAAATAATAATTAAAAAAAGTAATTAAAAAAGGCCGAAACCGGTTTGGTTCAGTGGATAGAGCGTCGGCCTGTGGACTGAAAGGTCCCAGGTTCGATTCCGGTCAAGGGCATGTACCTGGTTGCGGGCATATCCCCAGTGGGAGATGTGCAGGAGACAGCTGATCGATGTTTCTCTCTCATCGATGTTTCTAACTCTCTATCTCTCTCCCTTCCTCTCTGTAAAAAAACAATAAAATATATTTAAAAAAAAAAGTAATTAAAAAAGAAGCAAGCTGAAAAATTTGCAGAAAATGCTTATTTATATAGTTGCATCCAAAGTATTTCCTTAATGACTGAACTATCTAGAAAGTAGGAGGCTAGTCTTTGAATCTATCTATTTTCTTTTTATTTCCAGAATATTCCAGTATTATCTGATTTCTTTTAAGTTTCTTTTTTTTTAGATTTTTAAATTGATTTTTAGAGAGAGAGGAAGGGAGAGAGAAAGAGAAACATCAAGGTGAGACCAGAACATTGATGGGCTGCCTTCTGTACACCCCCTACTGGGAACCGAGACCAAAACCTGGGCATGTGCCCTGACAGAGAATTGAACCGGCAACCTTTCAGTGTATGGCCAACACCAGCCAACTGAGCCACACTGGCCAGGGCTTATTACAGTATCTCATTTCTTATGTGGAGTGACCTAGGTGTTTTATGCTTTGCCTATTCCCCCATTCCTAGTAAGAGAAATGAAAGAGTAAAGTTTTATTAATTTGAACACTATTTTGATTTATGGGATATGGGCAGTTTCAATCCAGGGGCAGAGTAACTGGTTTTCTGATTAAAGTTCAGTGAGGGCCTGGGGTGTTCTTCCCCTTCTGACTAGGCTCAATAATTGGGCAGTGGCTGAGTATTGGTTACTACCTTCTCCCCCCTCACTCCGATAAGAGGGAAGTTGACAAACTACCCAGAAGAATTTGGGTGTTTTTGTTTTGTTTGTTTTTCTGCTTGGGTGGAGGAAAACAAGTCTCAATGTAATAATTTAAACCAGACTAAGTATTGCCCAGTAAAAGTTCCAGAGAATCCCTCCAATAAACTTAAAGAATCATTTTATACTTTCCCCAACAATTTAAGTTGTGATGTGGTACCCCTGAAGTATCTAATTCTTTGAAAGAGTTCTCAAGAATTTAAATCTGTTTTCATTTTGAAGTTCTGTGTATAGTATAAGATGTTTACTGTTGGAGGATGATTCTGAGCCCAATCATTATGAGAGGTACTAAATTAGGGCAATATGTATTAAATCCAGGACTCATGGACTAACCATTAATCAAGAAATGTAAATAGCCTGGCGTGTAGCTCAGCGGTTGAGCATTAACCCAGGAACCAAGCAAGAGGCTGCTGGTTCAATCCCCTGTGTGGGGCTTGCAGGTGGCAGCTGATTGATGATTCTTCTCTCTCATGGATGTTTCTACCTCTCTATCCCTCTCCCTTCCCCTCTCTCTAAAACACATTTTAAAAAAAAGAAATGTAAATAAATGGGTAAAACAAATTTGTTTCATCGTTTTCATATGAACACGTTAAGAAATGCATCATAAGTTTCTTCTGCAGCTTCTCTGCTTTTTACCCTCTTGAAGTGGGAGAACGGGGGTGGAAATTACTAAAGGAAAGCCGATAATGGAAGATCTGGAAAGAACTATGTGGATAATGATGGTGGGTCATGTTTTCCACTAAGGGTGTTGTGCCCAACCAATGTTTAGAGAGGTTGAGTTTCTGGTTTTGTTTTTAATGTGGACACCATTAGTTACAGCCCTTAGCTGTGCCTGCATGTGTATGTGTATGTTAATATTCACCAGTTTTCTGTGAGGGTGTTGACAGCAATGAGGTTTTTACACTTTCCATCCTCCAGGTCCTGGCAAAACTGGCCTGTGGACTACACAAGCCCAACCGCCAGACCCTGGTCTCACATGGGTCAGTCCCACAACTCTTCAGCCACATGCCTATTAACAAAATGTAAGTATTTGGGGAGCGCCTTAACTTTCACTCAGAGACATCTGAAGGCATTCCTCTGGTTGTAGTTTCTTCTGTTCCTTAAGGATTGGAGCCATGGAAAATAGGTACTAAGGAGGTGGGAGGGAGATAACACAGAAAATTTTGAGAAACACACAGACTTTTTTCCTTAAAATCAATTCTGGATTATCTGTGGAAGATACTAAATACTGAATTTTCAAAAATGAACTGATTTTTAGATGTATGTTTAACTTCCCTCTAGACTTTTTATTCAAATCTGTTACTAAATAACAAAATAAATAGGAGTTCTACTTCTTCTAATATCATATCAAGGTATTCAGGGCTACTGAATTGCTCACAAACTGAGGCATGAAAGAAACCAAACAAAGTGAATATCTAGGTCAGTGATGGCGAACCTATGACACGCCTGTCAGAGGTGACACGCGAACTCATTTTTTTGGGTTGATTTTTCTTTGTTAAATGGCATTTAAATATAGAAAATAAATATCAAAAATATAAACCTTTGTTTTACTATGGTTGCAAATATCAAAAAATTTCTATATGTGACACGGCACCAGAGTTAAGTTAGGGTTTTTCAAAATGCTGACACGCCGAGCTCAAAAGGTTTGCCTTCACTGATCTAGGTTGTGCCTACCAATTATGTGTCCTTTACAAGGGTTTATAATATTGTTGAAGGGACAAGACAGGGCAGGTCAAAGCAACTGTGAGAGTGTTATCATGAGAGTGTATGTGATTGCTAAATGAATTGTACAGGGAGTTACCAAAGTTCATAGAAGAGTAGTTTCAAAAGGATTTATGAAAGAGGCATGGGATTTGGCATAATTTGGAGAGTCAGATGAGACTAGAAGAGCAATAGCGATTTGGACAACATTTGAACACAAAGAGGGAAAAAGTATGAGGTATTTTTAGTGAACTGGGACATAAACTAGTTTAGCTGGATCATATTAAGGAGGAGAAGTGATGAAAAGGTCAGTTGAGAACAGATTATAGGAAGCCTCTAAGGCCAGGCTGATGATTTTTTACCTTATTCTTAAGTATAAAAGCTTTTAGCTTATGGATTTGTTTGGGGGCTGCATTTAGTAAGGTCTACTCTAGGCCTATCTTTAGGTTAATTTTAATCCCAAAATGGGACAGTAGATTCTATACAATTGAAAGTTTGCTATATGATTGGCTTAATGACGAATTAATGACTTTAACCTTTTATTTTTGCTATTGTTAATCTTCCCAGGTCCTAACTCCCAGAATATCTGAATTCCCAGAATCATCTAGTCTTATACTAGATATCAATATTCTACAGGACCTGTATGTGCTCTTATTTTCCCTGAATCTTCTGGAGAGCTACTTACACAAGCAAAATGTCTTTGCTGCTAAATAGATATTTAGGATGTGACCTGGAAATCTCTGTCTTTTTTGTTAGTCGTAGTCTTGGAGGGAAACTCGGGGCCTCTGTCACTGAAATCCTGGGGATAGAATACATGGGTGAACTGACCCAGTTCACTGAATCCCAGCTCCAGAGTCATTTTGGAGAGAAGAATGGGTAAGTGATTGCTAATACTTTTCAATCATAGCTCTTATTATGAGAATACTAAGTTCAAATATAGACCAAAGAATTTAGTAGTCTAGGTCTACCTTTAGGTTAGCATTTGCTCCTTGAGGTAATTTTATTTCATTTTGCTTCAAAATATTAGATAACTATGAAAAAAATTAGATAACTATGGCCTGTCAGTCTAGAGTAGTTTTTTCATGTACCTAAATAGGTTGATAGGAACTGTTACTTTGAAGCTTAGATATATACAAGTACATCATCTATGTATGCTAAGATGCTGATATTCACTTAAAATCCTTGTATTTAGGCTTAGTAAGTACCAAAAAACTTGGGGATATAAATCAGTGGCTTGCTTGGCACTTTTCCAAAAATACAAATAATGTCTTGGTTTTGAAAGCGTAACCAGCATTCCACTCCTTGGCAATATATTACACTGGAGTTCATTGGGAAGGGCAGGGATTCTGTTAGAGGTAAGGTATACTTAATTTTGGACAAACGTTTCCTTTTTCATGAAGGTGATAAAAGGATAGTATAATATAGGTATTTTGTTTTGTTTTAATAAGAATAATCATTTGTTTTCACCTTAAACTTTTTGGCTGGTTTTATTAGATCTTGGCTATATGCCATGTGCCGTGGGATCGAACATGATCCGGTTAAACCCAGGCAACTACCCAAAACCATTGGCTGCAGCAAGAACTTCCCAGGAAAGACGGCTCTGGCTACTCGGGAACAGGTCAGCAGGCTTTTTTTTTTTTTCCTTTGTGGGTGCCAGAACCAACGGTCACCAGCTGCCCATATACCAGCACATTATGCTTCCAAAATCTTGATGTCAGTTCCACATGTAGAGCAATCAAGCTGCCCAACGTGCTCATGATAGCACCCCCTTTTAGGCTGGTCTTCTTGGCAGAACATTGCCTCTCTCACGGGGGTTAGGTTTGGGTACTGCAGAAGTTTAACAAGTTAGATGGAAACTTTATGCTGTAAAGTATGAAGTAAATAGAGTTCTTTTGTGTGTATTGAAAATTGACTAGTTTTAATGTGATTTATTATTTTTTGTTTTCCTCCTGAAAAGAAATAAAATAGTAGGTGAAAACTCGGGAGGCCTAGGCTATTGTGTCTTAAGTTTGTGTCTTTTTTTTTACTCTCTTTCTTCTCAGAGCTGGAACATGCCTGAAATTCACCTGATGGCATGCCAGCAGGAAAAGAAAATGAAAAATTATAACTAGGGCAGGTCAGAGTACTGAACATTTCTATGATGTTGGTCCCTTGGTTATAGGGAAAACTTTCTTGTACACTTCTGTTTGGGGGAGAGCTTAACAAATCTACCATCTAGTTCTATAATAAACTACAATTTTAAAATGAAAGATTAAAATATCAATACTTTTTTTAGGTACAATGGTGGCTTTTGCAGTTAGCCCAGGAACTAGAGGAGAGACTAACAAAGGACCGAAATGATGTAAGATTTTCTTTCTTTATTCCTGGGGTGAGCTTTGGGATTTAACATACCAGTTTAAATATCTTACCTTATGGAGTAGAAACAAAGATACAAAAATATACCAGCTAAGAACTTTTAAGGAATCTTTTACCTGCTTCCATAAAAGTCAACATGATCTTCGAAAGCCTGGATCTGTAAACATAAGACCTGATATTCCTGTCTTCCTCATTACCATTTGCCTCTACTTTTTTGTGTATGTCCTTTTTTTCTTAACTTTCAAAAAATGTATTGATTTTTAGAGAGGAGGGGGGAGAGAGAAACATTGATTTATTGTTCCTCTTATTTATGCATTCATTGGTTGTTTCATGTATGTGCCCTGACGGGATCGAACCCATAACCTTGCTGTATATCGGGATGATGCTCTAACTAACCGAGCTACCCAACCAGGGCTTTGTGTATTTCTTTATCTAACTACTTCTGCAGACCTGAATATGCAGTGGATCTTTATCAGAGTACAGAGCCATTAAGCAGGACATTTAGAAATTGGACTGTAAATTATTGGACTTAAACATAGTCCAATAATTTACAAAGAAGCACTGACAAAGAAGTACTGACAATTGCCCTGGCTAGGTGATTCGGTTGTTTGGAGTGTCGTCATGAACACCAAAAGGTTGTGGGTTCAGTTCCTGTTCAGGGCACATACCTAGGTTTCAGGTTCAATCTCTGGCCAGGGTGTGTATGGGAGGCAGCAGATCAATGTTTCTCTCTCTCCCTTACTCTTTAAAATCAACAAAAACAGTTTTAGCTCTGGCCGGTTTGGGTCAGTGGTTAGTGCATCAGCCCACAGACTTAAGGGTCTTGAATTCAATTCTCAGTCAAAGGCATATACCTTAGTTGCAGGTTCAATCCCTGGCCACCTGGTTGGGGCTCAAGCAGGAGGCAACCAACCAATCAATGTGTGTCTCTCATGTTGATGTTTCTCTCTCTCATGTCTCTCTTTTCCCACCCCCTCCCTTCCACTCTCTCTAAAAATCAGTGGAAATAATATACTCATTCCTTGGGTGAGGATTTTAAGAAAACCGTTTTAGAGACAGTGTTAAGTCAAAGACCTGACATCTGATGATTTGTTTCTCTATCTACTCTCCTAAAAAAACCAAACCCAGCTTTATTGATGTATATTTTACATACCATAAGATTCACTTGTTTTAAAAAATTCACCCATTTACAGTATACAGTTGAGTGGTTTTAGTATTTTCCAGTTGTTCAACTATTCCACAATCAGTTCAAGAACATTTTCATCACCCAAAAAAGAAATCCTATACCTCTTAGCAGTTACTCCCCCCGTCCTAGGCAATCACTAAGTTTCTGTCTCTATAGACTTACTATTCTGGTCATTTCATATAAATGGAATAATATAGTATGTGACCTTTTGTGAGTGGTTTGAAATCTTTAAGTTAAAATAATATTTTTAAGGTTCACCCACATTGTAGCATGTATCATTATTTTATTCCTTTTTATAACTGAATATTCTATTGTATAGATATTACATTTTGTTTACCCATTCATCAGTGAGTGGATATTTGAGTTGTTTCTACTTTTTGGCTATTATGAATAATGGTGTTGCTATGGGCATTTATTTACAGATTTTTATATAGACATCTGGTTTTCATTTCTCTTGCTCCTATATAATTAATACCGAGAATTCCTGGGTCACATGGTAACTCTGTTTAGCATTTTGAAGCTGTTGCTGCACTCTTTTATATCCCCAGCAATATAAGAGAGTCCTAATTTCTCTATATCCTTGTTATTGTCTTTTTATTTTATTTTATTTATTTTTTTAGCCCTACTAGTGGGTATAAAGTTTGTGGTTTTCACTTGAAAACCTTATTGTCCATTTTCTTATCCTTTGGGGAGAAATGTCTGGTGAGATCCTTTACCCATTTTTTAAATGGGTTATCTATTGCATTTTAGGAGTTATTTTTATATTCTGAGTATAAATCTCATCAGATATATAACAAATTTTTCTCTCCCATTCTCTGGGTATTCTTTTCATTTTCCTGATGGTATTGTTTGATAGGCCTTTCCCTTTTGAAACATCTGGGAGCCCTACAAGTCAACTGTATACAGTCAGGAACTACCCAAAACTACCTGTGTGCCCCCTTTTAGCTGAATGGTGGGGAATGTTTGTTCTTTGCAGTTAATAAAGAGAGGTATGATCCCAGTTTATTGTTGTGAGCCTATTTGACGTTGCCCACTAGGTGTCGCCCGTTCTCATCTCTACTAGTATAAGCCTCTGGGACTTTCTTCCCACTTTGCAGCGCAACTCAATAGGTAGGGATGCCTGTAAATTAATCTGTCTTTAAGCTTAAAAGGACTTTATCCCCAAAGAATTCTGGACATAGAAGATCATATCTCTTTACTTTAAAATATTCTAGCCCTAGGTCAGTGGATAGAAGGTCGGCCTGCAGAGTGAAGGGTCCTGGGTTCGATTCTGGTCAAGGGCATATGTCTGAGTTTCGGGCTCGATCCCCAGTGGGGGGTGTGCAGGAGGCAGCTGATCAATTATTCTCTCTCATCACTGATGTTTCTCTCTCTCTCTCCCTCTATGAAATCAATAAAAATATATTCTAAAAATAAAATAAAATATTCTAGTGGTTTCCCTTCACACTTAAGTCTCGTGTGGATTTATTTCATTTTATAATGACCAATATGATTTGGTCTCTTGTTACGTCTCTAACCTCATCTCCTATCCTTTCCCCCTTACTCACTCCGCTCTAGTGTCCGCTCCACTGGCTTCCTTCCCTTTTATTTAACACAACAAGCAAATTCTCACCTTAGCACTTTAGTACTTGCTGTTTCTTCAGCCTGGAGAAGCTTTGCTTATATTCTTAAAATTTGCTTCCACAGTTTATTTAGGTCTCTGCTTAAATCTCACCTTCTCGAAGAGGCCTTCTCAGCTACCCTCTTACATCAGCAGCCTCCAGCACTCTCTGCCTTATTATGCTTTTTTTGATAGCCCTTTGTAGTCACTTTTATTACAGGTCTACTTGTTTAGTATTTGTAGCTCCTACTACAACATAAGATCCATGAGGGCTGCCCAGCTGGTGTCGCTCAGTGCTTGAGTGTCAACCTATGCACCAAAAGGTCACCAGTTTACTTCCTAGTCAGGGCACAAGCTCGGGTTGCAGGCTCAACTCCCAGTGGGGGACGTGCAGGAGGCAGCTGATCGATGTTGATGTTTCTCTCTCATCATCATCAATGTTTCTCCTCTCCTCTCTTTCTCTACAAAAAAAAAAAGAAAGAAAGAAAGAAAGAAAGAAATCCATGAGGGCCTGGACTTTTGTTCTACCCTGTATCTCTGCCTATATGAAGTAGGCATTCAGTTATACTTGAATGGTTTAGTCAACAGACTCCTTTTATAATTGCCAATGTGTATTCTTTCAGGATATACAACTCTGTAGGAATTGTATTTCAAAGTATACAAAAATACAAAATTCTATTTTTACTCCCAAAATAGTTGCTACTCTTGGCTTGTTTGCCTTAAGGGTATTCCTTCTCAGTAACATCTTTTGATTTTGAGGGTGTCCCAGTAATAGACTTTTTACCTTCTTATATTTCTGCCTCTTGACCTTTGTTTCTTAGTTTGCTTTGCAGCAGGAGCATTCAGATGCTTAGACTTCACTAGAAAAGTGAACCAATGATCTTGCTGTCTGGAGGCAGGCTCACTACACTGGATCTTCTAGTGATGGGCTATAAGAAGGGGGTGCTCGTGAAAACTTCTCTCTTATTAAGCATCAGAGCAGATTAAAGAACAAATCCACTACTCCATCTTGACATCCTAGCTTGGATCTTCCATTCAAACAGTTAGTTATAAGAGTTCTTCCTTCAGCCACAAAATAGAATATAGTACTACAGGTATTTGTTATCATCTTCCTGCATAGACACCATAAAAAGAACATTCAGGAGAGTCCATTTTATTTATTCTCTCCTCTTTGCATCACCTGTCAAAATTTCCTAGATATCCTAATAATCATCCAAATTGTATCTTCTTTAATTTCTTCTTATCCACCAAAATAGCACAATTCTTTTTTTAATTTCAAATTAAACTTGACTATTTCCAAACCATTCTGTCACCCTGGTTCTTTTAATGTTCTCTCACACAGTTCAGTATACAGAATCCAGATGCTCACGGTAACTTTATTTCTGGTCTTAATCCTTTTATACCCACAGAATGACAGGGTAGCTACCCAGTTGGTTGTGAGCATTCGTGTACAAGGAGACAAACGTCTCAGCAGTCTGCGCCGCTGCTGTGCCCTTACCCGCTACGATGCTCACAAGATGAGCCATGATGCATTTGCTGTCATCAGGAACTGTAATACTTCAGGAATCCAAACCGAATGGTGAGTTCCTTTCTAGCTCATCTTTTCAGAAGAGACTTATACCCTGTCTTGCTCTAAAATTAGTGGGTAATAGAAACTTTCCAGCCAGGGTAGTTGTGACTCTGGCTAGCAGGACCTAATACTGAGAGCAATAGTCATGCACAAAGGAGAGAAACACAGTAGAAACACCAGCAAAAAGACAGCTTAGCCGCAACTTTTTTGCCTACACTTGGTGCAATCCAATTCCCAGGGGTAGGTTTGAGAGACAGAGTGAGTCAATACTATCCTTACCTGTATCATTTGCAATAGTCAGGGGAATGACCAATTGCACTTGGGGGTACAGAATTAAAGTTTCAAGAACACAGCACACTTGGGAACTTCTTTCTCAACTACTTGATTTTTCTATCTTAAAAGCATCTTCCTTGATAATGAAACCCACACTCATTGATAACCTCTATCTAGCATCCAAACTCAGTTACAAGCTCCATGGTACAATACCAAATGTCATGTTAAATAAACTTTAGTCAGTCATGAAAAATAACCAAATACATGATTGGATGGTGTTCATTTACTATCCAGATACTATTTTCAATGTTGGAATCCTTTAACTATTTAACAGCCCGTTACATTTTTTAAAAAGTATTCCAGTCTGGCTGGTGTGGCTCTGTGGTTGAGTCAACTTATGAACCAGGAGGTCACTGTTTGATTCCCGGTCCCGGTCAGGGCACATGCCAGGGTTGTGGGCTCAGTCCTCAGTAGGGGGCATGCAGGAGGCAGCTGATCAATGATTCTCTCTCATCACTGATGTTTCCATCTTTCTCTCCCTCTCCATTCCTCTCTGAAATCAATAAAAAATATAAAAGAAATTTAAAGAAAGGAAGCCTGTCAGTGTTAGTATCAGGTGGTGCCCTTTTAAAAACAAAATGGGTGAGAGGTTTTTAAAAAAAATTTTTGTCTAAATTTTCTGAAGCTCTTTGTTACCCCGAGTAAAGTTTCTTGCCCTATCCCTGAATTACAGCAGCTCTGCAGCAGTATCGTATGAAAACAGTAAAATGTAGCTGTCAGGGGATTCAGCTTACACATATGTGACTGGTTCACCAAGTCAGCAATTCTCAAGATGGTGTCCTAGATCAGCAACATCAGCATCATTTAGGAACTTGTTAGAAAGGAAAATTCTCTGTCTATCCCAGGTCTATTGAATCTACATTAATCTGATACACCCTAAAGTTTGAGAATCAATGCAGTAATAATTACCTCTTGTGGCAGAATCAGAATCCCAGGCACTTATAATTCAAATCTGTGACCTGGTGCTAATCTTGTTTTTTGTTGTTGTTTTTTTTCTTTCCATACAGGTCCCCTCCCCTCACAATGCTTTTCCTTTGTGCTACCAAATTCTCTACCTCTGCCCCTTCATCTTGCACAGACATCACCGTCTTCTTGAGTAACGATTCAAGTCCTCTGCCAAAGGTACCAATTACCAGCCCAGAAAGTAAGACCCAGGGAAGTGGCCCTACGGTGACAGCCACTAAGAAAGCAACCAATCCTTTGGAATCCTTTTTCCAAAAAGCTGCAGAAAAGCAGAAAGTCAAAGAAGCTTCACTTTCGTCTCTCACTGCCACTACCCAGGCCCCCAAAAACAATTCACCACGCAAGGTCTCATTATCTTTCCAGACCAGCGGTACTACAGGAATCGAGCCCTTCTTTAAGCAGAAAAGTCTGCTTCTGAAGCAGAAACAGCTTAATAATCCTTCCATCTCCTTCCCTCCACAAAATCCACAGCCTAGTCCTAAAAAGTTAACAAACAATGTTCCAGCAGAATGTCCAGATTCTGCCCCTGTCTGTGAGGAGGTTTTGAAGCTAGAATCCTGTAAAGCAACTCCTGCAGAGATGGATTTGGCCCAGAACAACCCCAGTGGGCTTGCTTCTCTAACTCCCCAGTCTGCTCTGGAGGGGGCTCAGAAGACAACCACTATCCCGAGTCTTCTGGCTACTGAGGATCAAGTGTCCTGTGAGAAGTGTGGTTGTCTGGTACCTGTGTGGGAGATGCCAGAACATATGGACTATCATTTTGCACTGGAGTTGCAGAAATCCTTTTTGCAGCCCCACTCCTCAAACCCCCAGGTTGTTCTTGCCAGTTCTCCTCAAGGCAAAAGAAATCCCAAGAGCCCTTTAGCCTCCAGTAACAAACGCCCTAGGCCTGAGGGCATGCAGACATTGGAATCATTTTTTAAGCCATTAACACACTAGTGCTGCCCTCAGGCTTGCTACAAGGTTTTTAATATTTTATTTATAACCTGGGAAATGGAAATATGTTCACTTTTCAAGGAAATTCATACCTTGATAAAAAATTTTCTAAGAAAAATAATGCACTTAAATGCTGAGTTAAGGCTCCCATCTCTTCGCCGGCATGGATCCTGATTTCATTGCTGACAGAGATGTAAAAATTCATCTTCCAGAGATACAACTGCTTTCAGTTTTTAATTGTTAAGTGTTTAGGGAGGCAGTCATATAGTTAAAAATGTGTGGATCTTGGAGCCTCAGAGATCTGGTTCCAAACCTGGTTCTGCCTCCTAAAGGATATGGCGCTGAGCAAGTCACTTTCCTCACTTTTCCTCATCCCTGAGATAATGAGCAAAATAAAAATAATGCCTTACAGGTTACTGTAGATTAGGAACAATTTATTAAAGTACTGTAGCACAGAAAAGGAACTGAGTAAAAAAAAAGTTTTTTAGAAAATTTCCCCTTATCTCTGTGACAGGGGTCACTCAGTAAATACTGAATTTCATACAAGCAAACTGTATGATAACCAGTTTTAGCCATTGGCCCTTCTACCTCTTGCATCATGTCCTAATGTACGGGACTGTTACTGCACCACTTCAGGAACTCTGTTTAATCATGACTTCGATAAGTCATGATCAGAACTAGATCAGCTCTAGACCTTTGCTACTCTGAATGTGCTTTTCAGGAGCAGCAGCAGCAGCAGCTTCATCAGGGGCCTTTTTAAAAAAAATATTTATTGATTTCAGAGAGGAAGGGAGAGGGACAGATAGAAACATCAATGATGAGAGAGAATCCTTGATCAGCTGCCTCTTGCACACCCCCTACTGGGGATCGAGCCTGCAACCCAGGCATGTGCTCTTGGCCGGAATCGAACCTGGGACCCTTCAGTCCGCAGGCTGACGCCCTATCCACCGAGCCAAATCAGCTAGGGCAGGGGACTTGTTAAAATCATCTCAGCCTCACCCACCTCAACTGAATCAGAATCTGTATATTAACAAGATTCCTCAGGCTGTATCTTAAAGTTTGAGAAGTACTGATCTAGAAGATACCAACAACCAGCCAGGTTTGTAGAGAGCATTTACTTAAATTCTAAAGTACAGATTTAAGGGGTAGTACTTGGGCCTTCAGGGTCACTGGGTGTTCATCTCTTTCCTACTAAAGTGACTATTTAGCTTAAGGGTTTTCAATTATTGTAGCTTTTTTGCACTTGTCCATGTTTATAGTACTGTATTCTTAGCTCTGTTCTTATATGTGGAAAGTCAGCTTTTCTGATATGGGGGAACCTTGAATAAAACTGAAGATGAAGGATAGTGAAGACATTGGGGGGGGGGGATGGGAGAGAAGACAGAAAAGGGTGGGGGAATGGGAGATATCTGTAATACTATCAACAATAAAAAATATATAAAAAACTGAAGAATTGTGTTTTGTGGTGGGGGTAGTGGAGAAGTAGGGAGAATGTGTACATATCCCCCCTCCCACACATACACTCAAACCAACTGCTTTTTAATCTTATAAACTGGGGATCTGTATTTACTTTGAAGATGGGGGAAAACATTTGAAAACCTCTAGGTCTAACAGAAAATTTATTCCTCCAAAAATAGTTTCCTTTTTTTATTGCAGTTAAATATCTAATAAAAGACAGTATTCACTGTATACATGGTCCTTTCCCTACTAGATCTGCAGTTTCTTGGAGGTAAGAATTCTTCAGAGTCTTGCACATAATAGATGCTTGATATTCACTAAATGAAACATAGTAAAAAATTTTAGATAGTTACTAGAACTGGAGCAATCAAAATATACATACTACTTGGGGGAGGGGGGGCAGAGAGCTGCTTTATGTACCTTTTTATCCTGCATGTCCCATTGACATAGCAGAGTGGTTCCTGAATATGTCTCATTAAGTACTGAGATGATTTTCCAAAATTTCCTTTCTCAATCCAGGAAAAGTTAAAAAAATTTTTTAATAAAAAATAATTTTAATTTAAAAAACATTTTTGTTCTTTAACAGGTGATTTGTGTATAGGTTTAATATTTCAAATCCATTTATGACCTAAGTGAAATTGTTTTAATTCAGTTGTTTATGACAGGTTTTGAAAAGTTGCTTTGATATAAGGATGAATTATGCCAGCATGTGATCATTCTGCATCTGTTGTTGATAAGCAGTCAGAAGCCCAACTGGAGGGTCCTGCTGGGGGCTTACCAATAGGAACATGTGGAGAAGCAACAATGGTAAGGGGATATCCTATATAATAGAAGCCTAATATGCAAATCAACCAAACAGCGGAACGACTGGTCACTATGGTACACACTGACCACTAGGGGGCAGACGCTCAATGCAGGAGCTGCCCCCAGGCCAGCCAAGGTGGGTGCCAGTGGGAGGCCCCTCCCCCACCCCCATCACCCCACAGATCAGCCCTGATCGCTGGCCAGGCCTAGAGATCCTACCTGTGCACAGATTTCGTGCACTGGGCCTCAAGTTTAGACTATAAATACTGAGAGTTTGTGAGGACTATGAGAGTTTTGGTTTGGGTGAGACAACTATTAGCTAACCCCGTGGTCGGCAAACTGCGGCTTGCAAGCCACATGCGGCTCTTTGGCCCCTTGAGTGTGGCTCTTCCTAAGCCTTAGGAGTACCCTAATTAAGTTAGTAACAATGTACCTACTTATGTAGCTTAAGTTTAAAGAATTTGGCTCTCAAAAGAAATTTCAATCGTTGTACTGTTGATATTTGGCTCTGTTGACTACTGAGTTTGCCGACCACTGTGCTAACCTAAGAACTCTCTGAAGTCACTTGAGACATGTGCTCCTACTTGTCCACAGTGGTGTTAAGCCAGCCGTGGGCAAACTACGGCCCGCGGATCCGGCCCGTTTGAAATGAATAAAACTAAAAAAAAAAAAAAAGACCGTACCCTTTTACGTAATGATGTTTACTTTGAATTTATATTAGTTCACACAAACACTCCATCCATGCTTTTGTTCTGGCCCTCCGGTCCAGTTTAAGAGCCCACTGTGGCCCTCGAGTCAAAAAGTTTGCCCACCCGTGTTAAGCCCACGCAGGGTTTTGCCCTGGCTGGGTAGCTCGGTTAGTAGTGGTCGCTAACCGGTGGTCCATGGACCACTGGTGGTCTGTGAGGTCCCAAAGGTTGGTGACCACTGGGTTAGAGCGTTGTCCCAATACACCAAGGTTGTGGTTTGATCCCGTCAGGGCACATTCAATGAATGTATCTTAAGTGGAACAACAAAAAGATGTTTTATTCCTCTCTCTAAAAATCAGTAAAATTAAAAAATCAACCCATGCAGGGATCTCAGAAGTGATAATCCTCATAGCAGCTTAGCCCTCCTACTACCTAATGTCCTTGCGCCCTAGCAACATGCTCCAGCAACAGGGGACTCTGACTTTTATGCTGGCAGCTGGAAATCAGCTTGTTGGTGGGTCGATACCCTCCCAAGTGCCTCCTGGTAGTGTGATTAACCTGTCATTTGTTTGATGTACATTATTTCTTTACTTTGCTTATTAAGAGATATTGTATGCTACTGGCTTTTGAAATCATAACACCCACAGCGAACCTGTGCTAAATAAGTAGCTGGCAAAAACAAAAGTCAATTTCTGAGCATAACTTTGTTGTCTCCCAAAAACAAAAACATTTTTTTGTGTGCCAAATATAACCTTTCCGTATAGCTCAGCAATTGTACAGTTGGAAGCAAACCTTCTCTTAGTTCCCAACACGGGAAGGTCTTCAACGGTAAGGCTTCTTCGTGACAAGTGAAACCAGTGAGCAAAAAAAGCAGCTGAGCTTGAGAGGTAGGGAAGCTATCACTTTAATACCCTGGAGACAGAATGCCCCTGGGGACCTCAGGCCACGTTTATCATTAAATTTCATTTTCCAAGGTCGGTGCTCAAAATGCAGTCCCTGCTTTTTGTAGTTGATTTTAACGTTGAGCCCTATTTCTCTACCCATAGACTGTGATAATCAGGTACTCTGAACACAGAAACAGGAAGGTACTAAAGTTTGGCAAGGTGGCCCTCAAAGCTCCAAGGAGCCAGTTTAGGCTCCATAAACCTCACTTCAGGCTATTTTGCATTGCTAGGTAAAGCATGAGGAACAGATTACCATGTCTCTAAATTCTACTCTTCATTAAGTAGCTGGCATACTAATCTCTGACACAGTAGTGAGTTCCTTACCATTAGCAAGTGGCCAATTCTTTAAACCCTAGTGCCGGGGAGCACAATCACACTCCTCCCGTCTTTCGTCAAAAGTGCTGGGAGCGCTATTGCGCTCCTCCTGCAGTGTCACTATTACATGCTAGTAGTTCGCTCTTTATTGACAGATGGCACCTAAGTGCAGATTACTTATGATGCTGAATGTTTGTAGTTCTAAAATTGACCACTAGCATTTATCTGCCTAATTTTTTACAGGTACTATGATTTTATGAAGGTTACTCAGATTTTGTAGCCCTGAAGCTTTGAAATGGTGTCCAATTCTAAGTCTGCTTTTATTAGTGATGATGATATTGCTAAATATGTCAATTCTTGCTGTGAAGATGATTTTGTGGAAGATATTGGAGAAGGGTGTCCCTCTATTTTAACATTACATGTTTTGTTCAAATTTTTTTTCTACTAGTATTTTATAATACCATCAGCAAACAATATATGTCAAAGATGAAAACAAATGTAGTAAAGGTTTCCTTAAGTTTTTGAATATGTAACTTCATTTACTTGCGATCATAATTTTTTTCCTAACCTGCTGTAAAATCAGCAGAAATGCCTGGGCAATTTTAGCACACTTCCTAGGATATTGGTTGGCACTCAAAGGGTTTAAGTATGAGGTGGTTACCTATCTCAGCTCAAAAGACAGCAGTTTCGCTTTCTATTCTGCTCACTCAAAGAACTATGCAAAACAGCTCAGAATACTTGATCACAATACTGGAACACTGATCGCAGGTGGGAGAGAGGAAAGGGAGAATGGTGAATGAGGTATTCGATGAGCTCTTTCCCCGTTCAGGGTTCAGCAGTGTTGGGGTTTCACTTGTCTCTAATCCCAGAGAGGAATCTAGTTCTGGAAGTTGAACCTGTGTTTAATAAGCACAGTGTGTTCAATAAAACATTTTTATTCTGTACAATATATATATATGTGTGTGTGTATTTAAATATATATATGTATGTACATATATATATATATACGCAAAGAAACTTCAACCAACAAATCCCTGAGTCCATGGGAACCCAGGACACTAACAAAGGGAAAGGAGGGAGTCCATGTCCTAAAGAGTAGGAAATATGGCAACAACTTTCCCTTCTCTCCAGGTTCCCAGCAACAGAGGGAAAGGGATAGTCACTGCAAATTACTAAAACAAGAGGACTTATGTAGGAGCGGGAAGCAGGGTGGGGGTGGTGGAACGGGAGCTGTGGGTCAGTGTGGGAAAGTAAAACATACGGCTTGCTCCAGCATTAAAACCAACAGGTCACTCCTGGCCGGATAGCTCAGTTGGTTAGAGCACTGTCCTGATATGCCAAGGTTTCTGGTTTGATGCCCAGTCAGGGCATATACAATAAATGCATATATGAGTGAAACAACAAATCAATGTTTCTCTCTTCCCTTCCTTTCTAAAACCAATTGAAAAAAAACACACAAAAAACCAACAGATCACTGCAGAAGAGGGGACAAAACTGATTGACATGCAGCTGACCTTTGGTATACCAAGCCTTAGCTTGGCAGCCCCACGCCTGGGCCAGCTCAACAAGTAGCACCTGTGGGGCCTATGAGAAGAGAAACGGGGGAAATGGCCCTTGAGTGAAGAAGGGAAGGGCCATAAAGCTGAGGAATAGGCTGCATGTCTCAGCACAGGATGGAACATTGCCATTCACTGTCCCTGTGCCATTTCTTCAGACCCTAGGCCACCAGATGGCCAGGAGCCTGAGTAGATGTCTTCTGTCCACAGTCAGGTAGAGATGGGCAACTTACATGGTCTTCAGAAGAGGTATAGAAAAAGGAGTGTTTTCGAGGACCACTCCCAGTTGTGACAATTCCTGAAGTGCAGGGACCACACCGGTGAATCATGCCCAGTCCTGACAGTGGGGCCAAGGTGGCAGCGGTCAGCTCCCTCCGGAGACAGTCATGGGGTTTCCAGGGTGGATGAGCCAACGAGATGGACACACAGCTGCTGAGCACTGCCCTGAATTCTCCTGTCTTCTCCCTCAGGGCTTTCCCTCCCTGGCCACACCAAGCTTGGCACCTTTCCAGCATGGTGGCAGGGAGCACCCCTCTCCCTAGCCTATTAACACACAGAGCCGCCAACAGGGGGCAGCGTGGCCAGAGGCATCTTATATTGTAGGGACAGCAATAGAGCTGTGCCTGCTTGGAGTTCAGAAGCCCACGTTGGCCTGGGCTTCTCCCGCTGCAATGGCTTGCACATCTGTGACATGGCCGATGCCCTTGGTGACACCCTCCCGGAACAGCAGCTTGGCGCCCACCTTCAGGTACTCTGGGTGTTTCAGGAAGCGGAAACGTACCACTGCCTTCTCCCCTGTCCGCAGCTTGTCCTGCAGCAGATATGCGGTCACTGGCCCTGGTAATGCCTCGGGTCCCATTCTCTACCAGCCTGGGTTCTCCACCCTCTGGGGCCTATCAGGCATCTACCCACTCTAAATGGGTCTTTGCCCCTTTTGTGGGACCAGGGAGTTCTCTATGAGTCTGGGGCCAGGCCTTTTGGAAGGAGAATTCTGACTTTTCCCTGGAAAAATGTGCACAGCTGGGTCCCTCTCACCTTGGCATGGATCTTTTCCACCACTGCCGTCTGGCGGACATTGCCCACGTGTACTGTCACTTGGAAGCCTCGCCGGAAGGTGGTGGCATGGAACAGTAGGACTATTTCTGCCTCGAACACTGAGCAGATGGTGGGGTTCATCTCGGGGCTCACCATCACCATGCCCTGGGGAGGACAGCCCCAGACCTCATGTCAGTCTCTCACCCTGACAGCTCCCTGTTTCCTCTTCCTCTAGGACAGTGGTTCTCAACCTTCCTAATGCCGCGACCCTTTAATACAGTTCCTCATGTTGTGGTGACCCCCAATTGCATTGTTACAAACTGAACATAATTAAAACATAGTGATTAACCACAAAAACAGTAATTATATATGTGTTTTCCAATGGTCTTAGGCAACCCCTGTGAAAGGGTCGTTCGACCCCCAAAGGGGTCGCAACCCACAGGTTGAGAACCGCTGCTCTAGGACTTCAAACACAAGACCTCAGAAGGCAATATCCAAAGCTCTCCTCTTAGGAGGAACCCTCCTTACCTACCTCCCAGGTCCTCTAACCCTTCTAATGATTTGTATTTCTAGGGTCCTGGACACTTGGGTTGGACCGCAGTGATTCACAATTAGTGATCTGTGCTTTATGAGTATTCTAACCCTTTTCAAACACAGAGTCTGTGTAACCAGCTTCCTGGGGGAGAGACCATGTTCTCTCTGAGTTCCCCTAACACAGGTGCTCCCCTGTGTCCCCTCTCCAACCCACCCTCCCACCTCACCTTTCGAAGGAGCGCACGGTCAAAGTCCCCGAGGGCCAGTGTGGCAGCCTGACCAGCTCGCAGTACACGACAGGCAGAGCGGTTGCGCTGGATGCTGCATACTCTCAGCTCCAGGAAGCAGCCATCGTCCGTGGGGCCCACCACCAGCTGGTCGCCCTCACGGCAAATCCCACTGCAGCCCAGAGGGCGGATGGCACAGCGTCAGCCCAGGCTCCCTTACTTACTTCGCTGCTAGGGTCACTCAGAGCATTCTTTCCCCTCTATGGGGGGTCCCTCAGGAGGGGAAAAGAGACCCTAAATTCTGACTTAGGGAAAAAATCCTAACTTGGAGATAGAGGAGATGGCTGCTTGCCCCAGTTCAGAGTTCAGATTCTGCAGGGTAGTACCAGGAAAGGCAGTGACGACTGGCAGAGGTGTGACACTGAACATCTGATCCTGAAAGAGCAAGGCAGCCCCTTGGGTTTCATCCTCTGCTTTGCAAAGTCTTAAGGGCCCTCTCATTTCCCTACTTGAAAATGAGGTCAGCTGAATACACTCTAGTTTTCTTCCTGGAGCCCAAGACCCACACTTCTCCCTCAGGGGCCTGGAGATGCCCTGTAAAGCAGCAATACTGTTTCTTCCCTCACAAGCCACTGGACTAGCTTTCTCCAGCTCTTCTGATGGTGAAAGCCTAATCTGAAGATAAGCACAACTTTCAGCTAAGCTCTGTTCAAGTCCAGGGTCTCCTTTGGACCATGATGTCTTCTAGTGTCTGGGCATGTGAGGGCTGAGTGGGGTGGGCAGCAAGCAAGGAAATTCACCTGGAAAGTGTCCCTCCAACAACTGTCCCCACCTCTGGTACTGTGTAGATTTCATCCACCTGAAGCCAAAGAAAATTCTATCAATGGCCTGTGCAGGTGCAAAATCTCTAAGTCTCTTAAGCAGACTCGGGGCTTCGCCAGAATTAGTCCTTCCTAGTTCCCTGGCTCACTGCCTGTTTGGGTGGACAATTTACCTGAAACTCTGTCAGCTGCTGCATGAGTTCCTCCTGCTCTTTGCTGTTGGTGAGCGGTGGCAGGATGTTCAGAAAGACTTTGAGCAGGTCCAAACTCTCTCCAGACACACTGGACAGGGTGAAGATAGGGGTGACGCTGTAGAGGGAGGCATGAGATAGACAGATGAGGAAAGTTCTAACAGGAGGCAGAGGCTAGAGCCCATTCATGGAAAGGTGAGCTTGTATCAGGGTGGCTAGGCCCCTCCTGATAACCTTCCCAGGAGCTTCAGGCCCTCTCTCTGTGAACCAGCCAAGGACCTATCCAGAGCCCAGGGGGGTTGGTGAATGCCTGTCACAGCACTTTGTCTCCAGGGTCCCAGGCATCAGCAAAGCTCCAGGCTGGCTTGGGGAAAGGGTCGGCTCTTTAGCAAAGACACCCTCCCACACTCCAACCTGCAAACCACAGAACTGAGCCCGACTGGTTTGGTCCCGAGGTGGGACATGCTGTTCCCAGGCCGGCGGCAGCCTTCCTGTGGATCAGGGCTCTGGAGTGAGGAAGGCTTACTTGGGCGACTGGGCAAACTGCTGGGCAGCGGTGACGGCATCATCCTCGGAGATGACCAGCATGGGGACTTTGTGGCAGCCGGGCTGCTTCAGGACCCGCTCTAGCTGGCGTACTGTCCTCTCCACTGTGGTCTTGGCGCACAGGTCCACCTTGCTGACCACGATGAAGAAGGGCACTTTCAGGGCCAGGGCCAGTCCCAGATGTTCCCTTGTTGTGCCGGCTGCCTCAGAGAAGGAAGGCAGGAGTCAGGAGAGAAGAGTGCGGATATGGGAGGGAGGAGAGGGAACAAGAGAAAAGTTCATCTGGCTCCCAGGTTGGAGGAGACCCAGGGTAGGAGAAAGTCAGCACCCCCTTCCAGCCACATCCCTGCCCCAATGCCTCGTACCAATCCCAGTGTTAGCACTAACGAGGAGCAGGGCACAGTCAGGGCAGTAAGAGGTGAGGCCAAAGATGGTGGTGTGTAGGTACTTGTGGTGGCCGGCCAGGTCGATGAAGGTGATCATCTTGGAGCTGCTCTCACAGATCTCTTCTGCCGTCCGTGAGTCACTGTAATTCACCACCTGGCCCAGAGCCCAGGGCTCTCAGTGCCCCTGCCAGCCTCCCCAACCCTTTCAGGGTTGCCAGGACCTAAACCAGTCCCTGGGTGACCCTGCCTCTTAACCCTGAGCCCCATTTCTGATTGAATTCAGTTGATTCCCCATGGGTTTTCTAAGGAGGACAGAGCTTGTGCACTGCCCTCAGGGCTTTATCTACTCTACTCCAAAAAGTCTCCACACACTCCCTCAGACTCTGTCCCTCCCCACTACCCGCCCATCCTCACAGTCTGGCCCCACTGGGTCCCGCTGACTGCATGCACCTCTCCCTTGCTGTTAAAGCCCAGGATCTCGAAGCTGATGCTGGAGGTCCGGCCAGACTGAATCTCATGCAGGTGGCGGAACAGGTTGAGCCGAGCCCGGCCCCGGCCATTGTCCAGCTCTCCTTGGGTCAGGACTCCAAGCAGAGTTGACTTCCCCGAGTCCACATTCCCCAGGACAGCCACACGAAGGTCCAGAAACTGTGGATGAATTGTCAGAGGTAAGGGCTCCAATCCCCTCTCTCTCTCTACTGAAGGTTGGGTCAAGGGCAGTGCTGCTCCCTGGGAACCAAATGATGAACTGGATACCCCTAGGGTCACAGGCCCGGAGACAGCCTGCCACCACAGGGTCCTCAGGGGGCACGGGCGTGAAAGGCAGGGAAAAGTGTGCTCACCTGCTGGTTGTCAGGGACCTTTCGTACCAGCACCTCTGTGATCTTTCGGGGCATGTCGCTATCATAATCCACCTCGCGCTCGCGGAGAACAGTGATGTCCGCCCCGACCCTATCACAGCAAGGCCGAAGCTGCCACATCGCGCCTGTATCCCCCACCCCCAGCCTTCCCTCCTGGCCCTGGGCCAATGGCCTTCCCACACGTCCCAGAGAGCTCCCAACGCGTTACTTTCTCTCCTACCACCCTCCACTCTATCCCATATCCCATATCCACGTGTTCAAGATCCCTTTAAACAAACACGTAAACAAGTCTTAAGTCAAAAAGCAAAAAAGCCTAGGTTCCAATGTGGAGGAGCTCAGAACTAGCCCTCCCCACTTCAGCCCTTTGTCAAGAGAAGGCGGCAAGAGGAAAGTATCTTCTTGGCCCTAAGGCCCTAGGCGACTGGATGCGCTTGGGTTCTCCCCAGAGTTAGGGAGGCGAGAGCTGCGGGGGGAGGGGAAGCATACTTCTCTGCCATCCGGTGCAGGGTCTTGAGGGAGGCCCGCATCTCCTCCTCAGCCAGCCCCACCAGCAGCCCATTGTCCTCCACCCCAATCTGGTAGACGGCCTCACCACGGCCCTCCTGGAGCCGCCACTTCATCTGTGTCACCAGGTGCTCAAAGCGGTACTGGGATGGGTTCACCAGCTTCAGCTTAGGGCAGGCGAGGGATCATGAGAAGGTGAAGTCAGAGATGCTCCTCCAAAACCCACATGCTCACCACCTGTCCTGCTGTAAGGACCAGGACCTTCCCTTCCCACTTCCCCCCTCTAACAGAGAGTCCCCCCCAATAAAATGAGGTACAGAGCCCTTACCCTGAACCACATCCCTAAATTACTATAGATCATGAAGTTGGAAGGATCTCAGAGAAATCGCCATCCCATGCCAGCAAGGACAACCTGCACCTCCCCAGCCTAAGACTCACTTTATATTCGATGTTTCCATCTTCAGCCTGAAAAGAAACAGAAAGCGGTTACCAAATATGGTCCAGACCCAACCGCTACTTCCCCGATTCCTGATGGCGCCCAGGCAACAGCTAACTTGAGAGAGCAGGAAGCCCCAGTGGCAAAGGTCATTGGCAGACAAGCCCTCTACCCAGCCCCAATGTGACTTCTCCCAAGAAAAGGCCTCTAAGAACAATCACCCATCTAAGCCAGGAACAGAACCCTGAGTCCCTCCTTGCTTTGGTCACTGGCAGCATGTTCTTCCTAGAGCAGCGGTTCTCATCCTGTGGGTTGCGACCCCTTTGGCGGTCAAACGACCCTTTCACAGGGGTCGCCTAAGACCATCCTGCATATCAGATATTTACATTACGATTCATAACAGTAGCAACATGACAGTTATGAAGTAGCAACGAAAATAATTTTATGGTTGGGTCACAACATGAGGAACTGTGTTTAAAGGGCCAGAAGCTTGAGAACCACTGTCCTAGAGGCAAGATCACTCCTTCCTTCTCTTCAGGCCCTCAGACTGCCGTCCCCAGAAATCTATGTCTCCGCTGTGTCTGGGCTGTTGAGGCCATTCTCTGCCACTGGTCGGGGAGACACCATTTCCTTCTTCCCCACCCTTCTCAGCTGATGTCATCAGGAGTAAGAGAATGCAAGAGGTTCTGGACCAGGGCCAATGACTGCACTCAGCACTGGTCATTACAAGCTCAATGAGAGAGGAGCTGAAATAAGAGAGGGATAGGGCTCCAAAGTTGGGGCTGAAGAGAAGAAACTCAGAAAATATAATTAAGGGGACAGACTCACCGTGGCTTTTATCTCCTACCCCCTAACCCAGGGGTGGGGAACCTTTTTTCTGCCAAGGGCCATTTGGATATTTATAGCATCATTCGAGGGCCATACAAAATTAACAACTTAAAAATTAGCCTGCTGTATTTGGTCAAACAATTAACTCACCCCCAATGCCTTGGCAGGACCAGACCAAATGATTTCTCTGGCCTCATACGGCCCGTGAGCTGGACGCTCCCCACACCTGCCCTAAATCTTATGTCTAAGCTGAGGTGGAATCCTGAGTCCACTCGTCTCCTCTACCTCTTCCCTATATAAGTGACCCAACAGAAGTATCCTATTGCCTGAGCCTTCCCCTCTCAGGTGCAAAAGGATATGAGATTTGCTGGTTCTGCCTGTCTTGCATTTCTGCACTCCTCCTCATTGGCGATTTCTCTTTCTCCCTTTCTGTCATCATTCCATCTCCTCAAGGCCCTCTGACTCCAGGCTCTAATAGGCCTTCACCTATCATCTCTATTTCATGGAGTATAAGGGAGATCTTTACTCATCAACAAAGGCCTTCCTTTTTACCATTTTGATGGAGATGAAAAGTTAGAATGAATGGCTTCAGAAAAGTGGTACAAGGATGATCCAAAGTGTGGCCCCAGGACCAGCTGCAGTAGAACCACCCAGGAACTTGTAAATGCAGATTATCAGGCCCACCTGACCTACTGAGTCAGGAACTCTACTGTGCTAAAGTTTGATAACCACTGCTTTAGGCTCTTCTTCTGGGTCCTTCTTTGCTAAGATGGACAAAGTAGCATTATTCTCTGCCTTAAGGTGTAGATGAAGCAGGTATGTAGAGGCTGCCTTCACATCCTCCTAGGACAGGCAAAGGGCAGGATTACCTGACTGACTGTTCTGGGGTGTGTGTGTGTGTGTGTGTACTCAGGGATAAGGACAGAACATACTGCTCTTTTCCCCGGTACTCGCCTCCTCCCCATGGAACAAGTGTAGAAAACTCTGCCTCTCCATCCCAGGACTAGTCTCCCTGCTCGTAGTGCAGCACAGGCATGAACCTGGGCATCCATTCTGATCACCCCAGGGGATGGGAGTGGGATCTCCCTCCCCCACTTCTCCTCCTGGCATTACCTAGATCAGAATAGGGGGATCCTCCTCCCCACTCCTCTCCGGGGTCCTGATCCCGGAGGAGAGGGCCAGTCTCTCTATCCCTCCTTCCAGGGGTCCTGGGACCGGAAGGAGGGGTTCTACTCTCCCCAGGGGTCCTGACACCGGAAGGGGGTGTCAAGTCTCTCCGTCCCGCCTTCCCGGAGTCCCGGGACCGGAAGAAGTGGTTTCTTCTCAACCCGCCACTTCTCAGGTGCTCACCTCGGGGGGCAGATACGGGGGGTTGTTGGCTTTGCTCCCTCTGTTCTTTCCGTTCTTCTTCTTCCCCTTCGGGCCCCCGCAGCCGCTGCTGCCCCCGGCGCCCCTAGCCTTGAGGGTTCCGCCCATGGCCGGGCCCCCTCCGGGCCGGCAGCAGCCGCCGAACAGCTCCGATACCCGCGAGTCCATTCGCCGCCGCCGCCAGCCCCCCGCCCGGCCCCTCCCCCCCGCCACTACCGCCGCCGCCGCCCCTACTGCCACCGCCGCGTCGGGCCAGCCAGAGGAGAGCGGGGTGGGGCCCTGCCCAGGCCACGCCCCCACCCGTCTCCGGCTCTAGGCGCGTCAGAAACAGCCGCGGTGCACCACGGGATATCGAGTCCTCAAGCCCGAGAGCTTCCTCCAAAGAGGTCGCCGCCGTCCTACAACTCCCAGGAAGCATCGCGGCGCAGGGGCCGCAGGTGGCTTCGGGGCGTAGACCAGGAGCGCGCCTTTGCTCGCAAAGGTCTAAGGGAGCTGTAGTCGGTTCCCAGTCTCCGCGCTCTGAACGGGTCTTTATCTAAGAAGGCCTTGGGGTGGGGGGTCAGCGGAGGGCTTACTTCGGAATCCAGCTTGGAGGACACTCTTGGGTGTGGCCCCTTAGCGCGGTCCCAGGCAACAGGTTTTAGACCTGGAGAGTTGCAGATGCACGGCGACCGGTCCCTCCAGCCTGCTGGCTCCGCCCCACCTCTGTTTCTTCCCCGATGGTCGGCGTGCCGTCGGGGTGAGTCAGGGCGAATGCCAGGGCGGAGGCGGGTGATGGTTAGCCTAATTATGGCTGTTATTGTTACGATGATTATGCCGCCTTTACACAGCAGTCACTGCTTTATTACCGGCTGGCACCCTCCGGGGGCTGGTTTTAGCAGCCCAAGACACCGCGGTAGCGCCAACAGGAGGCCCGAACCCATAAACCAGCCTTGCTGCCCGAGGGTTACAAGGATGCCCGCCGCGAGTATTGCTCCTCCTTCTTGTTTTGAAGCAGAACCAATCGTGGAGAACCGAGTTTAGTTTTAAAACATTCAGGGCTATAGGAGGGGCGGGCTCGGGTTACCTCGACCACATCGAGGGCGGGGACGTGGCCGAGAATAGAAACTTGGCGGAGGGCCCCAGAGGATTGCTGCTGACTTTTGACTTCCTTGCCAAGTCATCCCTCTTGCTCTTTAGAGCTCTGGCAGCCAGCGAAGAGTAAACATTTAGCGACATAAGCCAGTGTGCAAGACACTGGAAAAGCAGAGTAGAGAAGCAATTAGTGTTGCTGGGTTGGGAGTCAGGACGCCAGGGTTCAATTCCGAGCCCCTGGCTCTCTCATGACTCACCATTCATTGTATGTCCACTTCCCCTCTCTTAACAAACAGCGAGATGCTCACAGGCAGCCAAGAAATAAAACAGCCCACCCCTCCAGACCTCAGTTTAACTTGGAAAATTAGAAGCAGCAACAGTGGCTTACCTCTGGTGATCCTTTCAGGAGTTCAGACGTGGTAGAATCCATGGCTTCCCCCCAAGACGACAAGGAGGGTGGCAGATTACTAATTAGAGTTGCTGCCCACCTGGCATAACTCCCCCAAACAGTGGGAGCTGACGGGCCAAAAGCTGCAAAAGACCTTAGCCGACCCAGCCAGTTATGTGGTCTTCAGTGGTTGAAAGCACATTTGACTTCTCAACCCTGTTCAGCTAAAGGAAGTTTATACTGCAGAAGTCAACCTTAGCCAGAGAAACTGCTACGTAGAGGCTGAGACCCAAAAACTCAGTGACAGATCTCAAGAAGGATGGGGATTGGAAGGGAGAGCTAAGGCCATTCCCATTGTCTCACCACCAGCAGCTCTGGGCTCTCATGATAGCCAGGGCTTGCTGCGCTTGCCTGATAACACTTGTCTTCTCATCTTCGTGGATCGTTCAACTCCTCCAACACACAGTTTCACTTTACCCATCCCAATACCCTGTCTCCTAAATGGAGGACTTTTGAGAGTTGGGAGAGGATAACTAATTTTGATATCCCATTCTTTTAAAAAATTTATTATTGATCTGTTTGTTTTTCAATATCATTCATACACTTTTTTCAATATCATTTTTTTTATCCTCACCCGAGGGTATTTTCCATTGATTTTAAGAGAGAGTGGAAGAGAGAGAGAGAAAGAGAGAAATATGGATGTGAGAGAAACATGGATTGGTTGCCTCCTGCACTCGTCCTGGAGCCTGTAACTGAGGTATGTGCCCTCGACCGGAATCGAACCCAGGACCCTTCAGTCCCCAGGCTGACGCTCTATCCACTGAGCCAAACTGGCTAGGGCAATATCCCATTCTTGAACAACCTGGCTTACTACAGACAGGAGTGAAGGCTGGCAGAGAAGTAGGCTGAATACAGTTGTCTGTCCAGGAGGGGATCAGGGTCCTGGGAGAAGGAAGGTGCTATGTGTTTAGTTTCCTGGAGGAATTACTTGTGAGATGCTTATGCTGTGGTTGACTGGAATATATATGTATACACACACACATACATTTTTTTTCCCTGGGATGTAATTAGTCATTTATTCTGTGTATAGTGCTTTTACATAAGATTTTAATTTTTTGGAATTTACCTTTATGTAGGATGTGTGGTAGGAACTAATTTGATATTCCCCCCTCTAATTGGATAGGAATTTGTCTCAAGTTCTTTGCTTTTTGTTGTTGTTGTTAATCCTTACCCGAGGGTATTTTTCCATTGATTTTTTAGAGAGAATGGAAGGGAGGGGGAGAGACAGAGAAAAAAACATCCATGTGAGAGAGACACATTGATCGATTGCCTCCCACACGGTCCCTGACAAGGGCCAGGGATTGAGACTGTAACCAAGGTCTGTGCTCTTGACTGTAATTGAACCTGGGGCCCTTCAACCCATGGGTTGTTGCACTATCCACTGAGCCAAACTGGCCAGGGCTCAAGTTATTTGCTTTGAAAAGTCACCCTCATAATATACTAAGATTTATATATACATGGATCTGTTTATGGACTCTCTTCTGTTTTATGATTTGTTTGTTTATTCCTGAGTCAATACCACAATATTTTAATAATAGTAGTTTTATAGTATGTTTTAAAAAATATTTTTATTGATTTCAGAGAGGGAGAGGGAGAGAGATAGAAACATCAATGATGAGAGAGAACCATTGATTGGCTGCCTCCTGCATGCCCCATACTGGGGATCAAGCTGGCAACCTGGGCATGTGCCCTGACTGGGAATCGAACCGTGACCTCCTGGTTCATAGCTTGATGCTCAATCACTGAGCCATGCCGGCAGGGCTATAGTATTTTATTTTTTAAGCGATTAACATTTTTTTAAATTAGTGTTTATTTTGTAAGTGAAATTCTCAAGAAACTTTAAAAAGTTCTGAAGGCCTAGAGATAACCAGGTTTCAGATAAGATTATAGGCAGGTGCTGACTGTTGGGTTCTTGGTTGCTAACGCCTAAATTTCATTGTGCTTAATTCTGTACTTCCCATGATTCTTCTAGTTGAGGAGTGGTGAATTCCTCTGACTTTCGGCATACATCAACATTTACCACAATAAGAATGATAAGAAAAACAGTGGCAATATCCATTATTGTCATTGCAAAGGGAAACATTTTATAACCCAGGGAGAAACTTGCCACAGCAAATCCAAAAATCAAAATCATTAATCCAGTAAAGAAGAAAAAGTATCATTTGCAGAATATATTTGGACATTTTCCTTGGATTATTCTCTGCAACCAAGTCTGCTGACTATAAACTTGAGATGTTGAGATCATGATGAGTTTAATCTTGTATTTTTTAAAAATCCTGTTGAAAGTGTTACATATGTTCCCCTTCCCCCGCCCCATTGCCCCCTCCATCCTTCCCCTGCTGCCCACCCCAGGCCTTCACCACCCTATTGTCTGTGTCCATGGGTTATACATACAAGTTCTTTAATTGATCACCCCCACCCACCTTGTCTCAGAGATTCCACACTCTGTTCCATGCTTCCATGCCTCTGGATCCACTCTGTTCATCAGTTTATTTTGTTACTTAGATTCCACATGAGTGAGATCATGTGATACTTGTCTTTCTCTGACTGACTTATTTCACTTAGCATGATACTCTCCAGGTCCCTCCATGCTGTCTCAAAGGGTAAGAGATCCTTATTTTCTACTACTCCATAGTATTCCATGGATCAGTGGGACAGTGCTCAATTCTGTACTTCCATGATTCTTCTAGTTGAGGAGTGGTGAATTCCTCCGACTTCCGGCATACATCAACATTTACCACAATAAGAGTGATAAGAAAAACAGTGGCAATATCCATCATTGTCATTGCAAATCATGAGCAATTCGTTTATTGATGGGCACTTGGGCCATTTCCAGATATTAGCTATTGTAAACTGTGCTGCTATGAACATAGGGGTGCATCCATTCTTTCTGATTGGTGTTTCAGGTCTCTTAGGATCTATTACTAGAAGTGGGGTCCCTGGGTCAAATGGCAGTTCTGTATTTAATTTTTTGAGGAAACTCCATACTGTTTTCCATAATGGCTGCACCAGTCTGCATTCCCGCCAGCAGTGTACTAGGGTTCCCTTTTCTCCACATCCTCGCCAGCACTTGACATTTGTTGATGGTAGCCATTCTGACAGGTGTGAGGTGATACCTCATTGTCTTTTAATTTGCATCTCTCTGATGATCAATGACTTTGAGCATTTTTTCATGCCTCTTGGTCATCTATATGTCCACTTTGGAGGAGTGTCTATTTAGGTCCTTTGTCCATTTTTTAATTTGATTGTCTTCTTTTGTTAAGTTGTATGAGTTTTTTATATATTTTTTTATATGAACTCTTTATCAGATGTATCACTGCCAAATATATTCTCCCACACAGAGGGCTCTTTTCGTCTTGTTGATGTCTTCTCTTGCTGTGTAGAACCTTTTTATTTTGATGTAGTCCCATGTGTTTATTTTCTCCTTAGTTTCCTTTGCCCTAGGACAGTGGTCGACAAACTGCGGCTCGCGAGCCACATGTGGCTCTTTGGCCCCTTGAGTGTGGCCACGAAGTTTCAATCGCACTGTAAGTGCACGCCCGCGCGTGGTATTTTGTGGAAGAGCCACACTCAAGGGGCCGCAGTTTGCCGACCACTGCTCTAGGAGATGTATCCATAAACATATTGCTACGAGAGATGTCTGAGATTTTGCTGCCTATGGTTTCATGTAGGATTTTTATGGTTTTCTGACTTACATTTAAATCTTTTATCCATTTTGAGTTTATTCTTGTGTATAGTGTAAGTTGGTGGTCTAGTTTCCTTTTTTGCATGTATCTGTTCAATTTTCCCAACACTGTTTATTGAAGAGACTGTTTATTGAAGAGTGTTGTTAATTGTTATCAATTAAAAAATGTTAATCGGTCTTATGTCATTGGATTGAGAGAAAGCTATGCTGATGGGTGAAAATGGCCTGTTTATTGAAGAGACTGTCTTGACTCCATTGTATGCTCTTGCCTCCTTTGTCAAATACTAATTAAATGTAATGGCTTGGATCGATTTCTGGGGGGTCTCTGTTCTGTCCCATTGATCTATATGCCTGTTCTTGTGCCAGTACCAGCCTGTTTTGATTATGGTGGCTTTGCAGTATAACTTGATATCTGGTATTGTGATTCCTCCAACTTTGTTTTTCTTTCTCAAGATTGCTGCAGGTATTCAGGGTCTTTTTTGGTTCCATATAAATTTTTGGAGTATTTGTTCTAGATCTGTGAAATATGCTGTTGGTATTTTAATAGGGATCACATTGAATCTTATCTTGTATTTAATGCAGCTCTTGAACAACCAGAAAAGTCAAACTCCTTTTAAAATGAGATGCCAAACACAGCTCTTTGTGTTTCTCTTATAGGAGATAGGATCTTGTTTGGATAATTGCAATAACCTGGGTTCTCATGGAAGGCCATTTTCACCCATCAGCATAGCTTTCTCTCAATCCAATGACATAAGATCGATTAACATTTTTTAATTGATTTCAGAGAGGAAGGGAGAAGGAGAGAAATAGAAACATCAATGAGTGAGAATCATCCATTGGCTGCCTCCAGCATGCCCCCTGAAACCCAGGCATGTGCCCTGACCAGGAATCAAATCAGGACCTCCTGATTCATGGGTCGACACTCAACCACTGAATTATACCAGTCAGGTCTTTTATAGTATGTTTTGATCTCTGGTACCTACTTCCTGAAACACAACCTTTCTTGGCCTCCTTGACTTGACACGTCTATTTCTATTGATACTTCTCTGGCAACTCCTCAGTCAGAGAGAGAAACATGGATGAGAGAAAATGATTGATTGGTTGCCTCCTGCAAGCCCCCTACTGGGGACTCAAGCCTGCAACCCAGGCATGTGCCCTTGTCTGGAATTGAACCTGGGACCCTTCAGTTCGCAGGCTGACACTATCCACTCAACCAAACTGGCTAGGGCTTTTTTATTTATAATACAGATTTTTTTTTATTGACTTCACAGAGGAAGGAAGGACAGAGAGAGAGAGAGACAGACAGACATTGATTGGCTGCCTCCTGCATGCCCCCTACTGGGGATCGAGCCTGCAAACTAGGCATGTACCCTTTACTGGAATCGAACCCGGGATCCTTTAGTCTGCAGGCTGACACTCTATCCACTGAGGAAAACCAGCTAGGGCTCCCTGGGTGATCTTATCCAATCCCATGCTGATGACGCCCAAACACTTATCTCTATTCCTAAATATCTGTTCAATGAAACGGCAAACTCAACCTATCAAAAACTGAACTCATCTTTTCTCCTTATCCACACCTCCAAAAAACTGATCCTACCCGTGTTCTTTTAAAAAAAAAAAAAGTCTTAAAATGTTTTTTAATTGATTTCAGAAAGGAAGGTAGAGGGAGAGAGAGAAACATCAATGATGAAAGAGAATCATTGATCAACTGCCTTCTGCATGCCCCACACTGGGGATGGATCTGCAACCTAGGCATGTACCCTGACCCAGAATCGAACCATGACCTCCTGGTTCATAAGTTGACACTCAACCACTGAGCCGTGGTCGGAAGGGCTACTCTAGTGTTCTTTCTTTGAATGACACAACTGGCCCTAGAGATGCTGGTGTGAAAAACCTGCTTGTCTTCTTGAAAGCCACTCTCTAGCCCTCCTCTTCTTCCTGGGATCAACCACCAAGTAATGCTCATTGGACCTCCTCAGTATCTCTCTAGAGTTCACCCAGTTCTCTCCACCGACGGTGACCACTCAGCTCAGGCCGCTTTCACGATGCGGTTGGGTAACTGTAGTTGCGAGCTCTAACTGGTATACCTGCCTCCTCTCTTATCCTACCTGTAATCTAATCTCTACACCACAGCCAGTGTAGAGATTAAATTTACATTTAATGCTACTCCCCTACTTAAACCTTTCAAAGGTTCTCCATCACTTACAGGATCAAGTTCAAACATGGGTTATAAAGCCTTGCCATGATCTGGCTCCTGTTTGTCCACCACAGCCTTAACTCTTTATAACCTGATTTTTTTTAAATTCCTCCTCCAAGGACATTTTTTTTTTTCTTCATTGATTCCAGAGAGAGAGAGCAAGGGAGAGGGAGAGAGAAATATCGATTTGTTGCCTCACACATGCGCCCCCACTGCTCATCGAACCTACAACCTGGGTATGTGCCCTGAGCCGGAATTGAACCTGCGACCCTTCGGTGCACCGGGCGGCGCTCTAACCACTGAGCACACCATCCAAGGCCTGAATTCTTTTCATTCCTTGAATAGAGGATGTTCTTGTCTCTAACGTTCTCCAAGATGACTAGGTCCTCCTCCTTACCTTTATTCACCCCACAGGTCAGTTTCTTGGGCACATTGTCTCTGGACTACCCCTTGCTCCCACCTCGTCTAGGTTAGGTGTCCCTGTCCTTCACCTCCACTGCCAGTGTGCTGTATGATTCATGGCGTTGCATTGTCTGCAGGCAGTGAGCCTCTGGAGCACAGCCTCCGCCTCGGTCTGGTTTGCCACGGAGCGTCCAGCACCTAGGACAGGGCCTGGCACCAAGTCGGCGCACAATGAATAGCGAACGCGGGGGGCGGAGGGTGCGTGCGGGCCGGTGTCCTCTGGGAGGCAGCGCTCCGCGGCGGAGACCAGGGCGAGGGTGTGAGGGAGGGAGCGCAAGGCTCAAGTCCCACCCCAGCACAGTCGGCCCCGTACTGCTGTGGCGCCGCGTCGGCTTCCGGCCCAACCTGCCGGAAGTGGAAGCACAGGCTTCCCATAATGCCTCGCGGCGCGCCTATTCAAACCGCACGGCGGAGAGGAGGTCGCGATGGCAGCTCCGGAGCCGGAAGTGCGGTCCTTGACCGCAGCCCCAGGTAAGGCAGGGGGGCCGGATCCCGGGGTGCCTGGGGGACCTGTTCGCTCCCCGCCGCCGCCCCCTCCCGTCATGTGTCCCCTGGCCCCTTCTCTGGCCTGTCTTACCTTTCCCGGTCCGCATTTCTGGTCTTCCCTCCCGGCTCTGGCTCGGCCAGAGTGACTGCCAGCGCCCCACGGCCCCGATCCCATTGGTTCACCCCACTCTGCCTTCATCTGGGCGGCGTTCTGGAGCCTGCTGGGCTACACGTTCGTTCCGCTCAGACCCGGGCCGCCGCTGAGTCAGCGTCAGTCCCCGGCCTCGGAGTTGCGCCCCCGCCCCGCCTTCTCGCCAGCCCGCCGTCACTTACATCACTGTAGGCGATGGGGTTAGGAATCGTCCCACCTCCACCCACACTGGAGTTGGCGAAGGGAGTGTGCACGTGTCGGGGTTGGGGTGGCTAACAGGGGGCGAGAAGGCTGCCTTTGGCCTTTGAGTTTGTAACTTTTCTCTTTCTTGTCCCTCTGCGCGCCCGCCAGGGTTGGAGTGGTATGAGGAGGCGGAGGACCCCCACGCCCCCCACATCGAACTCCTGGACACGACCGCCGCCCAGGAACTTCCCAGCCGCCCCGAGCCTTTTCGCCCCCGCCATGGCCTGGTGCCCGTGGTGTTCCCCGGGCCTGTCAGCCAGGAAGGCTGCTGTCAGTTCACGTGTGAATTTCTAAAGCATGTCATGTACCAGCGCCTGCAACTCCCTCTGCCCTACGAGCAGCTGAAGCACTTCTACCGACAGTCTTCTCCCCAGGTGGGCTCAGCTTTCCGAGGGAGCTGGTGGGGAGGCTTCCTGGCGGTTCCGTGGGAGGAAGGTTCGGAAGGTCCAAGGAATCTGCAGGATGCGTCAGCGTCAGCAGCTGGGAGGAATGTGTTTCATCCCGTGGTCTCAGTCCCTTCGATCGTCTAGCCCTCCCCACTGTTGCTCTTGTTTTCTTTTTCCGAAACCCTGATTGTGCTACATTTGGACTTCATGGATTGACCCTTTAATTTTAATGTCTTTTCTCTCCACATTTTTATTTTTGTCTCTTTGTTTTTATGTTCTACTTTCTGGGGGACTTCTTTGACTAATTTATTTATTTATTTAAAAATATATTTTATTGATTTCAGAGAGGAAGGGAGAGGGAGAGATAGAAACATCGATGATGAGGGAGAATCATTGATTGGCTGCCTCCTGCATGCCCCCTACTGGGGTTTTAGCGTGCAACCCTAGCATGTGCCCTGACTGGGAATCAAACTGTGACCTCCTAGTTCAGTGATGGTGAACCTTTTGAGCTCGGTGTGTCAGCATTTTGAAAAACCCTAACTTAACTCTGGTGCCTTGTCAAATATAGAAATTTTTTGATATTTGCAACCATAGTAAAACAAAGACATATATGTATTTAAATTAAATCTTTATTGTTCAGATTATTACAGTTGTTCCTCTTTTTCCCCCCCCCCATAGCTCTCCTCCACCTGGTTCCCACTCCACCCTCTGCTCTTAACCCCCCCCCCCCCCCCACCGTCCTCATCCATAGGTGTACGATTTTTGTCCAGTCTCTTCCCACACCCCCCACACCCCTCCCCCCCCCCCCAAGAATAGTCAGTCCACTCCCTTTCTATGCCCCTGATTCTATTATATTCACCAGTTTATTCTGTTCATCAGATTTTTTATTCACTTGATTTTTAGATTCACTTGTTGATAGGTATGTATTTGTTGTTCATAATTTGTATCTTTTTTTTTGAATGTGTATTTGATAATTTGTATCTTTACCTTTTTCTTCTTCTTCCTCTTCTTAAAGGATACCTTTCAGTATTTCATATAATACTGGTTTGGTGGTGATGAACTCCTTTAGCTTTTTCTTATCTGTGAAGCTCTTTATCTGACCTTCAATTCTGAATGATAGCTTTGCTGGATAAAGTAATCTTGGTTGTAGGGTCTTGCTCTTCATCACTTTGAATATTTCTTGCCACTCCCTTCTGGCCTGCATAGTTTCTGTTGAGAAATCAGCTGACAGTCGTATGAGTACTCCCTTGTAGGTAACTAACCATTTTTCTCTTGCTGCTTTTAAGATTCTCTCTTTGTCTTTTGCTCTTGGCATTTTAATTATGATGTGTCTTGGTGTGGTCCTCTTTGGATTCCTTTTGTTTGGGGTTCTCTGCACTTCTTGGACTTGTAAGTCTATTTCTTTCACCAGGTAGGGGAAGTTTTCTGTCATTATTTCTTCAAATAGGTTTTCAATATCTTGCTCTCTCTCTTCTTCTGGTACCCCCATAATTCGGATGTTGGTACATTTGAAGTTGTCCCAGAAGCTCCTTACACTATCTTCATATTTTTGGATTCTTTTTTCTTTTTGTTTTTCCAATTGGGTGATTTTTGCTTCTTCGTATTTCAAATCTTTGACTTGATTCTTGTGATCCTTTAGTCTGCTGTTGGAACTCTGTATAATATTCTTTATTTCAGTCAGTGTATGCTTAATTTCTAGTTGGCCCTTTTTCATAACCTCGAGGGTCTCACTAGATTTCTTGAGGGTCTCACTAAGTGTATCGGCGGATTCTAGAAAATTCTTGAAAAACCTTATAACCGTGGTTTTGAACTCTATATCCAGTAGTTTGCTTTCCGCCATTTCTGTCATTTGTGACCTGTTTCTTTGTCTCCTCATTTTTTTTTAAATATATTTTATTGATTTTTCTCAGAGAAGAAGGGAGAGAGATAGAAAGTTAGAAACATCGATGAGAGAGAAACATCGATCAGCTGCCTCCCCGCACATCTCCCACTGGGTATGTGCCCGCAACCCAGGTACATGCCCTTGACCGGAATCGAACCCGGGACCTTTCAGTCCGCAGGCCGACGCTCTATCCTCTGAGCCAAACCGGTTTCGGCAGTCTCCTCATTTTTTATGCTTCCCTGTGTTGATAGAGTGGCTTTGTGTGCTAGGTGTCCTATAGGGCCCAGTGGCTCAGCCTCCCCAATTACCTGAGGTGGAGAATCTTGGTGCACCCCTTCGTGGGCTTTGTGCACAGTCTTGTTGTAGTTAAGCACTGACTGTTGTAGGTATCACTGGGAGGAATTGACCTCCAGGCCAATTGGCTGTGAGAATCAGCTATGTCTATGGTGGGAGAACGTCTGTGCTGGAGACACCATTCTGGGGCAAGACTTGCTTCAGTGGGGCTTTGGTGCTCACTGAGTCTGCCCCCTGAATGTGTCCCTTATGGATCTGAGGAGTTGTAATCTGGATGGTCCCACTCTGACCACTGGGTACACTGGCTCTTGGATCTCTAAGGAGGTGCTAATTTAGCCTCTGCCTGAGGCTACCCAGCAGGAGCTATGGAGAGATCTGCAGATTCCTCTTCTTTGTTTGGGGTTTGGAGGTGCCCAGATGAGGCCCAGCTGTGAAGCAATGCAAGCTGCTGTGGGGCCTTGGGCCTTCTTTTGGAAGTTCTGGGTCTCTCTGACCCAGCTGCAGTTTGTTAGGTAATTTTCAGATAGCAAAGGGCCAGGCCTTTCATATGCAAAAGCCTCTGCACACAGCTTGGGTGGGTCGGGGTCTCGGGATCAACAGGGCGGAGCAAACAGCTATGGATGCTCCTCAGTCCTACCCTAAGAGGCCCTGCATCTCAGTGTCCCGGTAATCGCCGCAAGCACCTCTGAGAGAAAGCCGCCCTCGAGTTCCAACCGATGCCAGACAGTCCAGTTTCTCCCTGTATGAGTCTGGGTCCCCAGAGACCCAGAACAGGAGTTCAGAGCAGCTGGGAGCTTGAGACTCCCTCCTGATTGAAAAAGACAACCGCGTTCCCAGTTGCTAGCCCTCTCCACGTGCGCCTCCGCACCTCTGCACTTTACTTCCACACCTCCTCTGAGTCTCAGTGTGCTTCCCTCCCTCCTTCTAGTTGTAGAATTTCCACTCGGCCAGCCTTCCTGTGATTCTGGATGATGTCCGTTTTGTCTTTTAGTTGTATTTTTGAAGTAGTTGTGCGAGGCAGCAGTTTCCGGTGTTTACCTATGCTGCCATCTTGGTTTTCAGATTTATATTTTTGATATTTATTTTATATATATAAATGCCATTTAACAAAGAAAAATCAATCAAAAAAATGAGTTTGTGTGTCACCTCTGACACGGGTGTCATAGGTTCGCCATCACTGTCCTAGTTCATAGATAGACGCTCAACCACTGAGCCATGCCAGCCGGGTCGCATGTTCCTTTTTTTAATTTATTTTTAAATTTTATTGGGGGTGACATTGGGCAACATGAACATATGGGTTTCAGGTATGGAGTTCTAAGTTACAAAATATGTATATAGCACCATGTGCCCACCGCCCAAAGTCAGATCTTCTCCTGTCACCTGTATGGTCCTTTTTAATAGCATCCTGTTTTATGTGTGTATGAACCTCTCTTACCTGAAGATATCAATTACTGTATTTTTGAGGTTTTCCTATGTTCCTTGCCGTGTCTCTGTTTCTTTCAGATTCCTTTTCCTATTTGTTTTGGTCTTTGACTTTCATGTTAGAGGCTTTTAGTCTGTGTCTGCTGAATATTTAAGAATAAGTCATTGAAAGCTCTGTATGCATGGCTGGGTCTTGTGAGCTGCTAAGACTTTAAGGATATTGGTGGCAGCCTAGTGGTCTCTTTGGAAGACTCCTATAAAGTCTTCTTTCTGAAAGTTTTGGGGTGTTTTTACTGTAGTTGATTTCTAATTTCATTCCACTGTGATCTGAGAAGATGCTTGATATGATTTCCATCTTCTTGAACATGTAGAGACTTGTTTTGTGTCCTAACATGTCTATTTTGGTGAATGACCCATGTGCACTTGAGAAGAATATATATTCTGCAGCTTTGGGGTAAAATGTTCTATAAATGTCAATGAAATCCATCTGATCCAGTGTGTCCTTTAGAGTCACTGCTTCCTTGTTAATTTTTTGTCTGGAAGATCTATCCAGTGAAATCAGTGGGGTGTTAAAGTCCCCTGCTATAACTGTATTGTCAATCGCTCCCTTAAAGTTCTCTAGAAGATTTTTTATATATTTAAGTGCTCCTATATTAGGTGCATATATGTTTACTAGGATTATATCCTCTTGTTGGATCAATTCCTTTAGTGTTATGTAGTGGCCTTTGTTGTCTCTTGTGATGGCTTCATTTTGAAGTCTATTTTATCGGATATGAGTATTGCTATTCCAAATTTTTTTTCTTTTCCATTTGCATGGAAAATTTTTTTCCATACTTCACTCTCATCCCATGTGTGTCTTTTGTTCTGAGGTGGGTCTCTTGTAGACAGCATATAGTTGGGTCATTTTGTATCCATTCAGCTACCCTATGTCTTTTTTTTTTTTTAAATATTTTATTGATTTTTTTACAGAGAAGAAGGAAGAGGGATAGAGAGTTAGAAACATCCATGAGAGAGAAACATTGATCAGCTGCCTCCTGCACACCCCCTCTTGGGGATATGCCCGCAACCCAGGTACATGCCCTTGACCGGAATCGAACCCGGGACCCTTCAGTCCACAGGCCGACGCTCTATCCACTGAGCCAAACCAGTCAGGGCTACCCTATGTCTTTTGATGGGAGCATTTCATCCATTTACATTTAAGGTTATTAATAGGTACTTATTTATTGTCATTTTAATTCTGTATGCCTAGGTTTCTCTCTATTTCTTCTCATTACAGCAGTCCCTTTATCATTTCTTTTTTTTTTTTTTTAATATATTTTTATTGATTTTTTACAGAGAGGAAGGGAGAGGGATAGAGAGTCAGAAACATCAATGAAAGAGAAACATCGATCAGCCGCCTCCTGCACATCCCCCACCGGGGATGTGCCCGCAACCCAGGTACATGCCCTTGACCGGAATCGAACCTGGGACCCTTCAGTCTGCAGGCCGACGCTCTATCCACTGAGCCAAACCGGTTTCGGCCCCTTTATCATTTCTTATATTGCTGGCTTGGTGGTGATATACTCCTTTAGCCTTTTTTTTTTTTTTTGTCTGGGAAACTCTTTATTTGACCATCTATTTTGAATAATTGCCTTGCTGGATATAGTAATCTGGGTCTCAGATCCTTGCTTTCCATTATCTTGAGTACTTCATGCCATTCCCTTCTGGCCTGTAGAGTTTCTGATGGGAAATCAGGTGTCAGCCTTATGGGAGCTCCTTTGTAGGTAACAGTTTGCTTTTCTCTTGCTGCCTTTAAGATTCTCTCTTTTTCTTTAATTTTTGGCATTTTAATTATGATGTGTCTGGGCATGGGCCTGTTTGGGTTCTTCTTGCTTGGGGCTCTCTGTGCTTCCTGAACTTGTGTGACTTTTTCCTTTACCAGGTTCGGGAAGTTTTTTGCTATTATTTCTTCAAACCCGTTCTCTGTCCCTTTCTGCCTCTTCCAGCACACCTGCTATTCGAATATTGTTATGTTTCACATTGTCCCACAGCTCCCTTAAGCTGTCCTCCTGTTTTTTAATTGTTTTTCTCTTTTTGGTTCTCTGATTGATTTTTTTCAACTCTGTCTAATAATTCACTGATTTGATCCTCAACTTCCCTTAATATGTTGTGTATTCCTTCCAATGTGTTCTTTATTTGTGCTATGTCATTCTTTATTTCTATTTTCATCGTTACGATATCTTTTCTCATGCTATTGAGCATCTTTACTATCATTGTTCTGAACTCTATATCAGATAAATTTCTTATCTCCATTTCATTTATCTCTTCTTCTGGAGAATTCTCTTGTTCTTTCATTTGTGGGTTGTTTCTTTGTCTCCTCATTTTGGCTGCCTGTTTGGTTTTGTGACTCTGCATTAAGTAGATCTGCTATGCCTCTCAATCTCTGGTGCAGGACAGTGTCAAAAGCTGTTTCTGACTAGATCAGGCAGAGACTCAAATCCTCCAGAGACCACCTCTGCCTACAGACTTGAATTGCCCTCAGGCAATCATCCACCAGTGTGGCAACAGTTTTTTCAATGGGGTGGGGCAAATGCTTCTGCCTGGTGGCTACTTGTTATTCTCAGCCTCTTAATGGGTCTCAGAAACTCTACTGTGAAGCAAGGTTTTTTCCAGCAGAGTGGGTCAGCTGTCATTCCCCCCCCCCCCCCCCCCCCCCCCCCCCGGCAAAACCGCCTAGGTCAGTGGTTCTCAACCTTCTGGCCCTTAAATACAGTTCCTCATGTTGTGACCCAACCATAAAATTATTTTCTTTGCTACTTCATAACTGTAATGTTGCTACTGTTATGAATCGTAATGTAAATATCTGCTATGCAGGATGGTCTTAGGCGACCCTTGTGAAAGGGTCGTTTGACTGCCAAAGGGGTCGTGACCCACAGGTTGAGAACCGTTGGCCTAGGTAGCAGTTGTCCGTGTAAAGATGACCTCTGCTGCATGAGGGAATGACTCAGCCTAGGAAACTGGGATGTCGCTTTCTGAGCTCTAACCCCAAAGCCCCCCGATCCTGGCTTCTGCTTACACAGCTCCAGTCCACTTTGCCTTCCCTCTGCTGGAGCACAAGATGGGTGGCTTGATGCAATTTTGTGCGTTGGCCCTTTAAGAGGGTGCCTGAATTTCCAGCCATCTCTCCCTGGCGCAACCCCACTTTTCACAGCCAGAGGTTATGTGGGTACTCTTTTCAGTTCTGGTGTTCTCTGCTGGGGGGCCAAACTTGGGGATTAGATTCCAGAGTTCTCACTGGCAACCCCCGACAGCTGAGATATCTCTCCAGAACTTCAATTGTCTGTGGGAGCCTGGCCAGCCGTTTCGCGCCTCCACCCCTCTGACCTATCTCTATGCCGTCTCCACTTTCCGTCCTCACTTATCAGGGTTCTCTCCAGTGAGTCTTCCATTGATTATCCAGGAAGTTTTTCTGTATTTTAGTTGTAATTCCAGTTTGTCCTGGGAGTGTGTCTATGCAGCATCCACGTACTCTGCTGCCATTTTTATTTATTTTTTATTTATCATTTTAAAAAAATATATATTTTATTGATTTTTTACAGAGAGAAAGGGAGAGGGATAGAGAGTTAGAAACATAGATGAGAGAGAAACATCGATCACCTGCCTCCTGAACACTCCCTACTGGGTATGTGTCCGCAACCAAGGTACATGCCCTTGACCGGAATTGAACCTGGAACCTTTGAGTCTGCAGGCCGACACTCTATCCACTGAGCCAAACCAGTTAGGGCTATCATTATTTTTTAAATTATTATTTTTATTGATTTCAGAGAGGAAGGGAGAGGGAGAGAGAGATAGAAACATCAATGATGAGAGAGAATCATTGATTGGCTGCTTCCTGCACACCCCACACTGGGGATCAAGCCCGCAACCTGGGCATGTGCCCTTGACTGGAATCGAACCCAGGACCCTTTAGTCCGCAGGCTGACGCTCTATCCACTGAGCAAACCTGGCTAGGGCTCTGCCGCCATTTTTAATCCCCGGTTGGAAAGTTTTCTCTCTGGAGGGAGGAATTTGGCAGGCGATCTAAGGGCCCTCATGTTTTCACTCAGTCCCCATGCGATCACTCTTGCCTTTTGCAGTGCCTGATGGGCAATTCCTGGGCCTTCCTGAGGTTCTGCTGTGTGAGGCGGTTTGCTTTTCACGGGAGTCCCCTCTGTCAACACTTGAACTCTTTCATCTGCTTTCTGTCCTTCAAAAATTGGTTGTTGCTTTTGGCCACTGCTGTCTAATCCCAGGTCTCTGCTCAGGGCTATCCTTCCCTTTCTCTCCGCTCCCTTCCTCCTGCCTCCCTCCTTCCTTCCTTCTCTCTTTTCTCTTTCCTTTCATTTAGCAGTATTTCATATGGGAGCACAAATAAGCATATGTTCAATTTGCCATGTTTAATTGGAAGACCAACTCCAGAATCACCTTTATTAAACTACACAATCCTCATTCCTGTTATCACTCCCATTATAGCAAAATTTGCCACCTACTATGCCACCAAATCTTAATGGTGTTAGTTGTTTATTTCTGGATGTCCTCCTACTTCTGAACACTGTCTTTAGTGTTCTAAGTGTGGGGTGGTTATGGTTTTGTACAAAGAATATATTTTCTTTTTTGATACATTGCCCTCTGATAAAACCCAGTGCCTTCGCTCTGGCAGTTCATTGAACTGGAAACCCAGTCCCATAGTCTACTATATCCCAACCAACAGGGTTCTTCAAAGGTCACTAGCTTTCCCTGCCTTGCCTTCTTTCTCACCAGTCTGTCTCCATAGGCAGAGGACCTGGTGAAGAAGAAACCTTGGGCCATCCCTGAGGCAAGCAGCAGGAAATGCCAGCAAACCCTCGAAGAACTGGAGAGCGTCCTCAGCCACCTAGAGAGCCTCTTTGCCCGGACCCTAGTACCACGAGTGCTGATCCTCCTTGGGGGCAGTGTTCTAAATCCCAAAGAATTCTACGAGCTTGACTTGTCCCGCTTGGCCCCCAGCAACGTGGACCAGAGGGTGAGCACAGCAGCTTGTTTGCGCCTTATCTTCCGCGCCATTTTTATGGCCGATGCCTTCAGTGAGCTTCAGGCTCCTCCACTCATGGGCACCATTGTCATGGCACAGGGGCACCGCGACTGTGGAGAAGATTGGTTTCGACCCAAGCTGAACTACAGAGTGCCCATACGGGGCCACAAACTGACCGTGACCCTGTCCTGTGGCAGACCCTCCATCCCGGCCACCGCCTGGGAGGATTACATCTGGTTCCAGGCACCAGTGACATTGAAAGGCTTTCACGAGTGAAGAGGGCCGCTTCTTAATCGTGAACACGTGGCTAAATTATCTTTCCTTCTCTGGCACCAAGTCACCCGGCTCTTGCTTGGAAGTGGAGTTGCTTCCTGACGAGAGGAAGGTTCTGTCCTGGCCGCCTGCCTCCCCTTCTCAGACGTCCTGGTGAGCTGATGGTGTGACTGGGCCTGTAATCATCATCACTGAACAACATCTCTGTGAATCAGAGGTTGACCGGGTCACACTTGACTGTTTGGGGTTGGAAAGCAAATGTGGGCCCATAGACACTATTATGCAGGTGCCTTTTTCTGTGGCCTTTCCGAATTTTTACCAGAGGCATAAATGTTGGTGTGACTCATGAATTTAAATATAAAATGAATGAATATATATTAAATTTTCCCGAAACTCTTGGCTTAAAGAGACTTTCCAGGCTTGAGGCTAGAGTATTTTGTCTTTCTCCCGAGTCTCTTATTTATTTATTTAATTTTAGTTTTTCACCACCAGTTCTCTCTCTGCATCAGCCCCAGGCCAGTCTGGGAAGTTAAGTGACTTGGCCAAGGTTCTGTAGCAGTTTGATGTCAGTTGGGACTAGAGTCCTCACTAGCTAACCCCTAGCCCCACATTCTTTCCTTGTCACATACTGGTTTTGACCCTTAAAACGTGTGCCTGGAGCAGAGGTCACACGGGGGAATGGGGCCGAAAGACTAGGCCCAGAAAGAGAACTGAGGAGCTTTGCAAAATCTGATGTCACTGTAGGCTGAGGCCCCAGGATCGCCCTTTGGGGTCCGCTCCCTGAGGCCACATGTCCTTGCGGAATTCAGCCCTGCCTGTCGCTGTTGGCAGTACCTGCTTATGTCTTGGAAGCTGAATACATAGTCCTCACCCTGCTGGTGTTGGAGATAGGAGTGTGTCTATAAATGGGGACAGTATAAATATAGACTATTTTTTATGTTTTAAGAAGAATGTTTTATGTTTTGTCAAGAAGAGAAAATCGTTTATATTTTGTGCTCTCTTTTAAGCACTTCACATACATTTTATCTAATCGAACAGCCTTGTTTTTTGACATTGTCCCCATTTTATAGGTGAGGCTTGGTTAGATTGAATAACTTGCCCGAGAGTGGAAACCGGAATTCAAACCTGGCACCAGAGGCTGAATGCTTTACCCTGCTGGCATCTGTGTGTTTTACTGTGAAATGATTAATGAGGATTTGCCCTGCCAAAGGTGGATTGGAAAGCTGCAGGACTCCCCTTTCTGGCTTCATATTGTGTTTCCCTACATGGGACCGGACAGTAATAGGTGCGGAGTAAATATGGAATCAATAAAAACAAAAGGTTTGGGTTCTTTTCTGTGCTCTGACCGCCTGAAGCATATTCCACCAGCTAGAATTTTGGCTGTTTTTCCTACCTTACAGAATAGGAACGGCCATATCTCCCGCTGGGGAAAGGACAGGCTGAGAGAGGGGTCTGGCTGAACTGAGGGAGAGTTGAAACGGAGTTATAAATTATTTTGAGGTGGAAGACATTAACCCATGTCAGCTCCCTCGAATACTGATTTTAAAAGGCTTCGTAAACAATGTCTGGACAACCAGAACAAAGTCATTATCTGGGTAATTTAGACACTCATTTCTCCATTAGCTTGGCATTGGGGCCCAGGTCATTTTGATTTCATGAGTCTTCTCCAAAGGAATTCAGAAATTAAAAGATCAGTGTGTGCATATATATAGGTATTTTGTATGTTGTGTCAATTTTATTTATTTAATTTTATTTTTTCCATCACCACTTCTCCCCTCTATACCTTCTTCCACCTCGTCCACCTCCCCCTGCAAGGATTAGTTAATATTAACAATAAATCCCACCTTCCCCGACAACAAGCTTGCTAAGGCACCTGATTTTTTGACCTTGGCTGGGGCCTAAGAAGTAGCCAGTCTTTAGCCCAGGAGGTGAAGAGCCCCAGCTGCAGTGGGCTTCTGCCCTTTCGTGTGTTGCTACCATTTGGGCTGAAGAGCAACTGCTGTGGGGCCCAGGTAGGTAAATGGGTGGTAGCCGATGGGAAAGTGAAGTCTGTAAATGTCACCCTTTGTACCCCTCTTCACACCCCTTACCCAAGGTGCCTTATGCCTTGCCCCATTGCCTCGGCCTTCATTTGCCGCTGAGGTGGAATAGTACTACGGAAGGGGTAAAGAGAGGCATCTGAAGGTTGAAGAGAATGAAATGGATGGACCCCATCACGTGAGACCTGTAATTGGCGGCGATTGTCTTAGATGCCTAGCCTTTTAGTGCCAAGAGCATTTGAAATTCTTTTCTCCACAGGTAATTGAGGCCAAGAAGGGACATCACTGAAGTGAAATAGCACAGCTGGTGTCACTGTTGTGTTGTTTCTCTTCTCAAGCCCCCATTACAGTCACAGTGAGGCCTCAGTAAATGTAAACTATATGGAAGGACTCGGGAAAGGCAAGAATATCTACAGAACTGGGCTGCATTGGGACCACTAACCTCACACTCTTTTAGGGGAAACCACGCGGATGCCGGGAGAACTGAACACAGCCTGTCACCCACTCGGGAAAGGAACGGGGCGGGAGCTAGAGAGCACCCAGGCTTTTGGGATGGCTCCGAGGGGATCAGGGCTGGCCCGAGGCCCCGGAAGGGCAGGACCACTGGCTGGGCGCAACCCGACTTCCTGCCCGAGGGGAGGGCGGGGCTTGGGTCTCCCTGGAGACGGCTTCCCCTAGCAACCTGGAGGACGTTGAGCCGAGCGGCTGCCGACATGGACGCGGACAGTCTCCTGCTGTCCCTGGAGCTGGCGTCGGGCAGCGGGCAGGGCCTCAGCCCGGACCGTCGGGCCTCGCTGCTCACGTCCCTTTTGCTGGTTAAGCGCGACTACCGCTACAGTCGGGTGCTCTTCTGGGGCCGCATCCTCGGCCTCGTGGCCGATTACTACATCGCGCAGGGCCTGAGCGAGGACCACCTCGCACCGCGCAAGACCCTGTACAGGTGGAGGCCGAGGCCGCTGGCGATTCGGGAGGGAGGGCCACTGGGGGCCTGCAAGGAAGGGTGGGTGGTGGTGGGAACCGAAGGGGCGGGGGCTACGGGGTCAGGGAAGCGGGTGGAGATGGGATTTGCAGAGGAGGGAATGGGGGGGGGGGCGGGGGGGAGGACCCGAGGGGCGGGGAAGTGGGTGGCCGGGGTCTGAGGGCGGGGCTCCGGGAGGACACTGCTCTGCTCGGGGCAAAGGGACGCGGGGAACTTAGAGACGGGCGCGTTTTCAATAGAGTCTAGGGCTCTAGGCCGAGGACGGAGGCAGAGCGAGGCGGAAGTTGCTGGATAATGGAGACCTGGCTTAGAAGCCGGGCAGCCTGGTGCGGGCGTGTCTGGCTTTGGTAAGAGTTGAATTTGGAGAAGTGTCAGAAGCACCCCCCCCCCCCCCCGCCCCCGGGGTTGTGTGGAGCTATTTGGAAGCATATCCAGAGCCCATCTTCCGCGGAAGTGTCTCACAGCCCGAGGCTCCCTAGGAGGTAGCGAAGGACTGTGGAACGGGAGGAAAGGGATTTAGAAATGGGGAAAATTACTTGGACACCACCATTCAGGACCATGCAGCTGCTTTTTGATTATCCCAGCGTTGATGGGGATTCAGTGTTACAGAGCAGTCTGTTAGGCGCAGGAAGTTGGGGACTTCATTTATCTGTCCACACATCAATCTAGCACTGGTTGGATGCATCCTGACTTGGGGTTACAAAGAGGGCTGAGACCAAACCCAAGTTATTCACATCTTAGGGAGGGAGACCGATGTGTAACCTGGCAATTACAGAAAAGTGTGTTAAAACCAGAATAGAGTTGCTATTTCTTTTTTTAAAAATGTTTTTATTGATGAGAGAGAGAGAGAGAGAGACATCGATAGGCTGCCTCCTGCGTGCCCCCTACTGGGGATTGAGCCCACAACCTGGGCATGTGCCCTGACCGGGAATTGAACCAGAGACCTCTTGTTGCATGGGACCAACTAAGCCACACTGGCCAGGGCAACACTAGAAGAGAGTTGTACACAAAGGGAGAACAAGGTGGGCATTCCCCTAGAGCAGTGATGGCGAACCTGTGACACGCGTGTCAGAGGTGACACACCAACTCATTTTTTTTGGTTGATTTTTCTTTGTTAAACGGCATTTAAATATATAAAAGAAATATCAAAAATACAAATCTTTGTTTTACTATGGTTGCAAAGATCAAAAAATTTCTATATGTGACATGGCACCAGAGTTAAGTAAGGGTTTTTCAAAATGCTGACACGCCGAGCTCAAAAGGTTCGCCATCACTGCCCTAGAGAGCAGTTAAAGAAGATCATTACGGAAGTAACTTCCTTGCCCTCTGAAAGATGAACAGATCTTCAGGAAGGTGTGGGGGAAAGGCATGCCAGTTAGAGGGAACAGCTATGCAAACTTGTTGGCTGAAGCTGGCTTGGAGTGTTTGGGGAACAGCAGGTCGGTAAGCATAACAGTGGCAGCAGAGGGTGTTATGTAGAACTGGATGGAGAAGCCGAGAGGTTTGAGCCTTATCTTAGGCTATGGTGGGGGAGCCATGGAAGGGCTATAAGCAAGAGCCTGCTTTGATCTGAGTGGGCAGAATGGCCACAAGTGGGTAAGCATTTAGAAATCTATTGTAGTGTCCAGCTGAGGGAATTGAGGAGGAGAGGGCCTGGGCTAGATTTAAGTGGTAGAACTGTCAGGATTTGTGACTGGGGGAGGTGAAGAAGAGGTCAAAGCTGACTCCTTCTAGCTGATGCCACCCACTGGGGGAGAATTCAAGAAGCAGGACAGCCCTAGCTGGTCTGGGTTAGTGGATAGAGCATCAGCCTGTGGACTGAAGGGTCCTGGGTTTATTCCGGTCAAGGGCACATACCTCAGTTGCAGGCATGATCCCCAGCCCTGGTCAGGGCGCATGTGGGAGGCAACTGATCGATGTGTGTGTCTCATATCAATGTTTCTTTCTCTGTCACACCTCTCCCTTTCCACTCTCTCTAACTATCAATGGAAAAATATCCTTGGGTTAGGATTAGTGTTGTAAATGTTTCCCTCCACGTCCCGCGTGGTTCAGGGTTCAGGATCTGGAAGAGGAGCCGCACACAAATGAAAGAGAAAAGACATGAGATAATTTGGGAATATTGGGGGGCCAGGCGGGTAAGTCCAACTCAAGAGGAAGGACTTGCACCGGTGCTCAGGCCGGAGGACAGTTTATAGTCAGAGGTAAACAAGGCAGTGGTTACCATAGTTACACAGTTCTTGTGAGTTTCACCTGTTTTGACCATAGTTACACTTCTTGCACTTCCCTCAGCCCATTAGCTTCCCAGGTAAGATCTGGGGAGTGTTATAAGGTCAAGCCTAATTATGCTAAGAGGACTGAGCCCTCTAAGCTGGGACTTGTTTGTGACTTTGCCAGCAGGTCAGTCCGAGGCTCAACCCTATATCGGTTCCCCACAGTTTGCAACAACAAAAGAAGCTGATCGAATCAAAGGAGGGTAGACCTAGTGACTTGGGTGTGTGGTGCCTGGGGGGCAGAGTGGTAAGGAGGTGTATTAAAGTACAGCTCTGGAGTCCAGAAGAGAAATTTGAACTGAAGATAGAGATTTGAGACTCATTTCATTTTATTCCATAAGATTTTCTTTCTCCAGCACTTACTGTGTGCCAGGCATTGATCTAGGCACCAGGAATTCATTGGTAAATGAGACAAAGTCCTTGTGTTCATAAAGTTTACATTATAGTGTGTGTGCAGGGGGACGGGAGGCAGACAACAAATAAGCATGTATTGCTGTCAGCTGGTGCTAAGTGGTAAGGGGATAGAGAGAGCAGGAGTGGTTACCCCTTTAAATAAGGTGGTCAGGGCTGGCCTCTGATAAGGCAACATTTGAGGAAGACCTGAAGCAACTGAGTGAGCTGTGTGCTTATTGGAGGGAAAAGAATTCCAGGCAAGTGCAAAGGCCCTAAGGCAGGTGTGTGCTTAGTGTGTTTGTGGAACCCATATAGGCTGCTGTGGCTAGAGAGGGGTGAGGAAGGGGGCATTGTGGGAAATAAGGTCAGAGAAGTAGGGGCTGGAGACAATCACGCAGGGCCTTGTGGGGCATTGTAAGGACTGGGCCCAAAGGGAAGTCATAGGAAGGTTCTGCACAGACGCATGATCTGGCTTAGGTTTTAACACCAGGAGGAGTGAGTATGGAAGTTGGGGGCCAGTTAGGAGGCTACTGCAGTAACCAGGCAAGAGTAGACGATGCCTTGGCCCAGGCGGAAAGCAGTGGAGGTTGTGAGAGATGGTTGGTTGGATTCTAGATTAGTCACTAGCTAGGGTTTCGGGAGTCAGTTGGGTGAGACTCCAGAGGGAAAAGAGGGGTGAGAACAGATCCCTGGAAATACTTGAGGCACTGGAGCAGGGAGAAGGAAATACCAGAAGAAGTAGGAATGGAAATGCATTTGTTGTCTTTGAGGGCAGCCCATGGATAACTTTCTCCTAAGCAGTTTCTTGGGGTGGTGGGGGGATGGGGGGCAGAGATCACGCAGCACTGGACAAAGGGTGAAAGTGGGGGGAGGAGGGCTCCCAGAGGGCACGTTGTTCTGAGATTATTGTTCAGAGTTGGGGCAGAGGAGGAAGGGCTAGGAAAGGGGCATTTTCTAGAGGGGCATGGATTTGAGGGCTGTTGTGTGAGAAAGCGGAGAAGTTTTTAAATTCAGAAGGAGGCCATAGAGAGTGAAGGGAGAAAAGATGAGCAGAGAGCAGGCTGGGGACACAGGGCTGAGTGAGAGGGGTGGGAACTGAGAAAGAAGGGACTGGGTGGCTAGTGCTCCTGGAGACCTCCAAGGAGGTCTGGAGCCTGAGGAACGGGGCAGATGGCCGTGCTGTGGACTCAGTAGGCAGACTGAGCATGAATTAGGGGCCCGCCAAAGCAGAGGCACCTGTAATTGAGGAAAATTCAGCTTCCAGAACTCATCCGGAACCTCATAGTCCAGATATCTAGGAAGAAGCTCTTGGCATTTCAGCATACAGGGACCTTTGGTGACCTTTAAAACAATAAAATTGAATTTGCATCACATATGGGGGTGGGGTGCACCGTAGACACGTAGGGCTTCTAAGGGGAAAGGTGTGACTCCCAGCAGTGTTTCTTGGGCCTCACCCTTGGGAGGAGAGGAGGTGGCAGGAAGCCCGAGTGGGAGGGGGAGTTGGAAACCAGGGCGCTGTGGATGTTGTCGGCAGCCTGAACTGCATGGAGTGGAGCCTCTTGCCCCCTGCCACAGAAGAGATGATGATGCAGACGTCTGTGGTGAAGGGCCGCTTCATGGGGGACCCCTCCCATGAGTATGAATACACCGAGCTGCAGAAGACGAGCGATGGTGATAAGGTCTTTGAAGAAGAAATAGTGGTGAGTGGATATGAGAGGAGGAGGGCCTGAGGGAAGAGGGCGGGGGCATCCAGAACCAGCCCAATAGAAATACGGTGACAACAACATAACAACACCCCCTGAGCAGCAGTGTGGCTCTGGGGCAGGGGCAGGGAAGAAAGGGTCTGGGCTGAGCTCTGGGGTAAGGGCATGGGCACAAGGTCTTACATTTTGTACCATTTTTTGTTTTCCTAGATAATACATTCATATAGTTCAAAATTCAAATGTACAAAAAGGAATATAGTAGAGTGTCCCTCCCAGCGCTGTCTTCCAGTCACCCAGTCCTTTTCCTGGGGGACAGTAATGTAACCGTTTTGCATGTGTGTGTCCAAATCTTGCTACTCAAAGTGCAGCCTGGGTCAGACACATTACTATGCTCTAGGCCAGGGGTGGGCAACCTTTTTGTGAGTGCGTGCCAAAACCAGCAAAATCTCTGACTCAAAATTCTTCTGCGTGCCAACCCTAATTTTTTGAGAACATGTTACGCCTACTTGATATCTCTTAAGGTGTACGCATGTGAAGAACCTTGAAGAAATAATAAAACTCATTCGAGTGACAAAAACACAGTATATGATGATGAAAAATACATTTATTTTTTAATGTATACATGTACACTAATAGTCCGACAGAAAACTTTATGACTCCGTTTGATATTATCAGTGGGACTTTTGCTGCTGCATCACTGATGACAGAGATTTTACATCAGGTTTATATTTTGTGACCTTCAGAGATATGTACAAGCTACTAAGTCGATATTAAGAAAAAAAAATTGCCGGAACCGGTTTGGCTCAGTGGATAGAGCGTCGGCCTGCGGACTGAAGGGTCCCGGGTTCGATTCCGGTCAAGGGCATGTACCTGGGTTGCGGGCACATCCCCAGTAGGAGGTGTGCAGGAGGCAGCTGATCGATGTTTCTCTCTCATCAATGTTTCTAACTCGCTATCTCTCTCCCTTCCTCTCTGTAAAAAATCAATAAAAAATATATTAAAAAAAAAAAGAAAAAGAAAAAAGAAAAAAAATTGTAAATGGAACATTATAAGAGAGGGTTTCGCGTGCCAGCAAAAGTTACTGGCGTGCCATATTTGGCACGCGTGCCAGGGGTTGCCCACCCCTGCTCTAGGCGTTTGAAATGCAGAATAATGGGGGATGGGGGATGAGGATCTGCATTTTAGCACATACCCAGGGGATACAAATTCATGTTTAAATGTGAGAAGCTCTGTCACCTGAGACAGCAAATACCTTACCTCCACATAGTCTCTTGTTATCTTCCAAACAAAACAAAACAAATGGCAGCATGTTATACACACAGTTCTGCACCTTGCATTTTTTACCCACAATACATTTTGGAGATCTTTCCATATCAGTGCCTTAAAGCTCCTCCCCACTCTTTACCATGTGCGAATGCAACATAATTTAACCCGTGATGTTTTCATGGAAATGGAGGTTTCCAAGGTTTGGCTTGGACAAGCAGTGACCTTGTACATACGCCATTTCCACGGTATGCAGTCTGTCTGCATGACCAACTCCTGGAAATGGAAGCTAGGTCAAGAAAGTAAGGAGCCCAAGTCTTGAAACTAGACAAACCCTGAATTCAAAACACAGTCTTTGCACTTGAATCTAGGTGATGCCCAAAGACTGGGTCCAACACCCACCCCTTCCCACCTGACAAACTTAACTTCCCTTCAGTTTTCTTTTCTGTAAAATTTGGATCATCGTATTTGCTCCCCAGGCTTGTGCAGATTAAATGAGATGACATTTTTTGAACCCCCTAGCCTAGACACTTATTAAATATTAGTTTCCATCTCCCCCTTTGTAAAGAATTCCAGTTGGTAGCCCATGGGAAATGGGGGGCTGAGTGACTCTGGGGGCCCTTGGTGACAGGTTTTCCCCAACGTCTCTATGAGATCCTTTTGCTCAGGGTTGCCCTTGACATTGATTGTAACCAAATCTCATCGGCATAAAGATGTGATAATATGGGGTGATGCTTGGGAAATATGGGGTGATGCTTTGTCAAGTCAAAGAGTAGGGTATGAAACTATAGAAACTGTGATTCTAATTGTGCTTTAAATATATCATAAAAAAAGGATAGAAGGAAGTATACCAATATGTTATCACTAATTATCTTTAGGAGGTAGGATTATGAATGGTTTTAATTCTCAGGTATACTACAAAATATTTCTGATTACCCAAGTAGTCTACAGTAAGCATGATCGCTTTTATATTTTCAAAAGGCAAAATAATCAACATTTAGATCTGATGACAAGATGGTATGCTTCTGGAAGGGTACAGAAACCATTAACTGTGGCTGCCCCCAGTGAGGGCAATTGGGGACGAGGGATGGGTTGAGAAAGACGGCTTTTTTTTTTCTTCTAGTTTTAAATACTGCACCACCAGCATGTATTACTAATTTTAAAAAGAAAGAAAATCTTGACAGGAGGAGAGGGAGGGCTCACCCAGCATGATTTTTCATGGACCGGGTATCTACACGGTGGTGACCCAGGCTAGATGGCTGTGCAGAGGGCTCTGCACCAGGGGTGAGTGGGCACAGGGCCCTGGCAGGGAGGCTTGTCTCCTGTCTCCTCAGATCCGGATCAAGGAGGAGACTCGCCTGGTGTCCATCATTGACCAGATCGACAAGGCGGTGGCCATTATCCCCCGAGGCGCCCTCTTTAAGAGCCCTTTTGGACCCACCCATGTCAATCGGACCTTTGAAGGTGAGTTCTGTGGTGCCTCTCTCACGGGCAGGAGGGCATCTCTTCCCGAGCACAGACACACATGTGGGAGTCTGAGCAAAACTGCCCACCTCCTCAGAAAAGCAACAGCCGTGACCACATCAGTTGGGAGGATGTGTCCAGTGACCTGGCATCGGTGGTTGGCATGGCGGACCCAGTCACTGGGCCCTGCCTCGTTTCTGCCTGCGGGTGGGAGAGCATTTGGCCACCTGGCTCTCAGGTCTTTCCGTGGGTCTGGCCTCCCTGCCTTTTCCCACCTTCCTCCTCATTGGTCTCTCCTCATTGCAGGATCTGGGCCAAATCTGGGTGGAGGGAGCACTGTTCCCTCTTCTCCCTTCAGTTCTGTCAGTGGTTGTCTGAGTCATTTGCAAGCTCCTCCCCGTGTCCCCCATGCACAGAGGAAGTGAGCTGTGGGGTTCCCTCCCCACCTGCTACCTCTTTTTAGGACTGACCTTGTCGGAAGCGAAGAAGCTCAGTTCCTACTTCCACTTCAGGGAGCCGGTTGACCTGAAGAACAAGACCTTGCTTGAGAAGGCAGACCTAGACCCCTCCCTGGACTTCATGGACTCCTTGGAGCATGACATCCCCAAAGGTAATAGCCCATTACTTGGAGGATCCTGGATCTGCCCTCAGGCCAGAGCAGGAGGCCATGCATCTGCCATTCTCCTCTGAGAGTGGGACCAAAGCCTGGGTAGGAAATGGTGGTTGAGTGTGGGGCTTCCCCAGGGTCCAATACAAGTTTCAGCTCATAGGAAGCAGTGGGTAAATGTTTGCACACAAAAGGGTTGTCTTCCATACGCCTTCACAGACAAGAAGTCTCTCAGTGTCTCCTGATTTTCATATCAATCTTGAATAGAGATGTCCGTCCATCTGTCAGTCTGGGGTTAGATCCGGTGTTTGGTACATAGCTGGTGCTCAATATGTAGGTGCTGACTGACTGAGTGTCCCCTGCTAAGGATAGGAGTTCTGTATATTTGCCTCCTGCTATGTGTATGGGACTTTTAAATCTTAAAACATACAGCTTCAGAGGCCTTCCTATGCTTCGGGACACACCTGGCCCAGGCATGCACCTTCGGGTGGTTGGGCCACAGACCCATTTCCATCACCTGAGTACATGCCTGGGAAGACGCTCTTGCTTGGATGCCGGAAACCAGGGCAGGTGCCAGGCTCTGGGCAACCTGGGGCGCACCCAAGACACTGACTCAGCACCTCTAACTCTTCGTCTGCACGTCTGCATTGCTGAGACCTGGAGGGATTTGTTGTTGATGATGGCAATGATGGTAACACATAAAAGCAGAGGCGCTGCTTACTGTGTGCTGGGCACTGTACTCAGCCCTTTCCATACCTTCTCTCATTTTAAGATTCACAGCCAACCTAAGAGGTAGATATTGTTACTATCCCCATTTTATAGATGAAGAAACAGGGGCTCAGAGAGTTAAACCCAAGGGCACAGTGTCAGAGAAGGAGACTTCAGGACTCTGGCATTAACTGTGGTATCAAGGAGATGGTGCCCCCCCCCCCTTTTTTTACCCTCACTCGAGGATATGTTTTACTGATGTGTGTGTGTGTGTGTGTGTGTGTGTGAGAGAGAGAGAGAGAGAGAGAGAGAGAGAGAGAGAGAGAGAGAGAGAAAGAAACCAATGTGAGAGAGAAACATCACATTGCCTCCTGTATGCTCCCTGATTGGGGATCCAATCCAAAACCTTTTTGGTGCATGGGATGATGCTCCAACCGAGCCTGCCTGTCAGGGTGATGGTGTTTCCTTTTACCATGTTAGGCGCCCAACCAGTCACCGGTGACTGACACTACATTTGAGGAGCAATGAGGCACCCAGTTGGGCTGGAACTCAGGGTGGAGGTGGGATGGCAGTAGTGGTTAAGGTGAGGGCTCTGGAATTAGACAGCCTGGGTTGGATCCTGAATCTGTCACTTGCTAGTTGTGTGACACTGGGTAAGTCCCTCAGTTGCCTTGTGCCTCAATTTCCTCATTTTAAAAAGGGGGATAATGATATTTTCTACCTCACTGGGTTGTTATGAGAATTAAGAGTTAACACATATAACACAAAATAATTATAACAGTGCTGAACGCATAAGAATTCACATAAAATTATATATATATATATATATATATATATATATATATATATATATAGTGTGTATTCTTTTTTTTTTTTTAAATTTTTCAGAGAGAGAAGAAGGAAGAGGGAAAGAGAAAGAGAAACATTGATGTGGCTGCCTCCTGCATGCTCCCTACCAGAGATAGAGCCCATAACCTTTTGGTACAGGAGACGACTCCCAACCGAGCCATACTGGCCAGGACTTATTGATATATTTTTAGTGTCAAAAAGGCCTTAGAGGTGGGCAGGCCTAGGAGGGCCTAGAGGGCCAAGGGTAGGAGGCCTAGATCAAGGCAGTAGGGGCTTCTGGTGTCTTGTGAACAGGTCTGTGATAATAAGGGAGTGGTGCCCGGATGGATGGAGAAGTGGCAAGCCAGAGATCTGGAGGCATTTCAGAGCTACTGCAATGCCCAAGGGGCCAGCAGTGGGCCCCAAGTGGGTAAGGGCTGCCAGCAAAGAATGGCTACGCTGGCCTTGGCCACATGGGGGTGCTCGAGGCAAGCCTCCCTGGGCATGGAAAGGGATTCCTGGACCTGTAGGGAAGATAAAGGTTTATAGGGGCTGGGGCATTTCTCACCCATGAGACACCCTTTCCAGACTCCAGTTATCTCCTCCAACTCTATGCTCTCAGCCGCACATCCCAGGGGGTGGGGGTGGGGGGGATGGTTGATAAAGGGAGCCAGGAATGTTGTGATGGTGGGACCCAGCACCAGGGGCTGAAGGGTGGGGGAGAAAAGTACTGTTAATACCCCTAATCTGGGCGCGGCAGCCCCACCTCACAATTCAAGGTGAGCCTGGAAAGCCCTGCTTGGTGCTGGCTTCTCAGCCCTCTCACCTGCAGCTGGATGGCCAGGGCCAGTGGGTGAGGCCCCGTTCCCATCGGGCTGGGTGATCAGAGGGGCTAGCACGAGAGTACCTCCCACCCTTAGAGCCATTTCCTCTGCGACGGGAGGGCAAGGAGGGTGCTAGGGCCTTTGCAGTCAAGACCAAAGCTGGCTAGATGGGCTGTGGGGGTCCAACAGTCTTCCTATGGGAATCCCACCAGCCCTGTCTGCCCTGCCGCTTGGGGCAAAGGGGACACAGAAGGCAGCTGTCTCCCTGCAGCAGGGGGTATAAGATAGGGAGCATTCGGGGTCTCCCTAAAGGATGCTGGGGCCACCCTGTTATGTCCAGTCAGCAAGTGACTTTATCAGGCCCCTGGGAGGTACAGGATCTGGGCCTGGGAGGTGAGTGGGTAGCAGTGGCCTGAGGCCCTAGACCTTCTGCTCTAATGGCGGACCTCAGGGCTGAAGGATCAACTGATGGTTTCACATCCCAGTCCACTCCAGCCTGTCGCTCTTTCCTCAGTGCCGGGGCCTTGGGAGTTGAGGGCTCCTGGCATCTCCTGTGTGTGTGGGCCTGAGGGGAGGGATGCTCTTGGACTGACCTTGGGAAACCTCACAGCTCTGGGCCTCCAGCTCCCTTCCTCCCAAAGCCACCACCAGAAGCCTCCAGGAAGCCAGGCCCGGTCCTTTCTCACGACGGCTTGGTGGGGGCCATGGCGTAGGATGGAAGTGTCGTCAGGGAGAGCGGACACTGATTTCGCTCCCAGACTCCCTCCCTTATCTGCCAGTTAAAGAGCAGGAGAGCTGCTGGGAGGCTTCTCTGCCAGGCAGACAGCAGAGAATGGGCTGGGCTGCTGAGGCGGCCCAAGGAAGAGTTCCCTGGGACAGCACTGGCAGGCGGGATGGAACTTCCTGCCCAGGAAAGATCATTAATTCCTTCCTGGGCCTGAGGCAGTCATTCAGGGACTTCGTGTCGCTTGTGAGCAGGTCTGGCACAGGTCGGCCCTGTCCCTGGGACTCCTGCTCTGTGTGTGTGTGCCCATGGAGGTCAGGTTGGAGATCAGCCCGGGGCCAGGCTGGGGCCAGGATGCCCTGCTGAGCTGTCCTGTCCTGCCCTGGGTCTGCAGTTTTGTGGGAGTGAGTAGCTTTGGGGGCAGAACCATCCTCCTGGTGGATGCAGGCAAACAGCTAACAGTTGTGAGTTTGGGCTGCAGCCAGGGGAAACGGAGTGCCAGGTCAGGAGGCCAGATTTTTAGATAGTTCCCTGCCAGTCCGTGCTCCTTAACCTTTCACTTCATCAGCAATAGCCACTGAGCAGCTATTACGCGCCAAGCACTGGGGACATCATTGGGAACAAGACAGGCACCATCCTTGCCTCATGGAGGTTTGGAAAGATAAATGAAACAGATGAGAAGTGGAAATGTAAAGTAGAAGGTGCCTCACCAATGAGGTCAGTGTCCTGTGCAGAGAGGGGCAGGCAGAGCAGCAAGGGAAGCAGAGCAGGAGGGGTGGAGGGCAGGGCTTCTCTCCTTGCTCCACTCTGCACTGGAGCTGACGCCTCTCTCAACTGGGGGAGCCCTCAGCAGCAATGCCCAGTTCAGGCAGCAGAGGGCAGCAAGGGGCCTGCCTGCCTGGAAAGCAGCCTTTAAAAATGTGGTGGTGGTGCTTGGGGAGGCGTTGGGGGGACAGGGGAGAAGGGGGGACAGGAACATTGGAGAGTTGTGGGGAACATGGGACCCTCGATCAGCCTTCTCTTGGGGGTGTATACAGGTGGCTCCTCCTACCCGGTCCCTTGGAAGCCTGGCTAACAGGTGCTCGGCCTTCTGAACCCAGGTCCTGACCGTACCAATCAGACAGGGCACTCTTCCGCCTCTATAGGACCCTGCCCACCCCCCAACCTCTAGGGCAGTGGTTCTCAACCTTCTGGCCCTTTAAATACAGTTCCTCATGTTGTGACCCAACCATAAAATTATTTTCGTTGCTACTTCTTAACTGTAATGTTGCTACTGTTATGAATCGTAATATAAATATCTGATATGCAGGATGGTCTTAGGTGACCCCTGTGAAAGGGTCGTTGGACTGCCAAAGGGGTCGCGGCCCACAGGTTGAGAACCGCTGCTCTAGGGGGTTTGACCATACCTTGTGGTCCTTGGTGGTGTCTGCTCTGAGACGGAACCCCATGCCTATTTTTGTGTCTGAGACAAGTTGTATGGTGCTGGTTTGAGGGGTTTAAGCTACCTGCTGCCCCAGACAGCCCTGATCCCCAGCCTGGTCCACTGTCCCCATCAATGGAACCTCAGTGCTTTGCTGCCTTTCTTCCTGGAGGGCAGGAGAATTTAACTGAGAGAAGCATACTCTCGCCTGAGGTTTCCGCACTAGCAAGTTGGGTGAGAGCCTGGGGCTCTGGGCACCCAGGACTTCCTGCAGATTGCAATAGGCCCTGCTCCTGGTTACCGGCGTGTTCCCCAGCATAGCCTCTAAAAGCAGCTTGCAGAACGGAGTGGGTGCCAGGGGGCAGGAAGGGAGCTTTGGGGAGACTGGGCTGTGAACTGAGAAACCAGGGCCACAGCAGGCGGCTTCTCCTGGAACCCCAGAGGGGCAGAGGCAGCAGCAGCTGGCTGGGCCCAGCCTTTCCAGCAACAAGAGAAGTGGGTGAAGGTGACAAGCAAGTGCCTGGCTTCCCAGGTAGACACTACGTGACTCCTGGCACGTTGAGAGTCTGTGTGTTTCCTGGGCAACCAGCTGAGCCAGGAACAAGGAGAGGAGGACAGGAGTGTGACAGGAATGCAAGGGAGGGAGGGAGGCAGCGTTGTTGGCTGGCCCCTCACATGCCGCTTCCACACTTGGCCAGCACCCTTCCGCCTGCTTGGCGCTGCTGTTCCCCTGCCCCCGGGGGTCACTGCATTTCTCTAGCATCCCTACCCGTTTCTCCTTGCTCTCTGGGGTGGGAGTGCGGGGAGCCCTGCTAACAAGCCTGGGCCCCTCAACTGCTAAAGGAAAGAGATGGCCAAACCCTAGGTGGGCAGGTTGGTGTAAGGTTGGGACCCAGCCCTGGCTCAGGGTGTGCCAAGATGCTGGCAAAAAAAGAAGAAAAAAAAAAGATGCCGGCAATAGTGAACCGATGAGTGGTCAGGCTGGAGGACACCAGGACCCATTTATCCAGAGCAGCATCTGGCTCAGGCAGCTGCAGGCTGCCCTCCCTGGTGGGCAGAGCCTGCTTTCTTAGTTCAAGGGGACTGCATGGCTGTGAGCAACGACAGGGAGGGACTGTCCCCAGATGACGCTCTGGGCACTGGGTGGGGGTGACGAAGGGATGTACCTTCCTGGGGTCTGTGCTTCTGGCCAAAGGCTGAATGCAGTGCCCTGGAACCTTTTGCTCTGGCCTGTCCCACTCCCATTACCCCCTAGACATGTTTTCTGAATGACTGACTAGGAAAGCAACAGGCAGGGCCTTAGGCCTCTTGGAGCAGGTCTGGGAGGTGGAGGACTTCAGGTGCTCAGAGAGGAAAATTGTAGGAGCCACGGGAAATACTCCCTTTCCCTGACCAGGAAAGCACCCGTCCCCCTTCCTAGGCAGTGCCCCAGCCAGAGCTCTGGTACCCCAGGGGGACACTCTTCTTGATGTTGTCTGGCCAGCACTGTGTGGGTCTAGGGGAGTGGAATCCCTGTAGCTTCTACTTCATCATCTCTTGCATGGGTGGCAGCCCTTGGTGCAGGCCTCTGAACAGGGCTGTGGTGGGCTCCCCGCCAGCCTCTCCCTAGGCAGGCCAGGGCCAGCTGACCTACATGCACCAGAAAGCTCTGGCTTGGATTTGGGCAGGTGACGGCACCCTCAGCAGGGCTGAGCTGTCAGGGCCAGGGGTTCCTGGTGGTCAGGGTGGATACAGGGTGGCCCCTGGTGGGTGGAGACTGAACTGCGAGGCTGCTGGGTGTGGAGTGACCAGGGTGGGCCATGGTTGGAGGAGGCCTGTGGGAAGCTGGGGCAGCAGGAGCCAAGCAGCCAGGCTGAGCTGGCAGCCGATGAAGGCCTCAGCACAGCTCTCAGTGCATCACTGGCTGGTCCGACACCAAAACCTTCAAAGCATTTGCCTTTCTGGCAGGGTCTGGAGCAGAGCTGCGGCTGGGCCCGGGAGGGGCCTTGGTGCGCAGGGGAATAGAAGCTCCAGATCTGCATCCAGAGGCGATTTTCCCAGGCTCCTTCCTCCCACACAGCGGCTCCCTCCCTCGGTTCTGGAGATGGATCAGGTCCTTCCCGCCAAGTCCTCATGGCCGCACAACTCAGCCCTGGGCTGGGCTGCTCCTGTCTGGGGAGCAAAAACCAGGGCAGGACCCAGGGTAGACAAAGGCTCATTAGCTGTAGCCCAAGTCCCCTCCCGCCACCAGCTCCAGTCTACCAGCAGCCAGAGAGGGCTATTGAGCTTCAGGCCGGAAATGGTCAAACTTCTATGTGAGCCCCTGGTCAGGTCTAATCTATCTCAGAGCAGAGGCTTCTGGGACTGGGTACGAGAGAGCAAAATAGCAAGTGGGGGAAACTGCACTAGGACTGAAGGTCACTGGTGATTACCCCTAGCAGAGCCGGGAGAAAGTCTCCCCAAACAGGCTCCAATCCCCCCTGCCTTTGGATTCAGCTTCCTCCCCCACTCAACCTTTAACTAGACTTGCTGACAGGAACAAAATGCACTCCTTTTGAGTTTCACCTCCTTTCATTTCCGTTGCCCTCCCCCTGGAAGTGGTTTTAATGAACAGTGAAATGGCTAAAAGGCAATCAGGAGGAGTAAAGCGCCGGGATAATTAAACCGTCTTCCCTTTTCTGAGTGGGCCCTTAGCACCTGGGCCTGGCTGCCCAGGGAGCTGGGGCCTTGCACACCGGGCAGAGCTCTGGCTGCACAGCACTCAGGCCTCACTTCCCCCCCAGGGTCCTGGAGCATCCAGATGGAGCGAGGCAACGCCCTGGTGGTGCTGCGCAGCCTGCTCTGGCCCGGCCTCACCTTCTACCACGCTCCGGGCACCAAGAACTGTGGCTACATCTACGTGGGCACTGGTGAGAAGAACATGGACTTGCCCTTCATGCTGTAGGAGGGGCCCGCCAGGGACTTCGTATGTAGAGCATCAACATTATTTTCATACATTTCAGTGAGTTTGGTCTGTTTGTTCTGTCTTGCCGCTTCCCCATACTCCACCTCCATCTGGTGTCCAGGCTCTGAGGAGAGGCCCAAGGAGCCGGAGACCCAACTCCAAAGCAAGTGGCAGAGGATCGGAATGTGCTAACAGGAGAGAGAATGGCGGGTGGAAATGGCTGTGGGAGGTGACGGCCAGAAGCCCTTTGAGGAAGGCAGCTCCTGGACTCACATTGGAGTTGTACACAGGCCAGGCAGACCAACTCGCCTCCTTGCAGCCCCCAGGCCCCAGATGAACAGCTGTCAAAACAGAGGGTGGGAACCTGCTCAGCCCATGAACTCCCTTCAGTTGCATTATGCAGCCCAGCACGAGATCGGTGACTGCTCAGTAACTGGCCGGAAACAGGCCCAAGCCCCCACGCAGTGAGCACACATCCAGTGGGTGAAACATGAGCCTGGTTTATGACATTCGTTGAGCAAAACTCCCGTCCCCTAGCACAGAGTATGGCCGCAACCAGCCATGAGACCATCGAGGTTGCCAAAGAACCCAACTGCCCTGCCTGCCCCCAGCTCCCAGCACTGCTGCTGGAAGGCGGAGGGCACTGAAGGTGGCCCCCTGCCCCTTGTGTCCTTCATGTTGGAGGGGCCAGGCCAGCCGTGGGAAGGGCAGGAGTGCAGGAGCTCTGGCCAGGTTCTAACCATGGTACAGCACCAAAGGCTTGCTTGAGTAGCGGACGTTGTCTTTCAGGAGGGGTGATCCCACAGCCATGCGCACCTTATTCCAGCGGTGGCCTTTATTGTAGATGGGCTTGACGGAGCGGCGGGACCAGCGGGTCAGGTACCTGTGGAGGGAGGACCAAGACGTGGCCGAAGGCTGGGGGCCCGGGCTGGAGCTGGGAGAGTGGGCACTGCCTCCTCAGGCCAAAGCTGTGGCTGTCCAACCAAACCCTTTCTCTAGTTTTCCTTCCTTGAGGAGCAGGGGCTTTTCCTGGGAGCAACCGCTGAGTGTGCTGTAAACAGATGGGCTGGGTTCTTGTTGCCGTAAGCGTGTGTGGCCAGGGTCAGGCAGCCCGGGGCCACGCGCTCCCTTGATCTTTATGAGTTGTCAATGTTTATGTGTATTTGCTGGGGGAGGAGGTGGAGAAAGAGGCTACTCAGAGAGCAGATCATTCCTCTGTGGCCTCAGCCATGGGGAGAGGAGTGGCTGATGTAAGGGCCTGGAGGAATCCTTCCCTCTTCCCCACTTGGCTCCTTCTGCCACCCCAGCCTTCAGGGAGCTCCCCTGGGCAGCCATAACTGGTGTAGGCCCCTGCCCCTCACTCAACCCATGATGGGAGCCAAGGGTGAGGGCCCAGGGGGGTAAGTAGGAGAGGTGGGGAAAGATGGCTGCCTCCCAGTCCTTTGGCCTCCTTTGGGGGTGGCCAGGGCGCTGATGTTCCCGGAACAGTGGCTCATGTCGGCTGGGGCCGGGGTTTACTCCATTCAGAGTGAAACTTGGATCCTGTCCAGAGAGGCCCACCCTTTATCCTAAAAGCTCAGCTATGGCAAAGGCCAGGATCCTCCCTGCCTCCACTCTAGGCTGCGACTCAACACAGCCAGCTCCAAAAAACCCTCAAATGATAGATTTTTTTAATTAAAAAAAAAAAATACACTTGGATGAACATTTTTAGATAAAAGCAAAAAAATGATTGCTGATTTATACATTTCAACTGAGTCTTCTGCTCTCAGCCCTGTGCAAAGAAACAGCTCTGAGTGGAGTAAGAGCTGGGGGAGGTGCTGGCCTAAGTGTGAGGCAAGCGGGCAGGAAGGACTTCTCTGAGTCTCCTGTCACTGTCAATGTCAATGTCAATGCCCCAACAGGGAGGGAGGCTTCTGAGGAGTCGACAGGCCGAGGGACTGCTTTTCCTATGGCTGCTGGTTCTGGGGCAGCAGGAGAATAAAGGGTAAGGGAAGGAATACTTGGCAGGCCCTGGGCTAGCATCTCCCAGTTTCCAGAGGGGATGGGTAAAGAGGTAGGATATGGGAGCTGGTTTCCCAAAAAGAGTGCTCATTGGAATGTCAGGACCCCAGAAGATCCTCCAGGCTGACCGGGTTCTCCAGAACTGCTCCCCTAGAAGTGTCCCCCCCGCCCTGGAGAGACCCGAGGAAGCTGGGCTTCAGCTAGCCCTGGGCCTGATACCTGTGCCACATGAAGCCGCCAGCTGGTGGGGGAGGGGTGCCTGGGTGGCCTCCAGCAGCTTTTGGGGAAGATTCCAGCTCTAGGAAGAACTAAGGGTCCTTCCTACCACTCCTGAAGGGGCAGAGGAAGGAGGAAGTGTGGCTCCCCTGAGCCCAAAGCCCAAGGGCCTCTGGACAGAATCATAAAGTCCCTCGCAAGGGAATCAACCTCCATCGCAGCCAGGACTCTGACTCCCGCTCTCGCTCCCCCACCGTGGCCTTTTGCAACCCAAGGGCCCCCACACATCATCAATCCTGTGTCACGTTAAAGGACACCGGATATGCGGGAGGGAGCCTGGCCTCACTTCAAAGGCCCGAGGGCAGGATGGATTGTGTCCTTAGGCCTGCTGCTAAGTCGGGGGTGGGGGTAGGTTCAACCCCCAAATGGTCCATAGCATATTTGGGAAGACAGAAAGCGGTTACTAGGTCCTGATCCCCAGGACTGCGGGCAGACAGCCCAGCTAACCATGTGGGAAAGGCAGGTGGAGATACGCATGGGGCCAGGCCTGGTGGTGAGGCATCAATGAAGACCCAGCTCTGGCCCTGCACTGCCACCCCAGCAATTTGTGGCTGGTATTTGCCTAAACTCATACCCTCGTGCCTGGGTTCTGTTAGGGATCAGACTAGGAGGTTTGCTAGGGGGTGGGTTAAGTCTTGCTTTGCTTCAACCATCTTTGGTCAAGTCCAGTGGCAGCTGGACAGGTTGAAAGAGGGAGGAACCACTGATAGAGGAGAACAAGAATAAATACCAAAATCAGTTTTACAGACCTGGCTCTACTCTCAATAAGGGGGTATTACAGATCTAGGAGTATGAGAGTGTGGCAATATCAGATATGGGGGAAGGGAAGGAACACAGAACAGGATGACAGCGTTAGACAGGTCTGCTCCTACACCAGAGGGTGCCACCCTGCTTAGGATGAAAGGCTGATTGATTAAGGATCTAGGGGCCTTCCTCTTCTCTAAAACCTCAGGACCTCCTGGGTCAGCATGTGCAGCTGTGCAGCCTAAGTATACAATTCTAGGAGCGCCATTCACAATCTAGTCTATGTGGATACTGCCTGCAAGTTTTGCAGTGTATGACTTGCAGCTATTTAAAGTGATCCCACCCAGAGAGCCCTCCCATTTTTAAAGCCTCATTTTGCCCTTTAATAAACCCAATGCTGGGATACTACAAGAAGTGCTCTAACATTCCCATAGCAACCTAGTATGATGTCATAAACAGGGGATTAGCACATTCTAATGCCCAACCAGCAAACCTCCTTACGCTCTTGCCTCTGTGCTAAGTGCCCTATTAGGGAGGGAAGAGGAAAGAGGGCTGAGGGCAGCAGGGGAGGGTGATAGAAGCATGTGCACCGTCAACTGCAGCCTCGGTGGGACCAATGGGGGTGGGTGCTCAAGCTGGAGGGACAGCCAAAGAACACTCTGGCTTTCCTGGGCTGTGGGATGAGCTCCAAAAAATGGCTTTCTCGGCAGAATATAGTGAGAACTGGGGGCCTGCAGAATGCTCAGGGTGTTGACACCCTAGTGTGCTTACCGGTTGAGTTGAGGTTTCTTTTTTGGAACAAATCCTTCAGGAAGCAGAGGCCTGTGATCTGGCAACAGACCTGAGTGGAGGGAAGAGCATATAAGGAGATGGTCTCTGCAGCCCCCTCTGCAGCTCTTGGGGGCCGCAGGGAAAGCCAAGGGGGTAGAAGGCTGGCACTGAGGGGATTATAATGAAGACTCTTCCAGGAGGGGCTACAACATGGGGCAGCTGGTGGGGGGGTGGGGGTGTGGCACCTACAGCCCCAAGGGGAATTCTACCTGCTCGGTGGGCCATCTTCACACACTCCTCAATCTTGCGGTGCTCTTCCTGGCACAGGCCTGTGATCTTTCGAGGCAGCATGCCTCCGTGAGGCCGGATGAACTGACTGAGCAGCAGAACATCCTAGAAGAAACAGAAAATAGGAGGTGAGGGTCACCGGGGTGGACTTTTGATGCTGGGAAGCCAGGCCACGTGACTTATAAGGGAGGCTATTGACTCTGGCACTCCAAGAGGTTGAGGTCTCTATTGGGCACTGACCTGAGACTACTCCCTCCACACAGAGCTTTGCACACTGGCCTACTACCTTCTCCCTTACAAAAGTTAAATCCAACTATTCCCCCCCCCCAAATTTATTTCTTTAAAAATATTTTAAAATTGATTTCAAAGAAGAAGGGAGAGGGAAAGAGATAGAAACATCAGTGATGAGAGAGAATAATTGATTGGCTACTTCCTGTACACCCCACACTGAGGAATAAAGCCCACAACCTGGGCATATGCTCTGATCGGGAATTGAACCGTGACCTCCTGGTTCATAGGTCGACACAACCACTGAGCCACACCAGCTGGGCTAAATCCCAACTTAATAAGATTTTCTGACCCCATTGGCAATCCCAAGAGCTTTTTAGCTCCTTGATAAGATAATCTTTTTTTAAAAAAATATATTTTATTGGTTTTTTACAGAGAGGAAGGGAGAGGGATAGAGAGCTAGAAACATTGATGAGAGAGATACATCGATCAGCTGCCTCCTGCACACTGCCCACCGGGGTTGTGCCCGCAACCAAGGTACATGCCCTTGACCGGAATCGATCCCAGGACCCCCCAGACCGCAGGCCGATGCTCTATCCACCAAGCCAAACTGGTTAGGGCAAGATAATCTTTTGATAGAGAATAGAAACTCTTCAAGAAGTGTTAACAATCTTTCCTTCACCTGCAGTATCTTTCCTGGTGACAAAAGGTCTGTTATTCTCCCAGGTACAGAGTATGCCATGTATGTCCATACAAGGAGAAAATCTTCTCTTTCTGCCCACAGAGCCTCTGTGCCACAGGCCAGAACACATGCGGACAGTCCCTCCACCTTGTGCCATTCCCTCTGAAGGCCAGTCAGGACACACACTGAGGAAGGGACCGAGGCTGTGGAGTTAAACCCCCATCTTCTAAGCCCCAGTGACCAGATGTGGACGGACGCTCAGGCTTCCTCTGGGCCATCGGGCGGCTTTGAAGAGTCAAGGGAACAAGGATAAACAGCCAAAATCAAGACAAGAGACCACTTCTTACCCCCAACTCTCACGGGATAGTTGAGGGGGTTAAATAAAAGCCACCACCTCCCCTCCTCGCCCCCCCTCCTCCAGGAGCCTGGCATACCCGTCTTAGCAATCATGTCCACAAACTGACTTGCTGCCCTGGCAGGCGCCTCGCTGTATAACCGCAGATTTGTTTTAATCACTGGACAGCTCCTGAGGGACCCAGACCCCCCAATTCCCACCCCTGTAATCTTCCGAATCTGATGAAAAGAACTTGGATTGGATTATCCAGGGCTAATAAACTGGGCTCACTGCCCTATCCTCCCCCATTGCCAAGGAACTTAACAGCTTTGTGCAGCTCAGGCTAACGGTGTCCTGAGTGGAAAGGGGTAAAAGGAAAACAACTTTAGCCTTTACCTCGGAGGGGATTGGATTTCTTCTGCTGGGTAAACAGAGCCAAGTCTATTTCCTGGAAACGGCTGGTAGGAAGAGTGCCCCATGGTGGTCAGGCAGGTTCACCTCCCCATCTTCAGCTGGGATTCCAAGTGTGGCCACAACCCCACCAGCTTCCATGTAACAAGAAGCTGTGAATACTGCCCCGTGGCCTGCAAGCTTCCTATTACTCCAGGCGGCCATCAGCAGCAAGGCCCAGGGCAGAGTGAAAGAACACCCCCTCCCCACCCCTGGTGGCCTAAAGCCAAGGCTCCCAGCCCGGGAGATTAGTTGGGTCATTCTGTTCAGATCCCATGGGCATGTGGCCTCTCCTGCTCTTACCACCTGACCGGGATCGCTGCCCTTAGTCATCCCATCCCACAGAGGGGCACAGGGACAACGGGCAGGTCAAATTGGCCCCGAGCCTGAACCACCTGAAACCTAAAAATAGGGTGCTTAATGCCACCAACAGAACGCTGAAGGACAAGTGTGAATTTCTCCAGGGTCGTGTCCTCTCCCCCAGGCCCTCCCCATTGCTAGAGAATGCAGAGTAATAGTTGGGATCGTAGTGGGGTTTGTAGCTCCAGAGTCTGATAATTAGCTGGGTGACCTGAGGCAAGTTCATTAACTTTTCCCTGCCTCAAATTTCCTTACCTGTAAAACCAGGATGAAAAAAGTACCTACTTTACAGGGATATTGTGAAAACTAAGTGAATGAAGATGTGTAAATGCTTACAACAGTGCCTGATGCAGAGCATGTGCTCAGTGCAAGGTGCTTATTATTCACTGTCATCACCCTGTGGAAGCAGATGAAGGGGTAGAAGAGCTGGAGCAAACGGGTCTCTGTAGCTCCAACACAGAGACAATACCGTGTCTCCAGATCACAGCGAGGTCTTTCCAAATAGTCTCTCATTATGAAAGAAAGCAAGCCAAACTCAGATCCTGATTCCACCCTCTTGGGAACATAACCCTGCAAGACTGGGGTCCGGGGCTCTGGTGGTCTGATTCACACGCAACCAGACAATGAACTAAATGATTCTTAACCCTGGCTGCACATGAGAATCATCACCTGGGGAGTTTTAAAAAATAATGATGGCCAGGCTTTACCCCAGACCAACTGAATCGATGTCTGGGGGTGGGGCCTGAACGTTTTTTAAAGCTTTCCTGTAATTCTAATGTGCAGCAGGGCTGAGAGCCACTGGACAAAATGCTTGTCTCTGGTGGCGCCATGGGATGCAGCAGTGGCCATGGGGGAAGGGCTGGGGGCGGGGATGCTGCTTGTTAACCAGGGAATATGACCTCTGTAACATGCAGAGCCCCGTGTCTTTGCACACTCACCTCATAGCCATACTTGTGCTTCAGGTTCCACCGGCAGATGGGGCACTGGCCAGAGGGGTTAGGGGGATTTGGACTTTCCCGGGGAGTCTCTGTGATACGGCCTTCGATCTAGGAGGCAGAGAAAGAAAGCCAGTAAGGGAGAGGGCCGTGCGGTCACTAATCCTTGAGCAACTCTCCAATCTGGTGGGACTGCTGGTGTAACTTCATCTCTGGGAGTTTTGTGGGAACAGGTAATAGGTCTTGGCTGGACCTAGGGTGGTGGTTTTGCAGTGGCTATATATTGGGCCCTGCAGTGTCCACAGAGAAGTGACTTGGTAGCCTTCAGGGCAGTGGAAACTGCACTTACTGCTGGTGGCAAGAGGGAGAGGTTTGCTGTGTCAGCTGAACGCTACCTTTCCTTCCTCACACAAACAAAAACCACCTTTGGGAAGAAGTAAGAAATGCACATGGTAAAAAGTTTCAAACTGCGCAGGGATGTAGAGTCCACAGGAAGTCTCCCTCCCATCCACCTATCCTTCTGAGGAAACGGCAGCTTCCAGCTTTATCTTACAGAGCGAAGTCTGTGCCAGTGGTGCTTAGCCTGCCATGATTTTGTCCACTCTTCCCCATGGGACGCTGGATAATGTCTGAGGCATTTTTAATCGACCGTCACAACTGGGGGATGGGGTGCTATTGGCAGCCAGCAGGGAAGCTGACCATCCTACAGTGCACAGGACAGCCCCTCCCAACGAAGGACTGGCTAGCTAGCCTAGGATGCCAGCCAACAGTGCCGAGACGAGCAGATATCCGTGTGCACTCCTGCTGCCTCTCTCTCTCCTCTTTTAAAAACACAGTTGGGAGAATACATTCCCGTCTTCCTCCTCGCTTCCATTATTTTGGATGCCACCTTTTCAACCATGCTGAGGCCACGTGCAAAATGACCTCTGCTGTGGCTGTTGGATCCTGTGACACAGCCTTGGAATTACTAAGTGCAACGGACCACTGATGTGGGAGTCAGCTCCAATGGCAACGGGAGTTTAGAAAGCCTTGCTGACTGACGCCATGGATTAGGAGAGCGAGGCTGGGACAGGGCTCAGAGGCTTTGGAAGGGAAGCAACACTGTCTCCTGAGGCAGAGCTGGCAAACAGGAGAGGAGCTGGAAGCAATGCTTGGTTGTGCAGGGCACTGCTACCTACCTTTCGGCCAAGGCCAGAAATAGAGAAATGTGCTAAGGAAAATATGTAGGTGTGAACAGGCTTGAGAGGGGTTCAGGTGATCTGTGGGAGAAGAGCTAGCATTCACTGATTCCCCATTATATGCCTGGTTTTGTGCTAATCATGGTTCACACGTATCATCTCATTTAACCCCCACAGCCTAGGGAGGGAGGCATCATGATCTTACTTTATAGATGAAGAAAGTGAGACCCCAGAGAGTGAGCAATAAATACCATCAGCCAAGGCAGCGCCTCTCTAGCCATGGATGGCTCCCTCCCCCAAGCTCCTCCTAATGCCTCCATGTCTCCATGTTCATTCTACAAATAGCGGATTCATGCCCCACGTGAAACACAGTCTTCACACTCAGAAGCCAGATGTGTTTTCTCTCCAACAGCAAGGAGTTCACAGGCTAAATGCTTGTTTCAGCTTTGAATAAGGAAATAAACAAGGTGCCCTGAGGGGGTGGGGGCCCTCTCAAAAGAACTATTTTGAGGTTAAGGAATGCAAAAGCTGAGGGAGCATTCTGGGGAAGACCCAAAAAGGGAACCCGAAAACCTTGATCTGGGGATAAGACTGCTTGGCTGGCTGCCAGAAGGGTTAAATCCCTGGTTGACATGGAAGCTATACAGGCTTCTAGGAGCTCTGTGGAGTGGCTGCGGATTGCTTGGAGGCATGGAAAGCCATGTGAAAACAACGCTGTCTTTTAGGGATTATAGGATAATCTAGGCCCCATGACTCCTGGAGGAAGGGAGGTGAGATGGGCCCAACAAGGGAAAGGGGGAGTGGGTGGATCAAGTCATTCCAGCTTTCTTACCAACAGACAAGTTAGGGTGCTAGCTAGTAGCCCAGGGTCCAGAGAGTGTCACCTTTTAACTGCATCACTTAAGGAGTAGCTTAGTCATTCTGGGCAGAAAGGAAAGGAGCGGAGATCCAGGATCCTGGCCCTGGATCAACTTATTCTGGCTCTTTAGTCCTGCCACTGCCTTCGTTTCCCCTTTGGAAAATTAATTTATCACCCTCCAAAGAACATATCAGTAAAGACCTCTGAGATCTTGTCATCCACATGGCTATTTTAATCAAGTAACAGATGCTTCAATCCAGGTACAAGTGACTGTTCCTGATTAACCACACAGCTTGAAAAATAGTAGATTGTGAGATTTATGGTCACAGAGGGAGCTGATCCTGGAGCTAGGAGTCCAGTTTGGACCTCCCTCCTCCCCTCCCTCAAAGAAGCAGCCAGGCAGCTCCAAGTGTTAAAGAGGTTATAAATGGCCAACTTGATGATACTTACTATAGTTGTCTTCCCTTTTTGGATCTCCACCACTACAGAGATAAAGGGGAAAAATTAGGTCAACCATTTAATAAGGAACAGGGAGTTTCAAATAATAGCTCAAATTCTACAGCAGAAAAATAGAGCCTTCAATCTGCACTCTCCCACAGTCCCCACCTCGAAGAGAAAGCGTTGCAGGGTTCACCTCCAAGTGCCAAGGCTCTATGCCCTTGAGTCTGGGTGGGGGCAAGCCCAGATGCCCAAGTAATATAATCTCTCTGGGATTAAGAGTCTCCACACTGTTTTTGCCTTTCTAAACCAAGATTCATCTTGGTGCTATCTAAAGAAATTGGCAACATCCTGTCCTACTATGGCTAGCAATAATGACCTAAGAGTGTGTGTGTGTGTGTGGTGGTGGTGGTGGTGGCGGCAGCAGAAGCATGCAAAAGACCTTCAAAAGTACCCACTGTATGTGTCCTTTTACTAAGAGAATCAGACAAACATAATTTCTGACCTTATTAGTTTACAATCTAAGATACAGCACTGAACTAACACTGCTCCAATGGCCCTGGGCAGATAAGCAATGAGACAAGTTCACTCCTAAAAGTTCATTCTGGGAACCTTGTGTTAAAACTATGAGGACAACTGTGTGAGTTAAATCCTCTTCTATTCTCCACTCCTCCTGCAGGGTTGCATTTTGTTATCCACTGGAGAGGTGTGATAAAAGAGGTGGGAGTGCCCTGGCTGGTGTGGTTTAGTTGGCTGGGCGTTGCCAGGTGCATTTCGGTTGCCAGTTGATTCCCAGTCAGGGCACACACCTGGGGTTATGGACTCAATCCTTGATAGGGGGTGTGGAGGAGGCAGCCAACAGATGTTTTGCTCTCATGTTGATGTTTCTCTCTCCCTCCTTTTCTCTCTCTCTAAAAATCCTATATAATAAAAGGCCAATATGCAAATAGACCGAAAGGTGGGACAACCAAACAACTGGTCACTATGACGTGCGCTGACCATGAGGGGGTGCGCGTGCAACATGGCAGGTGTCAGCAGCAGGCAGCAGAACGAGAAACATGGCATTGGCAGCGGCAGGACGGTGGAGCAGGTGATTGGGGGGCACCAGACCAAGGTGGCGCATCGGTTGCTGTCACTGGGGCGAGCCTCTGGTGGATACTGAAAATTCTTTGCTCCCATGTGCCGTAGTCCTGCCCAATGCTCGCACCCGCTGCTGGCGCCTGGCGCCGGCCCTGATTGCTCGGCGCTGTCAGCGGGTGTGAGTGGTGGCTGCCCGCCCTGATTGCCCCTCAGGGCTTCTCCACCTTTCCCTGCTCCTGAGGGGCGATCAAGGCTGGCAACCGCTGCTCATACCTGCTGCTCACACCCGCTGCTGGCACCGGCCCTGTTCGCATCCGCAGCCAGCGCCAGAGCCGCAGCTCATACCCGCTGCTGGCGCCTGGTGCTGGTCCTTATTGCTTGGTGCCATCAGCGAGTGTGAGTGGTGGCTGCTGGCCCCGATCGTCCCTGAGGGCTTCTCCACCTCCCCCTACTCCTGAGGGGTGATCAGGGCAGCAGCCACTGCTCACACCTACTAATGGTGCCAGCCCCCCCTGCACCTGCTGCTGGCTCCGGCCCCAGTCGCTCCACGCCATCAGCGGATGCATGCAGAGCTGGCTCTGTCAGCACATGGGAGCAGTGGTAGTGGGAGCAGGGCTGCGATGGCACGGGCCGGGGGGTGGGGGTGTGTGTGTGGAGGATGGGTCCAGCCCGCCCCTGTGCCCACTGCAGCCTCGTGGCCCACAGTTCCTGTCAAGGTGCATGGATTCGTGCACTGGGCCCCTAGTCAATAATAAAAAAAGAGGTGGGCATTAGGGGCCTGCAGATACTGCAATTCCAAACTGAAAGGGACTCCCACAGCTCTTTGCCTCTAGGTCTGGCAGTCAACAGAGAACCTGAGGGAAAGACAGTAAGTCACACACACCTGTCAGGCTGTACATATTTCTGACTAAGATGCTGAATGACAACTTCAACAATATGCAAAGGAAGAACCAAGCTAAAGGCCCACATTTGGCAAATATAATCAAATAGAAAGTTCTTGGAGATCTTTGCTTGTTCTCCCATTTCTTTAGAAAGAGAGAGCCATAGCTGTTAGCATAGGAACTGGCACACAGTTCCACACAGATGCTCAATTAATGTGTACTAGCTCTCAGGGAGCAAAATATTCGTCATGGTCCCTTCTGACTGCTAATTACTGTAATAGGAAACTTGGGCCCACATAACTGCAAACTGTCTCCACACATACTAAAATCACATGTTAACAGCAGCGTGGCCACCACAATTAGTTTTACTCAGTTCTAGCCAAGGCAAGATTACAGATTAAAAAGAGCCTAAGGTTCTTAACTTTGACAATCTAGTCAAAGTTATGGATCTCTCCTTAGCACACATACAATTAAACATGAATTTTAATAGGCTCACAGACCCCTGAAGCTAAATATACAAATAGTAATATTGATTTTCTCTCAGTGCTGGTAGTAGGTGATTTTAGTTTCTTCTTTATGCCTATCTGTATTTTCTAAAGTTTCTAAAATAAATGTGTCCCGTTTTTGCAATAAACAATAAAAGAGAAAGAATATGTCTAAGGGAAAAAATGAGGCAATTCTAACCCAACTAGAGTCCCACAGCAGCATCTGTGATCGCTGAGCTCTGTGACTGACACCTAATTGGACACAGACTGCCTGGAATTGCTTCCCATTTGTTTCTGGGCACGGCTATTCATAAAGACTCATTACTTCTAAATAACCAATCTGAGAGTGTCCTTCCATTTCCAACTCCAGACACACAAAGTTGTAACAATGGAAGAAAGGCCCCGAGGCTTTCTCCCAAACATTGTAGTTACCAATCAATTCACAAAGACAAACTAGGTTTCTCCCTGTAAAAGGAAATGCGTCACCCCACACACGGATCAACTTGTTCAGAACAGAGACCAGCCTAAACGGGATGTGGGTGAGACTCAACCTGGTGCGCAGTCTGGAGGCCAGCACAGTTGCAAAGGGACCGTCACTGTAATGTGTCAACCTATAAACATGGGGGCGCAGAAGAAGGGCACAGCTCCAGCCCAGTAGGGCTTCTAGGCACCCCAGAAACATTGCACATTTGTAAAAAACTAAGTAGGATGGAGGGTGACCAACTTAGAGCAACAATAGGTAGGAGGAAAATTTTTAAGAATTAAGATCAGAAACAAAAGGAGAACCATTCTGATACCACTTGAGTCAGCACTAGAACAATGCCCTGAAACAGATAAACATGTGGTTCCCTTCTCCATGGAGGCACTTGAGTCCTAATCATGAGGTAAACAAGTCTAACAAAACACACATCACTCCCCGGCAAAGAACCAAACCCTGAAGTCATCCCACTGGCCCCTGGAAAAGAGATCAAAGACCATGGCAAGCTCCACTTCACAAGCTCCCCACACAGCAACTCTGAGCCAGTGAATCATCTTACTATAAGCCAGTGGGTAAAACATTAGGCAGATGCTTATCTAATAGAGATAATTTGTGAAACCAGAAGGAATGACCTGAGAATTCACATGAGATTGAGATTAATCAGTGCAGTGTCTCAGTGCTAGGGCAGAAGGCCTGGCTGGAGCCTGAAGAGGCTCTGATAGATTTTAAGCCTCTCAAAACAGGAGATAGGAATCAAAATAGTATTGATTTTCAGTGTGCATACAAAAACATGTCAAAACCAAACAAAACCTGAGATCCATTTTGTCCCTGGCCGCCTCTCCATTTAAGAGAAGTGGGGGTGGCTAAGAAAAGCTGGACTAAGAGATTCAGGCACTAACAGAAAACTTGTTTAGAAAATGATGGAATCACCATCGTGTTCTGAGAAATGGTTATATCAAGTAAACTCAGGAAAGAAATGAAGCTGTTTTCTAAACTAGAATCAAGGGCCAAAGCCTTCAAAGACAGGCACTTCTCATACAAATCAAATAATCTGTTCCACAGGAGGCAACACATTTGCTGAGCACCCGTGGAGGTACAGCCAGCTCCACCTCTTGTGGAGTTACAACAGACTAGGAAGACAGTCTTTGCCCTAGGGGAGAAAAGGGAACTAAACCAAGTATGGGAACTTCACTATAATAAAGTCCATGCCTCGTAAAGAGGTCCTTTGAGTGCTTCAGTAAATACTCGTCTAGGACGGAGTCCAAGATAACTGAATTGTAACAGTCCAGAGCAAACAGCATTGCGGTGAGACTGCAGTGAGCACAGAAAGACCTTGATGGCCACATAAACACAGACAGTGAACAGCCCAACTGTTTAAGTAAAGGAGGAAGTGAGGACAGATGAATGACGAGGGGTGGAGGCGCTGCTACAGAAAGTGCCAGAGACCAAGGTCCTTCTTGGAAAGGTCCATGGAAACCGAGTCCCAAACAGTATGAGGGAATGGAGTAACTGGATGGCAGGATGGCTAAGAGGTGGCAATGAGAGTCTTAGAGGGTCAGGAGTAAAGTGCATGTTTGAGATGTGTGTCTGCACTTCTGGTCATTAACTACTTTTCTCAAACTCCCTCCTCTCTCAAGCACCACTCTCTTCTGTTCATCTTTCATTCCACCATGGAAATGTTCTGATTCTCTCATCATCTCCCACTTTTCCCTTGGACCCCTGAGGGAATGTCCCTCTGCACTATGCTTCAGGATGAGTCTTATTGCTGCAATTCTATAAAGCTCACCTCGCTCACTCCTCTCAAAGCTTTCGGCTATAGGGCTGCCTTGTCTGAAATGCTATAGCTAACTGGAAAAGATGAAGAAAATTCCCTTCAGCCTTTACTCATTTCAACACTTTCTGATCAAGGTGTCTGATAGATCATTATAATCTTATATAATAAAAGAGAAACATGTAAATAGACCATCCCTCCGCTACAACCACCAGCCAATCAGGAGCAAGCATGCAAATTAACCTGACAAAGATGGCAGTTAATTTGCATACACAGGCGCTGGGCGGAGAGCAGAGCAGGAGAGCCAGTGGAGAGTGGAGTGGCTTGGGGAACTTGGCTCCCCAAGCCACCAGACAGAGAGCAGAGAGGGAGAGCTGGCGCCTTGGAGGACTTGGCAGAGTGGGAGGCCATGGGACAGAGATAGAGCAGGAAGGGAAAACCAAGATCGTGGGGAGCACCAGGAATTCTGGGAATAGTAGTTTTGGTGGCAGCCCCAGGACCAGAAGCGGAAGCCCACAGCGCGGGGAGCACCAGGAATGCTGGAAATCGTAGTTCTGGTGGCAGACGGATCTCCTAGATCAGTGATGGTGAACCTTTTGAGCTCGGCATGTCAGCATTTTGAAAAACCCTAACTTAACTCTGGTGCCGTGTCACCTATAGAAATTTTTTGATCTTTGCAACCATAGTAAAACAGACTTATATTTTTGATATTTATTTTATATATTTAAATGCCATTTAACAAAGAAAAATCAACCAAAAAAATGAGTTCGCGTGTCACCTCTGACACGTGTGTCATAGGTTCGCCATCACTGTCCTAGACACTACAGCAGTGGTTCTCAACCTTCCTCCTGCCGCGACCCTTTAATACAGTTCCTCATGTTGTGGTGACCCCCAATTGCATTGTTACAAATTGAACATAATTAAAGCGTAGTGATTGATCACAAAAACAGTATGTAATTATATATGTGTTTTCCGATAGTCTTAGGTGACCCCTGTGAAAGGGTTTGACCCCCAAAGGGGTCGTGACCCACAGGTTGAGAACCACTGCACTAGAGCAAAGTGAGCCTGGAGCAAGCTACTGTTGCGGTGGGGATGGAGGGAAAGCAAAGGTGAGAGACATAAGTAAAATCATATGTCTAGGAAAAATTAAAGGGAAGATATCCTAAAACTCCCAGGAAATCTCCACCAATGAAGCAAAGAAAAAAAAAATGCCTCTATTATTCTGTGAGCAACAAACCAAACTTAGTTGGGGTCTCAGACAATTCGCTCATATGATTGCAAAGACAGACAGAAACTCCTGGATTAGAGAGGGCTCCCCTGAGGGCTCCCAGATTGGAGAGGGTGCAGGTCGGGCTGAGGGACCCCCACACCCCCCAGTGCACGAATGTCATGCATCGGGCCTCTAGTAAATTCAGATAAGCACATGCTTATTTTTCTTTTTTAAAATATGTTTCCTTCATAAAAGCTCTTAAGAGTGATAAGGCAGTGCCGAGACCGGTTTGGCTCAGTGGATAGAGCGTCGGCCTGCGGACTGAGGGGTCCCAGGTTCGATACCGGTCAAGGGCATGTACCTGGGCTGCGGGCACATCCCCAGTGGGAGATGTGCAGGAGGCGGCTGGTCGATGTTTCTCTCCCATCGATGTTTCTAACTCTCTATCTCTCTCCCTTCCTCTCTGTAAAAAATCAATAAAAATATATTAAAAAAAAAAAAAGAGTGATAAGGCAGGAATGAGGTCTAACATAATCTTTGCTAAGGAGAGCAGTGCCAACCATAAAGACACTAAATGGTCTTCAGCAAGTTAGCGATGTGGGCTTTCAGGGAAGGGAGGGACCCACAAGGAGACCTGCCATGGAGTACTGAGGCGATGCTACTGGGGGAGGGAAGAGCAGTGGTTTTACTCTCAACTCCGCCACTCACTGGCAGTGTGATGTTGAGCAGTTACTGAACCCCTCTGGACCTCATTTGTAAAAATGTCAGTAATATCTACCTCTAAGGATTGCTGAGAAGATTAAACAAACGTAGGTGAAAAACCTGGCAGTGTTTGCATCAGGCACTTAATAAACCACAATTTCCATTTCTGTGTTCCTTCCATAATAATATGTGTTTTGGTTAATTCTCACCAGAGGATATTTTTCCAATGATTTTTAGAGAGTGGAAGGGAGGGGGAGAGAGAGAGAAACATCAATGTGAGAGAGACATATGGATTGGTTGCCTCCTGATCCGGGGCCAGGGATCCTGCAATTGAACCTGGAACCGAACCTGGGACCCTTCAGTCCCAGGGCCAGCACTCCAGCCACTGAGCCAATCCAGTTAGGGCCTATTTTTTGGCTTTGTGTGTCCCTCTGGTCAAACTTTAGACCAGGTTTTCTCAACAGCAGCATGACTCACATCTTATGCCAGGTAGTTCTTTTTGTGGGAAGCCGTCATGTGCACTGTAGGATTACAGCAGCATTCCTGGACTCTACGCACCAGATGCCAGGAATATCAGTTGTGACAAGTAAAAATGTCTCTAGACGTTGCCAAAAGTTCCTTGGGGAACATAACTACCCGCAATTGAGAACCACCGCTTTAGACTTAGCAAGTCTTTACAGGCAGGAGTCCTGGCACTGAGTACCCATGAACTCGGACTAAAATAGTATTATCTGATACTTTGAAAAGGAGGATGCTTGAATATTTCCAGCAAGACGTTCAGCTTCCTCTCCACAACTTTAGATTCTAAGTGTACAATATTATTTAGGTGTCATATATACCAGCTGGGACCAGACAAAATTAGGTATATGTGTAATATTTTATACTTTATACATAGGGGATAGAATATCAAGGAAAGCTTTTTTCATTGAAATGCTTTGGAGCCCTGGCTGGGTAGCTCAGCTGGTTAGAGGCCATTGGATTTGTTTCGATACACCAAGGTTGCGGATATGATTTCCGGTCAGGGCACATACAGTAATCAACCAATGAATGCATAAATGAGTGGAACAACAAATCGATGTTTCTCTCTCTCAAATCAATAAATAAAAGATTAAAAAAAAATAAAGGCTTTGGAAACAGGTGGTTGGTTCTTCTTTGTTTAAGACGACATCAATTCAATTTAGCTTTTAGGTCTGACAGTGAGTAACAAAGAAGAACAACCAACCCAAGTATTTATGGAGAGGAGAACTTCAAATACCCACCTGATTATACAGTCAGTCCATCATTTCACAAACTTTCCAACAGAAAAAACTGAATCTAAAATATTCCTTTGTAAAAAAACAAACCAAAACGATTGCTCTTGGTTATCCTCTGGGAACATAGCAAAGCACTGTTTTCAACTTTGAATTTCATAAAGGATATGTAAGTTGCAGCCATTAATGTTTGACACTTGGTAGACACCCTCAAAAATGTTATGGGTAAATGCTGGGTTTTCAGCGTGGGAATAAGGTGCAACACCTTTCCAAGTCCTTTTATTAGCAGCATGGTCTCTTTGGTGTCTCTCTTTATTAATGGATTAGTTTGCCTAATGTTAACCGGGCAGTCTCGGGATTCTGCTGTTCTTTCTAGCACATGTTCCATCTTCCCTTCTGAGCTAAGTTTTTCACACATACCTGCTATTTCCCTTTCTTCCTGAATCATCTCTTTGATTTCCCATTCTATTGAAATTGCTGTTTGAAAGCTAAAAAAAGAGATCTCTCCCGAAACACATCCAACAGCCTCTTCCTTAGGCTCTTTTTGAACTTTCCTGTCCCCTCTGAAAACAATGACCACTCTTTTCCTCCGGGTATGTCTCGGTTTTGGTTAAAGGATGTGCGGGTCAGTACTGTGCCAGCATCTTAAAGCCCGCACCGCTCATCCTTTCCTGCTTCCAGCAGGGCACAAAGGAAGGCTATGTCTTGAAAGACCTTGTTCACTCTCCGCCAGACCCCATCCTTTTATAAGCCCATTCAAGACATCCTTCACGAAAACTTCCCATTGGGGTTGCTGTTTCCAGCAGCCGAATCTCCCCGCCCTTTACCGCAGCGTGCACATCTCATCTCCTGAGAACCTAACTTCTCAGGAAAAGGGCTGTATTTTTTTTTCCCCCCCTCCAGAATCCCTGGACAGCCTGAAGTAAAGCACTTGGCTAGAATACATGTTTCCCCATAAGCCAGTGGTTCTCAACCTTGGCTGCACATTAGAATCACCTGGGAATCTTTTTAAAACCCTGATTTCTGGGCCTCGACCTCCGGAAATTCTGTTTCTTTGTTACTCGGGTTGAGAACCACTGCCCTAGGTCCTTCCAGATGTAAGAGTAGTGAAAAGCCGTAATAGCATTCGGCATGTGCCTCTGTTCCAGCTGTCCCATAGCCTTTCCTCTCGGGAGACGAGCGGCCGGGCAGACAAAGCCGCCATCCGATCACAGCACTTTCAGGGGAGAAACTGGGAGGGGAGACGCTCGGGAAGGTCTCCAGATGTCCCTTCCGCACGACCCACGGGCACTTTAATGGAGCGGCGGCGTCCGGAGACTAGGAAGGGAGACTTACATGTAGACCCTACCGGAAACTTCCCTCAACCCCGGGACAGGCAGGTCTCGCTCCCCGCCCTCCCCACCCGCCCCTGGCCCTGCCCGTGAGGACGCTCGCCAGGGGTGGGAAGTCTTAGATCACAGCACCCGGGGCTGGAAGGGGCTTTCTGGCGCCCTGGGCGCGTCAGCATCTCCGCCGTCGGGGAACCGCGCGAAGGGGAGGAGGGGGCGGCGGCCGGAGGAAGCAGCCCCCGCCGCGCTCCTCTTCCGCTCCGGGAAGTCACCGGGAACCGGGACTCACCTTCCCTGAACCCGCGATCCGGAGGCCGAGCCCAGCGGGTCGCGGCAGGGCCTGCCAGAAGCCCTCGGAACAGCCTCCCACAACCGGACACCAGGGCACTGAGGGCCGCCATCTTGAAGACCCACGATGACCTCTTGGGCACTTCCGCTTCCGGAACGGCGCACGCGCAGCCGCCGTGGAGGGCGGGAGCGGTGCAGGTGGTGGGCTTCTCGCTCTGTTACCCCCGTCACTTCCTTTCCGCTCACCTTTCTAGCTCCTGGCCAAGGGCAGAGGCCTCTGTGCTTCAGTCCAGGCTGTGCTTCCGTCCGAGGAATGGGGGAGGGCTGCTCGCTTCCTCGCTGCAGTCACACGCACTGCTCCTGCATCCCGAAAGCTTTTCCTTCTCTGCAAGTCAGATGTGGATTTTCAGCTTCTTGTGGCTGGAGCCAGGCCTGTACGGGAGAGCTGAGATGGTTAGGAGCTCTGGTTGTGGAGCAGCAGCTATCAGGCAAACCTAGGATAGAATTAATGTTCCCCTCCCCCACCCCAGCTTCCATTCGCATCTTTGGCCAAGGCCTTTGCACAGCTGTTTTCCTCCATCTGCTCTTTGCCTACCTGGCAAACTCCTACTTATGTTTCAGAACGCAGCTCACACTTCCCTTCCACAGTGGGGTCTTCCTTGAAAACCTCCCTGTTACCGTTTCTCAGCACCAGATACCGCTCCATCTTAGTACGTGGCATAACTGCAGTTTTGCATTTGCTTGTGTGGTCTATGTTCCCCCATGAGACTGTGTGCTCCGTGAAGGCAAGGACATGGTTTATTGCAGATCTCCAGCACATAGCACGGCGCCTGGCACATAATGAGTGCAATATGTGGACAAAATGGGGCCGCATTCTAACCTGACTAACTCAGGGAAGGCCTGCGTAGTGGCCTTGCAAACCCAGGGACTTAGAGTAACCACAAAGGATGGTCTAAAATGAAAACTTTTTAAATTAAAAAGCAGTTTATAGTAGCCATGTCCTATGCTGGTATCTTTTCTGACGAAGATCAACTTTGATCTTAACTGAGCCTATTGCCTTTTTGCATCTAAGATAACATACCTTTGTAACTTCCTCTTTTCTGGACCCCTCAGGGCACAACTAATGCACCAGAGCAGGGACCACAAATTCCCTCATTGTTATCTGTTAATTGTTGACTGTTAACTATCCTGTACCCACCTATGTAAAAGAAGCATGTGCCTATCATTTTTTATCCAATCCCAGAGGATCACGCCCCCCCCCCCCACCCCCCAGCTTTGCTTTCTCCCGTCTCCCTAATATATCATCAATGGATTTCATGTAATCCACTTACGTCTCCTCCTCTGATTTTAATTTATAAAACAAGGTGGAAAACTGCCATTCTCCAGAGCATTATCTTATTTCGTTGAGATTCTGCTTCCTGGCAATTGTGAACAGTTTGGCTCAAATAAACTCACAAAAAATTCTTTACAGGTTTGAATGTTTATTTTATTTATTTTTAACATTTTTATTGATTTCAGAGAAGAAGGGAGAGGGAGCAAGAGATAGACACGTCAATGATGAAAGAGAATCACTGACTGGCTACCTCCTGCATTCCCCCACTGGGGATCGAGCCTGCAACCTGGACACGTGCCCTGACTGGGAATTGAACCATGACCTCCTGGTTCATAGGTCAATGCTCAACCACTGAGCCACACCAGTCGGTTGGTTTGAATGTTTCTTATATTAACAAATATATATTTGTTAAGTGAACGTAGAACCTATTTTCTAGGGTGGTTGTGAAGATTAGGTGAGATAAAACATAAGTGCACAATAAACATAAGCTAATGGAGATGGCCTTTGTGCTACATTTCACAAGTTTGATGTACTTGCTTAATAAGGAAGTATATAGTATTGAGGAGACCAAAGCTAGGTAATAGGGGTGGGACTATGGGGGTGGAGCTAATAGAATCAGGGAACCCAATTGGGTGAAATTACTAGGACAACCCAACTGGGAGGGGAAGGAAGCACACGTGTGGGAGACATGAACTTTACAATGTATGAATATTGCCAAGGCAGGCAGCTTGCAGATAACCAATCACAAGGTAGTGAAGCATAAAAACCAATCCCAAGGATGTTGCTAAGACAAAATTATTTGAAAAGACCAACCAGGAACTAGTAAGGCTGGTTCGGATGGGCCTTTGGATGCCAGCAATCATGTCACCCAAGTAGGATTCGGAGGTAAGCCCAGGACGAGCTGCCACTGCCTACTGCTCTCCAAGTAGCAAACTTGGGGTGACTGAAGCCAAGGCAATGGCTCCTCTTCCCCATGGAATCCTCCTGGGTTTCAGCACCGAATGTTAGGGTCACCGAAGGAGGAACACATGAGGCCAAAGTGGTAAGGGAGTATAAAGTTATTAGGTCATTTGGATACCAGATGGGCTGAGCCTCAAAATGGTGCCAGCATCTCAGGACAGGGAATCAGAGGTTTTAAAGGACTCTAGGCGGGCCTTTTCTGGGTGGAGAATTCTCTGGGTGGGTCTGGATCCTGGGAAGGTCCGGAGGTGAAATGGTCTTAGCAAGTGGAATGTGGTCTTAGCAAAAGGGAATGTCGGTTGTGAAGTGGTCTAAAGGTCAGTTTCTAAGGGAGGGGTATCGATTCAATTATTCGATCAGACCTAACAAACTTCTCTCAGCAATATATCCAGGAGTGTAACTATTGGGTGATAGTGTACATATATACTCAGCTTTAGTAGATCCTGCCAAACTGTTTTCCACAGCAACTGCACCAGTTTATCCTGGTACCATCTGTATAGGAGAGTTCCAGTTGCTCTACATCCTTATCAATATTTTTTGTATTATGATATTTTTTGTACTTTTTATCTTGATCATTCTGGTGAATGTGTATAGGCTCTCATTGTGTATTTAATTTATGTTTCTCTTATGGCTAATAGATGTGAATCAGTTTATGAGCCATTAGATATCCTCATTTTAAAATGTTTGTTCAAGTCTTTGGCCCATTTTACATTGGGTTGCCTGTCTTTCTCTTATTGATTTGTAGAGTTCTTTATATATTCTGGATACTTGTCCTTTGTTGGATATCTGTGCTGCAAATGTTGTCTCCCTCTCTGGGGATAGCCTTTTCATTCATCTGTAGTATATTTTTTTGATAAGCAGTATTTTAAATTTTGATATAGTGCAATTTATAAGGTTTTCTCCTTTATGGTTGGCATTTTTGGATTTTTATTTAAATATTTTTCTCCTTCAAGCTCATGAAGATGTTCTTCTGTTTTCTTCCAAAGACTTTATTGTTTTACCTCTCATATTAGATCTAAACCAGGGGTGGGCAAACTTTTTGACTCGAGGGCCACAATGGGTTCTTAAACTGGACCGGAGGGCAGGAACAAAAGCATGGATGGAGTGTTTGTGTGAACTAATATAAATTCAAAGTAAACATCATTACATAAAAGGGTACGGTCTTTTTTTTCAATAGTTTTATTCATTTCAAATGGGCCGGATCCGGCCCGCGGGCCGTAGTTTGCCCACGGCTGATCTAAACTCATCTAGAATTGTTTTATTATGTGGCCTGAGATTGGGATTAAGATTCTTTTATTTTCTTTAGAGATATCTGACTGGCACAGCATCATTTATTAAAAATACTAGAGGTCCAGTGCATGAATTCGAGGACGGTGGGGGCCAGTTGGCTTGCCCCCGATCGGGGTGGTGGGGAATGATTGGGGGTGGGGCCGGTGGGGGGGAGGGGCTGTGAGTGGTTGGCTGGCTGGCCCCGCCCCCTGGTCCAACTCCCCATCAAACTCCCGGTTGAAGGGACACTTTGCATATTAGCCTTTTATTACATAGGTTTATACTTTCTGCCTGGCTGGTATGGTTCAGTGGCCGAGCATCAACCTATGAACCAGGAGGTCACGGTTCAATTCCCAGTCAGGGCACATGCCCCAGTTGTGCTCTCAATCCCCAGTGTGGGGCATGCAGGAGGCAGCCAATCAATGATTCTCTCTCATTATTGATGTTTCTATCTCTCTCTCCCTTTTCTTTTGTCTCTGAAATCAATAAAAATATATTAAAAAATATACTTCCCCCCATTGCTTTTTATCTGGTGTGGACCTGTTTCTGGAGTTTCTATTTGGTTCCATTGGCCCTTTAGCACCATTTTTAATGGCTGTCTACTATTTCATGGTCTGGAAGTTCCATAACTTACTCAACCAATCCCCAAATGCTAGGCATTTAGATTTCCTTTAATTTGAATGTATTTTCTAAGATCTATCTTTCTATTCCAAAAATAGTATCTTCTATTTCATCATTGAGTCTCATACCCTTCTCTCCAGTTGTGTATGTTGTACATTTTTGAAAAATATAACTGCTGTAGAATAAAAGGGAGTGAGGGCTCTTTTCTGCAGGCTGCAAATGGTAGCTGCCACCCAATTGAAAAAAATTATTTATTTATGAGAGAGAGAGAGAGAGAGAGAGAGAGAGAGAGAGAGAACATGATTTGTTGTTCCACTTATATATTATGCATTCCTTGGTTGATTCTTGTATGTGCCCTGACGGGATCAAGTCCACAACCTTGGTGTATGGGGACGATGCTCTGATCAATGGAGCTCCCTGGCCAGGGCGAAGGGCTTTCAAGAGCCAGAGTTTCTGGGGCTGTTGGCAGAGTCACTCTCCTGCATGTGAAGAATTATTTCCAGTTCCAATATTGATTCTGGAACGTGAAGAGCAGCAATGACACTGTATACACATCTATGAGAGAAGGGAGGCTGATGAGCACTTCTTATCCTGACGAAATCTTCTTTCTACCCCATCTCCTGAGGTTTCCACACATTTCCACATCCCCTTGTTTCCACACATTTCCTTTTTTCCTCTACCCCTGGACCTCCTTCTCCTTCTCCTTCTCCTCCTCCTTCTTCTCCTTCTCCCTCTCCTTCTCCTTCTCCTTCTCCTTCTCCTTCTCCTTCTCCTCCTCCTCCTCCTCCTCCTCCTCCTCCTCCTCCTCCTCCTCCTCTTCCTCCTTCTCCTTCTCCTTCTCCTTCTCCTTCTCCTTCTCCTTCTTTCTTCTTCTTATATTTTTATTGATTTCAGAGAGAAAGGGAGAGGGAGATAGAAACATCAGTGATGAGAGAGAATCATTGATGGGCTGCCTCCTGAACACCCTGTACTGGGGATCCAGCCACAACCTGGGCATGTGGCCTGACCGGCAAACAAACTGTGACCTCCGGGTTCATAGGTCGACGATCAACCACTGAGTCACGACAGCTGGGCCTGGACCCTATTCTTAAATTGGGAAGTAACACAAGTTTCAAGCAACCTGCCCAAGTGAAGATATTCAGGGTAACGTTCACAAGAAAAAATCCAGAAATGTTTATTTTGCCAAGACAAACTTAAAACTCCCAGCAGAAATGATCTGGTCTAGTGAATTGCTTCCTTTTTTTTTTTTTTTTTTTTTAAAAAAAATGTGTTTATTGATTTTTAGAGAGAGAGGAAAGAAGAGGGGGAGAGAGACAGAAACATCAATGATGAGAGAGAATCATTGATTGGCTGCCTCCTGCACACCCACACTGGGGATCAAGCCCACAACCCACTTCCGGCCAACAGGACAGCCTGCTCAGGCTAGAGGGAAGGCAAGAGTTAGGAGGCCATGGGCGGGTCAGCCTGTCTATGGCTTCGGGGCTGAGGAAGTTTTGGTCCCAGCTGTGGATGAATGTGCTCTTCCAGCCTTCCTCCCACCTCGCCTAGGAAGAGCGGGTCAGAGCCAAGAGCCACACAGATGTTCACCATGAATGAGCAGCAGCAAGGGAAAGGCGCGGGAAGGTGGAGAGAGCTGATCTGGTAGAGACCACGATGGGAGGGAGCAGCAAGAGAAACCAGGAGAAAGGACTGGTGGAGTGAGTGACTGTCAGGGTTGCTTTCTCCTAATTAATGTGGTTTCCTTACGCACCCCCTGCTGATTCCCAGCTGGCGGGAGAAACCATAACAACATGTGGCCGGCCCTGACTGGGCCGGGAGCTGAGGCTGCGAGCCTCCCAACAAGAGTCTGGTTTCATTTTCAGCCTCTGCCCCTCCTCCCCAACTGGCTTTGTGCAGATGAGGAAGAGACAGGACCTCAATGGGGAGAGAAGGCGGTGTTGTGGGGATGACCAGAACTGCTTGTTTTGGGCTTCCTGGTTGCTCACCTTGGTTTCCCATGACCTTTAAAAAAGGGCAGTTTCTGCCTGTTTGGGCTGCTGCTTCCAGACAGGTCTGAATGGGGGTGGGTGAGGAGGCCTTGGACGACGAACCCCTGCTCCGCGGGGGGCCTCTCGGCAGGTGTGCCCTGTTTGAGCAATGGGCCTGGAACAATCGTGGTGTGTCTGCAGGCCTTGCTCATTCCGTGCTTTTCATCGATTTTTCCGAGTTGCTTCTTTTCCTCACTAAGGGCTGTAATTCTGTCCAAGCTATTCATCTTATCCCCGCCTTTGTTCATTGATTCATCTCACCTGCCGGTATCCATTGAGCAGCTACTATGCGCCTTTTGTAAACAAATGATTATGTGTAAGGGGCGTGTGTGGGGAAGCTCTCCCGGGGCAAGAGCTCTTGTCTGACAGAGAAGCATTTTGTAAGCTAGCTGATGGCTCAGGGATGTCTTTGTTTTCTCCCACCCACTCCCCATCCCTGCCCTGTTTAAAAAGAAACATTTTTAAGTAGTAAAAGAAAACACATGCAGAAGAAGTACATCAAGACTGTATGACCCATATAACAGATTAATTGTAAAACAAAACCGACTCATTTCTATACTGGATCGTGAGGGACCATGTTGTTGGGAAGCGGGTAGGGAATACAAAAAATGGGTGAAATTGATGAGAGGCAGTTTCAGGGACCTTCAGAACCTAAAACCTTTCCGGAAACTGCAGCCAGAGGAAAGAGGCCGCAAACGAAACTGCTGGAGGGGAGAAAGCCTGTAGGGCCCATCGTGTGCATTCCCTGGGCTTCGCCAGGCCCCTCTCCAAGTGAGTGCACCCCGGTCGGGACCCCCAGCGCTTGGCTGGCATTCGCCTCACCCCCAGCTGCAGCCTGTGGCTGGAGCCAGTGAGAACTGCTCAACTCAGTTTCCTCCAAACTAAGCGAGCCCTGCAGCCGGGGCCGGATGCCCTTTCTGAAAGGGTCTCCATGTCCGCGTCAGGCTGAGGAACTCGTCACATTTATTTCTCCCGGTGCCTGAATTCAGTTCTTGCATCAGGAGGAGATTTTAACCATTTAGAGCACTTTTGAACTGTCGGCACATTTCTGCTACTGGGTACCAAATGGCAGCCTAGGCAGATGCTGTCCCCAGTACGCACAGGGGGACACAGACAGAACAAAAGGAGAGCACTGCAGGCTGAAGGCCAGCTCCGCTCTACCCAGCAGGCACCTGAAGGCAGAGAGCTTTCCGGGTCTGCGTTTCTTCACCTGTGAGGGGTCCTGTCTGGTTCTAGAATTCTGATTCCATAATCACTCCCCGAATGATGGAGGTCGGTCTTCAGCATCCTCCCCCACTTCTGCTCTCCCCTTCTAGCCATTCAATCCCAAATCCATAGCAACACTTGTCTGAGCTCCAATCTCTGACGGTCTACAGAAATTTCTATGAGGTTCTCCCGAAGGAGCTTAAATATGCACCATGTCTAAGTAAGACCACCACCTTCCTGATAAAAGTCATCAATACAACCCCTCTCTTTCTGTTACTCAGGGGCGCCATTGGCTGCCCCTCCTGCATCTAATTGCCAAGGTGTCATTGTTAGGGTCACCGAAGGAGGTACCCACGAGGCAAAAACTGGTAAGGGGGTATAAATTTATTAGGTCATCTGGATACCAGATGGGCTGAGCCCCCAAATGGTGCCAGCCCCCAGGGACTGGGAGGCAGAGGTTTTGAAGGACTCTAGAAGGGCTTTTCCTGGGCGGAGGATTCTCTGGGAGGTCCAGATCCTGGGAAGGTCCGGAGGGAATGGTCTTAGCTAGTGGAATGTGGTCCAAGCTACAGGGAATGTCGGTTGTGAAATGGTCTAAAGGTCAGTTCCCAGGGGAGGGGGAATCAAATCAATTATTTGGTCAGACCTAACATTCATTCATAAATGTCACAGATTTCCAAGTAACCTCATGACTTCCTTCCCTTCCTTACCATTTCAGTGACCACCGTCTTCCACTATGCCAACTTCCCCATTGCCTTCAGTCTCTCCATCTCCAAGCTACTCTGCTGTCTCTAATTTTTCCAAGCCCCTGGTCGCTTTCCTGCTCAATGGCATCTCATCTCCCAGAGCTGGCCTCTGACTCTGCCTTCTGAAGGAACTCCTAATGGACTAAAGTCAGAGGCTGCTGACCGAGAAGACTGAAGTCCTAACGCCACAGCCTTCCATGCTGTGGCATCCCTCACCTTTCCCACTTGTCTCTCCTTTTCACACACACATTCTCAAAACCTACCCCATGATTACCTTTCTCCCCTCCGTTGCTCCCACCGTGTTCTTCAGGGGTGTCCTCCCTCCTTCCAGGGTCTGGCCCCCTTCTCCTTTGTCTGAACCTCCTCCATCTGACATTTCTGCACATTCTCTCTCTCCTTCCTGCCACTTGCTGCTATTCTGCTCCTGCCCCTGGCTGTGTAGAACAGGACTGCATGCTGGTCACATTTGCCAGGACTCTCTGAGTGGTGACGGCCACCCAGCTTGCAGAAGGACACTTGCCATCTCTTAGATCTAACCTAGGATGCGCAGGGTTCTGGGGGGCCTCGGGGCAACTGGAGCCAGAGACTCAGGAAACAGGAGGCTCTTCCTCTCCTCTCGTTCTGTTTCCCTCTGGCGTTTGGCTGTATTCACTCGGTGCGTTCTCTCTCCATGAGGCTGCCAGCGGTCCCAGCTTTGAGACAAGGATAGCGATACTAAGATGAGCAGGCCCCCGGGGAGTGACAGAGAGAAGTTCCAGGAAAGGCAGAGGAGTTTCCCCAAAGAAGGGAAGTGCTGTTTCAAGAAAAGGGGAAAGTGCTGGGCAGAAAAATGAACAAAAATGGTCATACCCTGTGTCAGCTAGGAGTCGGGTCAGCTGCGCAGGACAGGAACCCCCCAAAAGCAGTGATGTAAATAAGATGGCAAGGGACTCTGGAGGCAGTTAGAGACCCAGGCTCCTTCCAGCGTTTTGCTCTGCCACCTCCTAGACCAGTGGTTCTCAACCTTCTGGCCCTTTAAATACCATTCCTCATGTTGTGACCCAACCATAAAATTATTTTCGTTGCTACTTCATAACTGTAATGTTGCTACTGTTATGAATCGTCATGTAAATATCTGATATGCAGGATGGTCTTAGGCAACCCCTGTGAAAGGGTCAATCGACCGCCAAAGGGGTCGCGACCCACAGGTTGAGAAACACTGTACCTAGTCCTAGATGTCAGCTTGAGCTCCAGCCATTCTGCTCAGATAATCCAGGGAGGAGAAATAAACGAAGGATGGCCTAAACCAGTGGTTCTCAACCTTCCTAATGCTGCAACCCTTTAATGCAGTTCCTCATGTTGTGACCCCCAACCATAAAATTATTTTCGTTGCTACTTCATAACTGTAATGTTGCTACTGCTATGAATCATAATGTAAATATCTGATATGCAGGATGGTCTTAGGCGACCCTTGTGAAAGGGTCGTTCGACCGCCAAAGGGGTCGCGAACCACAGGTTGAGAAACACTGGCTTAAGCGGTCATCTGTTAAGGACGCCTCCTGGAAGTTGTATGTACTTTAACGTATATCCCTTATATTGCCAGGACTTAGTTATATAGCTATGCCTCGCTGTAAGGGCTCCTGGGAAATGCCTTCATTCTGGACAGTCATGTGCAAAGCTGAAGATCAGAGGTGCTACTTATTACACACTAGGGTGACGGGGACAATGGATGTGGGGCCATTAGCAGCTTGTGCCATGATTCATGAGATGCTTTGAGGGGACATTTGTGCATTTCCCTGAAGATGGGGGACACACTGCTATGCAAGGTGACCTGCCCCATTCTTGGGTAGCCCAAACCTGCCCCTCTGTGACTTCTACATGCTGGCCCTTGCTCTACCTTCTAACCCTCTTCTGAACTGTGGCATTTAGGTTATTGGAAGACAACATGGGCACCCAGGTCTGTTTTGGTCCAATCATCCTTACCTTCTGTTTTTGTCTCCTAAGTTCCTGCCCTGGTGGGCAGCTGGCCCCATGCCCCAGAAGTTTTGTGACCAACATAGGATATATTTGGGCATTGGCACCCCTATTCCAACAGTGCACATCTGTTAATGTGGCCGTAAGAGGGAGAAAATGTGCCATTTCAGGTCTGATGGTCCTGTTGTCAACGAACCTCCCGCTTATCCTCAGGTAGACATTACGGTGCCAAAGCCCTCACATTTGACGATCTGCTCCCTGGCAGACCCACCCCAAAGCGTCCATGACGGTCGCCATCTTGCTCTCGTGGATTTGCTTTCTCTTCTAGCTTCTGCCATGGTCAGGGGCCACATCCTTTCCATCTTCCATGTTCCCAGGGGGCTGTTTATTTGTTGCCCTCCTTGGTGTAAGTTCATTTCCCTAAGTGAGGTGCAAGGCCTCTCAGAGCAATGGGGAGCACCCTGGCCTGGAAGTAGGATGCAGTTAGGGTTCCTGAGAAGTGGGCTCTGAGACAGAGGTGCGCAGATGGTGGGTGTTGCAGGGAGTGCTCGCTCTTAGGACCGACGTCTGCCAGAGGGAAGGCAAGGGAAGGGAAGGGAGAGAAGGGAAGGGCCCAGCTGCAGTGGGGTCCCAGTGGCATTTCCCTGCCTCCTGCAGTGAGTTCTGAAGTTGGGATGATTCTTTGGGGTTGTCTCAAGTGGGGACAAAAGAGCCACCTAAAAAAATATTTTCATTGATTTCAAAGAGGAAGGGAGAGGGAGAGAGAGATAGAAACATCAATGATGAGAGAGAATCATTGACCAGCTGCCTCCTGCATGCTCCCTAATGGCGAGGGAGCCCACAACCTGGGCACGTGCCCTGACTGGGACCTCCTGGTTCATAGATTGATGCTCGACCACTGAGCCACGCCGGCTGGGCAAGAGAGCCACCTTTTTATATCCCCGTGACATTCAGCCAATGGACGCAGGCAGATCGCCCCGTTTTCAGTGTCCACAGGGGTTGGCAGCTCGGAGCTTTCTGCCGATAGTGCTCTCAGTAACTGGGAAAAGAAGTCCTTTATGCCCGAAACGGGCTCTGAACAGTGCGCCATGGCGTCCAGCACGGAGTGGAGGACATGGGGGCTCTAGAGTTGCCACTGACCAGCGGGCTCCGTCTGGGCCAGTCCAGTCACCTGGCTGCGCCTCAGTTTCTCTTATAAAATATGATGTCTGGGGAGTCTCCGGGTGAGATGGGCGGAGGGTGGGCCATGATCTGGCGGTCGGATGTGGAAGGCGCGCTGCTAAAAGGCTTGATATGAGTCCAGAGGTGATCCCCAGGTCCTCCCATAACCCCCAGCCTCTCCGGGCTGCTGTGGGTGTTGTTGGAGGACCAGGAGATCACTTGGGTCCCAGGTCAGGGATGGCATCTGGGTGAGAGGGCGGCTACCTTAGAGGCCTGTCAGCAGGGACCCTGGCAGCTCTATTATTTGGAATGATTTTCCCGAGAGAGCTAGAAAGGCCAGTGGGGGGCAAAAGCCACAGAGTCTTGTAGGTGACTGAACGTTTGTGACCCCTCCCCGCAAATTTACATGTTGGAGCTCTAACCCCCAAAGTATTAGGAGATGGGGCCTTTGGGAGGTGATTAGGTTTAGATGAGTCATGAGGGTGGAGCCCCAATAATGAGATTAGTGCCCTAATAGGAAGAGGAAGAGCCACCAGAACTCCTCTCTCTGCCTCGTGAGGATACAGTAAGAATGGGGCGGTCTGTAAGTCAGGAAGTGGTACCTCTGCAAGAATGTAATCTGTTGGCACCTTGATCTTAGACTGCCCAGCCTCCAGAACCTGAGAACTCCAGCAGCCTGAAACGACGAAGACAGTGGTAGTGGGAGAGGAAGGAAGGAGACCTGGGGAGCCACTGCTGGTGAGTGGAGTCAGAGTCCTGGGTCTCAGTGCTGAGTCTGCCTCTGAGTCTACCCTGGGGCCTGGCCTGGCCTGCTGTGGACTCCAGTGACCTCACCTGAGAGGGGAAGGTTGGGCTGGGAGTCTCCGAGGTCATCTCTAACTGTATGTTTCCATCACCCTAGATCAGGGGTCCTCAAACTATGGCCCGCGGGCCACATGCAAATACAAATATTGTATTTGTTCCCGTTTTGTTTTTTTACTTCACAATAAGATATGTGCAGTGTGCATAGGAATTTGTTCATAGTTTTTTTTTTAAACTATAGTCCGGCCCTCCAATGGTCTGAGGGACAGTGAACTGGCCCCCTGTTTAAGAAGTTTGAGGACCCCTGCCCTAGATCGACAGTACTTTCTTTGCATCTCCATCCTCGGGACTAGGATGGGCAGAAGCGAGAGGCTGGGGGCCAGGGAGGCTAAGCTGCCTCCTCTTTTCCTTCACTCTGGGCCTACAGAAGCCGCTGCAGGCACCTCAGGAAGACTATCTTGAGGTGGAGGTGAGGAGGGCTGGGGTTGGAGAGCAGGTCGGGGTGGCGAGAAGACGGCAGGGGCTGGGAAAGGGCAGTCATGACACTCCCTCAATACTGTCCTTCCTGGCTTGTGGCAATTTCTGTGAGGTTTATTGCTGACTGTTTCAGGGCGGATTTATTAAAGTTAAGGGTATTAATAATAAAAGAATATAAAGTAGATTTTACCTCACATGGATACTCATGACCATGTGGTATGTGCGTTGTGCACAACTCTCTCTCTCTCTCTCTCTGTGTGTGTGTGTGTGTGTGAAAGAGAGAGAAATTCTGTTATAACTTGATGCTTGGAAAAATGGCAACCCTTCCCCGCCCTTTGCTCAGTTTCTGTCTGACCCCTGAGAAGGTTTTCAGTTGTATTTATCACCACCAGCTCTCAGGCCTTGGAGAGTGAGAACCCTCCCCTTGGGAGGAAGTGGAACCGGCCTCTCCTCTCATGCCTTTGGGTCCCCTTTCTATCCCATCGGACCTTTCACAGGGACCAGGTGCCTGTGGCCCTCCTGTCTGGGAAACTGCATGCAGGCTCGAGTGGAGGCAGGGAAAGGACGGGGTGGCTCTTAGCCGGGCGCCTAGCTCCTGGTGTCCAGGCCAGGCAGGCCTTGGGATGCCTGTGGGGGCCCAGGGTACTTCAGGGTCCACGTCACAGCCCAGCGGCTCCGCCTGCTGCTGACGTCCTGTGCGTGTCACCTGCCTCAGGCCTCCAGGCTCCTAAATCTGAGGGTCTCTGGCCGGTGGCATTACCCCGTGTTCTCACACAGGTCCTGGGAGGCAGAGGAGGGCAGGCAGAGGGCTTCTTCCTTCTGGAATGAGCTCTCAAGCTTCAGAGAGGATAAGTGACTTGCCTGAAGCGATACAGCAAGTTAGAGGCAGAGGCTAGTCAATCACCTGACCTGCCATCTAGAAACAGAGGGATTGTAGGGTTTGCTTTCTCTGGTGGAGGTGGGAAGAGCTGGGAAATTCTTGTTGGGGGATCAGGTGGTCCTGGGTGACAGGATTTTCCTCGAGGTCCTACCCATGGTGACCTGCTGGGACTAATCAGTGCCTGCTCTGCTCCCCCCGCCCCCCAACCCTGGAATCTGCCGTGGGAGCTGGTGGGGAGGAGGGAGCAGAGCCCAGGGAGGAGGGAGGGAGAGGCCAGGACAGGGGAAGGCAGAAAGGGAGGGAAAGGGCTTGGGGACAGAGGGAGCTGGAGAACGAACAAACAAACAATGTCCTGGAAAATAACTTGTTTCCCCTTTCCAGGCTCCCTGCCTGCCTTCCCCACTGGAGACAGTAATTTAGAATAACGAGTCATAATTTGATAACGTTCTCTCCCCAGCCTACAGGGTAAACAAGGATCTCCCATGGAAGGAAGGAACGCATGGCCCAGGCGTCTGGCACCCTCCCCGGGGCCTGGACAGGGGTTTCCCCCTCCCAGAGCTGTCCCTCTTCTACTGGGTGTGCTAGAAACACATGTTCGGGCCCTTCCACCCCCACTGTCTACTAAGGCTTACATTCTCCTGGTTTCTCCCACCCTCCCTCCTCTTCCTCTCAGCCCTCGCTGGTAATGGCCTCACCCTGAAGCCTGCACACTGTTTAAATATTTAAGCCCATCTATTATTTCCTGTTTATTATCGGTGTAAGTCCCGAGTTCATTCATGGTGCATGTGTCCTGCTGCATCTGTCTCGGAAGGGGGAGGCCTGAGGCAGGGCCGCGTGTCCACCCCTCCCTGGAAACGGCCTTGCTCAGGCCTGAGGTCAGCAGTTTCACCAGCTCTGGCTCCGGTTTTACCTTTTCCCACGTTTCTTTATTGTGGTAAAATGTGCACGACATTCACCCTCTTAACCATGTTTGGATCATCTGTATTAGATGCAGTCAGACCATTGTGTAACCATCGCCACCACCCACCTCCAGAAGAACTGTTTTCATCCCGAGGAACTGAAACTCTGAGCCCATGAAGCATGAACTCTCCATCCCCTCTCCTCCCAGCCCCTGGCAACCACCACTCTACTTTCTGTCTCTATAATATTGACTACGCCAAGTACCTCATGTAAGTGGAAGTATACGGTTTATTTCACGTAGCATAATGTCCTCAAGGTTTATCCATGTTGCACCATCGGTTAGAATTTCCTTCCTTTTTAAGGCTGAATGATATTCCATTGTACGTTTATTCCACGTTTCGCTTATTTAGTCATCTGTCGGTGGACACTGGATTGCTTCCCTGTGTTAGCTATTGTGAATAATGCTGCTATGAGCATGCGTGTATAAATCACCTTTTATTTTTTATAAGAAAAGGCTATCTTTTATTGATTGCTTACTATATGCTCAGGACTGTGTAGTCTTCATTACTTAAGGATCTGAGGTACCTCTTGGGTGGCATCAATTCTGTCCATTTTATGGATGAAGAAATTGAGGAGCCAAATAATTTGCCCAAGATGAGGAAAGGGGAGAGCGAGGACCAGCATCTGCCCATGATCTAACCACGACCTCTTTACTGCATCGTGTTGATGATGGGCTTGGAGGAGGGGCTTTGGGGTATATTACCTTTCCCTGCCTGACTCTCTGCCCAGTGACAGAATCCACCCTCTCCTTTGCACGATTCCATGTTAGAATCACCAGCAAGGAGCTTTAAAAGCAGACACTGCCCTCACTTCTCCTCAGAGTTAATCTAACAGTTAAACTGAACTCCCTGAGAGCCAGAGCCCAGATATCAGCATTTTTGTGTGTGTTTGTTTTGTTAATCCTCTCCCAAAGATATTTTTCCATTGATTTTTAGAGACATCCCGTGCATGTCTCTAAACATGACACAAGACAATGTCTTTCTTGCCATTTGCCATTCAATGTCTTTCTTTGAATTCAAGAAAGGCCCCAAAGATGCCTTCACATACAAGCCTTCCCTGTCCATACAGGGGGAGAGACAGAGAGAAACATCGGTGTAAGAGAGACACATCAATTGGTTACTTCCTGCACGCGCCTTGAACAGGGCCAGGGATTGAGCCTGTAACCGAGGTATGTGCTCCTGACTGGAATCGAACCTGGGTCCCTTCAGGCCACAGGCCAATGCTCTATCCACTAAGCTAAACTGGCTAGGACCAGACATTTTAAAACCACCATAGATGCTTCTTTTTGCTGAAAACTTTGAGAAGCACTGGGTTAGAAGATAGGAGAGGAAAGGGACGGAAAAGTCTACTCCCCACCACCCTCTTTTCCTTCCCCTGTGACACCACCACAAGGGCCATGGACGGCTCTGAACCCCGGCTCCCCCTCTTCCTCTCAGCCCTCACTGGCGATGTCCTCACCCTGCAGCCTGCATCCAGTGGCTCAGACCCTTGGGATGCCTCCTTTCTGTCCCCAGAGGTTCTGTGTAGTGTGTGCCTCATAGACAGGATGGCCTGGACACAAGGCCCTGCGGGGGAGCCCCCTGGATGAACCTGTCAAGACCAGACAGATCCCAGAAAGAAGGCAGGAGCAGTTAAGACCGCCCTCAGGCAGTTCTTTCAGCTCCTCCTCAGGCTGAGGGCAGTGAGGTGGAGGGGAGGGGTCAGTGGTCATTAGGAAGATGGGGAGGGGAGGGATGGGGAGAGCTAGGACTCCACAGTGTGCCGTCAGGGAAGCTCTTTTGCCTGTGACCATAGTACAACTCTCCTTGGCGTCCCTGCCACAAGCCCCACAACAGCCTCCCTTAGCTCCTGTTTATTCCAGGGTGTGGACGAGGCCTGGAGAATTTCTAGGTGGGGCTCTACCCTAAGGTGTCCAGTTTCCGGGGCTGCTTGAATGAGGGCCCATTGGGGCTCTTCTTCTGAGCCAGCCTGGAGTCCAGAACTCCAAGGTTCATGTGGCAGAAGCAGTTGGCCAGCTAGCTCGGTTCCCACAGCAACTTGAAAGATGGGGGAGCAGGGGTACAGGAGGCCTGCCTTGAGCGCTGGAAAACGTGGGTTCTGCCCCTGCCATGCTTATGGGCTTGGCCCATTGATTTTCCTCCTTGGGTTTCAGCATCTCCATCTGTTATAAAGGGCTTAGCCTCAATCACTGGTTCTCACACTTGGCTCACAGTGAGTCTTTGGGGAACCTTAAAAACGACCAACGACTGGACTTCATTCTTCGAGATGCTGGTTTCATTGGTACAGGTTGTGGCTGAGCGTCAGGATTTTTAAAAACCCTCAGATGATTCTAATTTACAGCCAAGTTTGAGATCCACTGTAGGAGATAATTGCTTCCTAACAGTCACATCACGGCGCCCATAGAGAGAGATGGTATTTGAACAGTACCCTGAACAGAGGCAACCACAGAGGGGGTTCCAACTGCACACCTGCCTGGCTGCCCCTAAGGGCCACAGGCCTCAGAGTCTCTGCACTAGCAAGAAGCTCTTGTGTCCTTCCAGCTGAAGTTCATTGCCTTATCCGTCCTCCAGTTGGGATATACAGGATGTTCTTGCCGAAGTCCTGGTGGTTTACACAGTTACAGGTTAATTTAAACATGGGACATCTTCATGGAGCATCCATTTCCTAGAAGATTTTAGAAGAAAAATTATGACTCATCTTGTAAGTAACTTGAGACCTGGTGTTAAAACTATAATAAGATATGGCTGTATCCTGGAGTAGAATGCAAAGCTCATTGAAGCTAAAAGGTCAGATGTCAAAGAAATTTGACCACTGTGTCAGAAGGCCCAGGCCTGCACATGGGTAGAGGGTCGTACTCCCTGGCTTTGATGAGAGTTTGAGGAAATTGCTTGAGAGAGACCCGAGGTAGTCTATGCATTAGCACATGGATTAGAGACAAGGAGAAGCATTCACTCTGTCAGTTCAGGAAGGCTTCCTGAAGGAGGCAGCATCTCAGGGAGGTTTTTGGGGAGAGTGAGGGAAGAGAGGAACTTGTTGGGAAAAGGGCAGGGGCAGGGGCTCTGTAGCACTTGCAGCAGTAACACAAGTCAGACAATCTCTTTCTTGCCATTTGCCATTCAATGTCTTTCTTGCCATTCGCCATTCAATGTCTTTCTTGCCATTCGCCATTCAATGTCTTTCTTGCCATTCGCCATTCAATGTCTTTCTTTGAATTTAAGAAAAGACCCAAAATGCCTTCACATACAAGCCTTTCCTGTCCACACCCTTGGGGCTGGCCTGGCCTTCAGCCAGCTTGTCTGGAGCAGCTGCAAGATTGCAACACCAAAACCCTCTGTCCTGTGCTCTGGCTTTAGCCGCCAGCAGCTGAGTCGTTATTGCAGAGATTGCTGCTGACCACCCAGGCAGGAGAGCAGCCCAGTTGGCCCAGTGTCCTGCCATTTTCTCTGCCTCCCTGCTCTGGTCCCCAGGCCTGAGGGAGGCCGCTGAGCTGTAGGCTCAGGAGCAGTTGGGTCCTCTGTCCAGTAGCCTGTCAGAGAGCAGGTCACGAGCCCCAGAGCCCACCAGCTTCTCAGCAAGAGTGGCTGTTCTTTCTCTTTGGCAACTAGGCCAATAATGCCCTGGGGCACTGAGCATGAGCTTCAAGCATAGGACTGGCTGCATTTGTCTCCCTTCATCCCAACCCGGGAGGTAGCAAAGCATAGTCGTTGACAACATGGACTACTGAAATCCACTATTTATCCACCATTGTGTCCTAACTGCCTGGACAGCGCCTGGCACGTAGGTGCTCAGGAAGCATTTATTGAATAAACAAAAGGAGCCCAACTGGATTTGAATCCCATGGTAGACACTGTGGGCTCTCTCTGTGCGTTCCTTGCTTTGCTCTGTGAAATGGGGACAGCATTAGGACCTACTTCATAGGATTAATAGGTATGAAGCCTGGAGACAGTGCCCAGCATATGCTAATCACTGAATAAGTGCCTGCTGTCACCTTAAATCTCTAACTTTATTTTCCAGTCCCGCCTCCCCCCATGAAAAGCTCTCTCTTGCTGTCTGTCCCCTAAGCCCCTGCTGGGGTTACAGCCGATACCAGTGGGGAACAGCTGGACCCGGCATTATACACCATTGGGGCCCAGGGCAGTGTCCAGACCAGCCATCTGTGGGGTGCTCTTCCTGTCCTTTCCCTTAACATGCCTGTGGGTGAAACATGGTTCAAACCCATGTAGACAGAGGCCTTCTTGGTGCGATGGGCAGGAGGAACCCACAGACCGTGAGGATGGCTGACAATGTCCAGGGTTCCCCTCTTTTGATCCTTCTTTTCCCTCCCAGAATGGCCTTTCTAAGCCAGGAAGGAGGACACGTCTCTTGCTTACTCCCTCCACGGTTCTCTGTCTCTTGTGATGAAAGCCCAGGATGCTGTAGGGGCCTGCGTGGCTCCCAGCCTTATGCTCCTCTCTCCCCTCAGTCTTGTCCGTGGCTGCGACTCTTGGGCTCCACAAGCCGGTCACCCCAGATGACCTACCCTCCCAGCTGGCCCGCCGTCTCCCACAATCTGAAGCATATGCTATCCTGAGAGAGGCTGGCCTGGCCGCCGCACAAATTAGATGGGCTCAGCTGCTGCCTGGAAAGCGCTCCTCCCCTGCTCCCCTGCCCTCATTCACTTTTCTTTCAAGGTTCATTTTAAGCATCACCTCCCTTAAGAAGCCTTTGCGGACTCCTGCATCCACTGGGCTCACAGATTCCCTTTCTCTCTCACTGACGAGGCCCTTTATTGTGTTTCCTTGTTCAGGTGCCACTGTCCCACTAGCTGGGTCATTTCTAGGCGGGCCTGCATCCCTGCTGCCTCACACGGGGCTTGCAGCTCAGTGAGCTCAGTGAAAACACTCCCTGGGGTGTGCACTCACTGGGACGCATTAAAGCGGAGGGTTTTGGCCGAAACCAGTTTGGCTCAGTGGATAGAGCGTCGGCCTGCGGACTGAAAGGTCCCGGGTTCGATTCCGGTCAAGGGCATGTACCTGGGTTGCGGGCATATCCCCAGTGGGAGATGTGCAGGAGGCGGCTGATCGATGTTTCTCTCTCATCGATGTTTCTGACTCTCTATCTCTCTCCCTTCCTCTCTGTAAAAAATCAATAAAATATATATATATATATTTTTAAAAAAGCGGAGGGTTTTGTACCCCAAGGGGACGGGGTGGGGGGCACACTGCTTGGGCTGGGCCTTCTGGGCGGCGGGGAACGGGGAGCCTCTCTGGGCCAGGGTTGATGGTTTGGGAGTTAGAGGCCAGCCCTCTCCTGCCCCCTGCCTGCTTCCTGGTAGCCTCGTTGGGGCCTTTGACTGCTAGGCAGGGACTTGGGGTCAGACGAGCATTGTCTTTCTTCAGGGGCTGGGTTGTCCCCTACCTTTAACCTATGGCATTGGTGGCTGCTTCAAGCTGTACCCGTGGAGGGTCCCCCAAACACACACTTCTGCCCTCAGGCCTCTCAGCTCGGGCAAGAATCAGAAGACGGTGAAGACCTTGGGAAGGGATCTTGTCCAGCCCCGGGCCTCCAAGCAGGTGCAGACTGAGGGGGGTCTGCTCTTTCCTTCAAAATCTCTGGAGAGGGAGACTCCATAAGGCCTGACTTCTCAGCTCCAGGCTCTGGCTGGGCTGGGCACCTCCATCTCATTTGCGTGGTGGCCAGGCCAGCCTTTCCCTGGATAGCGTATGCTTTATACTGTGGCCATGTGAGGCAATTGAAATAATTGGGAACATGTCTTCTAGGTCCAGACTGGGTTCAAATCCTAGATTGGCCACTTGTTGGCTGTGACGGGAGAGTTCCTCAGCCTTCTCTGTCCTCCGTTTCCTTATCTCTGTAATGAGATAATAATGGGGTTGTTGGTAGGGTTGTGACGATTAAATGAGTTAATGTACGAAAAGCCATTAGAGGAGCACATGGCACTTAGTAAAATGCTCAACAAGTGTGAGCTGTTGTTAATACACGGCCACTGCCTTCCTGCCCTTGATCAGTCCCTTCTTCTCCGTCTCTCTGAATCACCAAACCAATTCAATGTGACAGACCTTTACGGAGGGTCCTCCGTGTGAGCCGCCCCGTGCCAGGCACTGAGGGAAGAGCAGATGGGAATAAGTTGGGGACTGGACGTGGTGTGCACGCACGCACCTACGATGCTGGCGATGAAGGATGAGTTAGACAGGATTCCGTCCTCGAGGTGCAGACGGGAGGCTGGTGTGGAAACAGACGGAGAAAACGAGAGGGCCTCTGAACACAGAAGCCGCCGCCGCCACCCTTTCTGCTTTCTAGAAATGCGGTATGTTTCACCTTGGGGAAGTGGTTCTTCTGTGGGGAAAACACGGCGACGGGCCCTTTGAGTGAGAAAGGCACGGCCTGAATGGGTGACGATGAGGTCAAGAGAGAAAGTTTTGCATAAATATAAGCTGTTGAGGAAACTGACATCTCTGAGTCAGCTGGCGGAGAGGGTGCGGAAGGTGAGGACCTGCGAAGAAATGTCTAGGCCGAATTAAGTCTCATCTCGATTTTGAAGACATTGTTATTTTTTGGTAGCAGGTAAAATATTTGCATATTTAAAAATTTTAAGCGTATGAAGGTGTGTGCATCGAAAAGTCTCCCTCCACCCCTGCCCCCAGCCGCTACGGTTACTGCCAGTTCCTTATGTGGCTTCCCAGAGACAGTCTGTGTCTATACAGCAATGCAGATACACATCCTTTCCCTTCCCCCATCTCCCTTTTCCTCTGGCAAAGATTTCGTTCACAGTATCCCGCACCCAGCTTTGTATTTACTTAGTAATCATTCCACGTGATTTTTTTTTTTTTTACAGCTGCACAGTGTTTCACTGTGTGTGTACCAAGGTTTATTTACCCAGACTCCCAGCGTCTCACCTTGATGTGGAAGTTGCTTCCTGCTCTGTGCCGCAGTTTCCTGCTGTGCCCTTGAATCTTCGGGAAAGTCGGCCACACAGATGTGGGCCTGGTGAAGACTGGGCGCAGACCACCGCAGGGCAGACGGCTTCATGAGGAAAGATTGGGGGAACCCCCCCGGGAAGGGCTCTGTAACCTCCCACAGCACGTAGGAGGGGGCTCAAGCCTCCCCAATGGATGTGGTCAGAAAAGGCAAGTCAAGGAGGTCCAAGGTCAAGAAGTCGTGCGGATTTGAAAGGCCTGGGTGACTCAGATAATGGGGGCATATTTGAAATGCAGACACATATGATAGCACAGGTAGAAGCCCAAGGTCATAAATGCCCGAGCTGGAGGGGACCTCGGCGGCTGCTGGGCACTCATCCCTCATCGTCACAATGAGGCGAGTAGTTAACAGGGACCGAGCCTGCCCTGTGCCAGGCAGCATTCCAAGTGCTCTACAGGGATTAGCCTGCTTAATCCTCACTCAGCTTTTGAGGTGCATGCTATCACTCCCCCGGTTTTAGATAAAGAAATGTAGACACCGAGAGGACATCTAGCAATCCCCAGTTCCCGAAGCTTCTCAGTGGGGAGCTGGGACTCACAACCCAGGCGTCTGCCCCGGAGCCCATGCCCTGAACCTTCACATGAAGTCACACAGCAAGTTGGTGGCAGAGTCAGTGGGGCTCGAACCCAGGTTCCCTTTTAGGCCCCTCCCTCCAGTTTGCCTGATGAGCTCAGAGAAGGGCGGGTGGTGGAGGGGTGTGGTTTTGGGGGATGAAGAGAAAGGCTGTGATTAGTTCAGGGTGGTTGTCATGGGGACAGCTGGTGCCTGGGGACAGCCAGACCTCCACATTGCAGGTTGATCTGGGTGTGCCCCGGAGACTTCTGTTGATTAAGAGATGTGTCTGACTCTCAGTGCTCTTCCGACTGTGATTTATCCACTCGGTGGCTTTTCTGTGGCCCAGACTGGCTCCTTGCCCTGTTCCCGGGCCTACCAGGTCTCTCTCTACCCACTTGTCGTCATAGCATCACTTTGCCACATTGGCAGGACCCACAGGGTTTTAGGGGAGGCGGCATTTACTCAAACAAGGAAGCCACATGCAGGAACTGTGAACACAGTGAGGACTCCATAAGTGCTTTCAGGGGTCCCCTGTGGAGGCCTCATGGCAGTGATTTGGGGTTTGGGGTGATGGCTGCAGGGCTCTCTCTGACCTCTCCTGGGATCGGGCGCTTTCAACAATTGTCCCAGTTAGGCTCTGAGCTCCCCACCTTGCTGGTCCCCACTATCCCAGTTACATCCAAGCATCTGTCTGCTGTAGCACTGAGCCCCCCGGGAGTCTGTTTCCGATGGACAGGTCACCCCCCCCCCCCGCCCGCTCCAGCCGGTGAAGATGGTGAGATGGGGCAGGCATCTGTCCTGTCTCTGGCCCTGCTTGTTCTTCCTGCCCCCTCCACACTGTGTGCGCCCTCCATGCCATGCTCACGTCGGACTCACCCAGGCCCTCAGGGCACCTCGGCCTTCTAGCTCTTGACACAGTGCCTGGCACTTAGTAGGCACTCATTACAGCCCATGGGACCTATGAACGTGTGCACCAGCCTGCCATGCTGTCCTGGAGGAAGGCTGTGTCCTCCTCTGTCTCCGAGTCCGGCCCTCACCCAAGTCCCTCCTCCTGACTCCGTAAGGAGCTTCTGGTCCTGTCCGGCCTGCCTTTCTAAAAAACAGCTCTGTTCACACACCATGCAATTCACCTACTAAAGTAACTATTCCATGGTTTCGGTCTAGTCTCAGAGTTGTGCAACTATCATCGCCACACTCAGTTTGAGAGCATTTTCATCACTAGCCTGCTCATCTTTTGGCAGCTCCTAAGCGCCTCAGCTTTTCAACACCCACAGGTCTTCCTCAACTTAAAAAAAAGCCTCTCTTGACCCTTCTCTGCACTCCCTGGCCATTGTGCAATACGTTTCCCTCTTTCCGTGACTAAACCTCTTGAATGAGCCGTTCACACCCACTGCCTTCATTTTTCCAGATTCAATAAACTTTTTTTTAAAGCATCGACGATAAAGCATCGACGAGGTACTATGCCAGAGGTTTTTATATATATCATCTTATTTAATTCGCACAAGTGAGGTGGGAGCTGGGAATTATTGTCTTTATTTTAGAGGCAAGAAATCCAAGGCAGAGGGAAAGTGACATGCCAAGGGGCTTGGCTGGGATTTGAACCCCGATCTGTGTAAATGCAGAGCTGATACTTCGCTCCACGTGCCTGCTGCCCCTGCGGTAAGCCTGGCTGCACCGTCTGACTGTTGACCTTCTCACTCATCACTTGGGCTGAGTGCTCCTCGAAGCTCACCATCCCTCGAGACCTTTCTGTTCCAACCGGATTGATGCCCTGTGTGCAGGCACGTTCTCCTCTCTAAGCCTTTGCTCAAGCTGTTCCTTCCACCTGGACTAATTTTCTTTGTACCTCAGAATATCCAGGAACTGATTATTATTATTATTATTATTATTATTATTATTATTTCAGATCTACACTGTGCCTGAGAACTCGCTGTATCTTTGATTGAGCTTAGCTGCCCTTTATGTCTTGTATTGTTCCTTACCTAACAGCTTGATCTTGTTATTGAAATTGTTGTGGGTGCAGTTTTAAATCGCCTGGGCTTCTGGGGCCACACTGGAACCCTACAGCCTTGCTGTGCTCTGACTGACGCAGATTCTCAGTAAGTGTTCTGAAGAAAGGACAGAGGGAGAGAAGGAAGGGAGGGAACGGGGAGGAGGGAGGCAGGAAGGAAGAAGGGCAGAGTTTGGAGGTGAAATGGTGGTAGTGATCGTGAAGGTCCCAGGAGATGTGGATAGGGAGGTGTTTTTATTCTGAAATCTATTTTAAGGTCAAAGTCAAGCTGGTGTCTTGCCATATTCTATTATTTAATGGTTACTGTTTGCATAAAGTTGAATGACCCTCCACCCCCACCCCCTGCTGGAGATGGCGGAGGCAGTGCTGTGTCCTCTTCTGGGTAGAGACCTCCAGCGCAGACACCACGTCTGTCCGTGATCGCTTTCCTGCACTCAGCACAGGCAGCTCTCTAAAAATGTTTAGCAAGAGAAGGCATTTGCCTGTGGTCCACCTGAATCCCCCAAGATATGCTGTCCCCAAAGTGTCTTAAGGATATATACCAGCTCAGTCACCTTATTTATTTAAGAAATATCAATGCGGTATCATCTCACACCTGCCAGACTGGCTATCATCAACAAATCAACAAACGACAAGTGCTGGCGAGGATGCGGAGAAAAAGGAACCCTCGTGCACTGCTGGTGGGAATGCAGACTGGTGCAGCCACTGTGGAGAACAGTATGGAGTGTCCTCAAAAAACTAAAAGTGGAACTCCCATTTGACCCAGTGATCAATATTCTAGGAATATATCCCAAGAAACTAGAAACACCAATCAGAAAGGATATATGCACCCCTATGTTCATAGCAGCACAATTCACCATAGCTAAGACTTGGAAACAGCCTAAGTGCCCTTCAGCTGATGAGTAGATTAAAAACCTGTGATACATCTACACAATGAAATACTACACTGCTGTAAAAAAGAAAGAACTCTTACCATTTGCAACAACATGGATGGACCTGGAGAGCATTATGCTAAGTAAAATAAGCCATTCAGAGAAAGACAAATATCACATGATCTCACTTATTTATTTTATTTTATTTTATTTTATTTTATTTTCAGTTGATCATCATAGCTGGGTTCTCTTGTCAGGTTCTCCAGCCAAGTTCTGTCTAGGTTCTCCAGCCAAGTTCTGTCTAGGTTCTCCAGCCAGGTTCTCTCTAGGTTCTCTTGCCATGTTCTCTCGCTAGGTTCTCTAGCCAGGTTCTCTGATCTCACTTATTTATGGAATATAATGAACAACATAAACTGATGAACAAAAACAGATCCAGAGACAGAGAAGCATCGATCAGACCATCAAACCTTAGAAGGAAGGTAGGGGAGGGTGGGGGTAAGGGGTAGAGATCAACCAAAGGACTGTATGCATGCATATAAGCTAACCAATGGACACAGACACCAGGGGGGTGAGGGCTTGAGTTGGGGGTCAGGGGGATAAGCATACATATGTAATACCTTAATCAATAAAGAAAAAAAGAGAAAAAAACATATTTATTAAACACCTACTGTGTGCTAAGCATAGTTCTGGGTACTTGGGATATAACAGTGAACAGGACAGATAGATTTGCCTGCCTACATGGAGCTGACATTCTAGTGGGTGAAAGAGAAAATTAAGAAGAAAACATAAAAAATAAGTAAATTATAGGGCATATTAGAAACTGATAATGGCTTTGGAAATTAAGAGTTGAGTAGGAACAGGGGAGAAGACTGGGAGTGCCAAGGGAAAGGTGGTTGCAGAAAAATATAGTTTGGTCAGAGTAGGCCTAACTGAGAGGTGAGATTTAGGATCATAACCCGAAGGAGGTGAGAGAGTGAGTCAAGAGGCTATTTGAGGGAAGAGCATTGAAGGCAAAGAAAACAGCTGGAGCAAAGGCCCTGGGGCAGGAATGTGTCTCCAGTGTTTGAGGCCAGTGTGGCTGGAGCAAAGGGAACAGGGAGAGTGTGGGAGGAGAGAGAGGGCTGAGGTCAGATGGTGTGGGTCCTGGAGCCACTGCGAGGGCTGGCTCTTACTCCGAGTGGGAAGGAACACTGGAGGGTGCTGAGCAGAGGACGGATGAGGTGGACTTAAAGAGGGTCAACTCTAAGTCTGGTTATTGTGTGGGGAGTAGACTCGAGGGTCCAGGGGAAGAAGGAAGGAGACCTGGAAGAGGCCACTGAAGTAATTCAGGAGACACGGATGGCACGTTGGTGTAAGCCGTGGAAGTGATGGGGAGTGGTGGGTTCTGAATATATATTATTGATTTTAGAGAAAGAGAGAGGAAGGAAGAGAGAGAGAGAAGGTTTGTTGTTCCACTTACTTATGCATTCATTGGTTGATTCTTGTAAGTGCCCTGACTAGGGATTGAACCCAGAACCTTGGAGTATCAGGATGATGCTCTAACCAATTGAGCTCCCTGGCCAGGGTGGTTCTGAATATATTTTGAAAGTAGAGCCAACAAGACTTCCTGAGGATTGAAGGTGAGATGTAGGGGAGAGATGTCAATGGTGGCTCCAAGGTGCCTGGCCTGAGCCGCTGGAAGGATGACGGTGCTCTTCGCTGTGATGAGGAAGCTGTGAGTGAAGTGCATGAAGGGGTTTGGTTTTGGACATATGGCGTTTGAGACATCTAGTGGCCCTGGGGGGAGGGGTGGGGGTGGGGGGTAGCTGCATAGGTCGTTGACTCCTTTGACTTGAGTCTGTTCTTTGACACCTGAGCTGGGCCGCTGCCAGACACAGGGGGTGCTGATCCCTGAGGCTGGGACTGTGCAGTGTATGGGACGGTGCTGTGTCTGAGGCTTGGCTTACTCATTTTCAAGATCGGTATAATAATACTCATTTTAGGGCTTGCTGTGGGAGATCGAATGAGCTAGTAGACATAAAGCACTTGTCACAAAGGAAGCACTTGAAAGAGTGAAAAATAGCAAGGGAAAATCTTGAACTGCCGTCTGTGGCCCAGTCATCAATGGGTGATGGGGGTGGGGACGAGGGAGTGGGGAGAGGGAAAGGCTAAGAGGGAGGCTGGAGCTGGGAGATGTGGTTTTACTGTTCCCCGGGGACTGGAGCTGGTTGGGCAACAGGAAGGGGAAAGATGTGTGGAAGGGTGGAAGGGTGTAGGGGCCGTCAGGCTGCAGCTACCGGGCTTGGGGCGGAGCAGCTGTTCCCTGTCTCAGCCAGGATGATGGGGCAGGCTGTCCAGTTGCCTGGGGACACTGTCCCTTTGCAGTAGTGCCGGAGGAGATAGTAACAAGTCTTTGGCATTTTAAAGTACACATCTTCTAAGGAGAATCCAGGATTTCCTTGGCTTTTTAAAAAAAAATTTATTTTATTGTTTAAAATATTACAAAGAGTAGTACATAGGTCTCCTTTTTTCCCCCTTGACCTTCCCCCGGCCTCCCTTACCTCCCCCCGCCCCCCCCCAGTGTCTTGTGTCCATTGGTTATGCTTATATGCATGCATACAAGTCCTTTGGTTGATCTCTTACCTCCCCCGCCCCCGCCCCGCCCCCAACCTTCCCCGGCCTTCCTGCTGTAGTTTGACAGTCTGTTTGATGCTGCTCTTCTTGGCTTTTCTTTCAGGCCCAGCACATGGGTTGGTGCGCAGTGAGTCTTTAACGAACGTTAACCCTTCCCTCCACATCTATAAACCGTTGGCTGAGAAACCTCATTTTCCAGAATTGATGTGAAGGTGATCCTCGATAGTCTATAAGAAACCATTTTCACAGCAGATAGCATTCAACCCCCAGGATAACTGAGTCTCAGAGATGTTCAGTGACCTCCCCAAAGCCATAGGTATTAGGGGTGGAGGGGGATGGGGGCAGTCTCCCTCAGCAGGAGGTCTTCAGCAAGTTTAGAAAGTGAGGAGGGCAGAGCTGGGTAAAGAGAAGGGAGAGTCAGGTTCCATCTGGGTAGGGCCTGGCTTTCAGAGCAGGTCCAGGTGTGGAGTGGGTGTGAGACCCCAGAAAGTGGGGCAGGGAGTGGAGTGAGGGGAAGGTGCCCTGTGTAGCTCCCTGCAGCTCTTAGAGAGGAGGGGGTCAATGTTTGGGGGCCTGGATCCGACCATGCGGTCCTCTTGCCCAGGAGGTACCATCCCCCCATTGCACAGAGCGGGCTGCTCAGCCCCAGAGAGGGAAGCCCTTGCTCCAGGTCTAACAGTGGTGGGGCCAGGACTGTGACCCTGCCCTGCTCAACGACAAAGGCGGCCCTCTCTCCACGGCACGCTGGTCGGCGTGACCCCAGGCGACAGGGAGATGGACAGTGTCAGCTGACCTCTTGATGATCTCTTTTTAGCAGCAAAATTCTCTTCATCTGTGCTACTTGTGCTCCTTCCCTACTTCTGCATCCTCCCTCTCTCTTCCCTCTTCATGACTGACCCCTAGTAACCCCACTAGGAGTTGGAGACCAGCTCTTGCGGGTGACTCACATTAACTCTGCAGCTTGCCCATTCCCCTCCTGCCCCACCAATGGAGTGCTGAGGGCCGCCTCCCCACCCCATCCTGGGCAAGCACAGCTGAGGGATACTTCCCAGAATTAGGCATCAGAGAACAGCTGGAGCGGAGAGGGGGAGGTGGGAGAGGGATGGAGGCTAACAGCTTCCAGATGTGCCAGGGCACGAGAGAGCCGAGCCTAGGGGGCCTGTGCTCCAGCGAACTCTTGCCGTGGCTGGGATGCTGCAGTGGGCTGGCCCCGCGTCCGGGACTTCAGAATTGCCAAGGCAGCTGGGCAGATCCTTGCTCAAAAACGGCATGCAAATCGGTGTGGGCAGGGTGAGGGAGACCCCGGTGCCGCACCTGTGGGGACTCCGGGGAAACCCCGGCCGCCCAGCTGCTCTGTGGCCTTTTCTTTAAACATCCAACTATTTCTTTATTTATATTTCTACTAGAGGCCTGGTGCACGGAATTTGTGCAGGGGGGGGGGGGGGGTGGGTCCCTCAGCCTGACCTGCACCCTTTCCAATCTGGGAGCCCTCAGGGGAGCCCTCTCCAATCCGGGAGCCCTGACGGCTTAGGCCCACTCCCCGTGGTTCTCTGCTCTCTGCAGGGCCTGGCTGCTGCTCGCCCGCTGCCCAGAGGCTCTCTGCAGCCGGGTGGGATGCTCACGCTGCCTGCTCTCAGTGGCCGCCCTGTCCCCCCCCCCACTCCCCAGGACTGGGGGACTCCAGCGGCGCTGAGGGGACTGGGTGCTACCATCTTGTGGCTATGGTGCCTCCATCTTTGGATGTAGTGACGGTTAATTTGCATACCACCCTTTTATTAGATAGGATGTGAAGAGACCACCAAGAGACCACCAAGCAGTTCTACCCCGTTTCAGGAAGAGTTTTCAATCAACACCAATGATGTGTGGCAGATGATGAGGAATGGTGGCATCTTTGGGTCAGGACTGACAGGAAGGACAAGCTCTGGTTGCTGTGGCTCATATGCCAAAAGACGAGGACACAACGGTGGGCCTTCAGCGCTGGTCACAAACTCAGATCTCTTCTCTGAAGCTAGCAAATCAAGTGAAGTAACTGGGTTAGGACAAAAAAAAAAAAAAAGGTTTTAAAATGAAGCCCAAATAAGTGGGGGGTAAACACACACACACACATGCTCTGGACATATTTTCCTTCTGAAATTAACATAAAGCACACCTTCTCCCGAATAATACCACGACCACTATCTACCTGGCCACACTGCCAGTGGGGGAGGCGCAGAACGCAGTGGGTTAGGGTGCAGGGTCTGGAGTCACAGTGCCCAGAGCCAGATCCCAGCTCAGGCATTTGCCAGCTCTGGGCCCCCCGGCCAGCTGCTCAGCTCCCGTAGGCAGCAAAGAGTTTCTATTTCATGTAGTTATTATTAGGGTTAAATGAGATAATCTATGCAAAACACTTCTCGCAGGGCATGTCAGAAGTTACTACCATTTCGAGAACACCTTACCTTGTTTCAGAAGCCGTGCCATTTCATCTGTGCCACCTGGAAGTTAGCTAGGAGTAAGCCCGTTTTTATGAGAGGAGATCAAGGCTCAGGGAGGCAAAATGATTGTCCGGGTTACCCAGGTGTTACGTGGCAGGGCTGTGAGAGAAACCCAGGTCTCTGAGACCCGAAAACCCAGGCTCAGTGTACAGTGCCCCTCCCTGGGTGTTTCTCGACTCTTTTCCCATCCGTGGTAAAAAAGTCTAGGACAGTGGTTCTCAACCTGTGGGTCGCGACCCCTTTGGCGGTCGAATGACCCTTTCACAGGAGTCGCCTAAGACCATCCTGCATATCAGATATTTACATGACGATTCATAACAGTAGCAAAATGACAGTTATGAAGTAGCAACGAAAATAACTTTATGGTTGGGTCACAACATGAGGAACTGTATTTAAAGGGCCAGAAGGTTGAGAACCACTGCTCTAGGACGTGCTGGCGGCTGGGGCTGGGGCTGGGAGCATCATTTTCAACCCTACTTATATGAAGAGATGACGGAACAGAAACACGAGCAACAGTTTGAGGTTCAGAGGCCCTGGAAGGACAGGGCAAGGGCCCTAGGGGGGGACTAAGGACCGGGGATCTCGGGAATGTGGAAGGGGCAGCGGACAAGGTATCCAGCGGCTGGAAGGAGTCCCGGTTGTCCTAGGGTGCCCTCAATTACCCAGGGCCCCCCAGAGCAAAGCCTCAGGGTCTGCCGAGGGCTCCCTCAGTATGTGTTACTCGCTTTGCCAATTGCTGCTCCTCTCTGCACGTCTCCTCCTTGGCTGGGGCGGGGCGTGGAGGGTCTCAGAATTCCCCTTTGCGGAATGGAGAGGATAGGAAAACAGGGAGGAGGAGAACCAAGAGTGAGGGGGCTGCAGCTGACCAGCAGGGAGGCCTGCCATTGGCTCAGCTCCCAGGGCCTGCGCCTGAGGAGGGAGCTGCCTGCCCCTCACCATTCCCTCCCCCTGCCCCCCAGGCTCCTTGGCTGCTGAGCCTGCCAGCTGGGCCCCCGCCAAGCCAAACAGCTGCCAGGGGGAGAGGAAGAAGCATTTCCGAGCAGAGAGGCCCCTGTGGGCTCTGATTCAAGCCTAGAATCCCCCTTTCTTACCGCCAAGTGAGAAAGGAGAGCCTGCGGACACGCACACAGGCATGCATGCATGGCACCAGGGCCGCGGGGCACCAGGGCCGCGGGGCATAGGGCCAGCGGGCCGGGGATGCTACAGGGGAAGCGGGTGTGTGTGCAGCAGCAGCTCCAAAAGGGATAGAGAGACGGGCCCTGCATGACTGTGCCAGGTCGTCAGGGGGTTGGAGAATTAGGTTTGGCTTACTCAGAGGTTGAGGATTATGTAGTGAGTTAAATGGTACAACCCTCCCCCCATCCCCCCCCCCCTGCAGTTTATATCCACCTGAAACCTGAAAATATTTGGGGGGGAAAAAGGGTTTTGTCTGGCCAGAGTGGCTCAGTGGTTGGGCATCGACCTATGAATCAGGAGGTCACGGTTGGATTCCCCGTCAGGGCACATAATTGGGGTTGTGGGCTTGATCCCCCGTAAGGGGCATACAGGAGGCAGCTGGTCAATGATTCTCTCTTATCATTCATGTTTCTTTTTCTCTCTCCCTTTCTCTTCCTCTCTGAAATCAATAAAAACATATATTTTTTTAAAAAGGGTCTTTGCAGGTGCAATGCAGGTAAGGATTGAGATGAGATCGTGCTGGATTAGCGTGGGCCCTAAATTCAATGAGAATGTCCTTATAAGCAACCGAGAAGAACATGCAGAAACCCAGGGGAGAAGGCCGTGCGACGATGCAGAGAAGTGGAGGCAGATATTGGAGCTCTAGGCCAGGGAACGTCTCCAGCCACTGGAAGCTGGAAGGGCGTAGGGAGGATTCTCTCTCAGAGCCTGGGGAGCGAGCGTGACCCTGCTGACACCTCGGTTTCAGACTTCTGGCCTCCAGAACTGCAAGAGAATACATTTCTGTTTTGTTCTTTTTAAGCCAATAAGTTTGTGGTAATTTGTACGGCAGCGCTAGAAAACTAGTACAGGGAGGCATATGGCCAGAGGGATGGGTGGGTACGCCAGGGCTTGATAAGAAAGCCTTGGAAAGGGATCTTATTTATTGTGCTGCTCTTCTGTGCCAGGCACTTTGGAAGATACTTATCTCAGTCCTTCCAATGACCCTGCCGGTAAGAGTTATGATTCCCATTCTACACTGAGCTTCAGACCAAAAGTTTCCCCAAAGGATTGCGATTCCAATATTGGATCCTCTGTCTCCGAAGCCTGGCCTCTTCCCACATTTGCTCAAGGGAAGCCTCAGCAGTTTCTGGGTCAGATGGTTCGTTCTTCCCGTTGGAGGGAACGTCTCCGGAGGTCCGGGAGGGGAACATATTTCCAAGGAGTCATTGCCCCATTGCTCTGGGGGCCTCTGTGACTGGATGCCCTGGAGAGTATCTACTTACCCCGGTTCTGGTAGTCCTCAGGGACACACTGCTGATGGTCCATCCAGGTCCCTGAGCCTTAGCGAGGGAGGGGAAACGCCCCTGCTCATCTCATTCCTGCTGCTACAACCACCGTCACTACCTCCATTGCCGTCACCATCTCCAGCTGTGCCGTCACCACCACCACCCCCTCCACCCTGTCATCACTGTCTCCATCATCAACACCACTCCCGTCACCATCATCACCACCCAAACTGCTAGAACTACCATCACAGCCAGTACTTCCGGGTCACTGCCCCTCTAACCACAATGGCCCTCACTGTGAAATAATGGAGAGGCTAGAGGCGGGCACGGTGAGCCGGGGGGTTTCCTGGGACAGGACAGCAGAGCAGCGTTTAGCAGGGGAGGAGTGGAGCTGGGGTATGTCTGGCCGACGATGTGATCAGTAGTAGAGGATCACGCTAAGTTCGCCCCTGTGGAGAGGGGAGGTGAGCATGCCTGGCTGGAGTAAACTCCTAGCAGGACAGTCTGTCTTTGAAGGCATAGGTTCGGGCGGGTGGGGGTTGCCTGGCCCGTGCTAGTTTCTGGGGAATGTGGATTTTGGCGGGTCCCTGGCTCCTGGCCACCTGCTTGGCCTGACCATGACAGTGAGGTCATGAGAGTGGCTGTCCTGGGAGTGGGGAGAGGAGGAGGGGGCCCACGCTGGCTGGGAGAGGAAGGCGGCCTCTCTGCGCAGCTGACCCTACCAGAAATGATGAAGCCAGCACGTCATGACACTCCGTTCCCCCGGACTCCCTTCCCCTCTGCCTGCTGGGCTCCCGAGGCGCTGCGGGTGCTGTGGGCTCTCTGTGCCACGGGCTGGCTTTCTCTTTCTCAGAGACACTTGGCTACAGTCCAGCCATCCGAGGGGAGGAATACAGGGACCAGCAGGCTCTGATCGGGGGAAGGGAGAGGATTAACTATTGGAGATGCAGGTCCCGTTTCTCCACTCAGTTGGGCAGCCCCTCCTTCCATGTTAGGCCAAATGTGTGTGTGTGTGTGTGTGTGTGTGTGTGTGTGTGTGTGTGTGGTGGAGGGGAGGATGGCAGAATATTCCAGACACTAAGGCCACAGGTGCTCCCCTCCCCCTTTCCCTGCAAGCTCAGCCACCTCCACTGCCTTAAAGGACAGGCCTGGCCGGCTCTGGGAACAGCCCCTTTCAATCCTCCCAAACCCTAAGCTGCCCAAGTACCAGGCTAATCCCGCTCTCTGAGATCACGCTGAAGAGCCTCGGGAAGCAGGAAACAATACTGCTGTGGGATGTGCTTATCTCTGCATCAGGCGTGATAGCTGGACAGACAGGCTGGCGACTGGAGAAGCTGAGGGGCCACTGAGTCCCACACAGGGGATTGGAGGGTGGGATCAGTGAGAGCACCCCCCAATCCTTGGAAGAGGGTGTGACTGAGCCGCCTCCCACTTGCCACTGTGAATTGCTCCTCAGGGGAAGGCCTTTTGCTGGGTTAGGAAAGACTTTGGCAGGACACGGAGACCTTTTGATGAATAATGTGATACAATAGTGACACAATAAATGACACAATAGACACAATAGATGACACAACAGTGATAGCCCTTTTTACTGAGCGCTTGCTACATATCAGGCCCTTCCTAAGCACTTTATAGGTATCAACTCGTTTAACTCACCAATACCACTAAGAACACGATGACTGTTATCTGCGTTTGCTGGAGGCTGCCCTGGCGATGAGAGGTGGGGCTGGGATCTGCGTGCAGTCTGTGTGGCTCCAGAGCTCATGCTCTTCACTCCAGGGCGGGGTGGGGAAGGATTTCCTCTCCCGAAGTCAGGAGTCCACTCCAAACCTGCAGAACTTCTTCTTCCCCAGGGTCCCCGCCTGGTGTGGCAAACCGCACAGAAATGGGAGCCAGGAGCCTTGGGGTCTGGAGCATGCTCGTGGTTGTGGGCAGATCCTAGCTCTCTGGCCTCAGTTTCCTCATCTGCCCTGTGAAGGCATGGGCCTGAGCCTGCTGCTCCTTGAAGATCCTGTCAGATCCCCTCTGGAGTTGAGCTACCCAAGCTCGGAACGACTCATGTTTGTTGGGCCTCCCTGGGATCAACCTGGGCCTGGGAATGGCTGGGGTGGGGAAGACAATGGCCTGGAGGACTCCTGTATGTCTGGACAGCTCTTGTGTGGCCCTGTGGCAGCCGCCTCTTTGCTTCTGCTCTGTCAAGAGGAGCAGCAGCGTCACAGGTCAGAGACAACAGCCAGATGTGCTCACTCACCCACAGACCCCTGTCCAGGTGTGGAGCTGGGAGTGGGAAGAGGGTCTGCTGGGATCCGCTTCTCACCAACCCTGGACTCCCCCTGGCCACCCCTGCCTGTGGCCCAGGCCCTAAAAGCAGTGGTAGGGACAGGGGCAGAACCTTGACTCTTGCTGAGCTAAGAGACCCTGAGGAGGGAGCAGGTTTGGTGATCAGAGCAAGTTCGGCGTTGGACCCATTGAATTGAAGGGCCTGTGAGCTGTCCATGTGGAGAGGCTCATGGATATATGGGCCTGGACTCAGGAGACAGGTCTATGTTGGGAGTTACAGGTATTTTAGTGCAATTGCAGCCATCGCCATGAGAGGGAGTGAGAAGGTCCAGGGAGCAGTGCGGCGTGAGAAGAGGAAGCACCTGGGCACACCCTGAGAACCCCGTGAACACGTCCACCCTGATTTCATGGCCTCCTGGTCCCTGGTTCCCTTGGGGCATCGTCTCTGCTATCTTGTGGGGTGATAATCAGATGACCCTCTCTCCCACTTCAGCGTTTGGAAGGATCCCCAGAGACCGGTTGCAGCAGACCCTCCCTCTCACTTCCACGGGACAGCGACAGGGGCGACCAGGTGGCCTTAGCCCAGGGACCGGGCTGCTTGAGCCTCTTGACACTGGCATGGGAGAGTCCTTTGACGTTCAACCAAGTAATTTCTGTTCCTGTCCCCAGTGATGTGCTCCAGACTCCCAGTTGATTCCCTGATCTGGTTCCTCCATATTTCCCCATATATATATATATTTTTAACAAATTCCAGAGTTGGTTTCTGTTACTTGCAAACAAAGAGGAGCCAGCAAAGGAAACTGAGCCGGACAGGACTTCAGAGGGGCCAGAGGAAAACTAGGAGAGTGAGGTTTCACACACATCAGTGAAAAGGAACTCAACTCTACTTGCTTAAGACAAGAACACAGCAAAGTAATTTATTGGCTCTGGTCGCTGAGAAATCCAGGGTGGACCTGTCTTTGGCATGGCCTGAATAATGTCCTCAGGACTGGTCTCTTCCCTCCTGCGTCGGCTGTCTCCTCAGCCACGCTCTCCTCGGGCAGCTCTGGACAGACGCACACCCGGTTAGCACCTCCAGAGTGGGAAACCAGTCTTTTCCCCAGCGGCTCCCATACAAGCCACTCAAATCCAGTAATAGCCTGGGCTTGGCTCTGGTGGCCGGGTTCGGGTCGATGCAAGAACAGTAAGACAGCAGAATGGACAAGTGGGTGGGCTCTGCAGCCGGAGACCTGGGTTTGCCGTTTATTAACCTCTTTATCTCTGAGACTCAGTTTCTTATCTGAAAACCGGATTAATATAGGAATAGGGCCAACCTCTTAGAATCCGTATGGGAATTAAAGGGTTTAGCTGTGTTTCCTTTAGGAGAGTCAGTGCTCAGTGAATGCTGACTATTATTATAGTGAACTCAGGGTGTTTCATGCCCTTGATGGGGGAGTAGGTAGTCTTTGGAGCCCCCTCCCTCATGTCATCAAAGTCCCCCTAGTTCAGGCCCCTGAATTCACTAACGAGTTCTATTAAAGGCCAGCCAGAGTCTACGCGGGATGGGGAAAGGGGTGGGCACCTGGTAATCGGGGATGGTTGGGGTGCGTTCTGATAGGGCTTGGTCAAGGCGAGTGGGGAAGATGCTGGAAGGCTGGGGGTTGGGGAGGAGAAGGAGGGTGGGGAGGATGAGGTAGACCAGGAAGCTGAGAACTAAGGGGAGGGGTGATTTTGGGCAGAACCAGCAGGGGTCACTGCAGATCTTAGTAACCTCAGGGAGGATCCGGGCCACCCAAGGGCCCTCGCACGTTACTACCTGCCTTCCTAGCTGTCACCTCTGGGATGCAGAGCTCAGGCCAGTCCTGGGCTGATGGGTTGCAGTTTGACTCTTGCAGTTGGAGGCGGCCTCCTCAGGCAGCTGCCCTCCATGCCCTCCCGGGCCTGGGCAGTTCTTCCTCTGACGGCGGCCCTTCACGGTTGGGTGTGTGCCTGGCATTCCCCCTCACTGGACGCCGAGCTCCCACAGTACCTAGAAAGTGTCTCTGCAGATGCTTTCCCACAGAGAGCTCTGAGGCCAGATGCGTTTCCTCCTCTCGGAATGGCCCGGGTTAGCATGCTGGGGGTCCTGCGATCAAGAAAGCCATCAGACTCTGTTTAGCCCAGGTGTCCTATGCTTATTTGGGTCCTTTCACCATAGCCCACTTAGGGGTCACTGGTTCAAGGCAGGCGTGTCCTGGGCAGAGGACAAATGCTCCAGGGGGAGTTAATGCATCAAACCCACATCCTGGTCCCTGCCTCCACCTTCTATTGCAAAGTAAAGCGGAACACATGTTTGTTGTAGAGAAATGGGGAAAAGTCAAAAGTGCAGAGAAGAGCCCTGGCCGGTCTGGCTCTCTGATGAGAGTGTTGGCCCACAAACTGAAGGGCTGTGGGTTCGATTCTGGTCAAGGGCACATACCTTGGTTGCAGGCTTGATCCCCAACCCCAGTCGGGGCACATGAGGGAGGCAACCAATCGATGTGCCTCTCTCACATCGATGTTTCTCTCTCTGTGTCTCTCCCTCTCCCTTCCACTCTCTTTCAAAATCACTGGAAAAATATCCTCGGGTGAGGATTAACAACAACAAAAAAGTGCAAAGAAGAAAACTACCTCCCCTGTCTCCTGCTCCGTAGACTCACCTCGAAAAACTCTGGCACTGTCCCCCCTCTTCCTCTAGAGGAGGAGGTGACCATGGGGCTCCCCTTAAGGCACATACATTTCTATTAGGGGGTGGAGGGCCCACCAGAAAAGAGCCCTTTCAGAGATCATCTCATCCAGCCCCCTCTCTCCACCCTTTGCATTTCCGGTCTCTTTTCCCGTGGCCATTCCTAGGGGAAAGGAGGATGGTGGTGGTGTTCGGAGGGTGGTGAGTGGGAATCTGGATCACCAGGGTGGAAGGAGATCTTCCTTTAAGGTGGGGAAACAGGCTCTGAGTAGGGACACAACTTGTTGGGGTTTCACAAGGAGCCAGTGGTAGAGCCTGCATAACCCTGGCTCCTGGCCAGATGCCCTCCCCCCTCTCCCCAGCTCTAGATGCCAGGAGGCCGTAGAGGGTCCGGGGCCCTCCCCGCAGGGCTGTGGTTTCTCCTGGGACTGTCAGGCCACCCGGGGTGTGGGTGCCATGCGCGCGCACTGCAGTTGTGTAACAAGCTTGGGGGTGTGTGCACGAGCTCAGTAACCTGATGCAACAGGGAAGTTGTGGTCCCGTGAGCTGGGGCGTGGGCGCTTGGCTGGGGCCCAAACCACAAGGCGTATTTGGCTTGTGGCCGTGGAGGCCAGGCACGGGGGTCGCAGAGTTGTCCACGTCAGGGCTTGTCCACCCCTGGTGCCCACATCCTGATCCCTGTGGGCACAGGGTTTGAAATGGGGCTGCCTGGCCCACTGATGCTGGAGCGGGGGTTGGAGCAGAGAGGGAGACCTTGCTCCATCCTCATCCTGTTTGCCAGGATGCCTATTGTGATGGGGGTGGGGGCAAGCGGGGCTTCCTCCCTGTGGTTTCATCTCTTCCTGGTTGTAAAACCTCCGCCTGTTCAACTCCCCGCTCCCCAACAATCCTGGAGTCCTTACCCCAGTCCCAGGTCATTCTGCACAGCAACATCTGTCTCTTGCTCCTTCCGCCCTCCTGAGTCCCCCAGCCCTGCTCCCCACTCCTCCCCCCATGGTAGCTCCTGCACAATCCCTGCTCCACCGTCAAGAAACAGAATGGGAGAGGATGAAAGAGCAGCCGCAGGCCACATTCTAACCGCCCACGGCCATTTCTGAACCGAGTGACTGAGAATGACCTGTGTGCTCCCTGAGCCTCCGCGTGCTCCTCTGAGAGACGGGTGCAAAGATACGTCCACCACAAAGCCGTTGGAAGGGGTCCTAGGCCCTGGAAGGACCTCTTTAGTAGGGGTTGCCCTTTCATTTACTCTCACACGGATTGAGAGTCCCCTCACCCCAGCATCTCCATCACCAGATGGGGTGATGGGCACTTTGGAGAGCCAGGGGCCCTGGAAGGAGATGAGCAGCGAAAGCAGGTGATATCCTGCCAGCCTTGCGCCTGGTAGGGGTCTCAGTGCTCACCTGTGAGCCTCCCTCCTCCCTGGTCCTGGAGAGAGGGAAGCACGTGTGCTCCTTCTGCACACCTCACCTGCTGCCGTCCCTCTAGAGGCGACATCCTTGGGGCCGGCCAGTGGGCTGCAGGGCGAGGGGAGGGGAGGAAGGACACCCGTGTCCAGGGTCCTCACCTCGTTCCCTGGCTGGGCTGCACCCGGCCCTCTGAGGCTCCTCCCCAGTGCTCCCAGACTTCCTTGTGTCTATATTGTTTTGTCCTGCGCTATTTGCCTAATATTTTGATGGCCTGTTTATGTACCTACTTAAAAAAATAACATATGGTGCTTACTGTATTTTAACTCACTTCCTCCTCACGGCCGAGGGAGGTATAATTGTTCTCTGTGAGGAGCTGAAGCTTAGAGGATGGAAGTGCCTGCTCGAATAGCTTGTGGTGTCTAACCTCAGTCACTATCACGTCACCCCGTTTTATTTTCCTCAGGGCCTGGGCCCTAGATAGTTGCCCGTCTATTTCTGTGTTTGCTCGCCCACCGTCTGTCTCTCTGTCTACACGGCAAGCGCCATGTGGGCAAGGACTTTTTTCCTTATTCACAGTCACAAAGCCCCGGCTGGTGCCTGGTGCACGGTAGATGCTCAGCAAAGATTCGTGGAGAGACTGAGTCACTGACTGATGCAATGGAGACTCCTTGAGGGTGTGCTGTGTGCTGGTGCCTGTGTTAGCCCCACACTGCCTGGCACAGACACTGTGCTCGCTAAGCATACGCTGAATGAATGAATGAACGAATGGACGAATGGGAGAGAGTCCCGAGGACTCAATTGTTGCTGCTTTCCCCTCCAGATTCCAGGAACTAGTGGAAGATCTTTAGTCACAGGAAATATGAGGGGAGCGTTTATTCTTTCTGGATCTCTGTTTTGGTTTTCCGGTGTGACCTCGTGTGTGGGCACAGAGTGGGTACACAAGGGGGAAAGTATGAGAAGGAGATTAGAAACATAACAACTCTGGGAAATGACTCCTTGAATAATTGCTTGGCGTCCAAAGGCAGGAGGAGGAGGCATAAACAGAGCGTGCGTGTGCGCACCTCAGAGGCGGTTCCTAGTAAGTGATGAATAAAGGAGTGAGCGGGTGAGTAAGTCAGAGGCCGCTGAGTCAACCATGTGGTGAGCTCCTTGAAGGCAGGCCCAGGCCTCCAGCACAGGCCCAGATCAGGATTGGTACCTGTTTGTTGAGTGAATAAATGAGTGAGTAAGTTAGTACCCAGGAACATGGGCATGAATAGGATGGGTGCTGCAAAAGGCCCAGAGCCCTAGTGAATCTAACCAAAGAGGCAGATTCCAGCTGCTGGGTCTTTTTCCGCAGGAGTCAGGATCTGAGACACAAGGAAGGGGCCTGGCTTCCCCCGATTTATTCTTTCCGGGTGATCTGTCTGGGATACTGTGTGGATACGAATAATAGTTACAAAAAATAACAAGACCATATATTTACTCTGAGATCTTTACTTTGCTAGGCTCTGAGGTCTTTGCATGTATTAAGTAAATTAATCCTTTCAGCAACTATATCAGATAAGTATACCATTTTCCCATTTTATGGAAGAGGAAACGAGGCACAGAGAGGTTATATCAATTGTTGAAGATCACACACCTAGGAAGTGAACACACAGGCATTGCTCAGGCTCTGCTGGGGTAGCAGTGGCTGCCATTCCCATGCCTGCTAAATGATGGTCTTTGGTTGCATCCTCTCGCGGCCTCAGTTTATTCATCCGTAGACTGGGGCACACATTGTGATGTGTTAGGAGATGGAAGTCTGAGCACTTTGAAAGCTGCAAAGGGTTAATGGGCTCTTTTAATGAGATTTCCCTCCTCCTCCTCATGAATAACCATCATCTTCATTATGATCGTGTTCATAATCATCTCTAGACCTGGCTTCCTGTCATTAATATGCCAGGCTAGGCTGCAGCACTGGGGACGCTAGTGAGACAGGCACATCCACTTCCTATTCATGGATAATTGTTGTCTGATTTGGCGTCCACTTATCTCATATTTCCATTTTTATTCTCTATCCTCTAAGCCTTTACTCAGCTCCAGCGCTATCTTCTCTTCCCTCAGTGATTGCAACACCCTCCTCCCAGCCTCTGGGCTCTTCTCCACCCCTGAAGTTCCTGTAATAGAGCATGGTTTTCATGCTTCTTTCCTTTGCCTGTGTTGTTCCCTCTGCCTGGCACATCCTTCTTAACTTTGCTCCACGATGAATGCCCACTCTTTCATTTTACCCTTCAGAAGCAAAAAAAGACATTGTTGCTTTTCCTGGTTATAAAAGTGATGTACGCTCATCCTACATAATAAAAGGCTAATATGCAAATAGGCCGAACGGTGGAACAACTGAACAACCAGTCGCTATGATGTGCGCTGACCACCAGGGGGTGCATGCATGGAACATGGCTGGCATTGGCTCATGGCGGGATGGTGGAGCAGGTGAGCGGGGCGCCAGACCAAGGTGGGGCACTGGTCTCTGTCATCAGGGCAAGCCTCTGGTGGTTACTGAAAATCCTTTGCTCCTGTGTGCTGTGGTTCCACCCGGTGCTTGCACCTGCTGCCGGCCCCGGAGCCACCACTCACACCCATGGCTGGCACCGGCCCCACTTGCACCCACAGCTGGTGCTGGAGCTGCCATTTGCAACTGCTGCCAGTGCCTGGCTCCAGTCCTGATCACTTTGGCCCCATTAGCAGGTGCAAGTAGCAGCTGCTGCCCAATTGCCCCTCAGAAGCAGGGGGAGGTGGAGAAGCCCTCAGGGGTGATTGGGGCGGTAGCTGCTGCTTGTACCTGCTGCTGTTGCTGGCCTCAATTGCTCCGCGCTGTCAGCAGGTGCGAGTGGGGCCGGCCGGCCGGCACTGTCAGCGCATGGGAGTGGTGGTGGGAGCGGGGCTGCAGGCAGACAGGGGGCTGCGGCATGAGGGGTTGGGCAGGGGTGTGGAGGATGGGCCGAGACCAGCCCCTGTGCCCACCGCAGCCTCGCGGCCAACAGTTCCTTTCAAGGTGCACAGATTCATGCACTGGGCCCCTAGTTGTAAATAATTCAAACAATATAGATGCACTAGAAAAGAAGGAATGACTCTTCTTCCAATAGGGCTACCAATTGGAGATAACCACTGCTGAACCACTATGAGTAAATCATGAATATGTTTCTATGCATATCCTGTATAATAAAAGCCTAATATGCAAATTATCCCCTCGAACGGGAGTTTGACATAGACGGTGACCAGCGTCCATTACAGAGAAAGGGCAAATAGCAATATTAAAATGTTTCTTCTAATTGCTTTCCTTTCAATGTGCATGAATCCATGCACCGGGCCACTAGTATAAACATGTATCTTTGTATATGTATCTATAAGTATATACATATTTACAAGAATGAGATCGTGTATGGAATTTGATTACCTATTTCTTGCCCTAAATTAAATACGTTGGACATCTTTTTCTGTGAATAAGCAGTTTTACACAGTAATTCTTTTGTTCTTCAAAACTCAGTTCCAGTTCTAACCTTTATTGTCCTGGAAGGCTCTTCTGGTTCTCCTCTTCTCCTCTAGTCCCCACCCATGAGTCCATCCTCTGAGGACTCATCATCTTTCCTTGAAACCTTTCCTACTTCTAAGGTCACTATTTCATTTAAAAGACAAAGGCAGCCCAGCCACTGTGGCTCAGTGGTTGAGCATTGACTTAGGAACCAGGAGGTCACAGTTCGATTCCCGGTCAGGGCACATGCCTAGGTTTGGGGCTCAATCACCAGTGGGGGTGTGCAGGAAGCAGTTGATCAATGATTCTCTCTCATCATTGATGTTTTTCTCTCTCACTCTCCCTTCCTCTCTGAAATCAATAAAATATATTTAAAAAAGACAAATGCATAAACAATAATTATAGACAATGGACACCATGTATAAAGATATCATCTGTGAGAATAACATAAAGCAGAGAGTGCTTGTATATTAAAACTAAGTTGGAATTAAAACTAGGTTGTTATAAGTTTAAGGTGTTAATTGTAACCTCAAGGTAGCCACTAAGAAAATAAGAAATATATAAAAAAGAAAAAAAGAGAAGGGTATCAAAATGGTATTCTACAAAAAATCAACTAAAAAAAGGACAGCAATGAAGAAATTGAGAAACAAAAATCAAGTAAATCATTATCAGCAATCACAGTAAATGTAAATGGATTAAACTCTTCTATTAAAAGACAGAGACTGGATTAAAAAACATTATATGCTGTCTACAAAAGACTCACCTTAGATATAAGAGCAAAAAGGGATTGAAAATAAGAGGATGGAAAAAGATATCCCATACAAATAGCAGCCAAAAGAGACCTGAGGTAGCTATACTATTGTCATACAAAATATACTGTAAGTCAAATATTACAAGAGACAAAAAAGGAATATATACTAATATATATATCCTCACCTGAGGCTATTTTTCCCATTGATTTTTTTTTAGAGAGAGTGGGAGTGGGAGAGACAGAGACATTAATGTGAGAGAGACACATCAACTGGATCAAGCCTGCAACCCAGGTATGTGTCCTTGACCAGAATTGAACCCAAGACCCTTCAGTTTGAGGGCTGATGCTCTAACCACTAAGAAAAACTGGCTAGGGCAGGACATTATATATTAACTAGAGGCCCATTGCACAAAAATTTGTGCACTCGGGGGGTCCCTCAGCCCCAACTATGCCCTCTTGCAGTGTGGGACCCCTCGGAGGATGTCCACCCCATTGGGGACCCTCACCCCATGGAGGTTTGGCCAGCCTGGGTGAGGGGCTGTTTTCAGGCTGGCCACACCCCCTTTAGGGGGGGGGCCCACTGGGGTGCCTGGCCAGTCTGGGTGAGGGGCTGAGGGCTGTTTTCAGGCTGGTCAAGCCCCCTGGCGAAGTAAGCTCCCAGCCTCTCCTTTCTTTCTTTCTTTTTTTTTTTTTTAAATATATTTTATTGATTTTTTACAGAGAGGAAGGGAGAGAGATAGAGAGTTAGAAACATCAATGAGAGAGAAACATCGATCAGCTGCCTCCTGCACACCTCCTACTGGGGATATGCCCGCAACCCAGGTACATGCCCTTGACCGGAATCGAACCTGGGACCCTTCAGTCCGCAGGCCGATGCTCTATCCACTGAACCAAACCAGTTTTGGCATCTTTTCTTTTTTCTTTTTTTTATTCTGGGATTTATTTACCTTCTATAATTGCAACTTTGTTGCCTTTAGCGGAGGCCTGAGGAAAGCTTGGCTTCCTCCATTGCCAGGGGCAACCCACTCCTGCTCACCCCAGCTCCGTGGCCCCTGCTGGCTGAAAGCAGGTATCTGGGGTTTGTTTACCTTCTATATTTGAAACTTTGTTGCTTTCAGTGGAGCTCAGAGCTGGCCTTGGCAGGCGGGGAAGCTTGGCTTCCTCCATCACTGGAGTAAGCAAGCCTCCTGCTCGCTCCAGCTCCGTGGCTGCCGGCCGCCATCTTGGTTGGGTTAATTTGCATATAATTGCTCTGATTGACTGGTGGGCGTGGCTTAAGGCATAGCAAAGGTACAGTCAATTTGCATGTTTGTCTTTTATTAGTGTAGATGAAAGGTTCAATTCAGCAAGAAGATGTAACAATTGCAAAACTATGGACACCTAGAAACAGAGTCCCTAAATATATAAAGCAAACACTGACATGATTGCCTGGCTGGGTGAGTCAGTGGTTGGAGCTTTGTCCCATACACCAAAAGTGATTCCCGTCAGGACACATACCTCAGTTGCGCATTTGATTCCTGGTCAGGGCACATACCAATCGATGTTTCTCTCTCACATTGATGTTTTTCTCTCTCTCCCCCCTCTTCCTCTCTGTAAAATCAATAAAAAATATGCTTGGGTGAAGATGAAAAAAAAAAAGGAAATAGGGGACTTGAACAACACTATGAATCAATTTGACCTAACATACAGAAAACTCCATCCAACAATAACAGAATACACATTCTTCTGAAGTGCACATGCAACATCCTCTAGGATAAACGTGTTAGCCTCAAAACAAGTCTTAATGAAATTTAAAATATTAAAATCATATGAAGTATCTTTTTAAAAAAATCCTCACCCGAGGATATTTTCCCAGTGATGTTTAGAGAGAATGGAAGAGAGAGAGGGAAAGACAGAGAGAAATATTGATGTGAGAGAAACACATTGATTGGTTGCTTTTTGCATGTGCCCTGACCAGAGAGGAGCCTGCTACTGAGGTCCGTCTCCTTGACTGGAATCGAGCCTGGGACCATTCAGTCTGAAGGCCGATGCTCTATCCACTGAGCCAAACCAGCTAGGGCTAAGTATCTCTTCTGATCACAATGCAATGAAACTAGAAATCATTAACAGAAGGAAAATGAAAATATTCACAAATATGTGGAAATCAAACAACATCCTCTTAACCATTGGGTCAAAGAATAAACCACAGGGAAATTAGAAAAACATGAATGAAATTGAAAACATAACATACCAAAACGATGGGATGCAGAAAAAGCAGTGCTCAGGGAGAAATTTATATCTGTAAATGCTTACATTAAAACAAAGAAACATTTCAAATCTATAACCTAAGCGTACACCTCAAGAAACTAGAAAAAGCAAAGCAAAGGAACTTCAAAACTAACAGAAAAAGAAACTAATAAGTGTTAGGGTAGAGATAAAGGAGGAGAATAGAAAAGCAATGCAGAAAACAAACAATTCTTTGTAGAGATCAACAAAACTAACAAAACTTTAACTAGATTGACTAAGAAAAAAAGAGAGGAGACTCAAATGACTAAAATCAGAAATGAAAGCAGGATCTTACAGAAATACAAAGGATTGCAACAATGTTATGAACAATTATATACCACAAATCGGATAACCTAGTTGAAATGGACAAATTCCTAGAAATGTGCAAACTTTCAAAACTGAATTAAAGAGAAAAAGAAAATCTGAATAGCTATATGAAAACTAAAAAGGTTGAGTTAATAACCAAACCCTCTCCAACAAAGGAAAACCCAGGGCCAGGTCCTGGTGGCTTCACTGGTGAATTCTACCAAAATCTAAAAAAAGAATGAACACTTACCTTTCTCAAACTTCTCCAAATATTGAGGGGGGGGGGGACATTCCAATTATTCTATGAGGCCAGCATTATCTTGATACCCAAACCAAACACACACACACACACACACACACACACACACACACACACACGCGTGCGCACACACACACACAACTATAAGAAAATTACAGGCCAATATCTCTTACACATACAGATGCAAAAATCCTCAACAAAAATGCTAGCAAAACAAATTCAGCAGCATATTAAAGGGATTCTACACCACAAACAATTGGGACTTATCCTTGGGATGAAAGGATGGTTCAATATATGAAAACCGGTCAATGTAATATACTACATTAATAGAATGGAGGAAAGAAAGACATAATGATCTCAACTGATGTGCAAAAATAATTTGATAAGATGCAAAAATTTCATGATAAAAGTGCTCAACAAACTAGGAATAGAAGGACACTTTCTCAATTTGACAAAGGTCATATATGAAAAACCCACAGCTAACATCATACTCAATGATGAAAGACAGAAAGCTTTTCCCCTACATTCAGAAACAAGACAGGATGCCTACTTTTTATTTATTTTTTAAAGTTTTATTCAACATAGTAATGGAAGTTCTAGCTAGAGCAATTAGGCAAGAAAAATAAATAAAAGACATCTAGTTGGAATGGAACAAGTAAAGTGATCTCTGTTTACAGATAATGTATCTCATCTTACCTTACACCAAGCATCTCAAACTCTAGGCCCGTGGGCCTCATGCGCCCCACAATGAATATTTTTGCGGCCCAGTCAATATAACGGTATGTAAGAAACATTTTAATAAGCATTTCGTAACTTAATTTTTACAATATCCTGTTATACATAATTATTAGTAATGAACTACAACGTTTGCCAATGACTGATCACTATAATCGTGTTGCATTCATTTCCCTTATGCGCCTTACGCGCAGGCGCACCATTTCTCTCCACTAATACCAGCAGCGAATATTTTAGCAGCTGATTGCCATGTCATCAGTCTTGTGCTGACTTGTTTGGTGTGCACAACAGGAAATATTTCGCTTTCAGAGAACAAGAAAAATACGTTTATTTGTGTTACGCTTATTAATTTATGCAGTTACCCAGTCTCTGGTAAGTTAATGTTCAAGAAAAAAATACTAATTTTTATTAAAATGTTCTATTATTTTATGTTAATGATCACTCATTTATTTTAGCCCTTTGTATTCAGCATGTCTCTATCGAAATAAACCTACGTTTTTATGAAAATTGAAACTTTTGTTTTTTTGCAGTCCACATAAACTTAAACCTTGTTTATTTGGCCAGTGTTAGCCTTTGAAATGACATGCTTGCCTTACACTACATATAAAAATTACCTCAAAATGGATTAGAGACCTAAATTTAAGAATAAAACTTTAAAACTCTTAGAAGAAAACATAGGAGGAAATCTTCAAGACCTTGGATTAATCAGTGACTTATTTAGTACCAGAGGCCTGATGCACAAAATTCGTGCAAGGGGCTTGGCCCTCGCAGCTCTGGCTTTGTCTGGAAGGTCACCCAGAAGGTCGTTCAGCTGTCTGGCCTAATTAGCATATTAAGCTTTTATTATTATAGATGTCACCAAAAACATGGGCAATAGCTATGGAAATCAGTGTGGAGTATTCTCAAAAAGTTAAAAAACGAAACTGCCATTTGACCCAGTGTTCTCACTTCTAGGAATATATCCTAGAAACAGTAATCAGAAAGAACATATCCACTAGCTAAGATATGGCAACAGCCCAAGTGCTCATCAGTAGATGAGTGGATAAAAAAGCTGTGATACATCTACACCATGGAATACTATGCAGCAGTAAAAAGGAAGGATCTCTCACCCTTTGAGACAGCATGGAAGGACCAGAAGAGTATCATGCTAAGTGAAATAAGCCAGTCATAGAAAGACAAGGATCACATGATCTCACTCATATGTGGAATATAATGAACAAAATAAACTGATGAAAAAATAGATCCAGACATAGAAGCATGGAACAGACTGATGAACCTCAGAGGAAGGCAGGGGTGGGTGGGTGGGAAGAGGTCAACTAAAGAACTTGTATGCATGTATATGCATAACCCATGGACACAGACAATAATATGTTGAAGGCCTGGGGCAGGGGGCGGGTGGGCTAGATGGGATCAATGGGGAAAAAAGGGAACATATGCACTACTTTCAACAGTAAAGATTAAAAAGAAAAAGAAAAAAGAGATTAATTGAACTTCATAAAAGTTAAAAACTGCCACTGAACTGTACACTTAAAATGACTTAAATGGTAAATTTTATTTATTTTTAGAGAGAAAGAAAGGGAAAGAGAGAGAGAGAGAGAGAGACATCAATGTGTTGTTCCACTTATTTAATTATTCATTGGCTGCTTCTTGTATGTGCCCTGACTGGGGATCGAACTTGAAACCTTGGTGTATTGGGATGACACTCTCACCAAATGAGTTACCTGGCCAGGGCTAAAATGGAAAATTTAATGTTATGTATATTTTTACCATAATAACAAAAAGTTGAGAAATAATTACACTGGAAAAAGCCTTTAATTCCAATTCAAATGCTTACTGAAGCCTCTCCTGGTTCTCCCTTTACCCTGACCTCCCCACAGTGCCCCTCCTCTGAGGACTCAGCACACCTTGTACATCTCTATTTAAAACCTCTCTCACTTCTGAGGTCTTTATTTGTTTACAAGTTGGGCCTGTCTCCACCACCCACCATGAGTTCCCTGCGGGCAGTGTTTCATAATGGTTAGGACCTCAAGCCCTGGAGACTGAGTCCACATCTTCATTCTGCCGCTGACCACTGTGACCACTGGCACATTCCTTACTCTGGGTCCCTACATCGGATGGAGCGTTGGCCTGCAGACTGAAAGGTCCCGGGTTCGATTCCGGTCAAGGGCACATGCACAGGTTGCTGGCTCGATCCCCAGGAGGGGGTGTGCAGGAGGCAGCCAATCAATGATTCTCTCTTATTGATGTTTCTATCTCTCTCTCTCCCTCTCCCTTCCTCTCTGAAATCAATAAAAATATATTTAAAAAGAAATACATACATAAATAAAATGGGGGTGCTGACAGTGCCTACCTCATAGGGCTGTGGTGAGGAGTCAATGTGATCATGAGCATAAAGGTCTTAGAAGGGTCCCTGGCACACCGGGCACGCTCGGTAGATGTTAGCTAATATTTTGTGGGCCTGGCAAAAGGCAGACGGCTAGACAGTGTGTAAAATGAAGGTTCCACAGCAATCCCTGCTCGCCTCCCTGCCATTCCCGGGGGATAGATAGAATCTATCTCTGTGCATATGTACATGAATATTCAAAAGCGTGTGTACAAACCCCTTGCCCCTCTTCCCTGGCCCTGTCCTCCTGGGCCCTGACTTAGTCTACTTCCCCCAACTCCACGAGCCCCTGTCCGGGCCCAGCCCTGCCTTCCCTCCTGCTGGCCCCGGGCGGGCAAGATCCCCCCCTTCCTTTGGGGTACTGTCCCCAGGGGCAGCACTCTCGCCTTCTGCCTGTCCTTAAAGCAGGCCCCTGGGCGTGCCCAGCCGGGGAGGGTGGGGAGGGCTCAGTTTGGGGGTTAGCATCAGTCACCGCTGCCATATCCATCAGGGCCCTTTCATCAGCCGGAAACAGCTGCACCCGGCTGCCCCAACAAGTCCGGACGGGGGTTCCCTGCCCCTCCCCAGCCTGCCCCTCTTGCCCCCCTCCCCAGCTGACAGTCACCCTCACCCTTCCCCGGATGCAGGGGACAGGCTGGGGCACGCCAGGGACACACTCAGTTTCCCTTCCCTGCTGCCCCTCCCTGGGCGACGCCCACCTCCTCCCTCCCCTTCCTTCACCCAGTCTACCCAAGTCCCCGGGACCTGGCAGGGTAGGGGCTGGGGGCGTAGTCAGGAGAGGAGTCCACAGGCTGCTGTGGGCCTGGGCGCCTCAGGCCAGATGCTGTCACCGGAACTTGGGCACTGCGAGAGCACGGAGTAGGGAGACTCGCCCAGGCTCCCACGTGGCTGAGCCAATACTAGAAGCCAAAGTTTGGGGTGCCTGTTTCTCTTTCCTTTGTCCTGCAGCCTCAGTTTCCCTATCTGTGTATTGAGGGGTTGCCCAGGGGTCTCCCGTCTCCCTCCCAGCTCTGACATTATGGGCCTGCTCCCAGCCTTTCCTTGTTCCCACCAGTTTCTCCTGCTGGGTGCCGGGACTGCTGCTGGAGGTGGCTGGGTGAGGCCACGGGGCCCTTCCAGCAGGCTCACCCTCTGATTTCAACAACATCACCCTGTCGACAAGGAGAGCAGGGGCTGTGGCGTGGGGAGTGCCCAGCTGGGGCAGTGGCCGGATGGGTTCTGCTGGCCTACAGCTCAGTGCTTTGTCCACTGGAAGTCCAGCCTGGGAGTGACCGGTGCCTGAGGTGTTTGACTCCGGCCAGCATCCGACTGCTCATGACAAGGCCAAGATGTGGGGAGGGTGCTGATGGATGGCTATGAAGCCAGTGACTTGGACAGGATGTCGGGGGGGGGGGGGGGAGGGGTGTGACGAATGGGGTGGGTGCGGGAAGGCCACCTGAGCCAAACCCAGAACTGGCCCCCGGGGTCCAGCCCCCTTTGAGGGTCAGGCCCGAGGCTGGAGTGAGGAAGGGTCCCTCAGGCCAGAGAAATGCTCCTCTTCCCCTCTGGCTTCCGCCGGCTCTTCCTGAAGGAGTAAGAGGCCGTGTCTTCGCTTTGGGCCAGCATCGCCGGACAAAGTGTGGCGGGTGGGAGGGTAGGGGAAGGCAGGCTCTGGGACCCCTGGGCTCTGGGACCCCCCCACATCTATCTGTTCTTGCAGCTCCACCCTCCCACCATGGGCTGCTGACTTTAGCTGAGTCACTGGGATTGGCGTTTGCATCTGGGCAATGGGTCCCCGCCAGGTCCTCCCTGCACTGCAGGTGGGTGTGGAAATCTCCAGGAAGGAGAGGGTGGGTCTTTTGGACTGTATGGTCCTTTAGCATGGCCCATCCCTCACCCCAAGGCCTGAGACACCCGCTGCCAACAGGCAATTGTCAATCAATCCCGAGTCGAACACCTCCATCTGCAGAGAGCATCTGACGCAGCAGCGGCAGGCTGTGGCCCTGCCTGCAGGGAGCTTCCTGTCAGAGCCCGTCCGCCTGGACAGGCTGGGGCAGCGGAGGCCCCTCTAAACCCCTGGAGGAGGAGCCCCCACTGCCCGCAGCCTAGACACATGACCGGCTGGTGTGTCTGCCTCGTAGAAGGCAGAGGCCCTCCCTGAGCAGCCCTGGGGACAGCCAGGCCCTTTGTCCTCCCTCACCTGTCTCTGCCCCTCCCTCAGGCCAGTGCGTGTCCTCCGGCTCCCAGCAGGCTGGGAACATCGCTGTGGCCCTGGGGCCTAGGGCAGTGTCTGCCATGGCTGGCGGAATCCAGTTCCTGCCTGCTTCCCCTTCCCTGGACACAGCCCTGGCCACTTCAGTGGGAGGAATAATATCAGGTCACCAGGGAAGTGGGGTCCCGAAGAAGAGAGGGAAACACCCTGGTGGAGGGGGGCATTCTGGTAGAAACTCGGAAGAGGGTGCAAGGCGGGCATCTGGGAGGTCCCCTGGAGCCGGACCCTCTTTGCCCCACCATCCTTTTGGAGACTCAGAAGGTATGCCAAAACCGGTTTGGCTCAGTGGATAGAGCGTCGGCTTGCGGACTGAAAGGTCCCAGGTTCGATTCCGGTCGGGGGCATGTACCTGGGTTGCAGGCACATCCCCAGTAGGGAGTGTGCAGGAGGCAGCTGATCGATGTTTCTCTCTCATCGATGTTTCTAACTCTCTATCCCTCTCCCTTCCTCTCTGTAGAAAATCAATAAAATATACTAAAAAAAAAAAAAAAAAGAAGGTCTGAGGGCGGCCGTGAGGCCAAAGGGAGCACAGTGACATCTAGCAGGGCCACATGCTGAGGGGCAGGGACAGGGAAAGTCTTGGACCAGGGGTGAGTCTGAGTGGTGGTGGTGGGGGCCTTGGGTTGCCGGATAAAATTCAGGATTCCCATTAAATTTGAACGTCAGAGTCCTCGGTCCTGGGACTCCCTTCTGCACAAAGGAGAGACTAAATAACAAATAGTTTTTTAGTCTATCTCACATATTGCATGGGACTGTGTGTGTCCTGCATTTTTATTTGTGTTTTATTTGGCCACCCTACCCCCATATCCACCATGGCCCTCATCAGGAACACCTGCGCCCCCCGGCTGCCTGGAGGGGGCTGGCCACCCTGGGAAATGCTGGCTCCGCGGCCGTCAGTGCAGGTACAGACAAAGAGTGGCTGTGGTGAGAAGCGAGGCGGGGTGCGTGTGGAATGGGGGAGGAGAACTGGGCAGTGGCAAAGCCAGAGAGACAAGGGAACATTTTTCTGTGGGTTCCTGTCTCGTCCCCTCCCCAGACTCACTGCCACCAGGAGCCTGAGTCACTGGGGGAAGGGGACGGGACAGACCAAATTTTTCCACTCATCCTCCAGCCCTGTAACATGGCTCACCTGATCGGCCCCGCCCACCTAGAGGGAAATTCCAGGCCTAAATCCATCCAGAATTCTCTGGCCAGCCAGCTCTGCCCTGTGAGTTGGGGAACTTCTGGGGCCAGGGGACACCTCTGGGACTCCCTTCTGCATAAAGAAGAAAGAGGCTTCCTGAGGGCGGGCTGGTGTGGGCACAGCTGGGACAACTGTGGGGCTGGATATGGGAGCAACGGGAGTGCGAAATCTGAAGCTGAGGCCAGGATAATGTGTGTAAAAAATTGAACTCCCATTCGGTTGACCCCAGTGTGGACTGTGCCCAGCCCCTGTGTGTGTATGTGTATCTGTGTGCATGTGTGTGTGTGTATACGCAGGCGTGTGCATGCAGGCATGGCCTTCCCATCCAACTGCTCGCAACGAAGGGCCTGTCGTTACAGAGCAATTGCCAACATAAAGCCCGTGTCCTTTAGCTTTATGTTCAAGGCCCTTTGCGATCAGACCTCAAGGCACCTTCCCATGGACTGCACTCCAGCTGTCCTTTTGGGTGCTCTGGGCTCTCTTCCAGGTCCTCAAACTCAAATGCCTACAGGGGCCAGACAGGTAACTGGGGACAAGGGAAGTGGACTGGACTGCGGGGGGAGGTGTGGTACGCGGCTTCTCAATGGTTGGTGCATTTCTGGAATTTTAGACTCCAAAGCCCATTCTCCTCCACCCCCAGCCTCATTGTTTACTTTCTGGCTCTGGAGGTGGATTGCACCTTTTTCAAGGACTCTGTGCAGGCCAGTGCGGGTGGGCCAGACAGAACACGTCTGAGGACCGGATGTGGTCCACAGGGTGCCAGTCTGCAACCTTCCCATCTCGTCAGACTGTGTGCCTTTCACTGTGTCTTGTATAGGCCCCTCCCCTTCCTGCCTCTATGACTTTGCTTAAGCTGTTCCCTCTGCCTGGAATGCCCTCTGCCATCTTTGGGGGTCCAAGTCCCACCCATCCTTCCAATTTCAGCTGACAGGCCACCTCCCCCATGAAGCCTCTGTCGCCTTTGCCTTACACTCCCTCCATCCTCTGTCTACACATCGTTTATGACCCAAATCACTTCCTGCCTTATGTCAAGGTTACTTACAGTCCTGCTAATTACATGCAGGGCTCAGTTCTGTGCTAGATTAATCTGCCTGCCTGCTAACACACTAGCAGCTCAGTAAATAATTATTGAATAAATGTCAAATGAGTGAATGTAAAAATCCCACCCATCTCTAGTTCATAGCTGGGCTTAGATCGTGGCGCTGCCATTTATTATGGCTGTGTGACTGAGGGCAGGCTGCTTTGTGTGAGCCTCAGTTTCTTCGTCTGTAAAATGGGTATATTAATAGTATCTCTATTGGTGACCTATGAAGAATAAATGTGTTAATGCATAAAAATCGCTGAGAAATGTGCCAAACACATCCAATAAATACAAGCCATCGTCATCATCATTATCACTGTTATTGTTATTACAAGGCTCAAACGCTGTCTCCTTCATAAAGCCTTTTGCAGTCCCACAGTTGAAATTAATCTCCCCCCCTCCCCCACTGAGTTTCTACCACACGTGGCCTGCCTTGTGTTGTACTTAGCACATAATGACTCTCCCATCAGACTTCCTCCGCTCGGAGGGCAGGTCCATGCCCCACGGAGCTCTGTGTTTCTCAGTCATTCACGAAGCAGTTACTAAGTGTCATTGACAGTGAGGCACTGTGCCAGGCGGCTGCAGACATGCTGGTGAGAAGCTATGTCTAAGTTCGCAGAGTCACCCCTTTCCTGCTACTTGATGTCCCCTGGCCTCCCTGGAAGTGGGCTGGGATGGGGTGGAGGAGTCAGGGCCCAGCAGTGCCTGAGCTCAGCTGCCCAGTGAAGGCAGCGCTGTCCACACTGTGGTCCACTCTGCTGGGAGGGCAGGGTTGGACTGGCACTCCTGCAGCAGGGCGCAGGCTGGACGCGGTGGCTCCAGGTCACCCGCCTGTCTTGGGTCCTCCAGGTGGGGATTGGGATGGTCCCAGCAGGGTAGGGACCAGCTCTGCGTCTAAGCCAGGGGGAGACCCCCACAACTCCTGGGCCAGCACCCAGTTCCTGCACCCCTGCACCCCTGCATCCCGGAGACATTCAGTCCTTACACCCAAGATGCAACCTGAGAGAGATTGCGAACCAGACATTCCCATAGAGCCAGACGCCTGGGTCTGACTTCCAGCAAGTTACTTGGCCTCTCTGGGCCTCAGTTTCCCCCTAAGAGGAATTATGTGAGTTAACACCATATAGTGCTTCCTTCGCATGACGATGGGTTAGTTGGATCCCTCTCTGGGCTTGAAGTCTGGTACGTACCCATCTCCGAGGCTCCTCCCACCTCTGACAACCTTTGAGCTTAAGATTCTGTCCTTGAATCCAGCCTTGGCTTCTCTCTCTCCTTTTGGGGGGTTGTTATCCGTTCAGGTCCCAGGGATCCCAGCCCAATCCCCCAGTTCCAGCTTCAGTCTTGGGACTTGAGTCTTCAGCCCCTGTCCTAAACCCGGGCATGCTCCTCTATCGCCACCTCCGTTTGCACGTGGGGCCAGGCTCACTGTGAGCGCCGGCAGCAGCTGGGTCCCTGTGCCTGCACACCTCCCCCTCCACCCCTTTCTGCAAGAGGCCATAGACTGTGCCCACAGTAGGAGGCATCGAGAGCAGGGAAGGCCCCTCTGAGACCTGTCTGCAGGGCACCATAGGGGGATATAGGATGAGCAATAGGGATGGGCTTTGTCTTTGAGGCCCACAGCTGTGAGTGGGGATTCTGGGCATGTGCGGCCCTGGCTGAGCATCCTGGGGGGCGATGGACCGGAGAGGCAGCCATTATTCTGGTCTCCCACCTGCACCCCAGCAGGATCCATCAGTGGGCCTCCAAAGGCAGGGAGAGGGGGTGGTGCTGAGAGAGTGAGCTTGGGAAACCCAGCACGAGACCCTGGGCTCCCCTCCTCCAGCCGGGTGGGATGAAAGCTCCTTCCCCAACCTCAGTCCCTGGTCCTCATTAAAGACCCTAATCCTCCAGCCCCTGCTGCAGACTCAGAGGCCTCTACCCGCCGCCCACCACCCCCCCCCCCCCCCCCCCCGGTCTGGTGGGAGGGGACAAGTGACAGTTTCTTTGTCCCTTCCCCCGCACAACAGGCTGGGCCTGGGCACCTGACCGAGCGGTCATTGGGCATCTGGGGGCCACTAGGACCCCAGGATGGAGCTTCTGGGCAGTGGAAGACGGAGAAGACGCCTCTGAGGGGAGAAGTCCTGGGAAAAGAGGAGGAGGGGGTGGCGATGTTCTGACCAAGTGGGAGAGTCCCTGGCAAGAGACACTTCTCCCTTCCCCTTGCCCCTTGCCACCCCGGAGATCCCCCGCTTGAGGGGCCTAGAGGGCAGGCACGGGCACGGCTCAGCACCTCTGCTGGAGCCCAGCAGCGAGGGCCCAGGAGCCGGGCCAGGGCCCTCTGGCCTCAGTTTCTTCTGCTCTCCAGTGAGGCGGGGCACTCCCTCACTGGCCAGCGGGAGGCCAGAGGGAAAGGCCAGGGGAGCACACTTTGGCAGGTGAGCACAGCAAGTGCTGGGGAGGCCGGCGCCGGCGCCGGCCGCTGGCTCCTGGTCCGGATGGCCTAGTGCCGGCCTGTTGTTTCCACTGGCCCGGAGCTTCCTGGTGGAGTGTGGAGCAACCCGCTCCTTCCCTTTTACCTCCATTCCGCCCGGGGCCGCTGACAGCGGCTTCCCAGAGCTCTTCTTTCTCTGAGGCCTGAGGGTCTCTGTGCCCACCTATCCTGTATGTCTACTGGCTCCCTCGCTGAGAGTGCTGGGCTAGGGGCTGCTGGGAGCCCTGGGGACACAGGACAGCCTGTCATCAGGCAGCTCCCGGGCGGATGGCCGAGAGACAGCCTCCTACCCCTGAAAACCGGCCTGGAAACAGGAACAGGTGCTGGGTAACATCCACTGCTGATTGGAAGGGGCAGGCGGTCGGTCGCACAGACCATGGACACGATCAACTGTGTTTCATCAAAAGCAAAACACACAATTCAATTACGTACCCGCAAGGAGAACACTGCTAATTAAACTCTGACACAGTGCCTTCTCGGCGGTGACAGGGCGCCTTCTGATTTCAGGGAGGTTCAGATGTGAAAAATGTGTGTCAGGGAACTAAAATAAAGTTAAAAACATTTCCCTTGGACGCGTTACTTTCTGCATCTAATAGTGTTTACTTAGCAGGGGTGTTCTAGGCTTACAGGATTAGACACGTCACGTCATGGGCATGGTGACGGGCGCAGGGCGAACAGTCACGAAGAGTTAGCTAGTATTGCTCCTGCAGTTATATGTAGGTGAATGGCATATGCACCTAAACACGCTTTTTGCTAATTTTGTATTGTTCTAGAGCAGAGGTTCTCAACCTGTGGGTCGCGACCCCTTTGGGGGTCGAACGACCCTTTCACGGGGGTCGCCTAAGACCATCAGAAAACACACATATAATTACATATTGTTTTTGTGATTAATCACTATGTTTTAATGATGTTCAATTTGTAACAGTGAAATTGGGGGTCGCCACAACATGAGGAACTGTATGAAAGGGTCGCGGCATGAGGAAGGTTGAGAACCACTGCTCTAGAGGTTAAGGCCTCTGAGAACGCGGTGGCTAGAGGCAGAGGGGCCAGGAGAGCTGGGGAGGTGAAATCTGCAGTGTGTCTATGGTCCCCCGAGGGCCTCAGAAGGGGGCTGAGCCCAACCACTGCTTTTACCAGCCGCTCACAAAAGCGCTGCACCCGACTCATAAGCCCCATCGATCGATCAATCGGCCACTATTCGATTGACTCGTTCATTAAGACCGGGATCCAGCACCTGTGCCTGGACAGTCTCTGCGCCAAGGCCCCTCCCCAGCATTCCCCCGAGGCCCCGCCCACCTGTTAGGAGCATCCAGGCTTCAGCTACTTGAATTGGCACATCAAAGGCGGATTGGCCTGACCTCACTTCAGGGGCTTATTTCCATGATCAGCTGGAGCCGTGTCAGCTCCTCCCCCTATTCCGCCTCCCCCCCCCCCCCCCCCACATCTCACCCACACAGGGGAAGAGGTCCTCATTTCCCAGATGCTCCCAGGCCTTCATAGAGGCTGTTTTCTCTGCCAGGACACCCTGGGCCCTGCTCTGTGCAGAGCCTCCATCCTTCCCCTTTGTTACAAAGAGGTTTCCAGCCCCTTGTCCAGGAGGCCTTCTCTGAGGATGTCTGCCTCTCTCCCACCAGCTCCTGAGCACTCGCCCGCAGACTGTGCCCTGCAAACCGGACCCTCCTGTGGTCTGGGCTTCTCTCTTGTCGCTGGGTCCCAGCTGAGGTCAGACGCCAGCTGCACGAGAATAAGTCATCTGGAAGGGGTACCTCTAGGATACTGCCGCTCCTGACTCTTAATTCTGCGTCTTTCCTTCCTAAACTCATGAGGTGTGCTCGTGGGAACCAGACGCTGTCACAGACACGGGAGTGACCTGCCTTCAGAGCCCCCTCTCAGCCCACTGGGCTATAGCATCCTCCCCTGCCACACCACATTCCTCATGCCTCAGGTCCTTGAATCCCAGCCCCTGGTGCGGGGGGGGGGGGGGGGGGGAGGCGCTGATGGGGGGGGGCGCTGATGGACCCTGTCTCCCCTTAGCCACAGAGCACTGGCTACGCCCTGTCCCCTCGCCCCCGCCTACCCAAGCAGGCTCGCGGTTGTTTATTGTTCAAGTGCAGACCTCAGGGGCCCAGGCTCTTCCCACACCCAGGACTGAGCTGTCCCGTCCCCAGCTTTCCAAGAACAGGCTCCGTCGAGTGCACACAGTTGTGAAACGATCCTGCTGGGCCTCCAAGAGATGAGGCCATTTGTGGACTGAGTGGGCTGCCGCTGGCTGCCAAGGGTCAGGCTGGGGACCTGCGTGCGCCAGGAGCTGGGGCTCAGGCCACAGCGTCAGGGAGGGCCCGTCTCTCTTCCCTCATGCAGCCTCTAGGAGCAGGAGCACCTGGGGAGTGGGGACCCAAGCCCCTGCAGACCCCCCGCCTGTTTCCCTTCCCTTTCTGAGGTGGGGGGCAAGACTGCTGTGTCATCTGTGGGCCCAGGGCCAAATGAAAATGCAGGTCCTTTGTTTGACAGCAGAGCATGAAGCCGAACTTGGGGCCCGTCATGGAGCCATCCTAGGAGTCCTGTGGCCAAACGCCGCAGCCACTGAGGAGGGTCGGTGGCCCCTGCCAGTCCTGGCAGCTAGCCTGGGACTCCCGCTCCCTGTAAGTGCGCATTCCCAGCCCCGCTGCCTGCCGGGGAAGACCCTCTCTCTGCCTGGGCCTTCCCATCCAGAGTGGCTTGTCCTCCTTGCATATCTCTGAGCCCCCAGAAAGGTTCTCTGTTCCCCAAGCTCTCCTCTTCCAGGAAGCCTTCCTTTCCTGCTCAGACCAGTCTAACCGGCTGATTACTCCTGTGCTTCTTACCCCTTCCCGGCTCACTCAGACAGCTTTGCCCTTGAACTTTGGAGTCTTTGTTTATTTATACGTCAGGATATGTTGGGGAGAGGGAGCAGCTTCCTTCCCTCGCCCACTGGTCCTTGGGGGTCTCCCTCATCAGACTGGGAGCTCCCTGAGGACAGGGTAAGGCCTTCAGTCTGGGGCTCCCGGGGATTGAACATCTTCCCTGGGGCCTCCCTCCAGGCTGGCCTCTGCACACTGGGTCTCCCCTAACCACGTTGCACCGGAGGGGTGACTATGCCTCTGTGTGGCACCCAGCTGGCTGTGTGTTGGGGGGGGTGCCTGCCCCTGATTCCCCACCACCTTTGCTCTCCTTTCCTGACCACTGGCAGCAGACCCTGTAAGTGCAGCTGGTTGGGGGAGATGGAGCCAGTGGTGAGGGAGGGGAACGGGGACAGCAGGAGGCAGTATAGCCCCCCACCCCTCCTCCCAGCAGGGCCCCAAAGGAGAGCGGGCAGGGTGACCTCCTTCCTTTGGGCGTGAGGGAGGAGGGCTGGTCTTGGGCTGGGGTCAGGGTGGGGAGAGCAGCCACTTGGCTGAGGCCGGTCACTCAGAGGCAGGGCTTGTGGCATTTGGGCTGGCAGGGGAGAAGGGAGGGAATGTGAGGAATATCCTGACTCAGCAGTCACCCCCACCCCCCGCTTGAGAGGCGTTGGGGGAGGACTGATTGCTGAGAACATACAGATGGTGGAGGCCTGTCCACCCCTCCCTCCCCGCTCCATTCTGAGTTCCCCTGCGCTGTGTTTGGGGAGGAGGCCGGGGATAGATATAAGTCAGAAACACTGGAGCCCCCCAAAGATACTGGGGCGGTAAGGAAGGAAGCTGAGGGAGGGGGACAGGGTGGGGAGTGCTTTTGACATTGCCATAGCAAGAGTATCAGGGACATGCACAGGAATGTTCCAAACACGAAGTGGAGGAGTCCTGTGGGGGCCACGCTGGGGGACGGCATGAGGACAGAGCTTGGCTAGAGCGCAGTGTGGGGGAGAGGGAGGGGCACGAAGTGAACGGCGGCCGGAGCCCCAGCCCAGCCGAGTGGGGGTCCACGGAAGCCCGCTTTAGCGGAGTCTAGCGCTCCTGTCCGCAACTTGATTATAAGCGTCACGGAGGTAGGGACCGTGTCTCATAACATCTCTTAATTATCTGACAACCCCTCCACAGGGCTGGGCGCGCAGCCGGCGTCCTGCCGTAGCTTGATTCTGAGTATGCTTACATTATTTTTAAAGTGGTCTTGCTCTATCAGTTACCCCGAATTAAACTCACACCCACTAATCCCGGCTATTTACATTTCTCCTTGTACCTTCCACCTCTGTAGAGGTGCACACTTCCGGAAGGCCGGCTTATGTAAAGTCTCCTGAGTCAGGCTCGCCCAGCTGCCTGCGGGGTGTACACGGTGCTCGGGGCGAGGAGAGCGGGTGGCACCCTCTCCCCTGAGTTTGCGTGGCTGCCGCACAGATACCTGCTCTGTGTATCTCCAGCTTTGAAAGCATTCTGACTTACGTAGAAATGGATTTATGGACAAGTTGCCAGAACGTAAAACTAACCTGATCTGGGAACCACTTGTGTGTGGCAGTGGTTGGTTGTCTTCGTGTACAGAAACTCAACCATTTTCAGCTGGAAAACCTTATTGTAACACTAAAAACTTCAAAACCACACAGAGCTCCCAAGGCTGGTTGTTGTCTGATAGGTGCCTGGCATGTGAGAAAGTCTGTGAAGGCAACAGCTACGCTGGCGTGAGGAACACAGGGGGCCCTCTGGACCGGTGGGCGCCACGTCCTCATTCCCCCAGCTGCAGATGGAGAATATTAAACAAGCAGTTAGGTGTTGCTGAGATGGGCTACAATAGTAGGTAGGCCTGTGATGGTCGCATCCGCACTGAACAGGTACAGACCTTTATCCCTTATTTTTATTCCCTAAACGACAACTTACACAGCATGTTACATTGCATTAGGCATTCTAAGTAATTGAGGGATGGTTTAAAGTATGTGGAAGGCTGTGCGTGGGGTATGTACTGGACCATTTATCTAAGGGGCTTGAGCATCTGTGGATTTTGGTATCTGTGGGGGGTCCTGGAACCAATCCCCCTATGGTACTGAGGGATGGCTACAACTTGAAACGAGATCACGTATCATGAATCCCCACAGTATCTAAACAAAAACAATAGCAAATATATTCAAGAATAATATCCAGATAAAGAGCTTCACAGATAAGGAAAAGCTAAAGGAGTCCATCACCACTAAACCACCAGTATTAAATGAAATGCTGAAAGGTATCCTTTAAGAAGAGGAAGAAGAAGAAAAAGGTAAAGATACAAATTATGAACAATAAACACACATCTATCAACAAGTGAATCTAAAAATGAAGTGAATAAATAATCTGATGAACAGAATAAACTGGTGATTATAATAGAATCAGGGGCATAGAAAGGGAATGGACTGACTATTTTCGGGGGGGGGAAGGAGTGTGGGGGGTGCGGGAAGAGACTGGACAAAAATCGTGCACCTATGGATGAGGACAGTGTGTTGGGGGGGGGTAAGGGCAGAGGGTGGGGTGGGAACTGGGAGGAGGGGAGTTATGGGGGGAAAAAAGAGGAACAACTGTAATAATCTGAACAATAAAGATTTAATTTAAAAAATAAAGCTCTTATTATCAAATAAATCTTCCTGATTCATCAAAAAAAAAAAAAAAGAATAATGTCCACGAACAAAGATGCTCATGGCAGTGTTATTTGAAGTGAAAGAGCTGGGTTCTCTTGGGAGAGGCCATTCATAACCTGGGTGCACAACGTCCCCACTTGGCTGTTCTGTGTAGAACTGTGCGAGGAGGTGCAGGTGGCAAATGGAAGGGAAGGCCTTAGGACACAGCATCTTGCTTATAAAAATCCAGTGGTCCTTGGGGGAGGAGAGGAGGAAGAAGGGGAGGAGCTGCGAGGATGGCTTCCTATCTGTAGGTGCTGGGAAGCCCCCTCTGAGAGCAATAAGTTCGTGTCAGGCCTTGAGTCCCGGGTGGGGCGGCAGGCAGGGCCAGATCACACAGACTCCGGTGGGCGCTGCTACGCCGAGGCCCCTTATCCTCAGAGATTGGACTGAGAGACGGCGGGGCAATTCTTCCTCGGGTTCCCTGAGGCCCTTCTCGCTGCGGGGTGGACCCGTCCTTCCTTGTCCCGCATTTTACACAGCTGCTCGCTGTGCAGGGCGGTTGAGTGTAGATCCTCAATCGGCAGTTCCAGGGACCTATTTCCCAGACTCCGCATCTTGGCCTGAGGTTTGACAAGTCCCAGAAGAGCCGTGGGGATTATGAAGCAGGATCTATAAAATAATTAGGGCCGTCCAGAAAACCAGAGCAGGAGCAGGGGCGCTGGGGCCCACTCCCACCTCCCCTCCCTGCTGTGGCCCCCGCCTACCCCTGTCAGGGACTGGGAGCCGCCAGCCAGGCACTCTGTGTGTCCACAGCGTCTTCCGCCGGGTGCTTCTCCAAGAGCAACGTGCTGAGGGAGCACTTGTGAGCCACGGGGGCAGGGGTGGGGGCAGGGGTCAGGGTGCTTTTTAATTTCTCGTTAGCGATGACAGCTGTAGAACGCAAGCAATTAAGGAGGAGGACTCCCCCAGGATGCCAGGAGGCCAGTCCCCCCACCCGGCTGCGCAATCGTCCTCCCTTCCTCCTATTCCATTACCACCCCCCACCCGCAAGCACACACGTGCGTACACACACACACACACACACACACACAGGCTTCCCCTCTCTGGGTCCGGAGAGCTGTGGGCTACAATTATGGGAGGAAAGGGTTGCACAGAGGCTTCAGCAGGGCGAGCAGGACAGACAGAATAGGGAGAGGTTGATGAACTTAGAAGATGCCTTCTTCACTGCCCACTCCTGGAGGTGGGCTGGACTTAGGGAGAAGGGGGGTCCACCCTCTTTGGACGTGGTATTGAGGATGAGGGCATGAGAATGAGCAAGGCCGTAGGAGCTTTCTCTGTGCTTCCAAACGGAGTGGCCCCCCAACCCGGCTTAACTTTTAAGATGCAGGAGAAGCAGGGGACAGAGAGAAGCTTTCCTTGTTAAGATTTTCCTTGTTAACATTTTTTTGTTAAGATCTCCACATTCCACAACTAGCAAACATCCTCTCCATCATCTCACCAGCGATTCCTTCCAGACTCTGAATCTTGCCCATTTTTTGGATTCTTGTTCTGTCCCCAGTTGTGGGGGGCAGGTATCCGTGTCCAATGCCATTCTTGTATCGGCATCAGTCCTGCCACACGGATTCCCCCATTTTTGGATGCAAGAGCAAAGCTTTATATCCCTGTCCAAACATCTCACTCCACCAACAACTGATACTTGAAACCCCACCATTAACTTTTGCCTCTTTAAGGCTGTCTGCTTATGAAATTGCAAATGCCGCTGGGAAGGGAGCCCTTTATCATGAACAAAAGATCTGACAGCTGATACTGATAAGGAAGTACTGGGGTGGGAGCATGCTGGCCGGGATTCCTGGTATGGGGAGTGGTTGGGGGCAGCAGGTTTAGAGAGAGGAGTAGATACGCTCCACGGCTTTCCCCGGCTTCTGATTAAGTCTTTCGAGCGTGGGAGAGTGACAACCCAGGCCGGTCTTCTCTGACCTGGAAGAAAGGGAGGCCTCCAAATTCTCATGCTCATGACCGTTATCACGAATAGCCTCACACACATGGAGCACCAATGATGCCCCGAAGATGCCCAGCACATGGCCCCTGCTCTCAAGATGCTGGCAGCCTGGTTTGGGGCACCCAGTTCACCCAAGTGACCAATGAGGAGCCGATGGGGGTGTTAGAGGAAGAGTTCACCTGTGCCAAGTGTTATCCTATGGGGATTCGCCAGGTGCTGGTGGCCAAGGAGGATCTGAGCAGGGAAGGGGGATGGTGAGCCCTAAGTGAGCCCGTGCCGACATGCAGGGGAGAGCTAAGGAGGCCTCAGGTGGGCTGCTGGTGGTGGGAACACAAAGACCGGGGTTTATGGGGAGGCGTGTTGGAAAATGAACCTCTAGGACCCGGGCTACGGGGAGGATGGGAGCCGGAGGAACTGAGTGTGAGTCAAAGGTTCAGAGCTTGGGCACGTGGGCAAGGCGGTGTTCCTGGCAGCGGAAGGGAAAGCCGGGAGCTGCTTTTGGGTGGAGGGTGAGCTCTCTCAGCAGCTTGCTCTTCCCAGAAGAGGGGAAGGCTGAAGGCAAGCCGTGCATCTACGGAGCGGAGCGCAGCTTTTCCTTGAAACACTTACATAAACCTCAGCGGCCTCCCAGTGGTCAGTACAAGAGACTAGAGTGGTCGGCAAACGGCAGCTCGCGAGCCACATGCGGCTCTTTGGCCCCTTGAGTGTGGCTCTTCCTAAGCCTTAGGAGTACCCTAATTAAGTTCATAACAATGTACCTACCTATATAGTTTAAGTTTAAAAAATTTGGCCCTCAAAAGAAATTTCAGTCGTTGTACTGTGGATATTTGGCTCTGTTGACTAATGAGCTTGCTGACCACTGGCTAGACAATGCCCCCCGACATTTCTTTATCAGCCCACGGTTGTGTGGCTCAGAAGCCTGGCGTGGCCGGGTTCCCCGGTCAGGGTATCAAAAGGCTGAAATCAAGGTGTTAGCTGGACCGAGTTTTTATCTGGAGGCTCTGAAGGAAAAATCCACATCCAAGTTCATTCTTATTGTTGGCAGAAGGCAGCCCTTTGTGACTGGAGTGCGGAGGGCCCGTTTCCTGGCTGGCTGTCGGCCGCGGCCGCTCACGCCTCCCGAGGCTGCGCGTGTTCCTGCCACACGGCCCCCTCCAGGTTGAAGTCAGCAGTGGCACATCAACTCCTTCTCATGCTGGAAATCTCCAACTTCCTCTTCTCTGACCGGCCAAAGAAAACTCTGCTTTTTTTTTTCTTTATCAATATTTTTTATTGGGATTAAAATACACGTAACATAAAAGTTACCGTCGTGACCATTTTAAGCGTACAGATCGGCTGCATTCAATGCCTGTATAACATCGTACACCCCTCCGCCTCCAGCACGTTTTTTATCCTGCAAAACTGAAACCCAGTACCCATCAAACAATAACGCCCATTCTCTCCTCCTCCCAGCCCCTGGCACCCGCCATGACACATTGTGTCTACAATTTTGATTACTCTAAGAACTTTGTATAAGTGGAATCGTGCATGTTTGTCCTTTCGTACCGACTTATTTCGCTGAGTATGACGTCCTCAAGGTTCACCCACATTGTAGCAGAGAGCAGAATTGCCTTCCACGTTAAGGCTGAATGAGACGCCGTTGTGTGAATATACCACAGTTTGCTTATTCAGTCGTTCGTCCGTGGATACTTGCGTTGCTTCCACATTTTAGCTACAGCGAAGAATGCTGCGAAGAAAACAGATTGCTGGATCATATGATAATTCCTTTTCTAAGTTTTTGAGGTACCTACATACTGCTTTCCACAGCGCCTGTGCCAGTGTGCATCCCCACCTACACGGCACAAGGGTTCCAGTTTCTCCACATCCTTGTCAGCACTGGCTGTTTTCTTTGTTGTTGTTGTTGTTAATCCTCACCTGAGGATATTTTTCCATTGATTTTTTTTTTAAATATATTTTATTGATTTTTTTTTTTTTTTTTTTTTTTTTACAGAGAGGAAGGGAGAGAGAGAGTTAGAAACATCGATGAGAGAGAAACATCGATCAGCTGCCTCCTGCACGCCCCCCACTGGGGATGTGCCCGCAACCCAGGTACATGCCCTTAACCGGAATCGAACCTGGGACCTTTCAGTCCGCAGGCCAACGCTCTATCCACTGAGCCAAACCGGTTTCGGCTTTCCATTGATTTTTAGAGAGAATAGAAGGGAGGGGGAGAGACAGACAGAGAGAAACATCAATGTGAGAGACATTGATTGGCTGCCTCCCACACACACCTCGACTGGGGCTGGGGATGGAGCCTGCAACCGAAGTCCGTGCCCTTGACCAGAATCAAACCCGTGACCTTCAATCCGTGGGCCGACGCTCTAACCACTGAGCAAACCGTCCAGGGCAACACTTGTTATTTCCTTCCTTCCTTCCTTCCTTCCTTCCTTCCTTCCTTCCTTCCTTCCTTCTTTCCCTTTCATAGCAGCCATCCTAATGGGTGTGAAGTGGTATCTCATCACCGTTTTGATTTGCATTTCCCTAATGATTAGTGATGTTGAGCACCTTTTCATGTGCTTATTGGCCATTTGTGTATCTTTGGAGAAATGTCTCTTCAAGGCTTTGCCCATTTTTGAATCAGGTTGTTTGATTTTTGTTGCTGAGAAAACTCTTCTTTTATAGGGCTCGTGTGATTAGGTCAAGCCCATTGGGATAACCTCTTATTTCCATAGCCAACTGTGCCATATAACATAACCTAACCACAGTGAAGGCGCCCACATCACAGTCCTTGGATTACAAGAGCCACACCTTATCTGAGGGGGATACATTCTAAGATCCCCCAGAGGATGCCTGAAACTGCAGGTAGTACTGAGTTCTATAAACTATGTGAATTATATGAATGTGGTCTCTCCCTCTCCCTCTCCCTCTCCCTCTCCCTCTCCCTCTCCCTCTCCCTCTCCCATTACTGAGGCAGCTACTCAATGACTAACAGGAGGGTAGTGTACACAGCGCAGATACTGGACAAAGGGATGATTCACACCCTGGGCAGGATGGAGCTGGACTTCATAGGATTTCATCACCCTACTCAGAGCAGCATGCAATTTAAAACGTGTGAATTGTTTTTATCTGAAATTTTCCATTTAATATCTTTGGGCCACAATTGACTGCGGGTAACTGAGACCATGGAAAGCAAAACCATGGCTAAGGGGGGACTACTGTACATGGGGGAGGGAGGAGGAACCCTGGGAGGCCATCTTAGAATTCTCCATGAAAAGTGACGTTTCTGCAGCAGCCTATCAGAATCCACATGTTCTGACCCCTGGCTGCCCCTCTCCCCAGCCAGTTAGACATTCTTACCCTTCCTCAAAAAGACAAGCGTGTTTCAATGTCAGGGATATTGCACGTGCTTCTCTCACAGCCTGGAGAACTCTTCCCCAGACAAGTCATGGCTTTCCAGCCCTTTGCTGACCCCACCTAAAATAGAAATAGTATAGTCCCCCCCCCCTTACCCCCCTCAGCCTCTATCTCCTCACCTGGATTTGTTTTTCTGCACAGCGTTTATTACCACCTGACATATTATATATGTATTGGACTATTCATTTATTGCCTGTGTTCTCCAACTAGAAGTGAGATAAGTGAGGGTATTAACTTTGTTTATTCACTCTTCTATTTCCAGTGCCTAGAATAGTACCTAACACATAGTCAGTGCTCAATAAATATTTGATGAATGAATTATTGGGTGTGTTTTCATACTACCAAGAGCTTTTGAAATAGAAAGGTTATTCTAGAGCACAAAATAAATGAAAAAATTGTTCCTATATTATTATTATTTTTAGTCTAAATTTTAATAAATTAAAAAAACTTTAGGGAAAAATAAACACAAAGTAAGCAGAAGAAAGGAACTAGTAAATAGCAGAGAAAGTTAATAAAATAGAAAACAGAAAAAAAACATTAGAGAAGATCCATAAAACCCAAAGCTGTTTTTTCAAGAAGAGCAATAAAATTAAGCCCTGGCTGGTGTGGCTCAGTTGGTTGGCTGTCGTCCGTGCACCAAAAGGTTGCTGGTTCGAGTCCCAGTCAGGGCATATGCCCGGGTTTTGGGCTTGATCCATGGCCAGGGAGCGGGCAGGAGGCAGCCAACCGATGTTTCTCTTCTCTCTCCCTCTCCCTTCCTCTCTCTCCAAAAATCAATAAAAATATAAAATAAAATACAATAAAACTGATAAACACTGAGCCAGATTGAGCAGGATAAAAAGAGAGAAGACACAAATTACCAATATAAAGAATGAAAGTGGTGACTTCACTATAGATTATACACACGTTAAATGAATAATTTGAGAATATTATGAATAATTTTACTGCGATAATTTCCATAATTTAGATGAGTAAACAAATTTCATGAAGACACAAACTACAGAAGTTTACTCAAGAAGAAAGCGGTCACCTGAATAGACCTAGAGCTGCTTTTAAAAGGTTGGATTTGTGGTTAAAAGCCTTTCCACAAAGAACACTCAAGGCCCAGATAACTTTACTGATAACATTTGCCAAACATTTATGGAAGAAATAAGACCAATTCTATAGAAAGTAATAGGGGAGGGAATACTTCCAACTCATTCTTTGGCCAACATTACCAGACCAAGATATTACAAGAAAAGAAAACTAGAACACCAAGAACCTACAACCAAGATTACTTTATCCAGCAAAGCTATCATTCAGAATTGAAGGTCAGATAAAGAGCTTCACAGATAAGGAAAAGCTAAAGGAGTTCATCACCACCAAACCAGGATTATATGAAATGCTGAAAGGTATCCTTTAAGAAGAGGAAGAGGAAGAAAAAGGTAAAGATACAAATTATGAACAACAAATATGCATCTATCAACAAGTGAATCTAAGAATCAAGTGAATAAATAATCCGATGAACAGAATGAACTGGTGATTATAATAGAATCAGGGGCATAGAAAGGGAATGGACTGACTATTCTTGGGGGGGAAAGGGGTGTGGGAGATGCGGGAAGAGACTGGACAAAAATCGTGCACCTATGGATGAGGACAGTGGGTGGGGAGTGAGGGTGGAGGGTGGGGCGGGAACTGGAAGGAGGGGAGTTATGGGGGGGGGGGAAGAAAAGAAAACTATAGACTAATATTCCTCATGAGTGTTGATGCAAAAATTCTAGACAAAGTTTTCATATGTTAAATCTAACTCTATCTCAAAAGTGCATGCAAGTTCAGGCTGCCATTATTTCCTGGAAGTCGCTTAATCTGCTATTAGAGGCTTTTATTAAAATTATCAATTCCATGTATCATGTAAGTTCTCCTCAGGAGCTAACCTGTACATTCCATGAGGCAGGAATTGTGTCCGTCTGGTTTACTGTGGTATTCTATCCCCCAGCACAGGGACTGGTATATAAGAAAGGTTTAATAAATATTTACTAAATTTATGAATCAACAAATGAGTTGCCTTTAGAGCTTTTATTAAATTTTAAAAATTCCTCATTACAGATGACCAATAGGCATGAAAGGTGCTCAATATCATGAATCATCGGAGAAATTCAAATCAAAACCACAATGAGATATCACCACAGAATGGCTAACATCAATAAATCAACAAACACAAGTGTTGTCGAGGATATAAAGAAAAGGGAACCTTTATGCAATGTTGGTGGGATCTCAAACTGGTGCAGACACTATGGAAGATAGTATGGAGGTTCCTAAAAAAATTAAAAATAGGCCTTAGCTGGTTTTGCTCAGTGGTCAGAGCAGCCGTGGGCAAACTACGGCCCGCGGGCCGGATCCGGCCCGTTTGAAATGAATAAAACTAAAAACAAAAAAGACCGTACCCTTTTATGTAATGACTAGGGGCCTGGTGCACGAAATTCGTGCACTGGGTGGGGGGGCGGGGGGAGGAGAGTGTCCCTCAGCCCAGCCTGCCCCCTCTCACATACTGGGAGCCCTCAGGCGTTGACCCCCATCACCCTCCAATCGCAGGATCGGCCCCTTGCCCAGGCCTGATGCCTCGGCCAGAGGCGTTGACCCCCATCACCCTCCAATCACAGGATCGGCCCCTTGCCCAGGCCTGATGCCTCCGCCAGAGGTGTCAGGCTTGGACAGGGGACCCCCATCTCCCCCGCATCACTGGCTCTGGCCCCCGCCCAGGCCTGAGGCCTCTGGCCCAGGAATCATGCCTGGGCAGGGGACCCCCATCTCCTTCTGATCGCTTGCTCCACCCCCCGCCCAAGCCTGACGCCTCTGACCCAGGCTTCAGGCCTGGGCAAGGGGACCATCATATCCGCCCAATCCCCGGCTCCGCCCCCCACCCAGGCCTGATGCCTCGGCCAGAGGAGTTGACCCTCATCACCCTCTGATCACCAATCACCGGATCGGCCCCTTGACCAGGCCTGAGGCCTCCGGCAGAGGTGTCAGGCCTGGGCAGGGGACCCCCAGCTCCCCGCGGTTGCAGGCTCCGCCCCTTCCCAGGCCTAATGCCTCTGGCCTAGGCATCCGGCCCGGGCAGCATGGACCTGCAGTGGCAGCAGGGGGCGCCACGATCGTGGGCTTCGCTTTAGGCCCAGGCAAGGGACCCCTAGCTCCTGGGACTGCCAGCTTCGACCATGCCCAGCTCCCATCGCTGGCTCCACCCCTACTTCCTGCTATCACTGGCCAGGGCGGCAAAGGCGCCTGATTCTCCGATCATGGCTGGGGGGCAGGGCAAAGGCGGCCCCAGCTCTTAGCTCCCCCCTGGGTTTCCGATCACTGTCAGTGGCAGGGGGCTTCTTCCTGCTTTCCCTTTCGCCTCCCTGCATTGTGCCTACATATGCAAATTAACCGCCATCTTGTTGGCAGTTAACTGCCAATCTTAGTTGGCAGTTAATTTGCATATAGCCCTGATTAGCCAATGAAAAAGGTATCGCCGTACGCCAATTACCATTTTTCTCTTTTATTAGTGTAGATGTTTACTTTGAATTTATATTAGTTCACACAAACACTCCATCCATGCTTTTGTTCCGGCCCTCCGGTCCAGTTTAAGAACCCATTGTGTCCCTCGAGTCAAAAAGTTTGCCCACCCCTGGGTTAGAGTGTCAGCCTGCGAACTGAAGGGTTGCAGGTTTGAGTCTAGTCAAGGGCATGTACTTTTGTTGCAGGGGCCCAGTGGGGGCGCATTCTGGAGGCAACCAATCGATGTGTCTCTCTCACATGGATGTTTCCCTCTCTCTGTCTCTCTGCCCCCTTCCACTCTCTCTCAAAAAAAAAAAAAAAATCAATGGAAAAATACCTTTGGGTGTGGATTAACAAAACAAAACAAAACAAAAACGAGAGAGAAAAATTTAAAATAGAACCATCTTATGATCCAGCAATCCCATTCTGAGTATTTATTTGAAGAAGTCCAAATCACTAATTTTAAAAGATATATGCATTCCTATGTTTCCATCGATAAATGATTGGATAAAAAAGATGTCGTACATATATACAATGGAATGAAGTCTTACCATTTTCGACAACATGGATGGACCTAGATGGTATTATGCTAAGTGAAATAAGTCAGACAGAGAAAAACAAATGTTATATGATTTAACTTATATGTGGAACCTAAAAAATAAAACAAACAAACAAACAGAAACAAACTCATATACACAGAGAACAAACTGATGGTTGCCAGATGGGGTGGGGTTGGAGGAATGGGTGAAAAAGGTGAAGAGATTAAGAAATACAAATTGGCAGTTACAAAATCGTCATGGGGATGTACAGCACAGCAAAGGCGATACAGTCAATAATATTGTAATAACTCTGCATGGTGCCAAGTGGGTACTAGACTTTATAAGTTACATAAATGTCTAACCATTATACTGAACACCTGAAATATAATAATATTCAATGGCAACCATAATTGAAAAAAAAATTTTTTTTTGAAGAAAAAAACAAAACAAAACAAAAAATTTCCTCAACGATGTCAAGATTTCATTCTTGGGAACTGAACAGTATGTGGAAAGAGCCAAAAGTTGTTTAATGCCAAGACATGTGACCTGGGAGAGTGAGTGTGAATTGAACAGGTAATGACAACACCTTTTTTTTTTTTTTTTTTTTTGGTCCTAAACAAGGTGTGGCATCAAATTATGAGATTGATTTCCTTGTCTGGCACACAGCGAAGTCTGAGGTCAATTCACAAAAAGAAGTAAAGTCCAGAAGTGTTTTGAATGAACTTGATTTCCTTGGTCCAAATATGTTGGGCCCAGTGTTTGGATGTATAAGATTTCACAAGTGCTTTGGAAGCAAATGGTATGTGATTTGGGACAAACCATTCGGGTTGCAGAAGGTTTTGCCTTCCCTATCAGAAAAAATAACGTTGAACTGGGTAAGCTCCCACTACCTCTCTGCCCATGAAGTTTGATCGATTCTAAGTCTTTGTTGAGCATGAGAGGTGACTACAGGGGCAAGTGAGTGCAGAAGTCCTTGCTATGACCTTGTGGGAGTCAGCATTGTTACCATCCCCATTTTCTAGGTCAGGAAACTGAGTCACAGGGAGAGGAATGTAGTAGACATTCAAAGTCAGTTTAGCCACGGAATGACAAAAGGAAGATAGCAAAAGAGGCCAGAAGGGAACACATTCCCCATGGCCAAATTTTGTCATAACAGCTAAGGATTGGCGGCGGCACATGTGAAAATCAGTCAGCAAGTGGTTTTCTGGTGGGTGGGTACTCCATGTCCTATCTGCTGACTGACCACAGTTGTCCATTTCATTATCAAAAAGTTGCTAAATTATTGATCAACCAAGGGACAGGAAATAAGATTCCCCCATAGACAGTTAAAATAGAGCTAGGATCGGTTGGGACATTCTGGTGATTGAGCGATCCAGGTAAGTAACTGTTCTGACTCACTCTGGGATGAGTATTTTTTCAACCTCACTTACTAAACATCAGTCTAAAACCTGAGCAAGGGAAGACCACCCGGGTGGCTGTTTCTGCAGGGACGGAGGGGCCTGGCTGCACTCTGAACAGAGTCTGATGGGGCCCCACCTCCCACGAACGCTGCTCTGAAACCCTGAAATCGTTTGACTGAAGTTTTGGTATCACCTTGCTTTACTGCGATTTCCTCCTTTGAGTACAAAAAGGAAATTTTGGTTTGGGGTCCATTCTTTTACTCAAACCAGAGTGCAGGCTTCGGAGCCAGCCAGCCAGCCTAATTCCCAGCTCTGTTTTTCATTTGCTGAATAGCCTTAGGCAAGTTACTCAAAGACTCCAAGCTGTAGTTTTACAATTATAATCTACGTCACAGGGTTATTGTGGGGATTAATGCGATAACATAAGGCACACTGTAGGGGTGCCATCCAGGGCAGTATCTACTGTGATTATCGTCATTATTCACAAGGAGGCTCCTGTGGGGATTGACACCAGCAGGCCCCTATTACTCTTTAGGCTGGGGTGGGGTCGGGGGGTGATACAGGTCACTGAAAATACAGTCCCTACTATGTGTGCTTGGAGATTTCTCTCTCTCTCTCTCTCTCTCTCTCTCTCTCTCTCTCTCTCTCTCTCACACACACACACACACACACACACACACACACACACACGTACAAAGTTAAATGCATGGAATAGCAATTCGAGGCTGGCATGAGAGAGAGAGAGAGAGACAAACGCTGTAGGAGTTCTGAGGAGACCCCTGAGCAGAAGTGGTCTAGAGAGTCTTCTCGTTTTAAGAGTTTGCGACTTCATGACTGTTGGGGCGTAGACCAGGATTCAGGACGAAGCACTGTGTGTGTTTGGGGCTGTCAGGGGGCTTGTCTGGCTGGAGCGGGATGCATGTGTAGGGACGCAGTGGACAATAAGGCTTCAAAGTAAGCTGGGGCCACACACAATAGTATTATTAACAATGGGGATAGCCATCCCTATTTATTTAGCGTCTACTGTTTGCAGACCAGGGACTTACACTACACTCTTTCCGTATATTATCTCATTTAATCCGCACGACAACCTTACGATGTAGGTATTACTATCGCATGTTTTTAAGGAAACTAAGGCTCAGAGAGGTTAGGTAACTTGCCCAACGACACAGAGCTAGAAAGGGGCAGACCCACAATTTGGGTGCACAACACACACACAGACGCTGACACAGACAGACACACACCCAGGGCCCAGGCTCAGGCGACCAACAGTTGTGTCCCTTCTCATCCTTTGCTCCCTTCCCCTCTAGCTGAGTTAGGGGCCACTTCTTTCCTTTGAGGGGTGGTGTGGGAAGTGATCCATCTCTTCATCTACCTAGCCTCTGCCTCACATATTCCTGTGGCTTTAGTCCCCATGACAGGCAGCCCAGAGGGCAGGACTGGGACTCGGATGAGGGAGTGAGGTGACAGGTGCAGTGTTAGGGAGCCCCTCACGATCAAGGCCAAGCCTGCACTTGAGAGTAAGCACCTCCTCAAATTTTGTGCCCTGGCTGCCTCATTTGCCTCACTTTAGTTATGACCCTGAATGGGAGTGTGTGTGTGTGTGTGTGTGTGTGTGTGTGTGTGTGTGTGTGTGGTGAAGGGGGAGGGTGGGAGGGAGAGGGAGGGGGTTTGCAGCTTTGCTGTGTGGGCCAAAAACTCTTTTTATTCCAAAGTCTGGCAGAAATTCCCAGGGCCAGGCCACTGCTCTCCTTTTTGTCCCCAGTTGAACAGGGGGACAGGGTTCGGTCTTAGATAATCATTCTACTATTCAAACCCTCCCTTCCTGTCCCTGCACCCTCCAAATAGCCCCTTCCAGGTCTGGCCCAGACTCTTCTGTGTCTCGATGGCTGAGCAGGCCTGCCTAGCCTCCAGCAGGCGGCCCTTCCCCTAGGAGCAGAGGGTGGGGGCAGCTGGTTGGTCCCAGGGGCCTGTGCAGGAAGCTACCTGGTTATGCCCCAGGGGCTGAAGTCCAGCACTGCTCTCCCTCGCCCTCTAGAGGCTTGGGGTGGCACTGGGGAAGCCACCCAGGAGGGGTCCTGATTGAGGAGGGGGCCCTGGACTTCCAAGAATGTCTGGAAGGTGTCTGCAGTCAGACAACAGCTTCATCTGAAGCCTGCTGATGGGAAGGGTCAGCAAGATGGTGCTGTGGGCTCAGGCGGTGGGGATTCAAGGCCCCCCCACCTCCGACTGGAGGGCTCTCCGGCCTATGGGTCCCAGAAGGCGCTCTCTAGCCTGCGCCCTGCCAGCCCAACCAGACAGCCCATCTCCACTTCTCATCTTCCCCTTGGGCAGGGCAGCGTCCAGGGGCCTGGAGACTGCCCCTGCCATCCATGGTGGGTGTGGGGGGGCAACTGCAGTTCTGTCTTTTGACAGTCAGGAGTTGCCAGAGGGGCTTTAAGTCATAAGGGGAGGGTGGGACCTGGCCCCCATCACGGTACCCTGCCCTAACCTCGGCCCATCATTTGGCTGTGGCATTTGGGGGGCTTGGCTCCACTCTCTTGCTCATTCTTCTCCTTGCTTGGTCCTCCCTGCAGCAAAAAAGAAGGTGTATAGAGGCCAAAGGCACTTCCTCCCTGGCTGGGTTTTCAGCCTCAGTTCCCTCAGGAGATCAGAGATTCCTGGTTTGGACAGCGGAGGAGGAGGGCCTAGGAATGCGCTCCAGAACTGTCCCATCTGCCCACGTGCCAGGCAGGAGAGGAGCAAGGCCAGACTCTCTCCTGGAGCCTTACCAGCTGCCCCCAGGTGAGGCATGTGGCTGCACCCCTCCGCCAAGACAAAGCAGGACTGGCCGCAGTGTCCTGTCAGTTTTGGGGGAAAGAAGCCCCTTGTCCTCACAGTCTGCCTGGGGACACCCCCAGCCCTCCCCTTCCCAGTGCCTGGGGGTGCCATTTCTACTCCTCAAACAGTGGCTCTGGGCTCCCCTGCCCAAGCTGATGCCACAGTGGGGGCGTAGGCTCTGCCCCAAGGAGGCCCTGCTGTGCCTGGAGTGTGGCTTGGGTGCCCGGGCAGGGAGCCCAGGGCCAAGTGCCCTCTCATCCCCTCCCAACAGGGAATGGTCTTTCCCTCCATTTCCCACAAACACTTGCTTTGCCACTTGACAGCCTTCTCATTCCATTCCCCTGCTGCCCTGCTCTCGGCCCCACCACACCCCTGACGAATTCCTTCCCCCACTTCAGCTCCCAGATCAGAACACAGGCACCCCACCCACCTCTGCTCCCAAAGGGGGGAGGGCAGGAGCTGACACCCTCTCTCACCTCTCCGCCTTTCTCTCCCCTTCTCTCCCACTCCCTGACATTTCATCCAGGTAGGGAGCCGGCTTAGAAGTCTCTAAATAAACATCCTCTGCTATCGCCCGTAAATCCCCCAGAGCCGATGAGTTGGTTAGGCCTCGCTTATCTAAGTTAAGTCCTTGCTCCAATCCCACTGTTCTGGGTGGTGGCCATAGGAAAACCCAGGGTGTTTATCAGACAATGGACGGAAGCGCACACTGCCCTCTGCGTCCCCTCCCACGTGCACCGCAGGCATCTCGGCAGCATCTCTGAGAGGTGGTCCCGGGCGGGGCTCTCTGGTCCTCCTGCCATCTCCATCAGCCAGGCCACGGGCCAGAGTGTCCACAGCGCAGACCTTACAGCTTTCTCCCCAGTCCCTACGGCCATTGACTGGAGCCCTAACAGAGCTTTAGAAACCGGTCCATGCTTTACTCTTGGGAGAGGACATTGAGGCCAGAGACAGGCAGGGCTCTGCTCCGGGCCACACAGCAAGGCAGCGACAGTTTCTGGTTTTGAACTTACTTTTCCTGACTCTCAGCCATGGCCCCCCATGGGGACACCTGAGGAGCTGCCCAGGAAGCAGCAGTGCTCAGTGCTAAGGCTCAGAGACACTCTGTGTAAGGGGCTTTCAAGGTAACCCCCCTGGCAGTACCGGGGGGTGGGGGGGCAGAGTGCTCATGGGACAGACGTCCAGCCTCTTACAGCCCTGATCGGCCTGCCTGGAACAGCTGGACTTCTGGGAGAGCACACTTCTTTTCTCGGTGGGGCCCCATCGTAGGCGGCGGTGGCGGCGGCGTGTGTGTGTGTGTGTGTGTGTGTGTGTGTGTGTGTGGTGTATTAGTTCCCGTGGCCTTCAGCCTGCAGACCTGAGGGAAGAGGAGATTGGTGGATGAGCGGTGGAGAGAGGGTCACACCGTGGGGAGGGCGATGGTGCATCTGGTGAAGGCAGACTCACTGTGCCCGCCTCTGTCCTTCAGAGCCTGTCAGGGGCGGGGCTTGATGCCCCTCACTGTGCTCTCTGGAGTTGCCACCCCAGCTCCCCTAGCACCCGACGGGCAGGAATGTGTCCGGTCTCCTCAGAAATCTCCCTCCTGCAGCTTCTCCCTTAGTCTCTGGAAGGCCGATGGGAGTTGGGGAGATGAGAAGACCATCTCTCCCCCTAGCTTGGCCCCCACTACTCAGCCTGGCTCCCAACGGTGAGTGGAAAATGGGGAGCAGTCACCTCCCAGGGGACTCTGAGAAGCTCAAGCTTCTGACGGGCACAGAGAAGCACTCAGCCAATAGGACCCACTAGGATGGGCCAGTTGTCCTCCTGGGACAGGGGGGTCTGGCAGAGAAGGGGGCAGGGAGAGAAGGAGGAGAGGAGGGATGGAGATACCCACGGAAAGTGGAAGTGAAAGGAAAGTGCTTTGATTACTTATACTGTCTGTGATCTGGGCACTTGGGGCTGGGATTCCAGGCCAAGGGTGGGCTTGGCCATGTCTGCCATGTTTTCATCAGTGGCTGGAACCCGTGAGGTCCCTGCTATGGCGAGTGTGGGCTACGCGTATGTCCAGAGAGTCGGGGGAGTCCTGGCCCGGTATTCCCAGGAGTGGAGGAGGTATGGAAGCATGCGGATCAGGCCCCAGACAGGCCTCCTTCTCGGCTGGAAACTGCACATTCCAGCCTCGAGTCGAGAGTGGACCGGGGTAGGGCAGACAGGCAGCTGGTACAGCCCGGCACAGGCACCTGATTGGTCAATCGCTGCTGTTCCAGCCCCCGAGTCCTCTGTCTGCCTCTCTGACCACCCCTGTCCCTTTCTGGGTCCCCGGGACCTCCCCACACTCCAGAAACTGAGGGGTCTATGCCTCGCTCGGCATATGCCCCCAGTTCTATGTGAACCACGCCGGGGCCATAATGGTGTTAAATGCTGGGGAGCAGGTGCCTCGGACTGGAGCTGTCCAGGGCCAGGTCTTGGGACTTGGGGGAGCTGGCAGCAGGCAGAGACGCTCTACCTTACGTTTCCTGGTGCTCCCAGCTGTTCTGGAAGGAGATGGTCTGGCTGAGCAGGCTGGCATTTGGGGAGATGTAGGCAGGATCATCTCTCCAGGGGACCCAGGCCATGGTTCACACCAGCTCCTCCACATCGGAGGGAGGAGCGAACCCTGGAGCCCTGAGCCCAGCAGCTGACCTGCTGCAGGTGCACATGGCACCCAGCGCACTCTGGCACTGCCCGGCTCCCCAACCAGCTAGTTAGCTCTTGGAGGCAGAAGCTCTCAGTATCCCAAAGGTGCCTGGCTCAGTCCTGGACCCTAGTAAGTGATGAAGTGGCCCTTGGAGAGGTAGAAATGGCGCCAAGCTAGGAGTCAAGAGAGCTGAGTTCAGTGTTGTCTCTGGGTAGCCGTGTGGCTTCGGACAACGCTGGGCGACCTTCTGCTCCTCTGGCCAGTGGAGGGATGTTCACACTTCTTCTTTAGCAGCGGAGTCTTTCCTTCAGATGGAATTCCACGAAAACTCCAATCAGTGAGCAAGATAAAACTGGGTGTGCTTTGCCTGGCCCCTCCCGCCCCTCCCCCACCTGCCCCACCTCTGAGGCCCCCCTAGGCCCCCAAGATCATGGTCTGAAGTTCTCCTCACATGGATACCCCTTGACTAACTGTCTGCTTCGTGGATTATCTCGAGGACGTGAGGCCAGGCTGCTGCCGGAAGCCGAGGGGAGGTCGTTCCCACTCCCCGTGGCCTGCCCTCTCCTCTGGGTCTGGGAAGGCAGGCCGCATGGTGGGGGTGACCCCTCCCAGGGCCAATCATTAACTGGCTTTATCTTTGTGACCTGTCCTGGGGGGCTTGGGTCATTGGGCCAGGCTTCCGGCCAAGGCCCAGGGGGTCACTAGAGGAGGAGGGAAAGGACCCTTCTTGCGAAGAAGTGGGGGGCACTTTGGGTCTTTGCCTCTTTTATTTTTCCCTAGAATTTCCCTGAAGGAACCTACATTGCAGCCAACTCAGTGACAACCTGGTGACACAGTTGCTCCAAAGCAAGGCTAGAGCAGGAATCCAGCCAAGATACCCCCACCCGAGTCATCTTTGGCATGCATTGTGTGACTTCTTGTCTTCTTTTTTTTTTTTTTTAACAGGGGGATGGGATGGGATAAAGTTACTTTCCTATTTCTTTCCGTTTGACTTTAGCCAAATGATAGTGGGCTTGCATTCTCGGGGAGTTTGCTCCCTCACGGGGGTAGGGACAGGAGAAAGGGAAGGGAAGTAACATGATGGGCCGCCTACTCTAGCTAGGCCAGGGGCTTTGCTTGTATTCACTGTCACCCGGTATCCATAATACTGCCAGACCCCCCCAATCCTCCCTGCCAAACCTCCGAGGATATGGTGGGCAGACTGGATCTCCCTACAACCTTGGCAGGAAGGTCCGTGAGTCCCATTTTATAGATGAGGAGACTGAGGCTCAGACAGAGGAAGTGACGTGTGCAAAGTCACAGCTTGGACGCGGTGAACCAAGGCTGAGCCCAATCCGCCTGGCTTTTCTCACTGCATGCTATGCAGGTGGGTGGAGGGTGGGGTAGGGGAGCTGGTGGGGGCTTTTCACAGTGAGGATTCACCGAGCCAGTGTTTTTTTTTTTTAAAGACCGAGGTTCAGGCCTCCCAGGTAAGCAGTCCCCTACCTGCTGAAACGTGATGGGCTCCTTGGAACCACATCTCCCCTGCACCACGTGGGCCGTGCCTCAGGTTTCAGCATGCATGCGGGGTTTCTCTGAGTTCAGCATCGTCCTGTCTAGGGGCCTTTAAGAAGGCACACTGCCTGGAAGATGTGACACTTTGTGTTAGCGATCGCACACGGATGCTTGGTGCAGCCGTGACAGAGACTTGAAGCTCAGGGGACGTCACCTCCTGCTTTTACCTGGGCAGAGCCTGGGGGTTCAGAAGTGGGTACTAACTTGGCCAATGTCACACCACGTGTAGGAGGCTTGATGTTTTTTGCCCAGGGCTATCGCCAGGTCTCTATCCATGTGCGGCAGGCAGCCAGGAGAGCTCTGGGCACCTGCTGGGGACGGGGAGAGGGCAAAGCTGGAGCCAAGATCTTTCTGCTTCGCCTTGCCCCAGCCGAGTGGCCCTGCGCTGGTCACTGGCTGGTGTCCTCCTCCTCTGGCCCCCAGCAAACAACAGCAGTGCTGCACCTACCTCTAGTGTCTGCTTGTTTGTTTAAATTCTCTGGCAGAGACATGCTGTCCCAGGGGTGGGAGGTGGGGGGGATGGGGGGAGGGGGGGAGAGACACTCCAGCGGGTGGGCTGCTCGGCCCCAGAACCTTCATGGCACTCTGTGCCTCGCTCAGGGGCTTCTCTCCCGTCGTACCTTCTGGGGTAACTGTGCGCACAGCCATCTGTGCAGCAACCCTCCTATGCCGGCTTTTTCAGTCACTTTTACAGACAAGGGGAACGTAGACCAGAGAGGTTGAGTAATTTGCCTAAGGTCACACAGTTAAAAAGTGGCAGAGCCAGGAGTGCCACTTGGGTCCTTCTGGACCCAAAGCCCCTGAGCTTTCCACTAACCTCCTTAAGGTCTCCCTGTACCTCCTATAATACCAGCACAGTGTCTGGTGCCTGGTAGGCCCTGGAAAAGAGACACAAGTTGAAATGAAGCTCGGTCCAGGCAGGAACCAGGTTGGAAGGGGGAATATATCTTTAGGACTTTCGCTACCACCTTGTACCATCATCTTCTTCCCAGCAGAGAGACTCCCTCCAAGACTGGGCAGGGGTGTGGATGGGGCAACAATGGGCAGGATGGGGGTCTGACTTTGAGGGTTAGCAAGGACAGGGGTGTCAGGAAGTGGACATGTCTGGTGCTGACAGGGAGAAGCAATCCAGCGAGACAGCCTGGTGTTAGGGGGTTAAACTGAGGCCCAGGAAGGAGAGGCAGAGATTTGGCTGATGGGGCAGGGGGTGGCGTGCTCCCCCGGTTAGTGTCCCTGCCCAGCCCCTCCGCCCTGTCTCCCGCCTGCTTCCCATCCTACTTCCCTCCCTTTTCCTGATTGGATTCTAAAGGGAGTTAACCTCTCTGGCTTCCTCTGCTCCCATCGTGTTACCAATCGGCACGATTACCTGTCATTAACCGAGTCAAGCCTCCAGGTCCAGATGTGGCTATGATGCTGGCCCTGGAAAAGAGGCCCTTCTTCCTGGCCTTTGCTTTGTCTCTCCATTGCTTTGTTGAAAAGACCTAGTGAGAGACAGAGAGAGAGACTGACCCACGGCCAGACGGTATTGAGAGGAACCCACCCCGTTCTCTCTCCTTCAATTCAACTGGCTGGTATTCCTGCCCTTGCTGCGGGCTAGCTCTGTGGACCACTCCGTGTCTGGGGGTCGGGAGTTGAGTGGAGGGAGAAGACCTTCCTTCCATCACAGAGAGACCACGTGGAGAAATGTTTAGACAACAGCAGGACTCAGGACCCTCTCCTCACTTGAGAGGGGCTCTGTGCCTTTATGCACAGGCGTGGAGGTTCGCTGCCCACACCCACACGGGCGGGAGAGCTTCCCTGAACATCAGAGGTGACAGGACCTCAGGACAAAGTACAAGTATTGTGCCTTGGGCCGATCACTGCTTCCTTTGTTTGGGGCCACAGCTGGCTCCTGGCCACCTTTCACGTTCTTTTCCACCCCAACCCTGCCCGTCTCTCCCCTCCCCCCTCACCTGGAACACCTTCCCCTTCCTCCTAGGCGCCTTCTGAACTGCACAGAGCCTTCTGTGGCGGCCTCCTCAGCCCTGAGAGCAGCTGAGGTTGCCCCTGAGGGGACCCAGCAGGGTTTGGGCTGCTCTCTGCTCCTTGCCCCATCCCACACCGTGTTGTCCGGTGACCTGGGGTCCCTCTGTGCCCGTGGGAGTCTCTGGAGGGACAGTCTGCCCCGACACTCCCGGCCCTGAAGCCACCTACGGAGCCAGGAGAAGTGAAATTAGGTTTGTGGATTAAGCTGTTGGGAAGAGAAGGTGCTATGGAGACATGATGTGGTCTTATGATTGCCCATTTGTGTTCTTTGTTCTGTGCATTGGGCTTTGGATTCCATGATGACGTGAGCTTTGGCTGGGTCCATGATGGCGCACTCTTACCAACGCTTGTGATTCCACATTGGGGGACGGGATCCAGAGTCCAGGCCCCTCCTCCAAGTCACCACCACCAGGTTGTGTGTCTGAAATAAAAGGTGGAGATGGGAGACCCCCAGCCCCCTCTCGCCCTGGTCTAGGGTGCTCAAAAGCCCGCAGGCCAGCCTGCAATTCCGCTCCCCTGTTTCCTCTGGTTCCTTGGGTAGAGCTCACGGAGGGAACCTCCCATAGGGCGGTGGAACACACATTGCTGAATGCCACCAAGAGGATGGCTGGCGCAGGCTGGGGAGAGCACGGGGCCAGTAAGTGACAATGAGTGGCCACACCTCCTTGGAACTTCTCCATTCTCCTTCCAACTTCAGGGCCCTTTATTAAGATCTCCTCTTCAGGCCTCTCCAGAGGCCGGGGAACCCTGAGATGAGAAGGGATGTGGAAGCGATGCCACCGGGAGTCTCTGCCCTGGGCTCTGTTGGCTCCAGGGTAGGAATGAGGGAGGGGGACTCTGCCAAGGTGCCCATATCTTGTGCTCCGGAGGTTTGAGAGGAGAACCAGCTTGGGCAAGGAGGAAATTCAGCAGCTTGCCTTCCAGATCCCATGCAGCAGCTTGAGCATGGAGCCTAGGTGAGGAGGCCTGCCTGGGAGGGGGCCCTGAGCCAGCAAATAAATGTTTACTAAAAAGTAAACTGTAAAAAGACCTTGTTCCTGCTGCTGGGAAGCCTGCCAGGTGGTGGAGACAGGCCTGGAGGCATGAATGATGGAAAGAGTAGGATAGAATTGGGGGGCGCCCCTGCTCATAGGGCCCTCAGGACACCACTCCCGTGGAACTTGAGTCCTAAAGGGGTAACCTAGCACTCCCACCAAACCACAGCGCCACGTGCTGAGGTGGGGGGCTGGCTGAGGAACCCTTTTGGATCATTTTGACCAACTTGGGGGAAGTTGCTGCATTCCCATTCTCTCTCAACCTGGCTTCCACTCTCAGCCTAGGCGTCCACGGAGGCTACACCAGCCCTAGGCCAGGCCCTGGCCAGACCTAGATAAATAAGGAGACCAATTGGTCCCTCTCTTCCCACAGGTATCAGAGCCCCCCTTTGTTCCCTGGGGGAGCCTAGGAGCTACTGGGTCAAAGCCCAACCAGGAATTTTTCCAGGTTGGTCCTATATGCAAGGGTGGGGTGGGGGGCCTTGGGGAGCACTTAGAGAAGATAGGGGAGTTGGGAAAGAGCAAGGCTTTGAAGGAATGGAGGGGATGAGAAGAGAGGAGAGAGAAGAGAGGCCACCAACTGGGAGAAGCAGGCAAGGGATCCAGGGGTCTGAGGGTGCAGAGGACAACTCCCCAATTCTTTTCAGAAGAGTTGTGAGCCTGGTTGGGGCTGATGGAAGCCTTGGCCCCCAGCCTGGTGGGAGCTCTGGGCAGCTGGCCTACAGACGTTCCTTAGTGCTGGTGAGTAGGTTTGAATCATCACTCAGGCCCTGGCCTCCATCCGCTCCACCAGCCCCTGGCCTCAGTTCCCTGGCAACATCTGGGCGGGGGGAGCAGAAACAAGGGCCTCTGTCTGCCCAGCTGCCTCTCCCTTTGGGCTCTGCCAGACTCCGCTGAGCATACGTGGTCTCCAACAGGTCCTCTTTCCTTTGGGCCACTGACTAACCCCAGAACCACACGCTTTCCATTCTCGGCCCCACAAACTTGGTGCCAAATACTCTTGCGGACTTCCGGAGGGAAGCCCCCCCTGGATACTTCCCAAAGGAACCCAGTCACCCCAGCCTGCTGGCTGCAGCTCACTCTGGTGAGCACATTGTCCAGATGGACACACGGGGGCCCTCTGTGCCCGTCACTGGGCTCTCTGCACATGGGACCCCGAGTCCAAAAAATACCACTGTTTGGGAGGCCAGAAATGCAGGGTTCAGGGGTAATCTTTCACTCTCATCCTGAGGCCCATTCCCTCTTGAGCCAGAGCTGGGTGTGTCACTAGGGGGCGCTCGGCCACCACAGGGAGGCTGGGTGAACTTGGTAGAGCAGCGTCAGCGGAGAGTGTGAGGACGCGTGAGTGTCAGTGTGAGTGTGGGGAGGGGGAACTGGGTGTTGGAGGAGGGTGTCGCAGAGGGGAAGAAGGGCAGGGGTCACCCCAGGATTTCAGGAGGTCTGTGTGTCCCTACCTCCACTCGCCCCTGTCTGACGCCCCCATCCCCACGCCCTCCCCAATATCCCCAGCAAAGGGGGAGAATCGCTTTCTAGTCCTGTTCGCACGTAACCTCACTTTCCTGTTCCCTCCCCGCAAACACCGCGTGTGGGTCTCCGGGCAGAGGGGGGCGGGTGGGTACATATCAGGCTGTGAACCGCGGTGGGGGCCGAGCTCTCCCTTCACCGGGGAGGGTGGGGGGCGTCGGCTTCCCTAGGTGTCCGCGGGCGAAGGCTGCGCCAGGGGGCCGAGCCCAACTCGGAGCTGCTGGAGGCGAGTGTCTGCGCCTCGGGGGGCGTGCCAGAGGCGGGGTCGGCGGGCGGGGGCGGAGCCAGGCCTTTTTTTTGGGCGGCTGGTAGCGTTGAGAAGCGCAGAGGCTTGGGGCAGCCAGGCTGCGGGGAGGCCGCGGCGCGGGGGGCTAGAGGAGCCGGAGCAGCGGCGCTCGGTCGGAAGACGCGGCGACGAGGCAGACGAACCCGCGGAGTCACCAGCCAGGGGTCTCCGCACTGGAATTTGATATTCATTTATCCAGGGTTTACCCTCCTTTTTTTTTTTTCTTAAACATTTTTTTTTTTAAAACACCCGTATTCTTTTCAGTTTTAATTTATTTTCGCTTCCCATTCCCCCGCTGAAATCGGGCCGACCGTTTGGGAAGATTGCTCCTTCACGCTCCCCAATCACTCCGGATTTTGGAAACGAGTAGAGAGAAGAAAGAGGTAGCAAGAGCTCCGAAGAGAAGTCGAGGAAGAGAGAGAGAGACCGGGTCAGAGAGCGCGCGCGAGCGAGCGAGCCACGAGAGGGACAGGGGCAGAGCGAGTGACCTGCTTTTGGGGGTGACCGCCAGCGCGCGGCCCCGCATCAGAACAGCCGCGCTGACCGACAGACAGACAGACACCGCCCCCCGCCCCAGCGCCCACCTCCTCGGCGGCCGGCGGCCGGCGGTGGACGCGGCGGCGAGCCGCGGGCAGGAGCCGCAGCCCGCGCTCGGAGGCGGGGTGGAGGGGGTCGGGGCTCGCGGCGTCGTCCTGAAACTTTTCGTCCAACTTCTCGGCTGTTCTCGCTCCGGAGGAGCCGTGGTTCGCGCCGGGGCAGCCGAGCCGAGCGGAACCGGGAGAAGTGCTAGCCCGGGCCGGGAGGAGCCTCCGTCCGAGGAGGAGGGGGAGGAGGAAGAAGAGAAGGAAGAGGAGAGGGGGCCGCGGTGGCGACTCGGCGCTCGGAAGCCGGGCTCATGGACGGGTGAGGCGGCTGTGTGCGCAGACAGTGCTCCAGCCGCGCGCGCGCCCCAGGCCCTGGCCCGGGCCTCGGCTCCGGGAGGAAGAGGAGCCCGCCTGGGCGACGAAGAGAGCGGGCCGCCCCGCAGCCCGAGCCGGAGAGGGAGCGCGAGCCGCGCCGGCCCCGGCCGGGCCTCCGAAACCATGAACTTTCTGCTCTCTTGGGTGCATTGGAGCCTTGCCTTGCTGCTCTACCTCCACCATGCCAAGGTAAGCGGCCGTCCCCGCCCGGCGCCGCGGGCAGCTGCGAGCGCCTCTCCCGGCTGGGGACGTGCGTGCGAGCGCGCGCGTGGGGGTTCCGTGCCCCACGCGGGTCCTTGGGCACCGGGCGCGCGGCTTCCCCCTCGATCCTCGTCCGTGGAGGGGGAGGGGGCGCGCGCTAGGTGGGAGGGCACCGGGAGAGAGTCTCACCGCCCACGCGGGCCCTGCCCACCCACCGGATCACCGCACGTACGATCTGGGCCGACCAGCGGAGGGCGGGAGCCGCTGGAGGAGGCCGAGGGGGCTGGGCTTGCGCTGCCGCCGGCTGCTGAAGTTTGCTCCCAGCCGCTGGTCCCCGACGAACTGAAAGTCCGGGCAGCGGGGGCGGGAGCCGGAGTCCAGCGGGCAGGGGGGTGCTCGGACCTTGGACCGAAGGAGGGCTGAGAGCGTGGAGGGGGCAGGGCGCTGGCGCGCGAGGGGGCTCGCTGTCACTGCCGCTGGATCCCTGCGGCCCTCTCCGCGAGTTTAGCAAAAGTTTCGGGGTGGATGGCTGCGGAGACCCCCTTCTCCGCCGGGCCACCTGCGCGGCGCCACCCCCGCCCGTCCCCGCTCGCGTCCCGCTCCGTGCCCGCCCTCCCCCGCCCGGCCGGGCGCGCGCGGCGCGGAGCCGATTACATCAGCCCGGGCCTGGCCAGCCGCGTGTTCCCGGAGCCGCCGCGGCCCGAGCTGGGAGTCCCGGGCGGCGAGCGGCGCCCCTCCCCCCGCCGGCCCTCCGCGGGAAGGTGACCTCTCGAGGTAGCCCAGCGGGAGCACCCGGAGAACCACCCTGTCCCTTCCGGCCGCCTCCGGCCCCTCACCCCTTCCTGTGCTGGGAGGGATTGCCTGACGCCCCTTCCCCATTTCCTCCCCAGCCTGGAGAGAACCCCTGCCCGTCCCTTTAGTTTTCACTCCCCTCTGCGGAGAAGACCCACCCAGCCCCTCTCAGCCCCCGAGTCCAGGGAGAGGGGGGGTCTCCGTCAGGGGTCAGGGTGCCAGGGCCCCCGGGGGCTTTGTCCAGGGCTACCGCTCGGTGACAGGCAGCCTCCCTCCCTTCCTCCACACTTCCAAGTGGGATGCGCTGTAGCTCTTATGGGGTGGGCCGTGGGAGGGTTTAAAGAGTGCCAGTCCCCCACTTTACACTTTTTTGGGAAAAGGGTTTGAAATTTGCTGTGATGTAGGCAGCCTTGGGAAGAACTGCCAGCCTTGCAAACACACTTTGTCCCAGTGAAATGAGCCATTGGAGCAGGAGCAGGTGGTTTTTTGGAACTTCAAACTTGCCCACCCAACTTGATTCTCCAGGCCACCTAAGGGGCCATTTTCCCACCCCTCCCGGAGACCTCCCTCTTGCAGAGAGGCCTCAGGGAGGAAACGGGCTGGGGTCCCTGCTGCCACCAGAGTTCCCCAGACCCTGGCACAAAGGCCTTGGCTCCAGGCCTCCAAGTAGGGAGGGGAGGGGAGGAGTGGTGGACTGGCCATAGCATGACCTTCAGAGGCCCCCAGAGAAGGGCACCTGGCCCCTCCCCGCGCAGGACTGCTCCTCCCTGTGCCCCCAGGCCTTGCAGGGGGTATGAAGTTTCTGTCCCCTTCCTAGTTGGGGCCCAGGAGGAGTGGAGGCCATAGAGAGAATGTTGGCAGAGGGAAGGCAGGGGGTGTCCTGGGGATGGGTGAGGGGCTGAGGTAGAGACTCTGGGGAGCCCCTGAGGGAGCTGCAGTTGGAGGCTATCCAGCTGGGAATCTGGAAACTGTTATCTGACCTTGGTCCTGGGGGCAAGGCTAGGGGAACTGGGGTGCCTTGGGGGTGGGAGGGTGGGAAGGAGAGAGAGGCAGACAGGCTGAAACTCTCATCTCAGTGGGTCTGCAGTTCTGTGGGCTAGGGGGTGGCTCTGCTGTTCAGGATCTGCTGGGAAAGAGGGGCAGATGGGGTGGGCAGTTGGTGAGAACCGAGACCCTCTGGAAGGGCTGGGAGAAGCCTTTGCCCAGTGCTGTCAGGTTCACATGGTTGGACTTGTTGACCTTCACAGCTTCTGGGGAGGGGAGGAATGATCTGGTGGGGGTGGGGAGGGATGGGGGGAGGCCTCAGGCCTAGGTAGTGCAGGGGGCCCCCTAGGGGCTGGGCATTGCTAAGGCATAAAAGACTTCCCTGGTTGCATTTGAGGAAGGTGCCCAGGTGAGAGGGACTTGGGGACCCCCTCAGTCTGGGAGGGAGGAGAAACCAGGGAACAAGCTAGGAGAGTGAAGCTGAAGATGTTGGAGATATATTCAGGCCCTGGTGAGACTTGTGCACGGGGAGCAATGAGTTCTCCCCTCCCTCAGGCCTTCCCCCCAGGTTTTACCCTCCAGGCAACCCATGGGTTTGCTGAATATTCCCGAAGACTTAAGAGCCTGGATGGGGGAGGCTGGTTGGTGCCCTTCAGGCCTCTGCACCCCCTCCCTTCCCAGCATCAGCTCACCCTGGTATTTGTCATGTCAGCAGGAGAAGGTCACCATGTTGTTTTCCTCGCCCCCAGTCCTTCCTTCCTGCCCCAGTCCACATTTGTCCTATTTGACCTTAATACTTACCTGTGGCTTTGGACCAGGGAGTGGGGGGGCTTGAGGGGTGGTGAGAAGATTCACTTCCCTTAGCTCAGCAATGGGCCAGTGAGAATGGGGAGAGAGAATTGTGGAGAAGGGACCTGGATATTCTGCTATTTTCCTACTGCATTTTGAGCTTCCCACCTCCAGTGTCTGGTCAGTCTTGATCTTTGGCTTCAAAATTGGAGCAGTCTGGGGTGGTGGGTGGGCTCTGGCTGTAGGGAACCCCTGGTGGTGCCCAGTTCTACTCAGAAGCCGTGGAGAAGCCGGAGGCTGTGGGCTGGGTGGGCAGGGAGGAGGAAGGAGGGGCAGAGTGCGGTCCCCCTGCCCATGCCCATGTCTCACTCTTGTTTTGTCCTCAGTGGTCCCAGGCTGCGCCTATGGCAGAAGGAGAGCAGAAAACCCACCAAGGTGAGTCCTCCTGGCTCCTGGATGGGACCCCTTAACTCCCCAAGGGCTGGGGAGGGAGGCCCTGTTTCTTCTGTTATGGTCTGCGGTGAAGATCAGGAAAGGGTAAGATTAACCCTTCATTTTGGAGGACTGGCTCTTCCCTATGCAAGCCTCTACTAGGGATAGGAGTTGTGGCCTTTTTTGTCAGCTCTGTCCAGTAAAGTTTTCTTTGGAGAGGGAGCTATGAGCCTGGACCAGGAGGACAAACAATGTTCAAGGATCCCAGAAGGCTGTTTGTCGCCCCACCCCCCGTCCTCCAAGGAAGGATGGATACTCCATGTCACTTCAACCCAGCATGTCTCACCTGTGGGGCCTGTGTGCAGGGGCTGTGGCCCTTGCCATCCAGAGAGCTGGCTGTGCATGAGCTAGGGGTACGGAGACCCAGCCTCATGGGACCCCATCCCCCAGTTTGTATTCCTTTGGGGGTGGAGAGAGAAAGCCCTAAGGCCTCCCCCTGCCCTCCAGGTGGAGGAGGTTTGGGTCCTGTGAACTTCCCCGCTGGGCCAGCAGGGGGCTGGCTGTCGCTCCAAGGCGCCCGCCCCACCCCCTGCCCAAGCCCAGTCGGCCTGGCCTGCCTTTTGTTCGCTGAGGTTTGGTATAGGGAGCCTCCCTTGTCTCTAGGGATGTCCAGGCTCTCCCCACCACTGCATGTGGCCTCTGCGCAAGCCTGGGGGCGCAGTGCCCAGTGCTACTTCCCCCAGCTCCCCATCTCTGAGGCGGTCTTCCTCTAGGCGCTTTTCCCTGACCTTAACCAGGTAGGCCCAGGGTAGTGGCCAAGGGCGATGTTTGCACTCCCCGCTGGTGGTGATGCCCAGCCGGTTCTGCCTCCTTCCTGGCCTGGGAACCCTTTCCTTGGCCCAGGGCCTGGCTTCCTGGCCACTCCAAGCCTGTACTACTGACAGGCCACCCGCTCCCCGTGTCCCTACCTCCTCAGCCTCCCAGTGGTCTCAGTGGCCGGGGAGAGGCAAGACAAATGGTCTTTGTTGGGGAAAAGGTTGTCTTCGAGAAATAAGGAAAACAGCGGAAGCCCGATGTTGGAGTGTCTGTGTGTCCACGCCCTGTGCCAAAGCAGGACAGCTTTCTTTGGAGGCAGTGGCTAGGGTGCTGGTGAAGTGTTCCCCTTCTACCTGCCACCCTGGGGAATCCGGGGAGCTTTTCCAAGGAATTCTCACCCAGAGTCTTTTTACCCGCAGCTATCAGCCACCATGGCCCAGGCCAGACTTTTCTACTCTCCTGTCCTGGGTGGGACCTGTGGCTCTGAGGCCTGGCCACCTCTGTCCCCAACCATGACAAAGTGTCAGGTCTTGATTAGTCATCTACTTCAATATAGACTCTGCTTAGAAAAGGACTTCTCCAGATCCCTAGCCTTGTTTTTATACTCTTTTTGAAGACACTTCACCTTAACCCTTTTTGGGGGTCGAGAAGAATTTTGTGGCCGTTGCCTGGATAGAGAAAGTAGAGGTGGTAGGCAAGGCCTGGGACGGGCTTGGGGGTCCCCACTGTTCTTTCTGTTTTCACATCGGTGGCTTCCGCCCCTACTGACTTTCCCTCAACTCTCCAAATTCTCCTCAACCCACTTAGGACACGCACAGCCCTCTGGCTCCTCTGCCTTCGTTCCCCTGGAGGGAGGAGGGGGAGGAGGGCTCGCTGAGGTTCCAGACCTTGTGTTACCTGGGCTGGGAAAAGGGAGCTTGTTTTGGGGCTGGAAAGGGTAGACAAAAACTCCACATTTCAGCCTTTGTTTCCGTGTCTTTAGAGAGCAGCCCGAGCCGCTTGCACAGATGTGCAGAGCGGAGGGCCTGGCCCGCGGTCACACCAAGTCACGGCCGGAGCCCTGCCTCCTTGCTGGCTGGGTGCTGCTCTTCCCTCCTGTGCAGGGGAAACTCATTCCAGGGACAGAACTGCTGTGTGGAGGTGGGGGTGTGTGATAGGGAGTGGCAGGCTGGGCCACAATTTGGAGTAGTCATTCCAGAGTCCTGAGTTTATTTATTCTCAAGGCCCGCCCCTGTGGCCCAGAATTACCCCTTCATGCACCGATGCACCTCAGGCCCCGCCTCCAGCCTGGGACGCCGTCTTTGCCATGCTCTCCCTCCGGATCAACTTCTAGAAGTGCTCTGTGGCTGCAGTGGCAACACCGTTTTTTCCATGATGCAAGCAGTTTGCCCTCTTGGGTGGGGTTATCGGTGGCTGGCAGGGCCTGCCCAGTGTGCCCGCCCACTGCCACCTGCTGATTCCAGGCAGCCCCAGTCCTGTGCTATGCCCACTGCCTCCTCAGCCTACCTCTGGGGAGGGGTCTGGCAGGTGGCGAGGTGCCCCCTGAAGCTTCCCTGTTTTCTCATGGCAGAGGAAGGCTGAAGGCTCTGATGCCCAGGCTGATTTTAACTCTGCTACTTATGAGCAGTGTGGCCTTGGGGCAAGTTACTCAGCTTCCGAGCCTCTGGTTCCACATTTGTAAAATGGAGGTCCTAGAACCTCATAGTAGAGAATTGTTTGAGACGTCAACTTAGAGTACTGTACACAGGGCCCGGCATACAGTAAATGCTCATTAAATGGTATTGGTAGGTTGGGAGGGTATGGCAGTGGCTATGGAGAGGTTGTACGTCAATGGGGAGTAGGATGGCCAAGCTGGCTGGTCCTTTTTCTAGGGGATGCTTAGAGCACCCCCAACAGGCATACTCCTACTCAGACTGTCCTCTGGCGTCAGGGTTGACCCAGGAATTGGCGTGGCTGTCATGCTGAGGCAGGGGGGTGAGATGCGGCGGGCCGTCTCCCGCAGAACCCGACAGCATCCTGCGATCTTTGGCATAAAAGCAGGTCTTCAGCAGTGTTGATAGAAAGCTTAGGGAAGGACTTCAACCACAGCTGGAGGAGCTTAAGTTAGATGTATGAGAGGACGTGCCCCATAGTGGGCACCTCTCACAGAAACCTGGAGGAGTGGCCTTGTGGAGCGGGGTGGAGATAGGGGTTGGCCGTCTTTTGTGTGACCTGCTGGGCTCATGTGTCACCCCCTCCCGTGCAGTGGTGAAGTTCATGGATGTCTACCAGCGCAGCTACTGCCGTCCAATCGAGACCCTGGTGGACATCTTCCAGGAGTACCCTGATGAGATCGAGTACATCTTCAAGCCGTCCTGTGTGCCCCTGATGCGGTGCGGGGGCTGCTGCAACGACGAGGGCCTGGAGTGCGTGCCCACCGAGGAGTACAACATCACCATGCAGGTGCGTCCCTGTGAGGAGGCGGGGCGGGACGCACTTGAGAGGAGGAGCCAGACCTGCCTTGTCCAGCTCCTGCCCCTGAGTCAGGCGGGGAGGTGTGGCAGGACTTGCCTCTTTGGGGAAAAAGAAGCCTGTACTTCCCAGTCCAGGTTCCCAGCAAGCTCCCACTGCCTCCTCCTTCTCCCTGACCTTTGCCCCTGGGTTCAGGAGGAGGGTGATACCTGTGACAGGAGCCTGTCTCGCCCTCCCTCCCTCTCGGGGGCTCTGTTTGGGAAGCTGGATGAGTGTGGTTTGTGGAGCGTTTCTAAGCCAGTGGTTTGATGCTGTCTGGTGATGGGGTCCATTTCAGCCTGGACAGGGTGGGAGGGAGGGAGCTTTGAGACCCCAAGGTGGGGGCTCTCAGGGTGAGGCCTAAAGGGAGGAAAGGAGGGGAGGGATGGGGAGTGGTGAGAACTTAGGATCTGAATTCCCAGCCTGGCCAACCCGTGCAGCTGTGCCTGCCTCAAGAGGAGCAGGGGCTCCTTGAGGTCAGCGGGGTTGGGGGCGTTGGGGTGGGCCTGAGGCTCTTTCTGATAGAGCCCCCGGTCCCCCTAACTCCACCACCCATCACTGCTCTGTAGAACCCCTGGGTGCTGAGTGGCAGGAGCCACAGGGGTGTCCCACCTGGGTATGGCTGGCTGGGTCACTAACATCTGTGATGTGCTTCCTTCTCCTCTAGATTATGCGGATCAGAATTCACAAAGTCCAGCACATAGGAGAGATGAGCTTCCTACAGCACAGCAAATGTGAATGCAGGTGAGGGCGCAGTCAGCAAACGGCTGCCTGCTCTGTGCCAGGGTTAAGCCCGTTCCGCTTGTTGGCCCGTTTCCACCTCCCAGCTGTGTAACCTTGGGCATTTCAACTTTACTTCAGTGCCTCAGTTTCCACATCTGTAAAGTGGGTACAATAATAGTATGTACCTCATAGCATCGTTATAAGGATTCAGTGAGTCACATCTAAAGAGGTGAAAACTGTATTGCTATATTGTAGACATTATGTTAAGTTTTCATTAGTAGTAGTATTGTTATTATATCATCACTCTCATCACCATCTGAACCCCTCTCTGTTTTGTTCTTTTCTCTTTCTCTACCGCTGCAGACCAAAGAAAGAGAGAGCAAGGCAAGAAAAGTAAGTGGCCATGACTTCAGTTCTCCTTCTCCTTGCCTGTTTTCTCGGTTTGGGGCTCTTGGCTTCCTCTGTCAGGGGCCTGATGACTTCCCTGGGTCAAGAAATGGTCTCATGAGGACATGTGGTGGCCGCAATGGGGTGGAGCAAACTCCAGGATTATGGCTGTAGTAGACTCAGGGACGAAACCCAGCGTGGAGCCTGGAGCTTCCTTTGGGAGAACCGATGAGTCCCAGGTCTCCAGGTCATCCCTGGCGGGGACTGGTGGTCGTGGTGTGTCGAGGCGGAGTGTGGACACTGGCTCCCTGGCATGCTGTGGCTTCCCAGCACCCACCGCAGGGAGAGGGAGCCGGTGGCAGAGAGGCCAGCTTCTGTGCGTCAGAGGAAACAGCCTCTACGGCGGCTGCGGTGGTGGTGCAGTTGGCTTTGGGGCCGGCTGGCGTGTTTTTGGGCGTATGCCCTCCTGCAGGAGTGAAGCAGGCCAGAGACACCCAGCCCTCTTGGTCAGGGAGAAAGAATTGATTGAATGTCGGTCATTTCCGGAGGCTTCCAATTGCTCAGTGTGGAGGGTCAAGTCAGGATGGAGCAGGGGTGGAGCAGGGCCAGGTCTGGGGGCAGTGAGCCCTCAGGACTCGGTGAGCAGCTGACCTGGGGGACGAGTCTGCAGGAAAAGGGACTGAGAGAGATCACCTATGCCCTTCCCTCCCCTCCCTCACCAGCCTATCTGCTCATTTTCTGAGGACATTGAAGGCCCTTAGGCCTCAACCCTTTGTCTCTGCCTGAAGTCCCCAACTTCCAGAATTGCTGTGGATGAGAGAGAGAGAGAGAGAGAGAGAGAGAGAGAGAGAGGAGAGAGAGAGAGAGAGAACGAGAACAGGGAGGGAGAGAGAGAGAGAGAATGAGAGAGAAGGAGGAAGAGGGAGAATGCATGCACACACTCGAAGACCTTCCTCCTTCTAGCATTTCTCCCAACAAGAGGAAACAGACCTGCCCCCTTCCTCAGCGCCTTCCTCCCTCTTGCTTCCCCTGTGGCGGACATTCTGAGGGGCCTTCTCTTGGGCCTGGCATGTGAGAAGAGCGCTGTTTCCCTCGACTGGACAGGCTTCAGGTGCCTCCCTTGCCCTTTCCCCAAAGGCCTGCTTTGCCCACAGGGAGCGTGGGGGGGGGGGGGGGGCTCGCCTGGGCTCGGCAGGGAGTCTGGTGAGATGGTGCAGCAGGCTTTGACAGGCTGGGGAGGTGCACCCTGCCAAGTGCGCCCAGGCCCCTCCTCCCCACGCCTCCCTAACTCCCACCCCACCCTCCTGCCAGCCTGCCTGGGGCTCTGAGGGCACCCAGCCCCACCTCTCAGCAGCCCAGGTTATGACTCGGACCGGCAGATGCCTTATATGTGCCGTCCTTGGTTTGGTGCCAGCCCCCAGTGGAGCTGCTCCCCCACATTCTCAGAGGCAGGACCTCTGGAGGGGCCCTTTTGCTATTGCACTTGGAAATGAAGATAGAAGGTGCCTGAAGCACAGGCGCCGCCCCCCCCCCCCCCCCAGTTAAATCAGGTTTCTGACCTTTCTCCCCAAAGCCTGGCCTATCTTTTATAGCCCCCTGCCCATCAGGGCCAGACTTACACAGGGTCAAGGGCCTGCTCGGCATGCTTTGCCCCTCCCGGGGGCCAGGAGTCCCCATGAGCATGGTGGCCTTTGGGGCTTGTGCCCCCCACCCAAGGCCGTGTCCGGGGCAAAGGAGCCATCCAGGGCTGCTGCCCCAACCTGCACATGCGTGCAAGCTCTTCCTTGGAGGCTGCCTGCCCCCTCCCCCGAGCATGTCCTGTCCCCTGCCCTCCTCACGGCTTCTCTTCCTCTCCCTTCCCCCCCCCTCCTCTCTGGCTCTGTTTTTTTATTTTCCAGAAAATCAGTTCGAGGAAAGGGAAAGGGGCAAAAAAGAAAGCGCAAGAAATCCCGGTATAAATCCTGGAACTTGTACGTGGTGCCGCTACTGTCTCATTCCCTGGAGCCTCCCCAGGGCCCCCAATCTAACTCCCGCTTGCAGGACCCCTTAACCCTCCCCCCTCCCTCTGTCCCTCCCTTCCTGCCTCCTATCCTCCCCTCTGTCCCAGTGTCTCACTCTCTCATTCTCACTCCACTAATTGGCACCAATGGGTAGATTTCGTGGTGTTGTTGCTGGTCCAAGGTCGGGGTGGGCAGAGTGGGCTTGGAGGAATCAGGGAGGGGGCTCTGGCCTGTGCTTGGCTGGGCACTGCCTTTCTCTCACCCACTGGGCACTGGTGGCCGGCCCATGTTGGCATGGGTGCCGGGCACTGGTGCCTGCTCACCCAACTGGTTTCCACTGCTCTGGGCTTCTGTGCTTGTCTGGAAGCTGAGGGTGGTGAGGAGGGTGGTGTGAAGAATGGGTTTGAATGACCTGAAGCAGCTGGTTGTTGGCTGAAGAAGGAGGTGGGGTGAGGTCAGGCACCATCTGGCACCTCCCCGCCCATGGACTTGGAGCTCCTCGAGGAGGTCCCCTTATTCCAGCCTGACCACGGCACCCACAGAGGCCTCTCAGTAGGGCGGCTGCTTGTTCTGTGTTGGAGGCTGTGGTGGACCATGCTCTGGGGCAGCTGCCAGTGTCCCCCTCTGCGGACACTGCCTCTGGGCTCAGCCGGGTGTCACACCCCATTTCAGCCCACCTCTGGTGGAGGGGCCTGGGCACGCACCCTCGCACAGGGAGAAGGTGGCTCCCGATTGCCGCCCCAGCAGGAGGAGAGCCAGGCGCTCTCTTGGGGGCATAGCAGTGGGGACCCTGTGCCTAAGGCTTGCACTTGTCCAGTGGACAGCATTGCCCTCTCCTTGCCCTCTCTGCCCGTCTGTGTTTGCCTCTCTCTGCGGGCAGGCTTCCTACCAGCGCTGCCTCTTTCTGCGTGCTCTCTGTCTTTCACTGTGGCACTTGGACCCTTCCAGGGCGTGGAAGGGTGTGGGGGCCCACGAGCTGGGTGGGGGCCCTACTGCACACATTAGGGGGTGTTGCATGGTTTTTTTTCTCTCTCTCTGCTGACGCTCTAGCTTAGATGTCTTTCCTTTTGCCTTTTTGCAGTCCCTGTGGGCCTTGCTCAGAGCGGAGAAAGCATTTGTTTGTACAAGATCCGCAGACGTGTAAATGTTCCTGCAAAAACACAGACTCACGTTGCAAGGCGAGGCAGCTTGAGTTAAACGAACGTACTTGCAGGTTGGTTCCCAGAGGGTGAGCGAGTCAGAGAGGGGCTTGACACAGAGTTGGAGAGAGAGAGAGGGGAAGAGAGAGAGAGAGAGAGTGCGAGAGAGCGAGCGGTACCTGAGAGGGGCCAGCTGCTTGCTTGGCTTCTCGCTGCCTGCCTGGCGACTACTACCTTCTTGGCTCGCGAGGCCCCTGCGGTGGGTGGCGGGAGCTGGTCTGGCCTGGCAGGGCCCTTCGGAGGTTGCCCTGGTTGCCTGAGTGGGTCGACTGGTGTGGCTTAATGTGGTGGTGTGGACGCAAGCTGAGTGTTGTGTCCTGTGGTCCTGCTCGTGGTGGCTGTTGGTCCTGACACTGTGGTCACTACCATCGCTATTAACACGGAGGGCCCTTCCGGGTGTGGGGCCGCCGCCGTCTGTAACACGCAGGCCCTCTGCAGTCTGCACCCCTGGGCTCTTCACCCCTCACTGTCTCTCCACAGGGGCAGGACTTGAGTCTCTCCTCATACCGGGTTCTGGAAGGCATGGGCTCTGGCTGTTGGTTTAGGGAGGGCCGGAGATTTAACATCTGGGGACAGAAGAGTTCTTTAATACTCTAGTAGTCGTGGCAACAACCCCTAACAGCCCACATATTACAAATGCCCCCAGGATGGGTGGAGGGAGGGCTGATGCCCACTTTCCTAACATTAGACTGTGAACTAACCCCTCACACCTGGGCCTGGTTTTTATTCACCTTCGTACCTGTGTGACACCCCCCCCCCACCCCAGCCCAGGGAATCTATACCTCTGTCCACAGTGGGGACCAGGGGAGTGTCAAGGGTGTGAGCGAGGTCAGAGGGTGAGGTCGGGCGCACAGGGCTGTGCTCAAGCATCCCCTGGGGAGGAGGGGCTTCTGTGGGGACTCCCCCGGCTAGTCCACATGCTTCATTAACAAAGCCCTCAGAATGGGGCTACCGCCCCGGCACCGTGTTCCTGTGGCTTGTGAGTGTTCAGAGGACGCTGGGGACCGTGTCTTGGGGTGTCGCTGTGGGGCTCTGTCTGTCTGGTGATATGTGAAGACAGAGAGTGTATACTAGTGTTGGCGGTGGGGGCTCTGCCTAACTCCAGGAATGGATGAGGGGTCTCCGCACCCCCCTGGGGAGCTGGGGGAGATCCGGGACTTGCCACTATAGGGCTTCCATAGAGATTTTTCTGCAGAGAGACTGTCTGGGGTGGGGATGTGTGCAGTGACCTAGGAGCTAACTGAAGGACCTTCCCCAGCCCCTGACTTGGCTGTGTGGGGGATTCAGTGCCCCGGCTAAAGGCTTAGGATCCCCATTCTCAGACTCTCAGAAGGGCAGGGCCTGCTCCAGCGCCTCACAGTGGGGGGCAGATGTCCATCAGCCCAGGGGCGGGGGCATGAGGAGCGAGTTCTTGGAGTCCCCTCCGCTTCGGTGCGACAGCACAGCCTCCGGTGGCCTCTCCCCGACCCCACGTTAAAGAGCATATCGGAAAGGAAAGCAGCCTGGGGCCTGAAGGACTGACGCGGCCTGTGGCTGGGGCTGGGAAGGAGGGACTGGGGAAGGGAGTTATGCCCCCCCACCCCACCGGCTCTCCTGCCTTGGGAGCTCCACTTTCTCAGGGGCAGCGTCCCGCGTCAGCTGGCTGTCTCCCACCGGGCCCCTTCCCCTGGCTCAAGGCGCTCTTTTCACTCTCCCCCCCAGACCTGCCCCATGAGACGGGGCTGAAACACCTCCTTCTGCAGGGGCCCTTTCCTGGTTCACTTGGCCCAGCTCTGGTCACCCATTAGCTCTTAGGCGTCCAGCAGGGACTGTTCTTAGTATGTGTTTATTTGTTGCTTGTGACGGGGTGTCCTCATGTTCTTGCTTTGTCTCAACTCGATTGTAAGCTTGAGAGGGCAGATGGGGAGCCCTGAGCATGGCTACTGCTCAGACGGTGGCTGGGACAGGGCCCGTTGGGCAGGGGCTGGCCTCTCCCTCGCCCGGGGTCCCTGAGGCAGGACCATGCTGTCACCATCCTCTCTGTGGGGACTCCCCCCAGCTCCTCCCCTGGCCCTAACCCCGCCTCTGCTTTCCGTTCTGCAGATGTGACAAGCCGAGGCGGTGAGCCAGGCTGGAGGAAGGAGCCTCCCTCAGGGTTTCGGGAACCAGACCTCTCACCAGGAGAGATGGATACAGAATGACCGATACAGAAACCACGCCGCTGCCACCACACCACCACCACCACCATCGACAGAACCGTCCTTAATCCAGAAACCTGAAATGAAGGAAGGGGAGACTGCGCAGAGCACTTTGGGTCCGGAGGGCGAGACTCCGGCAGAAGCATTCCCGGGCCGGTGACCAAGCACGGTCCCTCTTGGAATTGGATCGCCATTTTATTTTCTTGCTGCTAAATCACCGAGCCCGGTAGAGAGTTTTATTTCTGGGATTCCTGTAGACACACCCACCCACATACATATGTTTATATATATATATATTATATATATAAAAATAAATATATATATTTTATATATATATAAAATATATATATTCTTTTTTTTTTAAATTAACATTGCTAATGTTATTGGTGTCTTCACTGGATGTATTTGACTGCTGTGGACTTGAGTTGGGAGGACCCTGTTCCCACCCACATCCCAACAAGGAAGAAGACGGGAGGAGAGACTCTGGCATGATCTTCTTGTCGCTCTTAGGGGGCCAGGGTCCCCTCCCTTGCCTAGGAGCATGCAAGGCCAGGGCATGGGGGCACATTTGGCCTGCTTTTGGGAACACCGACAAACCCAGCCCTGGTTCCGAGCCTCTACCCCGAGTCAGATGGACAGAAAGACAGACGACAGGTACAGGGATGAGGATGCTGGCTCCAATCAGGAGTTTGGGGAGCCTCAGGACACTGCTGTGCTTTGGGGAGCCCCTCCACGTGCTGCACGGGCATCCTGCCCCCAGGGGCACTGCCTGAAGGATTCAGGAGCCTGGGCAGCCTTTACCTACTCTCACCTGCCTCTGAGGTGCCCAGGAGGCCACTGCCAGGTGTCCTGGCGAAGAGAAGCGGACGCTGGTGGGAGAAGAGCAGCCTGAAGAAGCTCGTCGTCCGTGGGAAGGGCCTCTTGCCTTGGCCACTTCCCTGCTCCCTACCTGGGCGCAGCCCAGGGGGCCCGAGGTCCTCAGACCATTGAAACCACTAGTTTTGTCCCCCAGGAGACCTGGCTCTGTGTGTGTGAGTGGTTGGCGTCCCTCTGTCCCCCCACCCGACCCTTCCCGCGGCACAGAGAGACAGGGCAGGATCCATGTGCCCACCATGGAGGCAGAGAAAAGAGAAAGTGTTTTATATACGGTACTTATTTAATATCTCTTTTTAATTAGAAATTAAAACAGTTAATTTAATTAAAGAGTAGGGTTTTTTCAGTATTCTTGGTTAATATTTAATTTGAACTATTTATGAGATGTATCTCTCTCGCTCTCTCGCTCTCTCTCTCTTATTTGTACTGGCCTTTGTGTATAAAATTCATGTTTCCAGTCTCTCTCCCCTGATCGGTGACAGTCACTAGCTTGTCCTGAACAGATATTTAATTTTGCTAACACTCATCTCTGCCCTACCCTTTCCCCCGGCTCCCCACCACACATTCCTTTGAAATAAGGTTTCAATATACATCTACATACTATATATATATTTGGCAACTCGTGTTTGTATATATATATATATGTTTATGTATATATGTGATTCTGATAAAATAGACATTGCTATTCTGTTTTTTATATGTAAAAACAAAACAAGAAAAAATAGAGAATTCTACATACTAAATCTCTCTCCTTTTTTAATTTTAATATTTGTTATCATTTATTTATTGGTGCTACTGTTTATCCATAATAATTGTGGGGGAAAAGATATTAACATCACATCTTTGTCCCTAGTGCAGTTTTTCGAGATATTCCGTAGTACATATTTATTTTTAAACAGCAACAAAGAAATACAGATATATCTTAAAAAAAGCATTTTGTATTAAAGAATTTAATTCTGATCTCAGAGCTCCTCCTGGTTTCTCCTTCTCCATTGAATCTTTGTTCCAGATTTCCTCCTGCCCCCTTTCCCTCCTCCCTTGGGGAACATGGCATTTATCTTAGGCCTGGGAAAGGGGTCCCAGGTGCTGGGGCCTGAGTCCTTCCGGTGTAGCTGGGCTGGTCCTGGGGAACCTGTCCATGCTCTGCCATGATATGGCGGGGCGGGGGGCCCTCTGGGAACGGGGGAGGGAGAGACAGCTCCTTAGACAGGAGCCAAGGGCCCCAACGTGAGTAGTGATGCCTTTAGGAACCACGTAGTCCTGGCCCGCCCTGGCCCTTGGTCAAGGAAGCAACTGGTCATGGGTCTGAGCTTGCTGCTCAGCGGAAAGGGAAGGGCTGGATTTGGCTATGGGGCTGGGAAGTGGGTGCTCATGCGGACCTGGACCCCAAGATGTACTTTAGTTTTACTTAGTGAGCCCTGGAGTTCCTTGAGCCCCTGAAAGGTCGGCCCACGGCTCTGGTTGCCCCTGAGTGGTCTTCTCTCCTGGGGTCCTGGAGTAAGTAGAAGCTGTCTGGGTCATTGGCATTTATGAGCATCCTTCCAAACCCGCCTCCTCCAGCCTCTCTTTTATTGCTTTGAACAGGATTTATTGGGATAGCCATCAGGCTAGGGCAGTGGTCGGCAAACCATGGCTCGCGAACCACATGTGGCTCTTTGGCCCCTTGAGTGTGGCCACGAAGTTTCAATTGCACTGTATGTGCGTGCCCGCACGTGGTATTTTGTGGAAGAGCCACACTCAAGGAGCCGCAGTTTGCCGACCACTGGGCTAGGGCAAGGATGCTGTTAGGACCAAGACACAATTCCAACCCCCACAGAACTATATCCATGAAGAGAAAAATACATAAAATAGGATGGGCGCCTTTGATACAGTTTGGGGCTGGGATGCATTGGGGGTAGCAGAGTCTGGGGTCTTCTCACGGCATTCCCTCTAGGCTGCCCCTTAAGGAAGTGGTAGAAGAAGACCGACCAGGGAGGGGAGGATGGAAGGGTGGAAGCGGACATTCCAGGCAGAAGGGAAAGTGTAAGCAAAGGCTTGGCAGGGGCATGCGGGCAGGGAGTGGGCGAGGGGTGGAGATGGGAGAGCCAGGCAGGGTTAGCTTTTGGGGAGCCTGCAATGCTGCCTCCACCAGAGCCACTGAGCAGCGGCCGAAGGGCTTTAAACGGAGCATCCCAGCAGCGAGGCGGGGGTTGCAGCCCAGCGCGGGGAGAGGCCCGGATGGTGGTGGTGTGGTGACTTCCACGACCGCTGGGGAGGGTGCCCGCTGCCTCCTGGCTACACGGAGGCCGGAGGCAAGGTCCCTGCCCGCACTGGAGCTCATTTTCCAGGTGCTTTCCACCTGCTGCTCTCACACCCACTGAATCCACATAACTGCCCCGCGGGGCTGTGGTCATCCCGAGGACATACTGGCCTGAGCCTCTCAACCCCAACCTGTCCTCTCGACTCACTTTAGTTGCCACACAACAGCCAGAGTGAGCCTGTTAGAGTGTGAGCCCAGTCGTATCACCTTTTGGCTGAAGACCCTGCGAGACTCTATTTTACTCAGAAAAAGCCAAAGTCTGTACAATGGCCTTAAAAGGCCCTGCACCATCCAGGCTGCCTCTGCCTCCCCAGCTCTGCTCCCTCGGTCACGCGGCTCCAGCCGCGCCGGCTTCTCTGTGCCTCGGAGGGCAGGCATGCTGCCTCCGTGGGCCTTGGCGCTGGCATTCCTGCTGCCTGGAGCACTCTTGCCCAGATGTGCGCCGGATGCTCCTGTTGAGCACCCCTTCCCTCCCGGAGCACATACAACCTTCTAACATATTCTAGAACAAACAGAGCTGCTCAATAGGACCATAACACGAGCCACAACATATGTAACAACGTTTTCTAGGAGCCAGATTTTATTTTTTTAAATATATTTTAAAAAATATATTTTATTGATTTTTTACAGAGAGGGTGGGAGAGGGATAGAGAGTTAGAAACATCGATGAGAGAGAAACATCGATCGGCTGCCTCCTGTACATCTCCTACTGGGGATGTGCCCGCAACCAAGGTACATGCCCTTGACCGGAATCGAACCTGGGACTCTTCAGTCCGCAGGCTGACGCTCTATTCGCTGAGCCAAACCGGTTAGGGCGGGGAGCCAGATTTTGAAAGGTAAAACGAAACAGGTAGAACTGAGTGGAATAATAAATTTTACGTAACCCCAACATATCTAAAGTGTCATTCCACCACCTAGTCAATATAAAAACCAATGAGAGACTGAATACTTTTAAAGTTAAATCTTTGAATCATTGTGCATGTTATTCTTACCCACGTCTCATTGGGAGCTGCCCCATTTCTAATGCTCAATCTACACAGGTGGCCAGTGGCTACCATTTTGGATAGTGTAGCTCCAAGATTTACTCCCCACTTGGTCTGTCTTTGCCTCCTGTCCCCCCTCCGCTCTCCCCGACTAGGGTGCAAGCAACAGGAGGGCAGAGATTTTTGTCTGTTTTCTTCATCGCTGTGTTTCCAGCGCCCAGAACAGTGCCTGGAACATAGTACATGCTCAATAAACATTTGTTAAACTGAGACATGGTAATGGAGGGTTTCGCCCCAAGAGTGTGGAGGTGGATGAGGGCTGGCACTGGAGAGAATGGATGGTGGAGGGGATGTGACAGGAGAGATTCTGGGCTTTCAGAAAGGTGGGGATTTGAGCGGGGCTTGGGGCGAAGGGGACTCGGTGGTAGGTACGAGGAACAAAGGCCTCTTCGTCAGTCCAGGCGCTGTCTCCTCGTTTCAGCAACCCTGGAGAGGGGGCACATTACTTCGCGTGGTGGAGGAGAAGCAGGAGGCTCAGAGGGGGTAAATAACTTGCCTGGGCATTTAGGCACAGCCAGGAAATGGCCAAGCCAGAATCGAAACCAGCTTTCCGGACTCCAATTCTAGTGCTCTTCCCACCACACCACAGCTGCCCCAGGCTAGGGCAGGGCATCAACAAATAAAAAGGAAAGTCTAGACTCAATACAAACAGGCAGAAGAAAAGTGGAACAGGGGGAGGATGCGGTGGAGGCCAAACCCAGAGCTGAAATCCAGACTTCCTCCGTGTGGTAAGGCAAGGCAAGAGGAGGCAAGAGACGTCTCCAGGGGTTGGGGCTCGTCAGTGGAAAATCCGAAACCTTAGTACGAAAGAGATTGCAACATGCAGCCTCGGAAGAAATAGTCTTTAAATAGATTATGGAGAAAAGAAGGAGAAATCGGACATGGCGCTCTCCCCAATTGTCTAAGACCCGCTCGTGCACCCCTGCAGCCTTCCCAGAGGACCGCGAAGGCCCAGAGAAGACCCAGGCAAGGCCCAGTGCCTCTGTTCTCTGTCACTAGGTCTGCCAAGCTGTCCCAGCTCATCTCCCCCGCTGTGGGACTCACATCCTGCCCCCTGGTCTGACCACCATTGTCCTTGGCGACCCACAGTGCTCCTCTTCATTCCCGCTCTGCCCACCCTGAGTCCCTTTCCCTTTTTCCTAAAGAGTGACCTACCCTGGTCATAGCCCCAAAGGCCTTTGGGGTACTTGCTTCTCCAAAGAACCTGCCAGACTTTTCTCTGCCCTCCTGCAGGGAGGCAGGTTGGATGGATCCATGCAGATCTTGGTGACTCTGGATCCGTTTTCGGGTGTTAGGGACATTGTGGTGGCCTGTGTGCAGATAGGGCTGCGAACAGTTCTCCCCACCCGGTGCCTGCACGCTGCTCCTCCTAGCCAGTAGGCCAGTGACGGCGAACCTTCTGAGCTCGGCGTGTCAGCATTCTGGAAAACCCTAACTTAACTCTGGTGCCGTGTCACACATAGAAATTTTTTGATATTTGCAACCATAGTAAAACAAAGACTTATATTTTTGATATTTATTTTATATATTTAAATGCCATTTCACAAAGAAAAATTAACCAAAAAAAAGAGTTCGCGTGTCATAGGCTCGCCATCACTGCAATAGGGTCTACTTGTCCTCCTTGGAATCTGGGCCGGCCTGTGACTTGCTTTGTCTAAGAAAATGTGGCAGAAGAGATTCCGGGGCTTTTAGGCCTAGGCCTTAAGGGTCATTGCCATTTTCATTTTTGCCCTCTTGGAAGGCAGCCGCCATGCTGTAAGGAAGCCCAACTACCCTGCTGCAGAGAGACCAGGTTAGAGAGAACGAGAGAGGCGCAGGCAGAAATACCTCCCAGCTCTTCCCACCAGCCCAAGCGAAGGCACCAGACACGTGAATGAGATCATTTTGGATTCTCCGAACCCAGGTGAGCCACATTAGCCAACAGCACACAAAGTAGGGAGAAGCTATCCTTGCCCAAGTGTAGAGCGTTGTGAGCAAATAGGATGAAATGAAAATGAAACGTATTTTGATAAACACTGCCTTTCTAATTATTCAAAGTGTGTATACATTTTTGGGGGGCACCCTATATATGGGCCGTCACTGTTCCAAGCTATGACGGTTTGGGCTGGTTGTGACACAGCAATCATACCTGAGCCATCCAACTGAAGAGTCACTTTCTTGGGGGTTAGCACCTTTGTCCCTTCCCATTCACAAGGTTTTACTGGTATGCATGATGGTCTCAGGGGGTAAAGGGAGGTTCAAGGATGGTAGGACATATTTCTAAAAGAATCAGAGACCAGGGGTCTGCCCGGGTGGGAAGACTCAGGGCAAGGGCTGAGGCCGGACTAAATATTGTCCAAATTTCTAGAGGAGAGTGACTCAGTTTTTTATTGAAGTCTCACCAAGAGAAACTAGCTGACCTACAGCATGAGGGTAACAGGCTAGAGGATGAGAAGATCTGGCAGAGAAGCGCAGATTTGGAGGAAAAGGCTATGGGCTCTTTTAAAAAAATAAGTTTTTATTGATTTCTAGAGAGACAAAGGAAGGCAGAGGGATAGAAACATCGATGAGAGAGAAACACCACTGATCATTGATCAGCTGCCTCCTGCACGCCCCTTACTGGGGATGGAGCCCACAACCTGGGCATGTGCCCTGACCGGGAATGGAACCTGTGACCTCTTGGTTCATGGGTCAATGCTCACTCACTGAGCCACACCGGCTGGGCGCTACGGCTACTTTCTCATTCCTCCCCTCTCTCTCTGCCCCCTCCCTCCGACTCTCTAGCATTTATGGAATATCAGCCATACGTGCTAGGCCCTGGTGTAGAACGATCTCTCGGTTGCTAGGGCTGGCTTTAGCCTATGCCAGCCTAGAGCCTGGGGAGGCCTGGATGACCCTGGCGAGGCCCCACCAGGTTGGATTCAGAGTTGTCGGGAGGAAGACAATTCAGCTGCATCCACAGGACGCTCTCCATCAGGACATGGGGAATGGGCAAGGGCAGGAAAGGGATCTGCAAATATTTACAATCTGCCTGGAAAGGGAAAATGCAAGACAAAGATAGGGCCTGGCTGAGTTAGAGGCTGGGCAGAGTGACTCGGGAAGGGGAAAACGATTCAAAGGGAAAGGACCCATCGGGCATTGGTGCCTATCAGAGGCAGGCTGGCCTGGTCTCCACGGGCTGAGCTTTAAAACACATTTTATAAGGTTGCATTTGCCTTTCAGGGGACTCATCTGTTAGTGAAGGAACTGTAAGTGCTGGCCCCTGGGAGCTCCCAGTCTGAGAGGTTGACACGGCCCCTGCCCTCACAGAGTTTCTAGTCCGAGAGAGGAGACAGACCCCTGCCATCAGACGTTCCCTTGCTGATTCAGATGGAAACCATTCACTGGGCTGAGTAATGTTTGGAATCACCGGATATTGGTCCTGATGAGCTCTTAGGGGACCTGCCACCCCACCCTTCCCTCTTCTCCCAGCACGCATTTCTGTTCCCCACAGGCTGCTTTCCATTTGTTATGAGCCGAGCACGGCTCACCAATCTGGGCCCTGATGTTTCCCCACACGTCCCCTGAGGATCCCCGGGTCTGGCCCCAAGTGGGGCAGATGCCAGCACATGCCGAGGCCCCGCCTGTCCTCCGCATTCACAGCCCCATCCGTCACCTCCTCAGGCTCCCTGCAGGAAGACCATGTCCCGACTCCCCACCCTTTTTGCAGCCGATCCAGCCATCCTGGGACTGACTGGAAGTCCCCCAGGTGGTGCGGAGATGGCCTGCCAGGCCCAGTCTGCAGAGACCTCTCTGAAAACGTCCTGCCGGGTGCCTCTGCCGAGCCCAACCTGGGCCGCCCTAAGCCCCACGGAGACTCTGACAGAGCCGGGGGGATGCTGGGTCTGCCACTAGCCACCTTACTGATCTGGGCCTCTCATCTGTGAAATAGGAACAATCGTCCCTGCATTGTGAGCTGGGGGGACGGAGGGATGGCATGTGAAAGTACCTAGAACAGGGGCTGGTGTGCAGGGTGCGCTCACAAACAGTCCTCACAATCATGCTGTGATTTCTCGTCCCTGCATCAAGCCTTTTTCTTCTCTGAGCTCCCACTTTAGTGTAATCCGGCTGGGTTTTTTCCACTTCATTTCTTCATCTAAAAAACTTAAAAAAAAATTGATTGCAGAAAGGAAGAGAGAGGTAGAATCATGGATTGACTGCCTCCTGCATGCCCCTACTGGGGACTGAGCCTGCAACCCAGGCATGTGCTCTGGCTGGGAATGGAACTATGACCTCTTGGTTCATACATCGATGCTCAACCACTGAGCCACACCAGCCAGGCCTCATTTTTTCATTTTTATATTAAAATACCATGGTTGGGTTTTACATCCATCTTTTGCAATTCTCTAGCCTCACTTTTCCACTGAGGAGTGAGGCAAGGCAGGGCAGCCTCAGCCCTGAGCCAGGAGTGGGACAGAGGGGCCGGACCGGAGGGAAGGCGGGCGTGGAGAGACCCTCCCCTCCTGGTCAGGGGTGACACCCTGCAGCTCTGGGGTTGACATGAGCATTGGTGGAATTAACGAGTAAATGAAATGGACCAGAACACAAGGCTGGGCTCCTCTCTCTGCCCCCAAACGCACTGGGAGTCGCGGTGTGAAGGAGGAAGTCTTACGTCCACCCTTGTACACACAAGTGGGCTCCAGGCAGAAAACCTGGAGGCCTGGGGCAAGGCTGCCTGTCCCGCTGCTCCCAGCCTATTCCAGCTTACATCTGGGGGGCCTGCCATGGAGGCCTCAGGAGTGTCTGTCTCAGAAGCCCCCCAGGACTACACCCCTTTGGATCAGGATTTTACGGGGAAAGCTTTGTGGCACAGGGATGGGCGGGACCCCTAGACGGAGGCAGGGAGAGGAAGGCCTTCCTGGGAGCTCCATCTCTGGGGAGGCAGCGGGAGGATGGCTTCTGGAGAAATCTGCAGGGAGGCTGTTTGCCTATCAGTTTGCTTTTGGCTTCCAGAGGAATCGCCACCCCCACCCAGGGCTCCCTGCTCCACCCCCTGCACTCCCCTCCCAGCGGCTCCTCCTTTGCTCCCCTCCACCCAGCTTGAGACAGAAAGGATGGTCCCTAGGGTGGGAACTGTGGGGGAGACAGACAACCTCGAAGCATCCTCCCAGCAGAGCAGGCTGCCAGGTCACAGGCCTTGTCTGCACGAGCACATCCACACAGGGTCGCACACACACAAGTGTGACAGGGGTCACGGCTCCCAGTCACGGGGCGGCCGCTGGTTGGGTAAGGGTTCCTGGGGCGGGGGCTGTGCGGCCCAGCGGAGGGATCTGGCTTGTCAGGACAAGCCCCCATGGGACTGGGGGTTGGGGGCTGACCTGGCTGTGGTCCCATGACCCCAAGCTGCCCTCTGGGAACTGCTGACTGTTCAGCAATAAACACCTCATGGCTATTAATATAACCCTCTATCTGGCAGCCACAGAATTGATAATACTGGGTCACTTCTGGCCCAGCCCAGCCTGATTGCCCGGGTTCAAATCTCAGCTGCTCATCCTGAGTCCCTGGCGTCCAAAACCCAGACCCAAAACAAGGCCCCAACCCAGTCAGCTTCTAAACTGTGTCTTAGGACAAAATTACCCGTTTGAGCCTCACTTGTCATCTGTGAAACAGGTACCACGATACCCGAGGCTCAGACCCATGTGGCTGGGCTTAGGGTGGTGACTGGCATGTAGTAAGTGCCCCCAAAAGGTCAGCTATGGTGTCTGCTGTGACTGGGCACAGGGTGGTAGGAAGAGGATATTGGAATCAGACAGAGCTGGGCTCTACATTCGACATCAGTAGTTTTCTGGCTCTGTGGCCCCGGGGACGTTGCGTTAACTCTCTTGGCCTCATGGTCTTGATCTGTAGTATGGGCATGACAACACCTACCCCCCAGGGGTGAATGTGGATTAAATTAGATCACGAATATAATGAGACTGCCACTGAGGACGGGCTCAATAAATATAGTACTTGTTGAGCGAATGGGTGAACGTTAGTCACATCCCTCTGTCAGGGTCCCCGAGGGCTGGGACAGATTCTCTCTCAGCCTGGGTGCTCCCTGAGGATGGGGGTGCAACTCTGGGCTTGTTTCCTGGAGACGGATCTACAGAACCCAAAAAAGGCTCAACATTGGAGATGGTTTATTCCCTTGGTCGGTGTGGAATGTGGAAAGAACCAGTCTAGAAACCCACAAGGCAAGATAGAAAGAACTTTTCCTTTTCACTTAGCACGGAGGTGCGGGCCAGGCCAGGGCCCAGCACTTCGCCCCCTCCTCAGCCTGGGGAGGCGGACGTTTTTTGCTCACAAAAGCGGTAAGAGCTCAGGGAATGCCCTCCTGGGGAGGCCGGTGGGATCACCCCCTTTTCTTCTGGCTGCAACCACCCCAGCCACACCCCTGGCACTGCCCGACTCGTGGTCACACTAAAAGCCAAAACTGTGGGTGTGTACGTTGAGGGGTTCAGGAAGGAAGGAGGCAGAAGACACGAGGGTGGGGGGAGAGCGCAGCCCGGTGCTGGTAAACCCTCCCCAGACTTCGGAGAAACTGCCCCCAGATGCCGGCGGTTTGCCAGGCCCGGCCGTTGGCGTTTGCCTAACAGGAAGTGCCCCCGAAGTCATCTTATCTTGACTGGTCTGGTTTGGCTGCCGAGAAGTGGCAGAAGAAGCCATCCACTTCCTTGCCCATCACCACCGCACGCCACTCCAAAGGATATTTATTCCTGGCCTGCGCCCTCCCAGCCAGACTTCCGGGGGGACGAGGAGGTGGCTGCCCAAGCTGGGGGTATCGGTGGGGCGGAGGACTGTCTGCTGGAGGCTGAGGGGTCCCAGGACTCTCATTTCCACCTCTCCCTCGCCCCCTAACGGGTACCTGGTACCTGGTCTGAGCGTCTCGGGTTGTCTGCTAGTACTGCGTGGGCCTCTGGGCCCCCTGGCCAGCCTGGCCTTCTTGGGTCTGAGGAGGGAATGTCCTGGAGGCGGGTGGCCAGGTATAGCAAATCACAACACAGGGCCACCCAGCTGAGTGTTCATGGCTCACCTGAGACTCAAACTTAGCTGGGCATCTTGCACTCACTCTGGCGATCCTGCGGGAGGGAGTGGCTGCACCTTCCTCTCCGGTGATTCCTTCAGGGGCTCGATGCTTCTCGCTGCCTGGCCATGCGTCCCATTGTGATAGGGCCCTGCTCTGGATGCGTCTCAATTTCTGGTGCGAATCAGGCACACTCTGCGGGCAGCCGCGGGGTCTTGCCTCAGCCTGGGAGCCCCCCTTTCTCGGCTCCCTGCCGTGGGAACCATTCTCTGGAGGACTTGGATGCTGACCTCAAGCCTGATCTTTTCCTTAGGCTTGATATCTTTAAAAAACATTTTTTTTGTTAATCCTCACCAGAGGGTTTTTTTCCCCATCGATTTTTCTAGAGCGAGTGGAAGGGAGGGGAAGAGACACACCGAGAGAAACACATCAATTGGTTGTCTCCCGCATGCACCAGAGCCTGCAAACGAGGTACATGCTCTCGATTGGGAATCAAACCTGTGACCCTTCAGTCTGAGGGTTGACGCTCTAACCACTGAGTAAAACTGGCGAGGGCTCAATTTGGTTTTTAGAACCAGGAGATCTGGAAGGTCCTACTGGGCAGCAGGCATTCATCTCATAAAAAATTATATATATATGTATTTCAGATAGGAAGGGAGATTGAGCCTGGAACCCGGGCTTGTGCTCTGACTGGGAATCGAACCGTGACCTCCTGGTTCATAGTTCAATGCTCAACCACTGAGCCACCGGCTGGGCACATCTCATCTTTCTGACATCAGCCAGGGGTACTCTCCCAGCCTTGTTTTTGCAGGCAATGCCTTCAGAAGCCGCCTGAGCTCTGGCAGGGTGACCTTGGGCGGGCTCCGACCCCTCTGTGCCCGGTGTGCCCCTCTGTACAACGGCAGGCCCGAGCCTGCTGATCTAGGAGCAGTATTTTCCCGACGGCAAATGAGGGCCTACCAGTGGGTCATGACCTCGGTTCTCGGTTTGCAACTGACATTGTGCTTTTCCTTAAATATGAAAAGGAACAGGGCAGGAAATGGTCAGAGGCCGCACGCAGCAAGGGTAAGTGTTGTTTTCTGACACTCTTGGTGTGTGTGTGTGTGTGTGTGTGTGTGTGCGCATATGTGTGCAGGGGTCACAGTCTAGGATACTTTGGTTCGCGTGGGTGATGGTAAACCAAAACGTCAGGAGGGCGGTATCTTAGAAGCTGTGACCGGAGAGTGGAGGGGCAGCTGAAGGACCGAAGAGGGTATCTGCTACGGCTCCACCTCATGGATGCCCGCCAGGCCTGCCGGCAGCCCCCTCTCTGGGGCTCTTCTTCGGTCTCCGAGGCCTCGCTTCCTGCCCTGCCTCTGTGGGCCTGACCCCCTCCCATTCCTGAGGCCAGGTCCCTCCTAACGGAGAGAGCCACAGGGGCTCATCTGCTTCCCCGGCCACTCCAACAGGAGGTGCTAGGACCCTCAGCCTGGCAGCGCCCCGTCTGCCCGCTGCCCGCTGCCCGGCTCTGCCCCGCAGTAACAGTGTATTGGGAAACCGGAGCTCTGGCCAAGTGGAGAAACACTGCTCCCTCCCTGCTTTCCCAACTGCCCTCCACCCTGCAGGCTCCTGCTCATTAACCCCTTCCTGGCTGTGGGTGGGGGGTGGGGAAGGTGGGTGGGCGTGACTCGCTGCCCTGTCTTTCCCCTGGGAATAAGGCCCAGGTGTGCCCAGCACCCCAGCAGGCTTTGGGGTAAAGCAGATAGGAGGCGGGAACGACCTGGAGGTAATACTTAGACTTGCATCACTGCTGCCCCTGCCTCGCTTGTGGATGCCAGCATCCTGGGGTCCAGCTCACGTCCAGGAAAACAGGCAGAAAGGGAAGCTGGCCCCAGAGCTGGGTCAGGCTCACTCAGGGAGGGAACATTTGGTTTTGGTTTGAAATAAAACATTGGAACCCAAAGTTCTTGATCTGTGAGGCTCTCCGTCTGAGGGGGACATGGCCTGTCCTCAGGGAGCCCCCGTCTGAGGGAGCCTGTGGAGATCCTCCCTTGTGTTGGTGGAGGTGCCAGGGGCCCTGGAGGTCCTGAGCCGCTGGTTTGGGGAGGAGTCTGCCGGGAGTGCCATCCTTTCTCTGAGGTGCTGCCCGTCGCCTTCGGTGCAGTGTGGGTTGGAAGGTCCAGGAGGGAGTCCCCCCCGCCCCCATGCCCACCACCTCCGTCCCAGCTGCCCCTTCACGGACTGACCACAGGCCCGCCATCACCGCACTCACATCCGCTCTTAGATTAGGGGCTGGAAAGGTCCGGGGCCTGGGAGTCCCAGGTCAGAGCAGGAAACAGGCCCAGAAAGGGGAGGATCCTTCCTGAGGTCAGAGCCGGGCTCGCCAGATGGAAACTTGGGGATGTGGGGCCACCCACACACATGTGAGTGGGAAGGCATCAGGCGGGGTGTGTGTGTGTGAGTGTGTGTGAGAGAGTGAAGGGGAGGCATCTGGACAAGCCACCCCGGTCCTCTGAGCAGATGTGTGTCACAGGAGGGTGCTCTGCAAGGGTCTGGCTGTTTCTTTGTGTCCGTGCAGAGCGGAGGGGGAGGGACAGGCCTGTCCCAGGGACACTAGCAGGTCTCGTTCCATCTCCACGGGGAGTCCACGGCCCAGCCCTCTGGGGACCCAGGGCAGAGGGCGATGAGTCACGGATGACTCAGGTGCTATAGGCCACAGCCACGAGTGGCACGTGACAGCTCAGAACCGAGCCTGTTACTACCGGACAGACAGGTGACCCAGGCGGCTGACACGGCGAGTCTCCTTTCCCAGCAGACAGGAGGCTCCTGGTCACAGCCTTGGAGCCGGGCCCTGGGGTGGGCTGACCAGGCTGCCTACCTCCCAGTGTCCCTTCCCTCCCTCGCCGAGGTCCGTGGGCTGGCTGAGTGGCCCTCCGTGGGCAAGGCTGGGCTGGGCTGAGCCCGCCCCACGCCCCCGGAGGTGTGGGTTAGGGTCACTCTCCATGGGCAAGAGTTCTACCTGGCCCTTTGGAGCCAGCGTCCACCAGCACAATGGCCTGCCCCTGCCCTTCGAGCCCAGTGTTTGAGCACGGACATCCGGGTCTTCTTTGCCCGAGGCCGAGAGGACCCAGCACTGACCTGCTGCTTGGCTCCGAGGCCTGGGCCGGAGGATGAGAAAGCCTGGGGCGTGAACCGCGTCCTGGGTTAGAATCTCCCCGTGTGACCCGGAGCTGCACTGTTTTTTCTCGGGGCCTCATTCCGCCCTCTGTCCTACGAGGGGTTGTGTTGGACAGCTTGGGGGTTCCTATTAGCTTCTCTCTCTTTCCCCTGTGCCTGCAGCGGGGATGGTTGAGGAGAGGAAGTCCGCCTGGCAGGCCATGCCCAGGGCCCCTGTCCACCTGAAACACCTGCTGTTTACAGGCTGAGCAGCCGGGACCAGACGCTGTAATCCGCCCCCTCCCTCCTGCACATGTTTCCTTCTGCTTTTTACAACTGTCTTCTAAGAACCCGGGAGGGGAGTGGCCATCATCTCCATGGGGTCAGGCTAGAGGCAAAAAGAGATGGGGAAGGAGGGAGATTCAGAGAAAGGAGGGTCAGTAGGGGGAGGGAGAAAAGAAGGAGGGAGGAAGGGACAGAGGATGAGGGGCAGAGAGGAGAGGTGGGAGGAGAGAGAGGTGGCATCTGACGGCAGCAGGCTTCCCCCTGGTTGACAGAGTAAGGAAAAGGAGGGGAGAAGGGGGCGTCCATCGGCTGCCCGGCTTAGGCACTCCTTCTAACAAAGACCCCCCCTGACCTCCCTGCCTAAAGTAGCAACCTCCTCCCCCATCACTTTCTATCCATTATGCCCTTGAGTGAGGGAAGGGTGAGTCAGATCAAGTCACTTTTCGGCTCAGATCCCCGCAATGGCTCCTCATTTCCTCAGAGTGAAAGGGCCCAAGTCCTCACAGTGGCATCCAGGGTTCTACACGATCCTTTCCCAATCTGATTGCCTCGCTGACATCCTTTCCAGCTGCTCCTCTCCTTCCCACTCCTGGAAGCCACTGACCTCCTTGCTGGTTTTCAAACAGACCAGGCCTGCTTCTGACCCAGGACTTTTCACAGCCTTCTCCTCTGCCTGGAATGTTATCTAGATATCTGCTCAGATATCAACTTCTTCCTGGGGCCTGCCTTGAGCATCCTACTTAAAATGGCAATATTCTTCCCCCACTCTCACCCCTCTCACCCCGCTCTAAACACTGATCACATTCAAACGTCCTCACGTTCTAAAAGGCGTTTACTTACTCAGTATGTGCACTGTGTATTGTCTGTCTCCCTCCACTAGAGTTAAGTTCCACAAGGGCAGATTTCTTTGTCTGCCTGTTGACGAATGTATCTGAAGTCCCTGGAACAGCACCCGGCACATACTAGGTGCTCAGTTTGCTGAGTGAGTGACTAGCACCTACCCTGTTGGAGAGGTCTTTTCTCTCTCTGCCTCCATTACTCACCTACTCCCCACTCACCCATCCGCCTCCCTGGTTACATCTGATTCCCTACCCAGAATAACAGCTCTGTGAGGGCCGGGGCCTCGTCTGTCTGTTCCCTGGTGTGCTCCCAACGCCCGTCTGCAGAGTAGGCAACTGTGAGTATTGTCAGCTGGATGGAAGGGACCTGCGGCAGAGACCAGGGAGAGTAGGAAGGCAGGACAGCAACAAAGAACAGGCCTATCAAGGGGGGGTTCATGAGGAAGAGGATGGGAGGGTGTCCACTGGTCACTCCAAGGCTCCTGTGATCCCCCAATCCAGGCAAGAGATGTGCTGTTCCAGGCCTGTTACACATACATATATACATATACACATCCACATCCACATATACACATATACACACATCCACACATCCACATATACACATATGCACACATCCATACATCCACACATCCACATCCACAGATCCACAATCCACATATACACACATCCATACACCCACACATCCACATCCACAGATCCACAATCCACATATACACACATCCATACATCCACATCCACATATATACACATACACACCCACACATCCACATCCACAGATCCACAATCCACATATACACACATCCATACATCCACACATCCACATCCACAGATCCACAATCCACATATACACACATCCATACATCCACATGCACATAGACACACACATATACATCCACACATCTGCATATACACACATCCCCATACACAGATCCACAATCTACATATGCACACATCCATACATCCACATCCACACATCCATATATTTACATATCCATACACATCCACATCCACAGATCCACAATCCACATATACACACATCCACATTCACACATCCATGCATCCATATATATACACATACACACATAAACATACCCACACATAATACACATACCCCCCACATCACATGTACACACATACATGTACACACATGCATATGCATGCGCGTGCGCGCACACACACACACACACACACACACACACTCCAGATGGTCGCACATCAGCGTGCTGAGCAGAGGGAAGGAAGGCTGGAAACTGTACTGTCAGGTGAGATGGCGCTGGGCTAACCCATGGGGGGCTTCCGGAGGAGGAAATCACCTGACAGCTTCGGTCAGAAGTAACTTCGGACCACGTGGAGGGGCTGGGATGGGAGAGAGAAGGATGTGGCCGGGGTCAGCAGAGAGGCCCAGGAGAGAGGCAGGAGAGAGGCAGGAGAGAGGCAGGAGTGAGTCTGAGCCCAAGAGAGAGGCAGGAGTGGGTCCAGGCCCCAAGGGCTGGGTGTGGGGTCCAGAGGTGCCTCACAGGACAGAGTGGAAGGAAAAGGCTGGTTACCCAAAGGGAACCCCTGGAGGAGGAATGTGCAGAGGAGGTGGTCAGCGCCACCCTGTGACCCGGGAGGCTCGTTTCCCTCGGATGTGGCACCCAGAGTGTGGTTTTGTATGTGATTCAAGCTGATACTTTTTTCCAGTAAAAAGAAGCTCCTGACGTTTAAGAAAGAACCACACCAAAATCAGTGATGGCTGCCGGACAGCACGGAGATGGAACGAGAGAGGGATCGAGAAGAGTTAAAGAACCACAGTGACCGGGCACGGGCCCGGCCTGCCCAGACGCTCTTGCCTTGCCCCGGGGGAGAGCCTGCCGCATGGCGTGCCTGAGCCCAAGAAGGAAAGCAGTTTTGAAATTCTACTCATGATTGAGACACTGCTGGCCATTTTGGCCATTTTCAGAGCCTGGCCTCTGCTCTCCCTGTCCTGTGTCACAACCTCCGCTGGATTCTTCCAAAGGCTCTATCTTTAGTTGTGATAGAGGGACACGTTTATATAGCACATTCATGTGGGACAGCGTTTGTGGGCAAAGGACATGGAGCATTTTTCCTGATACACAGCTTGGAACCCTTGGCTTCCCCTGTAACCTGTTACTTTCCTGTACCTGCAAGTGGTACCACACCCTGGTGGTGCGGCCCAAAGCCTGCCATTTGTATTGGATCAGTACTTGGGCTTGATCCCCCCTCCCCCAAATCTATCATCAACTCCCTGGCCTGTTCAACTTCAAAAATATTTCCATCCCTTGCTCCTCTCTCCCCACCCTCTGGCCTGGCCTCTGTGACTTTCTTGCTCCCTTCCAGTCCCTTCAATTCTTGCCCCACTCAGCAGCCAGGATGAGCTTTGATGCAACGAGGTCGTGTACAAGGTGCAGCAGGATCACGTGGCCGCTGCTTAAACCAGCGGTTCTCAACCTGTGGGTCGCCACCCCTTTGGCGGTCGAATGACCCTTTCACAGGGCTCGCCTAAGACCATCCTGCATATCTGATATTTACATTACGATTCATAACAGTAGCAACATTACAGTTATGAAGTAGCAACGAAAATAATTTTAAGGTTGGGTCACAACATGAGGAACTGTATTTAAAGGGCCAGAAGGTTGAGAACCACTGGCTTAAACCCTTGCTGTACGCTGCATAAAGCACGTCCTCCTCACCTGCCCCCTGACCACCTCTTCCGCCTCCTCGAGAGCTGCTCTCATCCCCTGCACACACTGATCTGTCCGCTCCTGAACGTATCATTTTCATGTCTGTCTTAGGGACTTCGCCCCTGATGTTTCTTCCTTCCGGAACGTTCTGACTTTGCGTGGATGCCTCCTCTTTACATTTTGGGACTCAGCTCAATCATCACCTCCTCCAAGAGGCCTTCCTTGAGTACCCCCTCTTCCACAGTTATATCACCAAGCTGTTCAGAGATCACCCTATTTTCTATATAGCATTTATCTCTAGCTAAACCAGCTTCATTTATTTCCTTGTTTATTGTCTTTCCCTCTCAGATTCCACTGGGTGATTTACCACTATATGCCCATGTCTAAAGCTTAGGGTTCAATACACATCTGTCGAATGAAGAAATGAACGAATGAATGCTACAACTCGGCCTTTGCTGAACTTCTAGAGGTTTTGCAACCTCTCTTACACAACCAGGAGCTTGATAACCTGTTTGTACCCTCATTCCAAGGATTTTAAGCTTGCTCGGTCAATGAAGTGACAGCTCATCCATTCTCGGCAGCCCACCCCCGCCAGAGGACACAGAACACACATGAGGACCTGGGGCTGAGTTGGTTAATGCAACCGGGCTCCTGTGCTGATTATCTATGGCTTCAAGCAGGGACATGTGCCTTCTGCGGTTTGTATCCCTCATCTGGAAGGAGGAATGCAGAGATGGGCTCTAAGATTGGGTTTGACTTTCAAGGACCAGAGTGGAATGAACGCGTTCAGGGGGTTTAGTGGGTTGAGAGGAAATGGGTGGGGGCAAGGGCGAGGGTGCTGAGCAGTTTGGAGGGGGCTTTCTTTTCAGTGCCTTAAAAACAGGCTTTGGGGGACCCTTCGGGAAAGGTTTGCTCTTCAAAGTTCGGGATTTGCGGCTTGTCATGCTCTGCTCCCCTGAGCTGGGACCACGAGCTGAGGACTGCGATGGCCTGTGTCTCTCTTTCTGCTGTCATGTGGCAAGTGCTTCCTCTCTGGGGCTAATGGATGCCCTGAAATCGCCCGCACGGACGTGGGGGTATGCAGACGAACGCATTTTGGGGAGAGAAAGTCCTGGCTGTCATTGCTTTCTCCAAGGCCCCTTAAAGTTTAGGGACCCAGGTTGAGCACACCAAGCTGAACTAAGAAGATGAGGGATAGTTTCCTTATCAGTAAAACCAGAAGTTCGGGCGATCTCTAGCAGCATCCAGCATTCGGTACCCTAAATAATAACGCACAATGTGTTTCATGCACACGATCTCATGTATTCTTTCCAAAAGCCCCGTGAGAATGTCTCCTCCTTTTTTTTTTTTTTAGGTGATAAAGCCAAGGTGATGAGGTTTGCTGACTTGCTCAAGGTAAGTGGCAGAGCGTGCCCGAAATTCGACTGCTGGCTGAGACATTTCAGGGCTTCCCTGTACTGCCCAGCAGGGTCTCCCAGAGGGAGGTCCCTAGGGTTCTCCCACCGCCAGTTGGGGCCAAGGCAAGTGAAGAGCAGGGAGCAGAGGAAGAGGCGGTGGAGGAGGAGGTCCTGCTCAGGTGGAAACCCTCAGCTCCTTCCAGCAAATCCAGGAGGCCTCCTGGAGAAGGCGGCGTTTGGGGAGCTCTCGCTGGGCTGTGCAGGGGGAGAGGGAATACTTCCCAGGGAGCCAAAAGCATCCTTTCTGGGGGGTTCGCAGGTATTTACAGCCTCCTCAGGTGACTGGAATGCAGGTGTGTGCTCACTATCGGACTTTGGGCCTACTGCAGGCCTCTGGCTGGAGAGACTTTTTGGAATGTGCCCCGTGCCTTCCAGGGCCACCTTTGGCCTCACCTGCTATTTACCCTCCTCTTCCTCCCCTTCGGCCCCCACCCCCCATCCCTTGACAGCCTGAACCAGTGCCAGGAAATTGTTGGTCAAAGGTGAGGTCACCAAGAACGTGGAGAAAAAAACAGGCCCTCATTAACGTTGTTTACCTGCCAGTACCTGCGGCCTTATAAGGTTCCTTGGCCCTTTCTCATTATCTGAGCCTCCTGCTCCCTTAGAAGCTCAGATCCGCTGGGCAGATTTTGGTGGGGATTTCAATATTGACACTCCCAAGGGGCTCCCACTCCTCCAGTTTCTGGTCCATGGTCCATACATCTATTAGGTCACATCTCAGACCGCGCAGTCACCAGAGTTTATTTATTTTTATTTGTTTGTAAGTATGTGGGAAGAGTTATTTAGAACATTTCCTTTCTTTTTCAGTTTCTTTAAAAAAAATCTTTATCGTTGGAAGTATTACATATGTCCCCCCTTTCCCCCATCGACCCCTTCTTGCTGAAACCCTCCCCCCCGCACCCCGCCCATCACCTGAGCTTAGATGTTGGCTATGAGCTTCTCAAAGGCAGGACTGTATTTGTTTACCATTGTGTTTTTATTTTTTTTAATTTTTATTTTTTTATTTACCAGTGTATTCTCAGGGCCTGGCCTTAACAATGTCTGTTTCAATGGACGGTTAAATGGATGAATGGAACTATAGTTCAGAATTTTAAAAGGAGACATACATAATACTCTTTGCAATACTTTAAGCAATAAAACAAAATTAAAAAAAAAGAATTTACCTCTTTTAGGATTCCCTCTAGGATAGCTTCTACCTGTTCTTATCACCCTCCCATCCCTGCATTTGGTCTGTCAGTCTCTCCTGATTTCCCCTTGCTGCTGCTCTCAGGTTATTTCAGATGGGTATGTTCAGCCACGGTGAACTCTGCCAAGTCAGAGGCCATGCCCTCTAATCCTCCCTGTGGCCCTCTGACGCCCACCGCAAACGCCGTGCACACAGCAGGCCCCCAGTCGGGACTCACCAACCAACTGGCCTGTGGGATCTGGGCCAAAGCAGGGCCAGGAAGGTCAGATTATTTCTCAGCTTCTTGGTGAAAGAGCTTGGGTCTGTCCCGGCCCAACCCGCACGTCATCACTCGGACCTGTGTACACCGCTGATATTGTAAAGCCGTCAACATTCATTCATTTATTCAGTCAGAAGCTGTTTGCCCAGGCCTTGGCGTGCCAGGCACTGTGCATGTCTTGGCTCTCAGAGTCAGTGAGGTTTGGTGACTTGCCCACGGCCACACAGCCGGTGAGTGGCAGAGTGGGCCCAGAACCCGGCTGCTGGCTGAGGCATTTAGGGGCTTCCCTCGTGCTGCCCAGCAGGGGCCCTAAGGTTCTCCCCACAGCCAGTCTGGGCCAAGGCCAGTGAAGAGAAGGGGAAGAGGAAGAGGAAGAGGTGGTGGGAGGAAGAGGTTCCTGGCCTCAAGGAGGTGCAGGCCACTGAGGGAGGTGGGCTATTTACCAGAGACGTCCTCAGCGCTGGAGCCAAATGTTGGGACGCCAGTGAATGCTTCCCCAAGAAGCTGGCCCCTGCGGCCCTGGAAAGATTCTCACACAGCCATTCATGGTGGAAGCCGCTTAAGAGAGCTTTGCCCATCTCTGTTAGCCCAAGACCTGCCTGTGACCCCACGGGCTGCAGAGCCACAGGGCAATGACAGGGTCCGTCCCAGCAGGCAGGCGTGCTAGGCTCAGAGAAGGGCAGAGACCCGCCCCCCCCCCTCCCCGAGGCCCCGCAGTAACTCTGGGCAGGGTGCTGGGCACGGGGGGAGGTCCTTACCAGGGTTCCCCTTCTTGCACAATGACAGGTGGCATTGAAAGGATGGCCCGGGCTAAGACACCTGCTGGGAGGAGGTGGGGTCTGAAAGAAGCCTCACAGCCCGGGCAGAAGGATGCTCGTGTGAGAGACCGTGCCTCCTGCAGACCTGTGTGCACAGCAGAGCCCATCAGTCACGGGCAGGGCAAGCCTATCGGAGGCAGAGAGCGGGAAGAAGGCTGTCCGCGCTGGACTTCCAACCCATGGCCCTGCCTGGCAGTCTCCCACACGGCTCCCAGGCCTTGTTTTCCCCAGCAGCTCAGGGTGCAAAGTCCAATGGGGTGATTTTGTCATCTCTTCCCAGGGCAGCCTTAAAGGGCCAGCGCCTCCTCCTGGGATTAATGATTACCCGTTGGGTTGCCCACATAGACCCAGATGCCAGTGTGTGTGAGGATGGGTGGGAGGTGGCGTCAGAGGGGTGGCCGGGCTGGGACTGGAAAGGGACCTGAGGAGGCCAGCGGCTCCCTTGAATCTACCCTCTCAGGGGCTGCATCCTCTTCTGGCCGGCTGGCCTCGGGCCGTGAGGACGGACCAGTGGCTTTAAGGGCAAACAGCCCAGGGAACTTGTGAGCCCAAAAGGGAGGGTAAAGTCCAGGCTGCTGCCCCCAGCTCTGACAGGAGAGCAGTTTGGGAGACAAAAAAACATGCCAGGCTCAGGTTAGGACTCCCACGGTAGGGGTGTCTGTGGGGGAGGGGAGAGGGTCTCCCAGCCAAATGAGAGGGAGGAGCATGTCTGGGGACCTCAGGCCGTCATGACTTGGTTAGGGTAGCCCCTGGCGCCCTTCCCTCAAGCCCCTGACACACTCATGTCCCACAGACTTGGAAGGTGCCCTCGAGTCACCCAAACCTCCAGTCCTTCTTCTCTCCATCTCTGTTCCACCTCCCTCCCCCAGCCGTGTAGAGCAGAGTAATAAGTAATAATAATGATAACAAGAGTCACTTTTTGTTGGGCCCTGGGCACAGTATATAGATTTACTTGTGCTCCTTACAAAAGCCCTGGAGAAGGGTACAGATTTCACCTCCATTTTTACCAGCGTGGAGAAGGAAGCCCTGAGAGCGTATGCAACCACTGACCATCCTACACAGAGCAAGGGCCAGAGCGGGACTCACCCCCCGCCCCCTCCCCCGCCAGCCTGTGTTGCATCCAAGTTCTGTGTTTTTTGCTATTGCGGGTGATGGGCTGTAACCCTGCTATTTCCCCGGCAGACGGGCTCAGCCAGGCCTCCAAGAGACTCTGAGATTTACCCACCCAGCCTCTTCTCTCCCTCTCCCCCACTCCATGAGAATCCCGTCATCCTGAGCGCGGCCAGGCTGGATTCCTCTCACCATCTTGGGCTCTGTGGATGCAAGTGCCTGTGGCCGCAAGTGCCTGTGGCCTTCCTGCAGCCCAGGGGACAGGGGGAGGGGCGCGGGGGGGGGGTGTCTTGCTGGGTAGGACCGGCCAGGAGGAGGTAGAGCAGGGGTCCTCAAACTTTTTAAACAGGGGGCCAGTTCACTGTCCCGCAGACCGTTGGGGGGCCGGACTATAGTTTTAAAAAAAACTATGAACAAATTCCTATGCACACCGCACATATCTTATTTTGAAGTAAAAAAACAAAACGGGAACAAATACAATATTTGTATTTGCATGTGGCCCGCGGGCCGTCGTTTGAGGACCCCTGAGGTAGAGGGATGGACAAGATGATGGGAGCTGTGGAAAGAGTTGGCCCTACTTCTGGGAAGACGTTATTTCAAGCTCGCCTTCCCTTCCTGCTCAATTCACAGAGCGCTCATGAACACCTTTCTTGACTCAGGGGTTTAAATCCTTTCGCCAGATTCCTGCCTGTGGCTTTCAGCTGTTGTCATCTGTCTCGAATGCCACGCGCTGTCGGTTTATCCTTCCCCAAGCCCTTCGCACACACGGTTTCCTGTGGGATCGGCAGGGCAGATTTTATGAATCCCGCTGGACAGATGAGGAGCCTGAGCCCTCAAGCCGGGAAGCGACACATCCAGGACCCAGCGGGGCTTGGTGGCAGAGGCCCTCTCCGCTCTCACCCACCCTCAGCTCTTCCTGCTGCTCCTTTCTCTGTCGCCTCTGCCCTGCCCCTGCCCCAGTGGAACGGTCTCACCTCAGCCTGGCTGGCTTTGGAGTTACACTTTGTCCCTGGTCTTTCACTTAACTTTGTTTATTGTGGTAAAATACATGTTACATAAAATTTACGATCTTCACCACTTTGAAGCGTACAGTGCAGTGGTATAAAGTACAGTCAGTCTTACATAACTGCCATCACCATCCGTCTTAGAAACTTTTTATCTTGTCCAGTTGAAACTCGGTACCAATTAAACAACAGCTCTTCGTTACTCCTCCCTCCTCCCCCCGCCCCCTCCCACCCGGAGCCTGACAGCCACCCTTCTACTTTATCTCTACTCTACATACCTCATCTCGTAAATGGGATCATGCAGTATTTGTCATTATGTGACTGGCTTATTTCACTCGGCATAATGTCTTCAAGGATCTACATTGTAGTATATTGTGGAATTTCCTTCCTTCTTAAAACTTATTTATTGATTTTGAGAGAGAGAGAGATGGATGTCGATTTGTTGTTCCACTCATTTATGCATTGATTGGTTGATTCTTTTTTGGGGGGGGGGCGGGGGTCCTGGATTTTATTTGTTTTAATTTTTTAAAATATATTTTATTGATTTTTTACAGAGAGGAAGGGAGAGGGATAGAGAGTTAGAAACATCGATGAGAGAGAAACATCAATCAGCTGCCTCCAGCACACTCCCCACTGGGGATATGCCCGCAACCCAGGTACATGCCCTTGACCGGAATTGAAACTGGAACCCTTGAGTCTGCAGGCTGATGCTCTGTCCACTGAGCCAAATGGGTTAGGGCTATTTTAATTTTTTTAAACGTTTATTGTTGAAAATATTAAATGGATCCTCTTCCCCGCCTCCCCCCGCCCCAAACCTCTTCCAGCCTGCTCTCCATTGGTTGATTCTTGTCTATGCCCTGACCAGGGATTGAACCCACAACGCTGTTGCAGCAAGACCACCCTCTAACAAACTGAATTACCCGGCCAGGGATGACTTTCCTTCCTTTTAAAGGCTGAATGATATTCCATTGTATGGATGTATTACAGTTTGCTTATCCATCCGTTTGTCAATGGACTCTTGGGTGGCTTCCTCGCGTAGCTAGCTATTGTGAATGACGTACTGTGAACGTGGGTGCACAGATCTCTCTTCAAGGCCCTGTTGGAATTCTTTGGGCTACATACCCAGAAGTAGACTTGCTGGATCATATGGTAGTTCTGTTTTTAATTTTTGAGGAATTGCCTGACTGTTTTCCAGAGCAGCCACACCATTTTACATTCCTATCAGCAGTGCACAAGGATTCCAACTTCTCCATATCCTTGTCAGCACTTGTGATTTTCTGTGTTTTTTTCTTTTTCTTTTTTGGATAGCAGCATTTGTAATAGGTGTGAGGTGGTATCTTTGAGTAATTTTGATTTGCATTTCCCTAGTGATTAGTGATGTTAAGCACCATTTCATGCGCTTATCGGTCATTGGTATATCTTCCTTGGAGAAATATCTATTTAAGTCCTTTGCCCATTTTTGAAAAAAGTTTTTAATCCTCTCCCAAGGATATTTTTCCATTGAGTTTTAGAGAGAGTGGAAGGGATGGGGAGAGATAGAAAGAAACATCGATGTGAGAGAGACACATTGATTGGTTGCCTCCTGCATGAACCCTGAACAGGGCTGGGGATTAAGCCTGCAACCAAGGCACCTGCCCTAGACCGGAATCAAACCTGGGACCCTAATATCTGCGGGCAGATGCTCTATCCACTGAGCCAAACCAGCTAGGGCCTTTTTAATTTTATTGTTGAGTTTTAGGAGTTCTCTACATATTCTAGATATTAATCCCTTATCAGATATATGACATAAATATTATCTTTATCTAGTGGGTTGCCTTTTAACTCTGTTGATAGTGTCTTTTAAAAAAATCCTTACTATTTAAAAACATTTCATTAATATTATTGGAATACATTGACTAATAGGATTATATTGGTTTCAAATATACAATTCTATAATACATAATCTCTATATTGCACTGTGTGTTCACTCCCAAAAGTCTAGTCTCCTTTCATCACCATCTATTAAGCCCCCCTTCCCCTCCCCTGCCTCCCCCCTTTCCCTGTGTTAATCACCATACTATTATCTGTGTCTATAAGTTTTTGTTTGTTGCTTTTTGTTTTATATCCCACATGAGTGAAATCATATAGTTCTTGACTTTTTCCATCTGGTTTATTCCTCTTAGCGTGATATTCTCTTAGCAAGATCCATCCATGCTGTCATAAATGACAGTGTTTCATCTTTTCCTATGGCTGAGTAGTACCCCATTGCATATCTACCACATCTTCATCCAATCATCTGTCAAAGAACAGAGGTGCACGAAGGATTTAAAATGCTCATGAATGCCCATAGTTCTTGGTGCTGTCACTGGCTCTTTCATCTGGGCTCCAGGGTCATCTACCTAATGGTGCCTCTTGACCTGTCTCCAAGCATTGGTGGCCTGCTTACCTGGCTGACAGAGGGAATTCCCTGGAAGCCAGGCTCTGGCCCAGCTTAGGTTTGCACTCACTCCCAGCACCACACAGGGCCTGGCATGCAGCAGGTGCGTAGGGTGTGTTTGGTGAATGGGTGCAGATGACCTCAGTGGATAACAGATGATTCCGGCTGGGAGTGGGGTGGTAGGAGAGATGAGGAGCTCCCAGCCATGGAGAATGGCTTGGAGACAGCCTGCCACTGCCATACAGGGTGGGGAGAGTAAGATAGCAAGGAGCCAGAGTGCCCAGTTCAAATCCTCTCTTGGCTGGGCAGCCTTGGGCAAGTTGCTTAACCTTTCCATGCCTGACTTTCTTTGCCATCTGTGAAATGGGAGTAATAATGGCATCTAGCTTAGAAGGTTGGTTATGAATATCAAATGGCTCATTAAACCCTGAGACAGGGCTTAGCATATAATAAACATCATTCAAGTGCTGGCTGTGGTGACTTCATTATCGTCTCAGCTCTTTGAGGACGGAGAACACATTCCCTACACCTTTGTGGCCCCAGCACCTACATCAGAATTGGCACTTAGCGGACATTTGTTCACTGAATTAGATGGTCTTTTGTCAGCCAGGCAGTCCTTCCTGACTCTGTCCCTAGTGTTTCCTGCTGCAGCTTTCTGACATGTTTAGTCCTGTTCTCCATCATCCTGCTGCACAGTGGGGTCTTGTTCCCCCTTCCTCCCCTTCCCCCCTCCCAGCTAAGGGCCTCTAAACTGCTGGTTCTTGGCTCTTCATAAAGGGCCAGGGCTGGGCTGGGACAGGGGCTAGGTGGGCTGGGGTGGTACTTCAGGGGGGTAGGAGCTGGGCGAGGGCTGCCACTCTTCATTTTCTTCCTCCTCTGTGTCTCCCTGCCTCAAACCACAGAATCATGGACTCTCAGGGTGTTCTCCTGCCACCGAAGGGCCTGGATCAAGCTGTGCCTGTTCTCCTTACAGCTTGCTGGCTGCCTGGCTCTCCCTGGGAACCGGGGGATCAGAGAGAAGAGAAAGCCCTTAAGCATTCTGGAACAGTGCTGCCTCGTCTCCTTTGAGAGCCTCTCTGATGCGACTTTTGATTCTCTCCTTGGCACCCAGAGGCACCCAGGTGCCAAGTCCTGGAGTGAGGGTGGAGGGACATTCCTGATTCTTCCCTGGGCCCAGTGGCAATGGGCAGGCTCCTCCGAGGACTGCCCTACTGCCCTCCATTCATGGGACACTGCTGCCACTGCCAGCTGTGTCCCAGCAGTGCCATGGCAACACGGACCTGGGCAGTCAGCTGTGCCCTCTGCCCAGGGGTCAAGCCTCCTGGATCCCTGATGTCTCCAGTCCCATGACGTCACCTCAGATCCTGTGACTTGCCCTGCCCCACTTAAGAGCAAGCTTGTCAGAAGACTTTGACCTGCCCTCAGATGCTCCTGGGCAGAGCGTTAGACCAATCAGCTGCCCGTGAATGGTGGGAAGGCTTGGAGGCTGGCTTGGGGCCGGGGGTGGGGGTACCACTTTGCCCTGCATGGCTGGCTCTGGACCTAAGAGCAATGAGTCACACCACCGTCCAGGCAGTGGCGAGGAGAGAGGGCAGGCATGGGACTGGGTATGTGTGGGTGTGGAGGGGCGGGGAGTCTGGGACCGCACCTCAGATGTTCCCATCTTCTGAGAAGCCCAGTAGCTGTTCTGCATCTCCGTGCATGTGTCGGAGTGTGTGGTTTGTGAGTGTGAATTCAGGGATGTGAGGATGGGCATTACATGAAGTGGGGCCGTGTGTGTGCTCATGTGTGTCCGTGTGCGGTGAGTGGTGGTCTGTGTTGGTGATAGCTGGGCCCTGAGTGTGATGCTGGGCTTCGGGGCTGAGTAAAGGTCAGAGTAGAGAATGACCACAAAATTACAAGGCACCTTTAATTTGACCTTAGCCTCTGTTAGGGGTCAGGTGGCTGGGTAGCTGTTGAAAGTGTGTGTGTGTGTGGGGGGGCGATTTAGGGCCTCCTGTTGCCACCCCAGCTGCTGATTATCATCTGAATGACTATCTTGACTGGAGGACCATGCCAGAATCACACTTTCAAAATTACACAAACAGAAACAACACAGTAGAACTAAATTTTAACAGTCATTGTTACATGCCTATATGCATATACACGAATATGTCACATTTTATATTATATATTTGATATGTATCAGAATAAATGCATTTGATATATTGTTGAATCGTAATGTTCTTAAACAATTAAAACTGTCAGTTTTTTCTAATGTTTATTTCTTCTGATAATAAAATGAATCATTTTGATCAGATGCCCTCATTACCACCATCAGAATATAAGATTTATTTAATAGTTTATTATCATTTTCCCCCACTAGAATATAATCTTTAAGAGGGCAGGGATTTTGTCTGTCTTGCTGTCTTGCTCACTGTTGTCTCTCCAGCACATAGAATAGTGCCTGGTATGTAGAAGGTGCAAAATATATATATACCAGTGCCTGGTATGTAGAAGGTGCAATATATATATATGAATGACAGGTGGCTGGTGCAGCTGAAGTGCTCGTGTGCGTGTGAGTGTGTGTGTGTGTGTGTGTGTGTGCGTGCACAGGCAGTATGCAGGGCTTTCTCGGCCATTGGAAGGAGTTTGAAAAGTTGTTTAAAGGGTTTCAAGCAAAGGACTGACATGATCAGATCTGTGGCTTTAAAACATCCCTCTCGGTGCTGGAGGAGGCTGGCCTGTCGGGTGGGTGCAGAGTGAAAGCTGCATGGCCAGGCAGGGGAACCTGGTGCCAGCTCCAGGGGCCGATGGTGGCGGCTCCGGCCGGGGTGGGGGTGAAGGGTGGCTGAGGGAATCTGGCTCCCAGGACAGGCTCAGGAGGTTTCAGCAGCAGAGGGATGTGGCAGGTTGCACTAATAGGCGGGATCGATGGAGTGGGCGGGAGGGAGAGAGGGAAGGTGGGAGAGCTTCTCAGATCCCTGGCTGGCTGAGCTGGTTGCTGAACGGAGAGCGTACTGTGTCCTGGGGGCTTTGCTAACCACGTCACTCTCCCAGGTAATCTTCACCGTCCACGAGGAAACATAGGCTCAGGGTGAAGAGACCTCTGCTGTGGGCTTTACACCTGGTGCAGCGATGCCCTCCGATCCGATACCATCCAGGCTGGCAGCTGGCTGGGTAGAACGGGGATCATGAAATCACGAGGCCTACACACTGTAAACATACCTTTCAAGAGAGACCTCCGGCTGAGCTAACGTTGGCCTGCCTTCTGAGGTACGGCTGAGGCCTTTCCGCGGGCACAGGCCCTCCTGAGCCCGGGATGGTCTTTCTTGCATAAGCCACCCCGTGACACTCTGTCTTTTTTGGGTTCTAGTTTTGGTTTATTTCATATCTTTTAAGAACCAAGCAAGCACAGGAGTCTTCCAGACTCTTAGACCCGCCCCCTCCGTGCCCCCCTCACCCGCCCCCCCCACCTGGCCCCCCAACCTGGCCCGCCAGCACCAGTCTGTCTCTTTAACATCTAACTGAATGGCAATTCTTCCCGGCAGTTTCTATTTCCAAACTCTCCCAAAGCATTCAACTTGGATTTTTAAGAAAAACCCTTTCTTTTCAGTCCTATTTCATTGTTTTGTGTTACAGTTAATTAAATTGCGTGAATACAAAACGTGAAACTGGCAAGCAGGTTTGGGGACAAACACAATGGTTCGTGGGACACATGCGGTCCGCTGGTGGGAACAGAAGTGGGCGGACGTTGGAGAGCCCTGGGGCTGGCTGCGGCCTCCGCAGGGTGGGCCCTGGGCTGCGGGCTTCCCGGCTTCACCGAGGCAGCGAGGGTTATCGGGTGAGGCCCTAGGCCAGGTCGGTCACCCGTCACCGGATGAGAATGTGGGCAAAGGGGAGAGCTGCCCTGGGTGACACTCTCTGTTACTTTTTACCAGGAGACGAATTCCATGTTTGGTATTTAGCACACATATTTGGAGCCCCCAGGAATCAATATGAAATGCTGTCTGTCGCTTAGGTATTCAGCTTTGACGACGTTTAACCGGTATACTCTGCACCGTGAGCAACGGGGCCTATTAAAAGCGAGCTGGGTGGGGAAGGCAGTGTGGTAGGGAGTGGCCGGCGTAGTGCCCTCTTTGTTAAGTGTCTGTACTTGGCTGGGCTGGGATCCACCCTGAAGGTCACGTTTCTGCCTCTACTCTAAAGAGAGTAAAGGCGAGGTTCCCGCGGCCGTAGGAATCTGGACCCAGACGCTGCCCAGAAGGAGGGACTGACCAGTTGAGGCTCACAGGGTGGGGGTCCTGCCTTCCAGACATGGAGGCAGCAGGAGCACAGGGATGGTGCTTCTCTCTCTCTCTCTCTCTCTCTCTCTCTCTCTCTCTCTCTCTTTTGAGAGAGAGAAACATCGATGTGAGAGAGATACATGAATCGGTTGCCTCCCCCAACCGGGGATTGAACACATACCCTAGGCATGTGCCCCGACCAGGAATTGGCCTTCAGGTGCACAGGATGATGCTCCAACTAACTGAGCCACACTGGCCAGGGTTGGTACTTTCTTGATGCACACTGTTCACCTGGCTCCGGGTGGGACACAGCAGATGGGGACCTCATCTGTGAGGACTTGCTGGGCATCTGACTAGTTCTCTTCTGGTGTTGGGGACCATGCCATCTTCCAGAGGGTTGAGGGAAGGGAATGGAGGAGGGAGGATTGGTTGGCAGAGTGGATTGGCAGGATGGCAGTGAGAGTGGAAACCAGGCATAAAAGTGGACCTGCCCCTTATTCGCAGTAGCTGGGGGAGGGAAGTTGGTGCAGTTTGGTTAACCATCACTTACCGAGTCACTGTGCTAGGCTCTGCAAACACCAGGAGGAACTGGACAGCATTCCTGCCCTCAGGGAGCATACCATCTACTCTTGAAGACAAACTCCAACAAGAACATTCTCATGCAATACGCTCTGTCAGTTTAGAATGCATTTGGCCTCCAGTAACAGACGACCCAATGAGCAGTGGCTTGAGCAATGAAGATGGTTATCAATCTCACAAGCAGAAAGTCTGGAGTCAGGTGGCTCCAGGTTGGTGAAAGGACTCAGTGATGTTACTGAAAACCCAAGCTTTTAAAAATCCTGCTACTCTGCCATCCTCAAGATGTTAACTCTTGGTCCACATGCTTGTTACCTTACGGTTGCAAGTTGGTGGCTATGGTACGCCCTACAGTTATACTCAGGGCAGAAAAGAAAAAGGCCAAGAAGAAAATGGGGCTGTATTTTTATCTTCTGTCTCCCAGAAGCCTCCTCAGAAAACGACCTCTGGAGTGTCCTTGGCCAGAAATGAGAGGGATGCTGCAAGGGAGGCGGGAAGGTGAGGGTCAGGTGGCTGGGAGCAGGTGAACCTTGACTTATCCCCTGGGCCTGGTTACATTACCACCTGAGGGGAGAAATGGCTGTTAGGTAGAGTGCCATGTGTGGTAGGGAGCTAGATTAGGCTCAGGATGCAAAGAGAAACCAGGGGAGCAGAGTTAGCCCTACCTGAGGGGTCAGGGAAGGTTTCCTCAAAAAGGTGACTCCTAAGTGAGGTCATTGACATCCCATCAAGAAGAGTTAAAAGGTCATGCTGGCCAGAAGGAAAAGCAGGAGCAGAAGCACAGAGGTGTTAAATAAGACAGTGTGACCAGGGAAGTGAGCATGGTTAAATATTTAGTTAAAGGATGAAGTTAGAGAGTGAGGCGGGGGGGGGGGGGGGAGGGGGGCGGCGGGTGGTGCAGGTGGAGAGGTGACAAGAAACCTGGAGAGGTCATGGGCTTTGCAAGGCGTCCCACAACCTTGGATTGTATCCTGAAGGGTCTTGAATAACATTCAGCAGTTGGAGGGCATGGCTAACGGTGCATTTTAGAAGGATTGCTCAGTGCTGGTGCAGAGAATGAATGGGAGAGGCTGGAAGCAGCTCAGACTGGAGCAAGGGGGTTCTTTCAACCATCCAGCAGAGAGCCGAGGGCCTGTCCAAAGCCAGCCAGCGAATATTTCAGCGACAAGGGAGACAGGATTCCATGGCACGAGTCTCTGGGAGGGAACGATGTCTCAAGAGGGCTGGGAAGCTCCCCAAATGTACATTAGACGGTGCAATCACACGCAGGGTAGTCTGTGTCCCTGTGATGAAGAAAGAGGGGAGGTGGCCCAGGAAATGAGTGGGCGGCCTGGGAGCTCTTTGCCAGATCGCCGTTTTAGGAAAGATTGAACATTGAAGGGAAGGGCAAGGAGGAGACAGGGCTACGGCCTGTAGAGATGGTGTCTGGGAGACTAAGATAGGCAGAACCTTTTGAAAGATGCTAGAGGCAACCCAAGCTCGTTTAGGCAGGGTCAGAGCCTGTGGAGACCGAGGGGGTAGCCGCTGTGGTGGGTCTGACGGCATTGCCCTGGTGGAGAAAGGGTGGCCCCTGGGGCTGTATTGCTGCCCCTTTCCAGAGACGTGGAGACGGGCCTTTGCACCCAGGGGAGGGCCACAGTGGGAAAGAGAAGCGGGTAAGGGAGTGGGGGGAGGGGGGCTGGAGGCAGGAGGAGCCCCTTCCCACCAGCTGCTCCTGGTGTCTGCAGGGGCCTCTCCCCACAGGAAGCTTGTGAACAAGACTGCCAGGTCCACTGGGTCCCCCCTGAGGAAGCTCGCAGCATGGGGCCTTCGTAAAGGAAAAATGTGCTTCTTAGTTTCAAAAGGAGGGCTGTCCTGGCCAGGATCTTCGCAGATTGTGAAAGGACTAGACGGAAGAGGGGTCACCAGGAGCCAGTATGGGCTCACCCTGACTAGTGTGTCAGGACAGTGAAAAGCAAGAACATTGAGAAATAGATAAGAAACACCCATGGAATAAAATTCCAAAGTACTAAAGGTTATACAGGGAGAAGTCTCCCTCTCAGCCCTGACCCCTAGCCTCTCAGTTTTTCTCCTCAAAGGCAACCAGTCACCACTGCTTAGTCACGTAATCTGTCTGTCTCCCTCCCTCCCTCCCCTTTAGAAAAGGGCAATTTGTAGCATATTTCACTTGCTTTTTTAAAAATACATTTTTATTGATTTCAGAGAGGAAGGGAGAGGGAGAGAGAGATAGAAACATCAATGATAAGAGAAAATCATTGATCGGCTGCCTCCTGCACGCCCCCTACTGGGGATTGAGCCCGAAACCCAGGCATGTACCCTGACCAGGAATCAAACTGTGACCCCCTGGTTCATAGGTTGATGCTCAACTACTGAGCCACACCAGCCAGGCTCACTTGCCTTTTTTACAATCTGACTTTCTTTCCCTCTAACAATATATATTGGAAATTTTTACACGACAGGGCACATGGAGCTGCCTCACTCTTTAACGTCCTTGGAGCACAATGGTACTGCCGCCCCGCCATTTACCCAATCAGCCCCACACTGTCTTCAGCCCTCTCTTATCCACATTCCCATCATGAATAACCTTGCATGCATATTTCTTCCTGCATGTTTGATATATGTGATATATATGTGTTTCTATAGGATACTCAGAGGTAGAATTGTTGAGCCAAAGGACAGATGCATGCTTAATTTTGATAGATATCATCAAATATCTTAGAAGTTGTGCCCACTTTTGTTCTCATCTTCAATGTCTGTTTCCCTATATTTGGGCTAGCAGCATGTTTTCTAACTTTCAGGTCTTACTGGTGCTGGGTGATCCGATAGAAGAAAACCCTCGTGTTAACATGCATTTCTCTTAGTAAGATTTCTGACGAATGGATTTCTGACTCTGAGGAGGGTTGGAGACTGGCAGATACAGAAATTGTGGGAAGTGTGGGGATTTGACAAAGTTCTTGATAAAGCCTCTCAGGTACTTTCATGGTCAAGATGGAGAAATATAGCTGGGGTCCTGAAGTGGTTTTTATGGCTCGGTTGCTGGGTAAATGGTCACCCGTTCATTTAACAAACATTCATGGAGTGCCTACTATTTGCTAGGCATTCCTCTAGACACTGGGATAATCCATAAACAATACAGAACAACAACAACAACAATTCCTTTGTGGCGCTAAGCTTTATAGGAGGAGGCAGATAACAAATGAAACTAGAATAAATAAGAAAGTTATGTAGGCTATTACAAAGCTAAACCCCAAGAGTATCGTTTTAATGAATCCATACTGGTCTAGAAGAGCACAGCTTCCAGTGGATGCCACGGGCCAGGGCTCCGTCGTTAGCCTGTCTTGCTCACTCAACAAATATTGATTGAACATCTACCATGTGCCTGGTGCTGTTTTAGGAGCTGGGATACAGCTGTGAACAACACAGACAAAAATCCCTGTCCTCCAAGATCGTGTGTCCTAGCGATAGGAGGTGGACAATAACAAAATAAGTATGAAAATATATAATATGTTCGAAAGACAAAAGGTGTTACGAAGAAAAATTAAGTCGGAACGGATGGGGGTTGTGATTCCAAATGGGTGGTTAGGGAAGGCCTCACTGAGAAGGTGACATTTGAGCAGAGACCTGAAGGAGGGAGGGAGGGGCCATGAGGCCAACTGGAAAGGGATGGTAGTTGCAAAGCCCGGGAGCTTTGTCGCTCACTTGGGACGTTGGAGGTTGGAGGAGCGGCAAGGAGGTCAGGAGGCTGGAGCACAGAGAAGGAGCGAGGAAGGAGAGAGGGGAGGGGATGGGGCAGAGAGGGACATAGAACTGGATCACGTGGATCCCGGACCCCTGTGAGCCTTTCAGACTTTCTTCTGAGTGAGGTGGGAACCATTGGAGGGTCTGTGCAGAGGAGGGTTACGATCTAAATTAGGTTTTAATAGCATGATTCTGGCTCCCGTGTTGAGAAAAGGCGGAGGAGTGTGGGGGCTGGGGTAGTGAGGGCAGAGCAGGGCAACTGTAGTAATCCCAAGAGCAAGGGAAAAAGTCATGAGGCTCTTGCAAAATTCCAAGCAAGAAATGATAGTGGCTTGAACCAGATCGGAAGTGACAGAGAAACGGATTCTGATATGTTTTGAAGATCGAGCCAACAGGATTTGCTGACAAATTGGACTTGGGATGTGAGAGAAAGAGAGCAGTGAAGTGAGCGCAGGGCTTTTTGTCTGAGCAGCCGGAAGGATGGAGTTGACAGGACTGTGGGTCCTGAGATGGTGCAGCCAGTGGCTGGGAGTGGGGAGACCAGAGGTCAAGTTTGGAATGCTAAGTCTGAGATGCTCATTAGACATCCAGGTGGAGATGAGAGTGTGCAATGGGCATGTGAGCCTGGGATTCAGAGGAGAGGTCTGGGCTGGAGATTTAAATTTTGGAGTCATCAATTTATAAAGAGTATTTAAAGCCTATCATCTGGATGAGATCACCAAGGGAGTGAATGGAGGGCTGGCCAGGGCCATTCCAACGTTCGAGAGCCGGGAGCTAGGAAGAACCAGCAGAGGAGGCTGAGGAGTGGCCTGGAGGTCGGGGGGGGGGGGGGTGGGGGGCCGGGGAGGAGGAAAACCAGAGGAGTGTGATGGCTTGAAAATCAAGTGAAAAAAGGTTTAGATAAGAGGGGTGACCAACTGTGCTGGGTGGTGCTCAGAGGCCAACTGGGGTGAGGACTGAGGCTTGACCGTAGGAATGACCAGAGCACTTTGCGGGCGAAGTGGGGGTGAAATCCAACCCCCTGAGCTAGGACTGCGAGGGGGGCCTAGACAATACGCTGACCCCACTGGCAGGAAAAGGGAACCACCAGTAAGAGAATCAGGGCCCAGAGGGGCCATGACAGGTGGCCTGGAGGGATACAGTGGAACAGGATGGCATTGGCCAGGCTCTACGTTGGCACCCAAACGCCAGCTGTCTACGTGGGAGGGGCAGAGGGACGTAGTACAGAAGACTTGGAGACTGTTGACAACTCCCGGTGTGTCAGCAATGACTCGTAGTGATTCGAAGAACAAGGTGATTACAGGCTGGGTTAAGGGAGATATCTTATGCAGAACGAGAGAGGTGACTGACCTGCTGGGCAGTGAGCAGCTCAAGGCACCTGCGGGGAACTGGGTTCACTGGGGCGGGGAGGTGGCTGGGACACTGTGTCTGCACAGGGGAGCGGGCCTGGAGACAAGGCTTCCCGAGAAACGGGTAAGGGCCTGGAATGTCAGGCTCGGAAGAGTGGACTTGGGGGGTCCTCCATTCCAGTAGAAACTCTCCTAGGAAGGGCCTGTGTGTCTGAAAATGATGGAATGAGGCAGAGTGTGTGGGAGCTGACAGGCTCTGTGTTAGGACTTTTCCTCCCTCCAGTTTTGTCATTTGTGCGCATTCTAAGCCATTCCTGACCCAGGTGTGTCCCACAGCTTGCTGAATGCCCGACTCTCAAGTCTCAGAGAAGGATGCCTCTTCTTGAGACCACCGGAATGAAACAGGCGACTTCTAATCTGACCATCAGTCAGCGTAGAGGAGGTTCCTACGGCGGCCACGGGCATGGATGACCGGCGTCCACATTGCCACCTCTGTCCCCTCCCAAATGTCTGGGCAGTTGGGCAAAATTAGGAGAGAGTAGAGACCTGGCTCCTGTCCTCAGAGGACCCCCTCTGCTGGCAGGAGGTGGGGCAGCCCCAGGGGCTGGAGCGGGTGGTGTGACTGTATCTTGGGTCCGGAAGGAGAAAGAGGGCACAGCTTCCCATCAGCCTGTCCAGCGGAACTCTCCTGTGAGCCACATGGGCATTTTAAAGTTTTCTACTAAATAGCACCTGAAAAAGTGAAATGAACAGGTGAAATGAATTTAAATGGTATACTGCATATACTTATATATTTATCTAGCCTAATACATACAAATATTATCATCTCAACAGGAAATCGATATATGAGAATTTACTGAGATCATTTACGGGACTTTTCATGCTAAGTCTTCGCCACTGTGTGCGGGACAGTGAGGTCTCAGTTACTCGTCTCACTGCTCCTCCCTGTGCCGGAAGGGGCCAGGGCTGCCCGTGGGTGTGCAGGACTGGACCCCAGCAGTCTGCGGCGTCCTGGTGCCTGCCTGGCTGTGGCAGGGGCTCACGGGACCCTTGGGAGGGGGGGGGACATCTGTTGAGTGTGGTGTTCCCATGCCCCGGCTGCCTCTGGGTGGGCAGGAGGCCCGTGCCATGTGTGCCCACTGTTTTCAGCTACGGTAAACATTAACAGGGCAGTGGGAGCCGGGCCCTCTGGGAGGCCTGGGCTCCCCCGGGGTGGGGGTGGGGGTGGGAGAATGGAGATAATGCTGTGTACCTTAGATAGGGCTTTAAACCTGGCCTCCGGGGCTGCTGGGGCCCGAGCTGCCCGGGGAAACACGGGCTTGACGTCTCTTCCCAGGACCAGGCCGCCTCGCTGGCAGAGCCTCAGAGCCTGCCGACCTCGGCTGTGCCACTGGCCTCTCCATTTCCAGGGGTCTCACCCCACTTCTCAGCCTCCTCCTCACAACCCACCCTCTTGGCTGTGAGAGCTCTTCTCTCCAAATCCTCCTGCCAAGCCCAGCTCAGCCCCAGGAAGGGCAGAGGGAACAGACTGAGGCCACATCATTTCTTCTTTGAAAGAAACCCAAACCAATAGGCCTGAAGGAGCACTGGCTGTATGCTGGGCCCTTACGTAGCCTGCCCCGCCTCCCCCCCAGCCAGCGGGAGAGGGCTGTTAAAGTCACAGAGGGGGGTGCCACAGGTGCTGCACAAACCTGGGCTGGTGCTTGGACTAGTTCTAGCAGCTGGGAATTCCCTCTGGGGAGAGGAAAGCAAGAATGTTGACTTGTATTTGCATAAACAAACCCCAGAAGCCAGTCAGGGACTGCACATGGCAGAGGGGATGGGAGGAGGGAGAGGGTGAGCCTTCTCAAGGTGTATCCTTGTGCACTACCTTGATAGTAGGACCATCTGGACATAGTGTCTAAGTTTGAAAGCGAGTGAGATGACATTTCAACTGTCTATTCTCCGCGCCCCGCCCCACACCCAAACCCCCATAGACAAGAAGTGCTTCTCGGAGTAGATGAGCTTGATGGCCAAGCTGAAATGGTTCCTCATCCAGAGTGTGCGTGGGCTTTATTTTCCATAAAGAGAATCAATTTAAATGACAAAAAGAGGAAAAAGAATTCTTTCTGGCCCTGGTTTGGAAGTGGTTTTCTTTAACTTCTATCCTTACCTCCTAGTCCCTCCCTGTTTCAAAAACTTCCAGTCTGATGATGAAGCCCCAGTCTCAGGGGAGACGACTCTCTTCAGGGGGCTCCAGTTTCAGGGGAGACAGCCCTGTCCTCAGGGGGCCCCCGTCTCAGAGGAAATGCCCCTGTCCTCAGAGAGCCGCAGTCTCAGGGAAGACCGCCCTGCCCCCAGGGAGTCCCCGGGCCCCACCCCTGGGGACCAGGTGAAAGGAGTGGAGGGATTCCTCTGGCTTCTGAAGCACCTACTTCTGCCCTGGGCTGGCTCCCCCTTCTCATCCCAGGAAACCTCTCCAGTTCCCAGCCTGCTCAGAATGTCAACACTTGATTTGTTTCCCCTTAGTGCTTGTCCCTGGTCTCCAGAGGTGTCTGTGTGTCCTTCCTTGCCTCCAGTCTCTCCCAGAGCCAGCTCTGCATGTCCTGAGGGCAGGGGGTGCCTCCTGAGAGCCCTTCCCCCCCCCCAGGCTCTGTGTCCTACCCGCCCCCCCCCCCCCCCATCTGAGGCCTGGGCTGGGCTGGGCTGAGGGTGGGCCAATGTGCTGTCTGTGTGAGCCTTTGGGGGCTGCCCTTTGCCCGAGCAGCATGTGGACACTGAGAGCTGAGGGGAGTGCACGCTGTGAGTCTGATCTGGAGACAGGAGTAAGGATGGGGTCCTGGGTGTTCCCAGAGTTCCAGAGGTCATGACCTTGGGAGGCAAGGGCGAGCAGGGTGAGGCAGGCCATGGCGCACGCAGGCTGCATTTCCTTCTGAGCAGAGGGTGCTGCCCGTGGCAGAACTAGAGGGGCCCATCAGCAGCCTCAGCACCCTTGAGGGGAGGCCAGGCACTGCAGGGACCCTCCACCCCCACCCCGGGTGTGGCACCCCCACTCCATGCCAGCTCACATTCCCTTTTCTTCCTCTGACACACGGGTCCTCAAGGTGTGGCCAGGCCTTGGCTGCTGGAACAGTGTATGGGGATGGAGTGATGGCATCTGGTTGGGAGACTTGGGGTGGCAGTGGAGGGAACCCCTTTTGAATACTCCTCTGTGAGCTCTCCACCCTTCCTGTCTCCCCATCTCCATTCCTGACCTCCTCCAACCTGGCTGTGCAACCCAGAGGAGACCCCAGCTGCCTGCAGAGGCGGACAGGGTCCAGGTGAGACAGCAGCCACCCTGCTGAGTACAGAAACCAAGTCAGATTCCTTGCATTTCAGAGATAGGGAGATCTGAGAGTCATCCGATCTGATGCCCTTATTGGTCAAGTAGAGTAACTGAAGCCACAGGAAAGAGGGCCCAGTGGCTGGAAGCTGGAAGGAATTTGTTGGGGGCGATGTGGGAGAATGTCAGGATTAGGATGAGTGAGGTGGGAAAGGAGAAAGATATCCAATGGGGAGAGGGGCTGCGAATGTTTGCCCAAAGTATGAGGCCTGCAGAAGAGAAAACAAAGTGTTTGGAAATTCTTGGAAGACAAGACCTCAGGTTACCCCAAGGGTCAGGAGTCAGCTTGCTAGGAATGTCCACCATCAGCAGCACCTTGACTCAGCACACTGGCTCTGCAGCTGAGAGAGACCTTGCCTAAGTCATCCCCTCTCAGGGCCTCAGTCTCCCCATTTGGAGAAGGAGGTGGGTACCCAGCCTTCTCTTAGGACCTCCTACCTCCATGTTTCTACGCTCACAGACAGAATGACACAGTATCGTTGAGACGCTTTTCTCTGTTTGGCATTCTTAACTCTCCCTGTGCCTCAGTTTCTGCATCTGTAAAATGGGAATAAAAAATAATACACATCTGACCTAAGGTTATTGTGAAGACTCACAAGTTAATACATGTAAAGCATTTAGTACAGGGCCGGGCACACAGAAAGCTCTTAATCAATGTTACTTATCACTGTCATGATCAGGAATTCGGAGGGTCTGTAGTCAGTTTCATTTTGGATGAACGAGCTGGGACAAGAGCCTCCAGGGGGGCATTTTAAGGTTCCAGGGAGGCACACATCCTCTGCCAGGTGTCACCCACATCCAGGCCTGGGTTTCAGCCTGGGGGCCCAGAGGGAGAGTCAGCCACGCCCCTCCCCCGAGCCGGAGGCACCCAGCCATGAGGGTGGCTGGAGATACGGGAACAGCGAGAGGCATCCTGTGGAGGGCTTTCAAGAGGCCGCCCTGCTCAGAGTCAATATTTGTCCAGCTCTTGGGCTGGCTCTGTCCATCACTGCCTCTGGCCCCTCACATTCCGGCCATTGCACCACTATCTCAGGAACGCGCTTCCATTGACTCGGGGGCCACGCCCGCCATCCGCAGTGGTTTGCCCCGGTCTGCGGCCACTGCCCACCCCTCTGTCCAGGCCCAGGAGGGAAGAGACGCCTGCCAAGTGCAGGCCAGGTGAGGGCACTTGGTCCTGCTCCACCTGCTTCCCCGTGATGAAGCCCCCCCTTGGCAGCTGCAGTCATCGAGGGAGGGGGCGAGACCCCACCAGGTCACCATCAAATAGGTTTTGTTCAGTCACAAATGGTGTCTAGGATCTCGTTTCGAGGGGAAAAGATCCTCGGGGACCCCAGTATTAACTATAATCAGGTTTGATACATGCAGACATACAACTAGGTATGAAACGCCTCTTGTTTTCAGCGTATGCACAACACCAACATCAATTTGCAGCTGAAATACAAAGAAAACAGTTCAAGCAATCCATTTCAAATAGAGGGCATACGCTTTAGTGCGACGGCTCCTGCTGAAACCACATCATCACCTGTGATGTGAACGGTGCAGGGACCACCAGAATACAGGGTTGTTATTTTTTAAGCCCTCACCGGAGGAGATTTTTCAAATGGTGGAAGAGAGGGAGGTGGGGGTGGAGAGAGAGAGAGAGAGAGAGAGAGAGAGAGAGAGAGAGAGAACGTGACTTGAGAGATACACAAGTCCCAGCGTGGGGATTGAACCCGCAACCGAGGTACATGCTCTTGACTGGGAATCAAACCTGCGACCCTTTGGTCAGCAGGCCGATGCTCTAACCACTCAGACTTAGAATGTAATTGTCCAGGGCCAGAATACAGGGTTGTGTTCCTATGAAGGGAGACTGGGCGTGTTGGCTCTTACCCGGACCAATGCCTCTGCTTCCTCCTCCTTGGCCCAGATTGACCCTCACCAGTTCAGGGGCCATGGGGTCCCACTGTTTTCCTGAGGTTATGGCAGAGTGGAAGGAATGGAGGGATTTAACTTGTACGAGCAATGGCCCTGGGGCGTGAGAGTGGTGACTTGGGACAGGATTGGTGACAGCCATGCCTTCTCCTGGTCTGTGACTGTCCGGAGCTCTTGACTTTCACCTGTTACCTCATTTGCTCCTCATTCCATCTTGAGCTTTTCCAACAATGCTACAGTGAGTAATCTCACACAGGCATGTCCTAGGTATATCTGTAGCATCATCCCAAGACCTGGAATTGTTGGCCACAGGGTATATGCGTTTGTAACCTCGGTACATATTGTCGAATTGTTCACTGCCGATGGTAACAATTAAATTTCCACCCCCAAAGGATGAGTGTGACTATTTCCCCACAGCCTGGCCAATAAAGTGTGCTATCAATTTATTATTATAACTTTTTGGATGTTTGCCAATCTGATAGGTGAAAAATGTTATCTTACCGTAGTCCTAATTTGGACATGCTTTTATTTACAAGCTGGGTTGCAACAGATGCAGTGTTCTGCTGTGAAGGATTTTCCAGGGCCAAGCTGTCGGGGCAGGGCCCAGGCTCCTGTCTTATTTGCTTTAACCTGTGGACAGCTGGTCCCGTGCTGAGAGATTTAACTGTAGCAGGACCCACCCAAGTCATCTCCAAATCTGATGGTGCCTGGGAAGGCCGCATGGGCTATCCTTGCCTCTAGCTGCGTGTAGAGCCTTGCGTGTACCAGCGTAGAGTGCTCTCCCGGGACATGGCCAGGCCAGTGGGCGATGTTTCCTGAGGTTTAATGACCTTCACCCAAGTCCATGACTTTCTTCCAGGCTGGTCCTCTGTGGATGGGAGAATCTCACTGGAATCACAGTACCCGTGTCCCCGAGGACCAGAGACCCCGTAGAACAGTGGTTCTCAACCTTCTGGCCCTTTAAATACAGTTCCTCTTGTTGTGACCCAACCATAACATTATTTTCGTTGCTACTTCATAACTGTAATGTTGCTACTGTTATGAATCATCATGTAAATATCTGATATGCAGGATGGTCTTAGGCGACCCCTGTGAAAGGGTCGTTCGACCGCCAAAGGGGCCGCGACCCACAGGTTGAGAACCGCTGCTGTAGGAGGAGACAACAAGGTTAACGTCGTGATTTGTTCCACGTGAATCCTTTCTTGCTCCAGGTGACCACTCTTTCCTGAGACTCATTCCTCAAGCAGAGGCCAGAGGCAGCCTGGCCCGGAACAGGTGGGCCTGGCCTTGCTGGGGCCCGGGAAGCTGAGAGAGGGGCCAGGGTCGGCTCCTTCCTCCATGGAAGCTGCCTGAGTGTTCAAACGCCCGGCTCCTTCCGTCCTTCGGAATTGTCAGTCTTTACCACAGCATCCGGACCCTCGCTGGGGCCCCCGGGCAGCTTAGTGTGAGATTTGTGGCCGAGCACCCCAGAATCTCTAGGCTGGAGAATCTCAGGCAGAAAGCAGCTCAGACTTAGAATATAAAACACCAGAGCTGAAGGGACAGTAGTCAGTTCCTTCATTGCGCAGCTGGGGAAACCGAGTCACAGGTAGGGTGGACACTCACCCAAAGTCTCCCAACTAGCAGGTGGCAGAGCCAGGCTGGGCATGAGGCATCTGGACTCCTAGGCCAGCCCTCTCTGGGCTCAGTCCTCAGGGTGGGGGCTTAGCTTGCTGCCTCAGAACAAACCCACATGCCCCTTCTGGCTGAGCGTGGGTGCCCAGGATGGATGTCGCTGCCGCCACTGCCGCCGCTGCTACCAGCTGGAGGCTGCCAGCCCAAGCAGGACCTGGAGCCCAGGGTGGATGAGAGGACTTGCAGGGCCCACTCCTCATGCCCAGATGTGCTTCCTGCCTGCTTCTAATGGCACCTGATGATCAGCAGAGGGACTGAGAATCCCTGGCTCCCCCCCTGCCTCCCTCCCTATCCAGACATGGGGAGAGGGGGCAGGTGGAGGCACGGGCCTTCCCAGAAGTCAGCCCAATCCCTTTGCCTGTCTTGGGAAAGCTCTTAATGAGGATCGCTCTAAGGCAGTGGTTCTCAACCTGTGGGTCGCGACCCCTTTGGGGGTCGAACGACCCTTTCACAGGGATCACCTAAGACCATCAGAAAACACATATATAATTACATATTGTTTTTGTGATTAATCACTATGCCTTAATTATGTTTAATTTGTAACAATGAAAATACATCCTGTATATCAGATATTTACATTACGATTCATAACAGCAGCAAAATTACAGTTATGAAGTAGCAACGAAAATAATTTTATGGTTGGGGGTCACCACCACATGAGGAACTGTATTAAAGGGTCACGGCATTAGGAAGGTTGAGAACCACTGCTCTAAGGGATGGTGACAAGGGGCGGGCTTCTCTGCCCGTGCGAGGACTTCCAGAGAAGTCCCGCCCCCAAGATGCCAAGCCCCAGGTCCAGCTGCCAAGGCTCTGGGCTCCGGGAAAGAGGAACCCGGGAACCAGTCCTGGAAAGGGAAAGCCCCTGGGAGAGGGAACAGATGTGTCACCCAGCGCTTCCTCATTGCCCTCCAGATGGGCCGCCACCTCTCCAGCCTCCTCACCTTTGTTCCCGTCCTTCCTCCTCCTGGGAATTATCTCCACTGCTGTCCGCCTGTCAATGGCCGGCTCAGTGCCCCTCAGAAACCTTCAGCTCCTGCTCCAGCCCAGTGAGCTTTTCCTCTTCGAACGCTCCATGGCCGGGACATAGAAGTTGCTCAATAGACCTTTACTCATTCGACTTGGTCAGGCACCTAGTAGATGTCACTGCCTTTGGCTGGTTCCCCCCTCACGCAAGGATTTTAGCACTAGCAGCAGATCTGGGAAGCGATCCCATGAAGTATTGGGCAGGGAGGGGGAGGTGAGGCAGGGAAAGGAAGGAAGCTCATATAATGTGTGTGATATCCAGCAGGCGACTGCTGTGGGCACCTGGGGCTGGGTCATGCTGGGAGACTGCGTAGACCACTCGCCTCAGTTACCACCCATGGGGCAAGGGTGCTGGGGCATTATCCCCCTCGCCCAGTAGTCACTGGCTGAGGGATCCTGGGGGAGGGGCGGGGTGGTGCCAACTCCCCACCACTCCTGCCCTGCCTTGCACTCAGAGGGCTCACCATGTCCAAACGGAGGTGCTGAGAGGATATGGGTGAGTATGTGGGTGTCTTCGTATGCTGGTATCTGGGGATACAAGAGGAGTAGTGACCCTCTGCCCTGGGGCACTCTCTCGAGGGAGCAAGGGCGAAACACATCATTTCAGTGCAATGAGGGAAATGCCAGAATGGAGGCATCTGTACGGGGCTGTGGGAGCTTAGAGGTGAGACGCTTGGCCAGCCTGAGATTCAGGAACGCTTTCCTGGAGAAGAGCAGAGATCCTGGAAGGATGAGTGGGTGTCAGGGTGGAGAAAAAAGGCAGGGCATTGCACGTAGAGGGGAGAACATGGGCAAAGTCATGATGTGTGGTAGTGGCGCGGGGGGGGGGGGGGGGGGGAGCCCTCCGAGTCTGTGTCAGCTGACGTGGCCGGCTCTGCCACCATCTCTACCTCAGCAGAAGGGTCAGCTCAAGTTCAAACTAATTTTGCGATAGCAACTAATCTTAACATTAACCTGGGAGGACTGGCTGGTGTTGAATTTGCAAACACAAGAAGATTTGCTCATTGAATGAGCTTAGTTGGAAATGCGTCACCCACAGTCTTTAAGCAGTCTCCAAAAGGGGGTGGGCAAGACTGTCCACCCATACTTGGGAAGGCATTGAGACCTTATTTGTATTTATTCCCCCCCCATCCTATTAAAATGTCTATTTTTGTGTATATTTTACAATAATGGACATACTTTATTAGTATGGCAGTACATATAAATTATAAATAAATACATATACATACGTTGGGCACACATCTTAGACTTTTTATTAATAGAGGTGTGGGATCAAAAGAACCTGGAGCCTACTGAAGTGCATGATGGCTGGGGCTGCTTGGGATGTGTCTTGGGAAAATGGCTCAGAAAACCTACTCCTCCCACCAGCCTTTCCACCCACCAGCAAGGCATTCAGTTTGGGCTCTCTGATGGCATCACCGGTCCCTTGTCAATATCACTGTGACCATGGACCCTTTGAGGGCCGGACTTGGGAAGGGGAGAGGTTGTCATCTGTGGCGGCAGAATAGGCACTTCCCTTCTAGGGCCCCCTCACTCACCCAGGGTTTGTGCCCTCTTTGGTGGAAGGCCCCTTGGTTTGGAGCTGTCTCCATGGTAACAAGGCCCAGGCCCTCACTTGCTGTCTCTGTTCCTGGGCCCCCTCCCCTTGGGCCAGAGGTTTCCAGGCCGGGCCCAGGCCCCGTGGGCTCCGGCTTTCTGGTTGACTTACAGTCTCTCCAGCCACACTTCAGCCCCTGCCACCCTGTGTCCCCGCTACATTCAGTCACTAATTACCTTAGTCATCTTTCCATCCGTGCTCGTTGAGCTAATGGGGAAGGCAAATAGAAATCTCAGTAAATGTGGAAATTTCCTGCTGGCGAGGCTGCAGACCATGCCTAGGTTTGGGGGGCTTAGAACTTCCCCTGTGAGGCTGCAGGGATGGACCCCAGTGCTGAACAGCTTCCGTTGTTCAATCAGGAGGTGGTGGGCGGCTTTCCTGGTCGGCCCCCTGTCCCCATACTGGGGGTTCATCTTATCAAGCGTGAACCAAGGCTTGGCTCTGAGTAGGGGGATGGGAGGGGGCATTCCTCAGGCCCGGGCTGTCTCCTGGTGGGACTCCCAGCTCTGGGCCCCGAGGATGCCCAGCTGGCCCAGGGGCTGAATGGGAGGATGAGGCCTGCGTTGCACGTTCTCTCATACCTGTTAATAATTACCCCTGGGGAGGGCCAGGCCCCAGAAGACATTACTAATGAGTCTGCTAAATCGCAGCTGGACCCTTCCCTCCTCACCTGCTGGGAAAACAAGATCTGCCCAAGGAATTATTTAACCCTCTTTGGGCTGGGAGCTCCTTGAAGACTGTCTCCCTGAGCCCTTGGAGCCATCTCCATTGTCATCTCCACCAGACTTCCGTACCTGTGGTCGAATTCGGAGTTTCTGCCTTGAATGGGTCCATCCTCACCCTGGAAGGCTGCTCTGCCTAGTACCGGCTACGCAGAGCTGTCCAATAGAATAGATGCTGGAAATGGCTAGACCTGCACTGCTGAAGACAGCAGCCACTAGCCACATGTGGCTACCGAGCACTCAAACTGGGCATCTGCGTTACTGTATCCGTCAACCCTAATTTAAACTTAATTTAAAATTAAATAGCCACACGTGGCTCGTGGCTACCAGACTTCTCAGCGCAGGTCTGTAAAGTTTCATGAGGGGCAACAGGAATGGGTGGAAAGCACATTGATGCCAAACAACCCTCGGAAGTGTCGTGCCATTGGCCAGAGTCCGTGTCCTCACTCTGCAGGGGCCTGAGCTCACTCTCCTTGGAGATGGCTCCGGGGAGGCTGGGTGGGTTTTCTCCCCGATTACCCCCCCCCCCCCCCAGGCAGCCAAGGGGCCTGGAGGAGCCGGGAACCAGCCAGAAAACACTTGTTCTTAATGAGGGTCTCCAGGAGCCGGGCAGCCCTCCCTCCACAGGGCACGGGGCTGTCTCGGCCTGAATGAGGGGGATTTATGGAAAAATCCCCACACAACAGGCAGATTTTCCAAGCCTCATTGGCTTCTCCGGTTTGAGCCTTCTTTAAAGGGGCAGGGGGGGCGCAGTGGAGGAGGTGGGGGCGAGGCTGTGGGAACTCCATCGACGCCTGGCCCCACCCCTTCCCGGGAAGAGGTTCCACTCTCTCTCCTTTTAACAAGGAAAGGGCCCCAACATCCAGCAAAGTCTGACTCAGCCTTGGAGGAGCATCTCGCTTGCATTTTGAAGTTTCCCAGAAACGACCTTCTGTGGTTTTGCTTTCGCTCCCCGAGCCTTGTCACGCACAGGCTGCAGGTTTCCCTGGCGGACGACCCGCTTTCATCCTCTTCAGCCCGACACGTAGGATTTCCTCCCCTTTACAGCTAGGATGACATTTCAGAGTGGCAAGGTCAGGTGCGTGATTTCCCAATAGGAAACCTTGAGGAAAGGGAGAAATCAGTGTGCTGGAGGCGAGAGACCCTAGGAATTCTCAGGCCCATCCACCTCACCCTGTATTCAGAGAGGCCGTGACCTTTCCCCTCACGCCCCCCCACCCCCCAAGTGGGTGGTGACAGCTCGAGCTGGCATGCATACTCCGGCCCAGCGCCTGTCTGTGTACCCACTGCATCTGATGGGCACATACACCCACAGAAATACCCAGGACCCTTCCTGAGGGGAGAGCGATGCTTACGCCAAAGCAATGGGTTTCTAGTGCAGGGGAGGGCGCTCGAACCACCTGAGCCGCACCAGCCAGTGCAGGAAGGGGTCTCTAATGGTGAAATATGACATCTTATTTCTCACACGCTTTTTTTTTTTTGTCCCGAAGCCCCTTCGGGAGAGTTCTCACTCCGTGTGACAGAGAACAGGGGAAGTCTTACGTGTGCCTTTCAGGGTGGCACGGCTGGGAGGAGAGAGACGTGAGGCACCCCAGGCATGAACAGCTGGGCAAAGGCTCCGGGAACCACAAGCGGGCCCCTGGAGGGGCCTTCCCTGTGTGGGGGACAGGAGCCGTCCGTCCTTCGTGAGTAAAGGAGCTAAGCACAGCCAGTCCCCCGGGACGGTGATGTGTCCAAGTCCCGAGGGGTGACTCGCCTGGCGGGGGAACTGGCCGGAGCAGGAGGTGTTTATGGATTCCCCTCTCCTGGGGGCAGCCAGCGCAGCCAAGTTGACGGTTGCTCGGAACTCTATAAACACACTCGGCCAATGTGTGCGTATCTGCGTGTGCGCGTCGGCGAGCGTCCCTGCCAGCTGACCTTCACCCCCCGGATGTGCTGGCCCCGACCTCCCTCACCTGGGGAGGATCTTCAGCTGGTGGCCGTGGGCTCTCTTTGGGGACCTGGTGACACTTTCTGGAGGGGACAGTGAGCCTGGGCAACATGGGACCCCGTGGGCCCTTTAGACTTTCCGGGGAGGCAAGGCCTCAGGGAGGTCCCGGAGAAGGGATGTGGGGAGGGGGAAGGCATCCCCACCCCGACAGCAGGGAGGAGGTGCCTGTGTGACCGTGTGTTTGATCGGACAGGGGGAAGGGTGAGCCTTGGTCGGAGAAGAGAGACGGCGGAAGCTGGAGGATCGGCTGGAGGTTTCTAGCCCTGGGGCAGCTTGACACCTCGCCTACCAGCTAACAGAGGAGCAGTGGAGACCTTCTGGAACACACAGAGGTTTTTTACTGGCGTTGTGACTGGGTTGCCGGAGGTCTCCACATGCGGACTAGCGCCAAAAACGTGTGTGACAGTAGCCAGTGTTAGGGACAGTCTGTGGTCTCGTTTAGGGGTCAGTGGTGGTCAGGGTTAGAGGTCAAGCTGTAGGCAGGGTGGAACGAGCTTATGGTCGAAATAAAGGTCAGTCATGGTTCTGGCTGGCTGTGGGTCAGTGGCCAGGGCGAGGGTCAGATCTGACTGGGAAATGTTTTCTTTGGGTTAAGCTAACAGCTCTGGAAGATGCTGACCTCCTCTCAGAGGCCAGAGCATGTGTCTGAGAACTCCAGAGACTTGGGTTTTAGTCCTGGTTCCGCTAACGTAGGAGCCTGGTGACTGGGAAAGTTGCCTCACTTCTCTGAGCTTCAGTCTTGCCTCTGTAGGAAAGCACAGGCACCTCTTTGATTGCGCTTTGCTTTATGGTGCTTCACAGATACTGTATTTTTTTACAAATTGAATGCAAGACTCAACCACCATTCAAAGATTATGAATTGCTTTATTGCGTGACCTGATTTATTGCGTGGTCTGGAACCAAACCTGCAATATCTCTGAGGTATGCCTGTAACAATACAAGCCTGCTTAGTGCTAGAGCTCTTTGTTACTGCATATCCTATTATGAAATACTAGAAGCCCAGTGCACGGATTCGTGCACTGATGGGGTCCCTCGGCCTGGCCTGTGCCCTCTCGCAATCCGGGACTCCTTGGGGGATGTCAGACTGCCGGTTTCGACCCAATCCCCGCAGGCCAGGCTGAGGGACCCCACCGGTTCACAAATCTGCCCTTCGCTCTGAGATTCATCAGTCTGTTTCATGTTTCTATGCCTGTGCATTGAGCATATGCTGCCTTGGTGGTCAGTGCATGTCATAGCTACTGGTCGAATGGTCAAATGGTCATTCGGTCACTTAGGCTTTTATATATATGTATACTAGAGGCCCGGTGCATGAAAATTCATGCACTGGAGGGAGGGTCCCTCAGCCAGGCCTGCCCCCTCTCACAGTCCGGGAGCCTGCAGGGGCAGGAGGTGACCCGGTGATCAGGGGAAGGTGATGCCCCATCACACCTCTGCTGCTGCCACTGCCGGCAGCGCAAGCCTTGGGCAGCCCTGGTTACCTGAGCCTCGGGCAGCCCTGGGCGGCTGGGGGCTGAGGGGACTGGGGGACTCCAGAGGCAGGCACACAACAAGGCTGAAGGGAGTGGGTGCTGCCATCTTGTGGCTGTGGGCCTGGCCATCTTTGAGGGCGGGGCAGTCAATTAGCATATTCCCTCCTTATTGGCTGTGGGTGCCACCATCTTAGAGGGTGGGGCAGTCAATTAGCATATTCCCTCCTTATTGGCTGTGGGTGCCACCATCTTTGCGACGCTGTGAGGGTCAATTAGCATATTCCCTCTTTATTAGATAGAACTAGTGGATGAGCTAAATAATCATTCACAGCACCACAGCCTATACTCCTTGGCCCAACAGACCTGTAGGAAACTCCTCAGCGGTCAGGGAGTTGGCTGGGCAGAGTGGTTAAAGCAGTGATCCCCAAACGTAGCTGCTGGTTGGAACCATGTGGACACCGAAGCCTAGCTCTCCCTCCAGCCCCTCCCCCACATTCTGAATTAATTGGTATGCAGATGGCCTGAGTACCAGGAGTTTTAAAAGCTCTTCAGGTGATTCTGATGTGCAACCACGTCTGCCAAAAAGCCCATACTAATTACGAACTATAGAGCATGAGTCTTTATGCAGCCAGCTGAGCTGTGGTTAAGACCGCCAAGCTCCATCTCTGTGTGGTCTAAGGGAGACGAGGTGAGAACAGCAAGTTCTCAGGAAGAACTTTCTTACTTAACTTCTCCACACCTCTGTTTCTTCATCTGTAAAATGGGGTTAAAATCAGACTTACCTCATGAGGTTGTTGTGGGATTCAAGCAGAATAAAACACATTGGGAGTCATAGTAATTGGCACCAGCCAACCAAGAGAGGTTGACTCAATGTTGGGGATGTGGGTGGAGAAAAGCAGAGTCCCCGGGATCTCGCCTCAGATCTCTCTTCACCAGGAATTCCTGATGACAGTCTGAAGCCAGGGGGATGGGCAGCATGGCCCCTGGTGCACCGGAATCTCTTGGCCCTGAGTAGGGCCTTTGGGGTATTATCCCTTGTTTTAAGTATTGTCCCCCTAAATACACCCACATTAGTTTGACCATGTGTTTCATTTTGGGTTTCAGAAAATACCATCCCCATTATAACCTGTAGGATGGGTGGGGGATGGGAAGGTGGGACTTCTGCCCCTTCTCGCTCTTTGCAAGGTGGGGTGTTATGGACGTTCTGGAAACTTCAGCTCAGGCTTGGAAGCAATTCCTGGCCAGGCTTCCCGTGTCTTGGCCTCAAGGGAAAGTGGAGTTTCTCCGGTGGCCTGTGTGTCTTTAAGACTTGGAGAAGGAATAGTTGGGGGTGGGGGACCTGCAGGGAAAATTCCAACTAGTAGGTTCCTTTGAAATGGAAGTGACATCTAGTGGTTTGAAAATGAACTGCCAAGCCGGCCCCCCAGGCCCAGGCTATCCCTTGGGGTCCCTTCACTAGCCCTCAGGCCCTCCTCCTCCAGGGCCACACCCCAGCTAGAGGGGCCTACAGCCCCAACAATAGGCTCTCGGTGGGTAAGGTGGCTTTCCTGGTCCCAAACCAGGCGGGAATCCCTACCCAGGCCCAGGCCCGGGCCCCTACCCCGTGCTCAGAGAGGCCAGGCCTGGGCAGGCAGGAGAGGCCCAGAAGTGTGTCCCTTTCCCAGTCCGTCAGGGCCATGGTGTGGGGTCCCCAGGTGAGCTGGGCTCCTTGGCCTCCTGTCCCTTGATTCTGAGGAACGCTGTCCTGGTTCCAGCCCCAGAGAAGTCCTGTGCAGGCCACAGTGCTGAATCATCAAAAACCTGCAGCCGCTGCTGTTATGCAATGGCCCGCCGGCTGCCTGGTGTCAGCTACAGGCCTCAGCCTTGGGGAGCATGGCACCCAGACTTGGGGTGTGTGAAATGCGGGCCTGCAGAGAGCTTTGGCTGTGGAACCAGAAGAGATGGTGGGAGGAGGGAGACAGAAAATCTACTGCTCTTCAAGGTCCTGGACTTGAGGATCCCAAATCTGAGGGAGACACAGCTTTGTTCTCACAAAGATCCCAGGTGCAGTTGGGAGCAGGAAAGACTGATGTACACATGAAACAGACCGATGACCCTTTCAAGCACTAGAAAAATCAGGGCAGGTTGCATAGGACAGCAGAGCCTCAGGGCTTGGGCTGGGAAGGGACAAGTGATAGAGATTAAGTAACAAGTGCTTAGGGGAGGCAATGCCCTTAAAGGTGGCAGGGCGCCCTCTCTGTGAGTTACCCACCCCGTCCTCCCTCCTCCTCGCCCCCCGTCTCTGGCTCACGGGGGTAAGGGACCTCGGTCCCCCTCAGGTACCGAGACCAGTGGCACCAGGGCCTGAGCGGGCCATACAAGGGACTCGGAAGGACTGGGAGGGCTTGCTGCCATTGCCTGGACACCCGGCACACCTCCGTGTCGTCCTCATCCTGTGGGAAAGACCTCCTGGGAGGCTCAGCCCTGTGGCCTGTGCCAACGCTGCCCCTGTCCTGCCCCATCCCCTGAGTGAGACTCGGGTGCGTCTGGCCTTAGCTCTATGGTTCTGGAAGCGTCTCTCCCAGGGATGAGCGTTCAAGATCGGCTTCCTGGAAAAGCCGTGCAGTCGACTCCCTCCTGAGAGATTCGGACACCTAGCACTCCGAGCACTAGGAAATACTTGTCTAACTTAGTCTTGCTGCTTTTCATTTCAGCGAGGTACCATACGGCCGTGGTGGAAAACGTTTCAGGCACGGGAACAATTCGTGAATCTGGGTAAGGGGTCTAGGCACTTCTATCTTACTCTTGCAACTTTTCTGTAAGTTTAAAATTACTTCAAAGCAAAATAAAGATTTAAAAACACATTCCAGCCGAAATGTCTCACTTTTTCCTCCAGCGACTTCTTAGTTCCCTTTCTTGGCGGCTCCCGAGCTACCGAGCCGGCTCCCCTGTGTATCCTTCCAAAGACGGCCTGAAGTGTGTACAGCACACTGCTCCGCACGGCACCGCTTTCACTCAGTGCATCTGGAAACCATTTGTCCTGGGTACACACAGAGCTGCCCTGCCTTTTTTTTAGGGCTCCAGCGTCTCCCAGCGAACAGGTGATTCGCATTTTCATTTGGAAGCTAATGTGCATTGGAGTGATCGGGAGCAGAGACACTGCCGGAGTTTCGATCCCTGCTCCACCACGAGCCAGGGGGTCCGTGTGGAGCCAGTCGCTTCATCTCTCAGTGACTCAGGCTCTCATTGTGGACAGGATGGATAGCGGCACCTCCCTCAGAGCGTTCTGGGTGGATTAAATGAGATAATGCTTGCAAAGGGCTTAGGACACTGCCTGGTATGCAGCAAGCACTCAATAAATGTTAGCCACTCCTCCCAAGATAATTTTGCCAGAGCCCCCCCTCCCCCCACCCCCCCCAAGAGAGTGGGGCAGTTTCCAGGCTTTTATTATTATAAACAATGATGCAAACGAATATCCTTGTCCACGCGTCACTTGGTACTTGGGGGAGTGTATCCGCAGGAAAAATGCCAGGGAGTAGAGTTGCTGGGTCAAAGGCCATGTGCAGTTTTAATTTCGAAAGACACTGCCAGGTTGTCCTCCGTGGAGGTAGGCCCGGTTGTGCCGCCACCAGCTGTGTTTGAGCCTGTTTCTCCACAGCCTGGCCAACACAGTTGTGTTTTCACTTGGACACGGCGTTTCTTAGCTGCAGCTGGGCACAGAGCCTGCAGGAGCTTCTAAGGGGACCACTTGGCCTTTAAGCCCCTTCCCAGCACCCTACCTGGGTCTCCCAGGCTGTTCGCTGGGAGAAGCCAGCCCACAAAGAGGCTAAATGGTCTATGGCCAGTAGGAGTCTCCTAAAATTTACTGACAAGGCCCGTACATATTTCACTGTACACATTTTTTTAAACATTTTTTTGTTAAATATTATGGTGCTCACAACAAGTTTATACATTGTTCATGACTGCTTTTTCTGGGTCTGTTAGCACAACGAGGCTGTTGGTTAAATCTGGCAATACTTTAGAACAGGGGTGGGGAATGTCCGGCCCGAGGGCCGTATAAGGCCCTTGAAATCATTTGGTCTGGCCTGGCCAAGGCAACCACAGGCAGGACTCGAAATTCAATAAATCTAGGAGGAGCTTTTTGCATAGCAACATAAATGTATATTAAGTGAATTACATTAAAGCGAATGATGTTATAAATATCCAAATGGCCCTTGGCAGAAAAAAGTTTCCCCACCCCTGCTTTAGAATGTGCTTATTGTCACCATTTCATCTGAGCCAGGGATTTACAATTTCGAATCCCCCCCCTCCCCTTTTTTCAATCCTCACCCAAGGAGGATGTTTTTCCCATTGACTTTTAGAGAGAGTGGAAAGGAGGGGAGAGGGGGAGAGAGCGGAGAGAGAGAAACATCAATGTGAGAGAAGCACATTGATTGCTTGCCTCTGGCACATGCCCCGACTGGGGCTGGGGATCGAACCTGCAACCGAGGTATGTGCCTTTGACCAGGAATGGAACCCCCGGCTCTCCAGTGGGCAGGATAACGCTCTAACTATTGGGCAACACCAGCCAGGGCTCAGATCCCATTTTGAACATTTTATCACACATATGAAGGCACACAATTAGCTGTGAGTGGGGAAGCCTGGCTGGGGTACTTAGAATTAGACCTCTGGTTATGGATAACATGATCAGCCAACCCCTCTTCCTTCTCTTCATGGGAAATTGGAGCTGATTATAAAGAAAAAGAAAGATGGACCCTGCATTCAGAGACCTGTCACCTGAACACTGAACCCTCACCAACACAAACTACAGCTCAAGCATGAGAGTCCCTTTGCAAAAGGAGTTTCTGCCGAGTTGATGTCAGTAGATTTTTATTAAAGCCCTTTAGACAGTTACTGGAGGCACAGGCTCCTTTGAAGGTGGCGGCTCTGGGCAGGCGGGCAGGCCTGGGAGGTCTTGCTGATTCTTCTTGTTCCCCCACAGCTGCACGTACCTTGAGCTCACACAGGCGCAGGCTGGAACGCTCCCTCATGATTCACTCTGATGTGGGGTGGCATGCCAAACTTTCTAGGACTTTCGTGGGCTCTCTGGCTTAGCCTGGCATCAAAGCCTCTGACGCCTCTTTCTCTCCAATGACCTTGCCAATCTGACAAATGCCAAGGACCTTGCCTGTGCTCGATCTGGTGTGGAGACCATCCCAGGCTGCTCAGAGAGGCGGAAGCACTCTGCCTTCGTCTCCAGAGGCCCCTCAGGGGTCAGGTTTAAGGTGAGGGCGTCCTTGAGTGAAGGTCAAATAGTTTTCTTTCATTTCCGACTGTTTAATAAACTTTATTTTATCTAATCTAAACACGCATGCAGAAACATGCACAAATCACAAGTATATCGCTTGATAATGTTTTACATGCAATTTATGAGTTTTACATGAACTAATCATCCAGATAAAGAAATAGAGCGTGCCAGCTTCCCACAACCCCTGCTCCATGTCCCCCAGTTATGAAAGGCAGGCACTCTTCTGTCTTCCATTCTTGACAGCTAGTATTGCCTGACTTTGGGACATCATATGAGTGGAATCACATCACGTGAACTCCACTGTGTCTGATTTCTTTTGCTCAACACTGTGAGATTCACACGCTGTGAATTCAGCATGTGATGTGAGTGGTTCATTCATTCTCATTGCTGTGTAATTCATGCCACTGATAATCATTCGGCTGTTTCCAGGTGAGGGCTCTGGTGAATAATGCTGCTGTAAATATTGCTATCGATGCCTGTGGTATAACATTTCTGTATATGCCTAGCAGAGGAATCTGTCACGGGTAGACACTGCCAGATTTCCGAAGGGGCTGTCTCAATTTCTGCTCCCAGCAGCAATACAGGGAGTTTCAGGTTCTCCACATCCTCACCTACACCACGCTCAGTGGCTGTGATTTTACCATTCTGGTGGTCAAAATGACCTTTCTAAACTATATATCCTTTGATCACTTTCTTACTTGCAGATTAAAAAATTTTCCCCAACATTCTATTGGGAAAACTTTCAAACATACAGAAAGGCTGAAAATATTATACAGGGAGCACCCATATGGGACACAATCACATGATCTAATCATGCAATCAACATTTTATCATTTTTTTTCACATGTCTAATCATTCGTCCATCCATCCATCCATCCATCCATCCATCCACTATCTTTTCTTAATTTTCATGCTTCTGTATGAAGGTAAAATCTACATACCATCACATGCACCCATTTCAAGTAGACATTTAATGAGTTAAGTAAATGTAGATAGTGGTGCAACCACCATCGGCACAATCCAGTTGGGTACACTTCTGTCACTGACAAAGTTCCCCTGTGTCATTCGGAGCTGGTCCCTACTCTGGCTCCCAATCTCAAGCAATTGCTGATCTATTTGCTCTTGAGATTCATCCATGTTGTAGCATGTAGCAGTCCTTTTTTTTCCTGAGTAGTATTCCAATGTGTGGATATAGCAGAATTTGTTTATCCATTCTGTTCATTGTCCCAATCAGTTTTTTTTTAGTTATATACTAGTATATTTTTATTGATTTCAGAGAGGAAAGGAGAGAGAGAGAGAGAGAGAGAGAGAGAGAGAGAGAGAGAGAGAGACATTAATGATGAGCCCTAACCAGTTTGGCTCAGTGGCTAAGGCAGGGGTGGGCAAACTTTTTGACTCGAGGGCTACAATGGGTTCTTGAACTGGACCAGAGGGCCGGAACAAAAGCATGGATGGAGTGTTTGTGTGAACTAATATAAATTCAAAGTAAACATCATTACATAAAAGGGTACGGTCTTTTTTTTCAATAGTTTTATTCATTTCAAACAGGCCGGATCTGGCCCGTGGGCCGTAGTTTGCCCACGGCTGGGCTAAGGCATCAGCCTGGGGACTGAGGGTCTCAGGTTTGATTCCAGTCAAGAGCACATGCCTGGGTTGCAGGCTCGATCCCCAGTAAGGGGTGTGCAGGAGGCAGCTGATCAAACATTCTCTCTCATCATTGATGTTTCTATCTCTCTCTCCCTTCCCTTCTTCTCTGGAATCAATAAAAATAAATATTAAAAAAACAAAACACATCAATGATGAGAGAGAATCATTGATCGGCTGCCTCCTACATGCCCCACACTGGAGATTGAGCCTGCAACCTGGGCACGTGCCCTGACAGGGAATTGAACCATAACATCCTGGTTCATAGGTCGATGCTCAACCACTGAGCCACGCCGGCCGGGCCCAATCAGATTTTAATGACAGGATCAGCCTGTCATAAGACCTCACTCATTTATAAAGTGGCCTATTGATGGGAAGAAGAGAAGATAGAGCGGTAGAGACAGAGAAGACAATATTCTTGGGCCTCCTCTCCTTTGGGAGACTTCAGACTAGCCTGTTGTCAGCCATCTCCTTCTCCAACCTCTGCATACCTGGCCATCCTCCCTCGCCTGGTGCTCACAGCTCCCCGTCCTGGCTTGGTGTCTGTTTCACGGGTGACTGTCTCCTTAGGTCCGATAATGTTCACAAAGAGCTCCGTACAATGTGGGACATGGTTTAGGAGTTGGGCAAGAGTGGCTTTTGTTATTCCTTTCCCCTACAGCTTGATGAGAATCATGGCTTTTGTGTCCCTTCACTGTCACTCCAAGGCCTGGCACAGCTCCGGGCACACAGGAAGGGAGGAGGAAGGATGGTGGCAGGGCAGTGGGTTGGGGGCTTTAGGCAGTCGAGGCCTGAGCACCCCCATTTCAGCTCTCTGGTGAGGTCCCTATTAGAGCAAGGGCCCTGGGCTAGCTCTAGGAAGTCTCTAGACGTCGGTGCCAAACCACAGCGGGGAACGCCAGCAGCACTAACGAGTTCAGTGTGAGCCCGGGGAACGAGAAGGCTCCGGCCACAGAGGCCAAGGCAACTGTGGGAGGCTGCTGAGACCCCAGCCAGCGAGAAGCCTGAGCAGCTGCCAGATGCGCTGCTCCCTTCCCACCTCCCTCTCAGCCCGCAATTCCCAGTATTCCTGCTGTCCTTCCAGGCCATCCTTCCCACAGGCTTCCAGGAGTGCTGAGGGGGTGGGCTTCCCACACTGAAATGACGTCCTGGAGCCTGGATGTGCCTGAGCGGCTCCCCTGTCCGTTCATGCTGTACTTGAGGGTTTCTGCTCTCCAATGCAGTGGTTCTCAAACTCGAGTGATGCGCACTCAAGTGCAGAAATCAGAATGACTGACTCCGCGCCCCTGGGCTGGGGCCCGGGCATTTTGCATGGCTGACCAGTTCCCCGGTGATCCTCACGCTGCTGGGCCGTGGGCCACTCTTTGAGAACCACTGCTCTAAAGCTGTGGTCTGTCCTCCGAGGGCTCAGCCGACCCCTCTTGTGTGGTGGTGGTCGGGGGGGTGGGGGAGGCAGGGAGAGGCATCTGCACACGTCTGTTCGTGGAAACATTGGGACCGTAATGACCATGACAGTGACAGTAGGAAGTTCACACTCCAGTTGCCTCTGGCCAAAGGGCTCGACAAGTCTCACAGTCATACAACGTCTTGTCTCCAACTTACCATAAAAGTAAAAAGAGATCAAAGCTGGAGAGTGTCTGAGCATAAAAATAAGTGGTTTCATAAAAGACTCATCAGAACCTCTTATTCTGCTTTAACTGCAGTGTCAGTAATAAACTTAATTTTGATTTTGGAAGTGACCCATGTAAAAAGAACTCTTAAAATTCCATGGGTCAGACAAGATAGCGAGGGCAGTTCTTATTTTTTTTTTTTTTCCTTCTGGCATTGTTCTAGAATGATTATTCAGATCCAGCTCCATCTTATGGTCAAGCTAGGCCTGAAAAAGGTCCTTAACACATTCAACCCTCCAACCAAGCCTAGGAGGCAGATATTCTCATTCCCATTTTACATACGAGGAAACTGAGGCACAGCCGTTAAACGGCAGGTTCAGAATCCAACACAAGTCCTTTTTGTATTCCAACTCGGACTTTGGGCCCCAAAGTGAGATTTTTGTTTTGTTTTTACCCCAATCACAGCTGAATATTAGTTCAATATCCCCCGGATAATTTCTAGCCAAACTGCAAACACATTGGGCTGGATGAAGGGTAAGGCGAGCTCTTCTGTTAGCCGGGGTGGGAACTGTACCCACCCCAGCTGGCTCTGCGAGGAGAAATGAAAGAAAAACCGATTCCTCTCCCGGCTTATCTGAGCTTAAGACAGGTGAGATTGATCAGAGGGGCTGATCCATTGTCATCACAGTTAATTGGTCCTTAGCACCTGGGATGTGTGTTTACACAAGCCAGGCATGTTGCTTGGTGCCCGCTCAGAGGGATGCGAGATGGCACTGTGTCCAGCTGGGCCCCCTCGGCCCACCCCGGGGCAGGCGGTTACTAAGTAAGGGAAGTGTCCACCCTCCGGGTGTTTGCAGAGGCCATGTGAGTGGGCCCGTTGGAAGGGACGCTAATGAAGGAGCAGACAGCATGCTGTTGCCTCCTGGACCTGTTGGTGGGTCCCGGATTTGTGGTGTGGATATGATTCCAGCCAAAATCAATCGCTCGCAAATAATTTAGACGGGGGTGGGGGTGGGGTGGTGGTATTCAGATAGGGAGTGAGCTCAATTGTGGATTAGATTGAGACCTTTCAGCTTCAGGTGGGGAGTGCTGCTGGGGGAGGCTGGGGAGGCAGCGGGAGGAGGACGGTGCGGGATGATGGGTTGTGATGGTTGGAGATGACAGACTGGGATGGTGAGGGTGGTGGTGGGGGATGGCGGGATGTGAGAGGAGGGTGGGTATTAGGAGAAAGGGCTGAGTAGCTCTGGAAGGTCCCGGCCGGGGATGGAAAGTTCATCATGGTTTGGGGTGCTGGAGAGGGGGGCGTGTGGCCCGGGGGAAGCATTGCCTTGGATCACGTACTCCTGTTTCCACAGGCGCCTACCCGGGTGTTTACCAAACCCGCTCCAGCAGCCCCTGGGAGGTCCTGCCTGGCTGAGCTTCAGGAGACCTGTTTCCCTAGGAGGCCTCCCTCCGCACCGCGGCAGCTGGTGCTGAGGTCAGCAGCGGGCGAAGCTGTAAGTCAGCAGGAGCGCAGGCTGTGCTCGGCGCCAACTCAGAGAGGGCCCTGCCTGGCATGGCCTCCTCTGACCCCACCCCAACGGGGAGGCCAGGCCAGAGGTCGCCGGGGAGGCCCTGGCCAGGTTCATGGGGCAGGTGTGCAACCTGGGGTGGCCCGAGGCTCCAGCTCGGTGTTGGAGAGGCCTGGACGTGGAAATCGGGAGGGCCCTTTAAGGGCCACCTGGTGCGATCCCACGGAGAGAAAGGAGAGGTGTTACGAGTCGGATTCCCATTTCCCAGAAAATGACACTGAGGCCTCAGGAGGGGAAGAGTTGTGCCCAGGACCCCTGAAGGCAGCGGCAGCACTAGGCTCAGAGGCTCAGCACCCCAGTCCCTGGACTTCTGACTGAACCCCAGCTGCAGCAGCGCCTCCAGTTGTGCACACAGGCCGAGGTATGGGGCAGCGGGCTCAAGGGCCCGTGTCACAGAGCCAGGCTGCCTCCTGGGTCTGCCATTCACTTGGGGGTGGGAGTGACTCTGCACATAGACGCTTTGGGTGGGGGAGGGTGAAATGAGATGGGCACAGGGAAGGCTCCCTATATGAGAGTTCGTTTTCTTCTCCCCACATCCTGAGTCCCAGGTGGGAGGTTTGCATGTGCTTCAGTGTGTGTTTGTGCGTGCCACTGAGTGTGTGAGAGCGAGCACAGGAGAGAGAGAGAGAAAGAGAGAGAGAGAGAGATTCAGAAGTCCTGGCCAGGCAGCCGCAGTGCGGAGAAGCCACAGTGTTTACTGATCTTGGGAGGCATTAGAGATTGGAGCCTCTAGGATTGGCCTGGCATGGGGGTGGGTGCCTGGCATGGGAGGTGCTCTGAGACCCACCAGGCTGCTGCCCTCGGGGCTGGCAAGGCAGGCCAGGACTGGTGTCAGGATTGGGCAGCATCTCTTAGGGGCTTAGGCGTGAGGTTGTCTCCCAAGCCCAGGTGGGTAGGTATGTCCCACTATCCGGAGTCGATCCTGAGGAAGGCCCTGTGGGCATTTGTAGGACAGTCCAGCCAGGGGTATCTGACCAGAGTTTGGATATGATTCCAGCCAAAGTCGATCGCTCATGCATAACTTAGACAGGGGGTGGGGGGAAAGAATTTAGACAGGGAATGAGACCGATTATGGATTAGATTGAGGCCTTTTGGCTTTGGGTAGGGAGTGCTGCTGGGAAGGGTGGGGATGAAGATGGAGGAGAAAGCAGGGGATGATGGGGTTTTGATGGTTGGAGATGACAGATATGGGGTGGAAGTTTGGAAGCAGTCTGAAGGCAGCTGGGAAGCAGTCTGAGGGACCCTTCTCTATCCCAGCAATTGCCCAGGCTCCAGAGTATCTGTTGATGTCTCAATATCTGCCCATTGCAGGGGCTTAGAGAATGGGCTGGAGGGTACCAAGGGGTGGTGGTGGAGGGGGGAGAGGAGAGGAGGCAGAACTGGCCTCCAGGCCTCCAGAGAATTCTGCCCTCCCATAGCCCAGGGTGACCCTGCCCCCTCCCCTTGCTCTACGAATAAGTCTGAATACAATCTACTTATTTGTGCTAATTAACATTTGCATGACATGTCATCCCAGGAGCTTAGGGACCAAGAATGCAAATCCACGCTGCAGTGGATTTGGTGACATCACCAGCTCCACTGGAGCCCGGGGAATTGCCGGAGCAGAGAAGGGCCCTTCAGGCTGTGTCCCAGCTGCCTGTAATTCCCCCCATTACATCCACAGAGGCATTTTGTGCAGAGTCCTGGAAGGTCAAAGCGGAGGTCAGACCTCGAAGTTGGCCTTCCGGTTCAACCATTTCACTTCACAGATCAGGGAACTGAGCCCCAGAGGCGAGGTGAGACTTGCTCAAGATTCCAGTTAGTGACAGCGTAGGGTCAGAACCTCACCTTCGACTTAATGTGCACGACAGCACCTTGTGATGACCATCCTTCACACACCCCACCTGTCCGCCCGCAGCACCTCCATCTTTATTTCGTTCCACGGCAGTACCTGACATTCTGTGTTTATGCTGTGTATCTTCTGTCCCCTCCCCCCACTAGAATGAAGCTCCCTGGGGACAAAGACCCCCCCCCCCCCTGTTGCATTCATTGCCATACTGTCAGCATCTAGAACACATAGTTGCTCAGGAAGGCGTGGTGAGATTCATTCATGCATGTGTTTGTTCATTCATTCGTTGGCCAGCTCTCTTCTTCATTCCGGACTCTGAAAACACAGAGATGTGTCGGACCTGGCCCCTGTCCCATGGAGTGGGTGGCAAGAATGCAAATCCACTCTTCGACGTGTAGATTTTGTGACATCAACAGAAACACTGGAGCCTGGGAAACTGCAGGCGTAGACCAGGGTCTCATTAGACTTCAGGCCCTTTCTTCCAGGCCCCAGCTGCCTGAAGGAGGGAGGGATGGTCTTACCAGGACCAGGACTCTGGAAGGCCCCTCGGGGAACAAGGAGTTGGGGCTTGGGGGCCGAGGGGGTAAGAGTTCTCTCTGAGACCCAGGTCACATTCTGGAGCAGAGGCAGGGGAGCCTCAAAGACACGGAGGAGGCCAGAGATGTGGAGAGGTAGCCTGTGAGCAAAGGGAGGGGAAAAGGAATGGGGGGGGGGGAGCATGGAGTGGGATTCTGGGAGGAGAGGGCAGATGGGGTGCTGTGGGGGGTCTGAGCACTGAGTGTCTAGTGCAGGGTGCGGGGGGCGGGGGGAGGTAGAGGAAGAAGGACACTGACATCTATTGCTACTTGGGAGGGCTGGAGAGCGGGGGCAAGCGGGTGAGACAGAAGGCCAGGCTCCAGCCCTGCCAGACACATGGTCAGAGAGGGAGGCATTCCACAGACCCAAGGGAGAGCTTTGGCTTTGATTGGAGGCTCAGTCTTCTTATCTGAAAAATGGGAGTGATGACGTGACCCTGGGGTGGAGGGAAAGTGAGCCTTGTGTGAGAGGATCTGTCTGAATGCCCCCAGCCCACTGCTGGACGCGCGCCCCCCCCCCCCCCCACACACACACACACGCTGGCCTGTCCTCCTAACCGCTTCTCTTTTCCCTGGGCAGCCTCTCTGGGGAGTGGGGCTCTGGGGCTCTGCCCGGAGGAGGGGCCAGTCCCCACCCCCTGTGCTCCCCCAGGAGGTTGGTGCCCAAAAGGTCACCCGGTTTCCTCCGTCCCAGTGGGCCAGAACCCTCTGGGCTCTGTGGGTGCTGCGGGTTTCCTGGCCGGGACCCAGGCCTCTGCCATTGGGAACTGCAAGCAAGAGAGCCTGCGATCCTTTCTGGCCAGGCTGGGGCAGGCAGGAAGGGAGGAATGGCCCCCAGGAATGCGGGTGGAATGCCTGGGCGGCTTGCTCCTGTCCCCACCGCTCAGCTCCCCGGGGGGAGTAAGCAGGGCCCTGAGCATGTCTGGGGCTGGTGCTCTCCGTGCGGGCTCGTGCGTGGGTGTGTATGTGAGGGGTGGCCAGTGCTTCTCCGCAGGGACCGTCTCCAAGGAGGCTGCTTGGACAGACCTCTCTGTCCCACCCGCTCCCTTCAGTCTGCCCTCTGACGGGCGGTAGCGCTGCGGACGCCTATCTTCACTCCTGGGGGCGAAGGGGGTTGGTTTTTACTGGACCAGGGCCTCTGCGTCGTCCTTCAAGCTGGAGCTCCCGGAGGTCAGGGTTTATGTTTCCCCTTCACATGGGCAATTCCTAAAGGACAGAGGCTGTGACACCAGCTCACCCAAACGCTTCCTGGGCTGAGGTGGGTTGGCAGGGGGAAGAGGAACTACAGACGGTCCCCACCCCCATTCCTTAGACCCAGGACCGACCCGCCACCTAACCTGCCTGCGAAGGGGGAACCAGCAGGGGCCAGGGGATTCCTGTGGCCCACACACCAGCCCACTAACATCCTTTGCTCCCAACCCTGTACATGGGCAGCTGAGGCCTCAACATATGTTAGGGAGGGAGAGGCCAGGCCCTGGTCACCCACCGGGACAGTCCTTGGCCCTGCAAGGACCATACTTGGGGTTTGTCCAAAGTCTGCTTGTAGCCTGGGGTCCACGGGGAAGGGTTGAGAGTGAGCAGGCCATAGCACGCCAGGTCTCTGTCCACTAATGGTACCTGCACATTCCTGGGCCCTGTATCAGGCCTTTCATCTTCCCTTTAATGTTTGGCTTTGTCCCCATGAGCCAGGGCATGGGGTGGAGGCTGGACAGGCACCCAGGGGCAGCCAGGCAGGAGCAGGGGGAGGTGGAGTGCTGGCAGCTGGCCAAGGTCAGAAGTTTCCAATGCCCTCAGTTTCCATCAATGCCCTCGGACTCTGATAGGGAAGACACATGTCAAAACTCTGGCTGGTCACACCCCATCTCTCTGTTGTAGACATGGCTCGCTGGCCCCCATTGGCAGGACATCCCTTTCCAAGTCGTCCACACACTCCTAGACCAGCCCCAGAGGGTCAGTCTGTGGTTGGAGTTTTGGATAATAGGTACAGGACTGGGCCCCTCTGTGGCTAGGATTGGGGGACTGAGATGAGAGTTTAGGATCAAATTCTGACCAGGGTTATGAGTGAGCCTGCTTTCTGAGTTAGGGGGATGAGACCTTGGCTAGGTAGGATTAAGGGTCAGGATTAGGGATCAGTTTATACGTACAATTAAGAGTTAATCTAGCCCGGCCTGCATGATTGTCAACCTATGAATCAGGAGGTCACGGGTGGATTCCCCGTTGGGGCAGATGCCTGGGTTGTGGGCTCAGTCCCCAGTGTGGAGTGTGCAGGAGGCAGTTGATCATGACTCTCTCATCATTGATGTTTCTACCTCTCTCCTCCTCTCCCTTCCTCTCTGAAATCAATAAAAATACATATATTTTTAAAAAGAGTCAATCTAAACCCAGGACTAGGGGTAAGTATACACCCAGAAGTAAGGAGCCGGTCTATATTCAAGATTAGAAATTAGTCTGCACCCAGGACCAGGACTCAGGCTATACCCAGAATTAGGGATTAGTCATTAGTCATTATTTAGGATTAGGAGTCAGTCTGTACATGGATCAAGGAGGAGGCTGTATCCGGGAACAGAGTAGTCTATACTCAGGGGTGAATGGGCACCAAGGGGTAAGTGTGTATTTTTCATTGTAACGAAATCTGTGACTCGGCCACAGAAGGTGACCCCAACCTGCCCGGCCACAGAAAGCAGACTACAGTTTGCATTTTGGAGGAGAGAAAGTCTGCTGTTCCCCTCCCTGACTGGCCACTCTGGGTACCACCTGCAGGAGCTACCAGGGAAGGGCGGGGAGACTCATCACTCACAGAGAAAGTTCAGCTTGAGAAGTCACCAGGAACACCACCGGGGACAGAGCGCGCTGCCCAGGCCAGGTCCAGTGAGTGGCTCAAGGCAACCTTGCCCAGCGCCACGGCCAGGAAGTGCACTGGGCAGCTCCGCAGATGGCACTGTTGTTGACACTGCACCTCTTGAAACTCATTCAGGGAGAGCTCCTTCTGCAAACATTTCCTGAATGCCTCCCATGCCTCAGGCCAGAGGTTCTCAACTCGAGTGCACGGGAGACTCAACCAAGAAACTTGTGAAAAGGCTGATTCCTGGGCCCCACCCCAGGGACTCTGGAGCAGAAAGGGGGCTGCCCAGGCACCTGTACTTTCAGTAAAGTCCCAGGGGGTTCTGCTGCCATGGCATTAAGACCATACTCTTGGGGACCTGTCCTCAGAAGGCTCATCGTGTTAGCGAAGGATCACGGAAAACACCCCGAACGCTGCCTGGTGCGTTCAGCGAGCAGGGTGGGCGCGAGGATCTAGTTTCAGAGAAGAGCCGAGAAGGCCCGTGAAGAGGCAGCAGTGAGGTTCGCTCTTCCTTCTGACCAGCAGAAAGCTAGAATTGCACTGGATGCAAGAACCGTGTCAAACGTAGCTGTTCAACCATCCTAGAGCATTTTCATGTGTTTCGCAAGGTAGGGGAATGCAGGCAAACACACCAAAGATTAACTTGGAGTAGAGAAATATAAAGCAAGGCATAGTTCATGCATTAAATGAGGCAAAGTAAAGGAATGCCTGTAAAAATGCTGTGCTGGTACACTGCTAAGGAGGGGAAGAATGCGTAAGTCATTATTACTAGATGATTAGTAACTTACCAATCGCCTATCAACAACCGTCTGGAAGGACAGTGCTCAAACGATGCCGATCGACGCTGTCTCCACTGTGGGCCTCGCTCTCCTCTGCACAGCTGCCCAGCCGAGCACTGGTCTGCAGCTGGTATACGGAAACACCTGCACAGGGTGTGTCTATTCATTTTATACACATGAAGTTACAATGTGGACTCTGTGTTTGCAGACATTTCTCTCTCCCCCCCCCCCCGCCCCCGCTCCTTGGTCAAGGACCCTGCTGCCATTTGCAACAACATGGATGGATTTGAGAGTTTCATGATAACTGAAGCGAGTCAGACAGAAAAGGACCAGAACTGTGTGATTTCACTCGCATGTGGGCTGTAACACAAGAAGCGACACATGAACAAACTCATAGGTACAGAGAACAGAACGGTGGTTACCAGAGGGAAAGAGGGGTGGGGAGAGGGTGAGGAGGGTAAAGGGGGTCAGGAGACTAGACTCCACTGGTGGTGAGCACACAATGGGCTATACAGATGTTGCATTGTAAGGTGATACACCTGAAAGTTATTTGATGTTATTAACCAGTGTGACCCCCACACATTTATTTAAAAAATGCTGATGCTGAAGTGCTCAGTCATCTTGAGGACCTTGTTGAAGGCAGACAGGCTGGACCGGATGACTGCCCCTCAGTGGCTTGCTGCCATGTGGCGTGCTTCTGGAAGGTTACATAAATTTTCCCTGGTTATGTTTCCATGTTTCCCTCTGAGGATGAATGGCCTTCCGGGCCTGCCTGCGGGTCCAGAGCTTGAGGTATCGTGCTGCTCGGACGGGGGAGCGAGGGCTGGATGGCGTCCCAGGAGCTCCTGGGGGCCACACCCTCCATGGCCGGTTCCTGACCCTCCGTGGCCGGTTCCTTTCCATTCCCCGGGGCTGGGCTGCAGGCCACCTGGTCACAGCCTTCTGAGATACTGCCAGGGACATTTTTTTTTTCATTTATCGCAGTTAAATTTCACCTTGTTGGTTTCAGGCCAGTGTTTCCAGAGAGGTCGGGGATTCCCCTAGCTCCTTCAGCTGTCCAGGGACTTCCCCAGCCCCCTGGACACTCCCTACCTTCCAAGGCTCACATCCCTAGGCCATTGCTCCATTTCACTCATTCATTCAACAAGCATCCATGGAACGCCCACTGGGCACTGGGACCCAGAGGGAGAGGCATGAGTCACAATACAGACGGCCGGACAGGCACAGAGCAGATCCTCTCTCTCCAGCGTGGTATAGGTCTGCCAAGGGGTTAGGGGGGCACAGGCAGAGCACCTGGTTCAGACACGGGGAGCACATGGGAGGCAAGGAAGTTCTCATGAGGGAAGTAACGCTTTGTGTCTCAAATTGTGAGAAGGGAGGAGTGGGCTGAGGGTGTGCAGGCAGAGAAAAACAGCCTGAGCTGAAGTCTGGAGGCTTGGAGCAGCATGGCCAGGCTTGGTTATAGGTCACCTTCTTGGGGCTAGATCATGATGTGCAAAGCAGGGAGAGTATGGCGCTGAGGCTGGAGAGGCTTGCAGGGGCAAGATCATAGGGGAGCTAGGCCCTTATCCTGTGGGTAAGGAGGAGCCATGGAAGGTGTCACCTAGAAGAGAATGACCTGGTCAGCTCTGCCAACTTGACACGACAGCCCACTAGCATCAGCACCGGACACATCTTTTTCTGTGGGTCCCGGGCACCTTTCTAAAGAGAGAGCTCTGGGGAGGCAGGCTGGCATAGGAACTGGACAGCGTCCTGAGTCACTCAACTGCAGATTTGGGGGGAGCGTGAAGACTTGGATGCCTCACTGTTGGAACTCTGGCCGGTAGAATGGGAATGACTGGCGATCTAACACTGATGGCTGAGTGGTGGCCAGAGAGTGAGAGAGCCTCCATTGGAAACAGGCAGGCAGTGCAGCCCAGGGAGGGGGTGGCTGGAGCTCATTCCAAGATAGCACTGGGCGGGCCTGGGGCCCTGGCCACCATCCCCACTGCTGCCTGATCAGCTGTCTGAAGTCCCTCTTTGCGTGAGGTCTGATAACAGAGCCCGGGGAGCTATCCCCACCATAAACAGTCAGGTTTGCTCCACTGATCTGGTGCCTGGGCTCCGTGTGCCCCGTGGCCTGCCAGCCCTCTGGCCCCAGAGCATGGGTGGAGAAGAGGGTCTGCCCAGCTTCCTGCAGGCCTCACAGTTGTGCAAGGCTGCCTGATTCCAAACAAACCGTAAACCTACTATCTCCCTGGCAATTCCAAGCATTCTGGCCAGCAGGTGGCTAGGCCGGCACTGCTAGGGACAGCCAGGGCCCAGGTCACAGGCCAGGCCTGCCTGACCAGGGGTGAACCGAGCTCACAGGGTCTGGGCTTAGAATTGCTGGGTCCCTGAGGGATGGGAAGAACTCTGGGCAGAGAGTCAGGCACCACAGGTTCTAGTCCTAATTCTCCCACCAACTCGCTGTGTGACCTAGGGCAAGTTCCTTCCCCTCTCTGGGCCTTAGTCGCCTTGGCTGAGCCTGAGGAGTTTGGTAATGACGCTCCAGGGTGCCTTCTCTCCTGGTGTTCTGGAAGTCTGAGTTGTGACCTAGAGGCCCAGGAGAGATTGTGCAGCCTCACCCCAGACTCTGGACAAGAGGCACACCCACCCCTCTTCATTCATTCATTCATTCATTCATTCATTCATTCATTATCAACTCCAACTCCAAAGAGCAAACCACAGGTGAGAGAAGAAATCTGGTTAAACACAGCCTGTGTAAGAGTAAGGAAGACCTTCTCGGATCTGACTTGAAAGCTTCCAGATGGTGCTTCATTTATTATTCAATGCATTCTTTCCTTCATTCTTCATTCATTTGCTTAATAAATATTAGGAGGCACCTACTATATGCCAGGCACTGTGTTAGGACCTGCGACTTACTGGTAACCAGATGGAGAGTATCCCATCTGGTTAGCACTAACTGGAGCCCATGGGCTGGCCTGGCCCACTTATCTCCCCGAGAAGCTGGAATGCAGCAGGAATCTGGAGAGTAAGCCCCAGGAGCCCTGGGACCCACTGGGGCTCCGTCCACCCTGACTGTCCTAACCACTGATGGCGAGTGGAGGATGGAGCAAACAGTCCCAGCCCCAGGAAGCCCCTCTGCTGTGCGGACACTCTGCCCACATCTCTGGAGCCAGTGGGGAAGCCACCCAAGCCCTCAGGGACCTCCAGAAGCCTGGGGTGAGCAGGTGCAAAGGCAGGAGGGCTCTGGGTGAGGCCTGCAGTGCCCAAGGAGCAGGGACCGTTTCCTCCTGGGCCCCTTTCCATGCAATATGGGCTAATGTGGTGTTCAGTGAGAAGGGGTCAGCGAGTGGAGGCTGGCTGGGGCCTTATAGCTCTCTGGGTCTGGAGGAACTGTCTGTGGACATGATCCTACCCTGGGAAGGACTCCGGGTCCTTCAGAACCTGGGAAGGTGGAGAGGGGCTGCCCTGGCTGGTGCTACATAAGTGGTGGCCCCTTGATGCTCCCACAAGCATGATGAGCCTGCCCTCCCACCTAGCGATGGTGAGGATGGTGTCAGAGCACTGGCCCTCTCCGAGGGGGTTCCAGCTACAGAGGAGTGCCTTTAACAGGGGAAATGGGCCTGGGCCATGCCTGTCCTGCCTCTAGGCCCATGGCCAACTCAAGCGTCCCTTCTCCCTGCATGGCCTTCCGGGCTTCCCGGGAAGGGACGCAGAGGCCAGGCCAGGCGCTCTGCTCCGCTCCCCTCTGGCTCCCTGGACCAGAGGGACCCTCTTCTCCTTTCTGTCCCCCCTTTCGATGATTTCCATTAGATTTAGGCCCCTGTTGAGCATGGCTTTTTGGTAGTTCTTAAAAAAAATATTTTATTAATTTTTTACAGAGAGGAAGGAAGAGGGATAGAGAGTTAGAAACATCGATGAGAGAGAAACATCGATCAGCTGCCTCCTACACACCCCCTACTGGGGATGTGCCCTCAACCAAGGTACATGCCCTTGACCAGAATGGAACCTGGGACCCTTGAGTCCACAGGCCTACACTCTATCCACTGAGCCAAACCGGTTAGGGCTTTGGTAGTTCTTGACAGTATTTTAATATTTGAACTAGTTAAGCTAGTTTAGTATTCCAATCAGCGTTGGTTGAACTGATTTTCTCTTAGGGAAACTGAGTTCCAAAGGGAGGACAGGGATTTACCCAAGTTCACACATCCGGCCGGGGCTGAGCTGGGGCCAGAACCCAGGTTTCCTCAGTGGCAGGTTGGCTGTTGGCTGCCTTCCGGGCTAGCTCCAAAACTCTACCAGCTGCGTCATTCGTGGGGTCCACAGCAAAATGGAAATACTGCCCTACTTGTTCAAAAATTATTAAGAATTTCAATATGGTGACAGACAGCCGATGTGGCCCTTCTAAACATGGGCTCTTGTGCAAGTGCACAGCTCACATGGCCACGGCGCCGCTCATACCCTGGGAGTGGGAGAAAGGAAAGGGAGACCCCAGCCAGCTGCCTCGGAGAGTCAGAGGACGCGTGCGCCTCAGCAGGATGGGTCTCTGGCAGTCAGGGCCTGGCTGTTCCAGCGATGAGTGAACACCACAGTTTGGGGACCTCCCCTGCACAGAGGGTCCGTGGGGTGCAATGCGGGGCCTCCCAAAGGTGGGAGGAGGCAGGTGCAGCTGTCATCCTTAAACAGCCCCCGCAGGAAAGTTCTGGGGGACCCCAGGAGAGAGGGGAGGTGCAGCCATCGCCACCAGCAGAGGCTCCAGGCTGAGTGACCAGGGAGCTGTGAGGGGGAGGTGTCAGCGCAGTTCCTACCACCTTATGCAAGAGGGAGAACAAAGGGGCCTTGCTGGGAGGTATTATAAGATTAAGTGGCTGGGTCCAATTCAAGCCCCTTGGGACCTGAATTAGCAACAGCAACTGAAAGGGGGGAATGAAAGCTCCTGGCCTCTCCCAGAGACCCGCCCCCCCTCCCCGTCCCTGCCTGGGCCTCCTCACAGAGCTAATCTGCTGCTTTGCTGGAGTTCCTGCCTGGGGCCGGTGTGAGGGGCTGGTCCCCTCCACTTAGAGGGGACCGGAGCCTTCCTGGGGAAGGAGCTGTCTGACCCCTGACCCCTGACCCCCGGGGCACAGTCTCTTTGCAGGCTGGGTGGCCCAATTTGGGCTGAACTTAGACACTTGGCTGAGCTCGGGGTTTGCGGGGAAATCACTGCTCCTCTCTGGGCCTCTCCTTCCTGCTGATAAGGTGGGAATTTGGGGCTGTGGACCCAGTGGCCATCCCTGGGGTCCTTGAGCCGGTTCCAACAGGCATCAGCCACATGTTGCCTCACGGGTAGGCGTGTCCCCAACAAAAATAGGACTTGGGAGTCTCAGACTGATAAGTGTCTGATGGATTAAAGAAGAAAAAAAAAGAAGACAAGCTGTTCGAAGCTCCATGACCTGGTCCGCACTGGCGCTCCCAGTTTCACTTCTGAGTACTTCCCATGTTATACTTTATGTTATAGCAGCAGCAAGCCACCCACCCTTGCTCTTTGCTCTGGCTGTGCCCACTCTCTGGAATCCCCTGGCCCGGCTTACTCTTCCTTTCTTCTGGCCCAGCTCTGCCAGCACCTGAAGGGCCCTCTCGCCCTCCTCCCATCCCTCAGTGCACCTGCTCAAAGCCTTCTCTGGTCTGTGTCTCTCCCAGGAGACTGCTGGCTTCTTGAGAGCTGGACCCAGCCCTGCCCAGGCCACACCAGGCCTGTGCCACCTGAGTGCGGCACCTGGATGCATGGCGACCAGGACACCTGGTGAGCTCACAGCACTCAGGGGAGGCAGGGAAGACACAGCAGCATGATTACTGAATTGCCTGTATGTTGAGGGCAGTGGGGGGAATGACAGGGAGGCCGGAAAGCATGAAACTGGGGGAATTTGTAAGTAGAGGCTTCCAGAGGCGAGGCCTGAATGGGTAGGAGAAGCTGGGGAAGGGCGTGGAGAAGAGCATTCCAGGCAGAGGGAACCGCAGGTGTGGGCCCTCAGAGGGCAGGAGCTGGCCAGTGGGAGAGAGGGCCCAGGCCAGGCCTCAGAGGCTGTGGAGGGTGTTGGAGACCTTACCCAGAGAGCAATGCAAAGCTATTAAGGGGTTTTAAGCTCGTGGAGTTGAGGAGGTGATGAGATTTGCATTTCTAAAAGATCACTTTCTCTGCTGTGTGGAGAGTGGATTAGGAGCCACAAGAGGCTATTGCTGTCGTGAGAGGGGACAGAGAGGGGAGTGGGCAAATGAGAGACTGAGGGTGGGGGCGGACAGAACTTTGAGAGAGAGAGAGAGAGAGAGAGGGAAGAGGGGCTCCAGGTTGCCAGCTCAGCCCTCGGCATCCGCATATTAGTAGCCGTGTTCACCGTGGCACGGGCTGTGGATGCTGCAGCCAAGCCCAGCCCCTCAGAGCAGCCCCGTGGGAAGGGAGGATGGGGCCAGGTTGCAGCTGCCCAGCTGGTCTCCACAAATAGTGTGCCAGGAAACCCATACATGTGGACAGGAGGACATAGACACACGGATGCGAACATTGCATGTATGTACACAGACAGAGTCACAATGCCTGCTTGGATATAGACATTCACACACCTGAGTCCCAGACTTACACACCTGTGGGCCCCCCCCCACACAGGTCTACACGTGTAAATCTATTAATGGTAAAAATAACCAACATTAATTGGGTGCTTGATACATCCCAGGCGTTATTTTTGGCACTATATATCCCATAGAGATGCACAAATATTGACACAGCACACTCACAGTATGTGTATGTGTGTATCACGCATGAACTCACATGTGTATGACATGTGTATGTGGAGGCACCTACATATGATGCGGTGCATACTTTGGTATAAATGTACACACACACATGTATTACAAAGGTACAAATTGCTGCAGAGGTATATTCGAGTGCACACATCTGCCCTCACATGTATATGCAGGATACACATTCCGTTTACGCACATACACTTTCTGTTTTGGACAATACAGACATATGCATATGCAACACACCAGTGTCACACACTTGTGTACACATGCACACACATGCACTACACAAACACAAACTCTCTCACCCTTTCTCACACAGGGCAATTTATGACCGTCCCAGCTCATGTCCGGACTTCCATTAACATTAATGAGGTGATGTCGCCTGGGTGTTCGGAAACCCATGTCCCGAGGGGCAGGGGTGAGGGGCGGTGGCAAGGGGGAGAGGATAGGGGGCCATGGTCACAGAGGAGCAGCTAATTATCCGGCTGACCGAGGTTTGATTGTTTTTCCCACGCTCCCTGCACTGTCCCCAATGCAAGGCCAGGTTCTGGCTGCACCAGAGGGTGTCAGGGGGGCAGGGAGCAGAAGTAGGGAAGGGGAGGGGAAGTAAGGAGCAGAAGGAAGTGGTGGGGGTGGAGCAGAAGCCGACCCCAATTTCAGTGCTGGCCCTCTTTGCCTAGAGCGATCGGAGTTGCTCCCTGCAGTAGCTCAAATTTCCTAAAGGTTCCCGTGTCTGCGGCCCTTTCCTCCCCACAGTGAACCCTGTATCAGAGACAAATTCAACATCTTCTCAGGAACTCTTAGTTGCTGACCCCAGGGACATAAAAGGAGTCCCTCCCATATGTTACCACCTCGATATTTAGCACAGACACAGTCAAACCCATGCATGGTCGTCACTGCTTCCACCGTTCATTCTCTGGACCAGCAGTTATTGACCGTGAGACAGTTTTAAGCAGCTCAGCTTCCTCCGGTCCCCTCAGTACTAGTAGAAAAAAACCTTTCCAAGCAGCCGTGAGTGTGGGCTTCCCATGAGCTCTTCAGCCTTTTGGGCATTACAATACTAATGGGAAACACAATAATTTAGATGCAATAAATGCAAATCACCTTGACACACCTCTTTCCTGCTTGCAAAGGTGTCTTTTTTATCGCTGATTCATCTGAAGAACAACAGTTCTCAGAGGCTAGCAGGACAGGTACAGTTATCCCCATTTCACTGATGCGGAAACTGAGGCCGAGGGAGGGGAGGCTTGCCCGTGGTCACGTGACTGAAGAGGGGCGGGGCTGAGATTTGAATCTTGCATGCCCCTTCTCTGGCAGTCCCTACGCGTTCTCTTTCATTGATTTGTGGGCCTTCCTCCCAAAGCACAAAATGAATTCGACTTCATATGCTTCCTGGGAATTTTGTTAAAGTAAATCTCCTGAAATGCCTGGAGCCTTCCTGGGCTGTGGCCCCTGGCCACAGATTAGAGTCGTGCACCCCGACACTGGATGAAGGTAAGTGGTCATCCTGTCTCCCCCGTCATGTCATAGATGGGGACATGGAGGCCTTCTTGAGCCCAGATGACTGTCCAGAAGGCCCAGGTCAGAGTGGAGGCCGGAAAGGGGCTCCAAAGGCCTTGGTTTGAACATCACTTCCGGCCATGTCCACCTCAGGGATTATTAGCTCGTGTTTAGGAACAAAGCGGAGCCCTGACAAGTCATTGGAGCGACCATATTTATTGAACACCTATTATTATATCATTAAGCCCTGAGCTTGGTACTGGGTGTGGTGGAGGACTCAATGGGCACCGTCCCCAGGGAGCTTAAAGTCTGGTGGGGAAGGAAGCGTTTGGGACTCAGGATCAAAGAGTCTGGGCCTGGGATCCAGCTTAGAGGGTTATTTGATCTTTTTTTTTAATCCTCACCCAAGGATATTTTCCCATTGATTTTTAGAGAGAGTGGAAGGGAAAGAATAGGGGGAGAGAGAGAGACATTGATGTGAGAGAGACACCTCAGCTGGTTGTCTCCCGCACGTGCCCGCTACTGGGGCTGGGGACCATGCAAAGGAGGTATGTGCCCTTGACTGGAAATCATGGCTCTTTGGTCTGTGGGCCGGTGCTCTAACCACTGTACCACCGGCCACGGTGAGCGCCATTTGGTTTGGTTTGACCTTGAGAGACAGTGGCTTTAACCTCTCTGAGCCTCAGTATTCTCATCTCTAGAATGGGGAGGCCCCTGCATGCCTTCAAAGCTGTTGTTACAGTTAGATGTAGAAGATGCCTGTCCCAAGGCCCCTCAGAGATGATGTGTTCTTTCTTCTTGCTTTCCTGCCAGACTCTCCCCTGCCTCACTGCTTCCCCCTCCCTCCCTTCTGGCCCTCCTCATGACTGATCACCTCTTTTGGAAACACCTGAACTCTTGGCCCAACTTTGTCCACGCCCTGACCATCCCCAGCCCTGTCCTAGCTTCTGAGGGATGCTGAGCAGCAGGAGGCGGGCGCTGGGGGCAACAGCTCTCCCCTGCAGCCTCTCCAACCCTTTCCCACCCAGAAGAGACGGGGAGACCCACAGAGCTCCCTCCCCTTCTCTGCTTCCTCAGCCCGGGACACTGTTTTCCCTGGAAGACCGTTCACCCTGGGCCCTTGATGCTGGTGGGGAAACTGAAGCCCTTTCTCAGCCCCTTGGGCGGCTGGCTCAGAGGGATAGTGCATTTCTAGATCAGCAGGCCCCACGGCTGTGCATTGGTCAATGTGATTTCAAATCCGCTTGTTCATGGCTTCAGTGAAGTTGTTTTAATCCACTTGTTTGTGACAAAGACAAAAACGGTTTGATGGACGTATGAAATACATTGAGTCTGAACGTCATCGTTCCACATCTGTCGATGACAGTCAGTAGCCAGCGGCTGAGGGGTCCTGCTGGGGGCTTGCCTGTAGGGGCGTGTGGAGAAGCAATGATGGAAAGGGGACATTGAGACTATAACTACTGAGCGTTCGTGAGGACGGTTGGAGAGTTTCAGTTTGGGCGAGGTGACTCTTCGCTGACCTAGAAACTTTTGGAAGACCTTTGTAGCATTTAGCTCCCACTGTGGCCAAGCTGAGTCTTTGGTTGGCGGTGGCCGCACGAAGGAAGTCAGCCCACCATCCAGCACCAGCATCTTCATTCCCTAGCAACAGGGACTTTTACTTTTGTGCTGGCATCTGGAAATCAGCTTTGTGGTGGGTCGCCATCTCTCCCGAGTGCCTCCTGGTATAAAAAGATGCACCTCATATTAAATTGGGACGTTATTTCTTCACCCCCCCCCCCTTGCCTGGAATGGTATGTGATTAATCTGTTGTTTGGAGTATGTTATTTCTTTCTGTTTAAATATATATTTATTGATTTCAGAGAGGAAGGGAGAGATAGAAACATCAATGGTGAGAGAGAATCATTGATTGGCTGCCTCCTGCACACCCCTTACTGGGGATCATGCCCACAATCTGGACATGTGCCCTTGACTGGAATTGAACCCAGGACCCTTCAGTCCACAGGCTGACATTCTATTCACTGAGCCAAACCAGCTAGGGCTCCATACAAATTTTAGAATCAATTTGTTAATTTCTATAAAACCCAACAGGGATTTTGGAAGGGAATGCAATAAATCTGTAGGCCAATTTGGGGAGATGAGCTCTGATAACATTTAGTCTTTTGATCAATGAACATAGTATATCTCTCTCCATTGATTTCATTGTCTTTAATTTCTCAGTGATTTTTTTGAATATGGTTTTTATTGATTTTAGAAAGAGGAAAGGAGAGGGAGACAGAAACATCAATGATGAGAGAGAACCATTGATTGTCTGCCTCCTGCACACCCCACAGTGGGGACTGAGCCCATAACCTGGGCATGTGCCCTGAGCAGGAATTGAATCGTGACCTCCTGGTTCATAGGTTGACACTCAACCACTGAGCCATGCCGGCTGGATTATGTTATTTATTTATTTGGCTTATCTATATATATAAAAGCCTAATATGCAAAGTGTCCCCTCGGGAGTTTGACCAACCGGGGGTTTGATCACCTGCTATGATGTGCACTGACCACCAGGGGGCGGCACGGAACTAAAGGAGGCCCTGGCCGGCAGCTGCTAGGGACCCTACCTGTGCACAAATTTTGTGCACTGGGCCTCTAGTTAAGAGATATTATCCTGAGGTCTATTGAGGAATTATTGTAATTCCCACAGTGAACCTGTGCTAAATCAATTGCTGGTCAATCTCTGAGCATAACTTTTGCTACTTCCCTAAAACTAAACAGAACACCCATCTAGGATGGCCTATGAGGGGACGTTTGCTCCCCCTCAACTCTCCAGCTCACCCTGTCAGGCAAGGATAGGGTTGAGCAGTGGTGACAGGAATCTCTAGCTGAACAGGAAGTGGCCCCTGAGAAGGTGGAGGGTGGGGTTCAAGCTTGGTCTGTTAGAGCTCTGCAGAACCTGGTGGCCTCCTCCTCTCTCTCCAGCCTGGATGAGGGTGAGCACCCCAGACGGGGGTAAGGACTTCTGGGTACTGGCCCCTGCTGTGCCACTGGCTCCAGCCTTGGACTCCAACCTTGGCCTGCTCTCTGGGCTCAGTCTTCTTTTCTGTAAAATGGGTGGAAAGCCCTCCCCGCTCCACCAAGCCTACCCAAACTGGTATGTGATGGGCCTCTACAAGACCATGAATGACCCACACTTTTAAGTGCCTGCAGTGCCATTCAGATGGAACTGGGTCCCTCGTTGGGACTTGGACAGGGCTGTGGGCTTCAGGCTAGACCACAGCACGTTCTCAGTGGGCAGAAGGGCTGCCAATGTCAAGGGGCCAGGCTTCAGTGGCCCTGCCTCTCCTCCAGCAAAACAGAGCCAAAGATGCCTCCATTTTTTTGCGGGGGGGGGGGGGGGGCGGGAGTGGGGGGAGGCAGTGAGAGGCAGCCAGTCCTGCCAACACCAACACAGAGAGCCTCCTGGCTACCTGGGCACTCTGGTCAAGCCCCCCCGGGCTCAGCAGACCCCTGCAGCCTGTTCCTTTGGGGAGGTGGCCTGGCAGGGATCTCCTCGTGTTGCAGGCTCAGAGCCTGACTGGTCCAGGGGTGCCTGGTGGCTGGGGGGGGGGTGGTGAGTAGGGGGTGCCTGGAGACAGGGTTGGGAGGGAACTGGCCAGGAATGTGAGCACAGAGGGCAGAGTGGGAGAGCAAACAGTGGAAGGAGCAGCGGGTGGGCCAGGGGAGCAGCGGGAATGTGGATGGGGCTGTGGGGGCGGAGTGGGGGCACTGGCCGGAGTGACTGGAGGTGAGGGCAGGAGCTGAGTGATGGATTCCGGGCTAGGATTTCACACCAGGCTGTGAACCTGTGCCCCGGGACTCAGGCTGTGATGCGGCAGCAGTTCACCAGCTTACGCGTGGAGTGGGGTTGGCAGGGGGGACTGGGGTTCCTGCCCCCCACCCCGGGCCAGGCCTCAGTCCTTTCTCAAGAGTCTCGCCTGAATAGCCGCGATCTTACAGGGAGAGCTGGGCTCCGTGCCCGTGCCCTTCCTGCCCAGGCTGAGGAGCGCTCCCCAGAAGAGGGCCTGGAGTGCTTACTTGTGCTTGTAAAACCAGGGGCGCGGGGTCACCAGGTTAAGAAGTCTGTCGATTCCGTGTCTGCCTCCTGGCAGCACGTCTGGGGGCAAACTGCCTCTCTGCTCGGAGACCTCAGGCTTCCCCCTGTAACTGGGGGTAAAAGAGCTGCCTGCCCCTGCAGGGGGTGTGGGACCAGGGGGACTGGCCTGGGCTCCGGGAGAAGCTGATAGAGCCCCAGAGGTGGTCTTTGTGGGTGAGGGAGGGGCACTTTGGTGGGACCTGGGGAGGAGGGGGAGGGGCGTGGAGCTCGTGAGCACCTCCGCAGCCCGGCACGCTTAACAAAAAGCACATGATTTAATGTGGCTAGTAAATCCCTTTCCGCCAGGGCTTTTCAACTACTGGACGACAGGCTCGTAATTCAGTTTTAAACGGACCTAGGATTAGGGCTGCAGCTGAGGGGGCAGTGGGTGCCTGGGTGTGTGTGGGGCTGCGTCTGGCCTGGTGGGGCCGGCCGCACTGCCTCCCAGGCCAGGGACAGGGGTCGGGGGCCGGGGGAATTAAATCCTAGCCTGTAGGACTAGGAAAGAAAAAGGGCTAGAACCATTTCATGGTGAGACCTTGTGGCCTTGGGGAGGTTATAGGGACTCCCCAGAACCCCAGAATCTCAGGGTCGGGAGGGGCCACCAGCCCTTGGGCTGCCATGAGCAACTTTGGAAGGAGGAGAAGATGGGAAGTCGGCATCAGTCATCATTGGTTCCAGTTTCACATATTGAATTTATTTGAAGCAGAGCCTGCTTCTAAATTCCCGAGAGGCTTTGCTTATGTTTCAGTTTTTCAGAACCCGAGGATTGGGGAACAGGATCGGAGAGGGACCCTGAAACCCCAGCTCAGAGATGAGGATGAGAAGTGGGAGCTGTGAGAACAGGCGTCAAACCCAGGAGAGGCAGTCCTGTGGAGCATGGAGTGGGTTTCTGGGGGGGCCACCCCAACTGGCAAGATTATACGAATCGGGGAGAGCAAGGGAGGCAAGGCTACTCAGAGCCCAGACGTCGCAGGCTAGGAGCTGCCCTGGGGAGGACGTGAGCGCCGATATGGGAGGAGAGCGGGTGAGATGTGCGTGACCACAAGGCCACTGGCTGGAGACACGACTCCGCACCACCGAGTGGGCAGCACGGTCAGCCTTGAAGAACCAGCAGAGCTAAGCAGCCAGACTGTCCCGGTTGGAACCCTGCCCTAAGCAGTTACCAGCCACGTGGCCAAGTCACTACCTGGGGCAGTGCATACGAGAGTTACATAAGATAATAATTCAAGAAGTGTTTGTCCTCTTCCCCCAAAGGGACTCAGAGACTCCGTAGTGCAGAACTCCACGGGGCCATCCTGCTCCAAAGGGCCCTGGACGTGGTGGGATGCCCGCCCCAGGCAGCAGGAGGCATTTGCCCAGGGCAGGGTGGAATGCCCTGCAGAGCGGGCCGGCTCTTTCTACACTAGCTGATGCCCTTTCCTCGGCTCGCAGGACTCCCTTACCTTTTGGTTTCTATGACCTTTCCCTCTGCCTATGGTCGCCGGGAGCTCCTGCCACCACCTTGGCCTCAAGCACATCCCGCAGCTCCTGTCTCCAGCCCTCCCCTCTCTCTCCCAGACCCTCCCCAGTTGGTTGTCCTCCCCTCTGCTGCAGACCTGCTCCTCCTCTGACTTCCCTGATCCCCCAAGATGTCAGCCAAGTCACGACTCTACTCAGTTCCCTTGTTACCACAGCCATCATCTAGGTCCTGTCAGTCTGCCTTCCGAAGTCCCGAGTCCTCCAAGCTCCCTCCTTCCCCCGCACGGCTGCTTCCTCCAGTAGGCCCCTCGCAGGTTCTCTGGCTTCTCATCCAGTCGCCCACCCAACCCACCCCCAACAGGCCACCAGGGAGTTGCGTAAACTTGACTTGTGTCATGCCTTAAAACGTCTGGCTTCCCAGCCAGCTATGGGATCAAGAGCGAACTTCTGAGCACAGTGAGGCCCTTTCCCCCTGCCTGCCCCTCTCCCTACTCCTTGGGCCTTTTCACGTTTAGTTCCCAGGGCCTGTCCTCCTCACATTCCTACCTCTGTGCAGCCGCAGGAGCTTTTGCTGCTCCACAATGCTTTCCTCCTCTTCTCCAGCCCACAAGCGCAGCCTGGGAGCCTCCATCCTCAGGCCCCTTCTCCATCTAACACCCTCTGGTATTCCTCCAAGGCCTCCAATATTAAGTCCCGATGGGTCAGGGACCCCAACAGCCTCTGAAGCTCTCTTAATGGGGTAACAAGAGCTGGATGCAGGGCTCTCTGCAGGGGTGTGAGCAGAGCGGAGGGAACCCATGTGGGACAGAGCAGCCCAGGGAAGAGCTGGGGCAGGGGCAGGGCTGCTCGGCCTGAAGGAGCCAGGGAGGCAGCTGTTGCTGCAGGAGAGGGGTCACCTGCCTGGATCTGTGGCTGTGGAGAGAGGGACACACTGTGGTCCAGGGAGGCTGCTGGCTGCAGGGCCTCTCCCTCCTCCTGAGATTATCTGAGAGGACTCTCAGGTAGTCTGCCGTGTGTCCTCCTGTTGGCTCCATTCCATCAGAAGCCAGCAGGAAGGAGAGCGATATAGCCCATGGGAGTCAGTCTCCCAGAGCAGAGAGGGCAGAGAATGGCCTGCGGAGAACAGCTGTCATGGACCCAGCTCCAGGCGTGGTTGCCTTGGTGCTCGGCTCCAGCCCACCTGCCCAGCAACACGGCTCTCACACCCTCCATGGCTCCAGCTAAACAGAACCCCAACCCCGAAGTGCCCAACTGGCTAAGTCTGTACTTTGAGATGCTGTCCCCTGGGCCTGGGAAGCCCTTCCCCACTTTCTGTCCTCGCCGAGGCCTGCTCAGCCTCCGCCCTGCCGCTCCCAGGCCCCTGGCGCTGAGCTCTCCTCGTTGTCCTGGTCTCTTTGTTCGCCCTGAGGGTCAGGACTACGTTTCAAAAGTGCACGCTCCTGCCCAGCTCTGGTAGGTGTTCATTTAGAGGCGGTTTAAACGGAATTCCAGCAGAAGGGCTGTTTGCTTATGTTGCAATCTGCCCACGACCACCATCTCCTTTGAGCGCAGGAGCCGAGCCTAACTGCTCAGTGCCCCCCACACCTGATACAGGGGCTGCTTAAGTAATGTTTGGTGATTGGATTAATGAATATGTCTGAGGCAAAGCAGAAAAAACGGGGTGTGTAAACCACGTGCTCTGAGAGTTCAGAGGGACCTGTTTCTAGCTGGGGGAGCCAGGGGAGACTGCAGAGGGGGAAACTTGGGAGCTGGCATTAAACGATGGCGTCTTGAGAGGGATTGGAAAGGGCTTGAGCAAAGGGCCTGAGGCAGGAGAGCCCTGGGCCTCTCTGGGAAGCTTGCTGGGGATTGGAGGGTCAGGAGATGAGCTGGAGAGGGTGGGAGTGTGCTTGCTGCCCTTGGCAGAGTCTTCCCCTCTCTCTTCCCCCAGGCTCTCTCCCCACTCCTGCTTCCCCTCCTCCAGGGGCCTGCAGATGGACCTGCCCCTCTGGTAGTCCCGGTATTCCTGGTCTCTCTGGCTCAGCAGCACCAAGTCCAGTACCCTCCCCACTTGCCCTGCGTGTGGACCTCACCCGGGAGGCCTGCTCAGCTCCAGAGGCCTCTCTTCTCTCCCTACCCCTCCGCCTAGGACCCTGACTCGGAGGCTCTGGGAACTCCAGCTGTGAGTTCGAGTTTGGGCAGGCGCCTACTCATCCACCCCCCCCAAGTGACATGCTGGGGCCGTCTGGGCCACAGGGAGCCAGACGTGAAAACCACCGGTCAGCAGAGCCGGGTGGCCCACCACAGTGTGCCAGCCTGGGTGCTGGAGCTGCCCCTCCCCCCACTCCCTTCCCTGAGGGATGTCCCCAGTGGACTGGCCAGTGGCCGTGGCTCTGAGGGGAACATGCTTTCTGTAGGCTGTGGCTGGAGAAGGCCGGACCGGCTGCCCTGCCAGCTCTGTGTGGGGAAGAGGGAGGTGCCCCTGCCAGCCGGACCCCACAGGACGCCAGCCGCAGGCAGAGTCACTGAGACTCTGGCCACTGCCCCTTACCCCGCTGGCCGTTTTCCCTTTGGGGCCCTTGGTGGGGAAGCCAGCGCTTCCAGTCCTGGGGGCAGTGACCCCAGGAGGGTGTTTATGGACTTGGGCTCGGGGCCCTGGAGAAGTCCACACGGACAAGCGCCACTGAGTGCTGAAGAGCAGAGCAGCTGCAGACTAGGGGGCGGAGAGGGAGCGCCTCCGCGGCCTGGTGCTTGGGGCCTCTCAGGGCCCACTGGGGCTGAAAGCTAGGCTGGGCTCCCTGCCATTACGACCAAGCACCTACTGTGTGCCAGGCCCCCACTGGCCCTCAGCGGGCAGGAAGGCCCCACTCGGCCCTCCTTCCCAGACCGGAGGGCAGGCACCGAGGAAGAGGGCACTCGGCCTCTCCAGTGTGCGGAGAGGGCCTCCGCGAGAGCGAGAGCGGCCAGGTGTGCAGGAGTGGCCCCGGCGCGGCTTTACCAGGGAGGAGGCGCATGAAGGGCTCGCTCGCCAGGGGGGAAAGGCCAAGGAAGACAGCTCGCTCTCACCCTCCTCCACGGCCCCCTGCAACCAGGCCTCTGCTGCCCCTGCTGCTGGTTTTCTCCCAGAGCAATAGAGAGAAGCAAGACAGGGACCCCGTTCCTTCAGACTCTGATTCCACCCATCCCTTCCGCACTGTTTGCCTTGTTGGTTTGTTCCTTCGTCCATCCGTTCATTCATTCATTCACTCACTCACTCAGTAAATGCATCTGAGTACCTGACAAGGATCTGGCCTTTTGCCGGGCTCTGGAAGCCTAAAGAAGTGGGAAGTGAGTTCTTAACCTTTGGGGGAGCAAATCTTCTTGATGAGTGATGAGCAGTAGACACCTCTCCTCCCAGAACACTGCCTCTGTCACCACTCTGGGTGAGAGATTCCTGAATGCTACCAGCTTTGCGGGGGAGGCAGACCTGTAACCAAGAACGAAAGCCGTTGTGTTCCATGCTAAGTGGGTTTGATTTCTGGCTCACTGAGACACTTGCCTCTTTTAAAAAGGGGGAATTATCTCTCAGTGTCACTGTGGAGAACAAACGAGGTAAACTCTAGGCACGGCCTAGCAGAGCCTGGTGTTTGTTAGGTGTGCAGTGACATGGATTCTCTTCCCCTTCCCTGCTTTGCATACTTGAGGGATACAAATTCCTGTGACAGCCCTAAGCAGGAAGAACAACCACTCCAGCAACGGTTTGGAAGAGGGGTCATGTTTGAATGGGTTCTCAAGAATGAATAGGAATTTGCAATAATGCCTCTCTCTCTCTCTCTTTTAAAGATATTTGTATTGATTTCAGTGAGGGAGATAGAGAGCTAGAAGCACCAATGACGAGAATCATTGATTGGCTGCCTCCTGCATGCCCCACACTGGGGATCGATCCTGCAATCCAGGCATGTGTCCTGACTGGGAATCGAACCGTGATCTCCTTGGTTCATAGGTCGATGCTCAACCACTGAGCCACACTGGCCGGGCAATAATGTATTTTTTTTTTTTTTAAATGTAAAAGCTCTGAGTCCATTCAGAAAATCCTACTTACCCTAATGTTAACGCTGTCTGGTACTCTCTCTGTCCTGCACTGTTGAGGGGTCATGCAGGACATAGACTAACTAACTCAAGGTTTCTCTCATAACCCTAGGACAGTGTGGCTCTTCCACAAAACACCACGTGCGGGCGCGCACGTACAGTGCGATTGAAACTTCGTGGCCCATGTGCAGAAGTCGGTATTTTGTGGAAGAGCCACACTCAAGGGGCCAAAGAGCCGCATGTGGCTCGCGAGCCGCAGTTTGCCGACCACGGCCCTCGGAGATGGGTGCTGTTATCACTCCATTTTACAGAAGAGAACATCGAGGCACAGGAAGGTAAGGCAATGCCACGAGCTCACAGGCAGCAGAGCTGGGGTCCACGTGGCCGGCCCAGAGTCCTCGTGCTAAGCCATCACCCTATGTGGCTTTCCCAGAGTGAACCTGTTTCCTCACTGAGGTCTGGATTTCGAACCCCCACTCACCTTGACGATTGCTTTTGCTTGAAACAAAGGACCCAGGAGAGAAAATGGGAGGTCGAGAGAAAATCTGCTTCTCCTAAGAATTCGAGTCCAAGCCTGAGTGTACAAGCAAGGAGGAGAGGCGTCCCCCCAGGACGGACCAACTTTCAGGAGCGAGTGGTGGGCACGCCAGCCTGGGGGCGGGAGGGCTAGGTTTGGGTTCTGGTTCTGCCACCTGTCAACCGGCCTCTCCAGGCCTCCATTTCCTCATCTGTAAGACAGGCCTGGCGGTTCCAGTGCCACAGCCTTGGAGCGAGGCCTGTAAGGCTACCCCCTCCCCCCCTCCCTGTGTGCCTCCCAGGGCCTTACCGAGCGCCAGCCCTGTACTAGGCTCGTCCTTGCTTCTTCCACAGACCGTGAGCTCCCCCAGGACTTGCTCTGGCACTTCTACCAGCTCTTGGCACATACGAGGCCCTATAAACGCTTGAGAGATGAAGAACCAAGTGGCGCCTCCCTCGCACATGGCAGGCCTTAACTCACACCAAGAGACCCCCCGTTCTTTCCCCAGTCCAGAGGCCTCATGCTCCCTGTCCAGGGAATGCCAGGAGGGCAGCCAGGGGTACCGGGCGCACACCTTTGCCAGGGTCCAGCAGAAGCTCCCCTTAAGCCACCCCCGCCTCGGCCCAGCACCGACTACCCTGGCCCTCAGAATGCCTGCAATGCCCAGAGCATGCTGAACCCAGACTGAGCCCCACAGCCCTCAGGGCACAGACAGGTGGCCCAAGAGGGACCAGGCCACCTCAACTTTGCATAAAGAACCTGTCAAATTTCTATTAATACACTGGCCTCCTCCTGGGTCTCCCAGAGACCTCCCTGGGACAGCAGGTACCGGTGTGGCCAGTACCACTGTCGGGGAGCTAGCCCCATATCAGAATTATTTTGTAAATTGCATCCTATATTCTAAGCCGTGAGGTCACTGGCTATTTAAAGAGCTCCGTGGTGAATCACTCTGTAAAGTGGAGAGCACACGGAAGGAACCAGACAAATCTAGGTTTGCTTAGAGGTTCGCCCTGGCTCCCTGTTTACAGACCAGGAAACCAAGGCGGGGCCCCGGCTGCAACTGGCCGAGGTAGAATGTCGGTTGTCCTGGGAGGACTCCATGCCGCCGCCGTGGCAGGCAAGGGCAGGGAATGAATGGCAGAAGGGGCCTTTGCTGCCGTGGGGGGTGTCGGCTGGGTGAACCAGGGCAGCCCGCCCCAGCCAAGGGTCAGCCAGGAGCCTGGTTATCCAACACAGTTTGGGTGAGTGGACCTTCCTTCATGTGGATGAGGCAGCACACGTTTGCTGAGCATCCATTGTGTACCAGGGTCTGAGCCAGTGCCCAAAGCAGTGCCTGACAGTGGGGCTCAAGCAGCTGGCAGGAGCTTCGGGAGGGAAGTTGAGCCTGACTCCACAGGCTTCTCTGCTGCCAGGGAAGGGGAGCTGGGTGTGGGTCGGGGAGGAGGTCAGCCCTCAGCCAGAGGGGCCCCGACTCTGCACCCACAAGGAGAATTGGACAGAGAGCACATAAGAACTCCAGCTCAAGAATCACTTAATCTTTAATTTATTTTTTCAACAACTAAATATTACACATCTACTATGTGCCAGGCACCATTCTAGGCTCTGGGGATATAGCAATGAACAAAACCGATAAAAACCCTTGTTGCCCTGGCTGATGTGGCTCAGTGGATTGGGTGTCATCCTGTGTACCGAAGGGTTACTGGCTTGATTCCTGGTCAGGGTACATGCACAGGTTGTAGGCTCAGTCCCTGGGAGGTGGGGGTGGGATGGGGGGAGGGAGGACATGCAGGAATCAGTCAATCACTCTCACATCAATGTTTCTCTCCCTCTTTGTTCCTCTCTCCCTAAAAATCAATATGAAAACAAAAATACAAAAAAAACCCCACAAGAAACCAAAACCCCTTGCCTTCATGGAGCTCATATTCTGGTAGGTAGAGATAGTAAAAAACTAGATCAGCATGCACATACTCATGTCAGTAGCCAAAATTGATCTGAAGAAACATAAACCAGGACAAGGATAGTGGAGAGGAGGTAGGAGAGAGTGGCAGTGGGCTGTCAGGCTCCGGCTGTCCTGGCCACTGTTGACTTTGCAGGAGCAGCTGGAAGCCCGAGTGGAGAGAAGGTAGGCTGTTTTATGTAGGGTAGGTAAGGCTTCTCTGATAAGGTGACATTTGAGCAGAGACCTGAAGGAATAAGTCACATGGATACGAGTATATGGAGAAGAGCATTTTAGGCAACAGGCGCAGTAAGTGCAAAGGCCCTGGGGCAGGTGTATGCTTGTTGTGGGGCAATGCCAGAGGCTACTGTGGCTGGAGTAGAGTGAGAGGACGTAGCAGAGGAGCAGATCATGTGGGGCCTCATCAGTCACAGTACAGCCGTGAATGCGGTGAGCAGAGCAAGGAAGTGATCTCACTTACACTCCAACAGGCTTACTCTGGCTGATGTGTAGAGAATTCACAACATGGGACAAGGGGAGAGTGGGAACAGGGACCAGCGGGAGGCCCTGCAGCCATCCAGGTAAGAGATTATGGTGGCTTGGATAAGGTATAGAAGTGGCCGTGTGAGTAGTGCACAGAAAGAAGGCAGTCAGATCCCTGCTCTGCCACTCTCTGGCTGTGTGCCATTCTGAGCCTCTATTTTTCCATCTGGAAAACAAGGTTGATGACAAAACTCCCGTACTTACCTGGTGGGGTTTCTGTGGTGCCTACCTGAGACATAAGCACAGTGCCGGTACACCTTCGGTGCTCATTCAGGGACAACTCTTAGTCATTATGAGCCTTCAGGAACCGGGTGTACTCAAAGCACAATGAACTGAGCCCAGAAAAGCCGAGATCTGAGGAGTCAGCTGGCTCAGGGGGAGAGAGGTTTATACACAGTTAAATGCCCAGTATCTTCGGCCTCAGATGGGCTCCGTCCCCTTGGGCCTGCCTCTTGCCCTCACTCCTGGGCACCTTTGCCCAGGACTCCTGTTTATTTGTTTACCTTTTACCTGTGTTGAAGTTTCAGCTGAGAAACTGGCCCTGCTAGTCCAGCTGCTGGGTCCAGCACTGCTCCTCCCCCCGCCCCACTTGGGCTTCCAGCTGCTCCTGCAAAGTCAGCAGTGGCCAGGACAGCCGGAGCCTGGCAGCCCACTGCGCTCCCTGGCAGGCATGTGGCCCTCGGGCTGACTGCTGGAGGTAATGATGGGGAACTGACCCAGGGCGAGCGCTGGTGGCCGCGGGGCTTGCAGAACTGGCTCTCCCAGCTGTGGACAGGCCATGGCTATGCTAGACAAGGGATGGCTCTGGGGGCAGCTGGGGACATTTGCCTTCCTGGGGGCCACTGGCCTAGAAGCCTGACGTGACAGGCCCAGAAGGGATTGGTCCAGCCAGCCCCGTGGCCCCCTCGCACTGACTTCCATTTATTTATTCAAAACACCGAAGCAATTGTGTGCCAGTGGCTGTGCTTAAAAACGTGGAGCAGTTCTTAAAAAAGGCGAGGGCCAGAGAGAGGAAGTGGTTCTCCTAAGGTCACACCATGAGTTGCTACAAAGCCCGCCCAGGACTCTTGACTCGCTGTCCGGTGCTCTGACCGGCAAGTGCCCCACTGCTCTGGCCATCTCTTGGGTGGCAGAGGCCAGGCTGTGCCAGGCCCCAAGCTCTCCTCCTTAGTGAGTCTGTGCCTGCCTCCTTGCCTGGGAGAGGACAGGGGCTGCGCCCAGCTCAGGGCTGCAGGAGCTGGAAGAAGGGGGGCCGCCCTTCCAGGTTGGCTGGGCTAAGGGGCCTGGGCAGCAGGAAGGGGTGCCCCTGGCATGCTGTGTGGATCAGTTTACCATCTTTTAAATGGGAATGGGTTGTCCTGCCAACCTGTTAAGGTCATTGTGGGGAATGTGAATGTGGTTTTCTACCCCCCGCAGGGAGATTGGATCAGTTCTCGTGAGAACAGGGATGGGGCAGGCAGGTGAGTCCAAAATTTTCTCGGGTTTCTGTGCTGAGCTTCTGGCTTGTCGTCTCATAAGCTTGTCACTTCCAGGAAGTTTGCAGCTGTGGGTTATGGGGCTGTGGGGAGACCCACCTCTGCCTATGGGGAGTCCCCAGTTATACACTTAAGGGCCCAAATTGCGAAGAGCTCATCCAGTGCCCCCCGCTCTCCCGGCCCCACTGGCCCCACGGCGCTCGGGGAGCTGGTGTGTGAGCTGGGTTCTGCCCTGATCCCCAGTGAGGGAAGAAGAGGCCTGTCTCCTGGCGTGGAGGCCGGCCCTCGGGGGTCTCCCAGCCCCTCCCTCTGGCAGGCTGCCTGCCCTGGAGCCTCCCACAGCGTCAGCCCCTGCTGTCTCCACACTCGGTTCCTCCAGGTCCTGGTCCTTCAGGGCAGACTCTGTACTCAGGGTGGTGGCTGTGATGGGAACCAGCATTGACGTCCATGGGCCGCCATTGTCCGGGAGTGCACCCTAGACAGTGTGTGCATGGCCACTGCGCACGCACCCTCCCCCCCCCCCCCCCACACACACACGCATACACACCCCAGGGCTCTCTCACGTCCCCAAGGTGCTGCCACTCTGGGTTAAGTCTCAGCCTCGTGAAGCCGTGGGCTGATGATGCCTCCTGAATGGGCCAGTTGTCCAGCCTGGGAGGCCTGGCCCTTCCTCATCTGAGCCTCAGCTTCGGGCCTCCAGAAGGTCTTTCCTCTGCCCTGGGCGCTGGCACTGCTAACCCAGCCCAGAGATATGCCCAGCGCCTGCTTCCTCTCCAGCCCAGCTCCCACCTCTGGGGCGGGTGGTGGGAACAATGCTGAAAGTCAGGGCTGGGGCCAGCAGGGCCTGGGAAACAGCCAAGTCCACGGTGGGTCAGGAGGGCCCAGCTTCTGTGTGTTGACCCTGAGCTGTGGACACAGGAGAAAGCATGACACCCCTGCCCGCGTCTCCTCCCTGGCTGAGTTCTGACCTCCTTCCCCCTGGTCCTCTGTGGGCACCGACCCTGCCCCCGCCCAGCTGCCCAGGGCTTCTCGGCTTGGCCACCCCGCTTCGGTCCCGATCCGAGTGGGGCTCCCATGTAAAAATATCCCCAGCTTTTTTTGAGCTTGTTATCTACTATTTTTATCAGATGGTCCAAGCAAAGCATGGCCGAAAAAAGGGAAAATCATACAGCTCTGTTTGCCAAGCTCAATAGAAATAGCCGTGGGGTGGGCTATTTTTAACAAGATGAGTACCCCGTCCGCTGAGGTCTCCCCTGGCCCCACACCAGCCTTCTTTGTCTCTCTGCCTGGACAGCAGATTTTAAAATACACCCACGGTTGCCAAACCACTAAATGCACCCAAGACAGTGACTGAGCTCTGGGGCCAAGGCGTTCGGCGGGGGGTACGTTAGTCCTTGCCCGCCCCTCCCTGGAGGAAATCACACTCTTTTGTTTGAAAAGCCTCCCAGGTTGGCTTTCCGAGGCCTTTTCCTGGTTGTCCCACTCCCACGGGAACAGCGGAGGTTACTCCGAAACACGCGGTGGTTTGGGCAGAATGACCCCAGGGGCCTGGCATGGCCCGCGGTGGCTCCTGTGCCAGCTGTGGCCGGGCAGGAATGCAGAATGGACTCGCGGCAGCCAGGACCCAGGGAGCGGGGTGGGAGGAGAGCTGGGGGCGGGGTCCGTGGGGAGGGAGGCACCCAGGGGTCTTCGCTCAGCGGACATCCAGGCAGCAGGCTCTCTGCTTGGCCGCAGCAAAGCCACCGTCTGCGGAGGGGTCAGTGTCTTCTGAGCGGAGTCCTCGCAGGAGACAGTCGCGCACACCCCTGCCACCATGGGAGAGAGAGCACCGTCCACTGCGGAGCAGACCGGGGAGCAGGCCTGGTCTCCCTCTGGCCTCCGTGTCCCGCTTGTGCCACGAGCGGCCTGGACTAGCCCGGGCTCTCTGGGGTGTGTGGTTGGGAAGGAAAGAAAAATAGAAACGAAAGGTAACATTAATTGAGCGCCAAGGGAGGCATTGAGTCAAACACTTTACGTCGCGTGTATCACCATCTCGATTTCCACCGCAACCCTGTCACTGCCCGTCACTGGACGACGGAGCAGCTCTCTGCCCCTGGCCGCGTGCGCATCCTGGGACCACTGGTTCTGGCCAAGGGGATGGGATTCTGGGATTGGCCATCTCTGATCCCAGGCCTTCCCGGTGGCCAGGTACCTGGGACAGCAGGTGGCAGTTCTGCCAGACTGCAAGTAGCGGGGGGACTGGGCTGCTCCCACCCGGTGCTGATGGAGACAGGGTGGGAGGCTGGGCAGACAGACTGGCAGTGCCCCTACAGGTGGTGGAGCCAGGCGCTGACTCCAGACACCCCCAACCCAGGCCCTTAGAGCGTCAGGGCAAAGGGAGGGAGGGACAGGCCTGGGCAGGAGGAGGCGAGAAGACCCGTTGTAACTCCGCTCCAGCTCCCTGGGTCCCTGAGCCCCCTCCCCACCAGCCTTTGCAGGTGCTGCTCCTTCGAGCAGCAACACTCTTCCCCCTCCCCTTTTCATAAACCTGCACACATTTGTCAAGACTCATCTCAACAGCCCCTGCTCTGGGAAGCCTTCCGCCTTTCGCAGGCTGGTCAGGGACTCCGAGCCCCCAGCACACGCCTCTACCTGGCACTTAACGTCAGCACATGGTGACGACCAACCCGCCACTCGTTTGCCTGGGGACAGGGAGAAGGGAGAAGAGACAGAGGAATGGGGAAAGAGAAAGAAAAAAGAGGAGAGAATGGAGGGGGCGGGGGAAGGGGAGGAAGGGAGGGCAGTCACAGGTCAGGGCCGTGGGGGAGAGGTGGCTCAGCAGGGGCATGCAGGAGTGGGAGGGAGCGCAGCTACAGCCGGGCCAGGAGCAGGGGGCTCTCCAGTCCCAGAGCCTCTGGCCCCAGTCACTCTCCTGGGTTGGGGGGCGGTGTCTGAACTGGATGGAGGCCGCCTGCCAGTTAACAGGTAGCATTTGCCATCGTCCATCGTGTGCCTGGCACTGCAGGGCACAGGGCCCTCATCTCTGGTCTGAGAAGGGAGCAGAGGGTCGGGGAGCGGAGCCCTTGCAGGGGTCTGCAGCCCCGAGGAAAGGACTCCGCCCGCCTGTCTCTGGGCTCTCTGCCTGGGGCCTTGGAGGCACACTTCTCAGAGGACATTGCAGGCCGGAACTCCCCCCCCCCCCCCCCGGACCTCCCTCCCCCAGCCATGAGGCCCCGTCAGGCTGGACCTGCTTGAGTCTCATGCCACAAGAAGCTCTGAGAGGAGGAGTGGGGGCTCCCACCAGGCTGGCTGCCCCTTCCCCCCTCCCCCCGCAAAGAAGGACAGGACAGGGAGGAGTCCGTGGGCTGCTGCCCGCCTGGTAATGAATTGTCCCAACCTTTGCCACCCTGTCTGAATGGCTTTTTCTCCTAAAGGGGCTTGTGACAAAGGGTACATCGATGTCCTCCACCCAACAAGGAGGGCCGCCTGTCCCCATGCACAGGGGAAGCCCGTGGGGGCGGCAGGCAGGGGGGACTCAGTCGGCGATTAGCATTCTCTCATTGAACCCTCCTGGCGGGCTTGGCTGGGCTCTCCTTCTTTCTGACTCTGACCTGAAAGGGCTTGGGCCTGGGGTGGATGGATGAGGTGGAAGAAGATCTGCTGGGTGTGTCTGGGCCCCAGTGACCAGCTGAGCCGGGGCGGGCGCCTGGGGCAGGGTGGAGCAGAGCTGGCTCACAGGGCACGTGTGCGCTCGCTCGGCTGTTTAGTCAAGAATGTAAATGTGGCTGCTCTTTGCCGGGCACTCCCTTCTCCTGGGACCCAGATGTGATGCTCCCCAGGCACCCCCCCCCCCAAGACCCCGGCCCAGGTAGACTGTGCATTTCTAGACCCAGGATCTCCGTCCTGCGTGTCGGGGACCCCGGGGCTCTTGGCAAAGTGGGCGGCCTGGGGTGGGGGCCCTGGTGCCTCAGTTCTGGATCTGATTATGATTTTGTTTGTTCAGAAGTTACCATATTTTTTGTTGATTCAATTGCATGTTCATGTGTATGTGGGTATTTGGTTTTCACCACCAAAACTCTGGTTCTGAGGAGCCTGATTAGTTTCTGGCCCCACCTTTAGGCCTGAAGTAATTTGGGTATTTATTCAGCAGACTTTTATGAGGATGGCATTTGCATCTAGAGACCCAAGGCCTGTGCCCAGTCCCCGTGGATGTGAGGGAGGGGCCGGACAAGAACTTGCCCCAGGGTTGCCCGCGATGAACCCATAAGGATAAACAAATCGTGGCTCGGTGGGGTGGCCTGGCCTGGTCTGCAGCCACGCCATGTCATGGACAGTCTCCAAATGCCTGCCCAGGGCCAGGCACAGTGTGTGCTGCGGCTTGGCCCACGAGCCCTCAAAATGTGAGCCTGTGAGTGCATGTTTATCCTGTGTCTGTGGGTAGATGGGTGCACTCCCCGCTCATCACAAGGGCTAGCAAGTACGACTCCTGTCTGGGCCCCTTAACTGTGTGAAACTAACAACAGCATCCCCACGGCAATGGACCGACCTCCCTGTACCTTGGTTTCCTCGTCTGTGGAATGGGGATCATGGGAGTACCTACCTCACTGGGTTGCTGTGAGGCTGATACTATAAAACACGTAAGACGATATTTTGTACGCAGCAAGCACGCAGTGAGTGTTAGCTATTGTGATTTCTAGTGCTGCTGTCACCTGGGAGGGGTCTGAGGTGGAGTTCCGCAGAAGCAGAGCCTGAGATGGGGATTCCGGGTGGAGTCCCTGAGGGAGTGCCTTCGCCCCTCCCCTCCGGTGGGGGGGACAGGAGAGGGACTGGGGGAAGCAGGATGGGAGAGGAAGAGGCAACGCCGTGCAGAGGATGCCTGTCCTGCAGGAGACTCTGGAGTGTAAGTTACACCTCAGGGTCGTCCCCATCAGAGGTAAGGGAGCTGGAACCTCACTCTCCTGTACCCCAGGCATTGGCTAAGGGCCTCTTTGGGGGGATACACTTCCAGATACTTCCAGCTCTGCAGGCAGAGCAGCTCCTATAGCCTGGGGCAGTCACCCAAGGGAGAGTGAACAGAAAGGAAGGCCACAGCGGGCGGGGAAGGGCCCGCTAAAGAGATCTGGGGAGTCTGGGGGATCTGAGGGGAGCACCAACGCTCTCCTCCACAGGGAGGAGCGGATGAGCAGGGCCTGTGCACGGCAGGTGCTTGGTCAATGGCCGTGCCCTCTGTCTGCCTCACCAGCCACAGGCTGCTTCTGGTTCAAAGCCAGGGTTACTCTGGGATCTCAGAGATCCCGGCCAAGCCCTGAGCCTCATATTTAGGGAGGACGGTGACTCCGTTCATGACCAGGGACCCAGTGAGAAGAGCCTGCCCGCCTTGGCTGCCCGAGCACGTGGTAGACGGGCAGCACGCCAGCCAGCAGGGGTACTCTGGATCTGTCCCCGAATTATGGCATCAGGAAGGAGGGAGAAGCTGTGACAATGGGCAGCCATGTGCACCCCCCCGGGTCTCCCCTAGACCCTGCACCTGCCTCTTCTTCCCTGCCCCCTGCCTGGCTCTGCTGTCCATCCCACTCGCATGGGCAGCTGCCCAAGTCATGGCCTTGCAGTGTTTCCGAGGGAGACACCTGCCTGGGCATCGAAGCGAATATTGGAGAACATTTCGGGCCGGGCCCAGCTGGCTTCGTGAAAACCCCAGTTCCTCCTGGGAAGCTACCCTGGACGAGGGGATGGAAGCAGAGGCAGGAGGGCCACCGGTTGGGTGGTTCTAGAGGGGATCCCGCGCTGAGGGGAACAAGAACAACCTGTTATCACCTACCGCGTGCTGAGTCAGCCTATGTTTCAGGCAGATCTCGTTGTAGGAACTATTTTATCTAAAACTCACCACAGCTCTGTGAGGTCACTGCTCCCGGGTTCTCTTTTTACAGAGAAGATGAAAGCCCAGAGAGGCGAAGTTTCAGGCTGGTGGATGCTGTCGGCCCATGGCTGTCCCCCCTCAGGGCCCTGCAGTGGCTTGCGCTCACTCAGGGCAAAAGCTCAAGGCCTCACACAGGCCTCCATCCTTTGCCTCGTCTGGCCTCCCAGGGCCCTGACCTTCCGTGGTTCCACCCCAGCTCCCACCTCAGGGCCCCTGCACTCGCCGCCCTCCCCTGCCCGCAGGCTCCTCCCCAGCCACCGCTGGCTCCACCTCACTGGCTTAGGGTTCTGTCCCAGTGTCCCCTCCTGAACACCCCCGTGTTCTCCCAGCCTTTACCCTGCTTCGCTATTATTATTCTTTAGTGGCGCTTGCAGATGGTCTCCCTTCAGGAAACTGTAAGCCACGCTGGCAGCGATTTTGCCTTTTGTTCACGGCCAGCTTGATCAGTGTGACATGCAGGACGGGAGGGATGGTCGAAGGGCGGTGCCAAGACTTGCATGCGAAAGCGGAACCACCAGGCATCCTGGGGTTTGCGGAGGGTGGGTGCCAGGGTCCGCGGAGCCCTGGAGCCGGAGGGGACAGAGGGCCGTGGTCCTGGGCGTTTGGCCCCAGGCACCCCGTCTCCCCGTCTCTTGTGGTCCGTTCAGTTCAGTTCAGTGCGGGGGGAGCCGCCTGCCTGGCTCTGCTCAGCCTCCCTCTCTGGGTGACGCTGACCTTGGCTGTCTCTCCCTCACGTTCTTCCTCTTGAGGCTGAGCCTGAGGGAAACGCTGCCCTTTCACTCTGAGCCCCAGATTCTCCTGATGTTCAAGCTCAGAGGCGCTCAGCAGGTTCTGGACTCCAGGTCTAGAATTTCCTCAAAATTCCTCCTGATTCCTCCTGATTTACACGTGTTCATGTAAAATAATACGTACTGAGCATCTTCCATGCGCCAGGCACACGGGTGGGGACGGGGACCCAGTTCCCAGCTCTCTGTGCCGCGGCTGGCCGGACCTGGCCCAGGAAGCCATGTGACAGACGGCTGAGGCACAGCCCGGACCGCCCCTTCCTTCACCCCACTCTCCTGCCGAGAATGTGGGAGCAGGAGAGGGAGCCCCCGGAGGCAGCTCCACCCCATTCTAGTTCCTTGGGGGAGAGAGGCAATTTCTTGGGTCGGCAGGGTGGAGAGCCAGCCTTTCGAGGAGGGAGAGCTGGCCAGGCATCGGGTTGGAGGGAGACCTGCCAGTTGTGTCCTCTTCCTCAAGCCCGGTTCTGAGAAAGCCTTCCCTCCTGCCTCCCCTCCCCTACCCCCAGGTGCTGACCCCCTTTTCCCCCCGAAATGCCTAGCGCCTGCCCGGGGCCCCTCTTCTGGAATGCCCAGGAGCCAGGGCAGGGGTCTGGGTCCCCCCAGCCCACCGTGTCCCCCAGGGGAGAGGGGGGCAACCTTTATCTTTGCTCTCAGAATCCAGCCACAGGCTGCCACCTGCCCGCGCCCCACGTGCACACAGCTTCCTCATTCCAAGAACTCAGACGCTGGGCTCCCGTCCAGGCTTTTCCACGTCTTCATGGGCTGTTGGCAACGAGTCCCGAAAGGAAAGGAGCAACGATGGCCGTCACCAGGCCAGCGAGGCAGGGTCCTGGCGGCCTGAGGAGGGACCCTGAGGAGGGGCAGTGACTGGGGACCAGCACACACGCAACTCGAGTCCGGTGAGGTCCTGGGGCAGGAGGTGGTTTCTGAGCCCGATAAAATCTCCAACAGTCACCAGCAGTTGATCATGAACTTTCTCTCTGGCTCCAGATCCTAGAAGAGCTCCTAGTGGGTGGCAGGAGAATGGGAGTCTCTGGATTTTTCTCATTGGGGTTCTTCGTCCTCCTTTCAGTGGCCTTGGGGGTCCCCTCATCCTTCCTCTACACCCCTGCCTCCCCTGCACAGCCAAGTGGGACCAGGAACAGGGGTTTCCCCTCTGAGGTGAAGCTGGCATCAGAAGGTCAGCCCTGCTGGGGACTCCGCCCCCTCCCCTCAGGCTCTGCTCTGTGGCGCCTGAGTTCAAGTTCCACATGGCGGACTAGCCCCAGACTTGGAGAAGCCCCGGCCTGTGTGGGGGGCCTTCAGTGAGTGCACCTTGAGCGATTATTGTCTTCCCCTTGGATGTTGGGGTCCCCCAGACCAAGATGACCTCCAGGGTAGGACCCAGTGTGACTGGTCTTTGCCCCCAGGCCCAGTTGCAGGAGGCAGCCAGTGGCCTGGGTTCGAGTCTTACCTCCACCATTTTCCAACTGTGTGACCTGTGTTGCACAAATTTGCCCCTCTGTGCCTCAGTTTCCTCCTCCGTAAAATGAGCAGCATAATGGCCCTATTTCATAGGCTTGTGGTGAGGTTACCTGGGATAATCCACTTAGAACAGTGCCAGGCACGTAGTAGGTGTTCAATAAACACCACCTGCTGTATTCCTGTCACCTCCCGGCGTTCCTTCCTGAGCTGTGAAGGATTCCGGGATTGGGGCCAGCGAGGCTTTCTCCCCAAGATGACCTGACCCTTTAGGAGACACGAGAGGAGAAGGGGGCCCTCACAGCTGCCTCCAGGCCCCTGGGGGTTGTGGCCACTCTGGAAAGCCCCAACTCACCACACTGTTTGGATTGGGTTTCTATTCCCAACACTGGTGAGAGGCCTGCTATTTATGGGCCCCCTATCCCACCCCCCGGACGGCCAGACAGTGCGTGGGCTGGGGACCACATGGCTGGCAGCCTGCTACCCCCACCCCACCCGGCACTGTGACCGGGGCACGTTTCTCACGACGGTTACTCTGCCCGCTTGGCAGTGGCTTTCCCAGCTGTCTGCCCCCTCCCCCGGGGGGAGAAGCAGAGATGAAGGGGACATGAGGGTCGCCTGCCTATTCATCCTGGCCTCTGGCTTCTTGGGCCACCCGACCCTCGCCTCACATGGTGTCTCGTGTGGTTACAATACGGGCTCTGGAGCTAGACCGCCTTGGTTCACGTTCCGCTTCAGGCCCTGGTTAGGTGTGACCTTAGGGAGTGCCCGAAACCCCTCGGGCCTCAGTTTCCCTCAGCTGTAAGGTAGAGCAAGCGCTAGTACCTGTCTCACAGGGCCGCTACGAGGGTTAAAGAAACGGGCGCAGGCGAAGTGCTCAGCGCCGAGTTGTGCACACAGAAAGCACTGGATCAAAGCCGGAGTTCTTAGACCTCCAGGGTCTGGCACAGGGTGGCAATGCTGGCCCTGGCCACGTGGCTCCTGTCTGACACCAGGCAGGAGGCTGCCCCCTGTGCACGGAGAAGGTGAGCCCTCAGTGGGGGAGTGACCTCTCCAAGCGCACAGCTTGGGGACGGCAGAGCCCAGGCCTTCTCAGGGCTCTTCCCCGCCACCGGCTGCATCTTGATCTCTAACCAGTGGGGTCCTCCCCTGCCCCCCACCCTCATCTAATAGATAAGGAGCTCCGCTGGCCATCCAGCAAGAGAAGGCGGGGCCCCTGACAGGTGTGTGTCCAGTGGGAGCCAGGCTGAGCCTGTCTCCTGGGCCGGCCTGCCCCTTGGCAATGGGGGCTATTTTTAGCATGTGGTGTTTGCCCAGCGACAGGGGATATTTGCGAAGGGTCAGTCTGGTGGTGTCCCTTGGCTTCCAACTGGAAACAGCTCTCGGATGTGCAGCTGATGGGCTGAGAGCATGAGGCTTTGGCGAGCCTTTTCCCTTCTTTATAAAATGTGGCCATTTCTCCTTCCCGTCCACCCTTTTGCCAAGCCCACAGCTTCTGTTCCTGGCTCCCCGCCGTTACGATGGTGACAGCCTTCCCAGGTCTGGTGAGACGAGCACGTCAGGCGAAGTGTGGTTTCCCGGCCCTGGCCGGCGTCTGCCCTCCGCTAATAAACCTGTGGCTAACCATCCGTGGCCTGTGCTCCGTGGGTTACAGCACCACGCCAACGAGGCCGAGGTCAGGCTCTGCCCCAGCCCGGCCAGCGTTGCAGCGAGGCGCACTTGGCCCCACAGCCTCAGCCTGCAGCCCTCGCCGGTGCTGCTGGGACTGGAGGTCAGGCCTAGGGAGGCTGTGGGCCCGGTGAGAGTGGGGGCGCCTCTGTGCCCCCGGCCCTGAGCTGGTCCACCAACCGCTGCTGGGCAAGGCTAGGCACTTTTAAAAAATATGTATTTTATTGATTTTTTTACAGAGAGGAAGGACGAGGGACAGAGTCAGAAACATCGATCAGCCGCCTCCTGCACATCTCCTACTGGGGATGTGCCCGCAACCAAGGTACATGCCCTTGACCGGAATCAAACCTGGGACCTTTCACTGAGCCAAACCAGTTAGGGCTAGGCACTTTCTTATGTGAAGGGTGACATGTATGTTGGTGGGGGAACCCTGGAGACCAAGGAAGTGCCAGGCCACCGAGTCTGTCTGGGGAGGCCATTGGAGGCAGCGGTGTGGTGATTAAGGGAACAGACTGTTGGGGTTCAAATCCCGGACAGGATATTTAGTAGCGGTGGAGTTGCGTAACCACTGAGCCTCAGGGTCCTCATCTGTAAAATGGGGATGGTCACAGGCCTTGCGAGGGCGGAGTGAGCCAAGGCTTGATAGCAGGTAGAACGGCAGCTGCTCCATAAGTGTTAGCTTTTGTCATCGTTGTAGTGTCTCCACCCCGGCCGGCACCTGTCCCAGGACTCTGTGCCTGTCCTCTCTGGCCCTACATCCCCCCACCTCCATCTCTCACAGACACCTTCCCTTGGGCCAAGCCAAGCTTTCATGGCCCCACACCTCTGTGCTGCTGAAGCCCAGGTCACATGACGGCCCCACCTCACCCCCCACCCCTGCCAGGAAGAAGCCCAGTGACCTGGGTGCAGGCTGGCAGAGGGCAGGTGCCCTCAGCTGCTGCGGCTCCTGCCCAGGAGGCGCGGCCCCTGAGCTCAGGTCTATAAATACGGTACCTGGGAGGGGCGGCTTTAATTTGCACTTTACCTATTGGTGTTTACTTTGCTATTTCCAATATGGCAATTTAATTCTGCAGGGCGCCTGGCCGAGGGGGGGGGGCGGGGGGGGGGCCTGGGGTGTGCGGTTACCTGACCACACCAGGGGTGACTCCCCTGTTCCTGTCAGCTCTGCACACAGATGCCCCGGGGTCGCCATGGCCTGTGCGGCCCCAGGTGCGGGCACGCGTGGGGGGCTCGGCTGGGCATGGAGAACCTTCCGCACCCAGACCCATGCTCCTCCCCTCTTCATGGGCTCCTTCCCCTGACGGCGGCCAGCATCTCCCTTCTCCGTGGCTCCCTTTGCCTGAGCCCTGGGCCTCCATCTCTGCTGAGTGACGCCCTCCTCCAGTCACCTGGGAGCTCCCTACAGGCCTCTCTGAGGGCCATCCAGCCTCTGAGCACCCCCACCGGTGGAGACAAAATTTTTGTATTTTGTCTTTTCTATGCAATTATGCACTCCCTGAGGATAGGGCCGTCTCTCCCCTTAGATTGGGGCTCCCTGAGGATAGGGCTGTGTCCCCCTCAGACTGGGGGTCCTCGAGGACAGGGCTGTGTCCCCCCTCATCCTGAGGCTCCCTGAGGGCAGAGAATGTGCTTTTCCCTCAGATTAGGGTTTTCTGAGGTCTGGGGCTATTCCTAGAAGCAGAGTCTCTCCTATGTCTGTCTTCTTCCTTCTCCTTCTCCCTTCCCACCGTCCCCAGGGCCTTCACCCCTAGGAGGCTTTGGCCCGACTGGACTTCCTCTGGTCTGGCCTGTCCATTAGGGCCACCCACGGTGTGCTGGTCCCATCCGCACGGCAGCACTGGCCAGCCGGGCCGCGCCATGCCTTCTGTGGGCCACAGGCACCTCTGCTTTGGGGGCCTCTTCCTCCACAAACAAATGTATTTATCTTTCTTCCAGCGCAGTCGTAAGCTGTACAACTGCATTGGAAGAAAGGTAAATATATTCATATTATATATGAAAATATTTTCTTTGTCTTAAAACATCACTCTTTCCTCTGATTTTGAAATAAATCAGAATGTTTGCATGGGCCCCTGAACGTCTTATGGGCCAGCACGGCGCCTGCCACGTACAGGATCCGTTGGGCCTGGGCTGGGCGGAGGAGCCGAGAGGAGCCTGGCCATCCAGCGTGAGCACGCCTTTCCTGTCTCTTAGCCCCCGTAAGCCTCCCAAAGTCCCTGCGAGCCAGTCAGGGCCCGGATTCCTACCCCACACGATCAGCGCCAGCACGGCTACTCTTACCGGCCACAGCCGCAGCGGGCCCCCTCGACAGCCGTGCCAGGCTCTGGGCTGAGCACACGGTCACCTTCGTCTTATCTAATCCTCACAGCCATCCTACGAGGCAGGAGCTGGTGATTATTTCCCATTTCACAGATAAGGAAAATGAGGCTCAGAGGGAGGAAGTGGTGGGTTCAAGGTCACCCAGCCGGTCAGTGCCAGGGTGGGGGATGAGGCACGGGAATGGAGGGACCCAGGGATCCTGGCATCAGAAAGTCTAGGTCCTTCCATCCATCTCTCCTTCACCTTTTTACCTCTGCCCTGTTCCTTTGCCTTTTCTCATCCTCTTGCCGTCTCTGTCTTTTCTCCTCTGCGCCTCCTCGGCGTGTCTGTGAGGCTTCTGCCCTCTGCTTTCTTCTCTCCTTCTCTTCACCTGCTTCTCGTCCTCCTCTGGTCTCTTGCGCTCCCCGCGCCCCCCCCCTCCCGGCCCCCATGCTCTGTCTGTCTGCCATTCCATGTCCCATGTCTCTCTTTGTCTTTCTCCCTTTCCCATTATTCTGAGACGCGACAGTGCCTGGCCCAGCAGGGAGTGCATATTTCTCAGACAAATTACCCAACAAAGGTGCAGAGAACCTGCTTCCAGGGAACGTTAGGGGCCTGGGCCTGCCACGCGTGCTGTGGCGGGGCAGAGGGAGGCCCAGGCGCTGGTCAGGTGGCCGGGAGGGGCTCCGTGCTGAGCTGTGGAAGGGAAGCGGGGAAGGGTTGCTGTGCAGACTGGGCTCTGGCTCTGCTTGGCTTTCAAGCAGCATGTCTTTCTTCCAAAGCCAACCCTTTGATCCCCGGAGACATAAAAGGAGCCATCTGCATCTGTGTTTCCTACAGGTAGTAGGGAAAGGAGGGGAAGGGAGGGGAGGGGAGGGGAGGGGAGACAAAGGGGGAGGGCAGCAGCATCTGGGGGTGCTGTGAGGGGCGGCTACACTTGGCCTCTTGAGCCCTGGGTTTGAGCCCCACCTCTGAGCCTTCTTGGCGAGGGGACCCCTCTGTCAATGGGCATATGGGGTCACTGACTAACAAATAAGATGACGTGTGGTCGCTAAGAAGCCAGTAAAGGGGCTCTGAGGGGGTGGGTGGGCCAGGAGCAGAGCCACGTGGTCTCTAAGCAACTCCCAGGGCTTCATTCCCTGAGGTGACTCACTCCTCCAGGAAGCCTTCCAGATCAGCCCCAGTCCCCAGGGTCCCTCTCGGCCCCCATGCCCTTTAATTCTCAGGCACCTTGCTCACGTTCCCTGTCAGAATGGGTGCTGATCATGTCCATCTCCCCAACAGATCAGAGGGTGGCTAAGGGCAGGCCAGGCCCAGGTGGGGTGCACTGGACATCCTTGGTCATAATATTGCTCCCTCGTGGTCATGAAGAACCTCTATTTTCTTTTTCCTTTATTTTTTTAAAAATATTTTTTATTGATTTCAGAGCAGAAGGGAGAGAGAGAGAAACATCAACGATGAGAGAGAATCACTGATCATCTGCCTCCTGCATGCCCCCTACTGGGGATCAAGCCCACAACCCGGGCATGTGCCCTTGATCAGAATCAACCCCGGGATCCTTCAGTCCGCAGGTCGATGCTCTATCCACTGAGCCAAACCAGCTAGGGCCGATTTTCTTTTTTAAAATTCTCACCGGAGGACATGCTTAGAGAGAGGAAGGGAGAGGGGGAGCGAGAAAGAGGAGAGAAACATTGATGTGAGAGAGAAACATCGATCAGTTGCCTTCTGTAAGTGCTCCAACTGGGGATCAATCCTGCAACCCAGGCGTGTGCCCCGACCAGGAATCGAACCGGCAACCTTTTGGTGCCCAGGATGATGTTCAACCAACTGCACCACTCCGGCTGGGCAAGGAACCTCTGATTTTCAAAGCACTTCGGCAAATGCTCCAGCACTTGATCCTCACCCTGCTCAGTGGCGAAGGCAGGGCAAAGATTAGCGTCCCCATTTTATAGGCAGAGAAACTGAGGTTCAAAGAGGTCACGTAATCGGTAAGAAACCCAGAGCCTGTCTGCAAGTCACATTGTATGGTAGGGACACCGAAGCGAGGACAATGGAGACAGAGCTTAACAGAAGCCCGGTCCAGGTTAAAACCTGAGCTTCTGGGCGTTTTCTTCCAAACCTCAGTGACTGGACCACGCCCCTGACCTCCCCACAGGAGACACAAATTCAGGGGACACTGGGCTTTCAGAATGAGCTCAGAAGCCCCAGGGCGATCCCGGGGGGCCTGCCAGTAACTTGCTGGGTTAGAGCTCCATGCGTTGGGGTCCCAGATGTGCCGAGTGGCCCTGCCCGGAGGAAAGGCCGCTGGTCTTGCCACAGGTGACATGAGGCAGAGAGATGGGCTGGATGGAACCCCCTGTCCACGTCTCTCCTCCCTTGCTGCCATGCTGAGTGCATGGCTATGCCTTTGGCTGCAGCATCAGGGAGCAGCAAGGGACAAGGACAGTGGGCTGGTCCCATCCCACAGCCCCCCCCCCCACCCCCCCAAAGCCTGACTCCACCCTCCTTCCAGACAACAAGGAGGTCTCACGTGTGGTCTGAGGACTCACCCCAGTGTGAAGACCTCTTCCCAGCCACTTCCGCTCTCAAGACCTCTGAGCTCTGACTCAGACGCCTCGAGAGCCCTTGGTCTGGGACTTCTACCCCCTGAGCCCCAGGACCGTGGGCTTACTGTCCCCGCCTGGGTGCTATGTTTTGTCTACCGCGGACGCCGAGTTATTAAGCACTGATCTGTTTCCCCATTTTATTAATGAAGGAGGCTGTTCCCGAGATCAGCAGAATGTCCAGTGCTTCTGTACGGACCGAGCGCCAGGGAAGGGCAGGGGTCTGACATCTGAGTCAGAGGCTGCAACTGAAAGAGGGAGCTGGTGGGATTTGCAGGACAACGTTTGAAATAATGGAGAGTTCGGGGGCTGTCCTGTCATCACAGAGTCCTGGGGGTTTGGGCTCCCAATCTGGGGACACTTAGAATAGTCCTGGGACTCTTCTGTGGCACACACAGGCCACACACACACACACACACACACACACACACACAGGCCACACACACACACACACAGGCCACACACACGTACATACGCACACACACGCACAAGGCACACTGGCAGGCTTGTGCCCACACACACCCAGAAGAACCAGCCCTGGGCCTGGGTGGTGTGAATTGCTTGCTAATCCAGTCGCTTTAGGCCCAGTTGATCTCCTGACACTAGGCAGCTTGGGGGCTGTTCCCTGGGAGCCCTTCCCACATGGGCTGTAAACTGGGTGACATGCAGGGACTTACAGTCTAGCCCGGAGATGAGGCCTGTGGACTGAAATCACAGGTCAAGCAGTGCCAGGCATGCGCTGTGGGTAGGGGCGAGGCCCAGAGCAGAACCGGGGATGCGGGGGAAGGCACGCCACCCTGGGACAATCTCCGGGTGGAGGGTTTCTGCGGGCACTTCCTTGCTAGGATAATGTCTTCTCTGTAGGAGCGGCAAGGACTACCAGGCTGCTAGCAGCTGACTGTCTTCAAGTCTCATGTATTTTGCTTTAAACTTCACGTTTGGGTCTATTTTTTGCTGGCAGATTTATCTCTGTAATTAGACTTGGCTTCCACTGGTGTTACAATTAGTATGCATTCCTTAAGAAGGTACCCCACCAGATGGAGGGGCTCCAGTGTGTGCCCGGAGCTGGGGGAAGCTTGCCTGGGAGGCAGGGACAGCCACCGAGGGCCCTTGAGGTGTGCCCGTCCACCTGGGTAACTGAGAATCACAGCATCTGGCAGGTCCTAGGAAGATGGCGAATAGAAGTGAAACATCCTGGCCTGTCTGGCCTCCAGTCTGGGATGGAGGACGCAGCTCATGGATTCAAACGCCATTGGCCTTGGTCTTATCCAGTACCTTCATGTGCTATTGGACAGGAAAGGAGGGCTGTGGGTGAGGAGGGGACTGCTTTGGCCAACTCCTTCCTGGCATCTCCCTTCTCCTCTCTGGGCCTCAGTCTCCTTATCCATAAAATGGAACACATGGCCTCCATGCGCTCCAAGGCTCCAAGATGTACCAGACCAGAACATTCCTCCCTGGCCGCTGAGGCCTCCGGAGATGGGATGGAGCCAGAGAGCAGAGGAGAAGCCGTGGCTCCAAGACCAGGAGGCGCCTGGTCCAGGGGAGGAGGGGGGGGGGGGGCAGAAAGCAGCGAAGTTAGTGCTGTGCCCTCCACCCCAGCTATTTTTACCCTAGAACACTGGGCTGCAAGAGGCCTGGCTAAAAATATCAGCAGCCCAAGCCCTGAGCATCCTCTCCCCAGAGAGGCAGGGTGGGGGCTGGCAGGGAGCGGGGTGTGGGGACCGGGAGCTTGAAGGGCATTCATCCTCTTTCCAGCGACTGGGGTGCCCCGAGAGTGACTGGGAAGGAGACCCCTCCTTTCAGAGAGCCACTGCCTCTAGAGAGCCCAAGAATAAGCTTATTTTTTGTCATTTTTGGGTACCCTAGCCAGCCCGGTCCACACGAGGACACGCTTTCCCCCAGTGTGATCAGAAACTGCTACCATTACTTCGTGCTCTTTCCCTCTCATTCTTTCATAAACACTTTAGGCTGGTTGCTCTGTGGTCTTCATATTTGTCATTCTTAATGGCTGCATACTATTCCGTCCAAGGGACCTTTTTAAATTCCCTGGTCGTTGGGTTTTTGATGGCGTCCAGGTTTCCATTATTATAAGTAAAGCTGCCGGGGACATCTTTGTGCATGTGGCTTTTTCCTTCTCATTAATTATTTCTGTGAGATAAGTGCCCAGGTCCGCAGGCAAGGCAGGCTGTTTCTGCGCGCCGTTTGATGTGGCTTGCCAAACCGCCTCCCGAAGAAAATGAAGGCGGCTTCATGTGAGGATCCCTCCCACACTGAGGCCACGTGCAGGCAGGCTTCGGGGAAACCGGAGCTGGGAGCCAACAGGAGCTCCGACAGCTGCCTCCTGCTCCCAGGGGCCGCCTCGTTCCGGCTTCTCTGCTTTCCCGGCTCCATCTCTCTTTCCCTAGCTTTCGCCTTCTTGTTTTTTTTTCTTTTGCCCTAGCAGAGCTATCAGGTCGGAGCACATACCAGTTGATTGATGATCTTCACACCACCCGATGGGGTAGAGATTCCAGCTATGCCCAGTGTGCGACGGAGGGACTGAGGCAGGGGAGACTGAGTAACTCGTTCAAAGATGCAGGCAGTAACTGGTGGTACCCGGCCCCACCTCACTGGCTTACTTCACTTCACACAGGTACTCAGGATCAAGTCTCCCTGGAAGCACAGGCCCCAAGCCACCATCAACAGCCTATCATCTCTGCGTCCCTGAGTGAAAAATGTTTAGGTCTATAATTACATACAGTAAAATGCACAAGTTGAAGTGTGGTATTGTATGCCTTTGACAGCCATACATGCTTCTGTTATATACACTTATGTAATCCAAACTCAAATAAAGAAACACCAGAAGGACAATTATACCACCCAGCGCGGAAAGTACCTTGTGCCCCTTCGCAGTCATCAGCAAGCATTAGCTTTGCCTGTTGTGTGTGACTTTATATTCAGAAGAGGGAGCATCTGATTGGCTCAGGCTAGCCTATGGATTAGAACCCTGTACGTCAAGGTCCAATCACCTGTGATGGGGGCGGGATCAGACAGGAGGCGGCTGGGCCATGAGGGCAGGTGGACAGACCATCCCCCAGTCCCAGAATTGAGCCGTGCTAAAAACGATCAAAGAGTAGTATAAGCCCTAACCGGTTTGGCTCAGTGGATAGAGCGTCGGCCTGTGGACTGAAGGGTCCCAGGTTTGATTCCGTCAAGGGCATGTACCTGGGTTGCGGGCATATCCCCAGTAGGAGGTGTGCAGGAGGCAGCTGATCGATGTTTCTTTCTCATCGATGTTTCTAACTCTCTATCCCTCTCCCTTCCTCTCTGTAAAAAATCAATAAAATATAATAAAGAAAAGAGTAGTGTAGTTGGTGTGAATGCTAACTTGTTTCTTTGATTATTTGTAAGACGGGACATGTTTCTGCATGTTCCTTTCTTTTTGTGTGTGCTGTCGCATCTGCCCGTCTGAGTCATGCTTTACAGCAGCGGTTCTCAACCTGTGGGTCGCGACCCCTTTGGCAGTCGAACGACCCTTTCACAGGGGTCACCTAAGGCCATCCTGCATATCAGATATTTACATGACGATTCATAACAGTAGCAACATGACAGTGATGAAGTAGCAACGAAAATAATTTTATGGTTGGCTCACAACATGAGGAACTGTATTTAAAGGGCCAGGAGGTTGAGAACCACTGCTTTAGGGGTGAAGGCCCCACAGAGCAGCCATGCGCTGCAGGGGCTGCAGGGGAGCGAGGATGGTTTCTCTCCAAGTGACTTCTCCTGCGGCCTTCGTCCTGGGGCTTCCGCTTGCTTCCTGGTCGGTGTTTCTGAGAAACCACCCTCTCCCTCCCAGCCCGCCTGCTTCTTGGCCGAGGCCGTCTTTCCCAGGGGCCTCTCCAGCCAGGGGACCTCTGCATTTGCAGAGGGAGGATCTCTCCCTCTCCTCTCGGTCTCTCCTTCCGAACACCTGACCCTCTAGGAGTTCTCAGGGGCCTGACTCGCTGCTCACCCTGCGGGACGCATCCTTGAGCTGCACCCCACGTCTGCCCTTTGCTGCCTGAGACTTTCCTTTCTCTCACCGATTCTGCGCTGACTATGGACACACGTTTGCTTCTGAGCCCCCAGGGAGAGAGTTTCTGTATCTGCATCTCTCTCCGTGGAAATGTTCTTATAAGAAGCCAGCATCCTCTCTCACCCAGACCTTGTGGGTGACAAGGGGCCCGCCTCTATAGCTCTGAGGCCAGAGCCTTCCATCGGGGTTACGGCCTGGGGGATGGCCAGCTACAAAGCCAACCACGCAGCTGCCACAGACAGGAGGGCTCCAGGCCTGGCCAGAGACACGTGATGAGGACACTAGAGGTGTTGAGGCAGGAGAAGGCACCGTGGCCAGCCTTTAACGAGCAGTCAGGTTTTGGTGCACCAAACTGCCTGCTCTCATCAGCTGTTCCCAGCTATAGAATAGCTTGGGGTGTGTGTGTGTGTGTGTGTGTGTGTGTGTGGTGGTGGTGGTGGTGGGGAGGGGGGAGTAGGTGGCTCAGGGTCCTTTGTACTATCTAGCTCTCTAAATCCAGAAATTCCGGTTTACCCGTGGAATCCCACCCGTGACCGTGGCTCTGCAGTCAGCACTCCATCCCAACCTCTGCGCCCAGCACATGCCCAGGGCTCTGGGCTGCAGTGGATGGTCTGTGGCCTCCTCTGTAGGTGGTCTCCGCTATGCCTTGCAGATGCTTAAGCACTGCCCATAGGCCGGGAGGTCAATAGAATCAGTAGAACATGGCACTCCTACCTGCTGGCTCCGTAGGAAGTTGGGTGGCTTCTGATTGTGCGAAGCCCTGGCTGATGGTAACCCAGGGGTCACCCTTCTCCTTTTATCCTGAGCCACAGGTCAGCGTTGTTTCTGAAATCCCTGCTCAACATGGTCCTTCCTACCTCACAGGATTGGCAGGCTGAATGTCCCGGGGCTGGCTATTTGTTTCCTGTGGCTAAGACCTCCGACTGCTCCTTTATATCTAGCCTCCCCTCCTGTGGTAACAGAAGTGTTAGTTGGGTACAAAGGACTGCACTTTCCTGCTTCCCTGGCAGTTCCATGTGCCCTGGGACTAGGTCCTGGCCAATGGGACCGCAAGGAAGGGGCACCCCCTTTCATCGTTCCCTTTCTCACCAGCTGGAATGCAAAGGCGATGGCAGGAACGGGAGCAGGCATCTTGGAGCATACAGTGACAGCTGCCGATGAGGAAGACAGAACAACAAGATTGAAGGGAGCTGGATACCTGCCACCAGGAAGCTCCCACCTCATCGTGGACCACCTACTTGGATGTGTATGTGTGAGAGAGTTTAACTTCCATCCTGCGTAAGCCTCCGTGTGGGGGCTTAAACAGCTGGACCAGACACTCACTCTTGTCTCTCAATGGACTGTCCACATCTGGCCTGCGTGGATATGCCTGTCACTGGTGAGGCGAGGGGTCCCATGTTTTGGGAGACTATGACTTTGGCAGCCATCAATAGAATCTCTCCGAGTATTCACACCCTTGTATGGTCTCCATTCACAACGACTGGACTTGAGCGGATGACTTGCTCTGGCCAATGGGGCATGAGCAAGGGTGATGGGCACAGAGCACTTGCCTCCTGGGACGTGTCCTCTCAGATCACTGGCTGGTGGTGTGCTCCTCCTGCAAACCCAGCTGTCAGTCCGGAGAAGCCCGGCCGAGCCATAAGGAGAGGCCACGCGGAGGAGAACTCAGGCCCCGACCGCAGCCCCTGCTGACCCTGCTCTGACTTGACAGCGCGGGGGTGAAGCCGTCCTGGAGCAGGAGTGAGCTGTCCCTGTCACACCCTATCCAACCTGCAGCCTCGGATCAAATAAATACTTGTTGCTTTAAGCCACTAACGTTTGGGGTAGCTTGTTATGCAGCATGAGGTGACTGAAACACATGTGGATGGCCCAGGCTTTTGTAAAACTCTAAATCCCCTGCGCTTTCTTTGACACCAGATGCCAAATGTGTCTTCCGCACAACTTGATACTACAACCCGACACAGGAAGTGGCTGGTCCTTTGGAAATACGTCGTTGGGGTGGTGACCCTTCCCTCCAGAACACCATGCCCCTCCCTCACCCCCTGCCAGGTAAGTGACCGCTTGGCTTCATGCTGGAATTTGTAGCTCTGAAGTGAGGACAGGTTCCATGGACCACCTCTGCTTTCTCCTAAAGCTGCTGAAGTGCCAGGTCTCTCAGATAAGGGTTTGAGGGCAGTCTTTGTCAGGCCCGGCTGCACGTGTCAGCAATGGACCCCCTAGCGCCCATGTGAGTCAATGCTGAGGGAATGAATGAATTGTGAACAAAAAGGGACTCATCTGGATCAAAGCAGAAGGTCAGGTGAGAGAGGTACAGAGGGGTCTCCAGATTGGAGGGTCAGTAGAGAGTCTAGTGCTAATGCAAAATTGCTTTGGAAATATTTTTAACCCTTTTAGAATATAATTATAGTAGCTAACATGATTGAGTTCTTATCCTGTGCCAAGCACTGAGCAAAATGCTTTTTTTTTTGCAATTATCATCTCAACAACTCCGGGAGGTAAGTATTAGAACTTTCATCCCATTTTATAGATGGGAAAATTGAGGCCCAGAGAGGTCGGGTAACTTGCCTGAGCAGGGATGGGAAGACTTGAACTCAGACAGTCTGGCACCAGCACCCAAGGGCATCGCCACCACATTCTGACAAGCAGGAGCCCCATATTCCACCTTGGAGAAAAGGCCGGGGCCTGGCATGCCTCAGGGCACAAGTGCCAACCCTTAATCCATGTGCTCCTGGGACCTGGGAAAGCCCAGGTCAGAAGAGAAAGGAAAGGGGCGTGAGTCTGGGGTCCATATGCCGGGCAGCTGGGGCACCAGCATTGGGACGCAGAGATGGCACTGCCTGCCCTGCCCCAGCACCTTCACTGGCCGTGTCCACTTACTCTTCAGAAATGAGCCTGGCTATTCACACATGTCCCTAATGCCAGGTTCCAAGAAAGCCACCTAAATACCTGGTATTTGAGATGTAAAGAGACCGGCTCCCTGTACTTAGTGCTTCGCTAACTTTTCCAATTATAGCGCCCTATTTTCCAAAGTCTAAAACGGACAGATGTTATAACTGTCTTGGGCCCCAAGGTTTCAGAAACACCGTTAAGGCTCCTGAAATACAATCGTATATTTTAGACTAATTCCTAAAGGGCCGAGTAGAGTTATCTTTACCATCTTCCAGCACTCACCCAGGTCTGGTCTTTGTTTGCAAACAGCCCGGAGTTGGGCACGTGGAGAGCTCAGGTGGGACCAGCTCAGTGCTGGGCTGGGCGGGGAGACCTGAGAAGCAAGGTCCCAGGCTCAGATGGAGCTGAGGTGGGAGAACGGGAAATGCAACCCTCCCTCGGGGAGCTCAGTCTGAGGGGAGACACAGCCCTGCCCCCAGGAAGGTCCACTCTGAGGGGAGCTCTGCCCGAGGAAGCCCCCAGTCTGAAGGAGGAGGCAGGGCCCATACAAAACCCCAGCAGAAGACCTTGGAGCGGCAAGGAGGGTTTTATTCTGCCAGCTCTGCTGTCACGGGGCGGGCAGGTGCCAGAGGAAGGTCTGTGTGTGGGAAGCCCTGTGCTCCCAGGGCCTGGAAGCAGGCAGAGTAGGTAGGTGGGGGCAAGGGCTGAACTTGAATCTCTCCCTGGAGCCCGTGTGGCTTCAGGCCTGCCAGCGGGGCACTTGCTGGTCGATCCCGACTGCCGTTATTAAACATGTATTGTGTAAGGCAGATGTGCTTTTCTGGTGGCCAGTGGACTTGATGAGTAAATGGACTAGAACTAATCCTAGAGCAAAACAGTGAGGGCTTCAGAAAAGTAAATGCCTCCCTTGCCTGACAGCTCCCAGGGAGGGTGAGCTGTAACGTGTTGGCCTGAGACTCCTTTTTCCGAAGATTGGAGAGCCGCTAGCCTGAGCCAGGCCCCTGACAGCCTGCGAACAGACAGCACACAGCGACGGGGCGGGGGCTTGGTGGAAGATAAAGGGAGAGCTGGGAATTTGAAGATGTCCTGGGTAGGGGACAGAGTCCTGGCCTGGCACCCAAAGCACTGGGTTCAAGACAGCTCAGCTCGTAATTTGCAGGGCATCCCCTCAGAAAGAGGGCTCCCCCCTCCTCCACAGAGGTCAGTGCCTGGAAGAAAAGGAGAGGAGGGAAGAGTTCCGGGGAAGGCACAGCCCGGAGACTCCAGAGACAGAGCCGCCAACAGCCTGGGCCTGGAGAGGAAGGTTTACCCTTCCCCATCCACCTCATTTTTCACCCAGAGAAGCCCGAGGGCTCCTGGGGTAGGAACCTGGAGGGAGCCATTCTGGGCCGGACAGGGAGACCAGAGCAGGGCGGGTTCTCCGCCGTTACCTAGAAACCCTGCGAGGCAGTGACAGCCCCTCGCTCCCTGAGTCTTGCAGGTCACAGAGTGGGTGCCTACAGGGCCCGCAAGGTGTCCCTGGGGCACTGGCCAGGCCGTTTGTGTTCTGGGTGGGGAAGCAAGCTGCCCTGACCCTCTTCATGTAGGAAGACCAAGAAGGAGGGCTTGTTTTAGTCTGGAGAGGTCCCCTCCTCAGACTGGGAGCTTTAGTCCTGGGAAAACTCCACATGGGCAGAGATCGGGGTCTGTCTTGCACACTGTTTCCTCCCCAAGGCCTAAGACCATGCCTGGCACACAGTAGATGCTCAAGAAAAAAGGATTGAATTAATTAGAGTCCATTTCCCCCCCTTTCCCCCCTATTTTCCTTTTAACAATAATTCAGAACTCATTTCCTACCAAAAAATCTCCTTGTGAAAGCTTCCCGCCCTAGCCGGTTTGGCTCAGTGGACAGAGCATCGGCAGGTGGACTGAAGGGAACCGGATTTGATTCCGGTCAAGGGCACATGCCAGGGTTTCGGGCTTGATCCCCAGTGGGGACCTTATAGGAGGCAGGCAATCAATGATTCTCTCTCATCATTGCTGTTTCTATCTCTCTCTCCCTCTCCCTTCCTCTCTGAAATCAACAAAAATATTTTAATAATAAAAAAAGGTTTTCCCAACTTCAGTGACAACCACTCCACAGCAGTAAATATCAAATTCATTTCCAATACAATCCATTGAATTCTAACTGGCTATTTTGAAAGGGAAAAACGATGAGTGTAGGCTATTGTCATTGTTGGATAGCAAGCCCTATGCTAGGTGCTTCAAAGACATCACATTGCTTAATCCTGTCAGACATCACAATGTTTAATGCTGAGGCTCGGGAAAATTATGTAGCACCCTCGAATTTAGACCTCTAGGAAGCTGCACAGCCAGGATTCAAACACACTCCTGACTCAACCTCTTTCCCAACTTTTTTTTTGCTGAATTCCATGGAATTGTTTTGTTCCAATTAGGTTTGTGATCCAAAAGGTAATTCCACAAAGATTTGTTTAGTTCCTATGTGTGCACAGGGCTGGACAGGGTGCCCAAGAAGTCCCAGTCCCTAGAGCCACCAGGCCCAGGGACAGACGAGCGCTGGGCCTGATGGAAGGCCCTATGGCAGGTGACCCAGTCTTCCCACGGCTGAGGTTCCCAGCAAATGCTGCCTCGCCATCCCAACCAATGACGCATTATCCTTCCAATCAGAGCACATCCAGACTTGTCTGCTTTCCCCAGAAAGTTACCTCTTAGAGTTCAGAGTCACAGCCAAGAACTGGAACGGCCCCTTCTCGGGGAACACCACCCCTGCTGGTTCCCGATACCACGCGTGGATGGTGGGGATGGGGGCTGGCTATTCCGCCTCGTTCTTTCCCGACCCTTCCACCCGCCGATCGGAAGGGACTCATTCTGCAGGCTACCCATCTCGGAACCCTGCATTTGCTGACACATTATTTGTGATCATTCCCATTACTGCGTATGTGTGTAAATGTCTCATCACGCCGTTATTACTATCTCCTAACAGGCACCAGGCACTGGCCATAAATTCTTTCTAATCTTCATGAAAACTCCACCATCATTACCCACTTCTGTTTATAGGAAAGCTGAGGCTTGGAACGCGGAGAGATCGTGCATCCTGCCCAAGGCCACTTTAACTTGTAAATGTCAGAGTGCAGATCTGAATCTAGAGCTGTTGGCTCCAAAGACGTTCTCTGAGCTGAGCTGTTTATCAAAATATGCTGGAAAAAAATTTTTTTACGTGTTTTTTTTTTTTAAAGTCATCCTCGCAACAAAGCCGTCAATGAGAATGAGGCAGCCTCTGTGCCTCGCTGTGGTGCTATGTGCGCCAAAGACGTTTCTAGAAAGATGGCAGGAGGGCCCCCGCTGGCCCTGGGACAGTCCCGGGAAGGAGCACAGGAAGGAAGGGTGCTTGTCACTGTTTCTCTTCAGTACCAGTCCTCCTCTCCTGCCTTGTTCTTTTCACCTTTTCAAAAACCGATGAACATAATGTTTAAATCAAACAAAGCAGGGCCCCGTTGCGGGGCCGCCTGTAAATCAGGTCTCCGGGGTTGGGCCTTGGGAAGCCGTATTTCACAAGCATCCTCGGCAGGCGCTGGAGCGCGCTGGCCCAGCCTCCAGCGGCGTGTGCCCGCCCCTGATCCCGAGTCCTTAGCTCGGACTGCCAGCTCCGGGCTGTTCCTCTCCTTAGTGCCGCCCCAGAGGCCTTTTCCAGTCAGATGTCATGAGCCCCAGACCTGCCAGCACCACCCGAGAATGCAGCTCTGTGGCCCCACTAAAGCTCAGGGGTCACCCACTCTCAGGCCTTGTCATCCCCCACACCTAGGCCTGCCACCCCTCACCCCTCCCCTGCCACCCCCATAGCTGGCTCTGCCACTCCCTATACCTGATCCTGCCACCCCCTACACCTCGCCTGCCACCACCAGCCCCCAGACCCCTCAGCCTCCCAGGTCAGCCTGGCCTACCTCTTTAGGGTTCCCTCAGATAAACGGTAACCTCCTAACCATACTGTTCTGCTACTTGACGCTTCCATGTCATAATCTCTCGGGGATCTGTTGGCATTGCACAGCAGTGGACGGAGAGCGGCACAGCACTTCCCTTGCCGTGGGGTTGTCATCTGCCTGGGAGTGATGTGAGCATGACTCGGGAGCCAGACATCCTGGGACGCGTCCTTAATCTCTGTGATGTGCGGATGGAAGGAGATGAGACATGTGGAGCTCGCACGTAAGACAATGCTCTCAGGATTGTCACTACTGTTCGACTCTCGGAGGGAAGATTATAAGGGGTAGTAATCGATATCTGGGCCCTGGAGTTAGATAACTTGGCATCCAGGCCCCACTTTGCATCCTTCAGCTCTCTGAGTAACTTCTCAAAGCCTCATTTTTCTCATCTGTAAAATGGGGATAACGCCGGCATCACGGGAAGGTGGAGGATGGTCTCTGGCACCAAGCAGATGCTCAACGAACATTCACAGGATGAACAACTGGATGAAAACAGGGCAGAAGCAGGCCTGACAAGCAGAGGTGTGTGGCCTCCGCCTCTGCCTGGGGCTGCTGGTGAGGGCCTATGGGCACCTCTGGGGCGGGGGTGGGGGCGGGCTCGTCCGGGCCCTCTTCCTTCCCAGCACCCAGGGCGATCACAGCCCAAGGAAGCCCCTAGACTGCCCGGGTATCTACGGGGGTGGGGACAGGCCCACCACCCTGGCCAGGTGTGCACCTGTCAGTACTATCTGTGTACCCCTTCTGCTAAGCAGCTGGACCACGGGAAGCCAGCCACAGTCAGAAGCCTTCACTTCCGGAGAAGCATCACCTCAAGGGCCGAAGTCTCCTTGGCCATGTGGTGGGCGAGGAGTCTCACGACTGCACTTCGCCTGAAGGAGAACCGAACAAGCGAAGTATAGTGCGTGCGGTTGCACCCCCGGGCCGGGGCTCCTGCTGGCCCTGCTCACCGCGTCGGGGAGCTGCCACCAGGCCTCCGGTGCCTCCTTCCATGCCAGGAGCCCCTCCAGGCCTGCTGTTTGGAGGGTGAGGCAGCCTTTCTGGGGTGCTCTTCCCACAGAAACAGGAGGAGGAAAAGGAATGTCACATCTGAGCTTCTTGCCCTGGGGCTGGCTTCCAGGAACAGAGATTGTGAGGTGCCCACCTGTGGGCACAATTAACTCGTTTATGCCTTCGCTCATTGTTAAAAATTTTCTATAACAGTTCATTTGAACCCAAACTGAAGATATGCCAGGAGCAAGGTTTCAAATGCTCCCCAGTTCATCTTTTATTTACCTGCCTGAGCTCCCCTTGATGGACTGAAAATACCCATGAGGGCCAAGAGGCCAGCGCTTACCTTACTACCGTGCCTGGGGGGTAGGTAGGGGAACCCCAAGTGCAACACTCATTATTAATAAATATCCACAAAGCTCAAGGGGCCAAGCAGTGGTGAGACTGATTAAGCACACGATGGTCTAGGGCAGTGGTCGGCAAACCACGGCTCTCGAGCCACATGCAGCTCTTTGGCCCCTTAAGTGTGGCTCTTCCACAAAATACCGACTTCTGCGCATGGGCCACGAAGTTTTAATCGCACTGTATGTGCACGCCCGCACGTGGTATTTTGTGGAAGAGCCACACGGAAGGGGCCAAAGAGCCACATGTGGCTTGCAAGCTGCGGTTTGCTGACCACGGGTAGGGCTAGGCGCTGCACGAAGCACTTCACAGGGGTTAACTCGTTTCATCCCCACGGCACCTCTGTAGGTCGATCTATTACGACCTTCATGCATAGAGAGTAAACTGAGGCACAGAGTGATTGAGTGACTTGTCCACAGTCATACAGCTAGGAGCCTCTGAGGGCACAGCTATACCCAGGGTTCTGGATCCTGACTCCGCCCTCAGCCACACCATGAGCACGTGGTGGGCACTTGTGGAGTGACTGCTGGAGTAACCAACATGCAGACGTGCAGGCACAGGGTGGGGCAGGGCCGAGGGGACCAGGCCTGGGTTTCGGGGCTGATTTGGGGCTGAAGTCAGCAGCTTGGCATCCAGAAGTGTCCCAGCTCTGGCTCCTCCTCTCTCTACCACCCACCTGGCCCCGCAGAGGCAGCCTAAACAGGACGCTGTTGCTAGGGCCCTAGCAGGGCTGCCCTGCCTAACAATCCCTGCCCGCTATGGGAAGCCGGCCCCTCCTTGCCACGTCCATCAAGGTAATTCAGTGTGGCCTGGCTGCAGCTGCTCCCACGGCACTGGGCCAGGTGTGCGTGTCTGTCCCCACCCTGATGCCTCTGGCCTTCTTGAATAATTTGTGATTAAGAAAATGGACTCCAGGGTCAGACTGCGTTCTAATCCTGGCTCCGCTGTGTGGCCTTGGGCATGTTACCTAACCTCTCTGTGCCTCATTTTCTCATCTTTCAAATGGAAATCAAAACAGATTGCTGTAAGATGGCTGTGAGGGTTAAATGAGTTACATAAAACAAGTAAAAGGCATAGAACCATGGTACATCTCACACCATATATGTCTTTGTGAATGTTATTATATACCTTCTTGTCCACGCATTTACATTGATGGCTAAATAGCCAATACAGGGGGTTGGGGGTGGGGTGGAGGGGTGTCGGCAGGGCAAAGTGATGATGGTCCATAGTCAGCTTCACTAAACACCAGAGCTGAGCTGCCAGGATACCCCCTTGCTCCCATGTGGCGTTATCCAGGGTTGGGAGGGGTTGGGAGAAGTTCTGCTCCCTGGCACCCTGATTCCTGCGGAGCTCATGTGGGTGTTGTCTCACCCTCTATGGAGGCTGAAAGCCAACATCACTGCGTTCAATACTTAGCGCTCAGATACACTGACCACAGGCATGGTTTTCTACGTGATGTAGTTTAATGGATTTTTAAAAATCTTGATCCAAATTGTTGATGCACATAAGAGTCACACAGCTCTACAAGGTGCCTTACAAACAGCCGTCTCCCTCAGCAGACATGACCACAGTCAACTGCCACCACGGATTCTTCTGGCGCCTCTGCCACAACTCACCTGCACAGCCTTCCCTAGCCAACCCTCCCCTGCCATCGCCCCCCCGCCCTCTGGTTAGATGAGAATGGAACGTGGCCTTGTACCAGCACTGACATCAAGGTCGAGCCATCGTAAACTGATTGTTTTTTATTTCCTTTGCGCTACTTTTATTCTCCCTGGAACCGATGACGGTCCTTTTGGCTGTTTGCTTCGTTTTCTATGTAATTAGAACTAATGCAGGGGCTTCTCGCTTTATAATGACAATAACAGCGAACACCTACTGAGCACTTTCTATGTGCCAGGCACTCTGCTAAGAACTTGCCACGTATTAACTCATTTAATCCTCGCAATGGCCCTCCGAGGTTACGCTATTATGATCTCATTTTTCAGATGAAACAACTGAGGTTCAGAGAGGGGACTTGCCCACAGTCCCAGAGCACGTAAGTGGCAGAGCCAGGAGGTCACCCAGGCTCTCCCCACTGCGGCCTGTGCCACCGGCCCTGGGAGCACCTCGCGCTGTTTCTGTCTCTGCAGCTGACTGGACGCTGGGTGAGGGCAGTCCCTGTACCCTGCTCCTCTGCACGCCTGAGGCAGGGCTGGGCCCGGAAGACGTCTGGTGCCGGTCCTGCCCTGGGCTGCCTACTTGTCCACATGCTCCTCCACCCTGGGCCTCACGGGTGGGAGGCGGGCAGGGAGTGCAGCTGGTGTGGCGATAGCTGGGCCTTCAGAGGCTCAGAAAGACCAATGAAGTGCCTCAAGGCCTTGCCACCAGGGGACATGGGTCCAAACTCCCTCCTCTGGCTACAAGTCCAAGGCTGTTCCTAACCTGCTAGGCTGCCTCCTACAGGCACAGACCCACACGTTACACACACTAACATGCAAGCATATATACAGTATACGTTCTTCACATCTACTCGTTTTGCACTCGCATTTATTTGCACACGAGCGTATTATATACACATATATACAGATATAATTGCATCTGATATGCACATCCACACACATAGGCACATCCACATCCACACATAATACACAGGCATGCCAATTTACACAGATTCATATACCTATGAACATATTTACACAAACACATTATACAAACACATAATACCTTACTTACAAACCCATGCATGTTATATCTTCACACATACAACATATACACATATTATACAGGCAAAAACACATAAACGTGTAAATATATGCATATACACACACAAACATACACCCACATTTGCATAACACAGAGATATTTTCACACGTTAAAACACAAACGTTTTTACATGACACACAAAACACATACAAATAACAATACACAGAACACACGTGCAAACATATACAAGCACATGTGCATACCCACAAATGCAAAAACTTGTACAAATACACACACACTATGTGCACACATGTGTGCCTGCCTGACCTGGAGTAGGGGGCGCCATGGGAGAAGGTGGTGTCCGGGTCCTGCAGTCACCAGCTGAGTTGGGTGAGTGTTTCCTGACCTCGCCCTCGGAGTCAATCATAGTGCACCTCCCTGGGACTGGCTGGGCAGCAGTCACCTTACATTTGCAGGGGGGACCAAGGGGCTATGCAGCCTGTGGGAGGGTGAGGGTCCCCAGACCTCCTGTCTTGCTCTGATCCCCACTCAAGGCTAGCACTGACCACATACCCAGAAAGGCCCAAGAAGCTGCGAGATTATGCTCTTAATGGAGGCTTGGCCAAGCGAGTTAACTTTTGTTCATGGAGAGAGAGGATTCGAATCTGAGTCTGTCAGAACCCAAAGCCACCACGCCATGCTGGTCCACACCGGTGAGAGCCTAGGCTGCCCATCCCTGAGGCTGTGCGCACAGTAGGTGCTATATTGATGTGTGTGGAGTGGACAAGTCATTGATCTGAAGGATAGCAGCACTCTAAGTGTTTGGGGGCCCTGCCTTCCTCATCCCCAGCCCAGATACCCAGCCTCAGTATCCCCTGGAGGCCACCAGCCCAGGGAGGCCCGTGGCCCTCCCCCCGCCCCCCTACCGGAGGCCCCCAGGTTTGGTCCCTTCCTCTCCCTCTTGGCCTCCTTCCCCAGCCTTTCCTCCTTCCCCAGCCTGGTCTCCCACCAGCAGCCGCACTCCCCAGACACATTCCTCTCCCGCAGACATTCACTTCAAGGGCTCGCAGTTTCTCTGCAGGATTTGCTTTGCCGCTCAGGCCTTTCCTCCCATGGTCCCTTGGTGTTCGCCCACATCCAGATGGCATCCAGATGCCAACATGGCTCCTTCCCCCGGCTCTGGCTCCTCAGCTGGGGAAATTAATCCTGACCCCACCTCACACCCATCCCCCGCATCACTGGCTTTGTTTCTTGGGCCTGAGGTCAGAGCTCAGGTTAACACCTCGGCCTGCTTCTTCCCTCAAAGCCAGGGCTTCTAGCTGTCTTATTATCTGCCTCTCTCCCCAGCCTTTGTTCAGTCCAACAGGTAATTGCTCTGGGAGCCAAAGCAAATGTCAGCATGCTAGCGAGGGCGCGGAGATGCAGTCCTGGCCCTGGCAGGGAGGGGAGAGCAGGGTGTGTGATGTGTGCAGGAAGCAGGTATAGAACACCCTGGACCTCCAGCCGAGGTCCACAGAACTGCCAAATCCAGATGAGGAAACCAAGGTGCAGAGAGGGGCACAGATAAGAATCATGCTGATAGTTATCAACCAATGTCCATGCGCAGCAACAATATAGACAGATCCGCTCATTTAGTCCTGTGAGCTGGGCTTGATCATCCCCATTTTACAGACGAGGAAAGTGAGGCCCCGAGTGGAGAGAAAACCTAACTGGAGCAACCCTCTACAGAATAACTTCTCTGTGCCAGCATTAGAGGGAGATCAGCTAACCTTGAGGCCTGGAAGGAACTGTCCCCATTGTATAGATGAGATAATTGAGGTTCACAGAGGCTTAGTGATGCAGACAAGACCACATGGCTATTTAAGTGGCAGAACGTGGCTCCAAACCAAAGGCTTTCAAAGCCGACGGGGCCTCCTGTGTGACCTGGCTGGGTCGGCGGCAGGGCGGGCCTTCAAGCCCTGTCCTGGCACAGCGAGGCCTCCCTGGTGAGAAACATCACCAGGAGCCCCTGTGCCTGGGAAAGCCATGCTGCTCCTCAGAGGCCAAGCCCAGGCCTCCCAACTCTCTGTCCAGTGCCGCTCTCAACCTGGCAGTGGGCCACAGAGGCCACCCCAGCTGGCCAGCTCTCAGCTGCCCCGAGAGAGGTGGGTGAGGCCCGTGCTGATCTTCACTCCAACCCTCTGCTTCCCCTTAAAAGTTAATATTTACACACCCTCCACCCTGCGGCTGCAATGCTGCCGTGGACATCAAAGTGGCCGGGAGGGCTTCCCTGGTCCCAGGGCCCCCGAAATCCCTTTCGGGCTCTGAGGGAGGCCCATCGGACTCCAGGCAGACGGCAGTCATGCTGTGCCCGGTGGACTTTACTCTCACTGTGTACAAGCTTTCCTTGACCAAAAAATGGGGCATTTGGCCCAGGCTCAAGGCTGCCGCGCAGGCATTTCCTAGAACCACTGGGCAACGAATCCTAGGGGTGAGGAGTGAGGGCAGTCAGGCTGTCGCCATGCTGAAACTCAGGTAGCCATGGGATGCTGGCCAGTCCTGGGTAGGTGTGTAGGCCAGTAGGACCTGCCTGGTACCACCGGGGTGGGCCCGAGGCGTGTGTCTCACAGGGAGCACACCTATCCCTCTGGTCTGCCCAGCCCCACACACCTGAGCTGACACACCGGCACATTAAGGCTGGGATTTCTCACCTGCCTGCCTCTCTGGCCTCGTCCCTCAGGGGGCCTCCCAGGGTGCTGGGGGGGGGGCGGGGGGGGGGGCGGGGGGTGCCAGCGCTGGCACCCCTCCTCTCCCCACTCCCTCTCCTTTGCCTGTTGTCCTTCCTTCCGGATTGTGTGTGAGCTTGGTTCTGCAGCCGATGGACAGAAAACCTGAGGACCCCAGGGTCTCTGAGCTGGGCTCCGCCCCCAGAGGGCCAGGGGTGCTGTTTTCACCTGGGAGCTGGGTTGAACTTTGCACCCAGAGAGCTTTAGGGGAGACCCCAGGCTGAGTGGAGGTTTGAATCAGCCCTGCAGCCTCCAGGCGGCCAGATCGCGCCCTTGGGGTCCTCGGGGGGGTCACCTCCTGGGGAAGCGCAGGGATAAATGCCTGAGAGTCACAGTGGTGGTCAGAGGGGCAGGACATCGTCTCCAGCTGCATGCCGGTGGCCAGGTAGCCTGGGAAGGGACGCTGGCCGGCATGCCAGGTCCTGCAGGTTAATGTTTGACCTGGATCCATGTGTTTTTCCACTGGGTACTTTTATCCTCTGTACCTGGCAGTGGGCAGCCGGGCGCCCTCTTCTGTGGGCACAGGGGGAGGGAGTGGGTGCCCTGCTGGGGTTGCTCTGGGCAAGGCAGGGCTGTAGAGGGGCCAGCTGGGAAGTGAGGGGCAGGGGTGAGAGAGACAGGGTCCGGAGCAGGGCAGCACTCTACCCCTCAGCCTCATCCCTGGCCCTATCCTGCCCCACTCCCCCGCCAGCCCCAGCTCTCCTGCCCCTGGAAGGCCTGGCAGAGGTAAGGGGAAGAACAAGATGTGGGGGAGACCAAGAGAACCTTCCAGGGCTCCGCAGCTCTTCAGGAAGGTTAAACAGGCCCCCCACCCCACCTGTTACCCACACTGGTAATGAACCACTCTCAGATCCTGGACACCACAGGTGAGAGCTCTCTCCCTCCTAGGCACACTGTGGTCCTACCCAGAAGGCGGGAGGAAGTCAAAGCTGACCGAGGCCACCCCACCCCTCAGGCCAACCTGATGGGGAGACACAGCCCCGCTGCCAGGGAGGCCCCGGATAAGGGAGGGGGGCCTTGTCTAACGTATGACAGGAGCGTTGTTCCTTTGCATCCAAGCCGCCTAAGACGGAATTAAAGACACTCTATGTCCGAGAGCTCTGGCTTCCCAAGCCCTCGCTGTGCCTCGGCTCCCTCCTTGGCAGTGGGAGAGTCTGGCCGGAGCTGACTTTATGAGGCTGTTTACAGCCCGGTGGCCACAGAGCCCGCTCACCCCTGCTGTGGGCGCAGGGAAGGGGGGCCCGCCGAGGCTGCTCAGCCCAGGGCCAGCTGGTGCCTCAGTGCCCGCTGAGCGGGGTCAGCTTTCTTCCTGTCCCCACCTCGACGTCCAGAGGGGCTTTCAGTTCATACCTGAATATGGGGGAAGTGGGCCCCCAGCAAGCCTGCCCACCGGCTGGCCCCCAATCACCACGGTCTCCCCGCCCCAACACTCAGCAAGCAGCCCTGGTCTGAGGCGGGCCGGGCAAGCTGGCCCCCAGCCCAGGGCCTTCTCAGAGCTCCCTGGGGGCCTCGCAGGGGAAGGAGTAGGACTATTTGAGGGGAACCAGCTCTCTCTGAGTGGATCATGAAGGTTAGCAAATGAAGGGGGGCGGGGGTGGACAGGCCTGCCAGGAGAGCAGAGAACTCCAGGGAGGGGTCTCAGTTCTCTCGCTGTCCCCCACGAGTGCCTGGAAGTGGGGTGTAGGAATGGGGCTGGGACATGGAAGACTCTCACTTGGCACAGAGAGTGGGGCCTGTCCCTTGGTCTGCAGCCGTGAGACCAGTCTCGTTCTGAGGGCTGGCTCCCTGCCCCCAACCTACCTTCCTGCAGGTCTTCCCCTCCCACTGCCCCCTAAACCCCCAGACTCGGCCACCCGTCTGCTCCCTACTGTGCGCCAGGCCCTGGACTGGGGCCACTCACCTCTCGGCCTCCCTCACTCCTCCGTACAAGCTGGGTGATGGATTTCTTTATCCCCATTTCACAGATGAGGACACTGCAGAGAAGCTTCCTTACACGGCTAGCCCGAGGTCACTCAGCCAGCCAGGGGCATGGCTGGACTTAAAGCCAAGTCTGTCTGACTCCAAGTCCCGCTGAGAGATCGTATCAGCTGCGTGTCCTGTGTATTTTGAATCCCAGATTTCTCATCATCCCACTCCACCAGAGACCTCTCCCATCAGCCCCATCAGATGGTTTCATATAACTGGCTCCTACAACCCGCTGTCTCATTCTCACCACTGGGAAGCGCTTCCTGGCATCTAACCTTGGTGTCTCCTGCTGCCTCTTACCCTGAAATCAGGGAAAATGGAGCAAAGATGTTCTCCTGCCCGCCCCCCCCCCCCCCCCCCGCCGGCCTATCTTTAGAGATGATGTTCCATGGGCAATCCTCTATGGCTCTGAAGGGTGGGCTGCTCCAGACACTGTGGGCAGAGGGAACTCTGGCCTTCACTGGGAGATGGAGGTGTCCTCTCGGGCCTGTGTACCCGTCCATTTCCCACTGAGTCCAGGACTGGTAAGAAACTAGCCAGGATGAAGACAGGGACTATGAGACCCCCAGAAAGTCCTTGGCTTCTGGATGCTGATTAGTTCTTTGGGGGAGTTTGAGGCGGTGCCTCTTGGGGCACCAAGAAGTCCTGGGGTCCGGAAATCCCCCCGTGGCCCCTGCATCCCTGCAGGGGAAGAAGCTGAGGGGAAGGGACCCGGGCTTGCACCCATGCCCTGAAATGGAGGAATGCGGTTCCTCCTCGGGCGAGAAGGAAGGGGGAATTCCAGAGACCTGGCTCCAGGGTCCTGGTGTTGGACCCAGAGCCTCCATTTCTTCAAAGCCCGCTGCTTTCCGGGAGGCCCTCCTGACTTCTGGCCTCCCTGGCTTCGTGGCCGAGTTTGGTGGTGGAGCAGGTCATCTCCATGTTTGGAGGGGGGGCACAATCGAGGGGACACAGTTAGGCTCCTATGGCTCCCTGGCCTGAGAGGTTGGGATGGAGAAAGTCCCTGGCCCCTGAGCCCATCAGACCCCCCTCTTCCAGGCTGCCTTGCCCCAAATGCCTCTGCACCAGAGGATGAGCCTGCCTCCTGCAGCCCACCCCTTCCCGGGAAGGGTGAGACCACGCCACTGTGGGGAGACAGGTGGCCTGGGCTGTCAATCAAGTGCTGCCCATCCTTCCCCTCCTCTAGGCATTCCGAGTTCCCTTCACTCCCTGGCCCGTGGGCACTGGCTTTATCTGCCCCGGCTGGAGCCCATTAGAAATTAAGAGCAGGAACAGAGGCCCTCAAATAGGAGACACAATCATGTGCATGGATTACAGGCCAGGCTGCAGTGCTAAAGAGAACCATGATAAAAGCTAACATTCCTCAGCCCTTCCAACATGGGGCACTTAACATAGATGGATCCATTTAATCCTCACAAACACCTAGAAAATCAGAACGATCATATGCACATTGTACAGATGAGGAGACTGAGGCCCAGAGAGGCTAAGCAACTAGCTCAAGGTTGCACAGCTTGGAAGCAGGTGGTCCACCCCAGAGGCCGTCCTTTCCCTCCACACCTGCACTGCCCAGTTACAGGAGCCAGTAAACTCATGGGACTATTTAACTCTGAAATAATTAAAATGGAAACTTCAGTTCCCCAGTTGCGCCAGCCACCTTTCAACTGCCCAGTAATCATACGTGACTAGTGACTACCACCTTGGACAATGCAGATACTGCACATTCCAATTATTGCAGACAGTTATATTGGACAACACCCGTCTATAATCTACTACCTCCCGGTAAGCAGGATGGAGCAATGGAAAATCATCCTACAGCTGATAGAATAAAATAATAATTAACAGTATGATAATAATGGCTATGATTTACCAAGCGTCCTACGTGCCAGGCGCAGTGCCAAAACATAATCCTTACTCAATCCCGGGCTCGGGAAGGTTACCCAGGGTCACAGTAGCCAGGAAATGAATCCAGGTCTGGGTGATCCCGTGCCCCCAGGGTCCTTCCCCCTCCGGCTCCACCCCTGGCTGTGTCCCCAGGAGTGTAAAGCCCCTGGAGAAAACAGGGGAAGGCAAATGCAGGCATTTCACCAGAACAGGGATTAAGTAAATCAGCACATCATTAACATCATCACATTTCCCGCAGCTGGCTGACCAGAACATTGCGCTAATGAGGTCAAGGTCTTGATTTCGAGCCTCTGAGCATCACTTCACAATGCCCGCCCGGAGGACCGCATCAGCCCCCAGAGAGTGTGGTTAGGAGTCTAGGCGACTGCCTGTGATGTTTTGGCAGAGCCTGGGGCCTGCTGTCAGGGGCCCCGCCCAGGGCAAGTCGCTCCAGGCAGGGAAGGGCTGGGGAGGTGGCCTGTTAAATGCTGATGGGTGTCTACCTTCTGGACAATGGGGATGGGAAGGTCTTTCTCCTCTAGAAAGGATGGGGTCAACAGAGGCAAGCCCCAAATTTGAAGGAAAGATTCAAAGGGTAGACCAGAGCTTCTGAGACCTTCTCTTCTGTAGAACTTTTGGGGGTCATGAAGTTTATTGGGAATTTTGAGGGCTTGACTCGGGTGGGGAGATCTGCCATAGGATTGTTCTGTTGTTGGGAAAGTTAGCTCCAGTTTTTTTATCAACCCTCACGTGTCATCTGGGGAGATAAGGACCAGTGAGTGGGAAGAGCAGACAGTTCAGCAGAGAGATGGACCTTCTCCCCAGTCAGACCTCAGATGATGAAGGCACGGTGCTTACAGAAGGCCGGGCATGTGGTAGGTCTCAGTAGACGTTGGTTCACTGAAATGATCTCTCTCCTTTAAGCAACTTTTTCCTGGACCAGCACACCACCAGGTTTGGGGGGCATCTGATGATATAAACACTATGCCAAAGGCATGACCCAGGGACTGGCTGTGTGACCAGGATAGGCCATGCTGTGCTGCATCACAAATGAACCCTGAGATCTCTGTGAATTCAACTACAAAGACTTATTTCTTGCTCATTCATTTTGATCAAGTGAGATTGGCAGGGGCCCTGCTCCACATAGTTAAGGACGCTGGGTGCTGGAGACATCAAATTTCAACACCTTCCTGGAGGAGCAGAAATGAGCAGGAGGGCTATGCACTGGCTCTTAAATGTGTTGACCAGAGGTAACAGACAGCATCTCCATTCACAGCCTATTGGCCGAACTAGTCCTGTGGTTCCCCCACACTTCCCAGTGTGGGTGTGTAGTGGGTAGTAAATGTCTCTGCCACTCCACCACTTCCCCTCTCAAAATCTCGTTTATTTTCCTATAAAAGGACTCTGAAGTATCTTTTAGCTCTGGGATCCCAGGTCTTCATGAAATGTAATAATAACAACATGAATATTTCTTAGGGATTTTATGTAAATGCTGATAGTCCTCAGCTATGCTGGACCCTCCCCTTTCAAAATTCATGTGAACTTGATATATTTTATTTTTTATTTTATTTTATTTTATTGTTAATCCTCACTCAAAGATATTTTTTTCCATTGATTTTTAGAGAGAGTGGAAAGAAGGGAGAGACACACAGAGAGAAACATCCATGTGAGAGAGACACATCAGTTGGTTGCCTCCTGCATGTGCCTTGACTGGGACTGGGGATTGAGTCTGCAACTGGGCCTTGATCAGAATTGAACCTGCGACCCTTCAGTCATTGGGCCGATATTCTAACCACTGAGCAAACCGGCTAGGGCTGAACTTGATATCTTTAAACAATTGACAACTCAATTTAAAAAATGGGCAAAGATCTGAACAGACAGCTCATCAAAGAAGATATATAGATAGCAAACAAGCTCAATATGAAAAGATGCTCAATGTTATTTGTCATTAGGGAAATGTAAAATTAAAACGACTCTATACCTATCAGAATGGCTAAAATCTCCCCCCAAATTGACAATATCAATTGCTGGTGAAAATGTGGAGCAACAAGAACTCTCATTCATCACTGGTGGGAATGCAAAACAGTACGGACACTTGGCAGTTTCATACAAAACTAAACATAGTCTTCCCATCCGACTCAACAATTGCTCTCCTTTGTATTTCCTCTACTGATTTCAAACTTATGTCCAGACAAAACCCAGTATGTGAATATTTATAGCAGCAGTTTATTCATAATTTCCAAAAATATAATTGCCAACACGACCAAGGTGTCCTTTCATAGCGATGTCCTTTAAGAGAAACAAACTGTGGTACATCCACACAATTGAATACTATTTAGCAGTAAAGAGAAATGAACTACCAAGCCACAGAAAGACATGGATGAATCTTAAATGTATATTTCTGAATGAAAGAAGTCAGCCTGAAAAAGCTACATACCATATGATGTTCTGGAAAGGCAAAACTATAGAGATGGTAAACAGATCAGTGGTTGCTAGGGCTTTGGGGTGAGAGGAGGGTTGAACAGATGAAACACAGAAAAATTTTTTATGGTGATGGGCCTATTCTGTGAGGTACCGAAATGGTGGCTACATGACACTGTGATGATCAAAACCCATAGAAGTGAGCCTTGATGTACGCAAATTTTTAAAAACCATTTTGGACGTTGGGAGATCATAGGGTAGAGTGCAGAATGAGACAAAAGAATCCAACTGTATCACAGAAGCATAAAACCACTTAATTAAAGGGGATGGGAGGCAAGATGCTGACTAAGTAACTTTGGAAATGAGTGGATCTGTAAGACTTACGACCGAGGAAACTACCCATAGGTACTGTACTCTAGTTGAGAAAGTTGCTTCCTGTGGAAATGTGGGTTCGCAATGAAATGATATACATGCACATTGGAATTGAACAATTAACTAGGTAGATGGCAGGTGGTGGGAGCCAATATAGGGGTGAAAGGTTACAGAAAAGTCAGGGGAGAAGGCTAGCATTACCCATGTGGATTAGAGCTGGAGACATCAGTGTGAACGCATGGTTAGCTTAACATGGGTAGAGATGGTTACCCAAGAAATACCTACAGAAATGTGTACATACATGGCTTAGTACAGGCGTATCTTGTTTTATTGCACTTCACGGATATTGTGTGTTTTTACAAATGGAAGGCCTGTGGCTACCCTAAGTCAAGCAAGTCTATTGGCGCCATTTTCCCAACAGGCTCAGATGATGCTTAGCATTCTTTAGCAACAGATTATTTTTTCAGTGAAGTATTTTCAATTAAGTATGTACATCGCTTTTCTAGACATAATGCTATTGCACACTTAATATACTACAGTATAGTGTAAACATAACTTCCATATGCACTGGGGAACCAGAACATTCATGTGACTTGCTGTATTGCAGTAGTCTCGACCAAACACTCAATACCTCCCAGGTATGCCTGTATGCACACATATGTGCGCACATATATTTCCTTCTCTGTCGGCAGGGAGGGTCTATAAGCCACCACACCCCAGTGGTGACAAGTGCACCTCGTGCTCAGATCTTGGTTTCTAATACCGTTCTCTGCTCAGTGGAATCAGGGCTCCTTGGATGAAAGGCTGATCGGAGGACTGGGGAGAGGAGTAAACAGGATGAGCCTAGAGCAGTGATGGCGAACCTTTTGAGCTCGGCGTGTCAGCATTTTGAAAAACCCTAACTTAACTCTGGTGCCGTGTCACATATAGAAATTTTTTGATATTTGCAACCATAGTAAAACAAAGACATATTTTTGATATTTATTTTATATATTTAAATGCCATTTCACAAAGAAAAATCAACCAAAAAAATGAGTTCGCGTGTCACCTCTGACACGCGTGTCATAGGTTCGCCATCACTGGCTTAGAGCAAGTAGGAACTGCTCCAAAGACCCCACCAAAGCCGACTGGAAGAATTCCCAAGTGGCCACAGATGCAACGGTTTGATAATAAAGTAGTTTGAAATAAAGTAGTTTTTGGATTATAACCCCAAGTATAAAATAAATTTCCTCGAGTCCACGCTGATATAAATTATTGAATAATTAAATGGAGAGACCAGTCTTTCATACAGAAGAATCCCAATAATATAATGAGGTGGATGCTTTACTCTAGAGGAGCAGGAATAGCTCCCACCCCTGCAGGGTAAGCTCTGCACAGATATTTCCTTGCGAAGGGGACAGTACGGAAGGAGGGGGCAGCTTTATGGTGGAGAACGCTGGGAAACACCAGCTCAGCCAGGTGATTGAGGTCCACATCGCAAGATCAGCAGTGATAGAACGTGCCCTCAGTATGTGATGAGAATGGTGTGTTACCTCTCTGGTCTTCCTCCATAAACGCCTAACTTGAACTTAATCATGAGAAAAACAGCAGACAACCCTAATGGGGGGACATTCTACAGAATACCTGACCAGTACGCCTCAAAACTGCCAAGGTCATCAAAACCAACGCAATGAGGAGCCTGAGGAGACACATGGCTAAATGCAATGTAGTATCCTGGATGGGATCCTGGAACAGAAAAAGGACATTAATAAAAAAAAAAAAAAAAGGAAATCTGAATAATGTCTGAGCTTTAGTGGACAATCATGTACCAATATTAGTTTATTAATTGTAACAAATACAGCACGCTAATTCAGACAGCTGGGTGTAGAGGGTATGGGAACTCTGTATTGTCCTGGCAATTTTTCTGTAAATCTAAAACTATTCTGAGTAAAGAGTTTATTTTAAAAATGTTATTTGAGCCCAGCCGGCATGGCTCAGTGGTTGAGCATCGACCTAGGAACCAGGAGGTCACGGTTCAATTCCCGGTCAGGGCACATGCCAGGGTTGTGGGCTCGGTCCCCAGTGTGGGCGTACAGGAGGCAGCCAATCAATGATTCTCTCTTATCATTGATGTTTCTATCTCTCTCTCCCTCTCCCTTCCTCTCTGAAATCAATACAAATATATTTTTAAAATGTTATTTGAATTCAAGTCGAAAGACTAATGTGATGGATTAAATTGGGTAAAAAGATATTTGATTCTGCTGTGATGAGTTTAATCGGCTTTGAAAGTGCTTGTGAATAAGCCGCTGGAAGGTGGACAGGCGTGCTCTGGGGCCGGGGCTGTCGGGTGGAGTCCCCACAGCTGAAGCCCTGGAGGGAGGGGCTGTGGGCTGGGATAGGACAGGGATGAAGACTTGCTTTTGACTCCATCTTGTACCTTTTGAAATAAATCAATGAGACGTAAAACAAAAACGCACTAAACAGCCTGGCCGGTGTGGCTCAGTGGTTGAACTTCGACTTATGAACCAGGAGGTCACAGTTCGATGCCCAGTCAGGGCACTTGCCTGGGTTGCTGGCTTGATCCCCAGTGTGGGGCGTGCAGGAGGCAGCCAATCAATGATTCTCTCTCATCGTTGATGTTTCTATCTCCCTCTCCCTCTCCCTTCCTCTCGGAAATGAATAAAAGCATATATATTTTTAAAATGTACAAGTAGCAAGATCAGAATCACTGCTCTCTTCTGAGGTAAGCTTTTTGAATTGATAACCTCACTCATGTGTAAATTCTTTTATTTTTCATTAACGCCCCCCCTACCTGACCCCACCTGACCCCACCTGACCCCACCTAATAGAGGACACGTTGCTCCTTGTTCCCTGGGGCAGTGGTCGGCAAACTGCGGCTCACGAGCCACATGCGGCTCTTCGGCCCCTTGAGTGTGGCCACAAAGTTTCAATCGCGCTGTACGTGTGCGCCCGCACGTGGTGTTTTGTGGAAGAGCCACACTCAAGGGGTCGCAGTTTGCCGGCCACTGCCCTGGGGTGTGCAGTGGAGTGGGCTAGGTGGCACAGTGGACAGAACACGGATGTGAGGACCCGGCCCACCCATCAGCCATGTGGCCCTGGGAGACTGCCCCGTCGCTCCCAGCCTCGGTTCCTCATCTCTGAAATGGCCAGAATGTCCAACTTACCGAGTGGTGATAGGGAACTGGAGAGAATATGTGAGTTGACAAGGCCAGCATGGAGCATGGCAAAGGCCTTCAATTAATGGTGGTGACTATTCGTGGAGGAGCTGGAAGACAAGCAGATTAATCCGGATGGCCTGCGTTGGGCCGTGCAGACGACGGGAGGCCTTGCTGCCTGGCTGCTCAGGAAGGCCCCTCCTGCAGGTGCTCAGCAGGTGGGTGAGCAGGGCGGGGCGAGCGAGCACTCCAGGCACAGGGATTGCAGGGGCAATCACAGGAGAGGCAGCGGGGGCAGGGCAGGGCAGGGCAGGGGAGGAGAGGGAGCCCTGGAGGGCCTGGGGCAAGGCTCAGAGTGGGCAAGACCTCCACACCCTGCTAGTAAGTCCCTCTAGTGTTGATCAGCCTCATGATCTCTTTGGTGACCCTGGTACCTTTCATGGTAAATATATGGCAGGTGATGGCACACAAGTAGAAAAACAGTGGACCAAGACTAGGGCCTGTCCGGGGGTATGGAAGGGCCTTACTCTGAGATGAATCCAGGTGAGTTTTCAGCAAGACTTGCCTTGGTGGCCACTACCACCCTTAGGGCATTGGCAACACCCCCCCGCTCCACCACCACCACCGGGCAGCCGGTTCCCTAGTTCTACCTGAGGCCTTGAGCCCGAGGTGGTCCAGTCCACCCCCAAATGGGAAGGGGCTCCCCATCCTGGGGGACAGAACTGTGCCTCTACTCTTAGCCTGGGCAGGTGAGGGGAGGGAGCTGAGGACAGGGGCTGGCTCCTCCTTCATGCTGGCGGCTCCTGGAGGCAGGGGCTGGCTCTTTCCTACCTGCCGGGAGTCCTTCGGAGCAGGGTGGAGTCTTTTCCCTCAGTTTCCCCTCCAGGATCCCTCATGGAGATTGGTCCCAGTGCATTCTTGGGATACGGGAGCAAAAGCTCCTGCTTACTTAAAAAAAAGCATCCTCCACAAACTGGGCCAAAGGACAAGGGCTAAAATAGAACAAAAAGGGGATTTTGTTGTTCTTTCACTTTGCATAATTTCAAAACACATTTTTCTGGTCCACACGGGCATGCCTCCCCCAGGCCACGCGGGCCCTTGGGTTGAGTGGCAGTGGAAAAGTGCCAAGGATCTGGCTCTTGCCAACATAACTCCCTCCCCCAACCATCATGGCCCACAGGGCTGAGGTGGGCCCATCCACCCCCGCATGGCTTCCTGGGGCCGCCAGGCTGAGGCCATCGTAAATAGTTTAACTGTGTTTATGCAGCAGTAACATGCGTGTTACCTTTCGCAGTGACCACATTCCAGAGGGCAATCTCGGGTGATTTACCTCGCCCCTAGCGGCCGCCAGTCCCTGCGGTGGGTGGGTGGCCTCTGGGGCCCAGCTCCGATGTCCCTGGAGGACTGTTTTTAAAGAGCCGCTCCTACCTTGCCATGCCCCACCACGTGTGTGTTCCAAATCGGGGGATTCCTCAGCAGCCTCCCCAGGGCCCTCCGAGGAGTCTGAGGGCGCTGTTGCCTGCACACCCCAGCCATCCCCTCCCCTCTTGTCTCCCTGGCCAGGGTTGCCGGTGTTTGGAACCTGCCCATCACGTTCACGGAGATGGATGGTTACAGGCTCCAGGCCGTCTCTCAATACTGGGCCTGGCACCGGCTGTAGCAGCAGCCCCTGGCCAAGATACTAATGACAACCTTTGTTCAGCTCCCACTAGGTACCAGGCATGATTTTCCGTGCCTTACGGCTCATGAAGAGCTGTTGCAAGCCCCTTTTACAGACCACAGAACTGAGGCCCAGAGAGTTTATGTAACTTGCCCAAGAATGCACAGTGAGTGAAGGGCGGAGTCCAGCCTTAACCAGGCAGCCTGCACTCCCAGCCACCACACTTCCCTGCCTCTCTCACGCTGAGATGCTGCCTGAGCAAGTCTGGCTCTTGGATGGGGCAGGGTGACCGGCTGGGAGATGGAGTCCAGGAAGCAGAAGATTGCTCAGTGTGTGTGGCACATGTCCACATACATGAGCCCCTGTGTGTGGCCTGGGTGCCTCCACAGAAACATGCCCATATGCATGCATCTCTACCCTCTACATGAGTCCGCCCTAGGCATGTACATTCCCCACACATGCATTCCCACGTGGACACACGTACAACAACTCATGTGTGGATGGGGTGTTGGCGAAAACTCATGCTTCCAACTTTGCTAAAGAAGAGAGCACAGTTCCTCTACTTGACCTCCAAGCTAAAGGTCTTGGAGGAGCATATGGGTTTCCTCTCATTATTCCATGTGTTTTCTCAACCAGTATTTCCTAAGTACCCACTGTGTGCGGGGTCTTACGCTCAGTGCTGTGGTGGGAGACACAAACTGGGGCTCAGCCCAGCCTCCCAGGAGCACCCTATGCTCCTGGGCAGACGTGGGCCATGAGCCAGACATCGCTGTTGCCAAGAGTCAGCCTGGGACATGCAGGCTCAGAGCAGGCTCCCAACCCCAGCCTCTGGAGTCAAGCTGCCTGTGCAGCTCTGGGCACCCCCAGGATCCTGGACTTGCCTGCAGCTCGAGGTCTGCAGGTGGCCCCGGCTTTCGGCAGGGCCCCGGCCTCTCCCCAACTTACTCACAGTGGAAGCACCGGCACAGCATCGCTGAGCAGCCAGGCGGTGTGAGTCACAGGCAGGCCCAGCCCTGAGTGCCTGCCTGCCTGTCTGCCCTCCCAGCAGTGTGCTGCCCTGGCCTTGTCCACAGCACGAGTCTTCCTGATGACTGGCCCCTCTGCCAGTCCCGCCATGCCCTGCTCTGCGGGTTACAGAGGCGCCGCCCAGGCAGTGAGGGCCCAGACCTTCTACCCCAGTTCTACCGCCTGAGTGCCATGCCAAGGAGGACCCTGAGCTGGGAGCCACGCAGACAACCCGCTGACCTGGACCAGATTCACAGACGTGCGTCCTGAAGGGCCCGGGCTCACGAGGGCCCCCAGCTCGGTTTAATGCTCCGCTGTTGCCAACTTGAAATACGTAATAGTTTCTGAGCCAGGGCCCCCCAAATTATGTCGCCAGGCCTGCCACTGGCTCAGGCCTCCTGTGAGTGAGATCGGCTCAGCCCTGCCCGCCCCGCCCCCCCGCCCTGCCCCTGCCAGCTCGGCCTCCTGCCCCGGGCTGGCCCAGGCCACGGAGATGTGGGCGGCTGTGGTTTCTCGGCGCCCACAGCGCGGCCACAGTGTTTGAAGATGCACTTCAGCCATGTCCTCAGACTGTGTTCCTCCTGTCGCCCCGCCTGCGGTGGCCCTTGCCGGCTCCTGCCCTTCGGTGGCCCGCTGCCACCCAGGCCCTGAGAAGCCGGGGAGGGGGGCCCTCAGCCCATACTCAGCTTCTGGCTCAGAGATAAGACAGCTCAGCCCACTCTCATGGGCACCAGCTGTAAAATGGGCACTAAGAGGACCCTCCTGGTAGCACAGGAAGTACCTGGTAGGCCGCCTGGCACGGAGTGGGCATCCAGGGAGCACTTAGTTTCAGCTGCCCATTAGTTCAGCACTTACTAAGGGCCCTAAAAAGCCAAGCCAGCAAAAGACAGCTGCTGCCGAAGGAGCTCACAGTCTGTGGGGTGGGGGTGAGGGCGGGAGGGTGAGGTGGCTAGAGGCAGAAGTGGCAGTCACTTGACTGGATTGCAGACAGAATACTGACATGCAAGCTTAAATAGTGGGGTAACTGAGGCCCAGGGAGAGGCTATGATGAGCCTAGGCCAGGATTCAGGAGCCCTGCTCCTCCACTCCCCAGGCACCCCTCAGGGGCAGGCGCTGTCATGTCCCTGGTCGTGCAGAAGGGACCCAGTCCTGCTCCTCGGCAGTGGTGTGACTTGTGAACAGGCTGTGTTCCAGGATCCGCCTTCAGGGCCCGAGTGGGGATCTTCTTGACGGCTGTGGGCGTCACCCATGCCTCTCCCCATCCCTTCAGATCACTATTTACCAAGTTCCTCTGTGTACCCGTCACCTGCAAAGGCTCAGCGTCCATCCTGGGGACACACTGCGGTCCCCCTGGGACAATCCAAGCCAACAGCCTGCCCCTGGCCCCCTCGGAGCTGCGATGAGGGGCCAGGTGGCTCCGTTCCCATCCCATGGCCCTAAGGAAGGTGGTAGCCGGCTGCAGGGGTGCTCATCACTTCTTCTATCTCTGACTCTCCAACTGACCAACTCATGGGGCCACTTGTCTTCCAGCCCACCCCGAACAAGGTTTGGGGGGGCGGGGGCAGGCAGCCATAGGCATGGCTAACCGAAGGCAGACTGGAAAGGGCCCGTGATGAAGGGAAGCCGTGCTGGCCACCGAGGGGCGGGCGTGTGAGAGGCAGTGACGCAGCAGGGTCCCTTTAGAAGCTCGCTCTGCTGGGGTGTGGGGAAGGGCACTGGGGGCAACGGTGAGCACAGACACCTGCCTGCGGAGCTGAGCTCTCCGGATGGGCGGGAGGCCTCTGAAGAGGTTGGAAGAGAGAGCCCTTGCCCTCCGCCCTGGCCGCACCCCCACAGCCTGGGAGCGTCCATCCTTCCCACGGCCGATTTCGTGTGCAGCTCGTGGTACCCGGGGCCTGGAATTATTCAGCCTGGGAACCAGGCAGTGAGTCTCATGTCTGCCCCAGGCCGCAAAACAGATTATTGTTTTTTATTAGCTGCCCCTTGTTAACTCATAATTGCAATCATGTAACATTTAATAGAGACACAAAGCAACCCCCATCACTGCCCCACCATCAGTCATTAGCTAACAAGATGGAGGAGCTCATAAAAAGAGCCGTTAAAACAAATTCCAGAGAAATGGAAAGCAGGAGGTGATGCAAGCCCTGGCTAACAAAGGCAGAGGGCTGGGGAGGCGTGAGGGGGTGTGAGTGGAATAACCCAGCCCTGATAAGCCACAAAGCAGAGCCAGCTGCTCCCTCCTCCCTCTGCCGCCTGAGTCAGAGGAGCCGGGATCTGTTCAAAATCGAGCAATGTAATTAGCAGGTTGCATCATGCCCCTCGATTATAAATTACAATGGGCACAAAGGGGTTGGACAGAGGAGCAGGGATTAGATGGGTAACCCAATCCTGATGACCGGGAGGGGGCGCGGGGCTGGGCGCTGCCCCGAGGAGCCCCCGCCGACCGTGTCACGGGGCCGCACAAGGCCTGCTCCTGCCTGCTCTGTGTGGCCTGGGAGAATGATTTACAAACTGGAGGAATCAAGAGGTGTGAAAAGAAGATGACCCTCTTAACCCAGCCATTGTCCGCCTGGTGCTGGAATGCCCTGGCCCCCCTCCCGGTGCACCTGTGCACACGGATGCTGTTTGAGGATGGGCCAGGTGAGGAGCCCCCCGGGGGGCTGGGCTGATAAGATCTAAAGGGGCTGAGCAGAGGTTTGGGGACATCGTCAAGGATGACTGAGGCTCGGCAAACAGAGATGGACCCCGGTGAGCCTCTGAGGCTTCTCTCTGCGGAGAACAGGTGGGGGGCACACACACAGGATCTGAGGTTGATGACAGAGCCAGCTCTGTCCTGGGGGCCGGGAACCTGGATCAGCCCCACACTTTGCCACCAGCAGGCTGGGGGGGACCGGACAGGCCGTCTCCCCTCTCCAAGCTTCCGTTTCCCAATGCGACCCAGCAGCTGGACCTGTGACCACGGCAAGTCCTTTCCCATCTCCCAGGCTCCGCTTCGTCGCCAGGCCTTGCCACAACGGGCTGTGTGACTGGAGACCCCCGTTTCCCCGTTTCAAATGGGAGACCATCTTGAAAGTCCAGCTTGGACCTTATCTGAGTCCAGGATGAGCCGTTTTTGCCCAAAGCTAACCAATTAGCCGGCTAAGCTGCACAGTGAAGACCAGGGAGATGGGACCAGGGGCTCTGCAGCCTGCGCCCAGTGAGGCAGAGGGAAGTCAGGGCATAGGCACGCGGCAGGCTCGGGCAGAGCCAGGCGCTGGTGGCACCGTGCCCCCGGCCTGTGGGGACACACCCTTTCCTTCTGCCTAGTGGCAAAGAGTTGTCCTTTCAGTTTGGCCTTTGCAAACAGCCTTAACTCCACCGTGTTTTCTTAGCAGCCCTATTCTTGTGCACAGGAAATAATCCCATTAATTCTATTATCTCTGCAGAGGAAGGACAGGATATATGAAGTTCAATGAACTCAGCTCGCTCTTGAAAGGAAACCGCAGAGTTGCGGAACTAACTACTCGATGGGAAACTTTCTCTGAAAGGGCCCGGCCCAGCCAAGTTCCATTCTGAGCGCAGGAAAGGTTGCAGCTGCCCCCGATGCGGCCCTCAGCCACCCGGGGCCTCCACGTCTTCTCTCCGGGCCTGTTTCCTTGATTATAAATGGATGGGGAGGAATCAGTACTGCCGATGAGTAGGTGAAGATTGGGCTGAAACCCTAGCAAGCATTGCTCTTGCTCAAACCCCAGCATCACCTCGGACTGTCATGCAGGCCTCGGCCTCAGCCCGCTGGTCCCTCTGCCGCTCTGCGGCCGCAGGACCTTGCTACAGCTTGCGATCTGATCACACTTTGCACCTGCTTAAAGCACTGAAGTCACCCCTTCCCGCGTCCCAGGTCCAGGCCACCTTCCGCTCCAGCCACTTCCCTCCGAGTGTCACCCAAGTTCCCGGAGCCGTGCGTCTGTCCCCAGCAGCTATTTCACACCTCCACACCTTTGCGCAAGGTTCCCACAGCCAGGTTCACCCTTCCCCTTGTCCAACTAGTCAGTTTAGAGTCAGCCTCTAGGACTCCAGTATCACCTCCTCCAAGAAGCCCTCCTTCTGGTGCCCCTTCTGTGCCGCCCAACCTGAGCGAAATTCTAACGTAGCCAGCGCCGAGTCAGACGGGAAAGCCGTCTCTGTGCTATGTCCCCATGAGGCTGTGAGCTCCCTGGGGGAGGAGATGGCTGTCCCACACCGCACACAGTCAGGACTCAGATGTGTCTTCCTTGGCGAACGGCTGCCTTTTCCCACCACGGAGAAGAGGCACCTGTAGCCTGGGGCTGGGGGAGAGGTGAGGTCTGGAAAATCTGCTCATTCATTCACTTACTCCTTTGTGTAACCTGAATACAAGCAGTGAGCTCGAGTGGGGGGGAAAGGACCGCACCCAGGAAACCGGGGAAGGTTTGAACACTTCCCGGAGGGTACTTACAGGCCCCCCAGAAGCTATGGACCCCAGGGGAAATGTCCCTGAGGCCACTCCCCAGTGCAGGCCCCCCAAGGGTGGGGCAGTGGCAGTGGCAGTGGGGCATTTGGCCTGTTTGCTTAGCCCAGCAGGGCCTGCACCTGGAGGGCAATCTCCAGTCTCCTTCATCAACAGCACTCGGGGTGAGGAGGTGGTGACAGGAGGGGGTCATCTGGAGGCGTCTTCCCACCTGCCAGGTGCTCCCCGCCCGTCCTCCTATTGGTGAGGCAACTGACCTTGTGTCCACATCGCCCAGGCAGGTGACCACTCTGCTCCCATGTCAGGATGACATGAGATCCCAACGTCGTGACCTCACCCAGGCATCTGTCCTTGGGTCCCGTCTGCTTCTGAGCTGAGAACCAAAATATCAGCAGAGACATCGTGCCTGGATACCCTTCTTGGCAACGGGAAAGAACAGGTATGGTGTTGTCATTTGGTTGGACAGGAAACTGGGATGCAGAGAGCTGGTCACACAGCCTATGGGGTCCAGCTTCAGCGTGTAAAGTGCATCCTTTCCTTCTGCCCCACCCTGGGGCGTTGAGCCATGGCCCATATGTGGTCTTTACCACGTCCAATGTAGGCAGAAATGTAAATGACAAGTATATATATTAGATACATACTGTGTACCTGGCGGAGCTGAGAGAGGGAGCATGGGACCATCTGGGGGACAAAAGTGCTGGCAGAGGAAATGGTACGTGCAAAGGCCCTGGGGCAGGGACAGCCAGGAGGTGGCTGTGGCTGGAGTGGAGTGAAGGAAGACTAGGACGCAGAAGATGAAATGCTGTTAGTCGTATGTTGACTCATGCAGTGTCACAGCAGTGCTGAGCGCCAAGCACTGTTGTTATTCCCTTCAGCTGATGAGGAAACGGAGGCACAGAGAAAGAAAGTAGCTGCCCACGCACACAGCAGGCATGCAGCTCTGCATTGATTATTTGTGACCCAGTCTCAGTCATGAATGAGAATCACTCGGGGAGTTGATGAAGAATCTAGATCAGTGGTTCTCAGCCTTGGCTACACATTAGAATTGCCTGGGAATCTTTTTTAAATCCTGATTTCTGGGCCTCATCCTCCGGAAATTCTGTTTCTTTGTTACTCATGTTGTGGCCCCACCCCATAACAAAGAAACAGAATTTCTGGAGAATGAGGCCCAGAAATCAGGATTTACAAAAGATTCCCAGGCGATTCTAATGTGCAGCCCAGGTTGAGAACCACTGATCTAGAATAGATGGTCAGCTCTCCAATGTTTACAAGCTGCCCAGGTGATGCTGACAGGCTCTTTATGACCCCAGCTTTGGTGGGCCGCTGAGCAATGGCTGTGGGCAGGCTGGAGTGGAGGAGTGAGCACTGGGCCAGGAGCCCAAGCCCAGCTCTTCTCTGATCGCCAAGTGGCTGCAGCCTCTCAGAACCTCCGTCTCTTCATCTGTGAAATAAGAGGGTTGAACTCCATCAGTGAATTCCCCGCTTGCTTCTCCGTTCAATCACGTCTTAGGCGGAGCCCCAGGGATGACGACACAGGTCAGAGGCGCTTTATTTGAGGGCGTGTCACGGCTCGGGGGTTCAGGCCATTTTCTCTTTGGCTGCCTCTAAAGTGTAACAGACTAAATGAGCCCCAGGCCCTGGACAGCATGGGCACTTGGCCAGATGTTTTGAGTCCTATATGTCTGTAGCGCTTCCTCTGGTCCCAAAGCAGTGGCCCCTGCAGTGGCCCCACGTCCCTGGTGTGGGTCCTGTAAGTCCTGTTTTGGGAGTATTCCAAGGAGCCTGCTCCAAACTCTGGCTCTGAGTTCTGGGGAGGCCTGGATGCTGATGACGGGGTTGGGGTGGGGGGGGTGGGGGTGGCCCTGGGGCTGTGCACACTGTGAGCCTTTCAGCTTGCCAGGTTGCTTCACCGGCTTGCTGACCTTTCTGGGGAGGAGGAAGTGGCATGAACCAAACGCTTGGGAAGTGTCCTTAGACAAGTCGTTGGGGACCTTGTAGGGGGTGGCAGCCATCTGGCTGGTGGGGGCAGGACTTGGCTTCCACGGGAGCAGGGCCTACGGCATCTTGGTTTCACCTTCCTTCCTTGGCTCAGAAGTATGAGAACGCCCCTGCCTGACCAGGCCCCTGGAATCGGCCAAGTCCTTCCACAACCATCCTCCCCAAGACCCCTAGCCTGTGGCCATTTCACGGATGAGAAAAATGAGGCTTGGGGAGATAAAGTGACCTGCCTGGAGTCACCTGCCTAAAAAAGTGGTGAGACCAATTCTTTTTTTATTTTTTATTTTTTCCCCCAAGAATATTCCTTTATTTTTTTTATTGCTTAAAGTATTACAAAGGGTATTACATATGTGTCCTTTTTTCCCCCCACCCTTGACAATGAGACCAATTCTTGAACCTCAAATTAAACAAGGAGAAATGCCCTGCAGACAGACACACAGACACACAGACAGACAGACCCCTGCCTTGCCAGAGCCTGCGCTCTAGAAGGGTAGGTAACCTGAGGTTGAAGTTCTACACGCTCCCTCGGCATTCAGTACAGTCCCCTGCATACAGCAGGTGCTAAATAATTATCTGCGATAATCATACTTAGGAATTAGAAGTGAGATGAGTGTTTTATCTGAATGCCTTGACCTGTTTGGAGTTTTAGCTTCCTCATCCACAGAACGGAGGTGATGCTGTTATCTCCTCGGCCTGGTGGAGAACAGCAGGAGGCCATGGCGAATGGAGGAACATGATGCAGGCCTACTATGTGCCAGGCTCTGCCCCTGTCCGCATGGCAATATGGCATGAGAAATGATTCTCCCGTTTTATGGAGGAGGAAACTGAAGGTGGAGAGCCGGGCCCAGGCCCATCACCAAGCCTCCTGTCCTTCCCATGGCCTCCTGCTGCCTTCCTGTTCTTGTCCTTGCTTCTAGCATGGGGTTTTGTTTTCACGTTTGGGTTTTATTCTAAGCCCCTAAGTGAGACAGGGCCAGACTGAAATGAAGCCCAGAGGACCTTCCCTTCCCTAGGAGGAAAAGACTGGGTTTGTACGCTGGGAGCAGAGACCCCCTCGCTGGCCAGCACGTGGAGACCACGTGGGTTCCTCATGAGGTCACCTCCCCGGATGGATTCTGAAGCCTCGTCGGGTCCCCTTTCTCTAAGGCCCTAGCTGTCAGCTCTGGAGTCTGAAGGCCTCTCCTCTCCCCGACAGCCATGTGGGCGCTCCGGCCACCCACACAGGGATGTGGCCTTGGACAGACAGAAGTCCGGGAGTCAAGAGGCCAGACTTGACCCGGGGACAGCTGGCTCCTGTGGGGAGACCTTCCCCGGACCCCAGTGTGAAGCTGCTGAGGCCTGGCCAGGGAAGTGACCCACGGGAAGGCTGAGCCTTGGGTCCCCGATGTCTGCAGCTGCTCCCGGGACCACCCCATGAGATGGTGGCTACTGAGACCCCGAGAGGCCTGGGTGGGGGGCCCGAGGGGGTGGTATTTTCTCAGCAGGATTTATGTGTGTGTGCGTGTGCGTGTGTGAGTGAGTATTTAACAAGGAGAGGGGCCTGCTTGACTTCTGAGCCTGGAATTTATACAGCCCCTCGTTGGCGGCTGCAGTTTATCTTGAACGAAAGAATAATAAACTCAGTTGACAGGATGATGTATTTAAAGCATCTTCCCGTCAGAGCACAGAGCCTGCCCGCTGTTCGGATGTCTGGCATGGTGGGGACCGTGTTATCGAGTGTTTAGCCCCCACAGATTGTCAACAAGCATTGTTTGCAGGTTTGGGGCCAGGCGGAGATGGGCCGGCCTGGGGTGGGAATGGGGTGGGGATCGACCGCACAGGCGGCAGAAGGACGGCCTCCCAGATGGGGTCAAAGAGGCCTCTGCCTTTGATAGAAGCTCAGGGCTCGATCCCGCCTCCCTGCCTCAGAGAGAGCTCTCCCACTGACCTCCACACCGGTCCCCAGCTCCAGAGGCCAAGGGCCGGGCCCAGGCCTCACTGCACTCCACAGTCTTGGGGAGACCTCCTCCCATCCACTTCCCATCTTTTCCTTAAGCAACGAAATCAGCATTAAACCTCAACATCAAAAAAAAAAAAATGCCAGATTTACTAACCCCTGGAGAGCATGGGAGAGAGCCAGTAGCCTGGGCTCCGTCAAGAGAGAGCTCAGCCCAGTTCCCGGACGCTTTTCTGGGCAGCCCTGGGCCAGTCCTGTGAAATCACACTATTTTCTAAGTGACCCAGTTGCCGCGGATTACAGGTTTACTATGGGGATGAAAGAAAACGAGGATTAGGCAAACAGTTGGAAAACTTGAAAGTGGAAGATAAATTCACATTATTTTTTTCTCTAAACTTCAGTCAAGACACTTGGCCTCTGGCTCGGCCAATGTGCTCTCCCTCAACCTCCATTCCTGGGAAGTCCTTCCTTGTACCTAGCCTCAAGCTCTCTCATTCCGGGTTCAGCTGTCCCTTGGGAAGGCTTCACACATGGGTTCCAGTTCCGATGGTCTCTTAGGGCACCTCCTGTCTTGTAGCTTAGGGGTCCCGGTCCCGTCCCTCCTCCTGGGCTGAGGGCTTCCCTGGTACTACCTCCAGGACTCCACTTCCTGTAGGAGGGAGTCCTTAACTCCTGCTCCCAGAAAGCAGGAGGGGGGGCTCTCCCGGGCCCCACAGGGGGCTGCAGGGATAGCAGCAAGGACAGGGAGGGAAGGGAAGCCCCATGCATCCAGTACTTGGCCAAGCAGTGGACTCCACTCCAGGAGCCAATTTGGAACCTCGTTTAATCCTCTTAACAACTAGGATTATCCCATTTCACGGATGGGAAAACTAAGCCTGGAGAAGATTCTATCTCTTGCCCTCTGGCAGGAGACAGAAGCAAGACTCAAACCCAGAAAGTCTGGCTGCTCCAGAAATGCACTTGACATGAGGAACTCAAAGGCAGGCAGGAAAAAGCCACCCAGAGGCTGTGGGGCTCTGGGTCAAACTGCTGGACAGGTGAGGTCAAAGCCACAAGAAGATCCATGGGGTGGGATGGGATGGGGCAAGGCCAAGGCCATGGGAGTGAGGCTGGAATTAGCACTGGTGTGGGAACAAAGGCCCGAGGGCTGGAGCAGGCCCTAGGGGAGATATTGAGAGAGGAACTCAGATCTGAGCATCGGACACACGTGTCCTGGGCTGGGGACAGTGACACTGCCTAGCAGACAACGGTCTCCTCAGATCCCTAACAGGACTCAGATATTTATTCACTCACTCATTCATCCACTTGTTCATCCCTTCACTGCATCCTTTATTTGCCCAGGGAGTTCAGCCCCTCAGGTTCTAATAAGAAAGACAAACCTATCAGCAGCTCAGAGACCCCAGAGGTCCCCGTTCACCCATCCATCTGTCCAACAGGTAGTGAGTGCCTACTGTGTGCCAAGTCCTGAGATCTACAGAAAGTGAGCCCGTCCTCACTCTCCGGGCACTCACGGACTGGCAAGGGGGAGAGGGAGCGGACAGACACTTATAAACCATACGCGTATGTGTTCACTGAGTCAACCAACATTTAAGAGCCCTCCATGGATGGTGCCAGGACCAGGGCAATGACGAGGACGCACTCCTGCCTGTGGCAAGCTCCGGCCAGTCGAGGACATGAGAAAAGAACACAAACACTTCAGCTCTGGTACACAGGAAGCTGTGAAAAATACTGAGCAAAACGCACGATGCCCCCAGAGGGAAGTGACCATGCATCTGGATTTGCGTTTGTGCATCCATCTATTCCATCATTCACCTATGACTGCCCATCCCTTGTGTGCCGGACATTGCTGGAAGAAACAGGAGGGTCCGTGAAGAAGGCCATCTTTCTGATGGGCAGGTCACTCTCTTGCCAGCCACTCAGAGGAGGGCAGTGGTTAGGAGCTGGAGGGCGGTGAGCAGTGCAGCCTGGCACAGGTGGAGGGAAGCTGGGCCCTGTGGGCTGCTGCATCGGCCGGATTGTGCCTTGGCCCCAGCCCCTGAGTGACCTGGGGGCCAGGCCGCATCATGGAAGTAGAGGGTGGGGACTCCGGTAGAGCAGGAGGACGCAAGCTCTGTTCAAGGACATATTTGGGGATCCCTGGGTCCCATTCATTAGAACAGAGAGTCTTGTTGTGAGGACGTTCTAGAGCCCTGATTTGCATATGTCCTCCCCAGCCTGGAGTAGATTTGCATGAGTATTTGAATATGTTTGCATAAAGTATGTTCCCATTCATATTCACCTCAGGCATTTTGATTTATGTCATTGCTCCCCTCCCCCCAACTGGCTGTCCCCACGTCTTTTGCTCCCTCTTCTGGAAGGGACGATGGCCTGGACCATGTCCTGCTGCAGGCAACCCACCCCCGTGTGTCTCTGGGGCATTGCCTGGGGAAGGCCGCGCACAATTTTCCTGCGAGCTAATCTGCCTGCCTGCCTATCCTGTGCTCCGGCTGAAGTTGCTGTAAGCTCAACAGGTCCCTGAGGACTGTAAGCTGAGCTGCGTCCTTGAGGCTCTTGCTGGGCCTAGGGGAGCGCCAGGCCAGAACGAGAACTGCCTGTGGACTGTCGGTCGAAGAGCAGCTAATGGAGTGATGAGTGAGTGTCGCCTGGAAGTCTGGGGGCCATCCCACATGAGTCACCTCAGCTGGCCAGGGGGTCAGGGCCTGGACAAGGCTGGGCTTCGGCCATTGGGCCTGCGGAGCATGCCTCCAGCATCCATGCACACGCAAGTGTGTACACGCACAGAGCAGAGTGGAAGTGTGTCCTTACAGGTGTTGTGCAGCCTGGAGCCGGGAAGAGAGTTGGAAACGCTCAGCGCCTATGTGACCTCGGTGAGACCGTTCCCCTCCTTGAGCCTCAGTTGCCCCTTCTGTCCCGTAAGGGTCTTTCCAATGTTGACTTTTGCAAATGCACGCAGGCAACCCCAGGCCATCATCCCGGCCCCAGAGAGGACCCCCCTGTTGTAGGGGCCACAGCCAACTCCACCATCCTGCGGCTCACAGGCTCCCACCCCCGGAAGCCTCCCGCTGGTCCCTGGGTCATATGAGCTTCAGGGAGCACGTGCCTGTCAGCTCATTCTCAGGATGATGTGATGGGAGGGGGCAGGAGGAGGAGCCAAGAAGCTGCTGGGAATCCAGACCACACCCCCCTCCATTCCACCCCACCATCTCCTCCTTAATGAGGTCCCACTGGGGAAGCCTCTCTCCAGCAGCCCTGCCTCAGGCGGAGAGTTCTTGCATCCCCACCTCCCCACCACACACACCCTGGGCCATGCAGGCTCAGCTTATCACCACAGGCTCCGCTAAATGAGGGCTAAATGAGGTGGCTTGATTGCCCCTTATCGCAGGGACTTATCTCCTGTGGTCACTCGTCTTCCAGACTCCAGAGAGCCACTCTGCAGGCCTCTCCCCACCTCTCGCTTCTCTGGCCCTGACTCCCTGGCCCCAAGGGGACACTGGATCCCACTGACCCTCCCTGGGGGTCAGTCAGGCCAGAGACAGGAAAGGAATAGTGGGAACTGAGAGGACAGTTTTCCCTGCTGCTCCTCGGTTTGACAGCTTCACACTCATTCTTGCTCACCCACTGTGTGCACACTCATTCTTGCTCACCCACTGTGTGCACACTCATTCTTGCTCACCCACTGTGTGCACACTCATTCTTGCTCACCCACTGTGTGCACATTCATTTTTGCTCACCCACTGTGTGATGCAGACAGTGGCCCGCCTGAACACAATAACTCATCCATCTGTGGTGCAGTTATCTATCTGCTCCCTAAGATTGGGGGTTTCTCAGAGCAGAGGCCATGTCTCCCCTCAGACTGGGGCTCCTGCGGGTGGGGCTGTGTCTCCCCCATCAGTGACACTTTCCCCATCATCCAGTCCAACTTGCTCCACCACGGCCTTGCCTGCTCCATGGTCAGTGCTCAAAGTCTGCCTCAGCATCCCAGCCCCAGAGCGCAGCCGAGGGCTGGACAGAGGGGCAGGGCAGAGGCCGTGGGGCGCCTCGGAGGGAACCACCATCACCTGTGGGATCCGCACGCAGTTGCCACGGGAGGCAAGGGAATGGACGTGACGACCCTTTTATTGAGTCTTTAGGTCAATAAAACCTTTTATAGGTTCTCAGTGTTCAGCACAGGATGACACCCCGATGGGGGAGTTGCTTATGTTTCGCTTTGTTTTTTGATCTGGGGGGTGGGTTGTTAATAAAGACAGAAGAAAAAAGAAAAGGAAGGACAGAAGGAGGACAAGAGGGAAGGAGAGAGGGAGGGATGGAAGGAAAGGAGAAAGAGGGAGAGGGCGAGAGAGGGGAGGGAGAGAGAGGGGAGGGGCGGGATGGAGAGAAGAGAAAACGCCCAACCTTTTCCTCTTTTAAGTCTGGAGGGAAGTTTATTTGTTTGAAATCCTCTTATCTCCAGCACTTGTTTCTCCACTGGTTGGTTGAGGGTCTGTGGAGCGAGGCTGGTTTTTCTCCCAGTGACAACAGAATTGCAGGCTCCATAAACGGCCCAGGTGCCTGGTGGAGGAGGGAGACGGTGTAAGCTGAGGGCTCCGGATGCCTCTTGCTGCCCTTTTCCCATCCACCCTCACCTCAGGGCAGCCTTCATCCAGCCCCAGGCCCCTGCGGCCCGGGACAGGGGACTGGCTGTCCAGCCTCTGCGGGAGGCTCCAGCCAGCTCAGTCTCCCTCCGGCCCCCCTCCTGCCGGCCCCCCAGGCCTGGCTCGGCCCTTCTTTTTGAGATCCTCCCCTGCTGCCAGCCCAGCCAGAGGCCTCCCCGCCTTCCCCGGGCGATCTCCCCTACCTCTGTGGGGCCCTCTCCCGGTGCTGCCTCTTCCAGGAAGTCTCTCCTGCTGCCCTGCTCCCCTCCTTCACTCACTCGTGTTCATCCTTTCGACGTGTTTTGAGTCCCTGAAAGGTGACAGGGATAAGAGATAAAGGGCCCGGGGAGTTCAGAGTCCAGCGGAGAAAACCAAATGTCAACAACAGGCAGTGAAAGCCGTACAGGGTGGTTTCAGTTTCACTCCAGTCTATAACCTAATATCTGATGCCAATGAGACGGGGCAGTTCCTGTGTGCCAGACACCATCCTAACGTTTCACATCTCATTTAATTCAGGAAACAGCTCCCCCGGGTGGGCCTCTCCCCTCCCTGTGCACAGAGGCCTGTTTGCCCGCGTCTCGGCTCAGGAGGGTCAGGCCTGAGTGCCGACCCAGGCAGTCTGGGCCAGAGGCTGAGCTCCCCAATGTGCACTGCTTGCCTCACAGCTGAGGGCAGTTTCTACACACCCTCAGGCCGCCCTCCACCCCTCACCCTGTGGGAGTGCCCTGTGACAGTCCCACTGTGTGCCTGCTGCCGGCCCAGGGCCGAATGGCCGTCTTTGAGAGAAGTGACTGCCATTGGCCCTGCCTGCCCACCTCCCGGGCCCTGGCCTGCTGCCTGTGGCCTTCTCTCTGTGCAAGTGGGCATCTCTCAAGCCAGACTGTCAGCCACTGGCCGGCAGAGCCCGACGTCTGCTCAGCACCAGGCCCTGCATGTGCCCGTGCAGGGCTCCCCGAGCTGCCCACGGAGGCCAGCCCTCACCCTGGGAAGGGGGGCGGTGCTGAGGGCTGGCAGAGAGCCAGTGTCGAAGGTAGTGGGCAGGGATCTGCCCTAATGACCCCGAGGAAAGCACTGACCCCTCCCCAAATGGCCTCCCCAGCACCCTCTCCCCCTCCCCCAGGAAGTTTGTCTCAGGAAGTAAATATCCTACTAGCCCACCTCAAGCCTCAGTGTCCTCAAGGCCCGGAGAGGCTGGTGAGAAGCAGACTTCATCCCAGGGATTGTGCGGGGAATTGCCCCTCGAAGCTCACATTATGCCCCTCCCCGGGGTCCTAATCAGACTCGGTGGTGCTGGGGGCGTCCCAGGTCTGAGACACAGGAGGGAAAGAAAGGGGGAAGAAACCTAACGCACAGAAAGGAAGGAATTGGGAGCAACAGGGCTGCCTTGGACTCCGTGTGTATTGAGCACCTACTGTGTGCCTGGCACCGTGCTGGCCCTGGGGGATGGAAGGCCCAACCTTCAAAGAGATCTCGAAGCTGGTTGTAGCTGGCGGTCGCCTGCGGGTCCCCACATCCAAGGGGAGAGTGGGTGGGGTGACCCTTCCCCGAGTCAGTTTGGCTCAGCCCCCGGAGGGGCAGAGCCAGATGACCAGGACTGTGTCCGAGGCCCTAGGCCCCTGAGGGCCTCACCTCCGGCCCAGGGCAGCAGGGTCCCAGCCTAGACCCCGCTGTGGGAGTCAGCTCCTGTCTGACGTTAACCTGGGAGGAGGTGCCATGCAGTGGTCAGTTCAGGTCTAACCCAGAGGGGACTCCTGACCCCCACCCAGCAAGCCTAGGGCCGTGAGAGAGCGCTCCTTAAACGCCAGCCTGGTTCTTCCCTGTGGGTACAGGGACAGACAGGCCTCACCATGGAGGCTCCGCGTACCTCATGAGGCTCCTCATCGGCCTAGAAGTCCTTCCAGAGCTGATGCCAGAGCCAGTGGCCTCCCCTGTCCCTGTCCAAGCAGCCGCCAGGAGGAAGGTATGGAGCTGGGAGCAGCCCAGCCAGAGTAAGGCCTTCTCAAACCAGGCCCTCCTGTCTCCCTGGCCGCCAAAGTCTGCAACAGGCCACCCTGAGCCCAGGGCTCCCTCTCGGGCCTGAGGCCTGAGCCCCGAGGGCATGTGCATGTGGGGTTTGCATGCTGCATGTGCGCCTGCCGGTTCACACACGTGTGTGCACCGGTGCCGGTCCAGGCTTATGAATGTAGAGGCCCTGAACTGCAAGACGTGCCTCCTCTTACTTCCAAAACCACAAGGCTGCTGGCCGGCCTCAAGCCCCAGTTCCCTCAAGGACCAGAGAGGCTGATGAGAAACAGACCTGACTGAGCTGCCTTCGGGCGTGGGCAGCCCAAGTGTGGGAACCTGTGCGTCTGAGGGTTTCCCCTCTCCTGGGATCGCAGTGGCCTCAGGACATCCAAGGGCCCTCTCGGGGCCTTCCCTGTCCTGGATGCGGAGAAGCGATCCATGAGGCGAGGCCAGGGCTGCCAGGCTGGCCTGAGGTGAGCTGGTGAGGCCTCTGCGGGGGATGCCACCCACCCGCCCGCCCGCCCGCCCGCCCACCCACTATTGCCAGGCCTCTGGAGGGATGACAGTGGCCCTGCAGCTCCTGAATGGATGCGAGGGAGGAGTGGCTGAGGGGGACTCTTCTCCCCTCGAAGGAGTGGGGCTTCCCTGCCCAGGGTCTTCGAGGGTGCACTGGGGTGGGGGAGGGTGGGGCAGAGGGCCTCTTAGGCCTGGGTTTCTCAGATCTCCTACATCAAAGTCCTGAGAGAGGTCATGGTAGGGGGCTCACTGAGAATACGGATTCCTGGGATTGTCCCCACCCCCAAGAAATCCTGACTGAGCAGCCTTGGTGGGTTAGAACATCTCCGTTGGTAAAGGGCCTCAGAGGGCCCAGGTGGCACAATCAGAGCAAAGTGCAATATCTGAGAGATCACGTTTCAGAGACCTGAGTGGGAACCTCCTCAATTTCTCCCCATGCCTAAAGTGGGGTTAATGATATGACTTCGTAGAGACAACGCCACATCATAGATGCTCAACACGTGGTAGAAACAATACCAGCGATAATAATAATGGCAGTGGCTGGCCTTCACCCAGCACTGGCTATGTGCCAAGTCCTTCCTGCCATTGCAGGACTCACACCCCGGAGGCCAGGCTCGGGTACTGAATGCGGGGCCCTGCTGTCCCCTTCCTTATAAGTGACAGACAGAGAGGCCTCTGGGTAGGCTGTGAGCTCTGGGCATGGCCCACAGTGGTCCCTGTTCACCGAAACCAGCACTCCCAGAAGCCCCTTCTCTCTTGGGACATGCAGCCCAGAGCCCCCAGGAGCCAGACCTGGTTTCCTCCCGGCTAATTGGCTAATCATTTGCTGCCTTGATAGCTGAGGTCTAGACATGACGCTCCTGGGGCCGGGCCCTCACTCTGGCCTTCTCTCTGGCTGGCCCAGAGCAGGGAGGGATTAGCATGCAAGCTGGGTTTGCTCACCTAATTCTTTATCAGGGCCCTGTCCTCGGACAAGGGAGGGCAGCCGGCTTCTTTCCCAGGAAAAGAACCCTGGGAGGCCTCTGGGCAGAGGAGGGAGGGAGACAGAGGCAGCTCTCCCTGCCTCCCTCCATCCCTCCATCCCTCCTTATCCGCCCCTCCCTCCCCAGGGAGTGCAGACCCTGGAACCGGCTCAGCTCTCCCTGAGCCCTGGGTAGGAGCTGACCCCAAACAACCTTGCTTTTCAGACTGGAAACTTCAGTGAGGGCTGATGGCTGCCCCAACCATTAAAGGAGATGGAGCCCACCTTGAACCCGGGTCTCCATACACTCAACTCTGGTATCTTAGACCTCACCTCCTGGCAGCTGGGCAAAGACAGAGAAAGCTCGATGGGTCCCACTCGGGGGGTCCCACTGGCAGAGCAGCCAGGAACATAGGCTGTGGAGCACCCCCCCCCCTCGTCTGGGGAGAGGAGGCAAGGGGACAAGGTAAGAAGGAGCTGGCTGCTCAGGGAGTTAACTGCCACGGGAAGGGGTGGTTTGGGCCACAGGTGGCATCAGAGACTCAGGCAGGGAGGCCTGAGGAAAGGCAGAAAAGTGAGGCCTTAGCCCGGAGAGGAGAAGGCGAAGGGTCCTGGGACTGCTCTAAGCCTCCCCGCGAGTCACTTTATTTATTAGATCTCATTATGTTAACCACCTCCTGAGGTCCATATTATAGTTCCCATCTCACAGATGAGAAAACTGGAGACCAGAATGTCATTAGAACTGGCCCAAGTCCACACAGTGGCAATGGACAGAGCAGGGAGCAGTCTGCCTGGGCACCCAGTCCTGGCGGGTCCCCAGGTCACTCTTCCAGGCTGCAGAGAGGTAGAAGGAAGCATCCGTCCCCAACCTCCCACCCTACCCCCAACCCACTGAACGCAGGACTCAGCCAAGAATCCAAGCCTCCGCCCACAACCCCTACCAGCCCTCACTTCCCATGAGGCCCATCCCATGCCAGGACCTGCTCAATCTCCCTGCCTTCTGAGCACCCCACTCCGCCATTTTCTCTGCCAGGCCCCCAGTCCTTATATTTAACAAGATGCGGGCCTTTGGGTCACTTGGGTGGCTACTTGGGTGGCAGCCTGATGCAGGGTTTAGCATGGACTCTGGTTTTGAAACCTACCTCTCCGTTATGCATTGTAGGGTCATCTGTGCCTCAGTTTCCTCATCTGTAAAGTGGGACTAACACTGATGCCAACTTCAAAGGACAGTAAAGATTTAAAGGGCTACTGAAGGCAAAGGGTTCACCCAGAGAGGGGTCCAACGAGGCTTGGAATGTGTGTGCCCCTTCTCTGAGGCCACAGAGCGAACCAGCGGCTTCAGAGCTGGGAGATTAAGAGTGAGGCCCACATTAGGGGTCACCCCACCCCAGGTCCCTGGACGCATGGTCCAGTGCTCCTGTCCCTTGGCCATGAAATCACAGGGTCCCCATGGTTGTCAGTGCTCAGAGCCAGGCCCGGGGAGGCTGAACAAGGACACCTTCTCTTGCCTGCCCTTCCAGCCCTCACACCCGCTCAGAAACTGTCTCCACCTGACCACGGTGGTCTGTCTCGGGTGTGGAGCTGTTGCAACAGGCGCCCATTGTCTGCTGGCCCGAGTGCACCTGTAGTGCCTTGTCCCAGCCCGGTGAGTCAGCTCTTGGCAGGCTGTGGGGCAGCCACTCCACAGCATCTTAAGCCTGAAAGAGGACCTTTCTTTTCACTTTTCTCCTCCTTCCTCCCTTGCTCCCCATGAAGTGGTCATCTCCGCAGGGCAGCGGGGAACAGTATTGTCTGCCAAGATTTCTTGAGCCTCCTTGGCCAGGAGATAGGGTGGGGCCTCAGAAACAAAGACAAGGCGGCCGAGGGCTGGCCGAGGCCCCTGATTGCTCCAGGGCCCTGCTCGTGCCCCCAAACCCCCTGCTTCCAGTCAGGGCAAGGGCAGCAGTACCTGACTTATCCAGAGCCCACGCACTTGACCATCCCTGCCATCCGGACTGAGAGCTGCGATCCTGAGGCTTCTGAGATCCGGACAACTGTCTGACAAGAGTCTGAGAAACTTCAGAACTTCACTCGTCCGTTTCCCCCCACCTGAATCTGCCCGTACCTTACTGTGCCCGTACCTTACTGTGCTCGTACCTTACTGTGCTCGTACCTTACTGTGCTTGTATGCTTGGTTATCTGACTTCCACGTGCACTAAAGGAATAAAGTCAGAATGGGAAAAAGGTTATTAAGGATATTCTCTTGGACACCAGAAAGTCTCAGGTGGTGAAGACACAAACAAAAAGTAAACCGAAGAACTGAAAAAACTAAATTGGGGGAAGGCAAAGGACATGGCACACCCCAGCTCCCAGGGCATCACTGTAGTTCCATTACAGGAGGGGATATTCTTAATGGGACCCCGAGTGTCCAGTGAGAAACTGGACTATGGACAATCTCTGTTTAAGAAGGTTTGAGACTGTGATGCATTTTTTACAAGGATTATTAAAGAGCACGATTTCATACTTCTTTATGGTTTTGACATTTAAAGAATTAAGTAAATGAGAGTTCATAAGCAGACTAAGTGATTTAGGCCAATGCTCCTACTGAGGACAACTAGAACAGCTGAAGAAAATATTTAAAAAATCTGTCTGAAGGTCTCAGGGAGCTAACAAGATAGTGAAGCCTTTCTGGGTCATGAAGGACTAAGACCTTGAGAAGCAAGAGTGGCATTTGGGACCATTTCCCCCTGAGGGTATTTGCCCATTTAGAGGGGGGCGGGGGTCAGCTAAGAGTCCATGAAGCAGGACATGGATTGGAGTTCCGGGCTTATGCAGGGATGGGACTTAGTGAACTCTCTCTTTTTTTAGGGAACAACCCAACAGGTCTGCATCCTAGAAGTTAAGGGTGAATCAGAAGTAGACGGCTCAATTTTCAATCACTTGCATGCTGTGATTGGGTGGTACACAGTTCAACTGGAGAAAGTCTAGAATACCTTATTGTTCAGACAAGATAGTCCTTAAAATTGAAGTTGGTGATTCTGTAACTATTAGCGACCCAGACATCTGCCAGGCACAACGTGAATCCTCTTTGAAGGAAGGTATCATCATTCTAGGCCTCAGATTATTTCTATAAGCAGGTCCTTAAATACAATGTCCAACACATAATCGAAAATACCCACATACGTGAGGCGTCAGATAACCTACTTTTTAAAACATCAGAAACAATAGACAATAGAAACAGACCCATAAAGGCTGCATGCATTAGAGTTACCAGCAAAGATTTAAAGTAACTACACTTGCTATGTCCCAGGAGATTGTTGTGAGTACTATTGCTGCATTAAAAATTATCCCCAGAATTTGGTGGTATAAATAACAATTTTGTTGTCTTATGATTTTGTGGGTTAGGGATTTAGGAAGGGCTCGGCTGGGCAGTGCTCACTCCATGTCTCTCGTACAGTTGCTGTCAGAGGTCAGCTGGGGCTGGGCATCCAAGACAGCTCCCTCGCGCTGCTGGCAGCGGCTGCTGGCCATTGGCTGGGGGCCCAGCTAGTGCTGTTGATCACACACCTCAGTATGTGCCTTCCCGCGTGGCGTCTCAGGGTACTCGGACATCTTCCCTGGCCGTTGGACCCTCAGGCTGAGGGTCCCGAGGCAGCGAGGCCGAAGGTGCAGGGCCTTCTCTGACCTGGCCTCCGAAGTCAGACAGCATCACTTCTACTAAATTCCACGGAGCACAAAGCAGTGACGAATGCCACCCCAGGTTCAAGGGGAGAGACACAGACCTCTCCCTACTACCTCTTAAATTGAGGAATGTTAAAAAAAATTTGTAGGCAAATTTGAAACTTTCACCAAGATAGAAGAGTTAAGCTTCTATGATTGAGCAAATTCCAGGGGATTGACTATCTTGTCTGAACAATAAGGTATTCTAGACTCTCTCCAGTTGAACTGAGTACCACCCCCAGAAGGCTCTCACACGCCTGTGTGGCCATGTCACATGACTATCTCCAAACGCAGCACGCTGCTGGAGATGGTGTAGGTGCAGGGGATGCCCCAACTCCACGTCCACGTCCACATCCACAACCACCCCCGGCCTTCACCCCTCTGAGGCCTCTGTTTCCCCACAAAAGTGGCAAGGAAACCCCTAAGCAAGCCCCAGAATATAAAAGGCAGGCAGGCGGAATTGGAAATGAGCTCAGGTGGATGTGTCCACCGTGGGGTTTCCCGAACCTGGCTGGGGCTTAGAACCCCTGCTAAGATGGACGTCTCAGACGGGGAGAAGACATGCACAACTCCAAAACCTGCCAGGGATTAAGACTTAAACTAGTCAAGGAACTCCTGTTAACAAGAACAGGACAGGAAATCCAATAGGAAAAAAATGACCCCAAAAATATGAACAGACATGTCACAAAAAAGGAAGTGCAATGGCCAAGTAAATGAAGAGATACGCAAGTTCCCTAGTCATTAGAGAGATGCATACTTCAAACAACAGGATACCTCTCCACACCCAACGGAACGGAACAAATTAGAGAGGTGGATTATACCCGACGTGGGAAGATGAGACTCCGTGCCCTGCAGGTAAGAGGATAAGCTAACCCAGGCACACCTCAGAGGCTGTGGTACAGTTCTAGACAAGCACGATAAAGCGAGTATCGCCGTAAAGGAGTCAAAATATTGTTGCTTGCCTTCAATTTGTAAAATGTAACATCTATGAAGCATGAGAAAGCTGAGTGCAATAAACAAGGTATGCCTGTGTATCCATTCCAAGAGCAGTGATCTGGCTGTATGTAATGAAACTAATTATGGATACACCCTGCATTCCAGAATCCCACAAAGGGGCACAGACCCTGAAAAAAGGATTCTACAAGGCAGAAAGAGGACAGGCACAGGGTGCCCCTGACAACAACATTTAGGGTCGTGGGGAGTTGGAGGCAGCCCAAGTGTCCATACCTGGGGGAATGGATAAGTGAGATGCTGTGGCTTCCTTCCAAGTAGCCGTTAGGAACAAGCCGGGTGATCATACAAGGATGCACGGATCTTAGCAGCAGCAGTGAATGAAGACAGTGAAAAACATGCCTGGCTGGTGTAGCTCAGCGTTTGAGGATTGAGCCAGGAACCAAGAGGCCACTAGCTCGATTTCCAGTCAGAGCACATGCCTGGGTTGTGGGCTCGATCCCCTGTGGGGGGCATGCAGGAGGCAGCTGATCGATGATATTTCTCTCTCATTGATGTTTCTATCTCTCTATCCCTCTCCCTTCCTCTCTCTCTAAACATCAATAAAATATATATTTTGTAAAGTGAGAAACTGGAGAGTTACAGCATCAAATCATTTATGTAGTTACAAAACATGCAGAAAACAGCACAGCCCACTACACAAAGAAGATGCATGTCTCAACACCTATGTAAGCAAGCGTGTAGGATGAGGGTCTGGGGGCAGGGGCTTGGAAATTGTGGAGAATAGGAGTGGAGATCAGGAATGAAGGGAAACAATAGAAAGAAAAGTAACATTAAAGGGGTCTTTTAACTGGCCATTCATGGTGGCATATTGTGAACTGGAGTATAATTAGTTCAATCGTCTGCATCTGTGGTAAAAAATAAGTGAGTAGAGCAGATTTCTCAACTTTGACTACAGAGATTCAGTTTCAATAGGCGATAGTGAGGCTACAAGTGCAGGTCCCAGGGGCTCTGTTAAAGCCCTCCACAGCATCCTAGGTAGATGTCAGCAGTGAGTACGTGAATACATCCAGTGACATGGAGCTCATTCCTGTGCTAATTATTAGAAAGTACTTCTTATTATATTATATTGTTAAATTATATAATATGTTTATTCCATTATATTAGTCATATTATATTTATTATATTATTCAGTTCTAATGATTAGGAAGGTCTTCCTGGGGCCAGAATTCATCTCCTTGTACCTTTCAAACTACCGATTCGAGTTCTATTCTTTGGAGAAAATAAAATTAAATAAAATAGGTCCCTCCTGCTTCCGCATGCTAGCCCTTCAATGATCCGCAATGTCTTCAGCATCTCCGTGTCTATCACGTTTCCCCCTGCACTCCCCTTCCACTCTAGCCAAGCTGTCCCCTCGGTTCTGATCTGGCTGTTTCTTCTCGAACGTGGCTCCTTCAGAGAGGCCCGCACTCTGGGGACAGCCTGAGCAGCTCCGAGTGCAGCAGGACATACACCTCCTTCAGCCAGGGTCCTGTGCTCCTGTTAATATGGCCTCGGATTACAGTTGCTTTTTCTCTTTTTAAACAATTCTCAGTGAGTTTATGGTCAGTCAAACTTCTAGGATTCTTTTTCTCAATAGAATTCTTATGAGGTCTGCTCCTTCCATTGCTCCTTATGCGCGTGCGCGCGCGCACACACACACACACACACACACACACACGTATGTGTCATAAATAAAAGCACAAAAGATATACAGTGTAAAGCAAGATCCCAACCACCTACTTGGTTTCTTGTGTAACCTTCGGAGGTAATCTGTGCATAAATATCTATGCGCGTTCCTGGTTGCACAAAGAGAAGCACAGTCCACGCTGACTGTCAGAGCCCACTGCCGTGCGCCTGGCTTTTCTGCTTAACCCTCTAACTGGGAGAACTTTCCTTCTCAGTGTATGCCCTTGCCTGGTTCTTTGTATCAGCTTGTGGCCGTCCATTGTGCATCTGCCCAAGGTGTTAACCCATCCCAGCTGGTGGCCATTCCGGTTGCTTCCAGCCCTTGGCAGCATCTCAGACCATGCTGCTGGGACTACCTTTGCGCATAGCCATTCCATACGTGTGCCAGCATCTCTGTGGGATCAGCCCCCATGTGCCTTTTGACTTCGATGTTGTTTCCGCCCCAGGGCTGGACTTTGTCATTTCCGCTACTGCTGCGCTCTCTCTCGTTGGTTTTGCCCGTTGTCACAGGCACTGGCCGGCAGATTTGAACCCTCTTTGGGCTGCTGAGCCCATTCCTCTCAGCGAAGGGGCATCAGCGAGCAGGGGAGGCAGCCTCTCAAGCCTCCATTCAAGCCATTGGTAAAAACGCCCGGGGTGATGGGGCCCAGGGCGAGGTCCCTGAGAACTCCAGGTGTCCGTCCACCAGCTGTGACCACAGGGCGTCCTCGCTGTTGTCAGGGAGCCAGCCTCACTAGCGTACCCAACAGGTGTCACCCTCCTGGCGGAAACCGGCGCTCCCACTCCAGCGGCCCTGCCTCCCGGAGATAAAGAGACCTGAGGCAGGTTGACGGGCACCCTGTGCTCTAAGTGGACCCGTTGGAGTCTGGAGAGGAGCCCGGGCTAGGTGGTCAGCAGAGCTGCGACCCCGATCGGCCGGTGCCTAGTTGTGTGGCTTTGGACAAGTTGCTGAACCCCCAGAAGCCTCCGTTTCTTCACCTGCCAATCGGTGGCAACAAGACCCACCTCCATGTTTGTGACTATATGGAGTTACTTGTCTGCGGTAGGTTCCATTGCTATCTACCTGTCTGTCAGTCTGCTGGCCAGTCTGTCTTCCTTGCCTGTGAATACGCTTAATAATCCACTTCCAGGCGACTGGCTGACTCAAGCTCAGAAGTCTGTCATCCCAACCAGACTCTCCCCACCTTTAAACAAGAGAACACAGTCGGCCCCGCTCTGGTGTTGTGTCCTCGCTTCAGAGCAGAGCCTGCTCTCCAGAGAGGAAACTCCCTGTGGCCCTAGACTTCAGCCCCGTGAACGTGGCCACTTCCACCCTGATCCCGCCTGTCTGCTAGGACTGACTCGCTCTTCTCGGCTTTGGTCTGTCCCCCTTGCGGAGGGAGTCGGGCCTATATTTCTTGCTCCAACTGAGATAAAAGAAAGAGTGCCGCCGAGGTTTTCATCCCTGAGATCAGAGCTCCTCCTGCCTCGGCGTCCGCCGGGTGAGCCAGGCACTGGTATGAGGCCAAGAGTCCCCTTGACCAGATTTTGAGTACGGACTTTCAGCACTCTCTCCACCCCCAGGGCCGCCTGCCCGAGGCTCACCCTCCTCCCTCCACCCTGGCCTGGTGAGGAAAGGGCCGCAATCCCGCCTGCCTCTCTCTGTGCCTGCCTCTCTCTGTGCCTGCCTCTCTCTGTGCCTGCCTCTCTCTGTGCCTGCCTCTCTCTGTGCCTGCCTCTCTCTGTGCCTGCCAAGGCGTCAAGCCCTGATCCTTCCTTTCCTGAGTCCAGGATGCCCGTCACCCACGGCCGCTTCCCCGGGCTCACTGCGGAGCCAGCGTTCAGCGACAAAGCCGCAGTCATTTCCAGCTGGTGCCCACACGAGCAAGGACCCATCCACCTTGGCCGAGAAAGTGTTACTGGCAGGCTGTGGGCCAGACCCTGCACTAGGCACTGGGGACACAACGGAATATGACCTGGCTCCTGCCCTGAAGGAGCCACAAGAAGACCTAGCCCCCCCCCCCCCCATCTACTCCCCCCCCTCCCGTCCGCCGAGCCCACGATGGCTGGTTGTAAACGCTGGGCTGGTTGTAAATGCCGCACGTGTGAGGCCGGCCGCTTCTGCAGGTTTCCTCTCTGCCAACTTCTCAACCTCTATCAGGAGAGCATCGGCCTGTCCTGCCAGCTCTGGGTTCTGAGACACGGAGAACCTTGGTCTGATGGCACAGCCTGAGCCTGTGCCCCAAAGGCATCACTTCTGCCCTCAAACATTTGAAAGGGAGGCAAACGGGAGGCAGGAGCAGTGAGGCAGAGCCAGGACACAAACCCAGCCCAGCTTCTTTCTATTGCTCCCTAAGCACACTGCCCATGGCCTCACTCCCCGCCCTCACCCACGTCTGTCCTGCTGTGCTCTGCAGGAACTAGCTCCGATTCAGGTCCTGTGCTGAGCAGGCTCACACCCAAGTCCTGCCTTCCTCCGACGGGTCCCTGTGATCGGGGTCATGTGCATGCATGACTCTCAGTCAAGGGGAAGGGGAGCCCTGCTGGGTAGGAGGCATGGTTTGCGGGCACTTGAGTTCAGAGGGGAGAGGCCCCCAGCTGTGGAGGGTGGTGACACCCAGTTTGCAGAGCACTTTCCTACGTTGCAGTTTTCCTGCCTCTTGTGCTCTCACCTCCCCCGGGCCAGGGAGACGGGTCGGCAGCAGCGATGGGCTGGAGAGGGCGGCTGAGGGCGGCTGAGGCTGCAGTGAGCTGGGCTCAGAGCAAGCAGGGCCCCTCTCTCAGCCTCCTCTGCCAGGGTGGGAGGCACAGGCTCTAGAAGGTTCTCTGGGGTCTTCCTCTGCACACAAGGGTGCCCCAGACTTGGTTTCTGCAGATAGGAGACCTGTTCTCGGCCTGGGGGAGGCTGGGGATGTCCCTGCTGACAGCGCCTCTTCCCAGGGGGCCAGCCCAGAGATAAAGGGTGAGTGTCACGTGGCCATGGCAGACCAGAGAAGTGCCAGCACGCCCTGGGGGTGCTGAGCCCCGCCAGCTACCTCTCTGGCCCCTGCAGCCACAGCCAGGGAGGAGAGGGGGCCGCTCAGTCTCCAGAGCCCCAGCCGTCCCAGCTCACATCCCCCAGCCCAGGGCCCAGCCTCCCCTCTGAAGGGTGGTGCAGGAGTTAGTTTGACATATTTAGCTCAAGTCTCAGAAGTGGGGGTGCCTTGGGGTGAACCCCTCTGCATGGCTGCTCTAGGGCAGCAGCAGGAGGGGGGTGGTTCTAGGCCTGGAACCTGCAGGTCTTCCACCTCCCCCCACCCTGAACGAGCCCCTGAAAGTACCCCCCAGACAAGTCCTTTGGCCTCTCGGAGTCCCCGTCCCCACATCAGCACGTGGAGGCCCCTGAAGCTAAAAGAGAGAAGACAGGGGCGTGCTTAGGACAGTCAGGCACGCAGTCAGCGCTTGGTAAATGTGAGTTGCTGCTGTTGTTGTCGTTATCATTGGGATCATTGCTCAGCTCTAGGCCAGCCCCCACCACTGCCTGAGGTTGGGGTCATTTGGTTGAGATCCGCAAGCCCACTGCCCTGTGTGGGGGTGTAGGGCAGCTCCCCACAAGGGGTGGTTCCTCTGTGTGGCTCAGGGAGGAAGGAGAAGGACCTCAGAGGAGACACTGAATTTCAGGTGGGGGGAGGCCTGACACAGTTCAGCCCCTGAAGGTGCTGGGTATCTGCGCTGTGTGTGTTGTGGGGAGGGGGAGCCCTATAATGTGGCTTTGTCACAGAAATGCCAGCCAGGAGCCAGGACAGACATCCCGCAGGAGGACCCAATGGGAAAGGAGCAGGCCAGGCCTTGTCAGCCACACCATCGTAAGGCCTGGTTCTCTCTGAGTGTATTTGAAAAAGCGGCAGAGACCAGGTGGCATTTCCTTGCTGTTCCATTGCCCATCAGGGTAAAAAAAAAATGCCCCCAGTTTCTTCTCTGCACCCATGTTTGCTCTGTGGCCAGAGTCCTGACAGCGGCCAACCAACTCCTACAGGATCAGATTCGTCCTGCCTCTCTGCCCTCATCTGTTACTACTCCTACCTCTCTGCTCTCATCGGTTACTGCTCTTTCTCTCATTCCATGCTGGCTGCTCTGCTGTCCCTCAAACAAGCCAGCTCTGTTTCCGCCCCAGGGCCTTTGCACGTGCTGTTCTCTCTCATGGAATGTTTCCCCCAGTTATGCACATCGCTGCCCTTTCAGGTCTTTTCTCAAATGTTACCTTCTCAGTGTGGCCTTGCTTGACCTGTCTATTAAAATTTCTCACTCCCTTACACCCACACTCCTATCCTTCACCCCTTCTTTATTTTTCTCTAGAACACTTACTAATATACTTATTCTGTTTAATACTTTAACCCTCCACTAGAATGCCAGCTCCATGAGGTCAGGACCTCTGTCACTTTTGCTCACCGCTGCCTCCTTAGTGCCTAAAACAAAGCCTGGTGCGTACTAAGTACTGAGTTAATAATGCTGAGCAGGAAAAGGAGGGCCCACCCAGAGACCTACATACCCCAAAGGGGCCTCCGTGCAGATAGGGGTGGCAGGAGGCCAGTAAGTCCTACGGGGGGCTGACGTGCAGCCCCAGGAGCACATGAATGAAGGAGTTGCGAGGCAGGATGGTAAGTGGAGAGCCAGTGGGGTGGTGCCCCTTACCCCCTCAGTGACACCTCATTCTGGCTGCAGTTTGCTGTGTCTCTGCTAGGGGCTGAGAGGGAGCATCTCCCCAAACCCCACTCGACTCTCAGCTCCTAAGGAAGCTGCCCTGGCTCATGCCACCTGACCCTGGGCTGGCTTTCACTCCAGCACACTCTCCACCCCCAGCCCTTCAGCCTCAGCTCAGGGAGACAGCCCCAGAATGAAGCAAGGCGGAATGGAAGCTGCCCTACCTGGGCACCTACCATGTGCTGGGCAGCTTTCACGCACTATCTCTGCAGCAGCCCGTTTTACAGATAAACAAACCGAGGCCCAGAGAGATTATGTAACTTGCCTGGAGTCGTAGAACTAGTAGCAAGGGAGCAGCACTCGCCCCCTTGCGTTACTACCTACCCTCGGGGACAGTGGGAAGAACTTTCTAGGCCTCGGTGGGAGAGGGTAGAATTTGTGATTCTATAGAGGGGTCTCTGTGGTGCAGCACCAGTTGTCAGGTGGGCTGAGGAGACCTGGGCCCCCATGTATGCTGCTGACACTCCAGTGCCAGCCATGGGGAGAATGCCCCACCCCGGAGGGGCGGGAGGGCAGCGGGAGCTCCTCAAGGCCACCTCGGGGGTCAGGGACAGTTTGCCTCAGCTCCTGCTGGCTGTCAGCTCCCTCTGCTGGACCCAGCCCCGAGGACGGGCTCAGACACAGGGACGCCGCTGTCTGTCTGCACTTGGGCTCTGGCAGCCCCTCCCTGCATGTGGTGGTCACACCCTGGTGACCACCTGCCGGGCCCCCGGGGTCTGGGGAAGGGATCCTCCAGAGGATCTGTCCTGAGTGACCTGGAAGCTTACACTGGAGGAGAGGCCAGGGGAGGGGATCCAGCCACCACCTCCACCACGCGCAGCTGACACAGCCCCTGTGCCTGCAGACAGGGACTGGGTCTCCTCCACGGGGCAGGAGGCTCCCTGAGAACAGGACTGTCTCTCCCATCAGACTGCTAACTCCCGCTGCAAGGGCGCTACCCTCCCCCTCGGGCGGGCAGTGGTCCGTGGGCAGGGGCTATCTCCTGTTTCGGGTGGGAGCTCCTGAGTCGCACCACTGTCCACCTGTGATGTCAGCCCAGCGCAGCCCCCCAGGCACCCTGGGACACCTTCTGAGCAGCGCGGCCACTCCCAGCCCCCAGGCACCTGTCCCTGCCACTCTCCCCACTCCCGGCTCCCCCTCTCCCCCGTCAGTGCTGTGCTGACACTAGGCAGTGCTGGGTAGTGCCATCCTGACCTCAGCAGCCCCAGAGGTGGTGCTGTGAGCAGCCGAAGAGCCATGCCAGGGATGGGACGTGACTGCCCCCCTGAACTCAGCTGAGGCTTGACCATGAGGAAGGCGATACCTCGGGGAGGCGGAGTGACCGGTGACATCAGTGTACGTGACTGTCAGCCCAGTTTTCCCTCTGCCCTCCACCCCTCCCATCGCAGCGCCTGCTGAGCACGCTGACCTTCAGCTCGTTGGCACAGCCTCTCTACGTGCCCACCCCAAGGACAGGGGTAGTACCCGGGGGGAGGGCACTGTTCTCTGACTCCTCGTTGTCTAAGTGAGGACCTGGGGGACAGAGGAGGCCCCAGGCCCCAGCCCGCTCCAGCCGGGGCCTCTGGGGCAGGAGCCAGCCACTTCCTGGGTGACCCTCCTCGTTGGCAGCCCTGCCCTGAGGGAATTGATCGTTCTCTTGGCTCCACTGAATTTTCCTCCTGAGTGCCTGGCCGGCTTCCAGTGCGTGGAAGCCAGTGTAGAGGGCACCTGGCTCCCCACCCCAGGCCTGCTGACAGAGCAGCCAGGCTTGCACCCCCGTGGGAGCGAAGGCCTAGCCAGAATGGGCAGGGCCAGCTGTCCCTGAGAGGCAAGTTCAACCACCTTGGATGACCACCTCTTGTCCCTGAGGTGAGGATCCTGTTGCTGCAATCGCTCTTCCAAGTGGCCCCCCTCGACCCCACTCAGGAGGCGCCAGGTCCAGAGCTCAGCCTCCAGACGTCGCCCCCAGAAGGGGTAGACCAGTTAGAGACAGCACCCAAAACGGGACCAGTGGCTGCCAGACTCGTTTCACTGTGCACCCTTATTGTTGAGCGTGTATCAGTTCTTTAAAATTACGTACAATGGGGCCAACACGGCAGCTAGCCTGGGGTAGAATACTAGTTTGGGCAAGAAGCAAATCAGCAGAACAGCAAGACATTTGACAGGGATATCCGGGAACAAGAAAGCCCTAGTGAGTGTTGATAAGCTCCCAATGTCCCTCAGGGTATGGAAGGGCTGCGTGCACCCTGTGGGGAGCCTGGAGAAGGCCTGAGCTATCTCCTCATCCCTGGCTAAGCACAGAGAGAGTAAAAGTTGGGACAGCTTTTTAAACTGCTTGAATCTTGAATGTGTTCCCCAACCCACACGCAGATGCATTGGCAGAGGGTAGGAAAGCCTTACTGGATGGAGGTATTTAAGCACAATTTCTGACCAACCATTGGCAGAACACCGAGCTATGCTGACCCGGGGCAATGCCTAGGAAGCCAGGCTTAAAAATACAAACAAAAATTTTAAAAAGAAACTGAGCAGAGAGATCCGCAGCCTCACACTGTGAGGAAGACAGATTCCATAGAGTTGGTCCAGGCAAGTTGCTAAACAAACGACAATCCTGGTGATGGTGGTGGTGGTGGTGGTGGTGAATCAGAATTCAGAATTGCTACAATGTATTATCTAAAATGTCCAGTTTTCAAAAAAAACTACAAGATGTGAAAAGAAAAAAGGAAAGTGTGTTCCATTCAGAGCAGTAAAAGCAGTGAATAGAAACCGTCTCTGAGGGGGTCCAGATGTACTTAGCAAAGACTTCAAAGCAGCTATTATAAATATGTTCAAAGAAAAAAAAGAAGCCATGTATAAATAATTCGAGTAAAGGCTCATCAAATGATTCATCAAATAGAGACCATCAGTAAAGGGGCAGAAATTACATATTTTTTAAAGGAACCAAATGAAAATTCTGGAGTTGAAAAGTACAATAACTGGAATAAAAGATTCACTAGAGGGGCTCGACAGCATTTTTGAGCTGGAAGAATCAGCAAAATTGAAGATGGATCCGTTTAAATTATCCAATCTGAAGAACAGAAAGGGAAAAAAAAAGAGTGAAAAGAAAATGAACAGAGACAAGTGTAATATCATCAAACATACCAATATAAACTTAATGCGAGTTTCAGAAAAAGAGGAAAGAGACAAAAAAAATATTTGAAGATATAATGACCCCAAAGTTTCCAATTTTTTAAAAATATATATATTTTATTGGTTTTTTACAGACATGAAGGGAGAGGGATAGAGAGTTAGAAACATCAATGAGAGAGGAACATCGATCAGCTGCCTCCTACATACCTCCCACTGGGGATGTGCCCGCAACCAAGGTGCATGCCCTTGACCAGAATTGAACCTGGGACCCTTGAGTCCACAGGCCGACGCTCTATCCACTGAACCAAACCAGTTAGGGCCAAAGTTTCCAAATTTTATGAAAAGCATTGATTTACACATTCAAACCAAATCCAAGTAGGAGGAAAACATAAGCACCCTTAGTAAGTCATAGTAAAACTGTTGAAAAACAGAGCCAGAGAAAATCCTGAAGTAGCAAGAGAAAAATGATGCATCAGGTCAGGGAAGCACAATAAAATTAACAGCTGATTTCATGTAAGAAACACTGGAGGCCAGAAGGAAGTGGAATGGCATAATCAAAGTGCTGAGAAAAAACAAACAACTCTGTCAACCAAGAATTTTATATACAGTAAAAGTATCCTTCAAAAATATAACAATAGAACAAAAATCTATATATATAAAAGCCTAAGCGACTGTTACAACCGGACAACTGGCTGGAAGCTATGACACGCACAGACCACCAGAGGGCAGATGCTCAACACAGGAGCAGAAACCACAGGCATGGAAACATGGAACAGACTGATGAATCTCAGAGGGAAGGAAGGAGGGGGGAGGGCAGGAAGAGATTTACCAAAGATCTTATATGGATACTAGAGGCCTGGTGCCTGTGCACCAGTGGGGTCCCTCGGTCTGGCCTGCAGTGATCAGGCTGAAACTGGCTCTCCGACATCCCCAGAGGGGTCCTGGATTGCAAGAGGGCACAGGCCAGGCTGAGGGACCCCACCAGTGCATGAATTCATGCACCGGGCCTCTAGTATAACATAATCAGAAATATAATAAAAGAACAATAACAAAGAAATTAAAAGATACATCAGAAAAATATTTAACACAAAAGAAGGCAGTTAAGGAAAAACAGAGGGACAAATAAAAAGACATGAAGCAAGCCCTAGCTGGTTTGGCTCAGTGGATAGAGCATCGGACTGGGGACTGAAGGGTCCCAGGTTCGATTCCGATCAAGGGCATGTACCTTGGTTGCGGGCACATCCCCAGTAGGGAGTGTGCAGGAGACAGTTGATCAATGTTTCTCATTGATGTTTCTAACTATCTTGCTCCCTCTTCCTTCCTCTCTGTAAAAAATCAATAAAATATATTTTTTTAAAAAGACATGAAGCAAATAGAAAAAAAGGCAAAATTGCAGAAATAAAGTCAACCATATCAATAATTACAGTAAATGTAGATGATTTATACATTATCAGACTGGATTTAAAAAACAAGATTCAATTACATGCTGCTTACAAGAGACATTTTAGATCCAAAGACACAAATAAGCTGAAAGTAAAAGAATGGAAAATATATGCCATGCAAACAATGACCATAAGAGAGTTCAAGCCTCTATACCAATATGAGATAAAATAGACTTTAAGACCAAAAAAATGATACTTTGAGACAAAGAGAGAAATTTGTAATGATAAAAGGGTCAGTTCATCAGAATCTATAATAATAAAAGTGTAATATGCTAATTAGACCTGATGACCTTCCGGACGAAGCCAGGACTGCGAGGGAAGCCCGGGTCCCAGGTGCCAGAGGGAAGCCGGTGCCGGCAGCTGGGGGAAGGAAGGACAACTCTTGCATGAATTTCGTGCATCGGGCCTCTAGTTATATAACAATTAAACACATATATACCTAACAACAAAGTCCCAAAACACATGAAACAAAAACTGACAGAATCAAAGGGAGAAATAGAGAATTCAACAATAATAATTCGAGATTTTAGTACCCCACTTTCAATAATGTACAGAAAAACTAGACAGAAAATCAGCGAGTACATATAAGACTTGAACAACACTATCAACCAACTTAATCTGTCATGCATAGAATACTTTACCCAACAACAGCACAAATACACATTTTTTTCAAGTGCACTAAGAATATTCACCAGGACATGCTACCCTAGACCATAAAACAACTCGCAATGAATTGACAAGAATTGAAATTATATCATCTATGTTCTGCACCACAACAGAATTAAATTAGAAATCAACAACAGAAGAAAATGTGGGAAATCCACAGATGTTTGGAAACTAAACAACACATTTCTAAAAAATCTTATGAATCAAAAAAGATATCATAAGGCAAATTTAAAGTAGTTTTAACTAAATGAACACAAATGTACAATAAGTCAAATTAAAGCAGTGATTAGCAGTGAATTTAAAACTTACCATACTAGAGGCCCTAGCTCCGTGGTTGGCAAACCATGGCTCGCGAGCCACATGCGGCTCTTTGGCCCCTTCAGTGTGGCTCTTCCACAAAATACCACGTGCGGGCGTGCACGTACAGTGCGATTGAAACTTCATGGCCCATGAGCAGAAGTCGGTATTTTGTGGAACAGCCGGTATTTTGTGGAAGAGCCACACTGAAGGGGCCAAAGAGCCGCATGTGGCTCGTGAGCCGCAGTTTGCTGACCACTGCCCTAGCTGGTTTGGCTCAGTGGATAGAGCGCCATGGCACGTGCAGGAGGCAACCAGTTGGTGTGTTTCTCTCACATTGATGTTTCTCTCTATCTTTTCCTCTCTCTAAAAGATCAATGGAAAAATATCCTCGGGTGAAGATTAACAAAAACAACAATAACAAGAAACCCTATACTAGAAAAAGATGCTAATTCAATAACCTAAACTTCCACTGTAAAACATTCGAAAAAGTAGAGCAAACTAAAATCAAAGCAGAATAAGGAAATAATAAAGATTAGAGCAGAAATAAATGAAGTAGAAAACAGTAAGAAAAATATGGAAACGAAAAGGTAAAGATCAACAAAATTGACAAACCTTTAGCTAGACTGACCAAGGAAAAAAAGAAAAAAATATGAATTACTAAATCAAAATGAAAAAGAGAACATCACTACCAACCTCACAGAAATTAAAAGGTTGATAAGGGAATACTATAAATAACTTTATGCCAACAAATTAGACACTTAGGTGCCTAACATTATTAGTCATTAGAGAAATGCAAGTTAAAACTACAATGAGACACCACCTCAGACCCACTAAAACGGTGATAATGAAAAAGACAGAGGATAAGTATTGATGAGGATGTGAAGAAATGGAACTTTCATACACTGTTAACGGGAATGGGAAATGGTGCAGCCATTTTGGAAAACATTTTGGCAGTTTCTTAAAAAGTTAAACATAAATTTACCACATGATGCAGCAATTCCACTCCTAGGTATAGACCCAATAGAAATGAAAACATGTTCACACAAAAACCACAAATGTTCATAGCAGTATTATTTATAACAATCAAAAGGTGGAAACCACTCAAATGACCCTCAGCTGGTGAATGGATCAATAAATGTGGTATATCCACACAACAGAATACTATTCAGCCATTAAAAGAAATGAAATACTGATAAATATTAAAACATGAATAAATCTCAAAAACACTATGCTAAGTTAAAAAAAAAAAAGATACAAAATACCACACGTTGCCCAGCCAGTGTGGCTCAGAGGTTGAGCATCAACCTAGGAACCAAGAGATCGCCAGTTCATTCCCAGTCAGGACACATGCCTGGGTTTTGGGCTCAGTCCCCAGTAGGGGGCATGCAAGAGGCAGCCAGTCAATGATTCTCTCTCATCATTGATGTTCCTATCTTTCTCTCTCTCTCCCTTCCTCTCTGAAATCAATAATAATATGTATATATTTAAAATACTACACATTGCATGATTCCATTTATATGAAATGTCCAGGAAAGGCAAATCTAAAAAGACAGAAAGTAGATTAACAGTGGCCTGAGGATTGACTGCAAATGGGCAGAAGGAATCTCTTTGGTTGGGTGATAGAAATGCCCTAAAATTAAATTGCAATATGGTTGCAAAACTACCTATATTTACTGAAAATCACTGAATGGTACATTTAAAATTGCAATTAATGGTTTGTAATCATACTCAATAAAGCTCTTTTAGAATCATATATGTGTAATGCATTTAAAATATATTTTTACAAGAAGCAAATTTTAAAAGATGAGATAAAGTAAATATATCTTAATTTCTAGTCATTTTTTTCCTGAATAATTTCTACTTTGGAGACCAATAAACTCAACTACAGGAAGGACATGTAGTCTAACGGTTAGAAGTGCGGGCCATGGAGCCAGGCTGCCTGGCTTCAAATCTCAGCTTTGCCACCTCCCAGCGGAATGACCTTAGGAGAGCAATGTGAGCTCTCTAGGGCTGTCCCTCTGCTTGTAAAATGGGGATGATGAGAATAGTAATAATTAAGCAGCATGTCCAGGGCCAAACCCATCTCTGGGGCGACCACTAGACTGCAGGCCCATTGCCCCTTAGCCTTTGTGTGTCTTTCTAATTCTCAACTCCTGGGCAAGGCAGCTCCACCAAAACAATCCATAAAGCATCTACTGTGTGCTTGGCTGAAATGCCCCACCCCAGATGCACACACTATGCAGACTGCCTCATTGGTTCCCAGGGTCTCATAACAACTTATCTCTATTGTGCGGATAGGGAAACTGAGACCCAGAGAGAGGCACTCACTCTTTTTTTAAAAAAGTATATATTTTATTGATTTTTTACAGAGAGGAAGGGAGAGGCATAGAGAGTTAGAAACATTGGTGAGAGAGAAACATCCATCAGCTGCCTCCTGCACACCTCCTACTGGAGATGTGCCCGCAACCAAGGTACATGCCCTTGACCAGAACCAGACCTGGGACCCTTCAGTTCTCAGGCCGATGCTCTATCCACGGAACCAAACCAGTTAGGGCAGCACTCACTCTTTAGAACAGTGGTTCTCAACCTTCCTAATGCCGCGACCCTTTAATACAGTTCCTCATGTTGTGGTGACCCCCAATTTCATTGTTATAAATTGAACATAATTAAAGCATAATGATTAATCACAAAAACAATATGTAATTATATATGTGTTTTCTGATGGTCTTAGGCGACCCCTGTGAAAGGGTTGTTCGATCCCCAAAGGGGTCACGACCCACAGGTTGAGAACCGCTGCTTTAGAACATGGGCAGGACTCACACTTTCCATGGCCAGAAAGAACTTTGAAAAGGTGCAATGGAAGTTCTGAGCAGCGCAGGGAGGAGAGGGGTGAGGGGAGCGGGTGGGGAATGTGGTGAGCGGAGGAGCAGAGCGTGGCTATGGGAATGGGAGAGCTGTCCCTGCGCCACCTGTCCCCACAGGGAGAAAAACACCGGGGGAGGGTGGGTGGGCCTGAACTCCCAGAGATGGCGTCAGTGCCCCTCATCTCTTGCTGGGGCCCGGGGCAGGACCCCCACCCTATTTCCTGTGACCTGGTCCAATCCGTGCTGGGCAGGATAGTTGCTAACTCCGCGTTCACTGACCAGGATGTGCAGGGGACGGGTGGGCAACTCGGGGACAACTGGACAGATACTTGCAAAAAAATGAAATTTGACCACCAACGTACACCATTCACAAAAATAAACTCAAAATGGATAAAAGACTTAAATGTAGATGGGAAACCATAAAAATCTTAGAAGAATCCATAGGCAGCAAAGTATCAGATATAGCTCGTAGCAATATGGTCACTGATACAGCTCCTATGACAATGGAAACTAAGGAGAAAATAAACAAATGGGACTACATCGAAGTAAAAAGCATCTGCACAGCAAAAGAAGCCATCAGCAAAACAAGAAAGCCCACCGAATGGGAGAACATATTTGCCAATGTGACTTCTGATAAGGGTTTAATCTCCAATATTTATAGGGAACTCATACAACTTAACAAAAGGAAGATAAATAATCCAATCAAAAAATGGACAAAAGATCTAGACACTTTTCAAAAGAGGACATTCAGAAAGCCAAGAGACATATGAAAACATGCTCAAAGTCACTAATTATCTGAGAGATGCAAATCAAAACAACAGTGAGATACCATCTCACACCCGTCAGAATGGCTATCATCAACAAATCAACAAACGACAAGTGCTGGAGAGGATGTGGAGAAAAAGGAACCCTTCTGCACTGCTGGTGGGAATGCAGCCTGGTGCAGCCACTATGGAAGACAGTATGGAGTTTCCTCAAAAAATTAAAAATGGAACTCCCATTTGACCCAGTAATCCTACTCCTGGGAATTTATCCAAAAAAATCAGAAACACCAATCAGAAAGAACATGTGCATCCCTATGTTCATAGCAGCACAATTCACAATTGCTAAGATTTGGAAACAGTCTAAGTGCCCTTCAACTGAAGAGTAGATTAAAAACCTGTGATACGTCTACACAATGAAATACTACACTGCTGTAAAAAAGAAAGAACTCTTACCATTTGCAACAGCATGGATGGACCTGGAGAGCATTATGCTAAGCGAAATAAGCCAGTCAGAGAAAGATAAATATCACATGATCTCACTCATTTGTGGACTATAATGAACAACATAAACTGATGAACAAAAATAGATCCAGAAACATTGAATAGACTGTCAAACCTCAGAAGGAAGGCAGAGGAGGGTGGGTAAGTGGCGAGGGGGGGGGCAGGGGGAGGGCGGGATGGTAAGAGATCAACCAAGAACTTGTATGCATATAAGCATAACCAATGGACACAGACAATAAGGGAGGCAATGAAGGCTGGGGCTGGGGGCAGGGGGCAGGTTGGGAGAGGACAATTCGGGGGGGGAAGGGGACATATGTAATACTTTCAACATTAAATAATTTAAAAAGAGATGAAAGAAAGAAAGAAAGAAAGAAAGAAAGAAAGAAAGAAAGGAAGGAAGGAAGGAAGGAAGGAAGGAAGGAAGGAAGGAAGGAAGGAAGGAAGGATGGCATTCCCTGTAGTCTGAGAAGGGTTCCCAGGCTGGTTGGGCTGACCCGACCGCTCCAGGTCCTTGCTGACACGGGGACCACCGAGTCACTTGCCTTACAAACCAGGAGAGAGTTGCAGCTGCGTGGACTCTGGCCTGGCGCCCCAACCCTGCAGCAGGAACCCGGGTGGGATAGGGGGTGTTTCCAGCCCAGCTTGAAGCACCCTCTCCTAGGGGCATTCACATAATAAACTCATGATCACCTCTAAAAATTGCTTTCACCCCAAATTAACTTCTAGAGGTCACCCCAGAATTAGGGTTCCAGGCCAAAGAATTTCAGATGCCCCCCAACCCAACTTCCTCCCCTGATACCTTCCTCCTCCCTCTCAGCTAGCCCATCCTCTGTTCATTGTCCCCCCCTAACATTTCCTCATCCCCTCCCTTTGAGCCAGCTCACCGTGGGCACAGGGCAGAGATTCAGGAGGACACAGGTGCCACCCCAGGCTGACCTGGTTTGAGTTCCCAGTTCTGCCCCTTATTGCTGTGAGATCTTGGACAAGTGGTGTGACCTCTCTGTACTCGGTTTCTTCATCCAGGGAGTGGGGTAATAATAGTGCCAATCCCCTGGGGCCTAGGTCATTGGGAAGGCTGGAGGTGGGGGTGGCAATCCTGTTTATTCCTTACCTACCCTCCTCCCATTCAGCCTCACCCTCTCCCCCAGCACATACACAAGCATTGCACAGAGAGGTGAGACACATAAATGGCATTTCATTGGAACCACGGCCTTTCTGAGACCTGTGTTGGAGCCAGCTTCCTCTGGCTTGGGCAACTGTACACATCTCTTCCCAACTTCTCAGTGACTTCTGGTTGGTAGACTGACATCAGTCATGGGGGGTATTTACTACACTGAAAGGCTACCAATACAGACCTTCCCTGCAGCCAGGCGGTTGTTAATCACCAGCACGTCACCGCCTGGGGGTCGGGGCGCTCGGAGCATGGCCACTACCACAAGCCCCTGGGAAAGGGCCCCAGGCCCCCTGGAAGGGGCTGTGGGGGGAGCTGGCCTGCCCCGCCTCCTTCTTCCTCCCCTCCAGCCCCACTGTGGCCCTGTGCCTGGACCACTAAGGTTGCCTCCTGACTGTGGTCCCCACAACCACTCAACCCCCTCCAACCTCCTTTCCACTAACCTGAAATGCCAACCAACCATAGGCCCGCCTCCTGGGATGAAGGCCAGCCCTCCAGGCTCTGTGGGCTCTGCAGGCTCTGAACCCTTTCCTCCTGCTCTTCACCTGAGCACTTCCCACCCTCATTTGCACGGCTTACTCCCGCCTCAGGGCCACTGCACACGTTCCCTCTGCTGAGGCTGCTCTGCCCAATTCCAGGGGCAAACTCCTGATCTACCTTCAGATCTCCATGTTCCCAGGCAGCCCTTTCCTGACCGTTCACCCACCCCCAGGAACAATGCCATTATCGTTGTTATCACGGCCGTGCCTGATTGTTTCGCTCTTTCTGGCTCATAACGATGGTAAGTTCAGGAAGGGGCCAGGCTCCAGCTTGTTCTGCACTAAACCGCCGGCACAGGGCCTAGAACATAGTAGGGGCCTGATAAATATTTGCCAGATGGATGGATAAAGGAGTCATCCAGTTGGGACACTGAGTTTCAGGAGCAAGAAACTATTTTTAAATCCAGGGCTGGGGGTGTGAGTGTGCTTGGAGTCAGGGCCTGAGCACCTGCTCAGAGTCCCATCTTTGCCTTACTGTGTGGCCTGACAGCCTCCCTTTCCTCTTCTGTATGGCAGGATATTAATAATGACAATCCCGTGCTTGGCAAAGCCCCAAGGTTGTTGTGGGGTCAAAGGAAACAATGGATACTAGAGGGAAACAAAAGAAAAAATAAACAAACAGGACGACATCGAACTGAAGAGGTTTTGCACCGCAAAGGAAACCACCAACAAAATGCAAGACAACCTACTGAGTGGGAGAACGTATTGGCCAATGATGCAGCTGATAAAGGGTTAACATCCCAAGTTTATAAAGAATTTATAAAGCTCAACACCAAAAAACAAACAATCCAATCTTAAAAAACAGGGAAAAGACCTGAATAGACACTTCTCTAAGAGGACATACAGATGGCCAATAGACATACGAAAAGGTGGTCAGCATCACTAATCATCAGAGAGATGCAACTTAAACCCACAATGAGCTATAGCTCACACCTGCCAGAATGGCTACCATCAGTAAGTCAACAAACAAGTGTTGTCGGGGATGTGGAGGAAAGGGAGCCCTGTGCACTGCTGGTGGGGATGCAGACGGTGCGGCCACTGTGGAGAGCATTACGGAGTTACCTCAAAAAATTAAAAATGGAACTGCCTTATGACCCAGTGATTCCACTTCTGGACATTTATCTGAACAAACCCTAAACACTAATTCGAAAAAATATATGCACCCCCTATGTTCACTGCAGTGTTATTCATAATAGCCAAGATTTAGAAGCAGCCCAAGTGCCCATCAGTAGAGGAGTGGGTAAAAAAGCTGTCGTACATTTACACAATGGAATTAGGAAAAAGGAAGAAAGTTTTGCCCTTTGCATGGATGGACCTGGAGAACATTATGCTAAGAGAAATAAGCCAGTCAGAGAAAGACAAGTTCCATATGATTTCACTCATATGTGGAATCTAATGAACAAACAGAGCCACCAAGCAAAAGATAGACAGAGAACAAGCAGACAGCTCTGATGCTGGGGGCTTGGGGGGGGGGGAGGGGGCAGGGGGGAAATTGAGCAAAAAAAGAAAAAAATAGAGAGAGAGAATTCATGGGCATGGACAACAGTGTGGTGATTGTTGGGGGGTGAAGGAGGGTGGAGGTGGAAGAGGGCATAGAGGGAATAAATGGTGATGGAAATTTTAAAATTACATTACATTTTAAAAATAATAAAATTAAATTAAAAAAGAAAGAGGAAACAATGGACACTAGAGACTTCTATGAGCTGTCCATCCAAGTCTGTAGAGGGTTAGGTTTGGATCCCAGCACTGTTGCTTCATAGCTGGGTCAGGCTGCAGAAGGTACTCCATGTGTTTGCGTGTCCGTGTCCTGAGCTGCGCAATGCAGTGCCTGCTTCACAGGGCAGTGGGAGGGTCATGGCTCAGTCCCACGTTCAGCAGTAGTCAGTCCGGAGCTCAGTGCGTGGCCACTGTGACTGTTGCCTTCAGCTCCAAACCCATTTTGTGCGGGAGCTGTACAGGATTGCTTACTCAGAAACCAAAGGATGACATTGCAGTACACGTTTGTATCGTGCATTTGGGCCAGGAGGATGGGTCAGCGTTCTGGGAGAGGCCTCCCCAAGCATCTTCTCTGTGCCAGGCACTGGGCTGCACACGGACGGGGAGCAGCGGGCCACCTGGGTCTGCCCTCGGGGGTTCCTTCCACAGGAACCGCTCAGGAAGAAGGTGAGGCCGGCCAGAGTTGGAGCGTCTGGGGCAGGCCCCGGCCATGGGCAGGACCCTGGGGGAACCCAGCAAGGTGGTTGGACAGGAAAAAGGCAGTGGCTGCTCAGAGCTCAGCTTCAGACCACAAGGTAACAGGGCTTCCCACTTGGATGAGCTATGCTGAGCCCTGGATTGGGGTTGAGGGGAGGGAGGGACCATACTCTGAGCACTTTCTAGGTCAGCCTCTGGCCTGGCATCAGAACCATCCTGCCAGGAGGTGCCACTAGTCCACTTTTCAGAGGAGGAAACTGAGCTCAGAGCAGTAAGGCAACTTGCCCAAGGTCACAGAGTCAGAATGCGCCCAGCTACAATTCTCACCTTCAGCTAGCAGCTTTCCACTGCCCTGTCCTGCTTCCCCCGGGACTGGGACTGGGCCCTGGGGGACCGGCCCTCCACCATCTCCTGGGAGAGAAATAGAGCAACAGGTCCCAGGGCCCTGGACACTCTGTCCCAAGTCTCTGCCACTTCCAAGCAGGGGGGGGGGGGGGGGACCTCTGTGAGCCTCTAGCAGAGTGATATTATTAGGAATCTCATTAGCTATAATTTAATGAGAGGTTATGTGCCAGTGAGCTCTCATTAACTCACTTAATCCTCAGAACAGCCCTGTGACTGGGTCCCATGATTATCCCCATATACAGATGAGAAACTGAAGTCCGGAAAAGCTAGCGTTGATTCCTCTAGCTAGCACCTCTTCTACCTCCTTGGAGAAGAAAGATGTGCCATTGGGAAACTGGAACATCCACCCAGTCACATAACCACCAAGGGAGGAAATAAATGAGTGGGCTAGGAAGTCCTCCCTCATGTCTATCCCGAGTCCCCGCAGCTACAGTGAGAGCTTGACATTCCACAGCGTCCCGGGGCCAGCCGGCAGCCACCCCCCACCTCGTGGCCTTGGCCCCTCCTCTGTTGGGGGCCAGGAGGAGGGGGTTCTCCTTTGTTCCCCAGGCCTCCAGGAAGCATCCTTCCCCTAGAGGGCCTGGCGGAGGTCATGGGTCTGTGCCCCCTCCCCACGCCAGCTTGCCCATGCTGGCAGCCCCGTCAATCAGGGGCAGCCGGCTCAGCAGCCCGTCTTTTATTTCCTAAATTAAAAGGGCTTGTGATTCCTGATTGAATTAAAGGCGGGAAGGTCAGCTCCGAGAGCAGCAGGGAGATTTCAATCACAGGAGACGAGGCAGCCAGGGTGGCCAGAAGGGCGAGACACAGAGCAGACACGGCTGGGGGCCAGAGTGGGACGCCCCCAGGATGCCTCTGTTTCTCTCCCAGGCTAGGCCCAGGCAAAGCATGATTTGAGGATGGCTGGTCCACAGCACCAGCCCCACCAACCTTTTGAGCTTGTTGGTCTGAATCAGAGGAAGTTCGTCCTCCCTCTGGCCCCTGGTACAGTAGACAACCAGCACCGCTGCACTGGGCAGCCTCCCTTGCCTGTCTGTGCGTTAAATACCCTCAGAACCGTGAACTCCATGTGCTTCTCACTCCGATTGACAGCACTCCTCTGGCTTCTCTCCTAACTGCAGGCTGGGCCTTCAGGAAATAGGATGGGGCTTCTTGTGTTGGAGCCAGGAAGGTCAGTCACTCAGTCTGCTTTCCCTCCACCTGTGGCCTGCAGCTCTGGGATGCCATAACCCACCCAGGCCCTCCTAGGGGCCCCGACGGACTGCAGCGAGGATTGCCCGGAACACCAGGAGGCCTCGCCCTGGCTGCGTGCCCCGGGGAAACCCCCCTTTTGCTCTGTGACTCTGTTTCCCTGTCTGTACTATAGGCAGTACGTCCCTTACAGGGTTCCCCAATGGCCTCGCCTTCCTGGACGGCCAGGGTTAGGATGTGCCTTGGTGCCTGGCTGGCACTGAGCCCACCTTGTGTAACCGTGGGCTCCCAGCCAAGAGACAAGTGAGGAGCGGCGAGGCCTTGATCTCGAAGGCCTGGAGGAAGTGCCCTGTGTCTTCCTTCCAAGGACAGGCAAGAAGAGACAGGCTTTCCCCTGGTGGGTGGGAGTGGGACTCGGCACCAGGATGAACTGACTTCCGAGCGAGGGTGGCTTCTGGAAATAGATCATACGAAAGGCCTCGCCTGGTCTTGCTCCCCCACGCCCTCGGCCCTGTGGTGTCTGCAGGGGCAGCCCTGGTGCAGGGGTCACGCTGCAGCCGGGACTGAGGCAAGACGGGAAAGGACTTCTGTGTGGTGGGATAGGGAAGGTAGTGGCACACGTCATCACAGTAGGCGGCCTGGGGACATGTTTAAGGAACTAGGGCAGTGGTTCTCAACCTTCCTCCTGCCGCGACCCTTTAATACAGTTCCTCATGTTATGGTGACCCCCAGTTTCATTGTTACACATTGAACATAATTAAAGCATAGTGATTAATCACAAAAACAATATGTAATTATATATGTGCTTTCCGATGGTCTTAGGCGAACCCTGTGAAAGGGTCATTCAACCCCCAAAGGGGTCGTGACCCACGGGTTGAGAACCGCTGAACTAGGGAGTCATCGTCCCCCCCTCCCCCACCCCAGGCAGGGGAGGTGAGCTCTAGGCCTCGGTCCAGAGAGTGGGGTTCTCCTCTCGCCCCTCGCCGGCCACAAGCCGGTCCTTCCTGTCTTCTGTGGAAGGGAGGTGACAATGCCATCCTCGCGGACAAGGCAGGGGTAGGTGCCCATGGCAGGGTGACGTGGTGGCTGGGAGGCAACATTGCGGGGGCTTTTCCCTGTGTATTTGAATTTCCCTGCCCTTCAACAAAATACACAACATCTCCTTGTTAATGCCCTGCATCGGCTGTGCCTCGCTCCGCCAGCGCCTGGCAGGCCCTTTCCATGGAGCAGGTGCTGCCGCGAGTCCTTTACATGCATTTGACTCATGTAATCTTCGTAATGACTGTTGTTATCCCCATTTAGAGAGGAAGCTGAAGCACAGAGAGGGCCCATGAGTCGCCCAAGCTTAGCGGGAGCCGCGCAGCCAGGTCTGAGAGGCGCTGGCGCGAGCTGGGACTTGCTGTGGCTCCACCGCGGCGTTCCGCACCTGTGCCGTCCAGGAGGGCAGCCCGGGCCCACGTGGCTTCCAGGCACCGGGATGTGAATCAGGCAACCAGGGAGCTGGGTTTTACTTTCACTTACTTTTTCTTATTTTAATTTAAAGAACACAGGGGCTGTTGGCACAGCGCAGCTCTGCAGACTCTGCTGCGCCACGAGGCAGGACAAGGGTCATCTAGCTACGTCCCCGTCGTCCTCCATCTGCACTCCTCCTGGCCGCTCCCGGCCCTGACTCCCAGGAATTCCCCTGCGATCGCTTCCTTGTCCTACCCACCTCTGCCCCGTCTTCCCTACCTGTCCCAGAGGTGTCCTGCCAGGCGAGAGCTGGGCTGGTCTTTGGGGTCTAAGTGAGCTCCCTGTGGGGCCTGGCCCTGTTAGTGTGACATCAGGGAGCGAACACTGCCTCCCTCACCGAGGGGACCCGACCCCCCTCGGTGGATGCTTGGCAGCCTGGGTCCCCTGGGGAAACACCGTGCGTCCGCAGCCCTCCCTCACCAGCGCCGCCAGCTGGAGGAGCCCTGTTATAGACCCCTCGTGGGGCCTGAGGCCCCCGAGACTCTGGTGGGCGTTCTGACAGCCCTCCTGCTCCCCCACCCAAGGCCCTGCTGTAGCGCTGGAGGCTGGCACCACAAGAAGGAGCCGGGCACAGGCCCCAGGGGGTCATGGTGCTTGTGAGCCCTGGAGAGGCATCTGGAGCTCTGAGGGCTGCACAGAAGAGAGAGAATTCACAGGGGGCTCGAAGTTGGACAAGTTGTCCACTAGCTGGGCAGGTCGACGGGAAATATGTTCTGCAGAAAGAAAAGCAAGGGCAGAGGTGTGGAGATGCTCTGCGGGCTGCATGGCCATGGGAAGGGTGGGGGCTGCAGGGAGCCTGGCGAGAGGCAGCAGCGGCTTAATCACACCGACACCTGTGTCCACGGAGGCCGGCCCAGGTCTAGACCCATCGCACCTGGTATCTCATTTAGTTCTCACAGCCGCCCTCAGGGTCGATATGTGTGATGAACTCGGAAGGCAACGGAGACGCCAAAAGGGAAAGTCACTTGCCCGGTCACACAGCCATCAGGTCGTGCACCCGGCAGCCTGGCTTCCCTGACAAGATGCACCCTGGCTTCCTCCTAAGACTCTTGGACTTCGTTCTGCAAACAGCGGAGTTTCAGGAGGGTCTGGCCAGGTTTGTGCAGGCTGCCGAGAGGAGGAGGCGGTGGCGGGGGGGGGGGGGGGGGGGGCGTGTGTGTGGCGGGAGGGGGAGGGAGGGGACTGGGCCGGGGGGGAGGGGGGGGAGGTTAGGCAGGAGGCAGGAGCAGCTGCAGAAGTGAGAACCAGGAGGCCTGCCCTGCGGTGCTTGGGAAGCCCCGTCAGCAGGGAGAGGGAGAAGCCTCCAGACTGGGGTGGAAGAGAGGATCTGGAGGCCAGTGCTGATGGCTGAGGCCTGTGTGGGTTCGGGAAGAGGGAGGCAGCGTCTCCCCGAGGCTTCTGACCTGTCCAGGACTGGCAGAGGCGGGGGCCTTGGAGGAGATGGAGGAGGAGGCCCAGGGAAAGGCATCCTGGGAGCACGGAAGTCAGCGTGCGGGGCTCTGAGCGGGCCAGGAGGATAAAGACTCCACGGCACCCAGCAGGTGTGGTGCCCAGGAGGTCCTGGCAGGCTCTGCAGCGGGCAGAGACCAGGGCCAGGCTGTGGGGTGAGGAGGACATTGAAGGCAGGCCATGGGGGTGGGGGGACATTCTCTAGGGCAGTGATGGCGAACCTTTTGAGCTCGGTGTGTCAGCATTTTGAAAAACCCTAACTTAACTCCGGTGCCGTGCCACATATAGAAATTTTTTGATATTTGCAACCATAGTAAAACAAAGACGTATATTTTTGATATTTATTTTATATATTTAAATGCCATTTAACAAAGAAAAATCAACCAAAACTATGAGTTCGCGTGTCATAGGTTCGCCATCACTGCTCTAGGAAGAGGAGAAAGACGGGACAGTGGCTTGAGGGGAGGTGGGCGACCTGTGGGGGACCCCAGGCATGCCTCACCATGTGTGTAGTGCCTGGAGCTTCGGGTCTGCCTGCCCAGGCTCCCCTGACGAGCAGGGCCCCTGACTTCCTTCCCCACACCCTCCCCGAGCGCTCGGAAAAGTGCTGAGCCCACTCCAGGCCCTGGGACGGGTTTGCTGATTCACTGAGGCGGAGAGCCGGCAGCCAGCAGAAGGCAGAGCCCCCGCCCTGCCCCGAGGAGGCCCAGCATCACCGGGCCGGCGCAGGGCAGCCTGGAGGATGTGGGAGAGACAGCAACGCGCCCGGCTTCATGCAGGTTCTGTGCTGGGGTAGAGGTGGGGAAGGGCCGGCCCCAGGAAGAGAGAGACAGACCTACAGACAGACATCCCCTGAGGCAGAGGAGCAGAGAGGGCCAGATGAGAGTTCCCGGGACAATCGTTCTCCAGGAGAGGACACAGTCCCTGCCAGCCGGGAATCAAGGAGAGCTCCATGGAGGAGGCGGCACGGGCTCTGGGCCCAGGGGAGGTGGAAGGGAAAGGACATTCCCAGCAGCAAGTGCACAGGCAGGAAATCGAGAGGCCTTGTCAGCGTCTGGCCAGCGGCCTGGGTTGCCTAGTTTCTTGGGCGGGTCGGCTATGAGGTGAAGAGACACATGAGGCCAAAGGGAAGCGAGAGCACTGGATGTTTACTCTGAGTTTGAACTTCATCCTGTAGGCAGTGAGGAGCTCTTATGGGTCTCGCAGTAGGAGAGACACCTGGGGAAGGTGGCTGTGGGAGGGCCACCTGGTCCCCACTGGGAGGAGGGAAGAAAATGTGCATTAGGGTCTCCCATGAGGCAGGAATCCCAGCTCTACAGTCCAACTCTCCTACCAGGTGGGCTGGTAAAAATAGCTGGGAATCCCTCTAGGATAGAAATAGCTGTGGGCTGGGGAGTTCACCTGCGTGGACAGGTAGGAAAAGTGGGTCACGGCTGAGGGCCACCTGGGAGGTGAGTGGCAGGAGCAGGACCTCTATTCAGACCTGGACCTCCTCCTTCACCTCTGAAGACCCAGCTCCTCTGAGCATCTCTGAGCAAGGTCCCACAGTAGAGGGGGCCGGGTAGGGCGGGTGGGCGTCTGGAGGCAGCCCTTCCAGGCCTGCAGGCCACCTGCTGTCTCCCACCCTGGGACAGGCCCATCTTCCGGCTGTGTCAGGGCAACTGTGGCTTTGGGCATCTTCTGGCACCTTCCCTCCACTTCAGAAATCCCACCTTCCACTCACCAAGTTCACAGTCCCTCTAGTGCTGTATTGCTCCTGTTTATGTATTGAGCATTTGTTAAGTTTTATGCACTATGCCAGCTTCTCCACGCTGCATGGGCAACAATTCAGAAACATGAGCCTGTTTCCAAGCATCTCTGAGATCCCATGTCCATGCTGATCTATTTGTTGTTGTTGTTATTATTATTATTATTATTATTATTATTACTAGAGGCCTGGTGCATGAATTCGTACACTGGTCGGGTCCAGCCAGCCTGCCCTATGGGGGCCATTGGGAGCAGGCTGGCTGGGGCGAGGTGCTGCAGGCATTCTGGTTGTTCCACTGTTCAGTCAATTTGCATATTACCCTTTTATTATATAAGATTATTATTATTGTTATTATTATCATACAGTAATATTTCCTTGTTTTCCTTCTGGTGTACAGTTCTATGAATTTTAACACATGTATAGATTCATGTAACTGTTACCCATTCAAGATGCAGAACCATTCCATCATCCCCAAAAAACTCCCTCATACTAGCCCTTTCTAGTTACACCCTCGCCACACCCATAACCCTGGCAACCACTGATCTGTTTTCCATCACTATAGTTTTGTCTTTTCCAGACTATCAAATACATGGAGTCATTCAGTATATAACCTTTTTTTTTTCTTTTTTCTTCTTTTTTTTTCAGTTTCAATTTTTTTATTTTTTTTATTAATTAAATCTTTATTGTTCAGATTATTACATTTGTTCCTCTTTTTTCCCCCCATAACTCCCCACCACCCAGTTCCCACCCCACCCTCCTCCCTCACTCCCCACCCACTGTCCTCATCCATAGGTGCATGATTTTTGTCCAGTCTCTTCCCGCATCCCCTCACCCCTTTCCCCCCCAAGAATAGCCAGTCCACTCCCTTTCTATGCCCCTGATTCTATTATAATCACCAGTTCATTCTGTTCATCAGATTATTCACTTGATTTTCAGATTCACTTGTTGATAGATGTGTATTTGTTGTTCATAATTTGTATCTTTACCTTTTTCTTCTTCCTCCTCTTCTTAAAGGATACCTTTCAGCATTTCATATAATACTGGCTTGGTGGTGATGAACTCCTTTAGCTTTTTCTTATCTGTGAAGCTCTTTATCTGACCTTCAATTCTGAATGATAGCTTTGCTGGATAAAGTAGTCTTGGTTGTAGGTTCTTGGCATTCATCACTTTGAATATTTCTTGCCACTCCCTTCTGGCCTGCAAAGTTTCTGTTGAGAAATCAGCTGACATTTGTATGGGTACTCCCTTGTAGGTAACTGACTTTCTTTCTCTTGCTGCTTTTAAGATTCTCTCTTTGTCTTTTGCTCTTGGCATTTTTTTAAAAATATATTTTATTGATTTTTTACAGAGAGGAAGGGAGAGAGATAGAGAGTTAGAAACATCGATGAGAGAGAAACATCGATCAGCTGCCTCTTGCACATCTCCCACTGGGGATGTGCCCACAACCCAGGTACATGCCCTTGACCGGAATCGAACCTGGGACCTTTCAGTCCGCAGGCCGACGCTTTATCCACTGAGCCAAACCGGTTTCGGCTTTGCTCTTGGCATTTTAATTATGATGTGTCTTGGTGTGGTCCTCTTTGGATTCCTGTTGTTTGGGGTTCTCTGTGCTTCCTGGACTTGTAAGTCTATTTCTTTCACCAGGTAGGGGAAGTTTTCTGTCATTATTTCTTCAAATAGGTTTTCAATATCTTGCTCTCTCTCTTCTTCTGGCACCCCTATAATTCAGATGTTGGTACGCTTGAAGCTGTCCCAGAGGCTCCTTACACTATCTTCGTATTTTTGGATTCTTTTTTCATTTTGCTTTTCTGGTTGGGTGTTTTTTGCTTCTTCGTATTTTAAATCGTTGACTTGATTCTTGCAACCCTCTAGTCTGCTGTTGGGAGTCTGTGTAATATTCTTTATTTCAGTCAGTGTATGCTTAATTTCTAGTTGGTCCTTTATCACAACCTTGAGGGTCTCATTAGATTTCTTGTAGATCTCATTAAGTTTATCGGCAGTTTCTAGAAAATTCTTGAAAGAACTTAAAAGTGTGGTTTTGAACTCTATATCCAGTAGTTTGCTTTCCTCCATTTCTGTCATTTGTGTCCTTTTTCTTTGTCTCCGCATTTTTTATGCTTCCATGTGTTGATAAAGTGGTTTTCTGTGCTAAGTGTCTTCTAGGGCCCAGTGGTTCAGCCTCCCCAATTACCTGAGGAGGACACTCTTGGTGCACCCAGTTGTGGTCTTTGTGCACAGTCTTGTTGTAGTTAAGCCTTGATTGTTGTAGGTATCACTGGGAGGAATTGACCTCCAGGCCAATTGGCTGTGAGAATCAGCTGTGTCTGCAGTGGGAGAACTTCTGTGCTGGAGACACCCCTCTGGGGCAAGACTTGCTTCAATGGGGCTTTGGTGCTCACTGAGTCTGCCCCCTGAGTGTGTCCTTTATGGTTCCACGGAGCTGCAAACTGGATGGTCCCACTCTGACCTCTGGGTTTCCTGGCTCCTGGATCTCTAGGGAGGTCCTAATCTAGCCTTTGCCTGAGGCTATCCAGCAAAAGCCTCCCTGCAGGGCTTGGGTGGGGCAGTCCCACAGGATCAACAGGGCGGGGCTAGCAGTTATGGCTGCTCTCAGTCCTGCCCTCAGAGGCTCTGCTTCTCAATGTCCCTATAATCGCTGAAAGCCCCTCGGAGAGAAAGCTGCCCTCGAGTTCCGACCGATGCCAGACAGACCCGCTTCTCCCGTATGAGTCTGGGTCCCTAGAGGCTTGCCTGGAACTGGAGCTCAGAGCCTGAGACTCCCTCCCGATTGAAAACGACAACCACGCCCTCAGCTGCCAGCCCACTCTGCATGCACCTCTGCACCTTAGTATTTTACTTCCGCACCGCGCCTCCTCTGAGTCTCGGTATGCTTTTCTCTTTCCTTCTAGTTGTAGAATTTCCACTTAGCCAGCCTTCCTGTGGTTCTGGATGATGTCCATTCCGTCTTTTAGTTGTATTTTTGAAGTGGTTGTTCGAGACAGCAAACTCCGGTGTTTACCTATGCCGCCATCTTGGGTTCTCCTCCTTTTTTTCTTTTTTTAAAAAATATATTTTATTGATTTCTTACAGAGAGGAAGGGAGAGGGATAGAGAGTTAGAAACATTGATCAGCTGCCTCCTGCACACCCCCTACTGGGGATGTGCCCACAACCAAGGTACATGCCCTTGATCGGAATCGAACCTGGGACCCTTCAGTCCACAGGCCGATGCTCTATCCACTGAGCCAAACTGGTTAGGGCCAGTGTATAACCTTTTGTCTAGCTTCTCTCACTTGGTATAAGCATCTGAGATCCATCCAAGTTGTTGTGTCTATTACTATTGCTCTTTTTCATTGCTGAGTAGCATACCATTGTGTGGATGTACCACAGTATTTAACCATTCACTCACGGAAGGACATTTAGAATTGTTTCTAGCTTTTGGTTATTATAAATAAAGCTATGACCATTCATGTGCAGGTTTTCATGTGAAGAAAAGTTTTCATTTCTCCGAGGTAAATATATGAGTGGGATGGCTGGATCATCTGTAAGTGTATGTTCACCTTTACAAGAAACTAGCAACTGGCTTTTCGAAGTGCCTGTATCATTTGACATTCCCACCCAGCAGCAGTGCATGAGCGCCCCGCTTCTCAGCATTCGTGTCAGCACTTGGTTTTGTCAGTATTTTTTCTGATACCTATTCTAATAGGCATGTGGGGTATCTCAGCATAGTTGCAATTTGGATTTCACTCATGGCGAATGATGTTGAATATCTTTTCCTCTCTTCATCCTTATATCCCCTTTTGTGAAGTCTCTGTACCAGTTCTTGCCCATTATGTAATTGGGTGGCTTGTTTCCTGCTATTGGGTTTTAAAAGTTCTTTATACAGCATTGGGGAAAAGTAGGTTTACATTTGTGAGTACAGGAAACACAGACTTTATTCTCATATTATTATTTATTAATTATTGTATTATTTTCCATGTGAACAACTGAAACCTACTTTTGCCCCACCCTGTATATTCTGGATAGAATTCCTTCGTTGGATATGTGATTTGCAAATATTTCTTTTTCACAGGCTGTAGCTTGTCTCTTCGTTATCAGGACTGTCTTTTGGCAGAGCAAAAGTTTTTAATGTTGATGTGTCCAATTTATCAATTTTTCCTTTCATGAATCATGCTTTTGATATCATTTAAAAAGCTCCTTACCTAACCCCAGGTCATGAAGATTTTCATGTATCTTATCTTCTGAAAGTTGTATAGTGTTATGTTTTACATTTAGATCTATGATTCATTTTGAGTTCATCTTTGTATTTATGTCAAGTTTTTATTTTTTAATTCTCACCCAAGGAGTGAGGATTTTTTTCCCATTGATTCTTTAGAGAGAATGGAAGGGATAGAGGAGGGGGAAGAGAGAGAGAAAGAGAGAGAGAGGGAGAGAAGGGCATCAATGTGAGAGAAACCTATCAATTGGTTGCCTCCCACACGTGCCCGGACTGGGGGCGGGATTGAACCTGCAACCAGGTATGTACCTTTGACTGGGAATGGAACCTGAGATCCTCCAGTCTGAGATCCTCCAGTGTGCAGGCCAGCACTCTAACCACTGAGAACGCTGGCTAGGACACATCAAGTTTTGTGTGTGTATGTGTGTGTGTGTGTTTTAATATATTTATTGATTTCAGAGAGGAAGGGAGAGGGAGAGAGAGATAGACACATCAATGATAGAGAGAATCATTGATCAGCTGCCTCCTGCATGCCCCCTACTGGGGGTTGAGCCCGCAACCCAGGTGTGTGCCCTTGACTGGAATTGAACCCAGGACCTTTGAGTCTGCAGGCCGACGCTCTATCCACTGAGCCAAACCGGCTAGGGCTGTGTGTGTTTGTTTTGTTGCTTATGGGTGGCCAGTTGTTTCAACACCATTTGTTGAAAACACCACCCTTTCTCCATCAAAATGTCCTTGTACCTTTGTACATATTGATCACATCTGTGTGGATCAATTTCTGGACATTCTATTCTGTCTCATGGATTTATATGTCCATGTCTTTGCCAATACCACACTGTCGTTTTATACTGTCTTAAAATTGAGTAGATTCCTCCCATTTTTTTTTTTTCAAAATAGTTTTAGCGCCCTGGCCAGTGTGGCTCAGTTAGTTGGAGCATCATTTGGTGCAACAGAAAGTCATGGGTTCAATTCCCGGCCAAGGCTCATATGTACGTAGGTTCAATCCCTAGTCGAGGCATGTGTGGAGGCAACCAATCAATGTTTCTCTCTCTCCCTCTATCTTCTTCTCTCTCTAAAATCAATAAAAATATATTTTTAAAATTGTTTTAGCTATTCTAATTCCTTTGCCCTTCCATAAAATTTTGAAATTTCTTGTTAATATTTACTCCCCGCCCCCCGCCCCCCCCCGCCCCCCCCCACACACACAAAATCTTGCTGGTATTTAGGTATTGTGTCAAATCTACAATTCATCTTGGGAAAATTGACGTATTTACTATGTGAAGTCTTCCAATTCATGTATACAGTATGCCTTTCCACTTATTTATTAGTTTCTTTCGGCAACATTGTGTAGTTTGCAGCATATGGATCATACATACTATACTATCATCTTTGTTCAGGTAATACTTGTCTCCTCCATTAGATTATCAGCCACATGAATGAAGAAACCACATCTGTGTTGCCCAATGGGCAACATGCAGCCTGCCTCATTAAAAATTATGATTGAATACCATTTCTGTATATGTCATCTCATTTCATCTTCTCCCAATCCCTACGGGCTAAAGATTACACTCCTTACTTTGTGGAGGGGAAAAAAAACAAGGCTTGGAAAGAACTGTCGTAGACATTTTTTTCTAAGATGGTTTCCAAGATTCCCACCCTTTGGTGTACACACCCCATAACACCCCCTTCCCTTGAGTATGTGCAGGACCTATGAATGTAAGATGTCATTCCTGTGATTGTATCACATTCTACAGAAGAAAATGAAGAATTTTGCAGATGCAGTTAAGGTCCCTAATTAGTTGACTTTATCACAAGAGAGGTTTCTTGGGTGGGCCTGACCTAATCAGGTGTGCCTTTTAAGTGAGAGTCTAGAGCAGTGGTTCTCAACCTTGGCTGCACACTAGAATCACCTGAGAATCTTTTTTAAAATCCTGATTTCTGGGCCTCATCCTCCGGAAATTCTGTTTCTTTGTTATGGGGTGGGGCCACAACATGAGTAACAAAGAAACAGAATTTCCGGAGGATGAGGCCCAGGAATCAGGATTTTAAAAAGATTCCCAGGTGACTCTAATGTGCAGCCAAGGTGGAGAACCACTGTTCTAGAGGCACAGATAGAAGAAGTCAGAGAGATTCAAAGCAGCAGAGCTGCTCTTCTGTGGACCTTGAGAAAGCAAACGGCCATGTTGTGGAGAGAGTCACACGGCGTGGCGTCTGATTCGAGGCCTCCGTCGCACAACTGCCAGAAACTTGGCGGAGGAGAGCCTCACGGAGATCACAGCCCCAGCCCGCACCTGGAGTTCGGCCTGGTGAGACCCCGAGCAGAGAACCTAGTTATGCTGCACCCAGACTTCTGACTACAGGCACTGTGATGAAACAGATGTGTTCGGTTTTCGGCTGCTATGCGGTGGTGATTTATTATGCAGCAATAGAAAACTCATGCGTGGCCTTTCCGAGGGTCCCAGAGCTGGGACCCATGGGCCCCCAGGCTGCCAAGCCCTTGTTCTCCACCATTCAAACGTTTCTCGATGCCTCCTCCTTTTGGGGGGACAGGCGGCAGGAAGACCTTCACAGTTCGGGCCTTTTGTTTTTCTTTGTTTTCTTCTTCTGTTTGGACCTCAAGATTTTAGAATCCTTAACGGTCCGTGCACAGCCCACTTTTATTTACATTGTTAGTTGGTTTTAATGATTCAATAATCATCCATAAACCCACTACCCAGAACAATAAGTAGTTCTTGACAAAAACTGCATCTAACCCATGCCCCGAACCTCCCCCCCTCCGCCCATTCCACTTCCCTGTACCTGCAGTAACTGTCATCTGAATCCCTGTTCATCATTCCTTTACTTAATGTTTTGTAAACTTTACGTTCAGCCATATGGACTTCATAAAATTATTTTTTTTATTTGAATGACTTTTAACCTTAGAGAAAGCATATGTGGTACATAATCTCTTGGGACCTTTTCATCTCAGTTTTATGTTGCCAAGATTCATGCATGCTGTTGCATGTAGAGCGGGCCATTCGTTTCGACTGCTGTATCGTATCTTGCCCTGTGACCACACAGCCCCAGCCCATTCATCTGCTCTGCGGCCGATAGGCATTTGGGCGGTTTCCAGGTTTGTTGTCATCAATAGTGCCGCTCTGAATATTCTCATACAAGTAAGGCTCTTGGTTCAGTAACTCACTTCTTTGAGCCCAGTTCTGCCTAAACAAACTGAAGAGGAAGAGGTTTGTTTCTTTGACATAGAAAAAAACAGGAGCCTGACAAAGCTTCTGGCTAGGGGTCCAGCCTTAAGTGATCGCTCCACTGCACTCACCCCAAAGCGCTGCTCCCATCACCTCCCCCCGAAGGCCATCAGCCCAGACACCAGCCCCAGGGCCACGCGCCCTCCTGCCACCCACCCAGGGTGCGTCGGGAGCACACAGGCAGCTCCTCTGAGACCCAAGTTTCAACATCGAGAACTGGCTCTGAGGCAGCGCTGACCACAATGGCGGCTCGCTCACGGCTGTGGGCAGGGCCTGGAATGCACTAGCCCAGGAAGGCCCGGAGGGCCTAGGCCACCGCAGAGCATGTGATGACTGAGTGTGGTGACCCATCGGCAAAGTGAGAAGGGAAGTGCATCCCAGGCAGGTCCCTGCCCTTCCAGGTCCCACTGGAGACCCTGTTTGAGTCACTGACCCCTCTTGGGCCAAAGTGTCCTCAGATAGCCCAGAGGAGATGCACACCCCGTGAGTTAAGAGGGGTCACGTCTGGTTAGAGGGAAAGTGAAAGAGGGTGGAGAGGCTGAGAGGGTGGCCGTGCCTGGCAGCTGTGGCCCTCCCTGCTAAGGAAGCCCTGCCCAGGACTGAATAGGAGGGCTGCTCATGCCCGGGGCCCCCAGGGACCCGAATTGCATTGTCGCCATCAAATTGGAGGTGACAGGGGACAACAGCCCCTATCCAGGTGGTGGTCCTGTCTCCGTGTGCCCTGCCTGCCTCTCAGCTGGACAGGACCACACCGGCTGCATAGAGTGAAGCGCCGCAGTCCCTGCCACAGAAGGGAGCCCAGTGGCTGGGGCACAGGCCTTTGCAGACAGAACCAAATGGAAATCTCAGCTCCACCCTCTCACCAGCTCTGTGACTTGGCGGCTTGCTTAAGCTCTTCAGCCCTCAGGTGCCACAAAATGAGAATGAGGAAAGGCACACTCCTCGGACTCCCGTCTTTTCTCTGCCACTGACAAGCCCTGTGACCTTGGACAAGTTACTTAACCTTGCTGTGCTTTGGTTTCCTCAACCGTAAAGTGGGGGTGAAAATACTGCCCGCCTCACAAGGTTCTGACGAAGATTATATAAGTCTGGGGGGGTTGTTGTGTTTTTTTTGTATGTTTTTTAAAATATATATATATATATTGATTTCAGAGAGGAAGGGAGAGGGAGAGGTAGATAGAAACATCAATGATCAGAGAGAATCATTGATCGGCTGCCTCCTGTACGCCCCACACTGGGGATTGAGTCTGCAACCCAGGCTTGTGCCCCCTGACCAGGAATCTAACTATGACCTCCTGGTTCATAGGTCAATGCTCCACCACTGAGTCATACCAGCCGGGCTGAATAAGTTGATGCCTGGAAAGAGGTAGCACAGTGCCTGGCACATAGTTAAGTGCTCAATAATGACAATCGGAGCGATGGCCAACGTCGTTTGTTCCTTCATTTAACTAGTTGTAATGAGGGGTGAGAGAGGAGGGTCAGCTCTGCACCAGGCACTGAGCCTGAGGCTGTGCAGAAAGACCGTCCTGGAGGTTCACATCCACGTGAGAGGAAGGCCAGGTCCCGAAGCTCTGTGGCCCAGGGCCCAGGCTCGTGGATGGGGGCAGAGGAGGAGCTGGGTTTTCTGGGAGAGAGAAGTCAGGGAGCTTCATAAAGGAGGTGGTGCCAGGGGGCCTGACTCTTTGGGAGGAGGGGGACTTGACATTGTAGGACGCAGTGGGCAGTGAGAAGCGCATTATCCGAACTCATGACTGTCCCAGCAGCGGGGGAACTGGGCCTGAGAGTACAAGTACCAAGCCCTTTGCCATTCAGAGAAGAAAACTTGCCCAGAGGGGAAGCCACGTGCCTGGAGGCATGCAAGGCCAGTGAGTGGCAGAGACGGCCGGATGCCAGGCCAGGAAGCACGCTTTCCACACCCACCACCAAGGAGCTTCCACCACCGGCCTGGTTATCTACTGTTGCATAATGGATCACCCCAAAACGGAGTGGCTGAAACAACAAGTCACTTTATAGCTTCCCTGTGCCCGGGCCAGGGGCCTGGGCAGGGCTCAGCCGGGGAGGGGGAGGAGGTATGGTCCAGCTTTCTCCCGCAGTTTCGGTCCAGCGTGGCCAGAGCTGGGGCGAGGGGCTGTCTGGGCATCTCTCTCTTTACACAGCCTCAGGGCCTCACCCCCTGGTCTCGCCACACAGGCAAATTTAGGCTTCCTCACAGCATGGCAGCCTCTGGGCCCCAGCCAGCGGGGGGAAGTGTTGTCATCTTTTCCGGCCCAGCACATGCAGTGTCTCTTCTGCCACTTTCTATTGGGTACAAGCAAGTCACAAACCCACCCAGATTCCAGGGGCGGGGGGACCAGGCTTCACCCCTGAACAGGCGTGTGCCTAGGTCTCAGAACATGTAGGATGGGAAAGGTGTCATGCCATTTTGGGAAAATAACATACGCCGCCCACCTCTGGCCCTGCTGTCCCCTCCAGGAGGGAGTGGGGGCAGCGGAGGCTGTCAGGGCCATGAGGCCCCCGGAGCCACAGACTCAGGCAGAGAGGAGATGCCTGGCTGTGGGATTGTGGAGAGAGATGGACAGGGGCGAAGAGATGGCCATGGGAGGGACACGGGGCGGTCAGATTCCGTCTGTTCCACCCGCCTCGGGGCTGCTGGACAACAGAGGCACTGGCCTGGCAAGTAGCGGAGGCATTCCTGACCCCAGAACAGCCGAGCTCAGGCAGTGCCAAGTCCCAAAGTGTGCAAATCTGGGCTCCCCCCGCAAAAAAAGGAAGCTCTCAGAAAATTCTTTTGGCCAACAGATGGATTGAAGGAGATTTGAATTGAGATCAAACTCAGAGAGGGCCGCTCCCACAGCTGAGATGCAGCCGAACCAAGTCGTCATTCCTCTCCTGGTGACGGGCCGATGGCGTGCTCCTGCTTCAGGCCGGTGGCCGGTAATGACCGGAAGTGAGGGGAGCCGGGGGCCCGGACTTCACCCAAGAAACCACCTTCCACTGCTCCGAGCCTCCCCAAGCCTCCTCCGGGCCAGACCAGGTGGGGTCTAAGGGCCCACCCTGAAGTTTCCCTGAGCAACCCCTCTTCCTGCCTGTCTCCTGCCAGCCCCTTAGAGGTGGCCAGCAGCCCAGACGCTGCACTTCCCTTCGTCTAAGGAGCGAAGACTTGAGTCACCGCAGGCACTGCTGTCAAACCCCGGGTCTGGGCCACCCAACCTCACAGCAGCAGGGAGCGGTCAGGCCTCTCAGCACCAGGCTCTCCCCCCGGGAGTCGGTTCTACAGAAGGTTCCAGCCCAACGCTGCCCCCCAAGCAAGGGCTCCCTCTCGCCATCTTCTCGTTCCTTGGTTCCCATTCACTCAGAGCACCTTGAGAAGTACAGTGGGTGGGGTGCGGGGATTTGGGGGGCATGTAGGGCAAGTTATAGAGAAGAGGAAGAGGAACTCGGGATGGAGATAGCGAGCTTCCCCTCATGCTCCAGCCAGAAGCTGCGCGCGTGGGGAATGAAGGCTCAGGAGATGAGAGGTCTGGCGACTCCAGCCAGCCAGAGCCCGGGGTGTGGGGAGGAGCTCAGAGCTTCAAAGGTCAGAGGAGACGTGGGTTAGCCCTGGAGTGGGGCCGGGGTCAATCCCGCTTCCACCCAGCACTCCTGCATTCCTAGGACCTGGCTCCAGGCTGACCCGGCCAGTTCCCATGACGCCAGCCCCACGGGCATCAGAGGAAGAACGCAGGGCTGCCCCAGCCTCCGTCTGGATGGTGCCATGGGCAGGCTGCTCACCTGCAGGAGCCCCGAGCAGGAGCCTGGTCCCGGCCGGTCCATCGCCGATCGAAGGCCTGTGCTGCAGGCAGCAAGGGTCGTGAGAAGGAAGCCGGGCCCAGACTGTAGGGCTTACCAAACAGGCCCAGCGAGACGGACTCGGACCGGAGCACCAGGCCTGGGGTTCTTCCTCAGGGTGTCGGGATCTGGGGAGGTGCTCAGGCCCAGTAGTCCATGGGGGCAGCGAGACCAATACCAACTCATCATTAGGGAGGGGGCCGGCCTGGAGCTGTGCCTCACACTATTACTCCTATAAATGTAAGTTCGTCCATAGGCCATGCTTCCACTGCCCTCCCTCTCTGGTCCCCAGAACTAGACTCTTTCTGAGAATGTGCCTCTGTTTTAGCCCGTTTCCCCTACAAGTGGAGCGTGAGTGGGCTTTGGGCTGCGGTGCAGATAGTTTATCTGGGAAGTGACATTAGGGAACAGGGGTGAGGGAGGAGGGCAGGGGACAGAGTGAAACAGAGAATGGGGATCGGCCAACACCAGGATATTTTATGACGCGAGCCGCCCTGTGGGTGCCAGCCTTATGAAGTGTGTCTTGAAACTGTCTGCCCAGGAGGGCAGAGGGGGAACATTTACCCACTGGGTTCTGTTCCTCCGCTGGGCAAGGACACCCAGAGGCCTCCCTCCGGGAACGCACACCAATGCGCTGAGTGGCTCACAGGCGTCCGCACGCAGGACGCAGAGAACCTGCGGCAGAAGGCGGAGGCTCCGGGCCAAGGCAAGGCCCGCTGGCCACACCGCGTGAAGCCATAGCGCCGTGAGGAGCTGGTCACCACGGCGGGGCCGGAGTCAGAGTGGGACAGGGAAGAGCCGGGACCCCAGTGTCCGGCCTCGGCCTCCACGTTGCTGCCCTCACCCAGGCATCTGCAGCATCAGCAGCTTCCTGCAGGGCCAGCTTCTCAGAGTGAAAAATATGTTCCTGCAGCCGGGAGAGCTCAGAGCTGGGGTGTCAGCGTGGAAGTGGGCAAGTCTAAGGACGCAGCGAGGTTTCAGAGCGCGCTGCTTTGTCCAGCTGAGGGCCAGTCTGGCTCCGCTCCTTCGTGCTTCCCTCTCCAGGGGGCCTGGTCCGGAAGGAAGGAAGCGGAGTCCATTCTGCCTGAAACTGCGGCCAGAGCCCTCCCCGCAGAGCCCGGCTGCTCCCAGCACCCCTCCCCCAGCCTGGCCTTCCGCAGGCCTTTATTTCCTGCCCAGCCAGCCTCACTTCATTTCTCAAGCAGCTCTTTCGGTCCCTCCACTTTCTCTCTGCTCAGTGCTCAGTGTCTCAGCTCTTTTCCTGGGCCGCGCCCCCGGCACCCTCCTGCCCACCTTCAGGCCCCAGACGTTGGCACTGGCTTCCCGGACCCCCTGTGGCTTGGCCCTTTCCAAGCCTGTTTGGGGCCTTGCCCAAATCAGCAATCACAAGTACCCACTTTTCCTTCTCACTCACACAAGGTAGCCATTGTCCTCTGTGCAAGGGAGGACGATCTGTGTTCATGCTGCAGGGGAGAAAGGAGGTTTGTTTACCCAGGGTCGTCGGCACCACCTTCATGCTGCGTCCAGACACTACACGTCACATGCAAGTTGAACACACACCTCACATAGGCCCACCTGCCATGTGTAGAGAACAGGTGTGCAAGGCACGCGACGTGCACGCAGGCTCAGGGCAGGCTCAGACAGCGCATGCAGGGGGCCCACACTTGCAGAAGTAAGGCCTCAGCAGGCCTGGCCCTTGCTGAGCTGTGGGCTCCCTCTGCTCCGTCCCTGAGACAGGCTTCCCTCTTCCTCCTCTAACCCTCACAGCTCTGCAAGGTGGGTATGATGACTCCCACTTAATGGATAAGGACACTGAGGTTCAGAGAGGAGAGGGGAGGAGGGAGGAGAGGGGGAGGGACCGCACGGAGGGGGAGGTACCTGTGAACACCACTCCGCAGAGAACCCTAGGACGGCAGAGATGGGAGGGCCGCCGGCTCCGAGGAAATTTCTATTCTTCCTCTTGGGACAAGGGGCATGGTCCTGCTCAGGGTCACATGGAGAACCCCCACCAAGTGAGGGCTTGGGTACTCGGACCCTGGGGTGGGTGAGGCCACTGCGAGGGCTGAGAGGAGTGGCCAGGGCAGAGGAGACCTTGTGAAACACCCATGGCAGGAGCGAAGGAAGCTTCCCAGCCAGAACACACCTGCACGCCCCACAGCGCAGGACCCCTGGCGGGGCTTCCAGGTGGGGCAAGGGATGGTGGCGGATCACCTGCGGGAGAGGCAGGAGTTCTGTCTGTGTTCACAGCAGTGTCCCGAGGCCCAGGAGCCCCCAGGAGGAGCCGTGGGGACTTGGTTTTTATAGGCCAAAGGTAACCCAGCAACGTGGATGGGCCTGTGTGGCCTCCCAAGCTCAGGGGGTGGCCCAGGCACTGTGTTTCTTGGGAAACCCTGCATAAGGCCCTGAAAGTCAAAGGTACCTCCAGGGTCCCACCTCACCGCTCAGGTTCTAGGCAGACACTCCAACCACCCTGAGGAAGTAGGTCAGAGGTGGGGAGGGACCCCCTTCCCAGGCAGCCCCCAGGCCAGTCAGCAGAACAGCGGGGGTGGGCGTGGCATCTGGGCCTCAGGCTGGGCCTGGGCTGCCCTTCAAGACAGCCCAGGCCGCAGGAACACAGAACCGGTAGGCTCAGGGGCGGCCACTGTCCTCTGCAGTGGAGACCAGGTCAGTGCTGTCTTCTCCAGGGTCCGTGTCTCATAGCTCTCTCTGTTCCCAGCTGCCAGACTGAGCACTGGCCATTCCGAGCAGGACACAAGCACCCCTGCCCCCACTGGGCTCCCGCTGGTCAGACTGGCTGCTCTCGGCGTCATGGCGCCTCCTGACATCTCTGGGCGTCTCTGGGACAGGACCTTTCACTAATGGCCTCCCCGGAGCAGGGGGCACGCAGAGAGAGGGGACTGGCCGCCAGCTGCTCCAGGCACCTTCGCTGGCTCTGCCCCTGCCTTCTGCCCAGGCCCTGATGGCTGGGCTGGAACTGAAGCTGGGTGGAGGCCTGTGAGCTTAGAGGGAAACTTGCTGATGGAGCTGAGAAGGGGCTGGGCGTGGTCTCCCTGGACTGTAGGAATCCTAGAGTCTGCAGAGTCCTTCCAGCTCAAGACCTGGGATCTGCAGTCTGGAATGCGTGCCTCTCTGCGCCCCCCAGGGGACCGACTTCTAGCTTAAGCTCTCAAAAATCCTACCAGAGTCAGAAGGACCTTCGAGATGCAGCTCTCCAAGGTTATTATGGCTGCAAACAAACCGCTCCCACACTTAGCGGCCTAAAACAACATGGCTGACTGGTTTCCCACAGTTCTGGGGTTGTCCTGGCTGTTCTCCAGGTCTCACCTGGGATTAAGGCCCTTAATCAGCTGCACTAGACTTGGCTGCTGGACGGTCCAAGTGGCCTCGCTCATGAAACTCAGGCCTCACGGAGAGCTGAGCACCTGTCCTGTGGGGTGGGTCCTAGGGGCTCCCAGGGCTCCCCCTCCTCTTCTTCCAGGTGCTGCCTTACACAGGAGCTGAGTTCCCGCCCCACTGAGCTGGACTCAGATGGCCCGGATGTTGACCCACATGCCATCCCCCCATACCCACTCCTGCATTCCTTGCTTTCATTTACTCAACTATTTGACATATTTATTGGGCACCTGCTGTAAGCCAGGCACTGTGGTCAGCATGGGAATTATCAGTGAGCAAAAATAAGGAAAAATCCCTGTTTTCTTGGAGTCAGATTGGGAGGTGGGGGCAGTACGGGGGTGGGGGGGGATGCTGATAGACAATAAAACCAAGTAATTAGCATATTGTAGTGTTGCATTTGTTTCCCCGGGGCTGCCATAACAAAATGCCGCAGACTTAGCGGCTTAAAACAACAGGAATTTATTTTCTCACAGTTCTGGAGGCTGGAAGTCTGAAAGCAAGGTGTCCGCAAGGCCACATTCCCTCCAAAGACTCAAAGAGGGGGATCCTCACTTGTTCCTGGGCGTCCTTCGCTTGTGGCTGCGCCCCTCCGATTCCCGCCTCCATCTCCGCACGGCCTCTCCCTTCTATCCCTCTGCGCCTTCTCTTCTTATGAGGACGTTTGTTCGTCGCCAGGATTAGGGCCCAGTTTGAATCCAGGATGACCTCATCTCAAGAGCCTTCACCTACGTGCATCCACAAAGACCCTGTTTCCAAATAAGGTCAAATTCCGGGGTTCTAGATGGCTCTGAATTGGGGTGGGGAGCACCACCGTCCTATTCTGGTCACATTCACAGCCCCAGGGGGACGGACAGGGACTTATATTTTGGGCAGTGCCCTTCAACACACAACAAAGGTATTAGGAGACGATGAGAGATTCAGAGACGAAGACGGGGTGCCGGGCTGGGGGAGGGAGGGAGGGCAGGCTGCAGTACCACTTAAGGCGACAGGCCTCATTGAGGTGGTCTTCAAAGATCTCAAGGAAGGAAGGAAGGCAAGCGGGGAGCCATCCGTGTGGATATCTGGGGAGAAAACACCCAGGCAGAGGGAACGGGCAGTGCACCACCCCTGAGGCAGGAGTGTGCCCAGCACATCGGAAGAATAAGGAAGCTACGGCAGAGTGAGCGAGGAGCAGGGTGGTGGTAGGGTGGGGTCCCCTGGAGCCTTGCTGGTCCCAGGAAGGACTTGGCCTTGACTCTGAGGGATACGGGAGGGGAGCAGAGGAGAGACAAGAACCGACTGGGCTGCTGGGTTGGGCATCGACCGTAGGGGCCATGGGCTGAGGTAACTCAGCCCCCCTCCCCGCCCCCGAGCAGCAGGCCCTCCGCAGCTCTGGAGCGGCTTCCCAGGACCCCCTGCCTCGGGACCCCCTGCCTGCCACCGGGCTCAGGTTTCCCACTGTACCCACCAGAGCCTGGGAAAGTCAGCCTTCCAGAAAGATTTCGTCATTTTCCATTTGGAAAAGTTTGCTGCTCTTGTTACTGGTAGTGCTGGCGGCAAAAATGGGCCTTAGTTCTTGAATTCGGCAAAGAACAATTCAGAGCCAAAAACTCAAATTACAAGAGAAAGTTTATTTAGAAAGTTACAGAGGGAGTAGAAGGAGCCAGCTGGGCTGGAAGACACGTTACAGAAGCAAAAGAAGGGCCCTGGGAGCTGAGGAGAGGGAAGGCAAAGGTGCCACTGGGAGTGGCGGCGGCGAAGAGGTGGAGGGGAAAGCGCCGTGTGCGCCCAGAGGCGCGTGCGGAGGGGCCTTCGGCTTGAGGCCTGTAAAGCCTGGGCGTCTAGGGGAGTTTGAGGGAGGATCTCAATAAAATGTCCATCAGCTGGATGCTGACGCGCCAACATGAGGTTTCTCCCCCTGACTTCATCCGCCCCTGGGTGTGGTTGGCACCAGTGGCACTGGCTGGATTTCTGTTACCTCCCTCCCTGAGGAGGGTGACTTAAGCTCTTTGCTCTCTGGTTGGTGAGGCGACGCGCAACCCATTTACTTCTAAGAGTCCCTGGTTAGGGAAGTGGGGTTTTGCGATTTGCTAGATGGCTGTAAAGTGCTTGGCTGTTTAATGATCTGTCTCACTTTCCCCTCCCACTGGTCCTGGCTTCCTAGCCAGTGTCCCCACCCCCGCCCCTGCCCACCTCCCTCCATCCCCAAGGCTGAGGTGGACAGGCTGAGACATTTTGGAGCTCAGAGGGGCCATGGGCTGAGGCACTTGGTCTTCCAGCCTCCCCCATGGCTACCTGGGACCAGAACTACCCCAGCCCAGCTCCCATGTGCGAGAGGCTCCCTGTCCCCCAGGCCCACTCCCCCCGCCCATCCCCCCGGACTGCCCATTGGTACTCCCCCTGCTCTGGCACCTCTGTAGCCCACTCAGGGAGGGCGCTGGGCAGAGGGCACTGGAGGAGCTGTGGGAGGAGGGGAGAAGGCTGTCTGCCTCCAGGACGCCCTCAGGAAGGCGGAGCCACTATTGGGGACCAATCACTGCCTCCCCCTCCAAGGGGAGCAGAGCTTCCCTCAGCGCTGCTGGACCACAGGCGGTTCCCTCCATGGTGCTCCTCACGCCCGCGGCCCTTGTGGGGCCTGCCGATGGGGAGAGCCCGTTTGCAGAGCCTGCTGGCCACGGAGCCTGCCTGTGTTTGCCGAGACTGCTGCTCCGTTCCTCCAGGCGGACCCCAACCACTGCACAACAGTGACCAGCGAAGTCTCCTCTCTCCTCCCTTCCCTCCCTTGCCCCTCACCCCTCAGTGAGGTCTCCCCAGTATCCACAGAGCATTTCCCAAGGGCCCCAAGATTCAGACCTCCAGAAACCTCACTGCTGACCCCCCAGTGGACTGTGAGCTGAGGGGGAGTGCGGCCTGGATGGAGCTCTGTCCCCAGGTGAGCAGAAGGGCAGCCCCCGCCCCTGTTGGGTTCTGAAAAGAACATACAACTTGCAGCCAAGCACAACTGGGCCTCTGTCACTTCCTAGCTTCGGGGCTTCGGGTATCCTCTCGAGCTGATGAGCCTCAGTCTCCCCATCTGTAAAACGGGCTGCATGATGCCTGTGGCTGCGTGAGGTTCAGCGGATATAATGGGGAAAGACTGTCCGTGACAGGCCCTGGGTGCTCAGGTGCGGGGCTCGGCCCTCCCAGCAAAACATCTCCAAGAGCTGAAGAGGGAAGCCCCGCTTCCTGTGTCAGCTCCGTGCGATGATCGAGCCTGCAAGCGGCTGCCCAGGGCTCACCTCACCCGCCCTGGCCGAGGACAGGGATCTGGAAAGCGTCTACTCCAGGGCCCTAGGCATTAGCCCGTCTTGTCCCCAACTCTCAGTGTTCCTGTGACTGGAAGGGTAGGTCCCCCTAAGGATTGTGAGGTCCCTGAGGACAGGGCTGTGTCCCCCTCAGACTGGGCCCCCTGAGGACAGGGCCGTGTCCCCCTCAGACTGGGGCTCCCTGAGGACAGGGCCGTGTCCCCTCAGACTGGGGTCTCCCTGAGGACAGGGCCGTGTCCCCTCAGACTGGGGCTCCCTGAGGACAGGGCCGTGTCCCCCTCAGACTGGGGCTCCCTGAGGACAGGGCCGTGTCCCCTCAGACTGGGGTCTCCCTGAGGACAGGGCCGTGTCCCCCTCAGACTGGGGTCTCCCTGAGGACAGGGCCGTGTCCCCCTCAGACGGGGGCTCCCTGAGGACAGGGCTGTGTCCCCTCAGACTGGGCTCCCTGAGGACAGGGCCGTGTCCCCCTCAGACTGGGCCCCCTGAGGACAGGGCCGTGTTCCCCTCAGACTGGGGCCCCCTGAGGCAGGGCTGTGTCCCCTCAGACTGGGCTCCCTGAGGACAGGGCCGTGTCCCCTCAGACTGGGGCTCCCTGAGGACAGGGCCGTGTCCCCTCAGACTGGGGCTCCCTGAGGACAGGGCCGTGTCCCCTCAGACTGGGGTCTCCCTGAGGACAGGGCCGTGTCCCCCTCAGACGGGGGCTCCCTGAGGACAGGGCTGTGTCCCCTCAGACTGGGCTCCCTGAGGACAGGGCTGTGTCCCCTCAGACTGGGGCTCCCTGAGGACAGGGCTGTGTCCCCTCAGACTGGGGCTCCCTGAGGACAGGGCCGTGTCCCCCTCAGACTGGGCCCCCTGAGGACAGGGCCGTGTCCCCTCAGACTGGGGCTCCCTGAGGACAGGACCGTGTCCCCCTCAGACTGGGCTCCCTGAGGACAGGGCCGTGTCCCCTCAGACTGGGGCTCCCTGAGGACAGGGCTGTGTCCCCCTCAGACTGGGGCTCCCTGAGGACAGGGCCGTGTCCCCTCAGACTGGGGCTCCCTGAGGACAGGGCCGTGTCCCCCTCAGACTGGGCCCCCTGAGGACAGGGCCGTGTCCCCTCAGACTGGGGCTCCCTGAGGACAGGGCCGTGTCCCCCTCAGACTGGGCCCCCTGAGGACAGGGCCGTGTCCCCTCAGACTGGGGCTCCCTGAGGACAGGGCCGTGTCCCCTCAGACTGGGGCTCCCTGAGGACAGGGCCGTGTCCCCTCAGACTGGGGCTCCCTGAGGACAGGACCGTGTCCCCCTCAGACTGGGGCTCCCTGAGGACAGGGCTGTGTCCCCTCAGACTGGGCTCCCTGAGGACAGGGCTGTGTCCCCCTCAGACTGGGCCCCCTGAGGACAGGGCTGTGTCCCCTCAGACTGGGCCCCCTGAGGACAGGGCTGTGTCCCCTCAGACTGGGGCTCCCTGAGGACAGGGCTGTGTCCCCTCAGACTGGGCCCCCTGAGGCAGGGCTGTGTCCCCTCAGACTGGGCTCCCTGAGGACAGGGCCGTGTCCCCTCAGACTGGGCTCCCTGAGGACAGGGCTGTGTCCCCCTCAGACTGGGCCCCCTGAGGACAGGGCTGTGTCCCCTCAGACTGGGCCCCCTGAGGACAGGGCTGTGTCCCCTCAGACTGGGCCCCCTGAGGACAGGGCTGTGTCCCCCTCAGACTGGTGCTCCCTGAGGACAGGGCCGTGTCCCCTCAGACTGGTGCTCCTTTCTGCTCTCAGGCCCCGGGATGGGGTTCTGAGCCCCAGCTGCCCCGCTGCCTTCCTGCGCCTCCGCAGGGAACAGTGTGGTTGGGCTGATGGACAGGGGCGGGGCGGGGGGCCCTCCTGAGGGAAGTGCTGACGGTCGCTTCTCTGACCACTTGGCTGGAGACAGACGCGCTGCAGAGGGTTCGGTTTAGGGCCACCCAGCAGCGGGCTTCCGTATGCGCCTGCTGCACGCAAGGCCAGTGGCAGCGCTTTGGGAAGGAGCAAGTGGAGGTTCACGCGCCGTCCAGGCCTGGGAGACAGCCTGGGCCCGCGGTGCTGAGCGCTGGGTGGGTGCACAGGGCTCCGGGAAGAAGGGAGTGGGACCCGCCGGGACCAGCTCCTGGGGTCAGGCTGAAGGCAGTGGCCCTGTGACCTCAGCTCTGGCCCTGGGTGGACCCCTGAGGGCCCCCATCCCACTCTGCCCCTCCCCTTATCTGGCAGCCTTGGCCCACGTCTTCCCAGGAGCTTGTCCTGCCCTGGCCACCCAGCCCCTCCCAAAGCTCAGCCTCCCTCCTCCTGCTCCTGCCCTGCAAGTCCCGATGGGGGCTGGGGACTAGGGGGAGGGGCTTTCTCAAGGGCCACCAGGGTCCCTCAAGAGCCACCTCCCGGCTCCTGAGCCCCTCACTCCCCGCGTGGCAGGCCCTCCCAGCCTGGGACTGTGTCGCGTGAGGGGCAGGTGGGGTGTTCTAGAGAAGGAAGGAGGAGCCCTAGGGGAGGTCCCCCTCCACCTCTGCCCCCGCCCCCCGCCCACAGTCACACCCAAACCCGATGGGAAGCCCATTCATATCCCACCAGGCAGTGGGCTCCAGCCAGACTGTCCCCCATCTGCTCCCCACTCAGCAAAGTGAAGGCCACTCACTTCCCTTCTCGGCTTTTCCCTGGGCACCGGGACATGAGGAGCTGGGGGGTCCTCAGAGGGGGCAGTGCCCTCAGGGAGCCGCACTCGGCCACCTGGGCAGCCTGCAGCCTTAGAGGTGACAGTGTGAGAGGAGGGCGGGGTTGGCCGATCTTCAGGGAGCCCGGGTCTGAGGGGACACAGCCCTGTCCTTGGGGAGCCCCCCTCTGGGGCGGGCCCCTCACTGTCGCCTGTGGGCCCAGGCTCTCCCGGAAGCCTGTTGAGAAGCGGGTTCTCCATGCAGGCGTGCCCCTGCCCTGTCCCGTCCACCCCTTCCCTCACCCCGAAACTGATAGTGTGAAAGGCAGGCCCAGGGGCGAGGGAGCAGGGAGGCCGATAAGCTGACCTTCCTCCAGCTCTTGTTTGGGCTGAGGCGGGCCCATGCGCTGTCTGGTCTGTGTGCCCAGAGTGGAGTGGGACCTGTGGGGGAGGGGCTCCAGGCCCAAGGCCCCACTGGGTTGGGACAGCCCAGGCCCTGGCAGGAGGACCCCTGCATTGGAGCCCCTGCTGAGATCCCTCCTGCCAGCCCCTGGCCCCTCTCATCCCTCCATCCCCACCCCAGGAGGCCAGGGGCTCTCCTAAGTGTCCCCATAGCTTCCACCACCACCAGGTCCCTCGTCCTTACTGTTCTCCTGTCTAGAAACCTTGCCCCCAGCAATGGCAAAAAGAGGAGGAAGGGACAGAGGCTGGCAAAGACCCCCCCGCCCCCCAAACCCGGTCAACTCACCCCTCAGGGGCAGTGTGCTGAGTGGCATATCCAGGGAAGACTGTGTTGGATGCGGGGAGGGACTCACACACGCTGCGCCTTAGGTGATAGCAGCCAGGTATTTTGTTCAGTGTGAGAATGGCATGCAGGTTTACATAGAAAATTTGTTGTTGTTTTTTTAAAGATGCATTCTGAAGTGATTAAGGGTAGCATGTCATAACATCTATAATTTACTTTAAATTATTTCATCACAAATAAAAAGATGAAGCAAATCTGGCAAGACGTTCATTGTTCTATCTTGAAAATGGGTACTTGCAGGTTCATTGTCCTATTCTCTCTACTTGTCTGAATGTTTAAAGTTTTTTTTTATGATCGCCAGCCGGCGTGGCTCAGTGGTTGAGTGTCGACCTATGAACCAGGAGGTCACGGTTCGATTCCCAGTCAGGGCACATGTCAGGGTTGCGGGCTTGATCCTCAATGGGGGGCATGCAGGAGGCAGGCGATCAATGAGTCTCTCATCATTGATGTTTCTCTCCCTCTCTTTCTCTCTTTCTCTCTCTCCCCTCCTTCCTTTCTGAAATCAATAAAAACAATATATTTTTAAAAATAAATAAATGTTTAAAGCAATAAAACATTAACATACAAGGGGAATAAAAGAACAAGAAGACAAATGTCTTAATGTGGGTTCGAATACCAGCTCTCCCACTTCCTTGCCTTGCGACCTTAGGCAAGTCACTTAACCTCTCTGGGCCTCATTCCCTCTGCAGGTGATAGTACAGCCACACTGCTGTTAATAGGGTGCTGTGAGGATTAAGCATGGCGACTAGTGCCGGGGACACCGTACATGCGCAGTTACAGTGGCTGCGAGTGAATGGAGGGGAGGCTGCATGTGTGTGGAGGGGGTTGTCTTCTCAAACTCTGAGCCTCAAGTTCTCTGCCCTCCATCAGCAGTAATTGATGATATTCCTGGGGTCCGTGGCAGCCCCTCAGCCCCTACGCCATGCCAGGGGTTGTGCTGGGTGCTGGGGAGGAGAGGTGGTTGGGGGCTACCAGGGCCCTTTTAACAAACCAGCGCCTCCCGCTTCCTTACAAGGACACTGCACTTGGTGGACCCACTTCCCACTTGGTACCAGCCCGGGAGCAGAGCACCCCCCTTTGGTTACATGCATTCATCCAGCTCTGAGGACAGTCGGGACTGGGGCCCACCCTCTCCATCTCCTCCTCAGAGGAGCAGGGCCAGGACGAGCAAGAGCCCCTTCCTGAGGACAAGGGCAGTGGGGCGGGCGCTGGTAACGGGAGAAGGCCAGAGCTTCCTATTTTGGGAGGCAGGCGGCAGCAGGTGGCTGGCTGGTGCTGGGACATGTGAACCCTCCAGGAGCGGGGCAGCCTGGTGCTGCCAGGCATGACCTAGGCCCCACATGGGCCCACCAGCCAAATGCACTTGTGGCCATGGGGGCGGGGGCGGGGGAGGGCAGGGGAGCGATCCAGTTTCTCCATCACAAGGCATCCTTCTAATACATCCCAGAAGGGAGGAAAGGGCCACCTGGGACCCACCCATCCCCTAATTCTCAGGGAAGCAGGTTCCAGGGACCCGAATATTCTGTGGAACCCCGGTGTGAGTGGGAGAGATGACCTTTGCACTTCAGGAGCTCCTAATCTGATGAGAGACAGCCTCTGCCCTGAGGAAGCCGGGGGGTCTCCGGGGGAGACACCGCCCCAGATGGGAGGGCTCCATGGGCAGGAGTCCCGTCTCAGAACAGTGGGGTTCAGGGGTTGGAGTGCTCCATCAGGCTGGTGGCAGCCCACGATGGTGCAGTTCCTTGGGGAGCCAAGTTATTTGGGGTGGGGAGTTGAAACAGGCAAGTTTCCAGATTAAAATAGCCTTCCCTCCTGGGTGTCATTCCTGAGACGTGCTCCGCTCCCAGCTGAGTGCCTGTCACAGGGCCGCCTGCCTCCCGCCCCTCCCAGCAGGCGGTGCAGGGCAGGACGCAGGCCCACCCGGGGCTGGGGTGGGGCGGGCAGCGGAGCCTTGTTTCCTAATCAGGGCAGAGTGGGACGCGCTCAGGCCTCCAGGCCACCAGGAGCTGCCCACCGCTGGCCCCAGCTCCTCCTTCCGCCAGGGGCTGCCAGCCCCCTCCCTCACGGAGTCTCCCCACACTGACTCCAGCTGTATACAGCCCTCTGGCTCCACCTGCCTCCCCAGTGCTCTGGCCAGTCAGTAATTTCCTGCGGCCTGGGGCTCCCTGCAGACAGAGCTGTGTCTCCCCCTCAGACTGTGGCCGCTGAGGGAAGGTCCAGGTACAGTGGGAAGAAAGTTGACCTGGGATTCAAAAACCCTGGGTTCTAGTGGTGAGTCTGGTGTCACTTTGCCGCCCCCCCGCCCCCCCCGCCCCCGGACAGTGCCTGCCTGGTAAGTGCAGAGATGCTCTGGTCACAGGTCCAGGCTCCATCGCCTCAGGCTGCAAACTTACCTGCCCCCCCCCCACCCCTCCTGTGCTCCACACGGTCATGAAGACAGCAGCAGCTCCAGCCCCAGGTGGGTGGCAGAGCTTAAATGAGATAATGTGTGCAAGAGATTTGGCACAGTGCCCGCCGAGGGGAGCGAAAAGTTAACCAAAGGAAGGCCCAGAGGGCCAGTTCTCAGGCCAGCTGTGGGGTGGGCAGAGTCCTAGGCTCCGTGACCCGGGAGTCTGGGGCCGCCATGGCCCTGGAAGGCCGCACGGTGACGCAGGTCTGGCCAGGCCAGGCTGTGCCAGGCTTCTGAGCTGCAGCTCCAGGGGCAGGCTCAGTGCTCAGTGGTGGCACTTTTCTCCCTTTGCAACTATCTCTGCAACTAGTGTCCCCTACTATCCTCCGCACCCGCCTTTTTCCGACCCACCATCCCCACCACGTGGAGGAATCCGGCTACTCTGCATGTGTAACGTCAGGCGTGGCGTGACTTCTCTGAGCTGGGCAAGGGACCGGGCCCAGGCCCAGACAACATAAATATGTCCCAGTAGTTTACATTGTGGGGGCTGGGAGTACACACCAGTCAGCTGGCTGCTGCCCCTGTTTATTCCCTGGGGGTTCATGGCCAGGGCGCCCCCGAGGAGGAGGGTGGAGGCAATGTTCAGGTGGCTGCAGCTGTGTGGATGTCAACGTACTGGGGACCCCGGGAAAGCCTCTGAGCCTCCCAGGCCACCCTTCCCGCCATGTCCCAGCAGCCCACCTCTCCTAGGTACCCATGGGAGCTTGTAGTGAGCTTGTAGTGAGGGCCACTGGCCCCACCTGCTCCAGGATCCCAGCTCAGACCTCAGTGCCTTCTCAGGTCCCGCCAACCCGGGCCTCGCTTGCGTCAACCTTCGTTAATGCTGTCCCTGGAACTTCTCCAGGGCCTCTTTCCTGAGCACTTCCCATCACTCAGCATCTTCTTCGTCTGCTCTGGGAAGCAAGTTCCCCCAGGAGCGTCCACTGAATGCGTGCAAAGGTGAAGGCCCAAAGGATTTCAGAGCCCTGAGTCCCGCCCACAGCTACCTGTGGCTTCTGGGTTCAACATCGACAGTGATGATAGCCGCTCGGTGATTCACTTGACAGATGAGGAAACTGAGGCTGGAGGTGGTTAAGTGATGACTCACCCATGGTTGCTAGCCTGGTGAATTCAAGATTCAAACTGAGCTCTGCCTGGTGAATTCAAGATTCAAACTGAGCTCTGCCTGGTGAATTCAAGATTCAAACTGAGCTCTGCCTGGTGAATTCAAGATTCAAACTGAGCTCTGCCTGGCTCCCACCTCCCTGCATGGTCCTTCCCAACCATTGCCCATCCCTCACCAGGGAGTTCGGACACCTTCTGGGAGCAGGCAGGGGTCCACACAGTTCTCAGAACAGCTCAACCCTTTCTTCCCTCCCAAGATGTTTATATTGGAAAGTTGGAGTGTATCATGAATGTATTTATTTTTATTGGCAATGCAAAGCCCTGTGTCAAAACTGGTGGTAGGAAGAACTACTACTACTACTACTACTACTACTACTACTACGACTAATAATAATAATAATAATAACAGTAGCCAACATTTATCAAGCGCGGTTATGTGTCTGCTCCTGTTCTAAGTGCTATCCTGTACATACACTATTTCAGGGAATCCTCACAACCATTCTATGGAACTATCATTAACTCTATTATTAATCCAGTTTACAGTTGGGAAGATTGAGGCCCAAAGAGGTACAGCGACTTGTCCCAGGTCACACAGCTGGAAAGAGGCAGAGCCAGGATTGGGGCCCCAGCCCCTCTGCTACGTGTAGGAGATCTGGGTGGAGACTGACTTTACAGACTATTTAGATGGTGTGAGTGTGAGCACACACGAGCGCGCACGCACACACACACACACACAGCCACCAGGGGGAAGCAGGCGAAGCTAAGCCACGGGGTACAGAAGTGCCTGGAATCGTGCAGGGTAGAGTGACCGTGAACACAGTGGGTGCTGAGGAAGCTCCGGGAAGGACGGAGTGGGGGTCCCCAGGCGGAGCTGGGGTGATGGGCGTGTGGGCGAGGAGAGCAGTGTGAAGGTGCTGACAGAGGAAGTGATGGTGAGAAGGAGGCGGTGTTGCCGTGGAGGTGTCCGTGATGGTGGCGGAGATGAGGTGGGAATGGGGTGAGCGATAGAGGCAAATACATAAATACCATCTGCTTTGCAGTTCTGCACAGCCCTTAACAGTTTACACCAGCTGCACACATGCCTCATCCTCACAGCTGCCTTCAAGTGGGCATCTTTACCCCCATTTCATCAAGGGTGACAGTGAGCCACCCACAGGCCACCTCCTGCCTGCCCAAGGTCACAGGGCCGGTTAGCTGGCCCAGGCTCTCTGCCCTCAGGGCTCCTCCCCACTCGGAGTGGGGTGCCAGGGCAGCATCAGGATGTCATGGGTGGTGGCGAGGCCGTTCTGCATTCCCAACACGGCAGGCTCAGCCGTCCTCGGTTTGGGGGAGCGGGGAGTGGCGGGAGTGGATGACAAAGGAAGCAGTTCTAATCCTGGCCCCCACCACCGGCTCCCTGTGACCTTCTCTGGGTGGCAGCCAGGGCAGATGCCAGCTGCCAGGTGACAGCGGGCCTGCTGGGCAGAGCCAGTGGAGCCTGGCAGGAGCCCCACACACCAGGGGGATGAAGTCAGGGGTGAGAAATAGCCCTGGAGTCAGAGGAAGGCTTGCTTTGGGGTGGCATTCCTGGAAAGTTCGGCTCTGATTGGCTTGAGGTGGAGGCTTCTGCACAAGCATTTCCAGTCAGGAGTGAGTTTATTAATAAACCCCGTCCTGCGCATGCCCTCCCACTGGGGAGAAGGGAGGCCTTCCTGGGCTCCTGGCCCTCATCCCAGCGGTGTTGAGTCCCTTTGGGGGGGCGGGTGGCGGTGCAGAGACTGAGCCCTTAGATCTAGGCAGGAGGTGCAAATGCCCTGTCGCCCCCAGACTACATCCCCCCTCCTCCTGCACCCCTGTGCTCCCTCTGCTTCAGCCACAGACTCTGGAGGCTGAGAAGGAATAGCCAACAGGGCGGGTGGTGTGTGTGTGTGTGTGTGTGTGTGTGCGCACGCACAGGGCTGCAAGCATGCACGCGTGCCTGTGTGCATGGGTGGGTGTGCAGACATGCGAACCTAAAAGAGTGTAAACCTTGTCTCAGCTGCCAGTGAGCGTGTTCTGTGTGTGTCCTTGAGTGTCCTGGGTGATGTGTGTGTGTTGTAGGGGAAGACAGTGTGAGGGGTGCTCCGGCCTCAGGGGATGGTGGCCTCCCTGCCAGCCACTTCCCTCTGCAGCTCATTAGTACCCAAGGCCTAAATTCACGGCTCTCACTGCCCCACCCGCTGGCTCTGACCTCATTAGGCTTCTGCCCCTTCTTCCTAGGACAGTGCCATGGGGGAGAGGAATGACTCCTTCATCTCAGCACAGGATCCCGCGGGGGAGGAGGGAAAGTCCTGGGGGCGGGGGAGGGGAGAGAGGGGAGCCGGGCACAGAACTTAATATAGTCACAGGGCAGCCTCAGAGGATGCAGCTCCTGTTACACCTGCCACCTCAGCCATCATATGACCCGCTGCTGCTGGCAAGGCGTGGGCAGGCTGAGAGCACCTGGTCCTGGAAGTGCTCAGGGACACAGCTCAGCTGGGTGGTGCTGACTCCAACTGGGCCAGGCCAGGAAGGGAGGACGGGGTGGGGGCCTCCAGCAGTGATCCCAGCACAGCCACCAAAGAGACAGGCCCATCTGATCCCCCACCTCCCTCCCTCACCCCCCAGATCCAAGATCCCAAACGATGGTGCACCTGTGAGTAGAGCCCTGAGCGAGGCGTAGGGGTGAGAGTCGGGATGAGAAGGAGCTGGGCGGCCAGCTCAGCAGCCCCTTCCCAGCCATTCCAGGAAAGTGGCTTGTGTGCTCCTCCTGCATACGCCTCCTGAGCCCACAGCGAGGGGGACACCGCCCTGCCCTCAGGGAGCCCCTGTCTGATGGGAATGTTGCGCCAAATACCATCTGTTGAGTTTCCAGCGTGACCTTGGGGATTTACGCAACACCTCAGAACCTGGGTTTTCCGGTCTGTGAAATGGCAACACTGCCATGTCCCTCAACGGTAATGAGTGCATGCCTGGCAGATAGGACAAGCTGAATAAAGGCCACTCTTCTTCTTCAATGCAGGCTTTTCATGGAAGAAATCATTACATTTGGGTTTTTGTTTGTGTTTTTTAGATATGTTTTCTATTGACTTTTATTTTTGAGAGAGAGAGAGAGGAAGGGAGAGGGATAGAGAGAGAGAAACGTCAATGAGAGAGGACATCGATCGGCTGCCTCCTGCACACCCCCTATTGGGGGTTGAGCCGACAACCCAGGCATGTGCCCTGACCTGACCGGGAATCAAACCAATGATCTCTTGGTTCATGGGTCGAAGGTCAACCACTGAGCCACACAGGCACATTTGGTTTTTATCTGGGGAAGTATACTGCAATAAGATCCTGTGTGCCCCCCATTTCCACTGAGAGATGGGTCGTCTCTGGAGGGGCTGGCTGCTTTGACACCCCAAGGTCTCCACAGGCAGCACCAAGGTCAATGTTTACAGTCAACAAATATCTTGGAAAGTCAGTCACACAAGTGACCCCAGGCCTGAGGACACGAGTGCAGCCGTGGACAAAGCAGGCCCTGCAGCCACACGTCCGGAAGATGCTATCCATGGGGCTCCTGGCCATTGACCTCCTGGAAACCCAGTTTTTTACATTTACTTCTTATTGAGGTGTAAGGTTTGTGCACCAAATTGAACAGCTGTCAAGGGTGCAGCTTAGTGAATCTTTATGAATGAATATGCCCATGTAACCACCACCCACATCAAGCATTGAGTACACCAGCACCCCAGGAGGCTCCCGTAAGCCCCTCCTGTCAATCCTGCCCTCCAGAGGTGACCATCATTCTGACCTGTATCACCACAGACTGGCCCACCTACAAATGCACTTGCGAGGGCACTCTCTGTGTCTGGCCCAGTGTGTTTGATATGAGGTCCATGTGGCTCGCCCCGGCTGTTCCTGCAACACCAGCTCTTCCTTTCCGTGGCTGAGTGGCTTCCCATTGGCTGAGCCACGATTTCTTTATCTAGTCTCCTCTGATGGACATTGGGGTTGTTTCTGGTCGTAGTTAATATGACTAGAGCAGCCATACTCACACGTATCTTTTGTGCACGTCAACATGGTACCCCATGCTGGAGAGCAGACTCCGAGGGGTTGCCTTCCAGAGCTCCAGGGAAGAAAGGGGAGGTTAAAGGCTATTGAGCTGCTCCCTGGGGTCATGAGTTTTCTGGGTCCACCCGGCCAGGCACAGGAGAGGAGGACAGAGACAGAGGAGCCCCCAAGAGGAACTTCTCCAACCTCATCACTGAGCCTCGAGCCAGCCTGTGTGTGCGTGTGTGTGTGTGTGTGTGTGTGTGTTTATATTCATTTCCTGAGGCTGCCATAACAAATTACCACAGACTCAGTGGCTTATAACAACAGAAATGTGTTCTCTCACGGTTCTGGAGGACGAAAGCTGGAAATCCAGGTGTCAGCAAGCATGGCTCCTATGGAGGCTCGCCTCACTCCCTCATCCTTGGGGTTCCTTGGCTTGTAGACACATCACTGCAATCTCCACCCCCACCCTCACAAGGCCTTCTCTGTATGTCTCCACATCTCTGTGTCTCCAAATCTTTCTCTCCCCCAGGGACACCAGTTACGGGACTTAGGACCCATTCTAATCCAGTAAGATCCCATTTGAACTTGATTTCATCGACAAAGACCCTATTTCCAACTGAGGTCACATTTCCAGGTACTGAGGACTTCAACATATCTTTTATTATTATTATTATTTTTACTAGAGGCCCGGTGCACGAAATGGGGGGGGGGGTCCTCTCAGCCCAGCCTGCACCCTCTCCAATCTGGGACCCCTCAGGGGATGTCCAACTGTCAGATCCTGGGGATCAGGCCTAAGCCAGCAGTCGGACATCCCTCTCACAATCTTGGACTGCTGGCTGCTAATCACTCACCCGCCTGCCTGCCTGGTCGCCCCTCACAGCTTGCTGCTCAGTCGTTTGGTCGTCCCTCACTAACCCCCCTGCAGGCCTGGTGGTAGGCAGCCATCTTTGTGAGGGCGTGAGGGTTAATTTGCATATTACCTCTTTATTATATAGGATTGTTGAAGACTTCAACATATCTGTAAGGGAACACAATGCAACCAACAACAGTGATTATGACTTTGTATGTTTGTTTGTGGGTGCACATGAGTGTCTATGTGGGTGTGTATAGGTGTGAAGGAGGACTGAGTGAGTGTGTGTGTGTGTGATTGTGAGGATGTGCTATGTGGCTGTGGGCACATATATATGAGGAAGCGTGCATGTGCCCTTCTGTCTGTGGCTCACACACCCTATGGGACAGGCTGAGGAGGGTGACGAGGCAGCATGGTCTCAGCAGGCCTGACTCCCTTCCGTGGTTAAAGAGGGCTTGGGGCCAGCGGGCGGCCTTGCCTCATGAATCTGGAAGTGAGCTGTGAGAAGCAAGAATAAGGCTGTTTGTTGAGTTGGGCACTGACTGGGAGGCCAAGGCAGTGGCTCTCTGGTGGCAGCGCCTGTTCCCAGGTCCTCTTCCAGGAACATTCCTGGAAGGCCCTTCCACCCAGTCTCCCTTCTTCTGCACCCCATTTGCCTGGACTGGGAGATGCTGGCTGATTCATCCCCTCAGGGACTGGAAGCCAGCACTAAACTACCTGTTGTGTCTGCCAGGTGGGGGTGGGAAGGTAGCCAGCCCCTCCCAGGCCCCACTCCCAGGCCAATCCAGAGTAGCACCCGATCACTGTCCACGCCTGGGCTGGGGCTGGACCCCAGGAAATGGAGAAAGACAGAGGGGAGCACCTGGCCAGGTAAGGACCAGGATGATGAGGGCTGCCTGCCTCCCCAGGGCAGCTCTTTTAGGCAAACCCACACCCAGCAACAGAACACTGGGAGGGTCTCCTCACTAGTAATGTCAGCTCAAGGTCTGCTCTGAGCCGCTTATCTCATTTAAACTTCACAGCCACGTTTAAAAGCTGTTCTCACCATCCCCTTTGACAGATGACATCACTGAGGCCCTAAGGAGTTAAATGATCTGCCTAGGATTACACATAGTTATTCATAGGTGTTGGGACATTTTTATTTTCTCTGAAAATCTGCAGCCTCCCCATTCTCCAGACCCAGACCACGGCTGCTCCCACTGCAGCCCACCTGCCACCGCACACCGTCGCAGTGCAGTCTTCCCCAGGATGACCTCCTGGCCGTGGGGGTGGGGGGTGCAGGGGACCGGTTAGGGGTGGTCTCTCCTCTCATCCCACCCCCTGGCTCCTCTGTGGAGTACTAGTTTTGTTTCCGGTGTGGAAGCAAGCTTATTGTCTCTCTGAGTGTGTCGGTGGGTTTGTGCGCACATTGGGGTGGCGGGGGCGGGGGGGGCGGGGCATGGGGCTGGACCTGTGAGTGGGTTCGCCTACCTGAGACACGTGGGTAGGCTCAGGTGAGGGAGCCCCTGAGGGTGTTGGTGAAGAGCCTGCCCCCTGCTTGTTTGGGTGTCTGTAAAGTGGCTTTCCCGTTTCCCCAGCCTCACCAGATAACTGCCTCCGCCCTCATTTCACAGATTCCTGGGCCCCACGTGAGAACCTGCTGAAAACCGCCTGTGACTGGGGCAGACACCTGAGTCTCAAGCCCCGCCCGCGGGTGCTGCCCGTGCCCTTGAGCTGGCATGGCATGGCCCCACCCCACAGCGGGAGTGTCCTTACTCAATGGGATGGGGTGACAGGGAGGGGAGGGAGGCTTTTCCCGCCCTCAGGGAGCACCCAGCTCCCTAGATGGGAGGTTCATTAACCCAGAACTCAGCAGTTTGTGGTGGGGGGAGTGCCAAGACTTGGACTGACTACAAAGGGTGGAGGGCACCCCCCAGCACTCCCGCTGCGCTGTGGCTGGCGAGGGGGAGGGGCGGTGACGTTCAGTGGCCTCATGCCGCAGAGAGGAAGTTGCTAATTGCTGATCTGATGACTGGGCCGCCTGAGGAGTGGGGTGATGATGCCACTGGCTCAGGAACAGGCACCCCGGCCCAAGGAGGGGGTCCTGCAGAGACGGGTGGGCCCGGCCTGCGCTCTGCAGAGCTGTGGCCAAAGGAGCAAGGGGTGGGGGGTGCTGCAGCTGCAACCGTGGGAAAGGGCTTCTCTGGGAATTCCCTCAGCTGAAGGGAACCGAGTTCAGAGGCCCCGAGGGAGTTTGGGAAGGGGCTCCAGAAGGCAGAGGGGGAGAGGGTGGCAGAGGGGTCTTTGCTCCCCCTCCACCTACACTCCCCTCACTTTCCCATCTTCCCCACCCCTGCCTTTGTCCCATCTTTCGCCCCTGTGGCCCACGGTGGTGAAGAAGGGGGGAATAGATGGAGGGCTTTTAACACCAGAAGACGCACAGACAGCAGCCTACGAGGCCACACCTGCTGCAGGCCAGCCATCCAGAGCTGGGATGCCCACAGCAGCCCTGGAGGAGGGCAGGGGAAGAAAGGCAGAGAGAACAGCCCCAGCGAAGCCTGGGCAGTGGGGATTAGGGAAGCTGGTGGAGGTCGGGGGCTTGGCTGCCATAGTTATGGGGAGAGAGGATGTGAGCAGGGTCAGTCGGTACCAAGAGCCACACTGTCCCTGCCTGGCAGACACTGAGAGTAACCAGACTTGGCGCTCCTCCTACGTGCTGGCCACAGCTCTGGCCCGGCATGCCTGGCCTCCACTGCCAGTTCACGGGCCAGGGCAGGTCAGGAGCCACGCGGGATGGGGATCCCATCCCCTAAGTCCCCAGGTGTATCAACCCCAAACAACCTGCAGCCCTGAGTCCTGAGAAACAGGAACACCACCCATCCATCTGTAGGGCAATCTTCTGGGCCCCTAGCGCCCCCTGTAGGCAGGGAGCTACACCAAGGGGGCGGGGCCTCCACTGCCTGGGGGAGGAAAGAAGACAGACTTGCTCTCCCCGAAGCACCCTGATTCTGCCCCCAGGGAACCCCAGGGAGGTCAGACCCAGACACTGACCTCCAAGCTCTAATCTGAAACCCAGCCTCCCCCTCCGCAGGAAGCTCCTACTCTGATGAGATATGTCCCACCATCAAAACTCCATTCGGAACCGTGAAGCACAGCCTCCGGCTTCACCGAACTTAGTCTGAGGGCGGAAATACAGCCCAGCTGAGTTTTCCAGAAGCCCTCAGTGTGTTGCAGACACGAATTAGACATTGCGGTGATTCTAGGGCTGTTAGGGGGAAAAAAACACAAGACGTCCAGTTAAATTTGCATTTCAGATAAATAACTAATAAGATTTTCAGTATAAGTATATCCCATGCAACATATGGGACATACTTACACTGAACTTTTATTCATTGTTTATTTGAAATGCAAATTTAACTGGACACCCTGCATTTTTATTTGACAAACCTGACAACCCTCGAGGTCTCCAATCTGAGGCAGGAGAGAGGACCCCCCCTCCGCTTACACACACACACACACACACACACACACACACACACACACACACACACACCAGACACGGAAACGCAGGTAAACATCTCAGCATGTTCATGCTGGTGCTCAGGAGAGCAGTGGTGGGCGGCAGGGGAGTCCTGGGGCGCCAGCTCGCTGCAGTTTAAAATTCCTTCCAGGCCAGATCCCTGAATCCCTCCGCGCACAATGGCCGCCTTCTGCCCCGCCGCCCGCCCCACGCCCTCCCCCCGCGGGGCCGTGGCAGTGCCACCACGGGCCTCTTTAAGCCCCTTTGAAGCCGCCAGAGCCTCGCGCCGCGGGAGGCCCCGCCGCTATGCCAGCTATGCCAGCTATGTCCCCGCCGCCGCCGGCCACCACCGCTCCCCCGTTAATGTTGGCTAATCTGGCTAATAAATAAACCCCCACCCCACCCCCAGCCTCGGCCCCTGCAGGCTCCTCCCTGCTCCTCCAGCACTGATTTCAGGGCTCGGTGAGGACAGGCGTCCCCTCCCTCCTGATGTCCCTGCCTCCTTTCCCGAAGGCTGGCCTAGCTCGGTTGCGGGTCTCTGCCGGGGTCGGGGAGGGGCGCGCTGCCCCGCGCGCTATGTCTGCACCGCTCAGTCCACCTGCGCGCCAGGGAGTAGGCCACGCGGTTGGGGGCCGGGGACCAGACTCCAGGCCCGGGGAGACCCGCTGGGCGCCGGAGCGCCCCCTGGAGGCGGGAGCAGGCACGGGCCACGCCCCTTCTGGCCACGCCCCCTCCGCCCGTGGAAGTGGGGGTTTGGCGGGGAGTCCCGGGACAGGTGGCTCCACGCCACGGGAAGGCGCTGGCGCCTCCTCGACGGGAATCCCTCCCTCGCAGCCTCTGCCGCCCCCTCCGTCCCCACCCGGCCTGCCCAGAGTCTGACTCCCAGCCGAGCCGCATGGCTTCACCTCCTGCCACACACCCCGAGCACAGCGCGGGGAGAAATGACAGGGTCGCAGGGGCACGGCTAATGCGCTCTAATTACCCACCGCCACTCTCATCCCGGGCCAGCGCGCGGCAATTAGGCCGCCCCTCCCTGGTCCCGGAACTGTCCCGGGCCCAGGAGCCCTCGCAGCGGTTTCACCAGCCGCCGCCTCCTGCCGGCCTCCGGGACTGCCCCCTGGTCCCCACTAGGGCGGGTGATTGGGGAGATGCGCGACTCAGGGAGACAGACCCAGGCCCTAAAGGTGTGGCAGCCGCCCTCTCCCCTCCTATAAGCCTACCGTTGTGGGGAATTCCGCTGGAAGGATCTGGGAGAGTGGGAAGGGGGCACGGACCCATTTCGTTGACATGAACACTGAAGCCTATTGGAAAGTTAACTGTCAGGGGGATGGCTGGGGAGGGCACCAGGGCAACAGTGCCTCCATTTTGCACAGGAGGCACAGAAAAGCACGGCCTCGAGGGAAGGCCACCCAGTCAGAACTTCCGGGTCAGCTCACTTCGAGGTGGTTTTATGACTGTCCCTAAGGCTCCTTCCCCTGGCAGGGGAAAGTGATATCCCCCCTCAGAGGCCTGAAGCCCTGGGCAGCCGACCAGCGATGGCCTGATGCTCACAGGGACCTCCTAGAGGCCCTGAAGACAGTGGCGGGGGCTCAGGGGGAGCAACTTCGCCGTCAGCTTCTTTATCCAAACCAGGCTCAGCCCTCTCCTTTCTCAGAAACTCTTTCCTCATGTCCAGGGGGTTGCACACTCGTGGCCTTGGCCACGTTTAATCTTCAGTGAGGTTTGGCCTGCAGTGAGTGTGCGGTTTCCTATTGAATGTGAGAGAACTACAGACAGTGCAGGCTTTCCGGCTGCCTCCTTGTTGGAAAGGTCAGAGAGGCCAGGCTAGTCCCCAAAGGCGTTGGGATTTAAAACCCCTGATTTAGGACGGCCCGCTCGGCCTGTGCTCGTGCCCCTTTCCTCGTGGCTGGGGCCTCGGACTGCACCACTGCCACCCTTTGGCACGGTTGCATGTTCTCAGTAAACGATGCCGCGGTGAGTATTCCCGGGAGCCTCTCTTCAGGGGCAGTGGCGGCTGCACGTGCTTCTGGATGCCCCCTGGTACCCTCTTTGTCATCTTGAGTTTCCGTCTGTCTCTGGGGTATGCACCATGTCTTCTCCAGCAAGGAGACAGCTTGTCTTCTGTCCTCAGACCAGAGGTTCCTTGAGGGCAAGATACTGGAATTCTCCCTTCAGGCTGAGATCTCACCGAGAGCTGGGGAAGTGGGGGGTGGGGGAGTAGCCTCCATCCCAGAGAGCTTTGGGGGCAGGACTGTGTCTCCCCCTCAGGCTGGGGCTCCCGGAGGCACAGGATTCTCCCCACCCCACTTCTCTGGCTCCTCTTGGTGGCCAGGCATTCCTCCCAGGACACTGTTTGTCACGCTTTGATGAATGAATGCTCCTAAGAATAACTCATCCTGCAGTCCCTAAAGGACAGGGCTATGGGGAGGAGGGGTGGTGACTATGGAGGGGTTGGGAGGAGATGGGCACATCCATTCATTCAGTAGCATTTTCCCAGATGCCCCACTGGACACTCTGGGAAACACCGTGAGTGCCACAGAGCCCCCTCCTGTGTCACTTTTGTCTGGGGTGGGATGTCCACAGGACCCCTGAGACAGAAGTACCAACCCCCTTCTTCACAGCCTTTCTACCCCAGAAGTCACCACCTCAGAGTCCCCCAGCCCTGTCCATGCCTGGACACCAGCTCCCTCTGCTCCCGGTGGGACAGGGGCTGCAGGGGAGGGGGTGGGGCGTGCCTGTGGAGCCCTGCTTCCAGTGAGAACTGCCAGGGTGGCCGGGGAGGAATGTAAAAGCTGTCAAACTGGCTGCAGGGCATTTGCTGCTGTAGTTGGGGCAGGGGTATGAGTGCCCCAGAGGATGAATCCCTGTCCCCCCACTCTCCCTCTCTCATCCTGCCCTTCCCACTCCAAGACCTCTAGCCTCCAGTTAAGAGCTGAGCGACCTTCCCAATGCAGCATTCTCTCCGGCACTTCAGGGGGGAACAGGGCGGGAGGCTGTGACCTCAACCTGCTGCTCTGATGGGGCCATCCTGGCACTCCGCCCCCACCTGCCACCTCCTGAGAGGGACATTTCAGCCGCGGCTTGGCAAAAACATCCGCCTGTGCGCCAGGCGGCCTGGGCTGGTACCAGCTCTGCCGCTGACCTCGCTGTGACTTTGAGAAGTCGTTTGCTCCCCTGAGCCTCAGTTTCCCCATATGCACTAGTAACATGAGCTTTGTCTAGTTTTCATGGTTTTCAAACCTTTTAAAAAACAAATGGCTCCTTTGTTTACATAGTAACTTATGTGGCGTCTCCACTGGTAACAGAAAAACTTTGGGTTCTATGCTCCAAATATGAGGGGCGGCCCAGAGCCCCCGTATTTAGTTCACTGGACACGCTCACACATGTATGCTCACACACGTGTGCGCACACACATGTGCACACAGAGCAGCTCCAGGACACACTGCAGTGTACTTCACAAACCTCAGAACCCTGAAATCCTTCCCTGTGCAGACATTCTGGGGCCCTGCCAGCGCTGGGAGCTCTGGAACTGGGGCTGCTGACAGCTCTGAGAATGGAGCATGATTGTGGGCCACCCAGGTCTAGGGCGCAGGGCAGGGCTGAGGGGTAACGGGGGGGGGGGGGGGGGAGGGGCTTGAACTGGTAGAGGGAGTCCTGTCAGCACTGGGTAACCCTGCTGAGACTGGGCAGGGGTCACCAGGCAAAAAGGTGCTGCCCCAGCAGAGCCCATTGTTCCCAATTCCCTCGGGGAACACGGGTGGGAGTGCAGGAGTCTCCCACGTCGTCACCTCCCTGAGATATACAGTGAGTGGGGGGGTGGGGGGGGGGAGGGCTACCTCACCATCCTCTGCCCAAACACACACACACACTGGAATTTGTGCCCTAGAGACGTCACAGCCATGGCCCTGGGAACTCCTGGGTGGCAGCTATGTGCCAGGCCCACTCTGGACATGGGCCCCAGAGATGGAGTCAGCCTCGGTCCCTGCCCTCATGGCGTTGGCTTTCTGGAGGGAAAGACAGATGAGCAAGGAAGAAAGAATAAAGCTCAGTCCGTGATCAGACAACTCTGAGAGTGGAGGGTGTTGGGGTGGGTGGGCTATCTTAGATGGGATTGTCAAAAAATGTCTTTGTGAGGAGGTAGCATTTGGGCGGAGACCTGGGCTACAAGAAGCCAGTCCTGCTTGGGGGCCAAAGGACTCCAAAAATGTACAGTATTTTTAAACAGAGAGGAGCGTGTATTCATCCACACGCAAGGGCAGGGAAGCGAGAATGTTTCTGGAGCATCTGTTGTATGTCCAGCACAGCGATAGGAAATGCTCTTGCATCCTCCCCCAAGGCCCTCTCAGCATCCGGTTGTCACAGAGTATTATTTTCATTCCACAGATAAGAAGTGTGGCGCCCACAGAGGTTATTGTTTCATTCACTTAATAAGACGTATTGAATTTTAGCCTCTGAAACACCAATAAATCCCCTGAGGGCCCTGCCCTCTTGGATCCTACCGTCTGTGAGAGCGCAGGGGAGGGTCAGGGAGGGCCTCATCTGAAAGGATGAGGAGGGGTGACGGAAAGGGAGGGGGGGCGCCCGGTGGGGTGGTGGCACCAGCAGCCGGGAGACCTGTGGGCAGAAGTCAAGGGCTGAGGAGGTGTCCTGCCTGGCTGCCGTCCGCTCCCCGCCGGGGCTGGGATGGTGTGTGAGGACCCTCCAGGCAGGTAGGCGGGCAGGAGGGCAGATGGGGCCACCTAGTGTGGCTGGTAGGCAAGGCAGGTCAGCTGGGGCCTCCTACAGGGTCTGGTGACTTTGCCACTCCTGAGGGAAGAGGTTACTCAGGGCAAAATGTGGGCACCAGCCAACAGCAAGGCCTGGTGGGACCATCCACATAGCACACATGCTCCACACACACAGACATGTGCAGACCACACATGTACAAACACACATGACACATGCAGCTGGCCCCACGTCGCTATCTGTGCTGACAGGGGCTGGGAGAGGCACAGGACAGGGGTCGGAGACCACAGAGCAGCATGCGCCCAGTGTAGCTCAGGCCTCAGGCACTTCTTTCTAGAGCCCAAGGGCAGGCGCCCCTCTATAGCCGCCTCCCAGGCTCTCCAGCCCCTTGCCCCCTCCCCTCTCCTCCTGCCCCCTCTCCCCCCCCCCCATATGCCATGAGGCCTGGCCTGCTGGCCCCTTGTCCTTGTCCAGGATAAGCAGGCAGGACACGTTGGGGTGGCTGGGCTCCTTGCACAGGGAGTGTAGCCTTGGGCGTTGCAGCCAACAGCAGAATCCAGACTCGGAACGGACCCTGCAGGGCTGGCGTGAACAGGCCACACGAGGGAGATGACCCTCATCGGTTCAGACACAGGAGGGGAGGTCACGTGTAAGCTCGGTTGCACGTTCCTGGAAAGGGACTTGTCCCTCATAGAGCAACAAACGTGCACATTTGGGCAGAGAGAGGGTAGCCCCCAGGCTTGGAGCTGGCAGACCTTCCAGGAGCACTGGGTCCAGACCTGGGGGGTCTGTCTCCCCCTGAAGGGGACAAGGACAGAGAGACTGATAGGATGGGGAGGGGTCCAGAAACCCCCTTAGATGAGGAACTGCCACAAGGATGCTTAGGCACCTGGGAGTCCCACACGCTAGCCGAGGCCTCTGTGTGTCCCCCACGGCTGAGTTTCCTGCTCCTCCTCAACTAGCTATGTCTTCATGTCAGCGAACGCGCCGCTTCCTCGGGGAAGCCTTTCCCGGCCTCTCTTGGGGTGGGTCTCACTTGGATTTGCTCTGCCTGCCACCTTGCCCTGGCCTCACGAGGACACTTACCTACCAGACAGCTCACGTTTCCTCCGCATCGTTCCGTCTGCAGTGTCTCTCTCACTGCACTGTAAGCACTGTGAGATCCAGGGGTACGTACTGCGGCTTGCTATTGTTTTCCCAGGGCCTCGCACACAATAGAAGCTCAATAAATGTCTACAGAGGAGGAGAGAAAGAGCGAGGAGGAAGGGAGGGGTGTTGAGTGTGCCTTGAACGCTCTGAGGGCTGCCATAGAAAGGAGGATTAGCCTTAGCTGGTTTGGCTCAGTGGATAGAGCGTCAGCCTGTGGACTGAAGGATCCCGGGTTGCATTCTGGTCAAGGGCACATGCCCGGGTTGTGAGCTCAATCCCAAGTGGGGAGCGTGCAGGAGGCAGCCGATCAATGATTCTCTCTCATCACTGATGTTTCTATCTCTCTCTCCCTTCCTCTCTGAAATCAATTTTAAAAAATGAAATAAAGTAAAGGAAGATTAAACTGGTTCTTCAGCGACAGAACCATCAGAAGGGAGAGGGAAAGAGAGAAAACATCAATGAAAGAGAAACATCGATCAGCTGCCTCCTGCACAACCCCCACCTGGGATCGAGTCTGCAACCCGGGCATGTGCCCTGACCTGGAATCGAACCAGCAACCCCTCGGTACGTGGATTGATGCTCAACACCTGAGCCACGGTTAGGCCACGGTTAGGTTTTCAAAGTCGGATGGTCACAGCTGCTCAGAAGACTGAGCTTCTCAGGGTGAGTTTAAGCAGAACCAAGAGGAACACTTCTTAGAAGTGCTGTTATTTGAATGAATGAAGGAACCAATGAATAATAAATGAAAGGAGAAGGGAGGTGGAGAGGGAAGAAGGAAGGAAGGAAGGAATGAAAGAAAGAGGGGAAGGAGAGAGCGACAGGAAAGCATCCATCCATTGCTAATCCATCCAGCGACAGCAGAGACGAGAAGAGAGGTGTCTTGGGAGCAACTCAGTCCTGACTCCCCTCCCAGCTTCCCAAAGGGCTCACTTTCCGGAACCGCCTTTGGGCTACTTTCCCAGGGGGTAACCCCCTCAGCATAAGTCTGTCCTGAGGTCAATGCCTCTCTGAGCATGTTCCCTTCAGGGTTGAGGCTGGGAAGGAGGAGCTTGGCCATGGCTTGGTCTGCAGAGGCTGGGGATGGGCAGGGAGCAAGTGCCCTGGCTCGGGACCCCCCAGTCTTCCCGTCCTCATGAGCTTCCTGAAAGCGGGGATTGTGTCTTAACCTGCCTCTATCCCCCCCACCCCCCCACCCCCCGCTGCCCCTGGCATCCAGGAGGTGCCCAGCGTGTGAGGTGAGCCCTCAGGGGCCAGGAGTGGCAGAGGGGAGGGAGAAAGGGATGTTCTGCTCAGGAAAACGGAAATGGAACGCCTTCCTGGGAACTAGACGGGAGCTGGGAAGAGCGCGCAGCCCCCTGGGGCCCTAAGGCTGGGACCAGGTTGGACTTGTCTTCTGTCCACACTCGGGGCCTGCCTGTCTCCAGCAGCCCCGCTGTGGCCGATGACGCGTCCATGACTCACAGCCAGCTGCGGGCACGGATGGAGAAAGTGGCCCCCAGCCGAGCGCAAGCACTCATAATTAGCCCCAACGCCCCCTCACCGCCACGGAGAGCCTCCCGGCTTCCACGCACGCACGTCCCAGGCTGCCCTTTTCCAACCACAGCGCCCCTCTCGCTGCTTATTTTAGCCTGATGAAGTCTCTGGAAATGTCAACGCTGGAACGGAGCTTGGGATCATGCGGTTCAACCCTCTCATTCAACCAGGGAGAAAACGGGGATTCAGAGAGCAAGCGATGTGCTCCAGGTCACATAGCTAATGGGGGTGTGGCCAGAAGTTGACTGCAGACTTTGGGGGCCCAAATGCAGCGGTCCTTAACTCTGGGGGGAGGAGGGTGACAATCTGCTTCAGGCAGCCCCTCGCCAGACTTCTGGAGCCAGCGTGCCTAGATTTGAATCCTGATTTGCCAGTTATCAGCTATGAGACCACTGGCAAGTTACTCCACCTCTCCGTGCCTCTATTTCCCCATCTGTAAAATGGGACTAACAATGGTTGGTATGAGGACTGAGTGAGTTAATAGGTCTGCATTGCTGAGAGCAGTGCTGGGCACATAACAGCACTCAGAACGTGTTAGGTGCTTGGTGGCGCCCCCAACTTGGTCCTTGCTGTGCAAAGTTCAAAAATTTGATTTTATCGGTTCACCCAAGGGTGAGCAGATTCCAAGAGGCTGGCTCTGGCTGGCCTCCCGGTCTCAGGCGGTTCAGTCTGCCTGATGGACAGGAGTCCAGATGGCAGGTGATGTTTCCGGGGAGGAGTGGGCCACCCATAGCAGGACTCAATGGCTGGGGGGCACTGGGGCTGGCAGGGCAAGGCCTGGGGCTTGAGATGCATCCCAGGCTATCAACAGAGCCAGAATAATACATTTACAAAGTCAGTTTTCTTACTCAGGCCATCATAGGTGGTTGGGTGGAGTGAATGGGGAACAGCTGTGACCTGGGGAGCAGGAGAGGGCTGGACGCTGCCCGCCAGGCATGGGGGCAGTGGTTACAGGCAGCAGAATGGTTATGACAGCCTTACTCTTGGGGGAGGTGGCTGACATACCTGGTTGTAGACTGGATGGTGGGGTGGGTGGGGCGGGGCAAAGAAAGGTGGCTGTCATGAGAAAAGATGGCCAGGGCGGCCGAGACAACCGCGAGCAGCCTGTTCTCAGAGGTGGTTAGTGGCCGGGGCCCTGTGTGGCTCAACGTTGAGAGCTCAGGGCGAGTTTTCAGGAGGTTCTGGGAATCAATTGTTTTATTCGTTGATGAACGGAGTCAGCCATGCAACAAGCATCTCGGGGTCTGGAAGGAGACCACCCCGTCCTGTACGTGTTCTGGAACCATAGTCCATCTGGTATGAGGTGTCAGAGCTTCAGTGACTGATAAAGGAGGAACTTGGAAGGAGAAGAATTTGTCAATATTTATCCAGCTGGGTCGAGGGGAGGCTGCTCTGCATTGAGATGAGTCGATTGACCTCCAGCAAGTGATGCAGGCTGGGTAGAGGTCAAGGGAGGAGGAGGGCCAGATAGGACGGTGCCAGGTACTGTCACAGGACCTCGTGCACACAGCCACCCCGTGAGGTAGAGGCTCCGACTTCCCCCAGAACAGAGGCCTCCTCTTGAATTCAGAAGGGCAGCTTGAACCCCTGAGAATCTCCAAGTGCCCTTGCTGTGGTGTCTGGAGTCTTTGGATCTCAGGTGGTGGCTGCCAGAGTGGGGGGCAGCCCTATGCCCACTGTGTCCCGGCAAGGGATTCTGTGTCCCCTTGAAAGCTGGGACACTGGACACTGATTCTGTCCTCAGGTGGCAGGACACAGACTGGGCATTGCCTCCAGTTTGGGCCCAGCTTTTTCCCATCATTGACCCACTGGCCAGGCCTATACTGGTACATGGTTCTGGGCCACCGGGGTCCCTACACACCAAGCAGAGGGTTCCAAGAGTCTCTAAGCTGGGAGATCCTAAGGAATCGCCCAGTCTGGTGGAGATGCTCCCAGTGTGTTTGAAAATGTTACCTCTCTCATTGATTAGAGGTGCTCTGGCATTGGGTGCTGGGGCTGGAGATGCTAAAGGTCCCACAATGCACAAGGCAGTCCACACAATGAAGAATTGCATCCCTTCCTTCCATGGAGAAACACTGATTCTAGTCAACAGTATTTACTGTGCAATCGTAGTAACTGAGATCCAGGGAGGATAAAGAACTGGCCCCAAATTACACAGCAAATTTGTTTTCTAGGCAATCCAATGAGTGGGACCCAGGAGTTCTCGCTCCTGAGGATTTCAACGTCATCTGTTCTCAAAATCCACTAACAGATGAGATTTTATGCTGCGGGCAACGGTGGCCACCAGCGCTATCAGAGTAGAAGGTGTGCAGTGATGACCTCTGTGCTTAATAGGAGGGTTACTATGGCTGCCTGTGGAGAAGCAATGGGAGGAAATTATGGGGCAGGAACCTGCTATCAGAACAGTCCAGGTGAAAAACACAGATGAGGTCAAGGATAGTGACAATGTCAAGGGGATGGGGTGAGGGAAAGGAGACCATCGCACAGCCAAGCCACATTGTGGGGATCGGTGAGGTTCTCAACCAAGGATATTATCTTGTTTGAATTCCTCCTGGAAGTAGACCTGAGAAAAGGGTTTGAATCCGGTTTATTTGGAATATTAAGGAATAATATTAGGGGCATGGTGAAATCATATGGGAAAGAGAAGGTAGCCAAAAACATCCTATCTAATAAAAGGGAAACATGGTAATTAGCGTACAACCGCTACCCTTCCCATTGGCTAATCAGGGCGATATGCAAATTAACTGCCAGCCGAGATGGCGGCCGGCAGCCAGGCAGCTGGAAGCAAACATGAGGCTTGCTTGCTTCAGTGACAGAGGACTCCAACGTTCCCTGCCTGCCGCTGCAGGCCTCTGAGCTGCAACTCTAAGCAACTATGTTACAAATATAGAAGCTAAACAAAACCCCAGAAACCTGCTTTAGTCGCTGGGCTTCAGCCAGCAGGATCGCAACATTGTTTCAAATACAGAAGTTAAACAAAGTCCAGAAACCTGCTTTCAGCAGCGGAGGCCTAAGAGCTGGAACCTCAGAGCTAAAGCTGGCCCAGAATTAAAAAAAAAAAAGAAAAAAAGGAGCGGTTGGGAGCTTCAGTCACCCGCCAGCCTGAAAACAGCCCTCAGCCCATCACCCAGACTGGCCAGGCACCCCAGTGGGGACCCCCACCCTGATCCAGGACACCCTTCAGGGCAAACCAGCCAGCCCCCACACATGCACCAGGCCTCTACCCTATATAGTAAAAGGGTAATATGCCTCCCAGCACCGGGATCAGCGTGACAGGGGGCAGCGCCCAAACCCCCTGATCACCCTGCGGCTCTGTGTGTGACAGGGGCAGGGCCCCGACCCCCTGATCGGCCCTGCTCTGTGTGTGACAGGGTGCGGCGCCCCAACCCCCTGATCGGCCCTGCTCTGTGTGTGACAGGGTGCGGCGCCCCAACCCCCCTCTCCCCTGCCCCCATGGGCCCTGCTCTGTGTGTGACAGGGTAGAGCCATAACCTCCCCATCGGTCCTGCCCTGAGTGTGACAGGGTGCAGCGCCCCAACCCCCTGATCCGCCCTGCTCTGTGTGTGACAGAGGGTGGTGCCCCAACTCCCCTATCGGCCCTACTCTGTGAGTGACAGGGGGGAGCTCCCCAACCCCCTCATGGGCCCTGCTCTGTGAGTGACAGGGGGCAGCGCCCCAACCCCCTGATTGGCCCTGCTCTGTGCATGACAGGGGGTGGCGCCGAAACCTCCCCATCACCCTGCCTTGAGTGTGAGAGGGGGCGGTGCAACAACCCCCCAATCAGCCCTACCCGGAGCGTGACTGAGGGTGGCATCACAACCTCCCTCTTCCGCCCTGCTCTGTGCATGACAGGGGCGGCACCCCAACTCCCCAATCGGCCCTGCTCTGAGCCCGACCAGGGGCTGCACCTAGGGATTGGGCCTGCCCTCTGCCACCCGGGAGCAGGCCTAAGCCAGCAGGTCATTATCTCCCGAGGGGTCCCAGACTGCGAGAGGGCACAGGCTGGGCTGAGGGACCCCTCCCTCCCCCCCATCCCGCGAGGGCACAAATTTTTATGCATCGGGCCTCTAGTCTATACTAATAAAAGGGTAATATGCTAATTAGACCAGATGTCCTTCTGGACAAAGCCACAGTGGCTGCAAGGGCCAAAGGCAGGCAGCCATGGCGGCAGCTGCGAGGGCCAAGGGCAGGCCACTGTGGAGGCCGGCAGTGGCAGCAGTAGCGGAGTGATGGGGACAGCGCCTTCCCCTGATCACCCGGTTGCCTCCCTCAGAGGGAGGCCAGAGGCAGCAGCAGTGGCTGGGGTGATGGGCCAGAGGCAGCTGCAGTGGCAGGGTGATGGGGGTTGCGCCTTCCCCTGATTGGCCCAGTCTCCACCCACAGAGGGAGGCCAGACTGCAGCTTAGGTCTGCTCCCCTTGGGGAGCCATCAGTAGGATCCCCTGAGGGCTCCCAGACTGTGAGAGGGGGCAGGCTGGGCAGAGGGTACCGGCCAGAGGGAGGGAAGCCTGGGTCCCAGTTACCTGGGGCCATCTGGAGAAGGGAAGCCTGGGTCCTGGGTGTGGGGGCTGAGGCAGAATCAGTTAGGGGCAATCGGGCAGGCAAATGAGCAGTTAGGGGCGATCAGGTAGGCAGGCAGGTGAGTGGTTAGGAGCCAGCAGTCCCAGATTGCAAGAGGGATGTCCGACTGCTGTGGGATCGGGCCTAAACTGGCAGTCAGACATCCCCCGAGGGGTCCCAATTTGGAGAGGGTGCAGGCCGGGCTGAGGACCCACCCCACCCCTGCACAAATTTTGGGCACTGGGCCTCTAGTGTATTATATGAAGCCAGTTACCCCTGTAGGCAACTGGAGATCAATCTTGCTGGAGATCTCCAGGAGAAACTAGAGAAAACATATGTCTGAGTGAATCCTTGAAAAGCAATAGAGTTGGGGTATTTATGCATTGACTCCTGGGAATATTAACTCTCTGCCCCACACGTAGGAGCAGGCTCTGCAGCCAGAAAAAGCCTCAGGAGCTTGCAGTTGGAAGCTACCAAATTGCCATGTAGAAAAACAGTGAGTACCTATGAAATGGGACCAGGCATCAATAGTGTTTGCAACACACATTCTTTACATAAAAGTGGAGTGAGTTAGCCACGTTGGCTTCTTGCCTAAAAATAACTCCATACGTGAGCCAGATAAGATGTTTCTGAGAGAGAGCAAAATGCCTAACTTCTGTGACCCCAGGAAGGCAGAGAAGGAATCTAAAGTACAATAATATGGTTTTGTCAATTTTGATGCCAAGTTATCAGGTACATACAAATGTAGAATTATTGTATCTTCCTAGTGAAGTAAACTTTATATCCTCATGAAGTTTACTGGTACTGCTTTAAAATCTAGTTTAAGTTTAGTACTAGAGGCCCGATGCACGAAATTCATACAAGAGTTAGGCCTTCCTTCCCCCAGCTGCCGGCACCGGCTTCCCTCTGTCACCCAGGACCGGGCTTCCCTCACAGCCCGGCTTCATCAGGAAGGCCATTAGCATATTATGCTTTCATTATTATAGATAGCTACACTAGCTTTTTGCTTTAGTTAGTGTTGTGTGTTATATTTTTTCTCATCCTTTCTCTTTCTTTGTCTCTATATTTCAGGTACATCTATGTAAACAGTGCATAGGTGAATTTGGGTTCTTATCCAAACAAGTCTGAAAAGCTGAAAATAGCCCTGGCCAGTGTGGCTAAGTTGGTTGGGCATCATCCCATGCACCAAAAGGTTGCCGGTTCAATTCCAGGTCAGGACACGTGCCCAGATGTGGGCTCAATCACCAGTAGGGGGTGTGCAAGAGGCAACCAATCAATGTTTCACTTTCACATCAATGTTTCTCTCTCTCTCTCTCCTTCTCTCCCTTTCTCTATAAAAATCAATTTTTAAAAATTTTAAGCTGAAAATCTTTGCCTATGAATGAGAAAATGGAGTCATTTTACAGATAATAAAATTATTTTTATATTTGGGTTTATAGCTATCATCTCACTACAAGTGTTTTTTATATGTTTTGCTTATTGTATGTTTCTATTTTCCTCTTTTCTTTGCCTCCTGTTAGGATTATCTTATTTAGTTATCCTTCTCTATTAATTTGGAAATTACTCCTTTACAATTATTTGGTAGCTACCCAGAGATTACAGCATGAATTCTTAACAAATCCTCTTTCCCCCAAATGTAGTAGGGACCTTCACACCTTAACTTCTCCCAAACACTATAATATTATTATTATTTTTCTATACAGCCAATATCATTTTATTTTATCTATATGTTTACCATTTCGCTGGTCTTCATTCCTTCCTGCATCTCTGACCTTTCTTTTGGGATAAAGCCTTTATGCCTGAAAAGAATCCTATTAATGTGAGTCTGCTGGTGATCAATTTTCTCAGTTTTTATTAATCTTAAAATGTATTTATCTCATCTTCACTCTTGAATCATTTTTCCTGGGTATTGAATAAGCTGGCATTATTTCCTTTCAGTCCCCTGAAGAATTCCATGTGTTCTGACTTTCATTGTTTTCATTAAGAAATCAGTTGTCTATCTAATTGTTGCCCCCTTTGAAGGCAATCTGTGTTTTTCTCTGTTCTTAAGATCTTTTTATCTTTGATTTTCAGCTTTTGGTTTTACTCTAACAGAAATATGTACTCTTCAGTTTTACTCTGATAGGCCTATGTGTAGATTCCTTTTACTTAGCCTGACTTAGATTCTTGGGGCTTACTATTGATGTCTTTCAACAGTTTTTGAAAGTTCTCAGCCATTATCCCTTTATATATTGCTTCTGCCCCATTCTCTTAAACCTTCTACTGTTTCCTCTGGTCTCTTCAACTCTCTTTTATATTTTCCATCCATTTACCCTTCCATGCTTCGTTCTGGATATTTTTTCTCATCTCGCTTCTAATTAACTAATTCTTTGTTCAGCTTTGTGCAATATGCTCTTAAACCTATCCTCTGAATTCTAAGTATCAGAAATTATAATTTTTAGTTCTAGAATTTCCACTTAGAAAAAAATGTAGTTTTAATTCTCTGCTAAATTTTTTAATCATGTCTTTTATCGCCTCTGTCATGCTAATAAACATTGTATTTTAAAACTTTTAAAATCTGCATGCATAACTCCAACATCTAGAGAGGATGTTATCTTACATATTTGTTCACATTGTCTTGTCTCGTCATGTGTCTGATTTTTTGTACTTCTGGGGTTTTGAGGGAGCTTTGTTCTTTGCCAGGTTGTGTGTGTATGTGCCCTGAACATTGTAGTTGCAAAGTCATTTGTAGAAACATCTTCCACCAGGATGATAACCTCTTGCAGAGAGGATTTACAAGAGCCTGACAGCACTGGCAACATAGAGTCACCTTAATCCAGTTTCAGGAATTGAGCTGAGTCAAAGCTGAGCTACAGCCCTTGGGAGAGCCTGCCTACTTCCGGTTCATCAGGTGCAGCTCCTTGGGGTCCCAGCCCAAAGCAAGAGGCTTCACCAAACATTCCTCTTGATAGGCCTTGTCTCTTATCCCCAGGAGACCATCTTCTCTGATCAACCTTCCGGCCTCAGTTGCTTCCTCCTTTCCCAAAGGAAAGCATTTCTGAAGGCAGGCTCCCCTCCCTGCTCCCAGTCCCCTCCACATGTAGCCCAATACTTCCCCCACTACCTTATTTCTCTTATTAGCACTCAGATCTTCAAACAGTTTTTTTGTTTGTTTGGTTTTCATTCTTTTATTGTATAGTTTTCAAGCTGCCTTCGGGACGAAGGTGAATCAGAAACCTAGATGCTGTTTCTGAAAGCAAGCAAATGAAGTGTAGGAAGTTTCCGAGACATTTGCACCAGCGTTAAAAGGGTGTTTTCTTTTTAAAACCAACAGTTTACATAACACAGATTAACATGTTATGAGTTGTCATAACAGAGTTTATTTTTCTAAGTTAAAAGAAAAGATCCAAGATTTATATATTTATTGGCTTTAATACCAACGAGGGTTAATCAGGATAATAAATGTTAAAGGAGCAAAGTGTCTGTGTTTTGAAAATAAAATTAAATTCTGTGTTCATTTCTGAAGAACCATGACCCGGGGAAATTGACAGGACTGGTGAACGGGTGGAAATTTGTACAAAGGGATGAGGAGTCTGGGGGGGTAGGGAGGGGAGAGAGCATGTAGATCCGGGAGCGCGTGAGTGCGGCGCTGACTGGAGGGCCAGTGCCGAACAGGCTGGAGGGAGGCCAGCGGGGGAGGTCAGTCAGTGGTCAGAGTGGGTTCTAGCGGGCGATCTGATAAACCAGAGAAATGGATTTGGGAGCTATTTGAGCAGGCGGGACTCGGGACCTGGGCAGAGACGTGACCCTGGTGGAGAGTGCACAGAGTGAGGAGGAGGCATCAGAGCGCTGATCTTTGGGGGCAGAGGGAGGCAGCATGAGTTGGTGGGGAGGTGGGACATGCAGGACTTGAAGGCCCTCGAAAGAGGCTCTTTTGAAGACTTGGGGATCATAGGGCCAATTTCTCCCGAGAGGTTGAGGCTGGGGTGTGGGGGAGGCCTCTGCTGACTTTGAGAGCATTTCCGCAGAGTTTCGGAACCCGAGTCTACTGAGAAGGGGTTAGGGAGCGAGTGGGAGGCCAGGAAGCAGAGGCAGTGTGTACAAACTTCTTTTTTAGAATGTGTGGGGCTCCGAAGGAAGGAATTGAATGGTGATTAAGGGAAGAGCGGGTGAAACGACTAGAGGAAGTTTGTGGGCAGCAGAGGAGGAGCCAGGGCAGATGGAGGGGCCAAAGAACCCCAAAGATGCAGCAGAACTCAGGGAGTCAGTGCCCACCCAGGGAGCACTGAACTCCCCAAGAGCTCTTATTATTCCCATTTTTCAGATGAGGCAAGTGAGGCTCAGAAAGGCTCACACAAGTGACCGCTGGAGGAGATGGGGCTGGGATGGGACCCAGGTGTATCAGGTGACAATGCCCACCCCTCAGCCTCCACCCATCAGGAGTTCCAGGCTTCCATGACCATGACCACCCATCACTACCACACTGCTGCCGTCATCACGCCCACCATGGCCTCCACCACTATGACCGCCACTGTGACTGTCCACCCCACCACACTAATTACACTCACCAATAAGAGATTTCCTGTGCCAGGCGCATGCAGTTCCTGTCTTTGGGGTCTCCTATTCTGAGAACATGTGAACAGTAAAATAAACTAGCAGAGATAGTCAGCGAAAACCTTTTGATCACACAGCTGGCCGGTCAGGGGCCCTGCTGGTCCTACAGTCAGAAGGCCGGTATTCCTGGCTTCTTCCTGGGGGGAAGGGCATGTCAAAAACATGTCTGTCCATTTGTTTGTCTTTTCACATGGCAAGCCTCTTGGGCCTCCCATTCACCCATTCTCACCCTCCCCCAAATGCTCCATTTATTGTCTCGAGCTGGGAAAATTAAAGGGAAAATCCTTAGGGAAGCAAGTGTGTGCAGAGGGATTAGGGCTGGACTGAGACCCAGTCATTCTTGGTTCTCCTCTGCGGCCCTGGGCTGCCTGCAAGGACATGCTCCCTGCTCACCGGGGCCCCCTTCCCTCTCCCTGCTCACTCCCTCCTTGGTAGAGCCAGGGATGGGAAGCCCAGGGCTGCAGCCTGGTCCTGGCCCCAGCCCAGGTGCCCATGGGCCCTGGACCCTCCCCAGCCCTGCCCGCAGTCCCTCTCCCCCAGGCCCTGGGGCTCAGGCCTGGAGAGCTGGAGCTCTGGGATGTAAAAGAGATGAAATGAGAAGACAGGCCTGAGGACGCTCAGAAAGTTTCCCTGCTGAACAGCTTGTTCTGAGCTGCTCTGCCAATTCCCCTCCTTCCCAATCCCAGGATTAGAGTAAGTGGAGTCCGGGAATACAGGAGCCGGCGTCTGGGAAGGGGGTGCAGTGTAGTGAGGAAGGAGACAGGCTCGCTGTGTGGTCTGGGCGGGCCGTCCACCTCTCTGAGCTGTACTTCCTCACTTGTCCGATGACGACCAAGTCTGACTGCGAAGAGAGAGGGTGTGTGTGATACGTGTGCTCGGTGCACAGGGGCTGGCTGCCTGCTGCCCTGTGGTTCTGAGTTCCACGTGCCTGGAGGAGAGGGAGGAATGGGCATGTCTTGCCCCTGACTCAAGCCCCGGAAGGCCGAGTGATTCAGTGGGGAGATGGTGGCCCTGGCATCAACATAGGCCCGTGGGACCTCCACTCGGTTGTGTGAGCCCGGCAGTGGCTCACCCTCCTCACACGGCCACTTCCACGGTGACACACAGATGGCTTCCAGGTCCGATTCAGGGACTGAGACTTCACACGGGCCTGGGGCTAGCGTGCAGCTGACATGTCTGGGTGGGTGCTGCTTCCATCTTACTGGCCTTGTCCTTTCGTCTCATCCTTCAGAAAACGGTCCCCTTGTCCCCGAAGAACCCCAGCTCTCTTCAGTGAAATTGCATTAGGACCCGGGACCCGCTGGCCTGGGCTGCCTGGGCTGCCGGATGCGGGCAGGCATCTTGCGGGCGAGGCAGGGGCAATAGAGACAGATGGCAACCGGAGAGAGATTTGATTACCTGCTTCAAATCTCTGCATTTCAAATCTCTGCCTCTGTCTGCACCGGTGAGTCCAGGCCCTGGCTCCGTCCTCTGCACTCCTCAAAGGGACAGACAAGGGGTGCCAATCGCCCTCATCTTGCCTGATTTCTGCCACGCTCCCTCTCGCCCCTTCTCCAAAACCACATTTACCCGCGCTTCCCTTACGCCAGAGCCTATCATGGCTCCCTGTTATTGGTTACATCTAAACCAGCCTCGCAGGTGACATCTAAACCAGCCTGGCAATTGAGGCTGCTGGGCCCCACCTTCCAGCCCCATCTTCTCTCCCTTGTCTCACCGGACTCCCCTTGCCCTGCACAGACTTGGCCCTGGCTCCCCAACCTGTCCCCACAGTCCTCATCTCCTGCCACCTTCCGCCTCCCTCCGCCCTCGACTTCCGCACTGGGGCCCGGCTCATCCATTTCCGAGCTCCAATGGCTATAACAAGTCACAGATAAACCCAATCTCCAGCAGCGGCCGAGGGGAAGCCGATCCATAATGGGCCCTAACGCAGTTACCGGCGGATTGCTTTGGGAAGGAGCAGGTAATCAAATCTCCCTCCGGTTGCCATCTGTCTCCATTGCCCCTGCCTCGCCCGCAAGATGCCTGCCCGCATCCGGCAGCCCAGGCAGCCCAGGCCAGCGGGTCCTGGGTCGTAATGCAATTTCACTGAAGAGAGCCGGGGTTCTTCGGGGACAAGGGGACGGTTTTCTGAAGGATGACACGAAAGGACAAGGCCAGTCAGAGGGGACAAGGATGGAAACAGCACCCACCCAAGACTGATCTGGGAAAGGCAGTGTGGAAAGGAACCTGCTGTTTTCAAGATTCTTATTCCTTTGGTATTTTCATCCATATTTTATTACTTTCCAGTTTCTGGAATGGCAGCTCTGTGGGAGGGCCCCAAGCACATAGAAGGTACAAGTATGTATAACTCCCACCCAGGGTCGACCCCATGCCCTGGCTGCCTAGGACACGGTCCCCACCCTGTCCTTGGCCCAGTGTATGACCTGGGAGGGGTATTTCACCTCTCCGTGTCTGAGTTGGCCTCTCTGTGAAATACGGAGGGTAGGTGCTGTACCAGCTCGCAGCTGGCTGCGGGGACTAAGGGAATGGATCCAGGGGAAGCCTGTGAGCAGGGCCTGGCCTGTGCGACTTCTCCCATCATGTTAACGCTCACGGGCACCGTGCACGCGGAGGGAAGGGCTGGTGTTCCGGGGCTGCCTCAGGGGCAGCAACATGGTGTGGGGCTGGTAGCTTTACAGCTGGTCGTGGCCGGCAGCAGCTGACACCCGCTCTCAAGATGGTGACTGGGCCCCATTCCTCGCTGTACCTGACGGGTAGCTCCCAGGGGCTGCAGGCAGCCTGGTCCCTGCCTTCACAGCCTCACCCGGGGCCTCCCTCCCGGGAGCTCTACCCCAGGTGCTCTCTTCATTCAGCTCCCGCGGAGGAAGGCCCCAGGTGAGGCTGACAAGCAGCCAGGCATGGGGACCGCCACCTCTGGCCGGAAGACACCTGACTGAAGTTGCAGGGGCTGGCAGGGAAGCAGGGGGAGGGCCAGCAGGAGTAGGAAACAGGAGCTGGAGGTCCCCTGTCCCCACCCACCCCGCCCCCTGAGACTCTCTCAGGGAGCAATGTGTGGCATCGAGCCTCGTTGCCAATTCATTTAGTCCAGGAATGTTTGCTGGGTGCGTGCGCTGTGCGGGGGCCCTGGCGAGGCCCATGGGCCCCAGAGAGCAAGACACTGGTTCCCTGCCCTCCAGGCCACAGTTCCAGTGGGGGAGGCAGCAGAAGTCAAGATGAGTATAGTGGCTGCTGCTGGGCGCCCCCTGAGAGAGCTAGAGACAGGGAGGTGGGGTTGTGTGTGTGTATTTTTGACAAAACTGGGACCACCCTGAGCATACGCACAATTTGTGCTTCTCAGCAATAATGTTCCACCTTCATAAGCAGCCATCCGCTAGGCTACATCATATTCCATCAGGCGAATGTGCTGTAACCTGTTGAGCCCTTCCTCTGCCAGTGGGTGTTTAGTTTCCACGGGGATGCATAGTGCTGTGATGCAGGAATGTTCTCCTATAGAAATGGCTGTTCATTTCTTTGGTTAGTGTCTAAAGCAAAGCCCTAGAAGCAGAGTTGCTAGGCCTAAAGGGAGACGCGTTGTTTTTAGATCTTGCACCCTAGGGCAGGCCATCCTCCTTCAGGGCACCGTGGTGAGTGGGGGCGGGGAGGGCGCTCCCCTCCGTGGGACCCCTGCAGGCATGTCCAGCTGGGGTTGGTTGCAGCCTGCGTTTATCCATCACAGGAGCATCAGCCCCTGTTGCTTCCCGGGACACTTCCTGGAGCTTGTGCCTCGTGAGGAATGGGACCAGCCCAAGCTGTTCATGCCTAAGGAGGAGCATCTAGTGCAGAGCCCTGGGTCACTGTGTCCGTTAGGGCTGCACAGGCTGCAAGTGTCAGAAACCAGACCTCCGAGGCGTAACCAGCAGGGTTTCTTTTCCTCACACAGTGAGAAGCACAGAGGGAGCAGCAGCCCCCAGCTGATGCTACTCATGCACCTGCCTGCTGTGCCGGTTCCTCAGCACTCCTTCCCTCCAGACTGTGCGTGGCTTCCTCTCCTGCTCAGAAGATGGCTGTCGGGCCTCCAGGCATCACATCCACAGGCCAGGCGGGGAAGGGAGAAGAGAGAAGGGCAGGGCATGCTGCCTGCTGACAGTCCTCTCTGCTTTAATCAGGAAACACCCCAGTGAGTCTTTACTTCCATCCTGTGGGCCACAGCCATGTCACCAGGCCCGCCTTAGCTGGGAGAGTCTAGCTCTTGCTGGGCACATGGCTGCCCTGCAGGGAGCTGGAGGTATAGGTAAGGAGTCGGAACAGGGACAGACGCGGAGGACAGACGCGGAGCACCGTCTGTACCTGGCTCACAAGCCAGGGCCAACGGCCAAAAGCCTCTCTCTGAAACGTGCAGCCTAGAGGCAGGGAGCTCCCCAGGCCTGAGACACTCAAACCGAGGTTAACTGTTGATCTGGCCAAAATGTCATGGGGGGATCCAAACAACAGGAAGAAATGAAGAGATGCCCCAGCTCTCTAGCCTCAGGACTGTGGGGGAGCACCCATGCCCTTAATTAAGTTTTACATGAGTTTGGTTTCACGCGGAAAGATAAAGAGTCCTGGGTTCTTGCCTGGCCGGTGTGGCTCAGTTGGTTGGAGTGTCCTCCCATCAGGGCACATACCCAGGTTTCAGGTCCGACCCTCAGTCAGAGCAAGTTCCCTCTCTCCCTCTCTAAAAAATCAACTTAAAAAATGTGAAGATTTTTTAAAAATGTTTTTAAGTCCTGGATTCAAGCCTCACTCTTCTTCCCTTACGGTGTAACCTTTAGCAAATTCCTACATTTTCTGAGCCTCAAATTCCTCTACTAGAAAATGGAAATGAACTTGTCATTATTTAGTGATTAATAGATTCCAGGCACTATGCCAGTTATTTGCATGAATTACTTAGTTTTGACAGTGACCCTATGAGATGGTTACTTTTGCAGACGAGGAAACCACAGCACCAAAGGGTTAACAGGGAGGCCATGCTCTTCGCCCTGCGCATCCCTACCTGCCAGTCTTCCCGGGAAGTGAGATTTACGCTGTAAACTGTGCTGCACGCGTTGTCCACATTGGAGCCCTGTGCTCCGGGACTGTAGGCTAGGAGAAAAATACCCGTTCATTTACTCATTCGGCAAATACGTACGCAGTGCCTGCTGTTCCCAGTACCCTTAGGGGATACGTCAGTGAACCAAGCAGACAAAGCTTCCCACCCTCAAATGGGAGGAAACAGACAATAAACAAAATAAATGCACTTATATTTACACAGTATATATTTGCCAGATGGTGTTACGCGCGATGGAGAAGAGTAAAGTAGAATAAGGGAGTGCCAGTGGGCAGGGGTAGTCATTTTATATTGGGTGGGGAACCAGAGAAGTCACTGCGGAGATATTTGAGGAGGAGGGGAGGGATCCTGTCATGTGGACATCTGGGCAAGGTGTCTACGCAGAGGGGACATGTGGTCCAATGACTCAAGGTAGACGCTTGCCTGGAATGTTTGAGAAGCAGCAAGAAGGCTCCGGTGGCTGGACAGTGGGGAGAGGAGGTCAGAGGGGCACTGGCGGGGGAGTTGGTTAAGGTCCTGCAGGCACTATGAGGACACTGGCTTTTATTGAGGGAGGTGGGAGTCCCTGGAGGGTTCTGAGTGGAGAAGCGGCGTTATCTGGTTCGTGTTTTAACATAATTATTCTGGCCACTGTTGAGAACAGACTAAGTGTGTGCATGGGCCGAAGGTGGGTGCGGGGAGCAGAGAGTTTTATAGTTAGGAGGCTAGTGGGGGGACCCACTGGATGGTGAGATCAGGTGGTAACGTTGGGGCTGGTGAGAAGTGGTTGGATTACGGATGTATTTCAAATGAGTCAAAAGGATTTGCTCATGGATTGGACAGAGGGTGTGGGGAAAATACAGGCGTCAGGATGACTTGGTCTGAGCCACATGGAGAAAGCAGTTGTCGTTAACTGAGATGGGGAAGACTGGGGGAAGCTGGTTTTGGAGGCAAGCTCTGAGTTTAGTTTTGACTTTGACTTCCCATCAAATATCCAGGTAGAGATGTTGAGCAGGCAATTTGAATATACACATCTGGAGCTGAGGGGAAAGGCTTGGGCCTAAGATAATAAATGAAGGGGTCGTCAGCATACGAACAGTATTTAAATCAACGAGAGAAAATCAATTCACCGAGGGAGTAAGTGCAGGTGAGAGAAGACACGCAGGGGCTGCGTCCCGGGCCTCTCCTCTGAGGTCAGAGGTCAGAGAGCAGAACAGAAACCAGCCAAGGAGAGAGGGGAGCCCAGCGGAGAGGGGAGAGGGCCAGCAGCGTGCGGCGCCCTGCAGGCCACCGGAAGGAAGCAGGTGAGTTCGCTGAAATGTGCGTACAAGCTTTCCAAAAGTGAAGGCCCTGCAAGTAAAACCACACTTGTTACAGTCTATGTCGACACTTTTCGCCGTGCACAGAGCTTCCTGGCTAGAGATGCCCTTCACAGCATGGGTTATAAACGTGAACACAGGACACAGCCTAAACGTCCAACAACAGGGGTCGGTTAAATAAATAATGAAATATCCGTAGGATGGGCAGCCAGGCAGCCATGGGAACCCACATTTTATTGAATATTTTAAGAATATTGAATAACCCGTGGACAGATTTATCGTTATGACCTTTTATTAGGTGGAAACAAACAGGTTATAAATTGCTACGGCCAACAGGATCCCTGTATCAGCCGGCTGGGAGCATAGAAGCCACTAGTCGTTTCAAGCAGAAAGGGACTTAGAACAGGGAGTTGGGGGCACACAAAGCTGTGGGTGTTTCATTGTGGAAGGCTGTCGGGGTCACTGCTAGCTCTGAGGGCTTTAGGATGTTGCCTGTAACTTCAGAACACCTGACACTCCACCACCAACACAGAGAAAATGCCCGAAGGCTGCTCGCTCCCAAACCTCCCTGTCGGCGGAAGCCCACATACCTCGCCACCGCTGCCAGGAGAACAATGCTGTGATTGATGCTTCTCTTTCACCTGCCAGATCAGATCTCATGGAAGTGCCTTTCATTGTCTGGCGGGGATTCTGAGAACTGTCGTGCTCTGGCAGGACAGAGGAAAGCATGGACCAGGGGAAGGAAAGGGCCTTGAGTTGCCAGCGAGCAACACTGCACACGTTCACAACTGTTTCTTCACGGAGACACATGCCTGGAGAAAAGACTGCGAGCTTAACCACCGTGATAACGCCCTTCAGAGATGGCCACGCCCTCATGCCTGGGGCTTGGGAATATAGTATGGTTCCTGGCAAAAGAGGTCTGGCACATGGGAGTAAGGTTATGAACCTGAAAATAGGGAGGTTTTCCTGGGTTGCCTGGGTAGAGCCAATCTAATCGCTCAAGCCCTTAAACGGGGAGGACGTTCTCTGGCTGGGAGTAGAAGGAAGACATGGCAAAAGAGGAAGGCAGGAGAGGGGCGACGGAGGGAAGTCAGAGAAAGTGGCAGTGTGGAAAGGATGCTGTGGGTGGTTTCTGATTCTGAGATGTAGGGTGCCACATGCAGTGACCAGAGCGAGGCCTCCGAGAGCTGGGACTCCCAGGGGACAGCCAGCAAGGACACAGGCCCCAGCCTCTGACCCTGAGCGAAGCCCAGCATCCCACGGCCCAGGTACAGACACCACAGCGCAGGGCCCTCTGGGCCCTTCCAGCGCCTTTTCCAAGCAGGTTAAGATTCAGAGCTCGGTGTGTAAAGCACCGTCATCAGCAGCCCCATGTGTACAACCAACAGACCGAAGCAGAGGCCCCCTTTGGTTGTGGCGGGGTGAACAGGACTGGGGTGGTGCCTAAGCCCTTCCTGCGCAGCCTCAGGAGGCTCCACAGGACCCCCAAGGTCCCCTGGAGCACAGTGTGGAGTGGGCCCCTCCACCCCTGAGGGTCTCTGGCCTTGAGGGAAGGGGGAGAGCTCTTCTGGTCTCATTAAACTGCTAACACCAGGCAGTGTCTGCCCAACGGAGAAGGCTTTCCAAGGAAACTGCATTGTTATTCCCAAAAGCAGTCATCTCACCCTCTTGGCTCCATCTCACACCACACATCTGGGACACGTTTACCAGCAGCTCCCCCGGGGCCTGGGCCTGGTGCAGAAATTGAGAAGGCTGGAAATGAGTAAGGCATGCCAGGGCACTTAACAGGACCCACCAGTGGAATTCACTTTTCCACAGGAAGCCGCATCAGTGAAGGATTTTGCAAGAGGATTCTAAGGAAAGCCCTCTTGGGTTGTGGCTGTTGGGGGCTAACTCAAATGTCTCAAGAGTTCCTCATTCTGCCAGGCCCCCCCGCCCCCCCCCCCCATCCATGTCCTGGAATCCCAGGTCCAAACTCCAGGACCTGTCTTGCCTCTTTCTATCCAAGCCCCTGCCTCAAGTGTCTGCCCAGGGTCCTGATTCCCCCAAGGCTGGGACCTGCTTTACTCTCACTGTCTTGATGGAGCCTCCCCTGCTGCCAACTTCCCCACTCTAGCCCAGCCTCCCGTGGCTGGGAAATGAGGCTAGCTCCAGCTGACCCTATTGGGATGCACCAAAAGTAGCAGGAAAAGACTCAGAATCCTTTAATCCCATCAGCATCCAGAGGGCATTGCACTCCATCCGGGCAGGGTGCCCAGCGTCCACTCTTGCTGGCCTCCTGACAGCGGCTGACCAGGCTCTTTCTCACTTTGCCTGGAACTCAGCTTGCCCCCACACCTGTCTGCATGCTCTTGACCTTCTCTCATAAAAAAAAGAAAAAAAAAAGTAAGGGTGTGTCCATACCCGTGTGGGTAATATAAACACAGCCACAAAGTCCCCTCCTTTCCTCTCAAATGACTGGGTTAACTAAGGAGCAGAGGGAGTTCGTGGGCCTGGAGGACGTGGAGATTCGGGTCAAAGGCGTGTTCCTTCTGTGCTCCTGGAGCTGGCAGTGTGGTCAGGAGAGGGAGGCCAGCTCAGAGAAGACACCTGAGGGGCCCTCTTGTCTCTTTCTAGCCCTCTGGCTTCAGCCCATCATCTACAAAGCAGCCCTTGGCCACCTCGATGTCTGACTCGGTCCGCACTAGAAAGTCTGCTTCCTCTCTGCCCCCCTCCCCCTCTGTCCGGCAAGCCCTGGGCACAGCAACGTCTACCCAAGGGTGATGATGAAGGCAGATTTCTCATAAAGGGTCATGTCCAGAGGACCCCCGGCTGCATCCGGAAATGGGGCGCAGGTGGAGCGAGATCAGGTGTTTAGGACAAAAGAACGCCCTAAGGAGAGGGGTAGAGGGAGATGTGGGCGTGGCTCTCAGAAGCTACGGAGTGAAGCCCGAGTGTTCAGGTATAGCCACATCAGGCTGGACAGCTTCAGAGAAGGCCTCCAGCCATGCCTCTCCACCCCTAGCATAGAAATACCCACCCGTACCTGAGCGAACCCAAGGTTCAGAACCACATTCCCCCAAAAGACTAGGGTTCAAGGTGGCCCTGAGGGGCTTAGAGGGGCAGGAAACCCTCAGGGACAGATTCCCTGGTTTTCTTCCAAGACCCCTGCTTCCTCCTTTTCCCGGGTCCTCTTCACCCCCTGATCAGCTGTTTCCTCTCAGTCTGGGGGGAGGGGTGCTTGTAGGTCCCCATTCCCTTGGAGACAGGAAGCTGAGAACCCACATCCTGGGCTTCAGCTCTTCCCGGCAGCCATCTCCCCTGCCCCCCAACACACACACACACATCTCACACCTCCACCTGCCTTCGTGCCTCTACTTCCAAGGGAGGAATAATCAGCTAAGAAGGAAGTTCTGAGCCTAAGAGTGTGTTTATCAGGAAGGGTAATAAAAGCAAAATGCATTAAGACTAAGTGGGGTTCTTTCCAGAAGAACAAGAAGGCCGAATACAGGGAATCACAACGTAACCCACTATCTTAATATGTAAAATACAGAGCTTCATTTTACCCCGTAATGTTTAATGGGAGACTCTAGACATAGTCCCATATTAAAGGTGGTGTCAGCTGCCACCATAAACTATCACCACTGGCATTTCACAGTGTTCTGGGAGCACTGCCTAATGCAATTAGATAAAAGAATGAACTAAAAGCTACAGATATCGTAAAGAGAAAGCATAATTATTATCATTGATGATATGATTCTATGCATGGATATTCCAAGAGAATCAGCCAAAGAACTTCTTTAATAATCAGAGAATTTAGCAAGGCAGCAATTTTAAAAAGCAAGATGACCTAAACACAAGAAATAAGGCCCCAGCCACGAAGATGACGAAATCATAACGTGAAACAGAGGGGAAATGTGCAGTCTACATGGGAAGGACTATAAAATCCAACAGAGGGACTTCAACACGGACTTGAATACACGGAGAGAGAGAGACCTGGCTCTTAGATAAAAAGTCAGTAACGTTGTAAACAGGTCAGTGTCCCCACGCGGCGTCTATAAATTTGGTGGAATTTTTGGAGATAAATTGGAAAAATGATTATAAATTCATGGGAAAATAAATATAAAAGGATAGCCACAAAATTTCTGGAGGGATAAAAGTGAACTAACAAGGGAGGAGCCGCCCCATAAAACACTTTTGAAAATATTACACAGCTACAATAATTAAAATAGTATGGAACTGGTACAAACATGCAGGTCAGTCGTAAAGAATGCAGAAATTTTAAACTGACCCAAATAAACATGAGTATTTCATTCAATAAATTAAGACACTAGCCAGATATTTGGAACAAAGTAAATAAAGCTGCATTCCCTACCTGAAATAAATTTTAGCTGCATCAAAGATTCAAAGAAAAAAAATTTAATAAAACATTTGAAAAATAAAGCCGTAAAAGTTCTAGAAGGAAATGTGTGTAAATGTTTTTATGATCTTGAGGAAGGTAGCAAAGGCTTTTGTAGTAATGAAACAAAACAGAAGTCATAACAGAGAAGATTAGTAAATCTTCTTCATAAGAATATTTTTTAAAACTTCCTAAGCAAAATCAAAAGACAAAAATAAGAAAAAAATTGCCTGCAAGACATATGATGAAATGCTCATTTTCCTAATTAAAAAATGACATATTTATATTTAAAAAAAAAAAAAAAGAAGGAAAAAACAATCATCCAATGGGGTGATATGGGGAAAGGATATAAACAGGTCACTCACAGTTACAACTGGCTAATAAAAATATACAAAATGTTCCATCTCACTAACAATTTTAAATGCAAATGGAATCAAGATTTAGTTTTTCCATTATCAGATTGGCAAAGATTAAGAAGAGTCGTAGCTTTGGGTGTTGTGGAAGGTGTGGTTTCACGGGCGGCTCGTACAACGCTAAACGGAAGGAAATCTACATTCTGGAGAGCGATTCGGTCTTATCTACTAACATGTGAATGTTCAGGTTCTTTGACCTAGCAGTTTAAATGCTCGGATTTTACCCCACCAAAGCATTTATCCAAGTGCCCAAAGGTAAAGGAACAAAGATGTTCACTGCAGCATTGTTTACATATTTTTTTGAAGTTGGGTTTATTTCTGGGGGAGGGTAAAATAAATGATCGTGCATCCGTGGAGCAAACGACTCTGCAGCAACAAGGAAGAATAAGAAAGCTACCTGGACTGTTACGGGAAAATGTCTAAGATAATAAGTGAAAAAAGCAAGTTGCTAAACTTACAAGTCATAGAACCTACATTTGGAAAATAATATTTAAAATAACGTGCTTTCATTTGCCTGGGCCGGCCACGCCTCCTCCTCCAGAGGTCCCGGAGGAGGCTTAAGACAAAAGAACAGACGTAATGGGAGGCAAAACAGTGCTCGTCGGGGCCCTGGCCTCAACCCCGGACTCCAGTGACTGGAGCAAAGGCCCCTCTGACAGCAGGGCTGTGCTCTCCCCTCCCGCCACCCGTCACTCCACCTGAGCCCATAGCCTTGACTGAGGACAGCCCCGACCTACATGGTGCACCGATGCATCTGCTTTGCTCAGACGACCCCCATCTTCTAGTGGCTCCGGTGTCCTTCCCTCCGGGTGTGAGGGCAGAGGGAGGTGGACTGGGGGGAGACACGGAAGGGGGTTGACCCATCTTCTGGGGTCAGAGGTGATGAGCCCTCCCGGATGCAGGGGGTGGACCAGAGCCAGGAATTGCAACAGCTGGCGGCTGTTTGTGGGCGAGTGGGCAGGCGGCCTGCTGTGGTGAGGAGGGGAAGGGTTTGTGGGAAACGTGGTTGGCAGAAATAGCCATGATGGTGTGCACCGCGGCCTCTGGGGAGGGGACCCTTGCCCTCAGCCAACTCCCCCAGGGCCTGTCCCGGGGCACCGCAGGCCACCTGTCTGCCCTGTAGCCTTGAGTCACTTCCTGTGTTTTTCTTTATCCCCAGGTAGACTCCTGACTCACAGCCCTCCTTCCCTTCCTGGCCCTCTGTGACTCAGGGACAAGGACAAAGGTGCCCCTAGCTTGGGGTCCATGCCCCCCTTACCTCCCTACCTCCTGCACCTCGGTCTCCCCATCCCTGACACAGAGCTGGTCCCAGCACTGGGGGAAGCCAGCTGAAATGTCATCTCAGCCCGTCCCCGCGTCCGTTCCAGCACGAGCTGGACTCCTCGTGAGCTCCCTCCCTGGGAGAGAAGGGCTGGAGCACTTCCTGTCTCCAGTTTCAGCAGATGCTGCCTTCTTTCCCTGGCCCTGGCCCCTGGCTCTGCTCTCTCCTCTCCTGCATGACAGCAAACACCCTCAAGGGTGAGGCCATATTTCATTCCCTCAACAACAGATTTCTAGTTGAATCTGAGTCAAGCAGAGTCCTCAGGGCAGGAGCCACAGGCCCAGCTGGTTGAGAAGCACAGAGACCGCGTCCGCTGGGGAGACCACCAGCCTGCCTAACAGACACTGCGGGGATCCGCTCAGCCTCTGTCCCCCTGTCCCTTTTCCCCTTTAAAACCCAGCCCACCCCTTTACACAGCCCCGAATCAGGGAAGACTCATTCTCCCTACCAAGAGTTAACAGAGGAATGAGCATGTGCCCTAACCTGGGTCGATGAGAAGAAGGTGGAACTTCAGGCAAACATTTTCCTGATCTTAGAAACAGACCCACAAAGAGCAACAGCCCCTCTTCAACCTCCAGATATATCATGGCTGGACATGATGGCTGGAGCTTCAGCAGCTGTCTTGTCGCCATGAGGGGAGCTATAGCCCCTGAGGAGCAAGCCAACCTGGAAGCAAGCAAAGCAGAAAGACAGGACCTGGATGCCTGATGATGTGGTAGAGCCATTCCATTAACTGCCCTGCAGCCATCCTACCTCCGGACTTCTTGTCTTGTGAAACACTTTCCGTATTGCCTAAAGCATTTTGAGTTGGGTTTCCTGTGACTTACAGTCAAAGGGTCCTTATGATACAGCGAGGTGTTTGGGAAGCCTGGGAAACCAAGTGAGTCGTTATGAGAAAGGAGTGTGTGTGTGTGTGGCCGGAGGAGGAAGGTCACATTTTCCAGTCCTCTGGCTCATGTTTAGCCCCAAGACATGAAACCCAGCCATCTGGAGCTGAGGGAGCAGGAGCAATGTGGACCATGTGTGGGTAAAGACATGAGAAACAGGAGGTGAGTGACGGGACTTCCGGTTCAGTGTGATCAGAGAGGTGCGGAGATGCTCATTGCCGCGTTGTTTATAATTGTTTACAATTCTTTTAAAAAGTGGACGCAGCCCAGGGGTTCGCTTATAGAGCACTGGTTTAATAAATTATAGTACACCCCTAAAGTGGGAGCAGGGTATCAACAGGGACCTGAAAGAGGGGGTGACAGCTAAGCAGGCACTCTGGGTGGGGTCATGTGGTTCCCGCCATGAAGGGCTCTGGGGAGCCAGGCCCTTTCCTGGCCCAGCCCAGGGGGAGGAGCCTTTGCTGGGTCCCAGGTTCAGATCCTACCACATATTTGACATTATGCATTCCATCCCCTGAGCCTTCAGTTCAGCTCTGACCCCCAGCACAGCTGCTCCCTTCTTGAAGGCAGGCCCCCCTGTTTTGTGTGTGAGGGCTGCCCTGGGCCCAGCACAGCACACATCTCACCTCTGAACCCAGGACAAGTACACGTATGTGTGCATTCATCCGAAATAAACGTTCCTCGTAACCATGCTTCCCCTACCACAGGTGAGGCACTCTATTTTCTATTCTAATCTATTTCGTGTTTTTAAAAAGTTGGTCCCAACCCATTGAATTAATTTTCCTCCCAGCTAACAGGTTACCTACAGCTTAAAAACACTGTTCTAGGGCAGTCGCATTTAGAATCTTTTTAAAATATATTTTTATTAATTTCAGAGAGGAAGGGAGAGGGAGAGAGAGATACAAGCATCAATGATGATGAAGAGAAACATGGATCAACTGCCTCCTGCACGCCCCCTCTTGGGGATCAAGCCTGCAACCTGGGCATGTCCCTGACCAGGAATTGAACCATGACCTCCTGATTCACAGGTTGATGCTCAACCACTGAGCCATGACAGCCGGGCAAGAATATTTAATAGCATTTGATAGAGTGATTTTATATCTGTTGAATCCAACAACAACATATTGGTGCTTGTACTTTCTATGTCTGATTTTATTTTTCTATTCATTCATTTGTATTATACTATATATATATATTTTTATTTTTTTTTAATCCTCAATATTTTCCCATTGATATTTAGAGAGAGGAAAAGACAAAGAGAAATATTGATGTGAGAGAAACACATCAATTGGTTGCCTCCTGCATGTGCCCTGACTAGGACCTGGGGCAGGTAGGAGCCTGCAATGGTGTTATGTGCCCTTGACCGGAATTGAACCAGGGGCCCTTTGGTTCACATGCCAACGCTCTATGCACTGAGCCAAACCGGCCAGGGTCCTTTGTATTATATTTTATAATATTATTGGTCTATGACAAATTGGAATTAAAATGTAAATAACTGCCCCTTCTCCAAGGCAATCTGAGAAGCACTGCTTCTGAGGATACAGGTCCTGCCTGGAAGGTCACAATCCAAGATAGAAGATTCCTCTAGAATCGGAGAGTGGCCTAGAAGTCCCCCCTCCACCAGATCCACACCCAATGCCCTTTTCTCTGCCTGTCAGAACCCTTAAGGCTCAGTTCCAGCCACCTCTGCAGGACAGTTAGCACTGCCTGCATTCATTGCTTCTCTCCAAGCTCCCACAGTGCTTTGCTTGGGCTTCTGTTACATTAGCTCAGGGGTGGGCAAACTTTTTGACTCGAGGGCCACAATGGGTTCTTAAACTGGACCGGAGGGCCGGAACAAAAGCATGGATGGAGTGTTTGTGTGAACTAATATAAATTCAAAGTAAACATCATTACATAAAAGGGTATGGTCTTTTTTTTTTTTTAGTTTTATTCATTTCAAATGGGCCGGATCCAGCCCGCGGGCCATAGTTTGCCCACGGCTGCATTAGCTCATGTTTTTGTCTTGTTAGCTATTGATGGGCCCACTCACCGTGGATCCAGACCCTGGGTCTGACATGAACACAATGCTTTGCACATGGTTTGTGCCCCAAAGGTAGGAGAGAATAAGAATGGACTCAGGGTAGGGAAGGAGAAATGGGCTCCGTGTATGACCACAGGGATGGGAAGTCCAAATCCAGGCTCTTCCCAGAGCCAGAGAAGGGCCTGGATGGGGATCGTGGGTGAATCCTAGGCAAGGTGGTCTGGAGAGGGGAGCAAGGGAGTAGGGCAGGGGCCAGCTGGGGCAGGGAACCAGCAGGCTGCTCTGAACCAGGCATCTCGGGGCCATCCGTGGGGAAGGGAGCCAGAGGCAGGGTCTGGAGCGAAGGGGGCAGGGCCTGGGAGGGCAGTGGGGGGTGAGCCCTCCACTGGGAGGGTGGTGCTGGGAGGTCTTCAGGAGGAAGGCAAAGGGCATAGACTAAACCTGGGCTAGTGTTGAGGTCCAGCCCAGCAGGTCCAGGGGTTCCCAAAGGTGTGGACGGAGTCGGCGAAGAATGAATGACACAGAGACAACGTTCAGATCATCAGCATAGTTGGGTTCTCTAGCCAGATTCTGTCTTTATTCTCCTGTTACATCTGTATTTATACCAGTTGATTTTAATCCTATCCATTCTATTCCAAAGGTTAGGGCGTTTGTTATCTCCATTCCAAGGTCACTACTCTATTGTTCTGTTAAGCTACAAGGAAGTAACTGAAGGAGATTATTCTAAATAAAGATTATGTAGCTTAAGCGTGATTGTTCGTAGTTAAAGTGATTAATTACCCACCTGGCACTTAGTTAAGGGGTTTTATTCCCTTCCTTAGTCCTGTTAATCCCTAACTCCAGGGGAAAATCCCCACCTGAGGAAACAACCTTTCTCAGAGAGGTGACCTTTGTTAAAACACATAGTGCTAAGAAGGGGAGCAAACATATTAAGAACAGTATGCCATATATGCCAGGTCCCTTGAAACATATGCTGTGCAGATGTTTCTTTCCTGCAGCAACTGTGTCAAGCAGCAAGGATGGACCGGCTTCCGGCAGGCCAGCACTCAGGGGTCACTTCATTTGGCCTCCTGCCTCCCTCCCAACTCTGGTAGAAACACCTGGACTTCCATCCCAGTACAGCTGGGAGCTGACACACCAACTCCTTTGGGGGCTGGGGGGATGAGTCCCTCTCCCCTGGAAGCCCCTACCATTCCCATGTCATTTTGAGAGTGTCATAGTTGGTGGGGTGTTACTGTGTGACCTCAAAAATGTTGCTTACATAGGAGTAATAACCTCTGCCTGAAAGGGCTGCTGTGTGAATGAAGTGAATACTGCACAGGACGTGCATAGCCGGTGGTGGGTGCCCTCCCCCTCCCTGGGGCTGTTCCCTGCAACACGCTCAGCCAGTAGACTTGGGTATCGGTCCTGCACTGAGCCCACGGTGGCCCAGCAATTTGGCAGGGCCCAGGGGGAATGGACTATGAGACAGAAAGGGAGCAATCAAAGAAGGCTTCCCAGAGGAGGTGAGTTGCAGCCAGGAATTGAAGCCTAAGAAATGGAATGAAGGAAGGGTGAGCAGCCCATGCAGGAAAACTGACCTCTGCAAAGACTCGTGGGAAACAACGAGCTGGGGTGGGGGTGCAAAGTAGACCAGCCTGGGCAGATCCTGGAATAGGGCAAGGTGTGCAGGGTGGGCTGCTGGCAGGGTGGGGCTTGGGTGCCATTCCTGGGGGTCGGCAGGCCCAGCATGCACGTCCCTGCTCCAGAATGGCCTTTATTCTTCTCTCCTGCCTGGGGTCAACTAGTACGCAGGGAAGGCACCCCCACTTAGCCAGGTGGGCAGCCCGGGGCTCAGAGAGTGAGCCTGCCAGCTTGCCACCAGGAAGTGGCAACGTAGTTGACAAGGGCAGCAGCAAACGCCTGGGGAGTGGAACAATGTGCTTTGTGTGCACTGGCTACCGCATTTTTCTAGAATGAGTGGGGGCCCGGGGTAGGGACGGAGCTGCCTCTGCCCTGGCAGCCTGATTCTGCCCACCACCCAGAGGGACAGCAGCCCTGCCAGCCTTCACCCCTCCTCCATCAGGCTGCGGGGCGGGGGGGGGGTCCCATTTTCTCTACCCCAGTGCCCTCAGTCAATCAAACTGAGTCTTTCACCAGGAAAGTTCCTAAACATTGCCCGCCCCACAATTATTCTCAAATAGGACAGTCTCAGGCTCACCCAGCCCTTGGAGGGGGTAGGAAGACCCTTCTCTCACTTAGCCCTGACTCTTGGGCTCAGTCTTTGGGGTACAGATCGCACTGTTTATCCACCCCTCACAAGAGGCCCAGGCCCATCAGACTTCCAGGGGCACACGCATCTGGCAGCTCAGCTCCATGCTTTGCCTAAAATGTTTTGCCTTCCGTTGGAGAAAACTCCCTTCACCCTGCTTTCCTGGCCCGCGACACTGCCCCGGGGGCCTCCAGAAACCTGTTTCCATTGTTCTGGCTTGTGTCTTCTCCAGGAGCTTAATTTCCTCTGCAAACTCAGCGTTCCCTCTCCTGCCTCCTTCGGATGCTCACGCAGAGGCCCTGGGCACAGCCAGCCCAGCTCTGATGTCCAGGGAGCTACAGATCGGCCCGAAGCGAGGCTGGCCAGCTTCCTCCTTGACGTCCTGCCTCTAAACCTTCCCCTCCCCACGACAAACAGTGTCCCCCATCCCACCTTTAGGCAGGAGAGACAAAGTCCAACTGTTATAGGTTCTTCTTCCCCTTGACTGGATGGGCAGGGTTTCCATGTTAGAGAAGCAACCACACTGCTTTTCTTCTAGAAAGTTCTCAGGGCTTCGGTGCCTGGGCCTTTATTATGACTCCCTCCCACGGCCTGGGATAGAAGCCAGTCTGCTGATCTGAGACCTTGCCCCCCCAATCTCCTCTGACTCTAGCGAAGAAGAGGTTCCCACGCACCATGGCCCCAGCCAGGCCACCTGCACACTGCTGGGCACAGATGCCTGCAGCCCCACAATTTGTCTTCTCGTCCTCTGACACTGCCAGGGACCATCAGAAAGAGAGTGGGACACGGGGACAGAAATTGAGACCTAGAGGGAGGAAGAAAAAAGGAGGCTGGGAAGGAAGGAGATGGAGACAGGCCCGAGGAACAGCAGAGAGAAGGAGAGAGAGGGAAAGGGGGAAGAGGTGGAGAGAGAGTTGAGGACATAGAGAGACAAATATAGAAAAAAAGATGAAAAGTCATGGTAAAAAAGAGGCAGGGACAGAGCGTGCGCTTCCTCCACCCCTCCACCCTCTCAGGGTGATCTAAAACCTCAGCCCATCCTAGGCTTCCAGGTGGAGGCGCGGCCTGAGCCTGAGAGTGAATCTGTCTCCCAGAAATTAGCCCCATGCCCTGGGCCCAGCTCCGATGATCTGGGGCAGGTAAGGGAGGAAGAGGGCCTCTGCCAGGGCCTGGGGGGACGGGAAAGAGAGACTGCAGGTCGACTTGTGGTCCATCTCCACCAAGGACAGCAGGAGAGACCATGATGAGACAACAGGGAGAACTTGATGGCCTCTAGGCCCCAGGATACATTCCCCACAGGGCAGGGAGTTTGAGGAGGCAGGGGAGGGAGGAGTCCGTGGAGAGGGAGCTGACCAGCCTGGCAGGCCAGAGCTAAAGATTTCTCCCACCTCCCTCCTGCTCCAGGGATGGATGAGTCAGAGATTCCATAGATTTCCCTCTCTTCCTTGGGGCAAAGATGCTTGACATTTTCCTGAGTTTTATCTCCTGAGACAGTAGTGAAATCTCCAACCATTCTCAAAACCTCCTTTCTCCAAGGTTCCATGAGTCACTGCAACTGCAAAGCCCCTTCCTACATCCACCCAGGGCCCGCCTCCAATAGTCCTCGGGTTCCCGGCTTTGCGCATGCTGCTCCCTCTGCCTGGCACCTCCTTCCCAGGGCCAGCTTCCTTTCGCCCACTGGGAATGGGTATAGACAGCCGCTGCATGGCTGGCCGATAAGCCAGAGCCCAGCACATAGCAGGCACCCCCTGAGTGATGGAATGAATGAATCCAGGAATCAATGAGTGCAGAGATCCAGGGGGAGACAGCTCAGGCCCCTCCCTCACCTGCGTCTGATGGTGGAGACTCAGCCTGTGCCTCAGGAAGCCCATAGTCTGATGGTGGAGACTCAGTTTCTGCCTCTAGGAGTCCCCGGGGAGCAGAGCTGTGAAACTCAAAGAAAAGAGCCCCCCTGGCGGGTCCAGGATTTCCTTCTGGACCTTCTAGCAGGGTAAGCCTTCACTGTGGTCAGGCCTAGCACACGCCTGCTGCAATGGAGGGGCTCTGTGACTCACATTTAGGGGGAAAGGGAGAGGTTGGAAGGAATCCCAGGGCCCTTCGGCCTCCCTTTGAGGGATAGTCTCGAGCTAAGGAGCTCCCTGGCGATCAGGAGTACCTGGGCCTTTTCCATCCCTGCCCCTAGTGCCGGGCCCAGGAGAGCACAGCGCGGGTGCTCGGAACATGGATGAGAGCAGAGCGGAGATGAAGGACTTTGAGCACCAAGAAGCCAGACTTCAGACAGGCCCAGGCCCAGGGACACAGCTGCCTGTCTGCAGACCTACAGTGAGCTGGAGCTACAGTGAGCGCAAGAGTGAGGTGGCAAGGGCGTGGGGTCTGAGCCTGGTGGCGAGGGAGAAGCCGGGGAGGGAGGGGGAGGTCTGAGAGGACAGACCATCCCTCCACCACCCCTGCTGGGCGGAGGGCAGCCCTGCAAACTGCCGGCTTGGCGTGGACGGCTGGTGAGGAATCAGGATCACTGTCTCAGGGAGGCGGGTGAGTTTCCATGAGTGAATCTTTTCCATCCTCAAACCAAAACCTCGTCTCCAGCAGGCAAAGCTGCCACGCCCGCTTTCCAAAACAGCACGGACCTTCGAAGGTGCTGGGAGAGACCTCCTCCTCCCGCAGGCCACCTTCCGGGGATGCTGCTGTGGCCAATGAGCAGCCGGGACACAGGTCAGGGGGAGAGAGACTTTCTCCTAAACCCCATGGTCTCCATGTTCTTCCCCAGGAGATGCGATGCCCAGGACGGGGCAAGATGGCGGGGGCGGGCCTTCAATGCCGAGGCCGAGGAGCGAGGGGGCGGAGACACCTTGGGCCATGCAGGGTAGGAGCTGGTTGCCCGTGGAGGGGTGAGCGCTGAGACAGACAAGCAGCTAGCTAGGTGTTCCCAGTGGACGACCCACCCGTCCATCTGTTCCTCCTTAACTGGCCATCACAGGGAAGCGATGTGTTTCGTTAACCGACACTTACATAGAGCAAGGTATCACTACACCCTTACCAACACTGACTCACTGCGTCCCCGGAGCAAACCTGTGAGGGCAGCACTCTGGTCGTCCCCAGTTACAGGTGGGGAAACTGAGGCCCAGAGAGGGCCACACAGCCGGAAAGTGGCTGAACAGAATTCACACCCCGGCACAATGCCCCAACTGATCCCTGCTGCTACCAGGGTTTCAGGGCCCGGCAGGGGTCAGGGACAGAGGTCAGGAGGTCGTGTCAGGAAGGACACCCGGCCTGCAGGGTGAGCAGGTCCTCCCTGGGAGCAGGTCAGAGCTGGAGCTGCACAGAGCCGCTGGTGAAACTGCTCCCCCTGGTGGGGTGGCGTGGGGGTGGAGCTGGCCCCCGCCCAGGGGGTGTGCCTTGGATGACAGGGGCCTGGGCCAATGGCAGGGCCCCCCCCTCCCAGCAGGCAGCACGGAAAGGAGCCCCTCCCTGATATTGCTACTATCTTGAGAAGAAAGGGAGGAGGGAAGAAGAGTTGGCTAGAAAGCCAACTGAGCTTGCCACTTGGTTTAATAACCAAATCCCAGTTCTCCTGCAGGCTAGCGCTCCCTCCTCCTGTCCCCTCCAGGGAAAGCCGGGGTACGCCGGGGGCTGGGAGCAGGGAGGCCTGTCCCCACCACCTAGAGCCCCAGAAATGGAGGCCATCTCCCCTGTAACCTGCAATGGCCCCTCCCCGGCCCCCAGCCCCACTCTGGCTGGCAGGTGGAGAGAATCTTTTCCAGCCCCAAACCAAAACCTAGTCTCCAGCAGGGCCTCCCTCAACTCTAAGATAAGGAGGCCCCCAGCAAAAGGACTGCATTTTCCCCGTGAATAAGTGGGTGTGGGGACACTGTTTGAATGAGGACTGTCCTGAGAAACGCCAGTGTATATCCCTGGATGAGAGGTCGGGCACCCACTGCAGTCAGGATAGCTGGGGGAGGGATGGGGCGGGAGAGTGGACACAGCTTCTGATTCCTCACCACACACACTCACACTCACACATACTCCCCTCCCAGCCCACTCATCATCCCAAAGGTCTCTGCTGCGCCTCCTCTCCGAAGCCTTCCTGTGTCCCGCCCGGGGTCTGAAGCAGAAGTGTTCCTCTCATTCCTCAGGCCCTGCATCTCCTCTCTCCTGGCACTGAGCTCAGCCTGCTTTCTCTTCAGCCTTCCTGGCTCAACTCATACACACTCATAGACACACACTCATAGACACACACACTCATAGACACACACACTCATAGACACACACACTCATAGACACACACACTCATAGACACACACACTCATAGACACACACTCATAGACACACACTCATAGACACACACACTCATGGACATGCGCAGACACTCATAGACACACACACTCATGGACACACACACTCATGGACATGCGCAGACACTCATAGACACACACTCAAAGACACATGCACTCATAGACACACACACTCATGGACATGTTCAGACACTCATAGACACACACACTCATGGACATGTTCAGACACTCATAGACACACACACTCATAAACACACACACTCATAGACACACACACTCACAGACACACACACTAATGGACATGTTCAGACACTCATAGATACACACACTCATAGACACACACTCATGCATTCACATACACATAGGTTCACATTCACATGCACTTACATACTCACACACATATTTACACCTACAGAGACCTTCAGGTGCTTGTATACACACACACTCCAACACTCACACACATATACACTCATTCATATGCCGTGCACACACAGCACACTCAGACACACCCACACTCACACTCCTCCCTCAGAGGGTAGGATGGGGCTGGGTAGGAGAGGGGCCTTCTGGGAGGACGGCATGGCTGGTAGTGCCAAGGGGTGGGTGAGCAGAAGCCTGGTACAGGGCAGGGAGCCCAAAGTGAGGGAGGGTGCTATGGGCCTGTGAGGGGCCAGGACTGTGAATGGAGTGGGCACCGCTCTGGCCAGGCCGCCTTCATTCCCAGCATTGTCTCGGGAGCCTTGGGCAGGGTTCCCAGGCCGGCTGCACTGGGGGCCTGGCCAAACAGCCCTCCTCTGCCCTCCCATTCCCCTCCCCCCCTTAGGAGGACCGGTTGTGTGGGGAAGTGGGGGAGAAGGAAGCGTCCCGAATCACTGGCCTCCCGTGCCCCAGCCCACACAGGTTGCAGAGGAGCTCAGGAGTGAGGCGTACCCCCCAAGGCCCAGGCTCCACACCCCTCATCCTTCCCAAGGCGGACAGGCTTGGAAATCCAGCCCAGGACACCTGTCACCTCGACCATGACTTTCATTTCCACCCCCGGCCCTGGGGTCCCGTCTGTCACAGGCTGGGCTTAACCTGTGTCTGCACCCCGGCCAGAGGAAAGGACCCAATGGGCAAGAAGATGGGCCCCGGGCCAGGCCCCGCAGTGACTCGTTTAATGGGATTTGGGCAACACCCCCTCCCTGGGCCTGTGGGGTGAGAGCAAGGCCACCGTCCTGCCTTCACGGGGCTTTGTCCAGGGGGCGCTCCTTCGGTCCTGGAGCCAAACCTGGTGCAGACTTCCCTCGGGCGCCCTCCAGCCAGCCTTGGCTTAAAACCTTTCAAAGATTCCCCACTTTATGGGGTTTATTTTTGGTGTGATAAAAATGTTCTGGAATTAGATAGTGGTGATGGTTGCACAACACTGTGACATTACTAAAAGCTATTGAATGATACACTTTAAAATAGTTAAGTAGCCCTGGATGGTTTGGCTCAGTGGATAAAGCATCGGCCTGCGGACTGAAGGGTCCCGGGTTCGATTTCTGTCAAGGGCACATGCTCAGGTTGCAGGCTCCATCCCCAGTAGGGGGCGTGCAGGAGGCAGCCAATCAATGATCCCCTCTCATCATTGATGTTTCTCTTTCTCTCCCTCTCCCTTCCTTTCTGAAATCAATAAAAATATATTTTAAAAAAAATTTTTAAAGATTTCCCACTGCCCTGCAGACAATTCCGTTAACAGCGCATCATGTGGGATCTGACACTGCTACCACTGCACGTCACCTGCACCCCCTGGCTGCTCGTCATTCTGCGGAGCACCCACTCACCCACCCCCTGGTTCTGAGATGCTCCCATCTCCTTCCAGGCCCTTCTCCCAGTCCCCTCATCATCCCAAAGGTTTCTGCTCCACCTCCCCTCCGAAGCCTCCCTGTCGCCCCTCCCCCCGCCCCCCCGCCGGCCCCCGGGGGGCTGGGGCTGAAGCCGGGTGTCCCTCTCCTCCCTCGGGGCCCTGCATCTCCTCCCTCCTGGCACTGAGCTCAGTGCGTTGGGCAGCCTGTTTGCTCTGCAGCTGCCCAGCTCACCCAGGAGCTCCAGGAGGAAAGGAGCGCATCTGCCCTGCACATCATTAAGCCTCAGCCCCGAGCATAGCACCTGGCACAGAGGAGGTCGCTGTGAATGGATGAGTGAACGAATGAGTGAGTGAGTGAGTGAGTAAATAAACAGACAGCCCATACCCCCAGCCTGTAGGGCACACTCCCCCCAGGGCTGGCCGGCGGCATGCGCACCTCCCTCTGCCCTTCCCCCTCTCCCATTGCCCCTGCAGCTCAGTGAGGCCAGCTCCCACCTCCGGGGAGAATCCCCTGGATAGCCCCCTCCCCCATCCAAGCCCCACACCCTCCCAGGCTCCTCCACTCCTGCTGTAAGCCCTCGGCCCTGCTGGGGCCACCCTTGGGCTGATAGGGTGATGTGCCTCCGTCAGTGCGTTCACCGTCACCCCCTGGGGCCCCTGGACTCTCAGAGTGGGGCCCTGCCCCGCCGGCGAGGCTCAGTGGATGAGCACCAACCTATGAACCAGAAGGTCACGGTTCGATTCCTGGTCAGGGCATATGCCAGGGTTGCAGGCTCGCTCCCCAGTGTGGGGCGTGCAGGGGGCAGCCGATCAATGAGTCTCTCTCATCATTGATGTTTCTATCTCTCTCTCCCTCTCCCTTCCTCTCTGAAATTAATTTTAAAAAATAAAAAAGAGTGGGGCCTGGCAGACAGCATCAGCAGATGCCCCCTGGCTACACCAAGAAGCAGGCCCTGGGCGGGGTCCCCCAGAAGGTAGACAACCTGTCCTGGAGTGGGAGGCAGGGGCAGGGGCGGGAATCCAGGGCTCTACCATGTCCTTCCTCCCCGGGCCCTGCAGGCGAACTCTGGGACCTGGAATGTGAACGTCAGAGGAGGAACCCTCCATGTGGAAAGGAGAGAATGCCAGCCAGTCAAGATCTCAACAGAAGACAGAGCTAAGATTGGGGTGTCAGCAGCCAGACCCCCAACCCTGGGGCAGGAGTCGGAGGAGACAGGCGGAGGGGCAGGAGGGGAGAAGCAAATGGAGGCTGCTCCCCATCCTCCTTGGCTGCTGCTCGGCTGGGGGCTTCTAGAAGCAAAGAGCTTACTGTAAGGAGAGCTGTGTGTGCCCCTACCCCACCCCCTGGAGCCCTGCCCCCCTTCTTAGCGGTGGCCTAGTCAACACACACACACACACACACACACACACTCTCTCTCACACACACACACACACACACGCGCGCGCGCACACACACTCACACACACTCTCTCACACACACACACACGCACACACTCGCACACACACGCACACACACTCACACACACTCTCTCACACACACACACACACACTCGCACACACACACACACACACACACACGTCACTGCTGCTCTCTGTACCAGTCAGAAGTTAGATGCCCACCTACTGTGTGCTAGGTGCGCTGGCCTGACAGGGTAGCAGGGTTGGGGGAGGGGGGCTCCTTGCACAGACACCCTCATCCCCCCCCCCCACACACACACACTATGGGCCCACCAGGCCCCAACGATGAGGCCGAGCCACCCGACCCGAAGAGGGCATAGGATGGGGTGTGAGAAGATGCTGCAGCCCCAGGCAGCCACAGGTTGCGCACTCGTCTCCCTCCTGGCTCTGCCTCAACCTGCGGGTGACCTTGGGTGAGTCTCACCTGCCTTTCCATGAAGCGGAGGTGTCATCCCTGCTCGGCTCATCCTCGGGGCTGCCATTGATCAGACAAAGGAGTGCCTGCCCACATCGCCCAGCGCCCGGTGGGCTATAAATCCCAAACATGGAAGGCTTCTGTTATCATCCTCGCCAGGGAAGCTAGCCCTGCCTCTCATTGCAATGCGGCAGCTCCTCTCCCTGCAGGACCCCTCGCTCAGCAACCACCTGCGGGCCCCTGTGCCTGCAGGATGAAGCCACATTCTCCGGTCTAGGCGTTCATCTGGTTCAAGCCCACTTCCCGATTTTATCTCCCCGATGCTCTCCTCTCCCCGATGTTCTCAGTTCCTCCGCCCTCTGCCGCTCTGCCTCCAGCCCTTCCCCGTGCTGTCCCTCCCGGAATGCCCTCCCCCATTGCTACCTACTGTGTTTAGCTCCATCTTTCCAACTTAACGTGGCACCAACTCTCCCTCAGGAAGGCCAGAAACGACCTCTCCTCTTCCCTAGAAGGATGCAGTTTACACCAAATGCCACCCCAGCGGGTTGGTGCTCATAAAACGAGAGTGTAATGAACACCCTGGGCTCCAAACACTGTATGTTCACTGACTCATTGGATCCTCACCACAGCCCCGTGATGGAGGCGCTGCTGGTACCCCATTTTACAGGTGGGGAAACCGAGGCATAGAGATGCAAAGAACAATGCCCAAGGGAGCGCCAGACCAGGGTTTGAATCTGATAGACAGACAGCAGGGCCCACACACATGCCTCTAAGCACCACAAGGAACCACTGCCACCCCCTGCCCAGCCCAGGACCTGGCTCAGAGCAGGCACTCGAGAAATATGTGGTGGTTGCAGCACACACATGGCACGCCTCCCTTCCGCACCTACCTCGCTGTGCTGGGAGCCCCTGCAGGGGGAGGCCCACAGACTGGCTCAGGGGGTCCTGGGTAATGTGGCCAAACGGCTCCACTGGCCTGTAGATCCACACTGTCCTCAGGCACTGGAGTGCAGACTAAGGCTGGAAGAGATGGGCCCACAGCTCTTGGGGTTGGCCGCCGGTCAATGATTAACCCACCCACCGTGGTCATGCCAAGATGTGTGAGAAGAGCCCAGAGGGGGGTGGAGGGGGAAGCAGGCAAGCGCATCAAAGTCCAGGTGCAAGGGACTCAGGAGCCACCTCACCCAATCGCTCACACCCATTTAACAGAGGAGGAAAGTGAGGCCCAGGAGTTGGAGTGACTTGCTCGGGGCTGAAGAGCACAGCACAGGCCTGCAAAGGCACCAGCACTTTCTCAGCCTTTTCTCTTCTCCCTGCAGGCTGACCTGGACCCCCCCCCATCACCCGCCCTGGAGGTTTTGGTAATTCGCTTCGTGCAGCCCAGTAACCAAGAGGCCTGAACTCCCGGGTGACCCCAGCAGGGGAAGGGTGCCTCAGACAGCTTCGCCCGGCGGCTGTGCCCAGCCAGCAGCAGGCCCTACAAAGAGAACGGGGAGAGAGCTTGGGAGGAGGCCAGCCGCTAATTGTGGAAAATAAATCAGAGACGTCTAAACCACGCCGCGGACGAAGGGCCAGTTGCACGTAGGAAGCGTAGCCATGTTTCCTTTTGTGCTCTTGCTCACCAAGGCTAATTGTTAATTGAGAGTCGTGAGTTATATAAGTTTCCTGGAGACCAAAGAAGGCGCTGAATGAGCTCCTGGAAAGGACCCACTTGAGCGGCTGTGGGCTGAGGAGGGGTCTCTGAGAGCAGGTGCCGAGGAGGCAGCCGGGGCGAACTGGCCCCTGGGGCGGCTCTCGGGACCTGCAAACGCCTTGTTCCGGGGTTTTTAGGGCACAAGGTGGGTGCTCACGTTTCTGGTTCTTCACTGAAAACAGGACGTCAGAAGTGGCACCTCCCCCATCTCTGATCCTGAGCTCATTAAGGCAGGGCCCCATCTCCCCCCAGACCGGGGCTCCCTGAGGACAGGGCTGTGTCCCCCCCAGATCAGGGCGCCCTGAGGACAGGCTGTGTCCCCCCCAGACCGGGGCGCCCTGAGGACAGGGCCGTGTCCCCTCAGACTGGGTCTCCCTGGATACCGGGATTGTGTTGTGTGTGTGTTCCTTCAGGCTAGGGGCTGCCTGAGGCAGGGGGAGGGTCTCTCAATTAAATCAACCCCACCCCACTCCTACCAACCTGGGTTGAAGAACTAGGTTCCTGGAGCCACCTGTCATGGTGGGAAACTCTCAGGGCACGCCCTGTTGCTGGAGGAGGAAGGGGTAGGGAAGGGTAGGGAAGTGTAGGGAAGGGTTAAGGAAAGCCCTGCTGACAGCAGCTAGCAGGGACCCCTCTCTCCCCAGCCACACTCCCCCCTCCCGCCTGCTGCCGGGCTGGGTTTGGACTCTGATGGGTTCCAGCTGACAGCTGGGCCTCTTCCATTCTGACCCTCAGGCGGCTGTGTCCTGTAATGACCCCAACACGGTACCCGCAGCTGCACAGGCCAGGGGAGCTGGCACCAGGATGGAGGGAAATGCAAGGAGGGAGGATGCTTGGGGGTCCCACTGGCTCCCTCCAAGGAGCCCCTGGTCCCGTTGCCTGGAGGCCTGGAGGGATGGGATGGAGCTGCCGGCCCGCATGGGCTGCTTTCCTCTGCTGCCATGACCCTGGGGGAGCGGCCTCCGCAGAGCCTCCAGCCTGGGCAGCAGCCCATGATGCCACCAGCTTCTCCTCGGCCGTTGAGTCATTCCCAGAAGTCTGTGCGCGCAGAGGCAGCAAACCCTCCCCGCCAATGAGGAGAGAAGGGCACAGGCTCAGGACGGCCAGACGCAGGGGCCCAGTGCAGCAGCCTCCAGCCTGGTCTGGAGCAGGAGGCGGCATCTCAGACGTTGAGAAAGCCCTTATTTGGTTCCCAGACACTGTCTCTTTGCACCTCCACATCCCCCGAGCCCGCTCTCTGAGATCTGGGGCCTTCTCGTGTGCACCCTGTCTCTGACCCAGGCCTCCTCGCAGCATCCTTGGGCTGTCGGGGACTCAGCTCCAAAGTCGCCTCTCCTGGGACACGCCCCAGCTCTCCCGGACCATCCTCCTTTGTGAACCCCCAGCGCCATGGCAGCCTTTTACCTGCTTTCCACATTTCTTCTTTGGCTAGACAAGGACACACAAAAAACGGCTGGGGCTGCGTTCCAGTCCTCTGTGTATTCCTAAAACCCTGCACCACGCCTGGCGCATAGTAGGTGCTTGTGTTAGTGTTTCCAAAGATAGATCTGTCCCGGAGTTCAAGGACATCGCTGAGACCCGAATAACCATATTTGCTGATCCCAGTTTCTCCCAATGGCCCACCAACGATTCCCAGACAGGCCTGGAGGTTCCTCACCTGGTGCAATGGCTGGTGCCAGAACGCCCCCAGGACCACCCTCGAAGGGCATCATCGATGTGCCTGAGCCCTCGAGGGGCCAGAGCTGTACCGTGGTGTGAGGTGAAGAGAGGGAAATGCATCGCCCCTTCCATTCCCAGGAGAATCCAAACAAAGCTGCTTGCGCCTGGCATCTTACAGAAGTTTAGGAGCGAGTGTGTGGCGGGCTGGCTTTCAGCATCCATTGAGCCCACACTTCGCGAGGCGCCTTCTGAGACTGGAGCCAGGGAGAGCTTTTTTATGAGCTACATTTCCCAGTCGCCTTTGCTGTTGGGATTCAAGACTTAGATTCAAATGTGGTCAATCAGATGCACTCACACGAGCTGGAGGCTGTGCTTTGGCAGCGCCTGCCGCTTTCTGGGACAAGGGGAAGGTGGCATTGGCTGCTGCTGTTGTTGTTAGTGCTGTGTTGTTGCTGTCGTGGTTTTGCTGCAGTGCTGGAGAGGGGCAAGAGGTGAGGCCTCGCACATCCACCCACTCGTGTGGCTCGCAGCAGGGACAGTGTGGAGCGGGCAGCAGGAGCAGCCTCCCCCGTGACGGCACTGCATGTGGTCCTCGAGCTGGTGACATCGTCGCGATTACCCAGCAGGCCGCAGCCCCCTTGGTGGCCCAGTTCTGCAGTGTGGCTTTGAGAGCTGTTCCTGAAAACTCAACCCCAATCTTCGGCCCTCCCAATAGTTCACACTCTGTAATAATCCCTTCCATTTCAGCTCTCCAGAGTGGATTCTGTCCCCTGCAATCTCTCTCTCTCCTCTCTCTCTCTCTCTCTCTCTCTCTCTCTCTCTCTCATCTCAGTCTAACAGAGAGCTGGACCAGAGCAAGTCCAGTGGCAATCACAGCCCGGCTTAGCCCGGCTTACAGCTGCCCTTGCCCTCTGACAAGGAAGCCCTATCCCTTTGGCCAAGATTGTCTCCCAACTGCCTTCCCTTTGGATGAGTTATCTTCTAGGAGTTTCCTTAGTCCCTTGTGCAGGCCTGGACCCCAGTCCAGCTGGTAAAGAGATTTCCATTTCCTCTGTCCACTCTGACCAGTGAGTAGGTGGCCTGGCCGCGTGCGTGAGGAGAAGCGTGAGGCTGCCCCTGGCCTCGGAAGGAGAGAGCGCGCTGATCAGTGAGTGGCGCCGTCCGGGGAGAAGTGGACGTGACCACGTGGACGTTCATATTTGCGGGAGGAACCAACAGAGGTGCTTTCTGCTTAAGCCAGACTGGGGTCTATTCGGCCATATTCCCCAGGCTGCTCCCCAGCCTGCTTCCATCCCTAGTGACGCTACCTGCTCATTTCCTCCACTCAGCATTTGCTCACTGACCCCTTTCACCAGCAGCTCCTACTGCTGCCTGACTCCTTCCCCCAGCCAATCCCTCCCCAGCGCCAGCTCTCACGCTCACCAGGGCTCTGACCTCAGGCTTTGACCTCAGGAAAGAGCTGGAGCTGAAGTGGGCTCATTTCTTGAACTGAAGCCAGCCCACACCTCCTCCAGGAAGACGTTTGGCCTCTAGGCTCCCCAGAGCCACTCCCTTGCGCGTCTCGGTGCCCAGTCAATGCCGGGCACTTGGGAAGAGCTCCGTAAGCCCATGCATTGATGAAAGACACCTGGCTTGCTCGGGGGTGACCTCACCAGCCACTGGCTTCCCTTTCCTCATCTTCACCTCTGCCCATTCCCGCACTCAGATACCTTTGCCGGTACTGACATCTGTCTGGCCTCCCAAATATCCAGGAAGCCTGCATCCCATCTGAGTCACCGTTGCACCCACATCCAGCCTGTGGCAGACATTAGCTGCCCCGGGACAGGAAAGTGTGCCCCTTGGGGGAGGGGAAGGCGAGGCAGAGGTCGGGGTGGGTGGTAAGTCATTTTCCAGGGCGGCAAACAGCCCCTGAGCCCACCCCACGGCGTCCCACTCTGGGCTCCTGCTCACCAGCCACACTGTTCCCACTAAAGGGAAACAGATGGTGTGGTTAATTGGGTGTCTAGCAGGCTCTGGCCCTCATTAAGGCCCAGGGCAGGACCATGAGTGATTTACCGGGCCATAAACAGCAGCTCCAGGAGGGCCAGCGCCCTCAAGCCCACAGCCCCCAGGACTGAGGAAGCAGTGCATCGAGGCCACTGGTCTTGGGCTGCGGGGCCGGGCTGGATGGAGCTGGGAGGGAAGCTCCTCGCCTCTCCCCGACTCTGGGCTCTGAGCCAGGCAGCCTGGGGCAGGCAGAGCCCAGGGACAGATGCTTGCAGCTGGAGAAAGGGTATGTGGGCCTGGGAGCGCAGGGCGGAGGAGGCAACCACAAAGGAGCAGAGATGCCCAGGGAAGGGTGGGCAGGGCGCTGGAGTCTGGGAGATCCCAAGAAGCGCAGTGGGTCCTGCCTCTTCCCACCAGAGCCCGAGAGGCCCATGCAGACAGCCTCGCCCAGAATGCCCCAGAAAAGGGGGAAGGGTAAGGCAAGTCCGCCCTTCTCTCCCAGCAGCCCCCTGCCAGAGAGAGGCGGCGGCTCAGATCCAGGCAGCCTGCGCTCAGCCCTCGCCCTGCCACCACGGGCTGTGGGACCTTGGCAGCGTCCTCCACCCCTCTGGGCCTCAGGTCTCCCATCTGCAAAATGGGGCAGCATTTCCTCACGGAGACTGCACTAGTTAATGGACTCGGAGCCGGGCCTGGCACATACCAGGCAGGTAGTGCTGCTTGGTTTAGGTCATTATTTCTAGGGTGAGACTCCCTGTGAGCGGGGGCGGGGGTGGGGGCTTCTCACCCTTCCCTGTTCCAGCAGCAGCCGCCTCCTCGAAGCCGCTCCTGGCCCAGCCCTCATTCCCAACCTCTGCATCCGCCCCTGCATCCCACCAGGACTCCAAGCAGTGGGAGGGACAAGGGGCCCCAGCGCTGCCCACAGAGGGATGGGGCCAGCGGCGTTTGAAGACGGGCTGGGTAAATACCCAGAATGCACCCTGTTGGTTGGGCACCTTCCAGGTGCCAGGCCTAATGCTGGCACTCCACCGGCACTTGCCTACTTAGTCTTCAAAGTAGGCATCACGGCCCCGCGGTGCAGATGGGAACACCACCGAGGCTTCCAGAGCGAGTGTCCAAAGCCGCCCAGCGAGCAGGAGGGGAGCGGGGCCAGGGCTCAAGACTTACCCCTCCCGGATCTGAGCTCTTCCCTCCAAAGGGGAGCGGGCCCCTTGGCCATTCGTGTCACAAACACTGAGGCACTTTCCATTTTATCTATTTATTTAAAATGTGTTTTTATTGATTTTGGAGAGAGAGGAAGGTAGAGGGAGAGAGAAACATCCATGTGAGAGGAAAACTTCAATTGGTTGCCTCCTGGACGCGCCCCAACCAAGGATGGAACCTGCAACCTGGCCCTGTGCCCTGACCGGGAAGAATATACACCGCCCTTTGGTGCACACACGACACCCCAACCAACCGAGCCACCCCCGCGAGGGCCTGGGAGCTTTTTAAATAGAGTCCTCAGTTCCTTCCAGACCTCAACGGCTGGAGCCTCTGGGAGCGGGACCGAAAGTCTACATGTAAATGCAGGAGCTGCTGCCTGCCCAGCGTGGCTCAGTGGCTGAGCGTCGACTTATGAACCAGGAGGTCATAGTTCAATCCCAATTGGGGCACATGCCTGGTTACAGGCCCGATCCCCAGTGTGGGGGGGGGAGGGGGGGAGTGCAGGAGGCAACCAATCAATGATTCCCTCTCATCGTTGATGTTTCTCTCTCTCCCTCTCCCTTCCTCTCTGACATCAATAAGAATATATTTTAAAAATAAATAAATGCATACATACATACAATGGCTGCTTCGAACCTCCTCTGCCCAGCACAGCCCTGGGCCGGAGGCGGGGACCCCACAGGCGGAAAAGGGAGGCAGAGCGCAGCCACCTGCACTGGTGATGTCTGGGGGATGGAAGCATCTCTGTCGCTGAACCCGGTCCTTCCAAGACCCCTCAGTCGCTCCCTCCCCCGGAACTGGGACCGAAGAGGGCGGGACAACTTGTCTCCCACGTGTCTGGGAGTGAGAGGTCCAAGGCGTGGAAGGTGAGAGGAGCGACAGGGCCCAGGGCCCACCTCCTGTGCCCATCGCAGGGGTGCGAGTGGGTGCAGAGGGGACTGCGCGTGGACAGGGCCCAGGGCCCACCTCCTGTGCCCATCGCAGGGTGCGAGTGGGTGCAGAGGGGACTGCGCGTGGACAGGGCCCAGGGCCCACCTCCTGTGCCCATCGCAGGGGTGCGAGTGGGTGCAGAGGGGACTGCGCGTGGACAGGGCCCAGGAGCTCCATCCACTCCGTGTTGGGAGGGTGGTTCTTTTAGACTCATGCCCCGCCCGTACCACAAAGGGAACCCTCTCCCCACTCTGCCATCTCCCCCAAACCCCGGGATGCGATGGCAGAGTCGCCCCGGGCTCCCTGTGCTGCGGGAAGAGCAGACGTTGGTCTTCAGTGAGGAGTGGAAAGTGATCAGCACACATCGCATCATGCTTGGCACCACCCCCATTGGCGGGCACCGTGCCACCGAGCAGGCCAGCCATCTCCCTGCAGAGCCCTGTCGGTGGAAGAGAAGCTGCCGGGGGCCGGGGGAGGGGGGTGATAGAGAGGTCAGTGCCCACCAGGAGTGGCCCAGCCTCAGGAAGGCCCCTGCCCACCACCCCCACCCCTGCCCCCAGCCCTGCTCTCCCGGCGGTTTGTAAGTCTTTTATATTTATGTCACTTTTACTTTCAGTCTCTCCTTCCCCAGGTCTATGCGAGCAGGACTGAGTCCTCAGAGCCCAGCATCCTGAGCACCTGGCACATTTGTTGAATGAATGAATGAATGAATGAATGAGTGAATTTAATTTAATAAAAGTACCACATTCCTGTCTGCACCCTTGCCCCATAACACAGAACACATAGGCGCTCACTGATCAGACTTGGTGGGATGGTAAAGCAAGAAAAAAACAAAGCCCTTCTTGCCAGAGCTGGGAAGTCAAGGTCAACCGCGGGGCAATCCCAAAGAAGTTAATCAAGGAAGACTTCCTGGTGAAGGCCGGCAGGGAGCAGGGGCTCCAGCCTCACAGCTTTCTTCCTCTTCATCGCCTGTTTCCGGTGGGAACTCCCGGGGGGCAGAGGTCATGTCTGGGTCTCAGGGCCATCCCCAGCACACCCCCATTGGAGCCGCCCGCACGTGGCCGGCCCCACGGTCCGCTGCCAGCCGTGACTCACAGCTCATGAGCCTTTCCTCTTGGCTGGAGACGGGGAGCAGATATTACAGTAAAATTACTAACCGCATGTCGCGGCTGTGACCGCACTTACGCGCAGAGCACCTCCCCCGAGACCCCGAAGCCAAAACAACCTCACCCTTAGCAGCCAGCAACGACCAGCCACCCCAGAGGCCAGCGGATGGACTGGATGACCCTGGTCTGCCTGAGAAGCCCTGAGTCTGGTCCCTTCCCCTCAGAGCTGATTGGACACCCTTCCCCCTCCCCCCAGGCAGCCCAGCTTGGGCACGCCTTAGTCCCTGCTGCCCCTTCCCCACCAGGGTGGGCAGAAGGGAGAAAGGGGAAGTGGTGGAGGCCACCTCTCCCTGCCCGTCCTCCCTGCTGGGTCCAGGATGGGGAACGTGGCAGCTGAGGATGTGGCTACAGAGGCCAGCTCCTGGCGCCAGCAGAGATCCCCCAAACCGCCAGTTGACCCTGTTCGTACATGTCGCTGACCAAGCACTGAGTAAGTGCTGAGGAGACACCTGCGGAGTGAGGTCACGCCCCTGCTTGCCCTCTCTTCCGAGACAGGCCACTCCTGGCCCTAGACCATTCCAGTTCCTCCTGTCCGACCCTGAGGCAGCCCAGGGCATCCCCTCCCATAGGGAAGCTCAACAGAAAAGAAACACACAGGAACTGGGCTTGCAGCCCAGCTGGGTGCTCTGAGGAAAGTTACCCAGCCTCTCTGGGCCTCCGTGTTTCTCAGCTGCAAAATGAGACGAAGGCTAGCTGGCCCTCCTGCTGCCATAAGAATGAATGAGTGCAGGGGCCTGGAGCTGCAGAGGACGGACACCACACAGCCAGGGGCGGCCATTCCTGGCGCTGTGCTGCTGCCATTAGCAGATCAATATCAGGGAAGAACGGAGGCTTCAGAGGAAGGAGAGAGCCTGGGCGCCGGAGGAAGGGGGCTGGGAAGGCCCCCACCTACCCTCTGCCGATTGCAAACCGAAGGGAACGAGGGCCTTGCGGCAGACATGCCCTCCCAGCATCTTTTCGTCCCTTCTTCCCACTTGTCCGCCGCTCGCTGCTAAGTGTGGCTGGGAGACTGTGTTCACAGCGGGATATAAGCAGTGCGTGTGGTTTTCAGGAAGTGTCCTTCAAGGGGAGGGGCGTTCCTTCAGCCCTTTCTTCCTCCGTCCTGCTGGCTGAACTTCCAGCTGCCATCTTGAGCAATGTCGCGACCTTGGCCATGAAAACGACACCCAGCAGATCAATAGGGAAGAAGGAGACGGGGCCCCTGGCAGCATGTGGCTGTCAACCCAGCCCAGGGGTGTTTACCCCCAGGCTTCAAGTACATGAGCAAGAGATGCACGCCTACCTTGTAGAAACCAAACCCAGCTCTGATATAAGCCCCTCAAACTCGCGTGCGGCTGGACGGGGTGGGACACTGGGTGCCTGGGAGAGAAGATCCCCGAGTCGCCTTCCTTCTGCGTATGCTCTGAGGCCAGCATGAGCCCTGTTGGGAAGGCTGAGCCGCATGAGGAGCTGGGGATGGGTGGGTGGGTGGGTGGGTGGGTGAATGGATGGATGGATGGATGGATGGAGAAAGGAAGAGAGAGGCAGAAGCGAGAATCAGGTGAGCGGGTGAGATGAGGAGAGATATGCAGAAGGAAGAAAATATCCTGGGAAATGCTTCAGGTTACAGCCACCCGGGCTGGGGAGGGTGGGGAGAGCAGGATGGCTGACCTGGTCCCCTGTCCATGTCTGACTCTCGGTTTTCCCGTCTATGCCGTGGGAATGGGCATTTGCTGACTCACTACTCAGGGCAAATGTACAGGGATTTTAAAAGCCAACAGCATCAGCACGTCATTACACCAATGCCACCCCCAGCCCCACTCTACGCCTGGGACCCCTCACCTGTGAAGTGGGCCAGTCTCACCAGTTGTCACGAGGATTCAGGGAGACGACCCCTGTGACGTGCTTCTCGCAGTGTGTGGCCCAGTGCAGATGCTCAGAAAACCATCCCTGTCCATCTCTGCCGGTGTGTGAGGAACAGAGAGCTGCCTGTGGTGCGAGTTTAGGGAAGGAATTCTGGGCTCCGCGCCCCAGAACAGCAGCCCCAACCCTTGGGGACCCTAAAGATCAAGTAACAGAACGCCCTGGGAGAGCCACACCTTCCTCCCCATCCGGATCCTGAGGGCATGAGGGGGGTGCGGGGGGGGGGGGTGAGAGTATGGGGGGAGGCCTGGCAGGCCGGGTGGCCAAGGCTGAGCCTGCTGTCCCACTGCAGTCAGGCCAGGCCCTTGGTCACAAGAGGCCAGGCAGGGCAGCAGGGGCCACCTGGAGGGCAAACACGGGCCTGAGACGGGGGGCGGGGGGGGGGGAGGACGTGGCCTGGCCTATGGGGAAGGAAAGGGGAGGGGAGGCTCAAGGTGGACCTCAATGCCATCTCCAGCAGTTACAGGGGCTAATGCCTGGGGATACCTTTCCTAAAACTGCCCGGGGAAGCAGGTGGTGACACAATGAGCGAGGCCACTGTGACGGATAAGAAGGGACTTCATGAGGGGAGCTGGGGGCTGCCATGTGTCTGATGGCTGCTGAAGTCTAGAATTCCTTGGTCCCACCATCCTGTGATTCCCCGACTCTGGGATCGGAGGACCAGGGGTGACGTGCAGCACAGCCCTGGCCCAGGCAGCCCCGGCCCAGCACCTGACAGCCCGCCTGCAGCCGCATCTCTTCACTCCCACCGCGGGCCTCACCTCGCCCAGCACGTACCCTCAGCCCCGTGGCAGCCCCGTGGCCACAGGGGGCCCTGCCAGCCATCCCTGAGCCCACATCACGCCCTCACCTGGATTGAGCACAGCACGCGCCCCTGGGCGGGTGTTCTCACACCTCTGGTCCCTGACAAGGTCACATGCTGTGGAAGCTGGCAGGGCCGGGGGAGCCACAGATGCCAACACAAATGCCATTCCTGTGCAGGGAGAAGAGCCCATGGGGTTATTTTTAACCTGTTGATCACAGGCCACAGCTCTGGCCCTGGGTGGCCTGGGGCTGGGGGGCTCTGAGGGCTAAGTGAGCCGTCAACCTCCCCTCAGTGACACCCCAGGGCACTGGGCTGCAGGGACCCCAGCCCTCACCCCACTTTGATGGAGAAGGAGAGAAGGAGACACAGATCAGGACTTGCCCCATCTTGTCCACTGGTCTCAGCTGGGGTTGAGCTCAGCCAGGGAGAGTAAGGGTGCCATGAATCACAGAATATTGAACCTGGAGACCACCCAGCTGAGGAAACCGGGCCCTGGGAGAGGAAGCCAAGGTTGCACCACTGGTCAGCACCAGCTCCCTGCTCCACTGTCCACCCCCAGACCTAAAGTCCAACATGGACATTTCCAGGACTCTCCAGGCCACATCCGGGAGGTCACTTGCCCAGCTCCCTGCCCAGGGGACCACCTTTCCTCTGCCCTCTTCTCAATCCCCCCACGTGGTGGACCCAGCCCCTGACAACCCAAAGATGAGGCCCCCAGGCTCTGGCTCGCCCTCCAAGGACTTCCCAGGTGCCAAGCAGTGCCCCTGGGGCCAGAAGCAGCAGTGGCCAGCACAGGGGGCAGCGTCATAGTGGCTGGAGGCCCAGGCGAGGACGTGCAGGCCAGGGCGTGCCTGCGTGGGGGGAGCAGGACGGAGCTTCTGCCAAGAGCCCGTTGCCGGCTGCTGCTGAGCCTGTGTTTGCAAGAGGCGGGGTGGGGGTGGGGGGGCCGGCAGACAATGGACCCCACAGCCTCATCTCCTGGCCTTGGCCCCTTGAGCTGGGCAGGCAGCTGCTGGCCAAAGCAGCCGCCTCCGCTGGCCCCTCACGTAGTCCACGTCTCGCTTGCCGGGTGGCCCTTATCACCTGGTATGTGATGTGCCAGCGCCCACATGCTCACACGCGGCAGTGGGGGGCGGGGGGCGGAGGCCTGACGCAGAAGGGACCAGTGGGAAGTGAGGCTGCTCCTCCCCGACTCCCAAAGAAGGGCCTGGGCCGGCCCCTATACCCTCGGGGAGTATTCCATCCCCAGAGAGGCCTTGGCCCCGTTTCTGAGCCCCATCTCTCAGCTACTCTTCTCCTCCTGGACTCAGGGGCCTGCATCTTTGTACAGTTACTCACAGTCGCCCGCTCACAAACGCCAGTGCACTTCAGTGGAATAAGCACCGTGACATGACAGCCATTGGATACGCGGGGACCCAGGCACAGAGAGGCCCTGCGACTCACCCACCATCACACAGCCGGGGAGGACGGAGGCAGGGTTCAAACGCCGCAGGCTGAGTCTAGAACCGAACCCTCCTCAACAGGACGCAGCAGGAGCAGGGACAGCCCTGGGCGATGCCCGGCCCCTACCCCACGGGCACTAGAGTTGTGGGGTCCGACCAATGTGGGCTCGGCTGGGCACCGCCCTGGCCTGTAAAGCGGGCAGCGATGTCGTGAGGAAGAGCAGCAGCAGGTGCTCACACACGGCAGGTGCTCCGCCCTTCACCTGGCCGCAAAGTGTCCCTCCACGGAGCGATCAGGAGGCCTCTGCCTGCCAGCGGAGCCCGCCCTCCCAGCCTCACGGCCTCGGCTAAACCCACAGCACGCCCACCCCGACCCTCGGGCTCCCTGCAGGCCGCCGATGCGCAGCCAGGGGGCCCTGATGGCACAGCCGGCTCCAGCACTGCCCTTCACCCTCCACGACACTGGCTTCTCCCTGTCAGTGCTGGCGGTGGGGCGGGGCGGACAGGCCGGGCCGGCCATGTCTCCTGCATCTGAAGGATGGTTAGAGTCTGAAGGGGACAGCACAGCCCCAAGTGCACAGCGTCACTCAGGCGGGAGCGCCCTTAGACCCCACGCCCAGGCTGGGCGCCCAGAGGGCGGAGGCGGAGCAAGCCTTGCCATGGCTGGGCGACTGGCTGGCACACTGCATTGCCAGGCCCTGCCTGCAGTCCCATCCCTCCCGGAACTGTGTGCCCCTGAGCAGTCCCCTCAACCTCTCTGGGCCCGATTCCCTCACTCATCCCTGCAGATCCCATTCCTGTCTGTGTCTTAGGTTTGTGAGATCAAATGGAGCCGCGTGATTCACTCCTGGGAGGAGGGGGGGGGGGGCGGGTTGGGAGACAGGCCTAGACCGAGACAGCAGGAGAAGGCATTCCCCACCATCGGGCCTGGGCCGTCCAGGCAGGAGGAGACACCGAGGGGCTGAGTCACCAGCCGCCTCAAGATGCTGGGAATCTGCTGCAAGTGCAGCAACCACCAGGCACAGGCCGCCTCCAGGAGGAAGCAGCCGGAGGGGCCAGGCACCGGCCTGCCCTACGGGGACCCTGGGTTGATGGGGACACGCAGCCCTGCCCTCAGTGAGCCCCAGCCTGGGTGTCCGTGTCTGAGGCAGCTCCTGCGTGGGTGACAGGGAGAAAGGAGGCCCGCCCTCGGGGGACAGCACGCTGCAGGGAAGGTGCGGTGACACTGCGCTGGGGAAGGGACAGTGCGATGGGAGACGCAGCGTCGCTGCAGGAGCCCCATGTGGGGTCCGTGTCTGAGGGACACCGCGGGAGGGACCCTGCCCCTGCCTGGGTCACCCACACCCTCCCATCCTGGGCAGAAGCTCGTGTGCTGAGGTTATGGGCCCAGACGCGTGCAGGCTCCAGCAGAGGGGGGCACGTGAGAGCGTGGGGGGCTTGGCCTTCCCGCCTGGGGACCCCCCGTGGGAGGTGAGGACCCCTCCCCTTGGGGGGGAAGAGCCCCCTGCAGAAGCGCTTTCCGAGGGCCTGCGAGGTGGAGCGTGGAGGGAGACAGAAGTGCCGCCACATCTGTTCTGCGGGCTGCTGGGCTCCTGCCCTGAACAGCTGGGCCACATCTGGCTTCCAGACATCGCCGCCCCCCGCCCCCCAGCTCCGTGATTCACTCCACGCGAGGACGTGCCTTGAGCTGCACATGCTCTCCGGCCAGCGTGCGCGTGCGCGGCCCCGGCCCCGGGAGGGGGTCCAGGGCTGGGAGCCGCTCCCGCCCCTCCTGTCCCTGCCCCGGCCTCTGCGCCACTGCTGTCGGGAGGAGGGTCCAATGCACCCCTGAGTCACCATGACTCAGTGTCCCCGCTGGAGCCCTCCCGCTCCGGCCCCCCAGGCTTTGTGCAGACACAGTGAGCAGGCCGGGGGTGAGCAAGCTGGGGGTGAGTGGGCCGGGGGTGAGCGGGCTGGGGGTGAGCAGGCCGGGGGTGAGCGGGCCGGGGGTGAGCGGGCCGGGGGTGAGCAGGCCGGGGGAGAGCGGGCCGGGGGTGAGCGGGCCGGGGGTGAGCAGGCCGGGGGTGAGCGGGCCGGGGGAGAGCGGGCCGGGGGAGAGCGGGCCGGGGGTGAGCAAGCTGGGGGTGAGCAGGCCGGGGGTGAGCAAGCTGGGGGTGAGCAGGCTGGGGGTGAGCAGGCTGGGGGTGAGCAAGCTGGGGGTGAGCGGGCCGGGGGTGAGCGGGCCGGGGGTGAGCGGGCCGGGGGTGAGCGGGCCGGGGGAGAGCGGGCCGGGGGTGAGCAGGCCGGGGGTGAGCGGGCCGGGGGTGAGCGGGCCGGGGGAGAGCGGGCCGGGGGTGAGCGGGCCGGGGGTGAGCGGGCTGGGAGTCACTGCCAGGGGCCCCAGGCGCCCCACCCGGTCCTTCCTGAGGAGGAAGCAAACCTCCAGGAGAGAGAGGATGGGGCTGGAGGGGGAAGTAGCACTCCAAGGAGGGGACATCTGGAGCACATGGCCTTTCCCCAGCAAGTGGGGGCTCCCTGAGGACAGGGCGTGTCCCCCTCACACTGGGCTCCCTGAGGACAGGGCCGTGCCCCCTCACACTGGGATTCCCATGGAGGCAGGGGTGGTGGCTTTCCCATCAAACGGGCCTGACCTGGATCCCCTTGCTCTGGAACAGGTGAGTCACCACCGGCTACAGCACTTGAGGTTGGAGTCGGCCGGAATCGACCTCCCAGCAAACCCCCTTCCCCCAGGAAGGACACTCACATTCACCGGCTGGGGGGCTCCGTGAGCAGCTCTCAGTCCACCCCTCACCCCCGTGGTCCCTCCCACGGCCTAGCCCCTGCCTCTCGTGCTCAATCATCTCGCGGGCAGGGTGGGCCCACAGGATGGGGGCTGCTGGGTGGGGGTCTCGCTGAGAGAGCTGGCATTCTCGGCCTCAGCCTCTCACACTGGGCCGCCCTCGGCTGGAGGGGGGTGCAGGGTCCGTGCCCCTGGACCCGCAGCTGAGCGTGGGGACGGGCAGCCAAGCCTGGGCCTCTGTGGCCTGGGGAGCCCGGGCGAGGCGGCTCCTGCACTCACGAGTCCAAGTCGGCATAAGAGGTGGGTCCCAAACCCTGTCTGTTCATCCCTGTCCTGCTCACTAGCCCCCCAAATAGGTCCCCAGGAGGGGGCAGCCCCACCCTAGTGTGGATCCATATGGTCGTGAAGGAAGCAGGAAACTCTGGATGGGCCCAGAGTCCCCCACATCCCTAATCACCTTCCACCCAGCAGTAGGGCCCGCCCAGCCTTCCCCTCCCCCCACTCCCTCCCCACCTCCTTGCCTCCTCCTCGGCTCCCACACCCTTCCAGGGAAGTAAACCACAGGGCATCACTGGGGCTGGTGTGAGCACAACAGAAGCCAAGACCCCTGGGCCCTCCTGGTTCCGCTGACAACCCCACCCCCAGGCAGGCTCAGAGAGGTGCCTCCCCAGCAAGCACCAAGAACAGGGCGTCACCGTGGCTGAGAGTGCGGAGTATCACCCCATTACACAGATGTGGGCACTGAGGCTGTGACTATTGCAGAGCCAGGGGAGACCCAGCCCTGGAGTGAGCCAGCCAGGCGTGGGGGCGGCACCCACTCTGCCTGGGCCAGGTGGCCCTCTCCCATCTGACTGTGAGCTCCCTGGGGTCAGGGACTGGTCTCCAGCTCCTGAAGGGAACTGGCTAAGTGGGCGCAGGCTAAGTGCCCAGCCTGAGCTGATCCTGGGGGTGAGGGGTTCAGGCAGGAAGCCTCCCATGTCAACCCCGGGGTGTCCTCAGCGGGGTCTCCCGCCCTAGTCCTAGAGAGCCCGCGGAAGTTCCGAAGGTTCTCCCATCCCAGGGGTGGGCAAACTTTTTGACTCGAGGGCCACAATGGGTTCTTAAACTGGACTCAGAAGAAGGAGCTGTGGCCGTGTTTCCGACGTTGCCATGTTAACACTGCTGCTGGTGAAGGAGCGGAGGGGAGAGCAAGAGAACCCTCCGCTCTTTCGGCTCCGCGGGCTGATAGAACAGCCGAACGGGCTGGATCCGGCCCGCGGGCCATAGTTCGCCCAGGGCTGTCCCATCCTCTCCTGTTCCCCTCCGCTGCCTGCAGGACCTGCTCACCTCCTCACCACAAGCTCCCACTCAGTCCCTGGCAGCTCTGGATTCCTGGTGCCGGGGAGGGAGGGGCAAGGCTCTGCAGGCTCCTGGAGGCACCGGCAGGTGGGTGTGCATCGCGGCCAGAAGGGGCCACCTGGAGAAGTCCCCAGAGCCTGATGCAAGAGCCCGCTCCCGCAGCTCGCAGGAGGGCTGACGGAGCCAGCGTGCCTTCCTCTGCCCCTGGGCCCCAGCCAGCTGACTGTGCTAGGGCCAGCCTGGCCAGTACCCCCTCCCCTCCCCACCCCCACCCTGGCATCATCCCTCTTTCAAGTACAGTCCTTGCCCCAGCCAGATGTCTAAGCACAGACTTGTCCCCAAGAAACCCATACCCGGCCCTGCCAGTTTCTGCTCATCCTGCCCTCTCCCCATCCTCTCCCCACAGGAGCCCTCTCCCCCCAGGCCAGGGGGCTCACCACGCTCTCCAGAGCCCTGGTCCCTGTGGGGAGCCCTGACCCGCTTCCCTAACACCCCAGCAGGCCTCTGCACCCAGACCGCCCTCCTCCCTGTCTCCGTGCCAGCCTCGGCCATCGCTCAAGGTGGCCAGTTCATGGGGTCTGCTTCCCCTCTTGCGGGCAAGGAGATGGTCCCGCTCCTCTCTGACGCCAAGACTTGCTGCCGCCCGACTCCACAGCAGAAAGAGCCCAACCCTCCAGTTCATACTCTGTAACCGAGAGGGAGGCTCTCACGGGACCTGCGGCTTCCATCATCATGCCTACTTTACACACTTTTTCGGCAGGTAGCTGGTATTTTTTAAACATTTTTTTTTAAACTATGGTAAATCACATAGAACATAAAAGTCACCATCTTAAGCACACGTTTCAGTGAAAAGTCACCATCTTAACCAATGCACATTTCAGTGGCGTGAAGTAATTAACGTTGTTGTGCAACCATCACCGCTGTCCATTTCCAGAAGTCTTTGCATCTCCTGGAAAAGAAGCGACAGGCCGCGCCCTTTAGACAATGTCTCCTCATTCTCCCCTCCCCCGCCTGGTAACCACCACCCTACTTTCTGTTTCTATGAATTTGGAACCTCATTAAAGCGGAGTCATACGGTGTCTGTCCTTCTGTGACTGGCTGATTCACTCAGCGAGATCTCCTCAAGGTTTTACCACATTGTAGCATGCAGGAATGTCCTTCCTTTACAAGCTGAGTAACACTCCTCAGCTTGTATGGATCACTTTTTGTTGGTCTTTGTGGGCAGCTTGCGTGTTAACTACTCTTTTTTTTTTTTTTTTTTTTTTTTTTAGAAAATCAAAGTAATGTATTCTCAGGGTAAAAAGTCTGAAGCGTCAGAAGTGAATAAAGTGCAAAGTGAGAGTTCAGCTCAGCCCCACCTCATTCTGCCCAGAGTGGCTCTCAAATTTTCCAAGCAGAGGGTAGAGAGAGTTATATCCATTTTTTTTTACACAAATTACGACACTTCTCACCAGTGCTTCTGAAACGTGACCTATCAGAACCCCCTAGATCAGTGGTTCTCAACCTTCCTAATGCCGCGATCCTTTAATACAGTTCTTCATGTTGTGGTGACCCCCAGCCCTAAAATTATTTTCGTTGCTACTTCATAACTGTCATTTTGCTACTGTAAACAATATGTAATTATAGGTGTGTTTTCTGATGGTCTTAGGCGAGGCCTGTGAAAGGGTCGTTCGACCCCCAAAGGGGTCGCGACCCACAGGTTGAGAACCGCTGCCCTAGAGAGAGAGTTAAAACGGGCTGCTGGGCCCCAGCCCCGAGTTCCTGGCCCGGGTGTTCTGAGGCCACCCACGATGCTGGGTCTCTAACCGCCTCTGCGGATGCCGGTGCTGCCCGGCGCTGCCCGGAGGGCATGCCCTTTGTTGACTAGCAACATCGAAGCAAAGTCCCGCCATTTGCCTTCCCACCTAGTGAATCTCAAGGCACAAAGACGGACCTCATTCTTTGTAACCACTGCATAGCACTCTGGTGCTTGGACTTGACATTGCTTCCAGTTTTTCAGATTTAGAAACAATGTTGCAATGAACACGCTTGTCCATATAGTTTGAACATTTGCAACATTTGTGTCCGTGCATCTGGTAAGTTCCTAGATATGGAACCCCTGAACCAACAGTGTGTAAATTAGTTCTTCTCATATAGATCACCAACCCCCTCACAGGTGCAATTTGTCTTCCCGCCAACTTCAAGGGTGCCTGTGTCCACAGAGTGAAGGGCTGCCCATTTTTAGTTGTCGATCAGATCAGGAAAAAGAGAACCTTATCGTGTCTAATTTCGATGACTTGCATTCTGACTGAGGGAGGGGATTTTCACGTGTTTGTGAGCCACTGATATTCCCTTTTCTGTGCATAAGTTTTGCCCAGTTTTCTATTTGCTTCGCTTTTCCTTGTTGGCTTGTGGGAACTCATCTGTCATATATATTGAAAACATTTTTTCTGGTTTGTTATTTGCCTTTAGATTTAGGATATTACATTTTCATATAGCCAATTTTTAACAAGCTTTCCCTCTGTGATTCCTATTTTTGTGTCATAGTTTCCCCAATCCAAGGCTATGCATTTAAAATTATGTTGTTAATGTTTTCTTCTAATAAGTGTATGGTTTTCTTTTTACATTTAAATATTTGATCCATCTTGGACTTGCTTCAGAATAAAGAAAGCCAGTGGAAAACTGGCTTTAGTTTTTTTGTCTTTTTTTCCTAAACAGCTAGTCAGTTGTCCACTTGATTGAATAATTCCTTTCTCCTCTGATCTAAAATGTCATTTTATCATATATTTAATTTGCGTTTGCTCACGGATGTGTGTCTGTACTCTCTCCTGCGCCTTTGATCTGTCTGTCTGTTCTTGTGCCAGTGTAATAACTGCAGCTCTATCCTACATTTAGTGGCTCTGGCCGTCCCTTATAACGCCTCTTTTTCGGAATTTTCCAAGCTCTTTTTGGATGTTTATTTCTCCAGATGAATTTTAATATAATTTGTCAAGTTCAAAAAAGCCCTTGTTGTTTTTCACCTCCTTGAAGAGCCAGGATCTGATTTCTCAGCCCACAGCAGAATAGAAACAAGCTGAGAAGAATGGGGGGGGGGGGGTGTCTCCCTGAGGTAGGCAGGTTGGTGATAGCAGAGGGACAGCTAACAGGGAGGTGGCTGATGGAGTGATGAAGAGCCATGAAAAGCAGACACAAGAACTGTGACAATGTAGCCGTCATGGCTTGGGTCTTTCCTGTGAGGCCAAATCTTGAATTTTCACTTGTAACCACAACAACTCTGAATCATAAAGACTCGCATGTTCTGTAACCTCTGATTAAGAAGGCCGAAAAGTGTGTGCAATACCTACTAGTGATTTCCATCTAAAATATCTCTTGTTAAGGTCTCAGATGTTTCTGTCTGGAAAACGAGTGTAAAACCGTTCATTCTTGGATGATGACAGAAGTATGACATATAACCGGTTTCTCCATAGTTTTCTCAAAACCCGCCGCCTCCAACCTCCAAGGGGCTGTGGGCTCTGGGATGTGAATTCACTCTATCCGTGGCTATACAGCTGAGGGAAAAGCCCCCAGCCTTTCAGCCAGCCCGCACATAATCATAATAAAAGATTCAGCTCTTGCTGAGCAGCGGCCTTCAATAGTGAGGCAGGTTATATGCAGACTACATTTTAACCCTCAACTGGGTGAATGCTGTACTCCCGGGAGACAGAAAACTCGGGCTCAGAGAGATCAAACTAAGGCAAGTTCAAGTTAATATGTGACAAAGACCCCTCAGCCACCTCCCTCCTTCCCCATATGCCGCTGACCAGTCCCCTTCAACTCCCACCGCTACTTCAGCAGGTCCTAGCAACCGAGTCTATTCAGACATCCCTTGGCAAGGCCCTGCACCTGCCTGCGCACAGCCCGCACTGCCAGGAGATGCCTCATCCCATGCCCCGGAGGGGCGGAGAGGGTGGGTGAGCGGCAGGGACCCCGAGGACGAGGACGCAAGGGAATCCATTCATTTCAGCACCCAGTCATCGTGAAGCGCCTACTATGCGCGGAGGGCCGTGCTATTGGGGTGGAAGATGAAAAGGGCCTGGGTAGAGGTGGCGTTCTTTGCAAGGGGGACAGAATGCCGCGGGAAAGTCTGGGAGGAGCGAGGACCCCAACGCCGAGCATCCCCAACCTCGCGGCGCAGAGAAGCCGCGCGCGCGCGCTCCGGAGCTGGGTGCGCGCTCAGGGCCCGCGCCGCGCGCCCGCAGCCGCTCCCCCGCCCGCCGCTCCGGCTCCGGCTCCCGCGCGCGCGCACTCGGGGCCTCCCTTGTGCGTCTCCTCCATTCGCTACGTGCAGAATGGTCCGTCGGCAGCAGCTGCGGCACGGGGTGGGAGGGGAGGAGGAGGGGAGGGGAGGCGGCGCCCAGGTCCGGAGGAGGGGCCGCAGCCGGCGGCGGGGGAGAGCGGGGGAGCCGGGCTGGGGGAAAGCCCGGGTGGGCGCGCGCTCCCCCTGCGCTTCTCCCCTCGCCTCGCTGCCTGCTACAGGCCATGACAGCCAGTCCACTGCTCCCTGCCTGCCTGGGCGTCCTGGAACCTAGCCGACCAAGAGGGTTTTTCTCCTGCTGTACACACACCCCCCTCACCCCCAGAACCCAGAACCCAGCCCAAACGAGGGAAAGAATCACTCCCGCTGCCCCCTCCCTCTTCCTGTGCCAAACCCACTCCCAGGCTTTTGTGTGAGATCGCCCAACAGCAAGCCCTACTCCACTCTGCCTGTAAGGAGGTGGGGTCCCTAAGAGGTCCTGTAGCCTGACTCCCCGTCTCCCTCTGTCACCCACCTGGAGGAAGGGGCACGGACAGGGTGGACACCAGAGCCTGTCCCCGATTTCCACAGGGAGAGAGCCAGCATTTCACTATGTGCGCTCAGACAGGACGGCGGAAAGGTTGGGTGACCCAGACGAATAGGCTGCTGCCCAGGCCCCCAGGGCCACATTCAAAGGAAGGCCTGTCAGGAGGCACCCTCCTAGGTGGGGATGAATTCCCCGCATCAGGCGGCTGTGCCCTATACACCTGTTTGTAAAGAGCTCCCCAGGAATGTAGGGGTGAGAGGCCACCGCGGAATGGATCTTATAACCCTGTAGGATCCCAAACAGACCAGCTCCTTGTCCTGCCAGGAATCCAGCTGTGGCCCAGATGTCCACAGCAGCCCTTCCATGCAGCTCCTCCCAGCCCTTCTCCCAGCGTCAAGGAACGAAAGCTGGGGGTCTCCAGCGCCCCTTTCCCACTCAGCTATTGGGAGCGGGCCGCTCCCTCATCCTCTCCTTCCTGCTCTGGGTCACCTGGTTCAACCTGTGGTCGAACCTCTAGCCCACTGCTGACTGGTTACGTCCAGGTCCCCAGGAAGGAAGGCGGCCTGGTCACATTCATTGCACACACACGGGCCGGAGCTTGTTCTTTGCACAGTGCCTGGGCCCAGAGAAGCGGATCGCCTCTTCCCTCTCTAGTGCCTCCGTTTTGGGGCGGCGCCCTCTGCTGGCCACTAGGACGTGCAGGAAAGAACGGAGTCCTGCGGAAGCGTTCACCGAGGGTCTGGAGATAAGGGACAGGAGGCAGAGGAACAAACGAAAACTGGGAGCCAGCAGAGAGTGGCGGCCAGCTGGCCACAGGTCAGGGGGGCATGCTGAAGCCCTCCTGCAGGTGGGAGTTCTGAGCCAGCTTAGTTTGCCAAGGAGGGAATACCAAGCTGGCAGATGGGGGCTCAAGACACCCCAGGCTCAGCCCTTCCCATGCAGAGCCCTGCCCCTGCCCTGGGTGGCTCCCACACCTGCTGATTCCGCCGCTGCTGCCTGACAGGGGCCTCTCACAGCAGCCTCTAGTGGGGTGGTGGGCTGGGAGGAGCAGCCAGGCCTGGAGGCTCTGAACCTTCCAGTCATGGCCTGGCTCCTCATGGCTGGGAGAGAAGGTGACTCCAGAGAAAAGTCTGCGATTGGCAAATCGTTGCCCCCACCCTCACCCCACAAACACATGATGGCCCAAGCCCAGGGTTTTGGCATGGCAGGGCTCAAGGTGGTGTAGGAGCCTGAGTCATAGCCTTGTGTGGTTCTGCCTGTCTCAGGAAGGCCAGCTCTGCCCGAGGTGAGGCCTAGGCCAACAGCCCATCACCCTGACTCCAGCCACCCGGCATCCTCCCAATCACGTCTCACACGTGGGCAGGGTGGTGGCAGGGTGGTGGCAGGGCAGAGCGGCCATGCTAGCCCCAGGGCCTGAACCTCAGGGCCACTGAAGGGGGTAGGAGGAAAGGGATGAAGGAGCTCTTACTGCTGCAGCAGGAGGGGCTGGGGTTAGAGAGAGGAGGGATAGGGTAGGACCCCCCCCCCCCCCCACACACACACACACACAGACATCTGGGGTTTCTCCTGGTGTGTTGGGTACGGAGGCAGCAGGTTCTATAGTTTCTAGAACCTGCCTCTCAAGTTGCTCCTCCCCAGAGCCTCCGCATCAGAGCAGGCCCTTCACCCAGGTCTGACCTCCAAAGGCAGCCCTTGCTCTTGACCTTCACAGGCCCCCCAAGAACCCGTCCCCAACCCCAAGGAAGGCAGAGGCTGGCTGCCTGGACCATTCCCCAGAAGCCAATGGCACTGTGGGCTTCCTCCCGCCCGTCCCTCCCCACACTCCACTCACTGATGCACTGACTTGCCTTCCTGGCCAGGCCCTCTTCCAGACCCAGCAGGGTGACGAGGCGCAGGGAGTGAGGCCCAGGAGGGAGCATTTTCATCGGAGGCAGTTAATTTCTCTGAAAGCAATGGGGGAAGGGAGGGCCTGTGGCCTCATAGGGCTCAAACCCTCACACTCTGGTGAGTCCAGACCAGAGCTGAGCTGAGAGAACCCATCCACCTAGTAGATACACTCTTGGGCCCCAGTTCAGAGCAAGGCCCAGAGTAGAAGGGGGTGTCCCTGCAGAATAAAGGCGGGTGCCCTGGGGCGGTGGGAACAGGCCATTTGAGGTTGGGCTGGTGGGAACCAGCATGAGAAGGAATGGGAAGGTGAGGGGGTTCTGGGATGGGAACTGGTCCCTCTCCCATACTGTACAGCTGGCCCTTCATATCAACCAACTGCAGACCAAAAATATTATTTTTAAAATGCTACCTTGTTTCTGATGATGGTTAGACTTCTGATGGTTGCTCTGTACTGAGCATGTACAAACTTTTCTCATGTCATAACTTACACAAGACCGTATAACAACTATTTACATAACATTTACATTGTCATAGGTATGGTAAGTTAGAGGTGATTTGAAGTATCCCGGAGGATGTGTGTATGCCCTAGGCAAATACTCCACCTATGCAAATGTTGTATGGAAGGGACCTGACCATCCCTGGATGTTGGTATTCCCAGGGGTCCTGGAACAATGCCCCACCGGGTCACCCGGGACACCCAGAAACGACCGCACTTCCCCCCTGCCCAAGGTCATGGCCGCCACCCCCTCCCAGGGCTGCTCATCCGCAGGGAGTCAGGGCCTGAAGGCTGGCTTCAGCCCTCCTGCTTCGGGAGCCCGGTCCAAAATCCCGGGAAACGAGCGCCAGCGGATAGCGCCCCTGCCGGGCCCCCAGGGGGCGTGTCGTCGTCCCGACGCGCCGCTGGCTGGTCGCTGGCTGGTCGCTGGCCGGCGGCGTGGCGGGGACTCTGGCCCGCAGCCTCCCGAGCCCCATCCGAAGCAGCTGACCGGCTGGCGGCGGGCCAGGTCGCAGCAACGTGCGGCGCGGCATGTCGCGGGCGGGCGGGCGGGCGGGCGCCGCGCAGGGAAGTGTGGGGGCGGGCCGGCGGGCCGCCCATCCCCCACGCGGGCCCATTCATAAAATTCGCAGGCAAGGCCGGGCAAGACAGCCTCGGTTTCCTAATTGCAAACTCATTAAGGAGTTTGCATCTCATTTGCATGGAAATTACTTCCTGGCCCCAAACAGAGAAACTCCCCCTTCCTTCAGCTCCCTCTGCCCTGCTCTCTACCCATCCACAGTCTGGGAGAGGAGAGGGGCATAGCTCTCCCTGCGCACCCGCCTGTGCCTCACCACCCCAGCCCCCTGGGGAGGAGTAGGGCGCGGGGTTGGCAGAGCATCCACCTCGCTGGCCGCCCTGGCTGTGCCCCAGGTGATCCTGCTCTGCCCCAATGGGTCCCAGCGAGGGGAGGTGCTCGCGAAGTCACTTGCCCCCTGGCCTGGCCATTCCCAGGGAAGGGAGGAGGCAGACGCCCTGCAGCCAGTGTACCTGGCAGGAGTAGGGCTGGTGAGGGAGGCTGCTCGTGCCCAGCCTCACGTACATGCCCAGCCACAGGCCATGCCCCCACCCCCACACCCCTCACCCCACAGAACAAGCGCCCAGTCACTGCAGAGACAGATACCCAGTCACTGCGCACAAAGGCACCCACACCACTGAGCCATCGTGGCTGCCGCCCTGGCAGCCACCCTGGGAGCAGGCAGATGCTTTCACAAACCATTTGGTCCTTCTCCAACAGGGTGCTATGTTGGGGGGAAGGGGCTTCTATTGAGACTGAGTACGGGGCCTCTTAGAGGGGCTCCCTTCCCGTATCTCAGATGCCGCTTCTTGCCCTTCCTCTCTCGCAACCCATATCCATGGAGGCCCCCAAGGCCTGGGCCCTGCATGAGGACCTGCCCAGGCAAAGGGGACACAGGGCCCTCCAACCCCCTGCGTGGGGGTGGGGGGGGGCAGTGGAGCCAGGCTCTGTCCTTCCTGCCCCAAGTGTGTGTGTGGTGTGGGGAGCGATCCCCAACTTCCAAGGAGGAGGGGGTGGGGGATGTTTGAAACTGTTGGAAATGGAATAGAACCACCTCAGGTACATGAAATCAGATACCACCTGGGACACAATGTCCTCGTTCTGTGTAAAAAGGAATCACAAAACTTTCAGCATCGGCGTCTAAAATAAAAACCGGCTTCTTGTCCAGGTCATCTGGGTCTCTCCCCAGTCGCGGCTCTGCTATGCCACCTGCTGCTCCTGTCCCTGACGTGTCTCCGTTCCTGTGCTAGGGCACAGAGGCGTGGGCAAGGATGTTCCAGAACACTGGCCACAGGCCCATCCTGAACAGGCTGGACTGACTCCGCCCCCGGCTCCTGGAGCAGCTGGGTCTGACAGTGCTGTGTGTGCATGGCTCACAGGGGTGCAGGAGGAAACCATCAGAACATCATTTTTTTCCATCTCATCCTTTTTTCATGTAGTGTGTGTTTCACACGGTAAACAATATAGAAATATGCTTATATTGCAGGTGCAGGCTCAACAGATATTTTACTGCTGGGGGCAAGATCAAAAACATTTGGAGACCACTGATCTAGACTTAAGATGGGGTGGTTGTGGATGGGCGTGGCCTGTCTTGTCCATCTTAGTATCTGTCCTGAGAAGTGGTCAGCTCAGAGCCTGGCAGAGGGCAAGGGGCAGGGACAGAGTGTTGAATAAAGTCTACCCCTAGAATGACGGTGAGGAAAATGTGATAACCCAGGGGTGGGGTGGAGGGGTCGTTCAGAGGAGCACATGGGCAGATAGAGGAAGGCTCTCATTGCTGCCGTGTCTGCAGCCTGCCCAGGCGTAACATCCGGCGCCCACCCGACCTCCCTTCCACCCACCCCGGTGAGCACAGCTCCCTCACTGCCCGCTACAGCATGCTCTGTGCCCTGTGCGCTCCTCACCAGCTCCTGGTTAGCAGCGCCAGGTAGGGTTGCCACCTGCCGCATCCTCTCCCGGCAGGGTGCAGGACTTCTATCCTGGGACGCTCTGGAAGTTCTTCTGGGGTAGGAGAAAGAATCCAGGCTCTAGACAGGCTTCAATTCTTGTCCAGCTCGGGCCCAAGACATAACTGGTATGAGCATCGGTTTCCTCATCTATAACATGGGACTACTCACACTTACTATACAGGGTTGTTGTGAACATTGAGTGGCCTACTGCATGCACAGGGTGTAGCACATGGTAGGTGTGCAATAAGATGCTTACCCCCTGTGTGCAGCAGGTGCCCATAAAAAAAAAAAAAACAACAACAACAACAACAACAACAAAACCCTGTTGAACTGTGATTTGCTGTCTGCCTGGGAAGGAGAATTCTGGAAGCAGACAAATGAATCCTTGCAGATCACCTTCCTGAAGAAATTAACAGCCACCCCAGCAGGCTGGGCCCTCTCCAAGCTCAACCACTCCCTGGAGTGGAACTACCCTTTTTCCACCCAGTATCAGTTCTGGGCTGCCTTTGCTTCAAGTATGAGCTGAGGGTGACACTTGGTGGCCATTCCTGGAACTGCAAGGCCTGAACCCATGACACCTCTCTACTGGAAGGGCATGAGGTCTGGGGGGTGAGGGAGCCATCTCTCCAGCCCTTTCCCTGCACTTCCCAACTCCCTCTGAGGACCCAGCCAACTTCCGGGAACTCCCCACTCCACCTGAAGGTTGCACGTCCTGATGAGCAGGATAATGAAGAAAGCCTCTGCTCAGACCCTGCCCTGGCCCCATCTCATTCAATTCTTATCACTAGGGCCTATTACCGCAACAGGAAAGTCAGGCACAGCAAGGTGAAGCCACTTGCTCAGCGTCACACAGCTCCTAATGCCCAAACAATGCAATGAACCTCCGGGGAACAGAGAAAGGGGCCTGCTATGCGGCTAGAAGCCCCAAGTTCCGGCTCAGCCTTGTCCAACTAAGAGCGACCACCCCAAGAGGCTTCTGGCGGCTGAGCAGTAGTCTCCTCGGGGCACCATGGGTGTTGGATAGAGCAGTGATTCTCAAACTAGCTGAACCTGAGAATCACCGGAGAGAATTCTTAAAATACGTGCCCCATCCCTGGCTGATGAAATCGAAATTGGTAGGAGTGGGGCTGAGGTATGGGCATTCTTAAAAATCTTTCCAGCTGATTTTATATGAAGCCAGGGTTGAGAATGGGGCTTCTGGGAGTTCCTCCTCTTCAGAGTTCCCTGTCCCCCAGAGGTCAGCTCCCCAGGGCGCCCCTGCCCTAAGGGCTCTGCAGAGAATGCCCCGACACTGTCCTCTAGCATTCCCTGGGCCTCTCACCTTGTCCACCATGACCCCCAGGACAAACTGCCTCCTCGCCCACCCCAGGGCCTCCAGGGAGAATACTGGCTCTCGGCCCTTCCCAGAGGGGGCCTAGCAGGCTTGAGCCTCCTGAATCTCTGACCCCAGGCCTGGCCTCTGAGGTGGGGGCAGGGAAGGCCACTGGGAGCTTAACCCCAACAGGATGAAGGTGCCATAATTAGGGTCAGGCGGTTGGCTCAGCCTGCGGAAATCCCCGGCTTAGGAGGGATGGAAAGGGGGCTTCAGCCTGGAAGGGGGTTCAGAGCAGAAGTGAGGGGGCAGGTGAGCCCAGGCATGTGGTGACCCCAGAGCCTAGCCCCGAGCTACCTCTTCAGAGCTCCCACTAGAAGCTCAGCACAGTGTACCCCCTCCCTGGGGTCACTGACCCAACCCCCCACCCCCAGAGGCCCTGCTGCTCACTCAGCCTGCAGTGTGTCAGGGTCATCGCCCCACCCTGGCCTTTTGCGGGAGGAGCAGGGCACCACTGAGAAAGGACCACGTGAGGGTTCCCAGGGCAACGCCGGCTTCTCTCCGACCTGTAATCCTCGGCCTTGAGTGAGGGATCACTTTCCTCTGTGGAATGTAACACCAAAGGGACAAATGGGGCAGAGGGACCTGGAGGGGGGCAGATGTCAGGGGGTGAACTTTGCTGGGGATTCTTCCCCCCCCCCAAAAGGCCCTCCAGTAGGTGCAGCTACAAAGAGAGAAGTCACCCTCACCCCCAGCTCACCCCAGGGCTGAGCTGACCAGGTCGTTCCCAGCAGACCCCCACCCAGAGTCCTAACACTGGGGTCCCTGGATGGTCACCTTTGCAAACCGCTTTTTTGCAAGGGGGGAAATGGGTTCTGAGAGATTAGAACCCGTCAAGGTCAGCCAGTGTCAGAACCACACCTAACAGCCCCCGGAGAGCCAATGAGAAAGGAACTGGAGGCTCAGAGTTCCCGTGCTCACCTGGGCCCGAGCCCCTCTGCTACCACAGCAGAACACCCCTCCCTCCTGCCCTCCAGGGCCATGGACTGGGCACCAGGGGACAAGCAGAGAGCAGGTGTATCCTAGTCTCCACAAGCCTGTGCAGCCGGGACCAGGGGCCCGCTCTGTCTCCCAAAATGAGATTCAATACTGCTTCCTCCAGGAAGCCTTCCAGGCTGATCCACAAAGGGTTGGCAGTGCCCACACACACCCAGCCTTAACCTTAAACGATGCTCTTCTCTCCCTTGCCTCACCCCTGGCCCATCACATAGGTCTTGTATGGGTTTCAACTCTGCTAGCTGTGGGTTTGCCCTATACCTTGACCCAGGAACCCCTGAGGGAAGGACCATGTGGGCACAGAAGGTACTGTGCCCAGCTCAGCACCAGCCACGGAAAGGCTTGGGAGCGAGCAGTTCTTCGAAGGTGCGCAGAACTCAGTTCAAGTCACAGAACCAGGACAGGAGCAGCAGTGGGAAGTCTCCTCCAATGTCATATGACTCAGGACCCCATGATCTCTCAGAGGGGGGCCGCCTTCTGCCTCAGCACCCGCACTGATGGACGCCTCTTCATGTCTTCATTCATGTATCAGGTGAACCTCACCCAACCATCTTCCACATCTTAGGGGCCCAGGCAACACCACCCATTTTCAAGGGCATGAGCTACATCCTTAACAAATGGAGTCCGGTCCATCCATCACCCTTTCTGGGCCCCGCACAGCACGAGTGGAAGGAAAAGACGCTGACCAGCAGCACCCTCACATTCATGCTGCCCTGACTGTGGCATGTGTGCAGTTTTCCCGCAGGTTTCGTTTCGTTTCAGACTCCCAGCTCCCTCTGGGGGGTGCTGGCCCTCCTGCAGGGTGGAAGCTGAGGCTCAGAGAGGAGAGGTGAACGCTTTGCGGCTGGGAGAAGGTGGAGTCAGCGCTCAGCCCAGTTGCTGCCTTCTCAGCCCAGCGCTCCCTCTAGGTACCCACTCCCAGCCCTCCACCAGCTGGGGTTTCATGTGGAAAACAGGCTTTGCCCAGGGGGAAAGCAAATGAGATTTAGGCTCCTAACCATAAAAATAATAGCAGTGCGGACAGGTCAGAGGCCTGCTGGCTCCCAGACACTGCAGAGTTTGACTACAGGAGAGTCAGGTGTTAAAGCCAGAACGCCCACCACCTCCCGTGGGGCCGGCCTGCAGTGCCCTGGGCTAGCACAGCCGGCACATGCACGCGCACGCGCACACACACCCCCAGGCGGCATGAGTCCCTGCACGTCCCAGGTGTCCCAGCCCCCTCACTCCCCTCCAGTAGCCCAGCAGCTTCCAGCAGGCCCGGTACGGCCCCTCAGGCTGGCCACGTCTGGCACGTGCCAGGCCATTGCCGAGGCCCAGGTTCCCAGCCCCTCTGGGCCCCAGAGGGTGACGTCCTCCATGGCTGACCCTTCTCCATCTCAGGAAGGGGTGACTGACTCCCCAGGATATGAGGCCCAGAGCCCCCACCCAGGCCCCTCCTCAGAGCCAGCATATGCAGCAGGGCGGGGGCTTAATGAGGAGCCTCGGGGACCCCCTGGCTTCACGGGCGCCCAGCCCCTGGGCACACTCCAGGGAGATGCAGAGAAACAAGGAGGCTCGACGGGGGCCCAGGGATCTCAGGCAGGAAAGGGGTCCTATGGGGGCCTGCAGAGGGGCCAGTAAGTAGGAGTTGATCTGGAAGCAGTGGGGTGTCTATGTGAGGCCGTGGATTGGAATCGAGCAGTGTGGAAAGAGCTCAGCCAAGGGATTCTAACAGGGCAGCTGGAGTCTAGGGAAGGGAAGACCATCGGGCCTGGAATGGAAGGGGTGATTAGGAAACGGATTCTGGAGCAGGCAAAGCTGGGTGAAATCCTTGTCCTGCTACAGATACGCTGGGGGACCTTGGGCAGGTGGCTTACCCTCTCTGAGCCCCTCTGCAAAATGGGGATACTAGCCCCCACCTCACAGACTTGTGGGAAGTGAGTGAGGTCATGGTTGTAACACATGAAGCACAGTGCCCGGTGCGCACAGGTCCTGCTCAACTCCCAGGAGCTGTGATGAGGAAAACCCAGAAAGGCTCGGAGCGCAAACCCGGAAAAGGAAGTGGAGCCTGTCCTGGGGCCGCGGGAGGGGCATCGGCAGAGCAGAGAGGCAGGAGGGCCGGGCCATGGGCTCAGGCCACCGGTGCCCTCAGTGCCCCAGCCCTGGAAGGGAGTGACAGGGCAGAGAAAGGCAAGACCGTCACCACCTCCATGCTGACTCCATTCCAGGGGATCCCAGAGGGCCCTGGGGAGCTGCTCTCCACCCTGCACCCTCGTCGCTCACACAGGGGCCAAGGCCACAGAGGAAAAGGGACTTGCCCAAGGTCCCTCCAAGAGTGAGGGCCAAAGGCAGCTCGGCTAGCCCCACGCCATCCTCCTCTGCCCTGTGATGCCCTGGCCCCCGGTTCAGAAGGAAAGCCAGGGCAGGGGCCAAGGGGGCTCCAGCAGGAAAGGGGTCCTGTGGGGCGTTGCGGAGGGGACAGTAGGTAGGAGTTGATCTGGAAACAGTGGGGGTGTCTAGGTGAGCTCACTTTACCTCAAAGGCCATGACAAAAGAAATCATGTCCCCTGGAGTGGAGGTGACAAGCTGCCCTTCTCTTCCCACTCAGGGTTTTAACTAAGACTGTGCTGAGGCCTGCAGAACCTTGTGCTGCCTCCAAAGCCCAAAGGCGCCTCCTCTGGGAGGCCCTCCCTGACCAGCACCAGCAGTGGCCCAAGCTGTGTCTCGCAGGGCCCTCTCTCTGAGGCCCAGCTGCCTCCCGGCTCAGTGAAAAAGTTGTTTTCCTCGCTGAGCTGGAGCTGTTGAGGCCAGGCCCCAGCCTTCGTCAAATGGAGGCCCCAGACCCGAAGCCAGGTTGCAGCCAGTGCTGGTGCGTGTGGGATGAAGGAACCTTGATGAGTTGGGCCTCGACCTGCCAGGGGCAAGGGCAGCCACGGGGTAGGCACGGGGCTTTGGGGCAGCTGCTGCCCTGCCCTGGCCAGTCTCCCTCCCCCCCTCCCCCGAGGCCCCGTGCTAAGAGCAAGTTCCTGGTGCAGGCTGTACCCTGTTCCGGACGCCTGGCATTTACCAAAAGGGCAGGGACAGTGAGAAGGGCCTCACCTGTGCCATCCACTCAGAACAGGCCGGGCGGCAGGCAGGAGGGAGCGGAGTTAGGTTTCAAAGGGCCTGAAGATGACAGAATGACGGTGAGCGCCGGCCGGATGGAGCCTGACAAAGGATTCACATCCTAGACACAAGGAGCACCTGCGAGCAGAGCAGTACGAGGAAGCAGCCCTGCCCCGAAAACGGGTGAGAGGCCGAAAATGAATAGGCAGCCCAAGGAGACAAGACCCCAAAGCTCACACGCCTGAGAAAGGGCGCTGAAAATCAGACACCCCTTTACCTCCCGCGGATGAGCAAAGCGGGAGAGCTGGCCGGAGCCCAGCGCTGGCCGGCTGTGGGGACACAGAAGCCCTTTGCTCGGCGGGTGTGGCCGCGTCAGCCACCGGGGTTAGTCGTGCTTAATGAAAGGAAACACCAGTGTGTCCTGTGACCAGCAGCGCCACTCCTGACTGCGTCCCAGAATCTCAGCCCAGGCCGGGGGAGCCAGGCAGCTTGTTCATGGGGGGCGGGGGAGGGGGGAGGGCAGAAATGTGTGGGTTTGCACATCACTGAGTGCGAGGAAACTGTTTTGAAGCAACACGGTAGATTTTTAAAACAGTGCTGAGCGAAGATCTATTTCACAATGGCATTTACCAAAGTAAAAAAATTAAAACCGTGTTTATAAAACAGCAATACCCGTTGGCAAGAAAACCTACAAGCAGAAAGCTGGGCAGCAAACACTGAGAGAAAGAAGGTGTGGGAAGGGGATGCAAAGGAATAAACATACAAACAAAACACGAAAGGCCGGTGGTGCCAATGCACCTGCTGTGCCTGAGGGAGGCCAGCTCCGCACCTGAGGCCCCGGAGGGGATGGGCCCGGGACCTGGCACAGGCTCACAGGCGTGAGATCAGGGCTGGGCTGACCCCAGAGGTCCCCACCCCACGGCCTGGCAGGAGAAGGTCTGGCCGGAGTCAATCGGATGCTCACGCAGCCCCCACAGCTTGCGCGGCTCTCTTCCCTGGACACGGCCGCTGAATAGCCTCAGACCTGGGGCAGTGGGCTTGCCTGGGCCGGGTGCAGGGGGCACATGAGAAGCAAGTTCTTGGCTTCGCAAGTCTCTATAATTAAGGGGTTTTCCCTTTTCTTGAAGAGTCTTTATCTCTAGACACACATTTAGAAACAGCGGTGAAATGATATGGAGTCTGAGATGCGCTTCAAAATCACCTAAGGGGTGGGGGGGCAAGGAGCGGGGGATTGGTGAAGCCAGATTGGCCATGAATGACGGCTGCCACACCTGCCAGTGGGTGCGTGGGGTTTATTATGCTTGATCTCTACTTACGTGTATGCTCGAGAGTTTCCATGGTAGAAACTTTAAAAAAAAGTTCCCAGGGAGAAAGTCAGTCATGTGAGGGGATGAGCCCCTGACTCAGGGAGCCCCACTCTGATTGGGGAGAGGCAGCCCCCTGCTTCTGTGTGGCCAGGCCTCCCTGCTCCCAGGGGCCACATGTGGACAGAGGCCTGGTCCCCGCACTGAGGCCTGGACCCCTATCCACGCAGACCTGGGTCTGGTTCCAGCTCTACCTTCACAGCCCGTGCCTGGAACAGAGGGGCACGGGGAACCCACTCCTGTCCGTGGGGAGAAGCCCAGCCGCCCCCGACCAAGTCTCTGTTCTTTTGTGTTTTTTTTAAATATATTTTCATTGATTTCAGAGAGGAAGGGAGAGGGAGAGAGATAGAAACATCAATGATGAGAGAGAATCACTGATTGGCTGCCTCCTGCACACCCCCTAGTAGGAATCGAGCCCACAACCCAGGCATGTGCCCTTGATGGGGATCAAACCCGGGACCCTTCAGCCTGCAGGCTGACGCTCTAGCCACTGAACCACACCAGCTAGGGCTCAAGTCTCTGTTCCTATTGTGGTTACTCACCTCGTGCTGCCACAGCTTCCACGTCGGATAATGAGAATGAGAATCCTGGTGACGTTGAGGAATAATGAGGTAATATTTCATAAATACTGTCACCAGGACCGAGAAGGGAGCCAAGGCCACGTAGCCAGGTAGTGGTCGAGCTGACTTATTCACGGCTACCAGCTGCCAACCTCCCCCCGCCCCCCACCCCCACCCCCGCCATCACCACCACCATGAGGCCTCTGGGCTGGGAGACCAAGGGCCCTGGGTCAGAGTCCAGGGTGGGATGCCTGGAACCAGCTCCTCCAGCCCCCAGTCCCACTACCGGAGCCCCCAGGAGCCCTGCCTGGGGGAGATGCAAGCCAGGGAGAGGCGGGCTGGGGAAGGAGGGAGGCAGAGGCCCTTATCCTGCCCCTGGGAACACAGAGGGACTCACAGAGGGACCCACAGATGTCTGTCTGGGTGGGTGTGTCCAGACTCCCGGGCTCCCGGGAGCTGGGGGCGGGGGGGCGCCTCTAGGTCAGGGGTCTTGGCCACGCCTAGCCGCTCCCTTCATGACAGTAGTCGTAACAAGAGCCCACACCCTCAGGGTTCCTACTATGGTAGCCCCCCCTTCTCTGTGGCTTTGCCCTCTGTGGTTTCCGTTACCTGCAGTCAACCGCGGTCTGAAGATATTAAATGGAAATTTTCAGAAAGAAACAGTTCACACGTTTTAAATGGCACGCGTTCTGAGTAGCGTGATGAAATCTGGCCCCGTCCCACCGGGATGGGAGCCCCCCTTTGTCCGGTGCCTTCACACCATATACACCACCTGCCCGTTAAGTCAGTTCCTAGTTATCAGATCAACTGTCCCAGTAACGTCCTGCTCGCGTTCAAGTAACCCTTATTTTACTTAATTATGGCTCATTCACAAACTTTTACTGCAGTATATTATAATTGTCCTATTTTATGATTAGTTCTTGTTGTTAATCTCCTACTGTGCCTAATTTATAAATTAAATTTAATCTTTAAGAAGAAGAAGAAAAAGGTAAAGATAAACATTATGAACAACAAAGGGACAGCAAATACACATCTATCAACAAGTGAATCTAAAAATCAAGTGAATAAAAAGTCTGATGAACAGAATAAACAGGTGACTATCATAGAATCAGGGACATAGGAAGGGAGTGGACTGACAATTCTCAGGGTGGAAAGGGGTGTGGGGGTTGCGGGAAGAGACTGGACAAAAATCTTACAACTATGGATGAGGACAGTGGGGGCGGGGGGTAAGGGCATGGGGTGGGGTGGGAACCCGGTGGAGGGGAGCTATGGGGGAAAAAAGAGGAACATCTGTAATAATCTGAACAATAAAGATTTATTTTAAAAAATAAAGTAAAGATTGATTATATATATATATATATATATATATATATATATATATATATGAAAAAGCATAGCATATACAGGGCTCATGCTGTCCGCAGTGTCAGCATCCACTGGGGGTCTTGGGACGTATCCCCAGCAGATAAGGGGACTAGTGTGTGTACAAGGCCGTGTTCTGTCTGCCTTGTGAATATGATCTCAATTAATTCTCAAAGGATCCTAAGAGGCCAAGTTGTCACTGTTTCCACTTCACAGATGGGGGAACTGAGGCTCTGGGTGAGTATATAACTTTCTCAAAGTCACTCAGCTCGTAAACAGCAGAGCTGGGACTGGGTCCCAGGCAGTCTGCCCCGAGTCTGTGCTCTTAACCACCCAGTGCACTCAGACTGCGAACCCGGCTTCCCCAAAGACCGTACTTCCGATTGCCCAGGGGTCTGATGGCTGTTGACAGTGGGGCGGTGCTTTGTCACAAAGGTCATGGGCCAATGGCCACACCCCCTCCCCATCTGCCTCATGGGAGCTCAGATGGTGGGGAGGCCAGGCAGCAGCTGGTACCCTGTTTACACCACAGCACGTAGTAGGGTCCTTACCCAGGGCAGCAGCACCAGCGTGTGGACAGGACCTGCACTCGGCTCTTGTTCTTGCTCAGCAAACAGAGTGAAAGGGAAGGGACAGCATCAGAGAGATGGGCCTAAATTCACTTATTTTTTCTTTATTAAAATCATTCACAGAAAGTTAACCGAGATCAGTAACAAGTTACTTGAGAAACCCCCTCACAACCGGTCGCAGAGCGGCCCTGGAGAACCTCTGCCCCCTGTTAAATGGGAGTTGGGGCCTCCGCTCCCCTCCCCCTGAAGCTTGTCCCCCTCAGGAGGAATGGCTCGGGGTACAGTGGGCAGAGCACGGTCTTGGAGGCAGACAAAGCTGGGGCTCCGGTGAGTGCTGCCACTTCCCAGCTCTGCAACCGGAGGCCACATGTTGGTTAACCTCTCTGGGCCTCATCTGTAAAGTGGGGACAATACCGTCCCCTCACAGGCTTGTTACAAAGTTCAAATGAAGTGATGTATTTAAAGCAATCAGTCCGGTGCCTGCCACATAGAAAGTGTGCAACGTTGGCTGTTAGCATCACCACTGATATCAGAACCAGCCCCAACCAAGCTGTCAGCTCCCCTGGGGAAGAAACTGCATCTTGTCTGTCTTTGTCTTTCTCAGCATTTTCCACAGGATTTAGCAACAGTAGATACTGTGTCTTAGGTGGAGTTCCCCAGAAGCAGAGCCTGAGCCGGGGACTCCAGGCTGAGGGAGTCCCTGAGGGAGTGACCCCCCGCCCCCACACACAGGAGCGGGACTGGGGGAAGCAGGATGGGAGAGGGAGAGGCCACAAGGGGCAGAGGATGCCTGTCCCCCAGGGGACCCAGACGTGTAAGTTCCACCTCAGGGTTGCTCCCTTGGAAGCAAGGGAGCTGAGACCTCCCCCTCCTGCACGCCAGTCATTGGCTAAGGACTTCCTTGTGGGATGAACTTCCAGCACATCCATGGTGCTCCCGTAGCTGTGGGCAGTCTGCAGAGTGTGCACACAGAAGGGAAAGTGCACAGAGGGCAGGGAGCATGCACAGAGATGGAAAAGGGGTCTTGGGGCTCTGCCACACTCCATAAATGTCTCCTGGGATGAGTGGAAAGCAGTCCTGGTCCAGCCTCAGAAGGCTCATGGTTCCCTATGTCGTTCAGGATGGAGAGGGGGTGGGGACTGTCAGGCAGAGGGGAGCAGCTCTAATTTGCCCCACAGAGTCCCAGCTCGTCAGAGCCAGAAGGTCCCCTGAGAGGCCAGCCTCTCCCCTAGCTGAGCAAGAGTGGGCTCGGACAACCCGAGATGGTCTTGAGCATCCCTACTATGTGCCCCTCCAGCACGGATGCTCTTCTTTTCATGATTCACTCATTTCATCCTCACAACTACCCTAGGTAGTGCCCTGATTTCAACATGAGGAAACTCAGGCAATAGACAGAGTGAGGGACCTGCTTGAGACACCCCCCAAAGAGTTCAGGGCAAAGATGATCAATATCATCACTCATTTAAAAATGCAAAGGAAACCCACAGTGAGACACATTTTGCACCCACTAGGATGGCTGTAAAAAGGAAAAGAACAGCTCTAGCTTGGCTCAGTGAATAGAGTGTTGGCCTGTGGACTAAAGGGTCCTGGGTTTGATTCTGGTCAAGAGCATGTACCTCGGCTGCAGGCTCCTCCCCAGCCCAGGCTCCTCCCCAGCCCTGGTCAGGGCATGTGCAGGAGGCAACCAATTGATGTGTTTCTCTCACATCGATGTTTCTCTCTGTCTCTCCCTCTCTCTTCCACTTTCTCTAAAAGGCAATGGAAAAAATATCCTCAGGTGAGGATTAAAAAAAAGAGGCGGGGGGGAGAACAAATGTTGGCAAAGGACGGGAGAAATTGTCCCCTCACACACTGCTGGTGGGAATGTCGAATGATGTAGCAAACAGTACAGCTGTTCCTCAATAAGTTCAACATAGAATTATCATATGACCCAACAATCCCACTCCTAGTACGTACCCCAAAAATTGAGATCAAGTGTTCAGACCCAAATTTGGACAAGAACGTTCACAAGAGCACTATTCACAGAGCTAAAAAGTAGAAACAACCTAAATGCCCATCAACTGCTAAATAGATAAGCAAAATGTGGCACATCATATACCATGGAACATTATCCTATATAATAATCCTATATAATAAAAGGCTAATGTGGAAAAGACTGAACGGTGGAACAACCGAACAACTGGTTGCTATGACATGTGCTGACCACCAGGGGGTGCATGTGGAACATGGTGGGCATCGGCTGCAGTGGGATGGTGGAGCAGGTAAGCAGGGGCGCCAAACCAAGGCAGGGTGCTGGTCGTTGTCATCGGGGCAAGCCTCTGGTGGTTACTGAAAATTCTTTGCTCCTGCACACCATGGTCCCACCGGGTGCTTGTGCCGGTGCCTGGCGCTGACCCCGATCACTCGGCACCAGCAGGTTCTCCACCTCCCCCTGCTCCTGTGGGGCGATCGGGGCAGCAGCCACCGCTCACGCCCGCTGATGGTGCTGCCCCGCTCTCACCTGCTACTGGTGCCGGCCCCAATTGCTCTGCACCACCAGCATGTAGGAGCAGCGGTGGGAGCAGGGCTGCCAGCAGACAGGGGGTTGCAGTGGGAGAGGCTGGGTGGGGGGCGCTGAGGATGGGCTGAGACACGCTCCTGTGCCCACTGCAGCCTCATGGCCCACAGTTCCTTTGAAAGTGCATGAATTCGAGCACTGGGCTCCTAGTGTAGCCGTACAAAGGCTACATAATATTTATCTATGCTGAGACATAGAGTAAAAGAAGCCAGTCACAGAAGGCCACCTATTGTATGATCCCATTTACGTGAAATGTTCAGAATAGGCAAATCCATAGACAGCAGATTGGTGGTTGCCAGGGGCTGGGGAGGAGGACCAGGGAGTGACCACGTAATGGTCCCGGAACTAGACAGCTGGTGGCTCAGCATGGTACACGCACTAAACGCTTCTGAATCCCGTACACTGGAAGCACACACGTTCAGATGGTTAAGATGGTAAATTTTGTGTTATTTTAAAAACATTTTAAGTGATTAAGGGCAGAGCCTGGACAGACCAGTTCTTGACATTCCCCCACAGGCCTGGGAGCAGCTGGCACAGGGACGGACAGCGTAAACCTGACACACGTCTACCAGACACTCTGCTGCCACAGAAGCCGGACTCAAGTCGTTCTTAAACATTCCTGTGCCTTGGCCCACTCAGAAGCAAGAGCTCTGGCTCTGGATCCAGAGAAGCCTGGATTGTACAGCCTGTTGGCTCCCCCAGGGTTGTGTGGCCTGGGACAGGCACTGTGCCTTTCTGGGACTCAGTTTTCTCACCTGGAAGATGGAGCAGCAGCTCTCCATGTCTTTGGGAGAATTCACTGAGTTCACACATGTGGAATAGCCGGGGCAGAGTGCCTGGCACGCAGGGAGGCTCAGCCGTGGCCGGGCCCTCTCCTCCCTCCCTTTACCCACACACGCCCTTGACATTTATCCCAACCAGATTTCACCTGGACAAACACCTTCCCGGAGGTGTTTGTCCGGGTCCCTGATGGGCCCTACCCGTGGGGTGTTTGCACTTTCAAAGAGAAACCTGTTAATCCACAGAAAGCTAAGTGATACAAGGAAGTAAAGAATTCCTGGTCTCACCCTAGAAATTTTAGGGTGAAGGGGCACTCCCTTTTCCCTCCAGTCACAACCCTTAGGCAGCTACCTGCTCCCATAGGATTTCAATACGCACACGCACACGCACGCACACACACATGCACATGCACACGCACACACATGCGCACACGCGCGCGCACACACACCCCTGAGCCAAGAATTCCCGAGAGCTGCTCCCTCGTGTCCTCACCTGCCCACAGCTCAGAAGGCCGGTGTAAGGGTGCCTATCCACTGTTCTTGGGAAGGACTCGTCGTTATTTCAATTTGGTGGTGGTGGGGGGGGGGGTGGTATTAAAGTGTTCAACTTTTAGGATGTAATAATAGGAAATTATTTTTTCATTGCCCTTATGTCTTTACTTAACAAAATAAGGTGCCAGCAGCCCTTCCATCACTTCCTGAAATTTTATCAGTAAATCTTCAAATGCAAGGAGCCTGGCCCTACGGCCCATCACAAGCCTCTCTCTTCAGGCAGGGGCTGCATCCGGCCTCACCTGCCCAGTGAGTGGGAGGAGGGCGGCCCTGGCATCCTCCTTGCAGGGGTGGCTTTTTCAGCTCCCCACCCCTTCGTGTCCATAGCCATGGACTGCCTTCAGGCGGGCTGAGTGCCACAGCCTCCAGGCAGCCTCTATACACCAACAGACTGCGCCTGCGTGCGGGCTCCTGTCCTCCAGCCGCAGAGGGGGTGACCTCGGGGAAGACCTCCAGTTTGGCTTACGAAGGGACAACCCATGTCCAGGGACCAATTTTTCTGTGAACCAAAGGAGGCCTCTTCACTCCTCCTGGGCAGCTCCCAGCCCACGCTCCCCCACCTGCAAGGGGTCGCTGTCCTGAGGGCATGGCCAAGGTCTCTGTACGACAGCCAGGAATGGACCCCACACTCCCGCTTAAAATCCTGTCTTTGGCTTGGAAGCAAAGAGACCTGGGCCTGTCCAGCACAGCCCCCTCTGCCTGACATGCATCAGAAGCCATGAGCTGGCCTTGAGGGGCGTGAAGGGAAAAGAAGGGAGAGAAGAGGATGAGAGGGCAGATGGAGGGCCCACTCTGGGCCAGGCCCAGTGCCCGGTGCCCGGTGCCCAAATGCAGACACAAGAGACACACCCGAGATGAGTGGGTGGAAGAGGCGAGGCCAGGACTGACACTCGTCAAGTCTGTTCATCCCCATAATCCCAGGGACAATGGCCTCATCCTCACAGGGTTGACAACCAATTCAGAAAGAAGGAAACGTGCGGACTGGGAAAGCCCTAGGAGGAAAGAGAGAAGGTGCGACACAGGCGGGGATTTAGAAGGTGTTTAGAGGACCTCTCTGAGGAGGTGACATTAAAGACGAGGTGGAGGAGGCTGAGGAGGAAGTGTTCTAGGTGGAGAGCGGCAGGCAAAGGCCAGGAGGCAAGAAGGTCTCCGTGGTTCCAGGACAAGAGGGAGGCTGGTGTGGCTGCAGCGCGGAACCCGGGAGAGAGGAAGGAGCTGGGGCAGGCAAGGCCTTGCAGGCTGAGGTCAGGAATTTAGGTCATAAGAGCTTATCCCCATTTAGCAGATAAGAAAACCGAGACTCAGAGAGGTTAACTACCCTGCCCAGGTCACACAGCTGGAGAGCGGCCAAGCTGAGAGCCCACCTTGCCACCTGACGCCCAAGCACACACGGTATTCTTCTCCTACCCTCTGAGCAGGCACTGGGCTGGCTGTTCCAAGCGTGGTGACTGTGAGTGATTCATGACGCTTGACTTAACGACGGGGGCACGGGGTGGCCGGTGTGCCGGGGGAGTCTCTGTGGAGGAGCTAGCAATGGGACCCGGCCTCGAAGGAGGAGGACTTCACCAGGTGAGACGTGCGGAGGAGGCGGAAAGCCGAGCAAAGGCAGAGATGGGGGCCCAGGCCCTGCCTGGAGGGTGGAGGTGATGAGCTGGGGAGAAGGGACATCACGGTGACAGGTGTGGGAGCGCCCTTGGCCAGACAACAGGACCGGATGCCTGTCAGGACATCGGGACTGACTCGCGGGCAAGGAGAAGGAAAGGCAGGCTCTCGAGCGGGCTGAGCTAGTCTGTGCTCTCGGAAAGCACCTTGGGTGCCGGAGCCAGGAACGGCTGGGCTGGGGGAGGGACGGCTAAAGTACACGAGGAAAGGAGAGAAGGAAAGAGCGAAGCGGCGAGTCCTGAACGGCAGCGGGAGGTGGGGAGGCAGGGTGGGCCCCTCACACCCCAAAATAACCAGCACTGTTAGTCCCCGCCCACGTGGTGTATTATCCTGATCACACTTAACCGCCACGGCCTGGCAGGCCTGGGCGAGCAGCGGAGCTCAGAGCTCGGCAGCAGGGAAGGAGGGGTTTTTGCAGACCCCAAATCTGGGGTGCCCCAGCCCGGGACCCCACCCTCACCTCAGGCCTGGCCTGGGTCCTTCATCCATTCTCAGCCAATAGCCACAGGCCCTGCTGCCAGTGACCCCCCGAGCAGCCCAGAGCTGTTCGTTCAGGCCCAGCCCCCATTATCTGGGAGCATAAAGGGTGGGGTGTTGGCTTCACAGGGTTGGGTGACCCTCAGATACTGATAGCAGCCAGCCCGTAACAGCCCTCGCCAAGGGGGGCCTGATCTCCGTGTTTTACTCTCACCTATTTCATCTTCACCACATCCCCGCGAGGTAAACACCATCGTGTTCCAAGGAGGGGAAACTGTCCAAGGGGTTGGAACCCTGGCCACCTGGTGCCGGGTCGGGGGGTGTGGACGCTGCTCGGCGAGGGGGTCTCCGGTTAGCCCTCGTTCTCGCTGGGCTCTGAGCGTCTCTGCCCTCTCTCCTCGCCGCTCTTTGCTTTCATGACGACCCTGCCAGAGTGACGGCTGTGTGTGACACGTTTGCATCTGGGCCTCATGCTCTGGCCCCTCGGGAACACCTGCCTGCCTGCAACAGCTGGGGTGGCCCCCTGGCGCAGAGGGCCCTCGGGGGAAGCAGGGCAAGCCCGTCCACCCTCTCCCACCCTGCACTGGTGCACCCCCCACCCCCGACCTGGAAGCCTGCCCACACCCAACCCAGCCAGGCCCCCCCTCCCGCCCCCGCTGCCCCAGGTGCCCTGGCACCAAGGTTGCACACCTACTCTGGGACCCAGGGAGCAGGGAGCCACCATGCCCACTAGATGGCGAGATGCACACAGAAATGAGGGCTTGCCTCCCCTCTCCCCTAAAGACTGATTCTCACCTCATACCCTTTGCGTTTATCTCACTTCTGTCCCCATTCCTCACCCCACCCCCTAGCCAACCATTTGTATGCGTTTTTTGCAAAACATGAGCACGTATTTTTCAGTTTTAGTATTTAAAAACCCCATCCATGTGGCGATGGGCATATTTAGTCCCCGGTGGGCACCCTTCACGCTGTGGGTGCTGGGCACCGAGGTTCCCTCAACAGCCCTCAGTAATCTGGCGTGAGCACCACTGCGCGTGGCTCCTGTGGGCCTGAGAACCTCGGAGCAGAGTTGCCAGGTCACAGGGTACACGTCGACTGAAGGTGGTGTAGCACCACCAGCCAGCGCTCAACTCACCCACCTGAGGAGGCTCCTGGGGAAAGACAGCAGCCTCCCGAGAGGGGCCATGCCTCCCGAGTCCTCCCGCTCGGGCCTCGGGGGAGCAGGAGGGCTGCCGGTCGGGGCCTCTGTCAAACGCATCTTGCAAATATAAGACCTTAGGTCCTGCTGTCTTCCCGAGGCCGGCCCTCCCCACCCTCACGGAGTGCTCACCCAGGCCGCACTGGCCATTAAATGCCCACACCCCTGTCTTCAGGAGTCTTTCTGGTACCAAAGCCCATTCTGCCCTCTTCTCCCTCCCGCAGATCCATCCCAGCTTCTGCATTTTCCCAAGTTCTCCTCCTAAGCTCACTCCTTCCGTATGATCAGTTCTGCACTTCCTCACTCTGTGTCTATGGGCAACTAATTTAGAAACTCCAAGTGTCCTTGTCTGTGATATCCCTCTTGGCCTTTGCACACAGCCTTCTCTCTGACTCACTTCTGCCCTATTTCCCCCTTAAGTAGCTCAAACTCCTCCTCTTCCTCCAGGAAGTCATCTCAGATTGAATCAGATGGTCCCTAAGTCCTAACCCAACTGTCACCTAGTAATAGCTCATATCTTTTCAGCTGAAAATTGAAATAACAATAATGGCTATAATTCATCAAGTACCTCCTATGTGCTATGAGTTATTTTTCCCTGAAAGGGAAACATTATCATCCCATTACACAGACGAGGAAGTTGAGGCTCAGAGAGTTCAACCTCAAGCCTCAAGAACTCAAAGTTCAAGCCCAATGACTTGCCCAAGGTCACTGGCAGGTAATTGTCAAGGTCAGGACTGGAAGACAATGTTGTCCAACATGAAGGCTTTTCCCTACCCCACACTACCTCTTTCAGCATCCCTTCCTCCTTTCCCATATACCCATTGTGTGTGCCAAATTTTAAAGTTAGTATTAAGGCCTGGCTGGTTTGGCTCAGTGGTTGAGCATCAACCTATGAACCAAGATGTCAAGGTTCGATTCCCAGTCAGGGCACATGCTCAGGTTGTGGGCTCAATCCAGTGTGGGGTGTGCAGGAGGTAGCTGATCAATGATTCTCTCTCACCAGTGAAGTTACTATCTCTCTCTCTCTCTCCTTTCTTCTCTGAAATAAGAAATAAAGTTAGTATGGAGTATACAAATAATAAAGGGTTATATTCTCCTTATAAAAAATTTACAGCACTATAGACAGGCTGTGTCACCTTTGTCCAGGACCTTCTACCCTCCCCAAAGTACCCTCGCTATTAGCAGCGTCCCGGATATCTCCAGGCCATTATACATGCCTTCACGTATATTTATCTGCATGTGTAGGAAATAAGTGCTATTGTTGAGTGCTTTTATTGTGTTTTATTTTGCATAAGTGATGTGTGTGCGTATCACGCTTCAACATGCTTCCCCCCTCCCCCCCCCGCCCACTCAACAACATGCCTGGGAGAGGAGCTCTATGTGTGCCCGCGCCATCCTTTCCCGGAGCTGTGTGTGGCGCTTGCTTATGGAACCAGCCACTACCGGTGGTCATCACGTTGGGTCCAGGTCTTGCTATTAAAACCGGGGCTGAAATGAGCGCGCACGAGCAGACCTCCACGTGCACAGTGATGCGTGTCCTGTGCGGGGCATGGACAGTCACCTCTTCTCGTCTATCACGCTGCTAAGGAACATCTCTCATGGGAACGCTCAACCTGGGAACCACTGGGGGCCTCGGGGGCCTCGAACCCCTGAAATCGTGCCCAAAGCTATCTGTGCGTGCCTCTGCGTGAATGGCCTGTTAGGGGAGAGGGTCCGTCATCCCTACCGGGTCCCAGGCTTTCAAAGGGCCCTAACAGCTAAGAAGCGCTGACCCCTGTTAATTCTGTGCCTCTCTCTCCGTAGCAATGGCGTGTCATGTGCTCAGAGCAACGGGGTGGGCTGCGGAGCCTCTTCCTCCCAGCGGTTTTGCTGACAAGAAGTCCATCTAGGGTTGAGAGGACCTTTGAAGCCAGACCGAGGCCCAAATCCTGGCTCCATTCCTGCCGTGGGCAACTAATTAACACCTGAGCCTCAGTTTCCACTTTACAATGTGCTTCACAGGTATGAGGAGTGAATGAACTCGTCTAGAGCACACAGTAGGTGCTGCTGTGTGTCCCTGCCTCGGCCTCCTTCTCTGCTGGCCACGCCCTGTCGGCAACCAGAACCTTCTCAAGGGCAGGCATCAAGGCTCACCCGGAGCCCACAGCCCCTTACGCTCAGTCTAAACCCGCCATGGACAAATTGAGGAGCGATTATGCTGGGAGCAGATTCCCTGCCCGCCCGCTCTGGGTCACACCACAGTGCGGCCCCAGGGAGGCCTGGGACAAGCCCTGGGCCCAGAGAGGTCCTGCTCTGGGCAGCTCCGACTGAAGCGTGTGTGTGTGTATGTGTGTGTATGTGTAAACCCTATCCTCAGGGTTTCCAGAGAGACAGAAGCCCCAGCCCTTCCCCTTGTGAACATAAGAAACACTCAAACCTGTGAGGAATTTTTGTGAGTTTATTTGAGCCCAAACTGTCGACAATTGCCGGGAAGCAGAATCTCAAGGGACTGAGATAAATGCTCCGGAGAATGGCAGTTTTGCACCTTGTTTTAACACTACAATCAAAGGAGGAGACTTATGTGTGTTACATGAAATCCACTGGTGATAGATTAGGGAGGCGGGAGAAAGCAAAATGGGGAAACCTCTGGGACAGGGATAAGGAGTAAAATGACAGACACATGCGTCTTTTACACAGGTGGGTGAGGGATAGTTAAGTCAACAATTAACTCAGTGACACTGAGGGGACCTGTGGTCTCTGCAGAGGGTGCCTGTGCTTTGAGGGGTCCGGAAAAGGGACAATTACTTTGACATCCAAAGATATGTTATCGTAGATGCAGTAAGACAATAGACAGGCTCGGTTAAGGTAAAGATTGACCTTTTTCAGGGAAGATACCGGCCTAGGACATGACTACCCACCATAAACTGCTCTTAGTTAAAAAGTTTTCATTTCGGACCATCCTTTGCTGCTACCTAAAGTCTCTGAGTTTGCAAGGCCTTCCATGAGCTAGTCAGGTTAGCATGGGGCCCTTTTGTGATGGCGGGACAGATTTGAGGTCACCTACTAGGCGCCGGGGGACAAAAACTGGACAGTTGGGGGTAAGCGAGGTCCCTGGTGCTAGCATCCTTTCAAGTGCTGGCGACAGAGCAAGACACATCCTTTTCTGTTTCCTCCTAGAGCAGCGGTTCTCAACCTGTGGGTCACGACCCCTCTGGCGGTCGAACGACCCTTTCACAGGGGTCACCTAAGACCATCCTGCATATCAGATATTTACATTACGATTCATAGCAGTAGCAACATTACACTTATGAAGTAGCAACGAAAATAATCTTATGGTTGGGTCACAACATGAGGAACTGTATTTAAAGGTCCAGAAGGTTGAGAACCACTGCTCTGGAGTCTGACAGGACGCTGCCCTGGAGTCAGACTCCTACTTCAACACGCACAGCTCCGTGCATGGTGCCCAGGAACAGACAAACTCAGACACAGGGGGAGAAGAGGAGTTGGCATTAACTCTGTCCTGGGGCCACAAACCTGTTGGGAGACAGGGGCACTTGCCTGTGGGGCCCTTCAGACCCTGACCCAGGATGACCCAGCCACTCCCTCACCTCCCCCACCCCCAGACGGCCACTGAGCCCTGCTGGACAGCCCGCTCCAGTGCACAGGTGGAAAACCTTTCTCCATCCTCGACTTTCCCTCCTTCTGAACCCCCACACTCAGTGGACAGCCTCCCTCTCCAAGGCCTTTAGGGTGCACGACTTCAACCTCCTGTCCCACCCCCCTGCGCTTGCCTCCAGGCTCAGGGTGCCCTGTGCTTGCTTGGGCACCCCTGGTCTCCCTGGGCCGGGGCCTCCTCCAGCAGCATTGCAGAGGCTAAGCACGCCAGCACCGCCAGCCCCCCGCCCCGGGACCTTACACAGTTACTCCACCGGCCTGAGCTTTGGTTCCCGCATCTGCAGCACCGGCAAACCCAGGGGAACAGACAGACCTACGGCGCTGGGAAGACAAGGTGAGCCCCTGGAAGGGAGCTGCGGGCGGGTGTGCACCGGCTGTGCTTGCTGTTGCTTGAACCCCGAGGCACCCCCACAGTGTCTGACAGGGCACAAGGCACCGTCAATGGTCATTGGGGGTCAGGATGCAGAACCTGAGGGTGGCACCGCACGGCCGTCTACTGTCCCCATCCAGTCATCCTGCCGTCTAAGTCAGCTGCAACCCACATCCATCCTTCCTGGGGTGTCTGCCGCCTCCCCCCGGGGCCTGTCTCGCCAGCAGGCGGTTTGTTCCATGGTCCTCCCAGGGGTCAGCTTCCCGGGCTGGGTGACTGGGAGGAGTGAAACACAGACGGCGCTAGTGGGTCTTCTCACACCAACGCTGACCTCTTAGCGCTCACCAGCGTCAGCAGTCAGAAATGACAGAAGTAAACCACTGAGTCGCCAAGCAGCCATCAGTCAACGCTTACTGTGCGCGCACCAGAAAGACAGCCCGCAAACCGGGAGCGCGCAGACCGGACACGGACTGAGGCCGGGGGCTTGTGCTGTAAAGCAGCTCATGTAGTGAGAAGGCAGTGCCTGTCTCTTCTTCACAGATTTGGGTTACAATATTAGTATTTTCTGAAGTGGCAGGCATTGGGCAGGGGATACCTCCTATCCACCTGAGGAAACAGTTCACATTTTGCTTTTGAATCCCAGAGCATAAACAGGAAATGCCACAGGGCACGGGAGACTCCCACGGTGAGCTTACAATTAAGCTTTGCTTGTGTGATTAAACTGGTTTGTCTCCTTGGGAAATCTTCAAGGCTGGTCTCCGTTTGTGGTTTATTTTAACACCTGCTAACATCTCCCCGAAGATCCCCTCACAGTGAGGGGAAGAACCCGCATGTCTGCAAAGGTGCTCAGGTCTCTCCCAGCCTAAAACTCTCCTCTTTGTGGCCCTCTAGCCACAGCCCACACGCTTGAAGAAGTCCCCCACACTCCCGGGGACACCCCCTTCTAATCCTCTTTTTAACCCACTGCGGTGCCTCTGACCAGCCCTCCGCCAATGACGGCCATGTGGTCACGTCAAATGGCCCCCACCGCATCTGGCCAAGGGACACTCCCTCCTGCCCCTCACCCGCTGCCTCCAAGACTCCACTCGGCAGCCTCTTCCTCCTCCCTGACCACTGCTTCTCGACCTCCTGTCCAGCTTCCTCCTCCTTCACCCACCTCTTTTCTCTTTTTTTAAAAAAAATACATATTTATTGATTTCAGAGAGAGGAAGGGAGAGGGATAGAAATGAGAACCATCGATCGGCTGCCTCCTGCATGCCTCCTACTGGGGATCGAGCCTTCTATGTGGGCATGTGCCCTGATCAGGAATCGAACTGTGACCTGGCTTATGGGCAGATGCTCAACCACTGAGCCACACTGGCTGGGCCCCACTCCCACCTCTTACCTCACTGCTCCTTTCTCCCTCCCATCTCCTCTCCTCCGGTGACCTCATGGTCAAGAACCATGCATGTCCTGAGGGCTGTGAAAGGTCCCGCGTGCTCTCTCTCCTGACTGTGTTTAGTGTAGCCCACTGTCCCCCAAACCCTCCAACTCAACAGCCAGAGAAGAACTCCCTCCTCTCAGAGCCTCTCCCCAGAACCCCTGAGGGGCCCCACCCGCAGCCCACACTGGGAGACCTAGGAAGAAGACGCCTGGCCTCCTTCCACCTCCACTCACTCACCAGGTCCGGCCTCGTCCACCTCTGGGCCAGTTTGACAGCGGGTGGCCCAGCAGCTTTAACACTCACGGTGCAGGGCGCACGGCTGCACCTTATTCCAAGGACGTGGCGAGGGCGGGGCCGGGAAGCACAGAGGACGGCAGTGGGAGCAGGTCTCCCCACCACAGGGCTGTGGGGGCACCACTCCTGCCCTCCTCGGCCCAGGCCACCACCAGCCACCCCCGAGCTGGCCGAGTTGGTTTCCCACCACACAGTTCCTCTGGATACAAAGCTCACCCCTCAATAACTTGTCCCCCAATAGCTTGGCGGTGCCAACCTGAATTTCTGGCCCACTGCCCTGCCTCCAGCCTGACTCCTCTACGCCGAACTATCTCAACCTGTTAAATACCAATTCCCCCCAGTTTCTCTTGACCCCACCCTCCATCCCTGACTTGCTCTGCCCTGATGCTCTCACCATCTCTTGAACTTACTGACCCCCTGCCGCCGGCCTGGCCCCAAGCCGGCCCCTCAGAGGGCTCCTCTGCACAGCCGCTGGGCAAGCTTGACAAACGCATGCCTGGGAAGAGGAGCCACTGGGCATTAAGGACGGGCAGCGACAAGGTCTAAATGTGACACCCCCCTCCCCCCTGCCACCTCACTCACTGCCGCCTCCTGGAGCCCCGAATGGCTGGCAGGTCCAGGTGCCTCCCACTGGGGGGCACCCTGGCTTGGGCCGGGCTGAAAGGCGCCGGCACTGCAGACCATCACCTGACGGCCTGCCTAATCCTCCAGCTTCCGGGCATCTCCTCGGGAAGCCTTTCTGACTTGCCCGGGCTAACGGGTCACGCCCACAGGCATCCGGACACTCACCGTGGAGTGAACCCGTCCCGCACCTCCCCGCAGCTCCTCCCGGCAGGAAGCAGGTGTGCCCTCTGGGTCCCCGCAGTAGCAGCCGGGCCACTCCGGTTAGGGTCATCTGAGGAGCGTTTAACAAAGGGACTCTCTGCAAAGGTGTGGGCCAGTGCAGCGGGACCGCAGTGCCCTGGGGCCATGGCCCCTGGGGGGAGTGTGGTGGCATATGACCAGCCTGCCAGGAGAGAGGGGCAAGTGGTGGGGGCGGGGGATGCGGGGAGAGAGGGTGCGGGCAGTGATAAATACCCCAAGCCCTTTCTTTCCTCCTGTCCTTCCACCTCCTGCTGCCCCTGCCACTGGCCACGCCCGGCTGGAAGCCAGAGGCCTGGAGCCTCACGCAGTCCACACGGGCCAGTCTCCGGGCTCAGGGCACAAAGCAGGTGGGAAGGGGCATGAGGGGCCCTGGAGGACAAATCCAGATGTCAGTCCCGGGGCTCCATAGCTGTCAGTGGACCAGAACTTAACGGAGGGGATGACTGAGGGGGCTGCGCGGGATGAGGGGCCACCTCTCCAGGGGGAAGGACCTTTCCAGCCGAACAGGTGCAGCCTGCCCCGCGCTGGGCTCCGCCTGCCTCCCGCGGGGGCCACACAGCAAATGTTTATGGAGGCAGCAGCGGGGTTGGGGAAACCAAGAGTGAGCTGACAAACCCACCGCCCCCTGGAGGCCGCTGAGCGAGCTGTGCGGCTGGCCTTCCCTGCCTGGGAGCTCCAGCCGGGAGATGGGTTTGGAGAAGCAGAGGCCGCCTGGCCTGGAGGTGAGGAGGACACACACCCAGCACACAGGGAGCGCCCGCTCAGTCCTGCTGCTGCGGCTGCACGCCGAGCCCAGGGAGCCCCCCGCTGGCTGGGCGCACAGAGCGGAAGGCAGAGGCCATGTCCTTGGCCGGAGCAGATGCTCGAGTTGACAGGGCCAGGAGCCGGTGCTGACACATAGGCGAGGAGCGGGCTTCCAGCGGGGAGCACTGCCGTGGCCGCTGGAAGGAGCTGACCGAGTGGCAACCGGAGCAACGGCGAGTGTCTGCAGTGGGCACCCAGCGGGTGCTCCCGGAGGACGACTTCCATAGCTGAGGGAGGGCACGGGACCAGGAAAGATTTCCACCGCAGGTCCACGCAGCGGAAAAGAGCAGGAGCTGTGAGGTCGGGCGGGCCTGCCTGCAGATCCCCACCTGCCACACACTGCCTGCCCCCTCCCTCTTCTCAGACTCGCGTCAGGCACAGCGATCACCACGTCATCGTGAGGACCACCTGGAACAGAGCCTGTGAAGCCCAAGCACAACAGACACAAGGATGCCCTCGGGACACTGGTGTCTCTTCTCTGCTCCTACAACCACGTGCTGGACCCGGACTGGGGGTGGGGGGCGCAGCGGGACTGTCTCAGGAACCTGGCCGCAGTGTGGCAAGGCGGTGAGGGCCCTGAGATGGGCGACGAGGAGGAGGGCCGCTTCTACCATTGCAGAACGGGCAGCACTTCCTGAAAACTAAAAGTGGATGAGGAAAAGTGGGACAAAGCCACAAGTGACCCCACAGTTGTAGGATTTGTGAGGTAGGAAGGATGTGGTGCCACGGCTGTGACAGTCACGGAGAATGAGGACATGGGCAGAAGCTCTGAGACAGTGACCAGCCCAGTTGACCCAACCACAGCAAGTGGCTGAGTCCAACGGCAGCCTTGACCTCAGCGCTTTCCCCCCCCCCCCCCCGGAGCCCTCACGTGGACCAAGTTCTTCCATCTGCACTCTGTGAGCCAAGTGCCCCGTGCTCTGCTGGCCTTGACGCTGTTGGTCTATTTCTCAACTCTTCAGTAAGCTGCAGCCCTTCTGAATTCCCCATTGCCTGCTCTACCTTTTTAAAAATATATATATTTTTATTTATTTCAGAGAGGGAGAGGGGGGGAGAGAGAGAGAGAGAGAGAGAGAGAGAGAGAGAGAGAGAGAGAGAGAGATAAAAGCATCAATGATGAGAGAGAATCAGTGATTGGCTGCCTCTTGCACACCCCACACTGGGGATCCAGCCTGCAACCCAGGTATGTGCCCTGACTGAAATGGAACCGTCACCTCCTGGTTCATAAGTCCACGCTCAACTACTGAGCTACGCCAGAGGACTTACCTGCTCCACCTTTAAGGCCCAAGTCAGGGTCATGGGCAGATAAATAGTGATCAAGTGCAGTTTCATGGATTTTAGTGTGGATTGCATTCCTATAATCCTACACCATTATTTAGGAACCGACAGTTCACTCTGACTCCCAGATATCCTCTGTTCCCTACACTAGGTCCCACCTAGTCTCACCCCAGGGTTCCTCACCTGGACCTTGTCTGGATGGCCTTGTTCGGGGGCGGGAGGGGGGGGGGGTGCTACCCTGTATATCACAGCACCTCCGGCAGCTTCCCTGGCTCCTATCCACTAGATGCCACCCCGGGTTCTAACCACCAACGATGTCTCCAAACAAATGTCCCCAGTTGGGGACCACTGCCTTATCCCTTACACAGCTTTCTTTCCTCCTAAAAATCCCACTTTAGCCCATTAGTCAGCACATTTATTCCATAGCCCTGGGGGGGGGGGGGGGGAAATAAGATGGAGGAAGGTGGCAGAGCTTTGTCAGCAAGAAGCAACCAACACCTGGGCCTGAAGAGCGCTGAGGCCAGCTTACGGAGCTGCATCGTCACTTGCCATCACCTGCATCTTCCTGTCGGTTTCCTACTTTTACTCCCTTCTTCCTGTCCCTGCCTAAGCCCGACTGCTGACGGCCTCCTAGGACACCAATGAATGTGAGCCCAGGATGGAGCTGTTTAAATTCGCCTTGTCCCTTCGACCCTCCCATACCCCCCGCCTGAAGGGAGTGCTGCCCTCTGAACCGCTGCAGAAAGCCTGCCCCACAACCACCCGTAGCTGTCTTTTTTATTGTTGCCCGAACAGTTGAAGGTATTAAAATGTTTGTGATCGAAAGCAAGTTCAGGATAGGGTACAGTTCTTTTTAAAATGTGTTTTTATTGATTTTGAGAGAGGTGGGGGGAGAGAAATATTGATGTGAGAGACATTGATCAATTGCCTCCCGCATGCACCCCAACCAGGGATCAAACCCGAAACCCAGACATGTGCCATAACCAGGAATTGTACCAGCGACCTTTCAGTGCATCGGACGACACTCAGCCACCGGAGCCACACCAGCCAGGGCAAGCAAGGTACAGTATTTTATATTTGGAAAAGAAAGACACCAAGTTCCAGGTAAGGGCTCCTTGTCCTCCTGGCTCGTCCTGGTCAGACATCAAAGGCATGGCCAAAAGCCACACCTCACCCTGGGTCCTCTCCAAAAAGTCACACATTGATTCTTTGCACATGAATGCGCACTCCAGTGTAACAGGTTATCAGCCGGGCCCTGGCATGGGGAGGTGTCCTGTGAGCAGGAAACACTGGGCGACCGGCCAGTGTGGGTGAAATCCACCGGGTAAGGATCTACACGGAGATAAGCAACCCTGTCCAGCAGCGGTCCTTGGACATACTCCGTAAACGTCTTCGTTTTTGCCAACTCCCATAGGAGGCAGCTCCTAAATTGAGAATCCAAATTTTAACTTCGGAGCTGCCAATGTTTTGTGCACCCATGAAGCAGGGCGGAACAGCAGTGAGCAGCCAGACCCTGCTCAGAGCCAGGGGGCCTGACACTGACAAAGGTGTGAGCGTGCCAAGCTGGCGTGTGGGCACAGCAGGGCCACAGAGTAATAAAGAGACCACTGCGCGCTAAGCGTTCTGTCTATAAAATAAGGACAGCAGCCCGACCTGCCACCCGCAGCTGTCACCGAGGCCGGAGGAAACCTCGCAGCCAGCGGGAGGTGAGTGGCAGAGGTGAGACTGCGGTGCAGGAAGAGCGCTGGCAGAGGTCGCGGTTGCCCCGTGGTGCTCAGAAACCACAAGGACCCCCTGAGGAAGCGCCCTGCTGTTCAGGAGGAAGAGAAAGCAGTGAGACAGGCTCTGAAGCTGGGGGACCCCGTGGGAATGAGGGGGCCAGAGGGAGGCTTCAGACCGCCGCAGCACAAGCGTTCTGCTGCTCCGCGGCCCATCGCCACGCACACCAAACCGCCACGTCATCTCGGGAACACGGGCTTGGCAGGGCAGCCGAGATCCTCCCGACTCCTCACAAGCAGCTGCTCCCCCCGCCGCCCCACGGGCTCAGCAGGCACGGTGAAGATTTTAAAAACCCCACTTTAGTCCAAAGTGTTTAAACTCAGTGGTTAAAAAAGAAATAGTGCTCACTGACGCTGTGAGGGGCTGAAAAGAACTGGACTGGGAGCCAGAAAAGCTGAGTTCTCATCCTGAGTCTTCTACTTCCACCTGGGAAGTTCGGGGGCCTCCTCAGCCCCCACCTCCACATGGTCAGAGTGAAATGAACTCACAGGTGGTGAGCTCTGGCAAGCCCTTGCCCAGTGAGAAAGGCACCTGTGCGTTCCCAACCACGTGTCACCAACGGGAAATGAAGTACACACTCTCCACAGTGGTTACTTAGGGAGCACAAAGTTCTCCCTTCCCTTAAAAACTCACCACAGCCCTGCCCGGCGTGGCTCCGTGGTTGAACCAGGAGGTCACCGTTCAATTCCCAGTCAGGACACTTGTCCGGGTTATGGACTCGAACCCCAGTAGGGGGCATGCAGGAGGCAACCGATCAATGATTCTCTCTCATCAATGAATGATGTTTCTATCTCTCTCTCCCTCTCCCTTCCTCTTTGAAATCAATGAAAATATATACTTTTAAAAAACAATGCACCACAAACTTGAACAGAAGCAATTTAGTAATGACATTTACTGCATACCTACTATGTGCCAGATGTTCTGAACACAGAGTTAAAAGAAATACAATAGTCATGTTCCTAAACTGAAAGAAGGAAAGACTACAGCCCAAGCCCAGGCCACAGGGAGAGGGGAGGGTGGTGTGAAGGGCGGGGCCAGGAGCTGGAGTGTGGGCAGCGGGCAGGTGGACTCCGCAACCCGGACTCCTGCTTCTGAACTGTCCAATCCCCAGTGGTCAGTGCAGAGCTACAAGCTCAGCGGACCCAGCCTGGGCCCTGGCCAGGGGAACACATTTCAAACATAGGTTTGGTTTTATCAGAATTTTTTGAAAAGCAAAAATTCCTTTTTATTTCTTCTATTTTTCATCAGAATTTTTAAAGCAACAATTCCTTTCTATTTCTTTTATCCTTAACATTGTTTTTTGAAAATGTTAAATGTAAAAAAAGGTGGAAAGAATGGCACAATCACCATATACTCATTTAGATTCATCAGTAGGTAATTTTTTTTGCAGACATCATGACAATTCACTCCTAATTCACTCAGCATCAGGCTCTTAAAAAACAGCCCTGGCCAACGAGGCTCAGGTGGTTGGTCATCGTCCTGTGCACCAAAAGTTGCCGATTCAGCCCTGGACAGTGTTGCTCAGCGATTAGAGCATCGGCCTGCTCACCAAAGGTGTGTACCCGGGTTGCAGGTTTGATCCCCAGCCCCAGTCGGAGCATATGCAGGAGGCAACCAAAGAATGCGTCTCACTCACACCGATATTCTCTCTCCTCTCTCTCTCTTTCTCTCTCCCCTTCCCTCCCTCTCTCCCTCCCTCCCTCCCCCTTCTAGTCTCAAAAAAATCAATGGAAAAATATATTCTCAGGTCACGATTAACAAAAAATAAATAAAAGTTGCTGGTTTGATTCCTGATCAGGGCACATGCCCTGGCTGTGGGCTCGATCCCCAGTAGGGGTCATGCAAGGAGGCATCCTCACATTGATGTTTCTCTCTCTCTCTCTCTCTCTCTCTCTCTCACACACACACACACACACAAAAAAAAATCAATAAAAATATTTTAAATTAAAAAACATAAATACATTTTATATAGGGAATGGGTAAGACTAAAATTAACTTTTATGTGTAACAAAAGGAAGAAAAAATATGAGTACAATGTACTGTCTCTCTGCAAGCAGTTACCTGCCAGAAAGCAACTTAATTAAGTACAAAGGGAAGCCTATGGGACAGAAGACCTGCAGCAAAGGCTGAAAAATAAGTGGAGAAGTCTACAACCGATCCTCCAGTGTTGGCACATTGTGGGGACCGGCCCAGAGAAACAAAATTCACGGACAACCCTAAAACCCCATTTCAAGCAAGGGTTTCATTCTTCTTCACCAGCAAACCTTTCACCAGAGCTGGCAGCAAAATGATGAGGTAACTTAGTTGGCTAAGGACAGTGCCAGTGAGGTAAGTGGACAAATGAGAGCTCTGGTCCCTGGCCTGTGGGAACCACCCTACAAGGGCACTGGGTTAGCCTGTGGGATGGGGCGGCCAGCCCACTCCCAGCCCAGGAAGTCCACCGGGGGCCAGGCACGGCATCCCTGCAAAGGCCAGGCGTGGGAGAGCTTCTCCAAGGCCTCTCCTCTCTCCCGTCCCTGCCCTCGGGAGGTGGTACCAGCAGTGGGGAGCAGGACGGGTGGCTTTGATCAGTCCTAATTGACCAAGAGGTGACTCTAGTTGCCAAGTAAACATCTGGCCTAAAATCAACTGCCAATCAAGGTTTCATAATATCCAAGGGCATCCCAATTATTCAAGTGCTCTTGTGAAATTCTCAAAATAAAATGCGTTTAAATTGCCTTTCCTTTTTAGATGGACTGCTTGACACCTGGTGTGTCTTATGAGGTCGCCTGTCACAATATCGAGCAAATGACAACTGATTATCCCTATTCCTGAGTCAGGGTGGAACCCACTGGCCGAAACACAAAGAAACTGGCTTGATGTTGAAAACTGAGAAGCAAACTTATGACCATTTTCAGCTTCGGAAGCCCAAATAATTTGGAAAATTACTAATATTTAGCAAAACAATTCGGCAATTGTGTAAACTGCTGAGGGGGAACTGAACTCTGATCTGCAGCCATCCTCCAGGTGGGAAAGACAAAAACAAAGCCCCGAACCTTTTTGTTAAAGATTGAGTTACCAAATTAGAGGGAGGAAAGGAATGCAGCTGCTGGACAGATTTGAATTTCAGAGAAGTATTCCAGTATCATGCAATTTTCTTCAAAAACAAGAATTCTCAAAGAACATGAGAGAACATGAGAAGCCAAGAAAGGCGATGAGAAGGTGGAGGAGGGAACCTCAGGAGGCTGAGCCCAGGCGAGGCTAGAGGACCCCACCGGCCCCCCCAGGCCTGGGACGCGCCCCCCTGCTGGGGAGGCGGCATGCCTCGTGCCTCGGTGCGTTCTGCCTGTAACAGCGAGCGCTCTCACTGCCCTCGGCTGCGGGCACCGAGACCAGGCTGAGCTCGAGAGCTCCAGGAAGTGGCCTGGCCGCTTTTCCAGGAGTGCTCAGGGTGACGGGATGATCTCTGCACATTCTTGGCCAGGTCCCCATCTGCAGCCAAGGGCACGCCCTTCAAGGTGGCTGGGGCAAGGGCTGCAGTCAGAGCCAGGCCTGGTCTGCTCCAGCGGGGCGCCCCACTGCTGGGTCCCGTGCACCAGGCCTCCACGCCACCCCCGAAGCTGTGGCTTGCCCAGAGTGGCACCTGGAGTTCGCAGCACAGGCCCGACTGCAGCCCAGGTCTCCCAACCACAGCCTCCAAGTCTGCAGCCCTTCCCACCCCCTTCCCTCCGCGACAGTGCAGGAGAGGGAGTCCGACCCGGAGCGGGGCGGAGCGGGGCGGAGCGGGGCCAGACGCCTCGGCAGGCACGTCAGCGGCCACTGCAGCCAAGGCTGTGAACCCAGAGAAAGGAGGCTCGTTGACCTGCCAGGGGCAGCTTCTTCAGGGCACGGAAGGGGAAAAAACAAAAGCAAGTTTATACTCATAGGGAAACATAATCTGTGATTATAAATATTTGATGAGCAAAGAAAGCAGTACTGGCTGAGAGTCCGGGGTGTGGAGGGTGGACAGCAAATTGGAGCCCGGTGTGCAAAGTGATAGGGCAGCTGGAAGAGCAGTAACTCAGGCTATTCTGGGCTGTGTGCGGCGCGGGCCTGCGTCAGAGTGTGGGCTCTGGCCAGCGGCTTTGTGGAAACCGCAGCCTTCCAGCAGGCAGCAAGAACACCTTGGGAGGAGCGGTGAGCCCACGGAAGACCAGGAGCGGGGCAGCGAGGACAGTCGTTTGAGTGACTTGGGTAAACCTGCCTGAACACGTGAAGGGGGTGAGGGGATGCAGCTGAGCAGCCAGTGGCCTGGGAACTCGTGAAAGGATGAGCACACGTTCTGCTGACCAAGCATAGAGAAAGGAGTGAGCCCGACCCCAGAAAGCAAGTGACCTGCAAAGCTAGACGGCAACTCAGGTCAAGCTGCCCGGTTGGAGCAAAGGCCCAGCCCCTGGGCAGACGGTGCCAGGATGAGAATGCCAATCCTACCTCTCCTTTGCCTCGGGACAGGGTCTCCTCCTCCTGCAGGCTTTGGGAAGCAGCCCAGGAACAGAAAGGAAGAGCTCGCTGAGTCCCAGCTGCTGCTGCTGAAGACACTCACCGTGAGCGAAGCCGGCCTGGCCTGGGCGTGATGCCTCCTCCTGGGCCAGGCGCCACTGCAGCGACCGCACCACGGAGTCTACTGGCCCTTCCAGAGGCCAGATGGAGAGGGATGTCAGCTCCTAAAATACCCGGACGTGCCCGGAATCGAGCTCCGTCGGGGAGGCCCGGGGAGCAGTGCGCCACTCAACCGGGAAGACAGACGCTAAAAGCCCGTGTTCGCCTCCTTGCAGTCAAGGCTTAGCAGGCCAGAGGCTCCCAGCGTGCACACTAAACACGGGAGAACGGGGCCATTCTCTAGGGTCACAGCCAGTGAGAATCGACTCGAGATGGGAAGGGCTCCTCGGCAGCAAACCGCCCTCACGGTGTGGGACGACCTGTGTTGGAAGTCACGGGACTGGACTCAGACCAGCCTGAGCACCTACTAGGCGTGGAGACCCTAAGAAATCATGTGGCCTCTGAAACTCAGCGTCTCCATCTAAAAAACAGGACCGGTGTCTGCCAAACCTAAGGTCTGAGGAGCACCAAGAATATGCATATACACATAGATGCTTTCAAAATAGATGCGAAGTGCTATTCCAATTTAAGCATTTATTTATATCCAGCTACCTACTTGACATCTGCTGGCTGTCTCAAAGGCACCCCCACTCAGATGCCCCCAGCTGCTCTCCCTCCCCCACGCTCAGGCCTCTCCTAGGGCACCCCAGTTCAGGGCTGGTCAGGAACCGTACAGACATGGATGGAAGCCAGAAACCCAGGACCCACTCTTGGCCCTCCCCTGCTGTATTAACGCATTTCCAGGCCCAGTCAACTCGACCACCTAATTCTACTCCCTTCCATCACCCATCCTAGTCCAACATATGTCGTCCTCTTGCAGTCTCCAACAAAGCCTATGTCCATCCGTCTGGCCTCCCCCAGCCCTCTCCACAGAGCAAACAGAACCATGCTTCCCTCCCAACACCCTGCCCTGCTAGCTAAAGACTCCACAGCAGTACCCCAGGCCCTCCGAAAAGGAACCCTCCTCCCCACGCTCCTCCTGCAGCCTCACCCTGCACCGTGCTCACTCTGCGCTCCCTGCTCCAGCCACACTGGCTTTTCCTTCCGCCCCCGGTGGTTACCCCATTCTCTCCTATCACAGGGTTTTGCACATGCTCTTCCCTCGGCCTGAAATACGGCTCCCTCTCACATAGCTAATGCCTCTCCATTTATGTTTACTAAGGTATCCTATATAATAAAGAGGTAATATGCAAATTGACCATCACTCCAACACACAAGATGGCCGCCCCATGTGGTCAAAGATGGCCTGCAGGGGAGGGCAGTTAGGGGCGACCAGGCTGGCAAGGGAGGGAAGTTAGGGGCGACCAGGCCGGCAGGGGAGGGCAGTTGGGGGCAATTGGGCTGGCAGGGGAGCAGTTAGGTGTCAATCAGGCTGGCATGGGAGTGATTAGGGGTGATCAGGCTGGCAGGCAGAAGCGGTTAGCCAGCAATCCTGGATTGTGAGAGGGATGTCCAACTGCCCACTGGGATTGGGCCTAAACGGGCAGTCGGACATCCCTCGAGGAGTCCCAGATTGGAGAGGGTGCAGGCTGGGATGAGGGACACACACGCCCCCATGCACGAATTTCGTGCACCAGGCCTCTAGTAAAGTGCATAAAGTGCATCAGAGTACACAGCTTCCTAGTTACAGATGTACACATTCATGCAACTTCCACCCAGACCTCAAACAATCCAGCACCCATACAGCAGCCTCCTGCACCCTTTTCAGTCTATACTCCTCCCCACTCCCTGGTAACCGCTGCTGTGACTCCTACCACAATGCCTGTTCATTCTTCAGAATGCAGCTGATGCAACCCTTTCTCAGGAAGCTGCCTCCAATCCCCCTGGAAAAGTTGAATTCCTCATTCGTAGGCCCTTGTTTACACCGAGGAATTTGCATTTACTACTAACTGTGTGATCTGTGTCGACGTCCCCTAGGACACTGTCAGCCCCACAAGAACAAGGACCATATCTGCTTAGACTCACCTGTTTCCCTGTGCTTGCACATGCTCAGCAATGATCATAGAAAATAGCTAATACCACCCTAACCGGTTTGGCTCAGTGGATAGAGCGTCGGAGCTGCAGACTCAAGGGTCCCAGGTTCGATTCCAGTCAAGGGCATGTACCTTGCTTGTGGGCACATCCCCAGTGGGGAGTGTGCAGGAGGCAGCTGATCGGTGTTTCTCTCTCATCGATGTTTCTAACTCTCTATCCCTCTCCCTTCCTCTCTGTAAAAAATCAATAAAATATATATATGTATTTTTAAAATAGCTAATACCTGTCGCGTGCTTATTACTGCCAGGCATTCACAGGTACTAACTCATAAAACTCTCACATTAGCCCATGAGTAGGTATCATTATTATAACCCCATTTTACTGGGAAGGAAACTGAGGGACAGAGGAGTTAGAGAACTGGCTCAAAGTCACCATAAAAGCCAGACAGTCTGGCTACAGAACAGAGTTCTTGATCATTAGGCGACTCTGCCTCACAGAGGCCACTGGGTTATTTAATGAGTTTGTGCCCACGATATGTTGAATGAATGAATTCATAAAGGAGTTAATGAGGTTCCATCAAAGGAACCAAGAGAGGCCCCAAACCGCCCCAAGGAGACCCATAAATAAATGGAAGATAAACTGCCATTGAATCCCCTGCCCAGGCCCAAGATCAGTCACCCACAAAACACAGGGCTAGTCCCTCTCCCCACACGCAGGGAAGGAAGCCTCCTGCCGTGGGCCTAGGGGTGGCTCTGGCCCCTGGCAGGGGGGGCTCCACGGCAGAGGAAGGATGGCTGCCTGGGTCCCGTCAGAGCCGAAAGGCAACACCCACTACATCCAACAAGTCACTCTGCTCCTGTTCAGGGCCGCCCAGGCCTCTTCACACCCACCGGACAGCCCCGCCCTCTGACACGGGGACAGGACCCTGTGACTGGGGGAAGAGCCTGCCTGGTCAGAAGTGACGGATCCCCCTGTACGTTTACAGACCGGCACTGGGTTGCACCGCATCGCCCAGAGCCTGAGGCTCCTGGGAGATCTCGGGGGCTGCTCCGGGCAGACACTGCCGTCTGTGGCCTGACAGAGGTTGGCCACCTTGTAACTGCTCCCGTGCCACTGACGTCACCACCACATTCCAGAAAGCTCAAGAAGGAGACACATGTGACAATGTTTATTCCTCACAGGACACTGTTCCCCAGCCACGGGGCCTCAAACCCCCCGCCAGCAAGGGCGCGGTTATCGGAACTGCCCCTTCAGGAGCCCCACGGCCGCGGCGGCTGGGCTCTGCTCACACAAAGTTCTGAGCAATGGCCAGCACCTTGGAAAACTCGCCTTCCCTCCGGCGCAGGCTGGTGGGGATGGGTGTCTTAATGCGGGTCCCCACCGGGTTCCCGTTGTCCTCAATGAGGACCACGTTATTGGAGTCGAACCTGGGGGTCATCCGAGGACCAGGCATGCGGTGCCCCACAATGAGCGCCTTCTTCTTCTGTCCCTTGATGGCCAGCAGTATCCGGTCACCCACCTTGCCCACCCCATTCTTGGTGTAGACGTGGATGCAGCGAGGAGGGCGATGGTACGGGGTGTTCCCCAGGGTACTGTTGTCCACCACACGCACCCGCGTCATCTTCTGAATTGCACCCAGGGTCCCGGTGGTGCTGGTGGGAAAGAGAAAAGTCTGAGGTCGGCACCTCCCCCGGTCCAGTGCGGAGGCCGGGATGGGAGAGAGCGCACGTTAGCAACAACACGCTGAACAGAACACCACCCAAGCTCTGACGGGGAGGCAGGTGCTGCTGAGGGCTCCTCTGTACCCGCGACAGTTTCGGCACAGACAGGAGCTCCCGCTGCCGGGTCAAGAACTTCACTCGGATGGTTTTAAAGAGAACCTGCTTTTCTGTTACAACAAACTTCATGGCAGCCTTCATTGAAAGCCTTTGATTTCCAAAAGGACTCTGAGTATTAAGGGAATACCTCATGGGCCAGGCCTCACCCACCGCCTAGCCTGCCAAACCTGCTCCCCCAGACTGTACTGATTCCCAAATTTTCTCATCTATATGTTGCTGGGAACCAGAGAGATGAGTGAGTAGGTTTGCTAAGGGAGTCTGTTGACACCACAAAGCAGAGACAGGAAATATGTCAAGGGAACAGTCTTCTGTTTTAATGCAGTTTCCCCCACTCGAAATAAATTTGTGGTTTATTATTATTATTTTACTAGAGGCCCGATGCACGAAGATTCGTGCAAGAATGGGCCTTCCTTCCCCTGGCTGCCAGCACCGCCTTTGCTCTGGCCGAAGCCACCTTTCTGCCTTCACTGCGGCCTGGAAGCACCTTTCCGCCTTCCCACGCTGCCCAGAGGCCCAGAGTGGCTGGGGCTGTGCGGAATGCCTGCATCCCGCCCCACCCCCCAGCCGCTCAGCACCTGCTATGCAAATTAACCCACCATCTTTGTTGGGTTAATCTGCATACTCACTCCTGACTGGCTGTTGGGTGTCGTGAAGGTGCAGTCAATTTGCATCTTTCTCTTTTATTAGTGTAGATTTTTAGAAATTTGTTTTTTAAACAGGTACCTATTGAAGGCAGGCAAGCTATCATTAAGTAACCTGATGACAGTGGGTTTCCATTTTCCTGATGCTGGCCCCTTACGTGCTGGTGTTCCCCAGGTAGCCCCAGGTCCTCTCCCCTTCCCCCACATGCCTATTCTGGGCAATTCTATCTATGCCCATTGCTTCCAACTAGTAACTTCCACCTCCAGCCCCACTTGTCTCCTGTGCTCTAGTCCTGTGTTTCCGCTCTAAACTCACTACACATCCTACAGCTACTGCACAGGAGGCCCCACACGCATCTTGTCGCCTCCCCTGGCGCTCCTCCTCCTGCAGCTGCATTTCCCATCGAGGCAATGGCTTCTCCAGAAGCTCCAGCGCCCAAGCCATACACCTCTCTCTCCATCACCCTCCGCTGCAGCTACGTCCCAATATTACTGCCTCCTCAGCAGCTCTGCCCTCTCCCTGCACCCCATCAACACTTCCTAGGTTCAGCAGCTCACTCTCTCACACCAAGATGAAGACACTGTGTCCTAACTGGCTCCCAGTGCACCTCACTATGCCAACCAGCAGCTCTTTTTAGAATATAAACTGAGGCCACCCCCCTGCTTAGGAGTGTTCAATGGCTTCCCACTCTCTACCTGTCAACAACCTGGCCCCGTTGTACCTGCCCTCGAAGGTACCACCTCCTACCACCTACACACCCGCCCTGTGCCCCAGTGGCCGGGAAGCTCTGGAGCTCGCCAAGCACACACCCCTCGCAGCCCTCCCCGAGGCCTGCCCAGGGCCTGCTCCCTCCTCCCTTCTGGGAAGGCCGCCTCCACTCTCCTTTCCTCCTCCTCCTCCTCCTCCTCCTCCTCCTCCATCAGCAGCTCTGGTCTCGGGCCTTCCACAGCACCACACAAACCTCTATTATTACACTGGTCACATTTCCTTCCAGTTATTTGTTTCCAAGTCTGCTCCCATGGCCAACTGTGAGAACTCTTCCCGGGCAGGAAGCAATTCTCATTCATCTCTCTATTACCAACCCCAGACACGGTGCTCAGTGAGCGCTTGTGAAATGAGTGCACGGAGGGGGCCAAAAGGCATGTTTGCCAACAGGAATGTAGCTGTGCTCTCCCGCTGGGTTAGCGTCTAAAAGGAGGGCAGGCTGTCACACTTCTGTCGTGCTTGAGATTTTGGTAGTAAGTAACTTTTAAAAATGATTCCAGTTTTCAAATAGGTTTCAATGCACTGGGGGGGGGACACGGTAGGGTTAAGAGATGTCAGATTCACTGAAGTCTGGCAAGGACTGAACAGTTCCATCTTCCACCACATGCCTTTCCCTATCCCGCCTCTCACAGCACCGTCACCTCCGTACCTGACCTGACCTGACCTCACCAGGCCCCAGCCCGGTCTGATTCTTTCAGTTTCCTGACCCACGGCCCACTTCCCTGAGTTTCCGCTCCCGTTCTAGTCACCATAATACCCAGCCCTGATGGGAGGGAGGCTTATCAAAGATGCAGCTTGAAGAACTTCCTGGGGAAAGTTACCTGAAACAGCGCTGGCTGAGGGCTCTGCTGATGTGGGTGAAAGGGCCCCTCAGCCCAGGAAAGAAAGCCATGGGATCCCAAGAGGGCAGATCCTGCAGAAAAAGGAAAGGGGGAAAATGTTATTTTTAAGTCAGTGGCCTTACGCAGAGCCAGTTTTCTTCGTTGTTGTTTTTTAATGAAAGACTGTTGGGGACTTGTGTGGGAGATGGCACTTCCAGCACAAGATCATTAGCCACTAAATATAAATCTTAGTGGTTAAAAGATACGCAGGTGATTAGCTGGAACTCCAGCTGCAATTCTGCTGATTCATATTCTAACTGGGGTCAGAGAGCCGGAATGACCCAGAGCAGTTCTCGCCATAAGGACTGCAACAGCACAGACAGTGCCTTCATCACCACATCACTCCCACCGGCCGGAGGGAAGCATCGATCCCTGCTACAAACCCAGCCGGCATCCACGTTCCAGGTCCCCACAGAGGAAACCTGCACAATATTGACACTCATGGCCGCCTGAAACCAGAACTTCTACTCCCAGAGAGAAAGCAGATTATCTGAGCCACTGCCCAGGTTGTCTGTCACATCACCTTTCCCCCAAATGTCATGTAAACGCCAGAACATTTGGACACCTCAAGGCTCGCAAAGTGGAGCCAGATGATGCCTTTGACAAGTCACTGACCAAAGTTTCCATTTGGGTCAGAATTCCAAACAACATTATAACGCAGAAAAACGACCTGCCCCACCCTGCAGCTCACGTGGGGTACGGGAGAGCAAACCCCGACGGGACACTCATGGCTCCAGCTTGCACAGCCGCAGCCCAGTGGCTCCCTAGAACCTGGTACCCCATTTCCTGCAATACCTGGGCGTCCGTGAGGGGTGTGTTTAAGAAAAACCGGCAGCCAGCTAGTATTTCCAACTGCAAAACACGCCCGTTCTTCCCTCCAAATGTCTGGCTGCAGAGGGCCTCGTTTGAGAGCCCTGCGGAGAGCGGCTCCCCGCTGAAGTGTTTACATCAGCCCTGCCCAAGTTCAAAGCACCTCAAGTGAGACTTCATTTCAGAAGGGTGTGGGGGGCGGGGAACCCACATTTACCTCCACAGGAATATCTAACACTTTAGAAATGCTTTTGAACTGTAAGTTAGCCTCAGATCTCAGGCCTATTCTCCAGTGTTTTCCCTATGACAACCCAGTAAGCACTGGCCAAAATGGAAGCATGGCCACAAGACTAAATGCAGAGGGAGTCGGCTAACTTGCAGAACTACTCACATCCAATGCACAGCACTGAGGACCACTGGATGGGGCAGGCTTTACCTGGAGAGCGCGGCACCCCTGCAGAAGGACCGGAGCTCCCGTGTCCCCATCTGCAACACATCCTCAGAGGTGGTCACGGCGAGAGCCGTTCAGAGCACAGGGCGCGGTGTCTGGCACTCGGTACCTATTAGCTGTCCTCATCGTCATCGTCCTCATCATCTAGTCACATCTCATTCCACAGATTAGGAAACTGAGACACAGAGAGATGGAGTGACTTACGTAAAGCCCCACAACTAGCCCAGGGCCGAACCAGAACCAGAAGTGGGCCCAGCTTCCATCCAAGCTTCCCTTTACCACACCCTACAGCCTCACTCTACCGTACACAACTCACGTCACACAAGGAAGCTCAGGGTCAGGAGCAGCTGTAAGGGTAATCTGGTCTTTTTCTGTTCCCTTTATGAACATTTATTGAGTACTTATTGAGTATTATGTACCAGGCACTAGACTAAATGCTTTACAGTATCATCCCATTGAAGCCTCACACAACCCTATGAAATGGGCGCTGTCACTGGCCCCAGGCTGTGCATGAGGAAACGAGGCCCAGAGACGTGAGGTAACGTGGCCCAGGCCACACAGCCAGGAGTGACAGAGCTGTAACTTAAACCCAAATCGCCGGCCTCCTGAGCCCCTGCTCTTGGTCAACAGCGTTAACATGGTAACTTTAATTTAAAAATTAATATTTTTTTCCAACTGTTAAATCATCCTTGTTCCATGCACATTTTACTCATACCCAACTCGACGTTTGCTGAATCAACTGAAATATAGATGAACATCAGGTTAAAATTATTCATTTTAACCCAATTTAAGTTTCTGAGACAATCTGTGGTATGGGTGGCAAGAGCGCCATATTGGAGCAATAACTGACTATCGGCTTTGAAAGAACCTGCTCTGAAAAGCAGTCCTGGTCAGGCTGCAGTTACCGCCCATCTCGGCCTCGCTGCTGAGAAAGGTGGCTCCTCAGCTCCTCCACGGAGCCCTGAAGATTAGCCCAGCACCACCCACAACCCACACGTCCTCTCCTGAGGAGACACCTGCCTCTTCACACCACTCTGTTTCCTCAATAACACTCATGTTAGTCCGAGAACTGCAGAAGTGCCTGGGGCTTCCCAGAACTTTCCTGACTTGAGTGTAACAAGCCCCACCTTCAAGGTGCCTAAACTCTCCAGGGCAGTGTGTGCACAAACACATCCAGGCCTCGCAGTGCCTTGCTCACAAGCCCCACAGCCGATGCCCATCTCTGCCCGGCTAAGTCTGACCCAACTCCAAGGGCAGTTCCTCCATGAAGCCTCATGCAAAACTGCAGCATCAGATGTGCCCCTCCTGGGCAATGAGGACATCTGGGCAGCCCGTGCCAAGATCTCTCATTGCTCCCACTTTCAGGATCCAAACTCAAACAGTGAATAAATTTAGGTACTTTTTAAAAATATGTTTTTATTGCTTTCAGAGAGAGAAAGGGATAGGGAGGGAGGGAGGGAGGGAGGGAGGGAGGGAGGAAGAGAACATCAATGATGAGAGAGAATCATCAATCAGCTGCCTCCTGCACACCCCCCATGGGGATCGAACCCACAACCCCGGCATGTGCCCCAACCGGGAATTGAACCGTGACCTTCTGGTTCATGGGTTGATGCTCAACCACTGAGCCACATCGGCCGGGCAAATTTAGGTACTTTTTAAAAAATAAAGCTGATATCCCTTGTGGGGTTTTTTGTTGTTGTTCTTTTCTTAAGGCTAATAACCCTTAACATTCTAGTTCTTGCCACTATCTCAAACTCAGAAACCACAGAAATCTTGATAACGTGGAGTCTGAACTCACTGCAGGAATTCAGGAACCGCACAGACTCAGATCATGAGGAATAATTGTGCTGTCCTCAGACACAAGAGTACACATTCCCGTCTCCAAGCAGCTCTTACAGTTTCACAAGGAAGGGCCTTCCTACGAACTTGAAAGCACAAAAGAACCAAATGTACTCAGTGTGTGTGTGTGTGTGTGTGTGTGTGTGTGTGTGTATCCTTTATTCCTTAAAAAAAAAAGTCTGTGGCCTCCTCTACTCCCACCCTAGCAAAAGACCTCAGCAGGTCCTCCTGGAGAAGTGCAATAAACACTGGTTGAATGAAATAAATAAAGTAGCCAAAGAGAAGACATCCCTACTCACGGCTCCAGACACACTGTAGAGCAGCGGCCAGCAACCGGTGGTCCACGGACCACTGGTAATCCGTGAGGTCCGAAAGGTTGGCGGCCACTGCTGTAGAGCTCTTATCTGTCTGTCGGGAACCAGGACATCACACGCAAACATGCTTTAGGAGAACCACAGTGCCGTGGTGGCAGGATTAGCCCATGCTATGCTTACAGGCCCCCGGAATCATCTCCCAGGCCTGGTGCCCACACTGCCCACTGCAGAAAAACACCTCATCCCACCACTAAATGACTGGTTTGAATCAAGGAAGGATAATGGAGGCAGCAATTTACTTCAAAGTAACTTTGATTGGCCTTGATGTTATTTCCTAACATAAATCCATCCTGTAGACACAGGCCCTGATTCACTTCAAATGTAGTCTATATATAATGCTTTATTTCCACACGGAGTCCTATGTGTGCACGGAAAATAACCCCAATGATACTTCCTCCTCTCCAACACTCTCACTCAGGGCGGCCAGGTGTTCGCACGGCTCCAGGGCCAGCGGTGGCTTTTCATGCCACTTTCTGGTCAGCAGTGAGTACTGCCCTTCCGGTTGGGACTATGAACCACAACCTCTCCAAAACGGGGAAGGGGAAAGGAGGAGGGAGGGGAAAGTAAAGGGAGGGGAGGGCGAAGGAAGAAAGGGAGGGAGGGAGGGAGGGAGAAAGGGAGAGAAGGAAGGACAGAGAGAGGGAGGGAGGAGAGGGAGGGGAGGGAAAGAAAGAAAAGAAGCCCTAGCTGGTTTGGCTCAGTGGATAGTGCACTGGCCTGGGGACTGTAAGATCCCAGGTTCGATTCGGGTCAGGGGCACATGTCCGGGCTGCAGGCTCGATCCCCCGTAAGGGGCGTGCAGGAGGCAGCTGATCAATGATTCTCTCTCATCACTGATGTTTCTAACTCTCTCTCCCTCTTCCTTCCTCTCTGAAATCAATAAAAATATATTTTAAAAAAGAAAAGGAAGGAAGGAAGGAAGGAAGGAAGGAAGGAAGGAAGGAAGGAAGGAAGGAAAGAAGAAAGGAAGGAAGGAAGGAAGGAAATGACAAATTACTTACAAGAATAAATTACTTACAACCCAAGAACCATGCCCATTTCCACCTGATTTAACGTTAAGATCTGCCTTCTTAACATTAAGTGGTGGAAGCCAGGGAGGACTGTACACTTCAGGTACACATAGGTGAGTTTTTCACTTGGCATCACCTTATAGGTCCCATGGGAAGGGCGCTCAGTGAGGGCAGGGCAGGGCAGGGCCGTGCCTGCCTGCCTGCCTGCCCTGTACAGTGCTGCACCCTCAGGACCCAGAACAGCGCCTGGCACACAAATGCAGCTCAGTGAGTATCTGTCAAATGAATAAAATTAATCTGCAATTGCAATTCATCCCCCAGCTCCAGAAGGCTCTGTGTAGGGGGATTGGTGGTCTTGCTTGTGCCTGTCTCCCAGTGACTTAGGGGGGCCTCCTACCCACTGAGAGCTCATTTTTAACTAATTTTAATACACAGAGTCTGACTGAAAAACAATGGGTGCTTTGTGGAAAACTGGAAAGCACCATTACTTGAGGATCAGGGAAATGTACTTCGTATCACAGCCCTATGTGTAACTGTGCATTGTTTCCACATGAACCATTTCCATCTTTAGGTCAGGCATGTTACATACATGTCAAAGGCCTTTCCACAGGAATGGGCTCTACAGAAAAGAGACTAAACGAATAAAAGTTCCACAATCATAAAGGAGTGCTTACAGGAGATTCTGCTACTAAGTAACAGGAAGGAAAAGAAACACTAAGAAATCAAATGCAGCCCTAGCCGGTTTGGCTCTGTGGATAGAGCGTCAGCCTGAGGACTGAAGGGTCCCGGGTTCGATTCCAGTCAAGGGCACATGCCCAGGTTGTGGGCTCTATCCCCAGTGTGAGGCGTGCAAGGGGCAGCCGATCCATGGTTCTCTCTCATCATGGATGTTTCTAGCTCCCTCTCCCTTCCTCTCGCTCTAAAATCAATATATATATATATATTTTAAAAGCAAAGAAAGAAATCAAATGCAGCATGCACCCACACACAACAAGGAGAAACTCCACCAGCCTGCGGATGTAAGTGTCCTCTTAGCTAGAGCAGGAAAACGCACAGGCTTGCCAGCTTCGAGGAAGCAAGGAAAAGAAATCCCGGGACCCTGCCATCTCCTGCAGGTTTCACCCCAGTCATTCTGGACCAACAAGTACTCTTATTTGTTGCTTAAAAACTCATTCCTGTTTTGTTGTCCAACAGCCCTCTTTCAGGAATCTTCTTTAACCTCACACAAGTATAGCATGTTACAATTCTCAAAGTACTTTCACGCAGATTACCTTCTTGGATGATTTCATTCCTGAGCACCCAACGGAAACACAAAAACAAATAACAAAGGGCAACCATCTGCAAGGGGCTGAATCAGCTAAGGATTCTGAATGGTTCTGGGGGCTCAGTAAGGCAAGTACCATTTTGCAGACTAGAAATGAAGCCTGAAATGCTGAGTGACTTGTTGACCTGTTCAAGATTAGAAGGCCGTGCCTATCACACCCTGCACAATACCTGCACAGCTAAGATGCTGCTTCCACCACTAATAAAACTCACAGAAAACACGCCCCACACAGGACAAGGGCTCATTCTTCTCCATCGAGGCTGCCGTGTAATCTTTAAAAACTCGGGAATTAAAAAGCTGTCTTTTCAATAACTATCTGTACTACACCCAGCACAGCCCAGGAAAAGAGCTGAGCTGACCCGATTTCCCTGCCAACCTGAGTCTTCACAGTGTCTTCGTCAGCATGAGGAGCTGTGCGTGCCAGGGCTGCCACTGAAGACCCCATTCCTCAATCTGATTCACCAAAGAAAAATGTTCCCAGAACTCTTGTCCTGCATTTATTTATTCGCCTCTCCCCGCCTTTTCACAAAAGTATTTAGAAATACTTTAAAAATATACCTGACAATTCTCAATCATTCAAACGCCCCCTCGATCCCGACTTCACAGGTATCCAAACATCTATAGTCCAAAAATAAGTTTGTAATAATCAGTATGGGCAAACTCAGAGCAAGTGCACAAAGCTCAGTTCTACTCAACCGTGTACGCATTTCCTTCCTATTACCACCTCTCGTGGGCCAGCGGCAAGAAGCCAGGTTTATGGCGCTGTCAGATGGGGCGATGAGCAAAGGAGGAAAAGCCTAGAGGAGTCCCTGGACTCAAACAGGAAATGCTGCTGATAGAAGCGTATTGCCTCCACCCTGCCTCCCCTCCTCTGCTAAGTCTGTGACCTTGGGAACCACTGCTCCAGGCCTCAATGACTCTCTGCCAAGCAAGGGTAACTGGGAAGAACAGAGGCACGGAAGTGGCTGTGCTTTAGGTTCATTCATGTAAGTGGTCCCTTTAAAGGGGGGAGTCCCTTTCTACACTGAGCAGGCAGGGACCAGGGGCCAAGTCTGCAGGATAAGCAGTTAGCTTCCCAAATCCTCACTCCCTGTTCTCAGGGCGGCACTATGAATTCGTGTCTCTTTAAGATCACTCCGTCCTAAAAGTTTGTGTGTGGTTTTCTTTTTTCTTTTTTTTTTTAATGTTTTTATTTACTTCAGAGAGAGGAAGGGAGAGGGAGAGAGAGAAACGTCAATGATGAGACAGAATCATTGATCGGCTGCCTCCTGCATGCCCCCTACTAGGGATCGAACCGGCAACCTAAGCATGTGCCCCGACTGGGAATCGAACCGTAACTTCCTGGTTCATGGGTCGACACTCAGCCACTGAGGCACACTGGCCTGGCCTCAAAGTGTTTTTCAAGTTAAAGTCACCATGGAAAAGTACTCCCTCTCTTTTCTAGGGACATAGGTGATTTTTTTTTTTTTTTGAAGGTTTGGACAGGGAGACTTTCCAACTCTGAGCTGTTTCACTCGTGAATAACAAGCAACCCAGTACCTTTCTTAATAAGAGAGCATATTACTGAACCAGAGCAACATTTCTGGGATGTGGATCACAGTTCTTTCTTACATGCTGGCTGTGACTGTAAAATCGCACCAGAGTGAGGTACAACCCAGAACAAGCCATCGGCCTTTAAAAAGACGGTGAAATCATTACGGGTTATTGAGACCCTCCTAAGCTCTCACACAACCATAAAAGCAATAGGAAGAACCACCTAATGTGGGTCCAGGTGTCATCATCCCCAAGACAGAAGTGGGGCAGGACAGGCTGTAAGAACTCCTGCATCATCTAAGATTCTAGTTGCTGAGGAGAGCCTGCCCATGAGAGTACCTCCTGAAAAAATGGACTCCAGAAGAGATTTTTACCCTTCGTATTCAGGAGCAATAATAAAACACTCTGGCCACTGTTCCTTCCAGGGTTCCACAATGCCCTTAATACTCTTCTCACCTGTCTGTTAACACGTGGAGACCCTAGTTAGGCACTGGCAGGAGCAGATCAGGAACCCACCACACGTTCAGACTGATAACTGCATTCTTAAAAATAATAATACATAACAAATGACCCATGAACCAGGAAGTGATCCTCCGTGTCCACTTCCCAGATATCCGTCACAAGTGCTACTTGGCCATGGATCACGGCAGCTTTACGGCCATAGAGTCAACAGATGTAAAAAGTTTCATAGGAAATACACATCCAAGAAGCTCTGATGGTAAAATGGACAATTCCATCCAAAAAACAAACAAACAAACAAAAACTAGAGTAGCTGCCTTTTCATCTAAACGGCTTGCTCCTACTCCAACAAAATCCTGTTCTCCAATCGCACGCGTTTCCAATGAGTGAAGAAGGACTGACCGCCTTTCTTCTTGGGCAGTCAACTCCTGAAGGAGACCCACTCTGTTCTTTACTGTATATTCCTGGTGTGCTAACTGCATCCTCCAGGACAGGTTTAAATTAATGAAAACTCAGGTTAAAGAAGGCAAGAGGGCAAACAGGTAACCAATGTTTCTGGCTTTTCTGTTAGGCACAGAAACATTTTCTAACATCTCTTAATGCACTAACACGTGTGTGTACCTGAAACAAGTGTCAAGAAACGATATTTACCCTTACAAGGACAACGCACTCCGATATCTTCTATTTCTTTTTCTTTAATGATGGTTGTGATCCACTAAACTGATTTCCAACTCATCAGTGAGACTCTGACTGGGAGCTCAGTCTGAATTGCACTAGATCAAAACTGATCACCTCATTCCACAAGCTACTAACGAACGCTTCAAAAAGCCCCCAGAGACACACCCGGCAGGTGGGCAGTGCCCTTCCCAGGTCCGGCAGCCCAGGGTTAAGCATCTCCCAACCTCCCAGCTTTTCCCAATATCCCAGTAACCCCAAATGACTCTGCCATAGGCCCTTCTGTTAACCTCTTTATAAATGCAGCCCATTCCATCTCTTAGGCTGGCGAAGTTCATGTGCTGCCCTCTGTGAAAAGCAATGCTTGCCTTTCTGTCTCCAAACCAAGCCCCTTCAAGACTGAAGGGAAGAAAACCTTCCAGGAAGGAACCCACAATTAAGTGAACCAGTTGGTGCTCTGTGCCTGTTTGTGTGGGTGATACGCTCCTGTGCCTGTGTCCGCACACCCGCGCGCGCGCGCACAATCTCTCGCTCAGCTCTCCATCCAGCCTTAATCCCTGGCAGACGCCGCCTCCGATGAAATGAGAAACCAGGGAACCCCCGGGAGCCGCGGAGGCACTCCTCGCATGACAGCGAAAGCAGTGGACTCACTCTCCACACCACAAAGCGCCTGACCGACAAGTCACCAAGTTATCTCCAGACCCAAGCTGGGAAGGGGAGCGGGGGCGAGAGAAGCAGACAGACTCGGCGGGACGCGCCGCGCCGGAGGGACCGGCCGAGGACACCTCGCCAAGGCCTGACCGCAGCCCGCCCCTGCCCGGGCCGCCGGCCCCAAACTCCTGGGAAGCAGGTGAGCGCCGCCCGGGCGCGGGGCGCAGAAGCCACGGGAGCCCCGCGCCGCCCGTGGGGGTGGGAGGGAGGAGGGTCCGGGCCCGAGGCCTCGCCTCCCCTCCCACAGCCCCTGTGCCCCAATGCGCCTACCCTCAGCCCTCTCCGGCCTCCGCTCACCCACCCGGGAAGTGCGCCTCCCCCACTGCCGGCAGGGAAAGCGGAGGAAGTAAAGAGTTCGGAGCAGGACGCCCCCACCCCCGCCTCCCCTCCGTACCGCTCTCGCCGCCCCGGAATATCCCGCCGCGGGCCCCTCCGGCCAAGCGCCGCCTCCCCCCGCACCCCACGCGGCCGCTCCCTGCGCCTGCGCCCGGCTCGGCTGGGCGGGCCCCGCTCCGAGTGCGCGCGCGCCCTGCGTGTGCTGGCGTGGGGGTGGGCCCTGCGTGGCCCCGCCCCGTCCCCCTCCTCCGCCCCCCTCCCGGGACACTGCCGCGGCCGCCGCAGGAGCCGGGAGCTCGAGCCGCCCAGCGACTCCCCCTCCCCCTCCCCCAGCCCCGCCCCGCCCCAACCAGGGGCTCCGAGCCGGAGCCGAGTCTGCGCCTGGGGGTGAGTACGCGACCCTTCCCCAGCCCCCCTCTCTCCTCTTTGACGATCCGCCGCCACCCAAGGAAAAACCCCAGACTCAGCTGCGCGTCCCCTCCCTTCCACCTCCGGCTGGACCCAGAGGTGCCCGGGCCCGCGGGACCTGCTGGTGCCGCGCGCTGCCCCTAACCCCACACCATCTTGAGCCAGATGCGAGCCCTCCGACCCCTGCCAGGGCTCCAGATGTGCACCGCCTTCTGTCCCCACCCCTCCGGAGACCCGGAGGGGTGGGACCCCCACCACCCTAGAACCACTCTTCTCCCTGCTGCCCGGGCCAGGTGCGCCTCCCCTCCGCGGCCCTCCGGGGTTCCAGCTGCGCCCAGTCCACCCGCCGCCGCTGTGGGGAACCCGCCGCCCCCGCCCCCGAGTTTTGGATTCCAGGGTCTCCAAGTCCGATGGCCTCGGTTTCTTTTATATTTTCTTGTGCTCCCGGGTCCAAGTACCCCCGAGGCCGATCCCAGGGCAGGGGTTCGAGTTCGGGGAAGCGCAGGTTTCGCGGGTGCTGGCACGAGGCCGGCCGCTGCCCCCAGCCGGTCTGGGGACCGGTCGGCAGGCTGGGGAGGCGGCGAGCCCCGGGAGCGTGCGTCCTCTCCCTGCGCCCCACACAGTGCAGTTCATTCATGAGCCGCCCGGGCCTGCGGTGGAGAAAGGAGTCAGCGCGGAACCGGGAGTGGGGCAAAGGCCCAGCTGGGAGGAGGCGCGCTTTGTCCCTCCTGGCCTTCTTGACCACCGTGGGAGGACAGTCTCACAGCTTTGGCGCCTTGTGTCCCAGAAGAGTAGGACGCTTGGGAAGTGGAGAGGAGAGGTCAGAGGGGCCGACTGCCCTTGGTCGGACTGCTCTGTGCTGCCACCTGCCTGGGTCCCCTGGGCAGAGGTCTGGCCGTTGAGCACTATGCTTCCCCAGGGGAGAAGGGAGGGGGCCTGGGGTTCTCGGCTCCATACCACTCTCCAGCCTCACTCTGGGTCTGCAGCAGCCTAGGAAGATGAGGCTGAGCCTAACCTCTCCGAGGAGGGCCCCTGGCCCTGCCTCCCAGGCACTTGTGAGCAGGGGAGTGGGAGTGTCTGCCAGGCTTCCAGTGGGGGTGTGCTGGCAGCATGGCCGTCCTCCAGGGCACCAGAGGGTCCAAGCCCTGACATGCCCCAGGTGGCACATGCTGAGGCCTGCTGTTGGCTCATCCGACTCAATCTTGGTCCATGGGTGGGTGGGTGGGGATGTTGCAAGGCACAAGGCAGGTGGAGGGTCGCTAAGAACCCCCTTTTAGACATCCCACAAGTTCCCTCCAATTATAACAGTCTTAGAGACTTCAGTTCAAATTCCGGCTCTGCCATTCTTGAGCTGTGTGACCTTGACAAGTTACCTCACCTGTCTGAACTTCAGTTTCAGTTAAAAAGTGTGTTTGCTATCACTTCCTTTCAAGATTTATCATGGGGATCAAAGTAGATAACACAGGTAGAGTCTGGCACCCTGCCTGGTAGTTGATCAATAATGGGTTCTCTTCTCTGAACTTCTGACCCATTCTAGCATAGCATCACCCTCCTGTACTCCCCCAGTACCCACTCCCCAGGGAGTGGGTACGATTGAAGAGTTGGGGAACATTCCCTGCCTCTCAGTGGCAGAGTCCCGAATGTGGTATAAGCCCGTAGGTGGAAACAAGAAGCCCATCCTGACTGAGGGGCTCTGTCATATTAAATTATATGTTTGTTTGTTTTTTTATTTTGAACAGTTTTTTTCCCCACACTTTATTAATAACAGAAGGTAATTTTTTTAGAACCAATTATGTACCTTGACCCGTATTAAGAGCTTTACGTAAGTCATCTTGTTTAATCCTCAAAACAACCACACGACTGCATTATTGCCCCATTTTACGCATGAAGGAACTGAGGCCCAGGATGGTAATTTGCCCAGGTCAGGCCCGATCTGTCTCATCCTCGAGCCTGTGCTTTTACCCGCCAGGCTTTGTGCCTTGTTTCCTACACCTGCCCCAGAACCTAAAATCACAAACCCAAGGCTGAGTGTGTGTGTGGGGAGGGGGGGGGGCGCGTGGGGAGCTACAAGCAAGAGGGAAGGCAAACAGGTAGAAAATAGGGTGTGGCATTTTCCAGAGTGATAGCTGGCAGCCCCCAGCTCCCTGGTAGAAGTGGCTCCTCTGTTGGCCCAGGCAGCAAAGTGCAGTGGTTAAGAACATAGACTTCAACTGGGTTGCCTCAGTCCATTTCCGGATCTACCACAGACTGGCTGTGTGACATTGGGCAAGTTACGTACCCTCTCGGTACCTCACTGTCCTCCCAGAGTTGTGATGTGGAGTGAATGAGCTAATATTTGTAAAGTGCTTAGAACAGTGCCTGGCACAGAATAAGAGTTAAAGAAGTATTTGATAAATGCATTCTTTTCCTGCTCATTTGTGGATACATTTTTGCCCATCCCTCTGAAGTTGGTAGGAACAGAGAGAGGCTATTAATTCTGTTGCAGATTAGAAGGCTGAGGCCCAGGTTACATAGTAACAGAGTAGCCTCCGGCTTCATCTCCTCCCGTTAGATCACACTATCTTCCTAGGATTTCAAGCCCTAAATTAAATCTTCCCAAGTAACTCTGTAAGAACAGACTTGTAACTTATAACTCACCCACCCCTGCCATGCACACTCTTCTTAATGGTAAAACAACAGCCTTCAGTTAGCCATAAATAAAATCTTCCATCACTCTCTACACACTTCCAGCTAAAAGCCTGCATCAGATGAGAGACATTCCGGGATACAGCTGGCTCTGGAAACCCCATGGAGTGGAGGAACTCTCCTGCTCCCCTACTACCAACCCCCCTCACCCCCCGAAAAAAAAATTCTGCCTCATTCTCTTCCCTCTCTGCTGCTCTCAGTGAGGAAACAGCTGCCCTGGGTGAAACAGCCCAGCAAACCCATCCCCACAATTAAGAGTGTGGAGTAACCCTGTCAGCAAACAGAGCCACCAGCCCTGGCTCCATCCTACCTGTCCTGTGACCTCCTTTGAGGGGCTTCTCCTCCCTGGGTCCCTGAAAATGGGGATAGTGCTCTGATCGTGCCTGCCCTGCTTTCCTCATGGATTGGTGGGAAGATCAGGCAATTGGGGGGGGGGGGGGGCAGAGTGCTTTGTGACTGTAAAAAGGAAGTCCCCGGATGCACGTGGTGATTTCAGTTACTAAGCATCTACCTGGACCCTCCTCATGCACCCTACCTGGTTCCCTTAATATAGAAGCTCCCAGAATATTCCACGTCTTTCCAACTGGAGAAGATGCGTGTAGGGGGGTGCTCCAGGGGTTTGTACCCATCACCTTCTGACCTGGTGGAGCCTTGGAGTTGAGGAGAGAAACAGACAAGGAGTGGGAATGGGCTACCTTAATTTCTGGAGTGCATTGGAGTTGGGGGTTCAGGGGGGACTAATGTACAAGCCCCTCAACTGCCAGAGACCCAAGTGACCTATACCTACCTTTTACCTCCCCTGGTACCCCGGAGTTCTGGACACCTTGTGTTTACACATCCAGGCTCCCAGACAACCCCACTTAGAGCCCAACACGCACTCCATCTCTGTGGGCTGCCATGCAGACACCTAGCTTCCCCCCACCCCCACCCCACCCCACACACATAAATGCATCAACATGCATTTACAAACCTAGGTGCGCACCCATGGTGCTCCCGTGTTCTCTCGCCAGAGGACGTTGAATGAGCATATTCCGCGTTTCCGTGGTCTGCAGAGCCCTATGCTAGCCCTATGCACCGGAAGAGCGCCGTGGTGCCCTGAAGAGTGGTCTAGCTTTAGAAAGAAGTTGAACTAGGTTTGCATCCCAGGCCCATCGTTTTGTTAGTAGTGTGACTTAAGGAGTTTCTTAACTTTTTTGAGCCCCCATGTCTTCATCTTAAAATGCCAAAGTCATCTAATTCAGGATTGTCAAGGATTAAATGAAATCATATATGTATTCTTTTCTTTTTTTTAAATATATTTTATTGATTTTTCACAGGAAGGGAGAGGGATAGAGAGCCAGAAACATCAATGAGAGAGAAACATTGATCAGCTGCCTCCTGCACACCCCCCACTGGGGATGTGCCCACAACCAAGGTACATGCCCTTGACCGGAATGGAACCCGGGACCCTTGAGTCTGCAGGCCGACGCTCTATCCACTGAGCCAAACCGGTTCTGGCCATATATGTATTCTTGAAACTGTGGGTACTCTTAAATGACACCTGCTACAATTACTAAATTAGTGTGTGTGTGTGGGGGGGGGGGGGGCTGGGGGGGGAGGGTAAGGCAACTTAGGCTGGAAAGGAAGAGGAGGCGTATCACACGGGGGCAGTTACTCCCTTAGCCTTCCTACCGGGCTTTCAGAGACTCCCGGGGACCAAGTGGAACACATAATTCTCCCTCCATCTAAGAGTTCGTGCCTCTTGCCCTGTGGTTTAAGTGTTGGGGGCGGGGGGGGGGGGTGTTGTGTGCAGGAATTGGTGGGCAGGAAAAACTCTGAGTCACCCCATGGGGCTGTGGGGACACGACCCCGGCGTTGCAGTCACCAATTCTGAGTTTGTTGTTCTCTTTGTCTGCTTTCCTTTCTTCCCTGGAGACACCACCCCTCCCCACCCCCACAAAGCAGAGCGTCAGTGTTGTCAGCAGGAGGGGGCCCCAGGGGCCCTCCAGTGAAACGGGGTGGGGCAGTGATGCCACAGCCACACTTCTCCCTGGGCGCCTCCCCAGAGCCCTGCGTGGCCGTCCCCAGGCACTTCCAGAACCCAGGCATCTGGGCTGCCTGTCTCTTCTCTTCTCCCCACCCTCCCCCTGGACCGTCGGACCATCCAGGGCTGGGCAGCCCTGCAGTAGCAGGGAACCAGACTGGATGGCAGCACCCGGCAGCCAGGGCTTTGGGCAGGCTAAGAGGCCCCCGCCCACTCGCCCTTCCTTGGCCAATGGAAAAGCTCACTGGAGGCACGGCATTCCCAGCCTGCCCTGCTCCTGCCTCTGGAGCAGGGCACTCTGGGAGTTGTAGTCTCCACACCATTCAGGTGACTCCGGTGCAGAAATAATTGGAGGTGAGGCAGTCTAGTGGAGAAGGGTGTAGCAGCCCTGGGCAAACTACAGCCCGTTTGAAATGAATAAAACTAAAAAAAAAAAAAAAAAAGACCGTACCCTTTTATGTAATGATGTTTACTTTGAATTTATATTAGTTCACACAAACACTCCATCCATGCTTTTGTTCCGGAGTCCGGTCCAGTTTAAGAACCCATTGTGGCACTCGAGTCAAAAAGTTTGCCCACCCCTGGTAGCTGCTGCCTGGGCAGGGGAAAAGGAATGAGAGTAAGCGACAGTGACTGGGTTATCAAGTAACACAGATCCAGAAGTCCTGCTTTTTAATCGACTTCCCACTCTGGCCCTATTCTCAGACCCCCTACTCTGGGGACAGAGGGGGCAGCTCTGAAGATGAATATCTTATTTTTGAAGTCAGTTATATTGGGAAGGTGATTTACACTTGAAAATTCAAAGCAAATGAAAACGTGCCATTTTTCTAATAGGGGTAGAAAGAGAAGATCAGGGTGCGGTCGCTGGCTCCTGGCCCACCCTCCCTTGGCCTAGAAACCCCTCCTTTTAGCCTTGGATCCTCAGGCCTGGGACCCCTCCCCATCTTCTCTCAGGCTCAGCCGGGCCCCCTGCCTCACGCAGGGAAAGAAGGAGACAGAGGCACTGTGTTTGGAGAGTATTTGCAAGTGTGTGTGGAGGTGGTGGGTGGTAGGTATTAGAGGCCCGCAGACGACTTCTAGCTTAGAAAAACCAGTCTCCCCAGTCCAGATCTGGGCCAAGTTCCCCAGACCCGGGTGGCGTCACAGCCTGAGAGCCAGTGAAGGTAAACGTATGTGACTCAACCCTCCCCTTCCCGGGCCCTTATCTCTGGAGGCCAGAGCTTCCACCCACCCAGGGAGCCCGGTGGCCTGCCCTCGCTTCCCCCTCCCCTCACCCACCTTGCCAGAGCTCTGAGAGGGACCGGGGCCAAGCCCCTGCTGACCACTCTGCCCTCTCCCCAGGAGGACCATGCGGCAGTAGCAGCCATGCTGCCCTTCCTGCTGGCCACACTGGGCAACACGGCCCTCAACAACAGCAACCCCAAGGACTACTGCTACAGCGCCCGCATCCGCAGCACCGTCCTGCAGGGCCTGCCCTTTGGGGGCGTCCCCACCGTGCTGGCTCTCGACTTCATGTGCTTCCTTGTGAGTGCTCACATGCCACCCACATCCTTGGCACCCACACTCTGTACAGAGCTGGCTAATGCCTGAAGCTCTAACCACTCTCCCACCTGACCCTGACTCCCCAGGCTTAACTGCAGGAGGGATCCCCATCACACAGCCCAAGCCTAGCCTCTGACCATTCACCCAGGCCAGGGCCACCCCCTTCTAGGACAAGATGCTGGCCCCTCTGCCCCTGGTCTTCTGGCTAGTCCAGCGCGTGAGTGGCCTCTCCACCCGCCAACCCCTCCTCTTCCCTCAGGCATTGCTGTTCTTGTTCTCCATCCTCCGGAAGGTAGCCTGGGACTATGGGCGGCTGGCCTTGGTGACAGATGCAGACAGGTAAAGCTTTGGGGCTCCTCCCCTCCCCCCCTACACATGCACACAGCTTGTCCCACAGGCCTCTAGAAAAGGGCCAGCCCTCTGCCATCCCCCCTTGTTGGGGGGACAAAGAGGGGCCCGTCCCAGAGCAGGCAAGGGGGGCATGAGGGCCCCCAGTTGGGCCTTTGTCCCTTGCCATGTCCAGGGACCCTCCTCCCTCCCCCCGCCCCCCCTTAACTTTGTCTGTTCTCTGCCCCCAGGCTCCGGCGGCAGGAGAGGGACCGAGTGGAACAGGAATAGTATGTGGGGCACCAGCCCCCTCATCCACTAAACCAGCTTTCTCTTTCCTTCTCTCATGCTTCTCTCCTCTTCTGCCAAGTTGCTGGTTTCTCTTCGCAGTTGTCTCTTCTGCAGGCTCATTTTCGGATTAACGCAGGCGGTGTGCTTTGCAGAGCAGGGGGCTCCCCAACTTGTCGCTGCCTTACCCCCCATCTCTCCCCCTGGCTCTGCCTGGGAGAAGCCCTCCCCGTGCACCCAGCCTTCGTGGCCCTGGTTGGCTGGAGCGGAGCGGCCATCCTCCCGGAAATTCAAAATACACTCACCCTGTGGGTGGCAGAGACAAGATTGGGTGTCACCTGTGGCTTCCCTAACAGCTGGTTTTTCATATTCCAGGGTTCTCTGTTCACTTCTCCTGGAGGCCTGAGAGGGGAGCTGCCCAAGGAGCCCCCAGTCTGGCCCTTTGTGTCACGTCTCCGTCTCTTGTCTGTAGGACTGGTGTTGGAATTTCGGCAGCTGCTGGGGACAGGGAAGAGGGTGGATCAGGACCACCTGGGAGGCATCCCCCCCTCCCGCCCCCCTTATCCCACCTTCTGGGGCTCTCCTACTCCATCCTTGCCTTCACCTCCCCATTGCCCTGTGCCCTGTCAGCTCCGGACCGGTAGGGCCGGTTCACACGCTCACTTCAACCTCCAGGGGGCGATGATGAAGACACCCTCCTCCCTTCCCCCTGCGGCCTGTGTCTGCTTCCCCAGACCCCACTGAAGGGAAGAGGTAGACTGGCGGGAGGCAGGGAGAGGGTAGTCATTTCTTGCTGCTCAGCCACTGCGCTTTCTGTGCCTTGTCTAACGCCTGGAGCTCTGGAGGGGGAGCCCACCCGCTTCACCCCTGCTCGCCAGGGGCTCAGACTTACCAGGCTCTCTCATTTCTCGTCTCCTCACCCCAGTGTGGCCTCAGCTATGCACGGGGACAGTCATGACCGGTATGAGCGTCTCACGTCTGTCTCCAGCTCCGTCGACTTTGACCAAAGAGACAACGTGAGTGCCCTCCCCGGACTTCTTAGCCACCCCTGGTCCTCTGGGGCAGGGGAGCACTGCAGCCTCTAGCTTCCGGTGACCAGGCAGACCTGTGGTGCTATGGGAGCCACAGGATAACCACCCAGACCAGAACTCCTGGCGCTGTCCTCCATGCCAGCCTCCACGCTGGCACCAGCCTAATTCGTGATTTCAGACTTGTTCCACTGTAGCGTTCAGTGCCCGCCTCTTGCTTAATTCTAAGGAACCCTTTTTCCTTAGACCTGGTCTTAGAAGCAATAATGAGCTTTCCATGCCGCTTACAAGACATACAGAACTCACTGTGCTGCTCAGAGGGGGCAGCAGGCAGGCAGGCTGGGTGGGTGGGGCCAGTTGACAGGCTGGCGGATTGGAGCCGAGTGGCAGGGGCCCCTGAAGATACGGCTTGTCCTTAGGGATTCACAGCCGTCCCCAGACCCCCTTTCACATCAGACCCAACACCCTGGCGTTCCCTGCCTGGCCCTGGCGTTCTGCCAGGGTGAGGTCCTGGTCAGACCCTAATCTTCAGGCCCTAGGGTGGCCCTGGTCAGTCCCGCTTAGGCTGCGGCCCCTGGGCAGCAGCCGCTGAGATAGCTGTAGCAGAAGAAGTCTGTCCGCTTCCTGAATTGGACGCCTGCTGGTAAGTGGCTAAGCGAAGGCGTCACCTGCCAGCCAGAGGCGCCCAGATGGTCCCCAGACTCGGTGACATTGGCAACAGGTAGCACAGTCCTGCATCTTGGCCAGAGGGTAGCTCTCTCCTCGGCCTGTGTGAAGCCTGGACCTTTCCCTGGCAGGAAGGTGGGGAAGGGTTCTCCCTGCCCAGCCCTCTCCCGCATCCCCCCGCTCTGAGTGTGGGCTCTGCCGGAAGGCGGGTCTGGGGACTTGTGGATGGGAGATGGAGCTCAGCGACCTCTGACGTGTGCCGGAAGACAAGTGGCAGGATCCCAGGCAGTGTGGCCCAGCCCGCTGCTTGTGGCAGCCATGCTGCCAGCTCTCCTTCTTAGCTACAGGTCTGGAGGTCCCTGCTGCTCTTCCTCGATCCCCAAATCCCACCCACCCCTACCCTGGCCACACAGCTGAAGGCCTGCTCCAGTCTGCTGCCCTGTGGGGTGTTTACGGGGACTGTAGCTCTGGGCATGGTCCCTTTTGCCCTTGGTCCCATTCTTCCTTGAAGGCTGGCCCTTCCCTCTCTCCCTCCCTGGGGTGAGCCAGTTTCTTGGGGGTCGGGGGGAGGTTGTGGAAGCTGCGCCAGGGTGAGTGGGACTTGAGTCGGGGGGAGGTTTAGGGCTGTGGGGGCCGGGGCTGCCGCTGATGGCCCTCTGTCCCCCCAGGGTTTCTGTTCCTGGCTGACAGCCATCTTCAGGATAAAGTAAGTGAATGGTCTTCAGGCTGTAAAGAAAGAAACAGAAAAACTTCAGAACTTGTCATCTCCCCACAAAATCCAGAGGCCAGCAGCGTTGAGGGCCTTAGCGCTCCTAGCCAGCCCAGCACCCTCCTTCCTCCTCCAGGAGCCTGGCCCTGGGGCCTTGGCTTCCGCGGAGCCCTGAGCTAGCCTCACGACCACCCATGGTCTCCTGTGCCCCCTGCCTGGGAGGCCCACTCCGCCCACCGCTCTCCCTGCCCCTGTGGGTGGGAGCAGCAGGCAGGCGGGGAGCAGCCCGCCAGCAGCAGGCAGGAGCCAGTCTCCAGCAGAAGGCAGATCGCGAGTGCGGCAGGCAGGCAGTGAGCGCTGAGAGAGGCAGGAAGCCGCACAGGTCAGCACCGCCGCCACCCGCAGCCCCCAGGCCCTCCCCACGTGTGCCACGTACTGCGTGCACCAGCACCCATAAGGGGCCTGCTTCCCAAACCCCCATCCAGCCTCCGGCTGCTTCTTCCTGTCACCGGTTCTCCTTTTGCCTCAACGCCACTTTTCCCATCTCCCTCTGTTCCTTTCCCTTTCTCTCCATCCCGCATTTCTCTGTGCATTCTTTCTTCTTTTACTCCTCTCTCCTTCCCCTCTTCCTTCCGAACTTACTTCCTGTTCCCTCAGTTATTCCTCACCTTCTCTCTGTTCTTCCTTTTCCTCCCCCCTCCCTTCATCCTTCTTTTCCCCTTTCCCTTCCCGCTCCTTCTCCCTCCCTTCCCAGCAAATAGGAGATTCAGACCCCATTTCAGCCCCACACGGCTGCCAGATTGGCAGGGGCTGGGGGTGGGGGTGGGGTGGGGTGGGCAAGGGCAGGCAGGCCCCTCTCCCTCGTGGCCTGGTCCTCACCTGCCGCCTCTGTCCCCTGCACCTCAGGGATGATGAGATCCGGGACAAGTGCGGGGGCGACGCCGTGCACTACCTGTCCTTCCAGAGGCACATCATCGGGCTGCTGGTCGTCGTGGGCGTCCTCTCCGTGGGCATCGTGCTGCCTGTCAACTTCTCAGGGGACCTGCTGGGTCCGTGAGGGCCAGGATGGGTGGGGCGGAGAGGAGGGGCCCGAGGCCACAGGCCCTGACGCCCGCCGTCCTCTCCCTCTCCCCACCCCCCAGAGAACAACGCCTACAGCTTCGGGAGAACCACCATTGCTAACTTGAAATCAGGGTGAGTTTGAGAAGCAGGTCTGTGAGGCCAGGGTCCGGGTCAGAGCTGAGCCCTGACGAGGAGGGAAGGAGAGGGAGTGTCGGGGGACAGTGGCCGAGGCTGAGGCTGTGGGGCCCGGAGGCTGGGGGTGGAAGCAGAGGAGGCAGAACCGGCTGTGGGTGGCCAGGAAGGACCAGGTACAGAGAGGGGGATGCAGCCTCAGGCCAGGCCGGCGAGCCACCTGGGGGCAGGGGGAGGGCAGCGTAGCCAGGGGGCAGCGCACGAAGAGGTGACCTCTGGGACATTTCCGTTGGAATGGGATCGTCTCGGAGTCTAGAGGATGTGGGGTGTGGGCCCTCTCTGTGGGGTATCTGTTCCAGAAGACGTGGCCGTGGAGGGGCCCTGAACCGGGGTTTGATTACCACCGAGAAGTCAGGGCTGTCTGAGTGGGTTTCGAGCCCCTGTGGCTTCTGCGCCCTCTGCTCTGCCAGGAACCACCTGCTCTGGCTGCACACCTCCTTCGCCTTCCTGTACCTGCTGCTCACCGTCTACAGCATGCGCAGACACACGTCCAAGATGCGCTACAAGGAGGATGACCTGGTGAGTGGGGCAGCGCCGGGACCACCCGTGCCCGCCTCTTCCCTCCCCTGCAGGCCTCTCTTGCCTCAGCTTGAGGTACATCAGCCCCAGAGTCAGGCCAGCTCGGTGGGACTCCTGGTTCAGCAGCTCAGGAGCCCCCACCCTGTAAGTTAGTTGTTACCTCCTTAGGGCGGTAACTTCCGACGACTGAAGTAACAGCAGCGCCTGTCCTGAGGGTGGTGGGAAGGTGAGGTGAGGCGATGCATGGACAGCACCCGTGCTGTGGCTGGCGCTCAGGAAACACCATGATTGTGAAATCCCCTCCCCTTCTCCACTGATTCCCTAAACTAGTAGCAAACGCCCACACTCCATGCCAGCCATTGCTCTGGGTCTTCACGGCCTGAGGATCTGAGACTGGCACCCCATCTCCTCACTTGCAAGCCCTCACTTGCAGGGGCCAGATGGCTCTTTCGTTAGGCTCACTGCCTGATTTCTACTAGAAATTCACCAAGGCCTGTCCACCTCTGTCTGCTCCTCTCTGCTCTCCAATTCTCCACCCCTCCCTGCATCTTCCATCCCTCTCACCTGCCTCTCACGCCAGGTGAAGCGGACTCTCTTCATCAATGGAATCTCCAAATATGCAGAGTCAGAAAAGATCAAGAAGCATTTTGAGTGAGTAGCCACACTCCTACCCCAGCCCTGCTTTGCCTTTCAACTCCCAAGACCCTCCTCACGCGCCTCCCACTCCTCTCCCTCCAAGGCCTGGGCCGCATGAGGGTGGAGGTTGGACTAAAGAATTCTCTGGCTCTCGGAAGGCCTAACACTTGGGCTGGGTGATCGGCACCTCTAGGAACACAAGAGAAATACTTGAAATACTTGAGAGTGAGTCCAGTCTGTGCCACACAACCACCCCCGACCCCTCCATCCCCCGCCGTTTTCCGACATGAGCTGGATCGTGGGTTGTTGCCCGAGGGTCCATGATGTGTAGCTTTTGTGTGTAGCCTGGCGGGGAGAAGCTTCATCGTGGAGCCCAGGAGCACCTGGCTGTGTGCTCTCTGAGGCTCTTCCCAGCTCTGGAAGGCTGTCTCAGCCGGGAGGGGCATGTACACCTCCAGGAGCCCCAGGTGCCAGACGGTCTGTGTGCAGGATCAGGGATCCTAGCATCATTCATCTGGCCACTCAGCAAACTTCCTCAGGTGCTCAGGCACAAGTCAGTGTGGTGGGCCTATAAGTGTGAATAAAGGATCGTCGCGCTCTCGGGGGTTCGCCATATGGAGGTCAGCTTTAAGAGCCAGTCCAGGGCCTGATCACAGAGTGGCCTGGGGTCAGTCTGTGGTCAGAATTAGGAGTTGATAAGGGGCATTGATGATCTGAATCAGGGCTATCTGTGTCAGGATCGGGATTTGGTGAGGTCTGGACTCACTGTCAATTGGCCGGGATCAGAGGTCAGGCGCTGTTCCGGCTCAGGACAGTGTTGAGAGTGAGTCTGGTCAAGGTCAGGTTCCTCCCTCTGTGTTATGGGAAAATGACTGGGTTGTGATCAGCATGGGTAGATAAACACTCATTCACTCAATAGGCATCTATTAGTCACCTCCTATACCCCAGGCATAAGTAAATGAGAAACAGGCCCGCCCTCACAGCAGTCAGCATTAAATCAAAGTTGGTCAGTATGAGAGAATGATTTGGGTCCTATCTGGCGTTCAAGCCGTGATCAGCATTACGGGGCAGTCTGCGTCAGGATTAAGGACAGTGTATGCTCCGAATTAGGTGACATCTTAATATTACCGTCCAACTGGAGTCAGCTGTCGGCTTGTACTGATGAGTCCTTTAATAACAAGTATCTCTTGAGCTGCCCTGTGGCTTCGCTGAAGTAGGAACTGGAGAAATAACAATAAACAGAAAAGAAAAGGTCCCCACCTTCACCTGCTTACATTCTAGGGGGCTGAGGAGGACAGTAAGCAAATGAACTGGTATTAGACACTGTGTCAGGTAGGGGTAGGTGCTAAGAAGGAAACAGCCTGGCTGGTGTGGCTCAGTGGTTGAGCGTCAACCTATGAATCAGGAGGTTGCCTTCATTTCCCAGTCAGGGCACATGCCCAGGTTGTGGGCTCCATCCCCAGGGCGGGAGGCAGCGCATTGATGATTCCCTCTCATCATTCATGTCTCTCCCCCCCCCCCTTCCTTTCTGAAATCAATAAGAATATATTTTAAAAAGAAGAAGAAAACCAAAGCTGGAAGAGGGGCAGAGTAAAGGAGTCAGGAAGGGTATTTGGGTGGGATGGGGGGGGCGGGGGGGGCGGACTCTGACAGGGGAACATTTGAGCAGAGACCTGCATGCAGTGAGGGAGTGAACCCCACAGCCGAGCAGCCATTCATTCCACACACATTTGTTGTGCACCTACTGTGTGCGTCATACCAGGAAGACAAAGATCCAGACATGGTGGCTGTCTGTGGGGAGCTCGTGATCCAAGTCGTCTGTGTTAAGGGTCGGGCTGTGGTTCTCTTTAGGAAATAGCCTTTGATTAAAATGGGTGGTTGGCCTATAAGCAGGGGTGGTCCTAATTGGAGTTTGGGAGATACATGGGGTGAATATCATGGCGTAGCCATTTCATTGGTCCAGGCTTCAGCACATGTTCATTGGGCGCCTACTGTGTGCGAGCTGTTGGCTCAGGCATGGGTATGTGGTGATACACAGGCTGCCTGTCCCCGTGGAGCCCCTGGGCCAGTGGGCAGTGTTAGGCAGGGCTCGTCCAGGCCTGGGGTCTGTCTGGACTGGAGGACGGGCCCAGCAGAGTTAGGGAATATCCTGTGTGCAAAATCAGGGAGCCTGTGTGGTGGGGATTAAGGGATTAGAGATTAGTCTGGTGAGAACGAGGGCTCACCCTGCCACAGGGGCGAGGCCCTTCCGAAGAGGACCCCTAAAAGGGTTTGAAAACGACATTGTCAGGGGGAAGGTCCAGGAAGTGCTTGTCAAGAACCCAGCCCAGATTTCAGTACCCAGACCCTCGTGTGTTTGTGTGGTCCATCTGGTTGCTTCGGAACTGTGTCTCGTGCATCTGTAACACTTACTGGCCCTTCATGACAGTGTTTAATGGGGCTCAGTCCAGATTAGGGATTAAGACCAGTCAGCAGGTACCCCGTGAGCCCTGCCAGGTACCAGGTACCGAGAGCCAAGAACAGTCTGTGGTCAGTCTCAAGTCATGGTTGGGGTCCATCTAGGGTCAGGGTTAGAGGGTCATTCTTGGGTCTAGGTTACCGATCAGTTTGGGTCAGAGCAAAGGGTCCGTCTCTCTCCAGGGTTAGAGGTCAATCTTAGGTCGGGGTTCAGGATCGACCTCTGGTTGGGCTTGGGGCAGAGATCACTCTGTCGCCTGGGCTGGGGGTTGGTTGGGGTCAGTCCATGGTCAAGGCTAACTGTTGAACTGGACCCAGACGTTCTGGGGACAGGGTAAAGGGAGCCACCCACGAGGAGAAACAGTCTCTCGACGTAGAGTTCACAGCCTTGAACAAGAATCAGACCCCAGTCGTGGCGGCTCACACGCGCTCACACAGTCCCCACACGTCTGTGCACACTCCCCCGACTCAGATCCGCATGAGGAGGAATTTCAAAGTTGTATTCTCGGAGAACTCCCATTTGTGTAGACTAGGAAAGAGCTTGCTTGAATTGGGGATGTGTGTCTTGACGGTGATGGGGTCATGCATGCAAGTTGGGGGGCGTGTGGGCAGGGTCCCTGCTGAAGATGATGGTGGACTCTCTTTCAGGGAGGCCTACCCCAACTGCACGGTCCTGGAAGCCCGCCCATGTTACAATGTGGCTCGCCTCATGTTCCTCGACGCAGAGAGGTAATGGGCCAGGGACTGGAGGTGGGGAGGGACACCCGCGGGCCTGCTGCCCATGGAGGAGGGTGTCTTGGATCCACAGAGGAGCCTGGCTCCCCTGCCAGGGGTTTCCCGAGGCATTTGATGTTAATTCAGCCCCTGGAGTGCTCATCAGGTCAGCTCTGGAGACAGCCAGGCCTAGAGGTCAGAGTTGGCTGCAAAAGGAAGGGGGCTCCTCGTCCCCACCCCCTCTGAGGACAGACCCTTCTTTAACTACAGAGTCAGGAATGGAGGCCAGATGATAGTCCAGTGATAGCGAACCTTTTGAGCTCGGCGTGTCAGCATTTTGAAAAACCCTAACTTAACTCTGGTGCCGTGTCACATATAGAAATTTTTTGATATTTGCAACCATAGTAAAACAAAGACTTCTATTTTTGATATTTATTTTATATATTTAAATGCCATTTAACAAAGAAAAATCAACCCAAAAAAATGAGTTCGCGTGTCACCTCTGACACGCGTGTCATAGGTTTGCTATCACTGCTATAGGGAGAATTTCTGGCCTTCAAGGGATGGGTAGGCAGACCCTGGGATGGGGACTTGTTTGAACCGTGTATCCTAAACCATGCAAGATAGCCCCGTCCTTGGGGAGTGGACTAAATGACCCCTGAGCTGGGCCCCCTACCCATCCTCCCAGCCCCAGCCCTGCCCCAGCCCTATTCCCCAGCCCCCGCCCCTGCCCCTGCCCCAGCCCCCAGCCCTAGCCCAGCCAGGCAGGCTGTGACTGGGCACCTGGGTTCCACAGGAAGAAGGCTGAGCGGGGAAAGCTGTACTTCACAAACCTCCAGAGCAAAGATAACGTCCCCACCATGATCAACCCCAAGCCCTGCGGCCACCTCTGCTGCTGTGTGGTGCGAGGCTGTGAGCAGGTATGAGGTGGGCTGGCCCAGGGGCGTGCCTGGCCTGGGCTCACACCGGGGCCCCAAAGCTGCAGGTGGCATGGGGAGGAGTCGGAAGGTCCTGAGGGGACAGGTCACAGCAGAGATGGATGCTCCCTGTGATGCATGTCCCACAACGCTGGGAGCACACATATCAGCAGGCCCTGCACATAATGCCCAAAGGTAAACAGACTCCCAGAGGAGGCCAGGCCGGTCTGGAGCCAGGCCAGGGCAGGGCGCAGCACCTCTCTCAGCGGCCCCCCGCCTGTTCCTCCAGTCCTTGCAGCCCCATCCCCATGGTTGGGTTGTCCCCTGTCCCTACAGTGACCAAATTTTCAAGCCCTGAATCAGAAGAGGTGAGCCGAGAGGATAGTGTTGTGCTGTATTTACTGGCTCACTGGCTTTTAGGCAGGTTTCTTAACTGCTCTGTGCCTCAGTTTCCTCATCTGTAAGATGGGGCTAAGTGTACCTACCTCATAGGATTGTGAGAGACAGACAGCTCAAAGCAGTGCCTGGCCTGTAGGAAGCTGTAGGTCAGTGCCGGCTGGTGCTGTGGGCTCTCTGCCCAGATCTGCCTCGCCCTCCCTGGCAGGTGGAGGCCATCGAGTACTACACGAAGCTGGAGCAGAAGCTGAAGGAGGACTACCAGCGGGAGAGGGAGAAGGTGAACGAGAAGCCTCTTGGCATGGCCTTCGTCACCTTCCACAATGAGACCATCACCGCCATGTGAGCCTCCTCCCAGCCTGCCCTCCCCCAGCCCAAGGCCCCCAGTGATCGGCAGGGACTCCCAGGTCCCTGGGCTCATCAGCTGTCGGCAGTGGGGTCCCCACCGGCTGGTGCCCCGGTAACTGGTGTCCATCCCCACAGTATCCTGAAGGATTTCAACGTGTGTAAATGCCAGGGCTGCACCTGCCGCGGGGAGCCACGCTCCTCGTCCTGCAGCGAGTCCTTGCACATCTCCAACTGGACCGTGACCTACGCCCCTGACCCCCAGAACATCTATTGGTGAGCAGAGGGCAGGCTTCATGGGACCTGAGTGGGTTCCAATGGGCAGAGGGGAGGGGAGGGAGAGCTAGGTGTCCCTGGGGACCAACCAGGCATCCGGTCCCTGGAGTGACTGCCTCCCCTTCCTTCCCAGGGAGCACCTCTCCATCCGCGGCTTCATCTGGTGGCTGCGCTGCCTGGTCATCAATGTCATCCTCTTCATCCTCCTCTTCTTCCTCACCACCCCGGCCATCATCATCACCACCATGGACAAGTTCAACGTCACCAAGCCTGTGGAGTACCTCAATGTGAGGCCACGTAACCCACCCCTCCACTGTGTGTCTCAAGACACAGAAATCGGGCTCTGAATCCCTCCAGGGAAGGGGCGGGAACCAGAATGCCTCCTGCCCAGCCCCCCCCCCCCCCCCCCGCCCCACCAAGAAGTTCCCCCGTGACCGTGGGCTGCAAATCCCACTGTGTGCTTCCCTTGGGTTCCTCGCCACCTTCCCCCAGGGGAGCCCACCTTCCATGTGCACACACAGAGAGACACCCGGGGAAGAAAGGGAGCCCAGGCCCATCCTAACTGACCATGTGACCTTGGATAAGTCCTACCCCTCACCCCTCGTTCTCCCCAACAGTAGAATAGAAGGTTCAGACTAGGTCGTTGGCTTCCCGACTTGGAGCTTTTATCAGAAGGAATCTTACATGAAACCCAATGTGGAAAATCAAGGCTCCTCAGATGACAATAGAGTGGGGGACACTCCACCTGGTCTCCCCTCACCCCTCCTGCCACATCATTCAAAGAAGGATAGTTTGGAAATCTCTGAGCGATAAGAGCACAGTAGATAAGGCCCAGGCTACCTGGGTTCAAATCCCCACCCCACTGCTTACTAGCTGGATTAGCTATTAAATCGTGTGGGGGTTTTGCCTCAATTTGCTCATCTGTAAAACGGAGTAATAGTGTTACGAGGAATACTTGTAAAGTACATGATCAGTGCTTGGCACATAGTACATACTCAGCAAATACTAATATATTTCACCCTGGGGTTGTGCCTATGGCCCTGGCCCCAACCCTCAACCCTTGGTCTCCAGGTGTTCTGGACTCCTGATGTGGGGCCCAGGGCTCGGGGCGGGGGGGTGGGGGGGGCAGGTAAGCAAAGCAAGCCGGACCCACTAGACTTCCCTCACCTGACTCACCCCCCGCCCCATGTACCACTGCAGAACCCCATCATCACCCAGTTCTTCCCCACCCTGCTGCTGTGGTGCTTCTCCGCCCTGCTCCCCACCATCGTCTACTACTCTGCCTTCTTCGAAGCCCACTGGACACGGTGAGACCCCTCCATGTCCTGGCCCCTAGAGGCACCCCCGTGCCACTGCACAGCCCTTTGCCATTTAGGCTGCCTGCCCCCGGGGTCCCAGAGCTGGCAGGGAAGGGATGGTGCCAGCATCCTCACCTTGGGAAGCCCCCTCTTCCCAGGGGCCCCTCCTGGGACACTGTGTTGGCTGGGGGAGCAGCATGGGGACTGGCCCGCCTGACCTCGGCCCCTCTGCCCCCGGCCTCAGCTCCGGGGAGAACAGGACCACCATGCACAAGTGCTACACCTTCCTCATCTTCATGGTGCTGCTCCTGCCCTCGCTGGGACTGAGCAGGTGGGTCCGCAGGAAGGGACGGGAGCTGCCGGGGGAACGGGGGTGTCGCAGGATGGGGAGAGGGAGCAGTTCAGGCTCCCACCTCCGCTCCCAAGTGAGGGACCCCATGTCTAGGGGCATCCTCAGAGGCTCCTGGCTGGAACTCCCCATCCCTACTCCAGCCCCCACCACACCTCTCCTCCTCTCCAGCCTGGACCTCTTCTTCCGCTGGCTCTTTGACAAGAAATTCTTGGCTGAGGCAGCTATTCGGTTTGAGTGAGTGACCGGGGCCCCCAGGGAAGAAGACTGGAAGGAGGATGGGAATGCCTGGGAGACCCCTCCTGCCCCTGGGAGGGCACAGGAACGCTCCCTACCCCTGCGGCCGGAGGAAGAGGGGCTCACATCACAGGCTGCCGGGATCATCCCAGAGGACCCTCACGTGTCTCAGGCGTTTGCCTGGGAGTTGTCCCTGGGGTTGTGTTGGGGCTCACTCCAAGGTCACCCTCAAGGTGTATTTAAGGCCACACGGAGGGGGGCGGGCGGGCGCTTGAGGTCTCTGGGTTTGTATTCTGGGTGGACTCTGGGAGTCTAGAGTGTCCCTTGGGAGGTTTGGAGAGGTATGCGTGGTGGGATCTTGGGGGTCCCTAGAGGTCTCCTTGAGGGTCTCTGGAGCCCACGCTTTTGAGTATCTGTGGGGGACTCGGGCTCACACTTTGGGGTACTTACGGGGCACAAGTTCTGGGAACACCTTTCTCGCTTCAGGCTCCTGTCCAGAGGTGTGACTGTGGCGTTCTTTCTGGGCACCTGCTCGGGGGGTCCCTGGGAGGGTGTCTTAGGGGTGTGTGCCATGGCTGTACTGTGGGTGCAGCTCTCGGGGTCTTGCTCTGGGCCACCTGTGGGAATCTTGGGCTCACACTTGGGGCGTCATGAGCGTCCTGGTCTCTTCCCTCTGAACATCTCTAGGGGAGGATTTCTGAGCTTGTGTTCTAGGGGTGACTGAGGCTCATCCTCGGGGGTAACTTTAGGTTCAGTTAAGGCCTACAGAGGGGAGCCTTCTGGGTGTTCCGGGGCACACTCTCAGGGATCTTTGGTGGGGGGGGGGGGGTGTCTCAGGGGTTGTCTCTGGAGATCTCGGGAGTCATACCCTGAATACTGGTGGCCTTAGGGGTCTCAAGCACTCTCTCCATGGGGCTTTATGGGGCACAGGTTCTCAGGGCGCCTCTGGGTGCACACGCACATGGAGGGTGTCCGAGGTGTCGCTGACACCCTGCCGTCTGCCTATGGGACTCACACTCTGGGGGGACTGGGCCACCCAGGCGCTTGACGGCTGAGCTGGGACACCTGGTGCCCACAAGGCAGCTGGGGGGAGGGGGGTATGGTGCTGGTGCAGTGGGCAGGAGGCCCCCAGGCCCCCCAGGGTACAGTGCTGGAGCACCCGGTGCCCGTAGGTGTGTGTTCCTGCCCGACAACGGCGCTTTCTTCGTGAACTACGTCATTGCCTCCGCCTTTATCGGCAACGCCATGGACCTGCTGCGCATCCCAGGCCTGCTCATGTACATGATCCGGCTCTGCCTGGCGCGCTCGGCCGCCGAGAGGCGCAACGTGAAGCGGGTACGGCCGCCCGGCGCAGCGGCCTGCACAGCGCCCCCTGGTGGGCCCGACCAGAAACAGCGGCAGTGCTAGGGTGTGGGGCTTCCGGGTGCTGGGGCAGCCCCATTCCCGGCCCTGGGCTGTCCCCCCCCCCCTTCCGGGCCTCAGTTTAACCGTAGGTACAGTGATGAGTCGACCCAGTAACCCTGAGGGCCCTGGCCAGTTCTGAGGGTCTAGTGCTCTGTGGTGGGGGCTGGGGGAGAGCCAGGTCCCTACCCCTAGGGCCCCTGGTCCTAACCCCACAGGACTCTGAGCATCCATTCCCAAGTGCACCCCCTGCCAGTCGCTGCTCCCTTGAAGGCCCCTGCCCACGCCCTGCCCTGTCGCTCTCCACCCTGACCTCCTCCTCGGCCACAGCTCCTCTCTTCATCTGCCCTGCCCTGCCCTGCCCTGCCCTGGAAATGGGTTCCTTTTCCCCACTGCCTTTCCTGGCCCCTCCCCTCCCACCTGCCCTGTGCCCCTCCAGGCTCTCCCTCCCCGCCCTGAGCCACCTCCTGCCCATCTCCCCCCCAGCATCAGGCCTACGAGTTCCAGTTTGGCGCAGCCTACGCCTGGATGATGTGCGTCTTCACGGTGGTCATGACCTACAGTATCACCTGCCCCATCATCGTGCCCTTCGGTAGGCACCGCCGCGCCGGGACCTGGGCCCTGCTCGGGGGGACCCAGGACCTCACGCCCTCCACTCTAGTGAGGCAGGCCGCCCCGAGTGGACAGGGCCCTGGCTGGGAGACCGGCCCCTCCGGCCTCCCACCCGGTTCCTGGCTCAGTCTGGGACCCGGCCTGGGGGGAGGAGGGGAAAAGCCATCTCAGCTCAGGCTGGACCCCCGGGCACAGTCACCCCAACATGACCATCCTCACCCACACCAAGGCTTCCACCCAACGGGATCTACTGGGACACACGTCACATGCCCACTGAGGCGTCGCACACGGCCACACAGGAGCCGTGGGCACTCTTGTACACAGCCGTGTAGACTCAGGAAAGGCCTGCGTCCAGGGTGGGGCTGGATCCCTCCAGCGCCTGGCCGAGCTGTGTGACTTAGGCCAGTCCCTCTTCTTTCTGAAATTTAGCAAAGTTTCTCTTCAACTGTTGCCCTCACGAGTGGCCTCTACTTTCCCCCGAAAACATCCTAACCCATTAACCACCCTCCCCGGTTACTGAAGGCTCCAAACTCCCAAACTAACCTCCTTGTCCTCGTCCCAAAGCTCCCATCCCCTCAGCCTCCAGGACGATAGAACGTGCCTCCTAATGTATACTCGTCTGTTTAGGAACAGGAGCAGGAAAAGACAGTGTGGATTTTAACAGGATGCTTGTTGACCCAAACAAGCGGGTGTCTCATAGTAGAGTGGCCAGTGAGGGGCCGCAGAACGAGGGGTGGCAGCAGAGGACGCTGAGCCTGGGCCTGCAGGGGCTGGGGGCACGCGCCTGTGTGGGGCCGAGGCAGGAGAAGGGAGGCCGGCCCTTCAGGGGCCGCGGAAGGACCGGGACAACCTGTGCCGGACGCACAGAGGTCTGGCAGCGCTGGTTCGAGGTCAGGGCCCGTGTGGCTTCCCCCAGGGCTCATGTACATGCTGCTGAAGCACCTGGTAGACAGGTACAACCTCTACTACGCCTACCTGCCGGCCAAGCTGGACAAGAAGATCCACTCGGGGGCTGTGAACCAGGTGGTGGCTGCGCCCATCCTCTGCCTCTTCTGGCTGCTCTTCTTCTCCACCATGCGCACGGGTGAGGGCCCTCCCCCGGGGCTGGGGTGGGGCCGCGGGGCCCCCTCCGGAGTCCAGGCAGAGCAGGCCCCAGGAAGGTCCGTGGTGGGGGAGGGGGCACAGACAGGCCAGGGAGAGGCGGCAGCACATGGGATGTGGGGCAGCATTCAGAAGGTAGCAAAACGGAGTGGGAGCCCCTGGGAGGGGCCCAGAGGAGAGGTAGCAGCCTGTTCTTTGCCCCCTGCTTCCCCCATAACAGGGTTCCTAGCCCCCACGTCCATGTTCACATTCGTGGTCCTGGTCATCACCATTGTCATCTGTCTCTGCCACGTCTGCTTCGGACACTTCAAATACCTCAGTGCCCACAACTACAAGGTGTGGGGCGAAGGGGTCCGGGGGCGGCCCAGGGCAGGAGCTCCAGGACGTGCAGGGGGGTGGCTGGGAGCTGAGGGCAGGGGCAGCGGGTGCCGAAAGGGTGTGGGGTCGTGATGGTGGCTGAGGGGAAGGACACCCCCCCAATCCCTGACTCATCCCGGGCCCTCAAGATTGAGCACACAGAGACAGATACCGCGGACTCCAGAAGCAATGGCCGTCCCCCCACTGTTGCCGCTGTCCCCAAATCTGCGGTAAGTGCTCCACTCCATGGCCAGGGTGGGGAGGGGCCTCGGAGACAGCCCAGCGCGGGCTGACCCATTGTTCTGCAGTAAGGGGATGGGGGCAGGAGAGACCTGCTTCGCTGGGGTCTGCCCGCCTCCCCTGGGCACAGGGTCCTGCCCCTTCCCCTGCAGGCCCCGCGACTCCCCGTCCGTCACCCCTCCCCACAAGGGGCCGCTGTCCACCCTCACGCCTCACTCCTTTTCCCCTTCAGAAATACATCGCTCAGGTGCTGCAGGACTCGGAGGCGGACGGGGATGGGGATGGGGGTCCTGGAAGCTCGGGGGACGAGCCCCCGTCCACCTCGTCCCAGGATGAGGAGCTGCTGATGCCACCCGATGGCCTCACGGACACAGACTTCCAGTCTTGCGAGGACAGCCTCATAGAGAATGAGATTCACCAGTAAGGGGAGGGAGGGCCCTGGAGGCCACGCCCTGCCCCACCCACCCACCCCTCGTGGACACTAAAAAAACGCTAATAATTTATTAGATCTGAAGCCCCTTCCTCCCCCAGCCCTGCTTTCATTAAGGTATTTAAACCTGGGGGTTTGCTGCTCTCCCCCACCACAGAGGGGAGAGAGAGCCCCAACCTCAGTGAGGAGAGCCCCGAGCCGGCCCCGGGGCAGAGGGGTGTGGACACAGTTCCCCCAGATCAGTGCCCCCGCCCCAGGCTAGTCGTGTGGTCAGAAAAGGGTTAATGAGAGCCAAGGTGGGTACCTGGTGCCGTGGCTGGAGACGAGGAGTGGGGGGGCGTGCAGGCAGATCGGGGCAGCCCCAGTTCTGTCCTCCCCGCCACGGCCCCCTGGGATCTGGCACTCCAGGGAGGTGGAGCCTCAGCCCTGAGGGTTGCATGAGAGGGGAGGGGGTGCCGAGTGGGAGGAAGAGTCAGGCCTGAACCAGGGGGTGACCTGGGGTGGGGGATGGGCATGGCTGACACTGGAAAATGGGTTTTTGCACTGGTTTTTTTTTTTTTTTTTTTCCTTTAAAATAAAAATGGAAAGAAAAGCTCTGAGACAGGTGTCCTGTTTGTGCTGCTGCCCTGGACACGTGGCTGGGGGCCAGCCACCCTTCTGTGACTGGAGGATCTGTTTGGAGTCCCCACATGACCCTGGGTAGACTTCCTGTGCAGAGACTTCTGGGGGTCTCAGGGGAGGGGCCTGCTGTGCTCACATTGCCACCTCCCTCCCCTTGCATCTGCCCACTCTGCCTCCATCCCTTGCCCTGAGGAACTTGTGGGACCACTCAGACTGAGGGACAGGGACACAGGCCAACATTCTGAATCCCCGAGAACCATACACATAGAATAGAGATGCAGGGTAGAAAGGCCGTGAAAGGCCGCAAGTGCCATGCTGGTCTAGGAAGGCTTCCTGGAGGAGGAAGTTCCCAAGAAAGTTGCTTCCAGGAAGGGGCTCAGCAGACCGCGCTGGAGGGGAAGAGGCAAGAAAACAGCGCCGCAGTCGTCAACCAAACTCTCGTCATGATTTGTTGTCATTGCTACACAACTTACTGAGGGGTTAGTATGTGCCTGGGATTGTGCTGAATGGCCATGACATGCTGTAAAGCATTTACTCAGAGACCTTGCTCGAGTCGGGCGTGGGTTTGCTGCAAGGATTACATAATATGTGTCAAGGGTTCACTTGGCCCAGCACCTGGCACTTACTTATAAGCACCCAATAAACATCCATTATAGTTAATACTATGATCGTGAATAGCACCTACAGAGTCGTGTGGATTTCCTCTTGTGGATGAAGACACAGGCCCAGGGAGGGTTTGGGGTTGGCCAAGGTTAAACCGGCCTGGGAGGGACTTTGAAAGGTCCTGCTGACTCTCAGGGAACTGCCCCCAGCCCATCTGTTCCTTAACCCTCATGAGTGTTCAAGGCCCTTCCCAAAAGCCCCCTCCCATCCTCCATCAACTCTTATTCATCCTCTAAGACCCAGCTCAAATGCACCTTCTCTAAGAAATTTCCTATGGCCCTACACGGTTTGGCTCAGTGGATAGAGCGTCGGCCTGTGAACTCAAGGGCCCTGGGTTCAATTTCAGGCAAAAGCATATGCCCAGGTTGCAGGCTCCATCCCCAGTAGGGGGTGTGCAGGAGGCAGCCAATGATTCTCTCCATTGATGTTTCTTTTTTAAAAAATATATTTTTATTTATTTCAGAGAGGAAGGGAGAGGGAGAGAGAAATAGAAACATCAATGATGAGAGAGGATCATTGGTTGGCTGCCTCCTGCATGCCCCCTACTGGGGATGGAGCCTGTATCCGCAACCCAGGCATATGCCCTTGACCAGAATCGAACCTGGGACCCTTCAGTCTGCAGGCCGACACTCTATCCACTGCTGGCTAGGGCTCTTCATTGATGTTTCTGTCTCTCCCTTCCTCTCTAAAATCAATAAAGATATTAAAAACAAAAACAAAAAACACAGAAATTTCCTGTGACTGCTGGAGCCCATCCTCCAGAGGCCCACAGAGCCATGTGGTCACCCCCTTCCCCGACCACACGCACAAGAGTGTACACTGTGTGCTGCAGGAGCCAGGAGACGTGGACCCCAGCTCTGGTTCTGTCACTGACGCTGTGCAAGCCCAGGAAAGCCACCTCTCCTCCAAAATCAGGGAGTGTGACCAGGTGACCCCTATGGCCCTGGCATCCTCTTACCCAACCCCCACCTACCAGCAGGACCCACACAAGGAGAAAGTGAGTCCAGGAACTCCCAGGGGAGAAGAGAGCTCAGAGGAGGAGGAGGAACAGGCCTGCCAAGGCCTGCGGACTGTCTACGAGGGACCGCAAGCAGTGGGAGCAGCAGACAGTAGACAGTAACAATCGCCCAGGAGCCGGCAAGGGGCAGAAGCAAACTGCCTGGGGTGAGAGAAGCCACCCGCACAAGGAACTGCTTGGAGGGCCAGTATTTCCTGCTGGCTGGCCGTGGGCAAACGTGGGCCAAGCACAGTGGAGATGAAGGCCGGGCCTGGCCTTCTGGCGTAGGTCAGATCTGCAGATCTGGGAAATGAGTCCCAAAGTCCTGGGGCTGCAGGAGCTGCCAGGCCAGGGGCGGGAGCACAGTGCCAGCCGGAGTGCTTGTGAACCGAGCATGTTGGCTCGTGAAGGCCCCTCAGGGCTCCTGAAGTCTGTGCCCATACAGGGGGCAGGCACATCCTTGTCACCCGCCTGCCAAGCCCTATTGTCTATCTGCAAGCCTGGCCTGGACAGACCTCAGCCTGGGCTCCAGACCGTCAGCCTAGACCCCTTGGTTCCTCACTGCTCAGCATGCCTTCCCTTCTCGGGGGAGGGTCTCCCCTAACCCCGCCTTAAAGGGTCTTCTGGAAGCACCTGAGCTGAAGGCCAAGTTCAAGTGTTTCCGCTGTGAAACTCCAGGTAAGGCCCCAACAGCAGGCAGAACAAAGGTCCCGGGAGAGCCCTGCCCCAGGTGGGGGCTGTCAGAGAGGAGGACGCCTGCTCTCACCCACACCCTGCCCCTGGCACCTCCTCATGGGCAGAACCCGGGTCACGAGGAGGGATTACCACACTGTCATTTGACAAATATTTCCTGAGCAGGGATTGAGTGCCAGCCTAGTGCTGGGTGCTGCAAAGGAGCCAAGAGGCGAATGGTGGAATCCCTGAAGGAGGACGGAGACCACAGCGGGCCCCAAAGCCCACCTCACTTCCTCTCTAAGTGGGGCCAGCAGAAGATAATGGTTCAAATCCCGGCTCGGCCACGTACCAGCTGTGTGACCTTGGGCAAGGTGTCTCAAAGAGGAGAACTCGTGTTCTTTACACACAAAGTACTGCTGACGCCAAATGTGTGAGGGGGGGTGAGGGGAGGTGGGGGCTTTTCCCACACCAACCAATCCTCCAGCTCTGCAGGCACCAGCTGGGAGTCCTGCAATCCAGTTCAGCTCTGGACTGTCTTCCTTGAAGATAGCATTGTTACAGAAGACCAGAGAAAAACCAAGCAACGCTTAGAGAAAGGGGAGTTACATGTTATTATAATTATGCACGGGCCCAGAGAAAAATGTGTCTTTCCAATTCTGAGCCCCCAACATGGAGGAAACCTTCCCTAGTTCTACTTTTTCTAGTTCTTTGTCTCCCAAATTTGGGATGAGACTTCCGGGCCTCCTGAGAAAGAAGGCCTGTGTGCTGGGAAGGGGCCATGAGACCATATCCCAAGGCCTGGCCTGGTGCCAGCACTGACAATTCTGTCCAGGGCAGAGTTTTTGGCCTCTCTGGAATGGGAGTAGGCTTATTTTCCTTATTATTCAAGCCAGCAAGCGTTTACAGAAGCCAACATAGCAGGGTTAAACTTTCAAACAGCAGTTTTTATATAAGATGGAGGCTTCAGCATCAGCTCCTGTGGGGTCAGGGCTCCATCCCACAAAACTGCCCCCACGTCAGACGCCAGTCCCAAGTCCTGGGGTGTCACCTGTACTTCTGACTGACCAGCTCTAAGCAGGGGTTCCCACAACCCCCTTCTCAGATTCCATAATTCGCTATGATGGCTCACAGAACTCAGGGACACCTTCCTTACATGTAGCAGTGTGTTATATAAGGACATGATGAAGGGTACAAGGGGAGAGCCCGATGAGGAAGTACAGGGACCCCAGAAGGGACCCCGGAGCTTCTGTCCCTGTGGGGTTGGGAGGTGCCACCCTCCAGCAGGTGGATACGTCCCCCACCCAGACGCTCTCTAAACCCGGTACTTCCGGAAGTTTTATGGAGGTTTCATCACAGAGGAAAGGTAGATTTTTTTTTTTCTTTGATTTTTCGTGTCTTTGTCTCTTACAATGAAAGTATTGGTTCCTGGTGACAACAGCATTATAACGTGTGCACTGTATTCTACTACAGCCGTCCCCTTATCCATGGAACATGGTCCGAGGCCCCAGTGGGTGCCTGGAACTGCAGATTGTACTGAGCCCTATAGAGTCTGTGTTTTCCGATACATAACAAAGTTTAACGTATGGATTAGGCCCAGGAAGAGATGAACAACCATAACTGAAGGTAAAATAGGACAATTATAACTTATGTAAATGTGGTCTCTCTTTCTCCGATAACCACGACGGCTACTACGTGACTAACAGGCAGGTGTCGTCTACATCGGTGTTTTCAACCTTTTTCATCGCGTGGCACATAAACTAATTACTAAAATTCTGTGGCACACAAAAAAATAAATTGAATTTTTTGCCAACCTGACAAAAAAAAAAAATAGGTGTAATTTTTATTCATTCACATAGGATGGCTATGGTTGTGCTGGCTGTTGCCATATTGTTTACAATCTAAGGGAAAAGAGGCCAGTGCCCTGACTAAATAGTCAGGTATTGCATGTTTTAAAATGCTTGTGACACAGCAGTTGACGATCCCTGGTCTGCATCACAGACAAAGGGAGGAATCAGGTGCTGGGTTTAGCTCCCTTCTCTGTTGCCTCCACTTCTTCTTCTTCCTGTACGTTCCTGCTTTTCATTGGCTGCTTCGTCTTCCTTCCGTCTTGTGTCTAGGCATGATGGCTTATTAACTCAGTCCCCAGACCCCTGCCCTCCCTGGAGGAGGAGGTTGGGGCTGAAAGTTCATGGCTTAGACATTCTGGCGACAGCCCCCATCCTGAGGCCATCAAGAAGGCTCCAAGAGCCACCTCATTAAACAAAAGGTGCTCCTATCCCTCAGGAAACTCTTAGGGATTTCGGAGCTCTATGTCAGGAACCAGGGCAGAGACCAAATACATATTTTTTACTGTGTCACCTCTGGACCTCACTTTCTTCATCAATAAAATGGGAATAATGATACCATGGCCTTGAGCTGTTTTAAGGATTCAAGAAGTGAAGAGTTCTTAGTCCAGTGTTTGCCACACAAAGAATTTAGTAAACTATAATTTATATAATAAAGAGCTAATATGCAAATGGTCATCACACCCTCACGCCATAACAGCTCAGACACTCAACACTGGGGAGAGAGGAATGGGGATGAGCCACGCACAAATGAGCTCGTGAGAGAGGAATGGGGACCAGCCAGGCTGCAGTCTGGGATAGGGACAAGTGGCCCGCCCCACGGTCCCCTGCGGCTGCGGCCAGCCCAGGTGAAGCCAGCTAGGGTCCTGGGTGCCTGCAGCCGGCCAGTGGGAGGGAATCCTGGGTCCTAGGTGCAGGGCAAGGCAGAGGTGGTTAGGGACAATCAGGCCGGCAGGGGAGCAGTTAGGGGCAATCACACAGGCAGGCAGGCGGGCAAGCGGTTAGGAACCAGTGGTTCCGGATTGCGAGAGGCAGTCAGACATCCCCCGAGGGGTCCCGGATTGGAGAAGGTGCAGGCTGGGCTGAAGGACACACACCCCCCTGCCATGCACGAATTTCATGCACCGGGCCTCTAGTCATTTATATTCTTATAGATGAGGAAATTGAGACCTAAAAGGGAGGCAGAGAGCGCTTGCCTGCAGTCCACTTGGAACAAGGCTCTGGGATTCCATTCAGTTGCCCGAGCGTTCGCCCTGTGCCTGATGCACCGCCTGGCAGGGCCGAGGAGCACCGGGCAACCTCAACAGTCCCTGTCCTCAATGGCCCTACATTCTGTGCTAGAAAACTGTGCCACAGGCAGCACTGCCTGCCAGAGTCCCTCTTCCCCAGGGAGAGGCCTGACAGCCAGGCCAGCAGGCTAACCATGCCCTGGAGAGGTCAAGGGTGGCGTTGTGTCCCCCGAAAAAAGATACGTTGAAGTCCTACCTCAGGACCTCCGCACATGCCCTTATTTGGAAATAGGGTCGTTGCAGAAGGAATGGGCTAAGGTTTGGTCATGCTGGGGTAGGGTGGCCTGTCATCCTATACACCTGGCGTCTGTGAGAGGAGCAACAGGACAGGCAGGGAGTGGCTTTTGGAAATGAGGAAGTTTCAGGATAAAAAATCGGGCTGGGGTGTCAGGGGCAAGCCCTGGGCTGAAGGAGCCGGACTAGAACTTGTCCTGATTGGATATGCAGAGTGGGACAAAAGTAGGTTTACAGTTATGAGTCCACAAAGCAGAGTTTATTTTTGTATTATTGTTAATTATTGTATTATTTTCCTAGGAACAACTGTAAGCCTACTTCTGCTCCATCCTGTACGTGAGGACAGCCCACCCGGCAGAGGCCCCCTGGGGTGGGTGCTGAGTCTCCCATCCCTGCGGGGAGAGGGCCTCAGAGCGCCCCCTGGGGGCGGTGGGGAGGAGAGAGACCGGAAAGGCAGCTGTTAAAAGGAGCCACCGACCTAAGAACCCACTGCAATTGGAGCGTTCTGGGCGGGGGTGGGGTCCTCCTCCCCTCCCCCCAGAACCTTCAACTGTCACGCACCAGACTAGCCACCAAAATGATGTCCTCCCCAGGTAGGATCCGGGGCACATCCCAGGCCTGTGCTCTGCAGACCGGCCCCCCCACTCCCCCCGGAAAAGGGGCTGTGTCCCCTTGAGGGTCCTCTTCCTCAGACACTTGGGGAGAGAACAGGCTGTGGTTCAGAAACAGGAGCTTTCTCCTGGTCCCACTGAGAGGCTGACGTTGGGGCGAGGGGGGGACTGCTCACCACTGTGACAGCTGCCTGGGGACAAGGCCGGCGTGAGGGAACCCCAGCAACAGAAATAAAGCTCGGGGGACAGAGAGAACTGTCCTCGGCCTGGAAAGCAGGCCGGCTGGTCCTTCGGCGGCCCAGGAGCAGGCTCACAGGCACCAGGCCTCACGGCTGGGGGTACGGGTGGGGGCTGGGGAGCGCGGGGAGCACAGCAGACCGCAGTGGGGAGAGGAAGGGCTGGGCAGAACTGAGTTGTTCTGTGGGTGGGAGGTAAGTGGCCAGCGGGAGCCCCCAGCCTGTGCGGGCTCAGCCCTGCCCCGGAGCCAGCCTCAGAGACACCCTAGACCCCGCCTCCCAGCCTCTCGGGCCTCACCTGGGCCTGGCCCCAGGAGCAGACCTCAGCCCAGCCCTGGCTCCTCAGAAGCTCCCTAACGGGGAATCCAGTCAACATCTTCGTTCCTCCCAGCTGTGGGTCCTCAGCCGTCCTGTCTGATGGGGGACAGCCCTGCCCCCACTCTCTGAGATGACGCCCAGTCCGAGGGGGGAAACAGGACATGAGCTGGAACAGAGGCTTCCTGGCCACTCATGCTCCGCCGGCTGCCTGTCCTTCCCAGAGCCTGCCCTGTCCGTGTCTGCTGGCCATGCCCCCACCTAGCCCACCTAACAGGGCTTGGGCCAGTGCCCTATCTGGGGAAGGCTTGTTGATAATGGGGTGGAGTGTGTGCGTGCGTGCGTGCATGTGTGCGTGCGCGTGTGTGTCCACGCGCGTGTGCATGTGCGTGTGTGCGTGTGCGTGTGTGTGTGTGTGTGTGTGTGTATGAGTCCTCCCTGCCAGCAGGCTGAGTGCCCCGGGGACTAGGTGTCCAGGATGTCAAGCAAGGTTTGCAGTGAGGGCGGTGAGAATGCTCCTGAGCTGGGTGCTGACTGGGGCGGAGGCCTCCAGGGAGATGAGGGAAGAGGCGTCACCGTCATCGCCGTGTCTGCCCTCCGATGTTCCCTTGGCACCAGCACCTTCCGGGGTCCTCCAGGCCCCCAGGAGGCCTCTGCACAGCCGGGGAACAGCCTGGGCACAGAGCAGTTCGCCTGGCATGTGGGTGCCCTTCGCCATTCACTTAGCCCAGGTTCGCCACCCTCGCCACTCCTGACGTGTGCAGGATCACGGTCACGGGGCTGCCCCGGGCACTTAGGATGGTTAGCAGCAGCCACGGCCTCTGCCCACAGGATGCCAGGAGCACCCCACCCCGCTCCCCAGCTATGCCAACCGAAAACGCCCTGACGCATTCCCAGCATTCCCTGGGGGCATGATCGTCCCCGGTTGATAACCACTGACCCCACTGACCCACCTGACTTCTGTGGGCGGCCCTGGGAGGCTCCTGGGCCCGAGAAGGAGTCATTCCTGCCCTGCCAGCCCAGCGATAGGCCAGGCAACGAAGCAAACAGGTTCTCCATGCTCCTCCTCTCGTCCCCTCGGGGTTCTCCACCGCCTCCGGACCCTCCTCGGGAAGGGCCTGCAGGTCTCCCCTCACAGCCTTCCCCGGCTCCTAGCAGAGAAGTGAGCCACGTGTCCCCCAACACACACACACTCACACACACACTCACACCTCCCAGACACACACACACTTCACACACACACCCCTCACAGACACACCTCACAGACACACACCTCACAGACACACCTCACAGACACACACACACACTTCACACACACACACACTTCACACACACACACACTTCACACACACACACACCTCACAGACACACCTCACAGACACACACACACACACTTCACACACACACACACTTCACACACACACACACCTCACAGACACACCTCACACACACACACTTCACACACACACCTCACAGACACACCTCACAGACACACCTCACACACACACACTTCACACACACACACCTCACACACACACACACACTTCACACACACACACCTCACAGACACACACTTCACACACACACACCTCACAGACACACCTCACAGACACACACACACTTCACATACACACTCACACACACACCTCACACACACACCTCACAGACACACACACTTCACACACACACACCTCACAGACACACACATACTTCACAGACACACCCACACTTCACAGATACACACATTCACATTTCATAGACACACTCACATATCACAGGCACACACACTTTTCACAGACATGCTTCACAGACACACACATTCACATTTCATAGACATTCACATCACAGGCACACACACTTCACAGACACACACTCCTCAGAAACACACACACACACATTCCACAGACACGCCAGCACACCCCTGTTCCCCCCGTCTGAGGGAGCGGGAAGGAGTTACGGACCGTTTCTAAGAGAAGCCCCGAGGGCCGGCCTGGAAGAGAGAGGTGGAGAGAAGGCCAGAGGAAAACTCCCCAGCCTGGCTGCACCGCCCTCTGCCCCGCCCCCCCCCCACCCCGACTCTTCCAGAGCCAGGATCTCCTGGTGCCCTCCACCCCAGGCGCAGAGCAGGTGACAGGAGGCAGTCACTCCCCAGAACCTCCCTGATGATCCCCGGCCTGAGCGGCCTCTTTCCCTGGCCCCTGTCTCTGGGGCCCGCGAGCTGACCGTGCGGAGGGACAGCCTGGGGAGGGGCTTCTCGGAGTCCATGTGGGGGACTGTCCACTTCTGACTCCTCCAGGCCCAGAACAGAATACACATTCCCAAAGGCTGGCTGAGACGCGCTCAAACCTAACGATGGAGACAGACGAACACAGACGTCCCCACCGTGATGAGTGCGTGTGCTGCTCTCCTATGGCCCATGAGTCCCAAGAAGGAGGGTGTTCAGGGAGCCACGTGATCCTCGTAGGAGGCCCTCAATCAATACCAGTTGACCAGCCAGGGCGGTGGGGAGAAGGCGAGGAGCGTTCTCTGAGAACCTACTAAACACCGATCTTTTCCATGGGCGTCGCATCCCTTAACCCTGAAACACCCTGCAAGGAAGGATACAGTAGCCTCTTTATACCAAGGCCCAGAGATGTAAAGCAACTTGCCCAAGGTCACACAGCTCCTCACTCTGGCCGAGCAGCCCAGGGCAGAGCTCTGCTCAAGCGGAATCAGCTGCCTCCCAACCCCTTTTCCAACACCTTCTCCATCTCTGTCGCCCCCCACAGCTGAGGGGCCAGGCCAGAGGCTGGAGTGAGATGGAGGAAGGGATGGGCCTCCGCCCTCTCTCCAGCACAGCACCTGCTCCTCCACAGGCTCCGTCCAGGAGAGCAGCCGGTGTGCTGGGTGAGAGCACGGACGGGCCTGCCCAGGTGCGGCCCTGCCTCTGCTGCCCACCAGGTGTGTGGCCTCGACCACTCTGTGCCTCGGTTTCTCCCTCTGCAGCGGGGAGACAATAGTAAGCCTAGCCAAAAGGGTGTCGCGAGGACTCGGTGAGTTCATGCGTGTAACACGTTTTAACCGTGCCACGCCTGTGCCGAGCCCTCAGAGACCATTAACGCTTACTGTGATACAGGCCAGTCACTTTTCTGAGGGAGGATTCCTAATATCTTGCCGCCAAAGCCACAGGCGCTGTGGATTCCGGAGCCACGGACAGGACCCCAAGTCTTTCTTCAGCAAACCCACCCTAATCCTCACGGCCAAGAAGCTTTCCTTAGTGGGTCCCCAGAGCCTCCAGGCCCCAGGGACCCCCCAGGGACCCCAGCGAGGCCCTTCGGCTGCGGCCGGACCTCCGTTCACTGCCCTCACCAATGCCCAGGCCTGGCCTGTGGGCAGTGCTGGGTCGGACTCTGCAGGTCCCACCACTTACTGGGCACCGGCTCTGGGAGAGGCACGGAGCTGGGAACAGTCCGACGCAGCTGGGCCTAGGCGGCCCGTGCCCGAAGGTTTGGGCTTGTCAGGCCAACAAGAGGAGATGACAGGGGTCATTACTGGGCCCGGGAAGTCCCAAGGGGACGCTGACGTGGGCAGGAGAATGGGTTGCTGGGTGGGAAGCCCCCGAGCTGAGGAAGGTGGCTCTGGCTCCACAGGCCTCCCCGCTGAGGACAGGCACCTCCAGGAGGCGGGGTAAGGGCAAAGGTCAGGGCCTAGTCCCAGGCCCAGCCTTCCTTCTGTGACCTTGGGCGAGCGACTTGACCTCTGGGCTCCTGCCTCCCCTTCTGGTCAGCAGAGGTCTGCAGGGCCCTACCTCAGGGCCGTGTGCGGGGCACAGAACAGGTGCTCAGGGCCCTTAGCTCTGCTGCTCCCGCTCTTCTTGGGGGTCAGCTCGAGGGAGGGAGAATAGGGGAGACCCCGGCTCTGGCCCCTGAGACCCTAGTCCTCGGGGGGCTCAGGCTCCCCTCTGGACAGCCCTCTCTGTAGCTGTCCCCTCCTTTTCCTCATTCAGATCTCTCAGACGCTGGCCCCAGCTGGGCTCTGCTTAGTTCAGGCCTCGTCCTTCCTCCCTTCCCCCTAAGCTCCTCCTTGTTCCAGGGGAAGGACCCCCGGGGGCCAGCAGGGTAGGACTGGAGATCCAGAGTGATCTCGGCAATGTGGCCTCCCCTCCCCTCCCTCCCCCTCCCGGCTCTTGTCCGTGGTCCGCTGCTGGTGACAGCAGGAGTCAGTCCCCGGCGTGTGGGTGGGAGGCCGTCCTCGTCCTCAGGAAGGGACGCAGCAGCGTGTGGTCCCAGGGGAGGCCGTGCGGCAGGTGTCCCGGCCCCCAGCCGCCAGCCTGACCTTTCCCGTCAGAGGCTCAGCACCACCGCCCGCCTGGACTCCCCCTCCCGGGGAGCAGCCCCTGCCCTCTGCCCTCCATTATCTCCACGCTCCTCAAGAGGCAGAGTCTGCTGCAAGCTCTGGGGCTCATTTTTAAAAAACATTCTTATTGATTTTTGGGTTTTTTTAGAGAGGAAGGGAGAGGGAGAGGGAGAGGGAGAGGGAGAAGGGGAGGGGGAGGGGGAGGGGGAGGGGGAGGGGGAGGTCTGAGAGTGAAACATCCATTGGCTGTCTCCTGCACGCCCCCTACTGGGGATCGAGCCCCCAACCTGGACCTGTGCTTTCAGTGCCCAGGACGATGCCCAACCAACTGAGCCACACCGGCCAGGGCTGGGGATCATGTTTTCAACAGCTTTATTGAAATATGATTCACATGCCATACAGCTCACGAATGTAACGGTTTTCGTACATTTATGTACCACCATCACCACAATCAATTGTAGAACATTTTCATTCTCCCCGCCCCAGAAGAAGCCCGTACCCTTTAGCCATCAACCCCCAACCCCTCCATCCTCCTAAGTCCTCAGCAACCCCTCATCTTCTTTCCATATAGTTTGGCCTATTTGGGGCACTTTATATTGTTGGAACCGTACAATGTGCGATCTTTGTGAATGCTTTCTTCACTGAGCATCATGGTTTCAAGGTTCATCCATGCTGTAGCACGTGTCAATGCTTCATTTATTTTTGTTGCCAAGTAAATGTTGAAAAATATTCCATTGTAGGTATATTCCACACATCAGCTGGTGGGCATTTGGGGTTCCCCCCCCCCACCCCGCTTTTTGGCTATTGTAAATATTGCTGCTGGGAACATTTGTGTACAGGGTTTTGAGTGGACATGTGTTCTTATTTCTCGTGGGTATATATAGCTGGGGGTGAAATTGCTGGGTCCTGTGGTGATTCTATGTTTGACTGCCTGGGGAGCCTCCAGACCAGTGGTTCTCAACCTCCTGGCCCTTTAAACACAGTTCCTCATGTTGTGACCCAACCATAAAATTATTTTCGTTGCTACTTCATCACTGTCATGTTGCTACTGTGATGAATCGTCATGTAAATATCTGATATGCAGGATGGTCTTAGGCGACCCCTGTGAAAGGGTCATTCGACCGCCAAAGGGGTCGCGACCCACAGGTTGAGAACCGCTGCTCCAGACTGTTTCCTGGAAGTGGCAGCACCATTTGCCTTCCCGCCAGCAGTGTAGGAGGGCCCCAGTGTCTCCACCTCCTGGCCAACACTTGTCATTGTCAGCCTTTGTTTACAGCCATCCTGGTGGGGTGGTCTGTCATTGATGTGCAGCTGTCTGGTGACTAAAGAGGTGGAGCATCTTTTTCATGTGGTTATTGGCCACTTACGTATCTTCTTCCGAAGAATACCTGTGGAGAGCTTGTGTCCGTGTTTTTAATGGGGTTATTTGTCTTTTCATGATCAAGTGGATTCGGAGTTCATCAATAAGGGGATGGCGGCTCACATCAGCCACAACAGACTCAAGGCCAAGGGCGTGGGCCAACACAACAACGCCCACAACTACGGAAACCAGAGCTTTGAGGACCTGCGGGAGCTCTGTCTGAGGAAGGGGGAACTGTTCAAGGACCCCGCGTTTCCTGCCGAACCCACTTCTCTGGGCTTCAAGGACCTGGGCCCCAACTCCAAAAAAGTGCAGAACATCAGCTGGCGGAGGCCCAGTGTGGGCACCGGGAGGGGAGCACGGGCGCCTGGGGGCGGGGCGGAGCGCGTGGTGCCCTTTCCCTCCGATCCTCTCCAGGCCCCCTCAGCCCTCTGCTGGCCCTGGCACGAGGCCCCACCTCCATCAGGGCCGGGGACAGTTCTGCACGTGCCTAACCTCTCAGTAACCCCCGGGAGAGTCCTCGCCAACCTTCACTATCGCAGCCTACAACTGTGCCAAGCGGGTCCTGTCCCTCCCCGGCCCCTACCCACGTTTCCCCCTAGAACTTGGAGGTGGGAACCCTTCCCCAGGAACGTCGTTGGGAGGGAGGAGGGAGGGCGTGTCCTGGGCTCGCTGACACCTTTATTTCTTCACTGCAGGAAATCACAAGCAACCCTCACTTCATTATGAATGGGGTCAGCCCCACGGACATCTGCCAGGGGGTGCTGGGTGAGTGGGGAGCAGGGAGGCTGGTCTCCCCTGGAGGCGGGATGAATTGGGGAGGAGCGTGGAGGTGGGGGGTGCCAAGGTGTCTTTTTAAAAAAATATATATTTTTATTAATTTCGGAGAGGAAGGGCGAGGGAGAGAAAAACATCAGTGATGAGAGAGAATCATGGATTGGCTGCCTCCTGCACGCCCCCTACTGGGGATTGAGACCGCAACCCAGGCGTGTGTCTGACTGGGAATCGAACCGTGACCTCGTGGTTCATAGGTCAACGCTCAGCCACTGAGCCATGCTGGCTGGGCCCAAAGTGTCTTTCGAGGCTGGGGAACTGGGAGCCCTTAGGTTCAGACAACACCTTCCGTTTCCCTGTCACCCCCTTCTGAGGAGATGGCAGTGAGGGTGCCAGGTGGTCTTCCTGCTGCCCCTCACCTGGGTCCCGCCCTCCCCGCCGCCCTCTGGGCCAGGGGGTAGGCTGGGGGGGGGGGGATATTCGCTATTGGCCACAACACAATGACTCACCTCAGGCTCAGTGACCTACAGCCAGAAATGTGCTGTCACCTGAAGTCTCTGTGGGGCAGGAGCTCAGAAGCAGCACCGCTGGGGGCGGGGGGGCTGGCGCGGGGTCCTCGGGAGGCTGCTGCGGTCAGCACGCCAGTCGGGGGTGCGGTCACCTGAAGGTTGGACGGGGCTGGCGGATCCGCGTCCACAATGGTAGCCAGCTTCCCCGGTGTGAGTGATCTGAGAGAGACAAGGGGGCAGCTGTGATGTCTTACCACCTATTCCCAGGAGAACACACGCACACACACACACACACACAACACACACACATACACACAACGCACACATACACGCACAACACACACACAACATACACGCATACACACAACACATATATACACACATACACACAACATATGCATACACACACTCACAACACATATATATACATACACACAACACACAACACACATACACATACATACAACACATATATGCACGCACACAACACATATATGCACATACAACACGCACACACAACACATATACGCACATACACACAACACACACAACACACACATACACATACACACTCTCACACACACACACACTCACACATACACACACACTCTCACACACACACACACACACTCACACATACACACACTCACACACACACACACACTCACACACACACACAAACACACACACTCACACACACTCACACAAACACACACACTCACACACACACACTCACACACACACACACAGCACGAAGTCCCGCCCACACTGAAGGGGAGGGAGGAGGCCCCGCCTCCTGGGGGCAGAGAGTCCCCTCTTGGAGCCTCGGCAGGTGTCAGGGCTTCCCCGTTGGCCTCTCAGGTGCAGAGCGTGGCCCCTGGCCCCTCTCCCACAGGCTCCCGTGCACAGTCCCGAGAGAGATTGTCCTCCCTAAACCTGGTCCTATCCATGGTTTCCTCCAAACGCCTCCTGGCATCTTCAGGGAGAAGGCCAGGGCAGGTTCCCTCCGACCTGTGGCTGTGGGAAGAGCAGGGTGTGGGCAGGGCAGAGGCCGAGGAGTCCTCGGGCCCATGCGCTGGAGCAGCCCCGGGCTATTGGAGAAGAAAACTGGCTCCTCCCTGGGTGCCCTTTTGGCAACGGAGGATTGATGTGTCCTTAACCTCCCTTCCCCACCCTCTGCCTCCCTCCCCGGCACCTCGCAGCCTGGAGGCCGTGGGTCATCCCAGACGCTGGCCCAGGGCCCTCAGCCTCCACCTGGCCCAGGGTACTCACCACATGGCACCACCTGCCCCCCAGCCCCACCACGGGGTCTGAGATCCCAGAGGACAGATGGCAATGGATGGCCTCAGCCCGGGCACACTGCCCAACACCTGGCCCCAGAGACCTGGGGTGCAGGCTGAGCCCCTTGGGTCTCCAATATTACGTGGGTGACATCAGGGAGAGACGTCGTGGCCGCACCAGTGTGACCATGGGGGAGAGGTGGGGGCCCTGGGAGATGACTGGCTCTCTCCCAAAGGAGGCAGGTCCCGGAGGGAGGAGCTACACCGAGGCCAAAAATGCCTCCTCCCCAGATCCCAAAACAGAAGCAGCGGCTCTCATTGGCAAATCCCTCTCCTAAAAGAAACGGGGAGAAGCTCACTGCCCCCGCACCGCACAGGCTGTCCCTCCTGCCCTGCTCCCCGCCCCCCATTAGCTTCCTCAGTGGGAGGGCCAGCTGGGGAGGGGCCACAGAGCCAGCTCCTGCTCCTCAGTGGTCGGATTTGGACCCCCACACTGTGGGAGCGCTCAGGGGGAGCCCCTGCCCGCCTTTGCAGGGGACTGCTGGCTGCTGGCTGCCATCGGCTCCCTCACCACGTGCCCCAAGCTGCTGTACCGCGTGGTGCCCAAGGGGCAGAGCTTCAAGAAAAACTATGCTGGCATCTTCCATTTTCAGGTGAAGGGCGATGGGAAGGCAGAGCGGCTTTGTGGGGGGCGGGGGTGTGTGTGTGTGGCGGGGAAGTATGGAGGGAGGGAGGGAAAGAATGACTATGTGCTTTGAAGTTTGCCTTTTTTCTTCTCTTTTTGAAAAATGACATTTATGCCTCAGCATAAATGTGGAGCATTGTTCCATTCACCGAAAGGTCAAGAGTTTGATCCCAGTCAGGGCTTATACTAGGTTTCGAGTTCGAATCCTGACCCCCATTCCGGGCATGTGCAGAAGGCAGCCTATTGACGTTTCTCACATCGATGTCTCTCTCTCTCTCTCTCTCTCCCTCTCTCTCTCTCTCTCTCTCTCTCTCTCTCTCTCTCTCCCCCTCTCTCCCTCCCTCATACACACACATACATATACATATATGTGTGTATGTATGATATTGGGAGTCTCATCACAATTGCTCTTCAGATTTAGCAACATGTGGATAAATTCACCATGTCATACAAACATATCTGAGAATCACAAGAATTTTTAAGACTTAAGACGTCAGGAGTCCTAAAGTCCAGCCAAGGTCAAAAGTCCAGCCAGGGTACCCCTGGAGGCCATGGCAGGACCTGCAGATGAGGCTGGTGGTGAAATTCAGGCTTCTCATCCTCTTTCAGTCTCTCTCAGCCATTCTGGGGGAGTCACACCTTTGACACTGACGTGTCACTGAATCTGGCCACCAGGAGGCGCTGGTGCAACAGAGTTCCCATGCAAGTGTGTGTGTGTGTGTGTGTGTGTGTGTGTGTGTGTGCTTGTGCTTAGCGGAAGCGGGTGGCAGACAGGAGCCAGATGCCTCATGGCCCACTGAGGCCCACCTTGCTGCCCACAGATTTGGCAGTTTGGGCAGTGGGTCAACGTGGTGGTGGATGACCGGCTACCCACAAAGAACGGCAAGCTGTTGTTTGTGCACTCGGGCGAGCGCGCTGAGTTCTGGAGTGCCCTCCTGGAGAAGGCGTACGCCAAGTGAGTGCCCTGAGCCAAGGAACTGGGCTTGCTCCAAACCTGCCCGCCCGCTGGCAGCGATGGGGCAGCTGGAATCAAGGGGAAAGGCAGAGGGAGGGGTGGCAGGGCATCCTTCCCTCCCCTCGCCTGACCCCCTGGTGTCCAAGCTCGCAGCTCTATCCCGGAGCCCACGGTGCCCTCGCTGTGCCCGCAGGCTGAGCGGGTCCTACGAGGCGCTGTCGGGGGGCAACACGATGGAGGGCTTTGAGGACTTCACGGGGGGCGTGACCCACAGCTTCGAGCTGCAGCAGCCCCCGAAGAACCTGCTGAGGATGCTGCGGAAGGCCATAGACCGCTCTTCTCTCATGGGCTGCTCCATCGAAGTAAGTCATGCGTGGGCCTGCCTCACGACCTTCCCCCGGGTACCTGCACTGCTGGCGCCTTCGCGTGCACACTTCAGCTCAAGTGCCCCTTCCTCGGGTGGGCCCTCCTGCCTCCCAATCTAGCAGCTTCCCCGGCCCCCACTGAAATGACAACACACAATTCTGCTCTGTGTATTTATTCACACCCCGGTCTCTTCTGCACCCAGTTTTCACATTCCATGAAGGCATTGACTTCTTGGTCCCATTCACTGCCTGATCCTGGGCCCTAGGATGGCACTTGGTATGCAATGGCTACTCAACCAACACTTGCTCAGCTGGACAAACGCACCTGGAGTGCTGCCGTATGACTCGGCGATTGCGTTCTTGTGCACTTACCCCGGAGAAGTAAAGACATGTTCACACAAAAGCCTGAACACAAATGTGTATAGAAACTTTATTTATAATAGCCAGACCCTGGAAACAACCTAGATGTCCTTCGAAGGGTGGATAGTTAAACAGTGGCGCACATACCATGGAGCACACTACTCAGCAATAAAAAGAAACAATGAACTGGCCCCGGCCAGGTGGCTCAGTTGGTTGGAGCATCGTCCCATGTACCAAGAGGTTGTAAGTTCGATTCCTGGTCAGGACACATACCTAGGTTTCAGGTTCAATCCCTGGTCGGGGTGCGTGGGAGAGGCAACCTATCAATGTTCCTCTCACATTGATGTTTCTCTCCCTTCTTCTCCCTCTAAAAGGGAGAACAACAACAAAAAAGATATCCTCAGGTGAGGATTTTATAAAATGAACTATTGGCATGTGAACAACTTAGGCAAATCTCAAAGGAGTTATGTTGAATTAAAAAACAATCTGCCTGGCCAGTATGGCTCAATGGTTAAGCACCGACCTATGAACCAGAAGATCAGGGCTCGATCACCAGTGCCGGGAGGCAGCCGATCCATGATTCTGTTTTGTTTTTTTTAAGTATTTTTTTTATTGATTTCAGAGAGGAAGGGAGAGGGAGAGCGAGATAGAAACATCAATGATGAGAGAGAATCATTGATTGGCTGCCTCCTGCACGCCCCACACTGGGGATTGAGCCTGCAACCTGGGCACATGCCCTGACCTGGAATCAAACCATGACCTCCTGGTTCATAGGTCAATGCTCAACCACTGAGCTATGCCGGTCAGGCTAATCCATGATTCTTTCTCATCATTGATGTTTCTATCTCTCTCTTCCTTTCGGAAATCAATAAAAATATATTTTTAAAAAAACAATCCCAAAAGGTTTCATGCTGTATGATTCTATTTATACGACAGTCTTGAAATGACAAATGAAAAATGGAGAACAGATTAGAGCAGTGGTTCTCAATCTGTGGGTCGCCACCCCTTTGGCGGTCGAACGACCCTTTCACAGGGGTCACCTAAGACCATTGGAAAACACATATATAATTACATATTGTTTTTGTGATTAATCACTATGCTTTAATTATGTTCAATTTGTAACAATGAAAATACATCCTGCAAATCAGATATTTACATGACGATTCATAACAGTAGCAACATTACAGTTACGAAGTAGCAACGAAAATAATTTTATGGTTGGGGGTCACCACAGCATGAGGAACTGTATTAAAGGGTCGCGGCATGAGGAAGGTTGAGAACCACTGGATTAGCAGTTGTCAGAGGTTAGGGAGGAGGGTAGCAAGAAGAGGTCATAGAGGACAAGAGAGGTGTTTGGGGGACGGAGATCTATCACCACTGGTGGTGGATACACGAAACTACACGTGTGATACAACTATTTAGAACGCACACATGAGGACTAGTAAAAATGAGGGCGTCTGTATAAAAGTGGTCAATTGCATCCACACCAGCGTCCTGGCTTTGACATTGAGCAGTAGCTCTGTGAGAGGTTCCAAGCAGGGGAAACTGGCTGCGGGCGCACGAGATCTGTGTTCTGTCTTACAGCTGCATCTTCAGTTCTTTGAAAATGCAAAGTATAATCTTCAAGGACTCCTGTCTTCAGCCCCCCAATCCCTCTGCCCGGATCCTGAATCCCTTTCCTTCCTCTCTGTGCCGCAGATCACCAGCGAGAGCCAGCTGGAATCCGTGACCCAGAGGATGCTGGTGAGAGGACATGCCTACTCAGTGACCGGCCTCCGGGATGTGAGTCCGACCACTGCGCCTTACCTGGGGGGCACGTGAGGAGGCAACTTCCTCCTGCCCCCATGCCCCTGACCTTGACCCACTCCCCCACCCAGGTCTCCTACCGCGGCAATATGGAAACCCTCATTCGGATCCGGAATCCCTGGGGCCGAATGGAGTGGAATGGAGCCTGGAGTGACAAGTAGGTGCCCTGGACCAGTGCTCTCCGGTAAGGGGCAGAGCACACAGCAGGCCCATGAGCAAGGCCATGCCACAGAGGGACCCACGGGCGCACCCAGGTGCACCCCTCCCCTCTAGATTCTCCATGTAGCTCAGGACCCCAGTAGGCAGGCACTCAGGGGTGAGGGCATGTCCGGGAGAAAAGGAGGTACCTCCTGCCCCCCTCACTGCCTGTCCCTGCTCCAGTGCCAAGGAGTGGGAAGAGGTGTCCCCAAACACTCGGAAGCAGCTGCTGCACAAGATGGAGGACGGGGAGTTCTGGTCAGTGCAGCCTGATGGGCTTTTCCTCCCCTGAGCCCCCCGCTTCCTCCCCGGCTCCCACTGGGTGGTGGATGTGGGGGTCCTGGGAAGAGGGGTCCCATGGGTGTGGGTGCGCCGATGATGGGCTCTTGCATCCACCCCTCCACCACAGGATGTCCTACCAAGACTTCATGAGGAATTTCACTTCCCTGGAGATCTGCAGCCTGATGCCCGATGCGCTCTTGGGGGACTACAAGAGCTGTTGGCACACCACCTTCTACGAGGGCAGCTGGCGGCGGGGCAGCACGGCGGGGGGCTGCAGGAACCACCTCGGTGGGTGCAGGGGGCCCGGGAGGGGCCACCGACTCACCACACAGCCCCGCCTGGGGCCCAGGGGCCCAGAGGCCCAGGGGTCAGGGTCCACCACGAGGTCAGGGGCCCAGGGGCCCAGGGGTCAGGGTCCACCACGAGGTCAGGGGCCCCGTCAGACCTGTTGAGGAGGCAGGCGTGTGGCTGGGAAGCCGGGGCAACCTGGGAAGGGCAGAGCCATCCTGACCTGCTTCCTCCACAGACACATTCTGGACCAACCCCCAGTTTAGGATCTCTCTCCTCAACGAGGACGACGACCTAGAGGAGGATGAAGTCATCTGCACCTGCCTGGTCGCCCTGATGCAGAAGAACTGGCGGCAGGCGCGGCCCCAGGGGGCCCAGCTGCTCACCATCGGCTTCGTCCTCTACAAGGTGGGCACCCGGTGGGGGACCCTCCCGGCCACTCTGTTCCCTCCCCCGGCCTCACCCGGGAGGGCCCCTCCCCCACAGGCTCCGCGCCCTGCCTCTGTCTGGAGTCGGTGCATTGTGTTTTGAGGCGGGGCCAGCTGTTTCCTTCTGACAGATTATTTTATCTAACACTGAGGTAGCACTTCCTTTGTGCCAGGCATCCTTCCAAAGGCCCCTGTGAATAGTAGCGCCTTTTATGAAGAGGAAGGAAAGTATGGGGGCCAGAGAAGTGAGGCCACTTGCCCCAGCTCACACCTCCACGCAGCAGCCGCAGAACCTGTGTCCCGGTTCCCAGGCACTTGGAGACGTCGGCCCGAGCCCCCCAAGCCTCCCCCAGGTGCCCCAGCAGGAGCGCTGACTCCAGCGACCAAGAGAAATCCCTGACAAGTGTCTCCCCATCCACGCTTTGCAAAATCCTAGAAACGGCCATTTATTTGTTCACTCACGTATTCACCGAGTCTGCCAGGCCCCAGTCCAGCCTCCAGTGGTTCAACGGCGACGAAAACAGGACACAAGCCAGGTCGTCCTCTAGGCTGAGTCTGTCCAGTTAACAGACACACCTGTAGTAAGGCATTGCCAAGGTTTGGGGCAGTCCTCCAGGGGCACGGCTGCTCCCCGCCCACCACCAGGCTACAGCGCCATCAGCATAGCGAAGTCCTGGCCGTCCCTGCTGGAGAGCAGCCTGTTTGTCTTGGTTTATCTCACCTTTTCGCAAACATATCGGTGTGCCCTCAGTGTCATGGCCCGCACCGGTCTGCTGCAGGACAGCGGAGCTGCTCATGGTGAAGAAAATGCTCTCTGAGCAGCAGTTCTCAACCTGTGGGTCGCGACCCCTTTGGGGGTCGAACGACCCTGTCACAGGGGTCGCCTAAGACCATCGGAAAACACATATATAATTACCTATTGTTTTGTGATTAATCACTATGCTTTAATTATGTTCAATGTGTAACAATGAAACTGGGGGTCACCACACCATGAGGAGCTGTGTTAAAGGGCCGCAGCAGGAGGAAGGCTGAGAACCACTGCTCTAGACTTTCACCCCAGCTCTTCCAAGTCTAAGCAGTGTGCACGGGGCATGTCACCTCACCTCTTGCGGGCTGTATTCTGTCTTCAACCTGCAGTGGTAAAGCTCTCCCCTTGGCAAACTGTGTGAACTGTACTCTGCTGGCCGAAGCTGAGTGGCTCTAAAGGCTGGGACTTTTAACAGAGCCCATGCCTCACCCCATCACCAGTCCCTGGTGTCCTTAACACATCCCTACGTGCGGGTGCGCGCGCGCGCACACACACACACACACACACACACACACACTATGCACACCTCTCACATGGCTTCCACAGGCTGGAGCCCCTTCACCATCCTGGGGACCTGACCCTCCGCTCTCTTCCCTTCCCAGGTGCCAAAGGAGGTACAGAAGACGTGGGCTTGATCCTGGCCAGGACGCGTGTGGATGGGCCAAGGGTGGAGTTTGGCAAAGGGCTCTGGGGGCCACTGGGTTAGGATTCCAGCCCCCTTAAGCCCTGGGTGGAAGCCAGGGGAAAAAGAGGTCACACTAGGGTCACTACCAGGTGGGTGGTGTCCAGAACCGGTCAGTCGGTGGGGATGTCTCCCCGAAACCCTGCCCAGCCAGGCTTCTCCTTGGAGGCCCCGCTCCCCCAGCTCCCCCAGGCCAGCCCTGTACCCACCTCCAGGGCACATATAGTTGCAGGACACCCAGGATATTCACCTGAAGAAGGAGTTCTTCCTGAAGTACCCGGACCATGGCTTCTCGGAGATCTTCACCACCTCGCGGGAGGTGAGCAGCCACCTCCAGCTGCCGCCGGGGGAATACATCATCATCCCCTCCACCTTCGAGCAGCACAAGGACGCCGACTTCCTGCTCCGGGTCTTCACGGAGAAGCACAGCGAGTCCTGGTGAGGGGCCCGCCTTGCTGCTCCAAGGCCACCTGCTCAAGAGTGTGAGATAGCTGCCCCGGCCGGTGCCGCTCAATGGTTAGGGCACTAGCTCATGAACCAAGGGTTGTGGGTTCGAGCCCTGGCCCCCGCCAGGGCTGGGAGTGGGGAGGGGCAATCAATTGATGTGTCTCTCTCACACTGATGTCTCTCTCTCTCTGCCCCCCTTCCCTCCCTCCCTTTCACTCTTTCTAAAGATCAATGAAAAAATATCCTTAAGATTAACCAAAAGAGAGAGAGAGAGAGAGAAGATATCAAGTTCAGGGAGCAGTCATCTGGTCCCCCCAACCTTGTCCCTGTTTTACAGTCAGGGAGACTGAGGCACAGGAGGGGAAGTCCCAGTTAGTGGCAGAAGCAGAACTGGAACCCAGCTGCCACGAGCCCATTCCATATTGCTTCAGATGTATGACTGGCTCCCCTCCCACCGCCCACCCCCACGGACACCCCTGTCTCCCTGACCCCTGGTAACCCCAAGCTTCCTTCTCTCTTGCCCAGGGAACTAGATGAAGCCAACTGTGCCGAGATACTCCAGGAGGTGAGGGGGGTGGAGGGGGGGGGGGTGCCAGCCGGCGTAGCTCAGTGGTTGAGCACTGACCTATGAACCAGGAAGTCACGGTTCAATTCCTGGTCAGGACACATGCCCGGTTTTCAGGCTCGACCCCCCAGTGGGGGGCGTTCAGGAGGCAGCCAATCAATGATTCTCTCTTATCATGAATGCTTCTATCTCTCTCTCCCTTTCCCTTCTGCTCTGAAATCAATAAAAATATCTTTAAAAAAAGGAGAGAGAGAGATGAGGGGGGCTCTGGGGTGGGGGGATCGGAGGAAGCCTCTGGCGGGTGTGAAGGAACTTTCTGGACTGGGTTCCTTTCCCATTCCTCTTCCTCCAGGAGGTCATCTCGGAGAGTGACATAGACCCGGACTTCAAGCATCTGTTTGAGAGAGTGGCAGGAGAGGTGAGGGCTGAGGGCCGGGGGCTTGGGGCTCAGTGGGCTGCACAGGGTGACAGTCCCCCTTCCTAGGACCTGGAGATCGGCACGTACGCGCTCCACAGGCTGCTCAACAAGGTGGTCTCCAAACGTGAGTCTTCCAGCCCCGCCACTCCCGGCCACTCCCTACGGCACGGCCCCACCTGGACCACTGTCTGCGCCCCCACACCCCCACTCACTCCTTCCCCTCCTGCCCTCCCCCCTCACAGTCAGAAACTTCAAGTGCAAGGGCTTTGGCGTGGACGTGTGCCGCTGCATGATCAACATCATGGACGTATCCCCCTGCCCCGTGGGCGGTCCTGTCCAGTGCCCTCCTGCCCCTGTCCCCCTACCCCTCAGCCTGGTCCCCATGTGGCCGCCTCTCGGGCCAGCCATGCCCGCCCTCCTGATGGGGAGTAGGCTCTGGGGTAGCAAATGACGCCAGCTCTTCTGGCTCTTTCCACACTTACCATCAGGACTCCCCTGGTCTTATGCCTCCCCTACCCCCTGAGTCTCTCCACTTCCCTGGCCCCCGGAAGCCCCCCCACACTCCCTTCTCAGATATCCTTGACCACCCCCCCAGAAAGATGGCTCTGGCAAGCTAGGGCTTCCGGAGTTCCAGATCCTGTGGAGAAAAATCAAGAAATGGACGGTAACGGGCATGGAGGGGGCACCTCATGGGGGTGAGAGAGGGAGGGCCTCAAGAGGGATGGGGACTAATAATGATGAAGCGAGAAGGGGAGCTTCTGACTAGACACACACATGCACACACGCTCATGCGTGGACACACATGCACACTCAGCAGGCCAGGATCTGCCGAAGCGTTGGTGTCAAACACGCAGAGCCCTGGCAGGGTGCCAAGACCCTGCAAGGCCTGGAATCCACCCCGCAGTCACCAGCAGACAGGAATCGTGGGCACTCAGGGGATGAGCCAGGGCAGGGAGCCCCGAGGGTCCCGGGTAGCAGCTGTGAGTCAACCACACCGAAGTAATGATTGCCACCACCATGCTGCGCATACGGCCCACCTGATCTGGGGGTCCTTTCAGGACATCTTCCAAGAATGTGACGAGGACAACTCGGGCACCTTGAACTCCTACGAGATGCGCTTGGCAATTGAGAAAGCAGGTGGCCAGGGGCCAGGAGGGGGCTTTGGGGCCGGGAGGAGGGAGGCAGTGGGCAGAGGACCGGACTCTCCTCTGCTCCCCTCTCTCTCCCAGGCATCAAGGTGAACAACAAGGTGACACAGGTGCTGGTGGCCAGGTATGCGAATGACGACATGCTCATGGATTTCGACAGCTTCATCAGTTGTTTCCTGAGGCTGAAGGCCATGTTCAGTGAGTCAGGCACCTGCCCGCTCCCCCTCCCTTGCCCACCCCAGGCGGGACCACTGGCCTTCTCCCACATACTCACATGCGGAAAGCTGTTCCAAAGCCCCCCTCCACTCCCCCTTACAGGGCACAGCCAGTCTGGGTTCAAATCCCAGCTCCCCCCGTGGCTGCTCTGTGCCTTAAGCGAGTCACTTTCTCTCTTGTGCCTCCATTGCCTTGCCTATAAAATGGGAGTAATGATGGCCCTGCCCTCACAGGATGAAAGTACGGATGAGATGCGTTGGTGTATGTATGGAGATCACTCAGAACAGGGCCTGGCTTCATGAATCCCCTGCTGGGCTGGGGGGTAGGCAGGGACAGCTGCTTGCACCCTCCCTGGTTGGCAGTGGTTTCTCAGATACAGCCACTGACTCCGCTCAACCCTCTCCCCTCGCCCCTCCCCCAACAGCATACTTTCTAACTATGGACCCCAAGAAAACTGGGCATATCCAGCTGGACCTGGACCAGGTACATGGGAGGGATCTTCCGGTACCCCCGCCCCTGGCTCCCCTGCCCTCTGCTCTCCCCAGCTGTCCTGCCCCACCTCCACCCTCACACCTGCTTCTTCTCTCCCCACAGTGGCTGCAGATCACCATGTGGGGATAGAGGGGCTGCAGGAGCCTGGCTACCTACCACCACCACCACCACCACCAATCGCCCAGAGGGGCGGGCACTCTTCACACTCTCAACTCTGCCATCTGCTGGTGGGATGGGCAGCTGGGTCCCCGAGGCCCTGCCTACTCCATCCTCGCACCTCCGCCCCCAGCGCCCAGCTCAGTGTTTCTGTTTTTCCCCAGCCCGGCTCCTGGATTCACCCCACAGCCTCTCCCTCTCAGCACCCGTTATTAAAGGCTAAGTGAGACTTCCCCCGGACTCCTGGCGGGGAGGCTCTCCACACTTTCTGTCCTGCCCACCCCTGCCTGCTGCCCACCCTCCTGGCATGGCCTCTCTCTCCCGCTCAGGGGCATTAATATAGTAAGCGGCACGCGGTCCCCGCTTCCTGTCTCTGTTTCCATGCCAGGAATAGACTGGCGGGAGCGGGAGTCACTTCCCCAGGGACTAAAGAGGGGCCCCGGTAGCGTTCAGTTGGAGCGGTACCACCCGCCTCCAGGGAGCATTTGACATGTGCGGTTGTCACCAAAGCCAGAGGGCAATGCCAGGGGTGCTTTCCGCACAGCAGGCCCTGGGAACTGTATGGAGCCTGTGAGTACCAGGGAGCGACATCGAGGGGCGGTCTGAGCCAGGGGCCAACCAAGCCTCCCGCTGGAGCTGCGTGGGGGCCCTGAGCCTCCTCTCTCGTCTTAGGGGTCCCCAGGGCCCTGAGCCTCCTCTCTCATCTCACCCCTCAAACTGAGATCTCAGGAGGTGGCATGGCAGGTGCCTCAAAGGTTAAAAAAAAATCCAGCAGCGGCAAAAGCCAGCAGGTCAGAAACGAACTGACTCCCTGAGTTGGAGGCTGGAAGGGGTGAGAAGTGTGGCCACAGGTCAGTTCACTCCTGCCCTGAAGGTGCTCAGGTTCGCATCATCATTATTGTTAGAAAATTGCTCCTGCCAGACTAGTGCCCTCACGGGAAGCATCAAGAAATCCTAGTGTTACCGAATTTACCAGGCGACCAAAGTATACACAGGAGTACCGGAGTGACAGGAAAAACCCATTTATTTTCAGATGTGTCGCATGTACCGGTACAGTGACTCAGGGGAGACCGTTTCTCTCCAAACTCTGAGCAAACCAATATGAAGGAAGCTCTCCCTTTATACCCTTTTGGTTTCTTTGTCCCCCAAATATGGATGACACTTCCGGACCTTTCACGGGCTTTGCATAAAGCCCCTTGTGTTGGTGTTGGGATGGGGACCCTGAGACCACGCCTAAAGGCCTGGCCTGGAGCCAGCACTGATAACACCATGACTGATAACCTTGTCTGGGGGTTGTGTATTGCTCATGGTTTATGGCCTCTATAAAATGGGAGTAGTACTTAGGTAAACAGGTCTTACAAGATCAGATCATTAAGGAAGTGGCAGTGACTAGGCCAGGGGTGGGCAAACTTTTTGACTCAGGGCCACAATGGGTTCTTAAACTGGACTGGAGAGCCGGAACAAAAGCATGGATGGAGTGTTTGTGTGAACTAATATAAATTCAAAGTAAACATCATTACATAAAAGGGTACGGTCTTTTTTTTTTTTACTTTTATTCATTTCAAACAGGCGGGATCCGGCCCGCGGGCCGTAGTTTGCCCACCCCTGGACTAGGCTATAGGCTAACAGGAATGTGCATTAGGTTACTGGCACACATTCAGATTGCAAGCCCCCAAAATGTCTTATTTTCCCCCCTCACTAAGTCCACCAGTTCTTGATGTTAAAGCCTGCCCTAGATGCCCTACCTCCCCACCCCACCCTCACCCCGGCCTCCTCCTGCCGGGAGCCCACAGAGACTGCCCGCTGAAGCCTCCAGGGCACTTCAGTCCTCCATCTCTCCATGGTTCCGGAGTCTGGTCTCTCCAGCCCAGCCTGGGGCCTGGGCATGAGGGCTTTGTAGCCACTTGGATAGGGACAGCCTCCAAATTCCCTTCAATCAGGGACCTGTCAACCCCAAATGAGCCCCCCTCCGTCCTGGTGGGTGCTCACTTCCAGCTTCCCGGGGTAGCTGGCTTCCTGCTCCACTGGCTCTGACCCACACCTCTCAGGCTTAGTGGGGTGTGTGGTTCTGATCTCCCTTGATCTGGTGACTGACTGGCATCAGCCTCCCCCCACCCCTCCCCCGCTCCCTACCCCCCCCCCCACTGACTTCAAAGACTAAACCGAATCTGCTGCCCCTCCCACCATTGCCGCCCCCACCGCTCTCCCTCCCTCTGCCCCCTGCTGTCTTGTCTGAGAGAGAAGGTCACACTCTGTGAAGGAGTCTCTTAAAGACTGATTTCCCCCACCCCCACCATCTGCCACCCTTTCCCACAGAGCGGCCCTGGTGGAAACAATGATCCTTTGGGCAGGTCCTCTGAGCCCCTGAGAGGCCCCGGCAGTCCCTGTTGGTCCTGGGGAGCCTGGCCTTCGTTCCTGGCCCTAGGCGAGATGCTGGCTGGATGGCCTTGGACAGGTCCTTTTCCGTCTCTAGCAGCCAGCCTTTTTCTCTTCTGTCAATTAAGGGTGGCAATGCCTATCTCGGAGGTGGGGGCGGGGTGGGGGGAACAACTGAGGTAAGGAAAGTGAAGCAGCGTGCTCAGTGCTTGGCACCGAGGATGGGGAAGGGGCCGCATGTTAAACCTGACAAGCTCGAGGCAGGCCTGCATGGCGCCGAGTTCTGCTGGGGGAGGGCACGACACCACTCAGACGGCACCTGGCCCGACTCACGCTGGGGTGACTCAACCGAGGCCACCTGGCAATCCAGATCCCTTCTCTGACAAACTGCCATTCTCCACAGCTGCTGCCCCCACTTCCTCCTGGTCCCTCCCCACAGCCTCCAATTTCTCTGCAGAGATGAGGCCACAACAGAGGAACAGCTCAGCGCGCCTTCTCGGTCCAGCAGAATACACCCACAGCTTCATCCTCTGGTCTCTGAGGAAGAGGGGTCTAAGATGTGCTAAAAATCTTGCCATTGCAACACATGGATGAAATGTGGAGTGAAATAAGTCAGACACAAAAATAAATACCGTATGCTCTCCCTTATCTGTGAAATCCAAACAAAAACAACACACACACACAGAACAAACTGGTGGTTGCCAGAGGCAGGGGTGGAGGGAAATGGGTGAATGTGGCCAGAAGATACAAACGCCCAGTTATAAGTCATGGGAATGTCATGTCCAGCGCGGTGACTGTAGTTAGCAATACTGTACTGCATATTTGAAAGTTGCCAGGAGAATAGATCTTAAAAGCTCTGTGGACGAAAAGGGGCCACAAGCTAACCTGACCAGCTCAGGGAAGGCCTGTGTGGCGGCCTTGCAAATTCAGAGACCTAAAGTAACCACAAAGGATGGTCTGAAATTAAAACTTTTTAACCAAAAGCAGTTGATGGTGGATAGTGATGTCCTAGGCCAGCATTTTCCCCGACAAAGGTCAATCTTTACCCTCACTGAGCCTGTCCATTGTCTTTTTGCATCTATGATAACATATCATTAGAATGTCAAAGTAATTTTCCTTTTTCCAGACCCCTCAAAGCACAGGCACCGCTCACTGTTATTGAGTTAATTGCTAACTATCCCATAGCCACCTAAGTAAAAGAAGCATGCATCTATCATTTCACTTTTCATCCAATCCCAGAGGTCCCCCTCCCCAGCTTGGCTTTCTCCCGCCTCCCTAATCTACCACCAGTGGATTTCATGTAACCCACTTATGTCTCCTCTTTGTATTGTAATGTATAAAACAAGGTGCAAAACTGCCATTCTCCAAAGCATTATCTCAGAGATAATGCTTCCTGGCAGTTGTCGACACTTTGGCTCAAATAAACTCACAAAAATTCTTCACAGACTTGAATGTTTCTTCCATTGACAGTTCATATCGAAAGATTAAAAAAAAATGTGACTATATGTGGTGATGAATGGTAACTAAATTTATTGTGGTGATCATTTCTCAAAACATATAAATACGGAAGCATTCTAGGGCCAACGTATCCTGCTGTGGCCCCAACAAGTTCTCAAAGCTCCCACCCGAATGTGTGGTCACGCTGACCAAAAGGACTTTGGCATCAGCTTGGCACTCCCTTCCCTTGTTCAATATTAGGTTTTGATTTGCCCCTTGACATTGTTTCCAAAGATCAAGAAATGTCAACAATATTTTAAAGGACTAGCAAGGAACTCCTGTTAAGGACTCCATGTTTCCTGGCAGCACACTGTACTACTAAAGGGGAAACCCCTGGGCTCTGCTTTGATGTAATTTGTTTATTGGGCTGACTTGGCTTTTTCCTTTTTTATAGACATACATCCTTCCCTCTCACGTTACTAAATTTCTATTTTTGAGAAGTTGAGCCTCAACGTGTAAAAACATAAGCCTTCATTCATAAAGTAGATGTTGTAAGCTTGGCAGTGGTTGTGAAAGTGATGTAACTTTTACCATTCTTCATCTAACATCCTTATTTAAAAATTTTTATTTTTAGAGAGAGAGGAAGGGAGAGAGCGAGAGAAGCATCATTTTGTTGTTCCACTTATTTATGCATTCATTGGTTAATTCTTGTATGTGTCCTGCCTGGGGATCAAACCTGCAACCTTGGTATATGAAGACAACGCTCTGACCAACTGAGCTATCTGGCTAGGGTATCATCTTAACCATTTGTAAGTGTATGCTTCCATGACATTAGCACATTCACAGTTGTGTAACCACAACCACCACTACTTGAGTAATGCTGCTATGAACAGTTGTGTACAAATTTTTGTGGGAACATACAATTTTTATTCTCCTGGTAGACTTGTATACATCTTTCTAGAGTTTTCCTACGCAAATACAAATATATATGTATACTGAGTGGCCAGATTATTATGACCACCTGATGTTTGTAGGCAAATTAGCTATAATTTCGCGCTGAAGTTGCTAGAGGGCCAGACCATTATAAATAGGGAAGCAGGTTGTTTACCACAACAGTAGAAGTGATTTTTTTCTGAAGATATGGGTAAACAATGCAATTTAACAGCCTTTGAACGTGATATATATATATATATATATATATATATATATATATATATATATATATATATTGAGTAGCCAGATTATTATGACCACCTGATGTTTGTAGGTAAATTAGCTGTACACTGCATCGTATGGGATATGGAAGCCGAAGGCCTGTTCGAACACCTTTGCTATCTGCAGTTACCAAGATAAAACGTCTCCAATTCGCACAGGAACACAAGGATTGGACAGTCGAGCATTGGAAAAAAGTCATGTGGTCCGATGAATCACGTTTCCAGTTGCATCATGCATCTGGCAGAGTGAGAATTTGGCGGAAACAGCATGAAAGCATGCACCCCACATGCATGAGTACAACCCTTCAAACTGGTGGGGGCAGTGTTATGGTTTGGGGCATGTTTTCCTGGCATGATTTGGGCCCTTTAATTCGTGTGGAACAACGTCTGAATAGCACAACATACCTAATATGCTGATCAAGTTCATCCTATCATGTTGATGGCGTATCCCAATGGAGATGGCTTCTTCCAACAAGACAGTGCGCCATGCCACGGTGCTCGTATTGTGCAGGAGTGGTTTCAAGAACATGAGGGAGACTTTACCTTGCTTAGGTGGCCCCCACAATCACCAGATCTCAATCCAATTGAGCCTTTGTGGGACGAAGTTAAAAGAGCCATCAGGCAGCTGGTTCCACAACCATCAAATCTCACAGAACTGGACAGTGCTATTCATCAGGCATGGTGTCAGATTCCTCGCATCACCTTTCAACATCTTGTGGAGTCAATGCCAAGAAGAATTGCTGCAGTATTGAAGGCAAAAGGTGGCCCAATGAAGTACTGATGGGGTGGTCATAATAATCTGGCCACTCAGTATATATATATATATATATATATATATATATATATATATATATATCTTACCTAATAATAGACAAACATGTAAATTAACCATCCCTCTGCTACACTCACCAGCCAATCAGGAGAATATGCAAATTAACCCAAAAAAGATGGTGGTTAATTTGCATATGTAGGGGCAAAGCAGCAGAGCGAAGACTGGAGGCTCCTGCCAGAGCGAAGGCCTGGGTCCCGGGTGCTGGAGGAAAACCGGTGCTGGCAGCCAGGGGAAGGGAAGGCCTATTGTATGAATCTCTTCATGCAACTGGCCTCTAAATACATATATATATACATATATCTATATCCCATGTTCAAAGGCTGTTAAATTGCATTGTTTACCCATATCTTCAGAAAAAAATCACTTCTGTCATGGTAAACAACCTGCTTCCCTATTTATAATGGTCTGGCCCTCCAGCAACTTCAGCACAAAATTATAGCTAATTTGCCTACAAATGTCAGGTGGTCATAATAATCTGGCCACTCAGTATATACTCTTATTTCTCCACCCTGTTTGCACAAAAGGAAATATATTATACACATCAGTCTGCACCCTCTCTCTCTATATATATATATATATATATATACTAGAGGCCCGGTGCACAAAATTTGTGCACTTGGGGTGAGCGGGGGGCGGGGGGGGTGCGGGGGAGGAGTCCCTCAGCCTGGCCTGCACCCTCTCACAGTCCGGGAGCCCTCAGGGGGATGTCCGGCTTCTGGCTGAGAGGCGCCCCGCCCCCCCCCTCCACTGTGGGAGCACACTGACCACCAGGGGGCAGCTCCTGTATTGAGCGTCTGCCCCCTGGTGGACAGTGCATACCATAGCGACCAGTCGTTCTGCTGTTCAGTCGATTTGCATATTAGCCTTTTATTATATAGGATATATCTTGGGGAGATTCCGGATAAGCAAGGGGAAGAGGCGAGAATGATCTATGTGGTAATAGATTAGATTTGGAGATATTGATATGAATTCATGTGTAGCTTAATGGTTACATAAAATATAGTTATAGATATATGCATATACAAGGTTAGTATACACCAGCTGTGGGCAAACTACAGCCCGCGGGCCGGATTCGGCCCGTTTGAAATGAATAAAACTAAAAAAAAAAAAAAAAAAAGACCGTACCCTTTTATGTAATGATGTTTACTTTGAATTTATATTAGTTCACACAAACACTCCATCCATGCTTTTGTTCCGGCCCTCCGGTCCAGTTTAAGAACCCATTGTGGCCCTCGAGTCAAAAAGTTTGCCCACCCTGGTATACACGCATGCATTTCCTTAGACCGCCCTCCCCCCAAAACAACAACACCCTTGTAGCAGCAAGCGTGCCTAGTGTGCAGCACTTGGTTTTTAATACCGTTACCCAATAATTATAACAAAAGGCCCTTGGAGAAATGTCTGATTCTAGGGGCAGGAAAAATATAAGATGAGCCTGGGGCATCCTGCATGCCAGAAAGCAGGGAAATGCTTTAAAAATAGCAAAACTAAAATGCAATGATGGGAGTATGTCCAAGCTTGAGCATAATTCTCCACCTCTTTTTTTTTTTTTTTTTTACAGTTTTTAAACTTTTTTATTATGAGATTTTCAGGTTATGAGATATTATTTTTGTATACAACAAATACAAAATTATTCTGTCAAATGTCTTTAAAAGTTCCTAAATACTCTCAATTCTGCCCCAGACTGTGGCCCACATATTGAGTCACTACCTTCAGTCAATACTGGCCTGAACTTTATCTAGTTTTGAATTCTGAACCTTACAACCCAATCATTTTACCCCCTTTTCAAAAACTTGCAAAAGTCTTTGGCCTGACTTTCAAAACCTGCACAAGTGTCCCCAACATACTTGTATCAAATAGTACTGAGATGTAGTTTATATATAACCAGCTACATACATGTAAGATGCATCAGAAAAACTAGGCCATATAAAACCTAGAGTTATAGTCAAAATATAGCCATGCAATGACCACTTATCACTACCTTCAGAGCCCACACAGCAGCCAACCTACTGTCATCTTTCCCCTGAACCATCCACGGCTGTCTACCTGCTTTGCCTGGTGTCCTGTCTTCCTTCTTCTGCAGGCAGAACAAGCCTTTCAAAATCTAAGTCCCATCCTCTCGCACACCCTCCAACAAGTTTGCATCTCACCGAGGCTGGAAGCCCAAGGTCTTACTCTGTCCTGGCAGGCCCCTGTGATCCGGCTCCTCCCCTGTGACTTCACCGTCAGCGTCTTCCCTCTCACTCAGATCTAGTCGTCCCTCAAACATCCCACGCACAGCCCTGGCTTTCTGCTTGCTCTTTCTCAGATTTCCATGCTACTTACTCTCATTTCTTATGGTCTCAGCTCTCCTATTGGGCCTTTTCTCACCATCCATCTTTTTTATTTTTAGGATTTTTTATTGATATTAAAGAAGAGAGGAAGGGGGAGAAAGTGAACCATCGATGTGAGAAACTGATCAGCTGCCTCCTGCACGTCCCCTACTGGGGATGGAGCCTGCAACTGGGGCATGTGCTCCGGCGGGGAACGGAACCTATAAACTTTTAGGACATGAGTCAACGCCCAACCAACTGAGCCACACTGGCCAGGGAGCTCACTACAAACCATCCTAACATAGTAACCCCATCATACTTTATTCCTTATCCTGCTTGATGTAGTATTTCGAACAAACTCAATAAAGGTCTGGAGTCTTTGGCTAGAAATAAATAATAGATATTCAAGGGTCATAGGGTTTGCAAACCTAAAACTTAGTCGGCAAAAACCCAGAAGTGGTCCCAAAAAGAAAGAAAAGTTAAAAGTGCTTCTAGTAACAAACTATGAAACTGACCCCTGCATGCACAGTCTGAAGAGTCCTTATAGCACAAAGTGCCTTCTTGAATTCTCTGCCCCTGAGGGTGGGAGACGCACAGTGACTTCCTTCCAAAGAGGACAATATGGAAAGTGGGAGGAACAAGCCACTTTATGGTGGAGAAACATGACAAACACTACTTCAGGCAGGTGATCCAGATCAACATAAGCGCCCTGGCCAGGTAGCTAACTGGGTTAGAGTGTCATCCCCAAATGCCAAGGCCTGGGGTTCGATCCCTGGTCAGGGCACTTATAAGAATCAACCAATGAATGCAAGTAAATAGAACAACAAATCAATCTCTCTCTCTCTCTCTCTCTCTCTCTCTCTCTCTCTCTCTCTCTCTCTCATCATTCAATAAAAAATCTTTAAAAAGAAATCAACATCAATAGTGATGAGTCATGTCGATAGAATGTGCCCTTGATGTGATGTGGGGAGTACAGCATTTACCTCTGTGGTTTCCTTCTCCAAAACCCCAGGCTATTTTGAGGGAAAACATGAGACAGATTTCACTTGAAAAACATTTTACAAAACACCTGGTCAGTACTCAAAACTGACAAGATCCACCAAAAACAAGGAAAGTCCGAGAATGGCCCCAGCCCAGAGGAGCCTGAGGAGATGGAGCGCTAAGTGTGGTGTGTTGTCCTGGAGGAAGCCCTGGGCCAGAAAAGGGACATTACGGGAAAATGAAGGGGATCTGAATGACATATGGACTTCAGTTCATACTAATGGATCAATATTGGTTCCTTAACTGTAACAAATATACTTTACTACGGCAAGGTGCTGATTACAGAGAAAATTTGGTATGGGGTATACAGAAATTCTCTGTACTATCGTCACAATTTTCCTGTAAGTCTAAAACTATTCTAAAATATAAGTAATTAACATATATATCTTGTAGATATTTTTCTACTAGTATATAGCGAGCTTCCTTATGATTTTTATAGCTGTATAGTTTTCCACTGTAGTGAAGTTTCATCATTTATTTATTATTTATTGAGGGTTCTTTTTTTAAAATATATGTTTATTGATTTCAGAGAGGAAGGGAGAGGGAGAGATGGAAACATCAATGATGACAGGGAATCACTGATCGGCTGCCTTCTGCATGCTCCCCACTGGGGATGGAGCCTGAAATCTGGGCATGTGCCCTTGATCAGAATCCAACTGGGACCCTTCAGTCTGCAGGCTGACACTCTATCCACTGGTCAAAACCAGCTAGGGTTATTGAGGGTTCTTTTAAGTTTTCTCACTACTATAAACAATACTGTAATGAATAACACTATGCATGTGTCATTTTATACAGGACAAATATTTCCATAGGATACACTTCTAAAGTGGGATATTAAGCTAAAGAGTATACACATAAGTCATTCAGATAAATATTAAATTTCCCTCCATAAAGGTGGTACCAATTTATTCTCCCCCCGGCAATATCAGAGCGTACAGATTTCCCCACAGTCTCATCAGTAGGGTGTGTGGTCAAACTTTTGGATATTTCTAGTCTGAGAGAAGGAAAATGTTTTCTCGGTGTCCATGTAGTTTTCATTTCTCTTATTGAAAGTGAAACTGAGCAAATATTCATTTCTAATATGTTTTTATTTATTTCAGAGAGGAAGAGAGGAGGAGAGATAGAAACATCAATGATGAGAGAGAATCATTGATCAGCTGGCTCCTGCACGCCCCCTACTGGGGATCGAGCCCACAACCCAGGCATGTGTCCTTGACGGGAATCAAACCCGGGACCCTTTGGTCCACAAGCCGACACCCTATCCACTGAGCCAAATTGGCTAGGGCCAAATATTCATGTTTTGCTTACATTTCATTTCCTGTGAACTCTCTTTATATTCGTGGCCCATTTTTACACAGGCCTTGTGTGTTTTATCCTATAAAATTCTAGGAGCTGTTTATACTTCTTTTTTTTTAAGCTGTTTATACTTTAAGGAAATCTGACCTTTGCATTGAAGCTGCAAATATTTTTGTTTGTCATTTGTCCTTCCACTAGGTTTTCAATGCCTGCCACGTGAACTCTGCCCCTTCCCTCCAGAGAACTGCCCTCTCCAGGCCTCCTGGCCCCTCTTAAAGCGACATCCCAAAGCCCTGCTAGTTCCTCACTCTTCCTGGGGACTCCTCCTGTGTGTAAATAACATTTATTATGACCTCGTCTGATTTTAGGGGTCACACATTCTAATTAGAATGTGGGGGGAAAAACAGAAAAGCACACACACAAAAAAAGAAAAAAAAAACAAGCCTCACCCTTTTATTCCACCTCCCAGAATAACCACTTCTTGTTTATCCATGGCTATGTGTGTTTGCGTGTGTGTGTGTGTGTGTTTGCATGTGTGTGTGGTTTTTAAAAAAATAAATTTCTTACTTGTACCCAGTCCCTCTGGAGGTCAAGTCTGTACCTTCACGTTCCCAGCTCTTGGATGGCTCTGTGCTGCTTCTGCCTCCACCAGGAGGTCAACTCAAAGTGCTGCTGCAAGCAGGAAGCTTTCCCTCCTGCCCATCCCCCAGCAGCCTCCGTGTCCCTCCGGGACCCTGTCCTCATTTCTCCTGCCACTCCTCCCCCAGCCCCTTCCAAGCCCACACTCCTGCCCAAGACGTCAGACTCAATGTCTCAAGTCTTCAGAGCCACATTGTTTTGGAAACCTGGGTTCATCATCTCCCCCCTGCACCCCCGCCCCCATGATCCTGGTTTCCTGCCTTTAGTGACACCAGCCAGGAAGAATGTCCACGGCTCGCCCAGTATTGTTTTTGGCCAACATGCACCAAACAGTTCCTGCATTCATTCCCGTTTTTATTCCTGCTCTTCCTCGTCTGGACTCTGCCCCCCATTCTGCAGCGGGTCTCCCCACAGCTGTGTGTCACAGCCTTCTGCCTCTGCCCCCAGCACATCCTCTTCCTCGGAGTCCTCCTGCCTTCCTGGCCACTCCTCCCTCAGACCTCAGCTTAAGCTCTGCCCTCCAGGAGGCCTTCTCTGACACCTGCACAGACACAGCCCCCGGGGCCCCATGCCGGCTGGGCACCCGGGGACTCCCCTGGTACCAGGCCCTCTCCCTGGCAGAGCACGTATCTCTGTATTGTCTTTTCCTGTTTGCTCCCAGCTCCCCTACTGACCGTATACCGGCGCTGGGCTTTCTCACTGACGCACATATGAACATTAATTTTGTTGACTGAGGAAATGAATGGCTCTCCCAGCTGATGTAAACACTCCCCACACTCTGAACCTTCAAAGCTCTCCGACGAGAACACCTCCCCAAGGGCCAGAGTGTCCCTGCTGGAAATGGAACCCTCTTGGGTCCAATATGCAAACTCCTCTACCTCCGCTGTCTTCCTTCCCCCCTCTCCGACTGTCACCCAGGTCCTCTCTGAGCCTCAGTGTTTCCATCTGTCTAGAGACGAGAACACTCCGGGGGGAGTTATAAGGACCACATGAGTCACATACTTTGTAAATGTCAGTGGGACAAATGAAGTAGTATTTGGTCTGAGAGCTGCCCTCTTCCACTGATTGATTGATGATCAATTGATTGGGTTGTGTGACCTCTCCCCGCATGATTCTAACTCCAATGGTAATCTTGCAGGTGTATGTTTGTGTAGACGACCATTTATTTATCCCAAGAATGAAGATGTGTTCAAATTGTAGCTCTTTAGAAAGAACCATGCCTACATTTTCTGTTATTCAACACTTACATTGTGAGATTCAAAGAGGATGCTCATCAGTTGAACTAAACAGAGAAGTTTAACAGCGTCTGTTTTGTTATAAATTGACAGGGACTTATGGTCAGTGGTCTTGATGGATGTGTGTTCCCCAAACCCACCAGGTCCTCCAAATACTCTTAGGATGAGGTGTCCAGCCCCTTCCCTCTCATTTTCAGAATTTCCTCACAAGAGAGAGACGGGGTGAGGGGAAGGGGACGAGGACAGCCTGGGTGGGGTCTCCACTTGGGTTCACAAAGGGCAGGAGAAGAGAGATAAGTGGAGGTTTGAAGGGCACCTCCTGGCCTGTGGCTCAGGGAGCAGCCTGTGACCCCCTGTGGCAAAGTCACCTTTACATAAGCAGAGTCCCCCGCCCTCCCATCTTGGCCTGTCCTGCTCCCACTCCCCTGACGCCAGCCTTATCCTGGCACAAAGCACCAACTCTGCCTATGGGGTGGGAGAAGGGAGGGTGGGCAGAAGGAGGCTAGCTCTGGACACCCAAGGAGAGACTGAGGATAGAAAGGAGGGTGTTCCCCAAGAGATAACTAGAAGCAAGAAGCCTGCCTCCCAGCACCACACTCCCTACCTGCCAGACCACACTGCCTTTACTGCTGGGGGTCAGACACTTGTGGGAGGCAGGAAGGGAAAGATGACAGAGAGTTAGGAAAGTCCAGAGGAAAAGGGTAAGAGGTCAGGGAGACCAACACATATTCAACTATTAAAGAATCATGTGCACAATAATAATAAAATACAAAGAAAGGCAGGAAATGATATAACAATACTGCCATGTATTCACCACCAAGATTAAACAGTGTTAATATTTTGCCGTATTTCCTTTAGCTTTCTTCATTTTCTTTAACGGGGTACTACAGTACAGACACAGCTATGATCCCCTCCCCCACCGGTGAACCTTCATTTCCTCTGTGTTTCTCCCTTACAGGAAGTCATTGTCTGAAGTCACATCCGTGTCTCTTCTTTCACTACGTGGGTAGGCATCCACAGGTATATGTACTATTGTGCATGTGTTTTACCTTTGTACAGAAAGAGTATCATTTGGCTCATATTCTTTTGCCACTTAATTATATGTTACTCAACATCATGACTTTTTAAAAAAGATGTTTTTATTGATCTGAGAGAGAGAGAGGAAGGGAGAGAGAGAGAAACATCAATGACTGAGAACCATGGATTAGCTGCCTCCTGCACACCCCCTACTAGGGACTGAACCTGCAACTCGGGCATGTGCCCTCACCGGGAATCAAACCTGTGACCTCCTGGTTCCTGGGTCAACACTCAACCCCTGAGCTGCTGAGCCACACCAGTCGGGCAACGGTAGCTCTTTCTAGACATTGTACATACTTCCCCATGCGTTAGTGTGGATGACTAACTTTGCACATTTATGGGCCACTCCTGTATTCTCCTTAAGAGGTAACCTGTTCATATGGTTCATTAATTTTGGGGGGTTTTTTTTGTTGTCCTTATTGATTATAAAAATACGTTATTTATGATTGGTACTGTATCTTTTTCAGTTATATGGATTGCAAATATCTTCTCCCAGTCTGTGAGGGACTCTTTTTTCATTTGTAGTATCTTTTTGTCAATTGAAAGTTTTTGAGGAATTATTGCAGGTGAGCGATTGATACATGGGGGCTCGTTATACCATTATCTTTATTTTTGTGTACTTTTGAAAATTACCATAACGAAAAGTTGTAGAAATTTATAAAACAAATAATTCTCTACTATCCCACATTCCTAAAGTTCGGCTCCTATATTTCACAGTTTTACTTTCCAAACTTGGATCTCTAACGCCGCTGGAATTTATTCCTGTAGTTGGTCTGTCAGAGGATCGTATCTTCCCCTCGTGGGTGGCCAGCTGTCCCAGCCCCATGTCTCATCCCGTGTGTGCTCTCTCCTCGAACCAGGAATTCCACCCGTGCCCCGTATGTTCTTGCATTTGTTTCTAACCCTATTTTATTCCTTCGTCACTATGTCTATTCTTGCAGCTTGCCACATGCTTTCCTTCCCTTATGACCAGACTCACCAGATTGATGTCTGTGGAGCCAGATTCCTGTCCCTCTTCTTTTTCTTCTTCAGACCGACTGAGCCAAGTCTTGGTCCTTTTTTCCTTCCACATAAATTCTGTGCTCAGTTTACCCAATTCCAGAAGGGAAGGGAACCAACTGTTGGGTTCTTAACTGGAATCTCATTGAATTTCCAGATTAATTTGAGGGGAAAGCGAACATCTTTATAACCTGATGCTTTCCTGACCATCACTTGGGCACATCCGTCCAACATTTAGGTCTTCTTTTCTGTAAACATTTTGTTTGTTTCCTCCACGAGGGTCTTGCTCAATCTTCGTTAGGTTTATTCCCAGGGCCTGTGGGTTTTGCTGCTCGCCCTCCCCCCATCAAATATGCCAGGCATGTCCTTCCTTACTGCCACTCCAGCCCCTCGGCCCATGCCCCTCCCTCGCACTGTCCAGGGAGCAGCTGTCTCACTCCCACAGCTGACTGTCCCTGAGCGGCCTTGCCAGAAGGGCTGGGCACACACTCCCACCTTGTGTCGTGTCAGCTGAGTGTGGGGAGAGGGACAGTTGTTTCATGGGCACAATGGACCGCATTCTATACAGCTCCCTCTCTGGCCACAGCAACTGTTCCTATGGATAGGGTCAGCCCACCTGTCAGCTCTGTGACGCTTTCGGGCAACATCTAAGTCCCTGACCCACTTTCTCTGTGTCTTACCAGATGTCTGACGCATGTCATGCTGCCCAGTTGCCTGTTCATGGGCCTATCATTGCATAGGTGGGTCTGGGGTAGGCAGTTAGATAGACGTGAGCAGAGCAAGGACGATGGGCCAGGTCACCAGGGTGGAAAGCCCCAGGTGCCTAGCAAAGGACGATTTTAGGGTGGGACCTCACCCCCACCAGCATATCGATGGTCATGTGGTTTGGACCCCTTACCTTTTTCCCCAGGGATAACATTTAGGCCTCAGTTGTATTTCAGCTCCAGGCCCAGAAAAGCAGCAAAACCAGACAAGCATGCCACGACGAAGGCTGACCTCAGGACCAGCTGCACTGAATAATGACCCCCGTCCTGCATTGACCAATCGATCAGTAGTGACCTAGACCAGCGGTCACCAACCAGTGGTCCGACCTCTGGTGGTCCGTGAGGTCTGAAAGGTTGGCGACTGCTGACCTAGCTGCTGAAAGGACACAGCTGGAAAGCTGCTGGATATTCTGTTGAGATCTTCCCTTGGAATGTCTTCCTTAAAACCCTTAGGAGAGAGGACCCAGTGAGCTGTCCCTCCCTGGAGCAGGCCAGCGCCTCTCCCCTCCCCCGTCCCCCCCAACAAATGTTAGGTTACCTTCCTCACTCCCACGCTCCTAGGGCCCTTCCATTGCCTCTCTCCGTATTTTGTTTCCTCAGCCCACTTTGTCAGCAAATTAATCCTTCTACCTCTGTGATTTTCGAAATAAACGTTCTCTTGTAGCTTGAGTCTTGGCTCAGAATTCTTTCCTAGCCAGCACTCAAATACTGACGTTGCTGAACCCAGGTCAGGTCTGACCCTGCGGGTCTAACACCTGGTGCTGGTCCCACCACCCACAACAGGTAGAGGAGCGGTGGTCATGAGTAAGGGACCATCCCTCCCGCGCACATAACCCCTTCCCTTGAGGAGCTGGAGTTCACACAGTGTTCCCGCAGCTGTCACCCATTTGGGCCTCAGATCCTCCCAACAGCCCCACTCAGGTAGACGGTTTCAGAACTTCTGTCGCAGGCGGGGAAGCGCTGTCGCAGCGGCAGGGCTGACCTCCCATTCCAGCTGCTATTCTGCTCTTCTCCCTGACCCTTCCTTCGTACCTGACCGGCCTCCACACCTCCTCCTGGGCACCTGTGCTTCTCAGCACTCCCTGCCTCCATGGAGCCTCCCCGCACTTTTCCAGAACTCCTTCTTTGGGGGTCAGCGCTGCCCTCAACCTCCCACAACCAGGAAGGGCTCAGGCCAGTGAGGGTGCCCTGGCGGGGACAACAGGACGTGAGACATGGCAGAGCCAGGGGCCAGGCCTCGAGGGGACCCAGGCTCCGCTGATCCTTGAAGCATTAGCTGAGCCCAGTGTCCACTCTCCATGGCTCCTCAGGAGGTCAGGATGCCGCCTGGAGGCCTTCAAGGAGCAGCCTCTGGGCTGGCCTCAGACCGAGAGTATACTGGGAGGGAAACCCCAAAAGGATGGAAGGAAGGAAACGCTTGCTTATTGGACACCTTCTGGGAGCCGCGCTCTGGACCTGCTGTTCTCCCATCCTTGGTGCTGTCCGAGGCAGGTGTTACGATCATTGCCTTTTAGGGAAGAGGGCCTCGCACAGCACAGCCCCAGAGGGCCGTTCCCACATTGGGTTGTGCGGCGTACAGTCTGCTCAGGCAGCCAGAGCAGCCCTGAGACAGGGTCCCCAGCCAGCAGGTGAGTCCAGACCTGAGTGAAAGGCCCATAGCGCCCTCAGCCTCCCAGTGCAGGCGGTGGCAGAGGTGGTGGCCAGCTTGTAGCGTGGTTCGGACCCCTAGATGGGGACCAGCCAGAAGGGGCTAAGAGCGGGAGGCCCAGTACTCCCAGGTCTTGAAAGAACCCATTAGCTCTATCACAACTCTCACCACCCCATCCGGATTTCCCCATCGCTGGTCTGTCTCTCTGCTGACTCCTGGTGTGTCTGTGCTGGGCCCTTGGCACCTTGTGCAGGCCTGGCACACAGTAGGCACTCAGTGCTTATTGTTGACATGAATGGCCCAATTAACTGACGTCTATGTATGGGGGGGGGGGGGGGGACAGGATGTTTCTAAATGACCCTGCGGATCTGGGGGAGGGGACGAGGGAGGAGGATCCCAGGGGCCAGATTCTGCCCAGCCCACGGCCTCCACTTCACAAGCTGGCACCCAGATACATGTTTTATCCTCATCTGAGGGGATATGTTCATTGACGAGAGAGAGAGAGAGAGGGAGAGAGAGAGAGAGAGAGAGAGAGAGAGAGAGAGAGAGAGAGAGAGAGAGAGAGAGAAACATCAATCGGTTGCCTCCTGCAAGCTCCCTGATCAGGGATCAAACCCACAACCTTTGTATGTGCCCTGACTGAGAATCAAACCTGCAAACCTCTGGTGTATGGGCATGACCTACTTGTCACCTGGGGCCAGAGCCTTTTTCATTGACTTGTAAAAACAAGAGGGTTGGTCAATTTCCTCAAAGTTGCCTGGCAGCAGAAGATGAGGGGTAAAGGTCAGGGCAGTGGGGCCAGACACATTAGACAAGGCAAAATCAGGAACTAGAAGGAGCCGCCTCTGGCCACTTGGTTGCCAGAGAGAACGGTTGTCTTTCCAGGAAAGCTGAGGGGCTCTTTAGCAGAGCCCTTGGTTTTCTGTTTTGGAGAAAATGGGGCAGGCTGGGAAGGGGGGGGCATGGGGGGGCGGCAGGGGGTAAGGGTTATCTCAGCTGAGGGTGGAAAGGAGGTGAAAAGGGGAGTTCATCTCAGGAGGGGGTGGGGTGGAGAGTAAACTATGACTAGATCCCTGTCATGGGCCAGCCGCTGCCCCCACCTCCTCCAGGGCTCCCCGTTGTTACCAGAGACAACATGCTGTCTCCTTCACTCGCCTCACCCTGCCAGGTCCCTGGGGCCCCTCATTCTGCTTACAGGGGGGCAGGGATGGTTCAGGCATCTGGCCCCAGGCCAGGTCCAAGGTTCTCACCACTGGAAGGCCTCACAGCTGTGGAGGCGAGGCTGGGAGGGATGGGGTGTGACTTACCCAGGATCATAGCAACTACAGGTGTGGGCCAGAGCTTGGTCAGGTTCCATGGTACCCTGGAAATTACACAATTTGGAGGTTCCCTGAGAGGCTCGAGGCCTGGCTTCCCTTTTTTTGGCTCAGTATGCTCAGTTCCTCCTCGCCAAGCACTCTCTCCAGCTGTGTGTGGCCTGCAGGGGTCTCACACATATCCTAGAAGTATGTTCAGATCAATGTAGCTCTGGGGCTTAGAGGCACAGGCTCTGGGGCAAGCAGGCCTGGATTTGATCCTGTCACAGAACTTTCATTTATTTATCCTTTTTAAAAATCTTTTTCCCCCCAAATATATTTTTATTGATTTCAGAGAGGAAGGGAATGGGAGAGAGAGAAACATCAATAATGAGAGAGAATCATTGATTGGCTATCTCCTGCATGCCCCACCCTGAGGATCAAGCCTGCAACCTGGGCAAATGCCCTGACTAAGAATCGAACCATGATCTCCTGGTTCATAGGTTGATGCTCAACCACTGAGCCACATTAGCTGGGCTTATTTATTTATTTATTCTTACATTTATTCTTATGTTTGCTACCAGGCACTGGGGACACAGCAGCTGACAAAACAGATGTAAGTCCCTACTCTCATGGAGTGTACATCCTAGTGGGGGAGGCAGAGGGCAATACGATAGGAAGTAAAAGAAAATATATAGCATGTCAGACAATGATTTGTTATGGAGACAGAGGGAGGGATGGAGAGAAGGCAACAGAAGATGGGGAGGAAGGAGTGCACTTTTAAATTGCATGGATAGCCCGACCAGCATGGTCCACTGGTTGACCTATGAACCAGGAGGTCATGGTTTGATTCCTCATCAGGGCACATGCCATGGTTACGGGCTCCATCCCCAGTGTGGGGCGTGTAGGAGGAAGCCAACTGATGATTCTCTCTCATCATTGATGTTTCTATCTCTCTTTCCCACACCCTTCCTCTCTGAAATCAATAAAAATATCTTTTAAAAAAAACACACTAAACAAATGAACAAACAAAAACCTCATAAATACAGAGAACAAACTGATAGTTGCCAGGAGGTTGAGTAGTGGGCAGATGGGCAAAACGGTGAAGGGGATTAAGAGGTACAAACTTATAAATAAACTAGAGGCCCGGTGCACAAAATTCGTGCATGGGAGGGGGAGCGGGGGTCCCCTCAGCCTATCCTGCAATGACGCAAGCATTCTGCGCCCAGCCTGGCCAAAGGCATTCCGCGGCTGGGCACAGAACGCAAGTGTCCCCCGCCCCCCCTCCGGCTGCTCCGTGCCTGCTGCCCAGAGGCCCTCTGTGGTTGCAGCAACAAAGCAAGCATTCTGCCAGGCCACTCATGGTGCCCACTCTCAGCAGCCGCCCCCTCCCCCCCCCCCCCCGGGACTAGGAGACTTCAGCAGGGCCACCATCTTGTGGCTATGGGAGCCACCATTTTGTGACGGAATGACGGTTAATTTGCATATTACCCTTTTATTAGATAGGATAAGTCACAGAGATGTAAAATACAGCAGGGGAAATACAGCCAATATCTCAATACCTTTGTATGGTTACAGATGGTTACCAGACCATCTATCTGGTTAGAAATATAAATGTCAAATCACTACATTTACACCTGAAATTAATATAATATGGTATGTCAACTATCCTATATAATAAAAGCCCAGCGATCATAATGGCAGACCACTCACCCGTCACTATGAGGTGCACTGACCACCTCTCAGTCCCTTTTCCCCGGCTGACAGGCTCCCAACGCCTGATGGCAAACAGGGACCTGGGGGATGGGTGGCAGGGGATGTGGGTGGTGCCAGGCCAAGGCCCCCGTCCTATCGGTCGCCCCACACACAAAGAGTGACCCACGATGGGGGCAGGGCCACAAGCACAGGACCAGCTGACCTCTCAGTCCTTCCACCCACCCCCTAGGCCATCAGGCTCTGATCGCCCAATGGCAAACTGGGAACCCGGGTTGGGGGCGGTGGGGGGCGAGGCAGGCTGTCGGCAGCTGGGGAAGAGGCTTTGATCGCAGGCTAGGCCTAGGGACCATACCCATGCATGAATTTTGTGCGCCAGGCCTCTAGTACTTTAATAAAAAGACCTTTATATTCCAGAATAGAAGAAAGTAGAGCCACCTGGATTTACGAATGTGGATAGTGAACTGTGACAGGAAGAGAGAAGTTGAGGATTTTGGCCAGGGTAACTAGAAAGGTACAGCTGCCACTTATAGAGATGGAAAAGCCTTAGGGAGGGGCAGGTTTGGGAGGGAGAGCAGCCATCCGTCGTGGTGTGATTCTAGGTAAGTTGCTTAAGCACGCTGAACCTGTTTCTTCATCAATGAGTATAATAATTGCTCCCTTGCAGAGTGGTGGTGAGAATTGAGAGAGATCATGAACTCACAGCTTGGCCCACGTGTGTACCCAATACCCATCCCACCCCTGGCCCAGGACTGACACATGGCCATCACAAATCTTCAAGAAGACACTGGAAGGAGAGGAAAACAAGGCCTATAAAGCTAAACTCTGGCCGAAACCGGTTTGGCTCAGTGGATAGAGCGTCGGCCTGTGGACTGAAAGGTCCCAGGTTCGATTCCAGTCAAGGGCATGTACCTGGGTTGCGGGCACATCCCCAGTAGATGTGCAGGAGGCAGCTGATCGATGTTTCTAACTCTCTATCTCTCTCCCTTCCTCTCTGTAAAAAATCAATAAAATATATTTAAAAAAAAAAAAAGCTAAACTCTGGCTCCTGCTTCCTCCAGATAGAAATGGAACCGGCCCTTTAGATGGTTAAGTTTTCTTTCTTCAAGGTCTTTGAGGATTTTGGAACTGTGATGCTGCCAGTGGAGGCTGGTGGTGAAGCAATGATAAATGGTCATATTCCCAAGGCTAGGTTAAAGTTTATGAAACACTTTCACAAACTATTATCTCACCTGAGTCCAAGAAGGCAGAAATTATGTCCGTTTTATGCAGAGAATGAGGTACACATTTTAAAACAAAACTGTGGGGCGTGGCTACGGTGTTTTGGCCAGGTCCAAGCCTCGGACTAATGAAACGACAGGAACCTCTCATTGCCACGTGCAAGTCCCAGCTGGAGGGCAGGGCCCCCCCAGCACAATTATAGCCAACGGCTGTGGTTGTAAGCTTGAACCTATGGTCCAAACACGTAGCCCCACGTGCCTTGTGATAGAGTTCAGGTGCACGTAGTTGAGTGAGGTTGGAGCGCACGAGAATGCTGTAAACGATGTGATCACGCCCCTACTTTGCCTCATGGCATCTGCTATAAAATAAAGACACGGCTTGTGGGCGCTGTCGTTGCCTCCTCATCAGGGAGGCAGCGTCCCACCGAGACCCAGCTATTATTCTCTTGTCTGTCTTTTCCTTAATCCTTTCACCCCCCCACTCGGGATTGCCCTTGGTCATGCAGCCACACAAAACAAACCCAGGCTATCTCTAGATCTTGCTACCATGTGGAATTTAATTTAATCTTGGGGTTGTGGGGGAGTAGGTAGAGAAGAGGGTCCTGAAGTGGGTATTCCTCTTCCTGTTCCTCAGCTGGAGTGCCGCCCAGCTCTTCCCAACTGGGCCCAGCTGTGAGATGGACGGTGACCCCACTCCTCTGCCCCATGGGAGGGCCCACAAGTGCCTGCCGAGGTCCTGTTCTAGCCCACTCTGAGCATGCCTGGTGTGTTTGGGCTGCTGCTTCTGAGATTTGGGCAAGTGGGTCTCAGACACAGTCCCGCTCCAGTTACTCCTCCCAGGTCGTCTCCCACCCCCAACCCCCCGCCCAGGTACTAAGGTAACTGAGGAGGGGACCGGAGCCCGAAGAATCAGCATGCATACAGCCACATCATTACAAAGTGCAGGCTAGGTTCCGTCTCTGAGGTCTGAACCCAGCCAGGAGAATTCCTGCATCTGTTCCTTTCACTTCTTGCAGCCCAGCTGCCCCCTCCCCTCCAGATACCAGGTGCCAGCACACAGCTGTCTCTTCCTTGCTCCCCCCACCCTGGCAAGTTGTCCTGGGTTGGGCTGAGCTGGGTGGGGCAGCCCTGTGTACTGAGTGTCCTGGGAGGCTGTGTCCCCACAAGCTAATTCAGCCAGAGCACTGGTCCTGACTGGTAAGAGTTGCTGCCCCTGGGGTGGGGGTTTGGGAGGGTAAAGAGTGTCAGGTCGGGCCCTGACCGGTTTGGCTCAGTGGATAGAGCGTCAGCCTGAGGACTGAAGGATCCCAGGTTCGATTCCGGTCAAGGGCATGTACCTTGGTTGCGGGTGCATCCCCACTGGGGTGTGTGCAGGAGGCAGCTGAATCGATGTTTCTCTCTCATCGATGTTTCTAGCTCTCTATCACTCTCTCTTCCTCTCTGTGAAAAATCAATAAAATATATATTAAAAAAAAAAAAAAAAGAGTGTCAGGTCGGGCTGGATCAAGGGCCCACAAAAGAAAAGTTAGATTGCCTGGGGAGGAACTTCTGCTGGATTGAGGGAAAAGGAATGGAGACTGTCCAGAGAGTGTGTGCAAGAGGAGAGGGTGACCAGGGAAGGGAGGGGTGCAGGGAACTGTGGGAGCCCTGGAGGCTGGGAATGGCCGGCTATCGGTCCTGGTCCCCGCTTTCCCCTACAGGGAGAACCCTCCTGCCCCAGCTACCTCGCCAACAGAAAGGGCTTCAGGAAAGCAAAAGAGACCCATGAATTGAGGTCTGGGGAGTGTGATGGTGGAAACCGGAGTGGGTGGGAATTCTGCCCAGCACCCCATGTCTTTGCAGGTGAGGAGGGAGCAGGAGAGGCAAGCCCAGATTCTGGATTGCCTTCAAAGTCACTGACCCGGCCATGCCCGCCCCGCTGCTCCCGCTCCTGCTTCGAATGCTGCTGTCCCGCCTGCTGCTGCCCGCCGCCCGCCTGGCCCGCCAGCACCTCCTGCCCCTGCTGCGTCGATTGGCCCGCCGCCTGGGCTCCCAGGACTTGCGTGAGGCTTTGCTGAGCTGCCTGTTGTTCATCCTCAGCCAGAGACACCAGCCAGACACCGGAGAGGCCTCCAGAGTGGCCCGCCCTGAGAGGAGGGAGAGGTTAGCCCCGCAAAAATGAGGCCACGAGTCCTGCTAGCAGCAGGGACGCACTGCTTTCTTGTGGAGTACGGCGGTCCTGGCACCATCACTGACCCAGGCCTGCCCAGTGGGCATTAGCCGGGGTTCGGGACTGAGCATGACAGGGCTCTGAACAAGCCTGCCTCCCGGCCCCAGCAGCAATGACTGACACCAGGCCCCCCATCTAGCAGAAAACTGGTCTTCACCTCCTCCCTGCACCCCTCAGGGCCTCTCCTCATCACCGGGGCCTCCGCAGGGCAAGGAGCGGCTCTCCCCACCTCCTTACCCCAGACAAGCGTGGGCATGGCGTCCGGGGAGGGACACTGCTTAACCAGGGACAACTGACCATTTAGTGGAGAGGCAAGATTTTAACCCAGATTGTCTTCCCGGCTGAGGATTTACCTTAAGAGCATGAAACCTTGATTCCCCAGAGACTCAGTCCCGCCCCCAAAGCCCAGCATGCAGCAGGTGCTCAGTAAATATTTTTGAATTCCTGGGGTGCCTTTGACATTCTTATCAGCCACACTCAGGCGGCCTGGCCTGTGCCTGTGCTGCCTGACAGTCTCACCTGGCCCGGGGCTGAGGGTGAGGAACAGCTCCAGGCTTCCTCCCACCCGACTCCATGGAGCCTGTGGGGCCTCGCCTCCCGGAAGCTGCTCCTCTTCTCACTGCAGCGGGCCCCACGCCGGCCGGCCGCAGTCCTGGCCTCTTGGCGACAGTGTGGTTGTGAGGAGGACAATGTCCTGACTGCGTTCGGAGCCGTTCTCAGCTCCTGGTGGCGGAAGAGGGAGGTTTGTTGGCTGAGGGCAGCAGTGCAGAATGCCTGCTCCTGAGGGGCACTCTGCCGGCAGAGGAGGTGCTGCTGGGGCGGCGGGAGGGGGGGGGGGGGACCCGAGGAACGCTCCGCTTCATTTCCTCCTCCCCAAGGGGACTTCCGTCAGCGGCCAAATGAGAGTTGTCAGATGTACTAGTATTTGCATCTCAGCCTCCGGATCGTTTGTTTAGGGTCCTCCAGCAAGAGTCCTCCCGCCCTCCTCCTTCCACAAGCTCTGGGGCCAGAGGGGCACAGCAAGGAATAGGGGCGTCTTACAGGACCCCCTCGTGTCCCCACAGCCGCCAGGGCCAGGGCCAGGGCGAGGCCTGAGGCCAGCGCTGTGAGCCCCGTTCCTGCCCTGCGGGCTCCTTCTGGGTCCGCCAAAGCCAGCGCACGTGCGCGCCCCCCTCGGGCAGGCGGCCTGCGGGGAGGAGCGGGGTGCAGGGGGTGAGAGCCCCTTGTCCCCTAACCTGTTCCCCTCCGGGGCCACGGGAGCCTCCCCTCCCCCCCTATTTTCTGCGCCGGGCCTTGCTGCCGGCCTCCCCGGAGCGCTCCCGGCTCCCGAGCTGCGCGGGCGGGGACAGAGCCGGGAGCTGGGGCGGCTCGGATCGCGGGTCGCAGCCCTTCTCCCGCCCCGGGGGAGACCGGCCAGACCCGGCGCGGGCTGCGGTTTCCGGCTGCGGCCCCTCTCCCGAGATGAGGAGGCCCGGAGGGCCACCAGGGTCATGCGGGCCCAAGGATTTCCTGCCCATCCCCTCCGCAACTCCCGATGCCCCTCCCAGGTACCCGCAGGTGTGCGGGGAGCAGAGGCGGGGCGGGCGGGGTCTGCGCGGGTCCCCACCCCTCCCCCCTTCCCCCCCCCCCCCCCCCCGCGGAGGGTGCGCTAGGTTCCTGCTGGAGGTGGGACAGCCACGGGTGGGAATCTGCGGTTTCCGGCGGAGGGCATACCTTTCTGGGACTTTGCCTCAAACACAGACTGACCACGCAAGGTCAGAAGCCCACCCAGGGCAGAGGAAGGGGCAAAGGTGTGAGAAATTAGGCCAGAAGGGCACGCCCAGGCCCTGTCCACTCTCAAGGAAGGTGAGGCGAGTCTGACCCTGTGAGGGCCAGATCCCGTCTTTATTTTAAATGTTGATGTTTTGTTCATGGATGTTTTTCATTTACTAGGATTTTTAAAGAGTATTTCATGACAATATTATTCATCTTGATTCCTGAATTTTTTGGCAGCATCCCTTCCCCTCCCCCCTCCGCCCCCCCCCCGCCCCCCCCCCCCCCCTTAAATGTTGCATCTCAGGCAAGTACCTCCCTGGCCTTGCCCTAGTCCCAGCCCAGCCATGGAGGTGTAGTCACAAACACAACTGAGAACGCATACAGTCGTGAGGCATGTGCTGGGGACAGAATGCTGGGCCCAGCCAACATTTCCAGCAAACAAGGCTGGAGGGAGGCCGCCTGGGGTGAGGCGGGCTTGGATGGAGTCTGGGACAAGCCACAATTTCAAATAGGGTCCCACCCCACACCTGAGCCAGGGACCTGAAGGAGCCCAGAAAGGGGCTTGAAATACTCTAGGCACAGGCTGGGTGAGTTGGGCTCTGAGGCTGTCCAGCAGAGGGCCTTGGTATCCAGCAATCATCTCTGCCCAGAGAAATGGCTCTGGAGGGCTACCGGTGCTGGCAGGGGGCCCAGGCAGGGCGAGTGCCAGATGGGCTTGTGTCCAGCCATAACAGCCCTGGCTGTTGCCATCTAAGGAACAGGCCAGGCTTGGAGGGGGCGGGGGGGCGTGGGGGGATGGAGAAAGGAACCAGCCCTCCCCGGTCTGGCCTAGAACCCTCACCACTTCCCTCCAATTTCTTTCCAACTCCAGCCTCCTTTGCACACAACTGCAGCCATTGGCCACCAGCCTAGCCATGCCTGGCAGATCTGTCTGACCACTAAGCCCTGCCACCCCAACAGGTCCAAAGCTGGTCAACAGAGGTGGGGAAAGAGACAGGGGCCAAGAAAGATGGGAGAGGCCGGCCTGGAGAGGAAGAGAGAGAGACTGGACAAACACAGGGTAGGAATGGAGATGCAGTGTCAATCCCCATTAAGCCAGGGTGCAGTGCCTAGAAAAATACCACCAATACCCCTCTTCCTGCCCTCTGTTTGGTTAAGACTGGGGGATGATGGTGTGTCATGTCTCTGGGACAAGCAGCTCGAAGGCTGGCAACACCCTTCTGGAGTAGCCTGGGAGTGTCCACTGATCCTTGAGTGGCAAAGCTACTCCTCCCCTGGGGCCCAGTCTGCTCTGGGGAGAGGGTGTGACTCTCCCATCCCTAAGATATTAGTACTCCTAATTGTTAATTAGTGTCTGTGGCTTCCCCAACGGACAGGCCTCTTGGGCCGAGGGGGCGAGGTTGGGGACTGCATTGGATTTTCTCTCTTCGGCACCTCTCTGCCTTTGGATTGTCCTCCAGCACTGAGAGCTGCTGTAGGGGCAGCGATTCCCCTTCCCCCCGATTTACTAACCTGCGAAACTGGAGGGCACCCCCTCCCCCTCCCTTGGAGGTACTCCAACCGACCACTCCTCAGCACGCCTACCCCCTCTTCGCCGGGTGGTGGAGGATGTGGGTCTCAGCAAGCTTCCGCCCCTGCCTCTGTCAGGAAATAGGATTCCTCAGGATGTAAGGCTGTTCCCGGCTTTTTCTCTTCCCATCCCCAACTGTGCCTCCCTCTTTCCAAAGATCTGAATTTAGAAAGGGTGAATCATGAGGGGGCCACAGGGCAGCCTCCACCCATCACCGCACACACAGAGCCACACATCCCTCTCGGAGTCAGAGCTGTGGGTGGCGTGTTTGTGTGGATGTGGGCTGTGTGTGTTAGAGGGGAAAACAGGTCCCTGATTATGCCCATGTTGTCGGAGGCATCCCAGGGCTGAGTGGGGTCGAGGGCGGAAGAGCAAAGACCAGGTCAGGTGTGAAAGGAAGAAAGTGGCGCTGAAAAGGAGGGGTCCTGGAAGGAAAAGGGTGCAGTGTGGATGCGAGTGGCTGGGAGGGGCTTGGGGAGCGATAAGGGCACCGCCAGGCGCACTCCGATAGTGTGGAGCTGGGGGCGCCCGGGCCTGTCTGGCAGGTTTGTCGGTGGGAGAGCCCTGAGGGCAGTTGTGTAGGATGCGTGTAGCCCCAGCACCGGGGAGGTAGGGGACCCCCTGTGGGGCTGCACCCTCCAACGCCGCGTGCCCCTGGCTGGGCAGGGTTTGGTGCAGCCGGGGCCAGAGAGGTCCTAGCCCCGGAATAAGGCGAGGTGTGGGTCAGCGGCCCTGGGGGCGAAGGTCTCGGGGCGGGAGCCTCTGCGGGTCTGGCCGGGGCCGTCCGGGGCGGGGCCGCGCGGAGATGCGAGGCGGGGAGAGCGGCGAGGGGGGCGGAGGGGGCGGGCGGGGCGGGGCGGGGCGTGCCCGGGGTGGGCCGGGGGAAGGCGGGTTTGAATGCGCAGCGGCGGGCGCGGGAAGCGGCGATAGAGAGCGGGGATCTCTGCGCAGGAGGACCCCTTAACTGCAGGTGCTGCCGGGGGCCGGGGGCCGGGAACTGGGGGGCCGGGGACCGGCGGAGCGGAAGGCACCGCTGTCCGCCGGCCACGAGGGCAGGGAGGCGGGGGCTGGCAGCTCCGCGGCGAGCAGCGGGGATGTCCTGTGGGGCCCCAGGCGCACCGTGTGTCGAGCCTCGCAGCACGTGGCGATCCAGAGGGGTGCCGGAAGGCAGGAAAGGGGTGCCGCGTGGCAGAGGGACCCGAGCCGGGCGGGGGGACCTGGCTCCTGGGCCTGAAGCCAGCTGTCGCGGAGCTGACCTCCGCAAAGGGCGGGCGGGCCCCGGTCATCTCCATGAATCTGGTGGGTGGAGGGGGGCGCCGGGCCGCTGGCGACGCCGGAGGCGGAGAGCGGGGCTGCGGGCGCGCGGGGCAGAGGCGCGCTCTTTAGCCACCGCCTGTCATTGACCGGCTCGCGTCCCTGGGGTCCCCTTGCGGGGTGCGTCCTCATTTACTCCCAGAGAGAGGACCCTTCCTTCCTCGGGGAAAGACACGGACGCACACCTCCGGGCCTCCTTCCCAGCGGAGAGCTGGCGCCATCCTGCCCCTCGCCCCTCCTGGGCGGCCCCTCTGCCCATTTCCCTGGTAACCTTTAGAGTCTAGGATGTGGGCAGGGGAGGGGCTGCCCCTGGGGGTGAATTGTACTCAGGACTGGGGTGGGTTTACTGAGAACAGAAAGCAGGGGTGTAGCTGAGGGAGAAGGCAGCGGTTCTCAACCTTCCTCGTGCCTCGGCCCTTTAATACAGTTCCTCATGTGGTGGTGACCCCCAACCATAACATTATTTTCGTTGCTACTTCATAACTGTAATTTTGCTACTGCTATGAATCGTCATGTAAATATCTGATATGCAGGATATATTTTCATTGTTACAAATTGAACATAATTAAAGCATAGTGATTAATCACAAAAACGATATGTAATTATAGATGTGTTTTCCGATGGTCTTAGGCGACCCCTGTGAAAGGGTCTTTCGACCGCCAAAGGGGTGGCGACCCACAGGTTGAGAACCGCTGCTTTAGACCCCCCCCTCTACGCCTCTACGCCAGGATGTGTGTGTAATGGAAGAGGGGTGCCTTACACTTGACACTCATGTCAGCCTTGGCCACCACTTTATGTCCCCCCTTATTTGGATGGAGCACCCCCACCTCCCCGTATACAGGGCCAGCTGGGAAGCAGGCTTTATACCTTGAGTTTGAATTCCAGCTCGCCCCTTCACTTGCTCTGTGACTGCAGGTAGGAGACTCAGCCTCACTGGACATTAGCTGCCCCGCTCTGCTCAGAGGAGACCATCTAGAACTAGCTGTGGTGGTTATAAGGGAAGGGGAGCTATCTGCAGGCTGGCCCCATACAGGATCCTGGGGAGTGGAGAATTTGATGCCACCACAGAGGTGTGTCTGGAAGCTGGGGTGCATGAGAGGTGCAGGGAACCCGAGTTTGACGGCTGCTCTCAGGGCCCCATGTGGGCAGGCCACGGCACGGCCAGGGGTACACCAGATGCTCTGAGCTGGTATCAAATCCCTGTTTGCTGCTGGGCAAAGGCAGACAATAAAACACCTGGGCTGGCCTGCTGAGTGTCAGGATGTGGGCAGGGGGAGGGGCTGCCCCTGGAGTTGAATCGTACCCAGGACTAGGGTGGGTTTACTGAGAACAGAAAGCAGGAGTGAAGCTGCAGGAGAAGGCAGAAATGAACACTCCTCTGAGCCGAAGGCCCGAAGGCCCGTTCCACTAAGGAAACTGGGCTCTGGCCCGCTTTGAAACTGCACTGCCAGGAATCTTGCCTGAGGGGGTGGAGAGGGGCACCGGGCCTGCTGAGGTGAGAAGCTGGGGTTTCCCCTCCCTGGTCCCTATAGAAAACTTGAGTCCTGAGCCTTCTCTGTCCATTGCCTCCTCCCCCCTCTTGCCCTCATCCCTCTAGAAAATGTAAAAAGTTGTTCACCACTCTGCCCCAGGGCCTAGAACAGAGCCTGGCTAGCCTGCAAAGCCCTTGGTAAATATTTGTTGAAAGGGTGAACGAAAAAAGCCCTCGGCCTCCAGATGGAGATGTGCCGCTCTGCTCCTCCCCTGCCTGTCCTATGACCCAGGCGCGGGTGGCGTACTGGGATGGGGAGGAAAGCCCATACTGGGATGGGGAGGAAAGCCCGTGGAGAGGATGGGGTCCCTGAAGGTGTCTGTCTGGGGCTGGGACCTGGAGCACTGGCTATACCTGTGCGTGGACCCATTCCCTCAGCTCCCCTGCTGAGACCGTTAGGTCGTTATCTCCCCAGCTGCAGGGTGGTTTTTTATCTCCCTGGTTTAGGAGGGGTGTGAGGCTTCTCAGAATGGGGCAGCTGCCTCTCACAGCCAGGCCAGGGGGGTTCTCTCCCCATATGCCCTGGGGCACTGTCTTCATTCTGGACCCTGACGTAGGAACCCATGGACAAGGCCTGCCTGAGCGGAAGCTAGGACCACCTCCCAGGGACGGCCCGGCCTCCACGGCTCTGATCCTCCTGGCAAGCCTGGGCACCTGGTGAGTGCAGGCCCCCTGCGGGCGAGGGAAGCCAGTCCTCCCTCCTGGCTCTAAAGTGAGGCCCTCCCTTTTGGGGGGGGGGGGGCGGGTGTGTGTGCACCAGCACATTTTATCTGCTGGTGCCAAAGAGGTCCTAGCTAAGGGAGTAACACCAGGGGGAGCAGGAGGGGGACACGGAGGGCCGGGTAGGCGCTTTGGGACTAGCAGTTAGCCAGGCCTGTGCCCCCATCCCCCAGTCTTCCCTGCAGGTTTGCTCTGAGAAAGGGGAAGAGTTCAGGGGCCTGGGAGTGAGAGGAACCAGCGGGGGATGGGGTGACTCGGGCCAGGACTGGGGGGGAGGGGGGGCGGGGGCGGGGTCAGGCTAGGTTGTGGAAACGGCTGTGTCCCACACCCATCGGAAAGGGTTTTCCTGGAAAACTGACCAGGAACTAGGAAGTCCCTGGGCAGTGGCTGGAAAGGAAGGTTCAGGTGCCACCAGCAGAGAGGCTGGAGTCTGGGGCGCCTCCAGGAGGGGACAGGTCCTCCAGAGCCACCCCAGGCGGGAATCTAGGGGCTTCCCCGGAGGGTGGCAGGGCAGGCCTCTCTCCCGTTCCTTGCAGATGGTAGTTTGGAGCCCCCTCTCCACTCTGTCTCCTTTCTGTTTCCCTCCTCCTGTGCCTCCTTCCATTGTCGTCACTGTCCCTGACCCCTCTCATCCTCTTCCCTGCCTTTGCCTGTCTCTTCCCTCCCTCTCAATCAGACGTCCTCCTCCTTCCCTCCTGCTCTCCACCCTCCGGTTTGCCAGCTTACACACGGCTTTGCTGCTGGGTAAAAATAGCGGTGACAGCGGCCAGGCCAGGCCTGCTGCCAGGTGGAGCCTGGGCAGGCAGGGGGGCCCAGCGGGACTGGCCAGCGGGGTCAGACTGAGCAGTCCTGAGAGGCAGGGCCAGGAGGGGTTCCTGCTGGGATCGGGGTTTGCAAGCTCTGTCTGCCCTGCCCCCTCTCCTACCCCCAAGAGCCTGAAGAAGCCTGTGGGGAACCAGGAGGAGACAAGGCCTCACACTGCTTCTGCCCCCAGCGCGCCTCAGAGGGAGAGAGCAGTCAGCCAGGCAAAACCAGGACCGTCGTCACCATGACAACCAGTCACCAGCCTCAGGACAGGTACTGGGAGACCTGGGCTGGGGACCCAGGGGTGTGGAAGTGGGCCTCTAGGGGGCCGGGTGACGTGACCTTTGGAATTTGGAGTTGTCACTGCCGACTGGCCTTCCAGCCAGGCCACTGTGAGACAGGTCTGCGTCGGGGGTGGGGGCCATGCCTGCCCTGGCTGGGTGCTGACAGGGGTGTCTGTGGGGAGAGTCACGGTGGGTGAGTGGCAGCTCCTCCCTGGCCTGTCAGTTTTTCCGCTGTTGCTCTCCAGCCGGCCAGCAGCTTCCGGCCCTCCTGCCACCATCCTGGGGAGACATGTGGCAGCACCCCTCATTCCAGACAGAGCACATCTGGCAGAACAGTCCCTTCCTCAGGGCTGCGTCTCTCTCACATGGCCTTGATGCACTCGGTCCTTGCTCAGACCTTCCTCTCCCTTCTGCACCTCTGGAGCCTGTGACTCCCTCAAGTTAGACCCGCATACGTGTTTTGGGGGAAGAGGCTGTCGCTTGACTCAACTTCTCCAAGGAGTCTGGGAAGTTGATGAAGTCATGCCTCAGGTCCAAAGCTCTTCACCCCTTCACCTCTCCCTCCCGTTCTGTCTCCCTCCCTGTGCCAAAAGCCACAGAACTAGACTATTTCTGGCTGTGGGTCCTTGGGCACTTACCTCCCTGGGACCATTTCCCACCTGTGAAATAGAGGTGAGGTGTATTTGGATGGGCGAGAATTTAAGGAGACAGTAAGTACAGGCCGTGCCCTCCCTCGTCCCTACTCCCAGGCTGCTTGCCTGCCCCTTCCCAGCCTCACCACTCCCATCTCCATCACCTGTTGCACTCATCCCACCCCCCCCCACCCTTTCCTGTGTGACCTTGACTGGCAGTTTCTCCCTTCATCCTGGGTCTCTGAACCAAGCCCTTAGCTCTCTATTTCAAGGGTATATGAGGGAGTTGGGGACTGCAGTTGTCATGACTCAGACCTGCCCAGTTGGGGCGCTCACCCAGGCCCTCCCTGTGTGAGGCCAGGCACTGCACTCTGGCCAGACCTGTCCTCACTGCCTTGGGCTTTGTCCCTGCCATCTCTGTGAAGAAAGCAGCTGTTGGCTGTTGGGAGGGTAGGGCAGCCACATCTGGAGACCGTAGTGGGAGCACCCAGGGCTGCCTGGGGGAAGCTGGCCCATCCCAGACAGGCCCTGAGGTGTAGGACTTGGGGTTGGCCTGGCAAAACCAGGGGTGGCACTTATTTACACTCCGGGGACCAGGTGACGTTCAGCGGCCGGATACCTCCTGGCCTACCCTGGGTGGTGTGACCTACAAAGCCGGTTCTGTCTGGGCCTGGAAAGAACAGTTCCCTCATTTCCCGCTGCCCTCAGGCACCTTGCCTGCCCCATGAGGTCCAGAATGGTCTGGGAGTTTCGTGCCCTCAGAATTCTCTTTGGGTAGCCGCATGCTCCCTGGCCAGGCTGCATCGGTCACTCCCAGCAGCTGCGGGCGGGCGGGCGGGGGAGGGAGACACTGCTGTTTGCTTCTCGCTCACCCGCCACCCCCAGCCTGTAGAGCAGGATTTCCAAAACCACCTCCAGATGTGTGGGTCACACTGGTTCCCAAGCCTGCAGGGTCCCCTGAGTCTTCAGGGGCTGAGAACCACCGTCCTGTGGCCATGTCCTTCAGCCTTGTGTCCCCCCCTCCTCCTCTGGACACAGCTGGGCCCTGTCCCCTATCCCAGGACACCTCCCCCTCCACTTACGCTCGTAGGGGGACACATGTACTTGGACGCAAACACAGATGCCCTGTGCCCGGGGATGGCTGGAGAGCCTGAGGGGCAGGAGGGCGGGCTTCCCTGGGTTTGATCAGGGAAGGGGCGGGGGATGGGGGGTCACTTGGCTCCTCTTTCCTCTCCATCCCCAGGTACAAAGCCGTCTGGCTTATCTTCTTCATGCTGGGTCTGGGGACCCTGCTCCCCTGGAATTTCTTCATGACAGCCACTCTGGTGAGACGGGGGGACGGGGCTCCAGGGGGCATGTCCACGGGGCAGGCAGGGCCCGGACCTGTACTCGTGGGCACAGGGAGAGAGGTGCTAACACTCCTCCCTGGATCCCCCACAGTATTTCAAAAACCGGCTGGGCCAGCCCCAGAACGTGTCCGTGGGCACTGCTAACCTGAGCAGGGACGTCCAGGCCTCAGCCACCCCCACGGAACCCTCTCCAGATCAGAATTATCTGCGTGACATCTTCAACAATGTCATGACCTTGTGTGCCATGCTACCCATGCTGATCTTCGCCTGCCTCAACTCCTTCTTGCATCAGAGGTGAGAGCCCAGGCACAGCCTGACCCCCTGGCTGCCTCCTGCGTACCCTGGGCTGAGCCACGCCTCTCCGCCACCTCGGCCTCCCCTGCAGGATCCCCCAGTCCGTTCGGATCCTGGGCAGCCTGGTGGCCATCCTGCTGGTGTTCCTGACCACTGCTATCCTGGTGAGGGTGCCCCTGGACGCCCTGCCCTTCTTCGTCATCACCATGATCAAGATCATGCTCATTAATTGTAAGCGGGGCTGGGAGGGGACCTGGGCAGAGATCTTCCCACGTCTCCCCACCCTTCCTTCAGACCCACAGCCAGCCAGAGAAGCTCATTCCGACCCCCAGAGGAAATGGACGCCGTGGGCAGTGAGGGCTCAGGCGCCTGAGCCGCAGGGACAGGGCTTCGAGTGAGGGGCGGAGAGAAGGGCCCCTGGGCAGCAAGACCCACGGGCAGTAAAGCAGGAGTTACAGGAACCTGTTTCCCCCATGAGCCCAACAGCCCCCAGCGGAAGTGAGCCCCACCCTGCCCGCACCCCTGCTGATGCCCATCCTGTTCCCCCAGCATTCGGTGCCATCCTGCAGGGCAGCCTGTTTGGTCTGGCTGGCCTCCTGCCTGCCCACTACACGGCCCCCATCATGAGTGGCCAGGGCCTGGCAGGCATCTTCGCCTCGGTGGCCATGATCTGCGCCATCGCCAGTAAGTCTTGCTGTCTATCTTATCTGCCCGTCTGTGTGCCATGAGAAGGCGGTGGGCCCTGTCTCACTGCAGACACCCTCCACCCCAGGTGGCTCAGAGCTGTCAGAAAGCGCCTTCGGCTATTTTATCACAGCCTGCGGGGTCATCATTTTGACCATCATTTGTTACCTGGGACTGCCCCGGCTGGTGAGCAAAAGGAGAAAGGGGGGGTTGGGGGTCTGGGGAGCCCAGGGCTCTGGACCACGGGTGTTCTGAGGCTGACACCTGGGGGAGGCGGAGATTCTGGAGATGCCGTTTCTGAGTGCACCTTTGCCTTCCTCACTTGATAGGAATTCTACCGCTACTACCAGCAGCTCAAGCTCGAAGGGCCCGGAGAGCAGGAGACCAAGCTGGACCTCATCAGTAAAGGTCTGCAGAGCCCGAGGAAGCTGGGATGGAGGAGGGCCTCCTGGCAGGGGGCAGCTGAGCACAGAGGGCAGGAATGGGTGCCCTGTATTTACTGGCAGAGATGAGGCAGAGGGATCAGGGTGGGGCGAGGGGACACTGGGAAATAAGAGCTGTGGGAACTACAACAGGGGGAGGTCCTGGGTGCTCGTGGGAAGCAATTTCGGATTTTGGGACAAGGTGTAGCCTGAGCTGAGGCTCCTGGGAGAGGTCAGGGCACAGGGACTGGCACTGTGAGGAGGTCTGCGCTATAGGTGTTAGGGTGCCCTGTGCACTGTGAAAGGAGGTGCCACCCCCACCTAACCCCAGCCCTTTTGGGGAATGTTTACGTCATTTCCTGTTGCTGTCTTTCCTACAATTTGGAAATCCTTCCACAACCTGTCACCCCAGGAGAGGCGTCAAGAGCAGGCAAAAAGGAGTTTGGAGTTTCAGCCCCCAATTCTCAGCCCACCAACAATAGCCGCTCAATCTGGGCCATCCTCAAAAATGTGAGTGCCCTCTACCCCTCACCCTTTCTCTGCTCACTCCTCACCCACCCACCCACCCACCCTCCCCGACACAGTCCATCCCATCCCTTTCTGGCCACTCTCCTAAATTCGCGCGCGCGCGCGCGCGTGTGTGTGTGTGTGTGTGTGTGTGTGTGTGTGTGTTTCTGTAATGCATGGCTGCCCTGAAGACTGGGCCTGTGTGTGTGTGTGTGTGTGTGTGGTTCTGTACTGCATGGCTGCCCTGAAGACTAGGCCTGGGTGTGTGTGCACATGCGTGTGCGTGCGTGCGTGTGTTTCTGTAATGCATGGCTGCCCTGAAGACTGGGCGTGTGTGTGTGTGTGTGTGTGTGTGTGTGTGCGTGTGTTTCTGTAATGCATGGCTGCCCTGAAGACTGGGCGTGTGTGTGTGTTTCTGTAATGCACGGCTGCCCTGAAGACTGGGCCTGGGTCCTTTCCTCCAGATTTTAGTCCCAGCTCTCTCCGTCTGCTTCGTCTTCACGGTCACCATTGGGGTGTTTCCTGCTGTTACCTCCGATGCCAAGTCCAGCATTGCAGGCAGCAGCGCCTGGGGTGAGGACACAGGGGCTCCCAGATGGGGATGGACGGGCTCTAGCAGGACTGGGGGTGGGGAAAGAGACCTGGGCTGCCCTCTCCCCGGCTAGTCTCTCCTGGTCCTCTTGCCCTTCCCTGGGGACACTCAGGCCCAGGGAGGGTCAAGGTGGCTAAGTCTGCCTCCAGACCTAATCCCCGTCCCCTAATGGATTCTTCCTTCCCCAGGACGCTACTTCATTCCTGTGTCCTGCTTCTTGACTTTCAATGTCTTCGACTGGCTGGGGCGGAGCCTCACCACCATAACCATGTGGGTAAGTGGAAGCAGAGGGCACCAAGCTCCGGCGAGAAGCAAGAGCCCACCCTGACACCATAAAGGGCACCAAGAAAGTATGGCGACAAGGGGACCAGGCTTTTTTAAAAACCAAGACATTATGTATAGTGAGGTGTACAAGCCTTCAGTGTATAGCTTAATGTCTATATGTACATCCCCTGTGTAATCACCACTCAGGTCAAGCTGGAGAACATTTCCAGCATTCCAGAAGGTTCCACTCTGCCCCCTCCCCATCCGTACCCATAGGGGTAACCCGGCTTTGAGGTTTCAGTGCAGATCCTGAGTGGCCCCTGGGGGCCGGGGTGTGCCTGGGAGCCGGCCCGGCTGAGGCACTGCCTGGTCCCCACAGCCTGGGAAGGACAGCCGCTGGCTGCCAAGCCTGGTGGTGGCCCGGCTGGTGTTCGTGCCCCTGCTGCTGCTGTGCAACGTCCACCCCCGCAAATACCTGGCTGTGATCTTCAAGCACGACGCGTGGTACACCATCTTCATAGCCGCCTTCGCCTTCTCCAATGGCTACCTCGCCAGTCTCTGCATGTGCTTTGGGCCCAAGTGAGTGTCGGGCAGGGCCTAGCGCTCCAGTGGGGGGGGAGGGCACTCCACAGAGGGGGAGAGGGCAAGGGAGACTCCCTGATCCTGGCGCTTAAGGTTTCCAGGCTGAGGGGCCACGCAGGGAGGGGCACCTGGTCCTGGTCGGGAGGGCAGGGTGGGGGTGTCCAGGCTCACTTAGGTGGGGGGTGGGGGAGGGGACTCTCAGGGAAGGAGGAAGACAGCCCCCAGATGGGGTTGGGAGGGTAGGATGGGTTGGTCAGCAGAACTGGGTGCTCAGGCAAGTCTCCCCACCCTGATGCCCTGGGTGGGGCTGGAGTAGGGGCCATCCTAAGGTAGCCTTGCCTCCCTCCTTTAGGAAAGTGCAGCCGGCTGAGGCTGAGACAGCTGGAGCCATCATGGCCTTCTTTCTGTCTCTGGGCCTGGCGCTAGGGGCTGTCTTCTCCTTCCTGTTCCGGGCAATTGTGTGACCCAGATGGACAGAGGACTGCGCTGGCCGCCAGCTCTTGCCCCTTCCTTGTCCCTCAGGGGTGGGCAGGGGTGAGCCGGAGCTTTTCTCTTCTAGCTGAGTTCTGCTTTCTCATGGCCTGTGCTGGGCCCGGTGTCCACGCCCCGAGGAGGGAGCCTCTCGGTGGACAGTGGGGACATTGTGGGCATGCAGGTCAGCGTCGAGGGAGGGGACACAGTCCCTGCGTATCCTCGAATCCCCCACATCTGGCTCTGATTCCTACTTGAGCAGACAGAAGAGGCTCCTAGGCTCAGTGTGTGTGTGTCTATGTGTCTGTATGTTTGTCTGTCTGTACCAGGGGTGGCTAGGGGCCAGGACTGTCTGTTCTAAGGTCCAGTCTGATATTGCACCCCTCTCTTCTCCCTGAACCTCCTCCCCCAACCTCCCTGTCCCTCCCTGCTCCCCCTGCCTTGTGTCTATCATGTATCCTGTACAGTTGCTATTTTACTGCCTTTTTTTATACTCAACAGAAACCAGGTGCCTTCAGAGGCTCTCTGATTAAATAAATATTTTTTATCCCTCATGGCTCTGTGTACTCCAGCCATGGCTTCATGCCCTGGAGAGGGTAGCGGGATGGCAGCCTGCGTCTGTGGGGATGAGCATGAGCCAGCTGGGTCTTGGCCAACACCAGGCCTGGCCCAAGGTTGGGGGGTGGGGTAGGGTTAGTCCTCCTAACCTCAGAGGGGCGGCAGTGTCCCCTGCTGGGGCCACAGAGGAGGGACAGGCCTGGAGCCAGGACACCCACACTGTTAGCTGAGACCAAGAAAGGCCATTTTTCTTTGCTGCTTCATTCCTTCCTCCATAAGACGGGATGGAGACAGCACCTGCCTTTTTTGTTATCTTCACTATCACACCCTCCACTCTGACCTCACTGCTCAGTCCCGGGAATGAGTTCTGCAAAGCTGGCCAGCTGGCCCCCCGCAGGCTCCCCGCACCCGGCTCCCGGTTGTGCTCCCACACCTCCCAGCAAGAACAGGCTGCGCCTGAGGGCTCTCCCCTGCCTGGCACCCTGCCCTGATGTCAAAGCTCAGACTTCCTGCGGAACAAGGGGCCTATGTGTCCTTTCATTGGAGCTGGGCCCTCCCCTTCTCTTCTCAAACTCTGGCCTAAGGAGGGAGGGGTGGGATGGGGTGGGACCATGAGAATGTCCCAGTGGAGGGGGCCATCCCGCTGGGTCCCCCTTCTCAAAAATGACTCTTCCCGACAAAGTGAGGCCAGAGCTCTGGCCACGGTGGACCCTCCTTCCCCACCTCACGGGCCCTGGTCCTCAGCACATGTCTCAGACTTCCCAGAAGGGCAGGAGGCCTTCCCGCACGGCCCAGCCTGCTCACTGACCCCTGACCAGCAGGTGCTACCGAGTTGGCACCTCTGCCCGGGCTTCCTTTCTCGGTCTAATTGAGTTGAAGGCTTCAGGCCTCATTAAAGAGCAATTAAGTATTGTACTGTCGGGGCACCGGAGTCCGTGTGCTCCATGTGAAACCAGGGAGCGTATCTGAGGTTGGCGGAAAACAAGGTATTTCTTTCCTACCAGGTTCAAAAGGGAGGAGTTCCCCCGAGGACTCCCCAGTCTTTGCAATGCCCTTTGGCAACGGTGAGATACACCTGCGCTCTCCTCACCCTCCGTCTCTCCCGGTTCCCCCATCTGACCCAAACCGGAGCGTCCCATTGGCTCCTTCCTCGGCACCATCAGCCCTTCAGGGGCGCTGTGTTTGTCCCTGGGTCCCCTCACCACCTCATGCCTGGCCTCTCAGGACTCCTGCCCAGGTCTCCTTCTGACCCCTCCCACACGTGGCCACGGGAGAATCTGAAAACAAGTTTCGTTATATGCTGGTCCCTCTCCCTGGAGCATGGCAACCATTTCCAGATCAGCCACCGCCACCAGCAACAGCCAGATTATGTAATTCCTTCCCCCTCTGCACCTCAGGACTGTTGTAATTTTGCAACGTATCTTTTTTTTTTTTTTGATTGATTTTTTACAGAGAGGAAGGGAGAGGGATAGAGAGTCAGAAACGTCGATGAGAGAGAAACATTGATCAGCCGCCTCCTGCACACCCCTCACTGGGGCTGTGCCCGCAACCAAGGTACATGCCCTTGACCGGAATTGAACCTGGGACCTTTCAGTCCGCAGGCCGATGCTCTATCCACTGAGCCAAACCAGTTACGACATCTTTTTTATTATTATTATTATTATTATTATTATTGATTTCAGAGAGGAAGGGAAAGGGAGAGATAGAAACATCAATGATGAGAGAAAGGTAATAAAATAGAATTAACATTTCTCTCATCATTGATGTTTCTCTCTCCCCCTTTCCCTAATACCAACAGAGGTTTTCAGAAATGTTTGCCGCGTGCATCTGCTGATTCTTCTCACACAGTCTCCACACACCTGACTCCAGCTGGGGTCGCGCTCATTTCACTGCCTGTGCCCAGGGGGTAGAGCTGGGTGTTAAGCAGGCTCCTCAAGCCCAGCAGTGGTTTGAAGGAGGAAAAGACCTTTAGGTGAGCCATTCCCCTCTTCAGGCACTTATGTTGATGTTGAAGAAAATTACTAGAATATTTTTCCAAAAAAATACCGTCTCAGACTCCTCCCAGGAGGGCAGAGGTTTTCTAATGCAAATGACAAGAAGTTTGCATGGCCACTCATTTCCATTCTCCTGACCTGCGTGTTTTCACCTGACCAACAGGAGTAGGAATTAGAAAAAGCAACTCCCAGGCCTCCTGCCTGCGCCACTGCGGGGATGGCTCCTACCACAAGTAGGCGCTCTGCACGCAACACTGTGTGGGATTTTTAAAAAATTTCTTTTTAATTTATTATCTTTGTTGTTGAAAGTATTACAGATTTCCCTCTCCTCCTCCCGCTCCTGCCCCACCTGTGGGACTTTATTGGGCCTCATCACTTTCCTCCTCGAACTTTGCTTCCTGTGAGGTGGGGAGGTTGGGGCGTGAGAATCTGCCAGGTATTCCTGGTTCCGCCATGACTTGTGCTGGTCCTCACCTTCTAGGTGGCATGTCTGCCAGAAGTATCAGTCTGTATTCAGCTGCTGTCCTCCCTGGGGTGGCTGCCGTTCCAACACAGAAATTTTCCTCTAGTTTAAGCTTACATGGTGAATTGGGGAGGGAGGGGGGCTTTAAGCTTTTAAAAAGCCAGGACTCCCAGTAAAATGAGCAGTCAGCCTCAAGTATAACTGATGGATGTATCTGCGTATCTATTCTTTGAAGTGAATATGGAAAGAGGGTGGTGAGGGCCGTATAATGAGGTGGGGGGGGGGGGGGCGGGCTTGACAGGAAAATAATTACTGGGAATAAATCATTAGAACGTTAAACTATGACAGTGATCCAAAATGGGTGTAAGTAGAGAAATGCGGTCACTTTAAAGAGAGCCCTGCTCCCTGGCCAGCAGGCCCTGCCTGAAAGAAACATCTCCACATGGGGAGAGTGGAGGTCTGGGGGAGGTCAGCCAGACAGCAGATCTGACAGGGAGGCCCGGCTGGCAGCGGGGCCCGTCTGGTCCCCGAGGCAAGTTGGCAGCGAGTGTGGCAACGGGCACCTCAGACAGGCAGCACTCATGCCCACCCCCCAACCCATCAGTGGTCTGTGCCCTAGCTGGGCGCCGTCTCCAGTGACCTGGCTCACTCCTGGGTCCCCTCTGAGAGGATGTGCTCGCTCAGAGCCCTCTGCAGCCTTGGCAGTCCCGGTGCCCCTGTCGATGAGCCAGCTGGCATTCGGGCTCCGGACTGCAGGGCGAGTGCTAAATGAGTCAGCAGGACCCCGCAATGTGGAGCCTCTGCCCGTGGCAGCTGCCTTCTCCCCGGCCTTCCAAGGGTGGTGGGGTGGTTCGCCTTCCCAGTCTAGGTACCAGCTGTGCCCCAGCTCCTTGTTCTTAAAAGGGGGTGACAGCCCCCGCCCCCTCGCCACCTCCCGTGTGGCTCTGGCTGAGCGTGGACCCATGAACCAACAGTTCAGTTTGATTCCAGGTCAGGGCACAGGCCGGTTGTGGCTTCATCGCCAGGAGGGGGCGCGCAGGAGGCAGCAGGATTCAGTTTCCGTCCCTCTCCCTTCCTCTCTAAAATCAATGTAAAAGCATTTAAGACGGGGCGACGTGCCGTGGACTTGCTAAGGGGACTCAGGGAGGCTGCGGGAGAGGCCGGACACAGCGAGGGCCCCGGAGACACGCCGCCCACCTAAGCGGCTCCCTGCGCCTCCCCACGCGCCGTGGGTCCTGCAACCCCGCACCTCCAGCTCCAGGAAGCTTCCAGAACCAGGCCTCATTTCCCCTGCCGCACTTGGGTCCCGGGCTGGCGCGGGACAGCTGGGCCGAGCCGGGCTGGATGCCGGGGTCCCGCTCGGCCCGGCCCCGCGGGGAGGGGGAGGGTGGCGTCACCGGTCTGCGCGCCCCTGGCGGAGCTCGGTCCCCACCCACGCGGCCCGCCGCACCTGACCCCGGGCCAAGCAGACCAGCCGGTGTCACCGGCCCCCTCCATTCACTGCCCCTCAAATCCCAGCGGCCGTGAGCCAGGCGCCTACACCCATCCGCAAAGCAGGGTAGTCACACTCCCGCTCCGGTGAGAAACGCCTTTCACATAATAACTTTCACCTGCCACCTGTGTCTTACTCCTACCTTATCTCCTAGAGTCTATCAACCCTCTGAAATGCCGACTATTGCTATGCCCATTTTACTCCAGAAAATCGAGGCTGAATAGGTTAAAGATGGAAAAATGCCTTGTAAACTGCAAAGCACCAAATAAATATGTCTCTTAATCTCTCTTACACACACACACACACACACACACACACACGTGGGAGAGTTCCCAGGCAGTGGGGAGGTGGAAAGACACAGGCCTCATGTGATCCTGTGGCAGGCAAAGTAGGCTTGCTGCACTTTCCCCGCTGCCTCCAAAACCTTCCGGAAGCATCGTCTCTTCACCTCCCCAGGGATCCCAAGCCAACGAGAATCCTGAACTCCATGTCATCCTTCCCAGGTGAGACCAGCAAAGTCCTTCCTGACACCTAACCTCAGTCCCTCCCAGTAGCACTGCTAGACCCTTATCTGGGTGCAGGTGGCAGGCAGGCACCGGGCCCAGGGAATGACTCAGAAATCCAGTCAGTTTAGACCTGCACGTGGAGGAGTGACTTGTGTAGTGCTGAACAGGTGGCAGAGAGAGCAGTTAAGTGGGTCAGGGTTGTTTGTGGTGCCTCCTGCACCTTCCCCTGCCTAGAATCTGCTCTGGGCTGAACCGATTTGGGGTTAAGTTTTACTCTCTTCATCGAAGGGGGCCTGGAACACCGAACAACACCCAAGACAAAAAGGGACCCTGGTGGGCATGATGGCAGGGAGAGGACAGACACTGGGGCTGGGCTGGTGGGCATGATGGCAGGGAGAGGACAGACACTGGGGCTGGGCTGGTGGGCATGATGGCAGGGAGAGGACAGACACTGGGGCTGGGCTGATGGGCATGATGGCAGGGAGAGGACAGACACTGGGGCTGGGCTGACAGGGGCAGGACTGAGTCACACACTCCTTAGGCCACTGATACTACACCCTTGAAAAGTCAAGGCACAGTCATATGTGTATTAATAGAGCAAACCAAAGACACTCCATTTATAATTCCAGAATGGTTTAGATCACAATCTCTAGCCTCACCACACTTCCTTGAGTGCCCATGACTTTAGCCATCAGCCTCTGCCTCCTGGACTTCTCTCCTTGGTGCCCCACAAGGTGCCCCAAAACAGACTTCCTGACCCCTCCAACCTAGAGTGGCACCCCTTCCCTCCTCTCAGCCCCCACATTCTATCATTCTATCCCACCCCTCCTCCCCACCGTGTCCGATCTCCCCCACTTCAGACTCTCCTTTCTCCACGCTATGCCCATGGAGTCTCTAAGTGGTTTTTTGTTTGTTTTGAACAGCACAATTATCTGGTTTGACTTAATAGATTTAACATATTTAGACCTTTACCCAATAAAATAATATATATTGTTCTCAAGCATGCATAGGGCATTTATAACTATTTTCCACATTCTAGCTTACAAAAACAGTCTCAAACACAAAAGAGCCAGTATTATGCACCCCACATTGTATGTCTACAACACAATTAAAGGATAATATTTAAAAATTTGAAAATTCTCAGTCTGAGAAGCAGCGGGAGGCCTCTGCCCAGGTTGAGTCTCTACTCCCTCCAAGACCTCTAAGCTTTAGCTAGATCAGGGGTCTGTAAAAGTGTAAAACACTTTCAAGTGATCAAGAAGATAACATAGGAGAATTAGAAAATCCTTAAAGCAGAATTATAATAAAAACATTATAAATTGAAACTTGTGGGATATAGCTAAAATAGTAATTGAGAAATTTGCAGCCTTAATTCCTTATATTGGAAAAAGGGAAAGGCTGAGTATGCTAAGTATTAAAATTAAGAAAGTAGAAAAAGAACAGGTTGACCCAAAGAAAGTAGAAATAAAATGGCAGAAATTTTAAAAATAAGTAAATAAAAAATGTAAATTACCAGACAAGAAGAAACTAAAGGAGTTCATTACCACCGAACCAGTATTATAACAATTCTTAAAAGGCCTTTAAGAAGGGGAGCCCAGCTGGAGTGGCTCAGTTGGTTGAGCGTCGCCCTGTACACCAAAAGGTTGCCAGTTTGATTCCTGGTCAGTGCATATACCTGGGTTACAGGTTCGACCCCCCCAATCAGAGCACGTACAGAAGGCAGCCAATTGATGTTTCTCACAGTGATATTTGTCTCTCACTCTCTCTTTCTCTCTCCTTTCCTCTTTTGAAGTCTGCCCTCAGGTGATGATTTAAATAAATACATAAATAAAATAAAGTCTTAATTTTTTAAAAGAAAGGGGAAGAGGATTTTAAAATATGAATAATAAAATGGCAATAACTAAATATCGATAATTGCTCTAAATGTAAATGGATTAAATGCTCCAACCAGAAGGTGGCTGAGTGGATAAGAAAATAAGATCCTTACATATGCTATCTACAAGAGACTCACCTCAGATCAAAAGACACACACAGACTGAAAGTAAAGTGATGGAAAAAGATATTTCATAAAAATGAAGATAAAAAAAACTAGGATATTAATACTTATATCAGATAAAATAGATTTTCAAGAGACAAGGACCCAGAAATTCCACTTCTGGGTATTTATCTGAAGAAGCCCAAAACACTAATTTGAAAAGACATAGGCATGCCTATATTCATTGCAGCATTATTTGTAATAGCCAAGAAACAGAAGCAACTTCAGCATCCATTGATATAACAAATGGATAAAGAAGAGATGGTACATATATACAATGGAATATTACTCAGCCATAAATAAGAATGAAATCTTGCCATCTCTGACAACATGGATGGACCTAGAGGGTATTATGCTAAGTGAAATAAGTCAGACAGAGAAAGACAAATAACATGATTTTAAAAACAACACACTAAACAAACAAAACAGAAACAAACTCATAGATACAAAGAACATTTTGATAGTTGCCAGATGGAAGGGGGTTGAGGTGATGAGTGAAAAGGGGGAAGGAATTAAGACGTGCAAATTACCATTATAAAAAATAGCCATGGGGATGTAAAGTTCAGCACAGGGAATACAGCCAGTAATATTGGAATAAGTATGTATGGTGTGAGATGGGTACTATATTTATCGGGTCATCGCTCTATAGTTTATATAAATGTATAATCACGATACTGCAGTTGTTTTCTATCCATTCAGCTGCTAGTGGACATTTGGGTTGTTTCCAGTTTTTGGCTATTACAAATAAAGCTGCTGTGAATAAAAAAAAAATTATAATCACTATGTTGTACACCTGAAACTAATATAAAATTGTATGCCAACTGTAATTGAAAAATTAAAAAGCAGCCCTGGCTGAGTAGCTCAGATAGTTAGAGAATCATCCCAATATGCCAAGGTTACAGTTTCCAGCCCCCGTCAGGGCACATACAAGAACCAGCCAATGAACGCATAAGTAAGAGGAACAAGTCTTTCTCTCTCCTATGTCCCAGCAGAATATAGAAAAGGAGGCAAAGAAACGGAGCCCAGGATGACCATGCTCAATTGTCTAATGTATCTGAACGTCAAGTCTGTGGGCTTGTGAGAATGTCAGTTCAGGTATTCCCAGTGAAAGTCAGAGATGCAGGCCCCGTGGAACTGGGAAGGACCAGAACTGAAACATCTGGCAGGAGCTGAGCGCGGGAGGCTGCTTGTTCCCGAAGTTAAGGATCCAGAGCTACTTCCCACGATTATATTATTCCTGTGGTCCCAATGCCCCTGGATGCTTTGTTCATGCATTGCCCCTTATCCAAGTGCCCCTCAGTGCCTCCCTGGCCACCCCCTGAAAGGCATTGGTGCTCCCCAACTAGATCTCCAAGTCCGAACAGCCGCAGGAGGCCTCTGCCCAGGCTGAGCCTCTAGGCTCCCTCCAAGACCTTACCTAGCATCACCTAGATCAGGGGTCTGCAAACCTTTTCTGAAAAAGGTAAGAGTAAATATTTATGTTTAATATAATAATAATTATTTTATTTAATTCAGAGAGGAAGGGAGAGAGAAAGAGAAATAGAAACATCAATGATGAGAGAGAACCGTTGATTGGCTTCCTCCTGTATGCCTCCTAATGGGGATTGAGCCCGCAACCCGAGCCTGTGCCCTTGACCGGAATCGAACCTGGGACCCTTCAGTCCACAGGCCGACACTCTAGCCACTGAGCCAAACCAGACACAGCAAGAGTAAATATTTTAGACTCTGCAAGCTGTATTGTCGCTGTCACAACTACCAACCATGCCATTACAGCATGAAAGCAGTCAAAGACAACATGCGAACAAGTGAGTTTGAGTGTGGCTGTGTTTCAGTAAAACTTCATGGACACAGATTCAAAGCAGATACTTTTCACAGGCCAAAATATCTTTCAAAAAAATGTTTTCCCCAACCATTAAAAAAATGTAGAAAGTATTCTTACCCACAGGCTATACAAAAACAAACAACAGGCCTACCAGCTGCAGGCGACAGCTTGTCTTACTTCACCTGGCTGCCCTCCAATAGTGAAAGGTTGGGCTGGGTCTTTGGGGCCAGCAATAATGGGTATCTTGGGAACATCAAGCATTGCAAGTGCTACTGAGGACAGGGTTCAGGAGATCTGGGGGTTTAAGCCATCTTTAATAGCCTTCAGTGGCTTCTCTCAAGTTAGGGTCAGAACCTCTTTGCCTGGCATTTGGGGCCCTCTGTGACTTGACCCCTGCCTGCAGGGCCACTTTCAGCTCCTCCTGTCTGCCTCGGGGGGTCCTGAGCCTTGCCAGGCTTTCCTCTCTCCTGGGAGTAGACCTATGCTGTGGCCTGGCCAGCCATTGCCCTAAGCCTGCTCCTCCTCCCTTAGGCTGAGCTGGGATTCTCCTACTTCTCCCCGCTGCTATGATTCACCCTCAGCCTGCAGCAGCCCCCATGGGCTGAGGACTCTCTGTCCTTATGCATCTCTGCACCCCCAGGCTCACGGTGGGGGCTTAGTGAGTGTCAATGAGTGGGAGAAGACATCTTGGAAAGCTTCCAGAGAGAAGGCAGAATATCTGTGCCGGTGCAAGATTTAAGATTTTCCCATTAGGAAATCCCCGAGGGGTCCCTGGTCCTGACACTGATCCACAGGACTGTTTCCTGCTCTGCTTTGGACTTGGGTCATGAGAAAGAAAACAGCATTCCCACTGCATTTCTGGAGCAGGGAGTAAGGGAGTTAGTGGAGCAAAGGCTGTGAGCCGCCCCACCTGGAGCCTTCCTTTCCCAGTCCATAAAATGTGCAGACTTACTCTGACCGCTTGCTTCACAGGACTCTGAGATGCTGTGAAGGCTCTTTGTGAACTAGGGGCAGATTAAAAAAAAAAAATTATTTCAGAGAGGAAGGGAGAGGAAGAGAGAGATAGAGATATCAATGATGAGAGAGAATCATTGATCAGCTGCCTCCTGCACACCCCTACTGGGGACTGAGCCCACAACCCAGGCATGTGCCCTTGTCCAGAGTCGAACCTGGGACCTTACAGTCTGAAAGCCGATGCTCTATTCACTGAGCCAAACCAGCTAGGTCAAGGGGCAAATTTTTAATTAGCTAGGCCCTACTTCCCAGAGAAGGAGAGGGTGTGTTCAGGGATGATATCATGCTCCTAGTTTGAGATTTCCATCAGAAACAGAGCATCTGGCCCTCGCCAGTTTGGCTCAGTGGATAGAGCATCGGCCTGCCGACTGAAGGTCCCAGGTTCGATTCCGGACAAGGGCACATTCTGAGTTTTGGGCTCAATCCCCAGTAGGGGGCGTGCAGGAGGCAACCAATCAATGATTCTCTCATCATTGATGTTTCTCTCTCTCCCTCTCCCTTCATCTCTGACATCAATTAAAAAAAATATTACAAACAAGACAAAAACCTGTTTAAAATAAAAAAAGAAACAGAGCAGCATGGGGCCTTCCTGGTGGCAGCACCACGCCCCTTCCCACACTCACTGACACCTCTCAACCTCGGGCTGCTCACAGGCCATAATGAAGTAGATGGGTAAGGAGAGATGAAATTGGGGGGGTGGTGGCAGGAGTGATGAGGTCTGAAGTGTGGGGCAAGGAAAGGAAGGGCCCTTAGTCCTTTAGAATGCAACACATGAGCACAGAAAATATGAAGACAGGAAGACTGGGCACCAAGGCTAGTGAAGGGCTGCGGGTGGCAGGGGGGGGAAGCCCTCCCCTGCTGCATTCCAGGGTCGGACAGAGTGTGCCCGGAGGAGAGTTTGATGAACATCTACAGAGCAGGGAGTGGCCATTCTCTAGAGAGGCTGTGGGTACTGCTGGCTTTCAACAAGAGGCCTTGAAAAGGCAAGAACAGCTTGTCAGCTGGAGGGCAGGAAAAATGGCAGAGCCTGGAGAGTGTGAGGGTCGCCGAAGGAGGAACACACAAGGCCGAAGGGGGTAAAGAATTATAAATGTACTACAGGGCCGATGCACAAAATTCGTGCAAGGGGCTCGGCCCTCACAGCCCCAGCTTTGTCCGGAAGGTGGTCCGGCTGTCCGGTCTAATTAGCATATTACACTTGTATTATTATAGATTATGTCATCTGGAAAACCAGATGGGCTGAGCCCCCAAATGGCACCAGCACAGGGACAGGGAGTCAGAGATTTTAAAGGACTCAAGGTGGGCTTTCTTGGGTGGAGAATTCTCTGGGTGGGTCCGGAGCTTGGGAAGGTCTGGAGAAGGACAATGGTCTTTGCAAGAGGAATGTGGCCTAAGCGAAAGGGAATGTCGATTGTGATCTCAAGGTCAGTTCCCAGGGGAGGGGTTATTGATTGAATTATTGGATCAGACCCACCAGAGAGGGATGGCGTCTTGCAGCGGCTGGGCAGGCGCAGGCCTGGGGCTCAGGCGCCACAGCTGGAGAAAGCACTCGGTTCTGGCACCTGCAGCAGGCACTCTCCAAGAGGCCCTGCCGACCCTGCTCTGCCCAGCTCCAAGCAGCTGCAGAGAGACCACGACGAAAAGAAAGAAACCAGCTCCACGTGCTCATATAGGAAGACCGGGTGCCCGTCTCGGGTGCAGCAGAGCCTGGGGAGGGTCCCTCCGTCTCCGCTCGCTGCAGGCGGCGCCCGCAGAGCCGGACACGGCGGGATGGACGGGGAGAGGAAGGGGCCGGCATTAACTTTACGCTCCATCCCACCCCCGCCAGGACCTAGGCTGGCAGCGCCCGGCGAGTGGCGAAGAGGGTCCACCCGGGCTCCCTAGAATCCAGCGGATGGGGACGCTGGCGCGGGGCGGAGCCGTGGCAGAGACACTGCCCAGGCCGCAGCGAGCGGGGCGGGGCCTTGGGAGGGAGGGGCGGGGCCTTTTGGGGGGCGGGGCGGGGCGGAATCGCCGAGTCGGGTCTGGAAACTGCTGGAAACAATCGCAGCACCGCCGCCGTTGCCCTTCCGCCGCACGCGGACAAAGAGTCCCCCACACCCCCGCCCCCTCAAGCCCAGGCCGGTTGCCACCCCCCAGCCGAAGCCACGCCCCGCGGCGAAAGGCTGGCCCTTCCCCCAGCTTTGGAGCCGGGAGCCGGGGGCTGCCAGGGGTTGGGTCTGGCATTCCGCACGCTCCCTGCAAGACAACAGGGCCTTACCCTTACAGGGCGTAGGAACGTGTAGGGTAGACCATAGGAGGGAGGTCGACCTTGGGAGCGAAGGTCGGAGTGACGTGCCGCCTCCCCATGCCCCCCTTTAAAGCGCCCCACGAGGCTGGGACTCATGCGGGGAGGCGCCTGACCCACAGGTTTTTAGGGCGGCCAGAGAGATCCTGGCGTCTGTGTCCACTGCTATGTCATCTGAGCATCCCCAACTTCTCCTCCTGCTGGGGTCGTGCCTGCAAGTGCGGAGATAGAGCAACGTAAACGAGCATGTCCACCCCGCACGCCCCGAGGGAGGCCGGCCCCGCACCTAGTTGGGCCATGACGTCACGGGGGGCGGGCGGCGGCAGGTGCAGGGCGGGCGGACGTGCTCCTTTAAGGCGGATGGATCCGTGGGCGGGCAGCTGGGTGTGCTTCGCCTTATATAGGGCGGTTGGGGGCACGCAGCCCCTCTCTTGAGTCACCCCCGCACGCACGCCGCTTGCGGTTTGGGAGCCGACTGCAGCCCCTCCTGTGCTTGGATCTCTTTCCCTTCAAGGTAAAGCCACAAACCGAGCACTCCTTCGGGCGTTCCTGTCTCGAGAGCCCTCAGGGTTGCTTTCGTCTCTGTGCCGAGCAGGTTCCCCGGGAGGGGGTGGAAGTGGGCTCCCTGTGGCAGGTCGCTTTTCCTTGTGTGCTTAGGCGGCGGGGTTTCCCCCTTTCGGCGACCAGCCTTGGCCGAGGTGGGCCGCAGGGTGGGCTGGGGTTAGCGGGCAGCTGCACGTGGTGGCCGCGCCGGCCTGGGACGCTGCCATCTTTCCCGTCCGTTTCCGGACGCGGCTGCGGGCGCTGGAGGGTCCGCAGGGAGGGGGTGGGCGTGCGCGCCCGGGTGACTCGGCACAGCCCGCCGGTGTCCGGCTGAGCCCCGCTCCCGTGCGTGTCCGCGGCGGGGAGCGCTTTAGGCCTCCGTTGGCCTCCATTGGCCCCGCGTCATCCTTCCAGATCTTTCCTGCGCCCGGATGGAGGAGGGGAGGGGGCGGGCCCTGGCATATTCATGGACTCCGCACCCTCCCCCCTCCCTGGGAGCTGAGATTGTTCTGGAAGCTTCTAGAGCCCAACGCCCCGCCCAGGTGCCCGGATGCTCGGGCGCGCAGGGAGGCTGCGCGGTGGCGCCCCCTGCCCGCGTGTTCCCAGCGGCGGTTGTCCGGCGGTGGGGAGGGTCGGCCTGGCGGGCCCGGCCTCCATCTTGGCTGTGTGGCTTGGCCCCGCGTTTCAGTGGCGTGTGCTGAGAGGTCACGAGCGGGCTTTGCTTTACGGCTCTTTGTTTTAGTGTCTCAGGTCCTCGTCCCCGGTGAGGTGGCACATGCCCAGCGGGGGCGGGGGAGTTTCGGGTCGTCGCCGTTTACGTTAAACCGGTGACCTTGGGGTTTCCTCACGTGGGGCCGGGAAAGCTAACGGAGCGGGAGTGGGTGGTCCCCCCATGAAGGGCGCGTTTGAGGGCCCCGGGCTCATGTTCGAGGGTCTGCGCCTCTGACGAGCTGCCAGGTGATGCTGAGGAGTTCGGCCTCCAGAACCCTGACCTTGCGTTTTGTGGGAACCGTGTCCGTTCCGACTGGACTGACCTTACGGCCCGAAATCTTTGACGAAAAGGCCCAGCTCGAAGCATTTTGAAGGAACTCTGTCTTCACTGTGATGGGGGGGGGACTTTCGGTCTGACATGGGGCTCCTCTGTGATTCCTGTTTCAGATGCCGGAGGAAGTGGTGCACCATGGAGAGGAGGAGGTGGAGACGTTTGCCTTTCAGGCAGAAATTGCTCAACTGATGTCTCTCATCATCAATACTTTCTACTCCAACAAGGAAATTTTCCTTCGGGAGCTGATCAGTAATGCTTCTGACGTGAGTGCTTGGGTCTGCATGGGTGGTGTGTGGGGGTTTTTGTGTTATTGGGAGGGGCATATTTGTGGGATCTACTATTGAAGGGGATAAACCTGGCATTACAAAAACATTTGTCTTTGCTCTACGTGGGCGGATGGGATATTGGACCCACCTGTGTACCTTTTTATTTAATCTTCACCCAGGATATGCTTATTAATATTAGTGGAAGTGGGGGTGAGAGGAAAAACGTGAGAGAACATAGAGCCACAACCTCTTGGTGTACAGAGCAACACTCCAACTGAGCCACACTGGCCAGGGCTGCGTGCGGTTTTTAAACCTCAAGTTAAGGGGTTATCAGAGTTGAGGCTCATAAGGGAGT